>NC_090941.1:1079300384-1081700384 GCF_040938575.1 Ambystoma mexicanum
CCAGGTGCAAGGAATATTGCTCTGTACTTATGGTTGAGATTGGGTGGGTTGTGCTTGGTTGTGGCAGGTCTAAGATCCGTGAGTGGCAGTCTTGGATGGGTGGTGTTTCTGTTCCTCCGGTTGAATTGAGGATGTTGTTATGTGATCGGGGCGTGCTGAGATTGGTTATTTAGGGGTTGTAAAGTACCTGTCTCTGCATGTTACAGATGTGTTTGTTTATTGATAGAAGGGAGGTGTTTTATATGCGGACCTCCTGATGCATGGAGTGTATGAAGTCACAGTTAGAATGCTGTTTGAGTGACTGGGATATTTATGTGTGAAGGAGGTGCCAGCCCAGGCATTTGGAGAAGTAAGGCTGGGTGGTGGGGGCCAGTGGGCCCCCTTCAGGGCTATGACCTGTTCCTAACTCTCCATCTGATGAAACAGAATGGTAACTTGTATGGTGTCATCTCTTGGCAATGCTCAGGGAATGAAAAGAAAAGCAAAGGTTTGTAATTTTAACTAAATGCTTAATAAAAATGTTTTAAAAAGAAATAAAAGGAACTTGAGAAGAACTTACCTGATGCCTCCCGAGTCCCCATTAAGAGAGTTGTCACTATTCTACCTCTGAATTGAAAGTAATTGTTACTGATTTCTGAAGAAAATCATTTCTGCAATCAGTGTTTTGAGTATTAATTCTCCCCAAAGAGCTTGTCAAGCAGAGTCCTGACCCAAATCAATGTAAGCTCTGCCATTCCATGAATACATCAGAAGAGGATTTGTGTGGGTTGTTATCCATAATGATGCAGAATTGGGGGTCTCCTAGCAATAACCTTTTTCACATGGAGGAGCAGGCTCGCCCACAGAAAAGCCTCTCATTGAAGTGGGCTGTGTTAAATATCCCGTTAGCTGTGCCTTTGCGTCAAGTGCCATATCTATACAACCACCCTCCACACATTGATTTTATCAGATGTTTCAGATGATACAGGTTAACACATACATGTTGCAATTACATACTGAATACATTAAGCATCGCCTGACCTTACAGATCCCTCACAAGTGAGTAGTCATGATAGGTACTGCACCAAATACTGCATATCTTTCCAACATTATATAAAACATAAGATTTTACACCTGGAATTGGAGATGTGTTTCAGCAACAAAGCAAATGCATGTTATTTACAGCCCATGAGCTCGCTGAGAATGGTATATTGCTTGAATTCTGTCAATTGAGATCAGTAAATATTTCAGCTGTAACTCATTTCTTTCATCATCTTCCTCGAACAGAGTAATTACATCACATAGTGCCTCATTACGACCCAGGCGGTAAGTTACCGCCTGGGTCGTACCTTTACCACCATGGCGTAAACTATGTTTACGCCATGGTGGTTGGCGGACTTACCGCCCCATTCCGAGGTTGACGGGGCGGTAAATCCCCATTAACCCATTTACCCTTCCCCATTCCCATTTTTGCCCCATAGGGCATAATGGGAGTGGGGAAGGCGTTAATTACGCCACCCTAAATTACGGTGGCGTAATTAACAACAAGGGGCCTCATTACGACCCAGGCGGTAAGTTACCGCCTGGGCCGTGACTTTACCACCATGGCGTAAACTACGTTTACGCCATGGTGGTTGGCGGACTTACCGCCCCATTCCGACCTTGGCGGGGCGGTAAGTCCCCAATCCCCATTTACCCTTCCCCATTCCCATTTTTGCCCCATAGGGCATAATGGGAGTGGGGAAGGCGTTAAGTACGCCACCGTAAATTACGGTGGCGTAATTAACTCCATGGTCCCTTAGCGCCATGGATTTTAACACCCGCCAAAAGCGGGTGTTAAAACCTCCATGGCGCTAAGGGACCTCGTAATTGGCGGTAAGGGGTCGGCGCAGCTAACGCTGGCGTAAACCCCTTACCGCCAGGGTCGTAATGAGGCCCAAGGTCCCTTAGCGCCATGGATTTTAACACCTGCTAAAAGCAGGTGTTAAATCCTCCATGGCGCTAAGGGACCTCGGAATCAGGCGGTAAGGGTCGGCGCTGTTTACGCCGCCGTAAACCCCTTACCACCTGGGTCCTAATGAGGCCTATAGGCATTGACAGTACAGTACATTTAATTAAATGGAAATCTCTTCGAACCACAAAAGACATGTGCCTCATTCCAAGTTGGCCGGCGTGGTATTTACGTGCCGGTGATGCCATTTACCGATACATTACCACAGCGGCCAACTACGATTTTGTCGGTAAGGCTCTTGATTTACCTCCAGCTAAGAGATGGGGGTAAGTCAGGCCCCTTAGCAGCAAAAACTGACGGTATTTCCGGCACCAGAGGGCACCAGTGTTACTGGTGCCGGTAATACCGGAAACCCCCCTTCGAGTCCTCTGGATTCCATGGAATGGGGATTCACCACCCTCACTGGCACTTGTAATCTAGCGGTAATTCCACCAGACTAAGTGCCGGTAACAGTAATACCATTTGGTAATATCCCGCCAGATTTACCGACGAGAAACCCCCAAACATGTAATGAGGCCCATTGCATTTTCCTTATCCCTTGCAATAAAACACCCCCCGCCTACTCTACAACAGCCCACATTTTTTATTTTACTTTACGCTTAATTATCCTGTGCCCAGTGTGTACTTTCTCACGCTATGGTAATAGATGGCAGACAACATGAGAGAACACCGGATAGTTGCCAGCCTTTCCTAGATGTCTTAAATGGTAAACAAGGCAGGAGAAAGCTCCCCCAGCGTTTCACTTATTTCTGGCTCAATCCTTGTAGGTATTGTGCAATACTAGATAACTAGACAGCGATGCAACCCATGCATTTCAATACACAAAGAAAGAAAATGATATTCCGATTGGTTCCTTTTAAGCCCCGATGGTGGATGAAAGAGAGGGTCGAAAGGAATTCAAAGTCTGGAGTTACATTGCTCTATGGAGCACTTGGTTGAGTACAGCATTCAAGGCTTGCCATCACAGTAATTAGGAACATATGGACTTTCCAACTGAGTTGTCTGATATGTAAGACTACAGACCTTGCAAGAAACCAGAGGCTACAAAACTTAAGTGGAGTGCTGTGAACTAAGTGGAGTGCTGTGAACTAAGTGGAGTGCTGTGAACTAAGTGGAGTGCTGCGAACTAAGTGGAGTGTTGTGAACTAAGTGGAGTGCTGTGAACTAAGTGGAGTGCTGTGAACTAAGTGGAGTGCTGTGAACTAAGTGGAGTGCTGTGAACCTTGCAGGTGATTTGCATGTGATTCCATATTGGTGGGGAACCTCAGTCCCTGTTAGGATGGCATTACTATTAGGCTGATTTTTAGGGTAGTTACTGAGCACACACCTAGCTTTGGGAAGAAACAGAGCACTTTACAATCATAGGAGGAAGTGTACAGTGAGGGAAGTAGGCAAACCAGGGAGTGGGGAGTTAACAAAAGGGGAGGGGGTGGTGGGCAATTAGGCAGCATGGGATCTATAAGCAGCCAGAGGAGGAAACAATGAGGAGCAGATCACCCAGTCTCAAGTAGGGTGGGGAGTGAAGTGTGTGCGTGGACTTAGGTATTGGGGAGGAGCCAGTACTAGAAGAGGAGGGCCTTGAGCTCCTTGCAGAACCGTGAAAGCACGGGGGCATGACTGATGTTCATGGGGAGGAGGTTCCAGAGTCCTGGAGCATAAACAGAGAAGGCTTATCTATCTGGTCCTTTTCTTTTTGCACCTTTGCATTTCAGGTCTGCACATCTCCCTACTTCTGTGGATTGTAGGCCGCCGGAGATGCTGAGTTTCTCAGTGAGGTTGCTTTCGGGCTTCAGGGTGGCAGCCTTGAAAATGATGCAGCAGGATTTGAACATAATATGAGGTTGCAGTGGGAGTCTGTGCAGTTTGATGAGGGTTGGGGTGATGTGGTTGAATTTATGGAGTGCTTTGATGAGTCATGCTACATCGTGCGGTACTCGTCGCTGCCTGGTAATCGTTGAAGGCCTTCCAAAAGGGTATTGCCTCCACCCAGGTAGGAGAGGCTCATTATGAGTTTGGTGGTACCTGGACTGTAAATCCACACAGATACAACCAAACTGTAATACCATTACTATGCAAACCTGCAAACCCTGGTCGACGATGGTGGATGGAATGTCCGGTGCTTATCTTCATTCTCCTCAGCGGTCCCCGTCTCCGGTCAGCAGCCTGTTGAGGGTCTGACTTCCAGGGAGCTTTGGCAAAGGTTAGCGGTAGTGCCCGATGGTCCCTCGAAGCACGGAAAGAGGGCGCCTAACCAGGTCTTCTATTAGATCAGTCTCGGCTTTCGGATTTCGGCGAAGGGAGACAACAGTCAACCTTCTTCTTCAGGCTCGGCTTTGAAATTCAGCTTCAGTTTCAATGTTAGATTCAACTTTAGCTTGTGCAGGCAACCAATCACTCAGAAGGGCATTCAGCAGTCAGCCAGGGACACAGTGCATTCAGGACATTCTCCTTCCTCTCAGACACTCACAACAAGGAATGTGTATTGGGACAAGTACCCAGCCATTCAACACTACACACTGCATTCATACCAGTTTCCGGCAGGCCTGTCTCAGTCATTGTGTCAAACACCAGAAATTAGGCATCCACAACAAAAAGTGCATATTGGTCACACACTCCATTCACCCAGGTCCCACCCACAGGGTGTACCCACAACATACAGTCACTGGGAAGGCTCCGCCTGTCTGGCCTGGACTTCACAACAACACCATATATGGAACTTCCAGCCAACAGCCAGTCAGGGGGAAGGGACAGAGTCAGGGCTTCCCAGGACTTTGGGAAAATAGGGTAACAGGCAATAGAAAGCAAGAGGTAACAGGGGAAATCTTGTTTCCTATCAGGAATCAACTGATTCCAATGGCAGGGCCTGGGTATTCCAAAATGGAGGATACGCAGAGCACCTGTCCAATTTAGCATGGAGCTGCCACCAGCCCATACCCTGCTCCACACAGGTGCCCAAAAACATAAACTAGGGGCACAGGGTTGTACCCCCATCCATGGGTGCCATAAGGTTATCCCATGGGCCTGTACACCAAACCAAAAACAGGAAGAGCTGCACTGCCAGGGGTCCCACATGGACTCTGGGGCAAAACACAATACATAACACAAATGAAAAAGGACTACAGGACAAGGACTGGTAGGCCCTGTCCCTCCAATGCATTTCCAGCATCACAGACACATTGGATGTTTTATGCTGAGGGAAGATCACTGGAGTTCGGTTGGAGTGACATCACTTTCATACGGTGTGCCCACGCAAGGATGAATACTAGAATGTTGGGCTGAGCTTGTCTTTCTCTTTTGTGTTGATGCTGTTGGATCTTGAGCTGCCGGGCCAGCAGTTTATGATGGGGAATAAGATTTGTTTTACTCTGCCTGGAGTGTACAGGAGTTCTCATGTAGGGTGTTCCACCTCACCTGTATGCTTGTCTCATTTCTCTCCCTCAGGGTACGTTTTATGGTATATTTGGTAAAGGGCGATGTGTGTGGTGGTACATTGAGTGTGTGGGTGTTGTGAATGTTTCCTCCGTGAGTGTGTTTAATGCTGCAAGTGGTTTAATTTATAATCTGTGTATGTTTCCACCTTCAGCACACAGCAGTTATTTTAGTTGCTCTTCTCAGCTTGTGCGTGTGTGTGCATAGGCCCGAAGTCAGGGTTCTTAGACTGGGTTCTCAGACCCATTGCATTTTAGGTTTGTGCTCGAGAGTGGCAGGCTCGAAACCTGGTGGTGGCAGAGCCAGGTGCAAGGAATATTGCTCTGTACTTATGGTTGAGATTGGGTGGGTTGTGCTTGGTTGTGGCAGGTCTAAGATCCGAGAGTGGCAGTCTTGGATGGGTGGTGTTTCTGTTCCTCGGTTGAATTGAGGATGTTGTTATGTGATCGGGGCGTGCTGAGATTGGTTATTTAGGGGTTGTAAAGTACCTGTCTCTGCATGTTACAGATGTGTTTGTTTATTGATAGAAGGGAGGTGTTTTATATGCGGACCTCCTGATGCATGGAGTGTATGAAGTCACAGTTAGAATGCTGTTTGAGTGACTGGGATATTTATGTGTGAAGGAGGTGCCAGCCCAGGCATTTGGAGAAGTAAGGCTGGGTGGTGGGGGCCAGTGGGCCCCCTTCAGGGCTATGACCTGTTCCTAACTCTCCATCTGATGAAACAGAATGGTAACTTGTATGGTGTCATCTCTTGGCAAATGCTCAGGGAATGAAAAGAAAAGCAAAGGTTTGTAATTTAACTAAATGCTTAATAAAAATGTTTTAAAAAGAAATAAAAGGAACTTGAGAAGAACTTACCTGATGCCTCCCGAGTCCCCATTAAGAGAGTTGTCACTATTCTACCTCTGAATTGAAAGTAATTGTTACTGATTTCTGAAGAAAATCATTTCTGCAATCAGTGTTTTGAGTATTAATTCTCCCCAAAGAGCTTGTCAAGCAGAGTCCTGACCCAATCAATGTAAGCTCTGCCATTCCATGAATACATCAGAAGAGGATTTGTGTGGGTTGTTATCCATAATGATGCAGAATTGGGGGTCTCCTAGCAATAACCTTTTTCACATGGAGGAGCAGCTCGCCCACAGAAAAGCCTCTCATTGAAGTGGGCTGTGTTAAATATCCCGTTAGCTGTGCCTTTGCGTCAAGTGCCATATCTATACAACCACCCTCCACACATTGATTTTATCCAGATGTTTCAGATGATACAGGTTAACACATACATGTTGCAATTACATACTGAATACATTAAGCATCGCCTGACCTTACAGATCCCTCACAAGTGAGTAGTCATGATAGGTACTGCACCAAATACTGCATATCTTTCCAACATTATATAAAACATAAGATTTTACACCTGGAATTGGAGATGTGTTTCAGCAACAAAGCAAATGCATGTTATTTACAGCCCAGAGCTCGCTGAGAATGGTATATTGCTTGAATTCTGTCAATTGAGATCAGTAAATATTTCAGCTGTAACTCATTTCTTTCATCATCTTCCTCGAACAGAGTAATTACATCACATAGTGCCTCATTACGACCCAGGCGGTAAGTTACCGCCTGGGTCGTACCTTTACCACCATGGCGTAAACTATGTTTACGCCATGGTGGTTGGCGGACTTACCGCCCCATTCCGAGGTTGACGGGGCGGTAAATCCCCATTAACCCATTTACCCTTCCCCATTCCCATTTTTGCCCCATAGGGCATAATGGGAGTGGGGAAGGCGTTAATTACGCCACCCTAAATTACGGTGGCGTAATTAACAACAAGGGGCCTCATTACGACCCAGGCGGTAAGTTACCGCCTGGGCCGTGACTTTACCACCATGGCGTAAACTACGTTTACGCCATGGTGGTTGGCGGACTTACCGCCCCATTCCGACCTTGGCGGGGCGGTAAGTCCCCAATCCCCATTTACCCTTCCCCATTCCCATTTTTGCCCCATAGGGCATAATGGGAGTGGGGAAGGCGTTAAGTACGCCACCGTAAATTACGGTGGCGTAATTAACTCCATGGTCCCTTAGCGCCATGGATTTTAACACCCGCCAAAAGCGGGTGTTAAAACCTCCATGGCGCTAAGGGACCTCGTAATTGGCGGTAAGGGGTCGGCGCAGCTAACGCTGGCGTAAACCCCTTACCGCCAGGGTCGTAATGAGGCCCAAGGTCCCTTAGCGCCATGGATTTTAACACCTGCTAAAAGCAGGTGTTAAATCCTCCATGGCGCTAAGGGACCTCGGAATCAGGCGGTAAGGGTCGGCGCTGTTTACGCCGCCGTAAACCCCTTACCGCCTGGGTCCTAATGAGGCCTATAGGCATTGACAGTACAGTACATTTAATTAAATGGAAATCTCTTCGAACCACAAAAGACATGTGCCTCATTCCAAGTTGGCCGGCGTGGTATTTACGTGCCGGTGATGCCATTTACCGATACATTACCACAGCGGCCAACTACGATTTTGTCGGTAAGGCTCTTGATTTACCTCCAGCTAAGAGATGGGGGTAAGTCAGGCCCCTTAGCAGCAAAAACTGACGGTATTTCCGGCACCAGAGGGCACCAGTGTTACTGGTGCCGGTAATACCGGAAACCCCCCTTCGAGTCCTCTGGATTCCATGGAATGGGGATTCACCACCCTCACTGGCACTTGTAATCTAGCGGTTATTCCACCAGACTAAGTGCCGGTAACAGTAATACCATTTGGTAATATCCCGCCAGATTTACCGACGAGAAACCCCCAAACATGTAATGAGGCCCATTGCATTTTCCTTATCCCTTGCAATAAAACACCCCCCGCCTACTCTACAACAGCCCACATTTTTTATTTTACTTTACGCTTAATTATCCTGTGCCCAGTGTGTACTTTCTCACGCTATGGTAATAGATGGCAGACAACATGAGAGAACACCGGATAGTTGCCAGCCTTTCCTAGATGTCTTAAATGGTAAACAAGGCAGGAGAAAGCTCCCCCAGCGTTTCACTTATTTCTGGCTCAATCCTTGTAGGTATTGTGCAATACTAGATAACTAGACAGCGATGCAACCCATGCATTTCAATACACAAAGAAAGAAAATGATATTCCGATTGGTTCCTTTTAAGCCCCGATGGTGGATGAAAGAGAGGGTCGAAAGGAATTCAAAGTCTGGAGTTACATTGCTCTATGGAGCACTTGGTTGAGTACAGCATTCAAGGCTTGCCATCACAGTAATTAGGAACATATGGACTTTCCAACTGAGTTGTCTGATATGTAAGACTACAGACCTTGCAAGAAACCAGAGGCTACAAAACTTAAGTGGAGTGCTGTGAACTAAGTGGAGTGCTGTGAACTAAGTGGAGTGCTGTGAACTAAGTGGAGTGCTGCGAACTAAGTGGAGTGTTGTGAACTAAGTGGAGTGCTGTGAACTAAGTGGAGTGCTGTGAACTAAGTGGAGTGCTGTGAACTAAGTGGAGTGCTGTGAACCTTGCAGGTGATTTGCATGTGATTCCATATTGGTGGGGAACCTCAGTCCCTGTTAGGATGGCATTACTATTAGGCTGATTTTTAGGGTAGTTACTGAGCACACACCTAGCTTTGGGAAGAAACAGAGCACTTTACAATCATAGGAGGAAGTGTACAGTGAGGGAAGTAGGCAAACCAGGGAGTGGGGAGTTAACAAAAGGGGAGGGGGTGGTGGGCAATTAGGCAGCATGGGATCTATAAGCAGCCAGAGGAGGAAACAATGAGGAGCAGATCACCCAGTCTCAAGTAGGGTGGGGAGTGAAGTGTGTGCGTGGACTTAGGTATTGGGGAGGAGCCAGTACTAGAAGAGGAGGGCCTTGAGCTCCTTGCAGAACCGTGAAAGCACGGGGGCATGACTGATGTTCATGGGGAGGAGGTTCCAGAGTCCTGGAGCATAAACAGAGAAGGCTTATCTATCTGGTCCTTTTCTTTTTGCACCTTTGCATTTCAGGTCTGCACATCTCCCTACTTCTGTGGATTGTAGGCCGCCGGAGATGCTGAGTTTCTCAGTGAGGTTGCTTTCGGGCTTCAGGGTGGCAGCCTTGAAAATGATGCAGCAGGATTTGAACATAATATGAGGTTGCAGTGGGAGTCTGTGCAGTTTGATGAGGGTTGGGGTGATGTGGTTGAATTTATGGAGTGCTTTGATGAGTCATGCTACATCGTGCGGTACTCGTCGCTGCCTGGTAATCGTTGAAGGCCTTCCAAAAGGGTATTGCCTCCACCCAGGTAGGAGAGGCTCATTATGAGTTTGGTGGTACCTGGACTGTAAATCCACACAGATACAACCAAACTGTAATACCATTACTATGCAAACCTGCAAACCCTGGTCGACGATGGTGGATGGAATGTCCGGTGCTTATCTTCATTCTCCTCAGCGGTCCCCGTCTCCGGTCAGCAGCCTGTTGAGGGTCTGACTTCCAGGGAGCTTTGGCAAAGGTTAGCGGTAGTGCCCGATGGTCCCTCGAAGCACGGAAAGAGGGCGCCTAACCAGGTCTTCTATTAGATCAGTCTCGGCTTTCGGATTTCGGCGAAGGGAGACAACAGTCAACCTTCTTCTTCAGGCTCGGCTTTGAAATTCAGCTTCAGTTTCAATGTTAGATTCAACTTTAGCTTGTGCAGGCAACCAATCACTCAGAAGGGCATTCAGCAGTCAGCCAGGGACACAGTGCATTCAGGACATTCTCCTTCCTCTCAGACACTCACAACAAGGAATGTGTATTGGGACAAGTACCCAGCCATTCAACACTACACACTGCATTCATACCAGTTTCCGGCAGGCCTGTCTCAGTCATTGTGTCAAACACCAGAAATTAGGCATCCACAACAAAAAGTGCATATTGGTCACACACTCCATTCACCCAGGTCCCACCCACAGGGTGTACCCACAACATACAGTCACTGGGAAGGCTCCGCCTGTCTGGCCTGGACTTCACAACAACACCATATATGGAACTTCCAGCCAACAGCCAGTCAGGGGGAAGGGACAGAGTCAGGGCTTCCCAGGACTTTGGGAAAATAGGGTAACAGGCAATAGAAAGCAAGAGGTAACAGGGGAAATCTTGTTTCCTATCAGGAATCAACTGATTCCAATGGCAGGGCCTGGGTATTCCAAAATGGAGGATACGCAGAGCACCTGTCCAATTTAGCATGGAGCTGCCACCAGCCCATACCCTGCTCCACACAGGTGCCCAAAAACATAAACTAGGGGCACAGGGTTGTACCCCCATCCATGGGTGCCATAAGGTTATCCCATGGGCCTGTACACCAAACCAAAAACAGGAAGAGCTGCACTGCCAGGGGTCCCACATGGACTCTGGGGCAAAACACAATACATAACACAAATGAAAAAGGACTACAGGACAAGGACTGGTAGGCCCTGTCCCTCCAATGCATTTCCAGCATCACAGACACATTGGATGTTTTATGCTGAGGGAAGATCACTGGAGTTCGGTTGGAGTGACATCACTTTCATACGGTGTGCCCACGCAAGGATGAATACTAGAATGTTGGGCTGAGCTTGTCTTTCTCTTTTGTGTTGATGCTGTTGGATCTTGAGCTGCCGGGCCAGCAGTTTATGATGGGGAATAAGATTTGTTTTACTCTGCCTGGAGTGTACAGGAGTTCTCATGTAGGGTGTTCCACCTCACCTGTATGCTTGTCTCATTTCTCTCCCTCAGGGTACGTTTTATGGTATATTTGGTAAAGGGCGATGTGTGTGGTGGTACATTGAGTGTGTGGGTGTTGTGAATGTTTCCTCCGTGAGTGTGTTTAATGCTGCAAGTGGTTTAATTTATAATCTGTGTATGTTTCCACCTTCAGCACACAGCAGTTATTTTAGTTGCTCTTCTCAGCTTGTGCGTGTGTGTGCATAGGCCCGAAGTCAGGGTTCTTAGACTGGGTTCTCAGACCCATTGCATTTTAGGTTTGTGCTCGAGAGTGGCAGGCTCGAAACCTGGTGGTGGCAGAGCCAGGTGCAAGGAATATTGCTCTGTACTTATGGTTGAGATTGGGTGGGTTGTGCTTGGTTGTGGCAGGTCTAAGATCCGAGAGTGGCAGTCTTGGATGGGTGGTGTTTCTGTTCCTCGGTTGAATTGAGGATGTTGTTATGTGATCGGGGCGTGCTGAGATTGGTTATTTAGGGGTTGTAAAGTACCTGTCTCTGCATGTTACAGATGTGTTTGTTTATTGATAGAAGGGAGGTGTTTTATATGCGGACCTCCTGATGCATGGAGTGTATGAAGTCACAGTTAGAATGCTGTTTGAGTGACTGGGATATTTATGTGTGAAGGAGGTGCCAGCCCAGGCATTTGGAGAAGTAAGGCTGGGTGGTGGGGGCCAGTGGGCCCCCTTCAGGGCTATGACCTGTTCCTAACTCTCCATCTGATGAAACAGAATGGTAACTTGTATGGTGTCATCTCTTGGCAAATGCTCAGGGAATGAAAAGAAAAGCAAAGGTTTGTAATTTAACTAAATGCTTAATAAAAATGTTTTAAAAAGAAATAAAAGGAACTTGAGAAGAACTTACCTGATGCCTCCCGAGTCCCCATTAAGAGAGTTGTCACTATTCTACCTCTGAATTGAAAGTAATTGTTACTGATTTCTGAAGAAAATCATTTCTGCAATCAGTGTTTTGAGTATTAATTCTCCCCAAAGAGCTTGTCAAGCAGAGTCCTGACCCAATCAATGTAAGCTCTGCCATTCCATGAATACATCAGAAGAGGATTTGTGTGGGTTGTTATCCATAATGATGCAGAATTGGGGGTCTCCTAGCAATAACCTTTTTCACATGGAGGAGCAGCTCGCCCACAGAAAAGCCTCTCATTGAAGTGGGCTGTGTTAAATATCCCGTTAGCTGTGCCTTTGCGTCAAGTGCCATATCTATACAACCACCCTCCACACATTGATTTTATCCAGATGTTTCAGATGATACAGGTTAACACATACATGTTGCAATTACATACTGAATACATTAAGCATCGCCTGACCTTACAGATCCCTCACAAGTGAGTAGTCATGATAGGTACTGCACCAAATACTGCATATCTTTCCAACATTATATAAAACATAAGATTTTACACCTGGAATTGGAGATGTGTTTCAGCAACAAAGCAAATGCATGTTATTTACAGCCCAGAGCTCGCTGAGAATGGTATATTGCTTGAATTCTGTCAATTGAGATCAGTAAATATTTCAGCTGTAACTCATTTCTTTCATCATCTTCCTCGAACAGAGTAATTACATCACATAGTGCCTCATTACGACCCAGGCGGTAAGTTACCGCCTGGGTCGTACCTTTACCACCATGGCGTAAACTATGTTTACGCCATGGTGGTTGGCGGACTTACCGCCCCATTCCGAGGTTGACGGGGCGGTAAATCCCCATTAACCCATTTACCCTTCCCCATTCCCATTTTTGCCCCATAGGGCATAATGGGAGTGGGGAAGGCGTTAATTACGCCACCCTAAATTACGGTGGCGTAATTAACAACAAGGGGCCTCATTACGACCCAGGCGGTAAGTTACCGCCTGGGCCGTGACTTTACCACCATGGCGTAAACTACGTTTACGCCATGGTGGTTGGCGGACTTACCGCCCCATTCCGACCTTGGCGGGGCGGTAAGTCCCCAATCCCCATTTACCCTTCCCCATTCCCATTTTTGCCCCATAGGGCATAATGGGAGTGGGGAAGGCGTTAAGTACGCCACCGTAAATTACGGTGGCGTAATTAACTCCATGGTCCCTTAGCGCCATGGATTTTAACACCCGCCAAAAGCGGGTGTTAAAACCTCCATGGCGCTAAGGGACCTCGTAATTGGCGGTAAGGGGTCGGCGCAGCTAACGCTGGCGTAAACCCCTTACCGCCAGGGTCGTAATGAGGCCCAAGGTCCCTTAGCGCCATGGATTTTAACACCTGCTAAAAGCAGGTGTTAAATCCTCCATGGCGCTAAGGGACCTCGGAATCAGGCGGTAAGGGTCGGCGCTGTTTACGCCGCCGTAAACCCCTTACCGCCTGGGTCCTAATGAGGCCTATAGGCATTGACAGTACAGTACATTTAATTAAATGGAAATCTCTTCGAACCACAAAAGACATGTGCCTCATTCCAAGTTGGCCGGCGTGGTATTTACGTGCCGGTGATGCCATTTACCGATACATTACCACAGCGGCCAACTACGATTTTGTCGGTAAGGCTCTTGATTTACCTCCAGCTAAGAGATGGGGGTAAGTCAGGCCCCTTAGCAGCAAAAACTGACGGTATTTCCGGCACCAGAGGGCACCAGTGTTACTGGTGCCGGTAATACCGGAAACCCCCCTTCGAGTCCTCTGGATTCCATGGAATGGGGATTCACCACCCTCACTGGCACTTGTAATCTAGCGGTAATTCCACCAGACTAAGTGCCGGTAACAGTAATACCATTTGGTAATATCCCGCCAGATTTACCGACGAGAAACCCCCAAACATGTAATGAGGCCCATTGCATTTTCCTTATCCCTTGCAATAAAACACCCCCCGCCTACTCTACAACAGCCCACATTTTTTATTTTACTTTACGCTTAATTATCCTGTGCCCAGTGTGTACTTTCTCACGCTATGGTAATAGATGGCAGACAACATGAGAGAACACCGGATAGTTGCCAGCCTTTCCTAGATGTCTTAAATGGTAAACAAGGCAGGAGAAAGCTCCCCCAGCGTTTCACTTATTTCTGGCTCAATCCTTGTAGGTATTGTGCAATACTAGATAACTAGACAGCGATGCAACCCATGCATTTCAATACACAAAGAAAGAAAATGATATTCCGATTGGTTCCTTTTAAGCCCCGATGGTGGATGAAAGAGAGGGTCGAAAGGAATTCAAAGTCTGGAGTTACATTGCTCTATGGAGCACTTGGTTGAGTACAGCATTCAAGGCTTGCCATCACAGTAATTAGGAACATATGGACTTTCCAACTGAGTTGTCTGATATGTAAGACTACAGACCTTGCAAGAAACCAGAGGCTACAAAACTTAAGTGGAGTGCTGTGAACTAAGTGGAGTGCTGTGAACTAAGTGGAGTGCTGTGAACTAAGTGGAGTGCTGCGAACTAAGTGGAGTGTTGTGAACTAAGTGGAGTGCTGTGAACTAAGTGGAGTGCTGTGAACTAAGTGGAGTGCTGTGAACTAAGTGGAGTGCTGTGAACCTTGCAGGTGATTTGCATGTGATTCCATATTGGTGGGGAACCTCAGTCCCTGTTAGGATGGCATTACTATTAGGCTGATTTTTAGGGTAGTTACTGAGCACACACCTAGCTTTGGGAAGAAACAGAGCACTTTACAATCATAGGAGGAAGTGTACAGTGAGGGAAGTAGGCAAACCAGGGAGTGGGGAGTTAACAAAAGGGGAGGGGGTGGTGGGCAATTAGGCAGCATGGGATCTATAAGCAGCCAGAGGAGGAAACAATGAGGAGCAGATCACCCAGTCTCAAGTAGGGTGGGGAGTGAAGTGTGTGCGTGGACTTAGGTATTGGGGAGGAGCCAGTACTAGAAGAGGAGGGCCTTGAGCTCCTTGCAGAACCGTGAAAGCACGGGGGCATGACTGATGTTCATGGGGAGGAGGTTCCAGAGTCCTGGAGCATAAACAGAGAAGGCTTATCTATCTGGTCCTTTTCTTTTTGCACCTTTGCATTTCAGGTCTGCACATCTCCCTACTTCTGTGGATTGTAGGCCGCCGGAGATGCTGAGTTTCTCAGTGAGGTTGCTTTCGGGCTTCAGGGTGGCAGCCTTGAAAATGATGCAGCAGGATTTGAACATAATATGAGGTTGCAGTGGGAGTCTGTGCAGTTTGATGAGGGTTGGGGTGATGTGGTTGAATTTATGGAGTGCTTTGATGAGTCATGCTACATCGTGCGGTACTCGTCGCTGCCTGGTAATCGTTGAAGGCCTTCCAAAAGGGTATTGCCTCCACCCAGGTAGGAGAGGCTCATTATGAGTTTGGTGGTACCTGGACTGTAAATCCACACAGATACAACCAAACTGTAATACCATTACTATGCAAACCTGCAAACCCTGGTCGACGATGGTGGATGGAATGTCCGGTGCTTATCTTCATTCTCCTCAGCGGTCCCCGTCTCCGGTCAGCAGCCTGTTGAGGGTCTGACTTCCAGGGAGCTTTGGCAAAGGTTAGCGGTAGTGCCCGATGGTCCCTCGAAGCACGGAAAGAGGGCGCCTAACCAGGTCTTCTATTAGATCAGTCTCGGCTTTCGGATTTCGGCGAAGGGAGACAACAGTCAACCTTCTTCTTCAGGCTCGGCTTTGAAATTCAGCTTCAGTTTCAATGTTAGATTCAACTTTAGCTTGTGCAGGCAACCAATCACTCAGAAGGGCATTCAGCAGTCAGCCAGGGACACAGTGCATTCAGGACATTCTCCTTCCTCTCAGACACTCACAACAAGGAATGTGTATTGGGACAAGTACCCAGCCATTCAACACTACACACTGCATTCATACCAGTTTCCGGCAGGCCTGTCTCAGTCATTGTGTCAAACACCAGAAATTAGGCATCCACAACAAAAAGTGCATATTGGTCACACACTCCATTCACCCAGGTCCCACCCACAGGGTGTACCCACAACATACAGTCACTGGGAAGGCTCCGCCTGTCTGGCCTGGACTTCACAACAACACCATATATGGAACTTCCAGCCAACAGCCAGTCAGGGGGAAGGGACAGAGTCAGGGCTTCCCAGGACTTTGGGAAAATAGGGTAACAGGCAATAGAAAGCAAGAGGTAACAGGGGAAATCTTGTTTCCTATCAGGAATCAACTGATTCCAATGGCAGGGCCTGGGTATTCCAAAATGGAGGATACGCAGAGCACCTGTCCAATTTAGCATGGAGCTGCCACCAGCCCATACCCTGCTCCACACAGGTGCCCAAAAACATAAACTAGGGGCACAGGGTTGTACCCCCATCCATGGGTGCCATAAGGTTATCCCATGGGCCTGTACACCAAACCAAAAACAGGAAGAGCTGCACTGCCAGGGGTCCCACATGGACTCTGGGGCAAAACACAATACATAACACAAATGAAAAAGGACTACAGGACAAGGACTGGTAGGCCCTGTCCCTCCAATGCATTTCCAGCATCACAGACACATTGGATGTTTTATGCTGAGGGAAGATCACTGGAGTTCGGTTGGAGTGACATCACTTTCATACGGTGTGCCCACGCAAGGATGAATACTAGAATGTTGGGCTGAGCTTGTCTTTCTCTTTTGTGTTGATGCTGTTGGATCTTGAGCTGCCGGGCCAGCAGTTTATGATGGGGAATAAGATTTGTTTTACTCTGCCTGGAGTGTACAGGAGTTCTCATGTAGGGTGTTCCACCTCACCTGTATGCTTGTCTCATTTCTCTCCCTCAGGGTACGTTTTATGGTATATTTGGTAAAGGGCGATGTGTGTGGTGGTACATTGAGTGTGTGGGTGTTGTGAATGTTTCCTCCGTGAGTGTGTTTAATGCTGCAAGTGGTTTAATTTATAATCTGTGTATGTTTCCACCTTCAGCACACAGCAGTTATTTTAGTTGCTCTTCTCAGCTTGTGCGTGTGTGTGCATAGGCCCGAAGTCAGGGTTCTTAGACTGGGTTCTCAGACCCATTGCATTTTAGGTTTGTGCTCGAGAGTGGCAGGCTCGAAACCTGGTGGTGGCAGAGCCAGGTGCAAGGAATATTGCTCTGTACTTATGGTTGAGATTGGGTGGGTTGTGCTTGGTTGTGGCAGGTCTAAGATCCGAGAGTGGCAGTCTTGGATGGGTGGTGTTTCTGTTCCTCGGTTGAATTGAGGATGTTGTTATGTGATCGGGGCGTGCTGAGATTGGTTATTTAGGGGTTGTAAAGTACCTGTCTCTGCATGTTACAGATGTGTTTGTTTATTGATAGAAGGGAGGTGTTTTATATGCGGACCTCCTGATGCATGGAGTGTATGAAGTCACAGTTAGAATGCTGTTTGAGTGACTGGGATATTTATGTGTGAAGGAGGTGCCAGCCCAGGCATTTGGAGAAGTAAGGCTGGGTGGTGGGGGCCAGTGGGCCCCCTTCAGGGCTATGACCTGTTCCTAACTCTCCATCTGATGAAACAGAATGGTAACTTGTATGGTGTCATCTCTTGGCAAATGCTCAGGGAATGAAAAGAAAAGCAAAGGTTTGTAATTTAACTAAATGCTTAATAAAAATGTTTTAAAAAGAAATAAAAGGAACTTGAGAAGAACTTACCTGATGCCTCCCGAGTCCCCATTAAGAGAGTTGTCACTATTCTACCTCTGAATTGAAAGTAATTGTTACTGATTTCTGAAGAAAATCATTTCTGCAATCAGTGTTTTGAGTATTAATTCTCCCCAAAGAGCTTGTCAAGCAGAGTCCTGACCCAATCAATGTAAGCTCTGCCATTCCATGAATACATCAGAAGAGGATTTGTGTGGGTTGTTATCCATAATGATGCAGAATTGGGGGTCTCCTAGCAATAACCTTTTTCACATGGAGGAGCAGCTCGCCCACAGAAAAGCCTCTCATTGAAGTGGGCTGTGTTAAATATCCCGTTAGCTGTGCCTTTGCGTCAAGTGCCATATCTATACAACCACCCTCCACACATTGATTTTATCCAGATGTTTCAGATGATACAGGTTAACACATACATGTTGCAATTACATACTGAATACATTAAGCATCGCCTGACCTTACAGATCCCTCACAAGTGAGTAGTCATGATAGGTACTGCACCAAATACTGCATATCTTTCCAACATTATATAAAACATAAGATTTTACACCTGGAATTGGAGATGTGTTTCAGCAACAAAGCAAATGCATGTTATTTACAGCCCAGAGCTCGCTGAGAATGGTATATTGCTTGAATTCTGTCAATTGAGATCAGTAAATATTTCAGCTGTAACTCATTTCTTTCATCATCTTCCTCGAACAGAGTAATTACATCACATAGTGCCTCATTACGACCCAGGCGGTAAGTTACCGCCTGGGTCGTACCTTTACCACCATGGCGTAAACTATGTTTACGCCATGGTGGTTGGCGGACTTACCGCCCCATTCCGAGGTTGACGGGGCGGTAAATCCCCATTAACCCATTTACCCTTCCCCATTCCCATTTTTGCCCCATAGGGCATAATGGGAGTGGGGAAGGCGTTAATTACGCCACCCTAAATTACGGTGGCGTAATTAACAACAAGGGGCCTCATTACGACCCAGGCGGTAAGTTACCGCCTGGGCCGTGACTTTACCACCATGGCGTAAACTACGTTTACGCCATGGTGGTTGGCGGACTTACCGCCCCATTCCGACCTTGGCGGGGCGGTAAGTCCCCAATCCCCATTTACCCTTCCCCATTCCCATTTTTGCCCCATAGGGCATAATGGGAGTGGGGAAGGCGTTAAGTACGCCACCGTAAATTACGGTGGCGTAATTAACTCCATGGTCCCTTAGGGCCATGGATTTTAACACCCGCCAAAAGCGGGTGTTAAAACCTCCATGGCGCTAAGGGACCTCGTAATTGGCGGTAAGGGGTCGGCGCAGCTAACGCTGGCGTAAACCCCTTACCGCCAGGGTCGTAATGAGGCCCAAGGTCCCTTAGCGCCATGGATTTTAACACCTGCTAAAAGCAGGTGTTAAATCCTCCATGGCGCTAAGGGACCTCGGAATCAGGCGGTAAGGGTCGGCGCTGTTTACGCCGCCGTAAACCCCTTACCGCCTGGGTCCTAATGAGGCCTATAGGCATTGACAGTACAGTACATTTAATTAAATGGAAATCTCTTCGAACCACAAAAGACATGTGCCTCATTCCAAGTTGGCCGGCGTGGTATTTACGTGCCGGTGATGCCATTTACCGATACATTACCACAGCGGCCAACTACGATTTTGTCGGTAAGGCTCTTGATTTACCTCCAGCTAAGAGATGGGGGTAAGTCAGGCCCCTTAGCAGCAAAAACTGACGGTATTTCCGGCACCAGAGGGCACCAGTGTTACTGGTGCCGGTAATACCGGAAACCCCCCTTCGAGTCCTCTGGATTCCATGGAATGGGGATTCACCACCCTCACTGGCACTTGTAATCTAGCGGTAATTCCACCAGACTAAGTGCCGGTAACAGTAATACCATTTGGTAATATCCCGCCAGATTTACCGACGAGAAACCCCCAAACATGTAATGAGGCCCATTGCATTTTCCTTATCCCTTGCAATAAAACACCCCCCGCCTACTCTACAACAGCCCACATTTTTTATTTTACTTTACGCTTAATTATCCTGTGCCCAGTGTGTACTTTCTCACGCTATGGTAATAGATGGCAGACAACATGAGAGAACACCGGATAGTTGCCAGCCTTTCCTAGATGTCTTAAATGGTAAACAAGGCAGGAGAAAGCTCCCCCAGCGTTTCACTTATTTCTGGCTCAATCCTTGTAGGTATTGTGCAATACTAGATAACTAGACAGCGATGCAACCCATGCATTTCAATACACAAAGAAAGAAAATGATATTCCGATTGGTTCCTTTTAAGCCCCGATGGTGGATGAAAGAGAGGGTCGAAAGGAATTCAAAGTCTGGAGTTACATTGCTCTATGGAGCACTTGGTTGAGTACAGCATTCAAGGCTTGCCATCACAGTAATTAGGAACATATGGACTTTCCAACTGAGTTGTCTGATATGTAAGACTACAGACCTTGCAAGAAACCAGAGGCTACAAAACTTAAGTGGAGTGCTGTGAACTAAGTGGAGTGCTGTGAACTAAGTGGAGTGCTGTGAACTAAGTGGAGTGCTGCGAACTAAGTGGAGTGTTGTGAACTAAGTGGAGTGCTGTGAACTAAGTGGAGTGCTGTGAACTAAGTGGAGTGCTGTGAACTAAGTGGAGTGCTGTGAACCTTGCAGGTGATTTGCATGTGATTCCATATTGGTGGGGAACCTCAGTCCCTGTTAGGATGGCATTACTATTAGGCTGATTTTTAGGGTAGTTACTGAGCACACACCTAGCTTTGGGAAGAAACAGAGCACTTTACAATCATAGGAGGAAGTGTACAGTGAGGGAAGTAGGCAAACCAGGGAGTGGGGAGTTAACAAAAGGGGAGGGGGTGGTGGGCAATTAGGCAGCATGGGATCTATAAGCAGCCAGAGGAGGAAACAATGAGGAGCAGATCACCCAGTCTCAAGTAGGGTGGGGAGTGAAGTGTGTGCGTGGACTTAGGTATTGGGGAGGAGCCAGTACTAGAAGAGGAGGGCCTTGAGCTCCTTGCAGAACCGTGAAAGCACGGGGGCATGACTGATGTTCATGGGGAGGAGGTTCCAGAGTCCTGGAGCATAAACAGAGAAGGCTTATCTATCTGGTCCTTTTCTTTTTGCACCTTTGCATTTCAGGTCTGCACATCTCCCTACTTCTGTGGATTGTAGGCCGCCGGAGATGCTGAGTTTCTCAGTGAGGTTGCTTTCGGGCTTCAGGGTGGCAGCCTTGAAAATGATGCAGCAGGATTTGAACATAATATGAGGTTGCAGTGGGAGTCTGTGCAGTTTGATGAGGGTTGGGGTGATGTGGTTGAATTTATGGAGTGCTTTGATGAGTCATGCTACATCGTGCGGTACTCGTCGCTGCCTGGTAATCGTTGAAGGCCTTCCAAAAGGGTATTGCCTCCACCCAGGTAGGAGAGGCTCATTATGAGTTTGGTGGTACCTGGACTGTAAATCCACACAGATACAACCAAACTGTAATACCATTACAAGTGGTGGTAGGGGATTATAGTCCCCATTTGAGTCCATTGGACTCAATGGGGGATTTTCAGCAGAATTACCTTGGTGGTATTTACGCAGATGTAATTTCACTGAAATTGAGTGGAACATTGGCAGATTTTCCAGCTCATAGCTGGAGGTGAATACTCCAACTTTCCACCCAACTTATAGTTGTGCGGTGTGGTAATGGAGTGGTTTAAATTAATATTGTGCAACATTTTACCTGCACCGTCCAACTCATAATGAGGTCCCCTCCTGGACAGAAAATCTGAAGTTTTCTTCGGATAAAGATATTGGTTTTCCCACAGGAGAGAAAGGTGCAACTGAGTCATTTGTGTCTTCCTTGCTATGTGCTGTTTGAAGGAGAGGTGGATGTTGATGTCGAACCCAAGGGACTTGGCATAGGTGGCCAGCTGGGGTGTGAAGCCCATACATTTTATACCATGTGAGAAAGTGTGAACTGCAAAGACACCAATCCCTGAGAATAGACCTATCTCTCAGGAAATGGAGCCTGGCCTTATGGGAAAAAACCCTTGGTCGCTTGACAAAATAATTTGAGCCCAGCTTCCATGGTTGTAACTTTTCACTGATTCCCTGTAATTAATAGTATATTTTTGTTATCCTTTTAGTTATTACCAATTTGCAATTTGCAATCTAAAAGATGTAATGAAGAACAAACAAGATTCTGAAGTAGCTCAGAAAGTTATGTTTTGTACACCTGCGTACATTTAAAACTGTTCATATAACTCTTACTTGCTTTTAAGTGTCACATCTGGTTCCGTCCACTACCGACATTGTGGTTTTAAAACACATACACACACATTTGTAGCTGCATTACAGCACTGATGGTTACTATGCTTCTGGTGCCATTTTGGAGATGCCACGGAATGCCAACCCTGCAAGGCCGTTGATACGCTGAAAATCCTACACATGTGCAGTGTGGTTTGCAGCCTGGTGCTGCTCCCTGGAGAGAGTGTAAAAAGTGGAGCTATTTTGATTTTAGCCCTATGCACTGTGCAAGTATTAACTAAGTGTGTTAGAGGTGACGAGCTGAGAGGAAGGGTATCAAATTACTTCACATATAAGACACCATTACAAATGTCAGCGACAGTTAGTGTAGAATCCAAAGTGGCCTTCAAAAAAAGATACACTGAATATCTGATGCTGATTTTTGACTAGCATCTACTGCCAAAGTCTACTGCCAGAGTCCCAACCCCTACCTCCTTAGGTGTGCCACCTGATGACCTAGGAGGGATCTTGGCGGTGTGCACAGATTTCCCACTTCAAAACCCTCACAGGCTCCATAATTGGAATGGCTCTGCATAAATACTGTGGAGCTGCCAACCACAAACCGATAGCCAGTTTTGCATGTCAGCATGCATCCAACAATAAAAGGGGGTGCAGTGTGAGACGTGTGTACTCATCAGGGCCATTGAGGCCATTGCACATCATCAAGGTAAAGCCGCTGATACACAGGGTCTGCTAACCCAGTTTTACATGTTGGCATTGAGCAACAGACCATGCTGTTAATTATTTTATTTTTTATTTCCGCTTTATTGCATTTTCAAGAAAAACACAGTTTACATCACATACAAAGGATCCGCAAAACACGGATAAGCAACATTTCCACAAAAACAAGATGAAATGTTTCTTTCTAGACCCCAACACCCTAAAATCATCACCCACCCCCGCTTTCATAACAACATCTGTATGGTACTCACGTGTTCATTCTCACTTGTCTACCTTTTTGTGGGTTCATATTTCTCTAAAACAAGTTCTGTCTTCAGTTTGAGTATTTTGTCATAACATATAAAGTACTCGGAGATTTGTGGCTCCCCCCTCTGCCAAAAGTCGGATTGGGTTCTCTTCACCCCTGATGAATATATTTACAACAAAAGTCTGTCCAGGTCTCCATGGATAGCCGCGGTTAAGTGTTGCATTAGATATACATTTCGGGCTGTGTTAATCCATTCTTTCTTCCCGAGCGGTGACTCTCTCTTCCAGTGTGCCGCCAGGCATGCCCTTCCCGCAAGGAGTAAGCCACGGACCATTTTGGGTAGTCTAATATATTCTCCCTTAAGTTCTTGTAAAGCAAACAAAACCAACATCAGAATTTTCACTCTCGTGATCCCGTCCAGGTCCCTATGCTAGTTTTGGACCTCATTCCCAGTAGGACTGAACCACAACGCATCCCCACCACCTATGTCAATAGTCAGCCCTTGATCCGCACTCATGTCAGCACATTGGACTCACACTTTGATACATTATGAAGAAACTAACCGGGTCACATTGCCATCTGTGCAACAATTTAATGGCATGTAGTTTGTACTGGCAGGAAATTGACATCTGGAAGGCACCCCAACACATTCTTTGCCACGTTTGAGGGTCAAGCTCCATCCCTAGGTCTCCCTCCAAACGCTGCCTCAGCCTGTCAGAGGAAGCCCGACTAGTCTCCACTAGGGCCCTGTATAATTCACCAATCAATCCCTTGGAATCAGACATCATATCTAAGATCTAAGGGTGTAAGTTCCCTCTGTATTTTCATCTCTCCAAGCCTCACTCGTTAGTACCCCCTTCAACTGCAAGTAAGAAAAGACTGAAAGCGTACCTATTCCTAGCCTCTTCTAGCTCTGTTATCGTGATGAACCTACCTTCTCTCCACATTTGTCCAACTCTTTTTAGTCCTGTTTCTAACCGGATTTGGAACCTATCTGGATTCTGAATAACGTCCCTAACTCCCGATACCCAGAGATATCCCAATGCTGAAGGCCATGATGTAACGCCACCCAACCCTGCTCCTTGTCACCTCCAGATGGTTCCCAGAATTGGGTGTTCCCGTATCCTACATGGTGACTTTGCTCTAAGAACCCTCAACCATTCTCCAACTGTAGCTGGCCGTAGATGATAGTTGTCCAATAGTTGTGGAATCCTAAACTGAGCAGTCTTATAATACAAATGCATGTCCGTCAATCCCACTACCCCACTTTCCTTGGGACTCAGGACCTCACTAGAAACCCTGGGTTTCTTCTCCTACCACAAAAATCATAGAAGAGTTCCCTTAGTTACTTTGAATTAAAGGTCAGGTCTGAATGGGCAGCTTCTGGAACAAGTATAAAATCTTAGGGACAACCACCATTTTAAGTGCATTCAAGCACCCCAACCAAGAGATTATCAGATTGTTCCATTTCTCTAGTTTTTTCTCCAATTCAGGCATCAGGGGGTTCATACAGTCCCTTAAATTCTGTTTTGACATTAATACCCAAGTAACGTAGTGTTCCCAAGTTAACTTTCATGTCTAATGAGAAGCACCCCATATCGTCTTCTCTATTTTTGTCCATGGGGAAAAGTACGGATTTGCCCATGTTAATCAAAGTAACCGCAACCAGTACAGAGGACAACGGGTTTACCACATGCAGGAGCATGTCATCTACATACAGTCCAACTTTGTATGTCGTCCCTCCCACCCCAAATTCTTCAACTCAATGATCCTCTCTCAACCTATGGGCCCAGGGTTCCAAGGAGACCACAAAGAGTGCCAGAGAAAGTGGGCAACCTTGCCTCGTCCCTCTGCCCAAATCCAAACCAATGGGAGTATCCTGCATTCACTGCCATGCATGCACTCGGGGAGGAATAGATTGCCATTATAACACATATAGGTCTCTTGCCTATCCCAAATTTGGTAAATTCGGCCTCTAGAAAGTCCCACTCTACTCTATCAAAGGCCTTCTCAGCATCAACGGAAAGGAGAGTGGGATCACATGGCCAACCTTGAGCCTCATTTATTATATGTAATGGGCATCATTACAACTGTACCGGTCTGGAAACACCGGTGCTGGTAAGCGGACCGGCACAGTCTGAGTCCTATAGGACTCCATGGGAATGGGACTTACAGAATTACCGGCGCCTGACTTCCCGGCCGCCGGGGTTGGAATACCCTGGTGTTACCGCGAAGTCAGGCACCAGTAATTAATTATGGGTCCGGCGGCAACCTGTCAGTTTCACCGACACAGTTAGCGCCAGACCCCGTAATGAGGCCCAATGTCTTCCTCCTAGTGTCTGCCCCCTGGTGCCATCTGACAAATCCCACCTGGTCCAAGTGAACCAGTCTCGGTAATTGTCCCTCCAACCTGGCCGCCAAAACCCTAGCATATATTTTAGCATCTATATTTAGGAGAGAAATCGGGCAGTAAGAACCACAGGACCAAGGGTCCCTGCCCTCCTTTGGTATTACTGTAATGAGGGCCTGGACAAATGACTCTGGGGCTCTACCTGTCTCCATAATATCGTTGAACAATATTGAACAATATTGTCAGGAAGGAGAGCAGGACCGACAAGAAGGATTTATAAAATCTGGAGGTAAAACCATCTTCCCCTGGTGCTTTCCCCAGCTGGAGGCAGCATATGGCATTCTCAATTTCTTCTCCGGTGATTGAAGCATCCAAGTCACCGGATTCTTCTATATTTAGCAATGGGAGGCACGACTCTTCTAAGTAATTCTTAATCCCTTCCGTATTGGCAGTCCCTTCGCTCCTATATAAAATCGCATGAAACAAGGCAAATGCCTTCTGGATCCCTTCTACTGAAATCTCTGTTGTCTCCTCCCTTGCCTCTATCTCCGAGACCCATCCCTCTGCACACTGTCGCCTTAACCTTGCAGGAAGAATAGCGTCTGCCATATACCCCTTTTCAAAAAATGTCAGTTTCAGAAACTGTACGTTGCAAACTATCTTCCCTTCTTCCAACAGTCTCAATTCATCTCTCGTGCCCCTAGCCTCCATAATGCGTTCCTCCCTGCCACTAGTGGATGATTGGGCAAGCCTTTCCAGAGCTCCTATTTTATGCTACAGACCTTTCTCAATAAGGGTACGTACTCTCTTTTTATGGGCATCCTCTCGGATCAACTTTCCTCTCCACGTTGCCATTGCAGCATCCCATATGATTCCCTTTCACACCTCCCCTGTGTCATTAATAACAAATCATTCATTGATTCCATTCTCCATCTCTTCTTTGAACTCCATTTAGAGTTCCTAGGGCACAGACCACTCCATGCAATATCGACCAACATCATGTCATGGTCCGATCAACTAACTGGATGAATACCCAATCCCAGTGCCAAGTCCCATAAATTCCTTGAAACATACAAATAGTCTATTCTCGTTGAGGTACCATGTGGGGCAGAATAGAAGATAAATCCCCTTTCTTGTGGGTAGAAGTAACGCCATATGTCTCTCAGCCCATATAGCTCCATCGCCATACTCAACTCCATGCCGCCCTGTTTCTGAGATTCCTATTCCCCGGAATGCTTAGCCTGCCTGTCCAAACTGACATCCATCCACACATTAAGATCTCCACTCACAATAAGATGTCCCAGTCCCTCATTCATTACTTTCGCTGGAGTTCTCTGTAGGAATCTCCTTTAACCATGATTCGGGGCGTTAATTGTGGCAAAAGTGAACCTTATTATTTTTTATCAATCCTGAGATCAACACAGCCATTCCCTCTGAGTCTACCACACCTTAGTAACTTCCATCCGGAGTCCTCTGTGGGCCAAAATCGCGACTCCTGCCAGTCTTGTTATCACTGATCCCCAAAATGTGCATCCAATCAGGCCACAGGGAATATTACGTTCCTCGCCCCTCAAATCCTTGTCCTCCTGAAGGAATAAGACCTCAGCCTCAGTTCTTCTAATTTCCCTTGCGACCAAAGAATTCTTGGTAGGGCAGTTGAGCCCCTTTACATTCAATGTATATACCCGCAAACTGTCTCCCCTGGTCCCCTCTGCCGAGTCAGCCATAACAAAATCTTTTACCCAAACTGAATCTCTGAATCAAAGTCAACCTCCACACAATGGTCTTCATCCTAAATTTGCCGGGCCGGAAACAACGGTGCTCGTAGGCTTACTTGGCACAGCGGTCACAGCAGGCAAAGCTGTCACGGAAGCCCCAGCACCGGTCACAACGGTGCCAGTGCTTCTGTGTCCATCCCCATTCCCATCGAGTCCTATGGGACTCGATGGGAATGGGGATTAACAAAATTGCCGGTGTCTGACTTCCCGGGCCGCTGGACTGGGATTAGCCCAGTGGCACCAGGAAGTCAGAGACAGTAATTGTTTACGGGTCCGGCAGCAACCAGCCGGTTGCACTGGCACTGGTCCCGCCGGACCCGTAATGAGGCCCAATGTGTTGAATAAGCCCATGAGTGAACATTGCAAGAGCCATATCATTGATTCAGAGATTCCGCTTTTTTCCAGGCTCTGCAGGTGAGTGGAAAGGCTGCTGGGACCTAATGGCCTGTTTCTAATTTGTTTTTAGTGATCCCTGCACCCTATTTACACTCCCTGTGCCCCGACCCTCTCCTGGACCCTTTTCCTCATTTCCTGACCCTCCACCCACCTATTTTTAGTGATCCCCCACCCGATTGATCTCCTTGTGCCCCTCCCATACCCTTTTCCTTGTTTCCCGACCCTCTCCCGCACCCCTTTCCTCGTTCCCTGGCCGGCCTCCCATCCCGCCCCCTTCCCTGATTTGGTATGGCGTAGGTGCCTGCCTGGCTTTGTGCTCCGGCTCTCTACCTCCACGCAGGCTGTGCAGGGGAGTGGAAAGGCCCCTGGGACCTATTGGCCTGTTTTACATTTGTTTTTATTGATCCCTCCACCCGATTTGCGCTCCCTTTGCCCCAACCCTCCCCCTAAGAGCCTCAAGACAAAGGGTGGCTCCTACAGTAGCAGCTCCAAACTGTGTCTGCAGGTGTCAGAAGGGTGTGGCCAGGGCCAGCCGTCAACCAGCAGCGGCCATCAATGAAGGTGTGGCCTGGATATGGAATAGAGCAATCACTGTACTCCGGAAGCCCTGCCACTCTACCCACCCTCAGAACATAGCACGCCAGGCCATTAATACTAACAAGATTAACAACCAGATAGAACTGTGACTATTAGCCTATGCCACACTGAGATATAATTGTGAATATTACATTGCGTAACATCTAGACAGGTTAGTAAAGTTTGGCTTTCGTCGCTTCTTGACAGGATTGAGAATGTCAACCAGTGCCACATTTAGATATAAATGCAAATATTAGCTTGCGTCACTTCTAGGCAGGCTTGTGAATGTTAGCCAGTGCCACATTGAGATATAATTGTGAATATTGGCTTGCAGCACTTCTAGACAGGATTGTGAAGGCTAGCCAGTGTCACATTTAGATTTAATTGTGAATATTAGCTTGTGTCACATCTAGACAGTATTATGAATGTTAGCCAGTGCCACATTTAGATATAATTGTGAATATTAGCTTGCATCACATCCTGACGGGATTGTGAATGTTAGCCAGTGCCACATTTAGATAGAAATGTGGAGATATTCACGTGCCACATCTAGAAAGAATTTGGAACTTAGCATATATCACATCTAGATAGCGAGGCCACCAACCAACCCACTAACGATCTCACCCTTCTGCATACCCCTCTCAAACTCTAACCAAACACAACCACACCCCTAAAGCACAGCAAACCACACATACTTCACTACACCGCAACAACAAAACAAATCTCACATAGCCTCGGACAGCAGAACACAAAGTCTACCAACGGAAAAGCACAACTAAGCCTAGTGAATGGTGCTAACTGAACTGGAGCTTCCAACAGCACATCACTGCTCCCTTGCACTGTTCCTGCTCGGTCATACTAACTCACCCCAACCCCTTTCCTTATCAGATCCGCCAGAGCACCAGGGGACCACTCCGGTGGTGATAGTGCGCGGTACAAATATCATAACATTAACATAAGTTCTAAGCCCCCTTGTCCCCCCACACCACCCCTCCCTCCCAGTTATCATCACTAGGCGAGTGCCAAACCACCAAACAAACCAGAGACCAAGGCGCCAGCCCCGATAACCTCAATCTCTGAGCCCCCCAATATTCAACCAATACAATACCCCAGAACGCTTTTGTACATCTCAAGACCCACCTAAACCAACCCTAGTAATCAATTCCACCACCTCTACCACAGGCACAGCTCACCCCTCACCTGTGTTTGCTGGAGATGTGTTCATCTTCCTAAATTTCTTTGAGCCTGGGATTCTTCTCCTATTCGGGCCCTTAATACGCCATTGTCTATCTGCTTCACTGTCCCCTTGTGGATCCAAGGTCGATTCCTCACCCCCAAATAGCTCTTCTGTGACTTTGTTTATTTCACCCTCTTTAACCAACCTGTACATATGCTCTTCCAGCTCAAAGGAGATTGAAAACGGGAATCCCCATCTATACTCCTTTCCCATACAGCCAATTCATCAGAGGCAGACACAACCGCCTCTTTCTGAGGGTGATGGAGGACAGATCGTGGAAGACTGTAACTCTCGCAGTAGCCAGCATCACCGGTCCCTTAGCCTTTGCAGTCCCTAAAATCCTGAGCCTGTCTGGATAGTTGCGGAAATGCGTAAGAACCGATCTTGGGCCCCTGGCCAGACCACTGGCCTTGTGAACTCTCTCAATTTTCGTTTCATCAATCGAGTACTCATCAAGGAGGAACTTTGTGGCTTTATGTATGAATCGCCTGAGATCCCATTCCGTCTCCCCATCCTTCTCTGCTATCCCAAATAATCTGAGGTTGCTCCTCATTTTGTGATTTTTAAGGTCGTCCATTTTCAGCACAATCTCTGCTTCTCTACTCTCCATTTCGCCCATCGTCACATCTATTTGGGTCTCCAAAGTGACCAGGGAGGAGTGGTTGTATTCCACCTCCTGTAGTCTCTCCTCCATTTTGTCAAGTCTAGTATTGATCTTATCAACTTTGCCATCAATATCGGCCCTCATGCCCCGGATTTCTTCAAGTGATGAGGCAACATCCTTCTTAGTTGCCATTGAGTCCTCTCCACCTGCCGTCATTGTCCTCCCTGCGTTATTGTCTGTCACATCAGGCTTTGCCGGGTATGCAAGTTCAGCCAGCCTAGATCTCGAATCCATATAACATTGGGCCAAAATGGAACATCCAAGTGGTACCGTTCACATGAAGCCAGGTATGGCTCTTGTGGCTCGGCCCAAAGGTCCCAGAAGTAACCCACAAGGCAGTTGTCTCCTCTACCACTTGTCTGGTGAAGACAACCCTCATGATTTGTTGGGGGGGTAAGCCGGGCTTTACTCGAACTCGGGTGTCTGGGGACCCATATGGTTTACTGGGGTGAGCTATTCTCTCGAAATGTGTCTTCCTTTGTTCAAGTCAACCGAGCTGACTCCATTCACATGAACATCATGTCTATTCAATTATGATATTGATAGGCGGGCACACACCTGCGGAATGGGGGCCCACACATCCTCTCAAGCCCCGCCTTATAGCGGGCCCAGTGTGGCATCCTGCGTATTTACAAGGGATCCTGCAGACCCACTTTCCACCACGCCCATACTAATCGCCAATTTGTAGCTCCAGGGCCTTCTGGTTTTAAAAGGTCTGCCAGCATAGTGTTCCAAAGACCAATTCTTCACCTCCCTCTCTCCAACTTGGGTCTTACCAGCCTCATACATCTACCTAAGACTCTGCAGCTCAAACAATGGCGAGGCAGGAACACGCCCCAATTCTGCGGGCCCACACCTCCTCTTTGGTGCCTTCAAATCAGCCTTGCCACATAAAGTGACCTGTCTCCACCCTTTTCGACCTCGGCTCCTAGGTCAGGGAAACCACTGTACTATGCAGCTATAACCCCTCACCACTTGTAGAGAGTCCGGCGTGCCTGCCCATGAGTTTCCTCCAGGGGCCATGCTCAGACTGCAGGATTCTCCCTGGCACCTCTTCACTTTAACCCCCACAGCAGGGGCCGGGCCTCGCCAGTGCCAGATGTGCCACAGGGGACAGATCTCCACTCCAAAGCCTGTGTGTATGGAGAGAACACGGGCTTCCCCGGCAGCCTCTCGAAACCTCGTTTAGAAGGGGGATCCGATCCTCTGTGCGTTGTGGAGTCACTTCGATGCTTCCTCCAGAGCCACTACGCTGATGACCACAGTCACAGCACAGGCCCATAAAGCTTGAGAATTTCTTTTGTTTTCTCATGGCACATTCAGCAGGCTGGTTCTCCGCTTATATGGGTCCAATCTTTCTGGATTTTAAAGCCAGATGCACCCCGTTGGGTCCTAACTCCACCTCTATCAATGTTTCCATTCCTAGGGGGCCATACTTGCGGGAAACACTTACTTTACAGGGGCGTGGGTAATGGAGGGGCATGATCAGGAGATATATGCACGCCCCCTGGTGCGCGTCCCATGCTGTTATTTTTAATATTGCAAATGCCACATGCTCACGATTAGTGTTTGTGTCAGAAGATTTGGTACATATCAAAATCTACGCATTCTGCATAATGCACAACTATTTCATGTTTTTCAGGGCTGATTTACTGGATAGTGTCAATTCATTCTTATTTCCACTAATGTAACATAGTCAATACCATCATAGAGTAAAACAGTGGGGTAGTGGCAAGGTTCGCCCATCGACAGGGAGATGGGGCTGCTCAACCGGCCATTGAGATATATAAAGCATAAGCAAAACGGGCGGCCCTGTATAGGGCAGAATTGAGGGGGTATTGTAATTCACAGGAATTAGTCAACACAGAAAATAGATTCCTCAAACAGCTACTGCGGTTACCTTAGAGCAACCCAAACGCCTTTGTACTTTCGGAAACAGATCTAAGATCTATCACTGACGAAATAGAAGGCCTGTGCTGTACTGGATCCGGCTATGGGTGTCTCCATATCTTTATAAATATAAAGGAACCCTCCAGCATGTAATGACCCTGGGAGGAGGACGAGAACTGCCATGGCTTCAGCATATAAAGCATAATAACATCGCTTGATTTGGGAAACCTCTGGCAAAACCCTCTTAACATGAATTTAGAAACCAAGAGCATTGTTTAACATACAGCCCTCATCATGTCCACAACTAAGATGGAGGCTTCATGTTCAAGCCTATTTTTGGGACCCGCATATTTGGCATGTAAGACAGACTTTGGTTATGAGGAGTACCTGGACTTTGTTTCACCCACACATGCATGGTCATTGTACATCAAGTTTTGAGTGGGAACCCTGAATGTGGCTTTGTCCACTAGCCTATGTCCTTCATGTGGCGGGAGTGAGGAGACAGCACACTTTAAACGTCTTTGCCCTCGCTATAGAAATATCAGATCTCTGTATCCTAAACCACTCTTGAAGTATCCATCGAGACTGGTCAAGGGGATGCCTCAAGCTGAAGGATGTGGATTATTAATGATAGAAAATATGGAGAAAGGTATCATTGAACTCATCTTTATTCTTTTAAGTAAACATATTGATCATGGTTGACTAATTGAGATGAATTTTGATTGTATAATTGCAAGCATCACATTTGTGTTATTAAATATCAAATTTTAGCTGAACTTTATGTTGCAGTATGTGTATGAGTCTAGCACATATTTCAGACCCTGTGTTGTTTTTCTATTGCATGTAGGTGTTATTTTTCTCTGCCTGATGAATCTAACTAGAATAAAGGTATTCTCTATGATGATGATGATGAACTAATGTAGTACGAGCTCCACAAGCGAGGAGACAGAAAATCAAATTGAACATATATGGGATATTACCATTTCCATGTATTCCTTCAATTGGAAAGACAGAGTGTACACAAGTGCTGCTTTCATGGCCTTTTACTGTTCTCTCTCTGCAGATGCTGACTCACTTCTTCTCTAATTATGCCCGATATGAACATCAGCTCCTCCAATCAAATTCCCTACTTTGTGATGATCTGCTTTCCAACCATCCAGAGCTGGCAGCATTGGCTTTCCATTCCCCTGGCTCTCCTCTTGCTCCTTGCAATTGTTGCAAACATCACAATGCTGGCAGTGATAAAAAGAGAGAAGAGCCTCCGTGAACCCATGTACTACTTTCTCAGCATCCTCTCGGTCTTGGATCTTGTTCTGTGTTTAACCACCACACCCAAAATCCTGGGCATCCTCTGCTTCAATCTGAAGGTCATTGACTTGCCAAGCTGCTTCACCCAAATGTATATCATTAACAGTTTTGTTATAATGGAGTCTGCAGCATTCCTTGTAATGGCCTATGACCGCTATTCTGCCATTTGCAATCCCCTCAGATACAATTCTGTCATCACCAAGAGATTTGTCGCAAAAGCCCTTGTGTTTATAGTGTTACGAAGTGGTCTGGTGTGCTTACCTTATCCATTGATGGCGTCCAGCTTTCAGTACTGTCGCAGGAATGTTATTGAAAATTGCATCTGCAGCATTGTTTCAGTGACATCCCTTGCTTGCAGTGACAACACAGTCCTCAAACTCTACCAACTGGTACTTGCCTTTGGTATTTTAGGAGGTGACTTCATCATCATTCTCCTGTCTTATTTCATGATTCTCTGGGCTGTTTTGAAGCTTAAGACAGAAGGGGCTGCTGCAAAAGCCTTCAGTACATGCATCTCACACCTAATTTTAATTTCATTTTTTTACACCATAATTTTAGTTTTGATTTTTACAAACAAGATGGAGAAGGTAATCCCTACTGAAATCCCAATCCTTCTAAATATACTTCACCTCCTAGTCCCACCTGCTCTTAATCCTATGGTCTATGGTGTGAGGACCAAAGAGATCCGTCATGGAGTTATCAAAATGCTAAGGGATGGGCAGACAATAGTCAAGGGGAATTGAAACAAGGTGCAAGTGGATGACATCAGTTTCTGGTTGTTCAAATACCCTTCAAACTCTACCCAAAATGAACCACTGCTATGCTTTGGATGTAGAAAAGAAGTGATGGGCCTCTGAAAGAGGAAAATGTACTTCTCGTCATCACCTATAAACAGTATTGGGTGATTGAGAAAATGTTTGCTTTCTTCCAAAGACAGAGTAAAGATGATCAGAGTCTACTCCCTTGCAGATGTCCCCCATAAAGGCATGTTTTTCTCTTTGTTGATCCCTGCTGTGATCTTGAGTATGTGCTGATGCGCTGAGCAACAAGGAAGGGTATGCGTTAAGATGATCAGAGTCTACTCCCCTGTAGATGTCGCCCATGAAGGCATTGTTTTCTCATCGTTGATCCCTGCTGTGATCCCGACTATGTGCTGATATGCTGAGCAACAAAGGAGGGTATGAGTTCAGATGGATATTACTTGCCACACACACTGAATTTCATGGGTTTTGTTGCAATAAATTGGATTATCCTAACTATGTCTTAACTAAATGTATTTTCACTGAAATTCAAGGGCTTTGATATGCTATATCTGCTGTGGAACCCACTGGATGTGGCTCTTAGTTCCTGTCCATGTTGCCCAAATCATTAAAAAGGACAGTGACCCAATGCCCATGTCCTTTTATCACGAAACATGCCCCACTTCCTTGTAACTAACAACATTCAACTGTCCATGGCCTTCAGACATTTCCAGTGGCTTCCCACTACAATTAGGCAAAAAAGACCATAGGCCATTGACCCTGTTGCACCAAATTGGCTAAAGACCTGTGGACATGGCCAGTCGGGGTGGCCTACAGGCCGAGACCCTTATCCCCCTTACAGTGAAACAATCGGATCCCACCGGCAGTGGGTGATGACCGTGTCATGACTGTTGCACCCTGGGTAACAATTTCTCCTGGTTGTAGTCTTCACTTTCAAACTCTGTTTTGGACGTTTTCACATTTGAAATCGTTGGATGAAACAGCACATAAGGGGCATGTACCAGAATACCTTGGGGTAAGAGTTCATCCAATGCTGTGAAAAGAGTCAAAATTCAGTGGAAGTGACTTTAGGGTGCTGATTTAATGCAATAAAACTCCTGAAATTCTGCAGGTGTTAGAAACTATGTCACCTTAACTATGAAGCCCCCTCTGTGTAGCTCCTAAGCGCTGTGATGACATCTCTGATCACATCACATATGACATCACTTAGGACATGTCAGATGCCACCATATTACAACACTGTGATGAATCTGATGATGTCATCACTCCTTTCCCTGAGATAGCCTCTCTTCATGTGGCCAGCGGATGGCAGTTGCTACCTGATTCTGGCCCTGTGGACGGCTTTATGAAGGAGGATCACATGGGGTAGGCAACCCTTAGGGGGATGACATGACACCATCAGGTGAGGCACAATATCCCCATTTCCCTTTTGGGGATATTCCCTCCATCCCTCATGCCCTAATGGAATACTGATATCATCCCCTTCAACAACTTGACCATTTTACTGACTGTATTCCTCAATATCAGAAAATCAATAAAGGAACAAGTACTGAAACGAGGAAGAGGGAAGGGGCACTTAAGTGAGTACACTTAATGTTAACCAACACCAGCAGTCTAGTAGCTGGAAGAAGGTGATTGGCCTGACATGGTTTAAAACAATGTTGGGAAAAGAAGCATGGTGTTCGTTTTCTTATCCAGCTGTAGTAAGAACAGCCGAGGTGAGAGACTGGGAGTACGGCGGCTGGTGGCGCAGGAGGTTCTCTGCTTCAGATGTGGGTCAGATCAACCTGAACAAGCAGGTGGTCTTGCCATGTGGTAGGAGGCTGGAGAACGCAGCACAGAGAATTCATGGGCCAAAGCACTGCCACTGAGATGCCAAGAAGAGGAGAAGCTGCCAAGGGGAGCCGGAGGCATGGTGGAATCTGGTGAGCGAACGTAGTGCTCCGCAGACCCGACAACAATTCTCAGCCGGACACGAGAGATGAAAAGGACCCCAAAGCCACTGCTAAGAACTGGTGAGCCCGCTGAGAGGGACGGGGCCACCGGGGCAGCTTGGAGGGTTTACTGTGTACAGAAAGAAACACAGTATAAGAGCTGGGGGAGGCCTGAACAAGATAACACAGCCCCTAGGACATTTGACTATAACCTAAAACGTCCATGGAAAAGGGTTTGGAACCCATAGCCATGTTATAAAATACATGTGATGAAAACAGTCTGGAAGTCTATGGAAAGGTGTCTGGGACCCGTAGCCATGTTATGAACTACAGCAATGTGGCAGAAAAAACAGAAATGAAATAAATGTCGAAGGAAAGTCCTGACAGGAGAGTATACCAGGAAAAGCCATGTGGGTGAAGTGAACTACATAATGAAAGTCCTGACAGGAGAGTATACCAGGTGTTGTTGTTGTGTAATACTGTGAATCCCAAGGTAGATTCAGCCATTAGTATTTTTGTATTACAATGAATGTGAGAAAGACTTTGAGACGGGAGCCATTTCCCCTGGAATATGTTGCAACATCAAGAGGAGGGGGGTTATCCTCTTAAGCTACACAGAACGTGGTTATTCTTTAGAACTTTTTGTTTGGTGAAGAGAAACCTGGAGAAGGGAGTGATTCCCTGGGACTGTGAACATTACTCATTTGGAACCTTTGTTGGATTTAAATATTTTTATTACACTTGAACATTTGTGCACTTTGCAAGTCAGAGACATTTCCCTTAGCACCTTAGAGTTACTTTGAGAGTGTGAGGGCTAGGATAGGATTTCAGACACAGGACATTTTTGCTTTGGACATCTTGAGACACAACAGGCCCTTTGTTTTTGGTTGAGGTAGGGAAATACCTCCTAGGATAGGGACAGCAAGGCTTTTTCCAACCCCATTTTCATTTAATAAATGTTTATGGCAAACGCCATGAGTCCTGTGTGTCTGTGTCTCATTCCTGGTTCATCACAAAACCACCTATAACCTCCTCGCTGACCTCACTGGTAGGTACCATCCATGGGGAAATATTATTGACTGTATTCGAAGAAGATGTAGAATGCATTCTACCACACATGCAATATACAATGTGTTTTATGAAGGTAAAAAAACATTTGACAATCATTGTAAATAATGGTAGGATAAGTACTGAAAGTTGGTGTTGCACATAGCAATCAATAATTTCAGATGCAATGCAGCTGGAGCCTGCAACCTATGTCTCTCCAGAGGTTTTACAGTATGATTTCCACTTGCCGTAGCCAGCATAGGTGATGATGAGGGATCCTGGGAGTCATAGTCTAAAATATACAGCAAAATGCAGGCTTCAATCCATGGCACTAACACACTTACAACCTTTGTCTGTTCAATACATTAGTTACTCTACTCCTGATAATCCTGTGGCATCACACCGTGAAAGTATTTTTCAACATGATTGACTTTTGCAGGCCACCTGCCCTAATGTTTACCATTTCACATGGTCAAGGCCTACCTTTTGATTTGTTTTACTGACAGTAAGCTGTCTGATATATGACAATACATTGGTTTCTGAAACTATTCCTTTTCATGCATGTTGTGCATTGCGGACTGTTTTTTGAACAGAGTTATAAAGGTACTAGAGTAACTTGGAAAATGCTCATTAAATACAGAATAACGCTGGTGTGTAGGTATGCCATGGTTGGAAATGGACAAGAATTTTAAATGCAAATTCCAATGAAGCTTTGCACTTGAATCCACACTTATATGCAGAAACACACTTTTAAAATGTTGCATCCCTCTTACTGCACACGTTATTTGCTGTACAAGTGATATCACTGATGATGCCATATGTGTTGTAATATGTGATATCATTTGTGATGTCATCAATGTGCATAGGGGCTGAGCAATGTGGTCCTCTAAGTTAAGGTGGCATAGCTTCGAAAACCTATCGAATTTCAGGGGATTTGATATGTTAAGTCATTTATAACGCTTCTGTACACATGTGTTTCTAGGCGCAATAAGACATGGGAGGGTAACGGAGGGAGACAAGACAAACGATCTTACTAGGCCTTGTGTCATTCAGATCATGCAAGTGTGGTAGCATAGGGAGCAGGGGAAGGGAGAAGTGCAATGGAGAGGGAAGGGGAAAGTGCAATCAGGGCAACAATGCTCTGAGTAAGTGCAACCAGGGTAAGTGAAAGGAGGTGGTGGACTTTAGAGGTTACAGTTACAGTCCCTAGTGTATGACAGGCCCATAGGCAGTGCGGGGAGACTGGTCATAGAGGAGTCTGCTACACAGTGGGACTCTGAGGGTATCCAAGCAACCGGTCAGGCAGACGGTTAGGGAGGTCAGCAGAGGAGGGAGATAGAGAAATCAGAGGAGAAAAGCAAAGTCTTGAGCTGCTTCTAGAACTTTGGGTGGTCGGACTCAAGTTTCTGATGGGCAGGGAGGCCGTTACACAGGGAGGCACCTGCAAAGGAAAGTGATCTGCCCCCAATCTTTGCCTGGAGAAGCATCTGACCCTCAGAGAGTTGGAGGCAGCCGAGTGAAGGGCTTGCGAAGGAAGGTATTTAGGAAGAGAGTGTTGGATGTAGTGCGGTCCCGACTCCAGAAATCCTTGTGGGTGATGCAGAGGGTCTTGAACATGATCCTTGCAGCCACCGGGAGCCAGTGGAGAGATTTCAGGGCTGGAGAAATATGGTCTCTGGGCTTGAAGCCAAGGATAAGACTTGCAGTCCTGTTCTGGATTAGTTGCAGAGGGCTGGAGAGTAGAGGTAGGTCGATTGAGAAAGAGGATGTTACAGTAGTCCAACCTATCGAGAACTAGGGCTCTATAGACAATGATATTCTGGAGGAAAGTGAGAAGATGAAGAGTACCTTTGAGGAGGTGCAGCTGGCAGTGATATGATATGATATGAAATGATAGTTTATTTATATAGCGCCTATACACAATGTGTTTCAAAGCGCTTCAAGGCAAGGGAGGGAACAAGGGAAAATACAGTGACATTCTTACAGGCCATGAACAGTAAGGATGTGACATTAACTATCGTACTTGGCCTGACGACATTTCAGATAGTGCAAGAGCTAAGAAATAGATAAGGAAAGGAGGGGGAGAGTGGGAAGGAAATGGAAACAGACAGGCGACTACCGTACTAGGCCTGACGACATTTCAGGTAGTGCTGGAGGGGAGTGGGGAGAAAAAAACAAGTAAGGGGAGGGGGGAGGAGACACACGAGGCTGCTATTATACTAGGTCCCGGGACAATTCTGATAGAGTAAGTGCATAGAAGAAAGTAAGGGGACGAGATAGGAGAAGGGAAAGGAGGCGAGAACAGAGAGTTAGCATTCAAAAGAGTGGAGAAGCAAGAGGGGAGAGTGAATACAATTGCAGAAGTCAGTAGTAACACATAATGTTGCAAACCAGGATACAAGAAGAAGATGGGAACAGCATGATTCAGGGCCAACATGAGTACAAGATGCAAAGGAAGTCCAGCATGAGTTAAGAAAGGGTGACGCACCGTGAATGAATGAAGTCCATAAAAGTCAAATTCAGCATTGGCCACAAGACGGTGATGGTGAAACCAGAATTTATCAGGACAGACTCCTGCAGAAGTAGGCTTGAGAGGGGTGAGGCTGGAGAAGGAGAGAGTGGAGTACAAGAAGACCCCAGGTGTTTTGCCTCACAGGAAGACAATGGAAGAGGGCCCATGGAAGGCGGCCACAGTGAGAGAGGGATAGTGGGAGCAGGGGTCCTGATGAGAAGGATCTCAGTCTTACTGGCATTAAGGCAGTGATCCAGAGTAGGGAACCTTGAGGAGGAAGGATGAAGTGGAGGTGCTGGGGAACTGTGACGAGAAAGAGTGATATAGGGGGGTAGTAGGTGTGAGGAATTGTCGTCTGCAAAGATGTAGCAGCCCTGGCTTTTTTGAGTTCTTTTAGTTAATAATATGATGTGGGTAATTCCTTGTCAGGAAGGGAAATCTGTTGATCAGGTGTCCTGTTCATAGGCTCCATGCTAAAAGCTAAGTGTACAACTGGGCCCTGCTCTCCAGTGGCACAGAGCAGCTTCAGGGGTCATATGTGGTCCTCCTGACAGCCCTGGTGGCAGGGGCTACATCGAACCTCTGTAGTCCTATTCCAAAACTACAGAACAACGCATTGCTTTTCTGGTGGCACATTAAACTGTAAATATAAGCCATACCTGAGTTTCAGGTATGGTTGCCAGCTTCCCTCATAATTATCCAAGCCACATAAATGTGATAGCAGATATGCATAGTAAAGTGAGCCCCTGCTCTGCTGTGGAAGGTTTATGTATGTTCCCCAAGCCAGGCTGTCTCTGATGTTTGCAGAAATACTGTAGCCTTGGGGATTGCCTTGCTTTGATTCTTTATGATGGCAGGCAACACCATCTCCAGTGAGACAGCCACCCCACAGGAAACAGTCCTGGGAACAGGAATCAAAGAGCAGACCCTTCACTAGGAGTAGCCTCACAATAGGGTGCTGCATACCAAAAGGGCCTTTGCTGATATATACTGGTGCAGGGTTAGTGTAGAGAAAGGGTGCTCAGACCAGCTGGATGAAGGTTCAACCATCTTGTTTTCTCTCTCTTACATCCTTTCCCCTCCACTCCCTTTAAAACAAAGAACTTTGGGAGTGATGTCAGAAGGCAAATCCGCTTGATGGACATTTAAAGCAAGCCTGTAGGCTTTTAACTTTCAAAGAAGGGGTCTCACAATCCTTCATTGATTCATTGAATCATATCAGGACTTTAACCCTAAAAGACTATTTTGTTTGGGGCCTGTTTGAAGAGCAGTTATTTCCAAGGTCCTCCAGTTGTACAGTAAAGACAGGTATTCTAAAGCAGAGGTTGGCTCTGTCCCCTACTCCTGGGCACATTGCGGGTGACCTGCTTCTGAAGCCAGATTTACTTTTCTGCCAGCCAAACTGGTACCCGGGACCTCACCATGCTGATGGACCCCTGCATTTGACCCAAACCCTGTTGTTGGTCTCACGTTACCTGAGAGCTAAAACAGCCGGGATGCCTGCAGTTTTATTGTCATACCACTGCAAACCATAATTCAAGCCTGTTTGACCCTCTTCAAACAGGACCCTCCTTTGTCAATCGCTTATCATTGAACAACTGTTCCACACGTTTCAACCAGTTTGCCTCTGCACCACACCAGCTAAGTAAGGTGTGTTGCTGCCTTGGCTCAAACAAGGAAGATTCACTGCACTAGCAATGCTAGAAACAATGTTCAAACCATCAGCCTTTTCATCACCGATCCAGTCGAAGGTCAAAACAACCCAGCTATTCTTCATGGACTTTCACCGTTTAGCACATCATCGAACTGACTCTCCTTGTGCATCCTCACATCAGCCTGCCCATTGTTGAGCTTTGGCTGTTCTGGCACCAACTGGCAGAGGGGTCACCACCTTGTTGCTCAACCTTACGGCTCAGGGCCTTTCACAGTTACATTCACATTCTCTGGCCAAGTCAGAAGGACAAAGTAATGTGTTTCCACGTTTTAATTCTTGTTTGTGTTTAAAGATTTGGGAGACAAGCAGTTTTTCTAATGAAACACTTTTCTATAATTGTATAAAGTTGTTATCCCCTGAATAAGATATGAAAAATGTAATACAAGAAATGAAACCGGTTGGGTAGTTTTCGCTAAATAAGAATTTTGACTAGAAGGAGAAAAAAGGAAAAATAATTTAAGTAATCCTTTTCCCTTTTGGTGGCCAGACGGTGTCTGGCTTCTGTTCCTCCATTTTTGTATTGCAGATATATGCATGTGTAAAAAACAGAATGGGCTATGGACGTGGTATGTTTTTGTTGTGCATTAAAGTTATATGTGTTCATTATTAGGCTTGGATTTGTGGACCATTATGTTAGGATAATTTCTTTGTGCTGGTTGTCTGAATTCAAAATAGTACCTCCCGGTCTTATTTCTGCATTTAAACAATAATGTTCCTTGCATCCGGGAGTAGGGACACCTGCGTTTCTGCTCTTCCTGACAGCCAAGTCAGCCAGGATTCCTGCAGTTTTATTGTTATACCACTGCAAACCATAATTCAAGCCTGTTCGACCCTCTTCAAACAGGACCCTCCTGAGCTGCCTTTGGCGATCTTTGATCTTTGAACTGCTGTCCTACATGTTTGTACCAGTTTACCTCCGCACCAAACCAGCTGAAGTGCTTTGCTGCCTGGGCTCAAAAAAAGAAGCAGAACTGCACTTGCAATGCTGGAAACAATGTTGGAGATACCAGCCTTTTCATCACCGAAGGTCAAACCAACCAAGGTGTTCTTCAAGAACCGCAACCTTTGAGCAAATCATCAAACAGACTCCCCTTGTGCATCCTCACACCAGCCTGTTCACTGTCGTGCCTCAAGGGACCAACTGCACCTGATGATCTAGATGTTCTGCATTGCACCAGTAATGCTTCAAACAGCAGGATTCTTCATTTTGACACTGCTTCAATATCTGATTGCTGCTGGACTACCATGACTGACACATTTTAGAGAGAATCGAACAGCAAAGAGAAGGCGGGGTCACTGTTGGCCAGGTTCACCATTGTCAATATTCCAGGGCCTGAAACATTTATCTGCTAATTTATGTCTGGCCTGGATGCTGCCAGTGTACTTGGCTGCACCACGGAAATAGCAAGTGTGCTGTCTAGTTGAGCCAGGAAAAAATGGTCATTGTTCCGATCACGTGGTAGGGGACCACTACTTCAGACCTCATTTTTGGATATTTATTGATTTTTCTGCTATTCTAACCCACGTTTGATGCTCTGTGTGTTTATTAAGAGGCTGTTTGACACGCCAGCCTCTTGCACCCGGAGATCAAAAGCTATCTGTATTTTCTCACTTCTACCAATGGGAACTTATTGGGTGTCATAATAGGTTTGCCAGTATCCCGCCGGTAATTCCGGCCGGATACTACTAAACCTGCCTACCATTTCTGCTGCCCGATATCCTGGTATTACTTGGATAATACAGGCAGCAATAAGGGTGGTAAATGCCCATTCTGTGAAGTCCCATAGGACTCCATGGAGGAGATTGCAGGAATTAACAGCATCGTAATTACTGGTGCCAGTAATTCCTGAACTTTTTGGCCAGTGGGAACATAACTTACCTCCTGCTCTTGGCTGGAGGTAAATCAGTGACTGCCACCAGCAAACTTATATTTTTTCCGTAGCGATAAAATTGCCAGTAATGGATTTACCAGCACCCAGAACATTATAATGACCCCCATTTACTTTTAGAGTTGCATGTTGTGCACTTCTGGGAAATGTTATCTATTGGTTTAGAGTCCCCGTTGGAACCTCCTGTTTTTCAACCTTGATGTCCAAGCATCTGTCTGAATATTGCGTGAGTTGAGATGGTGTGTAAAGCAGTTTTGATGTCAGGATTCAGTATTTCAGAATGAAACCTTTCATAGTTCTGTCAAAAATTATTTCTTTACGCAAATACAACTCACTTTAAGCACATTACGTAGTGCAAAGCTCACCAGCATTTCCGTTGTTACTTTTCCACATCCGTGATCACATCTGAGCTAGTGCACACTACTATGTCGTACGAAGATATAGAATTTCTTACAGACAACAGAGCCACGACACTTGGCTTTTCAGCCGAAGAGGCAGATGCCATACTTGGTCTTATTAAGGAAACAGTTCATACTACAACTAATAAAGACCCTCAAAGCAAAATTAAACAACTTGAATACTCAATCAGGAAACTCATCAACCGTAAATTACATGCGGTCACTCTCAGCCGATACTACAAAGCACAGCGCATTCCCAGAGGACTTAGAATACCATTACGTCCAACTCTATGCAAGGAAAACAGAGAGTTTGTTGAAAAATGGGAACAAATACTAAATAAATGTTCCCTCAATTTGATATTACTCACTATTAAAGAACTCTCAGGGAATATCGAATTACTAGAGAAAGAAATAGAAACCCTATCCAAGGACATAACAGAACGAAGAATCATTTGCCGAGATACTAGTAGATATTAATACCAAATTGGATAGTTACAAAGAAAATCTAGAATCTCGTAAAATTCGAAAATTCAAGAGAGATACTTATGATTATTTAAATAATGAAGTGTACACTTGGGCGGACAGATACCTCAACCAAACACCAAGACCTAACAAACCTACAAGTGATCAAAGCAGTTCAGAATCAGATAATATAGAAACTACAGATGACCTTACAACAGAAAATCCCACAGCAAGTGTATCAAGAATTAATTTAAGACCTAGACAACCTACAAATCCACCAAGGAAAGATTTTTTAGGAGGACGAGGAAGAGGACAAGGAGAGGAAGGACGAAGAGGACAACGGATGAAAACACGACTACAAACGAATCGAAATTAGTAGTCAATTTATCAACCAGGAACCTAACAATGAAAGAAGTCAGAACATTTGAAAAAGGTCTAAAGTTTGTGCCAATTTATAGCAATAATATGTTCAATACAAAGGTAGAACTGTACAAACTAGTTCGTAAACTCAAACTGAAAGCATATTTTGCGGAAACAACTAATACTATGGATACTCCCAGCCAAGAAGAAAATGAATATATTGAATTCAAACCCAAGAGTACATTTAATCCACCAGTGCACATACCAGCCATTGATATATTTCACAATATGGTACTGAACGATATTAAGAAAATACAATTTCGCCGACCACAAAGGAAGAATTTGAATCGAGGAGAATTATCAATTATCAAAAACCTTTTCACAGACGACTCTATAACAATCAGACCAGCCGACAAAGGAGGGGCCATAGTTATACAGGACACTGCACAACACGATTCAGAATGTTTGAGATAATTGTCAGATGCAGAGACATACCATATTCTAATGCATGATCCAACTAAGGACATCAAAGCTGAACTTAATGGCACACTAGAAACTGCATTGGAGAACAATTGGATCAGCAGCAAAACAAAAGCCTATCTGTGGACTACATATCCCAAAATGCCGCATTTGTACATTCTGCCAAAGATTCATAAACAGTTTGAAACAAAAGGGTGGCGTCCTGCCACATACATTTACATTAATTATCCTTTACATTTTTATTTGCTGCAAAGGTTATAACATTTCGCATGCTAAGTATCAAAGGAACTGTATACTCAGGGTTAGTAGGGATAAGAATACAAAAAGAATATCATAGGTGACTATTAGCTTGTTTATTCAGCTGATGTCACAGAGGATATGGGTTCAGTTTCCCATAGTGTTTAATAGTTTTTTTGAAACAACACTTGCCTTGCAGACATATTGAAAATAGAACAAATAGAGAGCAAACTGAAGCCACAATTCAAGTTCTTAAAACATGGTCATAGATTTGCTAATGCAAGTACATAAAAGCAGAGTAATTTTACAGCAATTGTGGTAAAAAAAAACACATAGAACGTGAAACTGTAAATAGTGAACCGGAGTTTAGTCTTCACAAAAACATCCTGATAGTTGTTTCCAAGGTGTACTGGATATTTTGGGGAGGTAACCAAGTCTTTGGTCTACGTCTAGATATTGATCAGATGGTGTATGGGAACGGGCATGATTGGCCGTGGTGGAAAATGGTCCCGTGACGTTTCGGCATGGAACGCCTTCTTCAAGGTTCTTGACCCGGTCTCCCTATATGGAGGAATCAAGTGAGGATGTGATTAGTGTGGATAAAACACTGCGGTGTTGTGGCAAAAAACGTGATATTAGCATGTGATAACACCAAATTAAAAACCCCCTAAGGGTAGAGAGTGTGTCAAACATACTCTAACTTGTGGGCTTGTGCTGACCAGTGACTGACCTGGATAAATTAGAAGTGGATGATGGAGATCGACTTCCAATGTTGTTGTAGTAAACGGAGCCTTGCAGCAAGTGTCTGAAGAGCAAGGCTGTGCTCAGGGCATTTATCAACACATGAGAGGAAAAAGACGTAGGAACAAATGATTGTTCAGAATCAATAAAATGCTGCAAGTGCATGTATTTGCACGAAAAGGTGCGCTGCCTATAGGGGCAAGCAAGCTTTGTGCTTGAACAAGATTACCTGATCTTCTGGATGGATGTAGATCAGCAATGCGTGGGCTCGTGGGAATGCTGTGGACCAGCAACAAGAAGCTCGCAATGAAGGGGAGCTCTGCGTTTTTGAACTGGTAGCGGCAGCGATGCAGATGGTGCAAACACAAAAGTGTGGATGCGGGACGTGCCGCTGCGTAAAGATAAGGAAGGGAGAGAGTCTAATGTCAACCAAAAACAGCCGTGCAATGGGAAGCGCACAAAAAGGGAGGGCTGGAGTGGAGGGCGCGGCGTGGCCATCACTTTACATGGTAAGAAGTAGGGATGCAGAGGCGGTTGACACTATGCACCTGTTACACATATTCTGCCTAAATGAAAGAAATTAGGTTTCTTCAATGTTTTCTATGGCTCAGGACTTGTTAGCAATGTGTTGATAATCATTGATTCTGTATATTAAGAGGTAGTGGTCATCTTCATCCTCAGAGCCTGCTTCACCATTAAGTGGTGGTACAACAGGTGCACAGATACATAGCAGGGGCAACACCTAGTGCCTAAAGCGTTAGGGACTTCTCAGGACAAAGTCCACTTCTGAACATCTGGCCTTTTGGTTCACACGCGTTCTCTGAATCAGTGTACATGTGGTGGGCGTCTGTGCTTACGTGCTTGGTTCTAGTTCCCTTTGTTCTGGTCTTTTGTTTTTGGGCCCCAGGTGTGACCCTGGACATTTCACTCTTTCAAAGGATTCTTTTGGGTAAAAACATGTTCTTTTTGCACCACTAATCTTATCTCTCTGGTAATGTGTGAGTGAGCTTCTGTCTGGAGATGCAGTGCTTTGTGTGAATGCATGACTTCCAATATTACTGTGTTATGGTGTGTGCACATGCCTAATGTAGGTGTGTGCAACTATATCTAAGAAACAGTTGACTTTCAGACACCTGTGATAATATTGAACACCTCAATTGATGATAAGCAGTACGTTGGAGCTTGAAAGACTTATTTGGGATAAGAAACATATAATCAAACATGATGGCTTGCCTGACCTATAGAGAAACCCATAAATAAAGGGAATAGGCCAGTGCTCATAGGTCGGGGATGTTGCCCAAAGTATCACCAAAAATACTGCTCTGTCTCGTCTCTGCAAAGCTTCTACCCTTTCCCTGTAGGCTAACTTCCAATCAAATACACTCTCATGGCGACTGGATGCGTGAATTACTATGGGGCATAAGAGGTAGAAATAAAGATGCTAATAGGAACACAATCTACCGTGAACAGAGTTGTGATTGGTGGTGTAAATGAACACACGCTTGATCTGTGATAAGAGGGCTTAATGACCTCAACACAAAGCTCCTATCAAAACAAGGTTCCTGAGGCATCTTCTCACAGGACCATATTCTTCTCAATACTCAAAGCCACAACATCATTCACAATTTTACATCAAACTTATTGGTTCTTTGTCTTTATCGAAACTCTTGAACCGATCTCTGCTCTTGATATTTGGGCTTGGTTGTCAGCGTCCAATGCCTGTCACTTCCTGGTAGGAGTTGGCCATGGCTTAATTATTTGCACTGGTGGCCTTGTTACTCCCACAAAAATACTACAACTCCCAGACTACATGTAATTTAAGCAGTGTAATCAACATTGTTTGGACTGTCAACACATTATATCTCCTACCAAACAGCAATCCCAACATATTCCAAGACTAGTAAGATTATATAAACATCCTGTGGTCCCAATATAGGTGGAAAAAGTGCTGGATAGTGGGAGAACAAAACAATATTTCCCCAACAATGTAATTGTCCATCAACAAAATAACTGCATATCTTCAGCTGGCATCTCAACCTAGCCTGTCCTTGTCACCTGGCTTTCCTTAAGGTATGAAGCTTCCAGCTTGGTAATCTCCCTATCTCACACTGTCTCTGGTCGGCACTCTTTTTTTGACCATTACAGATTGTACTTTGTTGTATCTTCCTCTGTTTGCCTTTGTCACACAAACTTCCACATGGCCAATTCATGCATTGCTTTGCTGCGTGTCTTTCACTAGCAGGACCCTTTGACTTTGCCATTGCTTGTTCTGCTTTGCCACATCTCTTGCTTGAATTACTCTCAATAGGTGGCCCTTTTGGCTTGACCTATTGTGGTTCTGTCTGGCTACTTCTCTTTTCACTGGCCGTTTAGCTTGGACAACTAAGGTTCTACCTCAATGTATCTAATCACTTACTAGCAGAGTCCTACTATGGTTCTGACTGACTGTTTCCATTTCTCTTACTAAATGGCCCTTTTGGATTGGTCTATAACTGTTACCTCAACTTCCTCCTGTGTGATCTTCATATGCCATTCATAGCTTGCCCACCTATTCAAGTGAGGAAATTGTTGCCTCCTTGTGTACAGCTGTTGAATATTTTATTGGGTTAATAAGGATTCTGATTTGTGGATTCTGGCTTCCTAGATGTTGCCCATATACACCCGAAACCTCTTAGCCTTGAGTGTGATGTGTTCTCCACACATTTGAACTGCCCTCTGTCATGAACCACCATCTTAAGTCATGGCTGCCTCCTCGGCCCGTACTGTGCCTGCCAAGATCGCTGGGTATTGGTACTTTCGTCTGTACCCCTTTGGGATCTTAATACGTGACCACACGTCCCTCCACTCATGTTTGGGAGGGATATTCTTCGGTGAAGAGGTGAAGAATTCCTCCAGATCTAGACCCCTGGTGACCACCTGGAGGTCCCACCAATGTACCCACATTGCATCAGTTTTGTCATTTCTCTAGACCTTGGATGAACCATATGTAACAAATATTCCATCCCTCTATTATCAAGTTGAGGAGCCTTTTGTAAGTTTGGAGATCCTTCATATTGGTGTAGGTTTATAGATGTGTCAGCTAGACTGTCATCTATCTTGCAAATCACCATTGAGAAGGGTGTCATGGATCTGAAACTGGGTGTCCAACTAGTGGTATATGAAGCTGATCAACAGTAGACTATTGTAAGGGTGTTTCAGCCACCAAACAATTGTATTATGTGGCAGGGTTGTGATGTGGCTGAACTCCAGTGCCCTCATTGATAACAGGTATGTTAATGTTTGGATCCACTGTGTGTAAGTGGTAGTCTTGATCCTGTACATTGTTTCTCAAACGCATGCAGTGTTTTGAACATCCACATCAACATTCCACACTGCAGTTGTATCCTCACTTGTAGGTACATGTGCATAGTTACCTACACTTATATATTATGTCCAGTCTCCTACAGAAATAGGCTATATTATAGACATTCCTACATTTACAAAATGTGGTAAATGGCTCAGGTTATTCACAAGGGCTGTGTTTCTGACCTGGGTGTTTACTAAACATTTTGAGGTCTGATGAAACATTGAAACTGTGGACTGGACTGCTGCCACATCACGTCTTCATTAGAATGAGGTGTTCTGTTTGCAAAGCAAAACATAGATGAAAAAAGAGTCACACACATCTAAAACTGGACACACTCAGTGATCCCCCATTTTTCAATGTATGTATTGCCAGGCCTCATAGCCAACACCAAGTATTCAGTGGTGCGAGTAACTGTCATACTCATCAACATTTATAGGGGATGCAGAGCCAGGTTATCCAATCAGGGACGGATTGGTCCCTCAGAGATCGTCCCTGGGGAGTGGGGGCCATTTTCTGGTGATGCCTGGGCCGGTTTGGCAAAAAAAGAATTGAAAAAATATATTTTTTTTCAAAATTTTTTTTTTTTTTCAAAAAGCCTTCTTAGGTCGATAAATGAGTACCAAACAGTTTGGGTGATATTGTATGCATATTTGTTCTATAAAAAATAGCTTGTGCGTAAGTGCTATACAATAACATATTATCGTTTGGCCTTGGACGTCTGCTTGGATTCACAGTAATTTAGTGCACTTAGGAACAATGCTATTTGATGACACTTCCTGTTTTGTCAAAGGATGAAAAGTCCTGTTTCATCGCTTCCCGGGATGTCAATTTGGGTTGGTGTCAAATGACATCAGTTTTGGTGATGTCATCAGAGGTCAAGGATCGTGAGGCGAGGGGTGGCACACTTTTTTTTGGGTGACCGGCCTATTTCTTGTCCCAGTCCGACCCTGTATCCAATGCTAAGTAAACAGTGGAGAGAGTGACTGTTATTGTCATCAATATTTCTAGGCGATAAGAGCAAGCGCCAGGATATCTAATAGTCAATGCTAGGTATGCAGTGTAGAGAGTGTCTGTCATTTTCATCTATATTTGATGCAGAGCCAGCAGCCATGATACCCAGTAGCCAATCCATCAAGTGGAGAGAGTGACTGTCATACTCATATTTATTTCTTGGGGCACAGAGCCAGCAGCCAGGACAACCTGTAGCCAATCCATGAAGTGAAGAGAGTGACTGTCATACTCATATTTATTTCTTGGGGCACAGAGCCAGCAGCCAGGATAACCTGTAGCCAATCCATCAAGTGGAGAGAGTGACTGTCATACTCATATTTATTTCTTGGGGCACAGAGCCAGCAGCCAGGACAACCTGTAGCCAATCCATGAAGTGAAGAGAGTGACTGTCATACTCATATTTATTTCTTGGGGCACAGAGCCAGCAGCCAGGATAACCTGTAGCCAATCCATGAAGTGGAGAGAGTGACTGTCATACTCATATTTATTTCTTGGGGCACAGAGCCAGCAGCCAGGACAACCTGTAGCCAATGCTGCGCATGAAGTGGAGAGAGTGACTGTCATACTCATATTTATTTCTTGGGGCACAGAGCCAGCAGCCAGGATAACCTGTAGCCAATCCATGAAGTGGAGAGAGTGACTGTCATACTCATATTTATTTCTTGGGGCACAGAGCCAGCAGCCAGGACAACCTGTAGCCAATGCTGCGCATGAAGTGGAGAGAGTGACTGTCATACTCATATTTATTTCTTGGGGCACAGAGCCAGCAGCCAGGACAACCTGTAGCCAATGCTGCGCATGAAGTGGAGAGAGTGACTGTCATACTCATATTTATTTCTTGGGGCACAGAGCCAGCAGCCAGGACAACCTGTAGCCAATGCTGCGCATGAAGTGGAGAGAGTGACTGTCATACTCATATTTATTTCTTGGGGCACAGAGCCAGCAGCCAGGACAACCTGTAGCCAATGCTGCACATGAAGTGGAGAGAGTGACTGTCATACTCATATTTATTTCTTGGGGCACAGAGCCAGCAGCCAGGACAACCTGTAGCCAATGCTGCGCATGAAGTGGAGAGAGTGACTGTCATACTCATATTTATTTCTTGGGGCACAGAGCCAGCAGCCAGGACAACCTGTAGCCAATGCTGCGCATGAAGTGGAGAGAGTGACTGTCATACTCATATTTATTTCTTGGGGCACAGAGCCAGCAGCCAGGACAACCTGTAGCCAATCCATGAAGTGGAGAGAGTGACTGTCATACTCATATTTATTTCTTGGGGCACAGAGCCAGCAGCCAGGACAACCTGTAGCCAATGCTGCGCATGAAGTGGAGAGAGTGACTGTCATACTCATATTTATTTCTTGGGGCACAGAGCCAGCAGCCAGGACAACTTGTAGCCAATGCTGCGCATGAAGTGGAGAGAGTGACTGTCATACTAATATTTATTTCTTGGGGCACAGAGCCAGCAGCCAGGATAACCTGTTTATGGAGCAATTACCTAAATTGTTAATTGTAGGGTTTGTGTACACCACGACCTAGCAGATTTGTGCCCTAGAATCCTTTCATCTTCAAGCGCTGCCCTACATTTGTAAAATTTGGTAAAAGGCTCAGGTTATTCTCAAGCGTTGTGTGTCTGACCTGGGTGTTTTCTAATCATTTAGTGGGATTACAGAATTTTGGAATTCTGTGCCCCAGAACGACTTATTACAACGAGATCTTCTGTCTTCCGAGGAAAGAAAATATGAAGAAATCATCTCAAACATCTAACACTAGCTAGATAAGCTCACAGTTATCCCCCAGTGTTCAATTAATACATTCCCAATCCTTGCAAATAGCAAACCTAAGTATGGAGTGGAGAGAGTAACTTTCAAACTCATCAATATGTTTAGAGAATGCAAAGCCAGCAGCCAGGATATCCAAAAGCCATCATCATGCATGCAGTGAGGAAAGTGTCTGCCATACTCATCAACATTTCTAGGCGATGCAGAGCCAGCTAACAGGATATCCAATAGCTAACTCCAAGTATACAATCAAAAGAATGACTGTCATGACTTTTAATAGTCATCAGTATTTCTAGGAGATGCAGAGCCAGCAGCCAGGATAAACTGTTTAGGCACAATTGGTTAAATTTGTCAATTGGAGGGTTTGTGAACAATATGACCTTCATCGTCTTGTAGCCTAAAATATTTTTCAACTTCAAGCATTGGAATGTGTCTTACCTAGTACTGACTTTGTTGCAAGAAATGTTCAGAAGTATTTGACTTTAATATCAGTATTAGGAAGAAATTGCCTCATCCAAGAAACACCAGGGACAATATCAGAGAGACCAACAACTGATGCCCTAGGCAGTCAGGTGACAAGAGCATGGGTAAGCCCTTCTGAACTTCCTAGTGACATCCTAGTTAAGGGCAGTACAGTAAAGGGTGAAGGCCAGTCGTTGACCAGCCTCTAAGCCTCTCTGCCTATTTAACTTTGTTTTGCAGTGTCCTTTCTACTTGTCTGTAAGTACCCTTAATTGCTTCATCTCAGCCTCACCCTGGCCATGTACTTCTAATGCTATCTCTCAATTTCCCTTCCACTTCTCTCTTCACTCTCCTCCAATCAGAACCATCTCAACTCTCCTTATCATCTCTTCTCCTCAATGACACCCCTCTTCTTGCTCTACTACTCTTTCTCTTCATAAAACCTACACTAACCTTAACTTTCATTATACATCCACTTCTCACATCTACCCCCAGTGCCTGTCTATTTCTCAGACTCAAAATCGTTATGCTTCTACATCTCAGTCTCTTTCTATTGCTCTTTGGAATGCACAGTCTGTCTGCAAAAAAACCTCCTTTAGCTGTGACGTCTTCCTTTCTCTTCATCCTTCTCTTGACCTCATTAAATTTACTGAAACCTGGATCTCTCCCTCTTAATTCTGCAACCTTTTCTGCCCTTCATGACCTTGCCTAAACCTTCACTCACTCTCCCTGTCCCACTGGCAGGGTTGGTGGTGGAGGACTGTTCTCCTACTCCCCTATCTCCTGCTAATTGTCACCCATTCAAATACACAGTCTCCACAATCACTGCCCCTATGGCATACATGTTATCTCACTCTACTGGCCACTAACCTTTCTTCATGGCTGTTCAAGCAATACCTGGCACATCTTGCCCACCGCATCGCTGCTCTCTGCTCCACCTTTCAGTTTTATATGGATGGCACCCAGCTCTCTTTCAGGCTCCCCTCGGCTGCCTCCTCTCCTTCTCTCATTCCAGACTGTCTGGCCACAATTCAGGAATATTGTGCCACCAATGTTCTATGTCTTAATGCCAGTAAGACTAAGGTCCTCCTCATAGGAACACCAGCTCCCTCCTTTACTCTCTCTCTCTGGCCACCCACCCTGGGCCCTCTTCCTGCTCCTACCAGTGAGGCTAAGAACCTTAGGGTCATCTTCAAATCCACCATCTTCTTCTCTTCTCTCCTGACATCTCTGATGTCTCTGAGAATTCAAACTATCAGCTGCACCTCCTCAGAGGTATTCTTCCTTTTCTCACCTTCTACCAGATGCTCACTGTATCCAGAGCTCTGGTCCTCTTTAGGCTGGACTACTGCAACAGCCTCTTTCTAAATCTTCCTGCCTCTAATCTCCATCCTCTACAATGTATCCAGAACAGGACTTCAAGGCTTGTCCTTGGCCTCAGGCCCAGGGTTCATTTCTCTCCAGATCTAAAATCTCTTCATTGGCTTTCAGTGGCAGTAAGGATCAAGTTCAATACCCTCTGCATCGTCCACAAGGCTTTCTGGGACCTGTGACTGCACTACCCCCAACTCTCTCTTCCTGAACATCTCCCTTCTCGAGCTCTCTGCTCATCCACCTCCAACTCTCTGAGTGTCAGACGCTTTTCCAAGCAGAGAGTTGGCGGCAGATCTCTATCTTTGGCTGGGGCTTCCCTCTATAATAACCTCCTTGCCTCTCTCAAACTTGAGCAGAACCACCTCCGGTTCCGGAAGCAACTCAAGACTTTCCTCTTCGCTTCCACTTTCTCTCTTCCTCTCCCTCCTGATGTCCAAACTGCTCCACACACTGGTCACTTGGCCACCCTCTGAACTTGGGCCCAGGCCCCTGCCTGTCGAATTGCACCTCACACTGCCTCTTGGCTCCCCCAGCACTTGTGGTCTGTATCTGCAGCCCTACAGTCCCTTCTCTCTGCACTTATGAGCCAACTTGGGTCCTTCCTCTCCTCCATCTCTATCTCTACCTGTGGCGTTCCCCAGGTGTCTAACCTCTCTCACTGGCTTTTCAACCAATACCTGGCACTTCTTGACCACCTCATTGCTGTGCTCTGCATTAACTTCCAGTGCTCTGCGGATGACACTCTGCTCATTTTCAGGCAATCTTCAGCCACCTCTTCTCCCTCTCTCATCTTTGACTGACTGTCCACCATCTAGGGGTGGTGTGCTGCTAATGATCTCTGCCTTAATGCCTGTTAGACCGATATTCTCCTCACTGGAGCACCCGTTCCCTCCTTTTGTCAGGTCGTGACCCTACTTCCCAAATCTCCTCCTCACCTGATTCTTCTGATGACTGGTTCTTGGAAACAGCAGAAGACTTCATGCGGGATTTCCTCTTGTCAAGTGATGGCTTCTCCTTAGGATTTTGATCCTTCAGATCGTGTAGATAGGGTCTGGCTCCCCCAGAGGCCACCTTGGCAGGGATGGGAACCTGCCCTCAGGGGACCCCGGGGAGCCAACCCCAAATTCAGGGAAAAAGCCGAAAGGCTGAAAAAACCCTGGCGGCCAGCCTCACAGAATTGGAAACGGAAGTCCTTGTCTTCCAGAAGATTCAGCAATAACAGGTAAGTTTGCAGGCAGGGGTAGTAATTGTCAATGAATGGTGAGTACAGGATGTACCGGATAATGGCTAAGAATAGCAATTACATGCTGGTCCAGATGGTCTAAAGTAGTAGCTGGGCCGGGTGGTAAAAATAAACAGAAGGGTACACGCGGAAAAGCTGCTAACAAAGAAGGTAAGAAGAAATACAGCCCTTGACTAACAAAGAAGAAAATAGACACTACAGGCAGGAATTACAATAGACAAGTGTGAAAAGGATTTTTCACGAGAGATACAGAAAAAGATAGGAGGGCTAGATGCTAAGTCGGCGAATACCCGGAAAGAAGAGGAATCGGGCGCATTGAACCAGAGAGAGAGATTCAGGATGCTACCCTGGAGTCAGACGGAATTGCGGAAATCCGCGGAAAGGAGCCAAAATCCAAGAGGTGGATTCAGAAAGCAGAGAGAGGCGGTAGAACTCCAAGGGAAAGAATAGCAAGGAAGGCAGTTAATGAAGGAAATAAATAGGGATAGCAAGTGGACAGACTAGAAACAGAACAACTAGCAAACTAGCAAGAGGGAAACAAAGGAACAGCAAACACTGAAGGCACAAGAAGGAAACTTCGGAGTGCGCAGCGGAGCACTGTAGACAAACAACACAGATACAATGCCTCGAGCCGGGGACAGAGTCTGCTCTTATACTAGCATCCCGATAATGGATGAGGACTAGAGCGGTAGTGGAGAAAGATGCCTAGAGCCTCCAGTAATGCCACAGTTTCCACCCGTGATTCCTGACACCTTTGCTGTCACTCTCTGGCCAGCCTCCCTTGATGCTCTTCCTGCTCCCACCTGTGAGGCTAAAAACCTCTGACGTCTCTAAGAAGTCACAAAACCAGCTGCACCTCCTCAGAAGTATTCTTCCTTTCCTTTCCTTCCCCCAGAAGCTCACTGTCTCCAGAGCTACGGTTCTCTGTAGGATGTACTATTGCAACAGCCTCTTTCTAAATCTGCCTGTTTCTACTCTCCGCCCTCTGCAACTCATCCAGGACAGGACTGCAAGACTTGTCCTTGGCCTCAAGCCCAGGGATCGTATCTCTCCAGGACTGAAATCTCTGCACTGGCTGCCAGTTGCTGCGAGGATCAAGTTCAAAACCCTCTGCATTGTTCACAAAGCCTTCTAGGGCCTCAATACCTTCAGCTCTCTCTTCCTAAATATCTCCCTTCTCAAGCTCTTCACTCATCCGCCTCCAACTTCCTCAGGGTCAGTCGCTTTTCCAAGCAAGAAGTTGGTGGTCGATCTCTTTCCTCAGCTGGGGGCTCCCTCTGGAACAGCCTCCCTGCCTTCCTGAAACTTGAGGAGAGCCATCTCCGGTTCCGGAAGCACTTCAAAACCTTTCTATTTGCTTCTGCTGTCTCTCCTGCTCTCCCCTGCTGACTTCCTGACTGAAACTGAAACCGCCCTGGTTATCTGGCCACCCTCTGATCTCGGGTTCAGGTCCTCTCCACCCGCCAGTCGCACACCTGCACTGCCTTTCTGACAACCCCCGCACTTAGGGACTGTTTTCTGTATCCCAACAGTTCCATTACCAGCACTTGACTCCTGATGTCTGCCCTTACCCTTGCACTTGTCACCAGCTGCCGTACTTTACTTATTGTTATGTTCTTATCCCATGTACTGCACTTTTCCCCCTCCCCCTTCCCATGCACTTGCGTGATCTGAATGACACCTGGCCTAGTAGGATCGTTGTTTGTCTTCTCTCTGGCCCCCCACCCTTGCCACGTCGCGCCTTGAAACACTTGTGTATAGGCGTGTTATAAATATATCATACCACCCGATGGCTGCACTCCTCGATTTACCCACACTGAGCCACCCGCTGGCTGCACTTTGAGCTACATGCACTTCTCCCTCCCTGCCACCGCTCGGCACTTCTCCCCTTCCACTTCCCTGCACTTGCCCGATCTAAATGACACAAGGCCCATAAGATCGATGTTTTTTCTTCTCTCTGTTTCCCCCTCGTCTTGTTGCGCCTAGAAACAATTGTGTAACAGGTGCGTTATAAATTTTATATCATATCATACCTTTTCTGATAGGTCAATTCTTCGGCCACGTAACCCAAATAATTGACTCTCTCCTTCACGATCATCCCATTATTGTAATTGGTGACTTCAACCTCCCCTCCCTCTGCACTCTATCAACTGACTTTAAATATCTTCTACCTAACCACTCACTCTCTTCTGTCTACTCTCTGACCATCAATTCAAATGGAAACTCCCTTGAGCTTATTCTCATCTCCTCTCAACTCTCTGACTTTAATATCTCTACTGAGTCTTCTCCCTCTGACCACTGTGTTGTCTTTGCCTGAACCTCCTCCCCTGCTTCTTCCTCACTCTCTCCATCTACTACAACTATTACTAAGCACACGTTTCCCTCCTCCAAACTCCCTAACTGCCTCTCTGAACTACACCTCTCACTCTCCTCCTACGTTGAACTCACCTTTCTATCCACTGAAGAAGCCTTTACTAACTTTAACACTGCTCTTTATCTCCCTTTCCTCTCACTATCCTCTTACTACACTCACTTCTAAATCCTCTCCTCCATCGCCCTGGATTACACCTCTCATCTGAACCCTGAAAACAACAATGCAGAAAATGCTTCACACCTGGCAAAGGTCAAGACACTCCTCTGATATTGAACTCGATCTCACTGCTCTTCAAAATTATTGCTCTATTCTTGACTTTGTCAAATGTGACTTCTAACTCTCTCTCATTTCGTCTCAATCCTCCCAACCAAGGCGGCTCCAAAAATATATTAACTCAATTCTCTCACCTCCCAAACCCACCTCCATCTCCTATACTCTTTCTGCAAATTATCTTACTCTCTACTTGCATCTAAAATTTCTACCATTCACAATACCCTCGTTCATTACCTTCTATCTCCCCTCATGCTCACTTTTCTCCAGCTCTCCTATCCACTGCTCCAGCGACTATGTCTTCTGTTGCCTCTATCAACCCTGATGAGATTATTGCCCTAAACCTCAAGGCTAACCTTTCCTATGCCCCAACTAACCCACTGCCCCCACAGATTATGAAGCACATAGCCCCCAGTGTTGCTACCCATCTTACTTCAACTTCTCTGTTGACAATGCCACTTTTCCCTCATCCTGTAATACAGCTAGTGTCATCCCTCTCCTGAAACCTGGTCTAGCTGCTAACTGTCCTGAAAACTTTTGCACTGTCTCCCTTCTATCACACAATTCTAAATTCCTAGAGTGCGTAATATTCAATCGACTCACTGATTTCCTTTATACAGACAACCTCCAAGACTTTCTTCAATCTGGCTTCCGACATCTGCATTCTATTGAGTCAGCGCTCCTCTATTTCAGCAACTACATTTCGCCCAGCACGCAAACCTTTCATCTATTCTTATTCTTCTCAACCTCTCTGTTGCCTTGGATACTGTTGACCATTTTGACAGTCTCTCTACATTATCTCTCTTTGGAATCAGAGATATCTCCCTCACATGGTTTGCTTCACACCTTGCCGCTCAGGCACTTTCAGGCATCCTGGAGCAGCCTTACAGCTCCGTTCACCCCCTTACTATTAACATCCCCTAAGGGGTCTGCCCTTGGTCCACTTTTATTCACTCTCTATACTTCAGCTCATGGCGCTTTGATATCCTCTTAAGACTTCTATCAGCTCTTCTCTGATGACACTCAAATCTTCTTCTCCTTTCACTCCTTATCCAATGAGCTGTTGTCAAAAATGTGAAACTGTTTCTCTGCCATCAAATGTTGGATAATGTATCACTTGCTCATGCTCAAGAATGAAGTTCTCTACTTCCCAGCCAAACAGTCTATCTCTTCCTCTCCTCCTCGTCTTCGTTTCTCTCCTGGCTACCTATCTTTCTCTGCTTGCACTCGTGACCTTGGTGTCATCTTCAACCCATCACACAACTTCTTGCTCTTCATCTCCAAATCTGCCACTGCAGCCAGACTCGATGTTCTCAATATATGAAACATCCTACATCGTCCTTTCAATACTGCTAAACTGCTAATTTGATCTTTAGTTACTTAATCTGACTACTGTCCCAGTCTCTTATATGAACTTCCCAACTATGATTTTTCACCTCTGGACAAAGTCCTCAACTTTGTGGTCCGCAAACTTTAAAACCTTTCTTGCTTTACACCTACCTCTTCTGCTGTCGCAAGAGTGTCTGGCTATCTATGAAACAAAGGGCTAAGTACAAACTTCTTCACATCATCTTCACACCTATCCATGAACTCATCCCACCCTACCTATCTGCTCATCTCCCTCCCTCATCTCCTTCCCTACTCTCCCCCTCGCTTATTAAGATAATTCTCAGCTCGCCCACTTGCCACAACTCAAGCCCCCTGTACTCCCTCTTATTTCTGCTCTCTCTCCTTGCTCCCCTACTCTGGAATGCTCTTCCTCTCCCTCTACGATGGGGTTTAAGCTGGTTCGATGATTTGTAAACAGTGGTTGGAGCCCCACCAAGTCTGCTACTACTTAAATCCAACCTCAAAGCTCTCCTTCTTTCTGAAGAAATGGTTTCCTAGCCCTCCACTTCATCACCTTATTTTGCACTCTTCCTACTCTTCATGGGCAACCCAACAGCACTTTTCTGTCACCCCTCCATCCTTAATTTCAGCAATTTCTCCACCATCCTGTTCCTAAGTCATTCTCTCCTGTCCTCATCCTTGGTTTACGCTTCCACCTTTCCCTGCAACATCTGGTCTCCATGTCACATTCTCTCTATCCCATTTTAAAGACCCATCTTCTCAACTCTGTTATGAATGGTAAATTCTCCAAGCATTGTTGTGCTTATAAAACCTGATGCCTCCTACTTTTTATTTGACTCATTTTTGGACCTTCAATCACATCAAGAAGAATTCATTTGGATGATGTTGGGGAAGCAGTCCATTAAAGAGCCATCTCTCGGAGGCAAGTGTTTCAAGGAAAAGGAATGCTCTTCTCCCTACCTAATTGTAGCTGCCTGTCTTGCGCAGTCACCTACCCTACCCTCTCACCACCCCTCCCCCTCTCTTGCTAAAGCCAGGCACTACCTCAATTGCTGTCAGGCATAGTAATTGTAGCTGCCTGTCTTGTGCAGTCACCTACCCTCCCCTCCCACCACCCCTCCCCCTCTCTTGCTAAAGCCAGGCACTACCTCAATTGCTGTCAGGCATAGTAATTGTAGCTGCCTGTCTTGTGCAGTCACCTACCCTCCCCTCCGACCACCCCTCTCCCTCTCTTGCTAAAGCCAGGCACTACCTCAATTGCTGTCAGGTATAATAATTGTAGCTGCATTCCTTTCACAGCCACCTGCCCTCTCCTCCTCCACTCCTCCCTTTTATGTCCACTAGCACTTACTCCTATCATTTGTCTCCCCCCATCCCTCGTGTCTTTCTCTTTGCATTAGTAACTGGATAGTTGCTTGTTTTGTCCCTCTCCTTCTCCCTCACTCCTCACCCACATCCCTCACCTACCCCTCCTCTTGTTATTCATGCACTACATCAAATGTCATTAGGCATAGTAATGTTACTGCTTGTATTGTTTCTCCTTTTTTTCCCTTCCCCTCTCCTCCTCAATTGTTCCTTGACACTTGCACTATCTGAAATATCGCCAGGCTGATTATGATAGTTATTTTTCATTATGATTTGTTTCAAGGACTTGTAAAAATGTATTTGTATTCTCCATTGTTCCCTCCCTCCTTGAAGTGCTATGAAACACATTGTGTGTAGGCGCTATACAAATAATCAATCAATTCAATTCAATTCAATATACCCATACCGTGGCACATTGGGGGTAACTTTGCTGAGGACCAAGGTCTACCATTTTGCTAGCAAACCTCCCTTATCTGGGAGTGAGTGGCAGAAAAGGATTCACCTTGCCCTAGGGCCACCTTTAGTGGGTCGCACAGCATCCAGAGTGCCAAAGAAGCAAGGTCTCCTGTTTTCATTTCTGGAACCACTTTGCAGCACATTTAAAAAGTATTTCCACTTTTGAACCACCAGAACCTGGGCTGCAAAATGTGCCTCTCATCTTTGAACTGTAAACCACTGTTGCCAAATCATCGAACCAACTTGAGGCTAAATCATCCAAACAAAGCCTTGTCACCTGTCTGGCTTGAGCACCAGTGCGCCATGCAGATGACTTCGACCCTCTGTGTCAGTGAACCAAGCTTTGAACTGCCAGGTCTTTGCCTCACAGTTCTACTAACACTGTTGGATCAGCACATCATTGACACAAACAACTGCTCCTGATCATGTATCGGCCTGAATTACTCAACCCTGCCTTCAAACCCCACGGAGTACTGCTCAAACCAGACGTGACACCACCTGGGATTAACGCAACTCTCCTTACCCAAACCCAGTTCAACCTGCTTGTACAGAATCTCGAAGTGTGGTTTAAGCCCTGTCGAACCCATAAGAACTGAAATCAGAACCTATTGAGAGCCATATCTCCAAGGATCACTTTCCTAAGGACAATATTCTTCAAGTGACATTAGAGCCATGTTTGCCTTTTTCCTACCTGCTAAAGTTTCCTAAGTGTCTAAACATATTTGTTTTGCATCGTATGTCTTCTTTTAGTGGTTTGATGTTCATAGTGTGTTCAATAGTTGTATAACTGTTTTGTTTAATAAAAGTACATATATTTTATATAACTTTGGTTGGGCATTATTTTAGTTTGGTACTACTATACTGTGGCTGTTTGTGTTACTACTGTCTCAAATTCACAGCCTTTCTAAGAGCAATACCTTCCCTAGGTCCACATTACCCACAAAAGTTGAAGTAGTTGTATCTCTTGGCTCTGCCTATTTTAAATTTCTGATTGTGTTCACTGTTGGTTTGCAGAAGTGTGAGAGCTACTCATCTTTGTACTCCTGGAGAGCAGAAGCCCTTTCATCACAACCATCTCTCTCAGCACCTCTTGAAGGACAGTGCAGAGTGAATGAGGAGCAACTCACAGTTGAGTTCACTTTGATTTTCTTGAGGCCTCTCAGTGTCAATGCTTTGACCTAAAACTACACCTTGAAATACAACTTATTTGTGTTGTTCCTTTCTCCTTATCAGCACCTCTTGCACCCTTTTGTGGAGTGACAAAACTGCAACTCCCGAAATACAATTCTCCTCAGCATTACTTTAGCATTGGTGGTGACCATAACGCTATTCCCCATATTGCTCATTCACAGGAGACATGAAGTTCTCTGGGATCCTGTGCAGAGGTTTCATGGTGAGGATTAGGGTCTACCTCTGCAGAGAGAGTTGTTGGTGCAGCGTTTGACGGGCAGACTGAGTGTACCTGGGAACAGTCCTATAATATTGAGCTTAAAATGTTCTCCACATCTGACTGCTGAATTACATCCTGCACAAACAGCTGCACTATCCATGGTTGACTTTTCTGTCACATTGGTGCATTCCAGGGTTCAAGTGTCCAATCACAGAGTCATCCTTGCACTTGCACTTGCACTTGCACCCTTTAAGTCATTTCAACCAAGTCGCATCATTTTAATCATTCAATTCAGGCAAGTGGTAAAAGTGGTATCACGCCACAGTGTAAGTTCCCCTGGAGCATTCCTGCTGTGCACCAGTGAACATTTCATGAAAATACTGTGTTTGAATGCTTTATAAGATAAAGGTTGTGATCTGTAATTTGAAAAAATACATTTTCAGGATTCACTATAGAGTGCTGGGACACCATTATTTTCAACCACTAGATTACGATGTTTATAATTAAGGACAACAATAAGTAGCAGAAAGTTTTGTATGTGATACATATAAAGTGAATCCTAACATTGAATTCGATTATTATTTGTTACAATGTATGGCAGACCTTCTATGTTGTTCTAAATCCCTTGCAACACCACAAAGACCTCCTACAAAATAATGTGAGGCGCATTTTCAAACAGACATGTTTACTAGCACTTATTATTCATTTGTAAATGACTACATTTTTATAATATAAACGGTATGCAGTGATTATAACGATCCATATATCAAAGGGAAACCCCCTTCTTTTATACTTTGTCTATACAAGGGTATATCAAAAATCAAAATATAGAGAACAACAAAGTAAAGTCCCCCCCACCAGAAGAACCCACACTCCTCAACGGAACTACAAGAAATGTATCAAATTTTATTCACTCTTATAAAAATCATCTAAAAAGTCAAAACATTTTTTTAAAAACAAGGACAAAGTGCGCGTGAAAATAACTGATTTTACAATCTTCATTTACAAAAAATCAACACTGATGTCAAATTGACTTCGGTAGAGTCCACCTTTAAGTTCACAATAGCATATACAGGTGAGACAATAATCCCTCGCCGGGTTTCAAATAGATAGAAAAAACACACCTATAACTAGTACAAGTCATTACTAGTCTTTTGCCTCGACATGTTTCAGCTCTACAGATTTATTACAGAACTTTCTTCAGGAGGAACAAAGCTTTATTCGTCACTTCGACCTTGACATAAAACAAGGAGCAAAATTAGCCCATTGTGTACATTTACATTAAAAAGACAGTCTTATTCCGTCTACCTGGAGGCAGAAAATTAGTTGTTTGCCTCAAGGCTCTGTGGTTAAGTCCTCAACATCTACTGGAATTTAGGAATTTGCCAGTCCCACCATGTCCCAAACTCAATTAGGGAGGGTAATCTGTAATAATACAGAAATTATATGTCAGACTTAAAAGAGAACCCAAAAAACACACATTGCCGCTGTGTGCACCTTTTATCATTTCCAAATCTAAAAAAAACTACCTAAAGCAACTGACCAACAATACAGAAGCATTGCTATAAAGCCTCCTGACACAATTCACTAACCACTTAGAGGTTCCGCCTTGGTTAAATGCCCAAACACTGTTCATAGCTCAGGATCACTCCTCAAGAGCCTGGGCCTAACTAATTGTTCAAGAAGAAACCAGGAGGCTGCAGTAACATTATTATGGTAAGCTAGTGTGCTGTTTTTAGATATAACGTGGGAAATGATATTGGGTTGTTTCCCAGGGCGCTCATGTAGCGCGCCAAATTAGTTGATCTCCGGGGGAGCATTCTTCCGAAGAGTTGCGAGATCTCGAAGCCCCTTAGTTTTGTCCAGCAGGCCCCGGCTCTTGAGGAGTGATCCGGAGCTATGAACAGTGTTTGGGCATTTAACCAAGGCGGAACCTCTAAGTGGTTTGTGAATTGTAAATGAAGATTGTTATTTTCACGTGCACTTTGTCCTTGTTTTTTAAAAAAATGTTTTGACTTTTTAAATGATTTTTATAAGACTGAATAAAATTTGATACATTTTTTGTAGTTCCGTTGAGGAGTGTGGGTTCTTCTGGTGGTGATTATAAGTAATCACAAAATAACTAATCCAATTACAACTAATCGAAAATAATGAATTCCAAAATAACTAATTTGGAAAAAAACAAAAAATGGGTTGGGAGTGGCAATAGTGGTTTTGGTAGTGGGGGAAATGTATTAGGAACAAAAAAAGGGGAGTTTGGGGGGTTCCCCCAAAAACAGAAAAAAGGGAATTTATTTTATTGTTAATGTGTTTTAGTTATCAAAAAACTTGTCACATATTATACACTATCTCATCATAATAAAATATATTAATAATCTATACACATCAATACATACTAAAGTAGATAAAAGAAATTCACATGCTGTACACAATACTTAAAATCTTAATTCATCATTCCTACTGTTATTAAAAATATCAGAATCTAATCTTTTTTTTTAAAGAAAACATGAATTACAAATATACATACTGATCATATAATAAAAAACAATTGAATTTCAACCAGATTAATTCTACTAATTCATGGAATACCCGTCATCACCTCTATTGCTATCTTAAGTAAATTCTCCAGCTTGAGCCATACATTGTACACTGCAATACATTTCTGAATGTTACGAGTGTTAATAAATTGCCACCATAAACTATCTTCGCCTATGTATTCAAGGTCATGTACATACTTATCATAATGTTCTATGTACACCTTTCACATTTTAGGGCATTTAGCCAATAAATGTTTCCCAGTCTCAGCCTTATTATTGTCCTTGCACAGGCAACAGTAGCGTGCCTCCCTGGGTATCTTATCAATTGCGCCTGTGTTGGCCAATACCGGAAGTTGATTGATCCTAACTAATAATATAAATCGTCTTAATCTTGGTAAAGGGCATAGATTCAGATACTTTTTTTTTTTTTTATAAGTATACAACACAAACTTTATAAATTTATATTTTTTTCAGATCAACAAGGTGGTCATAATTTTCTATCCAATCCCCTAGATCAACTTTCTTAGCTAAGGCAGATTTGACTGCCGGACTGTATTCCCCTGCTCACAGAGTCCAATTGATTTGCTCTAAGTACTTCTAAATATTTGTCTTGAAAAGGGACTTCTTGGACTCCTTACTAAGTTCTTTTCTCATAGATAGTAACAATTGATTCTCAGTACTAGATCTTATTTTTCAGTATAATTCAGCCCTTTTTTTTAATACCATCGATTTCACAGATAGAAGCCCTAGTTCAATTCTAAGAATTGCCATGGTTATGCAGGTAGAAGGCCCAAGATCTTTCTCAAATACTTGCCCTCCACTACCTGCAACCATTTAAAATCGATTGTGTGAAGGGCCTCAAGGCCATAGACCATCATAGGCGCCAGCACTATGACCAATTGTAAATATAGTAATCTGGCCGCCCAGATTGTAAATCCTCCATGAGTCTTAGTAAATTGATATGCAAGAGCAGTAATTTGAGCAACTCTGGTCTTTCTGAACTGTATGTATAGTTGGTATCCATTACTCCTTGCAAAGTCGATACCAAGATACTTGTAACTAGGTGTGTACGAAATCTCCCATTCTTGTATCTTTACCTTAGTCCGGGCAATTTTTTTGGTAGTAAATAACATTATTTGTGTCTTATCCAACTTAATGGTCAGATTAATTAATTTTTGCATATTGCCACAGCGCCTCTTCCAATCTTCTTAGTCCGCCGATGGTGTAGTCAAGATGACCAAATCATCTGCGTAGGCAAGTACTGAGCATTTCTCTTTACCTATAAGAGGGGGTCAATTTTGGACCATGCATATTGCATCTGGAAGATCATATACAAACATATTATACAATGTGGGTGCTGTTACGCACCCTTGTTTAGCTCTTCTGTTTTGTTCCACTTCTGCGGTCATATTGCCCTAAGAATCTAATTTTAACCGTGTTGTGGTGTTCATATGAAGTAACTTTAAATAAAATAATTAACCATATGGACATCCCAGGCGTTCTAATTTTCACCAGAGCAGCTCTCTACGTACTCTATCAAAGGCTGCCTTGAAGTCTATTAAAAGCGCATACAGGGGAGGATTATCCTTCTTCCTGGTGTTAGTGCATAAAGTGTCCAAAATCAGTAAATTATAGGAGGTCGAGTAGCCCTTTCTAAATCCACTCTGGAAACGGTTGAAAACCCCCATTTTATCGGCCCAAGTCTGAAGTTCTTTTAGCAATAGGCCTGTAAATATTTTGCCCGAACAATCCAGCATAGATAACAATCTATAATTACCTGGCTCTCGTTTGTCGCCCTTTTTATGAATTGGTATAAGGATTGACTTCTGCCAGGAGCTAGGGATCATCCCTACCGCCAGAACCCTATCAAATAAAATCTTCATAATCTCTGCCCAAAATATAGGATTAGTTTTCATTACTATATTTGCTAACCCATTCGAGCCCGGGGCACAAGATGATTTTAATTCTTTTATTTCAGTTAGAAGTTGGTCTACTGTTGTTTTGAAAGGGGGGCTCGGTGGACAAGCAAACACTCAGCTTCTATCAGGTTTGTCTACAGAAATATTTCGCTCCAACAGAAAACTTTCCCATTGAAGTGCTCAAATAGGGTTGATCATAGGGGTTTGTCCCTTGCCTCTGGCTTCGCTCAATAAGGTCCATATATTGCAAGTATTTTTGGTGCATATAATACACACTGTATCCTGCCATTGACCTAGGGTCTTCAAGTATCTTCTTTGCTTTGTCCATGCTCAATATTTATTCTTAAGTGACTTGGCAACTGAGCAGTATAGTGCATATGTATGACTCATCTTTTTTGCGCTACGAAGTGCTGCATTCAGAGTTCTTTTGGCATCTCTAACCTCCTGGTCATAATTATTGACCTTAAATGCTCCACCTATATTCATCCCAGTTCCCGCTATGTGGCATATGCCTGAGAGAACTGGGAGATCCATTTTTCTATTTCAGCTGCCGACATACCTTGAAACAGGGATAAGTCTGGATATTGCACAGCTGCTATTGAATTGGCCGCCTTTATGATGTTTTCCTCGGACCAACTAATACGCGTAGCAGCCTTGTTAATCCTCAGATTTCCCATCTGTAGCTGATTGGCTTTTAGTTCTTTTATCTTAAGCGATAGTGAGAGTGTCACGTGGTCACTCCAACTATTACTCTTAATCTCAAAATCCCTGACATTGATGTGTATAGATTATTAATATATTTTATTATGATGAGATAGTGTATAATATGTGGAAAGTTTTTGATAAACTAAAACACATTAACAATAAAATAAAAATAAGAAAAAAGGGAATTGGTTATTTTGGAATGTATTGATATGGTATTAGTTGTAATGGGATTAGTTATTTTGGATTTGATAAAATCACATGTAACCATGTAAACATGTCATTGAAATATATGTACGGGAAGTGTGGTAGAGACATTTATTTAGACAGGCCTTCATTAAAACTCACAGTTTGTTGTTCTTTGACTAAGATTATAATTACATGTAATTCAATAATGGTTTATTGCCATATCTCATTGAGATAGAAGTATTGGGAAATAATGAAGATTAACTATTGTACCATACACTTCATCATGTAAATGATCATATGCTCCTGATAGTGATGCACTTCCAGACACTATGATGCTTTTTCTACTGTCTCTGGGTTTGTGCCAAGCAAAATATTGATGGTTTTCCATCGTTGAGCCCTATGAATTCAACCCACTTTTTGGAGAATTCTTGATAGTATATTTCCCTTGACTTCTTAGAACACTCCCATAGGTTCCCGCGGCTTGCTACACAATTTATCATCTCCATTGCCTAGGGCAACAGGATTCTTGAAGGTCTTGAGTATACATCGGGCATCCTCTATGGGCTCAGGTCAGCATGCAGTCTTGTGTGGGATGCTGGTTAGAGAATATCTCAACCTCATGACATTGGCATTGCCACCTGTGCACATGTGTTCCTCCCAGCGTGAACACAGTGTGGCCATCCCTTAGTATTTCTATTCTGCCCTCATTCATCTCAGCTGATCTCACAGTATAAGCTAATTGATGTAGTGCAGGTGGAATAAGGAAGAGGAGAGTATTGTGCAGAATTGGGACATCAGGTTTTAATAACCTTCACCATCTTGTTTGTGAAAATCAGAAACAAAAGCAAAACGTGATACAAAGATACAAATGTGATTAGTATCACCAGGTAGACGTAGTGCCTGACGTGTTTCAATGCAAACTCATCTGAGGCGTCAATACCACTCGCAGGATCTCGCAATAAGGGAGTCAAATGATGATGATGTCACTTCCTAAGAGACCAAAGGCAATGGGCATCTGGTTTAATTTGTGAATTGTAGTGCCAATGCGAGCATTGAGCTTCCCTCTCAGCCACCAGCCACCCATTGTAGACACACTTTGCTTCTCTTCTAATAATAAGGAGCAGGGCAGAGGTTTCTGAAAGGTTTTGCATTTCTTAATGTGCTTGCTTGTGCCAATGGCAAACGGGCAGCAGTAGTACATAGGGTTTACTTTGGTCAAAGTGACAGGTGCTTTCAGGAAGTTGATCCCTAGGTCATGATGTCCCACCCCTTTTTAACTTTGTTATCACTTTTTATATCATTTTTAACATTTCTTTATTTATATTAATGTTTAATATTCTTTTTTATATCACACCTTTTTTAAAATGTCTCTTTTACGATAAATGTTTTTTTTTTCTTATCAAGGTCACTTTATTGCCCTAAAATATACAGCATTATGGCGGCGCCCCAGCTCTGTAGGGTGGGGCATGTGGGAGAAAGGTAGGTACGTTTTAGCTAATCATCATTCCAGCTACCATGCTTGAGGTCATGACTGGTATGTCCCTAATGGTCTGCACTGCTGCCGCACAGACAGGCATGTCTGTGCCTGTCCAGAAACCAGTGACAATGTCCTGAATCAGAACATGTGTGTGGTGCGTAGTAGGAGGTGTTGGGGGTTGAGCATGTTGCAAAATGTATGTTGCTTATTCATCAAAAAGATTTTGTTAAAAACAGATCAATAGCTCAACAAATGTGATAATGTTTTTTTGTTATTAATAAGTACATATGTATTAAAAAAACAAGGCCTTTCCAATACAGCAAACAACACATAATGAAATGTTCAGCTTTAATTATTAAGTGGCCATCAGTATGCACTAGTCTTTATTAGACAGAGCACCAGTTTTGCACGGGTATATACAAAAGTATATAAAAAATGCACAGCCTTTTATACACTACACGCAACCCTTGTTGAAATGATATCATTATTGAACACCACACATCTTTTAAAATTTAAGCCAATGCTCACCTATCATAAATAAACACTATGGGTTACTTTTACACAAAATATGATGTTAGATTTTTAAGATGTGAGAGTTGGTTGTAATCATTTTGTTTACTTTCAACACAACACACATCTTCACAGAAACACATATATTTTAAGGCATAGAGAAAAATCAGGATACATGGTGAAAATACATTACAATTTTATTTGCATAATGCTACTTTTTACATTTTAAACCATATGTATCAGTCTTTATTACACCATGAATTACCTTTGTAAAATGTGAGCGTTCATAGGTGGTGAACATTGTGCTTATTTCAACACAGCAAACATCTTAACATCTTAACAGAAAAATAAATATTTTATGGAGCATAGGCAAATCAGGATAGATTTAGAAAACACATTTTAAGATTTTAAGGCAATGTTCATCTGTCTTTGTTACATACCATGGTTTACGTTTACCCAAAATGTATCACATGTTTAATATGTGAGAGTTCAGAGGTGGTGATTATTTCGTTTATCTCAACACGGCAAACATCTTTATAGATAAACATATATTTTAGGGTAAATAGACGAATCAGGATACATGTATTTTTTTAGAATTTGCAGTCTGACATATTCTACACATTAATCAACAGCCAGTGAAGATCAAATGCAGAATAAAAGCGCCACTCTAGAAAATAAAAATCAGAACACCTTTTGATTGATTGATTCATTGATTGATAGGTTATTTATAATGCGCCTAAACACACGTTTTTCAAGGCGCAACCAGGTAGGGAGGGGAGAACAGGGAAGAACAAGACAAACAATCTTACTAGGTCTAGTATCATTTAGATTGTGCAAGTGCGCAGACAAGAAGTGCAGGGGGAGGGGAAGGGGGAGAAGTGCACCCAGTGGAACAGGGCCCTGGGTTGAGTGCAAGGGAGGCAGGGCCTCCAAGGTGAGCAAGTTCCGTAAGTGCAAGGAAGGCATGATGGCAGTGCAGGAGGGCCTGAGGGCAAGTGCTGGGGACGGGGCAGGGGGCTAGGTGTCCTATAAGACTCAGAGGAGCACAAGGCAGCCAGTCACTGTAACTGAGCAGGAGGAAGGGAAAGATATCAGAGTGACACAGAGGGAAAGGAAGTGGGAAATGTTAGCAGGGGAGAGGCAGAGAGAAGGAAGAGGCGAAAAGGAAGGTCTTGATGAGAGGTCCAGAGGGAGGCACCTGCAGAGGAAAGAGATCTACCACCCAGTCTCTTCATGGAGAAAGAACTCACCTGTAGAGAATTGGAAGTAGACGAGTGGAGGGCAATGGAATGAAGGGATTTAAGATAAGACAACATTGGAGATAGTACGGACCCCGGCCCCTGAAAGCCTTGTGGACGATGCAGAGGGTCTTGAACTTGATCCTTGCAGCCACCAGGAGCCTGTGGAGGGATTTCAGAGTCAGAGAGATCCGTTCGCTGGGCTTGAGGCCAAGGGTAAGTCTTGCAGTCTTGTTTTGGATGAGTGGCAGAGGGCGGAGGGTAGAGTTAGGTGGATTGAGAAAGAGGCTGTTGCAATAGTCAAGCCTAGAGAGAACCAGGACTTTGGAGACATTGAGCTTCTGGGGGAAGGTGGGAAAAGGTAGAATACCTCTTAGGAGGTGCAGTTGGAAATGGGACTTTTTGGAAATGCCCGTGATGTGTGGAAAGAAGGAGAGAGTGGATATGAAGATGACCCTGAGGTTTTTCGCCTCGCAAGAGTGTGAGGGCACAGAGCCAAGGGAGGCCGGCCAGAGTGAAAGGGGAAAAGTGACAACAGGGGTCCCAATGAGAAGGTTACATCCCTGGGGAACAACACATGTTGGGAGAGTGATGCAGGAGAGGAAGGACCAAAGTTCAATCTGGGAAGGTCAGTCCAAGAGGAAAGAGAATAGCCATGCTAGAGTCTGATCCATGATGCCCAGGGTATCTCGGAGACGGGTGATCAGGATGCTGTAGTTCACTGTGTCAAAGGTAGAGGAAAGGTTGAGGAGGATGAGGACCGAGGGAGAGATTGAGTCAAGGTTAGAGAGCAAATCTTCACAGATGTTCAGGAGAGCAGTTTCCGTGCCTCTGGCTGACAGGAAGCCAGACTGATGGTCATGAAGAGAACCCAACAGATTCAGTGTGGAGGGTTAGCTGGGAGATAGCCAATTTCTCCAGGAGTTTTCCCAGGAATAGAAATTGAGCAATAGTTTGCAGGGATGGCTGGGTCAGCAGAAGGCTTTTTGAGCAAGGGGTGCACAAGGGAGTGGTTGAGAGGAGAGAGGAAAACTCCAGTGGCAAAGGTGTGGTTGCAGAGATTGGCCAAGGCTGGAGCGAGAGAGTATATGTTGTCCTTAATGGTTCTGAAGGGACAGGGAGACACCTGTTTGGATGAACCTTTCATAGAACGGACGTGTCTGGAAACATTATCAGGTGTGAGAGGAATGAGGGCAGAGGGGCGAGGGGAGAAGGGGTGACCAATGCTGGCCTTAGAGAGGTATAGGGAGGGAGAGGAGCAGATGAGATTGAGGATAGGATGTCCTGAGTTTTTGTGGTGAAATGAGAGGCCAGGGCCAGGCAGACGGCCTGGGTGTGTGTTGTAAAGGAAGATGCTGCAGTAGGATTGAGTAGCTCCTTGCAGATTTGAAAAAGTTTGGCAGTATGGTTAGACTCCACGGAGATGCAGGCTTGAATGTAGACTTTTATTTTAGAGAGGATGGAGAGTCTAGTTTGCCTTTCAAGTAGGCGGCTGGCCAGTTTGTCAAAGGGTGAACCTGAAGCACCCCATTTCTGTTCAGCTGCTCTGCACTTGCATTTCAGGGTGACCAAGTCAGAGTTGTAAAAGGAATTGTACCTTTTGGAAGGCATCAGGCAAATTATCATGACAGGGGCAAGTATGTCAAGAGTGGTAGAGATTAAAAGGTGAAAGTTAGAAAGGGCAGTGTCAGTATGAGGGTCAGCCGCAGGAATAGGTGTAGGAGAGTAGGTGGAGGCAAAGGCTGCCACTGGCACTCTCTTCAATGGTTGGATGACCGTGAAGGAAGGTGGCAGTGCTGGGTGGGCCATTGCCAGGGAAACAGGAAGCTTCAAGTGAGAAGAGATAAGAAAGTGATCAGTCCAAGCCAGAGGAGTAGGGAGAGGGTTAATGTCAGAGGAGATGAGAGCATCCCGGTTGTGCCGGGCAGAGCGGGTCAGACCAGAGGGTAGAATGGAGAGGGAGAGAGATTTTCAGAGGTTGCGGAAAAGACCTGAGGAGTCAAGAGAGTCCAGGTGGATGTTGAGATCCCCAAGGAGGAGAACTGGGAGGTAGAGGAGAGGAGAGAAGAAGTGAGGTCAGCCCATTCAGAAAGGAAGAAGGTGGGCTGGTCAGGTGAGCTGTAGAAGGTGACCAGGTCAGAGAGCAGCCAGGAGAAACAGAGAGCCTGCAGACCGGGCATACAAAGGAGAAGTAGGATTGAGTGGGGATGATGCAGACAGGAATCCACTCAGGAAAGATCATGGCCACTCCACCCCCGGGCATGTTGGGCCTGGATTTAGAGAGGATATTGTTGCCCACTGGGAGAAGTGTGTCAAAACTCGTGACAGAGCTTGCCTTAAACAATGTCTCGGCAAGAGCAAGAACATCTAGATGCAGCAATTCAAGGAGGTGGCAGATGTCAGGGGAGAGGTCAGCAGAGTGACAGTTTAGAGTAGCAGTGTGGATCAGGTTACCACTTTTAAAATACATCGAGGGAGGTACAGGGGACCACGCCGGAAGTGGGAGAGGAGCCTGGGGGATAGAAAGAGGAGAAGGCAGAGGAGCCAAGCAAGCCATGGAAGGCAGAGGAGCTAGAAAGGTAGGGGCAAGTGAGGCAAGGTAGCCATGTGAGAGGCATATGGAAAGGGAGTCAGAGAGGTAGAAGAAGAGATAGGCAAAGGAGCCAGGAGAGCCAAAGCTGGCAAGGGAGCCAGAGTAGCGGAGGTCAGCCATGGCAAGGGATCCATGGAGGAAGGTGGCAAGAGAGCCAGTGTAGTGGAGGGAGCGGAAGGCAAGGGAGCCATGGAGGTAGATGTGGCTGATGGGCCGGTGCAGAGGCAGTCGGGGGTAGCAGAAGGAAGAAAGTTGACAAGGTGAGGGAGGCTCCTATCTAAAAGTAGGAGGTTGGGCTGAGACCCTTGTATTAGGATGGCACCATTGTGATAGTCTTCTTCCTACCAGACTTAGTGAGAGGAGAAGGATAGGAGATAGAGAAACAGTTAGAGAAGATTGGGGAAATAGAGAGCATCATAGTGGGTGCAACAGGGAGGAGAGGAGGTACTTCACAAGGCTGAGCAACTGTGGTTCACGGAAGTGGTATGGTGGGAGGGGATGGGAGAACACAAGGTATACACAACGGATACACAAGAACAAGGGAGAATAGCACAGGGAACTGGCTGAGAACAGTAGGTTACGGTAGTGTTACAGCGTTTACAACAGAGTACACGAACAACAGAAAAGCCACAGGCAATGAGTGCCAAAAGTGGGAGCTGGCTCAGAGAACCCTTGGGTCGAGATGGAAGCCAGATTGGGGGAACCTAGAGAAGAGGAGAAAAGCCTTTTGAAAAAAGCATGTCATGAGAACAGAGCTGTGGCCCAATACAAAAAGTAGTTGCAGGGGTCCACAAGTGTTAAGCTATAGGGCAAAGGCAGGAGAAGAGAGAAAAATGCAGGAAAAACAGTAGTAGTAAAGAAAAAACAGAATACGGCTACCCTAGAAAAGGGCAGGTTAGTAGAGGTGTGGGAAACAGTTCAAGGTAAGAAAAATGCAGTGGAAAGTAAATTACGCACAAGGTAGGGCAGTTTAGTAGAATGCAGAAATGGCAGCGTCCCCCGCCTGTACCTTTCCTACCTTGCTGTTGCTGCTGGTCGACGGCGGCACTGCATGCTCGCATTCTTCAATTCTGGGTCCTGTTCAAACCCCTGCATCGATCAACACCGCGGCCTTGTCCTGCGAGGGCTTTGCCACAGAGGGTCTGATCCTTGGTTCTTAATGGCTCGGAAGCGTGGAAAGTTGCATTGCATGCTATGTATTTTCAAGCAATGTCTCCTGCGTACCTGTATCTCTCAACACCGTGGCCTTGTCCTGCGAGAGCTTTTGAGCCCTTTGAAACACCTATGTATAAGCACCATATAAATGTCCAATAAAAGAACAAATAAATGGGCCTGGGGGGTTGAGAAAAGGGGCATAACAGGCCTGGGGAAGCTAAAATTTCTAAGGGCCACCAAAAGGGGCAACTTGGGACTGATCAAGTACAGGGGCGGGGGCTCAGGAAAAGGATAAAAACGTTTTGCGAGGATAATGACATTTTACTTCCGAAAAGAAAAAAACATGTCAACAGGGACATCTAAACCCTACTGCCACAGAGCGCACTGGTTACTTCAAGGCAAACAAGGTATTTTGTGGAACAATGTTATTCATGACACAAACAGTATACAATACATTGTGTATTCATAATCATTGTTTGGGGCCGTATATACATAATGGTGGCCCCTTATTGACCACCAGATGATTGGCTGAAATCGCTTGTGTTGATCTTCTCCCACATGGTCCTTGGCCCTAACAAGCTCACACTCTAGTATTAAGGATTTCAATCAGGCAATACACCCGGGTCTCAGCCTAGCATGCAATGCACAAATGAAATACTTATTTATTGTGTCTATAGGTTCAATATTTTGAGTGATATACCACTCATATCACACCGCTTCTCAAAATCCCCCCAGGTCACAATGGACCAGGAATCGGGCTGGTTGGTAAAGGTAATATTTATTTCTTTATTTATAATTCAAATCAAACACAAGTTTTTATATATATGGGGCAGCAATCACCAATTTGGTGACAATACAAATCAGAAAGTAAGTAAGGCAGTTGAATTCACTTATAGCAAAACAGAAGATAAAATATCAGAGAAAAGAACAGTTTTGGTTTGTTGAAAAGATAGCTCTGAGGTTAAGATTTCCCCCTACAAATTTCTCAACTCACAAAGAAGTAATTCTACACAGATGTAAGTAAGCAGCAGGTATTCAGAACAGCGTATAGGGTTTGAATGCAATCTTCCCTTCCCAAACAAGAGAGAAAAAGTTTTGGACATTTTACACTTTTTAAAATTACATTCGAAAATGGCTTAGAAAAACAATGAAAAATGGGAGCAACATGGAAAGGATCCTAACAAACATAAGCTATAATATGAGTACCAGTACGCACTTTTAATCAGAATGGCGGTTTGGAAATATTTTGGATGGGAAAACACACGTGTAAAACCTTTTCAAAAATGCAAACTCCCGGCTAAATTCCCCTATGCGTTTTTTAATAAAAACGGGTGAAATACACTGTTCCTGGATGCCGTTTACAAGTCTGGATGTAGCTAAAGGTCTTAGGTTTAAGTCAGAGTTGAGCTTAAGTCTCTAGCTATAAAATTGAGGAAGTTATACAAGTTTCAATGAGAGGCATTTTAGAAAAATAGAACAGAGAAAAACAGAAAATCGGTTTAAAATGACAAGTTGATTTTACTTAAACTAGATTAATGGCTGAGAAACAGAGAATGCCACCCGTGAATCTCCACAGTTACGCACGGCCGCTTGTATCCCTTCGCATGGTGGATACCCTGTTTTCCTTTATGGGAATTACTTTAGTTACTCCAAATTACTAATGACCTATGTTCAAGAAAAGCAAAAATGAGATAAGGGCGGTGCTAACACTAAGAATTACAGACAGAGTTGCAAAAATGGTTCTGACAATATTATGGTTCTTAAGTTAAAGATGGGATAGGTTATGGATTGGGATAGGACATAGTAATATATGTTATGGTTCACTTTTATTCCTAATGATACTTACAGTCCACATTAATTTAAGATTGGACCGTCAGGGTTCTGGTCATCCGGATCTGGTCTACAGACAGCAGGGCACTTCTGGCGGGATAGGTATCATAGGTATCAGGCAGGTAGTTCGGGCAAGCTGGGTGGAGGCTTGGCAAGCTTGGCATGGGCACACAAAGAACCCATAACAAATCCCTCCTTTCATTCCTTCCTAGTGTTTGTAGTAACTTCCTGGTTACTACTTCCTGTTACCAAACAGGAAGTGCATGATAACTCATGAGCTCTCTAGTGTTTTGGTGTGGCTGGCTATATAAGCCACACCCAAGATTCTTCCAGTGCTTCGTGTTGCTTACTGTGAGCTGTATCAGCAACACACTTGCCGTGCTCTGCATCATTCTGTTTCTGCTTACCTGCTCCGGATCATCCTGCTTCGGATCATCCTGTTTCAGCTTACCTGCTCCGGATCATCCTGCTTCTGTTTACCTGCTCCGGATCATCCTACTTCAGCTTACCTGGTTCTTACTCCACGCCGCAGCTATCTCCAGTCAAGAGGGGACTTCTTTATTTATTTATTTTGCATTTTTAAAGCGCTCACACAGCCTACGGGCATCGAGGCGGTGTTACAGGAATTGTATGTTTTTTTTTAGTTGCGTAATGTGTTTTTTTTTGTTTTAGTTACATATTTATAATGCGCTTAAACACCCAGAGGTTTCTAAGCGCGGATCCGGGGATTGAACCTGTGTTGCTTCGTGTCATCTTGCTTCCAAGGCGTGCACGTTGCCGTTAAGCTATCCTCCCGGGACCTATTCTACACTGGCACCTGTAAGAACAAAGAAGAACAGCATTAACACGCACCCATCAGTAACGCTGCGCATACTCACCGAATCTTCCCGCGACGCTGGAATCCAGGTTAGTTGCATGAGTGCACAAACCCCTGTAAGAAAGAAGAGACATTATTCATTGATCTCGCTCCAATAAGGCGGTCACTTTTTTCACTGCGCTCTCTCTCTCGATGCGGTGCATACTTACCAAAAGCCTCCGTGCAAACTTACCTAACCACCAAGTCTCCAGTAGCGCTGAACCCGGACTCGAGGCGCTAATACCACATAATTCCTCCTGCAAGGGAAAGGGAGAGACATTACCAGGCACGCTCGAATTGAAGGCGCTGCGCAAACCTACCAGCAGCTAGCTTCTACACGCAGCGCTACTCACCCACAAAGACAATACAGACAATTTTGGACACTCAACATTCTCCACGCAATGTTCACTTGTGGGAAGGACTTTCTAGTCAGTGAAGAAACATGTGCCTTGAACTCTCGGCCTCGCTGTGAAGGCACAACACAGTGTTTGGTGTGTGAACTCAGCCTACAGACATTGGCACCAATCACAGAGTGAATCGTGGCCCTGCAGATTCAGGATGGAGTGCACACCCTACTAAAGATAAAAGTAAGCCCATAGGGGGACATCATAGCACATAGTGAAGAGAGGGGAAGGGCCCAGGGGAATCGGGTGAATTAAGATCTGAGTATACACCTTGTATTTGACAGGTATTCCTCTGGGTGAAACAGGGGAAGTGAAGACTCGGGATCAAGGAAGGCTCAACCATCGCTCCTGCAGAGACTCAGGTGAGTGTGACAGAACACGAAGCCGTCCTTAATACCTCTGCCCGAGCAATGGAAACCTCTGAGGTAGACCAGCTTTCCCTATTGTTAGGTGAAATACGGGCCGAGGTGCATGCAGCTTGCTCAGCGACAAATGCCTTAAGGCAAGGACTGGTGGTAAACAGGGACAAACAGACGATTTTGCAAGACAGCTCCTACCGACCCAAGCTGGTCTAGCACCCCTATCAGGTGGAATTCGCCAGGGGCAGCCTACCGTGGCACCTGTAGCCACACCCGTTCAGGTATTGCTTCCAGGCAACATTCCTTTAGCACCCCCGGGACGCTTCTCTGGGGATCCCAAGAAATTTGGAGCGTTCATGAATCAATGCCGGCTACATTTCATATGCAATGACACCTTTCTGAATGATCAAGCTAAAGTAGCTTTTGTCCTCACCTAATTAGGAGGGCACGCGGCGGACTGGTCTGTCCCGTTAGTGCTTAAGGACGACCCTTTACTGAGAAATTACTCAGGTTTTCAGCGTGAACTGGAAAAACTAGTTGCCCATCGGACTCAAGGTCAGGCCCTGGATGATGAGCTACTCTCTCTGTGACAGGGTGTTCAGGATCTTATCCCATATGTCACCACATTCAATCGCTTAATAGCTGAATCAGGTTGGCCAGAGGAGAAATGAATAACGTTAGTTTATCGAGGACTGAGAAGAGAATTAAAAGATGTCTTGGCGCAAGTAGTTAATCCTCCCGAAGATTGCAGTGAATACATAACTAACTATGCAACTAGACCACCGGTTACAGGATCGCAAGGACGAATGAACCAGATCAGAGCATAGACCAGTGTATGTCTGACCAAAGGAAGCGTCCCATCGACAGGCCTCAGAAATACACTCAGAGCCCATGCAATTGGGTGTTCCCAGGGGACCACTCACCAAGATGGAGAGAAAACAGAGGCATTAGGAAAAACTTTGCTTATATTTCAGCCAATCTGGTCACTTCCTCCGAAACTGCATGATTAAGCCCCCACGGAGGACAATGGGGGTACTAGATAACACAGGGGAAGACACAGGTACGGTAGCAGAAAACTCCAACGTCCGGCAGATGTAGAGGTCAGTCTGTCGAGCCTAGAATGGAGCACTCAGACCTCACATTCAGTATTCCTGTGGTTTTGGTAGACCCTTCACAGCCCACCCGAATGCATGCCCTAAAGGCTTTCATAGACAGTGGGGCTATTGGGAACTACCTGGACATAAACACTGCAGAAACCTTGGGATTAGCATTCCACTGTAAGGACACCGCAGAAAGCGTGACCGCTGTGGATAGCACACAACTCCTTTCGGGACCAGTAACACAGTGTACTTCCACCATCACCTTAATCTCTGCCAAAATGGCCACATAGAAAGTATTAGATTCAACCTTATTGCTGCACCCCAATTCCAGCTGATTCTTGGGATACAGTGGCTAGAGACGCACAACCCAAAGATAGATTGGCGAGCTCGAACCTTACTCTTTTCCACAGAATGCGCCTCTTGTTATGTAATCAAAGTGATCAATGGAAGCCCATTGTTAGCTCAACAGGAAAAGATAGCATGTTTGGGCTTGGTGGGCACTTTACCAGAAGAATACCAGGAGTTCCAGGATGTATTTGCGAAGGAGCAAGCTAATAGATACACTACCACCACATCGAGTTTACGACTGCCAGATCGACCTGCAACCAGGGGCACAATTACCATGCAGCCGCACTTATGCATTAACCGAGGAAGAAAACACTCATCTACGGACCTACTTGGATCAATACCTGGCCAATGGCTTCATTAGACAATCTAAGTCACCAGCCGCCTCCCCACTCTTCTTCGTAATGAAGAAAGAGGGAGACTTAAGAACGTGTATTGATTATCGGGCCCTAAATCAAGTCACCATAAAAAATAAGTACCCGTTACCTCTAATACCAGTATTCATAGACCAGGTGAGACAAGTGAAGATTTTCACTAAGCTAGACTTACGCGGCGCATATCACCAGGTACGCATGAAGAAAGGGGACAAGTGGAAGACTGCGTTCCATACCCGCTATGGCTTGTACGAATACCAGGTCATGCCCTTTGGGCTTTGCAATGCCCCGGCTGCGGTCCAGCATTTTATGAATGATGTGTTACGGGAACTCCTCGATGTCTGCGTAGTTGTCTACATCGATGACATTCTGATCTACTCCACCACTCCCCAAGAGCACGTAATCCAGGTGCGAGCTGTACTCCGCAAACTGCGTGAAAACCAACTGTAGGCAAAGCTCGAAAAATGCTCCTCCCACTTCACTGAGGTGGAGTTTTTGGGATATGTACTGACACCGCAGGGGATCAAGATGGACAATAGAAAAGTGGAGGCAATCCTAACTTGGTCCTCACCCACGTCTGTAAAGGGAGTACAGAGTTTCCTAGGGTTTGCAAACTTTTATCGGCCCTTCACACCAGGATTCTCACATATTGTACATCCAATAACGTCCTTGCTGCGCAAACACCGAAAGTTCAAATGGACTCCAGCGGCGGAAGAAGCTTTCCGAGCTCTCAAGGCAAAATTTACCTCAGCCCCAATTCTGCAACACCCACAGCCTGATTTACCGTACATCGTGGAAACAGATGCTTCAAGCTTTGCCATGGGGGCCGTATTGCCTCAACAAAATCCTGAAACCGGATACCTTCACCCCATAGCCTTTTGGTCAAGGAAATTTTCCCCAGCAGAATTAAACTATGCAATTTCTGAGAAAGAACTCCTAGCAATCAAAAGCGCACTGTGTGAATGGCGACATTACTTACTAGGACCAAAACACACCATCACAATACCTACAGATCATCGGAACTTGCAATACTTACGCTCAGCAAAAGCTCAGTCTTCTAGGCAGCTCTGTTGGGCCCTATCCTTAATGGAATACGACTTAGCAATCACCTCCTGCCCCGGAGTTAAGAACGGGAAAGCGGATGCGTTATCCCGCTTTGGCACAGGAGAGGAAGTCTACAATGCCCCTAACCCGGTTGAGATCATAACCAGCTATAAAGTTCTCGGCCTCTGCATCAGCCCATCTCCGTTAAAAATACTCTACAGGAAACAATAAAAGAAAATATGTCTGAAGAAGATCTACTGGCTTGGGACACGAAGGGAGATCAGTTCACCATTCAAGACAAACTACCATACTACCAAAAACACCTCTACGTTCCAACTAAGGATCTGCAACAAGCAATCATACCAGACTACCACGACTCGCTGTTAGAAGCCCATCCGGGTATAGCCAAAACCATGAAGAAAGTAAGCAAATCTTATTGGTGGCCAACTTGGCGAGAAGATATTGCCATCTACATAGACATCTGTGAGGTGAGTGCACAATACAAAACATCCAGGCAAAAACCAGCTGGCCTCCTTCAGCCAATCACCATTCCACCAGCGCCCTGGCACACAGTATCAATGGACTTTGTCACTAATCTACCTCCTAACTCAGGTTATAATACCATCCTCTTAGCATTGGACCTCTTCTCCAAAATGGCCCATTTCATAGCTCTAAAACAGATTCCCTCAGCTCAGACCCTGGCGCAGGTTTTTCTAGACCGAATCGTGAAGTTACACGGATTCCCTACCATAATTGTTTCTGACAGAGGCAGCCAATTTGTATCTCGTTTTTGGAAAAAATTGTTGTGCCCTGGCATGAGTAGAAGTCCGTCTGTCTTTTAGTCACCACCCTCAAAAGGACGGCCAAACCGAACGCACGAACCAGACCATGGAACAGTATTTGCGCTGTCTATTACACCAAACAAGTCAAAGCTGGAAAGACATTCTATGGATGGCAGAGTATGCCTACAACAACTCAACACATTCATCAACCCAAGCAACACCCTTCTTTACTATATATGGTTGAAACCCCATAATGTCGGTCTATGATCCGCCAGAAAAGATTGAAATGCCCGCAATAAAGAATCTACATGCCCGCATCATGAAAGCAGCCAGAGAAGCCAGCAGGAACTTACAGCAAGCCAAAGAAACACAGAAAAGAAACGCTGATCGCCATCAACGAAAAGCCCCAGATTATCAAGTGGGAGACTCGATCTGGCTGGCAACTAGACACATTGCTTTAAAGGGTCCCAAGAAATGTCAGCCTTTATACATCGGCCTGTATACAATAGAAAAAGTAATTAATCCAGCAGCCATGAGACTGGTGTTACCTCAACATATGTGTATACATCCCGTATTTCACGTGTCACTATTAAAACCAGCACACCCAGGAACCCGAACATCCACACCTCCCGCACCCATACAAGTGGGTGAAGAAACACCAGAATATGAAGTAAAGAATATATTAGATTCCAAACAAGTACGAAAGACCCTGTATTATTTGATTGACTGGAAGGGGTACAGACCCCAGGAAAGATCATGGGAACCCAGCACGCAGGTGCATGCCCCCTGATCGGTGCGGAAATTACATTGGGACCATCCTGAGACACCAAAGCCCTCATACACACCATTGGGAGGGGTCATGAGGGGGAAGACAGTCATGGGTATCAGGCAGGTAGTTGGGGCAAGCTGGGTGGAGGCTTGGCAGGCCTGTCATAGGCACACAAACAAGCATAACAAATACCTCTTTTCATTCCTTCCTAGTGTTTGTAGTAACTTCCTGGTAACCACTTCCTGTTTCCAAACAGGAAGTGCATGATAGCTCATGAGCTCTCTAGTGTTTGGGTATGGCTGGCTATATAAGCCACACCCAAGATTCTTCCAGTGCTTTGTGTTGCTTACTGTGAGCAGTATCAGTAACACACTTGCCGTGCTCTGGATCATTCTGTTTCTGCTTACCTGCCCCCGATCATCTTGCTTCTGCTTACCTGCTCTGGATCATCCTGTTTCTGCTTACCTGCTCTGGATCATCCTGCTTCTGCTTACCTGCTCCGGATCATTCAGCTTCAGTTTACCTGGTTCTTACTCCACACCGCAGCTATCTCCAGTCAAGAGGGGACTTCTACACCGGCACCTGTAAGAACAAAGAAGAACAGCGTTAACACACGCACATCAGTAACACTGTGCATACTCACCGAATCTTCCCGCGATGCTGAAATCCAGGTTGCTTGCATGAGCGCACAAACCCCTGTAAGAAAGAAGAGACATTATTCATTGTGCTCGCTCCAATAAGGTGGACACTTATTTCACTGCGCTCTCTCTCTCTCTACGCGGTGCATACTTACCAAAAGCCTCTGTGCAAACTTACCTAACCACCAAGTCTCCAGTAGCGCTGAACCCGGACTTGAGGAGCTATTACCACATAATTTCCCCTCCAAGGGAAAGGGAGAGACATTACCAGGCATGCTCGAATTGAAGGTGCTGTGCAAACCTACCAGCAGCTAGCTTTTACACGCAGCGCTACTCACCCACAAAAATACCGGCAAACAAAGACAATACGGACAATTTTGGATACTCAACATTCTCCGCGCAATGTTCACTTGTGGGAAGGACTTTCTAGCCAGTGAAGAAACTGGCGCCTTGAACTGTCGGCCTCGTTGTGAAGGCATAAAACAGCATTTGGCGTGTGAACTCAGCCTACAGACATTGGTACCAATCACAGAGTGAATCAGGCCCCTGCAAATGCAGGATGAAGTGCACACCCTACTAAAGATCAAGGTAAGCCCATAGGGGGACATCACAGCACACAGTAAAGAGAAGGGAAGGGCCCAGGGGAATCGGGTGAATTCAGGTCTGAGTGTATACCTTGTATTTGACAGGTATTCCTCTGGGTGAAGCAGGGGAAGTGAATACTTGGGGTCAAGGGAGGCTCGTCCATCGCCCCTGCAGAGACACAGGTGAGTGTGACAATAGGTCAGCTGGGCGGTTCTGGTCAATTGGACTGCACCTCAGACTGGATTGGATTAGATTGGCCCTTCTGGTTGCTGGACACTGTAGATCAGTGTGATGGCGAGTTTCAACAGTCCAGCATGAATGGTAGCAAGCCAGACTGGATCAGAATTATTTCCCTTAAGTTTTGGGATGGTTTCAGGATTTGGGCCTAGCTGAAGAAGAGTTCAGTGCTGAGGCCTTGGCTTTGCAAAGAAATCTGGAATCAGGAACAAGATGAATTCAGGAACAGGGCACCACGCGGAAATCAGGAATCAGTGTGTCTTTGTGTGTTCTGAGGTTCCCTTATTTATCCTGCCAAATGACATCACTAAGTTTATGGTAGGGGCAGACTTACAACCCACACCCACAAGGCTATGATAGGTCAAAGGCACAGTTCCTGCCTTGCTTTTTGCTGGTTGGATGACAGAAAGGGTTGTCATATTTTATGATCTGATCTGGAAATCTCCCACAGTTATTTGGACAGAAATCTAACTTTCCCACAAATACATATTTATGTACTTATGCCCTCCAAGAAAATCGGATACATAAATTACATATTTTTTTTTTTTTTTTTTTTTATTGGTTTGTTACAAACCTTTAAAAATAACGAGAGAAAAAGAAAATAGAAAGAGAATAAGAGAGAGAAGAAAAAAAAGAAAAAGAAGAGAATCTCAGAGTGCATTAGAAAGTTCATTCTTGAAAAGGACAGATTTACAGAAGGAGCTCCAATCGAAAGATAAGGGCTAAGATGGTCAAGAGGCTAGAGGAAGACATGTGCGAGAAGCATAAGACTAAGTAGGAAGCGTTGCAGTCCAAAGCACTCTTAGATTTCCAATGATCAAGCTGAGGTTATAACGACTTTGATGTCGTTTTCATATTTTTCCAGCTTTTCGATCATCTTTTCAAGAAGGAAAGTCAGTTCGATTGTTAGGCTGCGTTAGGCTGCGTTCCATGTCTTGATCCATCATGTCCCACCAATCCTCAGCAGACAGAGTTGGCCTTGCCTCAATATATTTTCTCAGATGATTAGATCGTTCCTGTCGCAATTGTGTGCAATACAAAATGAGGTGTTTCAATGTTTCATTTTCTTCCCCGCATAAGCGACAGGTCAATATTGGAGCTCCACCTTTGTGATGAATTGCCAATATTTCTCTTGTAGGGAATTGGTTCAAGCGGAATTTCATATAAAGGAGTCTGCGGGCGGTGTCTGGGAACTTGAGCAAGTAGGATTGAGGATCATTTAGTTTTCTTGCTTCGGCCGGACATATTTTCATGATTCTATGGGTTCCTCTTGTGTCCCCAGTGTCAATCCAATCTTGCTGCCATAATAGTGATTTTACTTTGCCAGGATTCATATGGAGTAACTCTCTGGTGGTGGATAAGTCACTGAGGATGGTGTCACAGCGTGTTATCCATTGGGACAAGATACAGTTTGTCGGTCCTGTGTCTATACTGGTTAGAATTTTGTATTGAGGAGCAGTTGAATCGGAGGTTATTTTTCTAAATTCATTTAGAGTGGTCCACGTTATTATTGCATTAATTGACAAGAGACTTAGCTCGTATCTTATGCAAGCTGTTGGTACCCCTATTGGCAGGCGCAAAACTTTTGACCAGAAGTGATGTTCAAGCGATGACCATAGAGTGTCTGGACATCCCAGAGCACTATTGGCTCCATGTTACATATTTTGTGGTTCACATTTACATCCAACTCCCAAGTCAGTGGGACTTGGTGTTGTTTTTCTGTTGAATTTTGTAATTTTTAATCATAAATGTTTGGCCTAACATTTCTTAATGCGGTACATATATGTGCAATCACCCCTAGAACATGGGTACACAATATTACAGTGAAGTGTCAACCTGAAGTGTCAATCTTTCCCAGGCTGAGGACTGTCAAGCAGAATTGTTTTTTTTAAATAGTTAATTAACTCCAAGCTGGGCTTAACTTTAAGTTTCACCTATCGTTCATTTAACCATATAAAATGAACACGTTTTATAGGTGGATTTGTACATTAGCATTCCTTTGACATTTCTTAAAGAATTAAACCTTTAAACAAAAACATGCTTTCAAAACAGGCGATTTTGCACTTCATTCATAAAAAGCACATTAAACTGTGTCTTTTAAATCAGATTTTCCTCTGCAGGTCATAAACATTTTTATTCAGCATTAGGTCTTCCCTTGAGTGCTGGGATTGTTTGCAGTCTGGATACATGTATCCAGCCTTCATTTAGAGCTTCTGTCTGCACAGATGATTTTGTTACTTGTTGCAATTTACCACATTTTACCCATGGAAAATGAAAACTAAGGTTCCTGGGATGCTTTTTTCCTTGGATACATTTGATAGAGCTGTCAATGAGGCCCAGTTCCTCTGAGCCACACTGGATGACCCTGGGTATTTCAATACCCTTTTACTCTGAATGATTCAATGGAAATGAATGAATGGATCTAGCACCAGAAACAGCACTTTTTAAGGTTGCAAAGCTAACATTTTAAAGGCAATTTCAGTTTTCAGCACAATCCTGCTTCTTTCCATGTTGAATGTGGCAGAGCCCACTGGCATGCCCCTGCAGTTATAACTCTGTTTTCACCCCCCTTCACAGTGTGTGGCAGGGTGTGCAGCTTTTTCTTGGTTGTGACCCAAACACAGTTTTGAAATTTTGGCACGCACAGAAGTCAGTGCATCCATTTTGGGCTATTTCTTTCAACATTTGTAAAGTGATGCAGTGGGGCACATAGGAATGGGTCAAAATATTCAACACTAGCCACATAATTGGTTCATTAGATGAAAAGACCTTTCTTTTTGCATTTCGAACATGTGGTGTGCATCTGGTAATTAGACATGGGCTCAGTGCAGTGCACACCAGTAATGATTCAGAATACATATCTGTTGTTAACTTCCCTTGTACGTCTACATCGCTGTGTAAACATTCCTGGTTATCACCACCTTATTTATGCTCCTACCATATAAAACTAGTAATACTTATATACATTGTTAATCCAATGAAGAACCCTAATAGTATCATCAGTGTTTTATACATAACACAATTGTAATCGGACTGATACTGCACAGTAACACTTTTAAAAGTGCTGTATATTTGTGATAGTGCAGAAATACTAGTGGTACCCATGATGATGTCAAGAGAAATACTAATGCTAGTGGGCACTTGAGTGTGTGGAAGGTTGGTTGTGCTGATAAGGTATATACATTGTACTGGAGAAACAATACATACATACAAGCAACTTTGGGGTATTGTTCTTTGTTACTGAGAGCATTACTTTAAACAACCATTGATGAGAGATGAAGAAAAACAACATTATTTGTCAGGAGGGATTGGTACCACATTAGAGGAGGAGGGAGCAGTGTGGGGCCCCATCATACATCAGATAGGTGCACCCAATAGCGCAGCTCCTTTACTTTGACTCAATGGAGTCACACCCATGACTGTGAAGGGACTGTGTTTTATCTGGGCTCACTCCACCTGTGCACAACATTTCTAACATTAATTACGTTTCCAGGTAACAGCTGAAGGGGTGGCGAGATTGGGTGTTCTGATGCAGTAGTGATTTCTTCTTCCGCTCATTGCAGTGCTATCTGTTGAGATTGACGCAGCCCTGTGAGCATCAGAAACACTTCTAATTGGTGATACAGGTGTGTGCATCTGCTGACCTATCCCAATTTCATGTGGCTATAGGTAGTGATCCTTACAGGCCTGCGTCCGCATACTAAACAGGGCCAAGAGCAAACAATTGACCCTGTTTTTCCTGAGGGTAACATACAATTTTGACAGCTTTGCCTTGAAGAGACCTTGTATCCGTTCCACTACGTCGTTGCCCTTGGGGTGGTGCATTGAACACATCTTATGCTTTATGTCCAATAAGACTGTTATCTCCTTAAATATTTCCTAATAAAGAAGTGTGTGTCATTGTCCGACCTTAAATTGTTGCACACAACCCATTGAGGAAATGCCTCTCTCACCAAGAATTTATATGTGTACAAGGATCAGCCTCAACCCAACGGGGAGAGGGGCATACCACCATGATGAGATATCGATATGTGTTGCACCATTCCCCCATGTCAGCATTATCGATATGGAGATCTCCGACCAGGCAAGTAGGGCAGGGCAGGGTGCCTCATATTGTCCGGAGTGTTTACCCAGTACTATAGCTCTGGCACAGAGTACAGTTAAAAATAAACACATTTAGCATTTCATTTCCTGCAGGTTGGGGACAAACCATCCCTTCTGTAGGTTGGCAGCAATACGTTGTTTGGATACATGAGAAGGATAGTGGAGTTGCTCAAAGACAACAACCATAACTACTTTTCCTGTAGTGCTCTTTCTCCACAATAAGTCAGTTGGGGATTGTGCACACCCCCTCTTCTACCACAACAATTTCTCCTCTTGGGGTGCCTGACCTTGTAATTCAATTATCTCAAGAGTTGGTAAGGGCCTGTATGGCGGTGACAACTGCACTTGTATATTTTCAACCTCTTCGTATTCAGCTATCTCGGGTATGGTAAGATATGCTGCCTGTTTGGCCAATGCGTCTGCTGCAGCATTTATGTGAGAAATTTCACCTGTGTTGTTAGTATGGGTGGTGCCCTTTACCACAGCTACGAATGTGGGCCGGGATAGGGCATATATGAATCTGTTTAGTAGGGAGGCATGCTGCACAGAGGATTCATCTGCGCTTTTAAAACCCGTCTTTTTCCACCGAGCCAAACCGGAATGTACAGTAGTGGTGACGTATGCCGAATTGGAGTAAATCATCACTCTGCACCCCTGAGTTGCTTCTAGTGCTTCTATGATTCTATGAGCACTATCAGTTACGCCACATGGGCCAAATAATGCCCAGGCAAACTCTTCTGTACTAGTCTCACATACTCTACCTCTACTAGGGGAACCACAACCGTGCCAGTGTGTGTTTTGCCTCTCCCTTGATAAATAGTAGCGGACACATCAACAAAGAACACATCTCCATCATCTAGGGCATAGGTGCTTGCTTTTGGGGAATCATCGTCTGGTCCTTAATAGGTGGCACAGTCATGTACTTCATCTTTGTTAGTAATACGTTCAGTCAAATAGGTTTACAGGATTTACTGTTTAGCAGCATACTATGTGAATGTTGGAGCTAGACAATATAATCTCATATGTGGATGCTCGCTGTGTAATCAAAGTGGAATAAGACCTTTCTAAAATAGCAAAAAGCATGTGTTCCACATACAGAGTTACTGAGCACCCCATGGTAATCGTTGCAGACGTCCCTATGACAAATGTAGCGGCAGCAAGCGCTTGCTTACATGGGAAGTGGCCCTTAATGATAGATTGATTGTTTATTTATTATGCGCTTATACACAAGTGTTTCAAAGCACAAACATGCCTGGGATGGGAAGACATACAGAAGACAAGACAAACAATCTTACTTGGCGTACTACTGTAATATGCTAGGTGCTTATGGCCCCTTGTTCTTTTTTGTGTTAGTACATTTGTCATCATTTGGCCATCAGAGTGTGAAAAAAGGGGTTGCTAACATGTGTGCTATGGTAATTACTCCTTCAGCTCGTTGAAACTAGTGAACATTTCCTCTGTCCACTCAATAAGCGTTTTTGTCTTTTGGGCATCTTTGTGCACTTGCAACAACCATTGTGTATACGTGGTATAAAGGTACAGGCCCTGCAATAGTTGCACAATCTCCAGAATGTCTGCATTTCTTTTACTGTGGTTGGCTGTGGTGTGTTGTGCATGGCAGCTGCACGTTCAGGTGTTATTTGTTTTCCGTGGACAGAAATGAGCTCACCTAAGTATAATACTTCTTGCTGACAATACTGTCATTTTGTTCTGTCAACCTTGTGACCCTGTCAGCTAGTAATTGTAGAAGGATGATAGAATCTGCTCTGCACTGCTGCTCACTTGTACTGCACACTAACATATCATCCACATACTGGATAATGGTACTTGAAACGTGTATGTTGTCCAGATCTGCGTGCAGCACCCTGTGGAAAGTTCTGGGTGACACAATACCCCTGGGTGTAATGAAACAGAGAACAATGAGTTTTTGAGATCAATAGCAGTGAAGTGGGTAGCTGTTGTGGGAATAATAAATAATATTGTGGCAGGGTTTGGAACGATTGGAAATTATGATTGTACTATCTCATTCAAAGGGTGCATGTCATGGCTCATCCTGCAGCTTGACCCCTTTCTAATAGGGTATATGGCTGTATTACAGGGTGAATTGGATGTTACTGTAATCCCCTGGTGTAAGAGTGTATTGATGGTGTCATTTATTCCTTCCTCCACCTTCTGTGACAGTGGATATTGCTTAACCCTGGGTAACAATGCGCCTGGTTTAAGGTTGATACATTTCGGGGCAACACTTCACAGAAGGACTACATCATGGGGACTAGTTGTCCACAAAACATCAGGAACGTGGGCCAGATCTTCTTGAACAAATTAGGGAATACTTCCTGCCACAAACATGGGACAACGGACCTGCTGATTTTGGACCATAATTTCACAAAGGACGCATACCACCATCACTATTTCTCTTTCATCATTCCTGTTTTCAAACAAATCAGTAATCATTCAATTCCAATTCAATCAACGGCTTGGTCAGATCAGTGCACAACACTGCATGCCACTCTGTTCCCTCTTGCTTTACTGCTATCAGAACAATTTTAGTCTTTGACACCAACACTCCTTCAAGATCTAGCATGATGAATGTCACTCCAACGTGCTGTTGGGGTATCGCAGGTCTAAAAATAAAACTAGAGGGTATTCTCCACCACCAATTTCCTAATTTAGGAATTGCATGCAACAACACTGTCACTCCATACACAAACAGATCTGGATATATCGGTACTCCACTGGCTACCAGCTCACTCCCTAGGGCATGAATAATTACCATGGCTCTTGTGTGGCACATTCCTGGGGTGGTGCACAACTCCTCTTTTTGGTAAACGAGATTGCCACGTTGAGCTTCCTGAGCATATCTTTTCCCAACAGATTAACAGGGGAAGTTTCTGAAAACAATAGGGGAGCTTGCACTGTCTTGCCTCCTACCTTGATAGCCAATTCTTCCGTAAAAGGAACCAGTTTCACTGCCCCAGAGAAGTCCTGTATTCCCATGATTTCGCCTGATAAAGGAAAATGGCACTGCATGATTTCTTGGCGCCTGTGTCCACCATGAAAAAAAAGGGTTTGTTGACTATCTCCATGCCCACCAAGGGTTCCTCTTCTGGGTCTGCAGTGACGGACAGGACTGTGGGCTGTCCTAATTTGGACAGGTGTTTGTCCCTGGAAAAACAAAAGGGTTTCCCCCTAGCACACTCGCTCCCTGATATTGTGTAACATTACTATTGGGGACCACGTTGCTATTGGGTATTTGGGGCACCATCAGAGGTGTGGGGTGTGTTGCATATACAGTCTGACTGTTGGTGCTTGGGAAATCTAGCTGCAGAAAAGGCAGAGGCAGGGCTGCTTATGCAATTGGTGTTGTGCTCCGTACTGATCCGATGCGGGATTGGGGCATATGGCATTTGATAGGGGGCTGGTACTCCTGGGGCATGGTTATACCCACCACCAATCCAGTTTCTGCACTCTCGTGAAAATTTTCCATTTTCCTACATGCCCAACATTGCCCCATGTTTACCCCCCCCCGGCTCCATGGCCCCAAATCCTCCAAGGCCTGCAAATCCTCCCCCTTCCACGTGGATACCCTCCCTGCAACCATCCTTTGTATGAGGTTGAAACCCACCACCATTCCAGTCGCATTCTCCTCTCTTTGCAGGGGCTGTTCTCACGTCTGACTGTACCACCGTTGTCTCTGTATGTGAATCGCATAATGCAGTGATTATGGGCCCTTCCAATGATATTTATGCTAGTTTCATTTGTACTAGTTACGCTTCGTCTGACCGAAGTTGCAAGTTCCGTTTCCTTTCACATTTCTCTCAATCGTTTCCAGTGAGGTATAATAGATTTTATCTCCAACCACCCCTTTGCTTCTATACCAACTATTTTGTTGAGTACCTTTAGAACCTCTTGGGAAGTCTCTGCCATTTGTTTCTTAAATCAATAGACTAATTTCCTCATCCTAGTAGTAAGAGATGGCAAACTTTATATCAATTATTTGTATCCACCTGTGGCCACGGAATATACTGTGCCCTTCCAGGTCCTTTGTGTAGTAAGGGGAACTGTGTTCCCGTCACCTCCTTCGTCTTCTTCTCCACAACCTTCCCTTTAGCCACTGCTATGTGCCCATATCTGTTCCATAATTGGTGTCGTCATAAACTTTTCACTCATTGCGATATTGCAGGCAGGGCCTCTCCTTCCACCACCTCATCCACTGTATCCCACTCCTCCTCCCCTGGGTCTCCACCCATCTCATCCTTCGACCTCACTGTTCCGTAATCCAAACTTCATGTTTGCTGTCTTCCATTCCTCATATCCTCCCTTTACAAATGTACCTCCTTAATGGCTGTGTTGTCGATCCAAAACAAAAATGTCTCCCACTCTCCACTCGTCCAATCCACATTGTGCTTTCTACCCCTCTCTCTTTTCTATTCTCAATCGAGCCAATTCTTCCTGTGCTGCTTTAAAAGCATCTTCGAACTCCTAGGGTTTTGTATCAATGGCCCCTCTTTTGTTTGGCTTTGCTGTGTCCAAGGACATAGTAGTATGACTATTTTGATATGGAGCTTGTGGTAGCGGTAGGGTTGGAGCAGTAGCAGGTGGGGGGACATACGTAGGGTTGGTGCATCTTAAGGCAGCACTGGTGGGGTAGCACCCAAGTGGGGACTGTGGCGTGGTAGTGGTCGTCTGGTTCTCTATACCTGGGCCAGATGGGGTGAGACAAGCCAGCCCTGGTGGGGCTGTGGGGAAAGTTTTACTTTCTATCTTGGGCATTCCTGCGGGTGACTTCGCCTGACTGGGGGTGGCCTTCGCTAAGTCTTCTACCATCTTCCAGAATTCTAACACTTCCTTTCTTTTCTGGAGCTTTTAAACCTTATATTTAGATACCAAAAACATGTGCATGTGTCCCAATATTTCCTACTGGACCCTGCTCGGGCCATGATTCAAACAACCCTCCCCGTGACTCAGTCACTGTTTGTTTGTGGTATTTCAAGATCGTATCCTTATATAGGAGTAAAGCGGCATGCATATATTCTAATGGATACTCAGCGCCATCTTCTGCACCACCCCTCTTATCCCTTTTACTGCTAAGAAATGTGCCTGTCTATCAGAGAGTTGTCCTAGTGACTGCCTTGTACTTTCCTGTCACCACCACTCCCTTCAGTCACCTTCACTACGATTACCTGTTCCCCCGTGTCCCACCCTTCTCTCTTTCCACTCTCTCTCTATAAATCAGCAATTTCTGCAGTGTGCACTCACACCTTCATCTCAAACACCCTGAAGCACACCACCAGCAGCATGTACCCCTCTTTGGTCCTGCCTAAACCAATAACAAAAACTACTATGTATTATTCCAACACTGGGTGAGGAGATCCCTGACCCTCCAAATATACAGAGCCTCTACCCTTCCTTTAGTTTATCTCCTTAAAATACAGCACAGTCTTCTTCCCCCAATCAGAAAACGATCCCGTACTCCTTCATTCTTTTATTCTACAATAATAATAATAAAAAACAAACTGCCACTTGGTCCTAATGTCAGCAAATTCATCTCCTCGTCTGAGCATGCAAACCTTTCATCTATTCTTGTCCTTCCAAACTCTCTGTATTTGATACTGTCATCCATTCTGAACTTCTCTCTACATTATCTCACCTTGGCATCAGAGATACAGCTCTTGTTCGGCTTGCTTCACACCTTGCCCTGAGGCAGTAACATGTGTCCTGGAACAGCTGTACCTCCCCACTCAACCCCCTGTTGGAGTTCAAGGTTCTGTCCGTAGTCCATTTCTCGTCACTCTCTATACTTCAGCACTTAGCACCCTGATCTACTCTTATGGTTCCTCCTATTAACTCTTAGCTGACATAACTCAAATCGTCTTCACCTGTCACTCCTTATGTGACAAGCTGTTGTCCAAATTTTCAAACTGTCATCTGCCATTCAATATTGGATAGTGTCTCACTTTGATAGTCATCTGGAATTCTTGATCACGGAAGTCAGGTCCTCGGGAGCCACAGACGTAAATGCACTCAAACCCTACAGAAGCTGAACTGTTGGTATGATAACTACCAGACAACACACCTCCCTAAAGGCAGGAGTGATACTTGACACACACCCTTCCTGATGATAGCATAAAGAGGACACAGTACACAGGAGCTGCAAAGGATGATAAGTATAGGATGTAAGAAACACACTAGGCAGGCACAAGTATACTTGAACAAATTCAGTTATACATGTGGCAGTAAGGCTTACCTGAGTGTTGCCTGCGTCCAGCTTTGAACCTGAAGTATGAATGGGGAAGTAACCTAATTTTACTAAATGCTAAATCTAAACACCAAAACTACCAAAAGTAGAACTGGAGCTTTAAGATCCTAGGGTGGGGTCTAAAGGCAGGGAGGTTTGCTGTAAACCATAGCAAACTGGACTGTTATGAGAATGGGAGGTCTTGCTCTCTGCAGTATTAAATACAAACTTGCTGCTCTTCCTCCAGTGATCCATGCCCACGCTAGAAGAAAGTACCCAACAGCATGAGGACGCACCATGTAGTGAGCCGGAAGCACAGAAGACACATAATGAAGCTAAGTCCCTGATGCGCACATGCCAGAATTGATACAACCCTCGAGGAAAAGAATTCAAGAGATAACTTGCAAGGATACCAATGTTTAATTGTACAGAATACAAAATTTCAGCAAAGGACTCTGCTGGTCAAGAATGTTCTGACTCCAGAAAGAGTGTTAGTACTTTTGAGAGGCCATAACATCACCGATGACATCACATATAGGCTCTGAACCCACACAGATGATTGGTAACACATTATACATGATCCTGCTCCATAGGGGATGCCAGGTGTGTTTCTTCAGCCGTTTGTCAATTCCCCCGTTGGTCAGCTGGGCTCATCTCTCCATGGAGTGACGGTCAGGTCTCTCATAAGTCACATTGTGAAACCTATAATACTATGCTAAGCCTACTACTACACCACAGTGGCATACTCCTGGGAGGCGTGGATACTGGTGCCGGGCAGAAGGGAGGAAGAAATACAGTCATACTGACCCACACATTCTAGGCTTTGTTGATACCGCTCCTCTTGCACTGAAGGCTTCCACCCTTGTTTTGATCTACAATTTATCCCTCCCTGTACCTCGTGTTATAAAGGATGTATTTTATGATAAGGGGTGAAACCGTTGCAAATGCTTATTTCTTTTATGGTCACTTTGTTGATGTTAGGGGTTCGTGGTCGCTCGCTATTATGGAATGCAGGGGTGTGGGGATCGGGTCAGTGGTGTGGGCTCTGGGTTGGCTGGGTGGGGATTAGAGGCCTGCTGGCAGCTTGGTTGTGATGAATGGGCACTGCAAGGAGCCTGGTATTGTCTCACGGCCTTGCAGGGCACATTTCTTCTAATATAGGAAGTATTTGCAGCAGGGAAGGGACAAGGGGGAAGTGAGATTCCGTGAGAACTGGTAGTGCAGACTCATTCTGCTTTAATGATTTGGGCCTAGTCAAATCCTTCCATGGACCTCGACTGGTGCAGTGCAGCCATGCAACCCTGTGCCTCTGCCCTAATTGCAAACTGACATTTCTTTCTATGCGCCTTCTACGGTTATGCATCTATTATTTGCGTTATATTGTATTTTCCCCAAGTTTCATAGGGCAAATATCTCCCCCCTTGTACACTACACAATCTCACATGGGATTGGCCTCACCTTAAAGTGCCTAGTGGTGTGGTGTGGGATAGACTCATTTTCCGTCCCAACATTCCCCCCTTTTGTTATTTCTACAGTAACACATTTATCCCCATATTTGAGCTCATTTTCTTGTCTCACTGCTTCCTCATAGGCAGGAGTTCGGCATCCAGGCCCTACACATATGTTTCAAGGTTTCTCCTGCTTGTGCATACTCCTCAGGTGTACATGTCATGTAAATGCAACCCCCATCCCGGGCAGATCTACCCATACTCCTTGTAATTTTCAGATCGGGGGAGGGACAATGGTTGTGTGGTAAAATCGGTCCACTATGTCTCCAACAGCGATTGGGACTACGTGGTGAACGGGGTGGTCAGTTTGCACCACTATTTCTGTTGTATTACAAGGTACTTTAGGACCGCCAATAGAAACCATCATCATTTGGCTATTAGGCACTGCTTTGGCACAACATCAGGGACCCAATTGGCACGTGCAGAAGATCACCAAGGCAAACACATTGATGGGCACCAGCATTTTCACCAATGTTCAGAGCCATGATGGGGCCCAGCTGAAAGCCAGTGAGAACCAATCCTCTTCCTTGACACCAGCTTTTTTTTCATCTTTAACCCCAGTTGGCTGTCAGAAGATCCAACACGTACCTATTCTGCATCATCATTAACCTGAGGGCCCTCAGTTCCACTCTTATGACGTTGCACCCCTGTTCGGTGTCGTTAGCCAACTGGATCAGCTCTCATCTGACGATTTGTAGCCATTTGGTATTTGCTCACGTGTGTATGCTGGGTATTAAAGATGCAAACAATGTCTTTGTGGAATTATAGAGCTTGTACTCATCAGGTATTTGCGTGAGCAGTTTGGATGAGTATGTTGATATGTAATTGGCTGATCGTTTCCTTCTTTGCAGTTGGTCATACTGCTCTTTTTCTGGAAGGATGCGAAAGTCTAGTGGTGGCTTTAGGTGTTGTGCTTCGATCGTGGCGGGCTTCTTCAGCTTCTTCAGACAGTGCCCCCCCTTTCAGCTGTTCTTCTGTGACTATTAACAGGGCGGAGTGCAGTGTAGCCAGTGAACAATAGCACCTCCAGGAGGGTGGGATGTACAAGTACGCCTGTTGGCCTGTTGGCCATACACCCAGTAGTAGTCCATCAGTGCTGTGGTGCCTTTCCTGAGGTCTGGAATCATCACAGTTCTGTTACACTGTCGATTAGAGCCAACAGAAATAGTTCCTTCACTGATGAAGCATCGTTCTTAAGTCTTTTCTTGGTACACTTGTACTGGCTTTTCTATTGCTGCAATCCATGTTTCTTTGGTGACAAACACATACACATAAATGTCAAAATCAAAGAATGAACCAGCCACAAAACATATACCATGTGTCAAATTATGTTGAAGTGTATGTATTTCTGTCCTTTTTCTTAAACACATGGAGCCAGTTTTCAAGAAACGTGCACCAGTAAGGGTGCAAAGTGGCACGCATTAGTCCTAGGGCAAAGTCTGGCTTATTTCTAAACATACTGGTTCATATTAGAAAACCATGGCACCAAGATAAGTGCAGTTAGGCATGGTATAAGCACCAGGACAAAAATCGCCCTATCGAAAAAAAGATACATTTATGATACATTTTGTGTTAGCACTAGGGCAAAACTTGCCTTGATATAAATAATCCTACCACAAGAACCATGTCTTGTTATCTGTGTTATCACAACAAGACTACTGTAGAAGTCCCAGTGGTGTATGGAACAGTGGGACAATGGGTAGCTGGTGTTACATTGTCTGTATCTGACATGTTTTAATTACATCTATCTGTGGAATACACAACAGTCACAGGCAAAATCTAGGACAGAAAAATTTCTGTTTTGAATCAGAATTTGCAAAGCAAATATGGAAAGACACTTCAAGGCAAATAAAAGAAAGAATAAAATATTCCCGAATTAAGAAATATAAATTGACATTGGCTTTGCACGTTGTTTTCTCTGAAACTATCCACAAGAAACATATTCACTCAATATTCACTCAAGTCATTTAATTCCTTTTACATAGCCCCTTTTACACCTATTATTAGAGAAATCTGCTGACATAAACAAGCAGTGTTAAAAGATTGCTTAATGGAACAGAGAGAAATTCAGGGGGCCTTATTGCAATTACTGGCTGATAATGCCTTCAACATCTCTTACCAGTGGAGACTTCCAGATGCGTTCATAAAAATATAACCTTGAATGTCCTGATTTTAGAATTCATATTGGTTGCTTTTTTTCATAGTTTGATCAGAGGCCTTTATCTGGAGTAAAGAAGAAGACAATAATGCCAATCGCTCAGTGCTTAGAAACCAGCAATACTGTGACAAGGAGGAATGAACGAGTAATGGAGAACACTCAGCTGGAAGACAAAAAGGACTGACTGAGACTGGGGGAAGGAAACAACCAGCTGGTGTGTGAGAGAAGCGCCAGGAGAGTTGAAGGCAGAGGAGAGCAGGAGAAGAAACCAGTTCTGAGTGGTAGCATGACCCATGAGCGGTAGACTGCACAGTCTGGAAACAACGCTGAGACGACTATGACACTGGCACCACGCACCCACGGACAAGAAAGAGAGTCAGAGAGAAAGTGGAAGTTGTGCATGACCGAATGAAGAGAAGTACCTATACTGCAAGCAAGCCTGGTGATGCCAGCCCGTGGAATAGAAGGTAATGGGAATGGTGGGAGATCCAGGAGGGAACATGAGTATAATGAGTACCAGAATCATACTCCTCTCAGTGGCCTTGATGTAAGAAAGTGAAGAATAAAATATTATTGGCACAATCATAACATGACTCACACTACTGGTCCCAGTGAAATGAGAAAGAACCAAGAGAGTAAAAATCATCATAGGACCCACACTACTTGTCCCAGTGATACGAGAAAGTGCCAAGAGAGTATGAATCATTACAGACTTATCCTACTCATCCCATTGGTACAAGAAAGAACCAAGGGAGTGACAATCATCACAGGACTAATCCTACTCGTCCAAGTGATACGAGGAAGAACCGAGAGAGTGACAATCATCACAGAACGTATCCCGCTCATCCTAGTGATAGGATAAAGAACGGATAGAGTGACAAGCATCACAGGACTCATCCTCCTTGTCATTGTGATATGAAAGAGAACAGACAGAGTGAAATCATTACAGGACTCATTTTCTTGTGAGAAATATCACAGACTACAAGAATTGCTACTGGTGTTATCCTACTCGACTCAGTAATACATGAAGTGGCCAAGAGAATAGGAATAACTATTTGGTCTATGGTACTTTTCCTAGTGAAACAAACAGTGAACAAGAAAAGGAGAAGTCTGAAATAGGATACCTTACTCATAGGAATTAAACCATCATAGAAAGACAAAGAACTGGAACAACATAAAGTCAAGTTCGATTTCCCAGTGACATTAGGAAAACAGAGACTCTCAGGGATATTTGAGAAAGAAACTCAAAGCACAACAACACTGAAGAAGAGGACTTTAAAACATCAAGAGAAAGGGGAACCAGGGAGTTGGAAAAGGAACCGAATGAGTTGATATGGCAGAGTGCTAAAAACTATCTAAGAATTGTACATTAAGGTTGGGGAAGCCTTTCCAGGAGAAGGGAGTCATTCTCCTGGGCTTTAGCTGTTTTCTCTTAGTGGTAGAGTCAGTGCAGTTTAGTTTAGGATGGAGAACAGACTGTTTGCTTTGGACTTCACAAGAGACGACAAGCACCCTAGTTAGTTTTGTTAGGCGGGGAAATCCACAGATGTCTTTTAATCATTATTTTAATAAAACATCCATAAGAATGACAAAAACTGGTCTGCCTCTTTCCTCTGACCTAATACACAATCTAATAAAGTATTGGTGGATCAGCATATTTAAATCAATCTATCAGGTGATTTATCATACACATTATATCATTCGCTTGTAGAACCCTTTAAAAATACAGATGGACATTTTAAGTTACTTTTTGTTCGTTTTCATTGAATCTTGCAACATTGTTTTTTCTGACACTTTATTATCTGTTTCACATCAATAACATAATTGTTCAATGTATAGACATTCTGTATTTGCATATTTTATGGACAGTATTACATGTAATCAGATAATGGTTTACAATGTTGGAACAGAATGATAGACTATAAATTTCCATCAACTACTGGTACAACCCTATCCTCTATCGTGCTGGTATTTTGGGCAACATGACAAACCCCAAAGTGGGTCACAGGCAGCATGCAGTATGTATTTCTAGTAAAAGCCTGGTTACTAAGCAACTGTGTAGGGAAGGGAGATGCTCATGGCATTCCCGTTCAAAATGCATGCACATGTATTTATTTTATTTATTGGACATTTGTATGGTTTCCAAGCACCACAAGACAAGAAGGGGGGTGGGGGGGCAGGGAAATCAAGGAGAACAACAACAAAAACAAATACACGGTTCGTTTGGCTTTGTGACAATTGTACCGCTCCCTCCTCACATGGATTTTCTGACATGATAATCCACCTTTCAAAATGTGTTCTTTCTGTGTGATAGTGGCTTTTGATATTGGTACTCAAGAGGTCTATTGTCCAACTCCCTCAGGGTGAGTCGCTTCTCCAAGCAACGATTTGGTGGTAGATCGCTTTCTTCGGCTAGGGCCTCCCTCTGGAACAGCCTCCCTGCCTCTCTGAAAATTGAGGAGAACCATCTCTGGTTCCGGAAGCACCTCAAAGCCGCCCTCTTTGCCTCTGCTTTCTCCCCTTCCCTCCCCTACTGCACTCCTGGCTGAAACTGAAACTGCACTGGTCACCTGGCCACCCTCTGTTTCCCGGGCCCAGGTCCCCTCCCCGTCAGTTGCACACCTGCAATGCCCCCTGGCAACCCTTACACTCGGGGGCTGGTTCTGTATCCCTACAGCCCCCTACCAGCACTTACTTAACAACTGATGTCTGCACTTACCCTTGCACCTGCCCCCAGCTGGCCACACTTCTTATTTATTGTTCCTGTTTATTGTTCCTACTTATTTATTGTTAGCCTATGTACTGCACTCCCCCTCCCCCTTCCCCCTTGCACTTTTCCCCTTCCGCTCCTCCCCTACACTTGCACGATCTCAATGTCACCTGGCTAGTAAAATCGTTGTCTCTGTCTTCCCTCTATTCCCCTATCTTGCCTTGTCGCACCTTGAAACACTTTTGTATAGGCGCGTTATAAATGCCATATCATATCATTTGATTTCATGAACATGCTTATGAGGTGTTTGAGACAATGAGCTCATTCGTTATTGTTTCCCTATCTTGTGTCTTGCAGTCTTGGGTTCCAGTGTGGTAATGGTCCAGACCCAGCCATTAGGAGACAGTAGGCCAAAGCTGTGACAACCCCTCAGGAGGAGCCTGAGGGTGATTTTGGTAGTGGGTGAAGAGGATGGAGGTGTGCAGGTGGAGCATGAGGAGGGGAATGAGCAGCAGCAGCCACTGACGGATAGTTGATGTGTCCCCTAAGCACTTCTGGTGCAGTGGCTGCTGTGACTCACAACACTCCTTCTCCAACTGCCTTCCTTAGCTCTTTGCTCGAGGACTCCTATCCCCAGTGACCTGGAGGAGAACAACTTGTCAACATTGCCTGCCTCTAAACAAGCATTTCCTGCAAATACTGACACCCTTCAGGATAGTTTTCTCTAAACAATTGTGATACTGCTATTTTATTTCAACCTATGTTAGGTCATTTTTATTCTTGTTTTCTTTAAATGGGGAGTCGAGTCCATTCTCCCTTCCTTTGACATTTCCCATTCCCAGCCCCACCTCACCTTCACACCCCCCACACAAACTACCACATATCAGTCCAACGTAATGACCACAAACAAAACTGTTTAAAAACAAAACCACTATATATCATTCAGGACACTGTGACAGTACTGGACACTTGGGAGTCTAACCCCCCTCCTGCACTCAAGGACACCTCTGTAGGACATGCAATCCCAGCATGTGAGGGGCCTCCCAAGGGCATACCATAAGGAATGATAACAGTGCCTGCAGCACCACCTGCCTCTATTGAGCCAACCCGTGCAGCCCCAGCACAAGCATCTTCTAGAGACCTGCCAGAAGACACAATGGCCTAGTTCTCATCGCTTGGTGGCACACTGGAGAATGTCTAACATCAGCTTCTGGAGTTCATGCAGACCACCTGTGATGCCATCAGGGTTGGGTGGCAGGAGGTGGCAAGAGAGGTTAGAGAAGCAGGTGAGCGACAGGTGGCAGCTGTGAGGCAGCAAAGTCAGGTGGTGACCCAGCAGCTAGGGAGGCAGCAGAGGCAGTGAGCGAGTTTGGCCATTCTACCTGAAAATCATCGTGCTATTTCAATATTTCTTTTTCTATCAAAGCTTCTTGAGTGCATTGCCTACTCCTATGTTTTGACACAGATCAACACAAACACGCTTCACCCTTGTTGCCGACCAGAATGTCCTCCCTGTCACTCTACTGAAACATCTCTCGTCCCAGTCACTGACTCTCTTTAGCCTCCCACTATTGTTAACTCTCTTCTCTTCTAGTATTTTTGCATCTATGGACAGCCTTTGATACTGTTTACTATTCTATTCCTTTGCCTTCTTTTCATCATCTTGGTTTCCAAAGATCTAGCCTGGATTGGACTCATTCCTATCCTTATTGCCAACCTTTCTGGGTCTCTTGGGCTGGTAACCCATTTTCTGTCTATCCTCTTTCTTAAGGCGTACCTCAAGTCCTGGACCCCTTGGTCTTCTATCTTCAGACTATTCCTCTCACTTCTATTATCTCATCATTTTGATTTTCCTATAATCTGTATGCAGTGAACTGCCTGATCTTTCTCTCCTTTTCTTCTTTCTTAGATCCTCTTCACTCTATTGTCCCCTCTTGTCTTCTGGAAATCCAATCTTGGATGGATACTCACTATCTATGCTCGAATCCCTCATAGACTTAGGTTCTCTTTTTTTCTCTGCCTCGACCAGTCCCCATTTTTATCCCCTATTACTAATTCCTTCCCTCCGTCCACTAGTTTCCTCCTCCACCTATAATCTGAATGTTCTCTTTGAATCTTCTCTTTCTTTCTTTTTGCAAATTTCTGCTATCAAGCTATTGCGACTTTCAACTGTTTAACATTCAGAAGGCCTTTCAGTCGCATACTTTCCATGCTACAAGGACTTCTCTTTCCACTCTTGAGTTCTCTCGTTTGTTCTACTGTTATAGCTTCCTTCTTGGTCTTCCAGCTTAACAATTTGATAATCTTTGCTCTATCTATAATTATTTTGTCCATCTTCAATTTGTTTTACCTCCTTGCAAGTCTGTTCCCTCTGCCCTCTTCACTATTCATTGACTTTCCTTTGACCCTTGTTTACTATTTAACTTTGTCAGTACTGTCTTTAAGTGGCATTAGGGTCTGGCCTCCCCGATCTGTCATCCCTTGATACTTCAACTCCCCCTGTGTGTCCCCTCTGCTCCACATCTTAATATCTGTCCTTCAACCCCAGTGCTTCTTCTCACGTTCTCTCTTTCTCTCTACTTTCATGTAAGCACTGGAATGCCCAGCGACTCTCTCTCCACTCTGTCTTCTCTCCCTCTCTTTAGATCCTGCCTCATGGATCATCTCCTCGCCACTTGAGTGACTTATCATTGGTTAGTTTTACATATTTTTGTAATGTTGTGTTCAATTTGTGAAGCGCTTTGGTGTAGAACCCTAAATAAGTACAATAAAATACCAATTTCAGTTTGGGTTGCTTAAGTTGCTTGAGGAGAAATAGGCTGTTTGTGACATCCACCAGTCATGTTTGAAGCCATCAACAGCCGCTGCAAGTTCCCTGAAATATCTATTGTATCACTGGACATTTTGGCAGGTCTACCCTTCCAGCAGCAATTATGCTTTTCCAGACATCGCACTCATGTTTCTCCTCGTCCACCCCTTCCGGTTTGTTTCTCACTGGCAGAGGAGAACTAGGAGAAGTCTGAGGAGGGGTTTATGAAGTAATGCACAAGTGAGGTGTCAGGAGTAGGGCTGGCCTTAAGCCAAGTACTGTTGGAGCTGTGGGGCCAGGGACCGTGAAGAAACCCATATCCAGAAGGGTACTGTACTTTAAAGGGCTGTTATGCCCTTTCTGTAGACAAAATGCGGCTACAAACTACAAATCCCAGCGATTGGCTCGCCAGGACTACAATCCCCAGCATGCTTTGCGGGTTCGCGAGCCAATGGAAAGCCGCGCTGGGTGCGGCACACGAATGCGCATGCGCAAGCCCCAAGGCACGGGGCTTGTGCTCGAGACACCGAGGAGAGAGGACGTAAGCCCAGCAGCTCCCCGGAATCCATACGCGAGGGGCCCAGAGCCACTTGAACAACGATCCGGCCCCTCGCTGATAAAAGATAAGTGCCGCTCAGCCCAAGCAGTTCCTGGGATCCTTAGGGGAAGCGCAGGGGGCATTGCCAGACCCCCCCAGAGCCTCTGCGCATCACGTAGAAGCTAAGTGGGCGGGTTCACGGGAAAGTCACAGTTTTGGTACCGCTTCAGTGAATGTGTGAAAGTGAAGGAAGGAAGTGTCTATGGTTTCACGTGCATCCATCTCGTGGAGAACATGCCGGAAAGGCGCATGAGATGGAAGAGCATTAAGTTATGGCACTCGGTCTGAGGAAAGACCGTGTTTGGGCAAAACACGGTCTGATGAAAGACCGTGTTTTGGCAAAACTGTAAAACTTGGGGGTTAATAAGCCACGTGCGGCAGCGCACCCATTGCAACTTGAGATTTGTGGAATACACTAAGCGCTGAATGCGTGTTGAGTGAGTTTGTGAGAGTGAGAGACCGACAGAACTAAAGGCATACACTAATGCTTGTTCTTTGTTTTCTTTTAGTTTGAACCTGATTTGAACCTGAACCTCAGACTGCAAGGACGTGGCACAGGACTCGACAGCCTCTGCAGGACAGGACTTCAAAGACTGAAGCAAAAGCTAAGTGTGCTAGTGCATGTGACTGTGCTCATGACGATGTAAATGGGCTCATGCCAACAATTGTTTGTTGTCAATCCTAGTATGCTTACCTTCGTGTTCATGGGAGCACCTACATGTTTGTTCTAAGGGTAAGGTGAAGGGAACAACACCTTTACATGTAAAGGTGTTAAGGCAGTTCCATCAGCCAGTTTGAGGAAAGTGTGCAGGCATCGTTTTCCCTAAAAACCCCAGTCCCATCCATAATCTCTCCCCAACCCTCAATCCAGTTATCCTAAAATCCCTCTACCTATCCACTCATCGAGATCCTAACCCTCCTTCCCCGCTCTGGTTAAAGAGGTCTGTGTAAGCCTTGACTTGCAGGCACTGAGACCATTGAGGGGGTGGTTGGTATTGCGTCGCTCCTGCACCTTGGACCTGGGCCCCTGACATGAGGAGTCGGAGGGCATGTGGGTTTTATGGTTTACTTATCCTTCGTGTTTCCCCCCCGTAACTCTTCCTCTGTCACGATGGGATTGTATTTGAGTTTGCTCATATTTGGTATCACTTAGCATGCTTAGCATGCCCTTTGCCTATGTTTGTGTATGCTCCCATTGTCCTCCACCCATTTATTGAATGGTATCTTCCTTTGTTCTTGTTCCCCATTTATTTTCTTCATTTGGATGGATGAATTTCTTTGTTTCTCCTTCAGAATCATTTGTTTGATCACTTTTTTGTTTTAGCATACCTCAATTCTTATAACTTTGCAAGTAGGAACGGTAGGGCAATTAGGGACACGCTTGGCAGGGGCACCTCTGAATATGAAGAGTCCCTTATATAGAACAATTGACTACTATATGTGCAGTTGGATTCCTATAAAGAGCTCTGGAAAATATTAGTAACAGAGGTAAATGTAGAGATAGTGTAGGCCAAATATATCTCCCCTTCCCCCACCCCTGGTCGAATCCTTTTTTGGTTTTGATGATGACAAGTTTGTAAGGGAAAGTGTCTTCCTTTTAAGGGTGTACCATCTCAAGCGGCTTTTGCCATTTGTAGTGGCTATGGCAACCGTTCAGCAAACCCTTTTGGTTTACATGAATACACCCCATCCATTCACGCTACAAAAACATTGGAAAGCCACTTCATGTACACATGAATTAACACAGTCTCGATGAAGCTCTTACAAGAAGTAAGATCCATATTTGGCGTGAATATCAGAGACATGATTTGGATTGAGGTTGTGTTCTCCATAACTGAGAATGGGATATAATGACATCAATAGCGAGCCAATCCATCCATCATAAGCAAGGAGGCCACACATACCATGCCATTTGATATTCCAGCTACCAGGAGCAAGTGATCCTTAGGTCTTAAATGCAGAATCTCATGAATGAGACGAAAGCAGCTCTCTCTGGTTCCACAGTGTGCAAGTGTCTCGGGAGGATAGCTCATGGGCAACGCACTCGCCTTTGAAATGAAGACGACGCGGAGCAACACAGGTTCGATACCCGCACTTAAATAACCAATTACAAGTGCAATGAAGAATACAACTGTATTTATTACAGAATATGGTAGATTTATACTCAGCAATGATGCAGTCCAGTAACCCCGTCCACTCGAATATCTTCATGCAGGCAGCAGAGCTCTTGACTCACCTCTCACCACGCCTGTCTGATGTAAAACATGTAGTGGTCTGCCTCCTCAGTCAGCAGGCAGTTTAACCTTCATCTTGCCTCTCTCTGTTAGTCAAATTATCCTCCAAGGTTTTCCAGCACAACAAAGACCTAGAGAAAGATCACAGAAAGGCCTTCCTTCTCAGTGTTGCATAGTTCATCACAATCCCTCTCATGCCTTACGTGCATCACAATAACAAAAGAGGCAACACCTGTTTGCACATTCCTCTCGTTACCAGCTTCCATCATGACTGCAAGTTGTGCCTGGATCAGAGATGACATGGAGCAGGAACCAGGCTGATCCAGGTAAGTACAAACTGAAGATGCTTTATTACTTAGTTACAGTCATAGTTCATGAAAGTAGAAGAGAAGGTCACAAGCATCTGTCCTGGCTCCCAACCGTCACACTGTGGAACTCCCAAGCCCCCAGCCCTCCAAGATACACATCACCATTCTATAAGGCCCTGCACTCACACAGACAGTCTCACTCTGACTATCCAAGCTACAACATGCAGCAGTGGTGGATATTTTTGTAAAATTTACTGTCACATCTCTAGTCTTCAAAATGTGACAGATTAGTTTTTACTTAATTATTTTTAAAGAATATTACCAATTGTTGTGCAACAAATGGGTTTCCTGTAGAAAGCCCACTGCCCACTGCTGTGCACAGTTTAGCCCCTTCAGATAACATTAGATGAACAGCTCTGCTTTATCCATTTGGACGTACAGTAGACGCTGACTGCAGACTTTCAGAGCAGCCTCTGAAGTAAGCCTGGAGCTATCAACATCCAATTAATTACAAGGCATCGAATAAGGACACCATCCAAACCACCTATGTCCTGATTCGACAGCAGTTGTGTACTGCACACTATGCCTGCCACTTCTCCTCTCCCTTCCCCCTGCACTTGCACGATCGGAATGACACAAGTTTGTTTTGTCCCCCCTTCGTCTCCCCTTTCTTGTCTTGTTTTGCCTAGCAGCACTTGTGTACAGGCGCGTTATAAAGGAATCCTCATATCATACCATGTCATAGCATATCAGATCATATCATACCATATAGTTTTGACAGATGCTATGGTGATGGGAGAGTTTGCCCAAGAAAGGGTGTAGTCAAGGCAACGCCACCACCAGTAGGAGCTCTTTCAACCCTAGTTGTCCTTATAGCATGTAACTAGCTAATCAGGAAGAACAACATAGCATTGACATGGAAAAAGAAGAAAGCTAACAGCAGGCACAATACAATATCAATGAAAATATATTACGAAAGGGGAAGGCCTCGGAAAGTCTGTATTTCACATTTGCAAAACCTCAATGACAAAATGAGGAACTGAATTGAGGCTACAATAGGGTCATCAGCCCCTCTTTTGATCAGAGCAATAGATGAGAGTTCAAAAGGGTAAGAAAAAAACAAAGAGTGGCACCTGCAAGATCACAAAAGGATAAGCACCCAAGGTCAGTTTCACAACCTGGGGATCTATGCAGGGGTGTACACATGACATCTGGGAACTTCACATCTGACCAATTGTCACAGATAGACTTTAAATTAGGAAGGCATAAAGGTAAAATGCAATTATCACAGATGAAAGATGACAAGCCTCTGTATCTCCTTATTAGCAAGGTACTTCAATAAAGCAAATAATTCATGTATGGCAGATTGTCTATGCATCGAAGTAGTGCCACCGTGCAACCCTGTTAAAGAGGATCTGCTTACAACAAAAACAATGATTGTTTTGGTGGTTGCCAGCTGCTTGTGGTTGAGGGCAGGTTAACAGGGATTTTGGACAGCCAATGACATGTAATGGTTGGTTTTAGTACACTGCTCATGTGTCTGTTTTAGTGTTTTTTGTTGTCAATAAAAAATGAATTTGTGGGTTTGTGTATTCATTTGTTTTTAATTTGAGAACCTAGGCTTTTTTGTGAATTGGTGTTTGAATTTTCCATGGGCACACATCCTCAGTGAGGTTGTACACTTTGCATAAGGTCATGCAACATATGCGATCTGTTTTCAAGTACAACATGCACTGTGCTTCTCTAAAGTTGCTTCCATTGACTCACTGCAGGAGATAAGAAGAATGTGGCATGTTGCACTGCCTACTTATTATTTCTGTCTTTGGGCAGCAGCATTTAGGTGTGGGCGTTGTATGAAGTGTGCCCTACTGTAGTGACACTGGCCTCATTCATCTGTGCATTATGTCATCTCACATTGAGTCAAGCAGTTGGCAAAACTATATAATTTATTGTTTAAGATGGCAAACCATCTTAAATTGTTTGTATTTAAGCTATCACTGAACTACTAACACACCCAAACTATGAACAGAATTTATAATACACATAGTTGAACACAGACAATTCACTGGTCTGATTGCTTATTGGTTGTTCTATAAGAGGAGCCTGCAATTAGGAACATTCCTTCAGTTCACTTTGAGACCTGCCTGGCTGTCTCTTAGCAATTTGATTATAGCCTGGCGGATGTCTTTGGTCCTCACACCATAAATGATTGGATTCAGGGCAGGTGGAACAAGTAGGTGAAGGGCATTGAGTAGGATTGGAACATCAGGTGGGATTAGGTGTTGCATGGTGTTTGTGAAAATCCAAACCAAAAGCAGTGTATAAAAAAATGAAATCAAAATTAAGTGTGGGGTACACGTGCCTAGAGCTTTAGCCATTGCTCCTTCTACCTGAAGCTTTGTGACCACCCAAAGAATCATGCAATAAGAAATGGAAATGAAGACGAGGTCTCCTCCTAAGAGCCCAAAGCCAATGACCAGTTGGTAGACTTTGTTGACCAGTCTGTCATTGCAAGCGAGGGCGGTCACTGATACGTTGCTGCACAGGCAATTCTGAACAAGCATTCCAGAGCAGTACTGAAGTCTGGCCGCAAGCACCGGCAGAGGCACAAACAAAAGGGTATTCCTGAGAACTATAAACACAAGGGCTTTTACAACAAACCTCCTGGTCATTACCGAGGAGTACCTCAGAGGGTCACAGATGGCAATGCAGCGATCATAGGCCATGAACAGGAATGTGGCAGATTCGACTGCGACAAATGTGTTCATGATGTACATCTGAAGGAAACAGTCTTGCAAGTTAATGTCCTTCATGTTGAACCACAGTATGCCCAAGATTCTGGGGTTGGAAGACATGCACAAAACCAGATCAGAGACCGCAAGAATGCAGAGAAAATAGTACATGGGTTCATGGAGGCGCGATTCTCTCCATATGACGGCTAGGATTGTGATGTTGGCGACCACCGCTAGGAGAAGAAGAACAACCATCGGAATGGAAAGCCAATGCTGCCAGCTCTGGATGCTCGGGAAGCCGATCAGCACAAAGTGTGAAACTTGAAAGAATGAGGTGGTGTTGATAGTGGGCATATTGAATGTGGCAGCACGTCACCATCTGTTGAGACTAACACAAGTGAAAAAAGCATTAATGGGTTACATCGTATGACCCTAACAATTTCCACATCTAGAAAGACATTCCCTTCCAGTACTGAATCGCTTGCAATACATTGTCATCCTGGTATTGGTGAACTTAATGATCACATCCAATTCACAAGTCAAAACATTGGGCAAATGCAATGCAGGAAATTGGGCATGTTCTGAATTGTAGCTTTACGGCCGGTTGGGTGACATGGAATAATTGAATGTATTAGTCTTAATAGATATATCATTTTAAAGCAGTCCCAACAAAAAATGCCATATACAAGAAGTTTCATTGCTTGTCAAATTTATTAGCACCATTTTTGTGAAGTCTTTGAGGCATGCACCTTGAGTGCGAAACTCACACATGGCTTGTTTGAGTGAAAAATGTGACATAGAGCAGTACTTGAATTTCTTGTCAAATTTATTTGTGTACTGTATGCAAAGGGGAAAAGTGTTAGGGGTGTTCTGGGACATACATGTATGCAGACTTTTGAGATCAAAATTTGCATTGAGATTGCATTGAGATGGCTAGAGTGAATGCACACTCTTGGTGAGCTGCAATAACTGAAAAACATGTTTGGCAAGTGTGCCACTGTCTGGCTGGACCCGCTGCTCTTCCTGCTACAGAATTTGAATTCTGCATTCTAGACTTTACTTGGACTTCTATTTGGCTTTGGCTACTGTTAGCCATGCCCCCTATCCCAGCATTCTACAAAACACTGGGGGCACGCACATTTGCGCTTGCACGTTTGGGCAAGTGTGTTTGACAAGTGAGCTGCTGTTTCTCTGTCTAGCTGGATGCTGGGACTGGGGCTGGCACTCATTGTAATATATTGATAAGTGAACGTCTGTTTTCCCTCTCAGTCAATCAACAAAACACAAAAAATAAAAAGGACGCTTGAGAGGTAAACTAGCATTGGTTGTTATTTTGCAATTAAACTTGAATTGTCTAGTTAAATATAGACTTTAGATCACATTACATTTCCTTGCCTGTCATGTCTTCGAGTTTTTACTCGTTGAAATCTGGTATTGCACGGTTTAAGGATGCAAGTGGGAAGGCCCCTACTAGCATATCTCTGAAAAAGTCTGTGACAATTTCACCTCTCAAAATGCCCCTAAAAGTCGTGCAGAACTCTGCAGAGGCCGCACCAGAGGTAATAGACTCAGCAATTGAGGCTGCTTATTTAAATTGTGATCTCACCTTCATACTTTTGCATCACTGGGACCCAATACTCTGCGTCTAACTGCAGAATTTCCACTCTGTACAATTGTTGCTCAGCGGGAATTAAACGAAGCATATAATGCAATAACCGTAACAGGTCATGCAGACGCTGACGCCGTAGCCTTCATGAATATGGAGAAGATTTACTGCTCCAACTCACAGGAAATTCTATTCATTCACTCGAATTCAGGTGATTAAATGCAGTCAAATGGTGAACTGGGCAGCGGCATGGTTGTGGATCAGTCCACAGACAGACTATCATGTGACTCTTCCATAAACCACATCTCGCATGCAAATGGCACCGAACAAAATGGGCCTCATTACGACCCAGGCGGTAAGGGGTTTACGGCAGCGTTAACAGCGCCGACCCTTACTGCCTGAGTACGAGGTCCCTTAGCGCCATGGCGCTTTTAACACCTGCTTTTAGCAGGTGTTAAAATCCATGGCGCTGAGGGACCATGGAGTTAATTACGCCACCGTAATTTACGGTGGCGTAATTAACGCCTTCCCCACTCCCATTATGCCCTATGGGGCAAAAATGGGAATGGGGAAGGGTAAATGGGGATTGGGGACTTACCGCTCCGCCAAGGTCGGAATGGGGCGGTAAGTCCGCCAACCACCATGGCGTAAACGTAGTTTACGCCATGGTGGTAAAGTCACGGCCCAGGAGGTAACTTACCGCCTGGGTCGTAATGAGGCCCAATGTATCGAAATCACCTGAAATATTTGATCACTCCGTACCTCATTCATCTACGCACTGCCTCTCTTACTTCAAGACGGTCCAACTTTAACATGATGGTTGCTGGTGAACATCAACCCCACCATTAATCGCCACATGAAACTGTTGTGCTGAATAATATACTTGCTGCAATGAACACTGCACTTTTATCAATCGCAAGACTCTACGAGGTTCTTGACCAGAAGTTAAACCATCAAACAGACCTTTTGACACAGCTGGTTACCAGCAAGGATATGCACCAGCCTTGTGCCAATGTGGAGATGTTAATAAACACTCCCGAAAGCAAGAAGGGCTTGCACTTACAATTGCAAGTACACAAACAGAAATCTTCACTGAAGAGAGTCACACATCAGAAAAGGCTTACTTGAAAACATCCAATCCTGTGGGAGTGGTAGCTGGGGCCATGCAATTTGAGGCTGGCCCCGGTGAAACCTCCTGTCACATAAACAACCACGTGAAGACAAGTATAGAAGACTTACATCATGTAAGTAATAGAGGACAATAACTCCTGTTGTCGAACCTTCAAATTACATGATAATTCAAGATACACATGGAGACATTCAACCCTGTAATTTCCAATTGTCCAAAGCCGTAGTACAAGGCAAACTGCTTTTAATATGTTTACTAAAACAAAACCACTGACTGAGAGAAAAAAACGAACACTGGGAAATTACAGAAGAGGATAAAAATATATAAAAATATAACGTTGAGGAAAACAAAGACTAAAACTAGGCGATTAATTAACGCCCTAACCTTGCCACTAACAACCATAGGCAATAGGGCCCCAGCAGCGCTTCAGAAGGTGAGCAAAACAAACCTGCTGAAGACTTCAATCCAATTAATACCAATTGCATCTAACCTAAAATATAAACTCTTGGATGATCCTATAGCATTATCCTCACAAACTGAGTTGCCGGGAAGCCTTACACAGGCTATTGCTCTCCCAAACCATCTAAAAAATACCCTATTAAGTGATTCACTGGATATAGTTGCTGGGAAATCTGTATATCCGACAATTGAACAAATGCATGATGACATAAACAAATCCTTGGCCCAATATGTATCCACAAAACATGACATGACAAAAGCTAAGGTAACAAATACTGTAAATCAATTGCCAGTTCCATCATATAATCCATCATATAATGCACCTTTGAAAGGCCCGTCCTTACCTTTGACTATGTGCATGAACGAACAGGCAACATCTAAGTCTAACAACGGGTTCTTAGGTTACAAAGCGGATACCTCGCCATCAATCATGTTGAATAGAAATATCCATGTGGCACCAAATGATATAATGTTGAGGTATAAGAGTTACCATCGCCTCTTAAAAGAATTTCCATATACAAAGTATGACTTGAAAGGATTGAGTATATTAAATATTTGTACAGCGATACCAAGCTTGGAGGACATAGTGTCTTCGGATATTGATGTTGTTGAGTTCATTAGTTATCTCGATTTAACCAAGGCGAGATTGTTAATTCGTTCAGGAGTAGTATTGAATACTTTTTGGGGAGCAAAATTGGCTTTACATGAATTTGAGTTTACCTTGCTGCAAGACATTCATAACAGTAACACTATGCCCGATCGTCTCCACACATATAGACCACTGAGAGTCTTTGGATTTGATCACCAGACTTACAATTTTGGAGATTCAAGCCTGGCAATGAACAGACAGCACATGAGTAATGTGAGGATAACAATTTCCACCTCGAGAAATAATACAGCTAGTCTCGTGGAACATGCACGGTTTCAGACATCTAATCAACTAAAACACCAATGATCTGGACACATTTGATATAATTGTACTCCAGGAAACCTGTTTATCAACTCCACCCACGTGGGATGCTTTTAATGTGGTAACAGTGCCAGCTCTTACTCATGCAAGAGGCAAACCAATGTCTGGCCTGTTAGTCGCCACAAATATATCTAAGAGATTTAATGTTCAATCATGCTTATCTCCTACTCCATACATTAAGGTCTTAAAAGTTCAGAGAGCTATTTATGTAGTTGCCAAAATAAATATCTATTGGGGCAGAGTTCAACTTTTGCCTGTATCCTTTTTCATGTATATTGAAGCCATTCTTGATGACCTTGCTTTAGACTCAAATTTAAGCTACATCTTGATAGTGGGAGATTTAAACCTCCATCTCTTGGCGAATACTGACAACCAGAGATCTAATAAGGAGACTCAATGGAATAACTTGATGTCAGAGAGACAGTATGTCATTCTAAATGGCCCCCTTCAGGCCGGTATTCTGCCAAAATGTGCATGGCAGCGGAGAAATCAAAAGGCGACAATTGACTATATCTATAGTGATTAGAGATTCATTGAGATAGCTCAATCCCCGGAGATAAAAACAAATGCACATAGTGACCATAATCAGTTGTGCCTCACATGGTCTTGGTATCTTCAACAAACTGATGACACAAGGGAAACCTATAAAGGTCACACGTGCATTAATAATTGGAGCAATAGACTAAAATGGACGCAAAACTCGCTAGTAGACTTAGAACAAACTCTAGCGCGACAAAGCATGGGCCATAAACTATACCAACAAGGCTGCTATGTCACATCCGTGCAAAAATACATGCAAGTAAAAGCATTGGGTAATCACTTTCATCATAAATATTTACAGGTTTTTGATCACATCCTAAAAGCAAGAAAAGCCCTCTTGAGATGGAATATACGTGAACTTAAAGCTTTTCCTTACTCAGAAAGAAAAGCTGAAGTGAAACATCTTAGATCAGTTTACAAAAGCTGGATTTGAGGCAGGAAGGCCCTTCAATGTCAAAGAGATGGAGAAGAGATGTGAACGCAGATGGCTGCAAAAACATCTGTGGGAATATGGTCATTAATGAATGAGGCATCGATTAAAACTCAAGTCTCAGTTCTACTAAATGCCATCTTGGAATCTGCTTGGATAGAATTTTATGATGCTCTATACTTGACAGCCTTGCCTGAATGTTTTATAAATCTTCATGAAGTCAAACAGGATCATAAAATACTGTTCCATCGAGAAGACATATTATTATGCATATTAAGCATCAGCTCTTCTAGGGCCCATGGGCCTGATGGCCTCAATAATAACATGCTAAAACAAAATCCTCAAGCCTGGGCCTCAATTCTTCAACTGATTATAATCAGGTTTTACACACAGGTATGATTCCAGCCTCCTGGAAGAAATTGATAATTATCCCGATTTTTAAAAAAGGGGATTGAACTGCCCCTGCATCATATAGGCTGATAGCTCTGCTTGACTGTCCAGCACATTTTTTTGCTTGTTTTGTATTAAGATTCTTCAACTCTTGGCTAACTAAAGAAAATGTACAGGATCCATACTAGACGGGCCTTATTCCTGGTCCAGCACAGGTATTAATCTACTCACACTGAATGTGATCAAACTGCATGAACAACAGAGAAAGCAGCCATTGTATATGGCCTTTGTGGATTTCCATACGGCATTTGATTCCGTCCCAAAGGAATTGTTGTTTAAAAAATTAATGAATCTGAAATGTCCATGTCATATTCTAAAATGGCTGTATTAGTTCCAAACTGATACTAATGTACAGATGAGGCTGAGTTTGGATGGACAATTGTCGGCACCTATACGAACTGGACGTGGGCTGAAGCAGGGATATACTCTTGCTTTGGCCCTCTTCAACATCTATATTGCTGATATGAGTGGGGCTACAAACGGACTCACTCATGTTAAATGGTCAAACAATAAAATGCTATATGCGGATGACCTCGTCCTGATTTCCAAGACACCTAAAGGCTAGAGAATTATGTTTAAAGTCTTAGATAAATATGCTCACTACACAACTATCAATACCAAGAAAACACAGGTAGTACAATTCGGGACTTTTGAACAACGAAACAAAACTGCCAGCTGGCAAATTCAAAACATAAAAATCCAAGTGGTCTCAAGTTACATCTATCTACGAGTCAATGTTAATAACCATCATTCTGACTTCCTTTATCATGAGAACTTAAAAAATAAGTTAGCTAAAGCTATGTCACAAGCACGAGTTATGAGCAGAAGATATAGTACTTTTTCAATCAGCCCGCTCTTAACATACTATAAACAAAAAAATAACTCCCATTCTGCTTTATGGAGCAGAGACTAAGCAATGGAAGTCCTATACATTTTGGGCAAAGATGGAAGGCAGATTTTGGAAAACTGCATTGAAATTGCCTACAGCTGAGCCAATTGCCATCATCAGGCATGAATTCAGCCTGATTGTTATGATGTGCTTGTCTGTTGAGGCTGGTCATGTGTTTAGTGATGTCATGCGAGTGTCAAGTGGCATGTTGATGTATGAGTGTGAGAATGCTGTGTTGAGTGTTCTGTAACAGCATCAGTTAGTCCCTCCCTCCCTGGGTGATGGGTGCCGGTGATATATGTCTTATACCTGATGTCTCAGTGTCATGTAACTGTAACTAAGGAACTGAAGTAAATTTATTAAGAAGCAACTTAAAGCTGCCCGGAGTGTGCTTTTATATAACATTGGCGATGAGGATCTCTAATAGAAATGTTCCCATGGTGCAAGGAGAAGGAGAAGACTGACTGAAGAGGACTGCTGCGGGGGTTGCAGGAGACATCAGGACCAGGAGATGAAAAAGACAACACCGCCCCCAAGTAAGCAAACCCGTCACCCAGGGCGGATTAGGGAGGAGGTTCAATGTATCACTATTGATAGGATCAGCAGCCCGTTTGTCATTGGGAGTGCTGCATCCCTGGGCTTGAGAAGTATGGATGCGATTCATGAGGTTAAGTGCCCTTAGCAGACATTGACCAGCAGCTCATTGACCTTTGGGAGTGCTGTGTCAGGGCTCATTAGGGACTTCCAGGGCCATCCCAAGTGGATTGTGATTTGTTCTTAAGGCGGATGCGTCCGGAATGCAAGGTGGAGTAAGGGAGACCTCGGTGAAATTCAGACGCATCTCATGTTTCCCTCGAGGTCCACATGGGCATTGGAACTACGTTTTGCGTCCACCTGTTGTGTTTTCCGAGTGTTGGGAAGTGACTTGGTGCTATTTTGGCAGGAGAGCGCAATTCACAGGACAGTGCAGGGGCCAAATGGACCGTTGGTCATTTAGCAGTGCAGGAGTTCTGCAGCCTTTGACTGCCGCTTTGAAAATGATGACGTTGTCATCAATCAGAGGGAGCTGGCGGCGGAATCAAATTTGTCTTTGACGCGTTCTTCACAGAGAATTGTAGAAAGGACAGGTCCAGTTTCAGAGTAAAGGACCTCACTGTTGGCACGCAATGTTACATTTGAGTGAACTGTAAGACATCGTTTAATGAGGAAGATAACCTATGGAGAGCAGGAGGGAGCGCGCCCACCACATTTGCCACATAGAGTCAATAGCGTCATAGTGACCGCGGTGCAGCAATGCACGCCCATCGCATGAGCGCCATAGTGACCGCGGTACAGCAAAGCCGCTCTGACTTTTTGGGACTTGAGCAATCAGCCAACGACGGCAGAGCACGTTGCAGGTGACCGTCTGGGCGTCATCCGATGATGAGGATGTGCGCAGCATGTGCATGCACGGCCTCATTGGATAGAGGCTGCATGCAGCAAATGCCGCTCCGCCCCGATAGCGAGGCGTCATGTAGCGGCCATCGTTCTGGTAAACATAGGTTTGTGATATCACAGGATACTGTGAGGTGAAGAAGTTTTTATCATACTTTGTTAAGACGTCTTTAAATGATATTTAGTTAATCTTGACAAAAGAAACGTGCTCAGGAATGCACTATGTAATTGGCTATTGGAGAATTCATAAGTTAAGTCCAAACATGCAGTGTGAATCTGCTTTGATAATTGTCACGTGTGTGAGGATTGGCACTATGCACGCGTGTTCTGGGCGTATGAGAGAGCGTTGTTTGTTTTGCTTAGAAACCTACCATATTTTGAGGATTTACAGGTTTATGGACTTCCATGGATATTGTTATTATTGATGGCATAATTAAATGCGAAGCAATAATATAGCTGTGGAAAGCTTTTACCTATGGAGCTTATGTGGAGTGTATGTGAGTGAAGGAGAGCTAGATTAACATTTTGGGCCAATGGACTGTGCACGAGACGCTGCCATTGTTTCAAATTCTAAAAAGTGAAGAAATGCCTCCTGTAATATCCATAGAGTTTAAGAAGTATGGGAATGGATTAGAGGCCTAATGTGACAGCTGTGAGAGATGCGTTATGGTGTTATGCCGTCATGTGTGTAAGTCATTCCATGTTAAGTTAGGTGTGTGCCTGTGATGGGAGTAGGCACTCCGGTTCAGTGTGGTGTTGAGAATAACTAACGTGTTTTAGAGGGTGATGAGCACCACTAAGGTTAGGGAGTTAGCAGTGTTTTGGTAAGGTGTGGTATGCACTACTAAGGTTAGGGAAGTAGCACCCCATTTTAGTTAATATGTGCTGGGAGGTAGCGCCTCTGATAGTGGTAATAATGAGCTGGTTTTGAGTTGTGCACTACGGAGAGCAGGAATGATGGTGTATCCCGTAAAGAGGGGTAGTAGCGCATTGTAGGTTGAAGTAGTTGGCAATCTCATATTTAAAGGGACAGGTGGTTCTGTTTAGATGGAGTTGTGGTGCTGGTTGGGGACGCCCTCCAGTGAACATAAAACGAAAGAGAAAGATGCTGTCCATGATTATGAGTTGTCTGGTGATCTGTTTTCCTTTATGTGTTATATGTCAACTCTGGCCACTGTGTTTTGAGGTCAGGGGCGATCATTGGACTTGTTAGTTCTGCCATTGAGATAAGTAGTTAGGTCAACCCCATGTTTCGTTGATGGTCTTGGAGATGGCTGGCCAGCATCTTCAATTTGTTGCAGGATCTGTATATCTTGGTGTGGTTGAGTGGACTCTATTGGCACAGTCCATATATACATATGTTTGTATGTTTGTGATGCAGACATAGTTGGCGATATCTGGTTGCAGTTTTTTTAGCGGTTTATGGGGACTCTTAACAGGTATGGTGGTTCTGTTGTCATCCTGGATGACTAGTATTGTGTCAGGATGGCAAGCTGTGCTTCAGGGTGGCAGCCTGGAGGTTCGCCTGTGGCGGGGGCGGGCGGAAGGATATATGTTATTTTAGTCAGTGTTTGGTTTGTAGGGTAGTCTTAGCCTGTGTCTGGGCTGGTATGTGTGTAGAGTGTGAGTCTAGAGTCTGTTTGTGGCAGGGACAGACAGAAGGTGATTTGCATTATTATTGAGGGTGACCTTGATTTGTAGGTGAAGTTTGGAATCGCGTAGCTGTGAGAGTATCTTGTGAAGTTTGTATGGTGGATGGTGGTGTGACTTGCCTGTATGTAAAGTGCTTGTTATTTGCGTAGGTGTTTCGGTAAGGAGGGAGATGTGTTATGATGTGCTTGTCTTTGTCTGCTGAGGCTGGTCATGTGCTTAGTGATGTCATGCCAGTGTCAAGTGGAATATTGATGTATGAGTGTGAGAATGCTGTGCTGAGTGTTCTGTAACAGCATCAGTTAGTCCCTCCCTCCCTCGGTGATGGGTGCCGGTGATATATGTTTTATACCTGATGTCTCAGTGTCATGTAACTGTAACTAAGGACATGAAGTAAATGTATTAAGAAGGAACTTAAAGCAGCCCGGAGTGTGCTTTTATATAACACTGATATCCTTAAATGGTATTTATGTGTGGAAGCTTATATCGTAAATGTCTATTGCTGAATTACAAAAATGTCACTTTATGTCACCACAACGAAAGATGCCATCATTAAGTTGTGGTGATCAAAGGAGCATAGAGTTTTACACGATTGGATATTACAATTGATCTTCTCGTAGCCATTCCGGATGAAGCAAAAACAAAGTTGTGGCAACACGACTGGATTAGCACACAAGAACATTGTATGTTGTATAAAGATTTTCGTCAAAATCCTTTCTCATTGAAAAAATTTGGATTTACAGCATCTTACTTAATGCAATCTCCAAATCTGGATCATCGTGCCAAATGTATGGGCTTTCGATTGAATCTATGGCAAACTAATGAAATTGCAGCAAGGTGGCAGCTGTCCGCTCAATCGAATGCAATGTGTAGATTCTGTAATCAAGCATGTGAAACCTTACACACCTTGTGGTTGAATGTGTTGAGCTGGTACCATTGCGAATCTTCTTTTTTAAGGATCATTTTAATGAATATAGGACATTGAGTTGAATACTTGTGGGAAACTCTCTTTCTTACTGAATCTAAAGCCATCAGATAAGCAATTGTGAACTTCTGACAGAAATTGAATTTGGACCAGTGTAGTGTATAAATGAGACATCATGTAAAATCTAATGCATGCTTGCTGGTTTCCAAATAATATATATATTTTTGTATCTTTATTACTGACTTTAGGTAAATGAAACTGGAAAAAGACAATGCTGAACTAAAAAATACTGGTTATCGTTTCATTTTGAATTGATTCTACACTTCTATATCATATCTTCTATTATGAATTTTAACGAATTTAATGAATTTTTGTATTGCTTTGATTGATGGGTTTTTTTAAAAAAAAGGAGAACATTTGTATATTTTGATATATGTAATTGGATGACATTTTGTTGAAAGGTTGAGATTTTCTCAGCCAAATAAAATAAAATAAATAAAAATAAAAGCAATAAATTAGCTACAGCTATGGCACTAGCACAAGTTATGAACAGAAGATATAGTGCATTTTCAATCAGCCCGCTCTTAACATGCTATGAACAAAAAATAACTCTGCTTTGTGTGGTCAGAATGGCATAATTCTATAGAAGGAACCTAGTGGCAAAAGATTATATCTACCATTCACTCTTCCAGTTGCTACTTATTTCATTGTATAATCAACAATTGTCCAGTTCCTAAATGTTAGAACCACACATTCTCCTTGTATTATTTTTGGACTAGTGCAAACCCAAATACATAGTTTGGCCCTAAAGAAGTCCCTTTGTTACTGACAATTTACTTTAAAAGTAGTGCTCACCCAATGCAACAATTTACAGAACCGGCCATGAAAATCTTCCCTTGAATCCTCTCCAGAGGTATTTGATTGCAAAGGACTACAACTAAAGTGATTGCTTCGGGAGGAAAGTTCATCCTACATTCTCTGACACAGGAATTGTCAGTTCCACATTTTCAGGGGCTTACAGTTGAGGTCAGGTGCAGGATCGCATAGCATATCTGTACAAGGTTTTGAACACCAAACAACAAAGGGCTGTTATTGTCTGTATATGTGCGACAATCACAGAAAATTAAGATGTCCCCAAGGCCAGCAACCAAACTGGGAGGGTAATGGAAAGGCGTGAATATCCATTGTGCTTCACAGATAAAACCATTGCTCTTGCAATTTTTGGGAATGCATGAATCGTGGGTGGCAGCATGATAGAGCAATGAGTAGCAAACCGATGTGGCACATTGACTATAGTTAATATTATGTAGATAATTTAAACACTATTAGAGGTGCCTACTAGTGCTTTTAATGTCATCACAAGCTTGGCTGAGTCTGACATGTCACTGCCGCCAGCATCAGGTCCACATTCCTTAAGAATCAGAATATTTCTTCCCATGTTGAGACAGAAGACAGTACAGACAGTACTTTTTTCTGGGTCTCATTGATTGTCGGAAGACAAGATGCCATGTGAAGCTGATTTCGAAGGGGACATTCTTAATGAGAAAGGAATGATGTTGCAGCTCAGCAGTAGATCAGGGGGATAAGATTGATGATCAATTATCCATGATGCTGAGTGTTTCTATGCCTGGCATACCCACTAGATCTCATCTACCCCTTGGGCACATGTATCCAATGATGGCAATGATAATGATGTTGACTGCAAGCCACATTCTTGCAAGGAAAGGCCTAGAGAAGTGTCTATGAACACTGATACTGAACCCCTGATCCCCTGTTTCCACCCGTGGTTGCTTCAAGATCATTTGCTTCCAAATTGCCAACTCTTCCCTTTCTCATTGATAGCTCCCCCGCTCTCTTTTATCACTGCATCCATCACTGTGTACTTCATTTATGAGCTCTGTAGTTTACTGAAGCTACGTCTGCACTCAATACATACCTTAATGATAATGATAATACTAATACTAATAGTTAATACTGGTGGAGCAAGCAAACTATGATATCGCACTGTGGAGCATGATTCCCACTTGGGTTCAAAGTGCAGATATTACACAAAATATGCTTCCTGTCGTCACTCTTGTTGTGATACCTATTCATAAGCCCAGAACGGTCAGAGAGGTAAACCAACTTGTGAGTCACAATACCTACAACCACCAAAGGCACCTGTTTTCCTTGTGGAGTGACTTAATTCCTCTTCTCATGCCTCTCTAGAAAGGTTTAATGGAACCCAGTTGCACAACTGCCATCCCACAACGCATACATTTTGTGCCAAATTATTTTGTTTGGGGTCAAGGGCTGCATCAGGCCACCTGATCACTATGGCAAAAAATTGTGTCCATTGGAAAACTAGGTATAACATTGATGCCTTTACAAATGAAGTGACATCATGTGCAGGAATGGAACCAAAACAGAAACAGTTTTAGTCCACCACCCCCAGGAATCCCCACTGTGATGAGTTGGAGGAACACCTCACACTTCCTTTTGTGGGGTTTATCTGCAGGGCACTGGTTTTACCCGGCTGCTGAATGGGGAGTCATCCAGAAGGGGGATTGAGTGTGAGCCTTTTGGCTTGCTATCTTTCAGAGAGTCGTGGTATGCCATCCTCAAGGATAATTTGTGGCAGCCTGACAGCTGGGAATGACAACTCCCAGAATGCAGCACCTGGAAACAGAAGAGCCAACACATCAAAATACAGAAACAAGCATTTGGGTGCTCAGCCTCCATGTAAACCATTGGCTGTTCTATGGGGAAATGCTGCACCTGTTAGATGAGACTGCAGAATGCAATGACCTGCCAAACTTAATGCAGATGATTCCAATATGAAGCTGCATGCTGCAGACATGTATGAACCCCTAATAGAAACCAGTATCCCATAAACTAATCACAGACCTTCGGTAACAGTAATATAAAGTGGGGATTAATATAGTGGAAAAACCAAACCCAGGAGAGAATAGATAAGCACAGGTGATAAACAGTTAGGATAACTTTTAGAAGACCCTCAACAGCTTCATGGGTATAATCTAGGATAGGAAACCTCAGTCAGTGTCATGGACCTGGAGAAATCATGCATATCTGCTAATGGTCTCTTGAAACAAAGGAAGGCTGCTGCGGGATGAAGGCTAAAAGAGCTGTTCCAATAGACGCAGGCGGTCCAAGCATGACCTTGGAAGGAGAAGTGAGTGATGTTAATCCCTGGAATCCCTGGTGGATGAAAGCTGATCAGAAGGGGACAACAGCCCCTCTCAAGTCTTTATGGTATTTAGAAAGCCAGAGTGATGTCCTTCCATAAGCAACCTCCATGGAAGTAGTGAGGCATGTGGCAGGGGGGCAAGAGAAATGTGGCTGCTGGAAAAAGGACCCTTTATGGTGGGGGATACCCATTAAATCCAACATTCAGAAGGGTTCTATTGTGTCAGGAACTGAGGTCCATGTGTATTAGTATACCTCTGTCCCCAAGTACCAGTCAGAGAAGAGTTAAACCACTTGCTGTCCGGTTATTGGGGCCACAGGTGGCAGGAACAGAAAACAACGGGTCCCGGATGGCTGCAAGGAAAACACAGGGTTAAGTATGCAAGGTATAAAGACGAAGACTGTGTATGATAGGAAGACAAATAGGCACCTACCCATGGGGTTGACTGGTTACCACTCGAAACTGTTCCCCCTGAAGGTGTTAATATGTGCTAAAGAGGAGATGTGATACCTCTATGATATCAGGGTCCACCGTGAAGTTCAAGAAACAGTGTGGTAATAACAGAAGTACTTGGTTCACTTGAGTCCAAAAAGATTGCAAGGCAGAAGTACAGAAGGACAGAGAAAAACAATCTGGGTGAGCAAGTTCCAAAATTCACAGCAGTTCAGGTAAGCAGTCCAGTTGTTTTTGTCACCAAATCCAATGAGGGCAAATCCAAAGAATAATCCAGAGGCAGAAAACGAAGTCCAAGTCCAGAGATCAAGAGAACGTAGTTCAGAACACAGAGTCACCAATCCCTGTATGCACAGCTGAGAAGCACCGAACAAATTAATCAGGCTCCTTTTATTCAATTGGTTTCCTAGTCACGTGAACATTATTTTCTGGTCATGTGATCGCCCTTCCCTACGGCCCGTGTCATGTGACCGGTACGCGAGTAGGGTATCACGTGAAGGGTCATTTGAGCTGCCGGGAAATGGGCAGGACCTCACTGGGATCGTAACTGCCATGGTAACCTCCAATGCAACTGAGGCCAAAGTGGCCAAGAGAGCTGCAACAAGCGGGAAGGAGCAGGTCGCCGGGCAGAGCTGGAGGCAGAAGGTAAGCGCGGTCCGTGTGCAGGCGCAGGTACAAATGACAAATGCAACCTGCACCGCCGCGGAACTGGACTTCCCGTGCTCAGCTGCCTCTTCGGGACATTAGGGAGTTGATGCACGACATATTGTGAATCCTAATGCCAAAGTCTAGGAGGGAGCTGTTATGAATTTGTTGTATCCTGCACATGTATGAATGAGGTCTGAGTCAGTGTAAGAGCTGTGTTGGAATGCTAGGGGAGCTTGGAGTGTTGGGGCACCTGGGGATTCGAGGAGAGATGGTTAGGGACTTGGGGCTGGGCAGGGAACCAGGGCAGAAGCTATGGATCTTATCTCTCCTACTTTCTATTCTATACCTGTAACTAAGAGAATAAAGTGTGTTTCCTTTTCTACATACCTGGGTCAGCCTGGTTCCTGCTCCTTGTTGTTACTGGCCCAGGGTAGATCCTGCAGGAGGCAGGATACATCAGAATTTTATTTTGAAATGTTAGTTCCAGGAGAGAGTATACATGCGGAACACCGGCAGTCAAGCGCATACGTTGAGCACTGACTCCAACGCACAAATAGATAATGGATCAAGAGAAATAATACAAATAAGCGCACAAAACATGAGGACAAGACAGCAATTTAATTAACCAGGACTATGACATCATAAATCAACCTACTGAATAGAGGGAAACATATGGAAAAACACATATAGCTGATGCAAAGTGACAATTGCTAAGTCCAAAAAAAGAATAAAGCTAATTTTGCCTTGACAAAGCCCTCGTGGCGAAACTGATGACCATGTAGTTGGCTTCAACTTTCAACAAAGTTAACCACTGGACATGCCTTTGGGGATTATGACTGAACCTAATTGTGAAGACTTTCATTGGATTTCTATAAACATTGATAATGTTGTGTTCTTATACAAACAATTTGCTTTCATATATTTTGGTTGATTTCCAACTCAGAATATATGTCAATCGATTATCCAAATGTTGGGATATATTCTCTGTATACTCAAGACTAAATAGAACAACATATAAGCTTTGTAAATATGCAACATTTCTGTTTGTTACATCATATGAAACAACAAGACATAATAAGAGGTAGGATACCAACCTGTGAGAGAAAGGGTAAGGCAAGAGTTATTTGCTTTTGCTAGCTTCTGTTGGCCATATCATTTGGACATTTCTTTATAGATTAGAGCATACAAAGAGTGGATAAATACTTATTAGCACCCGGGGCGGAAGGAGCAGCCAATCAGGTTGCACAGATAACGAGCTGAAACTGCTGATCTCAGCCCGCGTTCCACAGAACCCGCAGCTGCCTCCCCCGACCCAGACCACCCTCTTCTCCCCACCCTCCTTTCCATTTGTTTGTTCTTTTTATATTCCCGAGCCCCTTCCCAAACCCGATTTACCTGGTTGTGGCAGCGGAGAGGACCGCGCCGCTGCTGCTTCTCTTTGTCTCCCTTTGCCGGCCGCAACGGAAATGGGAGAGGGGCTCCGCCAGGAGCCCTGCCTCCCATCCGACTAGTGGCCATTTTGGAGCTTTTATTCATAGGAAAGACTCTGTTATAGGAATCCCAGGTTACCGCTTTGATAACCCAGGGTGCTCATTGCGTTAGTAACCCATTCCACGGGCTACACCTGGGGTAATGCTCAGGCCTTGAACACAGATCGCTGGGCCATTACCCCCCGGTGTAGCTCGTGGACTGGGTTACTAACGCCATATTGAATTAGGTTTTGGATCTTTACGTTGATCAGTGGGGAATGCTAGGAGCACTAACAGACCAGCATTTACTTGAACTGATCCTGAAATTTATGTAGAAATCACTAATTATTTGCAAAGGGTTCCAGTAGTAACTTGCAGGTGTTTATCTGACCATTATGTCATGGAAATAAAGAAATAAAGAGATGTCCAACTACATGGTTTGATTGGTGTGTATCATTCTCTCGAGTTTCCCAATGCATCCAGCAGCATGATGGCACTGCCCCACACTATAAACTTCAGAGTGGGTGGTGTTATGAGCCTGGTGCAGAGGTACCACCAGCAGCAAGCAAAGGTTTAGCAATGGGAATGGGAATATGCCAGCCCAGTCTCAGCGAGCTAGCAATATCCTCATAGCTATCCATTAATACACTTGCTGAATGCCGTACTAGTTATGACGCTATCAGCTGACCATCCGCCATAAGCCCTTAATGAGAAAACACCTGAGTGGTATGATGAAGTCATTCCTGCATGGAGAAAGACATTGGACAGGTTGGAAGGTAGGAAAGTCATCCATGACAGGTATGTGTGGGGGACGGGATATGGAAACAATTACTCACAGGGTGGAGAATGTGGCCAGTGTGGAAAATGGGTGGTAAATCAATTAGGAGACCAAGAGGTAAGAGATAACCTTAATTCCAGGAAGCCCATGATATATGTCAATTAACCCTTTAAGAAAGCCCTTGAATTAGACCCTGGGAGGAAGCATGAACAATAGCTTTGTAAGGGAAAGGATGGGCCTATAAGCACCTGGCACTGGCATGATACGGTTGCTTCGAAACACTCTCCTGTGGATCACTACTGTATTGCATTCATGCAGCTTCTCTGATTATTTGAGAATTTTGCTTCATTGTAGTTTGGTTGTATCATTGATTAATTTTGCCTCCAACTCCTCATGCCTCCATCGCTCGTGTTTTTCCCCGGTAATATTTCTTTGTTTTATTTATTTATTTATATTTATATAGCGCGCAAGCAGCCCAGGGGCATTGAGGCGCTGTTACTTGCAATAACTTAGTTACATGGTACAGGCATGATAGCGATTGTTGACACATTATGAATACTACAAGACATCATACTGTTGTTACAGATATTGCATTTGGTCGTATATTACAAAATATATGATAAGTATTCGTGCTGATGTGTCGGGACTTATGTGAAGAGGGTAGTTTTCAGAAATTTGCAGAAGGTGGTGAGGGAGGCCTCTCCATGGATAGTGGGAGGTAGGGCATTCCAGTGAGTGGGCGCGAGATAGGGGAAGCTGCATCCGCCCGCTTTTACTCTTTTTACTAGTGGCACAGAGAGCATGTTGGTGTACGGTGATCTGGTTGGCCTGGTAGTGGAGACGGGGTGGATCCTTTGAGAGAGGTTTGTCCTGGCCTGTCTCCCAGATTCTTCTTTCTCTGCATTTGCAGCTTTTTCCACGTCTCTCAGGTTCTTCTTTCTATGCATTTGCAGCTTTTCCCGCGTCTCCCAGATTCTTCTTTTCTGCATTTGCAGCTTTTCCCGCGTCTCCCAGGTTCTTCTTTCTCTGCATTTGCAGCTTTTCCCACGTTCCCAGATTCTTCTTCTCTGCATTTGCAACTTTTCCCGCGTCTCCCAGATTCTTCATTCTCTGCATTTGCAACTTTTCCTGTGTATTCCAGGTTCTTTTTTCTCTGCATTTGCAGCTTTTCCTGTGTCTCCCAGATTCTTCTTTCTCTGCATTTGCAGCTTTTCTCGCGTCTCCCAGGTTCTTCTTTCTCTGCATTTGCAGCTTTTCCCGCTCTCTTGCCTGTAGCTACAAAGGCGAAATCCCTTTGCCATCCATTCTGCGCAATCCCCACATCTTCTGGTTCTCCATGCTAGATCCATTTCCTCTCCCATTAACTGTACTGAAACATCAGCTGTTCCTTCTTGGAGTGCTTTGAAGCCTGTTCTTTGGAAGCTCTATTGGAAACAGATCCATTCCTCTGATTCTAAGTGTACATCTGTGTGGCAGGTTTTTCCATGAAGTTTCCTGTCTTTTCTCCTGAACTCTAGTCAATAAAGAGGTGCAGGCACCTGATGGCAGGACAACCCAGCCAAATGGGCTCTACTTGGTAAGTCCTCTAGATCCCTTAAATGGACCCTGAGTTACTGCTCATTCATGCTGACAGCTAAGCTAGAGCTGGAGGGCCTAGCTTCCAACACCTTGCACCCAAAAATTGGAATGCCCTGGCAAACCTCACTAAGGAATGAAGAATCATACACTACCTTTCGCAAAACCCAAACAACTTTTCTATTCCCCTATTGTTTTTGCTTACCAACATGCATGGTTATGCTTGCACTGTAACCAAAGTAAAGAATAACTTCTGCCTCTTAACACTTGTCATTGTACTACTGCTACCGACTGTTTCATCCTACCTATGTTAAGCACAAGCCTTCTGTAACAGCGCCACAATGCCTCAGGGCAGCTCTGTGCGCTTTATAAATGCAAATAAATAAATAAATAATACATAAATAAATAAGGTATGCTGTTTTGCATTTACCAGAGAGCTGTTAAGAACGTTTCCCTGACCTTCCCTTGTTTTGTGTGCCCCACCCCCTTCTTCTCAGTGGATTTCTGGGTGTAATATTCATCCAGGAGCTCTGGCGTCAGTAGAAAGGAAATACATGGCATCCACGTTTTCTAGAATCACATTCAAGTCACCCTCTAGTGGCAACACTGGTAATCAAGTGTCATCAACACAGCAGCAGCCTGCCATCCAGCAGGATGTGGCTGTGAATGCACGCCTTTAATGGCTGGAGCCGCACAGATGCAAGCAGCTGTGATAAAGTTAAGCAGGTGATGACAGGGTAGCTCAATCCCCAGCATTTACCTCTGGCAATGGCTCAAATGTCATTCCTGGACTATGACAATGCAGGTCCCATGATTGGCATGTCCTTTCCTCATGTGTAGTGCAATGTTTTGTCAGCAAGTTCTATCTTGTCTGTGAATTACTAGCCAAGGAACCTCTTTCCAGAGATAAGCTGCTGCCCCACTCATCATCACCGAAGATGAAGTAAATAGAGTACTACAACATTGGTCGGTGTGAAGTTAATCCATGGATGGGACTACCTTTTGGCAGTCTCTAGAATAGAGCATAGGGCATTGTAATAATAAATGCCTGCTTGTCTCAATTGCTTGACTACATAGGCAGCATGTTCTAAGTTCTTAGGGATTGCCAGCCCATCCGCCATAGTATTCATTGCTGGGCAAAATGTCATATACATTATAAAACATCTAATAAAAGGGGAGCACATCTTTAAAAGATACTGTAGAAAGCAATACTAAGGAAACCAGATTTAGCATATTCCACATAGCGCTTTTTCTTATGCACGGTATCTATATTTATCGAGCGATCCCAATCCGCGGCTTTTACTTTCAACTGGGGGAGATAAATAGGACAATACTCGTCTGGAGGGGGAAACAACCCAATAGATTTTAGGTGCCATTGCATCGTTGTCTCCAGATGAACAGACAGCTTGTTTTGTGGACTGGCCTCAGAGGTCGAGGCGATGAAGCCCAATATGGGACAATTACCATGTCAAGCCCCTTTGAGCTTAATTCCAAGATTGCTTCGCTGAAGCTGCAAGAGTGCCTAGCTCTCATCTGAGTGCCTCTACCGGGAACCCTCGGGGCACCCCCAAGATGGAATGTAAAAGTTTCCCATCAAATGTATCCAACCAACCACTTGAAATATTTTGAGGGTAAAGCTTCAATGCCATACAGCACTGAAGGAACAATACTGGTTTTATAGATTTCCAGGAAAACCTCAATACTATTGAAACCCTTCCTCAAGATGAACTGACGGACAGCACACCAATTTTGAGGACCATTTGAATTATGTAAGTTTCATAAAAGGTGAGGCTGGTTAATGGAGTAATAGGAACTCCCGAATATACATGTTGTCACAACATCCAGTGGCTCCTTCCCAATCCGCCAGCTGGAACTAGACTTGCCCCTTCTTTGCACGACCATGACCTTCATGTTAGTCTTCTTGTAGTTTATCAGCATGTTATTGCTGGTTGCATACTCATATGGTGCGTCCAACGAGCAATGTAGGCCAACGCGCGTGCAGTCTAATGAAATATTATCATCGGCATATGCTAACCCGGGTACGTGCTCGCTCGCAATACGAGGTGGAAAACTGTGGCAAGCATGTACACCCTGGTCCACATCTGATACATACAAATTGAAAAGTAGGGGTGCTAGAAGGCACCCCTGTTTAAGCCCTTTGTTTGTTACAATGGTCTCTGTTATCTGTCCTATCTGCTCAGTTCTGACAGCTATTGTAGTGTCAGTGTATAAGCTTCCTACAAAATACAATAAAAGGGGATCCATTCCCCATTGAAAAGGTTTTGCCCAAATTACATTTCGGGAGACAGAGTCAAACCAGGAGGCATACTCTATGAAGCATACATAGAGTGAACTTCCGCTTTGTCGTGTAGTCTCTACAAGAATATATTGGAGGGCAACAATGTTAAGTGAAGTGCCATGATCCTGTCTGAATCACGTCTGTAATTTGCTTATCAACCCATTTTCATCTACCCATCATTGGAGCTTCCGCAGCAAGAGAGAGGCACAAATCTTACTGCTTGAGTCCAGCATGGCCAATAGCCTATACTGTGCTGGGTCCAAGCGGCCACCCTTCTTAAATACCAGGATCAAGATTTCCCGGCCTTCAAAATATGATTAAATGCCAAAGTAAACACCTGAGCCCATAGTTCCGGCCTACCTTTGAGTGCAGCATTGGCTACACCAACCAGGGGCCCGAGAAGCTCTGCACTTATTTATGGCCAACAATGCATCTTCATATTCAAAACCCTGCAAAAAGGTTCATAAACTGCCATCTGGGCTGCCTCCTTTGCTTCATAATACAAGTTCTTAACATGGTTCACCCATGGGGTCTCAGACAAGGGGTTCACCTCCACAGGTGATACCTCCGCCAGGTGCTGCCTGTAAGAACCCCAGAACTTTCTGTTGTCATTACTGGGACGGAGAGACAGTAGGAATCGCCAATTGGAGGTGTTTAAATTTCTCGTATGGCAACAGACACAGTTTGTATAACTGGTCCGCAGCTTATTACACCCAACCCTTTGTGCGTGAGTTTCCCATTACGCTGCATACTACGAGTTGCACTTTGCGTTAATTTCTGTTTATTCGCAACAATAGCGTTGTAGAGGTTTATTTTAGTGTACACGCATAATATTGCAGGGCAGACCATGTGTAGTTACTCGCTTAACATAGTCTGGACATCCCAATTGCAGCTTTCCAAAAATGTACTGATATCATTTACTGGCATACCTTCATTTAAGCAAGACATGCAGTGCCAGCAATGTGTGCTTGTGTTGCAGGTTTTACACAAAATGCCACAGCACCACATGTACATGCCCCTGCCCACCTGCTTCACCAAAAACCTGCACACTATGCTTTTCTTCAGCAAATATGCTGTTGAATTATCGAGCTGATTTGCTCCATGTTTAAGTCAGTGCTATGTCACTTGGCTGAGCCCCTGATCTGTACCTTTCTTGGGTCCCTGTGCTGTCCCCCACTCTGAGACTGCGGCTGTTGTATTCTAGGCCTATGTTCTATCCCGGTCTCTCAGGTGTGTGCTACCATGGTATTTTTACTCGTGGACTGCCCCCATCCGATGTGTGTGTGCTGTTGTCTCCAACCACATGCTTCGTAGGGCAATACATAGGGGTCGATTCATGGAATGTCCTGCGCAGAAAACAGAGACTTTGCATACCAAACCATGCGCAAAAATCTTGGCTGTCGATTCATAGAATTCACTGTGTGGCACTTTTTTGTACTTTTCAGGAATTTAGCGCAGACTCGGCATGTCTCTGCAAGTGGCCGAGTGCCTTGCTTGAGACACCACGCAGAGCGTGGGTGTGGCTTGCGCAAAGAGCAGAGTAGTGGCAGAACTCAGAATATGAGGAAGAACAAGGGAAAATGTGGCATTCCGAGGGACAGGCCGCAGGCAGTCCATCTCATGACCACAAATGTGCGGAACAAAATGTATTCATGGATCCAACTGCGCAACCTCTCATCAGGGAAATGGCCATGTAAAGCACTCATTCTATCCGCCACTCGAAGGCAGATGTACAGACACAGGATTCCCAATGCAGAGGCGAGATTGCACGTTGGATTTCGGGGTGCGTGAGTGCAACCGGTGTTCCGATCTAACTTAGAGGTGCGTGTAGGCAGTGTAGTGGGGTCCAGGATCGGGTTATTGGGGTTCACACACAGATTATTCTGAGTTTTACCTGAGTTAGGGAAATGTGTATGCATGTTGAGGGGTGATGGTAACAGTTACGGGGGACCCTGCGCAGTGTCCCTAAGGTGCAGACATGGTTGCGGGGGACCGCATGCACTGTTTCAAGGGTGCATGTGTTTGTGCCTAAGAGCTTGCAAAGATAGCTGTTTCTGGCTGCTTTGTGTGGGGCGTGTCAGGGGCGTTCAGGCCACGATTTGCGAATACGTTTACTTTGTGCAAGCAATTGCATGAATATGCGGAACACGCAGGTAAACCTCTGCGCACAGCATCATGCAGAGTCGTTCACGGCACGCAGGCTTTGCGGGATCTCTGCGCCCTTTTCCATGCATCAGGCCCATAATGTCAATGCTTACACCCATGTTGTGTGCATTTTTGTAATGGATTGGCTATGTCAAAAACACTGTCTTAGAGAAGGGCTCAGGAGCAGGAACATCTGCGTGATGCCCAACGTTTTATCATACAACACAAGCGGAAGTTGTTTAAGATTCTATTCTTCACTTTTACATATTTGGCGGCCTACAGCTCGCTAAATCTCCCTATTGGAAAGTCTAACCATCCCTCTTTCCAGTTTTTCTTTTCCTTGCTGGCGCTGATGTGCTGTCTGCATAAAACTCATACACACACAGAGCTACACAGGGCAATGATGACAGAATAGCTAAGGTCACACATTGCTCCGAATGGGTTTATAATAAAAATCAAACCACAGATTTTCTTAGACCAACTCCAGTTCAGGAAGGACTGGAGTCATATTGCTAACAAATGCACATGAGACTGATTAATATTCATTATAAAGACCACAAAGGTGGTCTCGGAAAAAAATCTGAAAGAGATATTGCAAAAACAGGATTCATTAGCATTGAAAATGATCCTTGGAAACTACAAAAAAGTCTAGATGCTCTGGTTACCAGATGAAAGAAAATAACAAAACTAAAAAAAACATCTCGACGTTTACACATGAAAAAAGTACCCCTATGTGGCAGATGCACACAATGGAGAAAACGATCAAGTACAAACTAGTCTCCCATAGAGGGGGCATCAGAATAGATCACAAGCTAGGCTAGACAATTGGAGTTTCCCTAGTGGCAGTTCAGATGATGCGAGAGCAGGCCCATCCTCAGATCCAACTGGAAATACACATCCATCGAGGAGGTTAAATTTTGAAGACCAAGATGAAGGTCAACAAGGTAGACATCAGGTCTTTTTACAACGAAGAGGACGAGGGAAAGGCAGAGGGTGGTGGCAAGATCAATCACCAAGGATTACAAGCAACAGAGGCCGCAGGTGGTACCAACATAATGCACCGGATCCCTGGCCCGAACCAATCCCAAATTGGCAACACAAGAGAAGTCACTAGTTCTAAATCTATCTAAACTAGCACTTCATGAAATACACCTTAAGGTCCTCCAAAAGGGACTTTCATTCGTACGCACAAAAAGAAATGATCCATTCCAAACAAGGATAGAGATCACACAATTGATAAGGAAAATACGTCTGAAACAATATCTTAGTGAGAGAACTTTTGAAAGTCCATCAAATGTGACCAACCTACACAATAAATCGACATTCTACCCCCCACCTGCAAATATATCGGCAGAATCAGTAACTTTTGAAAAAGCGATTCCTAAAAAACTGGAGGAGATAGAAGCAGAGAGAAATACACCATTTTATAATCTGCCCAAAGTTGAAAAAAACACATTACGCGAACTACAACAAAATGCAGACATTAAAATAAAACCAGCATATAAGGGGGGGGGCACTGTAATAATGGACACAGAGAACAATCAAAAGATGGTACGGACACTTATTAATGACAGGGTGACCTACAGAAGATAATAATAGAAGAAAGTCTGATCAAAGGATATATTAGCCACTAAGAGGGAGAACTTATGTGCTGTAGGAGTATGATTCTAATTTCAACATTATGACTGGACATTTCAACAGTTAGACTCATCATTTCAGCATGCACATTTTAGTGAGGGTTTGAAGTTCAACTGGGGCTCAGCGTGTGAAACTCCTGACTGGACTCAAGAGTGTGAGTCTCAGGCAGAATTAAATAGATGCCAATGCAGAGAGCACATGTTTGAAATTGCACTTTGCTTCAGGATGTTAGTTCAATGTACTGAACTGCACGGAATATAATACTAACCTAAATATAACATACTAATTAGCCCAACCCCTTTAGGAGTAATAGGAGTGCCACCACTACGGGGAACACAATAAGCAGAGAGGAGGATGGACTCAGCTGCAAGATCAACCAAGGCAAGCACATGAGACACTGACAAATGGCAAGAGAGATTGCTGTGAACTGTTGGAAACCGAGGAATAACAAATGGTGGAAGGTAGGGTAGCGAAGCACGCAGGAGACATTGGGAGCTTCACATGTCCTGCTGACACTGGGAGGTCCCTGAGTGTTGAATTGGTGAGAAGGGAGTGGGACATCAGTCAGTGCTACAAGCGACTGAGCCTGAATGGACTAGGAACCGTTGGGCACTAGTTTCACATGTTGGGAATTTGTAGGGAGTTTTATGTTAAGTTGAACTGCACCAAAGGCTGCCCTATCACAGAGGAAACAGGGGAGAGGAGGGAGGTACAAGCTCGAATAGCTGGGTGAAAGAAGGAAGATAAGAGGCGTGACTGGCCAGAGAGCAGGCACATGGTGGGGAGAAGGACAAGAAGGGTGGTTGGGCACCAGTCCAGATTGTTGGGAAGTCGGGGAGAGTTCTATGTTGAGTTAACCTGCACGAGGAGGGGAGACTGGGCCTCAAGACAGATGGAGGACTGGGTCGCAGAGAAGAGGGGAAGAAAGGAGGCTGATCAGTGAGTGGTATGGCCCAGGGGTGAGAAATTAGGGCAGAAAAATGAGTAGCATAAAGCTCATTACCTGGAATGTGAGGGGGCGTAACAGCTAAATCAAAAGAAACAGGGTACGCTCAGATTTGGTAAACAAAGTGATACATATTGCACTCCTACAGGAGACGTACTTAACAGTGGCCAGACAATTTACTCAGCATACGCTAGAGGCACGCTCGGGTAGCCCCCACAGTGCCATTCACGTTATTAGACTGCAAGTGTGACACTGAGGGCCGACTGACAGTAGTGTATGGGCTACTGGAACAGCAAGAAGTTTGCATAATTAATACATACACGCCCAACCATGATGCCAACATCTTCTTCAGGTCACTGGGCCCCCAGCTGGCATCATACAGAGGAGCTTTGTGGCTGTGCGGGGGACTTCAACTATACTCTCGACCCAATACTGGGTAGGTCGGACGGGAGGAGCAGCAGAAGGGCATCGTCCGCCAGTGCGCTAGGGTGACTGATGTAGGAGCTGAAACTACAGGAAGAGTAAAGAGAGCTGCATGGAGACCGGACAGGGTATTCTTATTACTCAGGCCCACACAGGCGCATAAGCACATTGGCTACATGCTTACTGGCACCGAGACGTTAGGCGAATTTGTGACTGTGGAGTACAAGGCCAGGGTCCTTTCGGACCATGCACCACTACTAGTGACATGGCAAAGAACAGCGAATAGAGCCCCCATTCCGACATGGTGATTAAGAGAAGAAGCATTGCTGGATGAGCAGTTTAGGCAATACCTGGGAGGGAAGATAGAGCAATTATTTGAAATTAATGCATGGAGTGTGGGGAGCTCGCGCATCTTGGGGAAATCCTTCAAAGTGGTGATCAGGGGGGAGGCAATTAGGAAAGCGAGTGGGATACAGAAAGTTCTACTGGGCACCATATGCAGAGTGGAGGAGCAGATGGAAGCATGGGCAGAACGGGACGGACAACAGGGGGGTGGTAGGTAAAATGCATGCAGCTACTGCAAGAGTGTATAGTTGCCTGGAAAAGGCTGGGCAAATATGACTACAGCAAATATGTGGAGAGACTCCATGAGAGAGGGGATAAGCCTGGGAAACTGCTGGCCTGGTTGTAAAGAGCAGAGGAGAGCAGGAACATGATTAGCGCTATCAGAGGTGAATGTGGCGAGGAATGGCGGGCCCAAAGGGAGATTTACTCAGTCTTCAGAAGGTTCTATCAGACCCTATACGATGCTGATTGAGAGGACAGGACAGAGGAAATTGAGGCAGTGTGGGAGGAGATAGAGCTACCCTGTCTGGGACAAGAGCAGGAGGAAATGTTAGATGCACCGCTCATGGTAGAGGACCTGCAGGAGACCAAACCTACGCTACCCATGGGTAAATCACTGGCGGCAGATGGGTTCCCGGTGTAATTTTATAGGGAATATGCAGCAGTACTTGCGCCTCACCTCCTGCACATGATGGAGGAAGCCGTTGAGGGGGGACTACTGCCAACCAGCCTATGCGAATCAGTAATAGGCGTCATGGGGAAGTCTGGTAACCCCCCCATCGTTCAGACCACTCTCAATGATAAGACTGTAAGATACTGGCCGCCTTACTGGCAGCCAGGCTGAGGAGAATGATTGGCACATTGGTCCACCCTGACCAAGCGGGTTACGTACCCGGCAGGATTATGTCCTGGAACTTGCGTGGACTGCACCACGTTATAGAACAAACAGCAGGTAAATATGCAGGATACGTGGTTGCCTCTCTAGACGCAATAAATCCTTCGATTGTGTGAGATGGGACTGGTTGCATGCGACGCTGCCACAGTTCGGAGTAGGCCCACTTTCACAAAGTGTACACCCAGCCCTTAGCCATAGTTAAGACAGGGAGGAATATCTCGGAAGGGTGGGAGGTGTGTAAGGTCACTAGACTAACTCCCATGCTGCTCATAATGGCACTTGAGCCTCTTGCAGCCTACCTCAGGAAGCATTTTAGTGAAGCTGGCATGCCGGCAGGATGTGACATCCATTTAGTATCACTATATGCAGATGACATGTTGCTGTATGTACAGAACCCCAGGGACAACCTGAGGCATATATTGGCTATGCTAGATCATTTTGAAAAGCTGTCGGGTATTACCATCAGCAGGGAGAAATTGAGCCTGTTCCCACTGGCAGGCCTAGCTGGGTTAGAGCCTGGGCACCTTCCGCATTTAGGGCTAAAGTGGGAGGTGGATACTTTCCAATACCTGGGGATAAACATATACCACCCACCAAAGAAAGAACATGAAGCAAACATGTTGAAAGTGCTACATGGGGTCGAGAAATCATTGCATTCTGGCGGAAACTCCCAATGTCCGTGATGGGCCGGGTGGTGCTCCTTAAGATGGTGGTGTTACCACGCCTATAGTATCACTTTGTAAATATACCCTATGAGATCCCTAGAGGGTCTTTTTGCAAATTAGACTCAAGAGTGCAGGTTTTATTTGGGGAGGGAAAAGGGGCCGAATTTCACTACATGTGCTGCACAGGGTCTACAATGATGGGGGTGTCAGAGCATCACACTTTGAGGCGTACTACTTAGCTGGACAGCTGCAGTTTGTCTCGGATTGCTAGAGGATGGGCGTACTGCTTAGCTGGACAGCAGCAGTTTGTCTCGGATTGCTAGAGGATGGGCGTACTGCTTAGCTGGACAGCAGCAGTTTGTCTCGGATTGCTAGAGGATGGGCGTACTGCTTAGCTGGACAGCAGCAGTTTTTCTCGGATTGCTAGAGGATGGGCGTACTGCTTAGCTGGACAGCAGCAGTTTGTCTCGGATTGCTAGAGGATGGGCGTACTGCTTAGCTGGACAGCAGCAGTTTGTCTCGGATTGCTAGAGGATGGGCGTACTGCTTAGCTGGACAGCAGCAGTTTGTCTCGGATTGCTAGAGGATGGGCGTACTGCTTAGCTGGACAGCAGCAGTTTGTCTCAGATTACTAGAGGATGGGCGTACTGCTTAGCTGGACAGCAGCAGTTTGTCTTGGATTGCTAGAGGATGAGGAGTCGCTAGACACAAGGCTACTCAGGGAGGGGGTCCGGAAGTACTACTTAAAGGAGGTACCATGGGCAGAGACAAGTGGGTTTGGAAAAGTGCTGGGGCTGGTCGCACTGGGACGAACATTGTGGCAAAGAATGTGGAAATTATGGGGCAACAGGATCCACACTCCGAGAATGTACCCTTAGTCACTGTCTGTAGCAGGATGGGAGAGGAGGCACAAAATATTAGACAACATTGGGAACAATGCAGGATAAACACTCTGGGAGACCTGATCCAAGATGGGGTTATTATGGAGCCTGCCTGACTATACAGAGCAGTACGGCATCACAGGAGGACAGTTCCTGACATACCACAGGGTGACTAGGTTGGTACTGAGCAGGTGGCCGGCAGTGGAGATAGGAATAGTGGGAGATGCTATGCTGGACACAATGTATGACTTGGTGGAGGGCGGCCATGTTACCTCTAGGCTCTATGAATTAATACTGGACGCATTGAGTAAACCAGACCTCTGGGTAAGAGCCAAGTGGGAACAAGACATTGGGCACACCTTTACAGACGGCGAGTGGGGTACAGTAAAGCTATAAATGAGGTAAGTGTCGAGAAATGCCAGACGTAAGCTAACACAGCTACAGGTTACCTACTGAGCATATATGACACTTCACGCCATCTCACAATTTCCAGGTGCAGGGACACAGACATTCCTAAGGTGCAAGACTGATAAGGCAGACATAATGCCCATGTTCTGGCAGTTCCCGGTGGTTGACACATTTTGGCACGGCATAGCAGATAGAGTCCGACCGGCCGGAATAGGCATGCATGAATGGCCACCAGAAGCAGGCTTGCTGTGACTGTTCAAGCACAAGCACAGAGAAACCCTCATAGATAAGATAAAAGACCTTATTTGCATCCTGGCCAAACGTCGGATCGCCATGGCATGGAAAACAGCAGAGGGACCGCGGGTGGAGGTGCGATGGGAAGATCTGAAAAAATTGGCAGAGGCAGAGAGACTAGATTGGCACATAGCAGTACTTTTGGGGCAGCAGGAGGTCAGTACGTGGAATGCACTGGTACAAAGGATGTTTGCACGCTCAGATAATCTGCCCCGTGAAGCACAAGCAGCAGCAGACTGCACAAGCACAAAGAGGGTGAAGGCTGCAGCAGAGTGGACCAGCAGGAGGGAGTAGAGGAGTAACGGGTAAGCGGGTGGGTGGAGGGCAGGGGAAGCGTGCACAGTTAGCAGTTTGTTTTCCTGAGGGGTTCGGCGGGCGGGGTACAATACTGCTGAGAGCATGATGATCTGTAAGAGGAGTACTGTCCTGAAAAATCACAGAGCCAAACAATGATAAACGGGACAGAGCAGCAATATGTATGTATGACAGTGATTCTTCGGGCCATGCTGAGCAGATTGTTGTTTGGTTGTATTGTTGAAATGCTAAAAAAAAGGTTAAAAAAAAAGAGAGATGTATAGGACGAAAGAATGAAGTTACATTTTTAACTGTGGGTGTTCTGACTCGCAGGCCCAAAAATAACGGATGAAATATTAAGAGAAAAAAAGATACCTCAAGTGGCACATCCACAAACCACTGGTAAGTAAAACAAGAAACAAAAACAAAATAGAGGACAGTGTGATAATGGATAAATCAGAATTGTGTGTGCATTTGTGGTAGTCGGTGGGGACATTATTCTTGTGGGCTCTCTAATTACAGGCAGACTCTGGAAGAACTGATCCCAAGAATTGATCACAGACACCTTAAAAACCTTTGTGAACTCTGACAGAGGGCAAGAGACAATTTGGTGAAATTAACACACTAAATGAGAACCTGGAGGGTAACAGAAATAGTGATGCTCCATATTTTATGTCTCCCTATGCAGGGCTCAAATAAAGGAAGAAGAAGTGCCTCCTTAATCGTACACAGGAGGATATTTGATAACCCTCCATTTCTCAAGAGAACCCAGATATAAGCCTGGGCTCCAGTGCTGAAGTAAGTGGCTAGACTAGAGCTAAACCCGCTGAAACCGGTGGACGATCATAAGGTTCAGGTTGATTTCTTGAACCCCCAGGACAGTCAGACTGATTGAGAGCCCTGGTTAAGAAGATCACTCAAATCATGTTTTAACAGAGGAAGCAGAATCGACTGTGATAAAAGTAGAAAAAACTCCCCCTGTAAAATTTGTCTTTTTTAAATTTTAGATGTATGAAAGTAGTGAGCTAGTTGAGGGTCAGTCCTTCTTCTATCCCCTTTCTTAGATAGGCGGCACATCAACGCCAACAAGGAAAAGCACAACTGGAATGAGGGATGATTAGACTTTCCAAAAGGGAGATTTAGCGAGCTGTAGGCATCCAAATATGTAGAAGTGAAGAATAGAATAGATTGGCTATTGTAAGGATCCTTTGGATGCCAGAATTCTGAAACTGCAACTCCCATTAACCATAGCAAGCGCAAAAATCATCAGTGGTCATGGGAGATGTAGTTTATCACATCTGGAGAGCCACTGGTTGCAGGTTCCCCTCATATACGAAGCACATTAGTAATGTCTACACCCAAGCTACTCTGCATGAGGACTCTCGTAACTAACGGCTTCACCACAGCTACTCTGTGCGAGGTCCCACGTAAGTAACGGTTGCACCCCAGCTACTCTGTGTGAAGACCCACATAAGTAATGGCTGAACCCCAGCTAATCTGTGCGAGGTCCCACAAATCTAATGGCTGCACCCCTGCAAATTGATCACCCTACTACCACCACACACAAATTGCTGGCACATACCCCGACTGTACATCAGCCCCCTCAAGTCCTGAAACCACCCACCAGCCTCCCTTACCTCCACCACCACCACCCCAGGCCACCCACTGAAGTCCTGACACCAACTACCAGCCCCCCTCACCTCTGCCATACCCCAGGAAGCCCCCTCAAATCCTGACACCACCCACCAGCCCCCTCACCAACAACACCACCCCAGGCATGCCCCTCAGGGCCGAACACCACCCACCAGCCCTCCTCACTTCCACCCCCATGTCAGTCAGTCCCCTCAAGTCCTGACACCACCCACCAGTCCCTCTCACCTCTGCCCCCACCTCAGGAAGTCCCCTCAAGTACTGACACTACCACCCAGCCCCCCTCAATTCCGTCACCACCCCAGGAAGCCCCCTCTAGTGCTGACATCACCCAGCAGCCCCCCACCACTGACACTATCCCAGGCAGCCCCCTCAAGTCCTGACACCACCCACTGGCCCCCTCACTACTGACACCACCCAGGCATGCCCCTCAGGGTCAAACACCACCCACCAGACCCCCTCACTTCTGCCCCAATGTCAATCAGTCCCCTCAAGTCCTGACACCACCCACCAGTCCCTATCACCTCTGCCCCCACCGCAGGAAGTCCCCTCAAGTACTGACACTACCACGCAGCCCCCCCTCAACTCTGCCACCACCCCAGGAAGCCCCCTCTAGTGCTGACATCACCCAGCAGCCCCCCACCTCCGACACAACCCCAGACAGCCCCCTCACGTCCTGACACCACCCACCAGCCCCTCTCACCTCTGACACCACCCCGGACATGCCCCTCAGGTCCAGAGACCAGTCATCAGTCACCCTCACCTCCGACTCTACCCCCAGGCAGCCCCCTCAAGACCTGACATCACCCACCAGCAAACCTCACCTCTCATACCACCCCCCGGCATGCCCCTCAGGTCCAGATACCACCCATCAGTCCCCCCATCACTGACACTACCCCAGGCAACCCCCTCAAGTCCTGACACCACTCACCAGCCCACCTCACCTCCAACACCAACTCGGCCTGGCCCTGCCACCTCACCCCCCTGCCAGTGCAATATTCAACATCTTACTGCAACTTGACTGGCCTGCCACCAACATGATGCACACTGGGCACATGCCCACCAATATACACAACATGGGTACACTGATGCAGAATACATGTTTTTAGCTCATCACATGACTCCCTGGCACATCAAAACCAGTGAAACAGCAACAGGACAGCTGAATTTAGCATCAGCTACACAGTGAAAGCACCATGTACATGTCACACAGTGAAGCAATGTGATGCAATGTGATGTATCATTGTGCACATGTGCCATTGCAATTGCCTCAAACTGCCGTAGGTGAATGAACTAAGAGGACACTAGTTCAAGACATCACTGACAGGACAGAGTCACATGTAATGTCAGTGCATAGTAGCAAACAACAATCAATGAATGAAGGGACAGAGCTCGGAAAGCACAGCATTCAAATCCCCTGCAAGTATTACAATTTAAACAGGCATTTTTTGGGGTGATGCAAAGGAAATCTGGGAGTGTGTGAGCCACGCAGATGAATTGATTAGCATATACCACACCTCCACAGTTTGGACCCCAACCCACGTGACAGTCATACAACAAATGCATACCAAAATCAAAGTAAACCACATGCAGCACATGAACAAAGAGACAACTGTGTGATGAATAACGAGAAATTGTATTAACAATATTTAGACTATCACAAAATACTATATGGAAAGGGGGAAATGTCCAAGGGAAAAAAAGAAAAAAAAACACAATTAACTATTTACATAGGCAGCGGGCTCAATACTATGCCATGATTTGCTCCAGGGCAGTCTCATTCTTTGTCCTCCACTGGGAGGTGGGCCATTGTTTGGTCCTGATTGGCTTGCAGGCTGTCCCTCATCCTCCTCTCCTCCTCCTCCCCAGCATCCCTGCAAGCCTCCTCCAGGATGTCAACCCACCTCTGTGTCCTTCTCTCCACCACCTCTGTCCTGGCAACCTGTGCCGTCCTAGCCCACTGCCTCTCCTCCATCCTTATGCACTCCTCATGCCAGGTGTCCGAACCTTGCTGTGCATCTTGCCTCCCCAATGTCATTGGGCCGTGTGATGATAGTCTCTGGACACTCCTATAGTGTTGCTGCCTGGCAAAGCTTACCCTGTGTATGCACCGCGCCATATGGATGTTGCATGACAGGGGGTGGGGGGGCTACAGTACCAGCACTGTCCTGATGTGCCAGCCTAATAATGCCCTTATTATGAATGAATGAAAATCAAGAACTACATGTAAATGATGATTGGATGAACCAGGAATACAGATATAAAGATTAATTATTCGGATTTCTGGAAACCCTGAGGGGTACAGTCAGAGAGCGACTGATTAGCTTGATTGTTTAACCCAGCTTTTTGCGTGCACTGTCACTCGGACATCATGTACCTCACTCACATGCCCACAACATAGAATGTCCACATCTGTCATCTCCAAGCTTCATACTCACACACTGCACGTGCCCAAAAACAACAAGGCATGAATGCACAATCTGCCAATCCTCACGCAAATGCCAGTATACAACGTCTGATGCCACAAAGGGCTTGCAGTGGCATGATACAGCAATCAGCTGCGTCTCACAACACACACAAGCCACAAACAGGAAGTGGCAACTGCAAACATGCTCGCCACACATACGCTGTAGGGCACTGTCCCACATGGGTACTAACCAGCGGCATCCAGATGACTTTTCCAGGCCAAGAACTGGGATTGGAGTTCTGGATAGAACCTCTCAAGTACCCGCAGCTGTATCTGGGTGAACAGGTGGCAGCCAGCATGGTACACCTCCACGGTGGGTTCTGTGTCAAGGGCTGCCACCACCTTGGTATGGCTACGGGTCTTCAGGTTGTCCCAACATTTCCAGACCGTGATCCTGGGGAGCTTCGGTGGTGTAGGCAGAGGTGGAAGTCCCAGCAAATACAGATGAGGTGGTTACATGCCCAACACAGGGACTCAGGCAACGGTGGGGCAGCTGTCATACCAAGACAGTTCAGGTTGCAGGCAGGCACTCACTCCCAAGCAGGCAGCAGCACTGTAGGAGTGACTAAGACAAAGCAGGGCCAGAGGAGGCAACATCAGCAGCAGGTAGGCAGGAGGAACAGTGCTGTGCATCTTGCATCCACAGCAGCTAATAACAGAATAAAGGCCTTAATGCATAAGTTACGGCCTGCGTGCAGTGACACTGCGCACCTACTTGGAACTCCTACGCGGCTCACGGCAAAGATGGTGTGATATTAGTCACGTATTTTGTTGTGCTACGAAACCTTCCCTTCAGGTACCGCGTACCCATTATCTTTTGGGGGGTTTTGCCTCTGCGCATACGTGTATGTTTTTGTTAACATTTTGAGGCCTAGGATGTGTCACTTGTGTTGTGGTTTGTGGCAGGAAGTCTGGCACTGTGTGTGTGGTTGCTTTTCTTTTACTTTTGGGGTGAACAAGTCGAGCTTTGTGGGTGCATGTGACACATGGGGCCTCATTACAACTTTGGGGCCGCCGGAATCGTTTTTTTTTACCGCCGCCCCGGAATGGGCAATGGGAATGGGCAATTACCGGGTCATTATGGTGCCGCCAGACCCGGAAATTGCCCATTTCCGAGTGCCAGTAAAAAATGCTCCCCATTCCCATTCGAGCCCCATAGGGCACAATGGGAATGGGGAGGCCGGATGCACCAACACCATTCAGAATGGTGCCGGTGCATCCGGTATGGTCTGCTCGCGGGTGCTGGTCCACCCGCCAGGTCAGACCTGGTGGGTGGAAAGGCACCCGTGAGCAGAACACGTAGTCTGCCGGTATGGTAACAACAGTACCCTTGCAAGCTTACCAGTACTGTTTTTACTGTACCGGCAAACTTGTAATCAGGCCCACGGATTTGTTAGGCTGGTGTGTCTATGCATGCTGTTTTCTCAAGACACTCATGGTATCCCTGGATGTGTGATACTAGTTGGGGGTAGCTATCACTGTATGGCCTTAGTTGGTGAGTTGCCATGAGGTTGGCTGTTTGTGTGCTGTGACACGTGTTTAAGGTTTTGTTGGTGAGTTTTTCCTTGCAATTTTCACATATGTCTTGGCTGCCACATGGCATACGATACAATGATTTTTTAGTTGTAATTCCTACCCACACAGGCAGTCGAATCTCAGTCCTTCTTCCCCTTCTGGGGGTGCTGTCCCAAGACAAACACACACATATAAGCATTGATGCACATTTGTTGGATGTAATATTCTCCAAAGACATCAGGGACACATGATTGTCCAGTCTTTGTTGTTTTCCATGCTGAACATGTACCATGCATGGTGCACCATCACTTTTATGAGGCCTGTTGACAGCTGCGGTGTGCATCTCAACCCGATGTTCAGATTTCAATTCCATGAATGCGGTTTTCTTTGCACGGGTATGGGCGAGCGATTGCTTGGTGGTGAACCGTCACTCAACACACCCACATTCTCACGTGTTCTTCCTAATTCTGCATGATCCACTCCCTATTTGGGACGCTGCATTGGCCTGGCCCAACTCTGCATTGAGTCTTACGCAAGGCGCTGGTCGACTCGCAGAGACATGCTGGGCCTACACGAACTCCACGCAAGTCCCGGAGAAGTCCTGCACAGTCGGTTCCATGAATCAACGAACAGGGATTTGCGCACAGATTGTCACGCAAATCCCCAAATCACTGCGCAAATAATTCCATGAATCGAGGCCACTGCGTCTAAATATAGAGCAACCTCGCCCGAGAAATGTATAAAATGACCAGTAATCATTGACAAGATCTCAAAGGTGATAGCAGTGTTAACAATACATTGGCCAACTGGTTAAATAGCTTGACAAGGTACCTAGTGTGCATTCTAAAGTGAAATAAGATATGACACTTTTAATATCTGGTGTTATTTTTATTCAGTTTACTAAAATATATTTTTGCAACACAGAAACACACTTAAACACACAAAAACATACCTTCTACAGGAGGTCCTCATCCTAGTGAAATATCTAGCTCTGTGTTTCATGGTTTTCATTATTAGTCCTACAGTACATTATCTCATGTTAAACATGGCAGGTTGTCAAGATTGATGTGTGCACATCCCTCCTTATTGTTGCCCACAAAGTGTGCAACACATATTCTATTCTCTGATCACTCCCCTACCAGAGAGTGTCCTTTGCTGCCAACAACCAAATGTGACCTTGTTAAGGAGATCTTTCAACAGGTTTATCTTCCTATCAGAGACTATTTGTGCTCTGAACTAATGTTCTACTGGATACTTGGTCAGGAGGGTCCGTTCATATCTTGCAGCAGTGACTCAGAATAATGTTTCAGTGCCTCGGTATTACCAGTGATTTAGCCTCATTATTGACTCACTCCAAAGGCTATTCTAGCTGCATTTCCAATCTTAATTTTTAATCTTAAATCAATTGAGTTTGACCAATTCTGGAGCACGCTTTATAGAGGGAAGTTCTGTGTCCGATTAATAATTGATACATTTGAACTACTGGTTTTAGGGACATTGATATATATATATATATATATACATATATATATATATAGTCATAGACACCTGCCTCACCCCCCCTCTCCCTCCTCCACTCAATTTGTCTTCGGAGACATCTCTGAAAGCAAAGTCTTACAACTGATCAAAATCTTGAAACCATGTAATTGTAAAGGCGACATGTCCTGCATCTCTAATCAAAGACTGTGCTGATTTGCTAGCCCGCCTTATCACTGCCTTCATAAACGTATCCTTCACAACTAGCACTGTTCCAGCTAGCCTCAAAGAAGCTTGGGTCCTCCATCTTCCGAAAACAATCTCTCTAGACCCTGCCATTCCCTCCAACTATAGGCCAATCACCAATGTCCCCTTTTTACTAAACATCCCGGACCGTGCAGCCTACCTGCAAGTTCAGCAATTTCTGGAAGACAATAAAATCTTTGGGATGCGACAGTCGGGCTTCCTCCGTGGACACGGCACCGAATCAACCCATCTTGATCTAAAAAATCACTTTGACTTGATTAGGGGTGAGGGCAACTCTGCCGTGCTACTCCTCCTGGACGTTTCTGCTGCTTTTGACTTAGTAAACCACCAAATCCTCTGCCACCACCTACCACCCATGCCAATTTCACCCAACCAGCTACGGCCTGGATAACCTCCTTCCTGGAAGGTAGGACTATGAGGGTCTTCTCGAAGATGGACAACTCTTCTCTCTCTCCCATCACTTGTGGATTACCCCAAGGATCCTGCATCGCTCCAAACCTCTACAACATCTTCACCAGGCCTCTCTTTAACATCTTAGAATCCCTTGTAGTAGCCTACACCAACTATGCTGATGATACCAAAATCCTAATCCCGCTCTCTGGCAACTACACAGACTACTCCAACACCCTCCACAAGATCCATGCCACAATTCAGGGCTGGGGGGCAGCAAATCACATTTGTCTCAATAGTGACAAAACAGAAATCCTGATCATCTGCTCCCCTAATGCCAGAAAAGTCCTCAATAATCCATAAACCTCCTTCCAGATCGACACCTTCACTATCCCCGTCTCTACCGCTGTAAAGACTCTAGGAGTCTACCTTGACACTGCACTCATGATGACTAGACAAGTAAAAGCCATTGCATTCTCAGCAGCCTACGCCACCAAGGTCCTCAATGCTGCCAGACCCTTTATCCCTAAAAATAATTGCCTAACCATTGCTCATGCAACCATTGGCTCAGGAATTGACTACTGCAATGTCTTATTCACAGGTACCTAAACTGGAAATATACAAACACTACAAGTCATACGAAATAATGCTCTCCGAGCAGCCCTCAATCTCCCGAAAAGAGCACACATCTCCAAAGCCAGAAGAGAAGCACACTGGCACGCCATTCAGAAGTGCATTGCTTTCAAAAAAACTCTCTCCATTCCACCAGGCCCAGATCGTCTAATTGTGCCTAAATTAAAATATCCAAAGCTGCAGGCTCCAGCTTCCTTACATTGCCGCTAAACTATGGAATGACCACCCACCACCCTGAGAAATCCTACTGGGTCTCTCGCAAGGTTCTCAAAACTCAGCTATTCGACTAACCCTTCACCACCCCCTCCATGCCCGCCCACCCCTCCTACTCATCAGACCTACCCTCCCATTACTCCACTGCACGGTATGACCTTCACACCAGGGGCGTTGCTGGGGGGGGCTAAGGGGGCTATAGCCCCTGGTCTTTTGGTTGTAGCCTCGGATAGAATCTCAGGAGCTACAGCCAAAAGACTAGCTAGCCCCCAGTCCCAACAGTTCCGACATCAGCTTAGCCCCGGGTCTTTTCCAGACCTAGCAACTCCCCTGCTTCACACCATGGTAACGCAACTGTAACTAACTCTAAAAATGCACCCATGCTTGCCCTACTGTATTGCATAACTACTACAATACTGTAAATACTGCACATCCTACTCTGTCCATTTTACGTGTTCTTGGAACAGCGCCTCATTGCCTCCAGGTTGTACTTGCGCGATACAAATGAAATAAATAAAATACATTTAGCCAATGTTCTTTTTATCATCTTCCTGTTCTCTTTACTTATTGTACGTTTTGTGTTGTATTATTTTATTGCTGTATTATATTTGTGTATACGATTTGTATTTAACCAATAAAAACAATTAAAAATGGACTCACTATTAGAAATGACCCGGTAGTCTTAGAGGCTCAGTACCTTCAGAATCTCAATAATGTCTGTGCCATTAGGACTACTGCGCAAGAGAGAAGAAATGTGCTGCTTGTTATTTTAACACAAGAAGTGGCAACACTGGACCTTGCTTAGGGAATATGTTGAAAATGCTAACTTTTATGTTGGATGTTGGCTTCCAAGACTACACAGCCTGGGAAAGGCACTTACGAGGTCTTGAAAGGTAGCAGGCAAATTTATGAGGTGGCCTGACGAAGATGTCTTCCCTGCAAGATACCGTTATTTCTTTATGTTTTAATTTGTTTCATTTTTTTTCATTTATTTATTTGTTATGCTAAATAATCTGGAATATTGTCAGCAGCTCATTACTATCAATATTTAAATGTAATGAGTGCCTTAGCCTAATCACAGGCTCAGTGTAGTTGGCCCAGTATTGTCATTGTGTCAGAGTGTTCAGTGCTTTGCTAGAATAGGAATCTCTGTGGTATTATTGGCTAGGCATATCAGGATGTTAAAGACAGCTGCGGCCATGGCACAGTACTATGAAGGGAACCGCAGTCATGGAAGAGTAGGAAGAGCAGGCACTGCCGAGGAGACAGGGCACATAGAGAGCAACACACAGTCAGGGAGAGGAGGAATGGTGTATCTCAGAGCCAGATTAAGAGCCTCAGGGGCTTCGGACACTAAGGCCCTCATTACGAGTTTGGTGCTTTTTTCGTCACTGAATCCGTCAAAAGATCACCAAATGGATTTACTGTTACCGCCATTTGGTCTGGCGGAATTACCGCCAGATTACAAGTATCGGTAGGTGGTGCTGGTCCCTATTTATTGGGGTCCATAGGGATTTTGGCAGAATTAGCACTGCCAGTAAATCAGCCAATGTTGCAGTTTTTTGGGTGGCCTGGTGGCAGATGTTTCTCCCCTCCATCCTACCACCAAACTCGCAATATGGCGGTGCAGGAATGCAGCAGTAATTTAGCAGTAACAGAATCACTGCCACGTTACCACAATGTTTCTCGCACTGCCATACTCATAATGAAGCCCTAACTCTTTGGGGGCTTGTCCTGTTTTTTTTTTATTTAAGATACAAATATTCTCATCAATGGAATCTGGTTAACTTCGTTGAATAAGTGTAAAAGTAAATTGCTCAGTCTGAAAAGGACCGAGCGCAACAGAGAGGGGAGTGTTTGGGGTGTTACCTACCCCACATAATATGTTTACAGCAGAATTTCACATGAATGTGTATATCTAGCCATAGCATGTAAAGTCACTCCTGAAGTGGAAGGAACCCAAGGCAGACCACAAGGTGGTGTCTGGCAAAGCAGACCTGAGCATTTCCACATGGCAAATGATGTGTGTCCATCAGAACATTGTGCACGTGATGAACTGTAAAGATATTCAGGAAATGGGTGCACTACATCAGTGAAGCATTGTCTAATATTGCATGCCAGCAGCACACTGTGAATACGTCAATTACCACACACATGCCAGTACGATTGAAAGCAGATTTGAGCAAAGTCTACTCTATAGAATTACAGCAGGTTCCAAAAGTGTCCCAACCTGTGCATCATTGATCCTGCAAAAGTAAGTAAAATAAAAGAACTGGACTGCATTGACTACAGACAAAACTGGATGAGATGCCCACTCACGCCATGGGACAATCTGAGACCTCTGATCCTGCATGGGACATTATCAGCCCCCCCCCACTTAATGCTGGCTTTCTGGTCTCTCCTGTTAGTCTATCTGCACCCAGAAGCAATGTATTGCTCGGTTCCGATTCGGATATGCACTTTATGAATGCAAAAATAAATAAATACATTAATTAATTAATTCACTCCCCCCACTGTGAAACACTCTGGTCAAATAAAGTAACACTGTATTTTTACAGTGAGTGCCATTTCCCTCCAACTAATCTGCCCCTTTACTCAATTCAAGTAGGTTGCAAGCTCTCCAGTGTACAACCTCTCAAAAAGTCAATCTGGTTCTTCAGGAGAAAGAATGATCAGTCCTCTGCCTCCTTTATTTATTGGATCCCCCAAATGATAGTTAACAACAGACACCATAGAGTGAGGGTCAGTTGGAGCTCAAGGCCCTCCTCTTCAAGGAGTGTCTCCTCTCTAGCACCTAGGTCCGCACACTCCACTCCACTCCCCACCTGGCCTGGGACTGGGTGATCTGCTTCACCCTGTTTCCTCCCCTGGTTGCTTGTAGATCCCTTGCTGGCAAATTGCCGCCCCGCCCCTTTTGTATTTGTACGTTTCTTGTAGAAGTCCAGCACAGGCCCGGCTCCAGCAGGGGGGCCAAGGGGGCCAGGTCCCCCCAGAGCCAGCCTCTGCCCCCCCCTAGAAATAAGGCCATGTCAGTGGTGTTATACACCACTGGTAACCGAGGGGGTGGGGGGCAGATGTCACTCTAAACATTCAGCAGCAACGGCAGAGACATCATTCTGAGAGGCTGAATTGTAGGAGACCTGGCCAGGATTTGTTTTCTTGCCCTAGACCATCATTTATGCCCCACAGCCATAAAAGTAGAATGGAGGACAATTCACACCTCTACTTATTGAAGCAGGCTGCCTACAACTATTTTTTCCAACCTAAAATCACAATTTTGGTTTGTGTAATTTAAAGTATGTTTATTTTTTGTGGGAATATAGTGGTTTTTCACATCATGCTTAATAAAATGGTTAACTGCATCAAACAATACATGAAAGGTAAAGTTGCTTGAACACAGATTTCTGCAGAAGGTGCGTCAACTGACTGGGGGCTCTTACACATTAAATTCAAAGTATGTATTCTGCTGCATTAACTACTTGAGTATAAGTGAAAAGATACGGTTGGTGTTAACAAAAATGTAATTCTGGAGGGGAGAGTGTAGTAAAATCAAAAAGTGATAAACGCAAGGCTTTGAATTAAACATTACCACTACCGTTGCTCTGCGCAGCATTCCATGCCATCATTCTGTAGTATGTCTGTGCGATTAGAGAAGGGGACAAGCTATTAGAAAATGACATTTGGTGCTGCCACCAAACGGTGCAGTTCATTCTCAATTGCTAGGCCGTGTTCTATGTGCACTGAAACAAAAGCAACCATATGAATGTTTAGGCCCTGGGGTCTAGCAGTTTGGGAAGGGCTTCTGACATTAGTGACAGGGCCAAGGCTGATATGCAAACAATGGTATGGAAGGCTGGCCAGAGCAATGACGGTGGTTCTAATTGATTCAGAGACCTTTAACCTATTAGGTACAACCAGAACGCATGCTGTGGAACACAGATAGGATGGCAATAAAATGTGAAGAGAAACACACATCCAATGGGTGTGTCTGGTCATTTACCCACCTAACGACTAGCCATGGCTATATCACTGCCTCACCACCAAAGCCTAACCTTTCTAAAATTGTTTGAGCAAGCTCTATCCCAAAGTAACACCAAACGTGTTGCTGTATAGGACCTGCCTGTGTTATATCTAGCATTCTTTTGAGTGTTTAATTACTTAATTGCCTCAGTAAATGAGCTCCTAGTGTAGTACACTTCTCTTAATGTGTGTCTTCAGCCAGTGTATTATCTAAGCAATATATTTTTCAATGCCTCTGTGACTTGCACTGAAGTCCTGTCTTAAACAAGCAATCACAAAGCCAGCAGTTTTGGCTTGTGTATCGGTATTAGCAGACATTTGCCAGGCAAAACCATCATATGCCCAGGTACTCGCACCATTTTCCAGCTGTTCCCATTTTATGGCCAGGTGGTACCCTTATGGCAGTGCCTGGCAAATGCCTATCCATGCCTAAACAAAAGCTCAGGATGTTGGCTTTGCCAATGCACGTTGTCTTCCGTTTGTCTCCCTAAGTGAACGTTTTTATGCCCAGATGTGGGTGTCTTGGTTGCTATTCCTAGGCAATCAAGCTGCACCTCACTGAGCTGGTCCAACAAGGCCCTACCTGAAAATGAAAAGGCTAGGTTGGCAAGCATTGACCAGTTTCAGATCTTCTCATGCATACTTACCAGTGGGGCTCCCACCTAAATAGAATGTATCTTTGTTTGGAAGTCTCGTCTACTCTGACAGAACATTTCATGATTCAGACTGATAAGTACTGACTCGATAACCTCATTCTGTTGGAGTAAATATACAGAGTTTGCATGTAAACAGAATATGTCATGTGTGTTGTGGTATTTGAATGGAAAGTATGATGTAAATCCTGGGTGCTGGGTGTTTAGGCAGTGCCGGAAATGAAACATGAACACCCCTAAAATAACAAAAAAGAAGAGCGTTTTCTATAATGTTGCAGGCAAAGTATAAAAAGTGTGCATCTTTTATAACTAAAAAGCAGTATTTAAATATTTTCATAAGAGTGCAATCAGAGGTGGATTTAACATTTGGACTCTCTCCCCTCAAATACAAACAGCAGGGCTGATCAGGCTCTGCCAGTGAGATCTTATCTTTTTAACGTGTCTCAGAGGCAGATTATTTACAACAGGAAGTGATTAGAGATGAGAAAAGGTAAAAAGGCAGTGACCATTGCTATGGCACTTACAAAAAAATATATATATAGCGTTTTAAGAAGCTATTTAAGTGTGGTTGTTGGGTGAATAGTAAGTAAGGGGATACAGAACAAGCTGTGTGAAACAATAAGCTTGTCATGCATTTCATTTCACTTTGTGTCTGTATGAGATTTTTTGTAAGTTCTCATTAATTGCTATACTGGAGCTTGTAGGCTTCCATTTAGGATGGGGAAAATAAAGCAACAGTCAAAGCGCACTTCAGCCCTCTATGCAACGAGGCGCTATAAGAATACTTAAGAAGGCTTGCTTGTGGGTTACAATAAGCGGCCCAATGTGTGAAGCTTAACAACATACAGTTATATATACAGTTGAGTTACTGAGTACAATGTTCTACAATACAGAGTATGTCGAGTTCAAGTTACAGCAGTGGTAGAGACATTATACAAGAAGAATAGCCTCTTTAGACAAAGAGCCTTGTTTTAAGGGCCTTGCGGAAGGTGGCATGGGACTCAATAGATCTAATCTGGTCTGGGAGTTTGTTCCAACGAGTGGCGGCCATAGTTGTGAAGCTAGATCCTCCAGGACTCACTCTGAATGAGTGAGGTACTGTGATGCGGTTAGCATATGCAGTTCTTGCAGGTCTGGAGGCTGTTTGTCTGGAGATCCTTTGCGTAAGGTATCTGGGGGCGAGGCCGTGAGTACATTTGTGGGTTAGGGCTAGTGTTTTGAAGATGACCCTTTCCTTAATAGGTAGCCAATGTGCCTGTCTTCTGATCGTGGAGATGTGTTCCCTGCTTGACAGGCCAGTGGCTGCCCTTAAGGCGTTGTTCTGTGCTATGTGAAGTTTGGCCAGGTTCTTTTGAGATGTGCCAATGAAGAGGGCATTGCAGTAATCCAGTCTAGAGCCGATGAGGGCTCTAGCTATGGTGATACAGTTCTGTTGGGTTAGGAATGGTCTGACAGCGTTAATCAGTTTGGCGTGGTAAGCTGCAGAGGATGCAATGGCGTTGACCTGCCTGTCCATGGTGAGGCTTGGTTCAAGGTACACGCCTAGTGTTTTGATCGTTTGTGATACTGTGATAGGGATGTTATCAGTTGTGAATGTATGGTATTCCTTGGCAAGTTTATTTAGAGTGAAGTGGGATCTTATCAGCAGGAGTTCCGTTTTGTCACTGTTTAAACAAAGCCAATTATCTGCCATCCAAGATTGTATGGTGGAGTAGATGAGGTTGAGGGTGTTCGAGTCAGCTAGATAGTCTCCTGTGAGAGGTATGAGTACCTGGTTGTCATCTGCATAATTTGTATATGAGATGCCCAGCGAGTCTAAGATTTTGAATAAGGGTCTGGTGAAAAGGTTATACAGCGTAGGGGCTATGCATGAGCCCTGCATGTATGCATGTATGCATGTAACTCCACTTTCTATGAGCTGCAGGATTTTGTATGATTTGACAGGTGAAGTTGGAGAGCAGATTGGTCTTAACAAGGGCACCCTGCCAAATCCGATTGGTATTCCACCAGCATGTATTTTTACGATGGCGGAAAACCAATAGATTCCTATGGGACCTGCCTGACTTTTACACCTGGAAAAAGCTGGCAGAGTCCAAAGGACTTCATTGTGGATGGCTCCACCAATCATTAATTGTGGAAGTGATTTACACTTTTCCAGACAGGTAGTGATAAGGTAAAGAGCAAAGGCAATTTTCGCCTGTGTTTTACTCTGTACTTTTCCAGTAAATGGTGGAAACAATTAATATCAATGAATGGCCCCTTTTGCAAAAAAGTGCAAACAGAGAATTCCGATCTATGCAAGTTAGGATTCAAAACAAAATGCCCCCCTTAATCTTTTCATCAACATGTTTCTACAATGATGAATACATTGTCAGGTTCATTTATCATGTGACTTGTGCATTTTTAAAGTAATCTGTATACAATATAGTATTATTTAAGGTATTCCGAGCCAAACATCAACACATATTAGTATCAACTTGAGCTCGGAAGATGTGTGGTCAAGTAACTAAATTTCAGGATAGGCTCAAATCGTGGCTTTACCACTATACCAAAGTGTGTGATCCTGGGCATATTTTTTTATTTCTGTATGCCTTACCTGTTAATATTCGGTGCCCCTACAAGTGATTCAGTTTGCATTATAAGCTATTCCAAAAAGCCTCACTCATGGTTTAATAGATGGGCAGCACAGGTATTAGGACACACACATACACATCCAACTTTATATCTGGGCCACATTTATTGAATACAATTGTGTCATTCAATAGCAAATCAAAGTAAACACATCAAACAAAGAGTCATCATGGACAATTGCATACTATAACCATTATGTAAACAGTATGTACCAGACAATGATGTACAGCGGCACGCCCCACCAGGAGCGATACCAGGAGGTCTCAAACCCATCAACCAGCACGGTCTGCCTCCTGATGCAGCACTTACAGCCTTAACACTCCCTTGCACTCTCAACTCAACTAAAATGTGCTGCAAAAAATAAAATTTTGTGTTTAAAATGTATTTTTTGACATAACCTGTGATGGGAGACATGCAGAATGGGACTAATGTAGGGGTTCAGTTGGAAAGGAGGGGGTAGGAGGTTGTGGAATGGGTGGGTGAAGGGAGGATTGTATACATGTGTATGTTATTGGAGGATATGTTGTGCTCGAAATATTGTTAAGATCAACAAGACTACCTGTATTGATTGGATATGGTAAGTTCTGTTTTTGAAATTTAAAGACGTTTGAAAAAAAAATAATTTTGTAGGAAACACAATCTCCTATTCCTTGCTTCAGTATTCTGGGTGGGCGGGGGGGGTCTATCTTTCACAATAAGATGGAGGGAGCACAAGCATCTCCTCCGGGCCTGCTGGAAGTAGCCACAGTGCTCAGCAAGGTATTGTTGGGCGGACACCATCTGAGATGGTACAAAGACTGGGGTCCTCACTGCTCAGCCCTCTCAGAGGAGGAGACATCACCCTCAATTCTCCCAAGCCAGTCCAGGAAAGGCATGCTGGGATCTGGGGTGAATAGGTGGCAGGGGAGGTAAATGGAAATGGTGGTTGGGGCAGCTGAAGGAAGGTGACTGGACGGTGAAAGGTGAAGGAGGATCAGATATAACAGAAAGGGGAGAGCAGATGGGAAGGGAAGATCGGTAGATTGATGTTGCAACACTATTTTCCTTGCTTCTCTTTTGCTATGTACAATTTCTTTAATAGGGGAGCAAATGTATTTTTGCAGATCTGGGAAGACATTTTTTGCTGAATTACGGATCTCGAAAATCTGGATCAACGCCAGCACTTTGTTTAGGCTACTGCTAGACCCAATGGAATGTGGGCAGCCCTGATCACAACCCTGGCCCAACCAGATTAAAAATTCCTGGAGCCGGGCCTGTCCAGCAAGCCTATGTAATAGGTTATTTGCTTGCTTTATCAGTGAAAAGGACTTTTCCGAAACTCTCGAAATTGGATTAAGCCCATGCCAATTTACACAAAAGTGATGCTTGAAAAGTATTCTGCATAAGAAATGTGTGAGTCAACATAAACTCCCAAATTCCATGTCAAACCTGATGGTGGATTTTCAGAGACCCTTTGAGAGACTGTCCTCCCCTGTGGGGCCAGAGCAGCCATAGACAAAATACCAAATATACACCACGTGCTGTGGAGGGCTGTTGATATAAATAAAGGCATGAACGCTGCCCTGCTGTGGCAAGGAGGGTCCGTTCACTGCAGTGATGCCTGATTCTTTCTAACCGCCTCTTAACTCTGCAACACCATAATGAGAGTTTCTAGACATGGGCCTCATTACAATCTGCCAAGATACCAACAAACAGAATTACCGTTGCCTCCGCTTGGTCTGGCGGTATTACCACCAAATTACAAGTTGCAGTGTTAGTCCCCATTTATTTGGAGTCCATAGGACTCTGTGGGGCATGTCAGGGGAATTACTGCAGCAGTTATTCCGCCGGCAATAATTCCACCAAAATAGGGCAGACAGTTGTCGGATTTACTTCCAGAGCATAGCTAGAGGTGAATCGTCCAACCTTCTGCCCAACTCATACTGCGGTAATGTGCGGCATACAGTAATACCGCCGAATTGAACCCAGACCACCCAACTCGTAATGAGGCCCTAATAGTAAGAAAATATGTCATGCGCGGACCGTAATATTCTTTCTATGTCTACCCTGGGCCAAGGATGAACTCAAGCAAACATTTGTCTGACATCGGCGCAAATGATGAGAGATTTAGGAATTTTAGATGAATTTTTTACCCAACACTAGGTATGTTCACTAGTTAACCCCTTACTATGACTTCCTGATTGATAGAATGGATTTCATTGGCCTCTGTTTGTTTTGATTCTTCATGTGTTCGTTTTGTCATGTCTTTGTCTTGCTGGCACCCTTAAGCCGGCGGGTCAGTGGTTACACGGTCAAAATCTAATAAAGTAAAATAAAGTAAATTATGGCCCATTTAGGGCACAATGGCAATGCCATTTGGACCACTTGTTTGACATTGCTCACGAGAAGTCCATTACTAGTTGCACTTCACGGCTTCACTGAATAAAAAATGGCTCCGAAAGTACTTGTTCTAAACTTCATGTAACACAACTATACTAATGTGAGTACCTCAATAAACGCCTGGGGCCTGATTTTTCAAACATGTTTTAACATAGGAAAGTCCCATTGAAAACATTGGGCCTCATTACGAGGAAGGTAGTAGAGGGTTAACGGTGCCGGTAGAGCTGCTGGCACCGTTAACCCTCTACCGGCCCATTACTAGTCTGCTCGCGGGACCCGCAAAGGGCGCCTGGGAAAACAGGTGCCTTTAGCGGGTCCCGCTAGCAGACCAGAATGCTAACAACAGGCCCGTCATTAACGGGCCCGTTTTTAGCATCCTCCCCATTCCCATTGAGCCCTATGGGGCGCAAATGGGAACGGGGATGTACCGGGTCCGGGTCCCAGGAAAGAGAATTACCGGGCCCTCCAAGGTCGGAATGGTTTGGTATTCCCCCATTCCAAGAACCCGGACCCGGTACCCGGTAAAGAGGTAGCCATACTTCTAAAAGCGGCCTGGCTACCTCCATACTCGTAATAAGGCTCATTGTTGTTAATGAGGCCCCTAGTGTTTGAGCTTATACACAAGGGTGTAACATGGTTGTCAAACATTTCCTATTGCTATTTTTTTTAAATCCCAAATCGAAACAAAAAAATCATAAAACATGAATTTGGAATAGTGAAAGACAGCAGAAGCCAAAGTAAACCCCCCAGATCTTTCCCTTCCTCCAATGACTGTTCTTGCAGTGATGTACAATTTCTTTTTCATCCCTGTTTCATTTTTCATTTTGCCGTGTTGACATTTTGTTATTGTATACACATATAGACAGAGAAAGAAAGAGCGAGAACTAGATCAGAGAAAGAGAGAAGCGAATGAGTGACAAAGAGAGAGAGAGAGAGAGAGAGGGTCACTAGCTCTTAATGTGCATTTCTCTCTGCAGTCAGGTTACTTACTCAAAATACAGGGACAATGAACAGGATTGGGTCCCTGTCACTTAATGTGAATTGGTCTTTGTAGTCAGGTACTCAATCAAGCTCCAAGGGAGATGGACAGCAAAGTTGTTCACCTGCATCGAGAGCCAGCTGTGTCTGAGTGAGTTCTCAGCTGAAGATTTTTATTTCCTTTAAATGAACTGCCAGAGAGCAGCACAGACCAACTGGGATCCCTCTCCCCACATTCCCTGTGCAACGCTGCTTCATTTTCTCCTGGAAAGTAATTTGCCTTTTGTCCCCTGACACCCAGTACTTATGTGTGACTTTCAAAGCCACTACATGACTAGGAAAGGTTTAAGTGGAAAATATATGTAAAAGAGTAATTTAAATTCAAATACAAACATCAAGGTGAAATTGTAGCCATAAATACAATGTTTTCCTTATTGTTGTGTGCATGGAGGTCAAACACACTTGTCCATATTTAGTGCATTGTGTATTGCAAATGTACAACTGATTCCTGATGTCAACACTCTGGAGGTATTTCTCTAATGAATGGGGTGCACATTGACAGCGCAAAAACAAGGTGTTTTGCTTTTAGACTAAGACAACGAATGTATGGGAACCTATATGCCTTTGACAGGCCTAATTCTATGGGAAGCCCTCCTACCTTGATTCCTGGGGCTAGGAACCTCGGGCTCATAATCACTGTTTTTCTCACCTCTACCCTCAATCTATGGCTATCCAAAAATAGCATTTCCATCTACGCTTCCTGAAAGGTCTGTGTATCTTCCTCAATGTGTCTTGTAAAGTAGAAGTGAGCAGGACATTGCTTCTATCTAGACCCCGTGGCACTGCTGGGGGGCAACCTCCTAACTGGCACCTACAAGGTTTATGTACATGCTCACATCCTGCAGTTACCTGTGGTAAGATCCTGCAACTGCCAGAACCTCATCCTCAATGGTACCCACATCATCCTTCTGTACATCACCAGTTCCTTCAACCCAGAGTCTGGCGCCAACATGGCCCCCTCTAAATAACCGGCCTCCCACGCTTCAAGTTCCATCTCATTCTTTGTCTGCCCCCACACCTCCATCTCCCCCTCATGATTGACTTCTTTGACCTCTGACACTTGTTCAGAAACAGTTTAGCTCCTGATCGCTTCCCCCAACACCTCATCCAAATAAAAGTGCATGTCAACCAAGATGTCAATGAGCAAACAAAAAATAAAAATTGACAAACACAAACAAAGGGATTCACACAATAATCAAACAATTAGAATGTGTTTTGAGAACATACAAACAGTGACTGACTAATACACCACAGAAGGTCCTCTATCATCACCTCATTGAGTCATAGATGGGCGAGGGTTAGCCCGTGTATGCTTCAAAATCTAAGCAATTCCATTTTAAATATCACAATTAGCATCAATTGGCGGCTAGAAACACCTGTGCACAGGTAAGTTATAAATAACTTCTATCATATCAAGTCCAGAAGAGTACACACACCTTACACAAATAATGCATGCACACTCAATACAACAAATAACAATTCATAACATATCAAATCCAGAAATAAAATGGATCCTTAGAATCGTTTTGTAAAACTGAGCCTACTCTAAATCAGGAACATTTTCTTAGACCAATGATATCTTCCGAATAAAGTACAGGCGGGCCTGAATCAATGTAATCAAATGAACCGTAAACAATCTTCACTCAATATAACATCTGTACTATGCACACAAGGCCCACACATAGTGTTCTGTAATTAATTAGCTCCTTGCAATATATAACTAGATACTTTAGGTTCTAGGGTATCCGTTTATATTTTGAAATAGACTGGACTGTGTCGCACCAATCATGGCAAGGAATGTTTTGTTCAATACGTGCATGTTATCCATGCTCTCTGCCAAGGAGACTCCCCGAAGCTGCAATGTGGTTTCATAGATTTTTACATACACATTTCTCATGCCTCATGCGACTTCACCAAAGGCTTCAAAAAGAGAAATCTACGAAATGGGTGATTTCCAAAATTTCAAACAGAGCAAGAATCTTTTCCAGAGCAGACTGGTGTTTAGAGATATTAAGCCTGAGTCAAAACGAATGTCAGCCATTAAAAAACTCCTCGACAAAGATAATACACATTTACATGTGAGGCCATCAATAGGAGTTAAGTCAGAATAATAAAGGGACTGGTACATCTCTAGAGTAGTGTTGGAACTACCTTGAATCATAAAACCTTTGGACTGACAAAACTGTACATTTCCCATATCTCGTCAGGAAATGCTTAATTTGGTAACCAAGGTGTCTCTTGCTTTCTTCTTAATCAAGGCAAATAGTATTTTCTTATTTGGTCTGGACAATATCGTAAAGCCCAGATAGGGCAATCCACTCACTTTCTCTCTTTTCTTCTTTTGCAACCACCAATTCCCAGACTGCCTCTTTTGTCTCATTGCAAGGTCCAAAATCTTTGTTTTCTTTTCATTTATTACCAATTCATTTGGTGCTGCAAATGTTTTAACTGCATTTATCAATCTTTGAATCCCCATTTGTGAGCAGTTAAGAACTACAATATCGTCCACGTAGGAGACCCAGAAAACCTTTAGATCGAACATTTTTGGGGACACAAAGGTTGCATGCACTAGACTTTCCACCATATCCGCTAAATAGAAATTAAAAATCAGAGAGGCCTAAATGCACCCTTGTCTCAAGCGTCTAAAAGTATATAGAGAAGGAACACAACTAGAAGACCACATGGAGGATTGATGCTGTGTGTTAGAAACAGTTTTGGGCTACTGGAGATGCCTAAAATAACAAGCCCCCATATCCTCACGGGTATCATCAAAATGCAGAGGAAGGAGGTGGCTCTGAAAGTACTGTTAATAAACTTTTATAATCCAGATAATGCAGTGTAAGCGGATTCAATTCAACACTACAGTTAAGTCAATGCCTAGTCTGGGATGCTGAGGGAAACCCTTATTGATATATTTTTATGTCCAGTTATATAACACCCCTCTCTTAGAATCCCCCTGACCCCACTGAGCCAAGAAGTAGGTTTGTTTTGCAAATTAAAAGGTTTATTTGAAAATTAAACAATATATATCTATCACACTTTTATAGTAAATTAATATTTGATAGCACACTTGTGAGGATGATAGTGATCAACAATGGATAATGTTACAGTGGTACACTCTTTTTGATGGCTTAGAAGTGATACAGAGACGATAAAGTAGCTGAGAATGCCTTTATGGCTTCAAGGACAATGCAATGATGAATGAAAATGCAGTACAGGAAATAAACTTGATATGACTTCAACAAAAGACAATGGCCCTCATTACGACCCTGGCAGAAATCAACCGACCGGACCGCCATAGCGTAAATAGCGTTTCCGCCATTGCACGATGGAGCAAAGTGCGGCTCATTCCGACCCATCGGGCACGAGCACCACGCCATGGCGGAAGTGCAAAGTCCGCGATGGCGGAAATGACCCCAAAACGGCCCACACTGCCGCCGTACGGCGCCCTAGGTGCAATACCGCCACCCATCTTAACCGGAAAGTACGGTGACCGTAAATATACGGAAACGGAAGTAAAAGCATGGTCCCGGAACGGGAAACTTCACGCCGTACACCTATAAAACCACAAATTCCACACAACCATTAAAAATACTACCCTGAGACACATCCCAACCCGTCATCCACCCTAGTGAAACCAAGAAAAATGGGAAAAGTAGCGAAGAAAGCGTGCGACCGCAAGCGGCAGGTCCACTTCTCCCGTGAGGAACTCACCGTGCTCACAGAGACCCTCCAGGAGAATGCTGCCGCCGTCTTCTCCACGCAAATGACCAGGACGGCACTTGCGAACAAGAAGGCCATATGGGCCCTGGTGGCACAGCGGGTAAGTGCGGTGGGGACCGCACCCCGCAACCCACAGCAATGCAGAAAGCGATGGGACGACCTGCGGATACGCGTCCGTAGCATACTTTCTGCCAACCGCAACATTGCCACAGCTACCGGGGGAGGATCGGAATCACCCATCAAGTTGACCCCCTGGGAAGAAATCTGTGCCTCCACCATTGGAATGGAGAGCATAGAGGGAGTCGGAGGGATGGAGAAAGGAGTGCAGACATCCGAAGAATCAGGTAGGTGTCCCAAATAAAACAATGCCAAAACCACAATGTCCAATCATGCGAAGTACCACGTGCAAACATAGTGCAACAGTAACACATGTCCAGGAGAACGTCCACATACATAGGCCTGATAGCACACTTTAAAACTCATATCAAATACATAAATAATTAAAAATCCTAAAAACACCCTCTACACGTGCAGCAGGCACACCCTAACTGCAGGCTGCCAAACAACTGCACCCTCACTCCACACACAAATGAAACCACCTCCAAGGCCCCGACCCAAATCACCCTCAGGTACCACCCCAATGCATGTGATACATTGCCATTCCAATTCCCACAGACCCATTAATAACGCTCGCCCTCCTTTACTCCACCACAGGGTCCGAACCAAACGACGAGCTCCAGGACACCCCTACCAGCACACCTGCAAAGAGGGCCAAGACCAACGGCCAAAGACCCTCCACCTCAGCTGCACGCATCAAGACACGGAAGCAGCACAAATCAAGTGGCAGCACAGAGGAGGGAACTCCAACAGGCACCCCAGCAGCCAGCATGCCCACAACAACACCACCACAGGTCCCCCCAATGGATGCCACAGTAGGCACTGCTTCTGGTGGCAGCAGCACCATAGGTGACACTGCATTAATGGCAGCATGCTCCGACACAGAAAACGGGGATGTCGAAGTTAGATCCATCCATGACCTGTCTCAATCCCCCTGTCTGTTCCATCCCGTACACCATGAGGATACCACGCAGGGGCACCCACAAGACGACGACTGGCCATCCCCCACAAGCCCTGTGGCAAGGCAACATGAGGTGATCAGCCACTCTGTGACACCACCGCAAATGGCCATGGCCCAGCAGAGGCAACAGTCCCTCGACCAGGTAATCGTGCAACAGCAGCAACTGGCCACGCTCCTCAAGGACCATGCTGATGAATGTGGGGGCACTAAGGCAGACATAGAAACATCAACTGAGACACTTAGGGCAGAAATGGAGAGAAGTACAGAGACACTAAGGGCACAAATGGAGAGTAGCACCGAGAGCCTGAGAGTACAAATGGAGAGAAGCACCGAGAGCCTGAGAGTACAAATGGAGAGAAGCACCGAGAGCCTGAGGGGGGAACTGCATGCGACGTCCAAAGACGTATGTGCCGAACTTGCCGCAGTGCGCCGTGTGCTCACTGAGCTCTCACAAACCCTTAGGGACATGCATGGACGTGAGCAGGCAGAGACATCATCCGTTGCAAGTTCCGTCCAGGGCAGCCCCCAACGTAGATCTGGGAGGAACCTGCGCTCCACAGGCAGGGGTGCCCCTGATACCCGCAGAGGGGGCTTGCAATAGCGACTGCCCACTGACAATGAGCATCTTTGGACACTGGTGTTCGGGGGGGAGGTAGGAGGGTGGAGGGAGTGTGTTGGGCTCACTTGGGTGGCAGGTCGATAGGGTGTTTAACATGATATCACATATGCCATAAACAATGCACGATCATCCAATGAGATGTGTGGACATTGATCTTTGTGTACGAGGCCATTATAGGCGTACAGTCCATATTGTGCATGTTCCAGACACACACAGTGCCACGAGTCCCGTGTCCATGTATCAGCACCCAGGCGTGAGTGCTAGAAGCATGCATCTATGAGATGCTGACGAATGTCACGGCCCTCCTGTGCCTCGCAGACTCCTTGAGGTGCTGCCACATCCCCACCCTCATCATGACCATCTTCAGGTGCTTGCAGTTCTGCGTCAGGGGGCATGGGCACATTTCTACGTACGCACATGTTGTGTAGCATGACACATGCCATCACCATCTTTGCAACCTTCACATGGCGGTACAGGAGTGCCCCGCCAGACCTGCTGAGGCAGCGGAAACGAGTCTTCAGTAGGCCGAATGCCTGTTCTATGACTACACGGGTACGTGAGTGGGCATGGTTGTAGTCCTCCTCATGCTGGTCCCGTGGGTTCCGGACTGGTGTGAGGAGCCATCTCTTCAGTGGATACCCGGCATCACCTGTATGTGGACAATAAACGATTTTTGAGGAATGCCAGTTCCGGACTGGTGTGAGGAGCCATCTCTTCAGTGGATACCCGGCATCACCTGTATGTGGACAATAAACGATTTTTGAGGAATGCCATTGCTACGTACGCACCCCCCCCTTCCTGCCAGGTCATTGCCGCATCACATACCCCACATCATCATGCATGAAATGAGACTCACCGAGTAGCCAGGATCTGTTCCCTGCGTGTCGCTCCATGTAGCGTGGTATTGTAGAGTTCCTCAAGACCATAGAATCATGGGTTGATCCAGGGAATCGGGCACAACAATGTGTAATGATCCTGTTGGAGTCACACACCATTTGTACATTCAGAGAATGAAATTGTTTTCGGTTGCGGTACTGGGCCTCCATGGCATGTGGGACGACCAATTCCACATGGGTGCAGTCGATGGCACCAATGCAACCCGGTATGCCGGCAAGTGCATGGAATCCCACTTTTGTGTTGGTAATTTCCTGCTCCGAGCGTGGTAGAGAGATGTAGTCGTCTGCGTGCTGCAGGAGGGCATCGAGCACTTGCAATAGTGTCCGTGAGAACAGTGGCTGTGATATGCCATGCAACTGTCCGACTGTGTGCTGGTAGGTGCCTGTGGCCAGGAAGTGGAGTACAGACACCACCTTCAGTAGGGGTGGGATGGCGGTTGGGCTATCTATCATGCTGACAAGGTCAGCCTGTGTCATGTCCACAATGGCGGTTATGGTGTCCCGGTCCAAACGGTAGAGGGTGTGGATCTGCTCATCAGTGAGGTTGAACGGATGTGCTCGGAGGCGTGGGATTGCGGGCTGCCTGCGTGGTGGTAGTGGCTGTGCTGGCGGCCCTTGCTGGCCCTGCCTTGCCCTCCTCCTCCTCCTGCGTCTCCTCCGTGCGGCCGGTTGTAGTTGGTGTTCGTCTTCTTCTTGAAGTTGGAGTACTTGCAGTGCTATCAGGTCCCCCAGGGCCAACATAGCTAGTCCTGCCGGTAGCATTTCGGAGTGGGTGTTTTTGTGGGAGGAGACTGGGTGTGCAATTTATGTGTTTTCAGGCTGCATGGCCTCCACCTGTGGTGATTCATTCCACCTGTGCAAGCTGCTCTCCCCTTTGGGCGAGCACGTCCCGCACACAACGCTGCAATTCGACGAATGGCATCTTGCTATTACAATCATGTATTTGTACCCGATGGCAGTGTAACATTGGTTGATATGTTCATTCGGCTATGGTCCCATTGTTTCACATACTATCTTTGCAGTCGCGAACAGACTTGTGAAGGGTCAGTGGAACGTAGTACTCGAGTAACGGTGGACCCTCATGCAACACTGTACCGAGGTTCACCGACGGGCGGGGCGTCCCATTTGTGAGTGAAGGCAGTTGCCATTTTCACACACAGCCGCACTAGATGGATTAATTTGTGATTTCAAGCGGCCACAGATGCCTTTTCGACGTGATGTTGCAAATGAGGAATTCGAAGGGCGGCGCTTTCGGTTTTCAGCTAGCGGCGAGGAGATGCCCACAGGTCTGACTGCAAATATAATGTTCTATTGTTCAATGTCCTTGGGACAGGGGCCATGGCGAGGATGCAATGATTGATATGAATAGTTTGGGATGCGCAATAGCGAAGTGGGCGATGAGGCCGGACGTTCCCAAATACATGTTACTTCACAACACTGGAATTACGGGCTGGGGCACAGTGGATTTTGCAGGCTGCATAACGCACAGACTCAATGGAAATTTCACATGTTATGTGAGTATGGAAACAGGCGTTTTCATTACGGGATGAGGGAATGATGTATGGATGCATGGACAGATGATTTGATACAGAGTTTGCCATGTACAGGGCTTCTTGGAATCTATCCGCCTCCCCTGCGCTATGTGATGCAGGGCTGTCATAGTGGGACCATCGTCTATCTGGCCTTGTTGAGCCCTCCCTGTCTCGATGCGCCTTCAGACACTTGTGTCTATGCACGTTACCAATCCCATCTGATGGATTCTGTTTTAACAGGCGCATGCACAGGTACACTCGTTTGTGATAGTGTTTTCACCTCGATATGGATAGTTATGATTCGCAAGTGGTTTTCGGGTGGTGATGATCCTTTGGAGTGGGCTAGCATGCATATGGCTGTGGATTTGGTGTGATCATTGAAGTGAGTAATTCAAATGTAGTTCTGATGGCCATACTATTCTTTTTCATTTCATTTGGTTGACAGGTATCTCCTCCCCTTTTGCCACTGCCATCTGTATGCCACTCCTGCAGATGGATTTTACTCCCGACACCTGCTGCTTCGTGTTAATCAGTGGAGCAGCATTACGATCTTATGGGACGATCGCCAATGGGCCACATGCCCTTACGCAGTACTAGTGGCTAGAAGCAACATTTCGGCCTTTCAGCTGGACTAGTGCCTCCCTATTGGGACGGCCCTGCGGTTCTAGGCGCTTCCATGTTGCCTTTTCATACGAGAATGTAGCCCCTGTGTACCATGAAGGAACAGGGCGTCACACAAGAAGTAGCTGGTCATTTATTGCGGATGCAGCCCACAATGGTGAAATGTGTTTTGGAGTTCATGGCCTAATGGCTGTATGGGCTTGGTGAATTTGTTGTGCATTAAATTTCTATTCTGATATGAACCGTGTAGCGTTCTTCTTTGCAAGTGATGTGGCATATTCCTATTTGGGGAGCGATGTATTGTGAGGAGATCTGCATTGGGTTCCAGCTTCGGAGTATAGTTGCGTGGTACTGTGCTGGGCGCGTTTGCCTACGAAGCCCAGTGAGGTCAGGGATAAGGGCTGCCAATATGACTGTTTTGATGATGTCATGCTCAGGGGCGGGGGATTAGCTTTTGTGTAACAGATGCCGGTCAGCCAGTTGGATTGGTGGAATGATGTGATTATCGGAATATTGCTGGTCACAGGTGCCTGTGTTTGCGTGCGTTTCTTGGTGGGAGACTGAGGTCATGTCCATTTGTATAGCTTCTGTATTCGTGCCATCTGTGCCCTGCAGCTCCCATTGGCCCCTCTTGAGATTCATTTGTTCGTTGGCAGGCATGGATGACTAGTACATTTCACTGGTTGCATTGTGTGACTTCATTGCACCTACGGGGAGTTGTACAATGTGGCCAGGGAGCGGTGTACAGGCACTCAGTAGGGCCGTTTACGGTTGGTTCGCGATGCCGTACTTCTCACCATGGCGGAATGGTACTTTCCGCCGTGCTTGATGGCGTTAGGTGCATGTCCGCTAGGGTCAGAATTCGCGTACCGTTGCGCCATGGTGGTAATTACGGTTTGGCATGGCGCGCGTGCGCGTACTTGGTGCAGTTAGCGTTGGCGTTCACTACGGTGTCGCTAATGGCATCGTACTTTGTGGTGACGGGTCATGATCGCACCGAGCGCTATTCGATGGCGGTATTGCATTTCCGCCATCGTTTTTCGATTTCCGCCAGGGTCGTAATGAGGGCCAATGTAATCACTTTTCTTTGACAATTCACCCCCCGCTATGCAAGGTAAAGAGATGGAAGGAACACACACAGTTCTCAGGAATGCAATCAAATATAATTCAGTTCCCCCCAGCAAGCTTAGAGGAAAACAGGTAGGAGTTTTAAACACAGGCAATATACACTTTGATGTGGTTGCAATTAAGTGAAAAATATGTTAAAAAGGCTTTCAATTCCCTATAGGGGGTTCAGGGTAGTTGATAGATACTTTGAATCAGTTCAGGCCAGTCCTATCAATGATTCAGGGATGGTTATTAGGTTGAAAACAGATTTCAGGATGGAAGCAAAAACAAATATTTTTACCCGTGGCTAAAATGAAGCAAAATGTCAAATTGCTGCAATTTAGTCGCGTGCGTCAAGCACAATTACGGAGGCACTATAAGGAGTAGGTTCTAGGTTCGTTGGAAAGCCTAGAATCTTAGCTTTAAGATGGAAGTTAAATCTCGTTCCTGGCACAAACGGTTCCGGAGATACGGCCGATTTAGTAAAGGTAGTTTTTCGGATATGAAATTTTAAAGCTCAGAATGACAGATGACAGAATTCAGTTTTAAAGATGACAGAATGACACGATTCTAGGAGGCAGTCTAATAGGCTAAAATTGTTTGGATTAGATTATTTTAAACGAAGAGATTGGTTTTGGCACAGTGCTAGCTGGGTACTCACACTAGATTTTGGACAGGAATGCGACTTCGTCACGGATCGGGTCAGGATTGGCTGGACTTCTGCTAGCGGTTTTTCACAGCGATCTGGTCTCTGGGTCTCTGGTTCTGTTATCGGTTCTGCTAGCGGTTCCGGATACAGCAGTCTCTGGTTCTGCGGGTCTGGATAAAGTGGATTCTTAGCAAGCAGCAAACCGCAGAGCCCGGCGTTTGAATAGTTTGCAAATTATTTTTGAGGCCTGCTGAAGAGAACTCAGCTTGTGGGTTAGCCTCTCTGCTACAAGTTCTGAAGTAAAGTTCTGGATCCCTGGAGTTCTGGATTTGAAGTCTGGAGTCTCCCAGCAAGAAAGTGGAAAGTGAATGTCTCTACCTGGGTTTCAATGTTTCTTTTTTTTTTTTTGAAAATGGGTGTGTGCCTGGGCCTAGCTAAGCCTGCACCTCTCACTTATCATTGGCCAAGCTTTCCTCTCTCCCTTGATTGGGGGAAGGAAATGGAGTGTCAGAGTGATGCTGTAGGTTTTATGGTCAGAGGAACCTCCCCTTGTCAAATTGCACACAAATCTATTTCTGACCCAAATACATATTTATCTATGTACCATTTTTCTAATATTATAATATTATATGCCAAGTTAACATATTTTCTGTAGCACCAAACCATCCGATCCCTGTCTTTGTAAGATGTTGTGTCCACTGATGGCAGAATACTCCCTTTTTCATCCAGATAGCGACCTCTAAACCTTTCCAGATTTTGCACAAATGTGCACCAGGGATATGGGTTTCAGATGATAAAGTGTCAGATTTTTAACATGCATACATTTGGAGTAACAACCTTTTTTCCGCTACTATCCCCAAGAACATACCACAGGGTCCTAACACCTCTTAAAATGTGCACAGAAAAATCACAAGAGTGATGATGTTATTTATATAATTTTGACAAGTCCGTACTATGAATTATCCATCTTTTTAAAATCATGCTCTGGCCCCAAAGGGGTGTGGTTTTCCAAAGCACATGGTGGAATTTCTAGTTTATCCACTTCCCCCAAGCTCAGCTTGCTCTCACAGGCACTGCCCCTCCCAGTTTCTCCCAAGAGGAAGCCATTTTACGACCCCCCAATATAACATTTGCCTGAGCCAGGGACAGTGCTTTGTTTAGTTTCCTGTAGTTCCCAGGTGCCACTCCCCTAATTCAATCAGAGAGGTGTCATCTCCTTTTGGCAGGGGCAGCAGGATGCAGCCAGGCCTGGGAACAAAGCTGCTGAATTCCCTCTCCTGTCGGGGTAGTTGTCAGGCAGAATCCAGTTTCATTAAGCCAAGCTTCAGCTAAATGTCACTTTTGTTCCCAGTTTTTCTTCATTCAAATCAAACTTACAATTTTCACACATGCAGCTAGAATGCTGATTCTAAGTTCAAAACTATGACATTTAACAGCTATGTGACACTCAAAAGTAGGTCACTCATTTAATTTAAACATTTCGATTTTAGTGGTTTTAAATCCAATTTCAGTTAAGCTGCTGACATCCACAGCTCAGGCAGTTTTGTTATGAACATGGTTTTGGGCTCTTTCTCTTTCCAGATTTAGTATGCACGCAAGAATACATTCTGCCATATGTCTGCTGGTGTTCATTGAGATTTTTGAATATCTTGTGATGTTTAAAATAGGCATTTTGAGCTTGCATTCAGGGAAACAAAGGTGATTTTAAAGCACTTTTTTAGCCAACCGGCACTGCTGTTTTTCCTTTGGCACACATTTCACTCATGGCACTCCTGGACCATCATGCTTGCACTGGTGGGTGGCAGGTTAGGCAACCATTTTGGTGTGCCCACAAACTGCGCGGTTTTTCCGGATTCTGGCGCAACTGTGGGCTTTTACGCCATCTTGGATTTTCTAAGCCCACAGCACCAAATGTTGCAGCTTAATAGTCCAAACGTGCGTCAGGACACCCATCAAGCGGAACGCTTGATACCATTGAAGTTTGTGACTATATTATAAGCAATTGGCTGCAAGCCAACCGAGATGGGTTATATATTATCATGGGGGATTTTGAGTTATCGTAGAGCAAATTAGACAACAAAATTATACAGGAACAAATACGAGGCAGAGGCTGTTACCTAAAATAGAAATAAAAGCCGTATCTACCACAATTATTGGATAGGGTTTATTGAGTCTCATAGCTTATATCAACTATGTAAATCTAAGAGTGACACTGCCTCCATTGCATATACATGGAATAATGGCAGAGTTGTCTCATGGTTAGATTACTTCCTTGTACCCTGGTCAACCTTCATAAAGATCATGGAACTTGAGCTAATGCCCATGGAGTGCAGTGGTCATGTAATTACTAAATTATCCCTGAATTGTGAAGGCCAAAATAATTCTAGATTACATGGGAAAATGAAGGTGAACAGGTCAGGCACAAACATCTCATGGTCACGTAAAAATATATAGCTTTTTAACACTAGATTAGCCTCCTGATTTCTTACGGATAACTGTGCCAATTTCGAGAATTATATTTGCATAGATGCAGCAATCGGAAGAACCGTTGCAATAAATGCTGAAAATAGCAGAAAAAGTAAGATATATGGGCAGAGAGAATTAACACTTGCATTTGATCCAAAGTTTGCAGAAAAGAAACACATGTATAAGAAATAAGTGAGACGTATAAGGAGGATGAAGCTTGATGGAACAAATGAATATAAACTGTTAAGAAGTGTATAAATGAAATATAGAAAATTTGATAAGAGAATATAAAACCACCCTAGCCACTTCCCAATAGCTCAACCTTTGTGGAGTGCTCCTGGAAAAGATCCACGAGCATACTGTTTGATCTTCAACATGTGGGCAAATAGGGCAGATAATAGACAGGAAATTAACCCCATATTGTCTGCCACTTGGATCAGTTATATTACACTTCTGTATAATTCCGTCAAAGAAAAATAACACTTCTCTGTGATGAGTGGAGTTAATATTGTAAGCAGTCCCCTTGATATTTCTATTGAGAGTATCTTATTTCTATTATTAAAACCTAAGATCTCTACAGCCCGGGGCCCGCATGGGATTCCCAATATTGCGTTAAAGGCAGACCTGGAGCTTTGGTCTGAAATATGACATGACCGATTTAATAAAATGACACTCTCAACAGGTGAGATACCCCTAAACTGGAAGGAGTCAATTATGATCACATATATAAAAAGGCAATAGAGAATACCCCACAAATGACTGACTACTGGCCATGGTTGATGTCTGTTCTAAGTTGTTTGCACAAATCCTCATGGAAAGGATTAACCAGTTGATTGTACGGCAGTATATTCCTAGAAATCAACAGGTGGGCTTTAGAAGGCAATATAGTACTCTGTCCAATCTTTGTGTCTTGAAGTTTCTTGAAAGAAGGGCCAAAATGAATGAGAGTATCCCGCCTTATCCTTGCTTTGTTGACTACAAAGCAACATTTGATACAGTCAGTAGAGCCCGCTTGTGGTGGAAATTTCAAAAAAAGGGGTTTGGAACCGAGTTTATACACCTATTAAAAGATTTATACTCAGATACATCTGATGTGTTTGAATCAGGAGGGAGCCTTGAGCAAAAGTATTGCCACAAACCGTGGGCTGAAACAAGGCTGCGCTCTTGCTTCACTTCTGTATAACTTGTATGTTGCCGATTTGGACAAAGTTATGGCGGAATGTCAGTATTTTCCTCCCTGCAGAGGTTTATGACAAATATCCTGGTTAACCTATGCAGATGACACAATACTCTTGGATTTAACCCCTATAGGCTTGCCATGCTCTATGATTAAGTTGAAAAGGTATTCAGACAAAAATAGCTTGGCTGTCAATCATAGGAAAACTAAAATGATGGTCTTCCAAAAAAATAGAAAAAATAAAATGAAATGTAATTGGAAGATTGACATCCAAACCATTTAGGTGGTGGATAATTATACATACCTGGGAACCCCTTTTTCACACAGACAATGGAGATACACTGGGATGGATAGTGGCTAATAAAACCTTGTAATGACATACGAAATTACATAAAGTTCAAGGGAGGATATTCAATTGAAGGGCTGTTGAAAGTGTATGACTCCAGTATCGTTACTGGGATTCTGTATGGTTTGGAAATGTGTACTGATAAGGAAACAATGTGGCTGACCGCTCTTGAGGCCAAGATGTGGAGAGGCGCACTGGGTTTACCAAAACGCACTCCAGTTGAAGCAATGAGAAGTGAACTTGGATTCACTGCACTTAGCACCTCAGAAAAGATTAATGGAGCCATTTGTTATTTGAAAAGGAGAATGGAAGAGGAGAATAAAGCATCAACGTACAGTAATTTTAAGCAGTTTTTATAAGAATAGTTCACCTAAGTCGCCTCTTGCTGTTTGGAAGCAAGAAGTATTGGGGTTTCTAAGTGATATTGTTTTTAGATAGTCACTCCATTCCACATCACCCTAGCAATAAATGAGATTAAAGAGAAGGTATATAAGTGTGATAGGGACAACAATTTTGTTTGGTTATCCTCTAAAACTGTATATAATAGATATACTATTCAAACCTTCCTTTTAGAGATTATTTTAGTTATTTAAAGTGCATCCGTAAAAGTAAAGTACTTTTTTTATTATGCTCTTACGCTTAGGGCTGCTCCAGACACTGTCGAGTTTGGGAGCTTGAAAAATAATGCCACATGCAGAACGTCAATGTAGATTATGCAAATCTGAGATTGAGAACCCAAGGCGCCCTTTAACTGAATGCATTGTGATTAAACCGGCATTAGATAGAGGTTTCACCAAAATTAAGTTCCCCTTGGAAATAATAAATACAGAGCAAACATGGGCATTTCCTTATTCCGGAAACAGTCTGGTAATGAATTATACAATGTAAGATATTTGGTTTGAAGTGGAAAAACTATTGAACCTAAGATAGAAAGCAGAAGATGTGCTTGAGGCAAGGTTTTAGGAAACTACAATGTTTTAATTGTATGTGAAGATGAATTAACTTGTAGGCTTTTGTTTTTTGGTGATGATGAATTATTGTGCCCATTGATATGTTGTATTTTATAGTGTTTAAGGTTTATCTGTAACTAAAGAACACTTAAATAAAAAGAAAACATTATTGGATGAGAGAGCACGCCCTGCAAGTTTTATCTGATTCTTAACATTGAGTTAGTATGAAGACTAATCATGATATTTAATAACTGAGGGGGAATATTCCACAGTCTGGCTTTCTCCCTTAGGGTACTACGGTCGATGGTGCTGAAGGCAAGTGACAAATCAATGCTTGCTGCACAGATTTGTGAAGATCCTATTTTAACGACTGTATGGTGGAATACATCCATAATTGCCCCAGGAGGGTAGTCCCCAGCCTCTTACTGAAACCCGTTTGGTTATTTTACAGAAGGTTTTCTTAGAACCAAAGCAGAAAAGATTTTAGCATCCGTGTCCAATAATGCTATTGGTAGATAGTTTAGGAGGTCCAGTTTATTCCCCTTTTTAAATATGGGGACTATGTGAGCAAAATTCCAGGTTTCCCGAAAACGTGGTTCCATTAAAATGATTTGAATAAATAAATGAGACACCCACAATTCTGGATTATCTTTCAGAACATGAGTACCTAGACCATTAGGACCCAGGCCTTGGGAATCACAACTTTTCTTAATTATAGTAATTATATTCTCCCTGTCAAAGTTCCCATGGTACCAGCACTGATTCTACAGCGGCTGTGGTTGGTGATATCGTAAACAAGGTGGAAAAGTGTGCTATCCATGTAGAGCCCAGGATTGGGCTTTCCTGGCTATGTAATTGAGAAATGTCTTGGCTATTAATAAGCTTCCTTAATTAGACATACTGCCACACCAGACTTACAGAGTTGCAACAAAGTCAGTATTTCATCTGTGTCAAATGGGTTTAATGCTTCAATGGAAAAATAACTCATTTTTGTGTCCATTGATCTAGATAAAGGGGATCAGACAGAATACTCTCAAATCTGCTGATGAAGATTTGATAAATCAGGCATTTAGACTTGTATGCAAGGTCTCGGAAAAGGCAATCTGACCTAGATAGCGCTGACATTTTGTGTAAAATTGTCAACCAGAATTAGTCCGGAAATATCGTTTGTACCAACAATGTGGATTTATGAACAAATGGTGGTGGGTAATTCTTTAAGTACTTGAGAAAGCTGGTGTTGGGTCAAGCTCCACTTACGAACTATCTGAAGGGACTCAGATGGACCTATTCCTTGGCCCTAGTGTGTCACATGGGCTAGTTGATTCAATTGCAATACATAAACAAAAAGTCTTGGGTGTGTCGTGATTGCACAAGAATCCAGTTATGTGTGGTATTGAACTAAGGAAATTAATTGAGGATTCATTGATGTATTATTTTAAATGTCAATATCGGTCAGTAATCCATAGGGTCACTTCTGTCCCCCTTCTTAAATATTGGAATGACCACTGATCGCTTCCAGGAAGGGGGCGTAGGTCCCTGTGACATATTAATGGAAACTGAAAAGTCAAAACATATCAGATGGAATGAGAGGTATGCACGGTATAGGAACAGTATGTAATTTCCATCGATCTCAGAGACCTCTATGATGTGTCTTTGTAGATGCGTAATTGTCAACCTTGCTCCATTGCAGAGTCCCTGTGATAGCATAAGATTGCGTAGTAGCATAATTACAGTACCCAATTTCAGTTTTAAATTGTGGGGAGGCATTAATCATACAACATTTTGCTCTTTAGAGACTGAAACGTTGAGCCAGTAATTAACTGTTAATTGACAAAGGAACTGCCATGCTCTGTGTGAAGAGAAGTGTGGGTGGAAAGAAGTAACTTTTGAATGGTTGCGTTGGGGAAGGTGAAGGTGACCATGTAGAACTGTTCTCATTCTGTTTCTTGAAATGGTAGCTGTTGTTGAAGTGGCTGCACTTTGCCATTTGGACAGCAGAGGGCAGCCTAACACTGATAAATTGAATCAGCTGAGTACAGAAACAAACCTACGCATTTTATATATATAGATTGTATCAGTACTTGATTGTTTTTTTTTATTTTTATAAATCTGATTACGCACGTGTTAGGTGCTTATACAACTAAATTGTGTTTCAAAGTGCCACAAGGCTAAATTGGAAGGGAACAGGGGAAAAATAACAATGGCAAAAACAGTCAAATACAGTCATGGTCCTACTAAACCTTGTGGCATTCGGACGTGCAAGAGCAAAGAGAAGATCAGGAGATAGGGAGGGAGGAGGGGGAAGGAGTGGGCAAGTGCTGGTGGAGGGCCCGGGAGGGAAGTGCTAAGGAGATCCAAGGAGGAGAACCTCAAGCTAAGTGATAGTGCAGGTGACTCACAAGGGTGGGCTGCAGAGCAGCCAAGCAGGGGCCTAAGGGCAGTCCAGCAAGGGGTGGAGGGGGCTGGTATTGACTGGGAAGAAGGGCTTGGAATACTGCCAAATTCATGAGTATCGGGACATCAGTCACAGTGACAGTGGGGAGATTAGCAGGAAAGGGAAAGAGGGAAAGAGATTTGAGCAAGTCCGAGAGGTACAGGAAGGCGTTTCCAAAGGGAGGCACCAGCCAAGGAGAGAGACCTGCCCCCCACTCTCTGCTTGGAGAAGTGTTTGAGTTAGAGGAGTTTAGGGCTCTAGCAGGGGAATATTTAGGGAGGGAAAATTGGAGATAGAGTGGACCCAGGCCCCAGAAGGCCTTGTGGATGATGCAGAGGGTCTTGAAGTTGATCCTTGCAACCACCGGCAGCCAGTGCAGAGATTTTAGGGATGGAGAGATATGGTCACAGGCCAAGGTTAAGTCTTGCAGCCCAATTCTGGATTAGCTGGAGGGGGTGTAGGGAGGCAAGATGGAGATTGAGGAAGGGGCTGTTGCAGTAGTCCAGTCTGGAGAGGACCAGAGCTCTGGAGACATTGAGCTTCTGGGGGAAGGTGAGGAAATGAATAATGCCTCTGAAGAGGTGGAGGTGGAAGTGGGGCTTTTTAGTAATGTCCATGATGTGGGGGATATAAGAGAGAGCAAAATCAAAGATGACCCCAAGGTGTTTGGCCTCACAGGATGGTGGGGGTAGAGGGCCCAGAGAAGGTGGCCAGAGGGTAAGAGGAAAAGAGAGCATAGGTATTCCAATCAGTAGGATCTCCGTCTAACTGGCATTAAGGCAGAGATTGTTTATTGGATTTCTCACTTTTATAGTCTCTAAGTGGCTTAAACCTTGGCCTACTGGCCGTTCAGGTGGTAACACCATATTTGCCTGGGGTTCAGCAGTTGCACATTTTTGAGGTATGTGAGTCATAGGAGTGGGCTTTACTTCCACACTTGGCCCAGGACACGGGCTCATGTTAGAACGTATTATTCCAGGGATCAGAGGCAGAGTACAAACCCCAATTGGCACCTTTTGATTATCAATATCCAACTGTTCACTAATCTTGATCTGATTGTGCTCAATACCATCAACATTAACATCAACACATTCAATTGATTTGGTCACTGCTCCTAGATCATTATGCCCCAGTAATACTCTTTTGTATCCAATGACTCAAATAATTTCCATAGACTCATGACAGTGGTATTAATGGCAATAAGAGCTGGCTGAATCATGGTTGCATGCTGAAGAAAGAGATCAGCTGGAATTATTTTGGTGGCTCTAGGTGTGGGAAAGGCAAAAGATTGTAGCATCGAATTACAAGTTTGTTCTCGTGAGTCTACCTGAATAAACGCCTCCTCTCCCGTGTGAACAACTGCATCATAACAATTCTTATCGCTCCATAGTACTGGAGATTCACATTGGCTTGCATGGATGGACAAGCAAGTATGATCGTTACACAAAGAAGGAAACTTTATGGGTGAGGTGATAATGCGGGATGAGGAATGTCTTGGAATATGTTTTGTGGATACTAGCATTGTATGATCAGATAGTGGTTGTGGGTTAACCTTCACACATGGTGTGCTCACAGGGAATGGCAAGCTATTTATCTCAGGCCCACTAGATTTGTTATAACCAACTAAATGAGAAGTTGACATAGATGAAATGGAAACAATAGAATCATTCATTTGATTTCCAAAGGTACATTTTGGTTTTGAAGTGAATGATGTTCGCGTTGGTGTGGTTGAAGTGGCTGAGTAAAAGTTCTGCTGAATGGGTTCTGAATCACCTGTGTCTGATGGCTTCCTCACTAATGCTAAATGTGGTATATTCAGTGGCATGTTTGTCATTAGTTTATATGCCATAATGCACTCTCTTTCCAAATTCAGTAACAGATTGTTAGGCCAACCCACTATGATGCTTTGGTCTTTATGTCTTCTAGCAGTTCAACAAATGATCTTCTCCAAGACCTGCACAACAAAGGTAACAATCGAATGCAGTTAGATAATATAAATCAGCAAATGTAGCAAAGTTGTTTAGAAGATATTCAAGTCAATGGAGTCAATAAAGGCTCTATTACAGAGTCCACAAGTATGTCGCCTTAAATGTCCAAAGCACATCAATTGGCTCGACTGCTCAAAGGGTACAACCCCACAGTCACAGTCAAGCCTATCAATCTAGCTGAAAACTGTGTATGTAAGTACGACTGCTCAAAGGGTCATACCCCGCAGCCACAGTCGCACAGCTTCCTATTACAGAATTCACACGTATGCCATCTCAAGTGTCCAAGGCACATCAATTGGCTCGACTGCACAAAGGGTACAACCCCACAGTCATAGTCAAGGCTGTCAGTCTATTGAAAACTGTATATGTAAGCACGACTGCTCAAAGGGTCATGCCCCGCAGTCGCAGTCGCACAGATCACGGTGGTAGACTACTGCAGCCCTTGTGGGTGGGCTAAATTATCGTACTCAAAGCAAAAACTGGGAGTTTGTTAAGTCATTTGATGGAGCGAACTGCTCGAATACCGCTCACCTCCTATTTTAGTGTTGAGTGTTGAGTCGTACTCTGATGATCACTGAGGCTCCCACATCAAGGCACGGCCTCGTACAAATCCTGCTTCCTCCACAGAGGCTGGTGTAATGATGGTTTATCCGCAACTTACAAACCAGCCGAGGCGCTCAGTGAGGCTTCACTCTTCCTTCGCCACCAGAACCAAACAGCAGCCTAACAGCTCTGCTTTCACTAGCGCTCGCCCTTGACACCGCACCCGGGCTTCACGCCGCGAGGGCTGGGTGTCGAGGTTTTAACTTCCTGGTTGAGGCAGGGGGCGGGGCTACGATCTTCAGGAGCGTTAAAGGAATACACTGCTGAATTGCTTTTCTCCTGAAGGTTAGACCGGCTATTCAAGGAGCAGATTATGCAGGCTATGCTCAGTCCTGCACGTTGTTCAAAGTGTGATGAATAGCTGGATACAGTTCGCACAGATCGCACAGTTCGTAGGAAACTCCACTCTTGGATGCATACCAGAGCCATAGCAGCCTAACAGCTCTGCTTTCACTAGCGCTCCGCCCTTGACACCGCAGCCGGGCTTCACATTTGAACTATTGGTATTAAGCATATTTATATATATATCAATGCAACCCCGAGATGTAACCCCCTAGCCATAGACACCAGCCTCGCTCTGCCCCCCCTCCACTCAATTTTTCTTCAGAGACATCTCTGAAAGCAAAGTCTTACAACTGATCAAAAGCTTGTAACCATCTAAATGTAAAGGCGACATATGTTCTGCATCTCTCGTCAAAGACTGCGCTGATTTGCTAGCCCCCTTATCACTGCCTTCATAAACACATCCTTTGCAACAAGCACTGTTCCAGCTAGCCTCAAAGAAGCTTGGGTCCTCTCTCTTCTGAAAAAACTCTCTCTAGACCCTGCAACTTCCTCCAACTATAGGCCGATCACCACCATCCTCTTTTAACTAAAAATCCTGGACCGTGCAGCCTACTTGCAAGTTCAGCATTTTCTGGCAGACAACAAAATCTTAGGGATGCGACAGTTGGGTTTACTTTCTGGACACGTCACAGAATCTGCCCTTCTTGATCTAAAAAATCAGCTTGACTTGATTAGGGCTGAGGGCAACTATACCCTAGTACTCCTCCTGGACCTTTCTGCTGCTTTTCACTTAGTCAACCAACAAATACTCTGCCACCACCTACCACCCGTGCCGATTTCTCCCAACCAACTATGGCCTGGAAGGTAGGACTATGAGAGTCTTCTCGGAGACTGACAATGCTTCTCCCTCTCCCATCACTTGTGGAGTACCCCAAGGATCCTGCATCACCCCAAAACTCTACAACATCTTCACCAGGGCTCTCTTTAACATCTTAGACTCCCTCCCCATAGACTACACCAACTATGCTAACGATACCTAATTCCTGATCCCACTCTCTGGCAACTACAGAGACGACTCCAACACCCTCAACAAGATCTATGCCACAATTCAGCAAATCACCTTTGTCTCAACAGTGTCAAAACAGAACTTCTGATCTTCGCCACCCCTAATGCCATCAAAGCCCTCAATAATCCATACACCGCCTTCCAGATCGACAACTGCACAATCCCCGTCTCTACCACTGTAAAGACTCTAGCAGTCTACCCTGACGTCTCACTCACGATGACCAGACAAGTAAACGCCATTGCCTCCTCAGCAGCCTACGCCACCAAGGTCATCAATGGGCCAGACCCTTTCTCTCTAAAAATAATTGCCTAACCATTGCTTGTGCAATTATTGACTCAAGAATTGACTACTGCAATGTCTTATTCACAGGTACCTCCGCTGGAAATATACAAAAACTATTATTCATACAAAATAACACTCTCTGAGCAGTCCTCATTCTCCCAAAAAGAGAACACATCTCCAAAGCCAGAAGAGAAGCACACTGGCTCCCTGTTCAGGAGCGCATCACTTACAAAACTCTATCCATTGCCCACAAGTACCTCTCAAACACAGCTCACTCATACCTCACCCAAAGAATCACCAAAATCCACTCTACCAGGCCCACTAAGGTCCCCTACGCAGATCATCTAATTGTGCCTAAAAGAAAAAGATCCAAAGCTGCAGGCTCCAGCTTCCCTTACATTGCTGCTAAACTATTAAATTACCCCCCCCCCCACCCTGATAAATCCTACTGGGTCTTTTGCAAAGTGCTCAAAACTCAGCTATTCAACTAACCCTTCACCACCCCACCTACTCATCAGACCTACCCTCCCATTACTCCACTGCACGGTATGACCATTACACCATGGTAACACAACTGTAACTATCTCTGAAAATGTACCTATGCTTGCCCTACTGTATTGCATAACTACCACAATACCATAATACTGTAAATACTGTACATCTTACTCTGTCGATTTTACATGTTCTGGCAACAGCGCCTCAATGCCTCCAGGTTGTATGTGCGCGATACAAATCAAATAAATAAATATCATGAGACAAACTTTTAGCTAATGTTCTTTTTATCATCTTTCTATTCTCTTTACTTATTGCACTTTTTGTATTGTATGTTATTGCTGTATTATATTTGTGTATAAGGTTTGTATTTAACCATAAGCACAATAAAAACTATTAAATATTTACTCACTATTAGAAATGACCCAGTAGTCTTAGTGGCTCAGTATCTTCAGAATCTCAATAATGTCTGTGCCGTTAGGACTACTGTGCAAGAGAGAGGAAATGTGCTGTTTTCACAAAAGAAGAGGCAACACTGGACCTTGCATAGGGAATATGTGTATAAGGCTACAAGTCTACAAAGCCTGGGAAAGGCTCTTACAAGGTCTTGAAAGGTAGCAGGTAAATATATGAGGTGGTCTGACAAAGTAGTCATCCCTGCAAAATACGATTGTGGCGGTAAGGCAACCACAGCGCCGGTAGTGCTACCAGCACCATCTTACCATACCGCCACATTATTAGTTCTGCTCGCGGGTACTGCTCTGCACCCGCGAGCAGAACTGGATGGTAGAAACAGTACCGTTATGAACGGTACCGCAGCTACCATCCTCCCCATTCCCATTGAGCCCTATGGCGGCTCAAATGGGAATAGGGACGTATCGGCTCTGGGCCCCGCGCAAGGGGAATTACTGGGCCCGCCGAAGTCGGAATGGCCCAGTAATTCCCCCTTCGTGGGACCCGGAGCCGGACCCGAGTTTGGGGGTAGCCATGCCAGTATCAACAGCGTGGCTACCTTCAACCTTGTAATGAGTCCCACTGTTATTTCTTTATTTTTTTATTTATTCTTTCATGTATTTATTTGCTGTGCTAAACACACTGAAATATTGTCAGCAGCTCATTACTATCAATATTTAAATGTAATGAGTGTCTTAGCCTAATCACAGGCTCAGTGTAGTTGGCTCAGTATTGTCATTGTGTCAGAGTGTTCAGTGCTTTGCTAGAATAGGAATCTCTGTGGTATTATTGGTTAGGCATATCAGGATGTTAAAGACAGCTGCGGCCATGGCACAGTACTATCAAGGGAACTGCAGTCATGGAAGAGTAGGAAGAGCAGGCACTGCCGAGGAGACAGGGCACATGGAGAGCAACACACAGTAAGGGAGAGGAGGAATGGTGTCTCTCAGAGCCAGATTAAGAGCCTCAGGGGCTTCCGACACTAAGGCCCTCATTACGAGTTTGGTGCATTTCCGTCACTGAATCCGTCGAAATATCATCAAATGGATTTACTGTTACCGCCATTTGGTCTGGCGGAATTACCGCCGGATTACAAGTAGTGGTAGGTGGTGTTAGTCCCCATTTATTGGAGTCCATAGGGATTTCGGCGGAATTAGCACTTCCAGTAAATCAGCCAATGTTGCAGTTTTTTGGGTGGCATGGTGGCAGATTTTCCTACCCTCCATCCTACCACCAAACTCGCAATATGGCGGTGCAGGAATGCAGCAGTAATTTAGCAGTAACAGAATCACTGCCACGTTACCACTGATTTTTCTCGCACTGCCATACTCATAATGAAGCCCTACCTCTTTGGGGGCTCTTCCTGTTTTTTGTTTTATAAAGATACCAATATTCGCATCAATGGAATCTGGTTAACTTCATTGAATAAGTGTCAAGTAAATTGCTCACTCTGAAAAGGACTGAGCGCAACAGAGAAGGGAGTGTTTGGGTGTTACCTACCCCACATAATTGGCCTCATTACGACCCTGGCGGTGCAGAGTGAACAGCGCCATAAAAGGTGCCGGCGCCGTTCACTCCGTACTGCCGCATTATGAGTTCCCCTTGCGGGACACGGTAAGCACGCAGAGCGGGTCCCGCGAGGGAAAGAGGGAGCAAACAATGGGCCATCTCATAATGGCCCGTTGTTTGCTCCCTCTCCAATTCCCATTCAGCCCTATGGGGGCTGAAATGGGAATGGGGAAGGACTGTGTCCGGGTCCTTGGAGGGAGGAATTACCAGGCTTTCCGAACTCGGAATGGCCCGGTAAGTGCTCATTCCGAGGACCCTGACCCCGACGCGATTTCGGTGGCAGCCATGCCGCCAATAGCGGCATGGTTACCGCCGAACTCGTAATGAGGGCCAATATGTTTACAGCAGAATTTCACATGAATCTGTATATTTAGCCATAGCATGTAAAGTCATTCCTGAAGTGGATGGAACCCAAGACAGACCACAAGGTGGTGTCTGGCAATGCAGACCTGACCATTCCCACATGGCAAATGATGTGTGTCCATCAGAAAATTGTGCACGTGATGAACTGTAAAGATATTCAGGAAATATGTGTACCACATCAGTGAAGCATTGTCTAATATTGCATGCCAGCAGCACACTGTGAATACGTCAATTACCACTCACATGCCAGTAGGATTGAAAGCAGATTTGAGCAAAGTCTACTCTATAGAATTCCTGCAATTCCTGCAAAAGTAAGTAAAATAAAATAACTGGACTGCATTGATTACAGACAGAACTCGATGAGTCGCCCACTCACGCCACGGGACAATCTGAGAGCTCTGATCCTGCAATGGAGCCTCCATGCCACTCTGAAACTTGAGGAGAACCATCTGCGGATCCGGAAGCACCTCAGGACCTTCCTCATTGCTTCTGCCTTCGCCCCCTCTCTTCCCTGCTGATCTGTTCTCTCTTGCCACTGTGCACCAGGCCTACCCTCTGTCTTCCGGACCCTGGTAGCTGCTCACCCTGCCAACCTCTGGCACGTCCTCCGGGGCCACCCCTTGCACTGTCTGTATCTGTACACATAGAGCTCCCCCATTTCTCTCTTCATGCACAAATCAGACATACCCTGTCTGCTGCCTTAAACCCAGCACTTGCCACTTGATGGCTGCACTACCACGTTTTGTTGTCCTTTATTTATTTATTATTTACCTGTTTTCTCTTTTGCTATGCACTTTCCACTTCTTCCCCCCCTCCTTTGCACTTGTCCCCTCTCACTCTCCCATGCACTTGCGCATTTTCAATGTCACTGGGCCTAGTAAGTTTGTTGTTTTTGTTCTCCCTTGTTTCCCCTCCCTTGTTTGGTCGCGCTCTGAAACACTTGTGTATGAGCGCGATATAAATAAAATATCAATATTAATATCAGCCCCCCCCCCACTTAATGCTGGCTTTCTGGTCTCTCCTGTTATTCTATTTGCTCCCAGATGCAATTTCCTGCGTGGTTCCGATTCGGATATGCTCTTTATGCTCTTTATGTTCTTAAATGCATTCATTCATTCAGTCACTTCCCCCACTTTGAAACACTGAGTTCCCTCTCCCTCCACCTAATCTGCCCCTTTACCCAATTTAAGGAGGTTGCACGCTCTCCAGTGTACAACCTCTCAAAAAGTCAATCTGGTTCTTCAGGAGAAAGAATGATTAGTCCTCTGCCTCCTTTATTTATTGGATCCCCCAAATGATAGTTAACAACAGACACCATAGAGTGAGGGTCAGTCGGAGCTCAAGGCCCTCCTCTTCAAGGTGTGTCTCCTCTCTAGAACCTAGGTCCGCACACTCCACTCCACTCCCCACCTGGCCTGAGACTGGGTGATCTGCTTCACCCTGTTTCCTCCCCTGGTTGCTTGTAGATCCCTTGCTGGCAAATGGCGGGCCCTCCCCCTTTGAATTTGTACATTTCTTGTAGAGGTCCAGCAAGCCTATGTAAAAGGTCGCTCGCTCACTTTATCAGTGAAAAGGACTTTTTCGAAACTCCAGAAATTGCGTTAAATCCATACCAATCTAACCAAAAGAGATGCTTGAATATGAGCCAGTTGCCGCATCAGAAATTTGGGAGTCAACATAAACTCCCAAATTCCATGTCAAACTCGAAGGATGGATTTTCAGAGACCCTTTGAGAGACTGTCCTCCCCTGAGGGCCCGCAGCAGACATAGACAAAATACTAAATATACACCACGTGCTGTGGAGGCTTATGATATAAATAAAGCAACAAACGCTGCCCTGCTGGGGCAAGGAGGGTTCTTTCACTGGAGTGATACTTGTTTCTTTCTAACCCCCTTTTAACTCTACAACACCATAACAAGAGTTTCTAGACATGGGCCTCATTACACGTTTGGTGGTATCTTGGTGATAAACCTGCCGAGATATCATCAATCAGAATGACTGTTGCTGCCACTTGGTATGGCGGTATTACCACCGAATTACCAGTTGCAGTGTTAGTCCCCATTTATTTGGAGTTCGTAGGACTCAATATAATGGGTATTTCAGCGGAATTACTGTAGCGGTTATTCCGCCGGCAGTAATTCCACCAAAAATCGGGCAGACAGTTGGCGGATTTACCTCCAGCTCATAGCCTGAGGTGAAGCCTCCAACCTTCCGCCCAACTCATAGTGAGGTAATGTGGCGGCATACAGTAATACTGCTGAATATAACCAGACCACCGAACTAGTAATGAAACCCTAATAGTAAGAAAATATGTCATGCATGGACCGTAATATTCTTTCTATGGCTACCCTGGGCCAAGGATGAACTCAAGCAAACATTTGTCTGACATCGGCACAAATAATGCGAGATTTAGGAATTTTAGATGAATCTTGTTCCCAACACTAGGTATGTTCACTAGGTATCCCCTTACTATGACTTCCTGATTGGTAGAATGGATTTCCTTGGCCTCTGTTTGTTTTGATTCTTCATGTGTTCGTTTTGTCATGTCTTTGTCTTGCTGGGGCCCTTAAGCCTCCGGGTCAGTGGTTACACGGTATAAATCTAATAAAGTAAAATAAAGTAAATTATGGCCCATTTAGGGCACAATGGCAATGCCATTTGGACCATTAATTTAACATTGCTCACGAGAAGTCCATTACTAGTTGCACTTCACGGTTTCAATGAATAAAAAATGGCTCAGAAATACTTGTTCTAAACTTCATGTAACACAACTATACTAATGTGAGTACTTCAAAAACTCCTAGGGACAGATTTTTCAAAAAATGTTTACCATAGGAAAGTCCCATTGAAAGCATTGTTGTTAATGAGATCCCCAGTGTTTGAGCTTATATACAAGGGTGTAACATGGTTGTCAAACATTTCCTATTGCTATTTTTTATCTCTATTTTATTTTTTTAAATCATAAAACATGAATTTGGAATAGTGAAAGTTAGCATAAGCCTAAATGAACCCTAGGTCTTTCCCTTCCTCCCATGACTGCTATTGCAGTGATGTGCAATTTCATTTTCATCCCTGTTTCCTTTTTCCTTTTGCCGTGTTGATATTTTGTTATTTCATACACATATAGACAGAGAGAGAAAGAGCGAGAACTAAATCAGAGAAAGAGAGAAGAGAGAGAGTGACAAAGAGAGAGAAAGAGAGAGTGAGAGCGAGAAAGAGAGAGAGAGAGAGGAATAGCGAGAGAGAGATACTGGGTCACTAGCTCTTAATGTGCATTTCTCTCTGCAATCAGGTTACTTACTCAGAATACACGGATGATGGACAGGTGTGGGTCCCTGGCACTTATTGTCCATCAGTCTTCGCAGTCAGGTCTCAAGCTCCAAAGGAGATGGACAGCAAAGTTGTTTTGCACCTAGAGCCAGCTGTGTCTGAGTGAGTTCTCTGCTGAAGCTTTTTATCTCCTTTAAATTACCTGCCAGAGAGCAGCCCCGACCAACTGGGATCCCTCTCCCCACCTTCCCTGTGCAACGCTGCTTCATTTTCTCCTGGAAAGTAATTTGCCTTTTGTCCCCTGACACCCAGTACTTACGTGCGACTTTCAAAGCCACTTTATGACCAGGAAAAGTTTAAGTGGAAAATATATGTAAAAGAGTAATTTAATTCAAATACAAACATCAAGGTGAAATTGTAGCCATAAATAAAATGTTTTCCATTTGTTGTGTGCATGGAGGTCAAACACACTTGTCCACATTTAGTGCATCGCGTATTGCAAATGTACAAATGTACAAATGATCCCTGATCTCTGATGAATGGGGTGCACATTGACAGCGTAAAAACATGGGGTCTCATTACGAGGCAGGCGCTGACGGAATGAAGAGGGCCGGTCCCCATTCTCTCAGGGCTGATTATGAGCTTCCCATCGCGGGACCCGGATCGGACGCCTTTCCGGGTCCCGCGAGGTAACAATGGGACACTTATAATGTTACCTCCATCCCTATTCCCATTGAGCCCTATGGGGGCTCAAATGGGAATGGGGAATGGTTCCTGCAAGGAGGACTCACCGGGTCCTCCTATGTCAGAATGACCCGGTAAGCCCCCTTTGCAAGAACCCGGAAAAGGAGCCCGGTTTGGAGGCAGCCATGGAGCTAACAGCTCCATGGATGCCTCCAAACTCGTAATGAGGCCCCTTGCTATTACACTAAGACAACAAATGTATGCCTAATTCTATGGGAAGCCCTCCTACCTTGATTCCTGGGGCTAGGAACCTGGGGCTCATATTCACTGTTTTTCTTACCTCTACCTTCACTCAATGGCTAAGAAATAGCATTTCCATCCAAACTTCCTGAAAGGTCTATGGGCGTCATTACACAGAATGCGGTAAGGGTTTACTGGTACCGGTAAGGGCGCCGGTACTGGTAAACCCTTACCACCTTACTACGAGGTCCCTTTGCGGGACCTAACCTCAACGGCTGGTTTTACCAGCCGTTAAGGAACGGGCCGGCAAAGGGACCTTGGTGCTAATTGCGGTACCGTAATTAGCTCCTTCCCCATTCCCATTGAACCCTATGGGGGTAAAAATGGGAATGGGGAAGTGCCTTGGTGAATGGGGAATTACCGCCCCCACTCACCTTGGAGTAGGGCGGTAATTCTGCCATCCACCAAGGTGGACACGGTAAAATACCTCCTATGTATCTCAATGTGTCTTGTAAAGTAGAAGTGAGCAGGACATTGCTTCTATCTAGACCCCCTGGCACTGCTAGGGGGCAACCTCCTAACTGGCACCTACAAGGTTTATGTACATGCTCACATCCTGCAGTTACCTGTGGTAAGATCCTGCAACTGCCAGAACCTCATCCTCAATGGTATCCACATCATCCTTCTGTACATTACCAGTTCTTTCAACCTAGAGTCTCGACCCAATCTCTCTGCCCCCTCCAAATAACCAGCCCCCCCCACCTCAAGTTCCATCTCATCCTTTGTCTGACCCCCATCTCCTCCATCTCCCCCTCCTGATTGACTGCTTTGACCTCTGACACTTGTTCAGAAACAGTTTAGCCCCTGATTGTTTCCCCCAACACTTCATCCAAATAAAAGGGCATGTCAACCAAGATGTCAATGTGCAAACAACAAATAAAAATTGTCAATGACAAACAAAGGGATTCACACAATAATCAAGCAATTTGAATGTGTTTTCAGAACATATAAACAGTGACTGACTAATACACCACAGAAGGTCCTCTATCAGGACCTCATTGGTGGGTATAGGGGTCATAGATGGGCGAGGGTTAGCCCGTGTATACTTGAAAATCTAAGCAATTCCATTTTAAACATCACAATTAGCATCAATTGGTGGCTAGAAACACCTGTGTACAGGTGCGTTATAAATAACTTGTGTCATATCAAGTCCAGAAGGATACACACACCTTACACAAATAATGCATGCACACTCAATACAACAAATATCAATTCATAACATATCAAACCCAGAAATAAAATGGATCCTTAGAATCGTTTTGTAAAACTGAGCCTACTCTAAATCAGGAACATTTTCTTAGACCAATGATGTCTTCCGAATAAAGTACAGGCGGGTCTGAATCAATGTAATCAAATGAACCGTAAAAAATCTTCACTCAATAGAACATCTGTACTATGCACACAAGGCCCAAACATAGTGTTCTGTAATTAATTAGCTCCTTGCAATATAGAACTAGATACTTTAGGTTCTAGGGTTCTCTTACACAAAATCTACATTTGGGAGGTAATCTGCTTTTCTATTCCAAAGCATTATATTATCTCTGGGATCTAGCAAATTAAAATGGAAACACATAAAAATCAATGCACCACATATAGGGGCATTTCTCCCAGCTGCTTATGGGTTGTTGCCAAATCTACTATCCGTTTATATTTTGAAATAGACTGGACTGTGTCGCACCAATCATGGCAAGGAATGTTTTGTTCAATACGTGCATGTTATCCATGCCCTCTGCCAAGGAGACTCCCCGAAGCTGCAATGTGGTTTCACAGATTTTTACATACGCATTTTTCATGCCTCATGCGTCTTCGCCAAAGGCTTCAAAAAGTGCAGACTGATGTTTAGAGATATGAAGCCCAATTCAAAACAAATGTCAGCCATTAATAAGCTCCTCAACAAAGATAAGACACATTTCAGAGGCCATCAATAGGAGTTAAGTCAGAATAATAAAGGGACTGGTACATCTCTAAAGTAGTGTTGGAACTACCTAGACTCATAAAACCTTTGGACGGAGGACAAAACTGTACATTTCCCATATCTCGTATCTTCTTAATCAAGGCAATTAGTATATTCTTATTTGGTCTGGACAATATTGTAAAGCCCAGATAGGGCAATCCACTCACTTTCTCTCTTTTCTGTTTTTGCTACCACCAATTCCCAGACTGCCTCTTTTGTCTCATTGCAAGGTCCAAAATCTTTGTTTTCTTTTCATTTATTACCAATTCATTTGGTGCAGCAAATGTTTTAACTTCATTTATCAATCTTTGAATCCCCATTTGTGAGCAGTTAAGAACTATAATATCGTCCGCGTAGGAGACCCAGAAAACCTTTAGATCGGACATTTTTGGGGACACAAAGGTTGCATGCACTAGACTTTCCACCATATCCGCTAAATAGAAATTAAAAAGCAGAGAGGCTTAAATGCACCCTTGTCTCAAGCGTCTAAAAATATAGAGAGAAGGAACACAACTGGAAGACCACATGGAGGATTGATGCTGTGTGTTAGAAACAGTTTTGGGCTACTGGAGATGCCTAAAATAACAAGCCCCCATATCCTTGCGGGTATCATCAAAATGCAGAGGAAGGAGGTGGCTCTGCAAGTACTGTTAATAAACTTTTATAATCCTCCAGATAAAGCAGGAACGCTTGATACCATTGAAGTTTGGGACTATATTATAAGCAATTGGCTGCAAGCCAACCGAGATGGGTTATATATTGTCATGGGGGACTTGAGTTATCGTAGAGCAAATTACCCAGAGAAATTATACAGGAACAAATACGAAGCAGAGGCTGTTCCCTAAGATAGAAATAAAAGCCCTATCTACCACAATTATTGAATAGGGTTTATTTAGTCCCATGGCTTATATCAACTATGTAAATCTAAGAGTGGCACTGCCTCCATTGCATATACATGGAGTAATGGTCAAGTTGTCTCCTGGTTAGATTATTTCCTTGTACCCTGGTCAACCTTCATAAAGATCATGGAATTTGAGCTAATGCTCATGGAGTGCAGTGGTCATGTAATTACTAAATTATCCCTGAATTGTGAAGGCCAAAATAATTCTAGATTACAAGGGAAAATGAAGGTGAACAGGTCAGGCACAACCATCTCATGGTCAAGTAAACATATATAGCTTTTTAACACTAGATTAGCCTCCTGATTTCTTACAGATAACTGTGCCAATTTCGAGAATTATATTTGCATAGATGCAGCAATCAGAAGAAACGTTGGAATAAATGCTGATAATAGCAAAAAAAGTAAGCTATAACGGGAGAGAGAATAAACACTTGCATTTGATCAAAAGTTTGCAGAAAAGAAACACATGTATAAGAAAGAAGTGAGAAGTATAAGGAGGATGAAGCTTGATGGAACAAATCAATATAAACTGAAGTGTATAAATAAAATATAGAAAATTTGATAAGAGAAAATGAAACCACCCTAGTCACTTCCCAATGGCTCAGCCTTTGTGGAGTGCTCCTGGAAAAAGATCCACGAGCATACTGGTTGATCTATAACACGTGGTCGAATGGGGCGGATAATAGGCAGGAAATTAACCCCATATTGTCTGCCACTTGGATCAGTTATATTACACTTGGATAATTCCGTCAAAGAAAAATAACACTTCTCTGTGATGAGTGGAGTTAATATTGTAAGAAGTCACCTTGATAGTTCTATTGAGAGTATCTTATTTCTATTATTAAAGCCTAAGATCTCTCCCGGATGGGATTCCCAATATAGCGTTAAAGGCGGACCTGGAGCTTTAGTCTAAAATATTACATGACCGATTTAATAAAATGACACTCAACAGGAGAGATACCCCTAAACTGGAAGGAGTCAATTATGATCCCAATATATAAAAAGGCAATAGAGAATACCCCACAAATGACTGACTACTGGCCATGGTTGATGTCTGTTCTAAGTTGTTTGCACGAATCCTCATGGAAAGGATCAACCAGTTGATTGTACGGCAGTATATTCTTAGAAATCAACAGGTGGGTTTTAGAAGGCGATATAGTACTCTGTCAAATCTTTGTGTCTGGGAGTTTCTTGAAAGAAGGGCCAAAATGAATCAGAGTATCCCGCCTTATCCTTGCTTTGTTGACTACAAAGCAACATTTGATACCGTCAGTAGAGCCCGCTTGTGGTGGAAATTTAAAAAAAGGGGTTTGGAACCGAGTATTATACACCTATAATGTCACATCTGTGAAGATGCGTTTCAATCAGGAGGGAGCCTTGAGCAAAAGTATTGCCACAAACCATGGGCTGAAACAAGGCTGCGCTCTCGCTTCACTTCTGTATAACTTGTATGTTGCCGATTTGGACAAACATATGGCAGAATGTCAGTATTTTCCTCCCTGCATAGGTTTATGACAAATATCCTGGTTAACCAATGCAGATGACACAATACTCATGGACCTAACGCCTATAGGCTTGCGACGCTCTATGATTGAGTTGAAAAGGGATTCAGACAAAAATGGCTTCACTGTCAATCATAGGAAAACTAAAATGATGGTCTTCCAAAAAAATAGAAAAAATAAAATGAAATGTAATTGAAAGATTGACATCCAAACCATTTAGGTGGTGGATAATTATACATACCTGGGCACCCCTTTTTTGCACACAGACAATGCAGATACACTGGGATGGATAGTAGGTAATAAAACCTTGTAACGCCATACAAAATTACATAAAGTTCAAGGGAGGAAACTTAATTGAAGGGCTGTTGAAAATGTATGACTCCAGTATCGTTACTGGGATTCTGTATGGTTTAGAAATGTGTACTGATAAGGAAACAATGTGGCTGACCGCTCTTGAGGCCAAGATGTGGAGAGGTGCACTGGGCCTACCAAAACACACTCCAGTTGAAGCAATGAGAAGTGAACTTGGATTCATTGCACTTAGCACCTTAGAAAAGATTAATGGAGCCATTTGTTTTTTGAAAAGGAGAATGGAAGAGGAGAATAAAGCATCAATGTATAGTAATTTTAAGCAGTTTTTTAACAATAGTTCACCTACGTCGCCTCTTGCTGTTTGGAAGCAAGAAGTATTGGGGTTTCTAAGTGATATTGTTTTTAGGTAGTCACTCCATTCCACATCCCCCTAGCAATAAATGAGTTTAAAGAGAAGGCATATACGTGGGATAGGGACAGCAATTTTGTTTGGTTATCCTCTAAAACTGTATATAATAGATATACTATTCAAACCTTCCTTTTAGAGATTCTTTTAGTTATTTAAAGTGCATCCGTAATAGTAAAGTACTTTTTTTATTATGCTCTTACGCTTAGGGCTGCTCCAGACACTATCGAGATTGGGAGCTTGGAAAATAATGCCCTATGCAGAACGTCAATGTAGATTATGCAAATCTGAGATTGAGAACCCAAGGCACCCTTTAACTGAATGCATTGTGATTAAACCGGCATTAGATAGAGGTTTCACCAAAATTAAGTTCCCCTTGGAAACAATAAATACAGAGCAAAACGTGGGCATTTCCTTATTCCGGAAACAGTCTGGTAATGAACTATACAATGTAAGATATTTGGTTTGAAGTGGAAAAACTATTGAACGTAAGATAGAAAGCAGAAGATGTGCTTGAGGCAAGGTTTTAGGAAACTACAATGTTTTAATTGTATGTAAGATGAATTAACTTGTAGGCTTTTGTTTTTAGGTGATGATGAATTAAATCGCCCATTGATATGTTGTATTTTATAGTGTTTAAGGTTTATCTGTAACTAAAGAACACTTAAATAAAAAAAAACATTATTGGATGAGAAAGCACGCCCTGCAAGTTTTATCTGATTCTTAACATTGAGTTAGTATGAAGACTAATCATGATATTTAATAACTGAGGGGGAATATTCCACAGCCTGGCTTTCTCCCTTAGGGTACTACGGTTGATGGTGCTGAAAGCAAGTGACAAATCAATGCTTGCTGCACAGATTTGTGAAGATCCTATTTTAACGACTGTATGGTGGAATAAATCCATAATTTCCTATGATCCATAATTGCCCCGGGAGGGTAGTCCCCAGCCTCTTACTGAAACCTGTTTGGTTATTTTACAGAAGGTTTTCTTAGAACCAAAGCAGACAAGATTTTAGCATCCGTGTCCAATAATGCTATTGGTAGATAATTTAGGAGGTCCAGTTTATTCCCCTTTTTAAATATGGGGACTATTTGAGCAAAATTCCAGGTTTCCCGAAAACTTGGTTCTATTAAAATGATTTGAATAAATAAATGAGACACCCACAATTCTGGATTATCTTTCAGAACATGAGTACCTAGACCATTAGGACCCAGGCCTCGAGAATCACATTTTTTCTTAATTATAGTAATTATATTCTCCCTGTCAAAGTTCCCATGGTACCAGCACTGATTCTACAGCAGCTGTGGATGCTGATATCGTAAACAAGGTGGAAAAGTGTGCTATCCATGTAGAGCCCAGGATTGGGCTTTCCTGGCTATCTAATTGAGAAATGTCTTGGCTATTAATAAGCTTCCAGTAGTTCACATTAGATTTCTGCGAAGCACATGTTAGCATCTTTTCCCCCTCCTATTCTTGAGTATTATGTTTAATGACTCTCACCCTGTTTTTGGAACATTGATCTATTTTGTTAGTGTGCTCTTTAATCAGACATACTGCCCCACCAGACTTACAGAGTTGCAACAAAGTCAGTATTTCATCTGTGTCAAATGGGTTTAATGCTTCAATGGAAAAATAACTCATTTTTGTGTCCATTGATCTAGATAAAGGGGATCAGACAGAATACTCTCAAACCTGCTGATGAAGATTTGATAAATCAGGCATTTAGACTTGTATGCAAGGTCTTGAAAAAGGCAATCTGACTTAGATAGCGCTGACATTTTGTGTAAAATTGTCAACCAGAATTAGTCCGGAAATATCGTTTGTGCCAACAATGTGGATTTATGAACAAATGGTGGTGGGTAATTCTTTAAGTACTTGAGAAAGCTGGTGTTGGGTCAAGCTCCACTTACAAACTAACTGAAGGGACTCAGATGGACCTATTCCTTGGCCCTAGTGTGTCACATGGGCTAGTTGATTCAATTGCAATACATAAACAAAAAGTCTTGGGTGTGTCGTGATTGCACAAGAATCCAGTTATGTGTGGTATTGAACTAAGGAAATTAATTGAGGATTCATTGATGTATTATTTTAAATGTCAATATCGGTCAGTAATCCATAGGGTCACTTCTGTCCCCCTTCTTAAATATTGGAATAACCACTGATCGCTTCCAGGAAGGGAGCGTAGGTCCCTGTGACATATTAATGGAAACTGAATAGTCAAAACATATCAGATGGAATGAGAGGTATGCATGGTATAGCAACAGTATGTATTTTCCATCGATCTCAGAGACCTCTATGATGTTTCTTTGTAGATGCGTAATTGTCAACTTTGCTCCATTGCAGAGTCCCTGTGATGGCACAAGATTGCATAGTAGCATAATTACAGCACCCAATTCCAGTTTTAAATTGTGAGGAGGCATTAATCATACAACATTTTACTCTCTAGAGACTGAAACATTGAGCCAGTAATTAACTGTTCATTGACAAAGGAACTGCCATGCTCTGTGTGAAGAGAAGTGGTGGTGGAAAGAAGTAACTTTTGAATGGTTGCGTTGGGGAAGCTGAAGGTGACCACATAGAACTGTTCTCATTCTGTTTGTTGACATGGTAGCTGTTGTTGAAGTGGGTGCACTTTGCCATTTGGACAGCAGAGGGCAACCTAACACTGATAAATTGAATCAGTTGAGTACAGAAACAAACCTGCGCATTTTATATATATATTGATTGTATCAGTACTTGATCGTTTTTTTTATTTTTATAAATCTGATTACGCATGTGTTACTGTTACGCTCACCTGACTCCCACGGAGGCGCAGGCCTGGTTTGGAGTGCTGTTGCCTCTTCTATGGTGAAGTGCAGGACTCGGAAGATGGACAGGACCGGACCTTCAAATCTGGCTTGTCTGACTCGCAGAAATATCCTTCTGTGTGTGAAAAGGGAGTATTAACAATCTGCGGGATAATGTGTAAGCCTCCCACTCCCTTCTCACCCTCCACGAAACCCTTCTGCGATTCCCCGTGAATTCTCATCTTAGAGTCTGAAAGGACGAGCTCTCCATCCTGCTTCTGATGCAGGGGCGCGTTGTAATCCATTTACTTCACTGGATCATGGATTGTAGAGAGTTCAAGTTTGCTTGACCTTCCCGGTAAAGTACTGTGAGAATTCTGTTTATAAGTATGAGCCCGAAATAATAATTGTCCGTTGTCTCTATTTCAGGTGCAGAACAAAGATTCCGAGATGAGCAATGGAACCGACGAAGGAAACTCAGGTGAGTTGTTTGATGAGAGGTTCCTTTAGTGTCCTTGTATTAATGCACTAATGCTTGTGTCTTTTTTCCCCATAGGGGCCGGGGTTCGGAAATGCCGGAGATATGGCACCGACCCGAAGTGAAAGGTGCAGTTCCAGTAGATATCAGGTAAGTCTTTAATGAGCGTTCAGGTAATGTCTTAGCATTCGCTCACTAACACTGATGTCTCTTTTTCCCCTTAGGGGCCGGGGTCCGGAAATGCCAGGATGCGGCACCGACCCGAAATGAAGTGGGAATGACCCAACAGGTAAGTCCTATGATGGCAAATGAAGGTTTTCTTATTCTCTTCCCTAGCTCACCTTTGTTCTTGTCTTTTTCTCCCTAGGCGCTGAAATGTGGTTGCGGATCCAGATGGTCGCTGATGAACATGGAGGCGCCTAGTAAAGGTGAGTGGAATGCGGCGCTGCAGCGATCGATGTGATGTGCTTTTAAAATGAATGTCTTCCTTTTCAGGATCGTCGGCGAAATGTCTCCGGAATGCGGGTTTAGCAGGTAAGGACTCTTCTTTCTCCTATTCTCTTCTCTTCTCCCTTTGCAGGTGTTCCAGGATGCTGGCGGGCGTGGCAGAAGTCAGGATGCAGTAGCAGACACGATGAGCGTCCAGCTGCTAGATGCAGAACAACGCGAAGCGTGAGCTGCTGCTTTGGCGTGGCTTAAATAGCCTTCAAAGTAGTTCCAGGTATGTATCCTTCCTCTCAGGTATGTATTCTTCCTCCGGCCACACCCATGTGGTTAAGTAGTCCCCAAAGATAAAGTAGTCCCATTCAGGCCTCTAGATGGCCCGGATGTTGCAGCATGGTCTGCATCAGGTAAGTTTACACCAAGCACCTTTAAACACAAAGTCATCTTTTATGAGCCTGGCGCCTATGGCGCCAGGACTGTTGTCCAATATGAGCCGGACTGAGTCCAAAGGGCCCTTACTTGGGGCTGCTGAGACTTCCCTCAGGGACATGATGTCTGCCTCTGGGGTAGCTAGGCCTGGTCTGGCTCCTTGGAGGTAGGCATCATGACAGTACCCCCTCCCAAGGCCCCTCCCAAGGTTGTTTTCTACAGGGGTTTTGGCTTGTTTGGGAATTTTCGGTGGAATTTTTGTATTAATCTCGGCGCGTGTACATGGTCGCTTGGTTCCCAAGATCTCTCCTGAGGTCCATACCCCTTCCAATCAACTAGATAGAAGAGTTTTGACTTTAACACCTTGGGATCCAATATGTCTTTAACTTCAAATTCTAATTCTCCATCAATCTGAATTGGTTCTGGTGGTTTGATCAGTCTGGTTCCTGGTTGCACCGGTTTCAACAGTGAGGCGTGAAAAACAGGATGAATTTGCATGTTTGCTGGTAGATCGAGTTTAAAGGCCACCGGGTTGATTATAGCTTTGATGGGATAGGGTCCTATGTATCTGGGGTTGAAAATCTGCAGTCCTTTGAGAGGTAAATGTCTAGTTGCTAGCCACACCTGGTCCCCTATTTGGTACGGTGGTGCTTCACTTCGATGTAAATCAGCATTTTCTTTGTACTTTCTCTTGGCTTGCTGAAGATGAGTCATAGCTTCTTTGAAAGCTCGGGTTATCGTGGAATGCAAATGATCTACCGCAGGCATTTCCAGGGTTTGAGGAGGGTCCAGGTCTGAGGTTCGAGGATGATGACCATACAAGCTGTAAAAAGGGGTTTGTCCTGTTCCAGAATGTACAGAATTGTTATATGCATATTCTACGATCCAAAGAATGTCTTTCCAATTGCATTCAGATTGGTGCAACATACACCGAAGATATTGTTCAAGGGTTTGGTTAGTTCTCTCGGTTTGGCCATCGGTTTGGGGATGGTGACTGGTGGATAGTTGTACATCAATTTGCGCCAGTTGACAACATTTCCTCCAAAAATGGGAAATAAACTGGCTTCCTCGATCTGAGACTAATATGGATGGAAAACCATGCATACGAACTATGTTCTCCAGAAATTCCTTGGCCAAGATGGAGGCTGAGGGTAACCCTTTTAAAGGGATAAAATGGGCCATTTTGGAGAAGAGATCCACAATCACCAAGATAGTGTTGTATCCATAGCAAGGAGGCAGGTCGGTAATAAAGTCCATCGACAAGGTGTGCCAAGGTTGTAGAAGACCGGCTGGTCTTTTTTTTTAACTTTATTTTGGGCGCAAACTCCACAAGACATCACAAAAGATTTTATGTCTTTTCTCCAGGATGGCCACCAGAATTGTGGTTTGATCTTTTCCTCAGTTTTAGCGATACCAGGATGTCCTTCCATTAATGTATCATGATAATGGGCAATAACGAGTTCTTGCAGTTCTTTGTTAGGCAGAAATAATCGCCCCTGGAAATACGGTAAATCGTTATTAACGGAAAAGTGTGACCCCTTTTGGCTCCATTCTTGTAAGGCTGTGGAGTCTAACAGTTGTTTAACTCGAGTTTGAGCGTCCTCAATAGTTTGTAAAGAGGTCAAACCCAAAATTCTCTGTTCAGGTATAATCAGTACAGGTTCTAATCTCAAATTTGTTTCTTCCATCCCAATCCGGGATAAAGCGTCCGCTTTGCCATTCTTGCAACCAGTGCGATATGTGATTACAAAATCAAATTCTGCAAAGAATAAAGCCCATCGGAGTTGACGTGATGATTGGGCTTTGGCCGTCTTTAAATATTGCAAATTTCTGTGATCTGTAATCACTGTGATAGTGTGTCTTGCGCCGAGGAGGTAATGACGCCAAGCTTTGAAGGCGGACTTAATAGCTAGTAACTCCTTGTCGGTGATTGCGTAATTAATTTCAGGAGCCGAGAATTTTCTGGACCAAAAGGCTACAGGGTGTAGTTGGTTAGTTATTGGATCCCTTTGAGACAGGACAGCTCCCATGGCTAAGCTGGATGCGTCGGTTTCAACAATGTAAGGGAGATCTGGGCGTGGATGCTTCAACACAGGTGCGGAGGTGAATTTAGTCTTTAGGTCTTGAAAGGCCTGTTCTGCCTCATGAGTCCATTCGAAGCGTTTATTCTTCCGTAAGAGAGCTGTGATGGGTTGGACCACTCGAGAAAATTCCGGGATGAATCTTCGATAAAAATTGGCAAAACCAAGCATGCTCTGAACCCCCTTCACAGAGCTAGGAGATGTCCATTTGAGGATGGCGTCCACCTTTCGCGAGTCCATTCGGGCTCCTTTAGGTGTCAGGATGAATCCGAGAAACTCGACTTCTGTGGTATGAAAAACACATTTTTCGAGTTTTGCAAACAGTTTGTGCTGGCGCAATTTTTCAAGAACTGCCCTGACATGTCTTCTGTGATCGGATTCCGAAGAGGTGTACACCAGGATGTCATCGATATATACGATGACACAAACATCGATAAGTTCCCGAAGAACATCATTCATAAAGTATTGAAAGGCGGCAGGTGCTCTGCACAATCCGAAGGGCATCACCTGATATTCAAAGAGCCCATATTTGCTGCGGAATGCAGTCTTCCATTCGTCGGCTTCTTTTATACGCACCAGGAGATAAGCTCCCGGGAGATCTAACTTGGTGTACATACAAGCATCTTTTACCTGGTCGAGAAGTTCAGGGATCAGAGGCAGAGGATAACGATTCTTAATCGTTATTTGATTTAGGGCGCGGTAGTCAATACATGTTCTAAGGTCGCCTTCTTTTTTCTGCACGAAGAACAGAGCGGAGGAAACAGGAGACTTTGACGGGCAAATAAAACCATTGGCAAGGTACTGATCTAAATACTGACGCAAATGAAGGTTCTCAGGTTCAGTAAGAGCATAAATCCTACTGCAAGGCGGTTGAGCATTGGGTACCAGATCGATTTGACAATCGTACGACCGGTGGGGAGGTAACGTGTTGGCCTGTTCTTTTTGGAAAACGTCTTGGAATTCTTGGTACTCAGCTGGTAGTTGTATAGTGGCGGAAGTTACTGAGGCCAGGCCCATATTTGGATTTCTTGGATAGCCTTCTCTAGATGGCCCGGATGTTGCAGCATGGTCTGCATCAGGTAAGTTTACACCAAGCACCTTTAAACACAAAGTCATCTTTATGAGCCTGGCGCCTATGGCGCCAGGACTGTTGTCAAATATGAGCCTGGCGCCAAAGGCGCCAGGACTGAGTCCAAAGGGCCCCTACTTGGGGCTGCTGAGACTTCCCTCTGGGACATGATGTCTGCCTCTGGGGTAGCTGGGCCTGGTCTGGCTCCTTGGAGGTAGGCATCATGACAGTTAGGTGCTTATACAACTAAATTGTGTTTCAAAGTGCCACAAGGCTAAATGGGAAGGGAACAGGGGAAAAATAACAATGGCAAAAACAGTCAAATACAGTCATGGTCCTACTAAACCTTGTGGCATTCGGACATGCAAGAGCAAAGAGGAGATCAGGAGATAGGGAGGGAGGAGAGGGTAGGAGTGGGCAAGTGCTGGTGGAGGGCGGGGAGGGAAGTGCTAAGGAGATCCAAGGAGGAGAACCTCAAGCTAAGTGATAGTGCAGGTGACTCACAAGGGTGGGCCTAAGGGCAGTCCAGCAAGGGGTGAAGGGGGCTGGTATTGACTGGGAAGAAGGGCCTGGAATACTGCCAAATTCATGAGTATCGGGACATCAGTCACAATGACAGTGGGGCGATTAGCAGCAAAGGGAAAGAGTTTTGAGGTACAGGAAGGCGTTTCCAAAGGGAGGCACCAGCCAAGGAGAGAGACCTGCCCCCCACTCTCTGCTTGGAGAAGTGTTTGAGTTAGAGGAGTTTAGGGCTCTAGCAGGGGAATATTTAGGGAGGGAAAGTTGGAGATGGTCCCAGGCCCCAGAAGGCCTTGTGGATGATTCAGAGGGTCTTGAATTTGATCCTTGCAAGAGATTTTAGGGATGGAGAGATATGGTCACTGGGCTAGAGGCCAAGGATAAGTCTTGCAGCCCTATTCTGGATTAGCTGGAGGGGGAGTAGGGAGGAAAGATGGAGATTGAGGAAGGGCTGTTGCAGTAGTCCAGTCTGGAGAGGACCAGAGCTCTGGAGACATTGAGCTTCTGGGAGAAGGTGAGGAAAGGAATAATGCCTCTGAGGAGGTGGAGCTGGAAGTGGGGCTTTTTAGTAATGTCCATGATGTTGGGGATATAGGAGTGAGCAAAATCAAAGATGGCCCCAAGGTGTTTGGCCTCACAGGATGGTGGTGGTAGAGGGCCCGGAGAAGGTGGCCAGAGGGTAAGAGTAAAAGAGAGCATAGGTATTCCAATCAGTAGGATCTCCGTCTAACTGGCATTAAGGCAGAGGTCGTTAAATGCACACCATGCCTGAATGGCAAACAGACAGTCAAGCTTCAGAGAGGAGCAAGAAGAGATAATAGAGGGAAGTTTGAAGGAAAGCTAAGTGTCATTGGCATAACACTGGAAATGAGGAGAGAGGGAGGAAATCAGGTGAGCAAGAGGGGCAATACAGATATTGAAGAGCCATTGCGATAGGATAGAGACCTGGGCAACGCCACAGGTAGAGATTGAGATGATGGACGAGAAAGGGCTCAATTGCAACTGGGGAGGGCGATTAGTGAGAACAGAGGTCAGCCTATCCAGTGCCTGGTCAGTGATGATGACGGTGTCACAGAGTCGTTTTATGAGGATGGAATGGTTGACTGTGTCAAAGGCAGAGAAGAGATCAAGGAGAATGAAAACAGCAGAGAGTTGGAGTCGAGATTTGCGAGCATGGTTTCATGGGTGTTCTGAAGAGGAGTTTCGGTACGTCTGTATGCATGGAATCAAGATTGATGTTCATGAAGGCAACCAACAAGATCAGTGTGGAGGGTCAGTCTGGGGAGTACCAGCTTCTCCAAGAGTTTACCCAGGATGAGGGTAGTACAAATAAGATGCGCGATAGTTAGCCGGGCTGGAAGAGTCAGCAGGCAGCTTTTTTTAAGAGAGGGTGCACAAGGTAGTGCTTGAGAGATAGAGGAAAAGAGCCAGTGGTGAAGGAGTTATGTTATGTTATGTTATGTTATGTTATGTTATGTTATGTTATTGTATTTATAACGCACACCTGGTACCCATAGGCTGATGGGCACGGACTAACATACAGAAAAACATACTGAATGAGTACAAAACAAGCTTAGTCTATGACAGGGCATAGGCTAGAACAACTAAAGCAGCTGTCTATGCAAAGAGCAGGGTCTTCAACTGCTTCTTGAACAGTTCCGTTGAAGATAATGTTCTAAGGATAGGCGATAGGGCATTCCAAGCAGTGGGAGCTGCTACTTCAAATGCGCCCTGTCTAGCCCTGTTAGAATTACTCCGAGGGACTTTAAGAGTATTAGTGTTATCCGATCTTAGTGCCCTCGTCTAGGCTTTTAAGTCGATGGCTTCCTTCAAATACAGAGGCATTTACCCCATAATGCATTTGTGGGTAGTGAGAAGGAGTCTAAACAGGACTCTTGCCCCAATCGGTAGCTAGTAAAGGCTCCTTCTGGTTTCGGAGACATGCTCCCTTTTGCCCAGGCTCTTCACCACTCTCACCGCCCCATTCTGGATCACCTGGAGGCGTTGCATCTCTGCCTTTGGGATACCCACTAATAGGCTACAGCCATAGTCCAATGTTGAGCCTATAATGGCCCTAGCCAGTGTTTCTGCATTTTTCTCAGAAATCAGCGGGCGAAGATGGTGGAAGAGATTATTAAAGTATGAGGATGACGAGACAAGATTGTTAACGTGGCCCTTCGTATTCATATGTTTATCCAGGTACATGCCTAGAGTCTTGACCTTATGCAGGATCTCAATAACACAATTATCTAGGGTGAAGCTCTTAAAGTTCGCCCCCAAGTTTTCTAGTTTCCTGGGAGTGCCCACCAGCAGAAGTTCAGTTTTGGCACTGTTCAGGGCCAGCCCGTTGGAGACCATCCAGTTTTGGATTTTAAGATAGATTTTATTTATACAAGCTTCATCTTTTTGGTGCACACCTGAGATGGGTAGGACACATTGCGTGTCATCTGCATAGTTCGCAAATATGATCCCCTCCTCCTCCAGCATCTGGAAGAAGGGGATCATAAAGATATTATAAAAAGAAGGTGACACGCACGCCTCCTGAGGAACTCCATACAATAGAAGCACAGGGTCCGCTTCTGCTAACTCGCTGGCCACTCTGCTCTGTCTACCATTCAAAAGTATGATATCCATTGGATTGCCTCTTCAGAGAAAGAAGCATTCTCTCTTAACTTGGTGGACAGAATGGAGTGGTTTATAAGGAAGGGAAAGGGGGGGATCCTCTTTGTATTTTATAGAGGGGCCTGAGTCTGGAGGACGAATTTACACTGCAAATTGGAAACTTCTACAAACAGAAGATTTTAGCCCCGAAAAGCCTAGATTCGCATTTAAAAGAAGTAACAACATAAAGGATCGCCTAGTACACACATACCCAGGCTCCACAAAAAAATCCAATCAGACCAACCTATTGGGATCTCCCCCCTGTCATCGGACATTACAGATGTGGCAACTGCTCAGTATGCAATCTGACAAAGGACCAAAAAACCATCTCGCTTAATGGCTTAGAATGGAAGTACAAAACCTTCACCAACTGCCGTACCAAGTGGAGTATTTACGTAATACGGTGCCCCTGTGATCTATTATACATCGGCAAAAGTAAAAGAGAGGTGAGGCAACGTATTTGCGAACACAGATCATGCTTAAAAAACGTTGTTGAGGACAAACCTCTAGTGGCCCACTTCAGCAAACTTAAACATAAATACACAGACTTTCAATGGGCGATCATCCAAACCATAGATGAAAAGGAACGAGGAGGTGACAGAGACCTAGCCCTGAGAAAATTGGAACAGAAATGGATCCACAGATTAGATACGGTGAAGAACGGATTAAATATCTGCATAGAGTGGAACCTTTTCTTCTAAATACACCTTAATTACCTCCCACCAGTATACTCCCCCACTTTCCTCATGAACCAATTATCATGTTAGATAGAATGGAATGAGATGCAAAAGTCTATGCATGTTAATGTCCGCAGTTTTGTATTAATCAAAATACACATGTACGTGCTCTGTATTACTGAAATTCAATCTCAAAATGTATGAAATGCAGACTGTACCGTTGAAAAACACATGGACTACACAGCCCCCCTGTATACTTTGCAAGTCACGGGATAATTCCACTGGGCAGACAGTAGACGCCCATCTCTGACGCGACATAGCAACAGTATCCCAGCCATGAACGCACGTACACTTTCTTTTCCCACACATGCGCGGGAACTCCACCACTATTTACTCACGCATGCGCAAACCATTTGGGTTCACATTTTCTGGCTGCCCGCCTCACCGACGTGACACCACGCATGCGCGGAACACGGTCAGCGACACAGCTCACTTCAGGAGCTCTCCCCAGTACGAGAAGGTAAGCACCTCGCCCTCTCCTTCGAGGCGTTACAAGTGACTATAACAGTCTATTGACATCCCTTTTAGGATACATTGTCTATATATTATAACATGAGACATGTGTCCACGCACAGTTAACTACACCCTGTACTGGCCAATAATAGGCAAACAGCACCTTAATTTCTCACGTGCACAGTGTCAATTTCATGACACAAGTAGGACACTTGCATCTAACACACGCTGTGTCCTATATATTGCAGCGGAGACTTCTCCTGCAACTCCAGAGAACAATCACCACCTGGTCTGGCACACTCGGATTCGCCATTCCCCACGCACCATCCTGCCCTGAGACAATATACTGTTGAAGACAGGTATGTCTGAGCCTAGCATCATGCTTTTTTAGTTTCTTATTCTATAGAACCCTTTTAAACAGCACATGTCCCCCCCTTTTTTTTCTTGTTCCTTATCCACAGCTTGGTCAGAGAAACACACAAGACTACCCGATTTCACAGTCCTGAGGAAAGCTATAGAACAACCCACCATCTACTTCTGCGTTGTTATATAGCTGGAAACACATCTAAGTGTCGACTCCTTCTCAGTGCATGAACAATAATATTGCATTTGATAAACTTTGTTGTATTAATGACTAAGTGTTGTTGACATTATATGCCGATACAATATAATGAAAATACAATTTGTGACAATGGACTTTTAATCTGTCTATGTCTTTTTAAAAAATCTTTTGGGGTGTGTCCCAAATAAAAATTCTTAAGCACCCGTGAAAATTTGTTGTTGGGTTCTATTACAAAAAAATCACAAGTCTTACTAGCGTAGACTTGGTCTCATGTATGCTAGCGCGACACCTGTTAGTGTCTCAGAGGAAGAGGCAGCCTGAGTCCAACCCCCTTTTCTTTGCAGAATGGAGTGGTCCACCAGGTCAAAAGCCGCAGAGAGGTCTAGAATCAACAAGAGAGAGATCTTGCCCTTATCCATCCCTTGAATAAGGTGAGATTTAAGGGCGACAAGAGCTGTCTCAGTGCCATAGTTGATATGGAAGCCTGATTGATATTTGTGCAGAATTCGATTTTGTTCCAAATATACAGAAATCTGATTATATGCAACTCGATCCAGAATCTTCAGAAGGAAAGGAGTATTCGTAATCGGTCTGGAGTTGGAAGGTGTTAGCGGGCACACATTAGGCTTTTTCAGTAAGGGTGTAATTTTTTTTTATTATCAGGCACTATATTTGTCTGAAATGAGGCATTCACAAATTTCGTAAGTGCCGGAATTAGGATGGGTAGACACTCCTTTATTATAATGGAGGAGCAATGGTCTCCTTTGTAGCTTGTGCTTTTGAGTTGACTAATTGTTTTTGCTAATTTGTCCTCAGAAATCCGAGTAAAGTTAAATATGGCTAGATCTTTCTCCTTGGCTATCTGGCAATGTAACTTTTCTTGCTGACCTCTTGAGTGGTTACAGAGGTCGGAAATAGCTGGGGTGAAGGAGTATATGTTGTTGTTAATGGTTCTGGAGGAGCAGGGGAACACCCGTTTGGAGGAGACCTTCATAGAGCAGACCACTTTAGAAACCTCATGCGGTGCTGTGGGCAGGAGGAAGGAGAGTGAGGGGGGTGGAAGGAAAGGAGCCAAGGGAGGCAGGGGGGCAGGCATAGGAGTGTAGGAGAGTAATGATGAGATGTCCTGAGTTTCTGATGTGAAATGGGAGGCCAAGGCAGTGCAAAGAGCCTGGGAAGGGAGGGGAGAGTTGGAGACTGCGGCTGGATTAGCACGTGCCTTGCAAATTTTGAAAAGTTTGTCCGTGTTGTTAGTGGCTCCGGACATGCAGGCTTGGATGTGGGCCAGCTTCTTGGAGCAGATAGAGAAGCGATATTGCCTTTGGAGCAGGTGGCCGGCTGGTTTGTCAGAGGGTAAACCCAAGGTATGCCTCTTTCATTCAGCAACTCTGCAATTGCATTTCAGAGATGGTAGATCCAGCTATTGTTCTTGGAGACAGGTCTTAGGCCGATCATCATGACAGGGGCAAGGATGTCAAGGGTGTAAGAGATGGATAGGTGCGAGTTAGCAAGGACAGAGTCAGAGGGAGAGTCAGATTTGGGGATGGCAAGGGGGATGAAGGTAGAGGAGAAAGCAGCGACTGACACCCGCTTCATAAGTCGGATGATGCAACAGAGACTGGCAGTGCTGGGGGGGGCTCAGTTAGAGGGCCATGGGGTCCCTGGCGAGATGAGAGGAGAGAATGGTCAGAACAAGAGGGGTGGTGGGGTGGTGACAGGATTATAGATAGGGATGTCACCAGAAATGAGGGAGTCCAGGGTGTGACCTGCAGAGAGGGTTGGACCAGAATGGAGAATAGGGAGAGTGCGAGAGAGAAGTCACAGAGGACACAGAACTGAGAGGTGGACGATCAAGGGAGTTGAGGTGGATGTTGAAGACACCAAGCAGGAGGAGTTTGGAAGATGAGGTTGATAGGCAGGAGGTTGGGTTGGACCATTCAATGAGGAAGCGATAGATAGGGCCACGGGGCCTATAGATAGTGGCAAGGGCAAGAGAGATAGTAGGTGATACCGCAAGCTTGCAGACAAGGGATTCATAAAAGGAGTAGGATTGAGTAGGTATGATGGAGGCAGGGACCTATTCAGGGAAGATCAGGGCCACTCCACCTACAGGCCTGTTGGGTCTAGGTTTGGAGAGGATTTTGTAGCCCTCAGGAAGGAGAGTGTCAAGAGCAGTGACAGAGCTGGCATTGAACCATATGTCGGTAAAAGCGTGGATATCTAGGTCAAAGTCTTCTTGAAGGAGACAGTTGGCATAGGAGTGTTTGACAGCAGAGCGAGCATTCAGAGTAGCTAAGTGAAGCTGGTTATCACCTCTGAAGGTTTTCCAAGGGGCAGTACAGGTGCATGGTACTCCTGTCGGTGGTGGTGGAGAGGAGAGGAAAAAGGAGTGGCAGGAGAAGGGAGGATGTTTATGAGAGAGAGCAGGCAGCAATCACAAAATAAGAAGAGTAGGTTGAGAACCTTGGGCCACGATAGTACCACTGTGATAGACATTAATGATACACCTAGAGGATGAGAAATAGGCCAGGAGTACTTTCAACCAAATGCCACCATTAATGAGTGAGGAGGAGAAAGGGGAAAGAGTGGAGACCAGCTGGGAGGGTCCATAGGTCAGGAGAGGGGACAGAGAAGAGTATGTCTGTAATAGTCTGCCTGGAAGTTGCATTGACATAGTTGTCAGCAATAGGTAGGCCTGCATTTGAGTCCAGGAGAGCGTTCTTCAGTTTTTCTCTTCCAGACTTTGTGAGAGAGGTAGGATAGGTGATCAAATGGATGATGCACAGATGTAAGGGTATGCACTGGAGCCAAACCGGCTTGCACATTTTCACTATCCAGTTTGACTTACTTTGGAAAGCTTTTTATATATTTGCCTTACATGAAAGAAAGAAGGCCGCTATCTATTGGTTATATATGTGATATATATGTTATTTGCTTTTCTAAATGCAAGACTAGGAGCTGTTGTGGGTGTTATCCTAAACAAATTATGTGTAATTAAAATAATGGCAGGAACAAACTGTTTGTAATGTGTTACATAAGGAAACTAAAGCACAGTGAAGTAAAGTGATTTGGCCAATATCACAAACTACAGACAAACGGAGGAGGAGGGATTTTAGGTCAACTTTCCAGGTACTTTCATTTTTAATTCAGAAAGTAGACTATGGGGGGGCATTATGATCCTGGTGATGTAAAACGTGGGGGTATTTTTTTAAATGTATTTTTAGCATACATACAGTACCTATCCCTGTATTACCGCAACATTACAAGCAGTGGGAATGCCGTAGTTCCTCATTCCATGAAGTTCCATAGGACTCCACGTAGGGATGTACCTGAATTACCGGCACCTTTGCTACCAGTGCCGGTAATTCCAGCAGTTTTTTTGCTGGTGGGGTCAAGTACATCAAGTAACCAGCAAACCTGTAGTTTGGCGGGGTGGTAAAAGTATGGTTAACGGATTTACCAGCATTATAAGCAGCACTTTAAACAGTGGGCCAGACTTATAATGATCCAGATAGGGAGTGATTAAGGGTTCGCCAGTATACCGCTGTTAGGATTGATTTTCCATACTCTGGCCTGGTGAACAGATGCATAGAAGGCTAACCTATATTGTGACAGGAACCACGCTGGGAAGCTGTAGCCAAACCAGTTTAGGTAGCAGTGACAGGCGGTCTAGGCTAAGTTCTTCAGAGGTGGTGAGCTTTTAAGGGGAGGAACCTCGAACACCAACATCAGCAAACTACAATTGATTCAAAAAGGGCCTCAAGAGCAGCACTAGGGGTAAAAACGTTTGAGCATATTACCAAGATAAGAAAGGATGCCCACTGCCTACCTATCAAAGCTAGAATTATCTTCAAAACTCTCTGCATCACTCACAAATGTCTTGCTAAAAAAGCCCCAATCTATCTCAACAACGCCCTTCAGAAAAAAGAATTCAGCAGAACTCCTAGATCTAACGACAATTTATTCCTAGTGACTCCCCGGTATAAAAATACCAGAGCAGGGGGTAGTAGCTTTCAGGTCTTAGCAATGGAACTCCCTCCCTATCATTGTAAAAAAAGAGACCTCGCTCCCCGGCTTTAGAAAACTGCTAAAAACTTGGTTAGTCAATGAATGAGACTAAGAGAACAGGTTGCAAGAGTTAAGTTGTGTTTATATATATAGTTGGCATCCAGTATAAAATAAAATAAAATCAAATAAAGGGGTCCACAATGAGGTCTCACAATGGGAATCAACGATTACAATGAGACAGGGTGTATAAAAATATAGTTATTTATTTATGGCAAAAACACACTGTAGAAAAATCCCGGATTGTAACTGGGCTATGGCCTCCGCTATTTCGGTTTCCTCTAGCTCTCTATCAAGGTTTGTTCTCTGCTGCTCCGATAATTGTGGGATCACGATTTTGTCCAGAAAGGACGAATCTGTTGGGGCACCTGGAGCCCTGTACAGATCAGCATAACATTTAGTGAATGCCTCTTCTATCTCCGAGTCTGTTTGGGCTGTTCTATTTTGGTTGTCAAAAATCTGCCTGACATATCTGAGTCCCTCCTCGTGTTTCTCCAACCATGCGAGTAACTTGCCCGCCTTATCACCAAATTTGCAGAGCCTAGTCCTTGACTCCCTGTGTGCCTGTTTTGCATTGTCTAGTGCCGTGTTGCGAAGGGATTCCCTATCTTTTACAAGCGAGCGGTGTATCTCTGGAGAGGCACCTAATATATAATATATCTAATATATAATTAGTTCCCCATTTTTCCACCTCTCCCTCTTCCTCAACAACCTTCCTGTGGTATTCTTTCCTTCTGTTACGCCTCCAGGCAATCATCTCCCCTCTAAGCACTGCCTTGTGTGCCTCCCACAGTGTGACAGGGTCCTCTACTGTGTCTGCGTTTATTTCAAAGTATTCATCAGATTTCACAGTAATAAACTCTAAAAATTCGGGAAGGCCCAGATAATAGTTATTCAGTCTCCACGTCTTGGCGGGCATTGGCCCACTTGTGCTAATCGCCATCTCTAGGGGAGAATGATCTGAGATCCCTTGGGGAAGTAGTTCTGCGTTAATTACTCTACACGCCTCGGGTGTTGGGAGGAAGAAATAGACAATCCTGGACTAGGACACGTGGGCTCTTGAGTGGAAGGAAAAGACTTAGTCTGCAGGTTGGAGTTCCCTCCAGACGTCACATAGGCCTAGCACAGATGAAAAGGTAGCCAATCTAGTCGGTATGTTGGGGTTGTAATTCCAAATGTGAGTTCGGTCGTGTGAGTTGCATAGCACATCGTTGAAATCCCCCCCCAGAATCCACACATCCGGCTGGTAATGGCCCGGTAAGGGGGTCACCTCTCCCAGTAGCCCTTCTCCCAATCCAGGCGGGGAGTATATTGCTAATATTCCTATTGTTTCGGCCAGAGCGTGCCTCGCACCAGTACAAACCGGCCGTTGGGATCCTGCTCCACCGCACTTAGCTCGAATGAGAGATGCTTATGGCAGAGGATCAAGACTCCCCGGGACCCCTTAGTGATAATTAGTTCTGTGAAAAAACTGGCATGTCGAGCCAGCTAAGTGGGTCTCAGTGAGGAGGGCCACATCAGTGGAGCACCTGTTCAGGAAATGAACAATGAGGCGTTGTTTAATGCTCAATCCCATGCCATTCCAAGTGAGGAATATAAGGGGTTTGAAGTGGTCCACAGTTGTTAGTGGGATCCGTGCATCCGGCATGTGGTCAGTAGTGATTTGTGTTGAGAGTTATGTTATGGAGGATGTGGTGGCATCTGCAATGAGCGTTTGCCGCATTTGCTGCTGTGGACATAGCGGTCACATGGAACCGCGGTGTGTTTGCCCAGGATAGAGTGGGTGACAGCCTCTTAAGTGGCAATGAAACTGGTGTAACTACCCTGTAAATATATCTATAAACGATTCCCCTTGCCCCATCCCTATACTCCACCCCAACCTGAAGTATCTGTCGCCCGAACATTGCTGACACTGGGGAACTAGCGCTACAGTGTTACTTAACTAGATAAACTCTCCCAAGTCAGTCGTATCCGGTACTCACTGTCCTCTCAGAGGTCCCGGGGGGATTTACTTGGCAGCCAGCTTGGCCGACGACGTCAGAGTTGGAGGCGGGTAAGGCGTTGATGAGGCTGGTAGCAGGTGGGATGACGACCCGCATCAGTTCGATTATTAGGTAATTGCCGTGCCTCATGAATCCTTTCTATGTTTGAGTGTCCTCAATGTTCCACATTTCTTTCCAGTTACGGTATTTCTTGCAGAATGGCCTGTCTTGGGGGTCTCTCTTGAGGTGGTCTGTTTTGTGGTCTGTTCCCAGGGTCTGGTGCTGACCAGTCCCCATCAATATGGGTTTTGGCCCATTTCCAGGCTTCCTGCGGGTCGGTAAAATGGACTGTAGTGCCCTGGTGCTGTATCCTAAGGTGGGCTGGGAATAGAAGTTCATATTTTACAGTCATAGAATGAAGCTTCCTCTTGAGATGTTCAAATGACTGCCTGGCCCCAATGAACCTTTCGGGTGTAGTCAGGGAAAAAGGCGATCTTATTGCTGTTGTATGTGATCAACCCCTTTGTCCGGGCCATCTGCAATATTGCATCCTTGTTGCAGTAATTCAAAGGTTTGGCAATAACCGTTCTCGGGGACGCTCCAGGAATTGGTCTGCCTGCTGGGATCCTGTGGGCCCACTCGATAGTGAAGAACTTTGAGAGGGTTTTTGGCGCAAAAAGATCTGCCAACCATAGCTCCAAGAAGACTTCCATACTGGGCCCTTCTGTGTTTTCTGGAAGGCCCAGTATGTGGATGTTGCGCCTTCGCAATCGGCCCTAACTTTCGTCCACACGAGCTTCCAACGTTTTCAGGCGTGTTAGTGCCTATGATAGTTGTTACTGCTCCCCACCAAGGCCGTCCTCCACTCCGGACACCCGATTTTCTACCTCTCCAGTTTGGGCCAAGAGTTTGTGGAGCTCGTGACAGAGGAAGGACACTTCAGCTGAAATACCGTCCATCTTCTTCTCCATCGAGGAGAACGAGTTGGCAATGGCCGCCATCACGTCCTTCAGAGTCAGGGAGTCATCTGATGGTGTCAGGGTCGGTTGTGTCTCAGCACTCAGAGTTGCAGGGGAGGAAGTCATGGCATACTGGTCGATAGTACTCTGTGTGGTGGTTCTTTTACTTTTGTCCTTTCCCATCTTCACTTCCGGTGGTGCGCCAGGTGTAGCGTGGTGGGGCGATATGAGAGGGACACAGGATGCATCGTCTGCACCATAGGGTCACCAACAGGTTCGAGTGTCGTAGTGATCCTTGACGCAGTCAGGTGTGGTTCATCGATTACCTCTTGGGGATGACCCCAGGGCAGTTGTGGATCTTCCCACTCACTCAGTGGTCTTCGGCTGGGGAGTCACAACCTGTGTCAGTCCGGGCTCTTCCTTACTGTGACGTTGTCTGTAGTGCTGTCCACTGGCAGAATAGGGGTGTGCGGGGTAAAAATATAAGGCCAGGTTATCCAATATCACCACTGGGTGAGCGTGCCCAGTTAGCAAGGGCCAGCTTGTGAATTGTCCATGTGTGGGTTGATCATATGTGCTGTGTTGTTTGGTTTCGGGGTAATGTACACTCTAGCATGGGCTCCCCAAGCCCCAGTGTCTCTAGGACATAGTGATGTGTCCTGGGGCGCTCCCTCAAGCATACGTTCTATTTGTAGCCCATTCCCTCACCTGGTAGCCATGAGGCGGCATCCTGCGGACCCATGTGCACCTTCTGTGCTGTTGATGTCACTAGGTCTTATTGGGAGGAGAATCCTCGAGGGTGTCTGGCTCCAATGCTGCTATCCTCTGCCCGGTGCCGTTTTGGTGTATTGGGGACGGGGTTGGTGGGCTTCAATTTTAGGCATGTTTGTCCGTTTGCTATCCACAGACTCCTGCAGTTTCACTGTTTCCCACACTTTGATGGCTGGGGCTCTTTCGTGACACCTTCAGTTAGTTATCCGAAGTCTCTCATACCCCAGGGTCCTATTTTACATGCCACTTTATCTCAGACACTGTGGCACGCCCCATCAGCACAATGACACTCCGAGTGGGGGCGCAGCAGCTCATACGAGGTCCATCCTGGTGAGTCGGGCCGGCCCGCCAGGAAGTTGGTGCTGTGACGGAGTCCGTGCGGCCTGCAGTGTATTCGGAGCTCACCGGATCCCACCCGGCCACAGGAGCGGGTTGGCCTGGGGCCGTTGGAGGTCCACGCCAGGCGGGAGTGGCCTTCACACCTTCCCGCCGAGCGGGCGTCGTGTCAGGTTGGTCGCTCGGTATAGGACCTCAGGCCGGGAGCCAGCAGCAGATCGAGGGCTGGCCGTGACAGCAGTCGGGCGGACCATCCAACCCTCTCCCAACCTCTGCAGTCATGCGGTGAGGCTGTGTATAGCCTCAGTGTGGCGGTCCAGGTTCGGCATCCGCTTCACCAGTAGAGTCCCGCAGGGAGATCGCACCAGCAACCCCTCCGTCATACAACACAGCCGATCGGGTCCGTCAGTTGCTCAGGTTCAAGGTGCAGTCCAGTATGCACCAGCCACAGCTCCTCGCAGAGGCAAGTCAGGTGCTTGGTCGGGGAAGCCTCAACCTTTCGTCCCTGTAGCTCAGCAGCGAGGGCCCCCTGATGGCACGTATTACTGGAGAGTTCCCTGAGAAGCAGGGTGTGAGACCACATCAGTGCAGGGGCTCAGGCACAGCGCGGGAAAGTCTCCTCGTCACCTCCCCCTTTCTTAGCTCGCCTCATTGCAGTAGCAGGCCCTGAAGGTTCTCAAATAGTGAGAACGTCGCACCCGGGTTCCGATTTCGGTCAGGAGTCACGCTGCTGCCATATGATAGCTCCACAGGGCTCAATAGTGTAGGTGGGTTGTATTTAATAAATGGTGTCCCCGATCTCTTGTGTATTCCGTTCTGGCAGCCATCTTGGGAAGCTTCTTCCTCACTGCCGCAGCGCGTAGCACCTTGTCCGTTGGTTAGCTCCGGAAGGCTTGTTAATGCAGACCCGAAAACGTCACGCACGGCAGACATTCACACTCCTGTGGGTGAGAATTCTGTGGAAATCGTACCGCCAAAGCAGGATATTTGCCAGGATATCATTGGCGGCCAGCGGAGCCTACGAGGTTCACATCCGCTGCGCTCGCATCCTGGCCATGCCCCCCAGTTATACTGCATTCTTAATCAATGTACTCAATTGGCACGGATTTCTTCATTTTCAACACCCTCCGCAAAACCTTTAACTCTGGTACCTCAAGACGCCTTAAATAGTTCCAGCCCTAAATGTCCACACTAAACATCATTATCAACAATATCTTTGCTCTATATAGAGTTAATTACATGTGTACCCGAATGGCCACCATATGCTCCTGCAAATTTACAAATAACCCCTGCCACTTGTTGTTCAGTTTTTTTTAGTGAGGCATTTCCAATAATGCTCATCCCATCCCAGGTTTTCATCAATTATCTCCCCTAGATATATATGTGTTTTTACGTGCTCCAATAGTTGTTGGTCAATGACCCATTTTGTCTTCCTCATATGAACCCCCACTGGACTAAACACCATTATCTATGTTTTCACTATGTTGATCGTATGCCCATTCAATGCAGTGCAGTCATCAAGAGCATCAAGTTTCTTCAGTACCCTAGTCAGGGTGTAGTCAATCAAAAGAAGGCCGACATAGCCACGCCAAAATTAAGCAACCTTACCAAACTTCAACGGGCATAGCTCATCCAGATCTATTACTGCACGTATATCAGCCAAGTGCAAATTGAAAAGTCAAGGAGCCAATATACATTATTGCTTGACACCTTTCTGCATCGGTATCCAGTTTGTAACCCTGCCCGTTCCTTCCAGTGTCACTTTGACAGCAGTGTTACTATGCAATTGTTGTATCATGGTCATTAGACCCCTTGGTATTTTCGAATCCAACAGCTTATTCAACAAACTTTGTCTTAACACTGTGTCAAATGCTGCGCTCGACTAATGTCAGCAGATCTGTTAGTGTGCTTGTTCCTTTACGGAATCATACATCCATTACAGGGATAATATTATGGCTATTGTTCCAGCATACAAGTTGAGTCAGTAACACTCTTACGAACTTTGCTGGTGTATACAGCATAGCCAGCATCCTATAGTTTCGGGGGTCAATTATACGCCATCTTTTGGACACAGGAAGTACGATCCCATCCTTCCATGATTGTGGTACCTTACCAGTGTTACTAATAGCAATCAATAGCCGGTGCAGTGCCTTTGGCCCAGAGTGTAGGCTCCAACTTTAGCGAAGCATTGCATGTCCTGTCAGGTCCAACCACCAGTGAGGAATTACATTTTTCATTATCTCAATCAGTGTTGCAATTCTGATGTGAAATTCCCACATCCCCTGCAGGAAAGGTGTACTTTGCAGAATATTGTTGCTGCTGCCTAAAGTGCATGCTATAAATACCTCCCATTCAGACTCGTACACATCATTAATCATAATATCAGGGCAAGTTTGCTGTTAATATTCCTCCAAAAATCTCTGTCACCCCTGACCAACACACGATTTACCAAATCCATCAATTCATTCTCATTTTGCTCTTTAAAACATCTACCTAGCCATTTTTTTAAATCTGGATTGCCGTTCTCTTACAACCATGCCCAGATTGGTCTTATTCCATTCTCCTCGTCTACCGCTATGATTCTGCAGCATGATTCTAATGTCTTTCCTAAGATTTTTGATTTTTTCTTATTGGAGCCTTTGATCATAGCGATGCCTCCTTTTATTCCCCATGACGTATTGGCTGGTAGAAGACTCTGCAACCTCCTCAATCCTTACCATGATGCCGTCAACCTTCTCGATTGTAGTGGTGTATAATATACTGTGAGAATTCTCAATCCCCTCAATTAAAACACTGAACTCCTTTTTAAGAACCTCATTCACACATTGCAAATTGGACAGGTTCCATCTAAATCTATTCATTCCTGCGTTCACCTGCCCGGTAACGACAGCATCCATTACTAACTGATCTTAAAGTTTGGCAAGTGGTCACTTTCAGTACGTACCCACATTCCCATGACTGTGATCATTGAGAGCGCAGCTCTATTCACAAACAAGTAGTCCATCATGGGCAAGGTTTTCCTCCCTGTACCTCCCCTGTAAATTCTCTTCCCTACAGGTACTGCTGCCGTCTGCTATAAAGGAAGCATTTAATTCTAAACGGCACGCACGGCCGTATTGTCTCACCTTTTGTCTTTTGTCTCCCCATTGGATCTCTTTGTAGCACTTCTCCTCTCCTTTGCATTCTGCAGTTTTGCGAGTACTTCAGGAACCATATTGTATGATTGTGTGCACGAGTGGCAGAGAGCAAAGCACTCTCGTTGTTGATTGTTGTGAGGGACTGAACCGAAAGTAGTTTCTGTGAACTACATTTCCCAGGATCCCTAGGGTATATTTTCTTTGTCCAGGCGGTTCAGCGCTGGCGCTTCTGGGTCGCGTCGGTCTTCACCGGTCATGCCGCGCACCCTATATATCTTGTGGACACCTTGTGCAGCTCATCTCTTCCCTACAGGTACTGCTGCCGTCTGCTATTAAAGAAGCATTTAATTCTAAACGGCACGCACGGCCGTATTGTCTAACCTTTTGTCTTTTGTCTCCCCATTGGATCTCTTTGTAGCACTTCTCCTCTCCTTTGCATTCTGCATTTTTGCGAGTACTTCAGGAACCATATTGTATGATTGTGTGCACGAGTGGCAGAGAGCAAAGCACTCTCGTTGTTGATTGTTGTGAGGGACTGAACCGAAAGTAGTTTCTGTGAACTACATTTCCCAGGATCCCTAGGGTATATTTCCTTTGTCCAGGCGCTTCAGCGCCGGCGCTTCTGGGTCGCGCCGGTCTTCACCGGTCATCGCCGCAGCTCGCTGGCTCGTGGGAAACCTCGGCTTTTAGCGGGGGCTTCAATTACGTTGGCAAGCAAACGCCTCTCCCTTTTAAGTAAGTTGCTCACGTATCCTGCATTAGGTCCATTATGTGCCTGAAGAAAATATCACGCCAATCCAACATGAAGTTCAAGATCGCACCCTTGCTGGTGCTATCTTTCTCCCTTCTCAACACATGCTCGCTATATAAGCATGGTGTGGAAATCTCCGACCTAACTAATGAACTCAAGCCTGACTTTTTCGGTATAACTGAAACCTGGCTCAACCCTGACCTTCCCACCCAAGCCACACTCTCCACGCCCGACGACTACACTCTTTTTAGAGCAGATCATCTGCAGGGTAAAGGTGGCGGAGTGGCCTTGTTATGTAAATCAAAACTTGAATGTTATGAAATTCCTCATACCTCTCCAGAAAGCTGTGAGAGTTTATGGGTAAAAATAAAAACCTCTCCACATACCACTTTAAACACACTCACGATCTATCGCCCACCCAAAGTCATGCCCCTATTTGAAGAGCAGCTCAGTGACCTACTGGCTCAGATCTGTACCACTAAAGGCCCAGTTATCATCATGGGTCATTTTAACTATTGGGCCAATGACCAACAGGATAAAACAGGCACCAATCTGATGGATACCATCACCTCCCTTGGCCTTACCCAGTGGATGAAATCCCCCACGCAAAGTAAGGGACATACCTTAGACTGGCTCCTGTCTCAAAATGCCAATATCTCTGACATCTCGGCCACACCATGTATTTGGTCTGACCACTTTCTTATTCAAGCCAAGATTTCACTACCCTCCCCTCCTCCTAAACTTAATGCCAACCCACGCATACAGAAAATGTCTCGCAACCTTAAAAATCTTACAGCTCCAAATTTTGCCACACTGCTGTCTTCCAAACTTCAACCCCTTGACAACTTTGTTGACTCCTCGAAACTTATCAATCATCTGTCTACCAACATCAAAGAAACAGTTAACGACCTTGCCCCATTGAAAATGAAGGCAATAAAGACCGAAACCACAAAGAACACCTGTTTCACTAATGAAATTCTTGTGGTCAGACAAGAAAAACGAGCCCTCGAAAGAGTCTGGAGGAAAGACCCAGCGATAACACTCTAACCAACTACAAAAAATCCATCCTCAATTATAAAAAACTCATCACAGAAGCTAAGGCCACACATTATAACGCAAGGATAGTGAATGCTCAATCCAACACTGGGGAGCTTTTCAAAATCTTAGCGGAGTTCCAAAGTCAGCCCCCAACCATTAATAATATCATTAAGGACAATAAATGGTGTCAGGGCATACATGATGCCTTTCTACTCAAGATAGATTCTCACAAAGAAAAAATAAATAAAGCTCTAGGCAATGTAACATCCCCGCAAATCCCCATAGACACCATTCTGCCCAATACCTGCGAATACAACATCCCTCAATTCTCCTTCACACACTTCTCTGAGGATGAAGTACTCAAAATCATAAAGGACCTTAAAGACATGTCTTGTCTTGCTGACGACTGCCCCACATGCACTCTTAAGGAGTCTTTAGAAACTCTGGTTCCATGGATTACCAAACTGTTCAATCTCTCTTTTGATGAGGGACTGGTACCAGAACTGCTAAAATCAGCGTGGATCACACCTTTATTGAAATAGGAAAATCTTGATCCAGCGAACAACGACAATTACAGGCCCATTACCAATGTGCCATATGTTCTCAAGATAATTGACAAACTTGCCTATTTACAGTTACAAGCCCATGTCGAAAAATATAACATCTTGGGTACCCGTCAGTAAGGCTATAGGGCTCGTCACGGGACTGAAACAGCAATGCTAGATCTTAAATCTACCTTAGCTAGCATAGCTGATAACAATCAAGCTGCTTTGCTCATGTTATTAGACCTCTCTGCAGCCTTCGACCTAGTTGATCACAGCTTACTGGTGTCAAGGCTCGGAGAGGTCGCCAACTGCTCCATAATTGCATCCAGATGGATTGCTTCCTTTCTGGGTCCCAGAATGGTGAGGGTCTGTGTTGGCGATAATCAATCTTCTCCAATATCAAAGACATACGGAGTTCCTCAGGGCTCCTGCCTATCGCCTCTGCTTTTCAATCTTTATATTCGTCCCCTTCTTGACCTCTTAAACAAATTAGGAGTGCAATACACGAACTACGCTGATGACACTCAGGTGGTCATACAGCTAAGTGGCGCCTATAGCAGCGATACAGTAACCATCAATAAAATATACAAAGCCATACAAGACTGGATGGCCTGCAATTCTCTTGCCCTGAACGACAAAAAAACTGAACTCCTCATCGTGGCATCTAAAAACACCCGGGCGAAACTCGACTCCAACTATGCTAGTTTCCATATTGCCGACAATACCATTCTCGTCCAAAAGAAAGTCAAGACCCTTGGCGTCGTTCTTGACGAAGAACTTTCTATGAAGTCCCATGTCTCCAGCATTAAATCTAGCTGCGGTCTTATAAATAAAAGAATAGGCTATATTCGACCATTCATCTCGGAAGAAAACTGTGCCCTTCTGTCCACTGCACTGATCAATTCTAGATTGGATTATTGCAACAGCCTCCTAGTGGGCAACACAGCCTCCAATATCCAATCATTACAAGTGGCTCAGAATAATGCTGTTCGTAATATCTTCAATCAGTCCCGTCGTACACACATTTCCATCTTTAGGAAAAAACTTCATTGGCTTCCCGTTAAACATCGGATAACGCACAAGATATTGACCACGACCCACAAATGCCTCAGCCTCTGTAGCCCCACTTATTTGTCAGCCCGCATTAGCATTAAATCTAACGCGAGGAACCTTTGTTCATCCTCTGCCACTATTCTCAAGCATCCAAAATACAGGACAGCCAAATTTGGAGGTACCACTCTTGACGCTCAAGGTCTCCTTCTATGGAACAAACTCCCAGCCCAGATGCGGCAGATCCAGGACTACACTGCATTCAAACGTGCTGTAAAAACCCACTACTTCAATCTGGAATAACTCTTTGACACCTCTTTCTTCTTTGTCATGTGTGTTTGTTTGTTTGTTCAGTTCTATGTGCGCCCTGAGGCCTACGGGCATGTTGGCGCATTACAAGAATTAAAATAAATAAATAAATAAATAAGTACGTGTATCCCCCATCCTCATCGCCTGGATAGCAGCCATTCAGCTTTACCATGCACACATTTTAAATAAAGTAGCCCATGCCTGTCCTCTTTTATCATAGGTTTTATTTTCGGTGAGGGGAGGAATCTGTAGGAGTTGTGCAGGCCAAAGACAGAACAGGAACCCGACAGCTCGATCCATTGTTCAGTTTGGAGAAATTAAACCTATTTGAGCTTAAAACCAAGTGAACTCCGCACAGGCAGCATCATTTCATGCAGCCATTTTTGATTGCTCAAAGCCCTTGTTAGGTTCCTTTGCGTTACTCATGCCCACGCTGACCCCTCTTTGCATCTATTTGCCAATGTATTTTAATGTCACAATGAGATATGCCAGCTATGAGTTAGCCCTACCCTCAGGAATGACAAATGAAATTGGACAGACATATTCATTTTTCTTTTCATTCCAGTTGCCGCAGACTTATACCAATGGCATGTTTAAATGTTCTTCCGCTTAGAACAATGGCACCATGGTTGGGCCTGGAAAAGAGTTGCCCGTGGCGACTAGGGGAAGGAGAAGATCTACAACATGTTTTAATGGAGTGTACATACATGATTAAATTAAGAAAAGAATGGTTGCGCCTTATCTTGTTAAGTAGCAATGATGGACTCGAACGGACGCTATGACCTATTTTAGTCTAGTGACAAGGTGACATTTTTAACTGACTCGGCTTTGATGTGGTTTTTAGACATAGGTCATTGGGGATGTGACACTTTTAACAATAACTCTTTATTGCGTTTTAAGATGGAAGTTTTTTTTAATTGTATAATGGCGTCTATTTTATGTATGCAATGTGTTTTATGTTTTATTTGTTAATGGCTGGGGCCGAATACAAGGTCCTCTTCTTCTTACATGTTTTGTACTGATAACGTCAATCTGAAAATGTCTGTGTTCATTTTAAAATATACTAGAGCCTTGAAGAATGTGTAATAATCGCCTGCTTATTATTTCTTACAGAAAGCTATGCATTGATCAGTTATGTGTTGGCAACCTCCGATAGAGAATGACTGATAATGTCCATCATCCCTTACTAATAGGGTCAATGATGAGTGTGGGAAGGAACTAGAAAGAATGCTGACAGCCTTCACAGGCTCAGCCCTTGTTCATAGGTATGTTAGGGAGCAGGGACTGTGATAGGATTGTGTAGCCAACCCCTACCTGTACATTGGTTCATTTCTTCTTGAGACCAGTTTGGACATCAGTTAGCATTCTGATGATACCATGTCGTACCTCTTTGGTCCTCATGCCAGAAACAATTGGATTCAGAGAAACAGGGATCAGAAGGTGAAGGACGTTGATAAGGATTGGCACATCGGGTGGGACTATCGCTTTCAGCTTGTTTGTGAACATCAAACTATAGTGTAAAAAAGGAAATCAAAATTAAGTGTGAGGGGCAAGTGCTGAAGGCCTTCATGGCTGCCTCTGCCTGCTCTGTGCGGCTTCAATATCAACCCCAGGATCATGCAGTAAAAGAGGCAAATACAAGTAAGATCAGTTCCAAGGAGGCCAAAGCCAGCAAAAAGCTGGTAGAGTTTGTTGACATTTCCACCAGCGCAACCGAGGGACGTCACCGAAACATTGGTGCATATACAATTCATAATGACATTTCCGGAGCAGTGTTGAAGTCGTACAGCCCACACCGGCAGCGGTAAAAACAACAGGCCATTCCTGAGCACTATAAACACAAGGGCCTTACCTGAAGAAGCACTGGTGATGATGGAGGAGTACCTCAGAGGGTTGCAGATGGCAGTGTAGCGATCATATGCCATGACGGGGAAGGTAGTGGATTCCATGGCCAGAAAAGCGTTCATGATGTACATCTGAAGGAAGCAGCTTGCCAAGTCGATAGCCTTCAGCTTGAAACAGATGATGCCCTAGATTTTTGGTATGGTGCTCGTGCAGAGAACTAGATCCAAGACTGCAAGGATGCAGAGGAACTAGAACATGGGCTCATGGAGGCACCGCTCTCGTCGAATGACTGAGAGGATGTGATATCGGCGACAATTGCAATGAGGAAGATAAGGGCCAGTGGAATGGAGAGCCATTGCTGCCAGTTCTGGATGCTGGGAAAGCAGATCAGCACAAAGTATGGAATTTGGTGGGTGGGATTGATGTCAAGCATAGCTAGAGAAGCAACACATCAGCACCAATATGGAGAAACTGAAAACAATAGAGTTACTTCATCAGTGTCTTTCCAGTTGAAACGATGCCTGTCCTTTTCACAGGCAAATTGTTTACATTAAGTATGTGTCACCTTTGTGATTTGATAATAAACATGGGTGTGGGACAAAAAGTTCAAAATCAGTCCCAAAGTGTATTCATGGCATATGCAGGGATTGCCTTATACATTTAATGGCCTGTGCACAACAATTCCTAGATCCATGATTCAAGCTGCAATGTTCACAATGGACCCAGAGTCAGCACCACCACAAACACATGCTGGGCATTTTCCTGATGCCCAGCCATGTTTTTGATGATTGACGCTGTATAGTTGGGCCTATGCGAGTGAGTCAAATAACCAAATATGCTACGAACAACACTTTTCAACTGTAAGTTTTAAGGAGTTTTCTGTAGACATTTTATTTTTATTTTTCCTCCTTTGTTTAAAACATAAGCATCCATTACCTCTAAGCAATTGTCCCTGTGTGTCATTATCAATGTGTGGCTCACATCAGGGGTTATTTTAAGGAGAACCCTCCTGGTTTTGTTGGTTATTCCAAAAAGTGTCACCCTAAGAATTAATGCTAATGGACTAAGATTCCCACACTCCCCAGTAACCCCACGCGAATCAGTCAGCCATGTTTGAATCTGCACCATTGAAGGCCACTTCACGTTGAACCTCATGCCAGGCTTTCTGGCTCTCACTCTTACCTGGGGGCTTGTTCCACTGCTAAGCATCTCCATCTCATTAGCACTGCCACTGGACCTGCAAAGAAGGAGACAGGCTTAGTATTAGTGGGCTTCTTCTTCTCAATGACTGCAAAATCCAGCATTTGAATGAATGAAGATTTGCTTCAATTAAAAATTAGCCATTGTGTAATAGTTTGCAAACAATCCCATATTGGAATAGAGTCTTGGCACACGTTAGATATAGGGCCTCATTACAAGCGTTAAACCCGTTCCGCTTCATTACAAGCTCCCCTCGCGGGACCCGGTAAGTAACGCCTGGTCAAACCAGGCGTCCTTACCGGGTCCCGCGAGGGGAAGAGGGAGCAAACAACGGGCCACTCATAAACGGCCTGTTGTTTGCACCCTCTCCCATTCCCATTGAGCCCTATGGGGGCTCAGATGGGAATGGGGAAGGTCCAGGCCTGGGTTCCTGGAGGGAGGAGTTACCGGGACCTCCGAACTCGGAATCTCCCAGTAATTCCCCATTCTGGGAACCCTGACTCGATTTCGGCGGCAGCCATGCCTCCAATAGCGGCATGGCTACCGCCAAAGTCGTAATGAGGCCCATAGTGTGCACCAGCCCTCATTTGAACAGAGGCTTGTCACATGTTGCTTAGATTCAACAATAGCCATTTTATTGTACTGAGCATCAGATAGAACAATCCATGGAGACAATAAAAGGAACATTTCAGCACATTTTCAGAACATTGGGTTTGTTCAACCACATGCCTTAAGGATCTTGGGAGAATTCAACAAGGAATAGTTTGAGAAGCATCATGCATACAAAATGTTAAGTGCTTAGACCTTCATTCCATTTGCAGTGGCCACCTAACTACACCTTTGCTTTGGCCCTCCTGCCACACCAAGCAGAGTCGCGATGTAACTGGCAAGGACATAGGCTCCAGAGTTTAGCCCTTGCTGAGAGCTTGACGTGTATTTATATCACCATCAACTTCGAAATCAGAATGAAGGCAGGTCATACATCTGTTCTGCCGCACTGATGGAGTTAGAAGTGGGAGCAGCTCAAATTAGAAGAACATGATCCCATGAGTGGAGAACCTAAACATTGAAAAACATATTCATTGGTTAAATATATTTGATTTGACTGTTGAATAGAATCATTTTCAAGTTTTGACACCAAGGTTTTTATTTTATAGATGCCACCTTACTCGTGTAGCTGCTGCAATCATTTGCAAGCAGTGATTTCTAATAACGGAGAGATGCCACCTACGCATGCTATACTAACCAAAAGAGGCTAACATTAAGGACATCAGTACAGAGGCAGAGGGAACTCCCTTGCAGGGAATGAAGGGTCCCATGTTTGTCAGGGAATGTAGAACAACCAGTATAGAGGAATACCCATGATCCAATGGCAATTCCATGACAAAATCTAAACTATGGGTGTTTCAAGGGTCAATCTGAATCAGGAGCAGGTGCAATGGCCTACTAGGTCTTGTATGAAGGGACTTGGATTTTATACATGCCACACAGGAATGGATGTAGGAAGACGCATCCGCTCTGTAGTTAGGCCACCAACATCAACTTTGGAGAAGATCGATAGTCTTTGTAAGGCCAAAATAACCAGCAGTCCTGTTGTCATGACACCACTTTTACATGTTTTATAATCTCATGATCGGGAAAATAGAGCAGTCCACGCTTATAGAGAAGACCCACTTCAATAACCAGATTGTGAGCTGGCCTCCAATTATGCAAATCCTGGACCATTGGTTTGATTTGCTCCGGAAATCAAGTATGAACAGCACTGACACAGAAGACTCGTTGATGGGCGAGAATCAGAGCATCAGCCCATTTTCTTGCTGTTCTCAGGATAGTTTTATTTGGACAGGGTGTCTGCTTAAGTATGAGCGGCACCAGGACGAAAAGGCACCACTAAGGGATTAGCTGAGAAAAGCAAATGGCACCTTGCTTGGCGAGCTTTGGAACCGCGAGTGGAATGTAATTAATGTAGATTTTTGTGATCAGCATATACAGTTACACGATGGAAAGCATCCTGTAACTATTGGTGCCATTCTTCAAAAGGTAACTTAATAGCGGGCAATTCACGGTCAGTGATTGTACAGTTTATCTCTCCGGAGCTTTGCGGGAGAAAAATTCCACAAGGTGTATTTCACCTGTTGCAGCAGATTTCCGAGCAGTACTTCTCTCACAGCAATAGAAGCCTCCACCTCAAAGTGCTTTCAGTAATCAGGGTGTGTCAGTGCTGGTGCAGTGGAGAATGTTGCTTTGAGTGTACTTCTCATCTCAACCGTCTCATCTCACCTTTTGCAAAGCAATCAAAACCAGACTGTTTGCCTAAAACACATGCCTTACAAGTCCACACACAGCCGCCTTGATCTGTTTATGTCTAACACAAGTAGCCTACTGACATAGAACTATTTGTAAGGAATATACTTGTATCTAGCCACTCATTGTCACATAAACTTAGTTAGGGGTCAATGTAACCCAGCCTCCTACCTAAGCAACATTACGCATACTTGTAAGTTTGGGCTAATGTAACCTTGAACCCATATGTATACTTTACCCAAGACATCATTTTGTAACAGCGCCTCGATGCCCCCGGGATGTGTACGCGCTATATAAATGCAAATAAAAAAAATAATAATAAAGTGTAGCGAAGGCATCCTGAGCTCTAGAAGACCCTTCATAAGGGATAAGTATTTTCAGCGAAATGAGTCAAATGTTCAGCAAGAGCAGAGAAGTCACGAATAAAGTGTCTGTAATATTGGGAACATTCAAGAAAACCCAGAGGTTTCTTACTAGCAGTGGGACTGGCCAATATAATATAGCTTCCACCTTTCTCTTATCCATACGAACCCCCTGGGAACTCGGCATATATCCCAAAAACTCATTACAGGATACCTGAAAAGAGAATTTGTCTAGTTTAGCGTACAGGCAATGATAAACCAGAATATCAAGGACAGTGTGAACATGGTGTATATGGGTGACCAGATTCACAGAGTAGATCAAAATGTGATCCAGGTATGCCACCACATATCTGACAATCACGTCACAGAGCATTTAATTGACAAAGTGTTGAAATGTGGCGGTGGAATTGCACAGCCCATACAGGCCAAACAGGAAATAATATAAACAGAACTTCTTGAGGAACGCTGTCTTCCATTTGTCTCACGTCCACATACGAACAAGGTTATAGGTGCCTCTGAGGTCCAACTTGGTGTATATTTGGGCAGACCATACCTGGTCTAATAAGGAAGAAATGATGGCCAATGGGTACGAATTATTTATCGTGATATCATTACTGGTGCAGTAGTCCACAGAGGGCAGTAATTCCCCGACTTTATTTGGTACGACAAATAAAGAAGAGGCAGCAGGCGAGGTGGAGTGTTTAATAAACCCCATAAAAAACATTATCATCAACTACTGTCGTAAGGGCTGGTTTTCAACCTCAGTCAAGGCATATATCGTGCTACACGGAATCATGGTTCCTTCTATGAAATTGATTGGACAATCCTACTCCCTATGTGGTGGTAAGGTGGCAGACATCAGACTCCTTTTTGCTAAATACGTCTTCATGAGGGGAGTATTCATGGGGTATTGTGGTGGTATTAGTAAGAGTGATCCATTGTGACACAAGACATCTTGCAGCGGAAGGGGATCATAGACTGGATTGTACAAGGGTATTTTTATGACAATCGGAAAGGAATGACATGGTATGAGTCCTCCAGTTGATAGAACGTTTATGCCATGTCAGTCAGGGGTACCTAGAATGAAACCTAAGTGGGGTGCCTTAACGAAGTCAAATGTGAGTTGATCTGTATGTAAATGTTGTATAGTCATAGTTAATTAAACTTTTTAGTGAGTTACAGGTCCAGACATCAAGATGTTTTGGGGTTCTGGATTCCGTGGCACAAGAGGCTGCCATGGAGAGGTTAATATTAATGTGAAGTCCTACTCTCTTGTGTTAGACTGTGCAATACGGGATGAAAAGAAGCAACATGGTCACTTTGGAAAGCCCGGAAAAAATGCAGGTATAGCTCAGCTCTATCGGAGATTCCAAATAAATCATGGAAGAACCTCTAGGTATGAGTGTGGGAGTAAGAAGAGTAGGAGATTGGTTCAGCTGGTTGGTAGAACCAAAGGAAAGCAGGGCCGTACCTCCAGCATCTGAATGCAATATCAAAACATATTGGAGGTTGAAGTTAAAGAAATATAGGCAGATCTTCAGACTGCGAATGCGGCACTAAGAGCATGACAGGGGATCTGCCGATTTGTAGAGCTAAAAACAGTAAAGGAGTACGGCCATTTTGAGTGAGGTACTAAGAGCCTGAGAGTGCATCCCTTGGTTGGTAGAGGAAATTGATGAAGGAAAAAGGAAAATATCAAAGTTTACTTTGCTATCCGCTCAGTCACTACTGTCAGAGTCAAAGTCACTAGTGCGAACGCAACCAGCAGTAAAGACACGACACAGTAGTAAAAAGTAACCACTGCCACCAGCCATTAATTGTGTCATGGGTAACATAAAAAATGTTACATGAGAAGTTAGACAAAGGGGCTACTAAGTAACCTCTCCAGCACCCTATTGTGGCAATAAGACCCAAGGCGGCGGGCCAATACCGCCCCAGGTAATGCCCCCGGGGCTGTAGTTACAGGCCAGAGCGTAGCAGGGTAGGGGGATGGGGGAAAAACCCTACCTGAGTCCCCGACGGGGGACGAAGGCAGCCTCCAGCCATGGGGAGGCTCGGAGTAGGGATTGCCTCATTTCGAGCCTTCTCATTGGCTAAGGGGCTGCCATGCCCCTTGGCGGGAACAGAGTACCCGGCACGAGCAGGACGCACCAGTGTACAAGGAAATACTATGTGGTATGGCTCACCAAAGAGCCAATCCACACGTGGTATTCCCGGTGCGCAGCGCATGCCGGGTAATAATGTAAGATAGTGTGTGCTGGGCCTAGAAAGGTACACTGTACAGTAAAGTCAGTTTCACTTTACTGCTCTGGGAAACAGTAGTTCATCCCAGAGAAGGTATTTAAACCTTGGGAAATCTGCAAGACTTCCCTGTGTCACTGCACTGAAGGTGCTGTGTGACACAATGCAAAAAGATGCCTAAGGAGTTTGTCAGACTCCAAAAACCAAAAAGAACCACAGTCAAAATCACAAGAAAAATGCATGAGAGAGTGGGGAAAAGGTCTCACTCTCTCCAGGTTAGAAATGATAAAGTCCAGCAAAAGTGCTCTGGGTCTCTAAGGTAGAGAGGAATTAGCACATTTCTGAGAATTCTCCCTAACATGTAGTGTGTTGCATGTCCCTGCAGCAGCATGAATGTGTGTATTGCGCAGCGTGTCGTCTAGGCCGGCCCAGAGTGTGGCGCGACCCGTGATTTGTTGCCGAGGTAGGAAGGCCCACAGCATGGCTCGCAGAGGGACTCACACATTTTGTGCTACGCCACCGGCAGGGGTGGACTTGGAACCAAAAGAGGCCCTGTAAATAATTTTCAAAGTGGCCCCATATTACCTATTTTCAGCAAGCCCAACCCTTTTCCTACGGGAATATTTGAAAATACCACTCAAAATAGGCCCAAGATGCAGAGGCCTACTGGGAAATCTCCAGAGTTCCCTACAGGCCAGTCCAGCCCGGACCACTGGTTTGTACAGTATAAGAGTACTGGGGCCTGTGGAATACCTGGACTAGGTTTGACCCATGAAAAGGGTTGAATTTACAGCACTATGCTGGCAACGAAGAAAAACATTTGAAAACGGAAGTCCAGTATGCTTTTGTATCAAGAAAGGCGTTGGAAAGGTACCCTGCAGAAGACAAAATCAAAAATAGGTAAAATTCGTCCCTAGTTCGCTCTTGCTCACTCCTGCCGTGACTTCCTGTGTTGTTTCAACGTGTCTGGGTTTTTTTGTGCAGTTGTGTCAGGATGCTAAGTGTAGTTCAGTATAAAAGCAACTTTCCATTGGTGACAGTAGGAATTAGCAGTCGGCCAACAGGTTGCCCAGTGCAGAAAGCAGCGTTCGCTGAATGTGTGCAGCAGTCCAAAGTGTGTCCTAATTATTGCCCTTTGCAAGAATACATGGAAATAATACGTAGTTTTGTAATCCTTCCTGATGTGAAGAGACGTCCTCAGGAAGATGGGGGGGTCAGCTAATGACAGCACTCGCCATTAGCAGCGGATTATCAAGGTGGCTCGCCGTGAAGGCGCTCCTTTTGAGAACGTCGTGTTCATGCTAACGAGCTATTCTGCCAAAGCGCAGACCCCCGCACCCACCTGCGGCGGCAAAGGGGCCGCGTGCCCAGGTGGACAGATCCAGAGTCAGCTGTCTGTGAGAGAGGGAAGAAGGCTGCCAGGTAAGACTGACAGCATGTACTTCCTGCCGCGCTCTCCTCTCTCCCAGTCCTTCGGGTACTCGCCCCATTCGTGCTGGGCTCCCTCCCTCTCCCCATCTATCTATTTATCCGTGATTTAGAATCTCCCAACTACAACATAATCACGCCGTGGTGCCCCAGGTGTAGCGGGGAGAGGGGAAATGTAGGCATGGAACGGAAGTGCTGCACGGTGTGGCGGTGGGGGCAGTTCTAAGGAAACACATGTTTAAGAAAGTGGAATGACATCAATGTGGTGATATACGTCGCCAAATACATCGATGCCACTTGACCTCAAGTGCGGTGGCGGACAGCAGAACTAACTGCACAGGCACGCACGTTAATACCGTTCATTGAGTTCATTAGGATGGTGTGTAGTGCCTAAATCACGGTCTAGTCAGGGAAGCCCTAAAGTGGATTGAACCCAGTATGAGGTGTCACGCATTCAATCCATCCATCCACCCATCACCCACCTGTCCATCTATCTATCTAGTTATCCTGGGATGTCGTGTTGGGTTTCAGTTTAGCAAACGCTGTTCACTCCTTTTGATGTAGTATTATTATTGCACAACCTACCTTTCTGCATGCATGCTTTATTATTACTATTGCACAGCCTATCTTTCTGCATGCATGCTTTATTATTGCTATTGCACAGCCTACCTTTCTGCATCTATGCATTATTATTGCTATTGCACAGCCTACCTTTCTGCATCTATGCATTATTATTGCTATTGCACAGCCTACCTTTCTGCATCTATGCATTATTATTACTATTGCACAGCCTATCTTTCTGCATGCATGCTTTATTATTGCTATTGCACAGCCTACATTTCTGCATCTATGCATTATTATTGCTATTGCACAGCCTACCTTTCTGCATCTATGCTTTATTATTGCTATTGCATAGCCTACCTTTCTGCATGCAGCTATTGCACAGCCCACCTTTCTGCAGCTATGCTTAATTATTGCTATTGCACAGCCCACCTTTCTGCGTGCATGCTTTATTATTGCTATTGCACAGCCTACCTTTCTGTATGTATGCTTTAATATTATTATTATTATTGCACAGCCTAACTTTCTGCATGCATGCTTTATTATTACTAATGCACAGCCCACCTTTCTGCATGTATGCTATATTATTGCTATTACAGAGCCTACTTTTCTGCAGGTATGCTTTATTATTGCTATTACAGAGCCTACTTTTCTGCAGGTATGTTTTATTATTACTATTGCACAGCCTACCTTTCTGATTTATCCTTGTATCCCACTACGTAGGTACCTACCTGTTTGTGCAACCAACTTTTCCTCTTCCTCCTCATTGTTTATATCCTACCCTACTGAGCAGGGAAGACAGCTCATAGAGTTGTGTGTCTGCAGCTTCCGTCTGTATCTAAGAGGGTTCAGTCTTATCCGCACCAGCTCAGCCTTTCATCCTCCCATGTTGTAGAAAAGCTGTACCATTGGTCTCGCCGCCCATAGCACATATTATGACAGCACGGCATAAGGGATATGGCATGAATCCCTACTTAAAAACATTCGCCAAATCCTCGTTTTGTTTCCCCTGGATGGCCTCTGTCTGTCCACATGAACACGCCCACCGCTTCTGCCCTTCATCCTATGTGCATGATTGCATTTATAAAGTTTAATGTCTGAAATGATCGGAGGCTGGCTATATCTCTCGGACAGTCTGCCCCCTTTTCCTTTTCTTTCTTGGATCCCTGACATGTGTTCAAGTTGCTGCGCCCCGTGTCCTCGCAGCTGAGCCTGGTTTTCTGGTGCTGTTATCTGACTGCATAAAGGTTCAGGGAATCCTCTGGACCGACCAGATGCTCACACATAAGTATTCAGTTATTCATTCGTTTTATTCTATATATCAGTTTTGCTAACTCCTTATTTTCTTTAATAATATTCCTCCGTCTAATGTGTGAACTCAGCTCTTATTTATTCCATCATTAATAGGCAGTATGCAGTGCAGAAGCCAATGCATTTCGGAACAGAATCCCTCCGTTACCAGGGCAAAACACAGCACCCTATGCATATCCATATACCGAGCTGAATTCCGCTTGCAACTGGGGGCACTGGTGCCTGATGGTTCTCTGAGCTGGGCCAGGAGCCTGGACCAACATGGAGGCTGGTTCTATGGGCTGGGTCAAGAGCCTGAACCAACCTGGAGGCTTGTTCTCTGAGCGGGGTCACAAGGCTGGATCTCTGAGCGGGGTCAGGAGCCTGGACCAACATGGAGGCTGGTTCTCTGAGCTTGGTCAGGAGCATGGACCAACATAGAGGCTGGTTCTATGGGCTGGGTCAGGAGCCTGGACCAACATGGAGGCTCATTCTCTGAGCGGGGTCACAAGGCTGGTTCTCTGAGATGGGTCTGGACCCTGGACCAACATGGAGGCTGGTTCTCTGAGCTGGGTCTGGGGCCTTGAACAACGTGGAGGCTGGTTCTCTGAGCGAGGTCAGAAGCCTGGACCAACATGGAGGCTGATTCTCTGAGCTGGGTGACAGGAGCTTGGACCAACGTAGAGGCTGTTTCTCTGAGCGGGGTCAGGAGCCTGGACCAACATGGAGGCTGGTTCTCTGAGCTGGGTCAGGAGCCTGGACCAACATGGAGGCTGGTTCTCTGAGCGGGGTCAGGAGCCTGGACCAACTTTGAGGCTGGGTCAGGAGCCTGGACCAACGTGGAGGCCGTGAGAACGAACTTCACACATTGGACTGAAAGGAATATTATTAAACAAATAAGGACTTAGCAAAATTGATATATAGAATTAAACGAATGTATAACTGAATGCGTCTTTGTGAGCAACTGGTCGGTCCAGAGGATTCTCGGAACCTTTAGTGTGGCATTATACACCCTTGTGCTAAGTGCTTTTTTCACCAGCTTTTTCTAAAAACTACAATTTACTGTTTGGAAAGATATATATTTATAAATGTATCAATGCTTTTTTTCTGGCCTGCAAGTCAGAAATATCCCAAAACGTGATGAACCTTCTTTGCTATCTTGAAAACCTCTACAACAACTATTCCTCTTCTACTTTCCTTTGTGGCAATCTATCCGTTATGATGCCTTGCATTTGTATAGCGCCTCCTGCCATAGGTTATGGCGTCAAAGCGCTTTGCCTGCCAGAGAGGCAAAGGAGGAGTGTGATAGAACATGCAGAAGTGGTGCGGGTAGATAGTTGGGCTCAGGGCGGAGGATAAATAGAATGCTCATGTGCTATTCCAGTTTTCCCATTTCAGTGCCCCAGGAGTTTATTAATGCGCCCATCCTTCTATGTAATTCGCTGGTTTGGGGAAAGCCCACTAGGTATAGTTCATCTGAATAAAATGGCTAATATAACCTTGAATCTCATGGGCTGGTGACTGGGCAAACAGACAGCATGCCACCCACAAGATAAGCATTTATAGTGGACCAGTGCCCCTCGCTATAAGAGTTGCCCATGGGTTATAATAATGTGCTTCATACCTCCTACCCGGGCCACATGGCATGGTGCAGATATTGACTGGCATCCGTTTCAAAGCTTGCATCCTCACTTACTAGCAGCACAAGCATGGTTACCCACTGCCTGTTAGCCTTTGCCCTGAAACCCTCAATCTACTGGTAAGTGTGCCCACCTGAACCAGAAATTCATAAAAATCCAAACACTCAATATGGCAAACATGCTAAAGCACGCCATGCCTATCTGGCTGCGGTATTGTGGTCATTCAGGAAGTGTGGCAATGGAGGCCAGACGCAGACCAGCTGTGAGACATAACATAACCGTTCCATTTCCAGAGCGTACGTTCACCCCCAGAGGGGCATCTTGGCGCTATTGCCAGATAACAGGTGTAATTGTTACCCAATCAAATGGTACTCATTTTATCGGCCTCAGGGGATGAATGGCTGAGTGGACCTGCCAGGATCCAATACCTGAGACCATGAGGTCAAACACAAGTCCCTGTAGTGGGTGCATTAGTCCACTGAGCTACAGACCCAGCATGGCTTAGAAAAGGGCAGGTTAGAGTATTTACACGCATATATGCAGGCTGGAGTTAATCAAGTAGTATATGAGACCAGACACCGACCATCCCCATTCACTTTGGAAACTGAGCTGTCAGTCATACACACACGCTCCCACACACTCTACTGAGCTGTCAGTCATACACATGCATCAATAGTCCATTGGCATTCACGAGTGGCCAGGAGGACAAGACGGAATTCACTACACCACTTCAGGTGGGCCTTTGAATTCATCAAAATGTGCATTGCACCTTTTCAGCATGCCTCCGAATGCACACATTATAATTAGGAGACACAACGTGGCTGTGGAGAGGAGTGGCAACATGGAGGCATGATCCTTCCACCAGCAGTCCCATTGGCAGCACAGGAGATGGAAGCCCCGCTCTCTTTTCTCTGATTCTGCCTAACGCCAACTTTTCACCAAATCAGAGAATATAACGATACAGCCAATCACAGCTCACTGAATTATTGGCTAATCATGGGACTGTAATGTTCAGGATGCCCTGATTGGCTGCTCTACCCCTTATTTCAGAGTTCAGCGGGTATTTGATTGGCTGGAATGCAGGATCTTTCAGACAAGCACAGTCTAAGCCAAGCAGAATTCACATTGTTGCAAAGCACCCTCCAGCCCCAGCCAATGGGAATTGCACGTGAAAACAGCTCTGATTTCATTTTGGCCACTGATTACACAATTCTTTCCAGAAAATAATGTGTTAGACCAGGTACCCTTGCCGCCTTGCTGCCTTTACAGTTTCTTTCAATTGCTCCTCTCATTACATTTGAATGCTTTTTCGAAGATCATAAAATCTCTGCATACACGTGCCACAGATATTAAAACGTCTTTATGGGGTCCTCAAGCTCTCCCAAGAGCCCTTTTGCAACTTCCTCTGTTTGCCCCTGAGCATACTGTGCCCGCTAGTCCTTCCTTGCTCTTAGGCAAGATTTGGAGCAGTACCCTTTGGGTGCACTACAACAACCTTGACCTCCTGGCAATAGGAACCCAACCTTTGGTATGAGTCTTCTGCAACTTCCTCTGTTTGCTCCCGAGCATACTCTGCCCGCTAGTTCTTCCTTGCTCTGGAAAGTGTTGCGCCGCTGTGTGCCACCCCTTCGGGCCCTGCTGCTTTCCACCACCCCTCCGCATGCCTGTTCATGTACTGCCCTTCCTTCATAGTCCTGAACTCTAACTTCAGGGAACAGGACGACACCGATGCAAGAATCCCCTAAACATACCGCAGAGCAGCATGCCCATCATGGGACGCTTGCACATGCCATTGTTTATTTATTTCAAATTCTTGTGAAGCGTTACACGCCCGGTGTAGCGTTATTTCATCGTGGGACTTTTCATCGCAGGTTTTTTTACCGCATTTTTTTTCGGAAAAAAAATCAGCGATTTTTGGGGGGGTAACAAATTCAAAAAATGGGTGTGGGTGTACGGGAATTAAAAAAAAGAGAAAGGGGGGTTTGGTGGGGTAACACCCCCCCAAAATAAAATTGAGTTTTTTTCGAAAAAAATATGCGGTAAAAAAACCTGCAATGAAAAGCCCCACGATGAAATAACGCTATACCGGGCGTGTAACGCTTTACAAGAATTTGAAATAAATAAATAATGGCATATGCACAAAAACAGACATAACAACGTAAAAAAACAAAATAAACAAACAAAGAGATACACATAATCAACAAAAAACATCAGCAGGAGGTCTATGAAAACAGCAGAAATATACTGAAAACTGAGAATCAGACTATGAGGAGGTAGGTATTTACACAGGCTTAAAAACCCTGGAAGGTTACTGGTTCCCTATTCTTCACAGGACACCAGTCATCAATTTTTACTCTGCCTAGGAACTTAAGATCAGAGCTTCTAACTACACCAGGGCCAGTTCTTAGGCGGAGCCATGCCAGTACTTTATTAGAGAGGAGAACCTTACAAATACACCTTAATCTACTCCCAAACTACCTGTCTGACCCTAACTGCGAACCTGTATCCCCAGCACGAGACAGCAAGCGGCCCGGGGAATACGTATAGCCCAATGGACATCTCCACTTAAGGTTAGACTAGGTCTCTACACATCATCGCGGATCAAAATGAAGAAAACACAAACATCAACCTCCTATTTATTGCACTGAAGTCTTGCCCATAATATCAAACTACTACTTTTAGATTGTATTTGTAAAATATCGAATTTTGAACAACACACCTTTGTTATTTTCTTAATGTTGACATTATAAGACCTATTAAGGTAGCTTGAAGTGTGTTCATTATCATTTTTTTCTTTTCATTCATCCGACTCAAAATCTGAATTTTTAAAAAAGGCTGTGCTTTTAGTTTTAATAGTAACTTTGTAAGACCTGTTAATGTAGCTCGAAGTGTGTTCACCTTATTTGTTTTCTCCTTTTTAACTCAGGGGAGTTCTGCATGGATCGTGACACATTTTATTAAAAGTTCCCCAATTATCAACCAGGAATCCAATGTTATAATACTTTTTTTCTTCACTCCTTTTTTTTCTTGCCACCACAGTATAATATCTGTCTCCTTTTTTGATTCCCTATTGTAAAAAAAATGGGCCAGATTCAAAATAATTTGCACCAGAGAAAATCAAGAGATGTCTTGAGGGTGCGACGTCCTTTCATCGCGGGATGTTTTTCCGCGGGGGTTTTTACAACTATTTTTTAATGAAAAAAACTCATCGAATTTTTAGGGGGGTGGAACAAATATATATTTGGGGTGTGGTGTTTGAGAATAGCAAAAAATTAAAGGGGATGGGGTTTAGGGGTGAAACCCCCCAAAAATAAAAAATAAAATTAATATGCGGTAAAACCCCCCGCGAAAAAACATCCCGTGATGAAATGACATGGAACCGTCTTGAGCATCCCAGATGTTTTCCTGCTGCCTCATTCGGAACGCCTAAGGGAATAGCACATCTGGATCTGACTGCAGCATCTCTGAGACGCCCTTGAGCAAATGTTTGCGAATCCTCGTGTAGGACAAATGTACCTTGCGATTCTGTAGGTCTCTGAGGGGAGGCTGTCCACCCATGAGAGGTGATTCAGTGGAGAGATCCTCCAAACGAGACTAGTGTGTTAAGATCCAAATATTAGAAATTACCAATACGAATACTAGATCGATATGTAGGTACACAAGCTGAGCAGTACGGGAATCATACTGCTCAGCACAAGGGAAAAGTTGACCTGTACCCATTGGAGTCTCTGTGGGCAGATCAATGCATACAAAGCATACAAAAGCTGGTGGAGAGTGTCATTTTTTGGTCATATGTCCCAAGCTGACTTAGCTCCACCCATGGCCCCCGCTGCTGGGGAGAAACAGCCCTGGCATGCTATTTAGTAAGTTCACTTTCTTATCACCCTCTGCTCCACAGGCTAAAGCAGAGCTAAATGACTTTAGCCCATTGACAGTAACAAAAGGCAGAAATGTCAAATATACAAACTACTGTGTCCCTACTCTTTGTAACTTTTGAGTAAAGGAGGCTGTTTTTAAATGAACAAACCCTCACGTTGTCACATACAGGGTCCACTCTTCGCGCCATACAACTATTGGGCTCAACTTGAAGGACAATGCCACCACTCAAGCTTGTGTTTTAACTCAGGGATATCAGTTGAATATCAAGAAGGGTGAGAAAGGTTTTGTGGGGTTCCGCTAGCTTTTCGGATGATCAAGTTGTATATCTGAAACAGGTATTTACGCATAGGTACTCTCCACCCCTAAATCGTTCCCATATTATGGCAGTCTTTTCAGAAATTCCTAATCTCCGTTTGATATCTTCTGGAGATTTGGTCCAGGTGAAGTTTGTGGCTAAAAGAAAATTTGGTCTTGTGAAGTTATTTTTCTACTCCCGAATGATTAGAAACTTGGTCCTGTCACAGCTGGGCTCTGTTCTCTCACTGGGTTATGATGTAATGTGAAATGTAATTGAAAATAGGCATAGTAGTGAATCTTTTTGTAGCCTAAATGTGTCTACTCATTTGCAACCTTTGGAAGTGGTGCAGCGTTATCCACTACATATAACCAAAGGCTTAACTGTTGATTCATTGTGAAAAGTAACTGATCAAAACCTGGCGGAAGTACGTCCCTCGTATGATTGGAACTCTATACTAACTATACTACATGGGGGCAGCTCTGGCAGTTCAAGATTTGATTGAAAGAGTCTGTTCTCTTTGGCCTCATGGAATTTTAAAGGCCATACTTTCTTGACTAATGAATATGACACTCTAAGGCTAGTCTCCCTTTTGTTTCTACAGGAAACTTGGCTAACGACAGTCCCCCTGGTGGACGATTTTACCTTTTTGTCCGTAAATGCCACCCAGGGACCCCGGGGATGCCCATCGGGGAGACTTATGCGTGCAGTTAAGAATGGTATGGGTTTGGCAATGAATAAAGTTGAAACACACAGAAAAGACATTCAATTGGTAAACCTTACCCAAACCCATGGTCAAGTATCTGGGGCAGTATTGTGCTATATCGTAATGCATATTTTAACCCTAAATTGGGGGATATTGCACCTTTTTAGATGCATTTTCCAATCAAGTGTTTCGATCCGGGTCACCATAGGTCCAAAGTAAGATCTAATGTACCTCGAGTGGCAAAGGAAAGTGGGTCACCTATTAGAGCAGTTGGGACTCAACTTTGTTAAATGGTAACATAGCGGAAGATAAGACCCCTCATTTTACATGGACAACTGGTTTGGCAAAGACTACCTTAGATTATATTTTTGTCTCTGCTGATATAAACCGGAGATGCTCTAAGTTGGAGGTAACAAATATTAACTCAAGTGGCCACTGTCTGTTAGCATTGTTTTTTGAGGTGGATATTGTTGAGTCTGAGAAGCTGCCTGTCAACATTGTTGTAGATGTTAATCCAAGAGATCATTCATTGGTGTGGAAACCAGGGCTAGCGGTGTGCTTTAACGAAAGCATTCTGCAAATGGAAGGAAAAGAACAGGATGTGTTGTTAAAATCATCCATTTATGATAGAACAGTCCAGAAAAAATTACAAAACTTTTTTCTACCAAAGGTGCGGGGCTCCAGGAGGAAGCAGATTTTTAAGCAATGACAACAATTTAGCTGATCGCAAACATGCCTTGCAAAGAGCCTTAAGACACTTAAAAATGGTTAGTAGCACCTATAACCTGGAGGGGAAGGTTCTAAAACAAAGTTATAATAACTGGGTTGAAAACGATCGCATCTGCCTACATTTGGTGGATGCTGAAGTCATGCTTGCCACGATTATCCAAAAATATGCACGTGCCTTCTGGAGGTTGGTTCAGGGACCCGGAATTCAGAGCTCGCTCCAACTGCAGCCCATACAAGCAGAGATCTGGGAGTCCCACTTTTCAAAATTATACAGTGCACCTGAGCCTACAAAAGTGGGGCTGAGCATAGTTTTGTGTTGATCTGATTATATGACTGTTGATTTAGACGTGGTCCAGATGCTTATAAAAAAAAAAAAATTGCCACAGGCATAGATGGCCTAGAAAATGCAACTTTAAAATAAAATGTTGATCTCTGGGCAGCTATTTTACCGGGTCCGTTTCAAAACAGGTTGAGGGAAAGCTTGCTGCCGACATCTTGGAAAAAAGCCTTGACTGTTGTTATCTTTAAAAATGGTGATAGGTAACTCTCTAAAAACTACCGCCCACTATTGTTATTAGATGTCACAAGTAAAATGTTTGGGGCATTCATTTTAAGGAATCTGCAAAAATGGGCATCCGCGGTAGGTTACAAAGACACATTTCAGTCAGGCTTCAGACCGCGATGAGTAGAGCCCACAACTGCTTTATTATTCACCTTTTGTAGACCCAGACCAAGCGTCCAAAAAGAGTGCTTTATTGTGCTTTTTTAGATATTTCACAGGCCTTCAATCATGTAAACAGGGCTACACTCTGGGCAAAATTACACAAGTTAGGTTGTCCTAGCGGTATTATTAGTATGTTAACCGCGTTCCATTCCAACACCGAAGTTAAGGTACGCCTAAAGGAGAGTGGTAATTCAACTGGGTGGATTAAAACCTATTGTGGTTTACCCCAAGGTTGTGTTTCAGAACCGTTTCTATTTCATTTATACATAAACAACCGTGGTGACATTTTTGGAAATATTTTAAACAATCCGCCCAAACTGGGCAACCTACAAATAATCCACTTGGCCTCAGCAGACAATGTTGTTCTGGTCTCTCTAACTTCCATAGGTTTACAAAGAGCATTGATGGATACAAACGCCTATTTTTTTATCTTTGGACCTGCGTCTAAATGTACATAAATCAAAGATTTTAATGATAAATTAAGGAACATCATTTTTATTTGATTTCTGGACAAAGTACGTTTGAAGGTGGTCCAACATTTTAAATACTTGGGATTCGTGATTACTGCAAACAGAACAAACCATGATAAACACCTCAGAAATAGCTGTTCTTCATAGGAAATGTTGAAGCTTCTCTGCGATTTGGCTCACAAGTCCTGTAAGGCTTTGACTGAGTGGTATCTTTTAACTATGTAATCATTACAAGCTTATATTACAGTGGAGTATCTTCTTTCCTCTCCAAATAGAGTCGAAAAAGCAATCTTTGAATCTGATTGGATAAATAAAACAGGCCTTAGCTATGGATTACCATCTCTTTTATCATTTTAAATTTGAAATTAAACCCTGTAAGGCTCTACCTTTTACTTACAAAAGCACCCATCTAGAAAGTCTAGACAAGACATGATGTTATTTAAACTAAACGTATTCCCTACTAGAGAGGTGATGGGTGCTAGGGAAAACATTTTGAGGAATCACCGTACCTGTAGTTTTTGTGATAATGTAGAAGAGACACTTTTCCATCTTGTGAAGTTCTGTCTTTTTTTTGTTGTAACTTTCTTTATTGGTTTTTCAACATTGATATAATATGACATTACAAGACTGTGCACCGGTCAGCGTGACCCCTGACCAATCCCCTCCCCCGCTCGATTCGGTCCCCCACTTGATATTTAGCACTGTTTCTTATCAGTTCAATTGTCGTCGTTATTCGGCACTCGTGGCTGCTGTTGAGGTTTCCGGTTGTTTGTGTCGGTTTTGTATTGGTGGTGGAGACTGTGAGATTGTGTCGTCATCTGCATCTAACAGGTATGCTATGTACAGGCCCCAGATGTCTGGGGGACGTGCGTGTAGGGGCAGAGTCTGTATGTAGTTTATTTCAACATCTTGACAATAGGTGACATCCTGTAGCCACTGCTTCAGTTTTGGTGGCGGTCCTCTGCCCCAGTTGCAAGCTATTCGTCTGCATGCCAAGACAAGGAGTAGGTTTGCCAGTTTTCTGGTATACTCTGGTAATTGGTTGGTTAAGCCCAACATGGTCAGTGTTCGGTCAGGATCCAGTTGCACTCCGATTATTGCTGATATTTTCCCTAGGACCGCTGTCCAGAACGCTCCTATTTAGGGGCAGGACCATGCCAGGTGGACAAAGTTGGCTTCCGAGTGCCTGCAGCGTGAGCAGAAGGCAGATATTGTCGTCCTTTGGGTGTGAAGTTTTGCTGGAGTGTGGTAGACCTGATGGACAAAGTTGAAGTGAATTTGTTTGTACATTGTGTTTATTGCCACTTTCTTTGTGAGTCGAAGTATGTATGACCAGTCTTCTTCAGGTATTGTAATGTTCAGAGCTCTCTCCCACCTTGCTCGAGCTTTCGAGCAGCGTGTGAGTTTTTCAGTTAGCAGGGTTTTATAGATATTCGACACCAGGCGGCCTTCGCCTTGGGCCTGTATCACTCCGTGGAGCAGTGGCCATGTCGGGGGTTGGAGTGGAAATGTGTCAATGTTGGTTTGCATGGCGTGTCGGGTTAGGTAGTACATGAAGACGTCCAGGGTGTTGTTGCCTCCTTTGTCGCAGGCTTCTTGGATCGACAGGAACGTGCCGTTTGGAAACAAGTCACCTAGTCAGTGGATTTGCAATTTCTTGGTCCATAACTGGAACACTTTTTCTGATGTTATAGGTATCCCTGGAATGCTTCTCACCGGAAGGAGGGGAGAGTATCTGGTTTGGATTCCATTTCTTTTAGCAATTTTTTTCCATATGGTGTGCGTCGTGACCATTGTGTTCATCGGTGTTGAAGGTGTCGGTGGCTCGTTGAATATGACTGCACGAAGTAGATAGGGCGTTGCTAGGGCTCTCTCAATTTGCACGTGTGGCCGGATGGCGTGTATTGCATACCAGTGGCTCAGGTACTGGGCTTGTGCTGCCCAGTAGTAGCCCTCTATGTTGGGTAAAGCCGGTCCGCCTTGTGTTATGGGCAGGATCATAATGCTGTGGGCTACTCGGGCAACCCTGCCTGTCCAGACTAGGTCGAGAAGAATGGACTTGATTTGTTGTAAGAATTTTTGCGTGAGTAGTAGAGGAATATTTGTGAAGAGATTAGAGTAGTTTGGGGAGAATGACCATTTTCGCTAGGTACACTCTGCCCCTAAGTGTGAGGGGAAGCGTTTTCCATCTGTTCACTTTGGTTTGGATGGTGTCGAGTGTCGTCTAGTAGTTGTCTTGCATGATGTCTGTGCTGGATCTGGACATACGTATCCCTAGATATTGGAACTTCGAGTGCTGCCAGTGGAAGCCAAAGTCGTCTTGGAATTCTTTGGTTGTTTCTGTGAGAGGGAAAATTATCGATTTTGATTTATTGATTTTTAGTCCTGAGAAGTTGCCGAATTTGAGAACTGCTCGCATCACTGAGTTCAGGTTGTCTTGTGGGTCACGAAGGAAGAGTGCAGCATATAGTGAAACCACCAGTTTGTGCGGGCCGAAGGCGAGATCTCTGTGCAGGTGATAAAGCCTTAAGTCTGACGCTAGGGGTTCCATGACCAGGACGAAGTGCAATGCTGACAGTGGGGAGCCCTGTCTGGTGCCTCTGCGTAGGAGGATTTCGGAGGAGCTTTTGTTTCCAAGTTTAATTTTAGATGTTGGGTCTTTGTAGAGGAAGCCTATCATTTAAATGAATCGCTTGCCGAGGTCCATTCGTTCTAATATTGCAAATAGAAAGGGCCATTCCACAGAGTCGAATGCTTTCTCAGCGTTGAGAAGCACTGCCACCGCTTGGTTTTCTGGGTTAAGGGCCTCCATTGCTCCAAACATTCTTCTGAGGCCAAATGATGTGTTTCTGCCTGGAACAAATCCAGCTTGGTCTACCAGCACCATTGTGGGCATGAGTGGAATCAACCTTCTAGTCAGGATTTTTGCAAAGATTTTGTTATCAAAGTTTATTAGCGATATGGGCCTGTAGGAGGCGCAATCTTCCTTGGGTTTACCTGTTTTGTGCAGGAGAATGATGTTCGCCATATAGAGTGTTGGTGGGAGCTGGTCTTTTTCTATGGCTTCTTCGTAGACCTGGAGTAAGAGCGGGGCTAGGATATCCGAGAAGAATTTGTAAAATTCACCTGTTAGGCCATCAGGTCCTGGGGCTTTGGTGCTCGGTAATTCCTTGATGACTTCTAGGATCTCTTCCGTAGTGATGGGTGCGTTCAACGGCTCACGTAACTCGGCACTCGGCCAATAAAGTTTGGTTGTGTTTAGGTATTGTGTTATATTGGTAGCATCCCCGGAATAATTGGAGTTATATAGGTTTTGATCAAATTTACGGAATGTTTCTAATGTGTCGTCTTCAGAGTATACGAGGGTTCCCGATGTGTCCAGCACTGCTTCGACTATCTTGGGTTTTTGTTCTGCGGTGATCAATCTTGCAAGTAGTGCACCGGGTTGTTGACCTTCGCCATACTGACGGATCTTGTGGTGACTTGTTAGGAATTTGGTTTCTCTTTCTGCTAGGTTTCTGAAGGTTTCTAGTTCTGTCTTAAGTGCTGCGAGCGAGCTGGGAATATTTGTGACTATTACTGCTCGTTCAAGTGTTTTGAGGCGATCTTCGCATGTGTTTAATTCTCTCTTGAACATCTTTAGGATTCCATTTTCTTTTGCTATTCACACCCCTCTGATGAAATGTTTTAGTGTCTCCCAGAGAGTTCCCGGCGACGCTACCGTGCCTTGGTTTATTTCTAGAAATGTGCTCAGTTCAGTAAGCACGTTATCGGCAAAGATTTGATCTTGGAGGGCTCTGTGCTTGAATCTCCATTGGGGTCTGGTGAAGTCTCTCCGAGACGTTGTGCACACTAAGGTGACCGCTGAATGATCTGAGATGGACCTGGGGAGAATTTGGCATTCTCCCCATTGAAGTCTACTATGAGTCGACACAAGGTGGATTTGTGTACCCAGGAGTAAAAAGTGAATTCCTGAGACTCACGGTGTTTGCTTCTCCATATGTCAATAAGATCATGTGCTTTGCATATTTCGGTTATTTGTAGACTCGTTTTGGAGCGTGGGGCGGTTGTCTTGTGTGTTTTGTCTATGCCTGGGTCGAGTGGGGTCTTTAGATCGCCACCCCATATTATTTTGGCTTCCCTGTTTGATTCAATGTGGGTCTGGACCCAGTCAAATTATTGGAGCCATCTATGTTGGGGCCATAGGAGTTGATCATAATTATTTCTTCCCCGTCTATGGTTCCGTGGACGAGCAGTATTCTTCCTTCGGAGTGGTTCTGGGTACAGATTAGCTTGAAATTTGTTGTTTTATTAATAAGAATGGTGACTCCTCTTGCGTATGATGAGAACAAGGTGAAGTATCTGTGGCATCCCCATGTCTTTGCCCAGTGGTTTTCTGAGTTAGGTCGTAGGTGCGTCTCTTGGATAAGGGCCACATCGATGTTATGACGACAGAGGTATTGTAACAACTTCCTCGTTTTGGAAGGCTGGTTGCCCCCTTTAATGTTCCATGTGTCTAGTTTGAATTTGTTTAGTGTTGCTATGTCGTTTCTGCTGCTTTGTTTCTGTTTGGTGTTTTTGGGTGCTTAAAGCAGCTTATCTTGAGTGCTTGCCATTCAGAAAAAGATATTCATATATTCGAAGTGGAGTCGTTGGTCCCGGTTGGGATCGGGTGGGGCCGGTTTTGGCCCTGGTCGGTGCACGTCTCAAACTGCTGGCTTGTTTCTTCTGGGAACTCTTCCCCCAACTAGAGTCCATTCTTTGCTTTTCCCCTCCCTGTCGGGCAACCTCCAACCCGCCCGAAGTTAACCCCTCCCTAAATAACTTAGTGAACAGTGCTCGGGGCGCTGGTGCCCTCCAAGGATCACCTATCCCAGGTGTATATAACGGACTTATGCTCATGTTCCAATCTCCCAAGTCGAGCTGGATGTGGAGTTTTTTCAGGGCGGATCACTCCCGTTCCTCTCTCTCCGTCGTGGTCTAGGCATTTCACGTAATGGACGGCATTCAATATTGTCTAGAAAGGTGTTGGCTCCCTCTGGTGACGTAAAGAATTGTGTTTTTTCAGCATGGAGGATGCGTAATTTGGCTGGAAAGAGCATTGAGTATTGGATTTGTTCCTCTCGGAGGCAGCGCTTAACTCCACCGAAGGCTCTGCGAGATGCTTGCACCGCCGGTGAGAAATCAGGGAAAATTTTGACTTTGTCGCCATCGTATTGAATGTCGCCTTTGTCTCTGGCTAACTTGAGTATTAGGTCACAGTCTCTGAAATTCAGCAGTTTGGCAATGATAGGGCGAGGTGCCGTTCCCGGGATTGGGTGATTGCTTGGAATCCTGTGAGCCCTTTCAACTACGAGAGAGGTAGTTGCTCCGAAGATTTCTTTGCGTAGTTGTTCCACAAAGTCTTTCATCTTCGCAGGATTTTGTTGCTCTCTAATCCCTACTAGCCTAATGTTGTTGCGGCTGCTGCGCCCTTATATATCTTTGTTTTTGGCTATGATTTCTTTTACTTGGCGCTCTAGTGATGTCACTTTGGAGGACAGGGATGTGGAGTTGTCTTCAAGATCGGAGACCCTCTGTTCTACGGTGGCCAGCCTTTCACCATGTTTATCTAGGCGATGTATTTGGTCCACTTTGGATGAGAGGGTGTCGATTTTGGCATCTAGGTTGCCTATGCCTGCTTTGAGTTCGAGCAGTATTTCTCGTATGTCGAGAGATTGGGGGGGTGCTGATTCGCTTTCCTGTTCCATGCTTGGTGTTGGCACTATTTCTCGATTTGTCTGCTTGGGAGTTTTGGCTATGGCCCCGGTTTCGAACATTAATTTTCGCTGCGATTTGTCTGTTTTGCCCATACTGGTGTGGTTTCTTTTACTTTGCTGGGTTGGTCCAGGGGCGGTGAAGCGGCTCTCAGCTCGGATGAGCACGTGCTGTTTGGGGTTACGCCTCTGGTTGTACAAGGGTACTCTTGGCTGTCTTGGGAATGCTACTGACCTTAAACGCTCTGATTCCGGCGGAAGGCTAGGGTCCAGATATGGTTCAAAGGCTTGGGCCTTACTGGGCTGGATACCGTGTGCGGCGGACATTGAGTGGGCGGCTTGAGTGAAAGGTTTCTTACAGGTTTCTTACAAACTATATGTAAATAAATAAATAAATAAATAGCAGTAGCATGGTGAAGTTGTAATCTCCCACAGAAAGTGGTAATTCATCAGTAAAAGGAACCAAATCCGTGGCCCCAGAGAATTCCTGCACATTCATGGCAATGCCTGACATTGGGTATCTCCCTTCCGTTATGCAGGACCTAGTCGCCCCCGTATCCATGAGAATTGAAAAAGTCTTGTCACTTATAGTCACCCCTATACATGGTTCCTCAGCCGGATTGGGTGTAATAGATAGGATTGAACACATCAGGTTTGTTTGTGGGCTGTCATATTGTGGATATAATGACATTCCCATCCTTGTGAATGGATTGCCCCCTACAACAGTCACACCTCCCAGCCTTCGTATGGGAGTCAGCATTGCAGAGTCTGTATGTGTCGTGGTTATGATGTTCGGTTGAACCGGTGCCTGCTATGCTGGTTGTGATTGCTGCATGCATTCTTGCATCTGTAATACATGTGGCATGGGCTGCTATTGCTGCATTTGCATGTCTTGCGTATGCGTCTGTTGTGGCGTGTACATCTGCGCTTGTGTGTGATCTTGAGAATAGTAGTCTGTCTGCTCTGTCTGGTATGTGGGCTGTTGCTGCATTCCCCTCTGTATCTGCACACTAACAATAGGTTACCAATTTGTTTGCACACCCAACAGTGCGCGAGACCCCCCATTGGTCTTTGCTGTCTTTGCTGTCCCCCATGGAAACCCACTGCGTTCTGCTGCAATGGATGTCTGGACCCTCTTCCAAGAGGAATCCCTCCTCAGCCACTGATTCATATACCCTCATCCTGCAAAACCTCCCCTGTCATCTGTGGTCGATCTTGCGCATGCTGAGCAACTACTTCTCTGCACATTAAAATCTTCCCTTCTATTGATAATTTCTTCTGCACTAACTTTGCTTCTTCTTGTTTCCTCTCCTCACGTGTCTTTCTCGCATTCTCTTGCATTAACCTGTAATAGTGCACTATGGCTAGGTGAATTTCTGACCATGGCTTAGTCTCCATCCCCACTAGCTTCTTAAGCTACTTTTGCATTTGCTGAGGTAACCCCTGACATACTATGTGGTAAAATAACCCCACTGTTTTGTCCCACAGTTCTCGTGTCTCAAGATGCCATTTCTCTTGAATTTGCTGAATATATTGAAGTGGGTCTTCGTCCTCACCCATTTTGCATGCCATAATCGTGCTTATGTCTGAAGTGTCTGGAGATGTCTATCATGTGCCATGTTTTTTCTGTACCCTGCTATCTTCCATACATCATCAGCTACCTCCCCAAGAATGGCAGAGAAAAGAATCTTCATGTCCCCTACTGCTAATGTCGTCCCTGCTGTCAATATTTTGATCTCATAAATCTACTTGCCAGCCCCAGGAGTTAACGACGGTAGCATTCATCTTAAATTGTCTTTGCCCGTTTGCTATATACTGAGGTCACCCTTTTCCAATAATGGGAACTGTGTCAGTGTTATCCCTCCATCCTGTCTCCCCATGTTTTTGGTGGCAGTGAATGCCCTTGTCATCTCTGTCCTTTTTCATCCTGGCAGGGCCATGAGCCTCTGCGCATATGGAATGATATTATCTGTGCTCAGCGACCCACCCTAAGGACGTGGCAGTCGTCCCTCGATGCCCTTTTTTCCTCTACCCATTCCTCGCATCCCCATATTGTGTTTCTGTCTGGGCTTACTACCCAGGAGCGGTGAGAATATCCTCTCTCCTCATCGTCCTCACTCCCCTGTGAATCCTCGTCTGACCACATAGTCCCAATACTGCTGTTACTGTCCCCTTCTCTGTCTTCATGAAAGCTAAGTCTCCTTAATGTTGTGTCGCTGCTTTCTGTTTTTTCGATCTGTAACTCCGCGCTCCATCCTCACTGAGGGTCCAGCACTCCCATCTGCCCGTGGGGCAGCCATGTTATTTCTCCTGTTCCTATAGAGTTCCCCTATTCTTCTTCGTATATCGTCCCCATCCTCATCATTTAAACGTGGCAAGTCCATCTCAATCTCTACCACTTCCAAAGAGCGCCTTTCTCTGCTCTCGTCTCTGTCTCGCTTGCTTTTGCGCTCCTCTCTTTCCCTGCATCAGCGTTCATTAATGAACCATTTGACTTCTAACCTCCTTTTGTCTTTCTTTATCTGCACTTTCCTTTCCTGCTCTTTGGCTGCTTTCCATCTATCTTGCTATATCTGCTAACACTCTCTATTTTCTTTGCTCCCTTTCTTCTCTTTCTCACGCTTCTGCTCGTTCCCTTTCTTTTTGCAATCTTTCACTTTCCTCCTTTTCTTCCTGTTCCCTTCTATGCACTTCCTCCATTATCTCATCCCATTCTTTAGCTTTCTCCTCTGTATCTTTATTACTCGATAATTCCTTCCCCACGTGCCCTGTCTCACTTGCTGTCTTTCTGTCCAGTTTGAGCAATATCTGTCCTTCTATCCATTCATTCGGTACTACCTATTCTTGGCCTTCACTAAGCCCTGTTTTCCCCCCAAGTTATTCTCTTTTAGCTTCACTTGCATCTCACTTTGCTCCTTACATTCGCTGCTACTGTCTCGCGCTACTTTACTTGCTTGCTGTACGACATCAGGTGCACCTTCACCACAATACGCTGGTGGTGCAAAAGTTGAATTGGTATATCCCTCCGCTGCTTTTAACTTCTTTATGGGGTAAAATCCATTGCTTTCTGTTGCTGTGTTTTCGTTCGTTGTTTGAGGAGTAGGAGGGGCTGGGGGAGCTGAGAGCTGTCCATCCCCCGTGTCCCATTGACTCAGCATCCAATGCCGCTGAGCTCAGCCCTCTTCCTCATCCTGAAACATTTTCCATAACTCTAATACGGCCAATTGTTTGGCTTAGTATACTCCCCTTATAAGCTGCTTGCAAATAAGTGGTCATTTGTTGCTGCACACATTTGGAAAAGCTTCTCTTTTTGGACATGGCTTTGCCAACTTGGCCACTGTGTTGCGAGTCCATTCTGCTCTATACTTTCATATTTTGTCTTGATACTGTGAGAGAAACTTGAATAAATGTTGGAGAGGTGTGTCCCTCATTTGTGTCACCCTATGAAACACTTTATCACTACTTACTTGACCTCAAATCGGGATTTCAATACATCCAAATTTACTCAATACAATACAATTTACTCAGATGGTGTCTGGACAAACTTAAAAATCTTTTTTACGGACATTCTGGATCCTGACTAGTTAGACTTATTGTTTTTTGTGTGTTGGTTTTATCGGCGCTCGTAAGCCTTTGGGTCATGGTAGCGTGGTATAAATACTAAACATAAACATAACAAATAACAGCCTCTGCAGCTCATCACCATAAACGCAGGCATGCTCCGTGCACCACCCCTCTTCAGCTCTCTGCCCTGAAGACTCAAATCACAACTCTACTCATGAGCTTCTCAAGCTCCGCCCAAATGGCACAACACTGATTTTCAATTACAATCAGCAAACTACCCAATCATTTCTAGCGTGTTCTGTACACTTCGTGTCCTATTTGACAGCCTCACAGGTGACATTACCACTATTGTAGAGTAAACATTTTCGATACTTGATATGTCTGCTTATGACCTGCCCCAAACACGACAAACAGAACATAACATATATACGGCCGCCTTCCTGTCTCCTAACAGGGTAAACCTATAAATCTTGTGGTCCCTCTTCTATAGCATTGCCTTATACGAATGCACCCTAGAGAGATAAATCAGGAAACCACCTTCCACGATATAAGATAGCTTCTTCCGCTAACCAATATACCCAGGTAAACCATTATTTACTCATCCATAAACCAAGATAAATTGTCTAACTCACAGGGAAACCATTAACTATGTGTTTCCTTTTTTTTCAAAGTGTTTTCATCCGCAAGCTAAGATGACTGTCTAAGCTGACCACCCAAACTGACTGCCGAATGAACAGGTATCCTTTAACTTTTAACAGAAAACACCAAGCGAACCTGCTCCCCCATTTGCCATATAGCTGAGTCTATACTCGCACTCCGTTATCCGCTGAGGTCTTTTGTACACCGACTCTCCTGCATCCTGCCACTCTGCTGTCCAGTCCGATAGGCGTCCACAGGAAGTGGGCAAGAATGTGCCTCCAAAGGCATCTCCTGTCAGCCTCTTCTCTTTTAGACATGCATGTTTTTAGGTATCAGTTTCTGTGGGTCACCACAAAGCAACCGGGGCATGCAGCGGTACGAGATGTTTTTTCGCCTAACAATCCTAACAACCCTCCTCTGCAACCATAGATGTGGCCGGGGCTCTCTAGCAGTCATCGCAATTATCAACAGAGAACACTTGGGCCCATCAAAGATTACTCCACACAAGAACGTAATACTCAGCCATGGGGCAAAATTACTGTCTGTTATTTCGATTATCTTTACATTACTGAAACCAGCTTCACCAATTTGATACTTCTTCACATTCAGTCATGCAATTGCTCATTCTTTTTGTACTCTCCCAGTTGATCATGTTCTGGTGATGGTCTTCTTACTTAACTTCATTCGACTATTATTTCATCATTAGACCTTGTCTCCCCTTTCTCTAAATTTAAACCAAGGGGCCTGCCTTCCCACCTCTAGTTCTCTCATTTTCTAAAAACTCTTCTGATTCAAATTTGCAGAGCAAAAGATGATGGCTAAAAACAGATCCACTTCTAACTATCAATCTTTTTCTTCATTGCTTCATTCATATTCCTCCTCCATCAACCAAGCTAAGATTCAGTCTCAGGCCAATTCCCCCTAACTGCTCTTTTCTACTGTCAATAAAATACTTGCACTACCTCCTTCTGATCCTCCACTATCTCCACCCGTAGTCCAGAACATTGTGTTAATTTCATCTTGACTAAAATTGGAACTATTACACTCTCATTAAATAGTGATGCTCCTTCTGCTTCTACACTTCTACACGTAAGAATTCTGTCATTTGTAGTGTTTTGTCTCTAATGAATCTTTTTCTTCCTTTATGCCTATTTCTGCGGATGATGTAATTTCTCTGATCTCTCGGGCACACCCAAATACTGCTTCTTTGGACCCTTTACCTACCTCACTAGTTAAATCATCTTTCCTGTCCTTGTCCATGTTCTTACAAACATTTTAAATTGCTGATTATCTTCTGAATGTTTTCTTCCTTCAATCAAAGTACCAACTATTATTCCTTTACTTAAAAATCCTTCCCTTGACCCATGTGAAGCCGCACATTTTGGTTCAGAGTCCCTTCTTCCTTATCTGTCTAAGTTTTTAGAATGGCTAGCCTCCAGTCAACTTTATTATTACATTTCTCATAATCTGTTCTCGTCTCATTAACCTGGTTCGCACGGGTTTCTCTACTGAAACCACACTTCTTTCCATCTCAAACTCAATTCTTTATGCCTATCATCCTAAACACTAATTTATGGATTTGGATAGATTTTAGTGACAAATTTGATACAGTTGACCACCCTACTTTCCTAGAAGTCTTTCTTCAATGTGTTTTTCGGGTATTGCCATTAAATGGTTATCTTCCTATCTTCCAAATAGTCCATTCATTATCTATTGGAAGGGTTCTTCTTGGTGCTCTTTTTCTTTTCCTCACAGGGTTCCTCATGGCTCAGTTCATCGCTCCACTTGCATTTACTCTCCATACTTCATCTCTAGCTATTTCGTTTGCCCTTCTCTTGTCATGTCACGTTCAACCTTGCTCATCTGCACTGGCTTCTGGTTCCAGTTATTCGAATAACAGGTTTTATGCTTAGTCATCCAGCGCATTAACTCTCTTGGGCCCTCTTATCTTTGTTTTTTGTTTTATATCTATTATCCTACTAGAAACATTGGCTCTTCTTCACATTTTCTTCTGTCTGTACCTCACCCTATCTCTGAATCTTCACGTTTTTACTCCTTTCAACTTCTCACCCTTACCCCTAGATAGTAATTTCTGTACTTCTTCAGTTCGGTTTAAGAAATGTCTTAAAAGTCATAGGGGGTCATTCCAAGGTGGGTGGTAAGGGATACCGGGCACCGGTAAGGAGACCGGTGCCGGTAATCCCTTACTGCCCTACTACAAGGTCCCTTAGCGGGTCCCACCAGTAACGGCTGGTCTGACCAGCCGTTCTGGACGGGACCCCTTAAGGGACCGGGGCACAAATAATGGGCTTGCCATTCGCAAGCCCGTTATTTGCGCCCTCCCCATTCCCATTGAGCCCTATGGGGGCTCAAATGGGGAATGGCATTTTCAATGGGGACGTACCAGTCCCGCAAAGGTCGGACTACACCGGTTAGTCCCCATTGAACTATACCGGTGCTGGACCCGTTATTGGTGGCAGTCATGGCACAAATAGCGCCATGACTACCACCAACCTCGAAATGAGGGCCATAGACTACAATCTGCTTTTCCTCTGAACTGTCATGAGAACTAAGACTCTTTGACATGCATGTTTTTCCTTCTTTGCTCATTCTGATGTAAAGTTCCTGTTCTGCGTTTTGTACAACAATTCGGTTAAAAGCACTATAGAAGCACTGCTAATAAATACATCAATAAACAAATATAATCAACAAGAGTGGGGAAGGTAGGATACAACATGAACAGAGAGGTCAAATGGAATGACTCTAAGAGCAATCTAGCTCTCTATATGAATCACACTCTTTTAGTTGTCCTGCCGGATGAAAGGACTTCTGATGAACTTTACTTCGCAGAATTCAAGATCCCCAGAAATCAGCCACTAGCGTTCACAGGAAAGCTTTCAAGATCCCTTAAACACATAATTCAGGCAGAGTACCCAGCCATATGAAATAGAAATGTAAAAGTCTCTGGAAACCACGCGAGACTCTGGTAACTGGAAAGGCAGAGAGGCCTCAGCAGGATTGAAAAACATGGACATTTGGTTTTCATTATTTCAGAAGTTGTGAATGTTCAAACTCCAAGACATAAGACCCATTCTGACATATTTTGTTGGTTTAAGCCTGTGGTTTGGGGAAGAAAAAATAGCATATTATTTTAGTTCATAAATCTTTGAAAGCTAGCATTCTGTCTTGGCAGACATATTGATCTGATTCATATTTATGTGATACTCCCTGCCCCACCAGTGCTAAGAGTTGGGTAAGCTCAGATTGACCATCTTTAGTGATAGGGAGGAAGTCGCTCCAGTGCTCGCTAGGAGGCTAGTAACAGAAGGATGCATTATTGGGTTTGGACGAACCAGTGCATTAACAATTGGCCTCAGCCACCTATGGCTCCACCAGCCAAAGTATGTTTCAGAAATGTGTTTTCTCTCTTACCGTCCAGGTTCCTATACCAATCCACCCACAGAGTCTTGGCTGGAGTGAATGTCCTCTTTCCACATATTAATAATGCTGCACTGTGTACCCTGAACAAACAGACCTATCAATCAATTTGTTGTTCCCTTTCTCCAACCCTGCTGCTCCTTCCACAGAACCAGTACAGTTCCATTATCCATCCTTCCACCGTCACCCTGTAGTTCTTTGAAACTGATCCCTTTACGGGCTGGATGCAATCTCGTTCGTCCTCCCCGTGGGATCTACTTTATTGCTTAAACTCTTTCCCACACAGCTCCTTTTCTATTGCTTTCCTCACCTTTCGCACTAACAAGACTAGGCTGGTATGTAATGGTCAACAGGAGCTATTTTCTGGCTCTCACAGACCACAGAGCCTCTGTTGTTATTTCCTTCTCCCTACACTATAACGTGAAAGCAGTCAGAAGCAAAAAACTTTCTTAAAGGGACGTTATGGTTACAAGTAAAATCGAAAAAACCCTGAAATTCTCCAGTTGTGGTAAGCTAAGCAACCATAACTCGTGCCACCACTGTGCACTGCTAAGACTAACACCCAGGACATTAAATATTGTACTATTGAACATGGGATTATTTTGAATATTGCACGTCTATGGCGCATGCAGCAGACAATGCCTATGTTTCTTCATGAGTTTGTTCATGAACTTAAAGAACTCAGTAATGCAATGGTATTTATATTATAGCAATGCATTGCTTAATGAACTATTAGGCATACACTTGGCTGCCAATATTATAATGACAATCCCTTGTGGAGGCTGACCATGAAAACTAAATGCACATGTGATGTCATCAGTCATGACATCAGTGACATTTGTGATGTCATCTTTGATATCCTGGATGTTAGTCTTAGCAATGCACGTTGGTGACGCAAGTTATGGTTGCTTAGCTTACCATAACTGGCGAATTTCAGGGGGTTTTTGATTTTACTTGTAACCATAACATCCCGTTAACAATATTTTTTTAGTGAATTTCATAGGTTTTTAGTAGTGCAACTTAACCATAACGTCCCTTTAACAAAGTTTTGTTACTGAATTTCACAGGTTTTTAGTAGGGCAACTTAACCATACCGTCCCTTTAACAAAGTTTATTTGCTAAAGGTCATCGGTTTGTAGTAGTGGCATGTAACCATAGTGTAAAGTAACTTCAGACTTAATTGCACACCTTGCGTAGAATGCTACATGGCCATATGCTGGCGTACAGCATGGTGACATGTCTGAGAATCCGTACACACTTAACAATAAGATGTATGCCCCGTGGACAGTGTGTAAATACATTGTTGTCAGGCCGATTCATGGAATTAATGTGCGCTGAAAATTCCCGCGCAAGCGTGCGAAAGCGTGCGAATTACAGTGCAAGTGCGAAAATCTCAGCGAAACAACGATTCATGGAAGTCCGTGCGCATGTAAATCCATGAATTTGTGCTAAAATCCTGCATGGCGCACGCTGGCGTACACGTCTTCAAAAAGCATGCGCTACGCGCACAGCGAAAGCGCACATAGCGCAGCGCACACAACAAAAGTAGGCGTAACACGGGGCGTAACATGCGGAATGGGGAACAACGTGTGAAAATGTGGGCGTCACAGGGAAGTACAGGAGGCAAATGCGCGGAACGCCCACGCGCGCGCCTACAACATGTATTCATGGAATCGAACGGGGCTAATGCGTGCGCCAAAAAAGACGCGCTAATCCGGAAACACGTATGCCAGCAGAAAGCAGGCGTACGTGGACCCACGCAGCATAAAAGTGCGTGCAAACAACAAACAAGCTCAGACGCTAAGATGAATATACCGTTCCTTACAGCAGTGGTCGTGGGATACCGCAGGAGGAGGAGGAGGATAGTCAGGCCCAGAATTTTTACACCCAGAACCAGCCTTTTTGGGATGCCTGATGACCAGGTGTATGGGAGGTACAGGTTTCCACCACACATAATACTCGACCTGGTGAGTGAGTGGGAGGATGACCTCACATCACACACCCTGTGCTCCCAAGCACTGAGCCCCCTGGAAAAGGTGCTCAATGTACTGCACTTCTTGGCCACTGGATCATTTCAGTGGAGAAGTGCTATAATGGGGGGGTGTCACAGGCCATGCAGTCACACTGCCTACACCAGGTGTTGGCCATCATGACTGCACGCCCATCAGTCCGCAGGTACATATACCTGCCCAGAACACCTGCAGAAAGGCAGGCTGCCGTCGAGGATTTCTACGGGGTGGCACAATTCCCCAAAGTGCTAGGTGCCATTGATTGCACCCATGTGGCTTGTAAGAGGATTCAATTCAACACTACAGCTAAGTCAACGCCTAGTCTAGAATACTGAATGAAAACCCTTATTGATATATCTTTATGTCCAGTTCATGCGTTCTGGATGACTACCCCTATATAGCACCCCTCTCTTGGAATCCCCCTGACCCCACTGAGCCAAGAAGTAGTTCTGTTTTGCAAGTTAAAAGGTTTATTTGATAATTTAAACAATCAATATATATATCATACTTTATAATAATTAATAATTGAATATCACACTTAATCTGAGCAGTAATCAATAATGGATAGTCTGGCACTTGCACACTTGTGAATAGGAACAGAAGAATAAGGTGGTAGAGAATACTTTATATAAGTTCAGATGGATGTAATGTTGAATGAAAAATGTAATACAGAAAATACTCAATATGATTTCAACAAAACAATGTAATCACTTTTCTCTGGCAATTCACCCCCCCCCTTTTATGCAATGCAAGGAAATGGAAGGAAAGCACACAGTTCTCAGAAATGCAATCAAATGTAATTCAGTTCACCCCAGCCAGCTTAGACTACAGAAGTTTGAAACACAGGCCCAAAATGCTTTTATATGTGCTGGCAATGAAGTGAAAAATATGCTAACATGCTTTTAATTCCCTCTAGAGGTTCAGGGTGAGTGGTGTCAAGTTAATATTAGTCCAGGCTCACTCTAGCAATGATTCAGGGATGGTTCTTAAGAGGCAAACGCATTTTTAGCAAGGAAAGCAAGGAAGCTGCTGTTTTCACACGTGGAGAAATTTGCAAATCGCGGTAAAATTTGCGAGTGCGTTTTTCGCAATTGCGGCAAAAGTATAGGGAATAGGAATGCGGTTCTAGGTTCGTTGAAAAGCCAAGATTCCCAGCTTTCAGAGGAAAGTTACTGCAAGTCTCTAAGACAAACGGAGATATGAGCGATATGGTAAAGGTTGTTTTTCAGATTTGAAATTTTAAAAGTTCAAAGTGACAAGTGACAGCTAACAGCTAGAAATGACAGGTGACAGTTTTGCAAAATGACAAGTGACAGTTAGCAGGCAGTTCTACTTAGATTAAAATAGATTGAATTATATTATTTTAACTAAGAGATTGGTTCTGCACAGTTCTGCTAGGTACTCACAATATATTTTTGAAATAAATGGGCCTCGCCACGGATCTGGTCAACAGGTTTTCTTCACTCGCCACGGACGGTCTCTGCGCACAGCGTCTGGGTCAGCTCTCTAGCTCTGCGAACAACGGTCTGGGTCAGCTCTGCTCTGCCTCTGGGTACAGCACTGCTTCTGGATCTTTCTGCACAGCTTTCTCTGGACCCAGCGCTGATCTGCACGGCTCCTGGATGCTGCTATCGCTGTTAGGTTTGCTGGATGCTGAGGCCCACTGAGAAGAGTTCTCAGTTTGTGGGTTTAGGCCCTTGCTTTGAGTTCTGAATCAAGTTCTTTGGAGTTTTAAAGTCTAAGTGTGGAATCTAGTGTCTTCTGGATGTTGTGTGGTCCGGCAGAGCGCGTTGCAGCAAATGGAATTGACTGTCTCTATCTGTCCTGACTGTCTGCTTTTATGTGTTTTGAAAATGGGTGGAGAGGCTAGCTTCCTAGGCCCTACCCCTCTCCACTTGTCATTGGCCACTTCATCCTCTTCCCCTTGATTGGGGGAATGAAATGAAGTGTCATCATGATGAGGTCTGTTTATGGTACAGAGAACCCACCCCTGTCAACTTTACACACAATCTATATTTGCTCAAAAAGACATATTTCATAGATACACAGTGGTTTGAAATTACATGCACCCATCACATATGACATGAGATATACCCTGTTCAAATCTGCTCTTCCTGAGAGCTTGCATTGAGAAATGGCAACATATTTCACTTTTTAACTGGTTTCGCAATATCGGACATTAACCCAAATTTACACACATGTGCGCAAGGAGTATGGACATTAAGGGCCTCATTACACGGTAGGCGGTAGGGATTTACCGGCACCGGTAAAATACCGGTACCGGTAAATCCCTGCCGCCTTACTACGAGTTCCCTTAGCGGGTTGGAGTTTTAACGCCTGCTTTTTGCAGGCGTTAAATACCAACCCGCTAAGGGACCTTGGAGCTAATTACGGCACTGCAAAATTGCGGTGCCGTAATTAGCGCCTTTCCCATTCCCATAGAGCCCTATGGGGCAGAAATGGGAATGGGGAAGGGCAATGGCGGAAGGGGGATTTACCGCCCCTCCAACCTTGGGATGGGGCGGTAAATCCCCTTTCCGCCAAGGCGGTGCCGGTATTTTACCGGCATGAGCCATGGCGCTAATAGCGCCATGGCTCACCGCGTACCGTGTAATGAGGCCCTAAGTGATGAAGTGTCAGATTTTTAACATGCATACATTTTAAGTAATACCCTCTTAACTGCTAGTTTGCCCCCAGATCATGCCACCGGTTCTAAAAACCTCTTAAAATGTGGGCAGAAAAATCACAAGAATTATGGTATCATTTAAATAATTATGACAAGTCCGTACTATGAGTTATTCATCTTTTTCTAAAACCATATTCTGGCTGCAGGGGTGTGGTTTCCCACGTCACATGGTGTAGAAACCAGTTTGTCCAGTTTCTGCCAGGCTCAGAGGCCCTGCCCCTCCCAGCTTCTGCCAAGAGGAAGCTGTTTTACGGTCCCCCAATAAACCATCTGCCTGGGCCCTGGAAGGCCCATTGTTCAAGAGGAAGCCATTTATGGCCACTTCAATAAACCCTCTGCCTGGGTCCTATGTTTAGTCTCTAGCAGTCCCTTGGTAATTCAATCAGAGAAGTGTCATATCCCTTTTGGTGGGAACAGCAAAAGGCAGCTAGGCCTGGGAACACAGCAGTTGTGCAAGTCTCAACTCCTGTCGGGGGTATCTGGTGGGCAGAATTCAGTTCCTTAAGCCAGACCCCAGCTGATGTCACTTTTAGTTACTCAGTTTTCTGCATTCAAATAAAACTAACCATTTTTACATATGCAGCTAGAATGCTGACTCTAAGTTTCAAACTATGACATTTAAACAATTGCAACCTATGTGACACTCAAAAGTAGGTCACTCATTTCTTTTAAACATTTAGATTTTTAGTGTCTTTCAGTCCAAATTTACTTAAACTGCTGAAATCCACAGCTCAGCCAGTCTTGTTATAAACCTTCAAGTCACTTCAGAATATAACTTTACATTGTATCCACCCCTCAGTAAGTCTTTCTTTGGCCTGCTTTGGGTTCATTTATTCAGTTTTACACAAATGTCTGGTGTTGTTTTAAAACGCCGGCTTTCTGATAGTGGTGAGTACTGGTAATGCACCCATTTTTGGAATTTAAGAAAATGAATTCCCCACAATTCTAGGTTGCTTTTGGCAATCAGCATTGCCATTCCCAATGGTTTCAGACTACTGTGTGGGTAGTCCAATGGTGGTTTTAGGCAGTGCCCTTCTGTGCCCATAACATCGGCAAAAATGAGTGGCAGCCTATTCTTCATGCACTTCCCTGTGCATTTTCTGGGAAGCTCTGGCCATCATGATGTTTTCCATGTCAGTACTGCACAGTTTTGAGGTAGGGCTTGGACGCATGGATAAAAACATCCCACAAGCCCCCCTCTTGCGATGGCCATTCTGTTTCACTGATGGGACTCGCAAGACCTGGTATGTTTCCTCATCTTCTTCCAATAGATGGCACAGTTCAGCATTTTTTCCTCCATCCAGTGGGATCGATCGGTTCTCCTCGCCGGTCCTTAAATTCTCCACATACTCATGAGTTGTGGAGGCATTTATCAGTGTCTGCTCTTGGGTCCTGTAGAGCAGATGCTGAGGAAGCACCATCTTGCGCCCAGTCATCAACTCAAATGGTGACATTTTGGTTGCAGATGAAGGGGTAGATCTGATGGCCATTAGGACCAGAGGTAATCGGATATCCCAACTTGGCCCAGAATCTGCCACAAACTTTTTTAGTATGCTCACAATGGTTCGGTTATATCTCTCTACTGCCCCAGAAGAAGCTGGCCTGTAAGCAATATGTAACTTCCTTTTGACCCCCAGTATCTCCCACATCTTTGTCATTAATTCACTGGTGAAGTGGCTATCCCTGTCTGACTCAATCCTTTGAGGTAGACCAAAACGGGAAAAGATGTGGTTAATCATCAGGGCAGCTGCGGTTTCTGCCTTGCAATTTGGGGCTGGGAGACATTCCACCCACTTGGTAAACAAGCATGTCACAGTCAACATGTACTTATTCCCCCTAGCAGAGCGTATCATGGGGCCTACAAAGTCGATTTGTAAATCTGACCATGGCAGTGTCATCCCCCTCTTTTGGAGAGGCGCACGGTGCGTGAGGGATGATGGCTGAAATTGTGCACACACAAGACACCCCTTCAAGTATTGGTCGAGGTCCTGCCCCATGTGTGGCCAGTATGCAACCTCTCTTAAGATTTCCAGTGTTGTGTGAAACCCCCTATGACCGGCGGTGGCCGCATCATGGGCGTGACTTAACATCAGGCTTCGGAATGAGGTAGGAACCACCCACTGATCGTGGACAGCTTTGGATTTCCTTACCAGTAAACCGTCTTGGATTCGGAACATTTTTGGACATTTCATCAACACTCTTAGGTCCTCTTTCCCAGTGTAATCGGTATCCGTCAGGGGAAAGTTCTCAGGGTTCTCAAGGTGCTGGTAAAATTTACCAATAATTGGATCCCCCTTCTGAGCTGTAATCAAATCAGCATCAGGGCTCTCCTTACTCCATTGTGCAATTGAAAGATCATCGTGAGCATTTGTCTGGGACCTAGTGATAGCAGTGACCTGGATTTCCCCCAACAGGGACTCAATCTCAATTAGATCCCCTTGGATGGCCCCGGTTTTGGCCAGCTGATCAGCTAAGTCATTTCCAGTTTTGTCTGGTCCCTCCACTTTGGAATGACCCTTGATCTTTTTCCAATAGATGGTCATCTCATTCGAGGTGACCAGATCATCAATGTTTTGGATCAACTTCCCATGTTTCAAGGGTTTGTTATTAGCACACAACATGCCTCTGGTTTTCCAATTAACCAGGTGCTCCACGAACCCGTTCCGTACATAATCCGAATATGTGATTATGACCAGTTCGTGGAGTTGATGCTGGACAGCAATGAGGATGGCCTGATGCACAGCCATCAATTCTGCCACCTGACTACTTCGGGGACCAATTTTGTATCCAGCGGAGGGTTTTGGGGACTCATTCACCCATGCATTCCCTACGCCGGCCACCAGTTCTTTCTCCCCGTCGTTGTCAACATGGTAAGAGCATCCATCTACATAGACAGTGGGCATTCCCTCACACTTGTCCTCTTCAAAGACTTTGTGTGGGGAATTAAGGTATGCCTCCGTGTTGTCCTTGATTTTTAGACTATTGTCCTCGAGACAGTTTTCTCTGGCACAATCATGCAAGTCAGCCAGACCTTGCGCGAGGGGACTCTTCTTGTTTTGGCCATATCTGACCTCCACAGGAAAGCCTTGCATTGACAGAATCCAGGAAGTAATTCGGGAATTACTCACATTTCCGGCCCGGATTCTGTCACTTTGGAGATATTGCAGAGGCTGGTGTGGAGTCTCCACTATGATGTGTTCCCCCTGGATGAACGGGCGGTAATTCTTCAATGCCCACACCGTTGCCAGGAGTGCCTTCTCACAATCGTTGAATTTTTCCTCCACAGAGGATAAAGTTTTGCTCGCATAGGAGATTACTTTATTGACCTTGTCATGCTTTTGGTATAATACCGCCGTCAAGCACGTATTTTAGAACCCCGTCACCAGGAAGAACTCCTTGTTTCTGACAGGGTAAGCTAGAAAAGGTGCTTGTGAGAGGCTTCTTTTGAGTTGTTTTACCGCCTCGGCTTGTTCTGGACCCCATTCCCACTCGACCCCCCCCTTCAGGAGATGAATCAGGGGTCTGGTGATCTCTGCGTAGCCCTCAATGAACTTTCTGCTGTAATTAGTCAATCCAAGGAGGCTCCTTAGTTCCCGCAGAGTTGTGGGGTCTTTCAGTTTCTGAAGTGCTTCCACTTTCTTTTCCTGGGGACAGAGACCCTGAGGAGTAATCTCATGCCCCAAGAAATTAACACAGGTTCTACACCACTGTGCTTTCTGAAAGGAAAGTTTTGCTCCGGCGGCCCTCAACTGGGTCAGAACATAACGGATCTCCGCTATGTGTTCCTCCACAGATGAACTTTTGATGAGGACATCATCTGCATAAGCCAGGTTACCCCTTGCACCCAGGTCGGGCATGGCCTTGTGTAGGAAAATGTTGAATTCATTGCCGGAGTTGAGGTATCCGAAGGGAGTCCATGTGTACTGCTGGCCCCCAAAGGTAAAAGCCAGCTTGTATTGGTCCTCCCTACTGACAGGCACGGTCCAGTATCCATTGGTCAGGTCTATTGCAGTGAATACCTGTGACCCCTGGATCTGGGCCAGCCCTTGGTCAATGTAGGGCAGAGGCCATCGGGAAGTATGGACCCGTTTGTTGAGCTCCCTGAGGTCGGCACAGAGTCTCCACTGGCCGTTTGGCTTCAATATTCCCAGCACCGGATTATTGAAGGTGCTGTGCACTGGACGGATTATTCCCCGGGACTCAAGGTTCTTAATTATTTCAGTAAGGGACTCCATGGATGCGAGAGGCAAACGATATTGCTTCACAAACACTGGAGTCATTCCAGGGTCCGTGGGGATGGTTGTTGTGTGGATGTCGGTGCGGCCACAGTCATATGAGTCTACCGCAAAGAGATCTTGGAAATCCAAGAAAACTTGTTTCAACTTTTGCTTTTGTTCCAGAGTCACACAGGCATCAGCTAGGTTGACTCTCTCTTCCACCATCTGCCTGAAGCCTGGAAAGACTTCTGGTTTGGCTATTTCCGCGGCCTCTTCCAGCTGGGTGGAGAAGTCCCTGGTCAGAGTGCTGATTTGGACCGGAGGCTTCAGGTGGGAAAGGCAGTCCTCATGGACCTGGAAAATCACCTCATCCCTCCTGAAGTCACAAGTCACATCTTCCTTACCATAGGGGCAAGAAGTGTACACCAGGAAGTCCCCCCCATGCAGGGTAAAAATCCTGTCTGGTGTTGTATTGTCATCACTGTCACTGTCAAAGCAGTCCTTGGGGATTGGCCCTAACAGTTCATTACCTAAATCTATGGAAAAATGTCGGTCATCAACCGCCATTCCAATAATGGTGCCTGCGGCTAGAGTAATACTCTTTAAGTCGCTGTTATCCACCTCTATTAGAATGGTGTCATGTTTTATGTTGACTAATGGTGTTGGGTTTACCCCTAACCCTTGCTGTTGGAGAGAAGCATTTAGATGTATGTAAGCATCAGGGTTTTGCAAATATTGTCCTCTTTTAGCTTTCACTTCCAGGGAGAATTGTCGGGTCCTTTCTGGGATGGTGACCTCCTCTTTGATCTGAATTTCAACTGCATAAGGTAGCAATTGAGCTGACCTAAATGCTTTTTCTGGATCATCAAAGCCCATGGGATTATCCGCTAATCGGGACCAAGCTTTGAAGTTTATTAGGTCCAAACTAATGGCAAAGCGATTGAGAATGTCACTGCCTAAGTAAAAGGCGGCAGGGACGTCTCGCACGACCCAACAATTGTGGACTATGCTCTTGTTGCCAATGGAGATTTTGAGCATACACCTGCTTGGCAGGAGATGTTTGGAATTAGGTGCTTCCAGGTCCATTTCCCATTTGTCTATCAGTTTGAAGGTGGGAATGGCTGGATCTTTTGGGAGTTGGCGAAACATGGCTTCGCTGATGAAGCTCTTACCATTGTTCACACACACTCGAGCGAGAACAGAGTCCTTCCCATCATTTAACTGAACAGGGATGAACAACTGCTCTCCAATTTGCTGAATCTCAGCCAAGCTCTGAGCTGATTTCACATCTTTCTGGACTATAGGAGTGGGTGTTTCTGATTGTGGATTAGTAAAGAATTTCAGGGTGTTTCCTTCCAGTGTGGAATACCACCTTAAACTGGAAGGAAGGTTGATTTTCAGAAATAGAGAGGACCCCCCATCACCAGTCTGTTGTCCTACTGCTATTACTGTTACGTCTGGAATTTGGTTGTTCTGGAAGTGAAATTCTACTTGGTCAGATTTTTGTTCAACCATGTGGCAGGTGCCGTTTAAACTAACATGGTTGAGACTCTGTTTTAATTTTATTGGTCGGCTAGTCTGGGTCCAGAGGACCTTTTTTACACAATCTATTAGGGGTTGCAACCTTCTCAGGAGGTCATTCCCTAGTAAACAAGGGGTGCCCTCTGGAGCCACTACTATGACTGGGTGTTTCACCTTGTGTCGCCCAATTTTAATGTCCAAATCTGCCGTCCCCTCGACGGGAATTTCCTTCCCGTCAAAGTTCTGGAGTTGTTCAGGAAGTGAGGTGAGAGGAATTTGGTAATTCCCTTCCCCTTCCTGCATTCAGTTCATCAAAGGCCCTTCTGGACAGAAGGGTAGCTTGAGATCCCGTGTCCACCAGCGCTGAAATCGTACCCTGCCCCTGTACTTGTACCGGGGCATAACATCTTCCCTCCTTCTCCTCAAGGGGGCACAGATAATGCACATTTTTGGACAACTGGTGGGCTACCTTTCTGGTTTTGGACATTGCAAGAGAAGAAATTGAATTCTGTGGAGAGCCTTGGGAATCTGAACGAAAAAGTTGGCAACTGGAGATCAGAGCCATTGTGGGTTCCCCTGGTTCCGGTTCTGGGCCGCCCCCCCCTTTTTGGAGGCAGTCATCAGGATGGGTTTGAACCAGGGGATTTTTTTGCTGTTGGTTCTGGGATGAGATGATGGGCGGCGGTAGCTCAGTCTCCATATCTCCCCAGTCTGGATTGGAATCCTTTGGGGCCCATTTTTCTTTGGGAGGAGTTCCCCCATCTCTGAAGGAGAAGATCCTTTTCCCAGGATCCTCTGAGGATCCTTCTCCCTCAAATTGGAAGACCTGTATTTCTTCCACAAAACGGGTCTGTTTGGGTACTTTGTTTCTCCTACCCCCCCTCTGCTCCTTGGGAGGCAGGCTTTCAGGGGCAGGAGATTTTGTTTCCAGGTCCTGGGTTTCCAGGGGCTGTTTACAAGTGAGGAAGGAAGCTTCCTCCAAGGCTTTACACCCCCCTTCCCTTTGTGCCTCCTCCCTGGGAACCGGTGAGTTATCGGGGTGCTGCCCCCGTCATTGTTCTGGAGCACCAGTTCCAGAGTTTGGGGCATTCTGCGGTGGCACGCTCATCTGAGGGTTCTGTTGAGCCCTCAGTATGTGACCCAGATCCCGTGCCATATTTTGGACCTGGCGCTCTAACTGGGAAACCCGCTCAGGCTGATACGGGGCTCTATTTTCTCCCCTGGGCTGCTCCCGGGAAGGGTAGTTGGTTGGGAAGATTTTGGTACCCCTCCTCCCTTGGCCTCCCCTCTCCCGGATTAGGTTGTCTGGGCTCAGGGAATTGGGGAAAGAAGGATGGATGATTTTGGGGCTGGAAGTTGGGTGGATACCTGGGGAAAAAGTTCTGCCCAGGATTTGGAGAATTTCTGCCCTCCGGTGGGAAGTTAGGAGGGAAGTTCCCTGGGTTAGGTGCTTGGCTGGATCCCCCCCCTTGGGCTGGAGCAGTCCACACATAACCCAGGATGGGTTGACTTACATAATCAGGAGAGCGAGGGACCCCATTTGTGGGGTTGCCTCCTTGGCTCCCTGTCTGTGACTGGCCCGAGGACCTTCTGGGCCTAGCATTATTAGGTGCAGGTAGGTTTTTAGGCCCCCCATCTCCAAATCCAAAATGGGGGCAACCTTTACCTCTGCCACCTTGGCAGCAGCAGGGGTGTTGTTGGCTTTGGGGTTTTTGGGCGCATTATTTTTATTTTCTATTGGCTTCTGCACCTCATAGATCCGGGTCGCCTGTTCAATGACCCAGTCTAAAGATCTTTTCTTGTGAAAATCCCTCACGAGCTGGGTCATTATGTATTTGGGCAAGGCATGGAAAAAGGTATTAATAAATTCTCTGCTATCCGTGCGCACCCTTCTTGTGGTCTGTGCAAAAGCACGCTTTAACTCCTGCACAAATTCTTGTGGGGCCTGATCCTCCCCACATTGTAAATTGTAGGCTGCCTTGCGAGCCTCTTGAGGATTTCTATGAGTAGAAAAATGTTTCAAGATGGCCTCCTTATAGGAGGACCATCTTAAATGATTTTGGTCCTCCAGCCCTGCAAAGAAACTGGAGTATTCCGGGGAGAAGGTCCACTTTACATATTGAATACAGCTTTGGCTGTCCTTCAAATGGAAAGTCTCCATCATTTGCTCAAACAACTCTAAGTGCTCCCAAACAGAATACTTGGCGTTCTTATGATAAGGCGTGATGACGCTCCTGATTGCCTTAATCTGCTTTAAGGGGACCTTAAGCAAGGCCCTTTTTGTCTTATTGGCCCTTTTGGTCCGGGTAACCCTGGTCCATTCATCTTCTGACTCAGAGGCACTGCTCCCAGAGGTTCCCGTCTGTTCTTCCAGGTTTTCCCGGATTCTGCGAGCCTGGGAATGGCTGGCAGAATGTGGGGACTTGGTCTCCTGTGTCCTGTACCACTCAGAGGAGTCTTCAGATCCCTCCTTGCTGCCAGGATTTGATGGGTACCACCCCCCACTGACCTAACTGGGCAGAGGTTTTCAGGATGCCCTTAATGGGCCTACTCTCCTGGGGTTCCCCATCAAATTGCACTGTGCTTGGGTGCCCATACCCGGATGCCCGCCCCTCCATTCCTGGGTGGTACTGGCCTATGAGCCCCATGCTTCTGGCTGGATAGTAATCTGCCATCCCTGTGGCCCTGTGCTCATGTGCGCCAGGGGACATGGGGGTGGCAGAGTCCAGGGACTGAGAGAGATAAAAGCCTCTGGTACTAGGGCTCCTGGGGTTATGCTCAGGAGTTTCTCTTTCCCAGCGAACCTCATCTCTATCCGCCCCTGCTCCCTGTTGCAATGCAAGAGCCTGCGCCTTCAGTTCCTCAGTTAAGGCCTTACTAGACTCTATCAGTCTCTCCTGCATCGCTACCTGTTGTTGGAGTCTATCATTGTGCTGGCAGAGAGCCTCATTCTCTCTCTGTGCCTCCTGATTGGTCCTGGAGCACTGGGCCAGTCTTTGCTGCAGGAGGGTTATTGGCCTGCTCCTTTCTTGCCAGAGCATCCTCCACCCTCCTGGTGTGTTCTAACAAGTTCTGGTGTTCTTTTTGGAGGTCACCCAGCCCCTGGAGGGCCAAGTGATTTTCTTCTGTTTTTCTTTTTAAATGGCAGACTTCCTGGCCTAAGGCGTCTCTTTCCTGGCTAAGAGCCTGCATTTGTGCCGCCAGGTCGTCCCTCTGCCTTTGAAAGGCACCAGCTTTCTGGCGTTCTTCATCAAACTCTGCCTGGGTATCCAGGTCTTTCAAAATCAGCTTGTTGCTCTCTGCCTTCATTCTATCTAGATGACTTTGCAGGGTGGCTACCTGCTCCGTGCATGCCCTGTTAAAGTCTAATTGTTGCTCCAGCTTTTTCTGGCTCTGCAGTAAGGAGTCCAAACTGTCTTGGTGCTCCTTCTGCAGGGCCAGAAATCTAGTATCCTGGTCAGCCTTTTCCTGTTGCAGTATATCCATGTCCTCTTTTATTTTAATGATATACTGCCTACTATCATTTTCTGACTCCTGGCTCCTCTGCAGCCTCTGCTCAGAAGAATCCTATGGCTTAGAGGTCTCATGCAATGAAAGAAAAAAAATCTTCATGAGTGAACATCGCAACCTTGCATGCCCAAATAAAGGTAGATCATCCCAAAATGAGGCAATTGTTACAGAGAAGAGAAACGCAGAAAAAGATACCAAGACAAAAGACAATACTATCATGCTCCTTCCAGAAATACTGACAGAAGTATTACAGAAGCTGGGATTGGGCACTCAGCGACTTTAGAAGGAAAAATATAAACATCTTTAGTTGGAACACAAGAGGCTCTAGCGTCATCAGAGATAAAGAAACACGGACACATCTATTCAACCAGGGAGATGCAGTCCTATTACAAGAAACCTGGCTGGTAAATCCTTTAAATATAGAAGGATATACAGTGAACTGTTTATCAGCTGCACAAAAACCATTAGGGCGTCCTTCAGGAGGCTTATTGATAGCATTGAAAAATCAAGTCTTTAAGAACGTAATAGAAATATGGAAAAATCCCCAAGGTATCCAGGCATGTAGAGCTGAAGTAAAATTACAAGAAACCACCAAAACCTGGACCTTTGTAAATATTTATTGGAACCCAGTGACATCAAAACTAAGTTGTTTTTTGGAAGATCTAGCATCACTTTTTGAACTATTAAAAACATCCTTAGCAACCAGTAAAATTGTGGTAGCAGGAGACTTCAACTCGAACTGTTTATATCCACAGAACGGAGATTCAGATCGAAGGTCACACGGAAAAGTGAGCAGCGGAAAAAAGTGGCGGGATTTCATGGAACAATGGGATCTTCACATGGTAGCTGGCACACAGGATGATGAACCGTATATAACATGGCGAAGAGGGAATTCATCCTCTGCATTGGATTTTATTTTTGTTTCAAAAACCTTGCAGGCTTTGCCTTCCACTTTAATAATAAAACAAGAAACTGGTAGTGATCATAGCAGATTGGAGCTGTCATTTGAAAACATTTTTATAACAGAAGCTGAAAGAGAATCACAGTTGTTAGAGGAAAAAAAGGAAAACTCAGAGTCGTCAAATACAAAGATAGGGGAAACAAACTAAATGGAAAACTTAAAGGGATCCCTGAACATATCTGGAAAACACAATGTAACCCAGACCGATTCACCAAATTTTTATGGGCAACTCTGCAGCCCAAACATTTAGCGGGAGAAATAAAACAGAAACATTTACATGCCTTTGATGAACCTACACAAAGGAGAAAAAGAGAACATAGAAAAGCTCTGAGAGATATTCGAAAAGCAGGATATTCGTTTGAAGAAATGCAAATCGCGATAAAACACCAAAAAGTAAACTATAAATCATGGTCAATCTCACATAAAGCACTCCGGATGCAGACAGGTGGTGAGCATATACTCACTACCCTTAGAGAAAGCAACAGCAAAAACTTCTGGGAAAAAATGAACCAATTCGAAGGGGATCACACTCAATCACTATGTAATTTAGTGTCAGAAGATGGTTGGGTGAGATATTTGACAGAGATATATAAAAGCGACGACAATCGTGAATTTAGAAGCAAGCCAAAACTCCGCTGGCAACTTGATTTCAATGAAGAGGACATATACGAAATCATAATTAATTCCTCAACATCCAAAGCCTCGGGACTAAATGGCCTGACCTATCAGGCATTGAAAAGTGAACCTATCCTGTGGTCAAAAATTTTATTTGTTCTCTTTGACGAAATACTAAAAAAACGGACTTTCCCAGCATCTTGGAAAACGGCCCTTATAATACCCTTCTTTAAACATGGGGATCGTCGTGCAGCAATGAATTATAGACCAATAGCATTGCTGGACATTGAAAGCAAAAATTTTATGAAGCTTCTACTAAATTACATCTCAAAATGGGTGGAAGACTTCAATATCTTATCACGCTTTCAAACAGGATTCCGTAAAGGCCATTCAACATCACTTAACGGCCTGATTTTAAGCATCTTAAGTGAACCAAACATAGGGGGAAGAAAAACATTGTACTGAGCCTGGATAGACTTGTCCAAAGCTTTCGACCAAATAGAACGAGTCTTACTTTGGGAGAAACTCCGGAAATGGGGAATGCCAGAACCACTATTGTCCATCTTAGTGGAATTACATAGGGAAACTAATCTGAGAGTAAGGCTCGATGCAATGGGACACCTTTCAAGACTGGTTGAAGTAAATAGGGGGGTCAAACAGGGGTGCTTGGGAGCGCCTCTGTTCTTCAACCTGTTCTTAGCAGATATGGGCCTTTTTTTGCAACCATCTGCTTTGTTAAGTCCAATATTAAACAGGAGAAAAATATGTTGGCTCGCGTACGCGGATGATATAGTTCTCCTCGACAGAACAGCAATTGGTCTACAACATTTACTTGACAAACTGAGTGAGTATGTGGGAGTAAACAAACTGACAGTAAACCCGGCTAAATCAAATATCCTGATTTTCAAACATCCGCTACTAAAAACAAAACACATAAACTGGAATATGGGAGGAGAACGGATAAGAACAGTAGAAACTATAAAATACTTAGGATATAACATCCACGCCCATCCAGCAATATACAAAGCATAAAGTGAAATCATGGCTAAAGTAACACAATTCACATCACAAATGATCAAACTAAACTATAAACTCTGTAATTTCTCTATTCTCCCATTGGTAAAATTCTACCTTGCCAAAGTGGTCCCAGTCATCCTGTATGGTTGAGAAGCCAAACCCGAACTTTGGTTCCTAAACTGGGACAATTTTGAGAGCCGCCTATGGAAAAAAGCTCTGGGTCTCCCAAACTGTGCCTCCTCAAAAAGCTTGAGATTTGAACTTGGTCTAAAATCGCTGAACTGTATGGCAGACTGGAAGCTGATTACATTGTCTCGAGAAATAGCAACAAGCAAGGACTCGACGCTGTATGGAGACCTCAGACATGAAACATTGCAAAAAAAATCAACTATCCTCACCTTGCTAGAGGCGAGAACACAGGAGAGATTGAAGACCTTAGATATAATCGAAGAGACCTTAATCCTAAACCCACTCAAAGTGAAAATAAGACTAGAACAATGGGATTGGATCGAAACAGTAGAGAGAGTAAGAGATAAACCAACCCAAAATCCATTCTTGAAGGGAGAAAAGAAGCTTGGGTGTCTCTCTAGCTATCTACTAAAATCCCCAAACAGGAAACTGCGCTCAGACTTTCTTAGAATGAGACTGAACCTTGTCCAGTGTGGGGCTGTTCTGGAAAAGCGCAACCAAGGTGATGTGGCAAAAAAACTATGTTCAATTTGCATCAACCCCGCCAAACAAACATTAAGGCATGTTCTAATGGAATGTGAAGGCACATGGCCCCAACGATTAAGACTTTTCAGAGACTTTGTGTGGAAAGAGGAAGATATAATTTCAGACCTCTTTTGGGATAGAATTATCTCAGGAAGCAATGCAGTTTTGACATCTGCAGCAATCCAGGTGCTAACAGAAAATGGACTGATCATCTAATAAAATAAAACAAAGGACAAAAAATCTTCAAAACATTGATCTAGCAGAAAAATAGAAAATTAGCAGGGTTGGGGGAAAACAAGGAAATTTAATGTAATTTTTAGGTGTTTTATACTAACAATTTCGTATTATTTTTGTAAAGGCTTAAGCCAAAACAAATAAAAAAAAAAAAAAAAAGAAGAGTCCAGATCAGATTGGGCCTTCGGTAATGCCAGCAGTTGCCTACTCGCCAGATCTTGGCCTTCAGCACATTTGTCCTGCATGGCTCCCATATGTAAATATAAATATGCTGCTACCCTGGAAATCTTGTTGTGCTCATCCTTGGCCTTAGAGGACATATATAGTTCACTCAGGGCCACATGTAAGGGACCCTGGTCTCTCCATATATCTGACCCTGTTTCCGTGATCTGGGGTGCGATTGCTTGCAACCAGACCGTCTGGTCCTGATGAGTCCACTCACCTCTCACAAATAACTTATGTAAGAAGTGCTCTCTGGCTATTTTCATGTCTACTAAGGTCGTCATTCTAGAGATTTGAGTTCCTTCCTGACTTACGAAGTTTGTATTTTATTTTTGCAAAACAGACCTTTTCCTTAGAGCGTTCCTTTGAGGAGTGCTTTCAGCGTAACACAGCGTGGTGATCCGACCGGATATGTGTATCTGGTCAGCTGGCACGCTGTATTAATCTGCACAAATGGTAGATCTAACCCAAACGTCCCGCTCGAGCCCCCAATTTGTAAGAGGATTCAATTCAACACTACAGCTAAGTCAACGCCTAGTCTAGAATACTGAATGAAAACCCTTATTGATATATCTTTATGTACAGTTCATGCGTTCTTGATGACTACCCCTATATAACACCCCTCTCTTGGAATCCCCCTGACCCCACTGAGCCAAGAAGTAGTTCTGTTTTGCAAGTTAAAAGGTTTATTTGATAATTTAAACAATCGATATATATATCACACTTTATAATAATTAATAATTGAATATCACACTTAATCTGAGCAGTAATCAATAATGGATAGTCTGGCACTAGCACACTTGTGAATAGGAACAGAAGAATAAGGTGGTACAGAATACTTTATATAAGTTCAGATGGATGTAATGTTGAATGAAAAATGCAATACAGAAAATACTCAATATGATTTCAACAAAACAATGTAATCACTTTTCTCTGGCAATTCACCCCCCCTTTTATGCAATGCAAGGAAATGGAAGGAAAGCACACAGTTCTCAGAAATGCAATCAAATGTAATTCAGTTCACCCCAGCAAGCTTAGACTACAGAAGTTTGAAACACAGGCCCAAAATGCTTTTATATGTGCTGGCAATGAAGTGAAAAATATGCTAAAATGCTTTTAATTCCCTCTAGAGGTTCAGGGTGAGTGGTGTCAAGTTAATATTAGTCCAGGCTCACTCTAGCAATGATTCAGGGATGGTTCTTAAGAGGCAAACGAATTTATAGCAAGAAAAGCAAGGAAGCTGCTGTTTTCAAACGTGGAGAAATTTGCAAATCGCGGTAAAATTTGCGAGTGCGTTTTTCGCGATTGCGGCAAAGGTATACGGAATAGGAATGTGTTCTAGGTTCATTGAAAAGCCAAGATTCCCAGCTTTCAGAGGAAAGTTACTGCAAGTCTCTAAGACAAACGGTCACGGAGATATGAGCGATATGGTAAAGGTCGTTTTGCAGATTTGAAATTTTAAAAGTTCAAACTGACAAGTGACAGCTAGCAGCTAGAAATGACAGGTGACAGTTTTGCAAAATAACAGGTGACAGTTAGCAGGCAGTCTACTTAGATTAAAATAGATTGAATTATATTATTTTAACTAAGAGATTGGTTCTGCACCGTTCTGCTAGGTACTCACAATATATTTTTGAAATAAATGGGCCTCGCCACGGATCTGGTCAACAGGTTTTCTTCACTCGCCACGGACCGTCTCTGCGCACAGCGTCTGGGTCAGCTCTCTAGTTCTGCGAACAACGGTCTGGGTCAGCTCTGCTCTGCCTCTGGGTACAGCACTGCTTCTGGATCTTTCTGCACAGCTTTCTCTGGACCCAGCGCTGATCTGCACGGCTCCTGGATGCTGCTTTCGCTGTTAGGTTTGCTGGATGCTGAGGCCCACTGAGAAGAGTTCTCAGTTTGTGGGTTTAGGCCCTTGCTTTGAGTTCTGAATCAAGTTCTTTGGAGTTTTAAAGTCTAAGTGTGGAATCTAGTATCTTCTGGATGTTGTGTGGTCCGGCAGAGCGCGTTGCAGCAAATGGAATTGACTGTCTCTATCTGTCCTGACTGTCTGCTTTTATGTGTTTTGAAAATGGGTGGAGAGGCTAGCTTCCTAGGCCCTACCCCTCTCCACTTGTCATTGGCCACTTCATCCTCTTCCCCTTGATTGGGGGATTGAAATGAAGTGTCATCATGATGAGGTTTGTTTATAGTACAGAGAACCCACCCCTATCAACTTTACACACAATCTATATTTGCTCAAAAATACATATTTCATAGATACACACTGGTTTGAAATTACATGCACCCATCACATATCACATGAGATATACCCTGTTCAAATCTGCTCTTCCTGAGAGCTTGCATTGAGAAATGGCAACATATTTCACTTTTTAACTGGTTTCGCAATATCGGACATTAGCCCAAATTTACACACATGTGCGCAAGGAGTATGGACATTAAGTGATGAAGTGTCCGATTTTTAACATGCATACATTTTAAGTAATACCCTCTTAACTGCTAGTTTGCCCCCAGATCATGCCACCGGTTCTAAAACCCTCTTAAAATGTGGGCAGAAAAATCACAAGAATTATGGTATCATTTAAATAATTATGACAAGTCCGTACAATGAGTTATTCATCTTTTTCTAAAACCATATTCTGGCTACAGGGGTGTGGTTTCCCACGTCACATGGTGTAGAAACCAGTTTGTCCAGTTTCTGCCAGGCTCAGAGGCCCTGCCCCTCCCAGCTTCTGCCAAGAGGAAGCTGTTTTACGGTCCCCAATAAACCATCTGCCTGGGCCCTGGAAGGCCCATTGTTCAAGAGGAAGCTATTTATGGCCACTTCAATAAACCCTCTGCCTGGGTCCTATGTTTAGTCTCTAGCAGTCCCTTGGTAATTCAATCAGAGAAGTGTCATATCCCTTTTGGTGGGAACAGCAAAAGGCAGCTAGGCCTGGGAACACAGCAGTTGTGCAAGTCTCAACTCCTGTCGGGGGTAGCTGGTGGGCAGAATTCAGTTCCTTGAGCGAGGCCCCAGCTGATGTCACTTTTAGTTACCCAGTTTTCTGCATTCAAATAAAACTAACCATTTTTACATATGCAGCTAGAATGCTGATTCTAAGTTTCAAACTATGACATTTAAACAATTGCAACCTATGTGACACTCAAAAGTAGGTCACTCATTTCTTTTAAACATTTAGATTTTTAGTGTCTTTCAGTCCAAATTTACTTAAACTGCTGAAATCCACAGCTCAGCCAGTCTTGTTATGAACCTTCAAGTCACTTCAGAATATAACTTCACATTGTATCCACCCCTCAGTAAGACTTTCTTTGGCCTGCTTTGGGTTCATTTATTCAGTTTTACACAAATGTCTGGTGTTGTTTTAAAACGCCGGCTTTCTGATAGTGGTGAGTACTGGTAATGCACCCATTTTTGGGATTTAAGAAAATGAATTCCCCACAATTCTAGGTTGCTTATGGCAATCAGCATTGCCATTCCCAATGGTTTCAGACTACTGTGTGGGTAGTCCAATGGTGGTTTTAGGCAGTGCCCTTCTGTGCCCATAACATCAGCAAAAATGAGTGGCAGCCTATTCTTCATGCACTTCCCTGTGCATTTTCTGGGAAGCTCTGGCCATCATGATGTTTTCCATGTCAGTACTGCACAGTTTTGAGGTAGGGCTCGGATGCATGGATAAAAACATCCCACAGGCTCTACGTCCCCCCAGGTCAACGGAGCACATCTATAGAAACCGCAAGCACTGGCATTCCATCAACGTGCAGGTAGTATGTGATGCCAAGGGAATCATCACCTTAGTATATGCCAACTATCCAGGGTCCAGCCATGACAGTTTCATTTACAGAATGTTAACCCTAAACCGGGACCTAGAAGCTGGGCGGCATGGCGACACATGTCTGCTTGGTGAGTATAAATGCCACTGCACATGCATGCATGTCAGATACTGAGTAATGTCACAACCCCACTAATGATACCCATCACTACCTCCCCAGGGGACAGTGCCTACCCTCTGAGCACCAACATGATGACGCCAATTCGGAACCACACCACACCACCCGAGGTAAGATACAACACAGCCCATATTGCAACCCGGGGCATAGTGGAGCGCACATTCGGAGTGCTCAAGTCACGCTTTCACTCCCTTGACCGCTCTGGTGGGCAGCTGCTATACGCTCCCCCAGTAGTGTCCAGGATCATAGTGGCAGCATGTGTCCTGCACAACGTTGCAACACGCCGGGGCCTGCGGGTGGACATGGTGGTGCCCCCACATCCCCAACTACATGCACGGCCGCTGCACATGGGAGGGGAAAGGGCACGTGGTGAGGCAGCCCGTACGCAGCTGGTGACTAATTACTTCACCTAAAATAACACCCCTGTGGAGTGCACACAGCCCTGGCACGTACCAGCTGACAATCAATTCTGATGACATAAGGGACAGTCAACTGTCACAACCATACCACCCTGAGATTGATCACCTGGAAGTGTTACATTGTGTGCATCCCTACCTACCGAAACACCACCAATGCTGTGTCATTAAAAGACATACATCTATGCTGCTAAATTGATCACCCCCTTGCAAAATACAACATGAAGACAGCGCCATGTCACCCAACCCCTCCCCAGCTCCGCCACCCAACACACCATGGCATATCAGCGCCATGTCACCCAACCCCACTAATCACCTCCGATATCCCCTTAGTAACCTCACCTTATGTTCGTAAAAGATGAGCTGTCCATCCTGCGTGTCTCGCAGGGGTGCGTAGATAACAGTTACTTCACTGGTTTGAAGGCGTTGGGAGAGTTCCGGTAAGTATTGACTCTGAAGTCCCTGGCGGGATTGGTAAGTATCAAGTTCAAAGAGTTGAATGTGCCCGATGTTCACTCTTGTCCCCTTCCTTCCTTAAGTTGCAACTCCTCAGCTGCAGCTCCCTGTGTGTCTGCAGGTGTCCGCAGGGGACGCCAGGCGCCAGCTCCTCTGCTCTCCGGCACACCCCTCCTCACCTTGCTCACCGCATCAGCATGATGCCCCCCCTCTTTCTCCAATTTACTGTTATACTAGGGTGCTTTTTCTCCCCTCGCAGGATTCTCAAACTTAGGTGGCCCTGACCTACTACGCATTACTGTTTGCTCTGCATTGTGTTATACTAGGGTGCTTTTCTCCCCTCGCAGGATTCTCAAACTTAGGTGGCCCTGACCTACTACGCATTACTGTTTGCTCTGCATTGTGTTATACTAGGGTGCTTTTCTCCCCTCGCAGGATTCTCAAACTTAGGTGGCCCTGACCTACTACGCATTACTGTTTGCTCTGCATTGTGTTATACTAGGGTGTTTTTTCTCCCCTCGCAGGATTCTCAAACTTAGGTGGCCCTGACCTACTACACATTACTGTTTGCTCTGTATCGTGTTAAACTAGTGCCCTCCACTCAATTCCTGTCTACATACTCGTGTCGTCCGCCTCCCCTCCTACTCCATGGTGCTCTCTATTTCGCCTATCTACTCTAATTGCTTCTCTATTGACTATCCTGCTCTCCTCACTAAATCTGGCAGGAAAAAGTTTAAAAAGGACATCCTGGTCTCCAACCCAGGCCTCCCTATTGCTGACACCTACACGAGCGCCTGCTCCAAGGAAACTCTCACTGACATTCTCTTTTTCGTGCCTTCACCTGACCTATGGACCCTTCACATGCTCTCTGTGCTCTCTCCTTTCTCCTCCTCTCCCATTAATGGTGGCACCCGCTGGGATGTCCTCCTGGCCCCTTTCCACTCCTCTAAGGCCATCATTAATGTCTATGCTAACGGGACCGTCTTGGTCCAAGGCCCTCAGGCCAACCTTCACCTCTTTGAAAGACGCCTCCCACGCCTCATCAACTTCCTCTCCTCTCCCACTGTCCCCCTTCCTCTGTCCTCGGCTACCTTGCCTCTCCCCTCCCTCCCTGCCCCTTCTCTTGCTCCCTCTTCAACTCCCTCTCTAACACCTCCGCAGGACATACCTCTGATCTGCACCCCTCCCCGGAAGTTTTTCAAAGGTGGCAACCTTCTCCACATTGCCACTCTAAATGCTCGCTCTGCCATCAAGCACTCCTCTGATATCTGTCGCCTTCTTGAGGAACTGGACCTGGACGTCCTCGGTCTCACTGAGACATGGTTCACAGCCAGCTCTGCCACCAGCTTCGACACACTCCTACCTGACGGTTACAAGATCCTCTCCGTGCCCAGGCCCAACCGTTCAGGGGGTGGTGTTGCCCTTATCTTCCCTGAGTGGATTCCTGCCACTGTCACTCCTACGCAGACCTACTCCTCTTTTGAATGCCTTGTCTGCCGACTCTCTCTCTCTCCTAGCCATTCCCTTACCGTGGCTACTATCTATCGGCCACCTGGTCAAATTTCCTCCTTCCTCTCTGAATGGGCTGACCTCTCCTCCTCACTCCTGTCCTCAACCACCCAACTCCTCTTTCTCGGTGACTTCAACATCCACCTCGATGCCTCCTGCCCCCCCACTGGTCTCTTTCGCGAACTCTGTAACTCTCTCTCACTCTCTATTCTCCCGTCTGGGCCTACTCACTCTGCAGGGCACACTCTTGATGCTCTGATCTCTTCTGACCTTCCCCTCTCCCTTCCTCTCTCCACTCCTCTCTCTTGGAGTGATCACTTTCTCCTATCCTCCCACCTCTCCCTCCCTACCCCACAGGCAAAGCCACCCTCTTCACTGCCACCCACCTTCTCGGTCATCCGACCCATGAAGCGCGTGTCAGTTGAGGCTTTTGCTGCTACCTTCTCGCCCCCTCCTCCCCCCTCGGCTGACTCCCACCCTGACACAGCCCTCTCCATGCTCTATTCCTCTATATCTGATACTCTCGATATCCTTGCCCCTGTCATGAGAATCCGCCTGAAGCCCAAAGCCAAATGTAACTCCTGGTATGACTCGGATCTCGTCACCCTAAAACGCAAGTGTAGGGTGGCAGAGAGGAAATGGCGTGCTTCATGTTCATCCTCTGACAAACTGGCCTGTCGCCTGCTCCAAAGGCAATACCGGCTCTCCGTTCTCACCAAGAAGAGAGCCCTTATCCAAGCCCGCATCTCTGAGGCATCAAACAACTCGGCCGAACTCTTTAAAATCTGCAAGGAGCTGGCCAACCCTGCTGCAGTCTCTACCTCTCCTGTCCCCTCCCAGGCCCTCTGCACTGCACTGGCCTCGCACTTCACCTCAAAAACTCAGGACATCCTGTCATCGCTCTCCTCCTCTCTCCTCCCTCCCTCTCTTCCCAGCTCTTCCTCTTGCTCTCTTGCAGCCACCCCTCCACCCTCCTTCTCTGCTTTCCCACCTTTTTCTGCTGATGAGGTCTCCAGACAAGTCCGATCTATGAAAGCCTCGTCTAAACAGGTTCACCCCTGTTCCTCCAAAACCATCAAGGACCACATTGACTCCCTGGCTCCTGTCCTGGCTGACTTCTGCAACCACTCATTCGCCTCTGGAGTCTTCCCATCCCCCCTCAAGCACTCCCTTGTGCACCCCCTCCTCAAGAAACCCTCTGCCGACCCCTCCTGCCCGGCCAATTATCGCCCAATCTCCATTACTCCCTTCCTGGGTAAGCTCCTGGAGAAACTGGCCATCTCCCAGCTTAACCCCCATGCTGACTCTGTTGGTAATCTTCATGACCATCAATCTGGCTTCAGAGCTGCCAGAAGCACGGAAACTGCTCTCCTGAACATCCGTGAGGACCTGCTCCTGAACCTCGATACCAACACTCCCTGTGTTCTCATTCTGCTCGATCTCTCCTCTGCCTTTGACACTGTCAACCATGCCATCCTGCTCAACTGTCTCCGTGATAACCTGGGTATCACTGGTCAGGCTCTGGCCTGGCTGACTTCTTTCCTCTCCGATCGACCCTCCCAGGTCCAAATGGGCTCCTTCCTCTCTGACATCTTTTTCTCCACCTGTGGTGTCCCCCAGGGATCCAACCTCTCTCCCTGGCTTTTCAACCAGTATCTGGCACTCCTTGCCCACCGCATCGCCGCTCTCTGCCCCCACTTCCAGTGCTATGCAGACGATACCCAGCTCATTTTCAGGCTACCCTCAGCCTCCTCCTCTCCTTCCCTCATCTCCGACTGTCTGTCTGCTATCCATGAATGGTGCGCCGCCAATGACCTCTGCCTCAACACCAGTAAGACTGAGATTCTACTCATCGGCACACCCACTCCCTCCTTCCCTGCAGCTCTCTGGCCGGCCTCCCTTGGCCCCCTTCCTGCCCCTACCTGCAAGGCTAAAAACCTCGGGGTCATCTTCGACTCCACACTCTCCTTCTCTCCTCATATATCTGACGTCTCTAAGAAGTCACACTACCAGCTGCACCTCCTCAGAGGTATTCTTCCCTTCCTCTCCTTCCCCCAGAAGCTCACTGTCTCTCGAGCCCTGGTTCTCTCAAGGCTGGACTACTGTAACAGCCTCTATCTTAATCTGCCTGCCTCCACTCTCCGCCCTCTGCAACTTATCCAGAACAGAACTGCGAGACTTGTCCTTGGCCTCAAGCCCAGGGACCGTATCTCTCCAGGACTGAAATCTCTTCACTGGCTCCCAGTGGCTGCGAGGATTAAGTTCAAAACCCTCTGCATTGTCCACAAGGCCTTCTGGGGCCTGGGACCTAAATACCTCCAACTCTCTCTTCCTAAATATCTTCCTTCACGAGCCCTTCGCTCATCCGTCTCCAACTCCCTCATGGTCAGCCGCTTCTCGAAGCAACGAGCTGGGGGTAGATCTCTCTCCGCAGCTGGGGCCTCCCTCTGGAACAGCCTTCCTGCCTCCCTGAAACTTGAGGAGAACCATCTCCGGTTCCGGAAGCACCTCAAAACCTTCCTCTTCGCTTCTGCCTTCTCTCTCCCTCTCCCCTGCTAATCCTGCTTAACTCCCCACTGAATTCAGCACTAAACCTGCATCTGGGCCACTCTCAGCAACCTCGGTCCAGGGCCCAGCCACTCTCCACTTGCACTGCCTCCCCGGCTCCCCCTGCACTGTGGGACTGTCACTGTATCCCTACAGCCCCTTTCCCAGCACTTGCTCTGCACTTACCTCGCACTTGCCACCAGCTGGCCCTTTCTATTTATTATTTTTTATTATTTTCTATGCTACTTACCTTGTACTGCACTTCCCCCCCACCTCCTCCCCCCTGCACTTCCTCCTTTTCCCCTTACCTCTGCACTTGCGCGATCTGAATGACACCTGGCCTAGTAGGATCGTTTGTCTGTTTTCCCCTTGTTTCCCTCCCTCCCTGCCTCGTCGCGCCTTGAAACACTTGTGTATAGGCACGTTACAAATACCATATCATATCATAACTGAGTTCATGAGAAGAAGGTCTCGTAGCTGCTGCTGGCGTTCAGGTAAGAGTCTGTGTTACCCAACGCTGTCCGGTAACTATTGCATGCGTTAACGTGTTGTTTTTCTCCCTCTTTACAGATGCGGCATATGAAAATGTGTAAAGTTATGGAATAATACCGCCGGTGGTAAGTCTATGGTGGTAAGGGGTTGTATTTGTTGATTCCCTTGGCTCACCTTGTTTTTTCTTGTGTCCCCTAGGTGCCGGATTACGGCGAAGAAATGATGGAGACAGTGCCAGATCGAAAGATGCTGTGAGAACTGGTGAGTATGGCGCCGTGCTGGAGCTGGCGAAGCGACGTGTGCAGGATTGATGTACTTTCCAGGTCCGGAGATGAAATGGTTCCGGAATTAGGTGAGGAATTTGAAATAAGTTTGTTTTCTAACCCTGTCCTTTACTTCTTCTTTATTCTAGGAGCTCCGGATTCGAGGCGGGCGTGGCAGAAGACTGGATGCTGGCTGCAGGCAAGTGGGCGTGGCAGAAGACTGGATGCTGGCTGCAGACACGGTGAGAGTCACACTGCTGGATGCAGAATAATGCGAAGCATGTGCTGCTGTTCGGGTGTGGTTTAAATAGCCTCCAAAGTAGTTCCAGGTAAGAAGTTCCCTAGAGCCACGCCTGAGTAAAAAATAGTCCTTGTAACAAAATAGTCCCACCCAGGCCTCATTTAGGCTTGGACTCTTTTGCAGCATGGTCTGCATCAGGTAAGTAAAGTCTATGAGCCTGGCGCCTATGGCCCAGACTGATTTCTATGATGAGGCCGGGGCTGCAGAGGTTTAAACAAATGTCTGGATGCCTGCTCCCATAGCTGAGGGCCTTGGTCCTGATGCCCGGGGGTAGGCATCATGACAGCACTCCCCCCCAAGGCCCCTCCTAAAGTTGTTCTTCCCCCTGGCCCCGGTTTGTCTGGGAAGTTCCGATGGAATCTTTTCACCAACCAAGGTGCATGAAAGTGGTCGCTAGGCTCCCATGATCTTTCTTTTGGTCCGTAGCCCTTCCAATCGATCAAATAAAAACGTTTTGATTTAATCATTTTGGAGTCCAGGATATTTTTTACCTCGAATTCAGGTTCTCTATCTATCAAGATGGGGTCAGGTGGTTTGGTTAATCTTGTCCCTGTTTGAACTGGTTTTATAAGTGAAACATGAAAGACAGGATGAATTCGCATATTAGAGGGTAATTCCAATTTGACGGCCACCGGGTTGATAATGGCCTTAATGGTGTAAGGTCCCAAATATCTAGGATTAAAAGTCTGAGTTCCCTTCAGAGGTATATGTTTTGTAGCCAGCCAAACTTGATCCCCAATCTGGTATTGTGGAGTTTCCCTTCTATGTTGATCAGCATTTTTCTTGTATTTCTCTTTTGCTTGTTTCAAATGTTCTGTGGCTTCCTTAAAGGCTTGTATAATAGTAGAGTGCAAATGACTAACTGCGGGCATTTCTAAGTGCTGAGGCGAATCGAGTTCAGAGGTTCGTGGGTGATGTCCATATATGGTATAAAAAGGGCTTTGTCCGATTCCTGAATGTACATAGTTATTGTATGCGTACTCGGAAATCCATAAAATATCTTTCCAATTGATTTCAGTCTGGTGTAGCATGCAGTGTAGGTACTGTTCAAGGGTCTGGTTGGTCCTTTCTGTCTGACCATCGGTCTGGGGATGGTGACTTGTTGATAGCCTCACGTCGATTTGTGCCAGTTGACAACATTTCTTCCAAAAATGCGAAATAAATTGACTACATCGGTCAGAAACCAATACGGAATGGAATCCGTGTAATCGAACAATGTTTTCGAGGAACTCGTTGGACAGAATCGAAGCAGAAGGTAACCCCTTTAAAGCAATAAAGTGGGCCATCTTGGAAAAAAGATCCACAATAACTAGGATGGTGTTAAATCCATTACATGGAGGTAGATCTGTAATAAAGTCTAAAGACAAGGTGTGCCATGGTGTAGGTGGAATATCCAAAGGTTGTAAATGGCCAGCAGGTTTTTTTCTTCTGGCTTTTGTTTTGGACGCAAATGCCACAAGACATCACAAATGACTTTACATCTTTTCGCCAAGTGGGCCACCAGAACGGTCTCTTAATTTTCACTTCAGTTTTTGCGATACCTGGGTGCCCTTCCATCAGGGTGTCATGGTAATTGGAGATGACTAGTTCTTGTATTTCCTTGTATGGTAGAAATAGTCATCCTTGATAGTAAGGTAGGTCATTGACGACTGAGTAGTCCGGGCCTTTCTTTACCCAGTCCTGCAGGGTTGCTGGATCGAAGAGTTGTTGGATTTTTGAATGAATATCTTCTAGTGTCTGTAGAGTAGTTATGCCAAGAATTCTTTGCTCAGGAATTATTGGCACCAGTTCCGGGTTTGCATATGCTTCTCCCATCCCTATTCGGGAGAAGGCATCTGCTTTGCCATTTTTGGAGCCTGGTCGATAAGTGATCACAAAATCGAATTTGGCAAAGAACAATGCCCATCGAAGTTGTCGCGATGATTGGGCTTTGGCTGTTTTTAAATACTGCAGGTTCCGGTGGTCGGTGATTACAGTAATAGTATGCCTGGCACCAAGAAGATAGTGCCGCCAAGCCTTAAAGGCGGATTTGATGGCTAATAGCTCTTTATCGGTAACCGCATAGTTTAACTCAGCTGCTGAGAACTTTCTGGACCAAAACGCTACTGGGTGAAGTTGACCGGTTTCAGGATCCTTCTGGGACAGGACAGCTCCCATGGCTAAACTGGATGCATCAGTTTCTACTATGTATGGAAGCTCAGGGCGTGGATGCTTTAAAACAGGTGCTGATGTGAATTTCGCTTTCAGCTCTTGGAAGGCCTTTTCAGCCTCTTCGGTCCACAAGAAGCGTTTGTTTTTTCGCAAACGTGCTGTGATGGGGTGTACAACATGGGAGAAGTCCGGAATGAATCTGCGGTAGAAATTAGCAAATCTGAGCATGCTTTGTACCCCTTTGACTGAACTGGGTGATGGCCACTTGAGAATTGCATCCACCTTTCGAGAGTCCATTCGGACTCCTTTTGGAGTCAGGATAAATCCAAGAAATTCAACTTCCGTAGCATGAAAAACACATTTTTCCAATTTTGCATATAACTTGTGCTGGCGTAGTTTCTCAAGGACTGCACGCACGTGCTTAACATGGTCTGATTCTGAGGAGGAGTACACTAGAATTTCATCTATGTATACGACGACACAGACGTCAATGAGTTCACGAAGGACATCGTTCATAAAATACTGGAAGGCTGCTGGTGCATTGCACAACCCGAAGGGCATCACGTGATATTCGAATAATCCGTACTTGGTGCGAAAGGCAGTCTTCCATTCGTCGCCTTTCTTGACACGTACCAGATGATATGCCCCTCGGAGATCTAACTTAGTGCAGATACAAGCATCCTTTACTTGGTCTAGTAATTCGGGGATTAGAGGCAATGTGTATCGTTTTTTTACCGTAATCTGATTTAATGCGCGGTGATATATGCTCGTTCTAAGGTCACCTTCCTTTTTTGGCACGAAGAATAAAGCTGAGGATGCAGGAGACTTGGAAGGACGAATAAAGCCATTAGCAAGGTATTGGTCCAAGTATTGCCGTAGGTGACGATTTTCAGGTTCCGTGAGGGCGTAGAGTCTACTGCATGGGGGTTGTGCACCGGGTAGGAGGACAATTTGACAATCGTATGATCTGTGAGGAAGTAATGTATTGGCCTGTTCTTTTTGAAAAACATCCTGAAATTCTTGGTATTCCTGAGGTAACTGCACAATTGGGTTAACGACTGTAGCCAGGCCTTTGTTCAAAGTTTTCTCCGGGTAACAGGTGTGTGCACAATCCGGGAAGGTTATTCTCTTCTCTCGCCAATCTATACAAGGATTATGTGTTTCCAGCCATGGCATCCCCAGTATTATCTGGAACTCTGGGGCTTTGATTAGATCAAACACAATAGTCTCTCGATGCCCATCTTGACTCAACAGTGTCATCTCTGTAGTGGAATGGGTTACAGGCCCCGAGGCAATCTCAGTTCCATCAAATGTGGTGATGACATCCGAAGTGGTCTTTTTGCAAAGAGATAGATTCATCCTTGACACCAATTTGTGGTCCATATAGTTTCCTACGGCCCCGCTATCTATGTATGCCATTACTGTGTGCATACGTGATGGCTGCCTGGGATCAAGTAGGACCATTGGGATGATCAGATGTGAGGTCTGAGTGTCCTTCTTTAAGCTCGGAAAGCGGACCTCTACGCTTGTCGGGCGTGGTTGTTTCCCGAATCAGGCTCTATGTGGCTTTTATCAGCAACTCCTACCACCTTCTTGAGTGGTTTTGTAGAGCAATCCTGTAGAAAATGTCCTGAGGTTCCACAGTACAGACACAACTGCATCTGTCGTCTTCTTTCTATTTCCTTTTGAGTTAAGGGTCCTTTAACCCCCCCATCTGCATAGGTTCAGATGCATCTGTTCCTTTGGGGGCAACGTTGGGTTTAAACAATACCCGGTTCTCGAACTTAGCTCGATCAGTCTTTCGGTTCTGAAGTCGGTGGTCTAGCTGGACCACTAAGTCTATAAATTCTGTGCAATCCTGAGGTGGGTTCACAACTTGAGAGCCAAGACATCTTTGAGTTCTCCCCGAAGTCCACGATGAAACAATGTAATTCGTTTTTCCTCCGGCCACCCGTTTTCCACCACCAACCTATTGAAGGTTGCAATATAGGTTAGCAGATCCTGGTTACCTTGTCGTAAGGATAAAAGTTTGTTGTCCAGGGCTTGATCCTGTGAGTGTCTGGCGAATAGTTTTTCCATGCTCCTTTGAAAACCCTGAAAATCCCGGAGAAGAGGATCATCCTGGTTGACTAATGGAATGGACCAATCCGCTGCGCTGCCACTAAGATATGACAATACAAAGGCTACTTTGGCTTGGTCATTTGGGAATGCTCCCGGTCTGCATAAAAAGTGCTAGCGGCATTGGGTCATAAATACGGCGAACCTTTTGGGGTCCCCAGCAAAGCGTTCGGGTGGAGCTAACGGAATATTTCCTGGTAAAACCACTTGCACTGGATTGCTTGATGAAACGGGGGTTGGGTTTCCCTCATATCCAGGTAGGGGGTGTTTGCCCAGCTTGGTTTTGCAGTAGTTGCCTAGCCAGATCATCCATGCACTCCTTTCAGACAATCAGTTCTCTCCTGAGGGCATTAGTCTCTTGGCGAGCAGCATGTACTTCCGCCCTAAGTTCCCCCAATAATTGGGCCAGTTGGTCGGTTTCCGAGGTTTCCATAACACCCGGGTGGGTATTTGTAGAGAGGCTTCGCGTTCTGTTATACTCACCTGGACCCTACAGGGATGTCGATCGGACCCGGACAGCTGCGGTCTCCTTCAACGTGATGCGTAGTACAGAGATGACTGTCTGTACTGGCCCGCCTAGTCTTGTCTGCTGGACCCGAAGAAGTATTTTCCTGCAAGTGGAGACAGGGATTAACCACCTGTGGGTTTTAGTGATGGCCACCCAACTGTTCTCGCTCTCCCCCACTAATCACCTCCGATATCCCCTTAGCAACCTCACCTTATGTTCGTAAAAGATGAGCTCTCCATCCTGCGTGTCTTGCAGGGGCGCGTAGATACCAGTTACTTCACTGGTTTGAAGGCGTTGGGAGAGTTCCAGTAAGTATTGACTCTGAAGTCCCTGGCGGGATTGGTAAGTATCAAGTTCAAAGAGTTCAATGTGCCCGATGTTCACTCTTGTCCCCTTCCTTCCTTAAATTGCAACTGAGTTCGTGAGAAGAAGGTCTTGTAGCTGCTGCTGGCATTCAGGTAAGAGTCTGTGTTACCCAACGCTGTCCGGTAACTATTGAATGCGTTAACGTGTTGTTTTTCTCCCTCTTTACAGATGCGGCATATCAAAATGTGGAGAGTTATGGAATAATACCGCCGGTGTTAAGTCTATGGTGGTAAGAGGTTGTATTTGTTGATTCCCTTGGCTCACCTTGTTTTTTCTTGTGTCCCCTAGGTGCCGGATTACGGCGAAGAAATGATGGAGACAGTGCCAGATCGAAAGATGCTGTGAGAACTGGTGAGTATGGCGCCGTGCTGGAGCTGGCGAAGCGACGCGTGCAGGATTGATGTACTTTCCAGGTCCGGAGATGAAATGGTTCCGGAATTAGGTGAGGAATTTGAAATAAGTTTGTTTTCTATCCCTGTCCTTTTCTTCTTCTTTATTCTAGGAGCTCCGGATTCGAGGCGGGCGTGGCAGAAGACTGGATGCTGGCTGCAGGCAAGCGGGCGTGGCAGAAGACTGGATGCTGGCTGCAGGCACGGTGAGCGTCACACTGCTGGATGCAGAATAACGCGAATCATGTGCTGCTGAATTGGTTTGGTGTGGTTATATAACCTCCAAAGTAGTTCCAGGTAAGAAGTTCCCTAGAGCCACGCCCAAGTAAAAAATAGTCCCTGTAACAAAATACTCCCATCCAATCCTCATGTAGGCTTGGACTCTTTTGCAGCATGGTCTGCATCAGGTAAGTAAAGTCTATGAGCCTGGTGCCTATGGCGCCAGGACTGATTTCTATGATGAGCCGGGGCTGCTGAGGTTTAAACAAATGTCTGGATGCCTGCACCCAGAGTTGAGGGCCTTGGTCCTGATGCCCGAGGGTAGGCATCATGACAGCATCTAAACCAAACTCAGGACAAGCCTGCATGTGCCCAGCCGGAATACAGTGTATGCCCACGGGAGCCACACAAGACAACAAAAAAAACAAAAATGGCCATGTTGTGGACTGGGGGGTAGGCCACCAAGGAGGTTCGAGGACAGGGAGCACACCAACACCCACGTGCGTGGATGTTGCGAAAAAATAAAATACCTCCATGGGCTCATGGCCTGCACGGCTATGCCATTGTGGGAGAACTGCTGTCACTCTCTTCACCCTCTGCTGCTGCCTCAGGAGGTGGTGGCACTATGGGAGGCAGCCCACGCAAACCCCTGGTATGGTCCTCCATGGCAGCAAGCATGCGGGTTTGGAAGGTCTGATTCTGGAGGATTAAAGTGCGGAGATCCCCATGGAGTACCTCACGGGTTGCCTGCACTTCTGCAGGCATGGCCTCGCGTGATGCCCGGATCTCCTCACGTGTTGCCTGCAGCTCAGCTGAGAGCGAACGTGTGAGCTGCTCCAGCTGCTGTTCTGCCCTTACATTTCGGGAAGCCTCAAGTTCAAGCAGACTCTGCCTGAGGTTATGGAGTTCTACCCTCAGGGCTTCCCTGTCGCCCTGTGACTCTATTGATATGGATTTGTGCAGAGTCTCCAGTGCCGACTGTCGGTCCCTGTTGGACGCCAACATGTCTTCCCTGTGTGATTGGCAAATGGAGTCTGTTGCCTGCTGTTGTTGCTCCATCTGCCTTTCAGGGGGGATAATGGAAGTGGCCACCCTCTCCATTGCCTGAGCCATCATTTCTACTGATGCTGCCTGTTGGGTTGCCATACCCTACATGGAGTTTTCCCATACAGTATTGCCTGATGGCGCACGGCCACCGCGTCGGTGGGCACCACACCTGTTCGGGGCAAGGCGATCTGTACCTTGCTGTGCTGGAACTGCCTGAGGCTGCAGGACTGCATTCCCCCTCTGATCTGCTGGCCCAGGAACAGGATCAGATGCTGTGGAGTGTGACCCTGCATCCGTAACCGCCAAAGGCAGACCTACCAACACTGACATCCCCATAGAGGGTTCTACCCCTGGTGCAGGTGGGTTGGACAGAACAGAATCCCTGCCAGAAGCACTGACCTGCGACAGCACATAAGTCTCATCATCCGACTCAGCACCTGAATAGAGGTCTGGGGAACTGCACCCAGAGACACCCCTCGACAGTATGGTCTGCACTAGCAAAGTGTTTTCACCCACTACCACACCACGTCCCCCACTGGTGCTTGGTCGTGACTGAGAATCCTCCTGGGTCTGCACCATCTCCTGAACCTCACCAGCATCAAGTGCATTGTCACCTGCAAAAACATGAGAAACAGGCATTCGCACCATAGCACACACATAGGCCTGACAAGCCAGAGATCCAGTACATGATTTACACATGTCCCACATGACTATAACCCTGGCATGCATGCAGTGTCACTGAGTTGGAAGGGGAGGCAAAAAGCAGACACTGATGACACCAAGATGGAAAAGCAACACATTTGCTGCATGCTGGGTAGCACTGGCATCACACATTAGCCTGTGAGTGGCATGTCCAATACACATACATGACACATGCCAGCACACATATGGCATGCAGCATAGCCATGGTACATTTGACAAGTACAGCCATATGTCAGTGAATGAGTACTGTCAGCCATCCTTGTGAGATGGGCATGATGAGATGAAAAATGCTACATAGTTTGACAAAATATGCATGTGCCACTCACTGCAACACATCCAGTGTACAAGAATACAGTGATTGCAGGCAGATGTACACATCAATGGTTGGTCACTTAAACATCACAGGAAACAACTATCAAGTACCACATACAAACAGGCACCAAAAATCAATGTGAGCAGGCCAATACTCAATCAGCCTGAATGGTCTAATCATTCACATAACAAGGTAACGAATGTGGGCCAATGTGGGGTGTAATCAATGACAGAAGCATGTCACATATGTGACAATAGGGCCGAAAAATGTGTTGCAAAAGTGGGAGAATTGAAACAATCAGCCTGAATGAACACTGAAAAGTTCTGAACAATGTTGTTGCAAGATAACAGTTCAAGGGCAACTTCAGTAATGTGGCGCTAAATGGCTACTGTGGGCAGAAGGGATACTGTCATACCCAAATCCAAGGCCAGTGAATGTTTTGGAGGAAGCACATGGGTGACCCATACCACTCAGGTGCATACACCCTCACCTGGCACTCAATCAGAACCCGTCACCCACACAACATACACGGGCACTCACCGGACAATGCGTCGTAATCTGGTAGGTCTCCCACGCCTTGGATCTGTTCCTCTGTGATGAAGGTTCCAGCAACAGACTCATGTTCAGTGAGTTAGTTGTACTCTTGTGGAGACCCACCGCCAGTCACCAGAGTAGAAGCATGATTTGAGGCCAGCTTGTTTGCTCTGCGTTTCAGGTCATTCCAGCGCTTGTAGCAATCATCAGCTGAGTGCCTCACAAATCCAAGGGCACTAATGATGTCCGTGATGGTCTGCCAGTGTGCCTTACGTTGACCAGGTGTGATCTTGCACCTGCAGTCACCTCCATTTCTCGCTATGCGCCGACACATAGGCCACTAGTGCATCAGGATCGTCGTCATTAAAGCTAGGCTTCCTTGACATGCCGGAGTGTGTAGCCATGTCTGGGGTCTCAGCCTGTTGTGCCAGAGCACCCTTCTTCCACTTTTTCAAAGGTGGTGCGGATCTTGAATGGCTTACGCCACTCTGGTCAGTAGGGGCACAAGCGCCGGTGGACTGGGTACTAGGAGTGTGCGAATGCACAATGACCATAGGTCTTGGTACAGGCATTGGCTGCAGGGTGATGTTGGCAGGGGCAACGTCGGTTTGATGGACCATGACCAACACTGTCCCGGCTGGGAGACTCAGAGCTGGGGTGGATTGAGCTGCAGCTGCCCCTGCAGCCTCCCCACCCTGCCTACTTGGGGCAGCAGATGACATAGCTGCCCCAGATCCACGTGGCCTGGTGACACCAACTTGCACCGCCACACGTGATGTAGACTTGCTGACCTGGAAGTCAGCCTGGGAGTCATCCTGTGCCGGTTCAGGTGCCACAATGGGCTGGTCCAACAAGGGCTGTGCTGGGATGGTGTCAGCTACGTTTCCCACAACCATGGGGAGGGGGCATGAGCGTCCCTGATTGCTCCTCCACACATGGGGGTCTAGGGGCACCCTGCTTATCATGGCCACGTCCCCTACCGCGCCCACCACACCCACCGTTTGGAGGTCGGCCACCTTTGCCTCCCTTACCGCTTGGTCGCCTCCCAACCATGGCACTGATGTTGTTGTGCGTATGGGAGTAGCAGTAAACGATTGTCCTGGGCAATTGGGGTGAAAGGGGTAGGGTACTAGATGGAATTCGTACCCTAGTGCTCTAGCAAGGCTGTCTGTGACCCCTGGGGGAAGATGACGGGTCACGCAACGCACAGGCACCCCAAAAAAAAAAAATGTGCATGCAACCCCTCGTAGACCACATGCGTGGAAAAATGAACCCGAACTACGCTGTGGCACCCAGAAACACAAAAATAAGCGTACTTGTATTACACGCAGCCTACAATGACCTATGAAGGGGTACGCAACACACGGTCTGCCTGGAAAAAGAATGTGAAAAAAAAGTGTGTTGGCAACACCCCCGCCAAAAGAAGAATTGTACGCTGTCTGAGGAAACAGGCCCAACAAAAAAAATGAACGCTGTCAGAGGTAACAGGGAGTATGAACTTGAAGCGCTGTGAGGTAATTGTGTGTGAACCGACAAGAAGTACAGAATTCACCCACTCGCTCTCCACGAAAAGCACGTACAAGGAAATGTTTTAAACGGGCCCACACGTACAACGTCACTTACGGGTGTACGCGCTTAGGCCCTTTCCTCCAAATACACGAGCTGACACTCGGAAGTGCAGTTTTTGGACGTGTACGATGAACATGCACCCATGCTGAGGGAAACGCCCATGCGCGCACGTCACAGACGCATAGACCCTTTCTTCGGAATACACGCATTCACACGCTGACGTGCATTTTTTTCACATGCCATGAACCACTAGGCCCATGTCACGAGGGAAACGCCCGCACACGTCACGCCACAGACGCGCTTCCGCGCTAAGGGCCTTTGGTCCAATGAAACCGCATACGTGTGCTGATGCGCTTACGCGCTAAGGGCCTTTCCTCAAATTACACGCTGACATGCAACTTTTTCACGTGCCAAATCACTCTGTATCAAGCAGGCCACGCGAAAACACATGGAAGACCACGCTCCTGACCAGAAGGCCGAATTACTGCCCCCCAGAGCCCCGAGCACACTCCCACCTGGCATCTGCTGCTGCCTGCCTGCTGCCCACGTGCCCTGCTATTTGGTGCCTGCACCTCAGCCAGGGTTCCAGTTGCTGTGTCCACCCCTGCTGGAACAGAAGACTCCCGACTGGGATACCATTGCTCCACAGCCCATCCACAGGACCCAGTTGCCCACCCACGCCTGCCTCGGGGGTCTCCATGTCGGGGCAAACACCATCTGAGACCACTGGCGACCCCCAGCCAGAGAGGCAGAGGGCCACCAGCTTCAGTGTGAAGGAAGTTGGTGTCCTGGTGGAGCATGTCCTGGGGCATTTTGATGCCCTCTTCGGAACATCACACGCCAACAAGGAAGGACGGGGAGGATCTGGGACAACGTAGTGGTTGCCATCAACGCAGAGGGGGTGGCAACCCGTGACATCAAGCACGTTAAGAAGCGCTGGGAGGACTTCAGGTCCAGGACCCTCCACAAGGCCTGGTGCCTCACAGAGGGGGGCCAGGTCAGCATGAGTGACATCCAGATGAGGGTCATGGAACATGTATGCCCAGCGCTCCACGCCCAGATCCTTTGGAGGAAGACCCGTCTGGAGTTGAGCTGTAAGTGGCAAAGCATTGGTGTGTGAGACAGGGCATGTTGCAGTGTGCTGGTAGTCTGATACTTGCCTGTATGTGTGACATGGGCCATGTATGGATGTGTGTGTGCAGGGACATCATGGTCATGCATGTGAGACCAGTAATGTGTGCACCACATGGTTGGTGCATGAGTTCCAATGCAACATGGGGAGCTGTATGGCAAATGCACACATGAAAGCATGCCAGTGTCTGTTCTTGCACATGGTGGGGGTGTGAGGGATGGGTGCTGCTGTCATGTGCATGTATGGTGCACATGTGTGTGTGTCTGAGAATTGTGTCTGTGACTTCAATACGCCATGGATTCATGACACATGTCCGTGATGATGTGTACATTCACTCATGCAGTGCGGTCACCGTTGTATGCACTGTGTCTATCCACTGTGTCTGTGGTGTACAAGGCATGATGCATGATCCTCCGGTGATGTGTGTGCATGGGATCAGTGTGAGCCATGATGCATGTGAGTTCAAAGGCAACATTTTGATTAATAGAGGCCCTTGTACATGGATGCTGATGTTGATTGCAGGCGCCGTGCCTGTTTATGCATGTGTGTTGCTTGCATTCACCCATGTTTTGTGGAGGGACAGGATGGAAGTGACGTTAAACACTGCCACTCATGTGTTATTGCTTCCTGTCTAGGGGAATATTGTACTGTACCCTGATGTTTGTGTCCTATGTCTCCCTCTACGCAGCGTCAAGTGAAGAAGAGGGCGGACTCGGTGCTGTGGAGCCAAGCGATGGGGATGCCTCCACTGGGTGGCGACGCAAGGCCCAGCCACCATCCCAGGACTTTCCATCATCCGGGAGCGAGGGGGCTGGTGCCGCGTCTGCCACTACGGCTGTGGCGGAAGGGCCGGGTGAGCCCCCACAGGGGCTTGCAATGGCAGAAGATGGTACGGAGACATCCAGGTTGGTGGTCTCCACAGAGGAGGAGGAGCCCGCTACTGAGCCACACATGGGGCCTGGTGGGGGTAGTACCACTGGTGCAAGTTGTGCAGTCCAGGGCCAGGGTCAGGAGGCAGCACAGGTCTCCGTGGAGAGCCCTGTGCATATCCCTGTCCTTGACCCTGTGACTGCACCACCGTCCACCAGCAGGGATGCCCCGTCCCACACCCGTCCGCAGGTAGGGGAGAGTGCCATGTCATCTGCCTCTCCATCCGTCCATATGGGCTCCGTCCTGATTGGTGTCGCGTTGCGCACGCATGACATTCGTGATGACGTGCGTTCTTTCTGGGTGCAGAACGCACGGCATCACGAACAGCAGCGTTGCGACGTGGCACTGTTGGGAGGGGCCCTGGTTGGTGGGTTCCTACATGTGTCACGCACTCTGGCGGAGCTCTCTTCCTCTGTGGAGACTATGCGCCAGTCGTTCTCCCTGCCGTCTTCCGGACTAGATTCCACCAGGGCCCCCTTTGGACCTGGTCTGACCAACACAGCCAGCGTGGTGGAGATCCCATCCCTGCCACAGTCGGGAGTCGGCGGTCCAGCAGGGGTGGACACCACAACTGGAGACCAGCTGATGGAGGATGTGCAGGCATCATCGGACAGGGCACATGGACAGCAGCAGCAGGAGCATGCTCTAGGTGGGAGCAATGATGGCTCGGGGCCATCAACATCAGGGGGCAGGCATTGGCCAGAGGGCAGGAGGACCCTAGAATGGATGTGTCTTCCGTGTGGCTGCGGTTGGGCCAGCATATAGGTGCAGAGCAGCGGCTGGCGGAAGAGGCAGGGCTCACCATGGTCAGGGCGTAGTTCTCCATGCGTCGGGCGTTGAGGCGAGCAGAGTGCCTCGAGGCGACTCGCAGGGAGCTGGAACAGGCCATGAGTGCCTCCCTGCGAGACCTCGGACCAGGACAAAGGCCCGCCTCCAGCAAATAGATATGGAGTTCGATGATGCCCTGGCCGAAAACATCACTGAGTGAGCCGCAGGTCTTGCCCATCGCCATTGTAAATAGTTTATAGTGTTATGTTTTATTTTTTTTATTTTGGGGCTTTTGGACTATGCCCCACACGTTTGTAAATAGTTTTTTTGTTAGGTAGGCTATTAAATAGGTTTCATTTGTTTCGTTGGGCTCATGGACCCTTGAAAATTGGATTGTACATAGTTGGACGTTGGATTTATTTGGACATTTTAATTTCATTACACCATGGATCAATGGATTTACCTTTATGCATTTCATTTGGATTTGGTTTGGTGGACAGAGAGTTTTGGCCATTTTTCTTTTGGATTACTTGGGTTTTTTTGATGAATTTAATTTTTTTATCTGGACATGCATTTCATTTCATGTTTGCCATTATTTTATGCTTTAAGTACTTTCAATCGGTTTTCATGTTAATACATTTTGATCTTTTACTTCAATGTGTGGGATTCACTGATTCAGTTCATGCATGTTGACATGTGGGTTTACTCAATCAATGGCAACCTGTGTGTGTGTGTGTGTGTGTGTGACGGACATGTGTTGATGTACATAGTTGACTTTTGGTTTGTGTCATGAGATGGGCATGTCACTGCTGGTTGGGTGTGTGGGTGGGGGACATGAGTGGGACATGAGTGGGGGCCCATCACTGCTGGGGTGGGGATGCAGGGGGTCATGAGTGGGGGCCTGCTGGCAGGTGCCCCTCACTGCTGGGGGGTGGGGGTGCTGGGGGACATGAGTGGGGCATGAGTGGGGGCCTGCTGGCAGGTGCCCATCACTGCTGCGGTGGGGGGTGCTGGGGGTCATGAGTGGGGGCCTGCTGGCAGGTGCCCCTCACTGCTGGGGGCTGGAGGTGCTGGGGGACATGAGTGAGACATGAGTGGGGGTCTGCTGGCAGCTGCCCCTCACTGCTGGGGGGTGGGGGTGCAGGGGGACATGAGTGAGGGTCTGCTGGCAGGTGCCCATCACTGCTGGGGGGTGGGGGTGCTGGGGGACATGAGTGGGGGCCTACTGGCAGGTGCCCATCACTGCTGGGGGTTGGGGGTGCAGGGGGACATGAGTGGGGGCCTGCTGTAAGGTGCCCCTCACTGCTGGGGGGTGGGGGTGCTGTGGGACATGAGTGGGACATGAGTGGGGGCCTGCTGGCAGGTGCCCATCACTGCTGGGGGGTGGGGGTGCTGGGGGACATGAGTGGGGGCCTGCAGGCAGGTGCCCCTCACTGCTGGGGGGTGGGGGTGCTGGGGGATATGAGTGGGGGCCTGCTGGCAGGTACCCCTCCCTGCAGGGGGGTGGGGGTGCTGGGGGACATGAGTGGGGGCCTGCTGGCAGGTGCCCATCACTGCTGGGGGGTGGGGGTGCAGGGGGTCATGAGTGGGGGCCTGCTGGCAGGTGCTCATCACTGCTGGGGGTGGGGGTGCTGGGGGACATGAGTAGGACATGAGTGGGGGCCTGCTGGCAGGTGCCCATCACTGCTGGGGTGCGGGGGTGCAAGGGGACATGAGTGGGGGCCTGCTGGCAGGTGCCCATTACTGCTGGGGGGTGGGGGTGCAGGGGGACATGTGTGGGGGCCTGCGGGCCGGTGCCCCTCATTGCTGGGGGGTGGTGGTGCTGGGGGACATGAGTGGGACATGAGTGGGGGCCTGCTGGCAGGTGCCCATCACTGCTGGGGGGTGGGGGTGCTGGGGGACATGAGTGGGGGCCTGCTGGCAGCTGCCCCTCACTGCTGGGGGGTGGGGGTGCTGGGGGACATGAGTGGGGGCCTGCTGGCAGGTGCCCCATCACAGTTGGGGGGTGGGGGTGCTGGCGGACATGAGTGGGGGCCTGCTGTCAGGTGCCCATCACTGCTGGGGGGTGGGGGTGGAGAAGGTCATGAGTGGGGGCCTGCTGGCAGGTGCTCATCACTGCTGGGGGGTGGGGGTGCAGGGGGACATGAGTGGGGGCCTGCTGGCAGGTGCCCATCACTGCTGGGGGGTGGGCTGCAGGGGGACATGAGTGGGGGCCTGCTGGCAGGTGCCCCTCACTGCTGGATGGTGGGGGTGCTGGGGGACATGAGTGGGACATGGTGGGGGCCTGCTGGCAGGTGCCCCTCACTGCTGGGGGGTGGGGTGCAGGGGGACATGAGTGGGGGCCTGCTGGCAGGTGCCCATCACTGCTGAGGGGTGGGGGTGCTATGGGACATGAGTGGGGGCCTGCTGGCAGGTGCCCATCACTGCTGGGTGTTGGGGGTACAGGGGGACATGAGTGGGGGCCTGCTGGCAGGTGCCCCTCACTGCTAGGGGGTGGGGGTGCTGGGGGACATGAGTGGGGGCCTGCTGGCAGGTGCCCATCACTGCTGCGGTGGGGGGTGCTGGGGGTCATGAGTGGGGGCCTGCTGGCAGGTGCCCCTCACTGCTGGGGGCTGGAGGTGCTGGGGGACATGAGTGAGACATGAGTGGGGGTCTGCTGGCAGCTGCCCCTCACTGCTGGGGGGTGGGGGTGCAGGGGGACATGAGTGAGGGCCTGCTGGCAGGTGCCCATCACTGCTGGGGGGTGGGGGTGCTGGGGGACATGAGTGGGGGCCTACTGGCAGGTGCCCATCACTGCTGGGGGTTGGGGGTGCAGGGGGACATGAGTGGGGGCCTGCTGTAAGGTGCCCCTCACTGCTGGGGGGTGGGGGTGCTGTGGGACATGAGTGGGACATGAGTGGGGGCCTGCTGGCAGGTGCCCATCACTGCTGGGGGGTGGGGGTGCTGGGGGACATGAGTGGGGGCCTGCAGGCAGGTGCCCCTCACTGCTGGGGGGTGGGGGTGCTGGGGGATATGAGTGGGGGCCTGCTGGCAGGTACCCCTCCCTGCAGGGGGGTGGGGGTGCTGGGGGACATGAGTGGGGGCCTGCTGGCAGGTGCCCATCACTGCTGGGGGGTGGGGGTGCAGGGGGTCATGAGTGGGGGCCTGCTGGCAGGTGCTCATCACTGCTGGGGGTGGGGGTGCTGGGGGACATGAGTAGGACATGAGTGGGGGCCTGCTGGCAGGTGCCCATCACTGCTGGGGTGCGGGGGTGCAAGGGGACATGAGTGGGGGCCTGCTGGCAGGTGCCCATTACTGCTGGGGGGTGGGGGTGCAGGGGGACATGTGTGGGGGCCTGCGGGCCGGTGCCCCTCATTGCTGGGGGGTGGTGGTGCTGGGGGACATGAGTGGGACATGAGTGGGGGCCTGCTGGCAGGTGCCCATCACTGCTGGGGGGTGGGGGTGCTGGGGGACATGAGTGGGGGCCTGCTGGCAGCTGCCCCTCACTGCTGGGGGGTGGGGGTGCTGGGGGACATGAGTGGGGGCCTGCTGGCAGGTGCCCCATCACAGTTGGGGGGTGGGGGTGCTGGCGGACATGAGTGGGGGCCTGCTGTCAGGTGCCCATCACTGCTGGGGGGTGGGGGTGGAGAAGGTCATGAGTGGGGGCCTGCTGGCAGGTGCTCATCACTGCTGGGGGGTGGGGGTGCAGGGGGACATGAGTGGGGGCCTGCTGGCAGGTGCCCATCACTGCTGGGGGGTGGGCTGCAGGGGGACATGAGTGGGGGCCTGCTGGCAGGTGCCCCTCACTGCTGGATGGTGGGGGTGCTGGGGGACATGAGTGGGACATGGTGGGGGCCTGCTGGCAGGTGCCCCTCACTGCTGGGGGGTGGGGTGCAGGGGGACATGAGTGGGGGCCTGCTGGCAGGTGCCCATCACTGCTGAGGGGTGGGGGTGCTATGGGACATGAGTGGGGGCCTGCTGGCAGGTGCCCATCACTGCTGGGTGTTGGGGGTACAGGGGGACATGAGTGGGGGCCTGCTGGCAGGTGCCCCTCACTGCTAGGGGGTGGGGGTGCTGGGGGACATGAGTGGGGGCCTGCTGGCAGGTGCCCAGTACTGCTGGGGGGTGGGGGTGCTGGGGGACATGAGTGGGACATGAGTGGGGGCCTGCTGGCAGGTGCCCCTCACTGCTTGGGGGTGGGGGTGAAGGGGGACATGAGTGGGACATGAGTGGGGGCCTGCTGGCAGGTACCCATCACTGCTGGGGTGTGGGGGCGTTGGGGGACATGAGTGGGACACGAGTGGGGGCCTGCTGGCAGGTGCCCCTCACTGCTGGGGGGTGGGGGTCTGGGGGACATGAGTGGGGGCCTGCTGGCAGGTGCCCCTCACTGCTGGGGGGTAGGGGTGCAGGGGGTCATGAGTGGAGGCCTGCTGGTAGGTGCCCATCACTGCTGGGGGGTGGGGGTGCTGGGGGACATGAGTGGGACATGAGTTGGGGCCTGCTGGCAGGTGCCCCTCACTGCTGTGGTTGGGGGTGCAGGGGGACATGAGTGGGACATGAGTGGGGGCCTGCTGGCAGGTGCCCCTCAGTGCTAGGGGGTGGGGGTGCTGGGGGACATGAGTTGGTGATCACTAGTGCAAGGTGACATGTGGCCTGGCTGGGGCATGCCCATGGTGGATGGACTGCCTGCGGGACATGACCAAAGGTGCTGGGTAGTTCCCTGTGGTGTGGATTGCCTGCAGGTTCCATGGAGGGGGTAGAGGGCACACCTGTGAGAACCCACACTGCCAATTGACGTGTTGGACTCCCTGCGCACCCCCCTGGATACACTACCCTACTCTGACAGCGAAAGCACGCGTGGAACTTGCCCCATACCGCGTTATACACGTACCCCGCTCACACAGGCCCAATCGCGTGTGGAACTTCCCGCGCACCCCCCAAATCCACGTCCCCCACACACACAGTCCCAATTGCGTGTGAAACTTCCCGCGCACCCCAGTAATCCACGTACCCCGCTCACACAGGCCCAATCGTGTGTGGAACTTCCCGCGCACCCCCCAAATCCACGTCCCCCACACGCACTGGCCCAATCGCGTGTGGAACTTCCTGCGCACCCCAGTAATCCACGTACCCCGCTTGCACAGGCCCAATCGCATGTGAAACTTCCCGCGCACCCCAGTAATCCACGTACCCCGCTCGCACAGGCCCAATCGCGTGTGAGAGTACCCGCGCAGCGGGTACGTGTATTCGAAGGGATGCGCGGGGAGTTTTAAAGGTGTTTTCGTGGTTGTGAGCCTGTGCGCCATGTACGGGATTTGTGTGCTGCACATGGCGCACGGGGAGGGGTTGGGGCGTATCTGGCGCTGCTGCAGGGTCCCTACGCCACTCTGCGCCACGCCTGGTTTTGGATGTTAAAATCCATGAATACGCTGTGCGCGGAAATGGATTTTAGCACACGCGGCTGGTGCAGAAAGTCACACGCGCATACTGTGCACCAGCCGCATCTGCCACGTGTACGCTGAATTCTATGAATTACCCCATTTATATTGATGTAGGAATGTCCACCATCAACATTTCCCTTGCACAGCTCCAACACTTATTCGCAGTCAGCCATTAGCAATGTAGTACACATTACATACTTTTAGCAAAAGTTCTAGATATCTGAAAACGCCTATTTCTCAGTAAAGGACATAGATGCAATAAGATTTGCCATTAACAATCTAGATTTGCAAAGCAGTAACGTGTGCTACTAAAAAATAGGATTTTGCGTTATAATCCGTGACGCCTGTGCCGTACTGTATTACAAAACAAAATCCTTTTCCAAGATGGCCACCATTGAAAGAGAAGGCAGTTGTTCCATACATTGCCTCTCTTCGCTTTCCATGGCAGCCTGCAAAAAGCAAAAGTACGTGCCGTGACGCAGAACCTGAAAATGAACACACAGCGACGTACAACGTAGCACCTTACATTTTGAAATAATGAACTGCTTTGTAAAAGAAAACATTAACATTTTAGATTTTGTAAAGTACTTTTATTTAAAAATAAACTGTTCGAGACCATCTCACTATTCCCATTTTTAATCAAATAGTAACTTTGTTTCTTTGGTCGTCTTGGGAAATGTTAATCGTGATGCACACATTGTTCTTTTCGCATACGCAAAGTATTTGCTTTCGATAAAGCAACCGCTTCGGTCGCACAGTGATTTCCAAGACTTCGGTATGAACTTCGGCCTACACCACCATAAAACATGTTATGTTACTCCTAATGGACACTCTAGCATATGGACAAATGGGTCCGGCCCGGTCGTCCCACAAAACCGTAACGGTTAGGCAGCCGGTCACGAGTACGTGCAACTGACGTGCAAAGAAACCATCACTTGGCATATGGAATCCATGGCAATCACAGTACGGCAGAATGTAGCTGTCGGAAAACGTAACAGAAAATACGTATCAATACCCAACCTTCATCATACAATTTTAAAAAAGACAAAAATAACATGGAAACTGATACACAAATCGATGTGGTCATACATGACATTTTAAAGAAATAATAGCAGTGAACATGGGTGAACCTAGTGATAGTCTACAAACAGCGATAATCTGCACTCTCCATAAGGTGAAAAACTTTGTTAAAGGGACGTTATGGTTAAGTTTCGCTACTAAAAACCCATGAAATTCAGTAAAAAAACTTTGTTAAAGGGACGTTATGGTTAAGTTACGCTACTAAAAACCTATGAAATTCAGTGAAAAAACTTTGTTAAAGGGAAATTATGGTTCAAAGTAAAACCAAAAAACCCCTGAAATTCGGCAGTTATGGTAAGATAAGCAACCATAACTCGCGCCACCGTGCACTGCTAACACTAACACCCAGGACATCAAAGATGACATCACAAATGTCATTGATGACATCACTGATGACATCACACGTCTGGCTCTCCCTTTTTTCCCTGATGGTGTTCATGTAAGAGTCTGTATTCCCCAACACTGTCCGGCAAACGATGCGTGTGTTTAAATTGCTGGTTTCTCTCTCCTTACAGGTGCGGCGTAAGAAGTTGTGGTTTGTTACAGAATAATGCCTCTGGTTGTTAATCAGGTAATTCTATGGTGGAGAGGTTGTATTTGTTGGCTCTCTCGGCTCACCTTATTTTTCTTTTCTCCCCTAGATGGTGGAATTCAGCAGAGAAAATGATGGAGGCTGCACCGGATCGAAAAATGCTGTGAGGACTGGTGAGTATGGCGCGACGCTTCAGCTGGCGATGCGACGCGTGTAGAAAAATGTCCTTTTCAAGTTCGAAGACGTGATGGATCCAGAATTCAGGTAAGGATTGAAATAATATCTGTTTTCTAACCTTTCCTTCTTCTTTCTTCTATTGCTAGTAGCTCTGGATTCGAGACGGGCGTGGCTGAAGACTGGATGCTGACTGCAGGCACGGTGAGCGTTACGCTGCTGGATGCAGAATAACGCGAAGCATGTGGTGCTGTTTGGGCGTGGTTTAAATAGCCTCCAAAGTAGTTCCAGGTAAGAAGTCCCTAGAACCACGCCCAAGAAAAAAATAGTCCCTGTAGAAAAATAGTCCCATCCAGGCCTCATGTTGGCATGGATTCATTTGCAGCATGGTCTGCATGAGGTAAGTAAAGTCTATGAGCCTGGCGCCTATGGCGCCAGGACTGATTTCTATTATGACTGAACCCGGACAGCCCCAAGCCGGGGCTGCTGGGGTTTTATTAAATACCTGGATGCCTGCTCCCGGGGCTGATGGGCTTGATCCGGATGCCCGCGGATAGGCATCATGACACTGATATTATCGTCTTGATTCCAGAAATCTAATCAAACTTCCTGCAGACAAATCATTTACAATGCATATTTCAGGCCCTTTGACAGCATGTTAGTCACCATCACCCCCAACACATACCTAGTGCACATTCTTTTTAAATTTAAGGGCCCCACCACATCTATTGCCACTTCTTCCCATGGCATCATGTGTGCATGACATATAACCATGGGTGGCATGCAAATCTTCAAGACATTGTCGATCTATTTATAATCCTCACACTCCTGAAACCCTCTCATAATGAACTCAAACTCATCCTTCCCAGGCCACCAGAAGTCAACTCTTATAATTGCTTACAGGCCGATTCATGGAATAATTAGCGCGGCGCAAGTGGCCAAAAACGTGCGAATCGCAGTGGAATAGCGAAAATCGCAGTGCAAGTGCGAAAATCGCACGAAAAGCAGCGCACATCGATTCATGGAAGGCCGTGCACGAGAAAACCATCGGATGTGCGATAAAAAAGTGTGCGGCGCACGTTGGCGCACAGGCCATCTAACTGCGTGCGCCAGGTCACAGCGAAAATCGCACAGGCCACAGCGAAAATCGCACATAGCGCGGCTCACGCAACAAAAGTAGGCGGAACACGGGGCGTAACACTCGGAATGGGGAACAACTTGCCAAAATGTGGCCGTCACGGGGGAAGTACAGGGTACAAGTGCGCGGAACGCCCACACGCTCGCCTACAACACGTATTCATGGAATAGAATAGGGCAAAAAAGCGCACGCTCAAACCAGCGCACAGGCACAAACACGACCGCCACAAGAAAGCAGGCGGTAGCGTCTCTGCGCCTGTAAGAAATGTGCGCCAAAAGGTGCGCCAACAAATAGCACCTATATACAGCCATGATGAATGTCCTATACTGTGGCCCTCCAGGACAAATGACGTGCAAAGGGCTACGCACAAACACGGACACCCGCTGACAAAAAATACATGTGCGTGCATACCAGGGTGCGCGGGAAGTCTCACACGCGATTTGTCAGGGTACGTGGATTTCAGGGGTGCGCGGAAAGTCTCACACACGATTTGTCAGGGTACGTGGATTTCAGGGGTGCGCGGGAAGTTCCAAACGCGATTTGTCAGGGTACGTGGATTGCAGGGGTGCGCGGGAAGTCTCACACGCGATTTGTTAGGGGACGTGGATTGCAGGGGTGCGCGGGAAGTTCCACACGCAATTTGTCAGGGTACGTGGATTGCAGGGGAGCGCAGGAAGTCTCACACGCGATTTGTCAGGGTACGTGGATTTCAGAGGTGCGCGGGAAGTTCCACACGCGATTTGGCCGTGTACGTGGATTTCAGGGGTGCGCGGGAAGTACCACACGCGATTTGTCAGGGTACGTGGATTGCAGGGGTGCGCGGGAAGTCTCACACGCGATTTGTCAGGGGACGTGGATTGCAGGGGTGCACGGGAAGTTCCACACGCAATTTGTGAGGGTACGTGGATTGCAGGGGAGCGCAGGAAGTCTCACACGCGATTTGTCAGGGTACGTGGATTGCAGGGGTGCGCGGGAAGTTCCACACGCGATTTGTCAGGGTACGTGGATTTCAGGGGTGCGCGGGAAGTTCCACACGCGATTTGGCCGTGTACGTGGATTTCAGGGGTGCGCGGGAAGTACCACACGCGATTTGTCAGGGTACGTGGATTGCAGGGGTGCGCGGGAAGTTCCACACGCGATTTGTCAGTGTACGTGGATTTCAGGGGTGCACGGGAAGTTCCACACGTGATTTGGCCGTGTACGTGGATTTCAGGGATGCACGGGAAGTACCACACGCGATTTGTCTGGGTACGTGGATTGCAGGGGTGCGCGGGAAGTTCCACATGCAATTTGTCAGAGTATGTGGATTTCAGGGGTGCGCGGGAAGTTCCACACGCGATTTGGCCGTGTACGTGGATTTCAGTGGTGCGCGGGAAGTTCCACGCGCGATTTGGCCGGGTACGTGGATTTCAGGGGTGCGCGGGAAGTTCCACACGCGATTTGGCCGGGTACGTGGATTTAAGGGGTGCGCGGGAAGTACCACACGCGATTTGGCCGTGTACGTGGATTTCAGGGGTGCGCAGGAAGTTCCACACGCGATTTGGCCGGGTACGTGGATGACAGGGGTACGCGGGAAATTCTACACGCGATTTGGCTGTGTGCTCCCAGGTATTCCCTGTACACCCTCCACGACCCCTGCAGGCAGCACACACCACAGGGGACTACCCTGCACACCTGCTCATGTCACCCAGCACCCCCACCCCCCAGCATCCAGGGGCACCCTCCACCAGGCCCCCACTCATGTCTCCCACCACCCCCACCCCCCAGCCACCAGGGGCAGCCTCCACCAGGCCCCCACCCATGTCTCCCACCACCCCCACCCCCCAGCATCCAGGGGCACCCTCCACCAGGCTCCCACTCATGTCTACCACCACCCCCACCCCCCAGCAGTGCAGGGGCACCCTCCACCAGGCCCCCACCCATGTCTCCCACCACCCCCACCCCCCAGCCACCAGGGGCACCCTCCACCAGGCCCCCACTCATGTCTACCACCACCCCCACCCCCCAGCAGTGCAGGGGCAGCCTCCACCAGGCCCCCACTCATGTCCCCTATCACCCCCACCCCCCAGCAGTGCAGGGGCACCCTCCACCAGGCCCCCACCCATGTCTCCCACCACCCCCACCCCCCAGCCACCAGGGGCAGCCTACACCAGGCCCCAACTCATGTCTCCCACCACCCCCACCCCCCAGCCACCAGGGGCAGCCTCCACCAGGCCCCCACTCATGTCTCCCACCACCCCCACCCCCCAGCCACCAGGGGCACCCTCCACCAGGCCCCCACTCATGTCTCCCACCACCCCCACACCCCAGCCACCAGGGGCAGCCTCCACCAGGCCCCCACCCATGTTTCCCACCAACCCACCCCCCAGCCACCAGGGGCAGCCTCCACCAGGCCCCCACCCATGTCTCCCACCACCCCCACCCCCCAGCAGTGCAGGGGCAGCCTCCACCAGGCCCCCACTCATGTGCCCTATCACCACCACCCCCAGCAGTGCAGAGGCAGCCTCCACCAGGCCCCCACTCATGTCCCCTATCACCCCCACCCCCCAGCAGTGCAGGGGCACCCTCCACCAGGCCCCCACCCATGTCTCCCACCACCCCCACCCCCCAGCCACCAGGGGCAGCCTACACCAGGCCCCCACTCATGTCTCTCACCACCCCCACCCCCCAGCCACCAGGGGCACCCTCCACCAGGCCCCCACCCATGTCTCCCACCACCCCCACCCCCCAGCAGTGCAGGGGCAGCCTCCACCAGGCCCCCACTCATGTCCCCTATCACCCCCACCCCCCAGCAGTGCAGGGGCAGCCTCCACCAGGCCCCCACTCATCTCCCCTAACACCCCCACCCCCCAGCAGTGCAGGGGCAGCCCCCAACAGGCCCCCACTCATGTCTCCCACCACCCCCACCCCCCACCCACCAGGGGCAGCCTCCACCAGGCCCCCACCCATGTCTCCCACCACCCCCACCCCCCAGCATCCAGGGGCACCCTCCACCAGGCCCCCACTCATGTCTACCACCACCCCCACCCCCCAGCAGTGCAGGGGCACCCTCCACCAGGCCCCCACCCATGTCTCCCACCACCCCCACTCCCCAGCCACCAGGGGCACCCTCCACCAGGCCCCCACTCATGCCCCTATCACCCCCACCCCCCAGCATCCAGGGGCACCCTCCACTAGGCCCCCACCCATGTCTCCCACACCTCCCACCCCCCAGCCACCAGGGGCAGCCTCCACCAGGCCCCCACTCATGTCCCCTATCACCCGCACCCCCCAGCATCCAGGGGCACCCTCCACCAGGCCCCCACTCATGTCTACCACCACCCCCACCCCCCAGCAGTGCAGGGGCAGCCTCCACCAGGCCCCCACTCATGTCCCCTATCACCCCCACCCCCCAGCAGTGCAGGGGCAGCCTCCACCAGGCCCCCACTCATGTCCCCTATCACCCCCACCCCCAGCAGTGCAGGGGCACCCTCCACCAGGCCCCCACCCATGTCTCCCACCACCCCCACCCCCCAGCCACCAGGGGCACCCTCCACCAGGCCCCCAACCATGTCTCCCACCACCCCCACCCCCCAGCATCCAGGGGCACCCTCCACCAGGCCCCCACTCATGTCTACCACCACCCCCACCCCCCAGCAGTGCAGGGGCACCCTCCACCAGGCCCCCACCCATGTCTCCCACCACCCCCACCCCCCAGCAGTACAGGGGCAGCCTGTACCAGGCCCCCACTCATGTCCCCTATCACCCCCATCCCCCAGCAGTGCAGGGGCACCCTCCACCAGGCCCCCACCCATGTTTCCCACCACCCCCACCCCCCAGCCACCAGGGGCAGCCTACACCAGGCCCCCACTCATGTCTCCCACCACCCCCACCCCCCAGCCACCAGGGCCAGCCTCCACCAGGCCCCCACTCATGTCTCCCACCACCCCCACCCCCCAGACACCAGGGGCACCCTCCACCAGGCCCCCACCCATGTCTCCCACCACTCCCACCCCCCAGCCACCAGAGGCAGCCTCCACCAGGCCCCCACCCATGTCTCCCACCACCCCCACCCCCCAGCAGTGCAGGGGTTACCCTCCACCAGGCCCCCACTCATGTCCCCTATCACCCCCACCCCCCAGCAGTGCAGGGGCACCCTTCACCAGGCCCCCACCCATGTCTCCCACCACCCCAACCCCCAGCCACCAGGGGCAGCCTCCACCAGGCCCCCACTCATGTCCCCTATCACCCCCACCCGTCAGCAGTGCAGGGGCACCCTCCACCAGGCCCCCACCCATGTCTTCCACCACCCCCACCCCCCAGCCACCAGGGGCACCCTCCACCAGGCCCCCACCCATGTCTCCCTGCACCCAGGTCCTCACAATCACCAACCATGTGCGTAATGGTCAGCCTCCACAGCCAAAAGGCCCTACCAAGTAGCCCATTCACCCACATGGAAATGGAAATTACATGTTACACCCCCAACGTACATAAAGCAAATGAACCCAAGTCTGTCACACGCAATGGTTGCAAATTAATTTGAAAACACCCAACTTGACATGCATGAAACCAATGAGATGATACCACACAGTGAAGTATGAAAACAAAATTGTATTAAAAAAATATGAATGCAAATGAAATGAAACAAACTACAATGCCAATGAAAAAAAGAAAAGGTGCATGTCCGTCCAAAAAAATTAAAAACACCAAATCCAAAAAAAATGTACTTCAAAGTCACATTAAAAATGAAATTAATCCGACAGAAAAAAATTAAATCCAAACACCATTGCTCCATGGAGAAGAAATAAAAAATTAAACAATAAAACAATCCAATGAAGAACTATGTACAAAACATCCAAGGGTCCATGAGCCCAACTGAACAAAGGAAACCTACAAAAAACCCTAACAAAAATGCAACTATATACAAAAAGTGGAGCTGTGTCCGTCGACTCCAAATCATAAGAATAAACAAATGAAACCAAGGCGGCGGGCAAGTCCAGCGGCTCACTCTGTAGTGTTCCGGGCCAGGGCATCATCAAACTCCTCGTCTGTTAAGTTGTGTGTCCCGAGGACGGGGTGTACCTGTATCTCCAGAAGTCTTGCGTGCCGAGGTAGCCAGGTCGTGGTAGAGGTAGACACGTAGCTGATGAAGTCTTCGCAAATGAAGAGTAGCGACGCAAAGAACCAACCCCGGACCCGTCCTGTAATACAGGATTGAACTGGGGCCAGCTCCTGACGCCACGAATGACGCTTCCCAATATTAACGTGGCGTCAGAACAGTGCAAGCACTGACTGGGAAGGTCGTAGATGTTTCTGGCAGGTACCGGCAAAGTATCCCAAGCAGCTATCCAGGATAGTGAAAGTACAAAAGTAGCCAGTACAGGTAAACTGAGAGTCCAAGGTACCAATGCCGGTAAGCAAAGAGTCTATGGTACAGGTACAGGTAAGCAGTGAGTCCAAGGTACCAATGCAGGAGAGCCGGAGAAGCAGACCAGGACCACAGGAGACTCAGCAGGAGGCGGGCAACTCAGGCAAGGATGGAAGCAGGAAGATACCCCAAGGAAAGAGACCAGAGTACACAAGAAGACAGGTAAGGGAAGGGAAAGGGGAGCCAGACAAGGGTAGGGGCAGGGAAGGACACAGCCCAGGCACAGGATCAGGACCCAAGAACCACAGAACCAGGGAGCGAAGCGGAAGGGAACCAACCGCGTTGAGACGCGATGGGAAAACTAATTCGGATCGCTTAAGTAGTGGTCCTGTGTGAAAACGAGGCTTGAACCGCGCTGCAATGCGCATGCGCGAATGGATGTCGCCGCGCGAACGAGGTTTGGAACGCAAACACGTTCAAACAGCTGTGTGAACGACACCCGTGCCCCACACGGGCCAGGACAGAGCAAATCCGCCGGGGAAATGTGCCCGGGGCGGCGCGTCGTCTCCACAATCTGAGACGTGGGTACAGCCGCCAGGAACCAGCACGCCCCCCAGAGCCCCGCCGCCCAGCACAGGTAGGTGTCCTAACATCGTCTATGTCCCGGAGGCGGTCCTGTTCCATGGCCCCGAGGGTCCGCAGGGACGACGCCATCTGCTCCTCCAACCCCCTGCGGATTGCCTCGAGGCACTCGGCCCGCCTCAGGGCCCTCCGCATGGAGTTCTCCGCCCTGACCATCGTGAGCCGCTCCTCTTCTGCCCGCCGCCGCTCCGCACCTATGTGCTAGCCCAACCGCAGCCACACGGAAGGCACTTCCTGTCCTGGGTCCTCCTGCCCTCCGGCCGATGCCTGCCCCTCCGATGTTGATGGCCCCGAGCCATGATGCCTCCCACGTTGACTCTGCTGCTGCCTCCGACGCAACTGCCTCTGCCAGCACAACGGCATCCAGGCTGATGGAATCCACCGACGCCGTCGTGCACGTGCCCTGCCTGATGATGCCGGCACATCTTCCATCTGCTGGGGTACAGTTGCTGTGGTGTCCACCCCTGCTTGACCTCCGACTCCCGACTGTGGCAGGGATGGGATCCCCACCGAGCTGGCTGCATAGGTCAGGGCAGGTCCACAGGGGGCCCTGGTGGCATCTGGGCCGGAAGACGGCAAGGAGAACGACTGGCGTATAGCCTCCACAGAGGAGGAGAGGGCCGCCAGATTGGCCGACACATGCAGGAAACCCCCGAACATGGAAGATCCCAATTGGGCCACATCGGCACGGTGCTCTTCGTGATGATGTGCGTGCTCCTCCCGGGAAGCACGCACGTCATCACGAATTGCACCCACGCGCATCGCAACCCCAATCAGGACCTTCTCCATACGGACACGGGTCCCCTCGTCCGCAGGTGGAAGGGAGTCAGGTGACATGGACATCCCCTCTACCTGCGGACGGGCCTGGGACGGGGCATCCCTGCTGGTGCATGGTGGTGCACTCACAGGGTCAGGGACAGTGACATGCACAGGCCCCTCCACGGTGACCTGTGCTGCCTCCTGCCCCTGGCCCTGGCCCTGGACTGCACCACTTGCACCAGCAGGGATGCCCCCACCAGGCCCCATGTGTGCCCCTGTGGCAACCTCCTCCTCCTCTGTGGAAACCACCAACCTGGATGGCTCCTCACCGTCTTCCACCGTAGCAGGCCCCTGTGGGGGCTCACCCACCCCTTCCGCTGCAGCCGTGGGGGCATCCCCACCGCCTTGCTCCACAGCGCCGTCTCCGCCCTCTTCTTCACTAGCCGCTGCGTAGAGGGAGACAAAGAACACAAGCATCAGGGTACTGTACAATGGTCCCCTAGACAGGAAGAAATAGCAGATGAGTATCACTGTCAAAGTACACTTCCATCATGTCCCTCCACAACACATGGGTCAGTCCAGGCAAAACACACACAGTAACAGGCATGGTGCATGCCATGGACATTTCCATACATGTCCAATGGACTCTTGAAACATACAATGATATGGAACTCACATGCATCATGGGTCATGCCTATCACATGCACACACTTCACCTCAGTCACATCCATCTGGCCCCATACACCCCAAACACAGCGGATACAAGGGTAACTATGCTGCATCAGTGAATCTGTGCATTGTCACACACATGTGTCATGCATCCATGGCATGCACAAGTCACAGACACGCAGGTCAGGCACACATACATGGCTACCATATATGTACCTGGCATCAGCACCCATCCCTCACCCCCACCCATGTCCAGGAACAGAGACTGGCATGCTCTCATGTTTAAAATCTGCATAGGGCTCCCCATGTGGCATTTAAACACATGCAACAACCATGTGGTTCACACATCACTGGTCGCACATGCATTACCATGATGTCCCTGCACACATACATGCATACATGGCCTATGTCACACATACAGGCAAGTATCAGAGAACCAGCACACCGCAACATGCCCTGTCTCACACAGCAATGCTTGGACACTTACCCCTCAACTCCAGACGGGTCTCCCTCTCAAGGATCTGGGCGTAGAGCGCTGGGTGTACGTGTTCCAGGACCCTCATCTGGATGGAACTCATGCGACCCTGGCCCCCCTCCACGAGGCGCCGGGCCTTCACGAGGGTCCTGGACCTCAAAACCTCCCAGCGCTTCTTGATCTTCTGGACGTCGCGGGTTGCCACCCGATCTGCGTTGATGGCAACCACACAGTCGGCCCAGATCCTCTCCCATCCTTCCTTGCTGGCGTGGGACGATCCAAAGAGGGCATCATACTGCCCCAGGACATGCTCCACCAGGACACCAACTTCGGTGGCAGTGACGCTGGTGCCCCTCTGCCCCTCTGGCCTGGGGTTGCCACTGGTGCCAGATGTGGAAGTGCCCGACATGGCAACCCCAGAGGCAGGTGTGGGTGGGCAACTGGGTCCTGGGACTGGGCTGTGGAGCGATGTAATCCCAGTCGGGAGTCTTCAGTTCCAGCAGGGGTGGACACAGCAACTGGACCCCTGCAGATGGCTGATGTGCAGGCACCAAATGGCAGGGCACGGTGGCAGCAGGCAGGCAGGCAGCAGCAGATGGCACGTGGGAGGCTGCTCGGGGCACTGGGGGGCAGTAATTCGGCCTTCTGGGCAGGAGCGTGGTCTTCCGTGTGTTTTCGCGTGGCCAGCTTGATACGGAGTGATTTGCTACAATCACAAGCCGGACAAACTCCATTACCCGCATCAGGGGGAAATCTTCCTTCAACATCCTCTACGAACCCAGTGCAGATCAACCTACCTGGGAATGTACCTCTGGCTCCGCCCGAACGATTTTCTGGTGACCCAAAGAGGTTTGCAGTATTTATTAATCAGTGCCGGTTGCACTTCTTATGCCGGCCAGCAGCCTTTCCAACTGATCAAGCTAAGGTAGCTTTCGTGCTTTCGTACCTTAGTGGCAATGCGGCAGACTGGTCGATCCCTCTAGTTAATCAAGATGATCCGGTTCTCCATGATTATCAAGCTTTTCAGCTCAGTATGGAAAAACTGTTTGCAAGACATTCACAGGGGCAGGCCTTGGACAATGAGCTCCTTTCATTGCGACAGGGTAATCAAGACCTTTTGGCTTATATTGCGTCTTTCAACAGACTGATAGTGGAAACTCGATGGCCTGAGGACAAAAGGATTATGCTGTTTTATAGAGGTCTATGTGGAGAGCTCAAAGATGTGTTAGCCCAAGTAGTGAATCCCCCGCAAGACTGTTCGGACTATATTGACTTAGTCGTTCAAATTGACCACAGACTGCAGAACAGGAAGGCCGATCGTTCCAAGTTTGATGCTCGAGTATTTTCCAAACCACCAACTCCTACCAAAGGAGTAAACTCCGGGGAACCCATGCAAATAGGGAGCCTGAAAGGACCACTAACACAAAAGGAGCGGGAAAGGAGAAAACAGCTGCAATTATGCCTCTATTGCGGAAACCCGGGGCACTTTCTTCGAGACTGTCCGGTGAAACCAGCCAAGAAGGCAGTAGGAGCTGCAGTTACCAGGGTCACAAACTCTGAGCAGGGAAACGACCTCGCCCGACAAGAATAGAGGTCCTCTTGCCGAGCGTTAAAACCAGTTCCGTGACCTCGCATTTCGTGATACCTATGGTCCTCATTAGCCCTGAACATCCAGATCGATTACATGCGATTGAAGCTTACGTCGACAGCGGTGCCATCGGCAATTATGTGGATCATGAAATGGTTTTGAGGATGAATCTGACTCTTTGTCCAAAGGCTGTAAAGGACGTCATTACTACGGTGGATGGTACGGAGATAGCCTCCGGACCAGTAATGCATACCACCCAAGAAGTGACGATAGTAAGTCAAGATGGACACCATGAGAAGATCGTGTTCGATGTGATCAAGGCCCCTCAGTTCCAGATTATTCTAGGAATTCCTTGGTTAGAGAAGCACAATCCTCAGATCGATTGGCGAGCAAGAACGGTTCAGTTTCCAGAATGTGTCTCTACTTGTCACCCTCGACCTGGTGTTGCACTGGCAGCAATTTCCTCGGAGGCTCCCCAGTTACCTCCTGAATATCTAGAATTCCAAGATGTTTTACGGAAGGATCAGGCTAACTCTCTACCTCCTCATAGGTCTTATGACTGCCAGATAGACCTGATACCTGGATCTACTCCTCCTTGTAGTAGAATTTATGCCCTCACCGAGCCTGAGAATCTTCACCTCCGACAATACCTGGATCAATACCTAGCAAATGGGTTTATTCGTCCTTCCAAGTCCCCTGCTTCCTCAGCTTTGTTCTTCGTTCCAAAAAAAGAAGGGGACCTTAGAACTTGTATAGATTATCGCGCCCTGAACCAGATCACCGTTAAGAATAGATATCCGTTACCTTTGATCCCTGAACTCCTGGACCAAGTCAGAAAAGCATGCATATATACAAAGCTGGATCTTAGAGGAGCCTACCACTTGGTACGAGTAAAAGAGGGCGATGAATGGAAGACGGCCTTCCCCACCAAGTATGGGCTATTTGAATATCAGGTCATGCCCTTTGGACTTTGCAATGCCCCGGCCGCCTTTCAATATTTTATGAACGATGTCCTCAGAGAGCTCATAGATGTTTGTGTTGTTGTTTACATTGACGACATCCTCGCCCAGAACTCCCCTACATCGTTAAAACTGATGCTTCGAGCCTTGCCATGGGGGCAGTTCTATCACAAAAGGACCCAGTAACCAATCAGTTGCATCCCGTGGCATTTTGGTCCCGCAAATTCTCGCCTCCTGAAATCAATTACACTATTACTGATAAGGAACTTCTAGCTATCAAGTCCGCCTTTAAGGCTTGGTGGCATTATCTTCTGGGGGCCCGACACACCGTTACTGTGATTACAGATCACCGAAACCTGCAATATTTGAAAACCGCAAAAGCTCAATCCTCTAGGCAACTCCGTTGGGCACTATTCTTTGCCGAGTTTGACTTCATAATTACCTATCGACCTGGTACAAAAAACGGTAAAGCTGATGCCCTTTCTCGGATGGGAGTGGAAGAACATTTGATCAATCCTAAACCTGTACCTATCATTCCCGAACAAAGAATTCTAGGTGTAATCGCCACACAATCCATAGAGGAAGTTAAGGATAAAGCCAGGCTACTGGTAACTCCAGCAGACATACAGAATTGGCATCTGCAGGGAAAGGACTTTACGGTGAAGGACAACCTATTATATTTCCAAGAACGGTTATACCTGCCCAGCACAGATTTACAGAAAAAGGTAATCTCTTGTTATCACGATTCTTTAATGGAAGGACATCCCGGTATGACCAAGACCTCGGAAAAGATCAAGCGCTACTTCTGGTGGCCGTCTTGGAAAAAAGATATCAGAGACTTTATAATGTCCTGTGGAGTATGCGCCCAAAACAAGAGTCAAAAGGAAAAACCAGCCGGCCTCTTACGCCCTATTGACATCCCGCCTCGCCCTTCGCATACGCTTTCTATGGACTTCATCACCGATCTACCTCCATGCTCCGGATACAATACGATCCTAGTAATCGTGGACCTATTCTCCAAGATGGCGCATTTCATTCCACTCAAAGGCTTACCAACAGCAGCAACTCTGGCCCGAGAATTTCTCGAAAACATCGTCCGACTGCAGGGTTTTCCTTCAGTTCTAATTTCGGATCGAGGTAGTCAATTTATTTCTCATTTTTGGCGAAGTTGCTGTCGGTCGGCTCAAATTGATGTGAGACTTTCGACCAGCCACCACCCTCAAACCGACGGACAAACCGAGAGGACCAATCAAACTGTGGGACAGTATTTGCGCTGCATGCTACAACAAACTGAAAAAACTTGGAAAGATATCCTTTGGATAGCCGAATATGCCTAAAATAACTCTGTCCACTCGGGAACTGGGAAGACCCCGTTTTTTCTTTTATACGGTAGTCACCCTCGAACCTCGGAGTTGGATCCACTCCAAGATCTTGGAACACCAGCAGTAGACCACCTGCATTCTACAATCACCCAAGCCTTTAAGGAAGCCGTTTCTCACCTTCAAAGGGCTAAAGAACAATACAAGAAAGGAGCAGACCAACATCGGAAGGAAGCCCCCCAATATCAAGTAGGAGATCAAGTCTGGTTATCCACCAAATATCTACCTCTAAAAGGACCACGCATATTCAACCCAAGATACCTTGGTCCCTATTCCATCACTACCATAGTAAGTCCAGTAGCCGTCAAGTTGGACTTGCCCCCTCACATGAAGATACATCCGGTCTTCCACGTCTCTCTATTAAAACCCGTGCAACCTCAAACCTGACTAACTACATCTCCAAAACCTATTCTAGTTGATGGAGAACTCGAGTTTGAAGTCAAAAGCATCCTGGATTCCAAGATCTCCAAATCTAAACTATTTTACCTGATTGACTGGAAAGGTTTCGGTCCCCAAGAAAGATCCTGGGAACCTGCAGAATATGTCCACGCGCCTCGTCTAATCAAAAGATTTCATCGAACATTTCCTAACAAGCCCAAACCCCCGGAGAAGCCCGGTTTGGGAGGGGCCTTGAGGGGGGGTGCTGTCATGATCTCTGCTTCCAAAAGATCAGGACTTGCCCGACTCCCTTGGAAGCAGACCCATAACCCCGGTTCCGAGTGCCAGCCAGTCCCAATTGGGACCTTTTGGACCCTGTCCTGGCACCAGTGGCACCAGGCTCATAAAGATGCCCAGTCCCAGCGCTGGAAGCGCCGGGCTCATAATGCTTGGGTGGACTTACCTGCAGCAGACCATGCTGCTTACTTACCTGCCAGTTGAACCCCTGATCCTCTTCTGTTTGGGACTACTTTTCCTGTTGGGTGGGGCAGGAGCCACTCCCTAGGTTCAGAACACTGGAACTCTTCTGGAAAGCAGGAACTCTTTTCTTACCTAGGCGTGGCTGTGGAAGGAGACACCTAAGCACTACAGGAGGCTATTTAAACCACACCCGATGGATGAATCTTGCTTTGCGTTATTCTGCATTCTCTGCAGCAGAACGCTCATCGTGTCTTCTGCTTCTGATCCTGGGCCTAAGGGAACAAAGGCTTACCATCCTGGAATCCAGTCTTCAGCAGCACCTGTAAAGACAAAGAAAGAACAGGTTAGCAGTACGGTCTTCAGTGGCAGCGCATCTCTTACCTGGTCCATCGGCTGTCACCAACGCCTCGCGCTGCATTCCGGCATCTGAAAGACAAAGGCTTACCTACCCTTCGCATGCTCCGGAGGTCTTCGCACTGCATTCCGGCATCTGAAAGACAAAAGCTTACCAGCTCTTCGCACGCTCCGGAGGCCTTCGGCGCTGCATCCCGCATCTGAAAGACAAAAGAAGGTGCGTTTAAAGACATTGGGCAACTTTATTACTCACGTGCCATTACTCCTTCCCACGCCGAATCCAGTGGGTATTCCAGCACCCTTCAGCTTCTCTAAAGCTCCGAACTTGTACCTGCAAGATAAAAGGGACAGTTAGTGCGCATCGTGAAGCAGGCTACAAGCGCTTACTTACGTGCTTCCAGGCGCTTCTATTCCTCACGCGGGTTCGATCCTCAACTCTCATCAGCCCGCCATCTGCCATCGCCGGAACCCTGCAAAACAAGAGATATCATTACAAAAGACTTTTAAGACATTTGAAGTGCCCAGAACTTACCGTTCGTGCAGTTAACGACGGACAGCAGTCCTCTGAGGTCAAGAGGCCTGCACCCTTATCCAGTGAAGAAACTGGTTACGGCACCCTGCCCCGAGGCAGATGGAGAGCTCGGCGTTCACTTACCTAAGGTGAGGGCGTTAACCTTTGGGGTTCTACAGGAGAAGAGAAAGGGAAGAGGAGAGAGGCACCCAATAACCCCAGTTCATTAATCCCATAGTTTCTAACTGCAGACATCTTACTCTTCGAGTCAGACATACAGTGCACAGAGGTCCAGCCCAAAGAGCCAACCGTGTGTTCCGTTACACATCACCTTTGAAGATACGGCATTCACCCAGTCAAGACCGGCACCTCTGCGGGAATCAGGTGAGCGTTACACTCTGCCCTGCCTACTTGGGGCAGCAGATGACCTTGCTGCCCCAGATCCACGTGGCATGATGACATCAATGTGCACCAGCGCACGTGTCATAGGCCTGCTGACCTGGAAGTCAGCCATGGAGTCAGCTAGGTCTGGTGCCACAATGGGCTGGTCCAACAAGGGCTGAGCATGGATGGTGTCAGCCACATCAGCCTCAACGGGAGGGGGGGGATTATGGGTGCCCTTGACTGGTCCTCCACACATGGGGGGACAGGCTCACCCTGCAAGTAATGACCACGTCCCCTACCGGATCCACCACGGCCACCACTTGTGGCTCTTCCACCTTTGCCACCCTTACGGAATCCTCGCCTCCCAGCCATGGCACTGATGTAAATGTGCGTATGGGAGTGGCTGTAAACTATTGTCCTGGGCAATTGGGGGTCAAAGGGGTTGGGTTCCAGATGGTAATTGTACCCTAGTGCTCCAGCAAGGCTGAATGTAACCCCTGGGGAAAGATGAAGGGTCACGCTACGCACAGGAGGCCAAAAAAAGGGAAATGACGTGCACGCAACCCCTCCTAGACCACGTGTGCAGAAAGAAAAACCTGCACTACGCTGTGGCACCCAGTAACACAAGAATGAACGTATGCGTGTCACATGCAGCCTAGAATGACCTCTGAAGGGGTAGGCTACACACGGGGCAAGCACAGATGTTAGATACGTGCGTGACTCACCGTCTGCCAGGTAAAAGAGCGTGAAAAAGGAGCGCGTTTGGTTGGCAACACCCCCGCCAAAAGAAGATTTGTACGCTGTCTGAGGAGACAGGACAACAGTAGAAGGGAACACTGTTTGAGGGAACAGGCCCAGGTAAACCAGTAAAAGAGAAAAAAGAGAAAAAGCTGTCAGAGGTAACAGGGAGTACGAACTTGAAACGCTGTGAAGTAAATTGCGTGTGAAATGACAAGAAGTACAGAATTCACCCACTCGCTCTCCACGAAAAGCACGTACAAGGAAATGGTGTTCTACACGTACCTTTTATACAGGCCCACACGTCCAGCGTCACTTATGCGGCGTGTACGCGCTAGGGCCATTTCCACCAATTACACGCTTTGTCACTTCTGCGTGTAGGGTCATTTCCACCAATTACACGCTTTGTCACTTCTGCGTGTAGGGCCATTTCCACCAATTACACGCTTTGTCACTTCTGCGTGTAAGGCCATTTTCACCAATTACACGCTTTGTCACTGCCGCGTGTACGCGCTAGGCCCATTCCCACCAATTACACGCTTTGACACTCGGACGTGTCTTTCATTTTTTTCACACGCAACATTTTCCAACGTGTGCCCAATTCAACGTGCACGTGACTTCATAGACGCGCATACGCTGGCGACGCGTTTATGCGCTAAGGGCCTTTCCTCGAATTACACGCAGACGTGTTGGATTTTCACTTGCCAAATCACTCCGTATCAAGCTGGCCACGCGTTCACACACGGAAGACCACGCTCCTGCCCAGAAGGCCAAATTACTGCCCCCCAGAGCCCTGAGCACGCTCCCACCTGCCATCTGCTGCTGCCTGACTGCCTGCTGTCCACGTGCCCTGCCATTTGCTGCCTGCACATCAGCCAGGGTTGCTGTTGCTGTGACCACCCCTGCTGGAACCAAATACTCCCGACTGATTTTCCATCGCCCCACAGCCCAGCCCCAGGACCCAGTTGCCCACCCACTCCTGCCACTGGGGTTGCCATGTCGGGCACTGCAACATCTGGCACCAGTGGCAACCCCCGGCCAAGGAGGCAGAGGGGCACCAGCTTCACTGCCACCGAAGTTGGTGTCCTGGTGGAGCATGTCCTGTGGCAGTATGATGCCCTATTCGGAAGGTTGCGCGCCGACAAGGAAGGACGGACTCGGATCTGGATGGACATCGTGACTGCCATCAACGCGGAGGAGGTGGCAGTCCGCGACTACGAACGTGTCAGGAAGCGCTGGGAGGACTTCAGGTCCAGGACCCTCAACAAGGCCCGGCGCCTCCTGAAGGCAGCGGATGCTAAGGGGCGCCGGGGCCACTTGTCGGAAGATCAGATGGGGGTCCTGGAACGCATATCCCCAGCGCTCCACATCCAGGTCCTTGAGAAGCAGACCCGTCTGGAGTCGAGTGGTAAGTGTACATGCATACTGATTGTAAGCTGTGCGTGTGGTGGTGTGCCAGGAGGTGTCCAGTCAACTGGTCGACAACAAACTGGTCGACTGCAATTTGGTCGACACCATTTGGTCGAATGCCAAATGGTCGAATTTTTTTTTTTTATATATATATGTGTTTTGTGGGTTTTAGTGTGGGGAAAAAAAAAAAAGAAAAAAATGGGTAAAAAAAAAAAAAAAAAGAAAAAATTCGACCATTTGGCATTCAACCAAATGGTGTCGACCAATTGTCCTGTCGGCCAAATGTTTTCGACCATTTGACTGGTAACCGTGCCAGGAGTGTGCAGGTTGAACATGTATTTTTATGTGGCCAAGTAGGGGGGGTGTACAGGGCCGTGAGGGTGACACATGCAAGGGGTCTCATGTGTGACACATGGATGGTGCTTGTGTGTGTGGGCTTGCATGGCACAGGATGTGGAGGAATGATTGTCAGGTGTGACATGGATGTTGATCATAACACTGCGACAGTTGGCGGAGGTGTACACATGCATGCAAGTTTGGTGTTGTGTGTGCATGTGTAGTGTACTCCCTATGTTGCATGTGATGTGTGGATGACCTTTGGCTGCTCATGCTGTTGTATGTGAATGGATGGTGCTGGCTGTTGCATTATGGCTGTGGTATGGCTCATGTGTGCAAGTTGAAATGACATGCGTGTTGGGGATTGTGATGCCATGTCTGAGGTTTACCAATGCCACTCATGTATAACTGTCATGTGTGTATGAGTCCATTTTACAGTGCCCTGATGCCTGTGTTTTCTTTCTCCCTGTCTGCAGCGTCAACTGATGAAGAGGGCGGAGAAGGTGCTGTGGAGCACAGCGGCAGGGGTTGCACCACCAGCCGGAGACGCAAGGCTCGGATCCCCTCCCAGGTTGTGATCTCGTCGGGGAGTGAGGAGTCCGGTGCCGCGTCCCAGGCCGCAGCTGCAGAGGGGAGGTCCAAGAGGCGGAGGTTGGAGTTGGACTCCTCGGCAGCAGAAGGGGCAGCTGGGACCCCACAGGGCCCAACGGGGGAAGATGGCACGGAGTCATCCAGGTTGGTGGGGGGTTTGGTGGAGGAGGAGGCCGTGCAAGCGACAGTGGCGGGGTCTGGAGGTGGGGATTCCACTTGTGCTAGTGGTGCAGTGCAGGATCAGGGACAGGAGGCAGCAGAGGCCGCCGCGGAGGTGCCTGTGTGCAATCCTGTCCCTGCTCCTGTCACTGCATCATCTTGCACCAGCGGGGATGCCTACCTCCAGACCCGTTCTCAGGGAGAGGATTGGCTTACGACACCTGGCCTTCCACTCCCTGCGGATGTGGCTATCCTGCACCAGGTTGTGCCTGTCCAGGGTGGGGTGGCGTTGCGTCACCGGGCCATGCGAGCTGACCTGCAGTCTTTTCATGATGAGTCTGCACGTCTTCTCGCATGGCTCGTTGACCGCGTTGACCCACTGGGACAGCTCACCAGGGCTGGATTCCTCCGTTTCCTGGACCTTGTTCCGACCCCCTTCTCCACAGAACCCCCTATGCCCCAGTCGTCCTCCATGCCATCTTCCTACCCATGTGTCACCTGGGTGCCCTGTGGAGCTGCCTCCGACCGTGCGGCCAGGCTGGTGGACAGCAGATCCCTGCCACAGTCGGGAGTCGGACGTCCAGCAGGGGTGGCCACGTCAACGACTGCACCCCAGCTGGAGGAGGATGTGCAGGCACCATCAGACAGGGCACATGGACAGCAGCAGCTGCAGCAGTAGGAGGCTGTAGGTGGGAGCCACGATAGCTCGGGGCCTTCAACATCGGAGGGGCAGGCATCGGCCGGAGGGCAGGAGGACCCTGGACGGGAAGTGTCTTCCGTGTGGCAGCGGTTGGGCCACGCCATAGATGCGGAGCGGCGGCAGGCAGAAGAGGCGCGGCTCACGATGGTCAGGGCGGAGAACTCCATGCGGAGGGCCCTGAGGCGGGCCGAGTGCCTCGAGGCAATCCGCAGGGAGTTGGAGGTGAACATGTTGGCGTCCCTGCGGAGCCTCGGGGCCATGGAACAGGACCGCCTCAGGGACATAGACGAGGAGTTCGATGATGCCCTGGCCCGGAACACCACTAAGTGAGCCGCTGGACTGGCCCGCCGCCATTGTATATAGTTATTTAGTGATAGGTTTCCTTTGCAGTTTATTTTTCTTTGGAGTCGACGGACACTGCTCCACCTTTTGTATATAGTTCCATTTTAGATAGGTTTTTTGGTAGGTTTCATTTCTTCTCTTGGGATGATGGACCCTGAATACTTTGTACATAGTTGGACTTTGGATTTGGATATTTTTTTAACTATGAATATTTTTTGCCATGGAGCAATGGTTTTCTATTTCTTTTTTACCTTCATTTACTTTTCATGGACTTGAACTTTGGAAGATATTTTTTCATATTGTCATTTATTGATTTCATTTTGAAAAGAGACAGCCTGCTTGATTTTTTAATTATTTTACTTGTGTATTTTGGTTGATTTTGATAGCCATTGCTGTTGTTTTTAATACATTATTTTGATTTTTTCATTCTTCATTGTGTGGTTTCATCTCATTGTTTTCATGCATGTCATGATATGGGTTTTCAGGTTCCCTTGCAACCATTGTGTGTGTGTGAGACACATGTGTTGATTTACATTGTTTCCATTGGAGTAGTATCATGGGCACATGTAATACTTGGTTGTGTCTTTGGGCTGTGGTGGCTGGCCATGAGGCACATGCTTGAGGATTGTCAGGGCCTGTGGGCAGGGGGACATGAGTGGGGGCCTGGTGGAGGCTGCCCCTGGTGGCTGGGGGGTGGGGGTGGTGGGAGACATGAGTGGGGGCCTGGTGGAGGCTGCCCCTGTTGGCTGGGGGGTGGGGGTGGTGGGAGACATGAGTGGGGGCCTGGTGGAGGGTGCCCCTGGTGGCTGGGGGGTGGGGGTGGTGGGAGACATGAGTGGGGGCCTGGTGGAGGGTGCCCCTGCACTGCTGGGGGGTGGGGGTGGTGGGAGACATGAGTGGGGGCCTGGTGGAGGGTGCCCCTGCACTGCTGGGGGGTGGGGGTGGTGGAAGACATGAGTGGGGGCCTGGTGGAGGCTGCCCCTGCACTGCTGGGGGGTGGGGGTGGTGGGAGACATGAGTGGGGGCCTGGTGGAGGGTGCCACTGGTGGATGGGGGTGGGGGTGGTGGGAGACATGAGTGGGGGCCTGGTGGAGGGTGCCCCTGCACTGCTGGGGGGTGGGGGGGTTGGGAGACATGAGTGGGGGCCTGGTGGAGGGTGCCCCTGGTGGCTGGGGGGTGGGGGTGGTGGGAGACCTGAGTGGGGGCCTGGTGGAGGGTGCCCCTGCACTGCTGGGGGGTGGGGGTGGTGGGAGACATGAGTGGGGGCCTGGTGGAGGGTGCCCCTGGTGGCTGGGGGGTGGGGGTGGTGGTAGACATGAGTGGGGGCCTGGTGGAGGCTGCCCCTGCATTGCTGGGCGGTGGGGGTGGTGGTAGACATGAGTGGGGGCCTGGTGGAGGCTGCCCCTGGTGGCTGGGGGGTGGGGGTGGTGGGAGACATGAGTGGGGGCCTGGTGGAGGGAGCCCCTGGTGGCTGGGGGTGGGGGTGGTGGGAGACATGAGTGGGGGCCTGGTGGAGGGTGCCCCTGCACTGCTGGGGGTGGGGGTGGTGGTAGACATGAGTGGGGACCTGGTGGAGGGTGCCCCTGCACTGCTGGGGGGTGGGGGTGGTGGGGACATGAGTGGGGGCCTGGTGGAGGCTGCCCCTGGTGGCTGGGGGGTGGGGGTGGTGGGAGACATGAGTGGGGGCCTGGTGGAGGCTGCCCCTGTTGGCTGGGGGGTGGGGGTGGTGGGAGACATGAGTGGGGGCCTGGTGGAGGGTGCCCCTGGTGGCTGGGGGGTGGGGGTGGTGGGAGACATGAGTGGGGGCCTGGTGGAGGGTGCCCCTGCACTGCAGGGGGTGGAGGTGGTGGGAGACATGAGTGGGGGCCTGGTGGAGGGTGCCCCTGCACTGCTGGGGGGTGGGGGTGGTGGAAGACATGAGTGGGGGCCTGGTGGAGGCTGCCCCTGCACTGCTGGGGGGTGGGGGTGGTGGGAGACATGAGTGGGGGCCTGGTGGAGGGTGCCACTGGTGGATGGGGGGTGGGGGTGGTGGGAGACATGCGTGGGGGCCTGGTGGAGGGTGCCCCTGCACTGCTGGGGGGTGGGGGTGGTGGGAGACATGAGTGGGGGTCTGGTGGAGGGTGCCCCTGGTGGCTGGGGGGTGGGGGTGGTGGGAGACCTGAGTGGGGGCCTGGTGGAGGGTGCCCCTGCACTGCTGGGAGGTGGGGGTGGTGGGAGACATGAGTGGGGGCCTGGTGGAGGGTGCCTCTGGTGGCTGGGGGGTGGGGGTGTTGGTAGACATGAGTGGGGGCCTGGTGGAGGCTGCCCCTGCACTGCTGGGGGGTGGGGGTGGTGGTAGACATGAGTGGGGGCCTGGTGGAGGCTGCCCCTGGTGGCTGGGGGGTGGGGGTGGTGGGAGACATGAGTGGGGGCCTGGTGGAGGGTGCCCCTGGTGGCTGGGGGGTGGGGGTGGTGGGAGACATGAGTGGGGGCCTGGTGGAGGGTGCCCCTGCACTGCTGGGGGGTGGGGGTGGTGGGGGACATGAGTGGGGGCCTGGTGGAGGGTGCCCCTGCACTGCTGGGGGGTGGGGGTGGTGGGAGACATGAGTGGGGGCCTGGTGGAGGCTGCCCCTGGTGGCTGGGGGGTGGGAGTGGCGGGAGACATGAGTGGGGGCCTGGTGGAGGGTGCCCCTGGGGGGTGGGGGGTGGGGGTGGTGGGAGACCTGAGTGGGGGCCTGGTGGAGGGTGCCCCTGCACTGCTGGGGGGTGGGGGTGGTGGGAGACATGAGTGGGGGCCTGGTGGAGGGTGCCCCTGGTGGCTGGGGGGTTGGGGTGGTGGTAGACATGAGTGGGGGCCTGGTGGAGGCTGCCCCTGGTGGCTGGGTGGTGGGGGTGGTGGGAGACATGAGTGGGGGCCTGGTGGAGGGTGCCCCTGGTGGCTGGGGGGTGGGGGTGGTGGGAGGCATGTGTGGGGGACTGGTGGAGGGTGCCCCTGCACTGCTGGGGGTGGGGGTGGTGGTAGACATGAGTGGGGGCCTGGTGGAGGGTGCCCCTGCACTGCTGGGGGGTGGGGGTGGTGGGGGACATGAGTGGGGGCCTGGTGGAGGGTGCCCCTGCACTGGTGGGGGGTGGGGGTGGTGGGAGACATGAGTGGGGGCCTGGTGGAGGGTGCCCCTGGGGGGTGGGGGGTGGGGGTGGTGGGAGACATGAGGGGGGCCTGGTGGAGGGTGCCCCTGCACTGCTGGGGTGTGGGGGTGGTGGGAGACATGTGTGGGGGCCTGGTGGAGGGTGCCCCTGCACTGCTGGGGGTGGGGGTGGTGGGAGACATGAGTGGGGGCCTGGTGGAGGGTGCCCCTGGTGGCTGGGGGGTGGGGGTGGTGGGAGACATGGGTGGGGGCCTGGTGGAGGGTGCCCCTGCACTGCTAGGGGGTGGGGGTGGTGGGAGACATGAGTGGGGGCCTGGTGGAGGCTGCCCTTGCACTGCTAGGGGGTGGGGGTGGTGGGAGACATGGGTGGGGGCCTGGTGGAGGGTGCCCCTGGTGGCTGGGGGGTGGGGGTGGTGGGAGACATGAGTGGGGGCCTGGTGGAGGCTGCCCCTGCACTGCTGGGGGTGGGGGTGGTGGGATACATGGGTGGGGGCCTGGTGGAGGGTGCCCCTGGTGGCTGGGGGGTGGGGGTGGTGGTAGACATGACTGGGGGCCTGGTGGAGGCTGTCCCTGCACTGCTGGGGGGTGGGGTGGTGGGAGACATGGGTGGGGGCCTGGTGGAGGTTGCCCCTGGTGGATGGGGGGTGGGGGTGGTGGTAGACATGAGTGGGGGCCTGGTGGAGGGTGCCCCTGCACTGCTGGGGGGTGGGGGTGGTGGGGGACATGAGTGGGGGCCTGTTGGAGGGTGCCCCTGCACTGGTGGGGGGTGGGGGTGGTGGGGGACATGAGTGGGGGCCTGGTGGAGGGTGCCCCTGGGGGGTGGGGGGTGGGGGTGGTGGGAGACATGAGGGGGGGCCTGGTGGAGGGTGCCCCTGCACTGCTGGGGTGTGGGGGTGGTGGGAGACATGAGTGGGGGCCTGGTGGAGGGTGCCCCTGGTGGCTGGGGGGTGGGGGTGGTGGGAGACATGAGTGGGGGCCTGGTGGAGGGTGCCCCTGCACTGCTGGGGGGTGGGGGTGGTGGGAGACATGAGTGGGGGCCTGGTGGAGGGTGCCCCTGCACTGCTGGGGGGTGGGGGTGGTGGAAGACATGAGTGGGGGCCTGGTGGAGGCTGCCCCTGCACTGCTGGGGGGTGGGGGTGGTGGGAGACATGAGTGGGGGCCTGGTGGAGGGTGCCACTGGTGGATGGGGGTGGGGGTGGTGGGAGACATGAGTGGGGGCCTGGTGGAGGGTGCCCCTGCACTGCTGGGGGGTGGGGGGGTTGGGAGACATGAGTGGGGGCCTGGTGGAGGGTGCCCCTGGTGGCTGGGGGGTGGGGGTGGTGGGAGACCTGAGTGGGGGCCTGGTGGAGGGTGCCCCTGCACTGCTGGGGGGTGGGGGTGGTGGGAGACATGAGTGGGGGCCTGGTGGAGGGTGCCCCTGGTGGCTGGGGGGTGGGGGTGGTGGTAGACATGAGTGGGGGCCTGGTGGAGGCTGCCCCTGCACTGCTGGGCGGTGGGGGTGGTGGTAGACATGAGTGGGGGCCTGGTGGAGGCTGCCCCTGGTGGCTGGGGGGTGGGGGTGGTGGGAGACATGAGTGGGGGCCTGGTGGAGGGAGCCCCTGGTGGCTGGGGGGTGGGGGTGGTGGGAGACATGAGTGGGGGCCTGGTGGAGGGTGCCCCTGCACTGCTGGGGGTGGGGGTGGTGGTAGACATGAGTGGGGACCTGGTGGAGGGTGCCCCTGCACTGCTGGGGGGTGGGGGTGGTGGGGACATGAGTGGGGGCCTGGTGGAGGCTGCCCCTGGTGGCTGGGGGGTGGGGGTGGTGGGAGACATGAGTGGGGGCCTGGTGGAGGCTGCCCCTGTTGGCTGGGGGGTGGGGGTGGTGGGAGACATGAGTGGGGGCCTGGTGGAGGGTGCCCCTGGTGGCTGGGGGGTGGGGGTGGTGGGAGACATGAGTGGGGGCCTGGTGGAGGGTGCCCCTGCACTGCAGGGGGTGGAGGTGGTGGGAGACATGAGTGGGGGCCTGGTGGAGGGTGCCCCTGCACTGCTGGGGGGTGGGGGTGGTGGAAGACATGAGTGGGGGCCTGGTGGAGGCTGCCCCTGCACTGCTGGGGGGTGGGGGTGGTGGGAGACATGAGTGGGGGCCTGGTGGAGGGTGCCACTGGTGGATGGGGGGTGGGGGTGGTGGGAGACATGCGTGGGGGCCTGGTGGAGGGTGCCCCTGCACTGCTGGGGGGTGGGGGTGGTGGGAGACATGAGTGGGGGCCTGGTGGAGGGTGCCCCTGGTGGCTGGGGGGTGGGGGTGGTGGGAGACCTGAGTGGGGGCCTGGTGGAGGGTGCCCCTGCACTGCTGGGAGGTGGGGGTGGTGGGAGACATGAGTGGGGGCCTGGTGGAGGGTGCCTCTGGTGGCTGGGGGGTGGGGGTGTTGGTAGACATGAGTGGGGGCCTGGTGGAGGCTGCCCCTGCACTGCTGGGGGGTGGGGGTGGTGGAAGACATGAGTGGGGGCCTGGTGGAGGCTGCCCCTGCACTGCTGGGGGGTGGGGGTGGTGGGAGACATGAGTGGGGGCCTGGTGGAGGCTGCCCCTGGTGGCTGGGGGGTGGGGGTGGTGGGAGACATGAGTGGGGGCCTGGTGGAGGGTGCCCCTGGTGGCTGGGGGGTGGGGGTGGTGGGAGACCTGAGTGGGGGCCTGGTGGAGGGTGCCCCTGCACTGCTGGGAGGTGGGGGTGGTGGGAGACATGAGTGGGGGCCTGGTGGAGGCTGCCCCTGGTGGCTGGGGGGTGGGAGTGGCGGGAGACATGAGTGGGGGCCTGGTGGAGGGTGCCCCTGGGGGGTGGGGGGTGGGGGTGGTGGGAGACCTGAGTGGGGGCCTGGTGGAGGGTGCCCCTGCACTGCTGGGGGGTGGGGGTGGTGGGAGACATGAGTGGGGGCCTGGTGGAGGGTGCCCCTGGTGGCTGGGGGGTTGGGGTGGTGGTAGACATGAGTGGGGGCCTGGTGGAGGCTGCCCCTGGTGGCTGGGTGGTGGGGGTGGTGGGAGACATGAGTGGGGGCCTGGTGGAGGGTGCCCCTGGTGGCTGGGGGGTGGGGGTGGTGGGAGGCATGTGTGGGGGACTGGTGGAGGGTGCCCCTGCACTGCTGGGGGTGGGGGTGGTGGTAGACATGAGTGGGGGCCTGGTGGAGGGTGCCCCTGCACTGCTGGGGGGTGGGGGTGGTGGGGGACATGAGTGGGGGCCTGGTGGAGGGTGCCCATGCACTGGTGGGGGGTGGGGGTGGTGGGAGACATGAGTGGGGGCCTGGTGGAGGGTGCCCCTGGGGGGTGGGGGGTGGGGGTGGTGGGAGACATGAGGGGGGCCTGGTGGAGGGTGCCCCTGCACTGCTGGGGTGTGGGGGTGGTGGGAGACATGTGTGGGGGCCTGGTGGAGGGTGCCCCTGCACTGCTGGGGGTGGGGGTGGTGGGAGACATGAGTGGGGGCCTGGTGGAGGGTGCCCCTGGTGGCTGGGGGGTGGGGGTGGTGGGAGACATGGGTGGGGGCCTGGTGGAGGGTGCCCCTGCACTGCTAGGGGGTGGGGGTGGTGGGAGACATGAGTGGGGGCCTGGTGGAGGCTGCCCTTGCACTGCTAGGGGGTGGGGGTGGTGGGAGACATGGGTGGGGGCCTGGTGGAGGGTGCCCCTGGTGGCTGGGGGGTGGGGGTGGTGGGAGACATGAGTGGGGGCCTGGTGGAGGCTGCCCCTGCACTGCTGGGGGTGGGGGTGGTGGGATACATGGGTGGGGGCCTGGTGGAGGGTGCCCCTGGTGGCTGGGGGGTGGGGGTGGTGGTAGACATGACTGGGGGCCTGGTGGAGGCTGTCCCTGCACTGCTGGGGGGTGGGGTGGTGGGAGACATGGGTGGGGGCCTGGTGGAGGTTGCCCCTGGTGGATGGGGGGTGGGGGTGGTGGTAGACATGAGTGGGGGCCTGGTGGAGGGTGCCCCTGCACTGCTGGGGGGTGGGGGTGGTGGGGGACATGAGTGGGGGCCTGTTGGAGGGTGCCCCTGCACTGGTGGGGGGTGGGGGTGGTGGGGGACATGAGTGGGGGCCTGGTGGAGGGTGCCCCTGGGGGGTGGGGGGTGGGGGTGGTGGGAGACATGAGGGGGGGCCTGGTGGAGGGTGCCCCTGCACTGCTGGGGTGTGGGGGTGGTGGGAGACATGAGTGGGGGCCTGGTGGAGGGTGCCCCTGCACTGCTGGGGGTGGGGGTGGTGGGAGACATGAGTGGGGGCCTGGTGGAGGGTGCCCCTGGTGGCTGGGGGGTGGGGGTGGTGGGAGACATGGGTGGGGGCCTGGTGGAGGGTGCCCCTGCACTGCTAGGGGGTGGGGGTGGTGGAAGACATGAGTGGGGGCCTGGTGGAGGCTGCCCCTGCACTCCTAGGGGGTGGGGGTGGTGGGAGACATTGGTGGGGGCCTGGTGGAGGGTGCCCCTGGTGGCTGGGGGGTGGGGGTGGTGGGAGACATGGGTGGGGGCCTGGTGGAGGCTGCCCCTGCACTGCTGGGGGTGGGGGTGGTGGGATACATGGGTGGGGGCCTGGTGGAGGGTGCCCCTGGTGGCTGGGGGGTGGGGGGGTGGTAGACATGACTGGGGGCCTGGTGGAGGCTGCCCCTGCACCGCTGGGGGGTGGGGGTGGTGGGAGACATGGGTGGGGGCCTGGTGGAGGTTGCCCCTGGTGGATGGGGGGTGGGGGTGGTGGTAGACATGAGTGGGGGCCTGGTGGAGGCTGCCCCTGCACTGCTGGGGGGTGGGGGTGGTGGTAGACATGAGTGGGGGCCTGGTGGACGCTGCCCCTGGTGGCTGGGGGGTGGGGAGTGGTGGGAGACATGAGTGGGTGCCTGGTGGAGGGTGCCCCTGGTGGCTGGGGGGTGGGGGTGGTGGGAGACATGAGTGGGGGCCTGGTGGAGGGTGCCCCTGCACTGCTGGGGGTGGGGTGGTGGGAGACATGAGTGGGGGCCTGGTGGATGGTGCCCCTGCACTGCTGGGGGGTGGGGGTGGTGGGAGACATGGGTGGGGGCCTGGTGGAGGGTGCTTCTTGGTGGCTGGGGGGTGGGGGTGGTGGTAGACATGAGTGGGGCCCTGGTGGAGGCTGCCCCTGCACTGCTGGGGGGTGGGGGTGGTGGGAGACATGAGTGGGGGCCTGGTGGAGGCTGCCCCTGCACTGCTGAGGGGTGGGGGTGGTGGTAGACATGAGTGGGGGCCTGGTGGTGGGTGCCCCTGGTGGTTGGGGGGTGGGGGTGGTGGGAGACATGAGTGGGGGCCTGGTGGAGGGTGCCCCTGCACTGCTGGTGGGTGGGGGTGGTGGGAGACATGAGTGGGGGCCTGGTGGAGGGTGCCCCTGGTGGCTGGGGGGTGGGGGTGGTGGTAGACATGAGTGGGGGCCTGGTGGAGGCTGCCCCTGCACTTCTGGGGGGTGGGGGTGGTGGTAGACATGAGTGGGGGCCTGGTGGAGGCTGCCCCTGGTGGCTGGGGGGTGGGGGTGGTGGTAGACATGACTGGGGGCCTGTTGGAGGCTGCCCCTGCACTGCTGGGGGGTGGGGGCGGTGGGAGACATGGGTGGGGGCCTGGTGGAGGGTGCCCCTGGTGGCTGGGGGTGGTGGTAGACATGAGTGGGGGCCTGGTGGAGGCTGCCCCTGCACTGCTGGGGGTTGGGGGTGGTGGTAGACATGAGTGGGGGCCTGGTGGAGGGTGCCCCTGGTGGCTGGGGGGTGGGGGTGGTGGGAGACATGAGTGGGGGCCTGGTGGAGGGTGCCCCTGCACTGCTGGGGGTGGGGGCGGTGGGAGACATGAGTGGGGGCCTGGAGGAGGAAGCCCCTGGTGGCTGGGGGGTGGGGGTGGTGGGAGACATGAGTGGGGGCCTGGTGGAGGGTGCCCCTGCACTGCTGGGGGTGGGGGTGGTGGGAGACATGAGTGGGGGCCTGGTGGAGGGTGCCCCTGCACTGCTGGGGGGTGGGGGTGGTGGGAGACATGGGTGGGGGCCTGGTGGAGGGTGCCCCTGGTGGCTGGGGGGTGGGGGTGGTGGTAGACATGAGTGGGGCCCTGGTGGAGGCTGCCCCTGCACTGCTGGGGGGTGGGGGTGGTGGGAGACATGAGTGGGGGCCTGGTGGATGCTGCCCCTGCACTGCTGAGGGGTGGGGGTGGTGGGAGACATGAGTGGGGGCCTGGTGGAGGCTGCCCCTGGTGGCTGGGGGTGGGGGTGGTGGGAGACATGAGTGGGGGCCTGGTGGAGGGTGCCCCTGGTGGCTGGGGGGTGGGGGTGGTGGGAGACATGAGTGGGGGCCTGGTGGAGGGTGCCCCTGCACTGCTGGGGGGTGGGGGTGGTGGGAGACATGAGTGGGGGCCCCTGGTGGCTGGGGGGTGGGGGTGGTGGTAGACATGAGTGGGGGCCTGGTGGAGGCTGCCCCTGCACTGCTGGGGGGTGGGGTGGTGGTAGACATGAGTGGGGGCCTGGTGGAGGCTGCCCCTGGTGGCTGGGGGTGGTGGGAGACATGAGTGGGGGCCTGGTGGAGGGTGCCCCTGGTGGCTGGGGGGTGGGGGTGTTGGGAGACATGAGTGGGGGCCTGGTGGAGGGTGCCCCTGCACTGCTGGGGGGTGGGGGTGGTGGGAGACATGAGTGGGGGCCTGGTGGAGGGTGCCCCTGCACTGCTGGGGGGTGGGGTTGGTGGGAGACATGGGTGGGGGCCTGTTGGAGGGTGCCCCTGGTGGCTGGGGGGTGGGCGTGGTGGTAGACATGAGTGGGGGCCTGGTGGAGGCTGCCCCTGCACTGCTGGGGGTGGGGGTGGTGGGAGACATGAGTGGGGGCCTGGTGGAGGCTGCCCCTGCACTGCTGGGGGGTGGGGGTGGTGGGAGACATGAGTGGGGCCTGGTGGAGGCTGCCCCTGGTGGCTGGGGGGTGGGGGTGGTGGGAGACATGAGTGGGGGCCTGGTGGAGGGTGCCGCTGGTGGCTGGGGGGTGGGGGTGGTGGGAGACATGAGTGGTGGCCTGGTGGAGGGTGCCCCTGCACTGCTGGGGGGTGGGGGTGGTGGGAGACATGAGTGGGGGCCTGGTGGAGGGTGCCCCTGCACTGCTGGGGGGTGGGGGTGGTGGGAGACATGGGTGGGGGCCTGGTGGAGGGTGCCCCTGGTGGCTGGGGGTTGGGGGTGGTGGGACACATGGGTGGGGGCCTGGTGGAGGGTGCCCCTGCACTGCTGGGGGTGGGGGTTGTGGGAGACATGATTGAGGGCCTGGTGGAGGCTGCCCCTGCACTGCTGGGGGGTGGGGGTGGTGGGAGACATGAGTGGGGGCCTGGTGGAGGGTGCCCCTGGTGGCTGGGGGGTGGGGGTGGTGGGAGACATGAGTGGGGGCCTGGTGGAGGGTGCCCCTGCACTGCTGGGGGGTTGGGGTGGTGGGAGACATGAGTGGGGGCCTGGTGGAGGGTGCCCCTGCACTGCTGGGGGGTGGGGGTGGTGGAAGACATGAGTGGGGGCCTGGTGGAGGCTGCCCCTGCACTGGTGGGGGGTGGGAGACATGAGTGGGGGCCTGGTGGAGGGTGCCACTGGTGGATGGGGGTGGGGGTGGTGGGAGACATGAGTGGGGGCCTGGTGGAGGGTGCCCCTGCACTGCTGGGGGGTGGGGGTGGTGGGAGACATGAGTGGGGGCCTGGTGGAGGGTGCCCCTGGTGGCTGGGGGGTGGGGGATGTGGGAGACCTGAGTGGGGGCCTGGTGGAGGGTGCCCCTGCACTGCTGGGAGGTGGGGGTGGTGGGCGACATGAGTGGGGGCCTGGTGGAGGGTGCCTCATGTGGCTGGGGGTGGGGGTGGTGGTAGACATGAGTGGGGGCCTGGTGGAGGCTGCCCCTGCACTGCTGGGGGGTGGGGGTGGTGGTAGACATGAGTGGGGGCCTGGTGGAGGCTGCCCCTGGTGGCTGGGGGGTGGGGGTGGTGGGAGACATGAGTGGGGGCCTGGTGGAGGGTGCCCTTGGTGGCTGGGGGGTGGGGGTGGTGGGAGACATGAGTGGGGGCCTGGTAGAGGGTGCCCCTGCACTGCTGGGGGTGGGGGTGGGGGTGGTGGTAGACATGAGTGGGGGCCTGGTGGAGGGTGCCCCTGCACTGCTGAGGGGTGGGGGTGGTGGGGGACATGAGTGGGGGCCTGGTGGAGGGTGCCCCTGCACTGCTGGGGGGTGGGGGTGGTGGGAGACATGAGTGGGGGCCTGGTGGAGGCTGCCCCTGGTGGCTGGGGGGTGGGAGTGGCGGGAGACATGAGTGGGGGCCTGGTGGAGGGTGCCCCTGGGGGGTGGGGGGTGGGGGTGGTGGGAGACCTGAGTGGGGGCCTGGTGGAGGGTGCCCCTGCACTGCTGGGGGGTGGGGGTGGTGGGAGACATGAGTGGGGGCCTGGTGGAGGGTGCCCCTGGTGGCTGGGGGGTTGGGGTGGTGGTAGACATGAGTGGGGGCCTGGTGGAGGCTGCCCCTGGTGGCTGGGTGGTGGGGGTGGTGGGAGACATGAGTGGGGGCCTGGTGGAGGGTGCCCCTGGTGGCTGGGGGGTGGGGGTGGTGGGAGACATGAGTGGGGGACTGGTGGAGGGTGCCCCTGCACTGCTGGGGGTGGGGGTGGTGGTAGACATGAGTGGGGGCCTGGTGGAGGGTGCCCCTGCACTGCTGGGGGTTGGGGGTGGTGGGGGACATGAGTGGGGGCCTGGTGGAGGGTGCCCCTGCACTGGTGGGGGGTGGGGGTGGTGGGAGACATGAGTGGGGGCCTGGTGGAGGGTGCCCCTGGGGGGTGGGGGGTGGGGGTGGTGGGAGACATGAGGGGGGGGCCTGGTGGAGGGTGCCCCTGCACTGCTGGGGTGTGGGGGTGGTGGGAGACATGTGTGGGGGCCTGGTGGAGGGTGCCCCTGCACTGCTGGGGGTGGGGGTGGTGGGAGACATGAGTGGGGGCCTGGTGGAGGGTGCCCCTGGTGGCTGGGGGGTGGGGGTGGTGGGAGACATGGGTGGGGGCCTGGTGGAGGGTGCCCCTGCACTGCTAGGGGGTGGGGGTGGTGGGAGACATGAGTGGGGGCCTGGTGGAGGCTGCCCCTGCACTGCTAGGGGGTGGGGGTGGTGGGAGACATGGGTGGGGGCCTGGTGGAGGGTGCCCCTGGTGGCTGGGGGGTGGGGGTGGTGGGAGACATGAGTGGGGGCCTGGTGGAGGCTGCCCCTGCACTGCTGGGGGTGGGGGTGGTGGGATACATGGGTGGGGGCCTGGTGGAGGGTGCCCCTGGTGGCTGGGGGGTGGGGGTGGTGGTAGACATGAGGGGGGGCCTGGTGGAGGGTGCCCCTGCACTGCTGGGGTGTGGGGGTGGTGGGAGACATGAGTGGGGGCCTGGTGGAGGGTGCCCCTGGGGGGTGGGGGGTGGGGGTGGTGGGAGACATGAGGGGGGGCCTGGTGGAGGGTGCCCCTGCACTGCTGGGGTGTGGGGGTGGTGGGAGACATGAGTGGGGGCCTGGTGGAGGGTGCCCCTGCACTGCTGGGGGTGGGGGTGGTGGGAGACATGAGTGGGGGCCTGGTGGAGGGTGCCCCTGGTGGCTGGGGGGTGGGGGTGGTGGGAGACATGGGTGGGGGCCTGGTGGAGGGTGCCCCTGCACTGCTAGGGGGTGGGGGTGGTGGGAGACATGAGTGGGGGCCTGGTGGAGGCTGCCCCTGCACTCCTAGGGGGTGGGGGTGGTGGGAGACATTGGTGGGGGCCTGGTGGAGGGTGCCCCTGGTGGCTGGGGGGTGGGGGTGGTGGGAGACATGGGTGGGGGCCTGGTGGAGGCTGCCCCTGCACTGCTGGGGGTGGGGGTGGTGGGATACATGGGTGGGGGCCTGGTGGAGTGTGCCCCTGGTGGCTGGGGGGTGGGGGTGGTGGTAGACATGACTGGGGGCCTGGTGGAGGCTGCCCCTGCACTGCTGGGGGGTGGGGGTGGTGGGAGACATGGGTGGGGGCCTGGTGGAGGTTGCCCCTGGTGGATGGGGGTAGACATGAGTGGGGGCCTGGTGGAGGCTGCCCCTGCACTGCTGGGGGGTGGGGGTGGTGGTAGACATGAGTGGGGGCCTGGTGGACGCTGCCCCTGGTGGCTGGGGGGTGGGGGGTGGTGGGAGACATGAGTGGGTGCCTGGTGGAGGGTGCCCCTGGTGGCTGGGGGGTGGGGGTGGTGGGAGACATGAGTGGGGGCCTGGTGGAGGGTGGCCCTGCACTGCTGGGGGTGGGGTGGTGGGAGACATGAGTGGGGGCCTGGTGGATGGTGCCCCTGCACTGCTGGGGGGGTGGTGGGAGACATGGGTGGGGGCCTGGTGGAGGGTGCTTCTTGGTGGCTGGGGGGTGGGGGTGGTGGTAGACATGAGTGGGGCCCTGGTGGAGGCTGCCCCTGCACTGCTGGGGGGTGGGGGTGGTGGGAGACATGAGTGGGGGCCTGGTGGAGGCTGCCCCTGCACTGCTGAGGGGTGGGGGTGGTGGTAGACATGAGTGGGGGCCTGGTGGAGGCTGCCCCTGGTGGCTGGGGGGTGGGGGTGGTGGGAGACATGAGTGGGGGCCTGGTGGTGGGTGCCCCTGGTGGTTGGGGGGTGGGGTGGTGGGAGACATGAGTGGGGGCCTGGTGGAGGGTGCCCCTGCACTGCTGGAGGGTGGGGGTGGTGGGAGACATGAGTGGGGGCCTGGTGGAGGGTGCCCCTGGTGGCTGGGGGGTGGGGGTGGTGGTAGACATGAGTGGGGGCCTGGTGGAGGCTGCCCCTGCACTTCTGGGGGTGGGGGTGGTGGTAGACATGAGTGGGGGCCTGGTGGAGGCTGCCCCTGGTGGGGGGGGGGTGGTGGTAGACATGACTGGGGGCCTGGTGGAGGCTGCCCCTGCACTGCTGGGGGGTGGGGGCGGTGGGAGACATGGGTGGGGGCCTGGTGGAGGGTGCCCCTGGTGGCTGGGGGTGGTGGTAGACATGAGTGGGGGCCTGGTGGAGGCTGCCCCTGCACTGCTGGGGGGTGGGGGTGGTGGTAGACATGAGTGGGGGCCTGGTGGAGGGTGCCCCTGGTGGCTGGGGGGTTTGGGTGGTGGGAGACATGAGTGGGGGCCTGGTGGAGGGTGCCCCTGCACTTCTGGGGGTGGGGGCGGTGGGAGACATGAGTGGGGGCCTGGTGGAGGGTGCCCCTGGTGGCTGGGGGGTGGGGGTGGTGGGAGACATGAGTGGGGGCCTGGTGGAGGGTGCCCCTGCACTGCTGGGGGTGGGGGTGGTGGGAGACATGAGTGGGGGCCTGGTGGAGGGTGCCTCTGCACTGCTGGGGGGTGGGGGTGGTGGGAGACATGGGTGGGGGCCTGGTGGAGGGTGCCCCTGGTGGCTGGGGGGTGGGGGTGGTGGTAGACATGAGTGGGGCCCTGGTGGAGGCTGCCCCTGCACTGCTGGGGGGTGGGGGTGGTGGGAGACATGAGTGGGGGCCTGGTGGATGCTGCCCCTGCACTGCTGAGGGGTGGGGGTGGTGGGAGACATGAGTGGGGGCCTGGTGGAGGCTGCCCCTGGTGGCTGGGGGGTGGGGGTGGTGGGCGACATGAGTGGGGGCCTGGTGGAGGGTGCCCCTGGTGGCTGGGGGGTGGGGGTGGTGGGAGACATGAGTGGGGGCCTGGTGGAGGGTGCCCCTGCACTGCTGGGGGGTGGGGGTGGTGGGAGACATGAGTGGGGGCCCCTGGTGGCTGGGGGGTGGGGGTGGTGGTAGACATGAGTGGGGGCCTGGTGGAGGCTGCCCCTGGTGGCTGGGGGTGGTGGGAGACATGAGTGGGGGCCTGGTGGAGGGTGCCCCTGGTGGCTGGGGGGTGGGGGTGTTGGGAGACATGAGTGGGGGCCTGGTGGAGGGTGCCCCTGCACTGCTGGGGGGTGGGGGTGGTGGGAGACATGAGTGGGGGCCTGGTGGAGGGTGCCCCTGCACTGCTGGGGGTGGGGTTGGTGGGAGACATGGGTGGGGGCCTGTTGGAGGGTGCCCCTGGTGGCTGGGGGGTGGGGGTGGTGGTAGACATGAGTGGGGGCCTGGTGGAGGCTGCCCCTGCACTGCTGGGGGTGGGGGTGGTGGGAGACATGAGTGGGGGCCTGGTGGAGGCTGCCCCTGCACTGCTGGGAGGTGGGGGTGGTGGGAGACATGAGTGGGGCCTGGTGGAGGCTGCCCCTGGTGGCTGGGGGGTGGGGGTGGTGGGAGACATGAGTTGGGGCCTGGTGGAGGGTGCCCCTGGTGGCTGGGGGGTGGGGGTGGTGGGAGACATGAGTGGTGGCCTGGTGGAGGGTGCCCCTGCACTGCTGGGGGGTGGGGGTGGTGGGAGACATGAGTGGGGGCCTGGTGGAGGGTGCCCCTGCACTGCTGGGGGGTGGGGGTGGTGGGAGACATGGGTGGGGGCCTGGTGGAGGGTGCCCCTGGTGGCTGGGGGTTGGGGGTGGTGGGACACATGGGTGGGGGCCTGGTGGAGGGTGCCCCTGCACTGCTGGGGGTGGGGGTTGTGGGAGACATGATTGGGGGCCTGGTGGAGGCTGCCCCTGCACTGCTGGGGGGTGGGGGGTGGTGGGAGACATGAGTGGGGGCCTGGTGGAGGGTGCCCCTGGTGGCTGGGGGGTGGGGGTGGTGGGAGACATGAGTGGGGGCCTGGTGGAGGGTGCCCCTGGTGGCTGGGGGGTGGGGGTGGTGGGAGACATGAGTGGGGGCCTGGTGGAGGGTGCCCCTGCACTGCTGGGGGTGGGGGTGGTGGGAGACACGAGTGGGGGCCTGGTGGAGGGTGCCCCTGGTGGCTGGGGGGTGGGGGTGGTGGGAGACATGGGTGGGGGCCTGGTGGAGGCTGCCCCTGCACTGCTGGGGGGTGGGGGTGGTGGGAGACATGAGTGGGGGCCTGGTGGAGGGTGCCCCTGATGGCTGGGGGTGGGTGGTGGGAGACATGGGTGGGGGCCTGGTGGAGGGTGCCCCTGCACTGCTGGGGGGTGGGGGTGGTGGGAGACATGAGTGGGGGACTGGTGGAGGCTGCCCCTGCACTGCTGGGGGGTGGGGTGGTGGGATACATAAGTGGGGGCCTGGTGGAGGGTGCCCCTGCACTGCTGGGGGTGGGGGTGGTGGGAGACATGAGTGGGAGCCTGGTGGAGGGTGCCCCTGGTGCTGGGGGGTGGGGGTGGTGGGAGACATGGGTGGGGGCCTGGTGGAGGCTGCCCCTGGTGGCTGGGGGGTGGGGGTGGTGGGAGACATGAGTGGGGGCCTGGTGGAGGCTGCCCCTGCACTGCTGGGGGTGGGGGTGGTGGGAGACATGGGGGGGGGCTGGTGGAGGCTGCCCCTGCACTGCTGGGAGGTGGGGGTGGTGGGGAGACATGAGTGGGGCGTGGTGGAGGCTGCCCCTGGTGGCTGGGGGGTGGGGGTGGTGGGGAGACATGAGTTGGGGCCTGGTGGAGGGTGCCCCTGGTGGCTGGGGGTGGGGGTGGTGGGAGACATGAGTGGTGGCCTGGTGGAGGGTGCCCCTGCACTGCTGGGGGTGGGGGTGGTGGGAGACATGGGTGGGGGCCTGGTGGAGGGTGCCCCTGGTGGCTGGGGGGTGGGGGTGGTGGTAGACATGAGTGGGGCCCTGGTGGAGGCTGCCCCTGCACTGCTGGGGGGTGGGGGTGGTGGGAGACATGAGTGGGGGCCTGGTGGATGCTGCCCCTGCACTGCTGAGGGGTGGGGGTGGTGGGAGACATGAGTGGGGGCCTGGTGGAGGCTGCCCCTGGTGGCTGGGGGGTGGGGGTGGTGGGCGACATGAGTGGGGGCCTGGTGGAGGGTGCCCCTGGTGGCTGGGGGGTGGGGGTGGTGGGAGACATGAGTGGGGGCCTGGTGGAGGGTGCCCCTGCACTGCTGGGGGGTGGGGTGGTGGGAGACATGAGTGGGGGCCCCTGGTGGCTGGGGGGTGGGGGTGGTGGTAGACATGAGTGGGGGCCTGGTGGAGGCTGCCCCTGGTGGCTGGGGGTGGTGGGAGACATGAGTGGGGGCCTGGTGGAGGGTGCCCCTGGTGGCTGGGGGGTGGGGGTGTTGGGAGACATGAGTGGGGGCCTGGTGGAGGGTGCCCCTGCACTGCTGGGGGGTGGGGGTGGTGGGAGACATGAGTGGGGGCCTGGTGGAGGGTGCCCCTGCACTGCTGGGGGGGGTTGGTGGGAGACATGGGTGGGGGGCCTGTTGGAGGGTGCCCCTGGTGGCTGGGGGGTGGGGGTGGTGGTAGACATGAGTGGGGGCCTGGTGGAGGCTGCCCCTGCACTGCTGGGGGTGGGGGTGGTGGGAGACATGAGTGGGGGCCTGGTGGAGGCTGCCCCTGCACTGCTGGGAGGTGGGGGTGGTGGGAGACATGAGTGGGGCCTGGTGGAGGCTGCCCCTGGTGGCTGGGGGTGGGGGTGGTGGGAGACATGAGTTGGGGCCTGGTGGAGGGTGCCCCTGGTGGCTGGGGGGTGGGGGTGGTGGGAGACATGAGTGGTGGCCTGGTGGAGGGTGGCCCCTGCACTGCTGGGGGGTGGGGGTGGTGGGAGACATGAGTGGGGGCCTGGTGGAGGGTGCCCCTGCACGGCTGGGGGGTGGGGGTGGTGGGAGACATGGGGGGGGGGCCTGGTGGAGGGTGCCCCTGGTGCTGGGGGTTGGGGGTGGTGGGACACATGGGTGGGGGCCTGGTGGAGGGTGCCCCTGCACTGCTGGGGGTGGGGGTTGTGGGAGACATGATTGGGGGCCTGGTGGAGGCTGCCCCTGCACTGCTGGGGGGTGGGGTGGTGGTGGGAGACATGAGTGGGGGCCTGGTGGAGGGTGCCCCTGGTGGCTGGGGGGTGGGGGTGGTGGGAGACATGAGTGGGGGCCTGGTGGAGGGTGCCCCTGGTGGCTGGGGGGTGGGGGTGGTGGGAGACATGAGTGGGGGCCTGGTGGAGGGTGCCCCTGCACTGCTGGGGGGTGGGGGTGGTGGGAGACACGAGTGGGGGCCTGGTGGAGGGTGCCCCTGGTGGCTGGGGGTGGGGGTGGTGGGAGACATGGGTGGGGGGCCTGGTGGAGGCTGCCCCTGCACTGCTGGGGGGTGGGGGGTGGTGGGAGACATGAGTGGGGGCCTGGTGGAGGGTGCCCCTGATGGCTGGGGGTGGGTGGTGGGAGACATGGGTGGGGGCCTGGTGGAGGTGCCCCTGCACTGCTGGGGGGTGGGGGTGGTGGGGAGACATGAGTGGGGGACTGGTGGAGGCTGCCCCTGCACTGCTGGGGGGTGGGGTGGTGGGATACATAAGTGGGGGCCTGGTGGAGGGTGCCCCTGCACTGCTGGGGGTGGGGGTGGTGGGAGACATGAGTGGGAGCCTGGTGGAGGGTGCCCCTGGTGGCTGGGGGGTGGGGGTGGTGGGAGACATGGGTGGGGGCCTGGTGGAGGCTGCCCCTGCACTGCTGGGGGGTGGGGGTGGTGGGAGACATGAGTGGGGGCCTGGTGGAGGGTGCCCCTGGTGGCTGGGGGGTGGGGGTGGTGGGAGACATGGGTGGGGGCCTAGTGGAGGGTGCCCCTGCACCGCTGGGGGGTGGGGGTGGTGGGAGACATGGGTTGGGGGCCTGGTGGAGGGTGCCCCTTCACTGCTGGGGGGGGTGGTGGGAGACATGAGTGGGGGCCTGGTGGAGGGTGCCCCTGGTGGCTGGGGGGTGGGGGTGGTGGGAGACATGAGTGGGGGCCTGGTGGAGCGTTCCCCTGCACTGCTGGGGGGTGGGGGTGGTGGGAGACATGAGTGGGGGCCTGGTGGAGGGTGCCCCTGGTGGCTGGGGGGTGGGGGGGTGGGAGACATGAGTGGGGGCCTGGTGGAGGGTGCCCCTGCACTGCTGGGGGTGGGGGCGGTGGGAGACATGAGTGGGGGCCTGGTGGGGGGGACCCCTGGTGGCTGGGGGGTGGGGGTGGTGGGAGACATGAGTGGGGGGCTGGTGGAGGGTGCCCCTGCACTGCTGGGGGTGGGGGTGGTGGGAGACATGAGTGGGGGCCTGGTGGAGGGTGCCCCTGCACTGCTGGGGGGTGGGGGTGGTGGGAGACATGGGTGGGGGCCTGGTGGAGGGTGCCCCTGGTGGCTGGGGGGTGGGGGTGGTGGTAGACATGAGTGGGGCCCTGGTGGAGGCTGCCCCTGCACTGCTGGGGGGTGGGGGTGGTGGGAGACATGAGTGGGGGCCTGGTGGATGCTGCCCCTGCACTGCTGAGGGGTGGGGGTGGTGGGAGACATGAGTGGGGGCCTGGTGGAGGCTGCCCCTGGTGACTGGGGGGTGGGGGTGGTGGGAGACATGAGTGGGGGCCTGGTGGAGGGTGCCCCTGGTGGCTGGGGGGTGGGGGTGGTGGGAGACATGAGTGGGGGCCTGGTGGAGGGTGCCCCTGCACTGCTGGGGGGTGGGGGTGGTGGGAGACATGAGTGGGGGCTCCTGGTGGCTGGGGGGTGGGGGTGGTGGTAGACATGAGTGGGGGCCTGGTGGAGGCTGCCCCTGCACTGCTGGGGGTGGGGTGATGGTAGACATGAGTGGGGGCCTGGTGGAGGCTGCCCCTGGTGGCTGGGGGTGGTGGGAGACATGAATGGGGGCCTGGTGGAGGGTGCCCCTGGTGGCTGGGGGGTGGGGGTGTTGGGAGACATGAGTGGGGGCCTGGTGGAGGGTGCCCCTGCACTGCTGGGGGGTGGGGGTGGTGGGAGACATGAGTGGGGGCCTGGTGGAGGGTGCCCCTGCACTGCTGGGGGGTGGGGTTGGTGGGAGACATGGGTGGGGGCCTGTTGGAGGGTGCCCCTGGTGGCTGGGGGGTGGGGGTGGTGGTAGACATGAGTGGGGGCCTGGTGGAGGCTGCCCCTGCACTGCTGGGGGTGGGGGTGGTGGGAGACATGAGTGGGAGCCTGGTGGAGGCTGCCCCTGCACTGCTGGGGGGTGGGGGTGGTGGGAGACATGAGTGGGGCCTGGTGGAGGCTGCCCCTGGTGGCTGGGGGGTGGGGGTGGTGGGAGACATGAGTGGGGGCCTGGTGGAGGGTGCCCCTGGTGGCTGGGGGGTGGGGGTGGTGGGAGACATGAGTGGTGGCCTGGTGGAGGGTGCCCCTGCACTGCTGGGGGGTGGGGGTGGTGGGAGACATGAGTGGGGGCCTGGTGGAGGGTGCCCCTGCACTGCTGTGGGGTGGGGGTGGTGGGAGACATGGGTGGGGGCCTGGTGGAGGGTGCCCCTGGTGGCTGGGGGTTGGGGGTGGTGGGACACATGGGTGGGGGCCTGGTGGAGGGTGCCCCTGCACTGCTGGGGGTGGGGGTTGTGGGAGACATGATTGGGGGCCTGGTGGAGGCTGCCCCTGCACTGCTGGGGGGTGGGGTTGGTGGGAGACATGGATGGGGGCCTGGTGGAGGGTGCCCCTGGTGGCTGGGGGGTGGGGGTGGTGGGAGACATGAGTGGGGGCCTGGTGGAGGGTGCCCCTGGTGGCTGGGGGGTGGGTGTGGTGGGAGACATGAGTGGGGGCCTGGTGGAGGGTGCCCCTGCACTGCTGGGGGGTGGGGGTGGTGGGAGACATGAGTGGGGGCCTGGTGGAGGGTGCCCCTGGTGGCTGGGGGGTGGGGGTGGTGGGAGACATGGGTGGGGGCCTGGTGGAGGCTGCCCCTGCACTGCTGGGGGGTGGGGGTGGTGGGAGACATGAGTGGGGGCCTGGTGGAGGCTGCCCCTGCACTGCTGGGGGGTGGGGTGGTGGGATACATAAGTGGGGGCCTGGTGGAGGGTGCCCCTGCACTGCTGGGGGTGGGGGTGGTGGGAGACATGAGTGGGAGCCTGGTGGAGGGTGCCGCTGGTGGCTGGGGGGTGGGGGTGGTGGGAGACATGAGTGGGGGACTGGTGGAGGGTGCCCCTGCACTGCTGGGGGGTGGGGGTGGTGGGAGACATGAGTGGGGGCCTGGTGGAGGGTGCCCCTGGTGGCTGGGGGGTGGGGGTGGTGGGAGACATGGGTGGGGGCCTGGTGGAGGCTGCCCCTGCACTGCTGGGGGGTGGGGGTGGTGGGAGACATGAGTGCGGGCCTGGTGGAGGGTGCCCCTGGTGGCTGGGGGGGGTGGTGGGAGACATGGGTGGGGGCCTGGTGGAGGGTGCCCCTGCACCGCTGGGGGGTGGGGGTGGTGGGAGACATGGGTGGGGGGCCTGGTGGAGGGTGCCCCTGCACTGCTGGGGGGTGGGGGTGGTGGGAGACATGAGTGGGGGCCTGGTGGAGGGTGCCCCTGGTGGCTGGGGGGTGGGGGGTGGTGGGAGACATGAGTGGGGGCCTGGTGGAGGGTGCCCCTGCACTGCTGGGGGGTGGGGGTGGTGGGAGACATGGGTGGGGGCCTGGTAGAGGGTGCCCCTGGTGGCTGGGGGGTGGGGGGGTGGGAGACATGGGTGGGGGCTTGGTGGAGGGTGCCCCTGCACTGCTGGGGGGTGGGGGTGGTGGGAGACATGGGTCGGGGGCCTGGTGGAGGGTGCCCCTGGTGGCTGGGGGGTGGGGGTGGTGGTAGACATGAGTGGGGCCCTGGTGGAGGCTGCCCCTGCACTGCTGGGGGGTGGGGGTGGTGGGAGACATGAGTGGGGGCCTGGTGGATGCTGCCCCTGCACTGCTGAGGGGTGGGGGTGGTGGGAGACATGAGTGGGGGCCTGGTGGAGGCTGCCCCTGGTGGCTGGGGGGTGGGGGGTGGTGGGAGACATGAGTGGGGGCCTGGTGGAGGGTGCCCCTGGTGGCTGGGGGGTGGTGGTGGTGGGAGACATGAGTGGGGGCCTGGTGGAGGGTGCCCCTGCACTGCTGGGGGGTGGGGGTGGTGGGAGACATGAGTGGGGGCCCCTGGTGGCTGGGGGGTGGGGGTGGTGGTAGACATGAGTGGGGGCCTGGTGGAGGCTGCCCCTGCACTGCTGGGGGGTGGGGTGATGGTAGACATGAGTGGGGGCCTGGTGGAGGCTGCCCCTGGTGGCTGGGGGTGGTGGGAGACATGAGTGGGGGCCTGGTGGAGGGTGCCCCTGCACTGCTGGGGGTGGGGGTGGTGGGAGACATGAGTGGGGGCCTGGTGGAGGGTGCCCCTGCACTGCTGGGGGGTGGGGTTGGTGGGAGACATGGGTGGGGGCCTGTTGGAGGGTGCCCCTGGTGGCTGGGGGGTGGGGGTGGTGGTAGACATGAGTGGGGGCCTGGTGGAGGCTGCCCCTGCACTGCTGGGGGTGGGGATGGTGGGAGACATGAGTGGGGGCCTGGTGGAGGCTGCCCCTGCACTGCTGGGGGGTGGGGGTGGTGGGAGACATGAGTGGGGGCCTGGTGGAGGCTGCCCCTGGTGGCTGGGGGGTGGGGGTGGTGGGAGACATGAGTGGGGGCCTGGTGGAGGGTGCCCCTGGTGGCTGGGGGGTGGGGGTGGTGGGAGACGTGAGTGGTGGCCTGGTGGAGGGTGCCCCTGCACAACTGGGGGGTGGGGGTGGTGGGAGACATGAGTGGGGGCCTGGTGGAGGGTGCCCCTGCACTGCTGGGGGGTGGGGGTGGTGGGAGACATGGGTGGGGGCCTGGTGGAGGGTGCCCCTGGTGGCTGGGGGTTGGGGGTGGTGGGACACATGGGTGGGGGCCTGGTGGAGGGTGCCCCTGCACTGCTGGGGGTGGGGGTTGTGGGAGACATGATTGGGGGCCTGGTGGAGGCTGCCCCTGCACTGCTGGGGGGTGGGGTTGGTGGGAGACATGAGTGGGGGCCTGGTGGAGGGTGCCCCTGGTGGCTGGGGGGTGGGGGTGGTGGGAGACATGAGTGGGGGCCTGGTGGAGGGTGCCCCTGGTGGCTGGGGGGTAGGGGTGGTGGGAGACATGAGTGGGGGCCTGGTGGAGGGTGCCCCTGCACTGCTGGGGGGTGGGGGTGGTGGGAGACATGAGTGGGGGCCTGGTGGAGGGTGCCCCTGGTGGCTGGGGGGTGGGGGGTGGTGGGAGACATGGGTGGGGGCCTGGTGGAGGCTGCCCCTGCACTGCTGGGGGGTGGGGGTGGTGGGAGACATGAGTGGGGGCCTGGTGGAGGGTGCCCCTGATGGCTGGGGGGGGGTGGTGGGAGACATGGGTGGGGGCCTGGTGGAGGGTGCCCCTGCACTGCTGGGGGGTGGGGGTGGTGGGAGACATGAGTGGGGGCCTGGTGGAGGCTGCCCCTGCACTGCTGGGGGGTGGGGTGGTGGGATACATAAGTGGGGGCCTGGTGGAGGGTGCCCCTGCACTGCTGGGGGTGGGGGTGGTGGGAGACATGAGTGGGAGCCTGGTGGAGGGTGCCCCTGGTGGCTGGGGGGTGGGGGTGGTGGGAGACATGAGTGGGGGACTGGTGGAGGGTGCCCCTGCACTGCTGGGGGGTGGGGGTGGTGGGAGACATGAGTGGGGGCCTGGTGGAGGGTGCCCCTGGTGGCTGGGGGGTGGGGGTGGTGGGAGACATGGGTGGGGGCCTGGTGGAGGCTGCCCCTGCACTGCTGGGGGGTGGGGGTGGTGGGAGACATGAGTGGGGGCCTGGTAGAGGGTGCCCCTGGTGGCTGGGGGGGGTGGTGGGAGACATGGGTGGGGGCCTGGTGGAGGGTGCCCCTGCACCGCTGGGGGGTGGGGGTGGTGGGAGACATGGGTGGGGGCCTGGTGGAGGGTGCCCCTGCACTGCTGGGGGGTGGGGGTGGTGGGAGACATGAGTGGGGGCCTGGTGGAGGGTGCCCCTGGTGGCTGGGGGGTGGGGGTGGTGGGAGACATGAGTGGGGGCCTGGTGGAGGGTGCCCCTGCACTGCTGGGGGGTGGGGGTGGTGGGAGACATGGGTGGGGGCCTGGTAGAGGGTGCCCCTGGTGGCTGGGGGGTGGGGGGGTGGGAGACATGGGTGGGGGCTTGGTGGAGGGTGCCCCTGCACTGCTGGGGGGTGGGGGTGGTGGGAGACATGAGTGGGGGCCTGGTGGAGGGTGCACCTGGTGGCTGGGGGTTGGGGGTGGTGGGAGACATGGGTGGGGGCCTGGTGGAGACTGCCCCTGCACTGCTGGGGGGTGGGGGTGGTGGGAGACATGAGTGGGGGCCTGGTGGAGGGTGCCCCTGGTGGCTGGGGGGTGGGGGTGGTGGGAGACATGGGTGGGGGCCAGGTGGAGGGTGCCCCTGTACTGCTGGGGGGTGGGGGTGGTGGGAGACATGAGTGGGGGCCTGGTGGAGGCTGCCCCTGCACTGCTGGGGGGTGGGGGTGGTGGGAGACATGGGTGGGGGCCTGGTGGAGGGTGCCCCTGCACTGCTGGGGGGTGGGGGTGGTGGGAGACATGAGTGGGGCCTGGTGGAGGCTGCCCCTGCACTGCTGGGGTGTGGGGGTGGTGGGAGACATGAGTGGGGGCCTGGTGGAGGGTGCCCCTGGTGGATGGGGGTGGGGGTGGTGGGAGACATGAGTGGGGGCCTTGTGGAGGGTGCCCCTGCACTGCTGGGGGGTGGGGGTGGTGGGAGACATGAGTGGGGGCCTGGTGGAGGGTGCCCCTGGTGGCTGGTGGGTGTGGGTGGTGGGAGACATTAGTGGGGGCCTGGTGGAGGGTGCCCCTGCACTGCTGGGGGGTGGGGGTGGTGGGAGACATGAGTGGGGGGCTGGTGGAGGGTGCCCCCAGTGGCTGGGGGGTGGGGGTGGTGTTAGACATGAGTGGGGGCCTGGTGGAGGCTGCCCCTGCACTGCTGGGGGTGGGGGTGGTGGTAGACATTAGTGGGGGCCTGGTGGAGGCTGCCCCTGGTGGCTGGGGGGTGGGGGTGGTGGGAGACTTGAGTGGGGGCCTGGTGGAGGGTGCCCCTGCACTGCTGGGGGGTGGAGGTGGTGGAAACATGAGTGGTGGCCTGGTGGAGGGTGCCCCTGCACTGCTGGGGGGTGGGGGTGGTGGGAGAATGAGTAGGGGCCTGGTGGAGGCTGCCCCTGGTGGCTGGGGGGTGGGGGTGGTGGGAGACATGAGTGGGGGCCTGGTGGAGGGTGCCCCTGGTGGCTGGGGGGTGGGGGTGGTGGGAGACATGAGTGGGGGCCTGGTGGAGGGTGCCCCCGCACTGCTGGGGGGTGGGGGTGGTGGGATACATGAGTGGGGGCCTGGTGGAGGGTGCCCCTGCACTGCTGAGGGTGGGGTGGTGGGAGACATGAGTGGGGGCCTGGTGGAGGGTGCCCCTGGTGGCTGGGGGGTGGGGGTGGTGGGAGACATGAGTGGGGGCCTGGTGGAGGCTGCCCTGCACTGCTGGGGGGTGGGGGTGGTGGGAGACATGGGTGGGGGCCTGGTGGAGGGTGCCCCTGGTGGCTGGGGGGTGGGGGTGGTGGGAGACATGGGTGGGGGCCTGGTGGAGGGTGCCCTTGGTGGCTGGGGGTTGGGGGTGGTGGGACACATGGGTGGGGGCCTGGTGGAGGGTGCCCCTGCACTGCTGGGGGTGGGGGTTGTGGGAGACATGATTGGGGGCCTGGTGGAGGCTGCCCCTGCACTGCTGGGGGGTGGGGTTGGTGGGAGACATGAGTGGGGGCCTGGTGGAGGGTGCCCCTGGTGGCTGGGGGGTGGGGGTGGTGGGAGACATGAGTGGGGGCCTGGTGGAGGGTGCCCCTGGTGGCTGGGGGGTGGTGGGAGACATGAGTGGGGGCCTGGTGGAGGGTGCCCCTGCACTGCTGGGGGGTGGGGGTGGTGGGAGACATGAGTGGGGGCCTGGTGGAGGGTGCCCCTGGTGGCTGGGGGGTGGGGGTGGTGGGAGACATGGGTGGGGGCCTGGTGGAGGCTGCCCCTGCACTGCTGGGGGGTGGGGGTGGTGGGAGACATGAGTGGGGGCCTGGTGGAGGGTGCCCCTGATGGCTGGGGGGGGGTGGTGGGAGACGTGGGTGGGGGCCTGGTGGAGGGTGCCCCTGCACTGCTGGGGGGTGGGGGTGGTGGGAGACATGAGTGGGGGCCTGGTGGAGGCTGCCCCTGCACTGCTGGGGGGTGGGGTGGTGGGATACATAAGTGGGGGCCTGGTGGAGGGTGCCCCTGCACTGCTGGGGGTGGGGGTGGTGGGAGACATGAGTGGGAGCCTGGTGGAGGGTGCCCCTGGTGGCTGGGGGGTGGGGGTGGTGGGAGACATGAGTGGGGGACTGGTGGAGGGTGCCCCTGCACTGCTGGGGGGTGGGGGTGGTGGGAGACATGAGTGGGGGCCTGGTGGAGGGTGCCCCTGGTGGCTGGGGGGTGGGGGTGGTGGGAGACATGGGTGGGGGCCTGGTGGAGGCTGCCCCTGCACTGCTGGGGGGTGGGGGTGGTGGGAGACATGAGTGGGGGCCTGGTGGAGGGTGCCCCTGGTGGCTGGGGGGGGGTGGTGGGAGACATGGGTGGGGGCCTGGTGGAGGGTGCCCCTGCACCGCTGGGGGGTGGGGTGGTGGGAGACATGGGTGGGGGCCTGGTGGAGGGTGCCCCTGCACTTCTGGGGGGTGGGGGTGGTGGGAGACATGAGTGGGGGCCTGGTGGAGGGTGCCCCTGGTGGCTGGGGGGTGGGGGTGGTGGGAGACATGCGTGGGGGCCTGGTGGAGGGTGCCCCTGCACTGCTGGGGGGTGGGGGTGGTGGGAGACATGGGTGGGGGCCTGGTAGAGGGTGCCCCTGGTGGCTGGGGGGTGGGGGGGGTGGGAGACATGGGTGGGGGCTTGGTGGAGGGTGCCCCTGCACTGCTGGGGGGTGGGGGTGGTGGGAGACATGAGTGGGGGCCTGGTGGAGGGTGCACCTGGTGGCTGGGGGGTGGGGGTGGTGGGAGACATGGGTGGGGGCCTGGTGGAGACTGCCCCTGCACTGCTGGGGGGTGGGGGTGGTGGGAGACATGAGTGGGGGCCTGGTGGAGGGTGCCCCTGGTGGCTGGGGGGTGGGGGTGGTGGGAGACATGGGTGGGGGCCAGGTGGAGGGTGCCCCTGCACTGCTGGGGGGTGGGGGGTGGTGGGAGACATGAGTGGGGGCCTGGTGGAGGCTGCCCCTGCACTGCTGGGGGGTGGGGGTGGTGGGAGACATGGGTGGGGGCCTGGTGGAGGGTGCCCCTGCACTGCTGGGGGGTGGGGGTGGTGGGAGACATGAGTGGGGCCTGGTGGAGGCTGCCCCTGCACTGCTGGGGTGTGGGGGTGGTGGGAGACATGAGTGGGGGCCTGGTGGAGGGTGCCCCTGGTGGATGGGGGGTGGAGGTGGTGGGAGACATGAGTGGGGGCCTTGTGGAGGGTGCCCCTGCACTGCTGGGGGGTGTGGGTGGTGGGAGACATGAGTGGGGGCCTGGTGGAGGGTGCCCCTGGTGGCTGGTGGGTGGGGGTGGTGGGAGACATTAGTGGGGGCCTGGTGGAGGGTGCCCCTGCACTGCTGGGGGGTGGGGGTGGTGGGAGACATGAGTGGGGGGCTGGTGGAGGGTGCCCCCAGTGGCTGGGGGGTGGGGGTGGTGTTAGACATGAGTGGGGGCCTGGTGGAGGCTGCCCCTGCACTGCTGGGGGTGGGGGTGGTTGTAGACATGAGTGGGGGCCTGGTGGAGGCTGCCCCTGGTGGCTGGGGGGTGGGGGTGGTGGGAGACATGAGTGGGGGCCTGGTGGAGGGTGCCCCTGGTGGCTGGGGGGTGGGGGTGGTGGGAGACATGAGTGGGGGCCTGGTGGAGGGTGCCCCTGCACTGCTGGGGGGTGGGGGTGGTGGGAGACTTGAGTGGGGGCCTGGTGGAGGGTGCCCCTGCACTGCTGGGGGGTGGAGGTGGTGGGAGACATGAGTGGTGGCCTGGTGGAGGGTGCCCCTGCACTGCTGGGGGGTGGGGGTGGTGGGAGACATGAGTAGGGGCCTGGTGGAGGCTGCCCCTGGTGGCTGGGGGTGGGGGTGGTGGGAGACATGAGTGGGGGCCTGGTGGAGGGTGCCCCTGGTGGCTGGGGGGTGGGGTTGGTGGGAGACATGAGTGGGGGCCTGGTGGAGGGTGCCCCCGCACTGCTGGGGGGTGGGGGTGGTGGGATACATGAGTGGGGGCCTGGTGGAGGGTGCCCCTGCACTGCTGAGGGTGGGGGTGGTGGGAGACATGAGTGGGGGCCTGGTGGAGGGTGCCCCTGGTGGCTGGGGGGTGGTGGGAGACATGAGTGGGGGCCTGGTGGAGGCTGCCCCTGCACTGCTGGGGGGTGGGGGTGGTGGGAGACATGGGTGGGGGCCTGGTGGAGGGTGCCCCTGCACTGCTGGCGGGTGGGGGTGGTGGGAGACATGGGTGGGGGCCTGGTGGAGGGTGCCCCTGGTGGCTGGGGGGTGGGGGTGGTGGGAGACATGGGTGGGGGCCTGGTGGAGGCTGCCCCTGCACTGCTGGGGGGGTGGGGGTGGTGGGATACATGGGTGGGGGCCTGGTGGAGGGTGCCCCTGGTGGCTGGGGGGTGGGGGTGGAGGTAGACATGACTGGGGGCCTGGTGGAGGCTGCCCCTGCACTGCTGGGGGGTGGGGGTGGTGGGAGACATGAGTGGGGGCCTGGTGGAGGCTGCCCCTGGTGGCTGGGGGGTGGGGGTGGTGGGAGACATGAGTGGGGGCCTGGTGGAGGGTGCCCCTGGTGGCTGGGGGGTGGGGGTGGTGATAGACATGAGTGGGGGCCTGGTGGAGGGTGCCCCTGCACTGCTGGGGGGTGGGGGTGGTGGGATACATAAGTGGGGGCCTGGTGGAGGGTGCCCCTGCACTGCTGGGGGTGGGGGTGTTGTGAGACATGAGTGGGGGCCTGGTGGAGGCTGCCCCTGGTGGCTGGGGGGTGGGGGTGGTGGGAGACATGAGTGGGGGCCTGGTGGAGGGTGCCCCTGGTGGCTGGGGGGTGGGGGTGGTGGGAGACATGAGTGGGGGCCTGGTGGAGGGTGCCCCTGCACTGCTAGGGGGTGGGGGTGGTGGGATACATGAGTGGGGGCCTGGTGGAGGGTGCCCCTGCACTGCTGGGGGTGGGGGTGGTGGGAGACATGAGTGGGGGCCTGGTGGACGGTGCCCCTGGTGGCTGGGGGTGGGGGTGGTGGTTGACATGGGTGGGGGCCTGGTGGAGGGTGCCCCTAAACTGCTAGGGGGTGGGGGTGGTGGGAGACATGAGTGGGGGCCTGGTGGAGGCTGCCCCTGCACTGCTGGGGGGTGGGGGTGGTGGGAGCCATGGGTGGGGGCCTGGTGGAGGGTGCCCCTGGTGGCTGGGGGGTGGGGGTGGTGGGAGACATGGGTGGGCGCCTGGTGGAGGCTGCCCCTGCACTGCTGGGGGGTGGGGGTGGTGGGATACATGGGTGGGGGCCTGGTGGAGGGTGCCCCTGGTGGCTGGGGGGTGGGGGTGGTGGTAGACATGACTGGGGGCCTGGTGGAGGCTGCCCCTGCACTGCTGGGGGGTGGGGGTGGTGGGAGACATGGGTGGGGGCCTGGTGGAGGGTGCCCCTGGTGGCTGGGGGGTGGGGGTGGTGGTAGACATGAGTGGGGGCCTGGTGGAGGCTGCCACTGCACTGCTGGGGGGTGGGGGTGGTGGTAGACATGAGTGGGGACCTGGTGGAGGCTGCCCCTGGTGGCTGGGGGTGGTGGGAGACATGAGTGGGGGCCTGGTGGAGGGTGCCCCTGGTGACTGGGGGGTGGGGGTGGTGGGAGACATGAGTGGGGGCCTGGTGGAGGGTGCCCCTGCACTGCTGGGGGTGGGGGTGGTGGGAGACATGAGTGGGGGCCTGGTGGAGGGTGCCCCTGCACTGCTGGGGGGTGGGAGTGGCGGGAGACATGGGTGGGGGCCTGGTGGAGGGTGCCCCTGGTGGCTGGGGGGTGGGGGTGGTGGTAGACATGAGTGGAACCCTGGTGGAGGCTGCCCCTGCACTGCTGGGGGGTGTTCGTGGTGGGAGACATGAGTGGGAGCCTGGTGGAGGCTGCCCCTGCACTGCAGAGGGGTGGGGGTGGTGGGAGACATGAGTGGGGGCCTGGTGGAGGCTGCCCCTGGTGGCTTGGGGGTGGGGGTGGTGGGAGACATGAGTGGGGGCCTGGTGGAGGGTGCCCCTGGGGGGTGGGGGTGGGTGGTTTGACATGAGTGGGGGCCTGGTGGAGGGTGCCCCTGCACTGCTGGGGGGTGGGGGTGGTGGGAGACATGAGTGGGGGCCTGGTGGAGGGTGCCTCTGGTGGCTGGGGGGTGGGGGTGGTGGTAGACATGAGTGGGGGCCTGGCGGAGGCTGCCCCTGCACTGCTGGGGGGTGGGGGTGGTGGTAGACATGAGTGGGGGCCTGGTGGAGGCTGCCCCTGGTGGCTGGGGGGTGGGGGTGGTGGTAGACATGACTGGGGGCCTGGTGGAGGCTGTCCCTGCACTGCTGGGGGGTGGGGATAGTGGGAGACATGGGTGGGGGCCTGGTGGAGGGTGCCCCTGGCGGCTGGGGGTGGTGGAAGACATGAGTGGGGGCCTGGTGGAGGCTGCCCCTGCACTGCTGGGGGATGGGGGTGGTGGTAGACATGAGTGGGGGCCTGGTGGAGGCTGCCCCTGGTGGCTGGGGGGTGGGGGTGGTGGGAGACATGAGTGGGGGCCTGGTGGAGGGTGCCCCTGGTGGCTGGGGGGTGGGGGTGGTGGGATACATGAGTGGGGGCCTGGTGGAGGGTGCCCCTGCACTGCTGGGGGGTGGGGGTGGTGGGATACATGAGTGGGGGCCTGGTGGAGGGTGCCCCTGCACTGCTGGGGTTGGGGGTGGTGGGAGACATGAGTGGGGGCCTGGTGGAGGCTGCCCCTGGTGGCTGGGGGGTGGGGGTGGTGGGAGACATGAGTGGGGGCCTGGTGGAGGGTGCCCCTGGTGGCTGGGGGGTGGGAGTGGCGGGAGACATGAGTGGGGGCCTGGTGGAGGGTGCTCCTGCACTGCTGGGGGGTGGGGGTGGTGGGATACATAAGTGGGGGCCTGGTGGAGGGTGCCCCTGCACTGCTGGGGGTGGGGGTGGTGGGAGACATGAGTGGGGGCCTGGTGGAGGGTGCCCCTGGTGGCTGGGGGGTGGGGGTGGTGGGAGACATGGGTGGGGGCCTGGTGGAGGGTGCCCCTGCACTGCTAGGGGGTGGGGGTGGTGGGAGACATGAGTGGGGGCCTGGTGGAGGCTGCCCCTGCACTGCTGGGGGGTGGGGGTGGTGGGAGCCATGGGTGGGGGCCTGGTGGAGGGTGCCCCTGGTGGCTGGGGGGTGGGGGTGTTGGGAGACATGGGTGGGGGCCTGGTGGAGGCTGCCCCTGCACTGCTGGGGGGTGGGGGTGGTGGGATACATGGGTGGGGGCATGGTGGAGGGTGCCCCTGGTGGCTGGGGGGTGGGGGTGGTGGTAGACATGACTGGGGGCCTGGTGGAGGTTGCCCCTGCACTGCTGGGGCATGGGGGTGGTGGGAGACATGGGTGGGGGCCTGGTGGAGGGTGCCCCTGGTGGCTGGGGGGTGGGGGTGGTGGTAGACATGAGTGGGGGCCTGGTGGAGGCTGCCCCTGCACTGCTGGGGGGTGGGGGTGGTGGTAGACATGAGTGGGGACCTGGTGGAGGCTGCCCCTGGTGGCTGGGGGGTGGGGGTGGTGGGAGACATGAGTGGGGGCCTGGTGGAGGGAGCACCTGGTGGCTGGGGGGTGGGGGTGGTGGTAGACATGAGTGGGGGCCTGGTGGAGGCTGCCCCTGCACTGCTGGGGGGTGGGGGTGGTGGTAGACATGAGTGGGGACCTGGTGGAGGCTGCCCCTGGTGGCTGGGGGGTGGGGGTGGTGGGAGACATGAGTGGGGGCCTGGTGGAGGGAGCACCTGGTGGCTGGGGGGCGGGGGGGGCGGGTGACATGGGTGGGGGCCTGGTGGAGGGTGCCCCTAAACTGCTAGGGGGTGGGGGTGGTGGGAGACATGAGTGGGGGCCTGGTGGTGGCTGCCCCTGCACTGCTGGGGGGTGGGGGTGGTGGGAGCCATGGGTGGGGGCCTGGTGGAGGGTGCCAGGGGCACCCTCCACCAGGCCCCCACACATGTCTCCCACCATCCCCACCCCCCAGCAGTGCAGGGGCAGCCTCCACCAGGCCCCCAGTCATGTCTACCACCACCCCCACCCCCCAGCCACCAGGGGCAGCCTCCACCAGGCCCCCACTCATGTCTACCACCACCCCCACCCCCCAGCAGTGCAGGGGCAGCCTCCGCCAGGCCCCCACTCATGTCTACCACCACCCCCACCCCCCAGCCACCAGAGGCACCCTCCACCAGGCCCCCACTCATGTCTCCCACCACCCCCACCCCCCAGCAGTGCAGGGGCACCCTCCACCAGGCCCCCACTCATGTCAAACCACCCACCCCCACCCCCCAGGGGCACCCTCCACCAGGCCCCCACTCATGTCTCCCACCACCCCAACCCCCAAGCCACCAGGGGCAGCCTCCACCAGGCCCCCACTCATGTCTCCCACCACCCCCACCCCTCTGCAGTGCAGGGGCAGCCTCCACCAGGCTCCCACTCATGTCTCCCACCACGAACACCCCCCAGCAGTGCAGGGGCAGCCTCCACCAGGGATCCACTCATGTCTACCACCACCCCCACCCCCCAGCCACCAGGGGCACCCTCCACCAGGCCCCCACCCATGTCCCCCGCCACTCCCACCCCCCAGCAGTGCAGGGGCACCCTCCACCAGGCCCCCACTCATGTCTCCCACCACCCCCACCCCCAGCAGTGCAGGGGCACCCTCCACCAGGCCCCCACTCATGTATCCCACCACCCCCACCCCCCAGCCACCAGGGGCACCCTCCACCAGGCCCCCACTTATGTCTCCCACCACCCCCAGCCACCAGGGGCAGCCTCCACCAGGCCCCCAATCATGTCTACCACCACCCCCATCCCCCAGCAGTGCAGGGGCAGCCTCCACCAGGCCCCCACTCATGTCTACCACCACCCCCAGCCGCCAGGGGCACCCTCCACCAGGCCCCCACACATGTCTCCCACCATCCCCACCCCCCAGCAGTGCAGGGGCAGCCTCCACCAGGCCCCCAGTCATGTCTACCACCACCCCCACCCCCCAGCCACCAGGGGCAGCCTCCACCAGGCCCCCACTCATGTCTACCACCACCCCCACCCCCCAGCAGTGCAGGGGCAGCCTCCGCCAGGCCCCCACTCATGTCTACCACCACCCCCACCCCCCAGCCACCAGAGGCACCCTCCACCAGGCCCCCACTCATGTCTCCCACCACCCCCACCCCCCAGCAGTGGGGGTGGTGGGAGACATGGGTGGGGGCCTGGTGGAGGGTGCCCCTGCACTGCTAGGGGGTGGGGGTGGTGGGAGACATGAGTGGGGGCCTGGTGGAGGCTGCCCCTGCACTGCTGGGGGGTGGGGGTGGTGGGAGCCATGGGTGGGGGCCTGGTGGAGGGTGCCCCTGGTGGCTGGGGGGTGGTGGGAGACATGGGTGGGGGCCTGGTGGAGGCTGCCCCTGCACTGCTGGGGGGTGGGGGTGGTGGGATACATGGGTGGGGGCATGGTGGAGGGTGCCCCTGGTGGCTGGGGGGTGGGGGTGGTGGTAGACATGACTGGGGGCCTGGTGGAGGTTGCCCCTGCACTGCTGGGGCATGGGGGTGGTGGGAGACATGGGTGGGGGCCTGGTGGAGGGTGCCCCTGGTGGCTGGGGGGTGGGGGTGGTGGTAGACATGAGTGGGGGCCTGGTGGAGGCTGCCCCTGCACTGCTGGGGGGTGGGGGTGGTGGTAGACATGAGTGGGGACCTGGTGGAGGCTGCCCCTGGTGGCTGGGGGGTGGGGGTGGTGGGAGACATGAGTGGGGGCCTGGTGGAGGGAGCACCTGGTGGCTGGGGGGCGGGGGGGGCGGGTGACATGAGTGGGGGCCTGGTGGAGGGTGCCCCTGCACTGCTGGGGGTGGGGGTGGTGGGAGACATGAGTGGGGGCCTGGTGGAGGGTGCCCCTGCACTGCTGGGGGGTGGGAGTGGTGGGAGACATGGGTGGGGGCCTGGTGGAGGGTGCCCCTGGTGGCTGGGGGGTGGGGGTGGTGGTAGACATGAGTGGGGCCCTGGTGGAGGCTGCCCCTGCACTGCTGGGGGGTGGGGGTGGTGGGAGACATGAGTGGGGGCCTGGTGGAGGCTGCCCCTGCACTGCTGAGGGGTGGGGGTGGCTGGAGACATGAGTGGGGGCCTGGTGGAGGCTGCCCCTGGTGGCTGGGGGGTGGGGGTGGTGGGAGACATGTGTGGGGGCCTGGTGGAGGGTGCCCCTGGTGGCTGGGGGGTGGGGGTGGTGGGAGACATGAGTGGGGGCCTGGTGGAGGGTGCCCCTGCACTGCTGGGGGGTGGGGGTGGTGGGAGACATGAGTGGGGGCCTGGTGGAGGGTGCCCCTGGTGGCTGGGGGGTGGGGGTGGTGGTAGACATGAGTGGGGGCCTGGCGGAGGCTGCCCCTGCACTGCTGGGGGGTGGGGGTGGTGGTAGACATGAGTGGGGGCCTGGTGGAGGCTGCCCCTGGTGGCTGGGGGGTGGGGGTGGTGGTAGACATGACCAGGGGCCTGGTGGAGGCTGCCCCTGCACTGCTGGGGGGTGGAGGTGGTGGGAGACATGGGTGGGGGCCTGGTGGAGGGTGCCCCTGGCGGCTGGGGGGTGGGGGTGGTGGTAGACATGAGTGGGGGGCTGGTGGAGGCTGCCCCTGCACTGCTGGGGGGTGGGGGTGGTGGTAGACATGAGTGGGGGCCTGGTGGAGGCTGCCCCTGGTGGCTGGGGGGTGGGGGGTGGTGGGAGACATGAGTGGGGGCCTGGTGGAGGGTGCCCCTGGTGGCTGGGGGGTGGGGGTGGTGGGAGACATGAGTGGGGGCCTGGTGGAGGGTGCCCCTGCACTGCTGAGGGGTGGGGGTCGTGGGAGACATGAGTGGGGGCCTGGTGGTTGGGGGGTGGGGGTGGTGGTAGACATGAGTTGGGCCCTGGTGGAGGCTGCCCCTGCACTGCTGGGGGGTGGGGGTGGTGGGAGACATGTGTGGGGGCCTGGTGGATGCTGCCCCTGCACTGCTGAGGGGTGGGGGTGGTGGGAGACATGAGTGGGGGCCTGGTGGAGGCTGCCCCTGGTGGCTGGGGGTGGTGGGAGACATGAGTGGGGGCCTGGTGGAGGGTGCCCCTGGTGGCTGGGGGTGGGGGTGGTGGGAGACATGAGTGGGGGCCTGGTGGAGGGTGCACCTGGTGGCTGGGGGGTGGGGGTGGTGGGAGACATGGGTGGGGGCCTGGTGGAGGGTGCCCCTGCACTGCTGGGGGGTGGGGGTGGTGGGAGACATGAGTGGGGGCCTGGTGGAGGGTGCCCCTGCACTGCTGGGGGGTGGGGGGGTGGGATACATGGGTGGGGGCCTGGTGGAGGGTGCCCCTGGTGGATGGGGGGTGGGGGCGGTGGTAGACATGACTGGGGGCCTGGTGGAGGCTGCCCCTGCACTGATGGGGGGTGGGGGTGGTGGGAGACATGGGTGGGGGCCTGGTGGAGGGTGCCCCTGCACTGCTGGGGGGTGGGGGTGGTGGTAGACATGAGTGGGGGCCTGGTGGAGGCTTCCCCTGGTGGCTGGGGGGTGGGGGTGGTGGTAGACATGACCAGGGGCCTGGTGGAGGCTACCCCTGCACTGCTGGGGGGTGGGGGTGGTGGGAGACATGGGTGGGGGCCTGGTGGAGGGTGCCCCTGGCGGCTGGGGGGTGGGGGGGTGGTAAACATGAGTGGGGGCCTGGTGGAGGCTGCCCCTGCACTGCTGGGGGGTGGGGGTGGTGGTAGACATGAGTGGGGGCCTGGTGGAGGCTGCCCCTGGTGGCTGGCGGGTGGGGGTGGTGGGAGACATGAGTGGGGGCCTGGTGGAGGGTGCCCCTGGTGGCTGGGGGGTGGGGGTGGTGGGAGACATGAGTGGGGGCCTGGTGGAGGGTGCCCCTGCACTGCTGGGGGGTGGGGGTGGTGGGAGACATGAGTGGGGGCCTGGTGGCTGGGGGGTGGGGGTGGCTGGGGGGTGGGGGTGGTGGTAGACATGAGTGGGGCCCTGGTGGAGGCTGCCCCTGCACTGCTGGGGGGTGGGGGTGGTGGGAGACATGAGTGGGGGCCTGGTGGATGCTGCCCCTGCACTGCTGAGGGGTGGGGGTGGTGGGAGACATGAGTGGGTGCCTGGTGGAGGCTGCCCCTGGTGGCTGGGGGTGGTGGGAGACATGAGTGGGGGCCTAGTGGAGGGTGCCCCTGGTGGCTGGGGGTGGGGGTGGTGGGAGACATGAGTGGGGGCCTGGTGGAGGGTGCCCCTGCACTGCTGGGGGGTGGGGGTGGTGGGAGACATGAGTGGGGGCCTGGTGGAGGGTGCCCCTGCACTGCTGGGGGGTGGGGGTGGTGGGATACATGGGTGGGGGCCTGGTGGAGGGTGCCCCTGGTGGCTGGGCGGTGGGGGCGGTGGTAGACATGACTGGGGGCCTGGTGGAGGCTGCCCCTGCACTGCTGGGGGGTGGGGGTGGTGGTAGACATGAGTGGGGCCCTGGTGGAGGCTGCCCCTGCACTGCTGGGGGGTGGGGGTGGTGGGAGACATGAGTGGGGGCCTGGTGGATGCTGCCCCTGCACTGCTGAGGGGTGGGGGTGGTGGTAGACATGAGTGGGGGCCTGGTGGAGGCTGCCCCTGGTGGCTGGGGGTGGTGGGAGACATGAGTGGGGGCCTGGTGGAGGGTGCCCCTGGTGGCTGGGGGTGGGGGTTGTGGGAGACATGAGTGGGGGCCAGGTGGAGGGTGCCCCTGCACTGCTGGGGGGTGGGGGTGTTGGGAGACATGAGTGGGGGCCTGGTGGAGGGTGCCCCTGCTTTGCTGGGGGGTGGGGGTGGTGGGATACATGGGTGGGGGCCTGGTGGAGGGTGCCCCTGGTGGCTGGGGGGTGGGGGCGGTGGTAGACATGACTGGGGGCCTGGTGGAGGCTGCCCCTGCACTGCTGGGGGGTGGGGGTGGTGGGAGACATGGGTGGGGGCCTGGCGGAGGGTGCCCCTGGTGGCTGGGGGTGGGGGTGGTGGTAGACATGAGTGGGGGCCTGGTGGAGGCAGCCCCTGCACTGCTGGGGGGTGGGGGTGGTGGGAGACATGAGTGGGGGCCTGGTGGAGGCTGCCCCTGGTGGCTGGGGGGTGGGGGTGGAGGGAGACATGAGTGGGGGCCTGGTGGAGGGTGCCCCTGGTGGCTGGGGGGTGGGGGTGGGGGGAGACATGAGTGGGGGCCTGGTGGAGGGTGCATCTGCACTGCTGGGGGTGGGGGTGGTGGGAGACATGAGTGGGGGCCTGGTGGAGGGTGCCCCTGCACTGCTGGGGGTGGGAGATATGGGTGGGGGCCTGGTGGAGGGTGCCCCTGGTGGCTGGGGGGTGGGGGTGGTGGGAGACATGAGTGGGGGCCTGGTGGCTGGGGGGTGGGGGTGGCTGGGGGGTGGGGGTGGTGGTAGACATGAGTGGGGCCCTGGTGGAGGCTGCCCCTGCACTGCTGGGGGGTGGGGGTGGTGGGAGACATGAGTGGGGGCCTGGTGGATGCTGCCCCTGCACTGCTGAGGGGTGGGGGTGGTGGGAGACATGAGTGGGTGCCTGGTGGAGGCTGCCCTGGTGGCTGGGGGTGGTGGGAGACATGAGTGGGGGCCTGGTGGAGGGTGCCCCTGGTGGCTGGGGGTGGGGGTGGTGGGAGACATGAGTGGGGGCCTGGTGGAGGGTGCCCCTGCACTGCTGGGGGGTGGGGGTGGTGGGAGACATGAGTGGGGGCCTGGTGGAGGGTGCCCCTGCACTGCTGGGGGGTGGGGGTGGTGGGATACATGGGTGGGGGCCTGGTGGAGGGTGCCCCTGGTGGCTGGGGGGTGGGGGCGGTGGTAGACATGACTGGGGGCCTGGTGGAGGCTGCCCCTGCACTGCTGGGGGGTGGGGGTGGTGGTAGACATGAGTGGGGCCCTGGTGGAGGCTACCCCTGCACTGCTGGGGGGTGGGGGTGGTGGGAGACATGAGTGGGGGCCTGGTGGATGCTGCCCCTGCTCTGCTGAGGGGTGGGGGTGGTGGTAGACATGAGTGGGGGCCTGGTGGAGGCTGCCCCTGGTGGCTGGGGGTGGTGGGAGACATGAGTGGGGGCCTGGTGGAGGGTGCCCCTGGTGGCTGGGGGTGGGGGTTGTGGGAGACATGAGTGGGGGCCAGGTGGAGGGTGCCCCTGCACTGCTGGGGGGTGGGGGTGTTGGGAGACATGAGTGGGGGCCTGGTGGAGGGTGCCCCTGCACTGCTGGGGGGTGGGGGTGGTGGGATACATGGGTGGGGGCCTGGTGGAGGGTGCCCCTGGTGGCTGGGGGGTGGGGGCGGTGGTAGACATGACTGGGGGCCTGGTGGAGGCTGCCCCTGCACTGCTGGGGGGTGGGGGTGGTGGGAGACATGGGTGGGGGCCTGGCGGAGAGTGCCCCTGGTGGCTGGGGGGTGGGGGTGGTGGTAGACATGAGTGGGGGCCTGGTGGAGGCAGCCCCTGGTGGCTGGGGGGTGGGGGTGGAGGGAGACATGAGTGGGGGCCTGGTGGAGGGTGCCCCTGGTGGCTGGGGGGGTGGGGGTGGGGGGAGACATGAGTGGGGGCCTGGTGGAGGGTGCATCTGCACTGCTGGGGGTGGGGGTGGTGGGAGACATGAGTGGGGGCCTGGTGGAGGGTGCCCCTGCACTGCTGGGGGTGGGGGGGTGGGAGATATGGGTGGGGGCCTGGTGGAGGGTGCCCCTGGTGGCTGGGGGTTGGGGGTGGGGGTAGACATGAGTGGGGCCCTGGTGGAGGCTGCCCCTGCACTGCTGGGGGGTGGGGGTGGTGGGAGACATGAGTGGGGGCCTGGTGGAGGCTGCCCCTGCACTGCTGAGGGGTGGGGGTGGTGGGAGACATGAGTGGGGGCCTGGTGGAGGCTGCCCCTGGTGGCTGGGGGGTGGGGGTGGTGGGAGACATGAGTGGGGGCCTGGTGGAGGGTGCCCCTGGTGGCTGGGGGGTGGGGGTGGTGGGAGACATGAGTGGGGGCCTGGTGGAGGGTGCCCCTGCACTGCTGGGGGGTGGGGGTGGTGGGAGACATGAGTGGGGGCCTGGTGGAGGGTGCCCCTGGTGGCTGGGGGGTGGGGGTGGTGGTAGACATAAGTGGGGGCCTGGTGGAGGCTCCCTGCACTGCTGGGGGGTGGGGGTGGTGGTAGACATGAGTGGGGGCCTGGTGGAGGCTGCCCCTTGTGGCTGGGGGGTGGGGGTGGTGGTAGACATGACTGGGGGCCTGGTGGAGGCTGCCCCTGCACTGCTGGGGGGTGGGGGTGGTGGGAGACATGGGTGGGGGCCTGGTGGAGGGTACCCCTGGTGGCTGGGGGGTGGGGTGGTGGTAGACATGAGTGGGGGCCTGGTGGAGGCTGCCCCTGCACTGCTGGGGGGTGGGGGTGGTGGTATACATGAGTGGGGGCCTGGTGGAGGCTGCCCCTGGTGGCTAGGGGGTGGGGGTGGTGGGAGAAATGAGTGGGGGCCTGGTGGAGGGTGCCCCTGGTGGCCGGGGGGTGGGGGTGGTGGGAGACATGAGTGGGGGCCTGGTGGAGGGTGCCCCTGGTGGCTGGGGGGTGGGGGTGGTGGGAGACATGAATGGGGGCCTGGTGGAGGGTGCCCCTGCACTGCTGGGGGGTGGGGGTTGTGGGAGACATGAGTGGGGGCCTGGTGGAGGGTGCCCCTGGTGGCTGGGGGGTGGGGGTGGTGGTAGACATGAGTGGGGCCCTGGTGGAAGCTGCCCCTGCACTGCTGGGGTGTGGGGTGGTGGGAGACATGAGTGGGGGCCTGGTGGATGCTGCCCCTGCACTGCTGAGGGGTGGGGGTGGTGGGAGACATGAGTGGGGGCCTGGTGGAGGCTGCCCCTGGTGGCTGGGGGTGGGGGTGGTGGTAGACATGAGTGGGGCCCTGGTGGAGGCTGCCCCTGCACTGCTGGGGTGTGGGGGTGGTGGGAGACATGAGTGGGGGCCTGGTGGATGCTGTCCCTGCACTGCTGAGGGGTGGGGGTGGTGGTAGACATGAGTGGTGGCCTGGTGGAGGCTGCCCCTGGTGGCTGGGGGTGGTGGGAGACATGAGTGGGGGCCTGGTGGAGGGTGCCCCTGCACTGCTGGGGGGTGGGGGTGGTGGGAGACATGAGTGGGGGCCTGGTGGAGGGTGCCCCTGCACTGCTGGGGGGTGGGGTTGGTGGGAGACATGGGTGGGGGCCTGTTGGAGGGTCCCCCTGGTGGCTGGGGGGTGGGGGTGGTGTTAGACATGAGTGGGGCCTGGTGGAGGCTGCCCCTGCACTGCTGGGGGGTGGGGGTGGTGGGAGACATGAGTAGGGGCCTGGTGGAGGCTGCCCCTGGTGGCTAGGGGTGGGGGTGGTGGGAGACATGAGTGGGGGCCTGGTGGAGGGTGCCCCTGGTGGCTGGGGGTGGTGGGAGACATGAGTGGGGGCCTGGTGGAGGGTTCCCCTGCACTGCTGGGGGGTGGGTTGGTGGGAGACATGAGTGGGGCCTGGTGGAGGGTGCCCCTGCACTGCTGGGGGGTGGGGGTGGTGGGAGACATGGGTGGGGGCCTGGTGGAGGGTGCCCCTGGTGGCTGGGGGGTGGGGGTGGTGGGAGACATGGGTGGGGGCCTGGTGGAGGGTGCCCCTGCACTGCTGGGGGTGGGGGTGGTGGGAGACATGAGTGGGGGCCTGGTGGAGGGTGCCCCTGCACTGCTGGGGGGTGGGGGTGGTGGGAGACATGAGTGGGGCCTGGTGGAGGGTGCCCCTGGTGGCTGGGGGGTGGGGGTGGTGGGAGACATGAGTGGGGGCCTGGTGGAGGGTGCCCCTGGTGGCTGGGGGGTGGGGGTGGTGGGAGACATGAGTGGGGGCCTGGTGGAGGGTGCCCCTGCACTGCTGGGGGGTGGGGGTGGTGGGAGACATGGCTGGGGGCCTGGTGGAGGGTGCCCCTGGTGGCTGGGGGGTGCGGGTGGTGGGAGACATGGGTGGGGGCCTGGTGGAGGGTGCCCCTGCACTGCTGGGGGGTGGGGGTGGTGGGAGACATGTGTGGGGGCCTGGTGGAGGGTGCCCCTGGTGGCTGGGGGGTGGGGGTGGTGGGAGACATGGGTGGGGGCCTGGTGGAGGCTGCCCCTGCACTGCTGGGGGGTGGGGGTGGTGGGAGCCATGAGTGGGGGCCTGGTGGAGGGTGCCCCTGGTGGCTGAGGGGTGGGGGTGGTGGGAGACATGGGTGGGGGCCTGGTGGAGGGTGCCCCTGCACTGCTGGGGGTTGGGGGTGGTGGGAGACATGAGTGGGGGCCTGGTGGAGGCTGCCCCTGCACTGCTGGGGGGTGGGGGTGGTGTTAGACATGAGTGGGGCCTGGTGGAGGCTGCCCCTGCACTGCTGGGGGGTGGGGGTGGTGGGAGACATGAGTAGGGGCCTGGTGGAGGCTGCCCCTGGTGGCTGGGGGTGGGGGTGGTGGGAGACATGAGTGGGGGCCTGGTGGAGGGTGCCCCTGGTGGCTGGGGGTGGTGGGAGACATGAGTGGGGGCCTGGTGGAGGGTTCCCCTGCACTGCTGGGGGGTGGGTTGGTGGGAGACATGAGTGGGGCCTGGTGGAGGGTGCCCCTGCACTGCTGGGGGGTGGGGGTGGTGGGAGACATGGGTGGGGGCCTGGTGGAGGGTGCCCCTGGTGGCTGGGGGGTGGGGGTGGTGGGAGACATGGGTGGGGGCCTGGTGGAGGGTGCCCCTGCACTGCTGGGGGTGGGGGTGGTGGGAGACATGAGTGGGGGCCTGGTGGAGGGTGCCCCTGCACTGCTGGGGGGTGGGGGTGGTGGGAGACATGAGTGGGGCCTGGTGGAGGGTGCCCCTGGTGGCTGGGGGGTGGGGGTGGTGGGAGACATGAGTGGGGGCCTGGTGGAGGGTGCCCCTGGTGGCTGGGGGGTGGGGGTGGTGGGAGACATGAGTGGGGCCTGGTGGAGGGTGCCCCTGCACTGCTGGGGGGTGGTGGGAGACATGGCTGGGGGCCTGGTGGAGGGTGCCCCTGGTGGCTGGGGGGTGCGGGTGGTGGGAGACATGGGTGGGGGCCTGGTGGAGGGTGCCCCTGCACTGCTGGGGGGTGGGGGTGGTGGGAGACATGTGTGGGGGCCTGGTGGAGGGTGCCCCTGGTGGCTGGGGGGTGGGGGTGGTGGGAGACATGGGTGGGGGCCTGGTGGAGGCTGCCCCTGCACTGCTGGGGGGTGGGGGTGGTGGGAGCCATGAGTGGGGGCCTGGTGGAGGGTGCCCCTGGTGGCTGAGGGGTGGGGGTGGTGGGAGACATGGGTGGGGGCCTGGTGGAGGGTGCCCCTGCACTGCTGGGGGTTGGGGGTGGTGGGAGACATGAGTGGGGGCCTGGTGGAGGCTGCCCCTGCACTGCTGGGGGGTGGGGTTGTGGGAGACAATGGTGGGGGCCTGGTGGAGGGTGCCCCTGGTGGCTGGGGGTGGGGGTGGTGGGAGACATGGGTGGGGGCCTGGTGGAGGCTGCCCCTGTACTGCTGGGGGGTGGGGGTGGTGGGAGACATGAGTGGGGGCCTGGTGGAGGGTGCACCTGGTGGCTGGGGGGTGGGGGTGGTGGGAGACATGAGTGGGGGCCTGGTGGAGGGTGCCCCTGCACTGCTGGGGGGGTGGGGGTGGTGGGAGAGATGAGTGGGGGCCTGGTGGAGGGTGCCCCTGCACTGCTGGGGGGTGGGGGTGGTGGGAGACATGGGTGGGGGCCTGGTGGAGGGTGTCCCTGGTGGCTGGGGGGTGGGGGTGGTGGGAGACATGGGTGGGGGCTTGGTGGAGGGTGCCCCTGCACTGCTGGGGGGTGGGGGTGGTGGGAGACATGAGTGGGGGCCTGGTGGAGGGTGCCCCTGGTGGCTGGGGGGTGGGGGTGGTGGGAGACATGGGTGGGGGCCTGGTGGAGGCTGCCCCTGCACTGCTGGGGGGTGGGGTGGTGGGAGACATGAGTGGGGGCCTGGTGGAGGCTGCCCCTGGTGGCTGGGGGGTGGGGGTGGTGGGAGACATGGGTGGGGGCCAGGTGGAGGGTGCCCCTGCACTGCTGGGGGGTGGGGGTGGTGGGAGACATGAGTGGGGGTCTGGTGGAGGCTGCCCCTGCACTGCTGGGGGGTGGGGGTGGTGGGAGACATGGGTGGGGGCCTGGTGGAGGGTGCCCCTGGTGATTGGGCGGTGGGGGCATTGGGAGACATGGGTGGGGGCCTGGTGGAGGCTGCCCCTGCACTGCTGGGGGTGGGGGTAGTGGGATACATGGGTGGGGGCCTGGTGGAGGGTGCCCCTGGTGGCTGGGGGGTGGGGGTGGTGGTAGACATGAGTGGGGGCCTGGTGGAGGCTGCCCCTGCACTGCTGGGGGGTGGGGGTGTTGGGAGACATGGGTGGGGGCCTGGTGGAGGGTGCCCCTGGTGGCTGGGGGGTGGGGGTGGTGGTAGACATGAGTGGGGGCCTTGTGGAGGCTGCCCCTGGTGGCTGGGGGGTGGGGGTGGTGGTAGACATGAGTGGGGCCCTGGTGGAAGCTGCCCCTGCACTGCTGGGGTGTGGGGTGGTGGGAGACATGAGTGGGGGCCTGGTGGATGCTGCCCCTGCACTGCTGAGGGGTGGGGGTGGTGGGAGACATGAGTGGGGGCCTGGTGGAGGCTGCCCCTGGTGGCTGGGGGTGGGGGTGGTGGTAGACATGAGTGGGGCCCTGGTGGAGGCTGCCCCTGCACTGCTGGGGTGTGGGGGTGGTGGGAGACATGAGTGGGGGCCTGGTGGATGCTGTCCCTGCACTGCTGAGGGGTGGGGGTGGTGGTAGACATGAGTGGTGGCCTGGTGGAGGCTGCCCCTGGTGGCTGGGGGTGGTGGGAGACATGAGTGGGGGCCTGGTGGAGGGTGCCCCTGCACTGCTGGGGGGTGGGGGTGGTGGGAGACATGAGTGGGGGCCTGGTGGAGGGTGCCCCTGCACTGCTGGGGGGTGGGGTTGGTGGGAGACATGGGTGGGGGCCTGTTGGAGGGTCCCCCTGGTGGCTGGGGGGTGGGGGTGGTGTTAGACATGAGTGGGGCCTGGTGGAGGCTGCCCCTGCACTGCTGGGGGGTGGGGGTGGTGGGAGACATGAGTAGGGGCCTGGTGGAGGCTGCCCCTGGTGGCTGGGGGTGGGGGTGGTGGGAGACATGAGTGGGGGCCTGGTGGAGGGTGCCCCTGGTGGCTGGGGGTGGTGGGAGACATGAGTGGGGGCCTGGTGGAGGGTTCCCCTGCACTGCTGGGGGGTGGGTTGGTGGGAGACATGAGTGGGGCCTGGTGGAGGGTGCCCCTGCACTGCTGGGGGGTGGGGGTGGTGGGAGACATGGGTGGGGGCCTGGTGGAGGGTGCCCCTGGTGGCTGGGGGGTGGGGGTGGTGGGAGACATGGGTGGGGGCCTGGTGGAGGGTGCCCCTGCACTGCTGGGGGTGGGGGTGGTGGGAGACATGAGTGGGGGCCTGGTGGAGGGTGCCCCTGCACTGCTGGGGGGTGGGGGTGGTGGGAGACATGAGTGGGGCCTGGTGGAGGGTGCCCCTGGTGGCTGGGGGGTGGGGGTGGTGGGAGACATGAGTGGGGGCCTGGTGGAGGGTGCCCCTGGTGGCTGGGGGGTGGGGGTGGTGGGAGACATGAGTGGGGGCCTGGTGGAGGGTGCCCCTGCACTGCTGGGGGGTGGGGGTGGTGGGAGACATGGCTGGGGGCCTGGTGGAGGGTGCCCCTGGTGGCTGGGGGGTGTGGGTGGTGGGAGACATGGGTGGGGGCCTGGTGGAGGGTGCCCCTGCACTGCTGGGGGGTGGGGGTGGTGGGAGACATGTGTGGGGGCCTGGTGGAGGGTGCCCCTGGTGGCTGGGGGGTGGGGGTGGTGGGAGACATGGGTGGGGGCCTGGTGGAGGCTGCCCCTGCACTGCTGGGGGGTGGGGGTGGTGGGAGCCATGAGTGGGGGCCTGGTGGAGGGTGCCCCTGGTGGCTGAGGGGTGGGGGTGGTGGGAGACATGGGTGGGGGCCTGGTGGAGGGTGCCCCTGCACTGCTGGGGGTTGGGGGTGGTGGGAGACATGAGTGGGGGCCTGGTGGAGGCTGCCCCTGCACTGCTGGGGGGTGGGGTTGTGGGAGACAATGGTGGGGGCCTGGTGGAGGGTGCCCCTGGTGGCTGGGGGTGGGGGTGGTGGGAGACATGGGTGGGGGCCTGGTGGAGGCTGCCCCTGTACTGCTGGGGGGTGGGGGTGGTGGGAGACATGAGTGGGGGCCTGGTGGAGGGTGCACCTGGTGGCTGGGGGGTGGGGGTGGTGGGAGACATGAGTGGGGGCCTGGTGGAGGGTGCCCCTGCACTGCTGGGGGGGTGGGGGTGGTGGGAGAGATGAGTGGGGGCCTGGTGGAGGTTGCCCCTGCACTGCTGGGGGGTGGGGGTGGTGGGAGACATGGGTGGGGGCCTGGTGGAGGGTGTCCCTGGTGGCTGGGGGGTGGGGGTGGTGGGAGACATGGGTGGGGGCTTGGTGGAGGGTGCCCCTGCACTGCTGGGGGGTGGGGGTGGTGGGAGACATGAGTGGGGGCCTGGTGGAGGGTGCCCCTGGTGGCTGGGGGGTGGGGGTGGTGGGAGACATGGGTGGGGGCCTGGTGGAGGCTGCCCCTGCACTGCTGGGGGGTGGGGTGGTGGGAGACATGAGTGGGGGCCTGGTGGAGGCTGCCCCTGGTGGCTGGGGGGTGGGGGTGGTGGGAGACATGGGTGGGGGCCAGGTGGAGGGTGCCCCTGCACTGCTGGGGGGTGGGGGTGGTGGGAGACATGAGTGGGGGTCTGGTGGAGGCTGCCCCTGCACTGCTGGGGGGTGGGGGTGGTGGGAGACATGGGTGGGGGCCTGGTGGAGGGTGCCCCTGGTGATTGGGCGGTGGGGGCATTGGGAGACATGGGTGGGGGCCTGGTGGAGGCTGCCCCTGCACTGCTGGGGGTGGGGGTAGTGGGATACATGGGTGGGGGCCTGGTGGAGGGTGCCCCTGGTGGCTGGGGGGTGGGGGTGGTGGTAGACATGAGTGGGGGCCTGGTGGAGGCTGCCCCTGCACTGCTGGGGGGTGGGGGTGTTGGGAGACATGGGTGGGGGCCTGGTGGAGGGTGCCCCTGGTGGCTGGGGGGTGGGGGTGGTGGTAGACATGAGTGGGGGCCTTGTGGAGGCTGCCCCTGCACTGCTGGGGGGTGGGGGTGGTGGGAGACATGAGTGGGGGCCTGGTGGAGGCTGCCCCTGCACTGCTGGGTGGTGGGGGTGGTGGGAGACATGGGTGGGGGCCTGTTGGAGGGTGCCCCTGGTGGCTGGGGGGTGGGGTATGGTGGTAGACATGAGTGGGGGCCTGGTGGAGGCTGCCCCTGCACTGCTGGGGGTGGGGGTGGTGGGAGACATGAGTGGGGGCCTGGTGGAGGCTGCCCCTGCACTGCTGGGGGGTGGGGGTGCAGGGGGACATGAGCAGGTGTGCAGGGTAGTCCCCTGTTTTGTGGGCTGCCTGCGGGGCCGTGGAGGGTGTACAGGGAACACCTGTGAGGACCCACCCAGCCTAATCGTGTGTGTAACTTCCCACGCACCCCTGTAATACACGTACCAAGCCAAATCGCGTGTGATAATTCCCGCGCACCCCTGTGATACACGTACCTGGCCAAATCGCATGTGAGAATTCCCGCGCACCCCTGTAATACACGTACCCAGCCGAATCACGTGCACAACTTTCCGTGTACCCCTGTAATACACGTACCCAGCCAAATCGCATGTGATAATTCCTGCGTACCCCCGTGATACACGTGCCCTGGCTAATCGCGTGTAAAACTTCACGCGTACCCCTGTAATACACGTACCCTGGCCAATCGCGTGTTAAACTTCCCGCGAACCCCTGTAATACACGTACCCTGGCTAATCGCGTGTATTACTTCACGCGTACCCCTGATATGCACGTTACCTGCTTTGCGTTCCTTGTTTGGCAGCCCTGTAAACTGGTCCAGGGTTAGCGCAGCCCTTTGCGATGATTTTGCGATTTTGATGGCTTTTCCTTGCGCGAGGGCGTTCTTGGGGGCGTTACTGGTGCTGCTGCAGGGTCGCTGCGATACTCTGCACCACGGCTGGTTTGGGAGCCTAAAATCCATGAATACGCTGTGCGCGGAAATCGGTTTTAGTGCACGTGCCTGGCGCAGACAATCGCACGCGGACACTCTGCGCCAGCCGCTTGCGACACTTTTCTGCGAAATTCTATGAATTACCCTGTGAGTCTTTCCAATGCCTAAATGCCCTTAATGACCCATTTCTAATACTCTTGCATGCATCTCCTCAGAAACTACTAGCCTCTGACCCTTGCACACATACCACTTCTCTAATGTCAGGGTTAATTCCAAACTCATCTAGTTTTTTAGCACCTTCCTCGTTATCCCATCATGCTCCTCTTCATCACATTCCCATATTAGGACATCATTTTCATATCTCACATCTACCATGTCATGTAACAATTTTTGCAAAACCTATTGAAAAACACTTGCCGCCGATACCATCCAAATGGCATGCATACATAGTTGAATAAACCTGTTGGTCTTATGCAAGTAGTGAGATCAATCTACTCTGGATGTAACCCTACTTGATGGTGTACATCTTGCAGACCTTATCTATAATTGAAGGTTGTCTTATGCATACCACTGTATGTGAGGTTGCTGAAACACTATTTGATAACCTAATGGCAATGGCAAGGTCTATCTTAACAAAGTGCTCCCAAGATAACGGTCAGGGGGCTTATAGGGCCAAGTGGTATACAAAATAATGTTGGATGCTGAAGAGTACCCCGATTAGTGCAGTAAAAAAGCACCCTACAGATGCATCAGCCATAAGAACTGCTAGATTGAACTATAAGAAGGGGTTGGAAGACACAATATGCTGCTGGAAGCGTAGACTGTACAATGATCAACGCTACGCTTTATGAATCAAGAATAGTACTAAGTTATGGAAGTTGGTAGCAAGTGGCTTAGACTATGCGCAAGGTATAATTGAAAGTCCAATTTCATCTGCTGAGAGGATTCATCTTTTTTCCATTCTATCCATTCTATATAAACATCCGGCAATGGTTCTACCACCTAGAAACCCTTGAACTGCCATATTGTTGTTGACCTGGACAGAGGAGTGTATTGTATTTTCTCCTCTAGACGTTTGACCTGCTCTAACAACTTTGGCCAATGGGAAAACTCCTGGTAGTGACATCATCCAGCTGTATATTTTAAAGTTAAATTAATTAAGATTTGGAAGGATACTATCATTGTTCAATTTTTCAAGAAAGGGACCAGGGCAAATCCTGCTTGTTATCGCCCTGTTTTCCTGACCCACTCTGCAGCAAAATGGTGTGGGAGACTGCCCGGTTTATTGAGTGGGTGAAGAATAATGGAATCTGGGCCAAGGAGCAGTTTGGATTCCATAAGGGAGTTGAGACTTATTGAACATGTGTTAAATCTACAGCTGATTTTGGACAAATATGTGCTGTGTTATGACTCTCCAGTATATTTAGGTTATATGGACCTTAGCACACCTTTCGACAATGTCAATCAGCAGAAGCTGTGGGAATTTTCTTGGGGAGCATAGGTTTTCCTAAACCCATTCATGCCATCTTGCTTTCCCTACATGAAAATTTAATTGCTAGGGGCTGTATATCTTGCACTAGTGAGATGTCCCCGGCTTTTAAATCTACACGAGGTGTCAGGAAGGCTGCGTCCTGGCACCTCTGTTGGCTAAATTATATATTCTTTATTTAGTGATCTACTTACCATAGCAGCAGATACACCAAGGTGTGCATGCAGATTAATTCCCGCTTTGGGTTATGCGGACAACTTCGTATTATTTCCCTGGACACCTAAAGCACTGTACATTTTGGTTTCTAGTTTTGTTAATTTAATGGAAGCCCGTAATTTAGGTATCAACATGGTAAAATCTAAGGTGATGTGTGTGTGTCTGCATAAGTGTACATTGCCAATGATTTTGACAGTCAGCGAAAGTTCGAAATTGGTGAAGGAATTTTCTTATTTGGGCATCATTATTAAAAACAATTTGAATTGGTGTGCTCAGATGTCCAATTGTGACACAAAATGTGCTCAAGTGGGTGGGGGAGTTTTTTTGTTTGAGTAAGAACTTGGTTGGCAGCCCTTTGGAGACTAAACACCCCATCTTTAATGCTAAAGCTGTGCCAACTTCTAGTTATGTTGCTGCAGTGTAACCCCAATCCAACAAAAAGAGAATCAGTTCCTGCATGGTCTATTTGGAGTATCGATAGGTGCATTTGAAAGCTGGTTGGGATAATATCTCTGATACCCTAAATCAGAAACACTTATTATTGTGCCAAGACTGTGGTGTACTAGGGAAGCTGATCAGCATCCCTCAGATTGGATCATAAAGGATCTACTGAATTCAGTGGAGGGCGGTTATAGGTCATGGCTGAAGTTTATAAAGCACATTCTATCCTCGATGGGATTTTGTCATTCCCTTACTAGACCCTTTGAGGAAAGGGCAGTTGTTTTCTATAAATTCATAGCTGTTTTTAACCATGGAAAATAACTAATACAGTGAAGACTTGAGCTAAGAAAGCCCACGGTGTGATGTTTCTTGGAGCATAACCCACAGGTAAGTTTTGATAATTATACCAACTGGTTTGCCAACATACGTAAGAGGGGTGTACTATTTAATCTTAGAGTAAGCCATTTACCACTAGCCCTGGTGGTGGATACTTAGTCTGGATACAGATCATAGCCCCTTTTGCGACTTTAAAGCAAGAACAATTAAAGATTTAACTCGTTTTTTATAATTGTATATTATTTTAGGCACCTATAAGAACATTTCTTTTACCCATTTTCAGAATGTATAATGATGATTTGTTATTTGTATAATGTTTGTACATTGGGTGAGGAAATGTTGTTGGTGTTCTCTCTTCCATGAAGGAATGTGGCTAATTTGTTTTATGGTTTTATTAAAAATGCTCTATATTTGGGAAAATCAAACATTTAAATAAAATGGTTTATTTATTCAATGTTCTATACTTGTTATACCTTTTGTATGTTTATTCTTTACTTTTATGAAATGAAAATTTTGAAATGAGCTGGATTGATTGATTTCTACACTGACTTTAAATCTAATATGGAAAGTAACTTTGCTACTGACACCAGCTCATTAATCTATGACCACAGAAACCTGTCAGCAATTATGTTTCCATTGAGCTCTCTTAAATCCATACACAACTGTATTGTCCCATTGGTCTTCCTCACTACAACAATAGGATTAACTCATTCTGATGCATTTTGTGGGTTCCCACGGTATTCTTTTTGAATACATAAGGTACCCACTTCACTACCTCATGAAATAACTCTTTTCCTTTTCTGTGATTGTGTTCTCTTCAAAAGTAAACACTTGTTGTCGTCTAGTAGCATAAAGCGCAATGCTTAACTCTGCCTGTTAGTGCCAAGATAACAGATTTCCCCCATAGCTGGTCACAAAAATGGTTCCCTTGTTATGTTTTCCTGAGTACTCTAGCACCCCCAAGTGCTAACAGGTTTTCATCATACGTGTTTGCCTGGACTCTAGAATCTCTATACCCTGCAACACTTAAGGACACTTCCCACAGTTATTCAACATGTTTACCCATACTACATTCTCTCTAATTTGCAAATGTTTTGTCTTCCTTTTTCTCCATTTAGCACATTGATCACATTAACCACTTTATCTTCTTCTGGGTCACCCCTTTTGTCATCCACTTCATTAATCATTCTCCTGCAGCCTCCCCAAAACCTACAACACTGGGCTTAATTAGTCTTTTTTCCACATCCCCTGCATTCAAAATGCACAGCAAAACATTCTTTATCCACAGTAAGATGGTGAGCACTTCCACGTCTGTAGCTTCTTTTAACATTAAACCCTTGGCCCTCCCATCTCTCTGTTGACATGCTCTGCAATGTGTCTCTGCTTTTGCCCATACCACTCAATTCTGCTCTCAGAGTGGTATCTCGCCACTGATCTGCCGGGTCTGTATAATTATCTCTGACCACATTCCTTTGTCTCTGCCTCGCTATCACGTTAATTAAGCTGCCACCATCTCTTCTTTTATACACTTGTCTGTATGTTCAATGTGCTTGGTTATCTCAATAGCCTGTCTAACGTGGGCTCTTTCTCCTTCCGCAACTCCTCTCTCATTTTGCCTTTTATGCATTTTATCATTAACTGGTCTGAAAGGTGTTCTTCGTGACAGTACCCAAATCCACATTTATAGCAAGGCCTCTCAGCGCTGTTACACTTTCATTGATGGTTTCTCTTCTGCTCCCTGTTCACAAAATGATACCATGTTCATATTTTATTCTCCTTGGCTAAAAACAAATGCATACAAAACCCATCCTTCCTTGTCCACGTTAAAAATGTCGTGTGCTGCATGGCCCAAACAGTAAAACAATAAGGCACCTTTACTGTCCCCTGCATAGTTAGGCCCATACACAGCTAAAACATGTGTCTTGAAGCCCTGCTTCCAGTCTTTTCATGTCACTACTGGTACGCCAGTTGATTGCAAAAACAACGTAAATCCTGGGACATTGGCAATGTTCACTCCCAAAGTGAAATGGCCATTTGTTTATCTATTTTCTTTTCATTTTGTTGGGTCCTTCTCTTTTCCTTTGTTCCAACGCTATACTCTAGGCCTCTAAATCTGCTTTCTCCTTCCTTCTGTCTCATGCACACCAAGAGGTGCTGTCTCCATTGCTCACCATGGGGAAGCCAGGTAAAACCTTGTTTGGTTCCGCCTGGTGGCACTAGCTCCACCAACCTGCCGCACAGGACTGTGTTACACCATATGCTGTTGGGCCCTGCAGATGGACTATGCCTCCTTCTGCACCATTGGTGACAGCTGCAAGTGGCACCGCAGCACTAGCAGGGAAATGCTCACCCCTCACGCAGCTTAGCTCCCTGCACTCCCCCACCAATGACGGCAGCTCCAAAAAGCACCTTGCTCATGCAATATCAGTGGGAGGAGTAGCTCTCTTTGTCCCGCCGAACTCCTGGTCCCTGTGTACAGCTGCCCAGGACACCTAGGGAAATATGCCTCCACTTTTGCACTGCTGCATGGGTCCTCTGGTGCACTGCAGTTGCCGTTGCTCTTGATTGCTCATCGCCACTTTGCTCAGTAAGTCAAATCATATACCATAAGCCCATGTAACTCGAAGGTTGCTTTATTTCAACATATGTATAAAAGTAACAAGCAGCAGTCGCTGCATACCACTCGTCATCTTAATCTTCTCAACTGCCTCTGATCTCCCCTCACATTCTCCTTTTTTACAAACATACAAAGTCCATTTCATCATCATTCCATGGTGTTGACATCACTGTACTCTTGGAAGAAATCCTTTAAATCACAACACAGTCCCTGGCTGACCATACCCTTCAGTGTTCATTCTCTTGGATTTTCATCCAAAAACAATTTATTTCTAATTAAACATAGGGTTTTATAGGCTTTGGTGAACGTTTGGAATTCATACACTCTTCCTACCAGGGATATCTCAAAAACTTGTGTGAGCCAAAAAAGATCCCACACCTTGCAACCAATGACAAGTTATACTCTCTGGTGTCTTGCAGTAATGTGACCATAGAAATGATAAACCAGTGATTGGTGGTATGCTTTCTTTCTGGTGATATATGTGTTGATCTCCCCATATGTTTGGTGAATCTGTTATCACCATATGGAGGCCACACCTTTTTAGTTTACGGTGGCAGATGCACACCTTGGATTTAATCACTTTTGTGAATCCTGGGAAATTGCTTTTAATGGTGAGCTCAGGTTGAGCACACGTTTTCGGTGTCCCTCAAAGGCAATGGCTTCTGATGGATTCTGGGAGACTATTCATTATAGTGAATGCTTCAGTGCCATATAATGTGGTGAAACCTGGTCATTGATAGACACTTAGACATTCTCTACCCATGGGAGGCAAACCCTGTGGGTGACCTGCGGAGATCATGCACTCTTCAAACCCCGTTCAGATCATACGCTTGGCAGTCATGTGGCTTTTTTTCTCTGGGATTTTACATTTGAGAGCATGTTTGCATTTTTCCTGAAAAGTGCATACAGCAATGTACTTCCTTACTTCTTCTACAGTGCAGCCAATGTTTCCAAATGGACACTGTGCCCTGTGAAATAATTTAAAACTGTTGCTTAAACGCTTGTTACTGTTTCTTTGATATTTGCTCTGTAGTGTTCCCTCTTCATAAGCACCTCTGCCAGGCACTTTCTGTTGCACTTAACTGGCTCCTTGACACTTTCCTATGTGGAACTCCTAGCACTTACGCCCTCCTCTATCCCTTCTCTCTCTCCCTGCACTTGCACATTCTGAATGCTCACAAAGCCCAGTAGGACCGCCCCTCTCCTGTTATTCAATTTGCCATTGTTCCCATGTTCCATCCCCTTGCGTTGTGGGCGCTTTGAAACACAATTTCTTGATGTATAAGCGCCTTACAAATGCACAATAAAATACAATAAATCAGGGGAGTTGCTAGGTCTGGAAAAGACCCGGGGCTAAGCTGATGTTGGAACTGTTGGGACTGGGGGCTAGCTAGTCTTTTGGCTGTAGCTCCTGAGATTCTATCCGGGGCTACAACCAAAAGATCAGGAGCTATAACCCCCTTAGTATCCCCCCTAGCAACGCCCCTGCAATAAATAATGTTCTCTGTTTACTTAACAATTATTCGGAAAAGTGTAGTCTTGAATTAGATCAAGTTTAAGTTAGATCGGCTTAATTTGCTGATCTTAGCACTGGCAGATATGTTGACAATCGCAGCTTCAGCACTTCACCGTGGGCTTATGTTTTCACTCAGCAAATCATCCTTTAAATATATGAAACGCATGAAAGAACACAAATCCTACAGATCACTACCCAGCACAGTTCCAACGAAACATTCTGATCGCATCAGCTCCTTATCACAAGATGGATTTCGATAAGCAATCTCAGTTGGAACTCCTATGGAAGTCCTATGCTTATCTTCCCCAGATCAAGGTGTTCCTGCAACAATTGAAGCTTTATGTCAAGTGCACCAGTGCTCCCCAGAAAGAGGTCTGTTATTTTGTATGAGAAGTAACATAAGGACAATTCTCAGTGAAAAAGTATCTTAAGGAAGTGATATGTCATGCATACATCTAATCGATTGAGGATAACATGTCCACCTACGTATTTGAAATGGGTGCAGATGTGTGGTGGATGTCTGGGGGTGTTATCACATGTATCTGCTAAATGGTAATTGATTTTAGTTACTTCACCATATGAAGACAACTCATTGACAGTACATCTTGTGCAGTAGTGCGTTTAGCTGTTTGGATTACAGAATATCACATTTAAGGTATATTCAATACTGTATTTAATGTTCTCTGTATCTCTTATTTTTATTTTTTTATTATTATTTTTTGTCATAGGAGATTACAGCATTCATCAAGAAATAGGCGCTTCTGACCAGAATGGCAATCTTGAATGGCACTGTATGCAGAATATCACAGTTTCACTTTATCTGCTTCCCAGAGCTCAATAGTGGCCGCTACTTGCTCTCCATACCTCTGGCTGCTCTGATGCTATCGTCTCTAGTAACCAACAGCATTTTCATGATTGCTGTGTACATGGATCCGGGTCTTCAGCAGCCGATGTACTACTTTCTCAGCATGTTGGCAGCAGTGGATATTCTAATGTGCATTGTCAGCACGCCTACGACATTGAATATCTTCTGGTTTGAAGACAATGTTATTGACTCCATTACCTGCTTCACTCAGATGTACTTCATCAATACCTGCATTGGCCTTGAGTCCGCTCTCTTCCTCATTCTGGCATTTGACCGCTATATTTCCATCTGCCACCCCTTTAGGTACCCCATTATCATGACTCCGGGGATGGTGATAAAGGCATCCCTCTTGATGTTAGCTAGGAGTCTTGTCTTATCTCTGCCACTACCTTTCCTAGCAGCCTTTCTGAATTACTGCTCATCCAGTGACATTGTGCACTGCTTCTGTGAGACTCAAGCAGTAGTGATGCTGTCCTCTTCTGACCATACCCCTATGAGTCTGTACAGGTTGACCACAACCAGCATCGTACTAGGCTCAGACCTCCTGTTCATCATCTTCTCCTACGCTATGATCATCCAAGCAGTGCTGAAATTGGACCATGTGGGGGCTGCCATGAAGGCTTGTCGCACCTGCAGCTCCCACCTGATCTTAATACTGTTCTTCTACTCCACTATAATCACTATCTTGGTTTCCAATCATGCAGCGATTCCAATTCCACGCCCTAGCCACGTGCTCCTCTCCCTTCTTCACCATCTTGTCCCCCCTGCACTGAATCCAATAGTGTATGGAATACGGACAAAGGAAATCCGATTGGCACTCAGGAGGCTCCTAGGAAGGATGCAAGTGTTCCCAAGAGTAGGGACGTAGAGAACATAAAGCCCTTTCTGTAGCTCACATTTCTATGGAAATAATCTCCACTCTGCTCTTCAAGCAAGCCAGTAAGAGATATCCCGGATAATGTATGGATCAATTAGCATCAATGCAACATTGCAAATAAAAACATAAACATATGATGATCACCACAAGGTTCATCTATCATGGGGTGCTGATATATCTAACTGCTGCAATAGTGTAGAGCCCAGTTCTGTCTTTTCTGTTCTGACATAGTCTTGTCTCTTTCCCAGGCTTTGCAACCTTCCATATATGAAAGTTGAATTCCTTTTCTATCGACAATGCACAAGAAAATACATTCCATGAAAATTGTAATCCTTTGATACATTGTCTACTACCTCTTTGTATAGTTAGATAAACCAATGCATGCCTATTTTGTATATGTGGTAATCCTAGTGAGGGAGGTAACCTGACCCTCTAGATGTGCATATACTTCTTATAAAATGTGCTTTTGTATGATTATTAGATATCATGATGTGTAGGAATACTCGTAGAGTGATTGTAAGTTCATTAATGTTTCCTCTATTGCAGTTAAATTGAGTACTGAAAGTGAATGTTTTTCTATGCCTTCAGTTTCAATTGCATATTTGCTGCTAGCAAATATTTTCCATGGGAAATGTATAAGGTACGCATTTTATTGCGGCTATATACAAAATCAAAATAATCTACGTAGTTGATCAAGACAGTAGAGATTGCCCAGTTTAACAAGTATAGCGACTAGATCAGAAAGTTATTCATGTGTACAAAGACGTACTCCCAAAGTACTCCCACATCGGTTGTCCAGAACAACATTTGATAAACTCAAAACCTACCTGTTCTAACTCCAGCTGTTATCAGTTTTCCTCGTCCGAGCAGTCTCTTTTTCCAGCACCATGATGCCCTAGGGCGACCGTGCGCTTTATAAATTACAATAACATAACATAACATACAATCCTTTATATGAAGACGCTAGACAAGATTGCTGAGTATGGAAGGGGGGGAATATGTGATTTTGGAGCATAGAGTTGTACGTGCGGTAAAAAGGTAAAGAGGGAAAAAAACAAGAGAAGATAAAACAAAGCGAGAGAGTTCAGAAAATAGACTTTGCTGACTGCTATAGAAGCAGTCGTGAAATATAATCCTTTGTCACCACCATTTCTGAACACAGTATATATTCCTGTTGTTAGGAGGGTTTTTCAAAGTCACTACATGAAATACGACTTGGAAAATCCAACCTAAGCAAGTTTTCTTACAACCCCAGTTGAGCAAAGCCACGCTCTTAAGTAGTCATGACCAAGCAGCAAGGCTGAACTAATGAGGAAGAGGGCACTAATGTGTAGTACAGTTAACAAATAGCAGATTAGGTAAGTAAATACACACCCAAGTTATAAAAATAACAATCCTTTATTACAATAGCACACTAAGATACACTTTAGATACTCAAGGTAATTAAATATAGTTCATAAATGCAACTCCCAGTTAGGTCAGCCACAATGGGTTCCACTCCACCTTAAATTGCTTTGGAATAAAACACATACATTAAATGTAAACCTTTAAAGTAGGGAGCAAGTGATGTCATCTCTTAGGTATCCCAAAGGGTTCCTGAGAATATAGTTGAGTAGCCAGGAGGGCACACTCAATTAGTGCATGTACAGTATCAAAGTTTAGTAAGTGTAGAGCAATTGCAGCAATGCAATGAGAGGACTTAAGGGACTTAAGTCTAGTTCCATTAGGAAGAGGAGCAACTACTTTGGTCATCCTGCAGGCACATCTCCCGGTGGAGGGCAGCACAGCAGATTTCTGGAGTACCAACGGAGCCTTGAAGATGCCCAAGATGATTTCCAGTCATTTCGCCAACCGGAAATACTTACAACAGCATTTGTCTGGTTTCAGGCTTTTCCAAAGCAAATGCAGCTACCACACTCCAGCGGTGTAAAATGGGCAACAAACCTTGAGCAAACCTTGAGCAGGACTAGTGAATAGTTGCAAATCACCTCGTGGAAGATCTTCCTGATTGAGTAGAAGGTTGAGGTTGTAATGGGACAGATAAATATACCAAGTACCACCTTCTGTCCTGAGTACCTACAAGTACTGCATGGGTGGGAAGCGATACAGGGTAAGGCAACCTTACTCTGTCCCAGAAATATAAAGGTTTGGTTTAAAATGCACCCAGGTAGAGTCATAACCAAGAATGCTTAAATAGGCAATGCACATCAAACTGCCATAGTTAGCTCAAACAATATTAGTGGAGGGACTATAACTAGAATATATAGAGCATAAGTAATGTGCAACACCAATATAGAGAGGAGACCAAGGAGGGACTCACGACACTGCCAGGATAGATGAAAACATAGGCAAGTCAGATGCAGAATACACAACGTATGGCAAGTGGTGTATACAATGAAATGCAGTAACTGCGAGTATAGTTTGTCAACATAGAGGGGATAGCACAGAGGTGCAGCCATTTTCTTAAACATGCAAGCCGCTGCAGTACAGGAATTAAAATGTTAGCATGATCACAGAAGCTAATATGCTGAATTTACATTAACACATTATTGAAACTGCCAGACACAAGCCTACTGCTAGTGCCAAGATTAGAATGTGGGAATTGTAGGTGCAGATGGTGCTGAACAAAGGATGAGATAACCGCTTCTAGAATGAAATTCAGTACTCCCAACCTGATTAAATTTAATAAGGAAAACAGGTAGTCATTGAAGTCTGGGTGAAGGGCCAAAATAAAGTCCCGAGGGAATGGATCAATAACATCCCCAGCGGCCAAGATAAGTGTGACATGCATACCAGAATTAGCTGAAATATGTTTTTAAAGGATGATATCCACTCTCGAACACAGTTACCTAACACGTGACCAAGAGACAGAGAAAACTGGCTATTCATTGTGAGCCAGACACAGATAGGACACCTGCATGACTGATTCCTCAGCACATTCAAGACACCAATTGATACACAAGGTTAAATGCAAACAAAGGAGACAGGGCACATGGCGTGACTTGGGAATTACTTCTTATTGGAATGTCTCTTCCCCCTCTATGTGTCTCCTTCAACCCTTGAGATTCTGCCAAAGTGTTCAAGGCTGGCAAGTAATGTGTCAGCCAATTAGACATCCTGTTTGTTACACCTTCTTTAGAGAACAGTGCCAAACTGGGATGAAATCAGGAGAGCCATCAGATACGTTTAACCCAATTATAACACAAGTCCCGATAAACTTCATATGTAACCTAGAAAGTGCACCAATCATAAATGGTCATATGTTTTGCTATGTGTGATGTCATTGCTTACGTGGCTTTTGTACAAAACGGGCTCACATTCTTCGTAACGGTATGCAGTGATTTTAATGAATTAAATTACAAGAATGTTATAATAACAAAAATGTTTGAATGAAAAAATATCAAAGCTTTGCTTAAAATGTATATGGGTGGGATAAGGGGTTAAAATGGGTGGGGAGCGGGTGGAGTGCGTTTAAAGCATAGGGAAACGGGGTTTTGGGGGGGCACCCTCCAAATTCTTTTTTTTTGTTAATACAGCATTCTCTGTAATTTAATTAGTTAAAATGACATGTAACCCTTTGTAACCTTCGAGAGATACCTGTATTGCTTTCCCAGATGCTCTTTGTGTTTTGAATAAAAGCTGGGTTTTGCCATGCACCTTGAGTACTCTATCATTTCAGTATTGTTTATTTGAATGAGCCAATTCTGGGCCCACCTCTACAAGGTGGGTGACGCAGTGGTATTTTCTGGTACTTAATGGGCCAGTACTGGTCACTGACACAGTCCTCCAGCATCCCTCAGTCCTCTTTGTCTTCGGATTTCTTCAGTTCCAGGGGCTGACTTGTTTCCTGTGTCCAGCTCATCTCCTTATATCCAGAAAAGGGGCTGAGGGTGACCCCAGCCCTGCAACATTCAAACCTGGAGGTGGCTGTACAATTGCAGACAGTCAGCCGCCTACAACCTTCCAGACAGCCCCCGCCTCACTTCCTGCCAGCACACGTACAAAAATGAGAAGAATCCCACCAAGATGCATGAAGGGAGAGAGCCCTCCAAATAACAGGGGTGTCCTGAGTGTCTACCTGCCAGACATTTGTCCTGGTTACGAGAGACTTACCCAGAGTCTTTAGCTCACTATCTTTCACAGAGGAGAAATATCCCAAACATATCAGTCTTTGACCTGCCCTGGGGCACTCTAGCACTGAAATGCTAGGCCATTCGCCTCTGAAAAAGGGCGAAAGACCTCACCCTTCTGGAAAGGAAGAAGGATGGCTAGCAAAGGACAGGATAACTTGAACAGGGCTTAAACCAATAAGGGGGCCATATATGGTCCCCTTTAGTGAATTATAGTGGTTGCAGCAGTAGCCTTGGGGGATGCACTCAAAAAACAGTATAAAAAGTATCCACAGCCCCAAGCCTGTACAGAGGAAGCCTGAAAGGTCGCAACACTGATATTTAGAAAAAGGTGCAGCAGATACAAAGTGTCCCCACAGCACTCAGTTGATGATGGCTTGTGATGCAATTAGCTAAATGCAAGAGTCACAAAAAGGGAGGTGACTACTGCTGTACTAGGTGCTCTAGGTACTCACTAGTACACCAAAAGCTATATTGCACTACGGGCCCTGTCAGCACACCGTATATTGTGGGGGGTGCTACCACAGGAAAGCATCAGCCACAGATTAAGGGTAGATGATTCCCCTCCACTCAGTCCTTGTACGAAGGGGTCAATTGCATCCAAAACTAAAGAGCATGCAGGAGGTGGGTGAGATAACACGGTCTCACCTCTGGAGCCAGAGAAAACATCAGAGAGTCCAGCAGTAATGCTGGAAGGTTCTGGACAGAGAGGATAACTTTTGTTTTTGGCAAATCTTGTTAAGAACAGTTGAATATGATTAGATCCTGAATAAGAAGTCCCTTTAAGTGATGTCCAGGAAACAATGATAAGAATCACGAGTTGTGAGAAAATACAGAACCTTAAGACTGAAAAGCTGATAACTCACTCTGCCCACATTGGCAAGTAATATTTAAAATACAAACGTGTTGGACTAGTAGGGGGATTACCTCTGTATTCCCCTTGTATATATATCACACAAACTAACTATCCAAGGTTTACAAATCATTAGTTATTTAAAGCATTTCTACCAGATGTGTAGCCTAAGTATATTTTGCCCTCCAATATTCTAACTAAACCCTAATGATTGCTCTATCCCTAGCCAGCGCTGGTGGTCCTCTTATCTAGGGTTAGGGTAAAGAAAAGAGAAACTTGCCCTAATCTATGCTCTAATCACCAAGCATGACTTTCTTAACAAGAATTTGTAGGCTACACATCTGGTAGAAAAGCTTTAAATAAGTAATATTTAAAGACAAAAAACACAAAATTAGATAATGTGAATATGCAATCAAAATATTACTTGTATCTATAATCCATGTAATGAAGCCATGAATTGAATGTTTCATTTCTCAACAGAAAATGGGGCATGAGGCAGTAATCAATGATCGTATAATTTTAAGTGTATTGGAAAAGTGAATAATTGTTTTTCTAATGTGTTATTGTATTATGCTTTTAATGTGCTACTGTATTACGAAGTGTGAAAGGTTGACAGTGTTCTAGCAAATGCACTAATACAAAATTTAAAAAATCTAAACATTTTTCTTGGCTCTCACCTCTTGAAAACATCAGTCAATACATGGTCCTCTAAGCTAATTTGTCAGTGCCTAGCCCGGTTGTAATGGGTTAGTACTTTTCCTTGATCCCCATTGGTTCATAGAAGGCACATTTCCTTCTGGTGTGCATACCCCGCAGGTGCCCTAAATACGCGCAGTCACAAAGGAGGTCAAAACTTTCCATTCTTGGCAACAAACTAGCCTCAAGGCCACTGTTGGGTATTTTGTGTAGATTTGGGGCCTGGCAGTATTTTCTTACCGCCAAAAATAATAATTTAGTAACGATCACTCCCTACATTCAGATTGGGCCATGTACAACAATAACACAGTGGATATGCATTATTTCAGCACACAGACCTATTTAGATGGTATGCGCAGTTGGTATGTGTGGTTGGTTTGCGTGGTTGGATGGTATGGTGGTGAGCATAATTCCTTTGGTTTATATGTGGCCCCAATATCCAGAACCCCTTATTTCTGTTTAGATTTTTCGTTTAATCACTAGCGACCTCAGGCTTGCATTTCAGGAACACCACATTTTAATTTTTAGTGTGCCACCATGGGCAATTTCTCGCTGTCTTATCTACGGCAGCGAGCTATCATGTGGTATTTTTCACTAACTTATATACGGTAGTGAACTATGTCCTGGGTCTCTATTTTTGCTGACTCATGTACCTTGAGCAAAAGGCTATAACACACACAGTTAGTTATAATTGCTCATACTGAATGACAATTTGCACACAGCTGCAGCCAAAGCTTATTTTTAGCTACCGTAAAAATGACAATTGCACTGTCTAAACATCTCCCCACATCATCAGCACTGTATTGGTAAATATAAAACACACCACCCGTCTGCTTTCAGATATTTTTGTGTATTATAAAAGTTGCATTTAAAAACGATCTCACTCTTTACAGAAATAAATGAAATAGCACAGTAACAGCATTATTTGTGACACACTGAGAAGAGAGTGGCGGAGAACAAAAATTCAATTTGCAACATTAAACACGTGGGTAAAGCACAGGAATCTCCTTTCCTACACTGACTGAATATTTCCGCACACACTCAGCCCCCACAGTTCAGCAAGATATTACCAGGCTTATTCAGCATGTAACTTCTTTGGCTGTTCGCCTTCTGGAGGGGTTCACCCAGCAAGGACAAGCATTTGCTGTCACTCAAACTGGGACTTGTTGACTGGAAATCCCAGTCTCTGCCACCAAGTTGAATCTGCTTTATGAATCAGGCATCCCCAGCTATCAGTACTTCTCCGAGCTGTGTCAAGATGTCTCTCTCTAGCTTCTTCCTCGAGATTATACAAGAAAGCTCTGGTTACCTCCTACCAAAGGATCCTAACCAATAAAATTCTATCATGCCCTAACCACCCTCTGCACACAATGGCTTGGCTTATACAGTTGCAACTGTAACCAAACTTATTTCCTGCTTATTCAAGGTCTTTGCTTCCTGCAGTTACTGTGGACAGAACAGCAGAGCAAAAAAAAAAAAAACTGAATGTGCATTTAAATAATGACTTTCAGAGCCTGTCATTTTCCATTCATGTTGCACTGAAGAACACATTATTATTAGTGGGTTATGATCAGGTTAGTTGTTAATGAGGTTAGTTTATTAATTTTCAAATGTGTCTCTTGCAACATAGGCATTTCAGGTGAAAAATAGTGCGCCTTTTGAATGTACACATGTGTGCTTTTAACTGTGAAAAAAAAATGATTTGCATTTTATATGTAAAAATCGTTTTTTACTGAATAACCTGCCCTCACTTATATGTCCATGTTACACTGGCAACACATAGCTTGAAACAATTGCATCATAGCAATGCACCAAACCCATGAAGTGGTTCTGCATAAAAAAAAAAACATGCTATACATTGATCCTGTGCAGTGGTGCTGCGCTCTGTGCTCCCAAAACACGCTAAACAATCCTACATATACCCTCCTTTTTTGGAGAATTTGGCTAATCCGAATGTAACAATCCAATACAATTAACATTCTTGTTGTGAAGATGAAAATTGAAAGTCACTGTTCAATCAATATAATATTAAAATTCATCTGAATTCATCAATTCGTATAAAATGTTCTACATTTGCCTTCCCAATGGAAGTGTCCATAGTCTAGTGTTTCAATTTTATAATTGAAGTCAATTGAAAATAATAAAATAAAACAACTAACTAAAACAAATAATTAACATAACAGATTAAAACAATTAATTAAAATAATAAACACGTGGAACTCCATATGTCAGGACACTTGTCTGCCTCTTTTGGTTCATTCGGGTACTCTTTCATCTTGGTACTCTTGGATCCTTCTCTATAAAAGTCATCTTTTCTTTGGCATTCCGGCTATTTTGTCTTCACCTCCACCCGGAGGCAGGCATCTTTTGGTCTTCATCCAGGGGACTCCAGGACTCCATCGTCTCCCATGACCTCCAGTACAAATATGTTAATATTCTAAATCAAATAGAAAAGAAACAGATTAAGTATATAGCACAATACTAATTTCACCCTTTTGCCAAAATGAAACACGCCTTGTAAAATTTTCTTTCGCCTTCTGAAATTAAACACATGTTATAGAGAACAAGCACACATAAAACAACATTCATGTTTAATACATTTTCATTCTGCACACCGACTATGAGCTTCCATTCTATTTTTAATGTATTTATTTATTTTTTTATTTTTTTATTTTTTATATATATTTACATATATTACAATGTTTATGTGCCATTATAATAATCAACTTTTTAACTTCTCTGTCACTGCCTCCTGACTGTACCCATTTATTTTATCTTTTTAAGCTCAAGGGACTTTCTATTGTATTGTGTGCATCAGTGGGCAGTAGCCCCAGGGCTTTCTGTTTCTACATGCTCAAGCTGCCTGATCTCGTGTCTGGGATGGCATGGCTTGATCTGATTTACATGGACAAACTGCTCTATCGCTGTTTCACCTACATTCTTCAAAATTGTATAAACTACAGGACATCTTATCTATAATTCGAAATGGCCCCTGCCAGGCTGCTAGACATTTAGAATTTTTCTGTTTACTTTTTCCAAAATGAAACTTGTACACCTGATCCCCTACACTGTATTCTCTCACTGATGTTCTTTTATCATAGTATGTCTTAGCACTGTCAGCAGCCCTTTCCAGATTTCTCTGCACAAAAGCAAATGCATGTTGCAAATGCTTCCTCAGTTCATCAATGTATCATGAACTGTGGATGCACTCACAAGTGTCTGCTCATGTGTTCTGTATAACAGGTGTTGTGGTAACACCATTTTCCTACCTGTCAAGACCTCAATGGGGCTAACACCTGTTGCTTTGGCAGGAGCTGATTTGATTGCCTTCAAAACCAACGGTAAACGTAAATCCCAGCTGGAACCTGCTTCTTCCACGAATTTCTTTAAAATATCCACAACAGACCTATTGCTCCGTTCAACTCCACCTGAAGAGGCTGCCCGATATGCGATATGTAGTTTCCTTTTCACACCCAGTATTTGCCATACCTTACTCATTAGAGTACTTGTGAAATGACTTCCTCTGTCTGACTCAATTCTTTGTGGCAACCCAAACCTTGAGAACACATGGTTCACCAGCAATGTGGCTGCTGTTTGCGCACTACAATCTGGTGCAGGAATACATTCAATCCACTTCGACATCAAACATATCACACTTAAAATGTAACAGTGTCCTCTGCTCGACCTTTTTAAAGGGCCTACATAGTCTATTTGCAAATCTGACCATGGGAGAGTTAGGCCTCTTTTCATCAATGGGGCTCTATGCATTGGTGAAGCAGGTTTAAATTGGGCGCATACTAGACACCCTCTAGTATATAATTCCACATCTTGGGACATATGTGGCCAGTAAGCATAATCTTTTAGTATTTCCAATGTTTTTTGTGAACCTCTGTGGCCTGCAGTTATTGCATCATGTGCATTTTGTAGCATTGGCCCTCTGAATGAAAGGGGTACCACCCACTGTATCTGTCCTGTTATGGACTCTCTAATCATGAGTCCATCTTGTAATCTAATTTGTTTTTTATTCTTTAATATTACCCTCAACTCTTCTTTTCCCATAAAATCATTTTCTGTTAAAGGGTTTTGTTCAGGATCTTACAAATGATTATAATAGATTCCCAAAATTCGATCATTCTGTTGTGCCTCAATCAAATCTTGGTCTGGCCTGTCATGGCCCCATTGCACCACTGGTTGATCTACCTCTTTGGTGCTTTAGAACGTGTTACTGCATCAATTTGTATTTCACCCAGTAAATCATCAATAGGTAGCAATTCTCCCATCACAGCCCCAATTTTAGCCAGGTGGTCTGCCTTATCATTTCCCTCCTTATCCTCTCCTGGTGTTTTTAAATGTCCACGAATTTTACTCCAGTATATGGTCAAATCATTTTCTGACACCAATTTGTCTATGGCTTGTATCATTTTTCCATGTTTAAGTGGCTTTTTGTTGTATGTAACCATGCCTCTCGCTTTCCAGCCAGGTAAATACTCCACAAAGCTATTTCGTGCATAGTCAGAATCAGTCACCAGGACAATTTCACTGAATTTATTATCAACTGCAGTAGCAATTGCTTTATGAATGGCCGCCAATTCCGCCACTTGACTGCTTCTAGCTCCAATCCTCATCCCTACACTGGGGACGCCTTCACATTTCAACCAGACATTCCCTATTCCTGACACTAATTGTTTATTACTGTCATTTTCAATGTGAAAAGCACAACCATCCACACATACAGTTGGCAGATCCTTGCATGTTTTTTCATCAAAAGCTTTGTGTGGTGATTGTTCAAATTCCTGCAAACTAGGTTCCACTTCCATTTCGTTTGATACTTGTTCAGCTGCACAGTCATGTAAGTCAGCTAACCCTTGAGCAATTGGGCTCTTTTTATTTTGTCCATATCTCACTTCTACAGGAAAACCTTGTAATGCCAGCGTCCATGAAGTGATTCTGGACTGTGCTAGATTACCTGACCTAATTATTTTACTCTCTAAAAACTGCAAAGGTTGATGATTTGTTTCAATAATCACCTTTTCTCCCTGAACAATAGGGTGGAAATGTTGTAGCGCTCACACAGTGGTTAATAGGGCCTTTTCACATTTATTGAATTTCATTTCAACTTGGAAAACTGCTTTACTTGCATATGCAATAGTTTTGTGATTCACATCATGTTTTTGTGATAACACTGCTGACATACAATGTTCAGAGAACCCTATTTCTACAAAGAAATCCCTACCCTTTATGGGATATGCTAAACATGGTGCCTTTACAAGACATTCCTTCAATTTAGCTACTGCCTCAGACTGCTCTTTTTCCCATATCCAGGGTGTATTCAGTTTAAGCAGTTTAGTCAATGGTTGAGTAATTTCAGCATAATTTTCAATGAACGTTCTGTTGTAGCCTGTCATCCCATATAAACGTTTTACCTCTTTCACATTTTTAGGGTCCTTTAGTTTTTGTATGGTCTCTATTTTCTTCTTTTGTGGATTTAGCCCATGGTCAGTCACTTCATCGCCTAGAAAGTTCACTTTTTTCTTGCACCATTGTGCTTTTTGTAAAGACACTTTGGCGCCTGCTTTCTGCAATTGGCCAAACACATGTCTTATTTCATCAAAATGGCTTTCCAGGCTTTCATTTTTTATCAGGACATCATCCACATAAACTATGGTTCCTCTTTCCGCTGCATCTGGCATGGCTTTTCTCAAAAATATGCCAAATTCACTGCCACTATTGATGTACCCGAACGGAGCTCTAAGCCAGGCGCATTGAGTCCTGTCAAATGTAAAGGAAAATAAATTCTGTATCTCCTCTGCCAATGGCACGCACCAATATCCAGAGGTGAGATCTAATGTGGTAAACACTTTTGAACCATGTACCTGAGCTAAACCGTGATCAATGAATAGTAGTGGCCATCTGGATACTGGCACTCTTTTATTTAACTCCCTCAAGTCTGCACATAGCCGCCATTGACCATTTGGCTTTAACACACCTAAAATAGGTGTATTGGATGTGCTATGAATGGGCCTGATGATTCCCTGAGCTTCCAAATTCTTTACAATCTCTGCTAATGATTCTAAACATGCCAGCGGTAGTCTATACTGGCGCACAAATACTGGACTTCTGCTACACCCTTCTGGTAGTGTGGCCACATGTAAATCAGTTAAACCGCAATCATAAGCATCTTTTGCAAATACATCCTTAAACTCCATAAATATCTCCCTCAGATTGTTTCTATCCTTATCGCTGTCACAGGCATCCGCTAAGGAGATCTGCTCTTCTACCATTTTGGAAAATTCTGGAAAATCTTCTGGTAAGGGAATCTCTGCGCTTTCCTCTAACTGTGTGGCTGTGTCTTTTTGTAAAGCTTCCACTTTTAAATATTTTGGCATATCAGCTTCCACTTCAATGGGCTGATTTTCTGTTTCATTTTCATTTAAATTAAATCTTATGCAATCCTCTTGATGGCAGCACACACATAAGGATACACAGAATGAATTTTAAATATTCCTTTGGGCTGAGAGTCCAGGTGTTCTGGCAACTCACCCTTGGCATCTACATACTTTTCAGGGATATTTCCAATCACCATGTTATTTAAATCTGCCGTATAATGTGATTTTTGTATGGCCATTCCTAATGGGGAGTTTTCCTCTAAATGAATATCCTGACAACCTTTATTATTTACCATAATTTTTACAGATCCTTCACCAATATCTACCAATGGAATGTATTCATAATCCAGGCCTTGCTGTTTTATGGATTCATTCAGGCATACAAATGCATCAGAGTCTTTCATCTGCTGTCCATTTTTGCATTTCAGTGTTATTGCAAACTGTTTTGTAAATGCAGGAATAATAGTATCGTTCCTCATTTGTAATTCGATTGCATAAGGAACCAGTTGTGCACAATGATAAGCCCTTCTTTTGTCTTCAAATTCAGGTGCCGGGCCACCTAGGCGTGACCATATTTTTTGATTAAGGAAATCTAACACCATACACATTCTGTGCATGATGTCATTGCCCATGTAAAAGTCATTTTGTGCTCCACTCACTATCCATACATTATGGTAAATTGTTTTCTGCCCAATGCTAATTTTAAGCATGCATCTGCCTGCAATTCGGTTTTCAAAGTCTGGACTGTCCAATCCAGAAACATATTGGTTTTTAATCCTAAATTTCGGGATTTCCTCCCTCTCCATTATTTTTTGCAACAATTTCTCATTAATGAAGCTCCTCTCCTGTTCAAGCGCTAAAGTGGCTTTTATTGTTTTAAAACAGTCATTTATACCAACATGAACCCATGGTTGCTCATCTTCCATGTGTATTTCAGCAAGAGTGGTAATGTGTTTTTCTGAATCTGTTTTAGGAGCAATATTCTGTTTGATTGTTTTCTCTTTTAAATAAAAACGTAATGTGTGCTCAGCTATGGCAGTCTGCCAATTTTTCCTTGGGTCCAAGTATATTTGTACAGGTAGTCTTTCATTGTCGCTCTGCATTTTGTCTTGACACATTAATATAACAGTGACACTAGGTATGCAACTATTCTGGAGATATACCTCCACAGCATCATTTGTTTTGGCAACGGTGTGACATTCATTTATGTTGCTGTTTTGTGATTTTAGTTTCTTAGGTCTCAATGGTTTCTTGGTTAAGGACCACAGCACACCATTCACCCCATCTATGAGAGGAGACAATCTTTTCAGGCAATCTGTCCCCATCAGAAATGGAATTTCACAAATAGATGTGATCAATACCTCTTGTTTCATTCTGTGCTTTCCTATTTTTATGTCAACCTCAGTTACACCTATGATGGGCACCTCCTCCCCATTAATGTTATGCACTGGACCTTGATTTTCCTTCACTGTGATCTGATTCTGTGGGGGTCTCCCTTCATTGATACTCTTTACCAGCTCCTTGGACATAATTGTGGCCTGTGCGCCAGTGTCAATCATAGCAAATGTTTGGCATTTTTCTTCTACAGTGATGGGTGCATAATATCTGTCCTCAATTTCCTCTAATACACATAAGAAGTGTGAATTCTTAGTGATTTCAGGGCTCACCTTTCTCAGGCCTTTTTCACGTTTGGCTAAGCACATTGGTAAATGGAAAGACGTTTTTCCCTCCTTTTTACCCATTTCTGCGTGAGAGACTTTATTCATTTCTCCATGATCAGAGGTTTTTTGGAGTGTGGCCACTGTTCGCCCATCCATCTGGGTAACATCAGGGACCACATTACAACCTTCCAACTGAACATGTGTAACAACATCATTCAGCAATTTGTCATTGTTTAATTCTGTGCATTTGTGATCATTTAGTGTGATACCAGCCCTTTCAGCCTCTTCAAAAATATGTGGCTCAAATAATTCTTCAGGTGATTGACCTGTACCCTCCCTTTGAGTATTTCCTTTTTCTGCCTGTGTATGGTCATTGTTTTGCTTGCCCAGGGAAGGAGCTATAGCATCCCCACTTACTCCCTGTTCACTGGTATTCTCCATGCATGAGTCATTTTTCTTAAATCTGTCTTTGTTCTTTTGGAATTTCCGGTGTTTCTTTTTTATTTGCACAAATTTTCAATGTTTGATTTAGTTCTAGGTTAAACCGTACCTCTTTTTTAGAAGTATTTGCATTTTCTGTTACATGTACATTTATTGGTGCTTTCACTTTTAAATCATTAGGCATCTCAGAGTCATTATGCAAAATTACATCAGGGCAATCTGTCTTTTTGGCACTGCAGGTGTCATAAGTACTTAGTCACTTCTCAGAAGCCCCCCGGTCATTGCTAGGACCATCAGCCCCCTCTTTAGATGGTTGTTTTTGTGCTGTATAGAGCTTTCCTATTTGCTCAGCTAACATTTTCACTTGGGCCTCAAGGCACTGGAACCTTTCCATCTCTCTAGAATCCTCTTTCTGTGGACTAGGTCGATATTGGTTGTTTTCCCCCTGATTGGATCTATTCTGATACCTCTCAGGTGATTGATGTCTGTTGGGATGGTTTCTGAACTCTTGATTCATTTGTGGAGGGGAGCGGGGTGCATCCATCCTTTGATTATAGTCCCCTGGAGGGGAATCATTGTACTGACGTGGATTGTAGTTCATGTTTTGCCTCATGTCCTGTCTCTCAGATTGTGGGTACTGGCCCCTATGTTGATTTCCATTATCAGTAAATCGATCCACATATCAGGGTCTATCCTGATTACCATATATCATGGTGTTGGGATCAAATCTGCTCTGTGTCCCCAATGTCTGGTAAGGACCATCATTTCTTTGATCTTGATTTTGTCTCTGGTTATTGTTCATACCTGACATATCAGGCAGATATCCTACCCGGGGTCTGTCCCCTAAATACCTAGGGCTGATGTAGCTCTCCCTATTACTAGGATCATGTGATTGGAACATTGGTACAGGAAAGGGCGATCTTTGTTGATTACCCCTTTGTTCAGGTGTCACATTATTTTTACCTGGGCTTTGAGCAGACTCAAGGGACATTTTGGCTGACCCGATTTCCATTACTGTGTCTGAGGGTTCTTTAGATTTAGGTCTAGTATCTTTCATTTTATCACTTTCTCTACCCTGACAATAGAGTACCTCATATAGTTTTGTGCTTTGATGTACAATCCATTCAAGGGACTTGTCACGGTCAAATTCACGGACCATTTGGGATATGATGTCTTTCTGTAGCCCATAGAAGTATGCAGTTTTAAACTCATTGGAATTTGGGTCAAAAGATACATCAAAGCGAGAAAATGCTCTTTTTAAGTCTTGTCAAAATTGGCGAGGGGATGTATTAGGCCAAGCAGTGATTGTGTAGCGACTTTCTTTGCCTCCTGCAATGACTGAAAAGGAGAAAAATGATGCCTAATTCCTTTTTCAAACTCCACCCATGTCATATTCTGCTGTTCATTTAATCCCCTTATGATGCTGGCCGTCGGGGCATCTAAAGTTAAATGAAAATATTGTCTGTACTGTTCCTTAGGTATCTGGAGTGCTTTAAAATGTCATGAACTGCTTCTAAGTGATCCTCAATGCAGCATTCACCTCCCTTTTTAAATGGTTTGATCAGGGCTTTAATGGATTTCATTATTTTTATGGGGCTACTTGTTGCAATGCATGGAATTGCACTACTTTGTGATTCAATCCTGGTTTCAGGTGCATGGGATTGGTGGCTGCCCCCAATGGGAGTATCAAATCCCCCAAGGGCGTTGCAACCAAGTTCAGTCACCGGCCCAGTCACTGGAGCACTAGCTCTTTGGGCAGAACTAGGATTCACCTCCACTCCATTGAATGTGGTACCCTGCCGCCTCTCCTGGGACCTGGGAATGCACATATGTTGTTCTAAGTCTTTGCACTTTTTAAGGAGCCTGCGTGCTTCATTTTGCAGATAGTTGTTTTCATCACCCATTTTATTTGTTACCTCCTGCATGTCGCACATTTGCATTTGGCATTCATTGAATTCTTTGTTTCTCTTGTCTTTTTCTTGAATCATTTTAACCATTTCTTGCTCTGCACCTTGGAGATCACTTTCTTTTTCAAAATTTTCTTTTTGCATTTCTGAAACAATCTCATCTTTATCCTGTCTAATGTGGTCCACTAAGGCTTTTAAGTGTACCAATTCTTGCTCACTCAAATTGTTTCTTGCTTTTGGATAACTGAGCATCAAAGTCTCTGCATTTTAATTGCATGTCTTTTTGGCATACATCCAATTCTGCTCTTAACATTTCCTGATTTTTACTTGCCCCATCTAATTCAGTCTTTAACCTGTTAATTAGCTGGGTATCATTTTCCTGCATTCGCAGGGACCTATTCAAAATAAACCATATTTTGCTGCATAGCCGTATTAAACAGTCTTTCTCTGCAATTTTATCGGCTGCATTCAATAATCTTGTAAGGCAGACCTGAATTATGCTGCCTTCTGCAAAAATATTGTCTAGTTTTTCTTTCTGCACCTCACCCTGAATGCGGTCATGCCATTCTAAAGTACTGTTCGACGACCACGTCCCATGTGCAAACAACTTTGCCTCTAAATATTGCATTAGGTCTGAGAATGTGGTTTCCCTTTGTGACATTCTGAAATTCGTTTTTAGTAACACACTGCTATTATGAAATGGGTTCCCTTTAATGTACAGATGGCAGTGTGAGACACACTTGCCACGCCCAATAGGTGCTCTGTGATCACTTTCCCGGCCTGCAACGCACCATAAATATGTTGGGTATTTTTTGTAGATTTGGAGCCTTGCGGTATTTTCTTAACGCCAAAAATAATAAATTAGTAACGATCACTCCCTACATTCAGATTGGGCCATGTACAACAATAACACAGTGGATATGCATTATTTCAGCACACAGACCTATTTAGATGGTATGTGCGGTTGGTATGCATGGTTGGTTTGCGTGGTTGGTTGGTATGGTGGTGAGCATAATTCCTTTGGTTTATATGTGGCCCCAATATCCAGAACCCCTTATTTTTGTTTAGATTTTTCGTGTAATCACTAGAGACCTCAGGCTTGCATTTCAGGAACACCACAATTTCATCTTTAGTGTGCCACCATGGGCAATTTCTCGCTGTCTTATCTACGGCAGCGAGCTATCATGTGGTATTTTTCACTAACTTATATACGGTAGTGAACTATGTCCAGGGTCTCTATTTTTGCTGACTCATGTACCTTGAGCAAAAGGCTATAACACACACAGTTAGTTATAATTGCTCATACTGAATGACATTGTGCACACAGCTGCAGCCAAAGCTTATTTTTAGCTACCTTAAAAATGACAATTGCACTGTCTAAACTTCTCCCCACATCATCAGCACTGTATTGGTAAATATAAAACACACCACCCGTCTGCTTTCAGATATTTTTGTGTATTATAAAAGTTGCATTTAAAAACGATCTCACTCTTTACAGAAATACATGAAATAGCACAGTAACAGCATTATTTGTGACACACTGAGAAGAGAGTGGCGGAGAACAAGAATTCAATTTGCAACATTAAACACGTGGGTAAAGCACAGGAATCTCCTTTCCTACACTGACTGAATATTTCCGCACACACTCAGCCCCCACAGTTCAGCAAGATAATTACCAGGCTTATTCAGCATGTAACTTCTTTGGCTGTTCGCCTTCTGGAGGGGTTCACCCAGCAAGGACAAGCATTTGCTGTCACTCAAACTGGGACTTGTTGACTGGAAATCCCAGTCTCTGCCACCAAGTTGAATCTGCTTTATGAATCAGGCATCCCCAGCTATCAACTCAGTCCTTCTCCGAGCTGTGTCAAGATGTCTCTCTCTAGCTTCTTTCTCGAGATTATACAAGAAAGCTCTGGTTACCTCCTACCAAAGGATCCTAACCAATAAAATTCTATCATGCCCTAACCAACCTCTGCACACAATGGCTTGGCTTATACAGTTGCAACTGTAACCAAACTGATTTCCTGCTTATTCGAGGTCTTTGCTTCCTGCAGTTACTGTGGACAGAACAGCAGAGCAAAAAAAATAATGACTTTCAGAGCCTGTCATTTTCCATTCATGTTGCACTGAAGAACACATTATTATTAGTGGGTTATGATCAGGTTAGTTGTTAATGAGGTTAGTTTATTAATGTTCAAATGTGTCTCTTGCAACATAGGCATTTCAGGGGAAAAATAGTGTGCATTTTGAATGTACAAATATGTGCTTTTAACTGTAAAAAAAAAATGATTTGCATTTTATATGTAAAAATCGTTTTTGACTGAATAACCTGCCCTCACTTATATGTCTATGTTACACTGGCAACACATAGCTTGAAACAATTGCATCATAGCAATGCACCAAACCCATGCAGTGGTACTGCATAAAAAAAAATATACATGCTATACATTGATCCTGTGCAGTGGTGCTGCGCTCTGTGCTCCCAAAACACGCTAAACAATCCTACACCACCCTTCCACGTTAGACTAGATACTGAAGATCCCAGGCAACTCCCAGCACCTCCAATTTGCAACTATCGTCTTCTCGTCTGGCTATGCCAAGGATGAAGCAATGCATTCACAGTGTGCCTCCCTCCCTTTGGAGGTTCTCATGAATTAGTGTACAAGGAGCCTAATTCTGGGAATACAAGCTAATGAATGGCACTGCCTAACCTTGGCTTCCTAAAAGAGTTTCAATCCAATATGGCAGGGACACTAAAACAAAATGGAAGACATTGAGAGGGGGCTTCTTTGTGCAGCAGTCAATATTTGGGCCACTTATGAACGATACCAATAAAAAGCTTCTCTAAAATTATGCATAATGAATACCAAATCCAAAGATTTGTGTGTTATTAAAAATACCTTCTCTTATGTTTTGCACATTGCACCCCCATCCTAACAATCTGGATGAACACAGCTGAATAACCTATAAAATATGGGGACAAGAAATAGCTACAAAAACACTGCCAAATACAAATAAATGCACACTACTGAGCTAACAGATATAGAATTCCCATTCTTCCAACATCAGGGGGAATGAGATGAGGCCAATTGAGAGAAGACAGCTGTGAATGTTTGCAAGTGAGAGACTACATTTAGTCAGCATGAGCTATGTAATTAATCCTGCATCAGATGGCAGGGGTTGGCTTTTGACGCCTGACCCAGTGTTTTCCTAAATATGCATGTTTCCATTCGGTGCACACATGCCAACCAGTTCCAGCAGGCCACCACTGATAAGTGTGACAGATCTTTCAATGTGATGTTATTAGCTTCATGGCATTGGCTATTAATACATCAAACAACCTCCCCTGGAATATTCTGCCCTTAGATGAAGGATGTGCACCCCCGGGGATGACTGAGAAGGGTTAGACGGGTAAAGAGGAGCTGCAAATGCTTAGGATCCAGGGCCACACAGACTCCCACAAAGCCTTAGGGAATCGACACACGAAGAGCATATGCTTAAGTGTGCCACCTTCCAGTTTGCAAAACCAATGGTTCTGCCACGTGGTGTAATGAAATCTCTGCTATATAGGTTATATAATGTTTGGGTAGCAGCAACATGTGGCTGCTTTTTTCACAGAGAGGGCCACAGAGTATCCAGGGATGGTGTTCTAAAATCATCATTCCGAGCCAGTTCAATCATCCAATTCAGATCTACCATGGTGAGCGTTGATAGGGCCTTATAGATGTTAGATGGCATATGAGAGATTTTTCTGATTACACATATGGTTAGAGCAGCCAGCCATTAACTTACATTCACATTTAGATAGTTGTACAAACCTCAGAAATGTTCTGTTTGGAAGACCATAATTTTCCTGCAGTCGGGTAAAGGGGAGCTTACTCGAGCAGACCACACCTGATTAAAATATAGTGTACCTTTTGTCCTCCAAGCCGACCAATGTACACATTTACTGGTGATTTTCACATTGTTACTGCGCCGGATTTAGGTAGCTTAATTTTATATCCTGTACCAATTTCTCAACTTTGCAATGATTTACATGTAAATTAAATCGGCCCACCCCTTGAAAGGCCAGACTATCCATCAGCTGCGGAATGTCCCCTGTTTTATACAGGGATGCTAGGATTGACTCCAGATCATACCATACTGGGAGCAATGACAGATCTGCCTCCGAACACCAAGCCACACCATGGCTAATTCCAAATGCATTCAAGTATCTTTTAAAATTATATAATCCGACCCATGCGTTAAATGTAATTGCAGTCTATTTATATAAATTCAGGGTCTCTATCTTTTCAACGGGAACCTAACCTGTATTTTTCTGGTTGCCAGCAAGTAAATAGGTTGGCCAATCAAGGGGTAACATTGCTAGGATATATAAAATCATAGAAGAGATATACATCTTTATGGTTTCTACATACCCCAACCAGGATAGAAGTTGCGGGACCACTTATTTGCTAGGCTCTCAAATGTATCTCTAATTGCTTCCTTACTGAGTTTTATCATATCACTTACAGTAGCAGACATCACCGACCTCATCACTACACATGACCTTGACACCATCTAAATCACTGAAACCTAGCTGACATCCACCTCCACCCACATCCTAGACGTCTTTGTCCATGACGGTTACAGCATCCAAAACAGAGACCGGCCAAACAAGACAGGCAGAGGCCTAGCACTCATACACAAGACCTTGTGGCCCTGCATCAGACTTGACGTCAACAACATTGGCTCCTTCATAATCCTCTAATGCCACTTCCTGCTCTCCCTGATGGACACAGTCACCTTCCATCTCATCTGCAGACCACTCAAACCCAACATCACCTTCATCAGAGACTTCACTGACCTGGTCCCCAACATGTCCTCACACACGAAAACAACATCTTCCTAGGAGACTTCAACCTCCAAGGCAACAAGGTCACCAAACTGATGAAGGAAGCTCTCCTCAGCCTCACACAACACACGAAAGACCCAATACACGAGAACAGTAACATCCTCAACCTAATCAGCACACTGTCTTCCCTCCACTATAACTCTCCTTTCCAGCATAACTGGTCTGATCACTTGGCTGTGCCTTTCAACATCCTGTACACCTGCCAAGTCAACCACTGCCAGCAGAAACCCAGCAGACAAACCTTCAGGTCCTTCAAGAACATCCCAGTGGAATCCCTCACAGAAGTCCTCGCCAACGTACACCGTACATGGACCAAACACCCCCAACAGAACTGCGACTACTGGAAGCACTCAATGCCACCCTCTCAGCCTCCATCTACCAACATAGGCCTCTGAAACAACGCACATGCAAACCAAAACTGTCAGCATCTTGGCATACGCAAGAACTCAACCTCAGCAAAAGCGTAATCAGGAAACAAGAGAAAACCTGCTCCCGCTCCAGGAGTGCATTTGATCTGGCACTCCTCAAGGAACTATGACAGCCGACAACAAAAGCAGAGCATTCTTCAAAGCGGTCAAGCAGTGGGTCAACCAGCTACCCAACCCTGCCATTCCACACTCCATTAAAAACTCCACTGCCATCAACACCTTGTTCATCGACAAAATCAGCAAGATTCGCTAGCATATAAACACCAGGTCTGCAGTCACAGACCCATCTCATGTCCCTCCTCTCAAAATCTCCACACCCAAGACATCATTCAAGACACTCTCGAACAAGGGCGTTGCTAGGGGGGGCTAAGAGGGCTATAGCCCCTGATCTTGTGGTTGTAGCCCCGGATAGAATCTCAGGAGCTACAGCCAAAATACTAGCTAGCCCCCAGTCCCAACAGTTCCGACATCAGCTTAGCCTCGGGTCTTTTCCAGACCTGGCAACTCCCCTGCTCTCGACAGAGGACCTGCTAGAAATCCTGGCTGCCGTCAAAGCCACAATGTATACAGATGACATCCTCCCAGCATCCAACCACAAGACCCTCCCCGCAGATGCTCTCCTTCCCTACTTGGAGATCATCAACAGCTGCCTAACTCAAGGCGCCTTCCCCTCGACCCTAGAAACAGGACACATTCTCCCTCTACTAAAGAAACCCATTCTGGATCGTGACAACCTAGGTGACTATTGTCCCATCACCCATCTTCCCCTCCTGGGTAAGATCACTGAGAAAGTGGTATCCGCACAACTGTAGCAACACATCAACACCAGCAATCTCCTACAAACCTCCAAATCTGGATTCAGACCTAGATGCAGCAGAGAGACAGCAACCATACAGGTGGCAGGTGGTGGACAACGGCCTCAACATCCTTGATGGCAGCCACCCCTGCCTCCCAGTTCTACTCGACCTCTCGGCCCCTTTCGACACAGTAAACCACCAGGCCCTTACAGACATCCTACATCAGCACACGGGGATCAGCAACCTTGTCCTATGGTGGTTCAAGTCCTACCTCGCCAACCGCAAGCAGTTTGTTCAGATAGACTTTAGATCGCCAATGCTACCTGTCACCTGTGGAGTCCGACATAGTTCCCATCCTCTTCCCAGTGATCTTCAATCTATACATGGAGCTGCTGGGAGCCCTCCTAGCCACACACAACATCAACATCCACCAATACGCTGATGACACACAGCTTTACCTCAAGATCGAATCCAGCAAAGGCATCCATAGGCTAAAAAACTGCCTCTTGCTGATCCAGTCTTGGATGTCCAATGCATACTTAAAGCACAACCCCTCCAAGACCGAATTCCTGCTACTCACCAACAACACCAAACACCCGGACATACATACTTGGCCATCAACCATGAACTCTGAGGACCTCACACCCAAACTCACTTCCTACGCCAAGTGCCTTGGGTTGCACATCGACAAACAACTCGAGACTCGTGAATCTTGGGGAAATCTAAACCCGTGTTTTACCATATATTATGCCAAGGGCTGCCTGATCAGGTACAGAGACAGCTCAAGAAATTGGTAGGAATCAAGGCCAAACCTTTGTCTGAAATACAGTTGTCCATAGAGCACTATTGCAGACTGCTGCAAGAGAAGAATCACAAAAAAGAGGCTAAACGAAAAGGTAAAGAAGCAAAATTACATCCACAACAAAGTAATCAGGGCAATAATGGGTTTTGCCCCAGAGGGAGAGGATTTAGAGGAAGAGGATAGCAGAGTAATCAGGGAGGTTTTCAAAACATGAAAAATGGCAATCAGGATATGTCAAATGGACAAATGATCAGACCACCACCAATATGTTGGGTGTGTCGGATGACAGGGAATATATCACACACAGGCAGAAGTCAAGGGATGATATGATATGATATGATAGGTTATTTATAACGCGCTTAATACCCAGAGGTTTCTAAGCGCGGACCCAGGGATCGAACCTGTGTTGCTCCGTGTCATCTTGTTTACAAGTCGAGCACGCTGCCGCTGAGCTATCCTCCTGGGACATCAAATGCAAAATGAACAAGGAACAAGAACAAGGAACAAGAGCAGGTATGGTGAATCCACTTGTGTTTTTACAACAGGGATGAAATGGAGTTTCACAGAATCACACGGTACAACAGCAAAAGCCAAGAGCACAACAAAGCTTGCACCCTCAGAATTTGATGAGTTTTCCACAAGGACAGTCTCTAAAGTCACTGATGCAACTGTCACAGACAGTAAGTGCAGGACAGGCTGTGAACTCTGGAATGAGAGCTAACACTGGTGATGGGGGAAGTCCATTCACGCAAAATGGGACAAAGTTGTATATGGACTAGGACAGCTCACTGGCAAACCTCATGTGTTCTATCCAGCAGTGACACCAGACCCTCACCAGGAGCAAAGGGTGGATGTTTTTAAAGGGGATAAAGAATATTCCTTCTTAGTTGACAAGGGTGCAAAACATTTGTGTATACGTGAAGGCAAGTTTTCCTTGTCTGACGATGCTATAAATACTCAGGGCTTCACGGGTGCTACAAGTCATGTTCCTTTTACAGATGTACTTCCAGTCTCTATAGGAGAATGTGATATGAATGTACCACTGTTATATTCAAGACAAACCCCAGTAAATGTCTTGGGACGAGATCTAATGACAAAGTTAAACATGACAATCTCGTTCACAGAGACAGGCATAGTATGTTCAACTCCAGGAATGCACTATTTGAACGTATGCGAGATGATTAGAGCATACGCAGGACACACAGCTATGAGAGCTATCCCATTAGAGCCAGAAATATTTGCATATGGAGTATGTGTGCTAAAGGCAGGGCTGCCAGGCCTTGCAGACAAAGCCATGAGGACCCCAGATGAATTTCTCTTTAGGGCAAGAATACCTATGCACGAGGAAAAGGGACAAGTATTTCCCTTGATGATACACACAGCCATAATCCGAGGGAAAATGGCGTTGATCGATGTTTGTGATGATGAAATGGAGCACAGTAATCGCTGTTGAAGAAGGGTACAGATTGACTGACATCACTGATGACGATATGTTTGACGAGCAAGCGGATGGGGAAGAAACAACAGTTGAGGTAAATCTTACTTTCAGGGTGAAAATGATCAAAAGAGAAGTGCCTCAGAGAATGATGTTGGCACTGATACGTCCTGAATATTTCGAATATGACATGGCCCCTATGATGTAGGCTCATTGAAAAGAGTCGTAGAAGTAAAAATTAAACTGAAGCCAGGAGCAATTCTAAAGAAAGCACAACAGTATCCCATGTCTAGGGAGGCAGATGAAGGAATTTTTAAGACAATTTCAGCTATGATGGAACAGGGCATCTTAGTGATGTCAGAGTCGTCATGCAACACCACAGTTTATCCGATTAAAAAATCAAAGGGAGGGTATTGGAGACTATTTCAAGATTTACGCCTGGTAAATGATATTGTAGAGGCTGAGTTCCCCTTAGTCCCTCACCGGGCTACATTCTATGTAATATACCTGTTGAGGCAAAATGTTGCACTGTGATTGACTTGAAAAATGCATTTTATAAAATCCCATTGCACATTTAGAGTCTCAAGATCTGACGTCATTTAAGTTCAGACAGATGTGTCTGAAAAGCACGAAGCTACCCCAGGGGTACTGTGAGTCTCCTTTAATTTTTAACAGAGTCCTGCAGATGGACTTAAGCAATATTGCATTAAAAAGTGCTGTCTTGCAATATGTGGATGACATCTTATTTGCAGCACTACTGAGGAAAGATGCAGACGCAATTCTATTCAGCTATTGACTATATTGGCTGAAAAAGGATATGAAGTTGACAATGAAAAGTTACAATATTGTCAACAAGAAGTGCTGTACATAGGCCAGCTGATCTCATATGAGGGCAAAAGGGTTACCCTGGAAAGGGCTGAAGCCATACTGAGCACAGCTAAGCCACGCACGATAAAACAGATGCAGAGCATTTTAGGTCTTTGCAATTATGTCAGGGAATGGGTCTTTGACTACAGCTCATATACCAAGCCCTTGTTACAGGCCCTAAAGAAGGCCCAGGTGACGAAAGGAAAAATTGAATGGTCTGAAACCATGGTAAAAGGGTTTACTGAACTCAAGAGAACCATTTTAACGGCACCAGTTTTAAGGATTCCCAATTATGCAGAGGAATTCTACTTGTTTTCACACACGAATGTCAGCGTTATGACGGCAGTGCTTACACAGAGAACCACATTGGGGTACAAGGCCCTGGCATAATACAGTGGGAATTTGAACCCAGTGATGAGGGGCGATTTCCCTTGCGAGCAAAGTTTAGCTGCCGCAGCGTTCGCCCTAGAGAAGGCCACAACCATTGTGATGGGACGCTCCATGACCTTGTACGTCGACCACACACTATTTGCCATTTTAGAGAAACCAAAGGGCACATTGACATCGCAGAGAGATTCTGCCTGTGAAGTGATCATATCGAATCCATCGATTAAGATAGTTTGATGCAAGATAGTGAACACAGCTATGTTCATAGCAGAACCAGTCACTGAAGGAGAGCCAATACATGATTGCGCAAATTATGAAGAATTTTATGATGAGATTCCCAGAGTGAAAGAAAATGCATCGGCAGAAGGAGAAATTGTCTTTGTTGACGGTTCCTCGAGAATTTATCAAAACGATGGGCAAAGATATACAGGCGCTGCTGTCATGAAGCACACAGCAAATGGAGAATTTCGAGTATTCAATAGTGCACAATTACCATCTCACTATTCAGCACAGGCTGCAGAATTATTGGTGGTGATACTCGCGATAGAGAATCACACAGGCCAGGAAGTAACGGTGTACAGTGACTCTGCCTATGTGACATGAACAGTACACGCAGGCTTAGCAAGCTGGAAAAGGAGGGACTACCTCCAAGCCGACGTCACACCAGTGCAGCACGTAGTCCTATTGGATAGGCCCATTAAGGCACTGCAGCTCCCAATGGGCATAGCGGTTGTGAAATGCAGCGCCTACACCCAAGGGACAGATTTTATTTCACGGGGGAATCAAGCAGAAGACACAGAAGACAAGCGCATGGCATCCAAGGGCGAGACCATCATGGATGTGGAAATCACTGATGTGAACGAAAAAATGATTGTTGCACAAAGTGAACCTGAAAGCTATAATAACATGGGGCAAACCCATATAATGGAACTCCAAGAGGAGGCACCACAGGAGGAGAAGAATCTCTGGAAGTGGCAAGGGGGTTTGTTAAACCCCTCCGAAAGCTTGTGGTGACAAGACAGCACTGGTAAACCAGTAATGCCTACAGCCCTGTTAAAAATAGCTTTGGAACAGTTGCACTATCCAGTGCACATGACAAAAGAGAATCTCGCGGCAACACTCACTGAAGACTGATTTATGCCGAACTTAGAAGAGCACGTTTCATTTTTTATGGTGAACTGTATAATCTGCCAGCAGTTCACAGCTGGGCACACACTAAAAGTAATTGGAGGAGTCATCCCAAGGCCCAATTGACCTTTTCAGCACTTTCATGTCGATTACATCGATATGATTCAAGTATGTAACGCATACAGGTATCTAATTGTTGTGGTATGTCCATTCTCTAGATGGATAGAAGCAGGTCCATGTACACACCCAGACTCTACCTGTGCGGCCATATTTCTAGTGAGAGAGGTATTACCCAGGTGGGGAGTATGTAAAGTCATGAGATCAGATAATGGGGCTTACTTTGTCAACAAAGTTTTTGAACAGATTAGCCTGTTGCTTGGTATAAAGCACAAGTTCTCGTTGGCGTATTACCCGCAAGGTAATGGGGATTTGTGGGAAGCTTAATGGCTTGTTAAAGGAAAGGACAGCCAAGTTGAAGCTTACTCTAAGAAAGGGGTGGTTAAACTGCCTTCCATCGGCACTGTATGCACTCAGAAACCAACCTGGTTCTGACCATCATCTTAAGCCGCATGAAATAGCAACAGGGAGAAGGATGCGTACTCCCCTGACCCCCCGAGACAGAGATAGATGTGATGCCCAGCCGACAAGAGAAATATTAGGGTCTGAAATGCAAAATGACTTGAATTGCATGACATCTTGTCTTACTGTAATTTCAGGCCAGCTGCAGCGACGACGAAAAGGGTGCAGGGCAGCACAGAACACAGAAGGAGATACTACTGCAGGCAAAGCTCAGAGTCTATGTGTTCCATCAATCTTCTCTGGAGACACCGTCCTGGTGAAGAATCACACGAGAAAGAAGTGTGACGAGCCAAGGTTTAACAGTGCCTTTACAGTGGAAGACGTCACTCCCTCTGCAGTAAAGTTACAAGGAAGAAGAGCTTGGATCTTTTTGGGTGACATCAAGCCATACATCAGAGAAGGCCCCCTGCCCGCACCCCAACGCGTAGCGACTACAGACGACGGGGAAGAACCACAGCACATGCACACAAGATCCATGTCGAGGAAGAAGGATGCATGGCCAGAAGCAAAGCAAAGACAAGGAACTTTTGTGCAAAGTTGTGACTTCATTTAGGACATTCCTCTGAGCAAAAAAAAAAGACAAAAAGGACATAAAAAACGGGTACTCTGTGCATCCTAGTTGCAGGGTGAAGAAGAAAAGTGCGTGTATAAGCAACAACAAAGTCTGTTAACTTTGGACTGAGGCACACTGAAGCCTTGATAAGAAAGGGAGAAGCCAAATTTTGATTGAGGACAAATAAATTGGAAGAAAATACAGTATCCAGATTCTTTCAACACAGAGACTTTGTTCATACTCACTTATGGTGTCTCACAGTATGACATCACTAAGGACGTTTTGATATATTTCGAGTTAGTATTGAGATCATTCCCGTCACTGGTGCGGAGGCTCACCAGCATCACTGAATTCCTTCAAGATCCTGAAAACAAAAAGACGATAAGGAGGCTCCTCACTGTGATTGCCAAGCAGTTCCTCCTGCTTCTGGTGTACAGTGAGAAAAAACCTAATGTCCGAAGCAGAGGAAGAAGCGTATAGGCTTATCAATGCACTGTTCTTTCGCCTAATTGAAGACTGTCCAGATATTGTCGGAAGAACCACGGACGTTTTGAAATTTCTTTGAGATCCAGCAAACACATAACGTCTAAGTATAATCCTGAACGGAATTATCATCCAAGTTGCTCTCGACACACATCGAAATTGCAGAAACTGCTCACAGTGAGTGAGGGTAAACAGTTCCAAACTTCAGCAAGACAGGACAAATGTCCCTGTCACCAGAAGATAGCAGACTGGCAAGCAATGTCTTTTTTCACCTAATCGAGGATTTCCCAGAACTTGTTGGAAGACCCGCCGGTGTTGACGTCCTCACATTCATCAGAGACCAAACTAATTCTATGCAGATGAGCATGCTCTTGCATGGTATTGTGATGCAAGTCCAACTTTCTAACCATCAACAGAACTATCTGAGAAGATTTTAAACTTTCCGCCGAGGGACAGACCGAGAAGGTACTGACAGAGAATTCACAGTTGTTATGCTGACAAGAACGACATGTCTTCTGGAGTGAAGCAAATAAGAGGCATAGACTGGGAACTCGTGTACTTTGAACATGCACAATAAAGAGACTTGCTGAATCATTACTCAATTTTGACATTCCCTCATACGTAGAAAAAGAAACTGCATCCAGAGACAATAGACAATCCATTGTTTAGGCAAAGAGGGACAATAGTTTTAGTACCTGCAACCCACATGCAGAACCTGAAGAATCCAGAAATAATATTGTCTAAGAGTGTATTAAAAGTTAGTATCTTTCAACAGATGATTGAGATGTGGAATCAAAGTAGCAGCTTTGTCCTCCCTCAGGGGGAGAGAGGCTCTTATTTTTCCGGAACTAAATGCTGTAGATTAACTTATAGAGGTATCATGTATTTACATATTATATTCATCATTGTTTTACTGTCACTGATGATTAGAACTACATGTTTTATTGGTGCACAAAGCGTTCTAATTGCAGTGCACCCACCTAATGACGCACGCATGAAACCTACAAAAGCACCCAGACCTTACATAGTCATTCCAGTCCCTAGAAGGTCTGATAGCGGAATGAGTAAACTTGAGATGGATGTGATTAGCAATTCCACACACACATTTCTGTTAACAAGCAAATTGAAAAGCCAGAGACAGGTTGAGCAGAGTATGAATGAAAGAAGGTTACTGACAACCACATGCATGCAAACGATGAATGCATCCACACCAGGCCTAGTGTCAATAATTACAGAACCACAGGCCAAAGAAGAAAGGAAGGTTGGACAGCCAACATTGAGAAGCTCTATGATCAGCAAAGTTAAAAGCCAAATAGAGAAGGCTGATCTCCTGAAGAGACAACATGTGTTGTAGAAGAAACCAAATGAAATAACAGTAATGGAAACTCTTGATACAGCATTGATGGATGCAAGAGCAAGCCCGGTGAAAATCTCACAGGCACAGATAATAGCAGAATCAATATGGTCATTCATAACCAGAACCAAGAAGATAAAAGTGGAAAAAGGAAGAATTGCCAACTTTTGCCTGCTCATTGGTGCAGATGAAGAGGCCTGCACCATGGACCGGGATACCTGAGAATCCGCCAGCAAGAAGAAGCCATACGGATGCATTCAAGGATGTAGTTATAGCAAACTACATGAAAACCTTAAGAATCAAGAGTAGCATAGCAAGAGAGGACAGTGAACTAAATGACTACTTGGACAGCACAGCACATTTGGGAAAGAACATATGGTACCAACATATGAAATAAGTTGGAAGACAGAGTTCAGAGGGGGAATGCTTTGTTTGTGCACTCCTACCTCACAGCATGGGGAAGTCAAAGATCTTTGCAGTTGTAGAAATTGATGTCCAGACAGCACACTGTCTATCATATGTGGCAATGTGCAAGACCAGAGGCCACTTCATGGGAAGTGACGCCCCACTGAAATGGGCAACTGAAACAACTGATCCAAATGAAGATGATTATATCCAGGACATAAAGACAAGAAGCAATGGAAAGACAAAACACATTGTGATCAGATATGAGAAGCCTGGTGTTAAAGGAGCAGAAATCAGAAGAGAAGCGAACCAGAAGCTAAATGTCCATGGAAAAACTCCAGAAGAGGCTCGAAGTTGGAAGAACAGAGGCCAAATGCAGATTTGGGGAACAGTGCTTTCACCAGACGTTTGGGAGAAAGGAGTAGTGATTTGCAAAGCATGGATGGCCATTGTTTGCTACCAAGGCACAATTGACATAGTACAGAACGGATGCAAGCCATTGTGGCCAAAGCTTGCAACACTGCTAACATGGGTCGAGGACAGAGGAGGACCCTTGCAGATAGTGCCACTGGAACGCCCAAAATTCTGCTTCAGGAATAATGGCACTAGGAAGATGGGAGAGAATCAAAACTGTGGACAAGTCTTTGATGCTCCAGGAATGGTACATGGAACTGCAGTGATCATGGATCATTGTTGGGCATGTGGGTCCAAAGCATATATCCGACTGCCGAGAAACTGGGAGGTATATGCACAATAGTGAATGTCCACGTTCCAGCCTTGGTGATTCCAAAAAGTGACCTGAACATTCACAGCTTCCCGAAAGCAAATGCTCACCTTAGGAAGAAGAGATCTGTGGAAATGATGAATCGAATGAAGTGAGAGAATTACTTTTCTGCCAAATCAGAAGAAGCCCTTCATGCAATCCCATATGAACACAGACTGTTTAGACTCACCTCATCAGTTATAGTCAAATCTCGAAATGTTAAGGGTGTTACCACCCCGACTTTGGCTAGTTGTATGAAATAGCTGATGACCAAGACTAATGACCTTGACGGCCCTGAAACTCTGATAGGTTCATACAATTATGAGATTACTAAAATGCTTGCTGAACACGCCCCCATAAAAGATAAAGTTGTTAGAGACCTACCAAATTGCCATAAATGGTTTTCTCCTATCTTGGCAGTGATGAGGACACAAAAAAGACAAGCCGAACACGCCTGGTGGAAGAATGGCTCTACGGAAAATCTCCTGGCCTGAAAATCTAAAGAGAAGGTCTACAAGAGTAAATTTGCTGAGGCAAAAAAAAACATTTTATAATGACCAAATTAATTCAGCCGGGGATCAGACGAAAGAACTCTTTTGCCTCTTTAGATCATGGGAAAAACCTGCTGCCTCTAGTCCCTCTATTAAACCAACAGCAGACGACTGTAATCAAGTACAGAGGGCTTTTGCTGACAAATTGCAGAAAGCACAAGATAAAATCAAGAAGGAGGCTCTGGTACCCCTAGCAGCAGTTCTGACCACTAATCAACATTCAATCGAGACATCAAAAACAGATAATAATCCCCAAATAGAACCATTGAATCAGAGCCCCGTAATTCATACTCAACTGGAGCAGCCTACTGGGTTCAGGTTTAAGGAATCCACAACAATGGACATGCTCAAAATACTTAAAACCATGCATCCTACCAGCTGTCCTGGAGAGTTGCTTCCGTCCAAGCACATATTGGAAAATAAAGAGCTGTTTGCCCCTTTTTTATGTAGATTTGTGAACTCATCCTTTCAAAGAGGTTTTATTCCCTAGTCCATTAAGAGTGTGGCAGTCACACCGTTGTTAAAAAAAAGCAGGAAAGGAACCCACTGATGCAGCAAACTTGAGACCGATTACAAATACCTTGTTTTTTCTTAAGCTTGTTGATAAAGTGGCTATTTTATACAATTACAATCTTAAGTCCAGGCTACTGGTATATTGCATGCAAAACAGTCAGGATTCAGGAGTTATAATGGTACAGAAAGTGCACTCCTGGACCTACAGACATATATGCTCTCCAAGTTGGAGCACAGCAAGTCGGGGCTGCTGATGTTGTTAGATCTGTCAGCAGCCTTTGACTTTCTAGATCATAAAATATTACTAGATCGGATGGCAACCGTTGGAGGTCTTTCTGGGGAGGCCACTACCTGGCTTAGATCTTTCCTAGAGGGACGCCAGTCACCTGTATATTGGGGAGACAGTGCGTCCGACTCACAAACCATAGCATGTGGAGTGCCACAAGGGGCATGTATTTCCCCGCTGCTTTTTAATATTTACACCCTTCCACTATGCAGTGACCTTGGACGACTTCAGATATTTTTTTGTAATTATGCTGACGATTTTCAGTTGGTGTTAGAATTACTGGCGACCATGAGAAGGACCAACAGATGCTGAATGGGGTCTAAAATATGATAAAATGTTGGATGTCCACTAATTGACTCTGTTCGAACATGGCCAAGACTGAGCTTATGCTCTTTGGTCCCCGGCAGATAGAAACCAATTTGGCCCAAAGATCTGCCAACTTTACAATAGACGGCAGCCAAATCAAGGTAGCCCAGAAAGTGAAAACATAGGGCGCATACATGGAAGCAAACTTAGATTGCAAAGCCCACATATCTGCCATTACTATCAGCACTAACTACCACCTAAAAGTGCTTAGGCAGGTAACACCAATGATTTCTGTGGAAAATCGTACCAAACTTGTGAGAGTGGTGATCCTTCCACGTATCAATTACTGCAATGGACTCTTAGTAGGTGCAAATAAGGCCAAAATCCAACAGCTGCACAAAATCCAAAATGCAGCCATATGCATCATCTTCCAGATGTAAAGATCAGAGCCAACGACCATGGCTAGGAAAAAATTCCATTGGCTTCCAGTGGCAGCTAGAATGCAATTTAAATTGTTAGCCACATGCCATAAGTTCATTTTCGGTGATGCCCCAGCATACCTGAAGGATAAGGTTAAACTCTATCAACCTAAGAGAAACCTACGATCCGCTGAAGGCTTCCTATTTGAATCACATTAGGTAATTAGAACCCGAGTCCTCGGTCGCGTTTTCCATGTTCAACGGACTAAGGCATGGAATGTTTTGCCCCTACAACTACGGAAAATGGAGAATCATCTTACCTTCCGTAAACAACTGAAAATGATCCTCTTCAATTAACCAACTGTCTAAATTCTCCTTTCTACTTTTCTATCTCTCGGCGCCTGGATGCCTACGGGCTTTGGTGCGGAACAAGGCCAATAACAATAACAATAACAGTGTTCATAACAATCTTCTTGCCACGAAATCAGGTTGGAGCAAATACTAAATGGTTGCAGATAACCAGATGGGAATTACAGCAGACCATTAACACAACCATAAAAGGTTTCAACGCAATAAAGGAAGAGCTAAGAGAGATTCGACTGATGACCCTCCAGAACAGATATGTCCTTGACATGATCACAGCCATGGATGGAGGTGTTTGTGCAAAAATCGGAGGATCATGTTGCACATTTATACCTTCTCACGATGATGAAAATGGAACTCTAACAGAAGTGATAGGTATGCTGACGAAACAACAGAACCAAATGATTGATGAAAATGACAAAGTGGACGACGACAGTTGGTTTGGATCACAATTTTCATGGGTTCCACAATGGATGACAGACACAAATTCCTAGGAGACCTGCTAGTGATGATATTGCTCGGATTTTGTGTTATCAAGATAATGATCTCACAGTGCCAAAAAACTGTGAAAAAAGCAATAGGGATGAAGATCATGATTGATGTCGTACCGGGATGGAAGCCCAAAGACCTGACTGATGAAGAAATAAGAGACTTTGTTAAGGCCAGCATTTATGCACCAGAAGGAACAACGTTTCTATATCACAAGAAGCATAGAAATTATGTGGGAAGATGGATTGATTGCAGCCCAAATGGACAATATCAACTAATGACGTGGAACAAAGATGAACACGTAAGAACAGCAGGAAGTTTAAAAGGAGTTATGAAAATATGGACCCCAAAGAGACATTTCTTCAGACCATCATGTATAGACCCAGAAGATGAAAAAGAAATGGACCCAGGCGATGAAGTGAAAGCGAATGCAGAGGATCCAAAGAAGAGGGATACAAAGGAAGAGATGAAAGTGGCCCAGAGGGGGGAGTATAGAGGAGGTCCCAAGTACGACCCGCACTCCAACCGTCCATTTTGAAATACCAGGAACATTCATGCCAAAGTATGTGACGTATGATGAGCAAATAAACCAGCAGAGAGCCGCAGTGGGGCTCTGTCCAATACCTATCAGAAGAACATCATCTATTGAAGTACCGACACCAAAGAAAACATGGACAGTAAGGTACCCCATTGATAAAGCCATACCAACAAATAAAATGAAATGAAGATCATCTGAGTACAGTCCTTGAAGAAGCCAAAAGATCTTAATGGAAGACGAATGGTGACATCACAAGAACTCGGACTGACTCACATATGGAATGTATGACGACCTGAGAATGACGTAAAGAGACGAAATGCCATGGACAATGGACATTGTGAACCTAAAGTGAAAGGACGATGTCAAATGTAAGAAGCTTATGCCATGAGCATGATGAAGGTATCCGACCAGTTTACGCATGTACATATGCTTGGAACCGCGAGAAAGCTAAGAAAATCATGCAGCTTGCTATGATTAGTAGTAAAACAGATTGCGGCAAGTGCCATCTATACATGTCTACCTCAAAAGAAGCATGTTATATAAGTATACTTCCACTATGCACAAGAAGCAGAATCAACCAAAGGTTACTAGAGGCCACACGAATCAAGAATAAAAGGCAGAAACAAAACTCAGCAGAGACAAATCTTGCCAAAAAGCCAATGTCGAATCAGCTAAAATAGATGAACAGTAGCTAAAATTAATGAAGCAAGGAACAGAATATCCTGCTCAGAAAGGTCGAGATAAGAAACCGAAGGCAGGTGGTGGACAAAACGAAAATCAAATACATGAATTACATGGAGAAGAAGGCGATTTCACGGTGTCTGAATCACGTGACCAGCCGAGCGAGAAGAAGTGTGACTTGGCGTGGTGCCTTTCAAAGATATCAGAACTTTTCCAGACAGAGATGCAGTCTCGAGGCCAACCACAGTGAAATAATTGACACATGACCACTAAAGTGATAATTGAGTGTAACAATAATTGGAGGAAGACCGGGGGGGCTGGTGGGCACCCGGCACCTAACCGACCATTCTGCATGCTGCTAGGCAAAGTGGAAAAGTATGAATGGGGTTGCTGCCAACCCAATAATAGTGGACCAAGTAATCTAGGGTCCTATAGTTGGTAGAACCAATGGGACGTTGTGCTTTTAGTGACTTTACAGTAGCCATTCTTTAAGGTAGGGCTTAGATGTCCCATCTGACAGTGTTCTACTAATCCCCTTACTCCGTTACCATATACAGATATAGTACCTATATTAAAGTTACCTTCCGAGAATCAATAGAATTGCATGCCCATTTTTAAGCGTTACACGTCAGTGATGACAAGTTTTTCGCATAAATGATGTGTTTCTTATGAAGTTCGTTGGAGTTGTGAAGCGAGAAGGAAGATCACGCATCTGCTGATATTCATGAAACTCCACATTTTTTGTACTTGTCATTAACCGGACTCCCTTTGCCAAACCTTTGAGTTGTCATTATTGATTGATGCTTGAGTATTAATCTGCATCCCCATCCATCTCACGGAAGCTGGTATTCCATCTTAAAGTGCCATTGGGCAACCGCCAGCTTTATGGGCCTGTTGGGGTCCTGGTGCAGATCGTCACCAACAAGTCACCTAGCTACTTTGCGGAGAAACTCTACATATCCGGCGGACAGCGCACCACAAGGAGCCAGGACATGTGCAGACTTGAAATCTGCCACTGCAAAAAGGAAAGGACCAGAAAATAAGCCTGCTCTGCCTACACCCCAAGACTATGGCACCTCCTCCCCATCAGCATCAGACTCACCCCCAAGCTCCTACAATTCAGAAAAGAACTCAAGATCCACCTCTTCAAGGAGTCTATCCTCCTCAACACTTAGGCCAAACATGTCATCCGTTGTGCTACCGCACTCGCTAGACGATACCCGCCCTCCCCTCCCCGCCACTTAGTTTAGCAATACCTGTCCTCTGTCCCCCTCTGTTACCTACCCACCTCTTACACTCACCTGGTATCCACGGGGATGCCACCCAGCCCTGGTTGGATGATTTGCACTCTCGAACCCTCTCCCTTGGTAAGGCCTCTGGTTAAAGATGGGTCTGCAATATAGGAGAGGTGGATTCAATACCAGATTGGGCCTCATTACACGGACGGCGGTAAGGGTTAACGGTCACCGTTAATGGCAACGGTGACCGTTAACCCTTACCGCCGTACTACGAGGTCACTTTGCGGGTTGGAGGATTTAACGCCTGCTTCTTGCAGGCGTTAAAATCCAACCCGCTAAGGGACCTCGGAGCTAATTACGGCACCGCAAAATTGCGGTGCCGTAATTAGCGCCTTCCCCATTTCCATAGAGCCCTATGGGGCAGAAATGGGAATGGGGAAGGGCAATGGCGGAAAGGGGATTTACCACCCCTCCAACCTTGGAATGGGGCGGTAAATCCCCTTTCCGCCAAGGCGGTGCCGGTATTTTACCGGCATGAGCCATGGTGCTAATAGCGCCATGGCTCACCGCCTACCGTGTAATGAGGCCCATTGTCTTTATGTTTTCCCACCTCCCTTGGCCTCAACTCCTTCCTCCCCCATGGGCCCTCTCCTCACCTTAATATTGTAAAAGGTGGATTCTCTGTCCTGCTCCTCGTGGCAGGGGAGCGTAGATGTGGGGGGAGCGAGCAGTGACCAAGTTACTTCACTGGTGGAAGCCCCCCTGTGGGAAACCAGGCCTGCTGTGACTCTGTAGGTTTGCTGCATTGCAGTCTTTATATGCAGTTCTTATGTTCCTCTTAGTTTGAATAATTATGTCTTGCTTCTTTCCTTTTAGGTATGGAAAGGTATTTTGGTGTTGTCATGCAGTTTGAAGATGAGCATGGGCCATTAGGCGAAAGCACAGTGTGCGCGCTGCTGTCCGGTGAGTAATGCGAGATGCGCGGCACTGTTTCGCCTTTTATATTGCTAACCTGTATCTTTTCTCTCCTTGCAGGTTGCGATGTTCCTCGCCGAGCACCGTAATGTTCCAGCAATGATACTGACCAGGAGATGACTAACCAGGTAAGAATTGTGTGGCTTTCTTCTTTCGGGAGGAAACGTGAGTAAACGCTTACTAATGCTGTCTTTCTTTCTCCTCTTTCCAGGTTATGGCTTTCCAGGATGCATGCAGTGCTGGATGATGGAGTTCGTACCTTCAGGTGAGTGGAACTGAAGTCGGCAATGGATTGAAGACAGGTTACTGTTCCAGGTAAGTTTCGTAGTGTTCTTTCTCTCTCTGCAGGTCCTTGGTTTCAGTAAACTGGCATCAAAGAACTGGACACAGTGAGTGTTACGCTGCCCACAGCAGAAAAACGCAAAGCATGTTCTGCTGTTTGGGTGCGGTTTAAATAGTCTCAGGTAAAGTAGTCCAGGTAAAATAGTCCAGCCCTGCCACATCCAAAGTAGTCCAGGTAAAGTAGCCCCAGGCCTGCCACACCCAAAAGACTAGACCGCATTGCTCAGTCCCTTGTAACTGAGCTATGTGTGTGCGTCCATGTTGGCTGAACCCCCCAAGTTAAATAATCCCAAGTAAATAGTCCCATTCTAATGTTGGTCTTCATGATGGTTATGAACCTAGCGCCAAAGGCGCCAGGACTGACTCCAAGAGAGTCTTGGATGAGGTTTTAAGGCCTTTGACCTGGCCCTAACTGGAAGGCTGACTTGCCAGTGAGGGCCAGGGGCAAGGGTCATGACAGCTCTCCCCCCCAAGGCTCCTCGTACGGTGGCACTTCTGCCTGGTCCTGGTTTTGCTGGGTAATTTTGATGGAACTTTTTAATTAAGTGAGGTGCATGGATGTATTCACTAGGTTCCCATGATATGTCTTGAGGGCCGTGTCCCTTCCAATCAACTACTAAGTAGTATAGTTTGGATCTGGTGTATTTTGAGTCTAGGATATCCTTTATTTCAAACTCTGGTTCTCTGTCAACTAATACTGGGTTTGGTGGTGTTGTAACCCGAGTACCGGGTTGTACCGGTTTCAGGAGTGATGCGCGAAACACAGGATGAATCTGCATATTGGGTGGTAGGGCTAATTTAACTGCCACTGGATTTATTATGGATTCAATAGAATAAGGTCCCAGGTATTGGGGATGAAAGGTCTGAGTCCCTTTTATGGGAACATATTTTGATGCTAACCAGACCTTGTCTCCAATTTGATAGTTGGGGGCTTTACTACGATGTTGGTCAGCAAATTTCTTTTGTCTGTTCTTGGCTTGGTGTAAATGTTCTGCTGCTTTGCTGCTTCTTTGAAGGCCTGGGAAAGAGTTGTATGTAGGGTTTTAACCGCTGGCATTTCCAGAGGGGTTGGGAGATCCAATTCTGAAGTACGTGGATGTTTACCATATAGTGTAGAAAGGGGTTTGTCCAGTGCTGGTGTGTAATGAATTATTATAGGCATAGTCAGGTATCATAACAAGTCCTTCCAATTTCTTTTCACTTGATGTAACATGCAACGTAAGTATTGCTCAAGGGTTTGGTTTGTTCTTTTTGTTTGGCCATCTGTTTGTGGGTGGTGACTTGTGGATAGTCAAATGTCAATTTGGTCCATTGAACAGCGTTTCCTCCAGAAGTCGGATACAAACTGACTACCACGATCTGAGATCAAGACCGATGGAAAGCCATGTAACCGTACAATTTCCTCCAGGAATACTTTTGCGAAATCGGATGCATTTGGAAGACCCTTAAAAGGAATAAACTGTGCAATTTTAGAGAACACATCTACAACTACTAAGATGGTGTTGAATCCTTGACTGGGAGGTAGATCTGTAATGAAATAAAGGGACAGTGAGTGCCATGGAGCGGGAGGAATTTCCAATGGTTGGAGAAGACAAGCTGTTTTCTACTTTTGGGACTTGTTTTGTGCACACACACCACAAGATTGGATAAATTGTATGATGTCTTTACGTCATGTGGGCCACCAAAAGTTTCGTTTTACTTTAGCTAGAATTTTGCAATTCCAGGATGACCTTCGATCAGGGAGTCGTGATAACCCGAAATAACCTGCTCTTGTAAATCTTTACTTGGCAAGTATAGATGGTTCCTAAAACATGGTAACTGGTCTTTAATGGTGTAATGTTCTCCTTGAGTACACCACTCTTGTGAGAAAGTGGGATCCATTAAGAGTTGGATCTTGTTTTGGAGTTCACCCTGTGTCAATGTTGTCGTAAGACCCAGGAGTTTGTCTTCTGGAAAGATGGCTACTGGATCTGGAGTTATGTATACCTTTTCAACAACACCCCTGCGGGACTAGGCGTCAGCCTTTCCGTTTCGGACTCCTGGCCGGTAGTTGATCACATAGTCATATTCAGCGAAGAAAACAGCCCACCACAGTTGACGGGATGATTGAGCCTTTGCTGTTTTTAGGTATTGCAGTTTTCGATGACCAGTTATGACCGTGACAGTATGTCTAGCACCAAGGAGATAGTGCTGCCATACCTTGAAAGCTGATTTTATAGCCAAGAGTTCTTTGTCTGTGTTAGCATAGTTGAGTTCGGAAGGTGAGAATTTTCGTGACCAGAAGGCCACAGGGTGTAACTGACCAGTTCCTTGGTCCCTTTGTGAGAGAACAGCTCCCATAGCCATGCTAGAGGCATCTGTTTCAACTATATAAGGGAGGTCTGGGCGAGGATGCCGTATAACTGGAGCAGAAGTGCATTTTTTCTTAAGTTCTTCAAATGCCTTCTCTGCTTCTTCGGTCCAATGAAACAATATTGTTTTTTCTCAATAGTGATGTAATTGGATGCACTATTTGGGAAAAATCTGGGATGAATCAGCGGTAAAAGTTTGCAAAGCCCAACGTATGGTATTCCAGGATGCATGCAGTGCCGTTTGATGGAGTTCGTACCTTCAGGTGAGTGGAACTGAAGTCGGCGATGGATTGAAGACAGGACACTGTTCCAGGTAAGTTTCGTAGTGTTCTTTCTCTCTCTGCAGGTCCTTGGTTTCAGGTAAGCTGGCATCAAAGAACTGGACACGGTGAGCGTTACGCTGCCCACAGCAGAATAATGCAAAGCATGTTCTGCTGTTTCGGTGCGGTTTAAATAGTCTCAGGTAAAGTTGTCCAGGGAAAATAGTCCCAGTCCGCCACAACCAAAGTAGTCCAGGCAAAGTAGTTCCAGGCCTGTCACACGCAAAAGACTAGACTGCATAGGTCAGTTCCTTGTAACTGAGCTATGTGTGTGCCTCCATGTTGGCTGAACACCCCCACGTTAAATAGTCCCATTGTAATGTTGGTCTTCATGATGGTTATGAGCCTGGCGCCAAAGGCGCCACGACTGACTCCAAGAGAGTCTTGGATGAGGTTTTAAGGCCTTTGACCTGGCCCTAACTGGAAGGCTGACTTGCCAGTGAGGGCCAGGGGCAAGGGTCATGACACCCCTGCTGTATATCTGTTCTGTTGTTACCACTGAAAAACACTCTGTTATGCATCTGTAATGTTGTGCACCTCTGTAAAGTGCTCTGTTATGAATTTGTATTGATGTATACCTCTCTTATGCGCTCGGTTGGTTCTCAAAGCATTTTCTGCACTCAATAAATACAATAATAATAATAATAGTAATACTTGGTTGGAAAATCGAATTCAGATATACTTTTTGCATGCTGGCTGTCACAAAAGTCCAAACCCTTCGATGTGTAATCTGAAGCAATGGATATATAAGGCCGTAACTTCCATTTTATCTGCATTGATTCTGTACCCCGATATTGCAGAGTATTGCACAATTTCATCTACATCAGACCGGAGGGAGGACTTTTTTTTTATTTTTTATTTTTGAATTGGCTGAATAAATCAACCTTACAAAAAAATAAATATACACATTACACAAACACAACTCTCTATTTTTAACAATTAAATACAAAATATTTCAATAATACAAATTTCATTATTCAGCACCATGGCCATTTCTCAATTAATAGTCATAGAACACATACAGATGAATACGACAAAGCAAAACTGCCACTAGTCACAATACCTCCTCCAGGGCCCCGAGCCAAGATTACAGATGGTCACAGAGTTAAAAAATAACACTAAAAGGATACTTTCAGTAATTAGGCAGGAATGACTGCGTTAACAAATTGGGTCAGTGCAATTTGGATGGAGGTTTTAATGTTAGATAGAAGATAAGCCCAAATTTCCTCACTATAACCAGGTAACAAAAGAAAGTTGCACATCTTGAACAGTTGTTCCCTCCATACACTCAGAGCTGGACACTCAACAACCAAATGACACAGTGTTTCAATTTGGCCAACATTCTTGCAATAACAACAGTATATTTCATCTTTGGGAATAATTTGTCTCCTTCCTAAAATCTGTCTAGTGGCACACAAATTCAATTTAATACGCATCATTTGAGATCTTATATAACTAGATGGACATTTCACCAGGTAGGGTTCCATAGTGCAAAGTTTTTTATAATGATGCATCGTAGTGTCACTCTCCACATATGCCAGGCATTGACTGCGCGTGTATATCCAATCTGCCTGGTGTAATTTCAATTTGATTTTGTTTGGGTTCGATAGCAATAGTTCAAGAGAAATGTCAGCACTGGATAAGGCCTCTACCACATAGATATTCCATTTTTTCGCAAAGACAATACAAGGCGTGAGCAAATGACTAGCAAGAATCCCCAACACATTGGGAACATTGGCGCTTATAATGCATTTTCTATACAGCGCACAAAACTCCCATACTACTTGACAATGCATAAACACAGTTCCCAATTCATATCGAATCAAGGAGATTGGTGTGCACTTAGGAAGTCTTAAAACATTTTTCCAATAGAGAGATTCGAAATGCTCCCAGAACAATCTCTCCCTTGGCGCTCTTGTTTCAGTCCCATAGACGATAATGGGAACCACTTTTTGTTGATAAAAATTCACAGTGTGCTTTAACGTGAATTTTCCATATCTATATAATAAGATATTTGCTTGAGATGTTAGTGAGCGCACTTTTGCGTCCAATAATGCCGAATAGATGTGTTCATTCTGCCACTTTGTGAAAGGAAGACCCAGATATTTATATTGGGCGACCTGAACTACTTCCTGCTCTTGCATGGTCCATTTATATTTGCCAGATTTCTTATTAGCACTTGCGATACACGTTACTATTTGTGTTTTTGCAAGATTAATGGTGAGATGATTCTCATACACATAGGCTTGAAGTTTGACCAACAGGTTTTGCAACCCATGCGGGGAACAGGACAGCAGAACCAGGTCATCCGCGTATAAAAGACAGGTAATTTTCTGAGCAACTAATTTAGGAGCATCAGAAATGGCCTCAGCAAATTTTGTACCTATGTCTAGCAGAAACAAATTGAAAATTGTTGAGGCCAGAATACATCCCTCTTTTAGTCCGCGATAAGTTGGAATGGATGCAGACAGTCTACCATCTAAAAACAATCTGACTTGCAGGGAGGTGTCTGTGTGCAACAATTTAATAGTCGATCAACAGAGTCGAATGCGTTACTAAAATCGACGAATGCTATGTACAGATTTTGTTTACGTCCCGCATACTTGCTCTTAAGTAAATTGAGGAGGCGCATATTGGGAGATGTTCCCAGACCCGCCACAAAGCCGGCCTGAAAGGGATCTCTTTTACCTGCAAGCCTTGACCATTCATTCAGCTGCTGGAGTAAAATACGACTATAAAGTTTGCCTGGAGCATCCAACAAGGCTATTGGTCTGTAACTTTGAGGTTGACTGCTATCACCCATTTTAAACAAGGGAATGATTATTGAGTGCTTCCAAGACTTGGGGATCCTCTGCGTAACATTAATGTGCTGAAACATTTGGAACAATATCTCTGTCCATAAAGCAATGTTGAGTTTAAAAGTTTTATTTGATAGCCCATCAGGGCCTGGTGCTCTATATTGGCTAATTGAAGATGTGTAATAACTTATGTCCGATCTTAGTATCTTAAGATGGAATTTGGGAACCCTGATTGCCTCCTGAACCAGAGAAGCTGGAGCAGGTAAGGCATACATTGACCTAAAATGCTCGATCCAAGCCAATTCAGATACATAATGTCCTTGTATTAAAGTTTGAGGAGTATTTACAGCTTCATTAATGGTTGCCCAAATTTGTGCAGTATTTTGGTTACTCAATAATTTAAGCATGTATTCCCCCTCCCTTTGCCAAAGTGTGGCACAATGTGCCTGTATCCAATTTCTGTAGTTGGTCTTTACTTTTGCCATTGCAGCAGCTCTGAAATTAACTGACAACAGAGCAGCTTTGCGTCTCAGTGCCCGATATTCAGTTTTTTTTATTCTTGACTTGTGCATCAAACGCGTGTCTTTTAACTTCTACTGGTGTATTAGGTTTCCGCTTATTTGCTGAGTATTTCTGCATAAGATCAAAATAGCACACATTTGAACCTTCTCCAGATAGTCAGGAGTGGGCAAAGGAAGTGAGTTAGCAAAATGAGTTAAACTTTCTTCGGACCATCTTAAGCGGTTTAACTGACTGTTAGCCCTCATGGTCCCCTCATACTTTGACACCGGGTTTAGTGAACCTGTTGTAGGAATGCACCAAGAGCTGGCTAAAATGTGGTGATCACTCTCTGATACTGGTACTATGTGAAAACTGCTTACTTGAGACAACAGTTTCAAGTTCACATACACATAATCAATGATAGCACAAGCCTGTCCACGCTGCCAGGTATAATTTGGTGGGCTATCACCCAAACACGATCCATTAAGCATGATCAGACCACGGGAAGTCATAGAGTGATTCCATTGAGTTTGTCTAACAGATTCCCCAACTTTCCCAGGATCAAACAAATGCACATTAAGATCTCCAGCAACCACCATATGAATCATATAAGGGAGCAATGTAACATAATCTAACAGACAAGCAAGATCATTAAAGAATTTTAAATCATCAATCCCCTGCCAGTTCCAGTAGATGTTAACCAACACATAGAGGGCAGAGTCAATGGAGATTATAGTCAGTTGCATGAATGGATTCAGCGAGTAGGTGGAGATCATTTTGAGAGCAGTGTCAGTTTGAATGTACGTGATCAGTCCCTCCATAGGGTGACCTTTATCCCCTTGCAAGGCGGGGGTAAAGTGCATAATATGGTCATGCCAGATTGGGGACATGGTTAGCCAAGTTTCTTGCATCAGAATGATGTCATAATTATTTATGGGATAATTTTGATTATTAAACAAGTGAGAATGCCCACGTGTATTCCACGAGGCAAACTTTACCACATCATTCACACACTGTGGAGTTAGTTAACTTTTTGACGTACAATTGCAAACACATTGGGATTGTGAAACGTGTATACACGGCGAGTTCTTGTTTGTCACAGACATAGGAATAGTACAATTCTCAGACTCTTTGCCACCATATGGCCCCGACAGCAGAATAAAACCCATTTCAAACAATTGTTTTTTGGCAGCCCAAATGATGTTGCGTACTAATCTCGAACACAGTTTCAGTCAAACAGTGGTTAAGACTTTTTCGTTCATGAATTCAACTTGTTCAATGTCCGCTGACCCTATATCCTCAAGTTGTTCAACATCAGAGAATAATTCCAACACACTATGCCTATTTAACAGATATTGGGGATGTGGATCAGGGCGACACCCAAGAATTAATATGTTTGCATGTGTGTCTTGATTGGCCTCCAATGGCGATTTTTTGATGGGCAGATTACGGGCCTGTGGAACTTGCACTTCGTGCACTGCCTTTTTTGGTAATTGTTTTGGCAAAAGAGCTCGGAGAATTTGTGCAATTTCATCCCCCCTCCCCTCAAAGGAATTAGATCTAAGATTCCACGGCGCCATTGGCCCCTCAGTCACGCACTGATTTCGATCACCGCAGGGTTCATTAGGCATATCAATATGGTGGCTTTGCCTCAGTGCTGTTTTGGGTAGGGTCACTGTTTCATTAGAACTTGGTTCCTTCAGGTTGAGTTCAACCACCGTTGGGCCCACGTCACTGAAGGTCACAGTTTTTGTCGAGAGGTTGGGAGCGCCGATGTTTGGCAACTGGACGAACTTGGCCATATAGGCGTCCACTGCCCTTCGGATTTCTTCCCGCCTCTCACCGGTGCCCGAAGTGGAGATAGTGGTATTCGGAACCACAGAAGTGACTACAGGGTCTTCTTTCATTAGAGGATTCAGGCTGGAGTTGGCTTGGAGCTGTAGCTCCTCCACTAGCTTATCCAGCGGTTCATACGGGGCTTTTTGTTTTACCAGTCCCACTTTCATCTTTTTTAACTGATTTAATTCCACATATTTTTTTTTAACAACCTCCGTTGTGACTACAGAGGAGCTCTTACACAGAATATTCAGTGCTTTAATAAACTGTTTTTTGGAAGTCGTATTGTTCTTAGAATTGACCTTTTTTGATTTTAACTTAGGGTCATCACTCTTATCAATAGCCATTTTGCTTGGCCCCGCATTCTTTGTAGTAAGCCTACCAAATGCTGCATTGGATGGTATTTGCTTTTCAGGGTCATTTGGCGCCTTAGTGGGGTTGATATCCTCAACATTAGCAGCGGCAAGTGGGTCAGTAATGACTTCTGAAAACAAAGGTACCGCCGAATTCTCTGTCACAATTGGACATGGTCGTTGAGGTTGCTCGGAGAGCATTTTTTCTATGGGAGAGGTGGCTCTGTCTACGAGAGGCACTCTTATCGGAGATAAGGCTGCGGTTTCTCGCCTCTCACCTTCTTTGCTTGCCATGCAGGAATGGAAGCTATCTGTACACTCTGTGCTGACATTTTGTCATTAAAGATTCAAATAGTTTGATCAGTGTGTTCATGGTGATATTCATAGCTTCGAAAGCTAAATTCACCACGCTGTTTCCTCTGGGAGATAAAGGATAAAGGTCCTACATCTTCCTGCCTGATTTGTCTAGGGGTAGGAACCAGAAAGGAAGAGGAAATATTAACTCTGGACGGACTGACAACTGGACACATATTAGGAGAAAATGACAACTTTTCAGACAAGGTTTGGGCAGAATAATCTGTATGCATGGAGTCTAGATCAATCACAGCTTCATCAATGGAGGCTATGACAAAGCTCCTACTGACTGATGTAGCAACAGAAGTCACTGAGACCCCTCGCGCCACCATATTATCTGCACGAGGGCCTGTGCCTTCCACTAAAAGCTTACGTGGTTTAGCATTCACACACACCTCCCCCGCTCCCACACTAACAGGCAGTCCTAATGTTGCAGGGCATGCAGAGGGCGGCAGGGTGTCACTAACTCCTTCTGCATTTGCCGGAAAGAAACCCCGAATAGCTCTACATCCTAGGCCCTTTCTGTCTTTAACATCATTATTAAGGGCAATCACCTGAAAATGTTTTGGAGTTGAGCAGTTCGTTACATCAAAGACACTTTTTTTCTCTGCCTTCAGGCTCTCATTTAGGTCGGGAAGTTTCACTGGCATACCCGTCCGCAGTGTATAGTACGGAGGCTTCATAATAGAGAAAGCGGGATACTCACTTCCGGAATTCCGCTTTTGTCAGTTACGGTCCCCAACAGACCTGGTGTTTTAGTAAATTATTCGATCAATGAAAAGAAAAACAAACAAGCACCGGTGTCGCAATGAACGTCGCTGCGGCGAAGTGGCAAAGCGGTGCTTCACCGGTGCTTCTTCCTGGTGCACGTGCGCTGGTGCACGCAGCGTCCTGTTTAAATAGTAACGCCTTAAAGGGACATGGCTTCTGTGTTAAAGTCACTGCAAAATATGTAGAAAAGAAATAAAATAAGTCGTAGTATACACTATGTGTATAAGGTGAGCAAAACGCAGTCACAAATGCATTAAAATCAATGTACCAGTAATGAAAAGCTGCAAACACAAAGGTCCAACAGAGATCCAACGCTCAGGGTCCGGTGCAAAGCGGTGCTTCACCGGTGCTTCTTCCTGGTGCGCGCTGCATCCACTTTGTGCTAACTGCTGCTTTTTCAAAATCTGACACAACACTGCACTGTTCACTCAGGATTTCTTCCATGTACATAATTGAGGTGTTCCAATCCTTCTAGTTGTACAGAAATCAAATTGGTGGCAATAGGAGAAGGACTTGAACTTGCTTTATATGTATTTATATAGTTGTTTATGAGTTGAATGATCTAAATCTAATCAGTGAGGGTTTAATCCCTACAAGAGTGCATCCAGTTTACCCATTAATTAATGGGTCACTGCTCTATATATGTTTCCCCTATTCTACAGGCCTAGGATTGGACCCGGTTGCACATGAAGTGCTCCTTGTATATACTGTGTACTAATGACATTGTTTGAAATATATTAATTAATAAGCTGTGCACCTCCCCTTATTGTCAATTAAAGTAATCTACATCTATATATATATATAAAACAAAGTCTTGTTTGTTTGTGGGTTCTGTATGTGGCGTTCTTGGGGACGGTGAGGTCTGGTGGAATGAATTTTGCATGGAATATTCTTTATTTCATTGCCGAATTAATGCAACTATTTCTAGCGCGATAGACCATCCCGTTACCAAGATAATTAATCTTTTGTGTTTTTCGGCTTAGTTTTTCAGCATTACGTTTGGTGCTGTTACACCGCCATCTACAGGTCATTTGTAGAAAGTACTCATCATCGCGCATCAATGCTGAAACATGATCAACACCTGATTAATTTCTATCGCAAAATTTTGTAAAGGAAAGGTACTTACCCTCATGACATCAAATGGAATTTTGCTACAATTTGAAGATGACATAGTTGAATCAGTTGATTTGAATCAGTTTCCATGTTTAACAAAAAAACTTCTTTCTTCTGTATTCTCTGCTTTCATTAATGCTTTCATGCCATGAACATATTTTTACAGAAGAACCACGAAAAAAGAGAACAGTATTTAATCCCACCCGAATCAAAACAAAACATTGAAAGCTGAAACGTGATCAACATTCTGAAGATTGAAGATCTCAAGACCATGAAGTTGAAAGAATTCAACTTGCTTTCAGACAGAACAATGAAAGTGCTCAAGAACCTGAAACAAGACTTACTAATCAGAGAGTTTGTGCTGCTAAAAAACAAAACAACGAAACTGCTGGAGAAACTGAAACACGCCTTGCTATTAAGAGAATTAGTACTGCTGAACAACAAAGAAATTAAACTGCTGAAGAAACTCAGGCAAGACTTTCTGAGCTCACAATTTGTGCTGCTAAAAAACATAGCAATAAAACTGCTGAAGAAAATAAAGTGAGGCTTACCGATAACAGATTGAAAAATCTGAGAATTGAAAACCCAGGCGAAGCTGGGTACTTAAGTTAGAATACCTATATATTGAGAAGGGACGCTATTCAAATTTGAACCAAGAGTAAGCACGTAGAATCCTAGGTTTAATCAAACTAAACGGAGAGGAGTTAACATCCTCTGATAAACCAGAAGAATTTACAAGACAACTAGAATGACTTATTCATAAGGAGATTAATTTCAAACTACATGCATCAACTTTAGCCCATTATCATCAGGCCAAGGGTCATGCGGGTATCCTTGGAACCTACATTGTGCAAGAACAATGCATTCTGTGTCAAACATTGGTGACAAATACTTAACAAGTGTTCACTGGTTTTAATATTGTTGACCATAGAAGAACTATCCCATTACATTAGTGATCTTGATGATAAAATCAATATTATTAATGCCAATTAAGCTTTTAGAGAATTTTGAATAATATTAATCAGAAGTTGGAGAGCTATAAAAAGGCACTTGCGAGCAAGAAATGTAGGAAGTTACAGAGAGACACACACACTTCATTATAAGCTGCATATTGTTTATAGTTGGCAGGAGTATTATAAAAAGCGTGACTTAGATGTCGATCCTAGAGAATCTAGACAAAGGCAGGATAACACATCAGATATTGTATCCTCAGATGACTCTAGTGTGGAATCAAAAGAAACGGTCCAGCCAGAAACTGATCTTATTTATTTACTTATACATTTATAGCAGCGCACATAGCCCATGGGCATCTAGGTGCTTGTTACAATGCAGAAGAAAGGAGAACGGAGAGAGGTGGTACCATTGTTAGCTGAATAGGAGCATTAAGGTTTCTTTCTTAACACAGGATAGGAAGGATCTGACACCTGAAGAAAGAGTGTATTCCAGTGGGGCAGCCTCTACCGCCACAGGAAAGGTTTATCTTTTAGAACTAAGCAATTCCAACGAGGGAATAATAAAAAATCCCTCAAGGAAAGCAAGGCTGTCACAGAAGACTTAGTAATACACATTTCTAGTTATCAGTTGTCTAGGTTTGAGCAGGGTGTCCTTCAAAAGGGTTTGTCATTTGTACCTCAACACACAAGTACACTTTTTCAACAGAAGATAGATCTGTACAGGTTGATTAGGAAAATGAAGCTGAAGGCGTATTTTGAGATTAAATGGAAAACACTTTTTATCCTCCTGTGCAGAACCTCACAGTACAAGTGTTTGAGAAGAAGGTGCTCAGGACTTTGGGCAAGAGAAAGCTTGTACAAAGGACCCACGGTAACTTTACGCACTGTGAACGGCAGACTTTAAAGAGATTGTTGGAGAATCAGGAGATGATATTTAAACCTGCTGATAAAGGAGGAGCTCTGGTATTAATTGATAAGATTACTCAAATGAGGTTGAACAACAACTGAGTGATGGGGAGACATACATGTAGATTTCTTGTGATCCCACGGAACGGGTGCAAGATGTTATTATGGGTATTTTGGAAGAAGCTGAAAGCAATGGTGTTATTTCACATCATACAAAATAATGTTGAACAATTTACATCCAGTTATGCCGGTCCTATTCACATTACCCAAAATATATAAGAGTCTCGTAAACCCTCTAGGGAGACCCATCATTGCAGCCACGGGATGTCTTTTGGAACAAAGGCCCAATATTTGAATGAGGGGATACAACCATTAATTCAAAATAGTCTGACATACATCAGAAATACTGGGCATTTTCTTATGAAATTGGAGAAAGTTGAATTTGTGCAGGATCATGACATCCTTTTTTCAATGGATGTCACATCACTATACACAAACATTGTCCATGACGCTGGATTAGAGGCAATGGAGTGGCTTCTGTTATCAACCAACACCTGGAAGGCCGTTAAGGTTTTTGTTTTGAAGCTCTTGTCATTTTTTTGACAAATAATATTTTTAGGTTTGGTGAACGTTTTTTGCTGCAGGTCTCAGAGACCTCAATGGGTGCAGCAATGGCTATGAGCTAAGGTAATACCTTTATGTTTTCTTTAGAAACTGAGCATGTTTTCAAATCTCTCAGATGGATGTGACACGTGTCTATGTATGTTAGATATATAGATGATATATTTGGAATATGGAATGGTACTCCACATGAATTAGAGACATTTTTAGAGTTCATTTACCATATACAGACACAGATCAAGTTTACTTCATCATCCAGTTACACTTGCATTCATTTTTTGGACGTGAAAGTGTACTGTGAGGATGATTTACTTAAAACGACAATTTTTTCAAAGCCCACAGATCAAAACAGTTTACTATTGGTCACATGTTTTCATCCAAAGCATACACTTGAAAGAGTGCCCCGAAGTCAGTTTTTGAGGTACCACTGTAACATTTAAAATGCAGATGAATATCATATTTAAGCCAGCAGGTTAAAAGACACATGTATCCAGAGAAAATAGAAACCATAATTAATTGAATCAGTTGCCCAGTGGGTAGAACTGAGCCGATGGGACAAATCACTGACATCAAAATCTGTGAAGGCACAGCTACCATTGGTATGTGTTACGACTTGTTCTGTGCAAAGTCCGATAATAAAGCGTATTGTGAAAAAGAACTGGCAAATTATGCAATTGGAACCAAACTTGAATAGGCTTTTTCCTACTTCTCTGATCTATGCATAAAGGAAAAATATGGCCATTAAGAACATTGTAGTATTGGCAGAGTTTGACCAAAAAGTTAGATATCTTCAGGGGCAAAGTTATCACACACCTATACTGAGGGAAGGAGATACCTTTGGGGCATTGGCATGAATGTGGTATATGGTTTGAAAATGCCCATGTCGCTATTTTTACTTTGGCAGTACAACACGCAGGGCCAAAAGTTGGTGAACGAACACAAGTCCAATATCAGGTTGAAGAACTTAACATCTCCTGTAGCTTCACATTTTGTTGAAGCTAGACATAATGTAGCACAGTTACAATGTGCCATTTTAGAGCAACTAGTTTTATCTAAGAGAGGAGGTGACCTTCAGAGGAGGTTAATGCAGAGAGAGGTGGCCTGGATTGAGACTCTTGACTCTTGCCTCTATGTCACCCATGGGTATGAACTCCTACTGGGTCTATCTAGTTTTGTGTAGCATGGTGAACTGATTACTGTTTGTGGATTTAGTCAGATTTTGAGTGGCAGGAACAAAGATGGGATTCCTCCCAAGAGAGGGTGGCACCAAACAAATTGGGCTTTGTGTATTGGAGGGGTTGTACTGGTATGAGGGATATATGTCAGACTATTCATTTGCAAGTAAGATGGTAAGAAGTAGGAATACACATGAGATTCCTCCTGAGAGGGGGAGATATCAATCTAGTTGGACTTTGATAAGTTGTATTGATACTAAGGATATGTGTAGGAGGGTTCAGATGCAGGACAAGTTTATGCTGGGGTTGTATGCATATACATGTCTTAGATACCTGATTACGGTCATATGTATTAGATATTAGGATTAATATTATGTGTGATTTATTTAAATTGTGGGCCTGAAGGGGTTTTGTGCTTAGTATGTTCAACAAATAGTGGAGATTGTTAGTGGGCATTGTAACCTTGATTGGCTTGAATATGCCGGAAAGGTGTAACAGACATAGCATTTGGGCTGTAACTGAGATGCTAAGAGATTGTGAGCAGGATTGCATTATTACGCAACCCCTTAGAGGGAAACAATCACAGAATAACTGGATGTTGTGCTGGCAGCGTTAGTGTACTTTTGACAAATGATATGAAATTGGATTTGATGAAGGTAATTGAGTGTATGTCAATTGACAACATGCAATTAAAGATATTGAAATGTGTTTTTTCGGCGAATATCATGTGTGATTAACCCAAGCAGCGGGCAGTACGTAGAGTGTGCGTGGTCATTGTGCTCATTATGTGCTTGTGATTCCTGAGACGTACTAGGTATATGACAGCTGTTAATTTCTTATACTCTGAGCAGGATTGTGGTATCACGCAAATCCCAAGAGGGATTTTTTTTTTTATATTCGGAGTGGAGTATAGGTTAGGGTAGTTCTGGTTGGTATGCAAATCACCATCTTAAGATGGCCACCAGTGTTGTTTTCCACAGGGGTATGTCGGGACATTCCCATCAGTGGGCTCAGGGAACTTGACTGGTAGTTGCCAGGCTTGTCCATTGTTGCCCGCCGCAATGAAATTTACTGTGAGTATACAGTTAGATGTTGTCATTAAGCCATGAGTTACAGCCCCTTATCTTAAATATGAACGCAAGTCTTATTTAAGTTGATGTTGTACGTGCAGGTTAAACCCACTGTCGGGCTATTTGTTCTTGGTTGTAAAATCTTGGTTGTATGCTTATTGTAACTCCAATAAAATGGGGTACGTGTGGGATTTTGCACATTTTCTTTGAAAATCTGGATTTTAAGAACTGATGGTTTCTTTCCTGTTGTAGGTGTCTCTGTTTTGAGATTTTTTGTAAGGTCAGTTTAATACTTAAGCGAGGTTTCGAAATTTGGTTATATTATATAGATTGAATGAATGTAATATATCTATCATACAATTTTACGTTATGAATATGAAAGCTGTAAAGCTCCTGAAGGATATTTTTATTCATCCAAAATGCGTTGGGAAGATGGAGAATCATCTACAATTTGATTTTCTTCTTTAAATTACAAGCTGTTCATTTAGAACATGAAGAATGTGAATTTGTTGTGTGAAAATGTTTGTTAGAGCCAAGAATTGGTATACTGGAGAGATGTTGAGCAATGTTTATTTCTGATGAATATTAAACTTGGGTTCATTTTAGAACACTTGTTGAACTTTTATTTTAGTGCACATGTTGACCTTGATTCATATTATTTATTTAGTTATTTACGAGCTGAATTGTGTACATTTAGGCACTAGACTTGGAATCGACAATTAATGTGAGCAAAAGCAAGGCCCTTATTACATATCGAGAGGCAACAATATGTTTTTCTTTCTGGCTCAATGTCAAATAACTGGGCAGAGTCAAGCAATGGATATAGTTAGGTGTTGTAATGACAGAACATTGAATGGGCATGGCACACATCAAGAAAAAGACCATGCCACTATGTCTTGTCCGCATCCCTTTCTCTGTGAGCTTTGAGAATTCCTGCTCAGGATCAAGCACGCAATGCTTCTTGTCAGTATGGCTTTCTCAGTGTGCAGTGTGAATGTGCCCTCTAAGTCACACCATGCAGTGTTTCTCATCTGTGTGGGATTCTCAGGAATGTGCACTGTAAATCCCAGTGTGCACTATTTCTTGGAAGCATAGCTATCTCTGTGAACCTTGAGAATTCCCCACTCTGAACCCCAGTTGCTGTATTGCTTGTTGGTATGGCTCTCTCTTTGGTTTGTATGAATGCCCCCCCTAAGTCAAAGCCAGCAGTGTTTCTTGATGATATGGCTTTCTAAGTATTGCGTTGATCCGGCCTCTGAGTTCCAGCATGCACAGCACAATGTCCTATCAGTCTGGCTTTCTTAAGTAATAGTCCCCACTCCAAATCCAAGCATACAGAGTTTCTGTTTCATATCAGTTTGCATCCTCATTGTCCTTTAGCCAAAGATGCTCAAGGGACTGTCACTTATTCCCCTGAATGCGTCAGCTTTACTCTGTGTACTCAGGCTTATCTGTGGAATCTGACATGGCGTTGTGCATGCTTTCTCTCTGTCCCTTCAGCTCCCTTTCACCCTTCCTTTTCTAAGTAGCTCCTTAGATTCTTTCGCTCACACTGGACCAGTCCATTGCCTGCTTTTTAATATGTTATCCTCTCTTCTTGCTGAATATCCATGCCTGAACTCACTGCAGAATTACTGTTTGGCAACAGCTGATGTCTCGTCTCTTCATTGCACTGTTGCTACTTCCCATGAGTGCTCTGTTTGCTTTGACTGTATTGTAGTTTCTCTCCTCATACTAACTACTGAGAGGCTTATGCCTGACATCTAGGGGCCTTTGTGTCTCAGAATTCTTCATTTGTTCTGTCATGGTTTCTCCTGCTGCAGGACTCTGGAGTTTACACTTTCCCCACTTCTCTCCATTGGTGTTCTTGGTGACAGCTGATGTACAATTGTATGCTAGTGAGACCCTTAAAAATATGGTCATAAGTGAAACACTGGACCGAAAAACAAAAGATCGATTTAGATTGACTGCACTGTGACCACACAGAGCGGTCCTTCTAAATCGAGCTGTCAGCCTCTGCCGCACACGAGTGCACGCAGGAGCTGACAGGCTGTCAGGTGAGTGTCTGTGAGTGTTTGTGTAAGCGTATGGGTGCAAATTTGGTGTGTGTTGTGCTGGGAAAGGGGTGGGTGGTGAAAGTGAGGATTTGGGGGTGAAACCCCCCCCCCGTTTCACCTAAAGATCGGAGAGGTTGGGGATGGGGAAGGGGTCATCTTGGTGGGGATCTGGGAGGAAGGACGTCATTTAAATGCCAATACAAAAACAAGCAAAAAAAGTGTCTTTTTTATGTTCTGTCTTTTACATGCTTTAATATCACATACAACCAAAATAAATATTGCCTCGTGGGTGAGTATAAGTGGAGAGGCATTGAGGGGTGCAGGCTGCTGGCGAAGTGAAGGACGGGTATGTCTATTAGTCACACCTGTACCTCCAGAGAATTTGTATTTTATATTTGTATTTTATTTGATGAATGACATGCTTTCAAAAGCACAGTACATCACGCTTAATTTACAGGACATATGTAACTCCTTAACTGCAGAGCTATTATGCATGTCTATGCAAACACGATGAGCATACTCGTCCTCAGCACTGAAGAAGGTTTTCCAGGTGAGAGTGAGAAATAGAGAGAGAAGAGGACAATCTAGTATGATATGATATGATATGATCCTTTATTTATATAGTGCCTATACACAATGTGTTTCAAAGTGCTTCAAGGCAAGGGAGGGATCAAGGGAAAATACAATGACATTCTTACAGGCCATGAACAGTAAGGATGTGAAATTAACTATCGTACTCGGCCTGACGACATTTAAGATGCAGAGCTAAGACATAGATAAGGAATGGAGGGGGAGAGTGGGAAGGAAATGGAAACAGACAGGCGACTACCATACTAGACCTGACAACATTTCTGGTAGAGCCGGAGGAAAACAAAAGGTGAGGGAGAGGGGTGCAGAAAGGGAGGGGAGGAACAAAACAAGCGACTATCATACTAGGCCTGATGACATTTCAGATAGTGCTGGAGGGGTAGTGGGGAGGAAAAAGACAGTAATGGGAGGGTGGAGGAAACAGACGAGGTTGCTATCATATTAGGTGCAGGGACAATTCTGATAGAGTAAGTGCATAGAAGAAAGTAGAGGGAAGGAGATAGTATCAAAGTTTAGGGACGGAGAAAAGGAAATTGGATTCAGAATGAAGAGCACGTGGAGGAACATGGAATGAAAGCAAAGAAGAGAGATAAGGAGGGGCCAGACCTTGAGTACATTTATAAACAGTGCTGATAAAATGGATGAGTAACCAATGTTTAAGGGAAAGCCAAGAAAAAGAGCAAAATTATACATAAATGGGGGTGCAGAGTGAGAGAAGGGGTTCCAAGTAATAATGGGACATTATTACATTGAACATGCGGCGGACACCCCTTCAACACACAATATCTTTTCTTTTCAAGGGGAGTGGGGGACACCCCTGCAACCCTTGCCCCCCCTTAACACCATATATATGGTAACCATATATAATGTTGCCACAATCTTTTCCCGTCGGCAATACGTATGGCGACCATATGGGGATAATATTAGAGAGAAGGCAGAGAGCGTGAATGGCTGAGTTGAAGATAGACCAGAGAAGGGCAAGTTGGTAGGCAGGTAAGCAGATAAGAAGAGAAAACACTAGTCAAGACGTGAGAAAATAGATATGTAATTTAGTGGCATGGAAAGTCAAGTATGGGCCACTTTGCAAATATCATAGATTTGAACGACAAGGGTGATGTTAGAGATGTGAGAAGAAAAGGGCAGGGATATCCAATGAGTTGCAAGCTGTAGTAGAAGGGGAAGAGATGCAGGTGGAAAGTGGGTGATGTTAGGGAGAATTCTCTGTTCAGGCTGAATTTCCTAACCTAGTGAGTCACCCAGCAGCTTTGCTGGATTTCTGGAGTTTGTTTTTTTCCATCCTGCCAAGAGTGAGACTCTTTTCTCCCACTCTTGGACATGAATGTGGTTAATTCCTTTGAATGTCAATGTGTTCTATGGGCTATGGGGTCTTTTACTCCATAGGGTCTCATATGTTTTGCTATGTGTGTTACAACGCACCCTCTATGCCGTAACACCGGGGTGTCCTAGAGGACCCCCACCATAGACTCCATACCCAGGGACTGACTACTGTCTCCCCGGGCATGTAAAGTCACCATTAGCTTTACTAGACCTAAATTTACTAACATAACTAGTACAAACCATCCTATTGTGGATGTACTGGTTGTAACGCTCACCTGACTCCCACGGAGGCGCTGGTCTAGTCTGGGTTGCTGTGGCCTCTTCGAGCGTGATGCGCAGAACTCGGAACATCGACTGAACAGGACCCTCAAATCTTGCTTGTCTGGCCCGTAGGAATATCCTTCTGCAGATGAGAAAGGGGATTAACAGTCTGCAGAATAGTGTGCTTGCTCCCTCCTTCCCCCCTTCGTTCTTCTCTAACTTCCTCCGAAATCCCCAGTTGAAGCTCACCTTATGGTTTGAAAGGATGAACTCTCCATCCTGCTTCTGGTGCAGGGGCGCGTTTGTCCAGTTACTTCACTGGTTTTCAGAATGGCGCTGGCAAATCCACTTGACTTTTCCGAGCGGAACGCCGTAAGTATGAAGATTACAAAAGTTCAAGTGTAGAGCCTCCTTTTCTGTTGCCTTCCTAACCTGTGATCTGTCCTTTATTTCAGGTGCAGAATGAAGGTGATGCGTTGAGGGATTGAATTGCCGATGGTAAACTCAGGTGAGTTAGCGATGGGGGCGATCCCTCTTAATGTCTTTATATTCCTCCAGTAATGTCTTTTGTCCTTTCCCCATAGGGGCCGGGGTGCGGTACCTGCCAACGAAGCGGCGCCGACCCGAAATGAGGAATGGTCCACCAACAGAAGACCGGTAAGTGTTATGGCGGAAAATGAGGCTTTCCTCATATGTTCCTTCTGCTCACCTTTTGTCTCTTCTTCTCTCCCCTAGGCGCAGAGATGTGGCGACCGGTGCAGACAGTCGCGGTGGAGCCAGAAGAACTCCCGAGGACAGGTGAGTGAAGCGCGGCGCTGCAGCGAGCAACGCGGTGCTTTTAAATGAAAGTCTTTTCTCAGGAACGCTGGCGTGAAGGTTCCGGATGCAGGTAAGAAGTTTGATAAAATTCTTGGTTTTCACCTTTCTCTTCTCTTCTTTCCTTACAGGTGTTCCAGGATCGAGGCGGGCGTGGCTGGAGACCAGATGCAGGAGCAGACACGGTGAGCGTTCAGCTGCTTGGATGCAGAACAACGCGAAGCGTGAGCTACTGTCTGGGCGTGGCTTAAATAGCCCCCAAAGTAGTTCCAGGTAAGTATCCTTCCCTGGCCACGCCCGAGTGGCAAAATAGTCCCAATGAAAAAATAGTCCCTTTCAGGTCTCAGGGAGGCCTGAATCTTGCAGCATGGTCTGCATCAGGTAAGTGCACAAAACACCTTCCTTTATGAGCCTGGCGCCTATGGGGCCAGGACTGATGTGCAACATGAGCCTGGCGCAAACGGTGCCAGGACAGAGTCCAAAGAGCCCCTATAAGGGGCCGTTGGGCTTTTACCCGGGGGCATGATGCCTGCTCCCGGGGGTGCTGGGCCTGGCCTGGTGCTCTGGGGGTAGGCATCATGACACTGGTAGGGGTAATTCGATTACCCCTGGGTCTGTTATTCGAGGGGGTACTGTCCCATCCCCCCTTGTCGGGTTTTGGCTGGTGGCAGTGGAAACTACTCATTATATTCGACCCCGAATATAACCCTATGGGATTCTTCCCATTGTTGGAGGTTAATACTTTTTCTCGTTAATCTCTAACATACCACTGGTTTATTTATCTTAAATAAATCTATCGGCTGTTTTTTTCTGCCAGAACTCGGTTTTTAAAATGGTGTCTGTGTTCGTCTCTGTGACTTCTAAACCAAAGGTTGAGTCCTTTGTTCCACTTTTGGCGGGCTTCTGCGCAGAGGCCCTCCAAAGTGGTGCCATTCTGTCTGGGTACCACAGGGGGTGTTGGAGGGGGTTTAGACACCCTGGACTGAGTTGCCTTGCCAACTCAAGTCGCGCTCTGGTGTGATTGGCCCAAGTGGTGAGCCACCCCGCTCACCACTTAGTGTGTTTTGATTAACAGCTAGGCTGAATGAATGGGGGTTTTCTGCATAAAAGCAGGGCTTTTGGGACTGAATCTTCAGAAGTCGCCACAGGACCTAAGAATCCGACGAGGGTAAAGCTGAGCCGACCTGCAACGACGACACCTCAGGTGGAGCCCTGCTGAACCGACTCACCACTTCCCGTCGACAGAGGAGATCTCCCCGCCGGAGAGTCTTCTTCCCCTGGCTGGTGGGAACAACCAGTCCACTTTGCTTTTTCTTCGCTTCCAGGGCGTAGTGGTCGAATTGCCCGTGCTGAGCACCCCGGCAACCGGATAGCCACTATTCCGTACCGCGACCAAAAGGTGGTGCCTTGTGACGGAGCACTCCGCAGCTGGTCTCTTCCCTGGTGGTGCAACGATCTTCAACTTTCCTTCGAAGACGAGATCATCTCTTCTCTTGGCAAAGCCCCGACTTGCATCCACCACCAGGAACAACTGCCCCCGCCGGAGCTGTCTCTCCACATACAAGGTACCGTGTCCGCCTGGCTTCCCTTGTGTCGGTTAGCGTGAGGTGTCTGAATCCTCACCTCTCCATTGGGTCGCCTCCAAGCCTTCTTAACTTTCTGTTCTGAACTGGTCCAATCTTTCTGTGACAATTTGCGCCAAAGACTCGAAGTGCATTTCCACTGTGATACTTTTTGGGACATATCGCCTTGCCTCTCTCCGAGTGGGCCTGGACTCTGAACTTTGCGATCTACAGTAGGCCCTGCCTTACTTGCCTTGCATTTGTTCGTAAAAGTGTTGGTACTGAGTTGATTTCATACCCTGCCTTTTCTCTCCCATCCTAACGAATACTAGAGTGCCATCTAGGTTAAAGCATTCACCTCTGTCTGCAAATAAGTGGTGCCGTTGAACCTAGACTTGTCGAACTATTGTTAGGGGGATTGATTTACTTATAGTAATTGTAATTGAAGTTGTTTGCCGTATTAGTGCCAGAGTGTTTTCTATAGATGTGTTGTTATAAATAAATACCTATATATCTTTACACCCAAGCTCTGTTCCGTGTTTGCTTGTTCTACTGTGTAATTGCCCTATTTTGTATACTCCACATACTGCCTAACTTTTCTTGAGAGAGGTCTGACTGCTCAGCCACAGCTACCAGGTGAATCTGTGTGGTACAGACAGCTACCAAGTGGGTTTACTGCCAACACCTGTAAGCCTAAATCTTTTGCAGTGGTCCCAGAGGGAACTGCACAGGTTTTCCGCTTAACAGGGGAGTTAGGGGTAGAGGGACATAAGGGGCTACGTGGTACTTGTGTTGCAAATTGCAAGAGCAAATGGTTGTTACTATTGGGCGATTTGAGGATATGCTGAGTCAGCTCATGCTGGTGGACAGTGTGAATGGTCTAAGGAACGAAAGCAGATGTGGCAATAGGGGGTAGAGGAAGAAGGACAGAGGCTGTTGAATTGGTATGAGGGGAGGCAAGGGCAATTACAAAAGAAACATACTAATGTAGGGTGGAAATGATCTGGAAGGGCACGAGTGGGTATTAGCAAAGGTCAGGACAAGCACTTAGTAGAAAGTAGTGGAGAGCTTGAATGGTGCAACAGACCATTAGAGCATTAGATGGAAGAAGACCAATGACAGGCAGGGCAGGACTGAAGTGATGCCTCTTGGTAGTTGTTTGCAGAGGACGCCAGAAGGATTAGGGAATTCTAACCCAGAGGGGATGGTAGGATATAAGGCAATGAAGGATGACATTGGTAGCAAGACGAGGGATTCGGAATCTGCTATCAGAAGATGTGGTGTCCAAATGGGTGGGTAACACGTAATGCACAGAGGAGGGCGTAGGTCTGAGATAGGAGCAGACAGAGCATGAGCTTTGGAACTAGTTGAAATGGAAAGTATGACAGAGAAATGGGTTTAAAATAGAGGTACTGAGGTGTGGTTGTCAGGGCAGGTGAATGCAAGATTTTGGGGGAACTGGATATAATTGTGGTGAGGAAGTGACTTAGGAATTAATGTTTTTATTGGACCTTTATATGGCGCCTATACACAAGTGTTTCCAGTTGCCACAAGACAATGTGGGGGGGGGACAATGGCAGTAAAAACTGTCCTACTAAGCCTTGTGACATTCGGATCGTGCAAGTGCAGTGACAAAATGTGCAGTTGGGAGTGGGCGGTTTAGGGAGGCAGGGCTGGGATGAGGGAAGGGGGGGGGAGAAGTGCAGAAAGGCAGGGGGCGCAGGGGCTGGGCAAGTGCTGAGGGGAGTTCAGGAGGGAAAGTGCCAGGGGGAGACAGGGGTAAGGGTCAGCTACTGCTGGGACAGGGTGGACCAGATTAGGCTAGTCAGGAAAGGGTGCTCGAGGGCAAGTACTGGTGAGGGGTACTGGGGTTGATTGGATGAAAGTGAGCCTGGCCCCCGCAGGACACATATGAGACCAGGTGCCAGTTGCAGTGGTAGGGGACATTTAGCAAGGGACGGGGAGAGGGAAAGAGGAGGAGAAAAGGAAAGTTTTGAGGAGCTTCCGGAACTTAAGCAGATCTGTCTCAAATCTGAGAAGGGGCAGGAAGCCCTTTCCAGAGTTAGGCTCCTGCCGGAGAGAGAGAGATCTACCCCCCATTCTCTGCTTGGAGAAACATCTGATCTGCAGAGAGGACTCTAGCAGGGAGGTATTTAGGGAGGGGAAGTTGGTTGTAGCTGGGTCTCAGGCTGGGAAAGCCTTGTGGGTGATACAGAGGGTCTTGAATTTCATCCTTGAAGCCACCGGTAGCCAGTGGGGAGATTTTAGGGCTGCAGTGATGCAGTCCCTGGGCTTGAGGCCAAGGATAAATATTGCAGCCCTTTTCTGGATTAGTTGAAGAGGACAAAGGGAGGAAAGAGGCATAATGAGGAAGAGGCTGTTGCAGTAGTCCACCGTAGGGATAGCCAGGGCTCTGGAGACATTGAGATTCTGGGGAAAGGTGGTATCCCTACAAAATATCCCCCCCCCAAAATATTACCGTAGATATGGCCGTTTGTCTCGCCAAAGGCAATATATTTGGGGGGGATAATTTGTGGGAGGGGGATGCACGGGTGTCCCCCACACATTTTAAAATAATGCAGGGGTTGCGGGGGTGTCCCCCGCAGGGTCCATGGGTCAATATTGCAGCAAAAATATGGCGATATTTTTGTATCGCAATATTTTTGCAGGGATATTGACACATGGAAACGGAAAGGTAAGGAAAGGGAGAATGCCTCTGAGGACGTGGGGCAGAAAGTTGGACTTCTTGGTAAGGTCTGTGATGCAAGGGAAGAAGGAGAGAGAGGAGTCGAAGATGACCCTAAGGTTTTTTGCCTCACAAAGGGGTCAGGGTAGGGGACCAAGGGAGGGCGGCCAGAGAGTGGGAGGGTAAAAGGCATCAGGCATCCCAATGAGAAAGATCTCAGTCTTACTAGCATTAAGGCAGAGATCATTAGCAGAACACCATGCCTGAATAGAGGTCAGGCAGTCAGGTATGAAAGAGGAAGAAGGAGAGGCAGAGGAGGGAAGCTTAAAAGAGAGCTGTGTGTCATTAGCATAACACTGGAAGTGAGGAGAGAAGGTGGAGATCAAGTGTGCCAGAAGTGCAAAGTAGATATTGAAGAGCCATGGCGATAGGATACATGCCAGAGGAACGCCATAGGTAGAGAGTGAGGTGGAGGAGAGGAAAGGACCCAGTTGCTCTTGGTAAGGTCTGTTATAAAGGAAGGAGGTCAGCTAGGCCAGTGCCCAGTCTGTGATGTCTAGGGTGTCATGGAAACGGTTTATGAGGATGGCATGATTGACTGTGTCAAAGGCAGAAGAAAGATCGAGAAGGATAAGAACTGAGGGAGAGTTGGAATCAAGATTTGCAAGCAGGTCCTCACGGGTACTCAGGAGAGCAGTTTCTGTGCCTCCAAAGCCAGATTGGTGGTCATGGAGACAGCCAACAGATTCAGTGTGGTTGGTCAGGATGAACAACTTCTCCAGGAGTTTGCCCAAGAAAAGGATGATGGAGATGGGGCGATAGTTATCCGGGCAGGAAGGGTCAGCAGACAGCTTTTTTAGGAGAGGATGCACAGGGCATACTTGAGGGGTTGTGGGAAAGAACCAGTGCCAAAGCAGTGGTTAATGAAGTCAGCCAAGGCAGAGGCAAGAGAGGAGATGTCCTTAATAGTTCTGGAAGAGCAGGGGAGCACCTGTTTGGAGGAGACTTTCATAGAGAGAACTACTCTAGAGAAATCATCTAGTACAATGTCAGAGAAGAAGGAGAGTATGGGGGAGGTTGAGCGGGGGGGCAAAAGAGGCAGGAGTGGAGGGTGCTTGGGGAGGGGAGTAGATGAGAGAGAGGACAGGATGTCCTGAGCTTTGGTGGAGAAGTGGGTGGCCAGTGCAGTGCAGAGGACCTAGGATGGAAGAAAAGAAGAGGATACTGCAGTGGGATTGGCCAATAACCTGCAGATTATGAAGAGTTCAGCTGTGTTGTTGGTGACCCCAGAAATGCAGGCTTGGACATGAGCCCTCTTCTTAGAGCAGATGGAGAGTTGATATTGCCTTTGGAGCAGGCAGTAGGTCAGTTTGTCAGAGGATGTGCCTGTGGCCTGTGGCCTGCGACTATCCGCCAAACATCTCTGAACTTGAATTTTCGGGTGGCCATGTCAGAGTCATACCAAGAGTTGCACTTTAAGGCAGGCTTCATGCGGATCCTCATGACATGGGCAAGGATGCACAGAGAGTTAGAGATGGAGTGATGGAGGATAGCAAGAGTTGCGTCGGTATGAAAGTAAATAGATGGGGTGGGAGGAGGAATATAGGTGGCGGCAAATGCAGCGACTGACACACGCTTCATTGGTCGAATGACAGTAAAGGAGGTTGACAGTGCAGGCAGAGACATTGCTTGGCGGCCAGGGAGCTCCAAATGGGAGGAGAGGTGAGAGTGCTCAGTCCAGGAGAGAGGAGTAGTTAGAGGGTTGGAGTGTCAGAATCGGAAACTACCACCCCCGATGACTCCTCACATGACTCCTTAGAGGAATCCTCCTGGATAGAAGTCTTAGGTCTTCTTCTCCCCTCCTTCTTGATCTCCTCCGGATTCACCTCCGTCTTGGAACTCTTCCTTCCCTTCTTGTCCTTCTTACGCTCGTAGAGATAGGGACGGGCTCTGCTTGAGGCCACCCTGACAGTGGTGAGAACAAGCTGTCAGGTGGACCCAGGGGAGCCAGTCCCTTGACGCCAGGGAAAAAGCCAGTGACGGCAGAAAAAACCCTGTTAGATGGCGAGTCCTTGCTGGCAGGGAGAGTGTCGGAAGTGGAGGAGGCCGATGAATAGTAATTCAGCAAACAGTACTTAAGTCCAAGTATAACAGGACGAGGTATGCTGATGTCGGAAAGGATTGGAAGAGTGTCCACTGCGTTCAAGGAAAGCTGAAGCAGAGGCTGCACACGAGCAGTCAGGAGGGAAGGTATCAGCTATTACGCAGGTAAGAGAGAGAGAGAGTGTGAGCTGGTACAGGTGAGCGAGAGAGAGTGGAAAATGAGAGAATGAACAGAAGCGAAAGTGAGCAAGAAAGGGAGAGAGAGTGAAAGAGTGAGAGAGAGCGAGCGGGAGCGAAAGCGGGTGAACGAGAGTAAGGAATCGAGCGAAAGAGAGAGAGAGAGCAAGCGGGAGAGAAATAGCGAAGGGACGCGGAGGATAGTAACAGTACGGAACCCAGCACAAAAGGGAAGAGGGAGCAGATACGAGGGAGCGGACAGAAGGCCGCGAGACGGAATGAACCGAGACACAGGGAAACCAGAAGCGGGCAAAGTACTAAGGAGTAAAGAATCAAAGGACCAAGCTCGAGGAGCGGCACTGCAGGCGAAGTTAGCGAAAGGCTGACAATGCGAGTTGCAACGCACAGCGTTGTGGGCGTGGCTACCTTTTAAAGGGAAAAGACCAGAAAAGACTAGAACGGTAAAAGGACCGCAAGGTGCCTAAGTAAGCCTCCATCTTTCCCACAGTGTCCAGGGTCGCGTTGTGACATGGAGAGAGTGTTGTCTGCTCAGATGAGAGCATTCAGGGTGTGACCAGCAGAGTGCGTCAAGCCAGAGGGAAGAATAGTGAGGGTGAGGGAGTCACATAGGTTGTGGAAAGTTATAGTGGCTGCATCCGGAGAGTCTAGATATTCAAGTCACCCAGTGAGAGAAGTTTGGGGAGGAGTTCAGGAGAGAAGAGGAGAGGTCAGCTCATTCAGAGAGGAAAAGGGGGCAGGTCCAGGGGGCCTATAGATAGTGTAGAGAGTGAGGGAGAGGGTTGGAGAGTCACCCAGCCTACAGATGAGGCATTCAAAGGAAGAGTACGATTGAGTGGGAATGATAGTAGAAGGGACCTATTCAGAGAAGAGAAGGACAACTCCACGTCGAGACCGGTGAGTCCTGGGTTTGGGGGTAGCCCTCAGGAAGGAGAGTGTCAAAAGTATGGACAGAGCTGGGATTGAACCACGTCTCAGTGAGTGTGAGGACGTCGAAGTCAAAGTCTTCAAGGAGGTGACAGATGTCAGAGGAGTGTTTACCAGCAGAGCGAGAGTTGAGGGTAGCTGGTTGCCACCTTTAAAGGTCTTCTGAGGGGGGTACAGGGACGTGGTACACCCGTTGGTGGGGGGAGAGGCCATAGGGGTGAAAGACAGAGGGGTGGCAGGAGAGGGGATGAAGAGATGGGAGACACCATCAGGAAGGAAGAGGTTGGGCTGAGAGCCCTGGGCCATGATAGTACAATTTTTATAGACATTAATGATGCACCTAGAAGATGAGAAGAATGCCAAGAGAACTTCCCACCTGGTTTCACCATTAATTGGCGAGGAGGAGAAAGGGGATAGGATAAGGACCATATGGGGAGCCCATAGGTAAGTAGAAGGGATGGTGAAAGGGATGTTGGTAATAGTCTGGAGGAAGCACTGCAAACCAGTAACACTGTGTGTGTGTCTCATTGAATCCCGCGCTGCTCCAAGCGCCTAGGCCACACACAGACCCACAACATTGGTGCTGAGGGTCGTGGACCTTTGCGTGCACCCGCCAACTGGAGTATCTGCTATATCCGGACCTCCGTTCTCATCGGTAAGGGACCCAGCCCCATAAACAGCCTCAAACTGCCCACCACTGACTCCGGACAGAATTTTTGAAATGCCTAGAGCATTACACTCACCTCTGGCCCCTCAAACAGTGGGGGGAAGGCCCATCTGGGAAGAAAAATAAAAATAAAAATATATTTATTTAAGATCAGCACAGCTCTCACAGGAGAGTGCTTGTGCACTGCCACCACACTTTCCAAGTGGCGCTATGCTGGCAATGTGCCAGCGCAGCCCTCCCACCAAAGTGAGACAGCCTACTTCACCTATAGGGGCAGCGGCTCCCCAGGAGCACCTGTGCACCCCGTTGAAGGTCTTCCTACCAGCCAATGGACTGGGGCAGCGGGTCCATTCGGAGTGCCTGTGCACCGCTGCATCAACACCCGCTCCGACGCCCCATACCTGGTGCCATGTCGGCTGAGGATGTTGCAGCAGCCCCTGCCCCAACACGCCTGCAGGGAGGGTCATCCCAACAACATGGCTTGCTTGCGCCCTTTGTGAGTTTGACATCGAGGGGGCACCAACATCACTAGCACCTTGATGGGAACTGTGGTGGGAGCGCCTAGAAATGTACTTCAACGCAATGGGGGGAAAACACGCCCTCACCAAAAAGTGCACACTGATATATTCAGCCAGTCCCGCGGTCCACAAACTATTTAAAATCCTGTGCACCACAGACAACTCATATGACGCAGCCGTCAAGGCGCTGAAGAACTACTTCACCCCTATGGTGAACGCAGACTACGAGAAGTTCATAATGCGCACAGCCATGCAGCCGAGTGACGAAAGTGTGGACAAATACCACAGTCAGCTCAGGCACCTGGCCTCGACCTGTGGGTGGGAGAATGAGGAAGAGAAGGTAAGACTCCAAATTATCATTGGATGACACTCAGCAAAGCTCCGAAAATGGAAAAGCTGGCATTAAGCTCCCCATGATCCTCGAACTGGGACGCTCTCACGAACTTGCGGACATAAAGGCCTCCAAAATGGAGTCAGCCAAGAAATCAGTCAAGCTAGAGGAAGTGTGCCTAGTAGGACGACAACCACCAATGACCCAAGGAACAAGAAATACCTGGCAGCAGAAGAAACCGCGAAAAACTATCTCTCCCGCCCCCTTCCGACAGTGTGGGTATGACCTCTCTCATGAAAAAGACTGTCCAGCAAAGGGGTACACCTGCACAACGTGTGGCATTCCAAAACATTTTGCGAGGGTTTGCATAGGAAAAACTACCCTTTGTTAAGCAGCTTCACTTCAACACTACAGCTAAGTCAATGCCTAGTCTGGGATGCTGAGGGAAACCCTTATTGATATATTTTTAGGTCCAGTTCATGTACTCTGGGTGACAACCCTTATATAACACACCTCTCTTAGAATCCCCCTGACCCTACTGAGCCAAGAAGTAGGTCTGTTTTGCAAATTTAAAAGGTTTATTTGAGAAATATAACAATATATATCTATCACACTTTTATAATAAATTAATATTGGATATCACACTTAAAATATGACAGTGATCAACAATGGATAATGTTCTACTGGTAAACTGATTTGCTTACTTAGAAGTAGTATAGAGGATGAGGTAGCTGAAATGCTTTATGGTTTCAAGGAAATGCAAGGTGGAATAAATGCAGTACAGAAAATAAACTGATATGGTTTCACAAGAGATAATATGTTCACTTTTCCCCTGGTGGCAATTCACCCCCCACCCCCTATATGCAATGCAAGGAGATGGAAGTAACACACACAGTCTTCAGGAATACAATCAAATACAATACGGAATTCAGTTCCCCCCCCAGCAAGCTTAGACAACAGGTATGCTTTTTAAAACACGGGCAAGAGTGCTTTGTAATGTGGTGGCAAGGAAGTGAAAAATGCTAAAATTGCTTTTAATTCCCTATAGGAGGTTCAGGGTGAGTGGTAGACACATTAAATCAGTTCAGGTCAGCCCTAACAATGGTTCAGGGATGGTTATTAGGTTGCCAATGAATTTTAGCAGTTCAGGCCAAAGCAGCTATCTTTTTACAGATGACGAAATCAGGCCAAATCGCAAATCGCGGTAAATTTTGCGAGTGCGTAAATCGCGATTACGACAAAAGTATAAGTATCAAGTCGGTTCTAGGTTCGTTGGAAAGCCTAGAATCTCAGCTTTAAAATGAAAGTTAAATTCTGTTCCTAGCCCAAACGGTTCAAGAGATACGGACGATTTAATAAAGGTAGATTTTCGGATTCAAAGTAAAACTCAAATGACAGGTGACAGCTTGCAGCTTTAGAATGACAGATGACAGCTCGCAGCTTTAGAATGACAGATGACAGGATTTCTAGGAGGCAGTTCTAATAGGCTAAAATAGTTTGGATTACATTATTTTAAACTAAGAGATTGGTTTTGGCACAGTGAGTACTCACGCTATATTTTTGAAATAAGCCGTCAAGGTCTGGTCAGGTTGGACGGGACTTCTGGCGGTTCTGCTCACAACGGTCTGGTCTCTGGTTCTGCTCTCAGCACTGCACAGTTCTGGTCTCTCTGGATCTCTGGTCTCTCTGGATCTCTGGTCTCTCTGGATCTCTGGTCTCTGGAGGTTGATGGATTTGAAGTCTGGAGTCTCCCGGCAAAGCGTCCCGTAAGAAAGTGGAAAGTGAATCCCCTACCTGGGTTTCAGTGGCCCTTTTTATGTGTTTTGAAAATGGTGTGTGCCTGGGCCTAGCTAAGCCTGCCCCTCTCTACTTATCATTGGCCCAATTCTCCCCTCTCCCATGATTGGGGGAAGGAAATGGATTGTCATCATGATGAGGTCTGTTTATGGGTCAGAGGATCCTCCCCTGGTCAATTGGCCCACAAATCTATATTTGATTCAAATACATATTTCTCAGATACACAATTTGTTGAAATTACATGTACACATTATATATTCCTTATGGTCCATGCTTGTCCGCCTCTGATCTTCCTGGGGGCTTGCATTCAAAAATGACAACATTTTGCACTTTTTGGTCGGTTTACCAATATCGGACATTTACCAAAAATTACACAAATGTGCGCAAGGAGTATGGACATTAATTGATGAAGTGTCAGATTTCTAACATGCAGACATTTGGAGTAAGACCCTATTTTCCGCTAGCAGCCCCCCAGAATACACCACAGGGTCCTAACGCCTCTTTGTCCCTGTTTGTGCTCACCGGATTGTTCCCCCCTAAATGTATAACCAGGTACTCGGGGGGTTCCCTGAAACCTATTAAGTCAGATAGCCTGTCGTGGATGTCCACCCAGTGTATCCCCGGGAGGCCCCACCAAGACGTAATTGTGTTCCAGAAATGTAATCCTTGGTTCACCTCTTCCAGCCACCTGCCTGCCCAGGTCACAAAAGACTGCCTTACTATCCAGGCCGATTTGTAGGGTCCGACCTCTGTGGAAATGGGGGAGATAAATCAGTTCCTCCCTCATGTATCTCTTAAAACATTGCGACTTACATCCCCCAATTCGTTTCACCCCCTTCCTTCCCAGGCCCCCCGCCCACGCAGAGGTTGCTGCCCCTATCCTGAAAGAGTGTGTCCCAAACTCGGCTGGATCCCATCCCGCCTTTGCCACTGCTTGCTTCAATACCGCCTGAAACTGGTACCTGCTGAGCGCGCTGCCGTCCCTATCTATCAATAACTGCCCGTCAATTTCTGGTCGCAGATCTAAAAATTCCCTGGTGATGCATCTGGGACAGTGGTCCTTCTCTCTGATGCAATTGAGATCTATCGCTCTCCCCCTCCCTGTTTGGTCTGTCTTAGATTTCCTTAGCATTATTGACATACCTTTGTCGCCCATACTGATGTCTTTCCTTGCCAGGCCGTCTCCTGCCTTCGTATTCCTGGCCACCAGTTCCCCTATTCTGAAAGCTCCATAGTACGCTAGCGCAAATGCTGCCCTGAACAGTGCAGTTTCGTATGTGCTGCTGCATGTATTTGGTAGCACTTTCAGTAAAATTATCAACTTCCCAAAATTGACCGGCCTTCTGCTATCTGGCTTCTTCCCCCTAGCTTCGCCCATCCCATCATCGCATATTTTATCTTATCGCTGTCAGTCGGGTCCGGTATGCCCGCCACTTTTGCGGTATATACCACCGCCGCTAGGTGCGCTGCTGCCCAGCTTTTCTTTTTACCTTTGGCGAATGCCCCTTCCAGAAATTCACAGATTTTTTCTGTCGATATTTTTTCCACCACTTTTACACCTGTTTCCAACAACACATCTTTTACACTCTTTGCGTACTGCTTACCCGTCTTGTATGTCAGGGCATTCCTGGTCAGCTTGTCGATGACCCTTTCCTTTTTCGCTCTTTTTCCACCACTTTTGAGTCGACCTTGAGGCCAACCGTGCTTTCCTTTCTAGTGCCTTCAACGGGACCCATGCCTTTCGTGGCATGGGCGTCTTTTCCTTGTCGGCGTCCGGTCTCTGCACCCTGAATCTCTCCCACTGAAAATGAGAGATTGCATCAGCCACCACGTTTTCTTCCCCCGCGATATGCCTCGCTTTTATGCATGTATTTAATTTTAGGCTTTCCAGTGTGATTGCCCTCATCAATTCCAACACTGTACTGCATGATGCACTTCCCTTGTTTAACACATGCACTACTGCCATATTATCCGACCATACCGCCAACTCCTTATTGCCTAGCTCCTTCCCCCATGCGCATAACGTGACCCATATCGGAAAGAGCTTAGTAGCGTTATGTTCTTTGTCCATTCCGCCACCTGCCATGCTTCAGTCCACTCATCTGCACACCATTTTCTCCCCAGTATTGCTCCAAAACCAAAACCACTGGCTGCGTCAATGAATAACACTCTTTTACCTTCCTTGTTCACTGGCGAGCGCCATATCACTGTACCCCTGAAGTTTTCCAAAAAAGTGGCCCAGACTTCTAAGTCTCTCTTGATTCCCCCTCCTAGCCTGACCCTGTGGTGCCCTTTGGTAGCACCTCTTGTCTTCAGCTCGATGCTTCTCTGGAACACCTTTCCCTGCGGTATGACTCTTCCTGCGAAGTTCAGTTTCCCTGCCAGTGCTTGCAATTCCTTCACGGTTACCTTGTTTCTTCCTCGTAGCTCCTGTATTGTCTTGAGTAGCTCCGTCACTTTGTCCTATGGGATCCGACACCTCCCCTTGTTCGAGCCGATCTCTATACCTAGAAATTGGATCACCTGTGTTGGTCCCATCGTTTTCTCATCTGCCAGAGGAATGCCCCACTCACTCGTTATTTCTACAAATTTGTCCAGTGTTGCCTTGCACATGTCTGCCCCTTTGGGGCCGACAAATAAAAATTCATCTAGGTAATGCACCATCATGGACTCCCTCATCTCCTGTGCCACTGCCCATTGTAAAAATGAACTCACCCTCTCGAAATATGCGCATGAGATGGCACACCCCATTGGGAGGCACTTGTCGATGAAGTATTCCCCCTCCCAATGCATACATAGCCATTTTTGTGATCCGCTGTTGACTGGCAACAGGCGAAATGCCGATTTAATGTCTGCTTTCGCCAAACATGCCCCTTCCCCTGCTTTTCTGACCAATTCCACTGCCTCTTCGAAATCTGAATATGTTACTGTTGCTTCGCTCTGAGCGATGCCGTCGTTCACCGAGGCCCCCGGGGGGTAGGATAGGTGGTGTATCAACCTGTATTCCCCTTCCTCTTTCTTCGGCACCAGCCCTAGCGGAGAGCACAAGAATTCTTCAAAGGGTAGGGCCATGAATGGGCCCTCCACCCTCCCTAGTTCTACTTCCTTCCTGATCTTCTTGGTCACTATCTCTCTGTTTTCAATTGCTGATTTCAGATTCCTGGGAATGTCTTGCGCTCCTTGGCCGGTGAACGGGATGTTGAACCCCTCCCTAAAGCCTCACCTAATCTGCTCTGCCGCTTCTTGATCGGGGTAATCTCGGAGCCACTTCTCCATTCTCTCGATCTTTACCGGCGTAGCCCCTTTCCTGCCCCAATTCTTATTTCCGTGTCTCGTCTCTTCTGCCGCTCGGAGCTGCGGCCCTTGTGCACTTGGAACTGCTGTGGTCGCCTTTGCATCTCTCGCATTTGTGGCTGAATTTGCACTTCCAACCGCAGCTGCATGGTACCCCTTTTTCAAAGCTCCTGCATTGCCCTGGTTCTATTCGAGCCGTACCCGGGCTCCCACTGCCCCCACCTTGTGTTGTTGGGGGCAGGCTGCTCTGCCATCCTCTCTGTGGCCCGTAATTTCCGCTCCGAAAACTCTGTTCCCTGTATCTGTCGTAACTGGAGTCGTATCTTCTGTTACTAGATCTATAATCTGTCTTGTAATCGCTCTGCCAGTACTGCCTTCTCTGCTGCTCACCTGTATTCCGCTCCTTGGAATCCCATTTTTCTTTCAGCACATTAAAAATGTAGAGGTTAAAGTTTTCCTCGTCCCAGCCCATGTCCGGGAAGCAGTCCATCTCCTTTCTGAACTCATGGTCGTACTCTAGTCATGCGTCCCCATCAAACGCTGTGTGGACCTTCAGCACCCTCTGTTGATAAGCAACTAACGCTACCCCATCCTCCGGGAATTTCTGTAATATGATTGTCGACATTATGGTAAAGGCCGACATCCAATTATCGAAGTTCCTAACTACTGGCCCCTTTTTGAGTAAACTCTTTTCATCCTCTTTCATGTCTTCGACTGCTACATTCACCCCCCTATTTTGGCAATCTAATAATGTAAATATATCGATCAACTCCTTTCTCCAAATTTTTTCCTTTACTTTGTCATTTATGTACCAGGCCATCACTTTCATTGACCTGCCCTGTGCGTCTTTACCCATGGTTGGCCTGCCATATTTCGTCATGAGTGGTGCCTCGTTCTCTACCGCTGCCGCCGTTGTTGTTGCCCCTGCCCCTATGTTTGGACCTACCGTCGCGCTTTGCAGCGTCGCTACAATTGGCGCTCCTTGGGGCACTGGGACTACTAGTGTCCCTTGCGGCGTCGGGACCGGAACTTCCTTGGGCTCATCTGGTGCCCCCTGTGGGATAGGGACCCGGGCTTCTTTGGGTTCTATCCCTGCCCCCCCTACCCCACTCCGCTTTTCCTTGCTCACCACTCCTTTCCACTTTACCCAAGCCTTTAGATGATCCCTTTCTTCATCCTCACTGCTGGATTCCTCTGAAGAATTTCCCAACCATTCTTCCCTGTTTTTCTTCCCCCGTCTGCTCTTCCTGTCGTTGGTTCTGGACGACTTACCCGAAACCGTGACGCAATTTTTTAACATCTTTCCTATTTTATTCCCAACATTATTATTCACAGTACCTTTCTTTTTATCTTTCCTCTTTCTCTTGATCATCGTCTCCGTCTCCTCCTCTGTTCTTCCTGATTCTGCTCTCCCCCTCTTCTGTCCTTGTGGCACTTCTTCCTCGCCTTCGCTGCTGCTGTGTTCGATGAACAGTAGGGGGGATGCTGTCTTCGCCCTTTCTTCTTTCTGCATTACTTCCAGCACCCATTGGGCTCCATACTCCTTCTCCGCTTTTCTTGCCCATTCTGAGAATTCTCGGGCCCTCTTCGCTCTCCCATCCGCCATCCTTCTCGTCTAAATTCTGTTGGTCACGCTTCCGTTTGGCAACTGCAACGACTATCCCTCTCGCTCGCTCTGGTGCCGTTTCGGTTGCCGCGTTAGTCTCAAGCGAGAACGCTGTATAAAATGCGTGAACCCGTAAGAGCTCCGCTTATTGAAGGGTTGAAAGCGCGTGAGCCCGCAAGAGCAAACGTTTTTTCTTTCCCTTCTACAGGTACCAAGAGCCTACCCGAGAGAGGTGAGCTCTTACCTGGTTTATGCCGCCTCTCCTTTTCCCAGGCTTACTTATACCCCCCCGGCCTTTTGTTCCTTCCTGGGGGCGGCCGTGTTACCCCCTGACCTCTTGTTGTTATATTTCGCACCTTCCCAGGTGCTGTTTCCTGCCCTTCCTGGGCCTTTGTTTCTTGTGGCGCCATTCGGACGCCCTTCCCTATGCTTTTGCGCCGTTTTCCCCCCACCCCGCGCCTAAACTACCAGACCCTCTATCGTCCCGCATTTCATGCGGCCGGGGCCTGGGTCATATGGGTAGGTTTCAGATCTGTGTTTGCTGTGCTGCCGACGTGTACAGGTCCAGGCAGGACGCCTGCATTTCTAGCACCGGGAATTAGATCCCTTGTGGACGAATGGGCAGCATAGTACAGCATGGCCATGCCGATCCGCAAAAAGCACGGGCACATGGATGAGTGGCTAGATTATAGTGGAGCACAGGGCTTATTAAGATTTCAATTAAATGGAATTGTGCCATATTGGTCTCCGTTATTGGTGGGTGTGCTTCCTTGGGCATAGGGGGACAGTATATCTGATTGAGAGTAGAAACTCCAGGGCTTGAGTCCCCTTAGGTAAATGGTCAGTACTCTCACTCAGAGTGCAGTGCATAGAAAGAAGGTACACACTTTTTTAATAGTAGAATATCTTCCTAGAGTGTTTGCGCCAATTGTACTATTTGTGTGCATAATGTAGTTCGGCACATATGTCAATGTCCCAGGTGTACACATATACTTGCAGTGAAAATGTAAGTAGCTACGAAGGTACGTGAAATTTGAAGATTCCATGCAAGGGTGCGGGTGCGTTGGACTAAATGCTTTACTTGTTTGTAACACTTCGGACATGTTAGTATTACTGCCCCTACTGGATAGAGCAGGCAAGACGTTGCACGGGTCTCGCATTGACCAGGTGCAGGTTCGACTTTCCAGTAAGTGTGAAAGGTAGTATTTTTCCAGGGCCTGGATACTGCTGTAGGGGAGCATCAGATGGAAAGTGCGGTGCGGGGGTGGGGGGCAGATTACTAACATGATTACTAACATTTATTTCGATAGATTGACTTATATTTTCCATTGTTGCACGCTCTTCTTTTGCCAAAGTGGATGTCTTTTAGGGTTGCTTTGTTCTGGTGTCAGTGCTCTGGGTCACCTTGCGCACCACAGCATTGCAGTAGGGGAGCTGCCTCGTGCACATTTCGAGTCTTGGCTATTAGATGTCACTTGCGACACCTATAAGCCGAAACTATTGCATTGGAGTACAGATAGGGAGGAATGACATATGAGGAGGAGGGACACAGAGGGTTTGATTCATGGCATTTTTTGCATGGTTCAAAGTGACTTTGCACTGCTGAATAGTGACTTTGCACTGCCGGCACAAAACCTGATTCATGGAACTGTGCAAAGTATATTTTTGAAGTGCAATGTCAGTTCGAAGTTCATTTTGTACTGTAAAAATTACTTTGGACTGACTTTGCACTACAAAAATACACTATGCACAGTCCCACGTATCAGGGATTGTGTCGGCAGTGTAAAGACACTTTGAACCGTGCAAAAAAGGCCATGAATCTGGCCCATAGTCTATAGGTGTTGTTTAGAGTACAGGTAGGTAGGAAACATGCGACATTAGGAGGGGCACAAAGCTTGTAGGTGGTGTTTGGTTATTTACCCACCCATTCACTGTACAGGTAGTTAGGAAACATGCGACCTGAGGAGGGTCACTAAGCTTGTAGGTGGTGTTTGGTTATTTACCCACCCATTCACTGTACAGGTAGTTAGGAAACATGCGACCTGTGGAGAGACACAAAGCTTGTAGGTGGTGTTTGGTTATTTACCCACCCATTCACTGTACAGGTAGTTAGGAAACATGCGACCTGAGGAGAGACACAAAGCTTGTAGGTGGTGTTTGGTTATTTACCCACCCATTCACTGTACAGGTAGGGAAACATGCGACCTGAGGAGGGACACAAAGCTTGTAGGTGGTATTTGGTTATTTAACCACCCATTCACTGTACAGGTAGTTAGGAAACATGCGACCTGAGGAGAGACACAAAGCTTGTAGGTGGTGTTTGGTTATTTACCCACCCATTCACTTTACAGGTAGTTAGGAAACATGCGACCTGTGGAGAGACACAAAGCTTGTAGGTGGTGTTTGGTTATTTACCCACCCATTCACTGTACAGGTAGGGAAACATGCGACCTGAGGAGGGACACAAAGCTTGTAGGTGGTATTTGGTTATTTACCCACCCATTCACTGTACAGGTAGGGAAACATGCGACCTGAGGAGGGACACAAAGGTGGTGTTTGGTTATTTACCCACCCATTGACTGCCCATGGCCATGCTCATCCCTATGGCCATTCCCATCCAGTACCCACCCCTCCCTGCCCAAAACACCTCCTTGTGGGAAGTCTTTGAGCTCGTTTTAACCTGGCCTTATCATCAAACTTTGTGCTCGAAGTGCCTGCTGGTGTTTATCTCCATAGGAACAGAGAGGTCGAACCATATCTGAATGAAAAAGCATTGTTTTGTTTAACATTTCCACTACTGTATGCATGCTTTGTGTTTTTTTTATTACGCTGAATTTGTGAATGATGGCTAAATTACTCACTATAACACTCTGTGGGCTCAGCCCTGATGAAGGAGTTGCTAACTCCAAAATGCATTGGCGCTAGAGTTCATTATCAGAGGCAACAGCTGGCCTCTTTTTCTGTTGAAAATTAAACTATGTATGTCTTTTGGCACTGAAAAATCATGACTTTGGTTTGAAAAACGTATTTCTCTTCAAGTATAAAGCCATTCAGAAACTTTTGGAAATGATATTTCTGACATTTACTTTTTAGCAATTCTATGGTAACCCCTCTTTGGGCACAGTAGGTGAGCGACTGGCTGTGTGGTTCCATTCACTTTTATTTGTTGTAATTTCTGTGTAGAACCATTTTTGGGCCAGCCAAATGCATATTTATTTATTTATTTATTTATTTATTTATTTATTTATTTGCATTTGTTAAGCGCTCTTGCAGCCAAAAGGCATCGAGGCGCTGTTACCGAGTGTGAGAGGACTTGTGATTAACAACGCGTGTGACCATAGGTCGCATAGTTACGCATAGATATACGATGGCATGCAGGTACAGGAATAGTGCTTAATGTGATTCAACATTGGGAGGCTTTTTAGACAAAGAGCCTGGTTTTGATAACCTTACGAAAGGCTAGGTGTGACTCAATCAGTCTGAGATGAGGTGGCAGTGTGTTCCAGTGCGAGGCTGCTAGGGTGGGGAAGCTGGAGCCACCAGTGTGCACCTTTCGCGTTGTGGGCGTGACAATTGTGTTGACATAGCAGGACCTTAAGGGTCTAGTGGCCGTGTGCTTCGTGATTCTGTGTGTTAGGTATGGGGGGCAAGTTCGTGCAGGCATTTATGGGTGATGGTGAGGGTTTTAAAGAGAATTCTCTGGGAGCCAGTGAGCCTGCCTCCTGATTACGGAGACATGGTCTCTTCTGGCGGTGCCTCTGGTGGCCCTCAGAGCGTTGTTCTGGAGTAGCTGCAGTTTGGCAATGTTTTTGTTGGAGGTCCCAACGAGGAGGGCATTACAGTAGTCTAACCTTGACCCGATAATTGCCCTGCCAATGGTGAGGCAGTTAGGAGGGGACAGGAAGGGCCTGGCGGTGTTGAGGACTTTAGAGTAGTACGCTGAGGAGGCGGCAATGGCATTTACCTGCCTGTCCATGGATAGGTTGGAGTCAAGGTAGACTCTAAGCGTTTTCACGTAGTTGGAGACCTTAATGGGAATGTTATCGATGGTGAAGGAGGTGTATTGCTCTCCGAGGTTGCCCAGCGTGAATGGTGATCCTATGAGGAGTTCAGTTTTATCACTGTTGAGGCAGAGCCAGTTCTCTGCCATCCAGGATTGCATGGTGGAATAGATGGAGGTGAGGGTTTTAGTGTCTGCTAGGTAGTCGCCGGTAAGTGGAATAAGGACCTGTGTGTCATCCGTATAGTTGGTATATGAGATGCCAAGGGAGTCGTGGATGTTGAACAGGGGCCTCGTGAAGAGGTTGTAAAGCGTGGGTGCGATACAAGAGCTCTGAGGGACACCGCAGGTGATAAGGCTGGGAGAGGCGGATGCTGAGTCAGAGAAGACCTTCATGGCTCTTTCTTGGAGAAAAGAGGTGATCCATTGACAAGCTTTGGTGGAGAAATTGGCTTGAGTGGCTAGATGGTGGCCCAGGGTGTTGTGGTCCACCAAGTCAAAAGCGGTGGAGAGATCCAGGAGCAATAAGAGAGCAGGTTTGCCTTTGTGTCTGAGATCGTCCATTTGGTTCTTTATGTCAAGGAGGGCCGACTTGGTGCCATGATGTGGGCGGAACCCAGATTGCCGCAGGCCGAGGAGACGTTTGTCTTCCAGGAATTTTTGGACTTGCAGATAAGCTGCTTTGTCCAGAATTTTGAGCAGGAACGGAACAGTGGTGATGGGCCTGTAGTTCCCCGGGACAGCTGGGTCTAGAGAGGGTTTTTTAAGGAGTGGGCGTACCCAAGCTTCCTTAAGTCCAGACGGGACATGGCCTGACTGGAAGGAGAAGTTGATAAATGCAGTAAGGAAAGGGGCTAGGGTGTGTGCCGAATCTTTGATGAGACTAGCTGGGCAGGAATCACCCATACAGTTGGAAGGTTTAATGGAGTTGAGCAGGGCAATGACCTCTGGCTCAGTGACTTCTTTGAAGTCAAATAGCGGGGAGTGGGTGGTCTTGCTGGGTGGCTTAGCGTGCAGATTGGCTATGAGGTTGGAGAGGGCTTTTTGGTGTCCCTGAATTTTAGTTTGGAGAGTGTTAAGCTTCTCTAGCATGGCAGATTGAATGCTATTACACCACTTGTCGTCTTTGATGACTGATGGGGGGGGGAGCTGGTGGTTTTTTCCAATTCCCTAAAGATGGTGAATAGTACCTTATATCCCGATTTGGCATTGGTGATCCTGGCATTGAAGGAAGCAGCTTTGGCTGTGGTAATGTTTGTTTTATAGGATTTAGAGGTGGCTTTGAACTTAAGTTTAGTGGCTTCAGAAGGGTTAGCTTTCCATGTGGAGAGGGCAGTCCTCTTTAGTGCGCGTTGGTCAAGGAGTTCTTTAGTGAACCAAGAGTTGGCGTGTTTGGCCTTTTCAGCTTTTTTGAGGGTCAGTGGGGCGATGGTGTCCACGTCTGACGGAATGACTTCCTTGAAAGTGTTGGCTAGGGTTTCAGGGTTATTGGAGGACGGAGCCTGTAGGGCAGGGTGGAGAAGGTAGGGTGCTAGGTTCTCTACTGTGATTAGACGTGAGCTTCTTGTGTAGGTGGCTGGGCACGGTGGGGGGGTGAGAGGGAAACTTTCTTGGTTCCAAGGTTGAATTAGATGTAGTGGTGGTCGGACCACGGGATGGGGGTGTTGGCGGTGATGAGGAGGGAGCAGTTGTGGTGGCTGATCCAATTAAAGGTGCAACCTTTGAGATGAGTGGGGTCAGATATAGATTGCGTGAAGCTGAGGTTGGACAATGCCTTCTTAAGGGATTTGGCAGGGGAGTCCTTGGGGTCGTTGAGCCCTAGGTTGAGGTCTCCCAGAAGTATAACCTGTGAGGTCTTTTTAATGTTGTTGGATAGTGCAGGGATGAGGGTGTCGTGGAAGTCGAGACATGGGCCTGGGGGTCTGTACACAATGTGCATAGTAATGGTGCAGTTGGGGGAAACATTAATTTTTAGTGGGAGGTAGTCGCTGTTGTTGTCAAGTAGTCCATCGACTACTCTGATGCCAAGAGTTTGCCTGGCGATGAGGGCGACGCCTCTACCTCTGTGAGAAATGCGGTCTTTCCTGAAAATGGAGTATCCAGAAGGGATGGCCAGCGATAATGCTGGGCATGAGCTCTCATTAAGCCATGTTTCATTGAGGAGGAGGAGGTCAAGGTCGTCCTTAATGAGCAAGTCGTTAATGTCCAGGGCATGGGCAGGCACGGATCGGGCATTAAGCATGGCGCAGCTGAGTGTGTAGGAAGTAGGGGGCGTGGAGGTAGGAGGGCTGGTAGACATGGACGGTGGCTCAGATGAACTGATCATAGGGGCATCTGCGTGGCCAGTGAGCATGGTAACATCATTAGGCATGGCATTGTCAGCAGTGAACATGGGAGCAGACACATGGGCAGTGAGCATGGTGACATCATTAGGCATGGTATTAACAGCAATGGACACGGGAGCAGACACATGGGCAGTGAGCATGGTGACATCATTAGGCATGGTATTAACAGCAATGGACACGGGAGCAGACACATGGGCAGTGAGCATGGTGACATCATTAGGCATGGCATTAACAGCAATGGACACGGGAGCAGACACATGGGCAGTGAGCATGGTAACATCATTAGGCATGGTATTAACGGCAATGGACACGGGAGCAGACACATGGGCAGTGAGCATGGTGACATCATTAGGCATGGTATTAACAGCAATGGACACGGAAGCAGACACATGGGCAGTGAGCATGGTGACATCATTAGGCATGGTATTAACAGCAATGGACACGGGAGCAGACACATGGGCAGTGAGCATGGTATTAACAGCAATGGACACGGGAGCAGACACATGGGCAGTGAGCATGGTATTAACAGCAATGGACACGGGAGCAGACACATGGGCAGTGAGCATGGTATTAACAGCAATGGACACGGGAGCAGACACATGGGCAGTGAGCATGGTATTAACAGCAATGGACACGGGAGCAGACACATGGGCAGTGAGCATGGTATTAACAGCAATGGACACGGGAGCAGACACATGGGCAGTGAGCATGGTGACATTATTAGGCATGGTATTAACAGCAATGGACACAGGAGCAGACACATGGGCAGTGAGCATGGTATTAACAGCAATGGACACGGGAGCAGACACATGGGCAGTGAGCATGGTATTAACAGCAATGGACACGGGAGCAGACACATGGGCAGTGAGCATGGTATTAACAGCAATGGACACGGGAGCAGACACATGGGCAGTGAGCATGGTATTAACAGCAATGGACACGGGAGCAGACACATGGGCAGTGAGCATGGTATTAACAGCAATGGACACGGGAGCAGACACAATGGCAGTGAGCATGGTGACATCATTAGGCATGGTATTAACAGCAATGGACACGGGAGCAGACACATGGGCAGTGAGCATGGTATTAACAGCAATGGACACGGGAGCAGACACATGGGCAGTGAGCATGGTGACATTATTAGGCATGGTATTAACAGCAATGGACACAGGAGCAGACACATGGGCAGTGAGCATGGTATTAACAGCAATGGACACGGGAGCAGACACATGGGCAGTGAGCATGGTATTAACAGCAATGGACACGGGAGCAGACACATGGGCAGTGAGCATGGTATTAACAGCAATGGACACGGGAGCAGACACATGGGCAGTGAGCATGGTATTAACAGCAATGGACACGGGAGCAGACACATGAGCAGTGAGCATGGTATTAACAGCAATGGACACGGGAGCAGACACAATGGCAGTGAGCATGGTGACATCATTAGGCATGGTATTAACAGCAATGGACACGGGAGCAGACACATGGGCAGTGAGCATGGTGACATCATTAGGCATGGTATTAACAGCAATGGACACGGGAGCAGACACATGGGCAGTGAGCATGGTGACATCATTAGGCATGGTATTAACAGCAATGGACACGGAAGCAGACACATGGGCAGTGAGCATGTTGACATCATTAGGCATGGTATTAACAGCAATGAACACGGGAGCAGACACATGGGCAGTGAGCATGGTGACATCATTAGGCATGGTATTAACAGCAATGGACACGGGAGCAGACACATGGGCAGTGAGCATGGTGACATCATTAGGCATGGTATTAACAGCAATGGACACGGGAGCAGACACATGGGTAGTGAGCATGGTGACATCATTAGGCATGGTATTAACAGCAATGGACACGGGAGCAGACACATGGGTAGTGAGCATGGTAACATCATTAGGCATGGCAATATCAGCACTGGTGGGTAGGGCAGGAGGATGGGCGTTGCGCATGGTGCTAGCAGTAGGGTTAGGCCTGGATGGTGCCAAGTCAATGGTGTGGTTGGGCCTAACGTTCGTGGAGGCCCTGGAATCGGAGTCGGGGCTGTGAACAGTCTGAAGTAGCGTGACTGCTGTGTAAGTGGCAGCCCTGAGGTTCATGTTGGCCACGGGGGCGGTGCGCTTTTAGCGGGAGGGCTGGCATCTCATGCCTACCCTTGCGTTGCGATGCCCGAGGTCGGGAGTATAAGTAATGGGGATGAAGGGGTGGGTGCGGGATCGTAAACGTGCATTACGGTACCGGCACGGCACGGTGCGCAGAATGATGACCTGGGTTGCCTGATGAGAGGTGTATGGCAGGTATCTAAGTACGACCAAGTATGCCCCCCCCTGAAACACCCCACATGCCCGATTCATGGATTTTCTTGCAAGGTTCAAAGTGACTGCACTGCTGAAAAGTGTCCTTGCACTGCCGACACAAACCCTGATTCATGGAACTGTGAAAAGTGTATTTTTGCAATGCAAAGTCAGTGCAAAGTCAGTGCATAGTCATTTTTGCAGTACAAGGACTGAAGAGTTTTCTTGGCCCACCGGGGGGCCATTATGGATTCGGATCTTAGTTGAATACATAAGCACACTTACAAACACAATTAAATTAGAGCCAATGAAGAAAACAAATAACTATACGAAAAACACCAGGGAAATAAAACGTGCCTTTTAAAAGCATGATTTGCAAAACTCTGCCCTATTTAGACAGGTCCACTCATTGGTAAAAACAAATATTCCCTGCTGGTACTGAGTCTTAAGAACGATTATCTGCAAAGCCCTGGCCTATATGAAGCTCTCTCTCACTAGACCAAAGAAGTGTGACCAATACACCTATGGGGCACACTAGATCCTCAATGAGATTGGGGCATGGCAAACCATCTCGGCCCCAGTGAAATACCAGCTCTGTGGCAATCAGGGTCTGAAAAAAGGTAATGCTATTCCATTTTGCATTTCCTGGGAAAGTCCAATCAAATATTTTGCAACAGGAGAGTAAATTACTAACCACCGTTGGTGGTTGTGGCCCTGATTTATTTTTTTTTCATTTAGTTTATTACAAACTTTTGAAAAACAATATACAATCAATTCATACAGTTAAAGAAAAAAAAACAAATACAACTCATCACTATTACACCTTAATATATGCTACATTTACAAGTTAAATTTTGGTCCTTTTGCTTTCAATTTGACAATTGTCCTTCCCCGTCATCTTTAGTAGCATAGCTGCAATACTGCTTAATTCATTACGGGACAGCTAACAATTTACTTTCTAATTGTTTTAAGAATAACGTTAATGCAATCAACAATTTTTTATTCATACTATTGAGCATTTGGGACCACCATTCTTCAGCACTATATGTCATGCCAGTGCTCAGCTCCACGGCTGGATATTTGGTTCTTTGTGTTTTTAGTTCTGGGCAGAATAGAACCAAATGCTTTAATGTTTCGTCTTCTTGTCGACAGAACCGGCATAAAATGGCTGTTACTTTCAGGCACCTTCTATCTATGTGGACTTTATTCTGCAAACTGGCATCAACCCAGTGCAAGGTCTTCTCTCCTGCCCTGACTCCCAGAGTAAACATACCTATAATGTTACTAATGGGGAAAGTAGGGGTTAGTCACCAGAAGTCACTGTGGTTTTTCCCCAGGTTAGATTTCTGATGGCATAGGGGCTTTAGAGAATTAGGGCAATCGGAAGGTGTAAGGCTCCGCTTATGGGAAGTTTAACATTATTGGTGAAAAAGGACTCTGTTATATAGTGACTGTCTGTGTTGGTCTGCCATATGTGAGTGTGTGAGGTCATATGGAATGTTGCTGGGTGAATGATGGAATGCTGATCTGAGGGTTCCGTACTGAGGCAGGCAGTTAGAGCTCCCCTGCCTGGGTGATGGGGCCAGTGCTGATAATACTCCATACTCCTGTATTTACTTCCATGTAACTGTAACTGAAGTGTCTTGAATAAACCTAATATATAACCTAAGTTAAGCCTGCAAGTCACTTCGCAACAGACTCCAATGAGATAGACCCCAGAGTCAATCTTGTCACTGTCTTTTTGCTCCTGACTGGCCTATCGCCTCTCTGATGAGCCGACATTGCTCTCGCCACCTTGTAGCCATTTATGTAAGGTTTTGACTGTTGTGTTTAAGAGTCACAGGGATCTTTTAGCATAAATTCACGATTAGTGATGCACAAATGGAAAAGATAAAGTATGTACTTGTGAGTGTTTAAAAAGAGATAATCTGCATTTGTAAAATTAGTGTATTTTCAAGGGATTCTAATTTGAGTGTTTAAAGAAAGAAAAGATGAGTGTAGTAGATACATTGGACTAACTGGGTGTGTGGATTGATTCTGATGGGGCTTGGGCATCCCAGTTGAAGAGATGTGAATGCATGATGAAGCAAGCGATAGCAGTATAATCTGATGGCGAGGCTATCCAGCTAGCCTTGGCGTCTAAAAGGCCCCAATTTATGGTGTGGAACTTTAAGGCCATGCCCCTTTGACAGTTCGAGAAGTTGCAGAACTAAAACATTTTAAAACATCTTTTAGCACTACCCCGCAATTCCCCGACAATACCTGTATAGCTGGAAGTAGGTATTTTGCCATTCAATTATGATATTACTTTCAAACTGATTTCATTGTGTTTGCGTTTCAATGCCCAAGAAGAGTTTTCAATGCATAAGAATAGATGATGGTCTACTGCAGATGATCTTAGTGGAAGTAATTGGGAATGGCTAAAGTTTATTAAAATCATTATATTTGAACTTGGATATCCACATCTTTGGAAAAAACAGGGTGTTTTTACGAAGGAAATCAAACCTCAGCTAAAAAAGGTCTTGCGTCACAAAGCTGAGGCATATCTTATGGAGAATCACAAAAAAGAGCAGACAATGGCAGATTATTTTGAAATGAAAGATGGTGGCGGTAATGACCGCGGCCAATGAGGACTCAAAAGCCGATCTGCAGGACCATGGTATTAAAGTTTCACTGTGATACTTTGCATTACGCTGTTAAATGGTCACACAATGGCTTAAAACACTGCCCTTTTTGTAAACCTGTTTCAGAACATGTTGCACACATCTGATTCTTGTGCCCGGTGTCCTCCAAGTACAGAGGTACATGGATGAAAAAAGCTCATAATGAGACAAGAGGTGAGTCAGGTTGCTATGGCTGTAAAGCTATTAAAAACCTGCTAAACAGAAGAAATAGCCCTCCTAACTACCAGATTTTTGGCAAGCGCTTGTTATATTAGGAAACAATCCTCAGATTCACAAGCTGTATAGGTCCGTCAACACATTTTAATTATTTATTTAATCTTTACTTTTTTTTGTACACATTAATATGAACTGAATGAGCCTTTATGAATTTAGTGTGCATATTGTATCACTTAAGGTAGCATCGTCTTAATTTATTTAATGTTGATGCTATATGTTTAGGTTTTCAATATAAAATGATTTGTTATCAATACGATAGAATTGAATGAATTTTTGACTAAAATTGTATATGGGCTGCAATGTATTTTTGTACTTTGGATGCTAATTATATGCTGAATAAAGTGAATTAAGTGATTGAAATGAGTGAATCGCGCAGTCCATATTCACAGAAGGGACAGGCAAAAATGCTTGAAAATGCCACAGCAGTCCCCCAGCACAAAAGGTCATTTGTCAGGCACGGCACAGCATGAGCTGCTGTCATCCCCAATGCATTGCCGGTCTCTTTGCAGCCGCAGAAATATATCTTTTTGCATTAATCAATTGTCATGAGAGGATTTTAAAAATCTGTCATGAAAAACTGCACAATAAAGGGGTGCTGCAGTCTGGTGAGGTGGATGCTAGCAGCTTACGAATGTGGAACTGTCTGCCACATCCAGAGGTGTAGTCAGGATTTCATGCCAGAGTGGGTCTGAAAATTATGCATGCGGGCACAGGGCAGAGACCCTTGCAAATAAGAGAGATGTCCAAGACCTTGGGGTGTTTTCTTTTGTGTGCACCCACAGAACGGACCAATGACTGAACTCTTTTAGGTCATTTCATAATTGCAAGTAGTTAAAACGCACAATTCAACCAAATGACCACTTCCATGAACTAATGTCAGCGCAAAAAATAACCTCCTCTCAGTTTTACAACTGTTCGTTGAAGACACACAACTTAATTATCTATTTAATAAGGTTATCGGGGTATACAGTCTTTATAATGAAAGTGTTATATAGACAAGCACTTATACCAAAACGTTTACAAAGAAAACACATAATGAGAATATATGTGTGGGTGGGGTAAAGGGTTAAATCTTTTCGGAACACGGTTGGGGTGGGTTTTTAGGGGTGGGAAACAGAGGTTTGTGGCGGGACCCCCAAAAAAATAAAAAATAAAAAAAATCGTCATGTTTTTCGTTGTAAAACCTTCGGTATAAATTCATTCGCTATAAAATATCTCGTTATAAAGACATGTAACCGTTATCGGTTCATTGTTATTATTTTGCAAGCGCACGAACCTTGTTCTTGAGTGTGATGGGAAATCTAAAGTGCTACAAAAAAAGCAAATGTGGTTTATGTTGTGATTCCATCTGTTGTTATTGAAGAATTGATTTCTAAATGGGGTGTACGGGAGCGATGCGACTAGATGCGGCAATTGCAGTGTACATGACAGAGGCCTACATACTGAAAAGACGTGCCACAAGAAAAGTCGTGCAATTCGGGGGATCACAGTGAGTCCCGGGCCCATATTCTCATCTTGGCGCAGTGAAGGTGCTAAACAGCACGATTCACTGCGCCAAAAGAGGACGCCCAGGCTCCACTGCTATTCTCAAGTGGGCCTGGCGTCCTCGTAGTGCACGACAGTGATCTGTGAGGATTGCGCCTGTTTTAAGATGTTACGGTTGCAATCCAATCTCAGTTATTTTTGTAAAATAACGACAGATTCGTTATTTTACGAAGATGCTGCCAAGAACACAGATTAACACGTTCATATACACTAAAGTGAGCAGCTTCAACATTGCAGGATGTTGCAGCTGCTTACAGTGGTGTATAGGAAAGTATATGAACACTTTCTTTTAAAGCGAGCATTGCAGGATGTTGAAGCTGCTTACAGTGGTGTATAGGAAAGTATATGAACACTTTCTTTTAAAGCGAGCAGCTTCAACGTTGCATCTTAGGTTTAAATGAAAGTGTTCATATACACCCGTGCAGTGTATATGAACACTTTCATTTACACCAAAGCGAGCAGCTTCAACGCTGCAGTACGCAACATTGAAGCTGCTAGGTTTGGTGTAAATGGAAGTGTTCAAATACACCCGTGTGTTATATATGAACACTTTCATGTACACCAAAGCAAGCAGCTTCAATATAACGTTGAAGCTTCTTCCTTTGGTGTACTTGAAAGTGTCCATATACAACACACGGGTGTATATGAACACTTTCATTTACACCAAACAAGGCTTCTTGTGGCACTCCTCCAGTTTAATGGCACCAAGGGCCCGATTCTCAAGTTGGTGCTAATTACCGAAAATGTCGTAAAAAGTGCTAACAACATTTTTTCGGTAATTACGACATATTCTGAAGGTGGCGCAATCTTTCGAAGTCGGACTGATTGCGCCACTTTCGGAATATGGGTGCCAGTTGCGAGGAAGGGCTGGAAACTGACCTAGCAACCGGCACTTTCATTATCTATCCCTTTGCATGGTTATTCTTGTGGCACTCCTCCAATTTCGTAAGCGCTTGAATTTGGCGCTGAAGTACGGTACCAAATTGATGTCGTACAGGAGGAGTGCCACAAGAAGCACATGTACAGAAGGAGTGCCACAAGAATCACACGGCTGTTTGGGTGTGCAGATGGTGACAGGTGGGTGCATTTTTTATCTTTGTTTCCAGAAGAGTGCCTACTGCAATTCATATTGATGGCAGTATGCAGTCTTCTGCAAATTAAGATAAATAAATGCAGTGCTGGACCCACCTGTCAGCATCTGCACACCCAAAAAGCAAGTGCATTTTTGTTTTCATCTCTTCAGCATTTTCGTTAAATAACGATTCCCTCGTTATTTAACGAAAATGCTGCCGAGATTCTGCAATCCGCCTGTTTCCATTAGAAACAGGCAGATTACAGGGAAAGCACTGTCGTGCTTTGCGAAGAGGCCCAGATGAGAATAGCAGTGTTGCCTGAGCGTCAAGAAATGGCGCAGGGAGTCGTGCTATTTAGCACGCTCACTGCGCCAAGATGAGAATCGGGCCCCAAAAGGGTACCGTATTTGTGCGCTAGTTTAGCGCACATATGAAACTGGCAGAGTGCGACAAAAATAGGCTTCCAAAAAGCAAGTTTCCGAATGTGGCGGTTGTTAGGTTGGTTTCCAACCCATCCCAGCAACCGCCACATATATTCCGAAAGCGGCGCATTCCTTTCGACTTCAGAGGAATGGGCCACCTTCAGAATAGGTCTTAAGTACCCAAAAGGTCGTTAAGCCTTTTAACGTCCTTTTCGGTACTTAACACCTAGATGAGAATAGGGCCGCCGGTATTTTCACAACCCTTTAAATAACACATTTTCATATTAGCCACCTTAGCAGTAATCATTTTGTGATGTGTGAAAAAACGAAAGGAATATTTGTTCCTGGCAGAATTCAATCAAATACATGTTTTCTTAGCTGGTGCCGAACAGTACAATTAAAGCATAGTATTTGCTGAATAAGAACACCCAGGAAAAAAAGCACACCTCCCTTCTCTCACCAGGCATCATTCCTATAAGCACACTCCTATGTATGATTCCTGGCCGTTTGCATACCAGTACAATGTGTAAAACACTACATGTAACTGAATGCAATATGAAGTGCATTCAAAACCAACATTGGCTTATTATTTCACACTTGACATTGCACAACTTGATATGTCTACACAATACCCTATGTATGTGTGACTCTTGCCATCTGGAAAAAAATTGGCACCTTTATTCAGTATCCCAAACCTGTAGGAACATACAAATTGCAGAAGTTACTGTGAGGAAAAAGCATTGCAATGAAGTAAGCAGCCCTATTTAACAAAAGGCTTCATGTTTAGGCGAGTAGAGCATCAGAATCCATGCTTCAATTAGGCCACAATACACACACACACACACATTATATATTACTAATAAAACATAATCTTGTGCTTTGTAGCAAGGCCAGTATCATATTGCTTTAGTTAGAAAAACCATAGGAAAAGTGTTTAACACATGATTGCCATTACTTTACTTAAGATGAATTCTGCTCGTAGAGAAGAAAGAAATGTAAGAAACCATTCTCAGATTCTCCCCCATCAGTTCCCAGTAGAATGCAGCAGTCATAACCTTCACCGAACGCCATATTCCAGAGTTCGCAACATAGCACGGTAAAAAGCCTAATGCCGCGCAGGAACTGACAGAGCGAAAATGATGTAGCAACACAGCGTTTTCCCAGGAGTTTTGCTTTCAGCAGTGAGCAATATAAATGCAACATCTGAGGTGAAAAAAGTGAATAGCACAACATGATCACAGAGCCGGGGCAGACATAGCGCCGCATTGCCCCCTACAGGATGAATTACATTTATAAAGTCCACTGTGTTCCAGTTTTGAATTGAGCTCATGCAAGAGTATTAGGGATCTGTTGGAACAATCATAATTCACTTGAGTACCTCTGCCTCACAGTAGAATTACTTGAGACCTTGCAACTAGTATAATAGAAGGTCATTACCAGCAGAAAATATGGCATTCAACCTCTATTATAATAATGTACACACATTTCTGCATATGCATAACAGCAGTATGGCCAAAAGTAAATGCATGTGAACAGCAATTTCTCAAAACATAAGGTCAAACACAGGGCAGAGGAAATCATGCAGAATGAAGTAGTCTTCCCACCGAGCGAGTTTGCCAAGTACACAGATAGATGCAGTTCATGATATGAGAACAGAGTGGTGGTGCCAAACTGTGCAACATTTACTAAGGAAGTAAAATCCATTTTTATAGTTTGTCAAATGTAAATTAGCTGTTCGGTTTACATTGTTCATGTCACTTCCACTCACCCTGGAACAGTCAATAAGATAGAATGCTTTACTGGCACATGTGTCTACTCCTTCTGTCCAATTGGAAGGCATGGGGGGTTGCTAAGACTGATTTTCTATACTCTGGCCTGGTGGACAGATGTATAGAAGGCCAACCTATATTGTGACAGGGACAACTCTGGGAAGCTGTAGCCAAACACATTTAAGGTAGCAGTGACAGGCAGTCTAGGCTAAGTTCTTCAGAGGGGTGAGAGTGTAAAGGGTCCACAATGAGGTCACACAATGGGAGTCACAAATTACACTTAGACAGGATGTATACAAATACAGTTATTTAATTATGGCCAAACACACTATAAGAAAAATTAACACAAGCAGGTAGAATTATCAACCAATACCATCAAACTAAAATACATATATACAGTCACAGGTTCAAGTGCATAATACAAATCAAAATACTCCTGCAAGGGAATGAATAGGTGAGTATCACACACAAAAAGGTCCACAGAGATGATCCGTAACTAATATTGTCCAACCCTAAGTTGCCTGGGGCCTTGTGACCATTGTTCAGGATACAAAGACACAGAACTCAGGAGGCAGGAGAAACTTTAGGTAGGGTCTCTGGGGTCAAGTGATGGATTCTTAGAGCCAGGGTTAAATATAGACAAGTGCCCAAAATTACCCCCAACAGTCAGAAGTCTTGCCAAGGCAAGTAATGGCAAAGCCAATAGTGTTAGAATAAAGGTTATTATAGGTCCATTGACTTATAATGGGAGTGAATGGGTATGTTAAAAGCTCAGTAACTTACCCCTCTCAATCGGAATCTTCCCAAGACTTTCCAGAACAAAGGAAGGGTGTCCTAGCTTGCTTTTCTCACTGAATTCCGGGGTCTTCAATTTTCACGGGTTGCAGGTTCGAGTGATTCTCCGGTAAGGATCTTTTGCGGGTGCAAGGACTCTTGATGAAGAAATGCAGAAACAAACGATGCAGCACCATACTCGTGACTGGAGGCAGGTCAGAAAAGCAGGTTTCGGACCGTGCACTCTGCGCACAGCGATGCAGCAGGACTCAGTAGCCACGGTCAGACTTTCCGGTCTTTCTCGGGTCCCCTTACAGTGGCAGCTGAGGGTGTACCAAGTTTCAGGTGGAAACTCGGAATGGCAATGAAGATAAACCGGTAGCCCAAAAACAAAGCTGGTCAGCCACAGCACGATTCCCAGGCACTTTCGATGGCAGTTTGTGTGCTGGGCACCGAGTAGGCTTCGGGAATGGATGGTCCCTCCACTCCTGGGGCCGTAGCACCTTCGCAGGCCTACTGAAGATCACGAGACAGACAGGGCTCCACTAGGACTGCAGCAGAAGTTGGTTGCCAGGCCTCCTTCAGACAGGTTACAGGTTTCTTTGCGGGTCTTCTCAGCTGAACGGATTCTTAGCTCCTTCAGGTTCTTCAAGGATCTCTGAGAAATGCATGCAGGGGCCCTCTTCTTATCCTAAAAGCCAGGTAGGAGTCGAAACATTTACTAGCCAATAGCAGAACTAGCCCACACACACACCCCACAGTGGTCCAATCAGGACCACTGGCGGGAACACTCATGCATACCACTCAGACACACAGAAACCAGGATGTGTATTTGGGTCAGACTGACCTAGCCCACATCCTGCCTGAAAACACACAAAGCCCTCCAGTAGCCTGCCAAAAGCTGCTGCTTTCCTGGGCACTGTAAGTCCTTATAAGGATCTCTCTGGTCTCTGAGGCCAGGAAGAAGGCTAAACAACAAGATGCAAAAAGAATGGGCGAAAAACCTTGTGGCACGGCCATGTTTGACCAGTAGCCACAGTAAGTAGCCAATCGTGGTAAACGCGGTTAAGCTAAAACGAAATTCCCCAAAAAGTGGGGAAAAGTCACTGCTGCCACCAGTCCATCTTTTAAGCACCTCTAGAACAACCAAATAATCCTTTCAGTGTTAGTCTAGGGCAAGACAAAAATTAACCCCATTGCACTGCAGTGTAAGCTGCAGTGTGCAATGATAAAAAAGTTACCGCAAGTCATACAAAAGTAACCACAAGTAGCAACATAGTCACAAGACTAAGGGAAACACTGTTTCCCAGTACTGATAGCCTTAAGGACATATCCGTTTCCCCATATCATGTGAGCAAAGGCCAGTACAGTGAATCTTAAGGCTGCACTGTACTGCAAAAAGTACAGGTCATATTGAAAAATAAAAGCAAAAAGTTTGGGGGTTCCATAAAGATGGAAGGAAAGATGCAGTAAATAGAATCTTTCCTAACAGAGGTCCAGTGACATCACTGAGCAATGAGCAAACCAGCCTGCCTCATGTTTAGAATAAGCCAATCAAATGTAATTGATGCCTAGTGTCATGCTTACTGGCCAATTCTAATAGAGAGAATAGTTACAAATGTATTAATTTTACATTTGAGAATATGATATAAGTATGTACTCACTCTATTAGTATTTGAATGAATGCCTGTTAGATGTTTCCCTGCCTTGCAGTCTATTGCAATACATTATTTTGGTTCCTGTATCTGGTACATCACATCTTTTGGCTCTTCTTGGATTATTTTATTGGCATCAGAAGGGACTTGCCATACACTTGTGAAGCCCTTTTTTTGATTTTTTACTAAGAATACAATCATGTGGGTAATCCATCTGAGGTAGGTTGGTGTGCTAAACATACCCCCTTTCAACAATCATTATTCCAAAAACATTTTTGTACACCTGTGTCCTGTTGTATCAGTATCATGATCTGCAGCTTCTGTGTTCCAGTGTAACAGAAAATGATCGGAGGACACGGGTATGATATGGCATTTGTAACGCGCCTATACACAAGTGTTTCAAGGCCCGACGAGGCAGGGAGGGGGGAACAAGGGGAAGACAGACAACGATCCTACTAGGACAGGTGTCATTCAGATCGCGCAAGTGCCCTGTTTGACAGCTGCTGGGACAGAAAAGTCACTGCAGCACAAAGACTACATTTAAGTCTGCACCTCTGTTCCAAAACCATAACAAATATGCTAAAATATCACATGTAGGCATAGAGCTTTGGAAAGGGCTGCTGTCCCGACAGGGCTGAAAAGGGTTCTTCCTTATGGTCATGAAGGTTCAAAAGTGAATCAAAGAAGTAGTGGAAGAACTCTATTTTAAAGTTAAGAAGCCACAGGGAATTGCAGTAAAGCAAGCCCAATCCTTGCCTTTAAGTCGAGCGAACCTTGCATTCTGATGTCATACCTAGAGTGTCTTGTCCTGTAGGAAGTGGAGGGGATAGGAAGGAAAGAAAATCAAACAGACAAGCAAGATGAAGGAACCCTTCCTCAAGCCCCCATGTTCTGTCTGACTGCCCTAACCCTGACCCTCTCTTAGCCTGAAGCTTCAAAGTTTCCCTCAAAGGACCTCTGTTGTGCTCAGGGAATCTCCTGGTGGGAGCTATAATGCCTGGCAGGTATGAGTTAGCCATGCTCCCAGAGAGTCAACAGGGGCAGACATTCTGCCTTTTGTCTCATTCACTAAAACACAGACATTCAGGCTGCCTTAAATCCACATACTCTCATAGTTGATCTGAGTTCACATGGTTGACACTAGTATGATCCGAATCTGATGTGCATTTAATAATTATGTGAACTGCCAGTCACAATACAGTTTTTAGATTTCTCTGCCACCAGGTAATAGTTAATCATAAGTATTATAGTAGTTTTAATCAGTGGTGGTGAAGTTAGTGGAGCCTCTGCATGCAGGAGCCTTGTGCTCCAGCAGTTGCCAGACAGCCATTTGTGAATATTGAAGCTGCTTTGTGCCACTGGAGAGCAGGTGCTGCAGCTCCGTCAGGAGACTAGTGCATTTATGCACATGTGTACACTAAATATTGGCATGCAGTTTTAGGAAAGAGGGTCTGTTTAGCAGAAGGCCACATTTGCAAAAATATGATATGATATGGTATGTCATTTATAACACAGCTGTACACAAGTGTTTCTAGGTGCGACAAGACAAGGGATTGAAACAGAGGGAGAACAAGACAAACGATCTTTCTAGGCCTTGTTTCATTCACTTTGTGCAAGTGCGACAAGGCAAATTGCAGGGGAAGGCAGAGGGGGAAGTGCCAGGGAGAGGGATGGGGGAAGTGTAATCAGGGCAGCAATTGCTCTGAGCTAGTGCAGCCAGGGCATCGCGGCTCTGGGTATGTGCAAGGAGGCAGGGTATTACCTGAATCATTTTATGGTTAGGAAAAATCAAAAGGCTAGGTCATCTATACCCTTGCCAGATGCCAGTCCTTCACAGTTTGACTTTCATGAACTGAAAAGGAGAATGATTGTAGTATCATACATGGAAGTACACACGTATTAGTGAACTGATTGATACACACTTACAAAGATTGTATTTGGGGCTTCTACCGCATATAAAATAAACTATAAAAATAAAGTGTGTGATAAGTTCACCTGCTTAGAGTAATTGTTGCATACAGCCTTGCAAATTGTAAAACATTATGTGAAGTAGAACGTTTGAAATTGTAGAACAAACCCAAATGTTTTTGTGCCAAACAAGCAGACCTTAAAATAAGGCCTGCAACATTTGATCAGCTCTCTGCTGTCTTTCCACTGATATGGCCTAGAGGAAAAGAAACATTAAACAATGGCACAAGGATGTGAGAAGGCAAACTCCATTAACAAATCCAGCACAGTACAAACAAGTAAGATAAGGTTATCCTTTCAAGATACCAATATCATCCAATGGTAAAGCTTGTGCACTTAGGTTCTCCTGTTTCTAAGTAGGCTATCTAATCACAGCACAAACCTAATTTATTATTCTCTTCATTATTAGTGGCTACCCAGGTGTTACAACCCTCATTCCGAGAACCAAGCTCTAAACCTGCACTATACTGTTAATTTCTACAAATAACATTTGCTCACGCAGGTATTCTTGTTTTGGAGCACAATAGAAGTTACTATCTACTGTGCAACAAAAGTATATAGTCTCAAGATTATGTTCCGCAGAGACAGGAAAGGCTAACTCTCCCTTAATGTGATAAGGAAGTGTGATCTGACATAAAAAACACAAATCTATGTAACAAGCTGATGTTTTTATTGCAAATGGTCAATAAAAGCATTGTGAATATGTGACATAAGTCATGTTGTGTAAAATCACAAACTGCGTCTACGACAGAGAATTCTGAATGCATGGTTTTATTACGTGATACATTCAGATTTTAGTTATCAACAACAGCCCAACAATGCACCCATGGCCTCTGCAAAACACTATTTTATTTCTTAACATGTTATTTATGTGTTTTAAATATCACTGACTCACAAGGTTTGAAGCACACTATTGGAAGGGGCTTTCCTCGTTACGTAATCCAAAGAAAATACCAAATGTTATCCAAAAGGAATGTACCCTGTGCAAGAAATAACACTGTTTTATTGGACCAAACAGCAGGAGAGAAATTCAGGCGGTCATATGGAACTGAACTGGGTGAAGCATTCTCACCTCCACCCATCACGGGCTCCAATATGTATGCAACAAAATCACAAATGAGCATACACTTCATTAGGGCCATTTTTGGGGTGGTTTGAAACAAATGATTGGACACGCGTCATCAGGCCCCTAAATAACCCAATACATTAGTTACCTTTGGGTAAACACATTCCCTGGAACAAAAATCACAACACTCCTTCATGATGTCATGACCCTTCACAAACCAATCCTCAATTACATCACCATGTGCTGACCAGCAGAAAGACTCTCAATTTGGATTAGCTGGCTCAGCTCATAATACAACGGGATAACTGGATGAAAGCTGATTGGACCCTGGTGTTTAGAGACAGTGTGAGGCGAGACCATCCTACTGAACCCAACCAATAGAATGCCCGTCAGACATCAGCAAGGTCAAGGATATTGTTGCAACCCTGGAACACCAAAACCTATCCTCCTATTGGTTTACTGCACTCCTCGCCCCCCTGCACCTGCTCAGCCATTGCACCTCCCCAGCTCTCTTCCCACAACATGTTGCCAATTGTTTTCAGAAATAACCTGTGAGGTACCATGAAGCCACCACTGCTGGAACCATGAAGGCACCATTGCTTGAAGTGAATTTAGTCTATTATATTCATTCTACCATTGAAATGTCGCCTTTGTCTGTCTCCACACGGCACTTTGGACTTCTGATTATCGTCTGAGAACGCTCCAGCTGGATTGTGTTACCATGAGAATCTCATTCCTTGCAACATTAATTGACACCACTTGGTATCCTCTGCTGTCCTGACTTTGCGACTCTAGTTGTCGTGCCCCACAGTAAAATTAGAAACACAGCTAAAATTAAAAGTGCAGCCTTTCAACATGGGCTGTTTACCAATGCATGTTCTACCTTGGGCCTACAAAAACATGGCCATCCTACTGTTCACATATTACTCATAAAACCCCCTACCAGTCTATCGCATTGAGCCCAAAGCCCACCCTCACCCATGTGCCCTTACCCTATCCCTATATAAATGCCACACCCACTACTCAACAATATTAGAGCTACAAACACTGCCATATAACACAAATTCTCTGGCTCATGTGTTGCTCTGCCCAGCGCCAGCTCCCTGGCATGTGATACACTGAAGTACCCTACTACTGGAACGTGACCCTTATGCCACTGCTTCACTCACGTAGCTTATACATGCCCCTTTAGCCCTGCTGACTCTCTCCCTTCAGAACACAGTGATGCTTATTTTACTTAACCAGCTAACTCATTAACAGAGTAACCAATGCCACACTCTCCCCCTCCCCTGTCTATGCCACTGTCCGACACTCATAAATGCATGAGGGCAGCATGGGGCAATGATTGTGCTGCTAAATGTCAATACCTAAATGCCATGGTCACATTTGTTTTTTTTTTCAAAATTGAGTGCATCTGGAAAGTATTGTATTCGTATTTTGTAGAGAAGCCCATTTTATTTTAATTCAGTCCATTCCAGTTGTTTGTTGTTTTTTTTTGTTCTAAAAGGTTTTGGTGATAGCACAGGTATAATATCTGTATGAGATATTTTGTTTAAACCTCGGATTGTCCATAGTGTCTCCATTTCTTTGGTGTGAATCACATGCTTTTGTTCACAGAACTGCAGCCCTGCTTTTCAGCATGATGCTATAGATAGGGATTCCAGTTCACTGAAATTCAAGAGGAAACAGGAGTTGCATTGTGCAGCAGCAGAACACATTTGAGCCCTGGCCCTCCAATGAAGTTGCAGGATAATGTCTCATGGCCTTTGAAGCTGCTGTGTGACATAATTTACGGGGAATAAACTAGAATATGCAGAAATGTAACTATTGTTACATAAGCAGACAAAAGGTGCTGAGTGGGACACCCCTTTGTCCCAACTTTACACCCTCAACAGTGTACTATTGGATGCTAGGAATGGGGAAAGGGGAGGGGCAGAGATGGGAATTACAGAAAGGAAACATGCTTGTACAAGCCATAATGCTTCAGTTCCTGACCCATGAGTCTCAAGAGCATTGCATGGGGTGCACAGTAGGACACCTGGAGTAGCAGCTGTTATTCCTGATGAGTCCCCAAGTGGTTATCAGTGACCAAAGGGAACTCCAGCGATGCATTTTACTTAAAGTACCAGTTTGACATTGCAAGAGACATGCTGACGTGCATCAATTCTCTAGCCACTCCCCCATAAGCACAAGCTAATATCTGAAAATGGCACACATCTTTTGAGTTTTAGTGAAGACACCATGGCCATAGACTTCAGAGGCTTCTGAGAAGATTCAACAGTCCACATTACCAAAGGCCCTGACAAGTCATGAAGCAGCCCCAATATTGCTCATGCTACTCAGTTCACAATATATCTTTAAACATACCTGAGTAACTGTACCTGCATACACCTGGGTATGTGGGCCATTGCTCATTGGGATTTGGGATTTGTGTTGTTAGGGAGAATTCTCTGTTTAGGCTGAATTTCCTAACCTAGTGAGTCCCCCAGCAGCTTTGCTGGATTTCTGGAGTTTGTTTTTTTCCATCCTGCCAAGAGTGAGACTCTTTTTCTCCCACTCTTGGACATGAATGTGTGTAACTCCTTTGAATGTCAATGTGTTCTATGGGCTATGGGGTCTTTTACTCGATAGGGTCTCATATGTTTTGCTATGTGTGTTACACTGCACCCTACGTGCCGTAACACTGGGGCGTCCTAGCGGACCTCCACCATAGACTCCATACCCGGGGACTGACTACTGTCTCCCCGGACATGTAAAGTCACCATTGGCTTTACTAGACCTAAATTTACTAACAGAACTAGTACAAACCATCCTATAGTGGGCGTACTAGTAGGGGTAATTCGATTACTCCTAGGTCTGTTATTCGAAGGGGCACTGTCCCGTCCCCCCTCGTCGAGTTTTGGCTGGTGGCAGTGGAAAATACTTGTTATGTTTGACCCCGAACATAACCCTATGGGATTCTTCCCATTGTTGGAGATTGGTACTTTTTCTCGTTAATCTCTAACATACCATCAGTTTACTTATCTTAAATAAGTTTACCGGATTGTATTTTCTGCCAGAACTCGGTTTTAAAATGGCGTCTGTGTTCGTCTCTGTGACTCCTAAACCAAAGGTTGAGCCCTTTGTTCCACTTTTGGCGGGCTCTGTACAGAGACCCTCCAAAGTGGTGCCATTCTGTCTGGGTTACCACAGAGGTGTGGGAGGGGGTTTAGGCATCCTGGACCGAGTTGCCTTGCCAACTCCGGTCGCACTCTGGTGTGATTGGCCCAAGTGGTGAGCCTCCCCGCTCACCTCTTAGCATGTGTTGATTGACAGCTAGGCTGAATGAATAGGGTTTTCTGCATAAAAGCAGGGCTTTTGGGACTGGATCTTGAGAAGTCGCCACAGGACCTAAGAATCCGACGAGGGTAACGCTGAGCCGACCTGCACGACGACACCTCCGGTGGAGCCCTGCAGGACCGACTCACCACTTCCCGACGACAGAGGAGATCTCCCTGCCGGAGAGTCTCTTCCCCTGACTGGTGGGAACAACCAGTCCCCTTTGCTTTTTCTTCGCTCCAGGACGCAGTGGTCGAATTGCCCGTGCAGAGCACCTCGGCAACCAAATAGCCACTACCCCTGCACCGTGACCAAAAGGTGGTGCCTTGTGAGGGAGCACTCCACGGCTGGTCTCTTCCCTGGTGGTGCACCGGACTTCACTTTTCTTCGACGACGAGATCATCTCTACTCTTGGCAAAGATCCGACGTGCATCCACCACCAGGAACAACTGCACCCGCCGGAGCTGTCTCTCCACAAACAAGGTACCGTGTCCACCTGGCTTCCCTTTCTGCCGGATCGAGTGTGGTGTCTTAATCCTCACCTTTCCTTTGGGTCGCCTCCAAGCTTTCTTTAGCGTGTTGTTCTGAACTGGTCCAATCTTCCGATAACAATTTGCTACAAAGACTCGAACGGATTTCCACTAAGAGACTTTTTGGGACATATCGCCTTGCCTCTCTCCGAGTGGGCCTGGCCTCTGAACTTTATGATCTATCGTGGTTCTTGTCTTCTTGCCTTGCATTTTCCCGTGAAGTATTGAGCTGTGTTGATTTCGTAACCTGCTTATTTTTCTCTCCCGTCCTAACCAATACTAGAGTGCAATCTAGGTTGAAGCATACACCTCTGTCTGCAAATAAGTGATGCTGGTAGAACCTAGACTTGTCGAACTATTGTTAGGGGGATTGATCTGTTTCCTTCGTAGAGTAATTGTAATTGAAGTGTTTGCCGGGATAGTGGCAGAGTGTTTTCTATAGATGTGTCGTTATAAATAAATACCTTTATATCTTTACACCGAAGCCTTGTTGCGTGTTTGCTTGTCTTACTGTGTAGAATTGCCCTATATTGTATACTCCACATACTGCCTAACTCTTCGTGAGGGAAGTCTGACTGCTCAGCCACAGCTACCAAGTGAATCTGTGTGGTACAGACTGCTACCAAGTAGGTTTACTGCCAAACACCTGTAATCCTAAATCTTTTGCAGTGGTCCCAGAGGGAACTGCACAGGTTTCCGCCTAACATGTGTATCATTTCATAACCATTCTCACTATTCCCTGTTTGATTTCCTTGGTCCTCACCCCATAGACAATGGGGTTCAGGACAGGAGGCAAAAGAAAGTGAAGTACGTTGAGCAGGATGGGGATATCTGGTGCTATTTCCTTCTCCATCTTGTTTGTAAAAATCAAAACAAGCAGAACGGAATAAAAAAAAGTGATTAAAATGAAATGGGAGCTGCATGTACTGAAGGCCTTTGGCACGGCCCCCTCTGCCTGAAGATTCCACATGGAGCGCAGGATCAGGTAGTAAGACACTCCAATAAAGAAGAGGTCAATTCCAAGCACGGTAAAGGCAATGACCATCTGGTAGACCTTGTTGAGTGTCCTGTCACTGCACGCAAGGGCCGACACTGAAACATTGGAACATATGCAATTGTCAATAACCTTTGCAGAGCAGTAATGGAGTCTCGACGCCAACACTGGCACTGGTAATGCTAGAAGAGTATTCCTGGACAAGATAAAAACCAGAGCTTTAGCAACAAAGCTATTGGTGATGATGGAATTGTACCTCAGGGGGATGCAGATGGCAATGTAGCGGTCATAGGCCATGAACAAGAATGTGCAAGATTCCATGGCTATGAAACAGTTCATGATGTACATCTGAAGGAAGCAGCTTGGCAAGTCAATGGCTTTCAGATTGAAGCAGAGGATGCCCAGGATTTTAGGGGTTATGGTTGTGCACAGAACCAGATCAGAGAACGCAAGAAAGCACAAGAAGAAGTACATGGGTTCATGAAGGTGCTGCTCCTTCCCTATGGCTAAAATGATTGTGATATTGGCAACAATGGCTACAAAGAAAAGAAGGGCCAGAGGAACGGAGAGCCAATGCTGCCAGCTTTGTATGCTCTGAGTCGGAAAGCAAATCAGCACAAAGTGTGAAATTTGATAAGATGAGGTGGTGTTGGCAGACAGCATAGTCAGACGGCCAGTGCATTGGCATCTGCAGAAGGAATCTGAAAGACATAAGCCATTAAAAGTGATTAGTTTCCCAATTAGCTTGCCAATCTAAAGAATGCTGTGCCGATGACAGTCACCAGAAAATGCATGTGGTGCAACACATCTGCCAACGTGGTGGACATGTGCAATATTTATATCTTCAAATATCTGCATCAATGAACATCAGTATAAGAGAGCTTTGAGGAAGTGGTGAATATAAAGCTACAGGCAATGTGCAAAGATGTAGGACTTCTGAAAAAGATTCTTCATCAGACAATCAGCACAAAACAAAACCAGGGATTATCAGGTACTAAACAGAGGTGTGCATATATGTTCTCCCAAAGAGCTTTATCAAAAACAAACAAAAAAAAACATATATTGAATAACCTGCGGGGAATGTGATGCTGTCAATTTATAAGCAGTTATCAACAGTGCAACGTGTTTAAATCTCTCTCGGTCTGGCCCGATCCACTCTTTCTTCATTCTGAAGCCATAGAAATAAATCGATTGTTATTCATAGATAGATCATATTGGGCCCCATCAAAAGTCTGGTGGTAAACCGGCGCAATTACTGCCGGGCACTAATAGCCTTACCGCTGGCTTGTGCGGCAGAACCAGCGCCACATCATTATCTGGCGTGAACGCACCCCCACCACCGGCAGAAATGCTATTAGTGCCCAGCGGTAACTGCACCTGAATAAGGGCTACTGCCAAGAAAGCAGCGCTAATAGCACTACTGCTGGCGAACCCGCTGCTATTAGCTGCAGCGGAAATTGTGTCACCGCCGGGGGGACAGGAATCATTGCAGCGGACATTTTGAAAAACACAATCCATTAAATATCTCCGCTTTCTGCAGCCATCCGGTCCTGGACAGCAAGAGGTAAGGGTGCCGTACATCCATGGCGAAAAGCAAAATTTAGCGAGTGTGAGCTGGTGGTCCTCACAGATGAGGTGATTGCTCACTGTGAGGAACTCTATGGCTGCCACCAACAGAAGACCAGTGGGCAGCGCCAGACCGTCATCTGGAACTCCATCTCCCAGAAGGTGACAGCAGACTCAAGTGTACCCCGTGATCGAGAGGACTGCCACAAGTGGTGGAACGACCTGAGGGTCAGGGTGCAGGGACTGCTTTCCAACACACCCGGGAGTCGCTGGCAACAGGCGGAGGCACTGTTGAGCTATTGGTCGTCACTGCCTGGGAGGAGAAATGCGAGGGGATAGAGGGAGTCGACAGTGCGGAGACGGGTGCCAGCAGCCAGGAGGTAGGAGGTGAGTGTACTCCCCCTAATAGAGCATGCAGAAATGATAGCCCAGCATAAAATGCCCCAGTGGACAGAGACACAAGTCAGCAGACACAGAAGCTGGGCCTGCCAACAGGGCAGAGTGACGGGTGGCACATCAGAGGCAAGGGCAGTCAAGTGAACCAAACAAAGCCATGCGCACCCTCCTCCCCTGCTGGCGCACCCTATGCCAGCAGGATTGAGGTGCATGAGTGACCACAACACCATGCAGCAGTCACACCAGCATGTTGCAGACTGTGTAGGCCTTCCCCATGATGGCATGGCAGACAAGCCACAGGGAAGTACATGTCCAGCACACTGACATGTGCCCAGCCTGCCATTCACTGTGCACCACAGTACAGCCCTGCTGGTTGCAGAACAGTGCCCCATAGAGCAATGACAGTTCCATGGAGCAAGCTACCCCCACCATGTGAGTGACACCCGGTTAGGGGATGTGGGCCATGAATAACCACAAGCATGCAAGTCAGACATAAATTGCCCCAGCATGGACACCCTGCCCTACCTAAACACAGGCAAATGACCAACAGTCCATTGGTTGCACACCCATTGCTACAAGCAACCCCATGTCGATGGGCCCACATGCATTCTCCCATGACCAACCATGCCCATTTTCCCATATGTATGGGGTCACACTCTGGACCATATCAATTCCAACACACATGGGGGAACCATACCTGACGACATTTACTATGTGCCCTACAGGCACTCACAAATTGCCACAGGCTTTAGAGGAGGAGGAGGATAATGCAGGCCCATCAGGGAGCAGCACATTCAAGCCCTCAAGGTCTGCCACTACCGCCACCACCACCCTGCCCAAGCAGACACAGGCCACTCCAAGTCGGATGTCCCGGCGCGCAACGCGACAGCAGAGCAGGGCCAAGGCAACCCCAATGCCACAGACCACCAGGAGCAGTGCTGGGCTCACTGTACCCACACCCGCAGCCATACATATGGACACTGAGTCCACACCTGCTTGTAGGGTGACTGAGGAGTCACATGGGGACACCAGCCCACCGTCACCACCTGCCAAGGGCCACAATCCTCAGATGGCCCTCCACACCACCAGCGCACATGGACACCAGAGCCAGATGTTGACACTCTTTCATGTGGCTCCCCTACATTCACCATGGGCCAGTGCAGAGCCCCTCACTCACACAGCACAGTCCAACACACAGCCTGCTGTTACATGGGCTCAAAGACATGGAGCGCAGACAGTGGGAGATGGAGGGGATTGGCCACACTCACCCTGCACACCTGCAGGCCATTCAGGACAGTATCCATGGGGCTACCTGCAGGGTTGTGCATGCCATGGCATGGAACAGGGCTGAGACGACAGCCAGCATGTTCGCCCTGACACTGTATGCACAACGGGTCAGGGAAATGACCGAAGGCATCTCTGCACTAGCAGAGCCATCTGGCAGAGCACAGAGGTGCAATGGTAGCAGAACATGGGGACAGGTTCTGTCCCATCCACCTCTACCACACCCAAAGAGGGGTCACAGTAGGTTACTGCACATTCTGTACCCTAAATCATCAGGGGTCGGCAGGGGGTGGGGGAAGTCCATGTTTGTGAAGGACTCTGGGACACTGATTGCCATGAGTGGCCATGCTGGGGAGTTTGTGGTGGGAGGGGTGAGGGGGATTGTGCAATGGGGAGTTGGTGGTGGGGGGGGATTGTGTGATGATGGAGAGTTGGTGGTGATAGGGAGGGGTATTGCATGATGAGGAGTTGGTGGTGGGAAGGTGAGGGGGATTGTGTGATAGGAAGTTGGTGGTGGGAGGGGGATTGTGTGATGGGTAGTTGGTAATGGGAGGGGGAGGGGGATTGTGTCAGGGGGTTGTGTAATGGGTAGTTGGTGCTTGGAGGGGAAGGGGAATTGTGTGATGGGGGGTTGGAGGGGGGAGGGAGGATAGTTGGGACACTTCATGACATAAAAACTGTTAAACTTCATCAATGCAAGGACATTCCTGGTTGTGTCATTGTCGTGTTTATTGTTTGGGTGGTGTCACACAGTGGTTACACAGTGGTGCATGACCAAAAGCATCAAAAGAAATTGTCTATCAGTCCCTGGCATTCCATTTTACCATCCCTCACGTCATCTCTGGCAATGACTGCATTTGTTTCAGCCACAGGCACAGCTTCCTCATCCTCTGGGGGTGGCATGTCCATGTCAGGGGTAGCGGGGCATTTGTCTTCAGACATATATTCTGCAGCATGGCACACACAAGCACAATTTTACCCACGTTCTCTGGTGCATACATTAGGGCTCCACCAGTGCGTCAAGGCAGCAGAAACGTGCCTTCAGGAGGCCAACATACGCTCGATGCACATATGTGTGTGTGGTTGAAGGCAATATCCTACAGTATTTGTGGATCATGCAGGGGTCATTAGCCAGGGAAGCTGTGGGTATCCAGAGTCACCTGCATGGGGGGATCCACAAGCATTAGAAACGGAGTAGGGGTGGGGTGGACTTATACAATATCAACTCAATGTACTACATGTGCATGCACATGGACCTTAATTTCACGCCATGTGTCTATTCCATGTCTGTGCATGCAGTGTCACTCATGTCATGCAGTGTTGGTTCTTTACATGCACCCTGTTTCCTTGCAGCATATGTTACATGAGGTGCCTGTCGGTGACATGTGCAGCTGACATGGTGACTGTCATGTGGCAGTGTATTTACACTGAGCATGTGGCATGCTGGGTTTCCCATGGGCTCTCGCTGGGCATTGGTGCCATTGTGGGCTGGGCACACATTGTACATGGCTTTGGTACTGGCAGGGTTGTTGTTTCGTGGGGCCATGTGGCCATTTTTCAGTATTGATTTGGCAGCAGCATTTCGCATTGTGGTACCTGTAGTCATGTTGGGGTATATGGTTGCTACTGTATGTGTACTGCTGCTTGTTAGGGAGATTTCTCACACAAGTGCTAACTTCCCTCTACCTTAGAGCCCTCCAGCTCTTCTGCTATATTTTTGGGCTTTGAACTTTTCATTTTCAATGTGTTTTACTTTTGCGTCCTTTGGTAATTGAGTTTTTAAAAAACAACCTCCATGGCATCAACTTTTTACTGTGTGTCACACAGCACCTTTAGTGCAGTGACCCAGGGTTGTTTTTTTCAGACTTACCACTTTAAACTCCATTTTCTGGGACTGACTACAGTCTCCCAGAACATGTAAACTTGCCATTGACTTTAGTACACCCTATCTTCCAATAGAGTACTGGAGGGGTTAATAGTTATCCCATTTTGTCTGATTCTCATGGAACATTAGTATGTTCCCCTTTCTCTAAGATTTGGCTGGTGTCAGAGGGTCCTACCATTTTTTATTCTACCGCAGACTATGAACATAGCCTTTGGTACCATTTGAGGCTATGGTGGTAGCCTCTAACTCAACCCGGTAATCCACTTTTATTTTAACTTGGTTCTGGTAGAGCTTTTTGCCATATCTTTTTGTAAAGGTCTTTCTAGTGTTTTACTCTGTGTGCCAAACCAGTGTTGGTTCCTTTGTTTGTCGTCCTATGGCGGGCTTCTGCATAGCCATGCTGCAGGTCTGAATCCCTTGAAACTTCAACGACAGAGGAGATCTGCAAGGAATCTTCTTCCCTTGAGCTTGGTGGGAACAACCAGCTCGGCCAAACACCAGACACCGGTCCTCATCCTGGTTGAATTTACTGTGCATTGCTGCAGTAGATCAGATAGCCAGTGGGAGGAGAACCAGTTTGGGTTTTAAGGAGCGCACCTTTTATTCGTCGTTTTGCCCCGCTGCTGGCTTCTTTCCTGGGCAGTGCAGGACCTTCCTGCCGTCCTCCTTCTGGTCACCACGACGGAAGCTTCAGGAACTGCGAGCCTGCAGGAACTGCCAGGAAAACTGCCTCAGCTACAGCATTGTTCTTCTTTAAAGGTACTTTGCAAATTCGGTCGTTCGTTCCGTCCGACCGCGGTGAAAGCACAGAAAATCTTTCGCCTCTCCAAAGGCTTCTCCTTCTCTTCTCCTTTAAGTAAGAGGCCTATTGACTTGAATCCTAGTTATAGTAGCCTTTTCTAGATTGCCATGCCTATAACTTGTTGGTGCTATTGATTTTGGATAAACTTGTCTTTCCTCCCTTTTAAATTGCTGGAGTGCCATTTTGCTCACACTTCATTTTGAGCTTAACTTGTCAAGAATTGATTGGCTGTTGTTGTAGTATATTAAGACTGTGATTTTTTGCTGCTTTATGATAGTGAACTGTTTTATAAATGATGGTATAAATAAATGTATATTCTTTTACTCAGAAACCTTGAATCAGTGTTTGTTTGATCCATAGTAATTGTTGTCCATTGTTTAATGTCTTGTACTGCTCACCTTAGTCAAATACTGTGTAGTACGGACTTGTACCAAAGGTGAATTTGTACTTGCACTTGTAGTCTTAATCGTGTGTGGTGTTCCCAAAGGGTACTGCGTATGATGCTGCCTAACACTGCTTCACCAGGCAGGTAAGGCTGATAGGTGCATGATCCTTTTTCTGTACTGTCCTGATGGTGCGAGAGAAGGTTTAGTACAGATTGCCCATTCACTTGTCATGCCAACCTTTGTGTGGTCATTTGCATCCACACCCATTTCGACATGTCCTTGCGGCGCATGTGTGTTGGCTTCTCTACTCAACCACTTTCCAGATCCGTTGTCCTCTATGCCTCACCATGTATCCTGGCAGTGTGCTGTTCTGTAGAATCACAGCATTGTTGGTGGAACCACAATAGCTAGCACAGCAGTGGCTGATGTACAGATTGGGGTCACAGGTCACCTGCACATTCAGGGAGTGGTAGTGTTGCGGTTTCAGTACACTGCTTCGTGAGCCTGGGGGGCCACCAGCCCAACATTAGGTACAGTCCAGGATGGCAGTCACATTTGGCATCTGGACAATGGCATAGAACTGTGCCTTCATGGTATTGACCTGGCCTGGGGAGGTATGCAGTGAGATATGGCATTGCACTTGCCGCAGGAGGGCTTCAAGCACCTGGACCAACACTGCGCAGAATGTGGGCTGTGCCATGCCGTGCAACATGGCCACAGAGTGCTGGAAGGTGCCAGTTCTGAGGAATTGTAAGACGGAAACTAGCTTCAGCTGTATGGGCACAGCTGTCCGGAAGTTGATCCTGCTCCCTGTGTCAGCCTGTATTGTGGTGAGCAGCTCTGTTATTGTCTCCCTGTTGAGGTGGTACAGGGTGACCAACTGGCTGTTGGTGGGGGTCCAGGGTGAGGGCCTAACCCTGGGTATCGGTGTATGCCTTGCCTGGGCTCTCCTCCTCCTCTACCTCGTCCTGCCCCCTCAAATTCCCCTTGTACTCTCTGTGTCCTGGCCTGGTTTTCCTGCCTCAGCATGAGCAGCTGCCTGTCCCAGCTCACAGTGGCTAGTGGCAGCATGCTGTTTGAAACCATGTTTGGTGTAGGGGTGTGCCTTCTGTAGCACTATGGGGTGGATTGGGATCACCCGTGGCTTCATTTCAGGCACCTGTGTTCATTTACCCCCCGCTGGAAGATGGAGTAACTGTGCTGTGTTTTTGGTGGTATTAGTGCTGGTTTTCGTCATTAATACCGCCAACCATGGACTTGTGATGCAGCTGTGTTTGCACCATGTGTGGCCGACTGTAGTTGCACCCGCTGTATTAGTGACAGCTTTAATAGCACCGGCTGCTTTTGCAGTCAGCTGTATTTGTGCCGGCTCATGATCTGGCATAGCGGCATTGGCAGCGCTAATTCCTTTACTGCCACTTTTAACAGTTACTGCCAGACTTGTGATGAGGCCCATTAAGTTTTAAAGTCGAATAAATGTGCGAGGATATTGCATTGCTTTTATTATATGCATTTTTTATGGACAGCAAGGACATTTTTGTCAAGAAACACAGCACATCTGCACTTGCGGCCAACTGGGCAAACCAAGCCGGGGTACCTTGCAATAGTACAAGAGTAGCAATGGCAGAAGCATTAACCAGGTGTAGTAGGCAAGTAATGGGACAGCAAGATGTGACAACACAGATTGGACATGATTACGATCTCCAGAGAACAACATGGACAGTACCGAGTATTTACCTAGAGTAGAGGGTCAGCATAGGCATCTATGTGCAGGAGCTAGGCTAGGATGGGGAACCGGGGAGGGGGGGTGCCAACTGACAGCTCAGCACAGCTTCTAGGGTGGGTGGTCAAAAATCCCAAGGAACAACCACACGCTTGTATTCCCTCGTCTCACCCCATTTCACTCCTGTGTATGTCGATAGTTTAGGCGTTATAGATGTTGCTGAAGTGCCACCTAAAATGGTGGTAACAGGAAAGGACGTAGGAGGTGGCGTAGGACTGTGATGTTTTTTGTAATCATTGGCATTTTGGAGCAAATATCAATTGCAATTTTGTGATACAAATGAAAGGCCGAGTCATGGAGCGAGCCCAGGTTCTTTCTCTTGGCGCTTTCAGATGCAAAATATTGACACGTGTTTCAGGAAGAAAAGCAACCCCATTCCTGCTCGATCATTCCTTATATACAAAGGTTCTGCTTTTCTGTAATGTAAATTAAAGGCTTAGCTATGGAGCAAAGTAACATGCAAAGTATATTTGGGGAAAAGTAACCAAGTGCTAATACTGCCAAGTGTGCAGCCGCACCACTTGCCTCTGAGGCTCCACCCATCTCCCTTTTGCGGCCACCACTCGCCCCCTTCTTGCCCGCATTTGCCTCTTGTGCTGCGACACACTCTTCTTCGTTTCCTTCAAGACTACATTACATCCAGATCTACGTTGGCAAGGCAACCTTATGTATGCAGCCTACCTTGCCTAGGACACTAAGGGGCACAGCCTAGAGACTACAAACACAATATTACTAATGTGTATTCGATGCTTCTCGCTACCAATGTTTTCTTCTGTGACCTGCACAACACTCTGATGCTCACAGGCTACGTTTCCACTATAACATATATAATATTAAAAATAATAATGATAAACTAATAATAGGCTTTCATTTTTACTGCCAAAGCCCCTTAAGGGTCTTGTAGTCTTTGCTTCTACAGTACGTCATACAATACCCTTAATTTGATTAAATGTGAACTTAAACTGCAACGATTTTATACAATGAGGGACACCAAGATGTATTCATCTGAGGAAGGGGGGCATCTGTGGTTGAGAATAGAACAACAACACACTATAAAGACCCTCTGCTTCTAACCCTATGTGGAAACCATTGGATACGTATCTATATATCTACCTTTTTAATAAGTACCTTTGTATGTATGTATATAAGTTTTGCATTCACTGTAATAATCATGTACTGTAACTAAGCTTAAATATTCTTGTAACCGTTGCGTCCTGCTACGTGTTGGTTTGGTGTGCATTATCAAATAATAAACTAAAACTAAACTATGTTGAGAAATAATCTAAAAAAAACATTCGAAGTAATGCTAAAATAGAGCACATGCTAGTAAAGGAAAATTCAAACTTCACATTTTCACTTAGCAACGAATAATTCAAAAATTCTATTTCTTAAATATAACATGAGTAAATGTGAGGAATTAATTACGTTTTTCTTCATTAGGCGCAGGGGTGTTGCTAGGTCTGGAAAAGACCTGGGGCTATGCTAATGTCCGAACTGTCGGGACTGGGGGCTAGCTAGCCTTTTCGCTGTCGCTCCTGAGATTCTATCCGGGGCTGCAACCAAAAGACCAGGGGATATAGCCCCCTGAGCCCCCCCCTTGCAACGCCTTCTCTGCCGTGTAGTGAAATCTTTGAATTCTTCAAACTCCTTCAGGATTTCATGAACACCTTTGAAATCCGTGCAAGAAAATAGGCTCAAACAAAAGGGAGACATGTGAAATTTGGGAATACTTCCTATAGGTTCCTATAGCTTCCATGGTTCAAGTGATGGAAATATGGGAGATGATAGTGCATACAATCAGAATGAGTCAAACAACAGAGGCCAAAACAGAGGAAGAGGGTGTATAGGGTCCGTCCAATCAGCCGCATGGGTTTTTACTGTATGTTGTTGTGTCACTATGACACTTTGTATCTTTTAACGTTTCTGTTTTTACCCCTTTTTTTGGGAGAACGTTCTTAGCAGCAGAGTTGTTTGCTGTTGCTCTCATCTGCGTATGAGATTAAACTTGTTATGTTATGTTACCCATATTTTATTAGCGCACGTTCGCCGAGGGCATCATGGTGCTGGGGAGGTAAGGAATGGTTCTGAGTTGCGGTTCCTAGAAAAGCAGGGTCTTTAGTTTCCGACGGAAGGCAAAGTGGTCGATGGTTTCCCGCAAGGGGAGGGGTAAGTTGTTCCATGCTTTTGCGGCAGCAACCAAAAAGGCACTACATCTCTTCGGGCTAGCCTAAAACGGGGCACTGCCCGCAAGGTGGTTTTGTGATCGAAGAGTGTGAGTAAGCAAGTAGTGGATGAACTTTGCTTGCAGAAATTCTGCTCCAACGCCGTAAAAGGATTGGTGCACTATGCACATAGACTTGAACATAATCTGGTGAGCGACGGGGAGCCAGTGAAGTTGCCTCAGCTGGCCGTTTCATCAGATTTTGTCAGGTCCAGATGGACCAAAATCTGATTATCGTCAGCATACGAGTAAAGGCGAAACCCATGAGACTCAATGAGGAGCAGGAGGTGTCTTATATAAATGTTAAATAAGATAGGAGACAGTGCTCAACCCTGGGGAACTCCACAAAAAAGGGGGGTAGGGGCAGAGCGAAAAGGTGGAAGGGAGACTGATTGAGAACGATCTGTCATGAAAGCTCTGAACCTGTCAAGGACTTGGCCAGAGATACCAGCCTCAGAGAGCCGGGAGCTAAGAAGACAGTGGTCGTCGATATCGAAAGCAGCCGAAAGGTCTAATAGCAGGACTGCTCCGACACCGCCCTGGTCAACAAGGCACAACAGGTCATCCATCACTGAATTCATAACAGATTCAGTGCCTCTGCCAGGCCGAAAACCAGATTGAAATGGGTCGAGAAACTGGGAGGATTCCAGAAACATAGATAAGAGGGGGGATACCAGTACCTCCAGGACCTTCATCAGAAATGGCAGAAGTAAGATAGGGCGATAGTTGGCTAACACTTCAGGATCTAAAGAAGGCTTCTTAAGCAGAGGAATAAATTAAGCATGTTTGAGTGAGCACGGGATCATTCCTGTAGAAAATTAGGTGTTAACTGCTGAGGTAATATGATTGATTAAGCCAGCAGAAGTCTCGTCAAGGTGAGCCAGAGGTATAGCGTCTGCAGGGAATGCAGATTTCAATTTTTGAATGGAAGACAGAACTTCCGAATTAGAAAAAAGGGGAAATGTCAACCAAGACCCTCCAGTAGGAGGGGATTTCACAGGAGCCATGTCAGCAATAGCCACCGTACCCTCAATTTTTATGTTGTCCCGAATGGTAGCCATCTTTGACAGAAAGAAAGTAGAGATGAAGTCGCATAGCTCCTGAGAGGGCAGGACTGCATCTTGTCCTGTCTTAGGCGTGGAGAGCGCTTGGACTAGATCGAATAAGGTTTTAGGTTTATTAATAGCCCTTTCCACCATCTGTCCAAAATAAACTATTTTAGCATTTACCACTTCTGTGTGGTAGGCAGCAAGAGTGCTCCGAAAAAGGGTTTTAAGATTGGAAGAGTAGCATAAACCCCACTTTCTTTCAGCCGGCCTACAACAGAGTTTGCTTTCCCTAAGCTCTTGCGAGAACCAGGGTTCTGGAGGACGACTATGTTGTTTGCACAGCTTATACAGGGCCAATGCATCCACAGTATTTCTGAAGGTGTCTTGTAATGTGATCAGGGAGCAGCTCGCCACAGAGCCGCTGTATGTATGTAGCGAGCTAATCAGCTCAGGCTTGGATACACCTGTGCAGCTGCGTTTACGAATAGCAGGTTTCACAGCAGCAGGATAATGGGCTTTAAGAGGAATGGAAAAGGGCACCAGGAGCTGACCTGACCATATTATATAGACAGGAGTGGTAAAGTCTGCATAAGAGGGAGGGATACAAATATCCTTACATGGTTGACTTGGGCCTTTCTTCCCTAGTGGGTTGTATTTTCCCTGGTGTGATCATTCAGGGGCTTGCTTTCATTTCCCAAAGAAATCGTGGTGGAAGAGGCAGAGGGACTGCACAAGCTGATTTTTTTTAGCGAGAGACCGAGACAGAAGGGATTTGGATTTGGAGGCCCGACAGACTCAGAGCAGAACAGCTTCCTAATCACCCGGTCATCATACTCCCCCCACTAAAGACGTGGTTGCTGTACTTGGAAAAGGGTTTCGTTTTGTTCCAACTGTGAAATATGACATTTTTAGCACGAGAACTGAACTTCGACAACTGTTCCGCAAAATAAACTTGAAACTTTACTTTATGACTAATACATTTGAGGTCCGGAAAACCCCAGTGGCTTCCGTAGACCTTCAACATTCTGTCCACTCATTGCTACCCATACTGCAGAACCTCGGGGGCAACGCGTTTGTTTTGGGAACAAGACAGCACAGTGCAACACAGGTTCGAATCCCAGTTCCATGCTTAGAAACCACTCATTTGTATTAAGTGCATTATAAAACAATTAAACTGTATTATAATATTGTATCCGGCGTAATTGATGCCAAGCACTGTAAAAAGAATGAGATGTGTCCACAAGCATTTGCGATTTTGTTGTTTTGAAACAGTTGCTTGGGCCACAGGCTGCATTGGCTAGAGTATGTAATTTTTCCCTGAAGAAGTTTCTAATAACGAATTGTTACCATCTAAGGAACTAAACATGTTGGGTATGGTTACGCGCACCCACATTGATGTGGTCGCTAAATAACAAGACCATGAAAAGGAGGTAAGGAGAAGATAACACTGCCACCACATAAAATTAAGATTAGTGCTTCGAATAGGAATAGTGCAAAAGATAGAGTGAAATTGTGGACGGGTATGTTATTGATGTGTTTCATTGACCAAGAGGCGATGTTTCGGCCTATTTGTGTATAATATCAACTGTCAGGGGTGCAGGGGTCACTTTCTTGGGCACTGGTCACTTGTTGGTGTTTTTAACTAAGTGTTGCTCATGTTATATTTAATAAATAGAATTGTTGAATTATTCGTTGTTCAGTTGAAATGTGAAGGTTGCATTTTCCTTTACTAACAGATGAGTATTTCTTTGAATGTTTTTCTGAGATCATTTATCAACATAGATACTTATCCAATGGTGTCCACATAGAGTTAGAGGGCCTTTATAGTGCGTTTTCGTTGTATTGCAAAGCTCCAACAACATACCTTTATCACTAAAGATAAGAAAGCAACATTAATACATTGAATGATAGAAATTTAACAAATCAGGTGGAGAAAAACCTTCCATCAGTCAAATAGTTTGGTCCCCACCAGATATGCTATAAAAATAAATGGTAGCCCACTCTTAAAGTAAGTAGTGCATTTTAATTGAAGGACGTTGTGTAGCAACTGTACAGTAGATAGCCGAGTGTCTGTTGGTGCCAATGTAGATTCATACTTGGTACAACAGAATCATGTTCTTTTTCTTAGTTGATAGATATTCCACTATTGTCAGTTTTTGGTCTTCAGTTCTTAAAATAGAAAAAGAAGCACAGAGGGATAGGATGAAGCCCTGTTGCCATGGCTGCTCATTCTTTCAAGTGAACTCTTCCAACCTCTACACTACCAATGCTGTGCCCATAAAGCAGGTACCAGCATGTACAATGTGACACTCAACATGGTATATCACTATGTGCTCTGCCAGTGGCTGCTATTCAATTTTGTAAGTAAATGTTTTTCCCAAAATAGGATGGAAGAAAGCATAGTGAAAGACACCCAATCAACCATCCTGCTTTTGGGGAATGGGTTTTCCCTACTTAGATTTTCTTTAAACTAATGATTGTGTCAAATGGTGCAGTTATATAGCCCACATTTCAGACGAATTGAGTAACAAGCAATTCATGGTTGATTCTGCTTGGTGTTTCATGAAAAAATCCAATAGGTGCCAGTTCACTGACACTACAGGATGAAGGGTGCAGGGTTGTGGCCCGCATTTTCAGTGGTTCTTTGCCCAGGAGGCCACCATAAGCTGTGTGGTGCTAGGTCACGACCCCTTAATTCTTCAAAGCTTTTAGCAGCACCGGCAGGGTCGAAGCCCACAGGGATCAAGGGCATGGGGTTGTGGCCCGCATTTTCAATGTTTCTTTTTCCCAGGAATGCCACCGTAAACTACATGGGACTAGGCCACACCCCCTTCTTCTTCAAAACCTTTAGCAGCACCCGCAGGGCCGAAGCTCGTGGGGAACAAGGCCGCTGGTGTTGCGCTCTCGCAGGGTGTTCCGCGAGAGCAGGATGTGTGGCCTCCAGACCAGGTGAAGAATTTACATCTCAGGCCCATGCGTTGGACCTTACCCAACAACGTAATTGAGGAACCCTAATTGGAAGAGTAAATGAGGTGAGAGTGGAGTAAGCTGGGCTGGGGTCAGAATCTCACATGTGAGCCCATTGAATGCCTCTACATCCCCACCCCATATAGGCCAATCCTCGCAAACCATGCAAGCCAGTGCAGAGCCCAATCGTAGAATCGTAACCATGAGACGTAACTTGGGAACTTGCCCGCTTGACATGGCATGAAGTGTGATATCAACACTGACACTGTCTCTTTCTCTGTATAAAAAGATTGCAAACCCATTACATTTGCAGGAGAAGCCTTTTCCCTTTTCAAGGAAATACATATGTTTAGGGGTCCAATCAAGAGGTTTTGGGGGAGCACCAAACAATTTCAGAGCCCATCATGGAGCAGACACAAATGACAGTCTGGGGGGTCTGATCGGTGTATGCCCTGAAGGAAATCCTATACCAAAATCCAAGACCCACAAAAGAAGGTCTGTAGGTCTTTTTACGACCCTCTACTTGCCCTGACAATAATGTAGACACCTGCAGCGGAAATGGAACTCTACTAACATCTATGACCATACCGTATCTTTCTGACAAACTCTCTGTCACCTTCATGGTTCCCACGAGCAAGACTACCTTACAACCCACACCAGTGATGACTGACTATGGGTTAGTGCCACAACCAGCAACAGAGGTTGCAGTCACTACTCAAGTCTCCCCTACCAGCTGCTACACTCTCGGTCTCAGGATCGCGGGGCCGCCACCTAATATCACTCCCAAGGGCAACTACCTGGTCCTTGAGTCTCTAACTGTGCCCGGTTCAATTCAAAATGACAATATTCCGTCAACCTTTGCTGTGAAAGTCAGCCTCCTGGCCCCATTGACCCAAATAGATATGGAGAATGAGGCTGCGCCTAAAGACATGCCTTCCTTTATTAGCAGTACCTGGAGCGAGAACATGATGAACATGTGTTCAGGGAACAGCTCATTTCTCCACTTAACCCCATTAAGGGCCTCCAAGCAAACCATAGAACACACCCATCCTAACTCTGACCATTTGCTTAAGGAGGATTGGTTTGCCCGGGAATACAATTGCAAACAAGTGTTGTCTGAACTTGCAGACATCAAAAGCTATTATTTGATTTGATAGAAGAACAAAATAGGGGATGAAGGGGACCCAGAGGGGTCTTCAGAACAGGCCCACTGGATGTCAATCTACCCCTGGAACATTCAGAGATGATAAATGTATGTGATACACCACCCCCAGAAAAAAAGACTGATTCCCGCATATCTGAAGATGTGACATACTCGCAGGTTCCTATCAGCTGCGAGAATAATAAGAAGACTCATGTGATACAGCCCAATGACAAGCAAGCAGCCCAGCAGAATATATCCAGGGAAGCCAACAAGGCCCCTAATGATAATACTATGATCACCGTAGGGGTCAATTAGGCCACAAACATAGTGGGAACCTAAGGGCCCAGGGCGGTGGAAAAGAGAGCACATAGACCCTCCCCTAGGGAAAGCACGATCAGCCATCAAGTCCTTGGGTGGCCAAGGAGGGACACAGTATTTCTTCATACATTGGGGTACGTACATTGTCTCCCAAACTGCGACAATCAAGGTAAGCACTCATATAAATGTCTGCTTTGGTTTCATACTGTAAAGGGCTGTAATTTTGTGTCCAGAGAAGCTATTTTGAGCTGCCACAGAATGCTCAATGAGGGTGACAAATCCTGTGACTCTCACCCTGGAATTGTGGGATCCAAGGGGGTCCAATGGTGTTTTGGGTAGGACTGGGAACCCTGACAGGACTGCAAACAGTAGGATAGTAATCGACTCTTATCCTTATTCTTATCCTTATCTGAAATATGTCAGCCAATTTGGAAACCTCTTTCATAACTCTGCTTTATCTGGTGCCAATTTAACACCATTGGGTCCAAGACTAAATGGTAACTATTGTGGCCCAAAACTTAAGGGATCTAGAAATATTACGCGTAAAAAAAGGGATTCTTTTTCTACTATGTTACATGATGTATTGTTAAATTAAAGTAACGATTGTATTGTGTTTGGATGTATTTTGATGGTCTGATGGCTGAATAAAGTTATTTGACCGACTGAGTACAAAGGAGAATTTACAACACTTTACATTTTCATGATGCCTTTGGCCACAATATGCCAACATCGCCATTGCCAAGTAGCTTTTCATGATTCTGCAATACAATCTCTTAAGTGGAACAGAGTCTGTGATGACCATTATATGCTTTGTGATATATTTATTGAAATGCTACATCTTAATACATAATTAGTTCTCTTGTGCAAAAGAAAATAAAATAAATGCATACTTAAGCTTTCAAAGAAATGCCAAATCTTGTTTTGAAATCGAGAGTTTTTCCAACTCAATATGGGCATCACTTGTTTATTTTAATGGTCACTAATTCCTCATAAATATTAGTGTCTGGAGATAATACTCAATATTCATTTTCTATAGACATTGTATGTTCACTTTATGATAGAAATGATGTGTGTGTGTCTGTGCTAGAGATCAAGATGATTTGTCCACATTTGTATTGCAGTCAAACTTGCTATTAAAACGACACTGACTAATATCACCAAACCAACTTCTTCTTCTGTGCCCCTGAAGACAACTTGCCTCCAGTGAAATGAAGCAGCTCCACAGGCACTTCAGGTGAGTTACATGTAAGTTCCTTTATTACTTCAGTTAAGGTGCATTAAGATGTCTCATAGGAACCCACTGACTCCCATCACCCAGGCTTACATCTCTCCAACTGCCCGGGCTGGAACCTCCCCTTACAAACCTTCCCTCACTTATACATCAACATTCTCACAAGGAGTGCAAACTCAAGAGCAGACCCTGATCAACACGTCCAGGATGCCTGAGTATATATCAAATTTATGAAAACACCTTCAGCACGTTTTTGCTAAAACTCAGTGAAATTTTAATAAGTCAGCAGAGGGGATGAAACCCCACTACGACTTAAAGACCACCAAGAAAGAGTACGAAGTAGCAGACAGAGTCTACCTGTATAATTTCCAAAGGAACCAGACCAAAGAGTGAAATATCCTCCCCTCTTGGCGCAGTGCTTTTGAAATTGTCTGCAAAATCTCACCTGTCACCCATAAGATCTGCATCCTTAAAGGAGAACAGACAGAAGAGAAATGGGCTCCTATCAATCAATTGAAAATCTGTCATCCCAGATAGAACTTGCGACTGATTGAAGAACCCAGTGAGGGTAGAGCCCAGAAACCATCTGAAGAATAAAAGTAATAGAATGGAAACCTGGATGGAGAAAATTATACATTGACAGGGAGCAAAACAACGTATACTTATCAAGAATGCACCAAAAGTAATGATCATGTTCTGAATTGCATATGTCAAGTGAAAAGTATTGTATAAGTATTGTATTGTATTGTATTGTATTGTATTGTATAACTGGTTATTTTGATGTCAAGTTGAACATTGATTATACCATAAATGTATAAATGATTAACCTCTCTTTTATTCTCAGCAGATTAAATACCACTGTTTGTTGCCTTTACTTATTTATTTATAAATTATTATTTATCTGTTTCTCCTCTGCTTCACACTTTCCACTTCTCCCCCATTCCATGCACTTTTCCCCTCCCCCTCTCCCATGAACTTACACGTTCTCAATGTCACTGGGCCTCGTAAGATCGCTGTTTTGTTCGCCCCTGTTCCCCTTCCTTGCCTTGTCTCGCTCTGAAACACTTGTGTATGAGCGCAATAGAAATAACATATCAACAACTCCTTGCCCCTACAGGCCGGTGGTCAGGCTACCAGAAAAAGAGGGGTCCAGGATCAAAAACCCCAAATCTGAAAAGAGTGAAGTGCAGACCAGAGTGCCACTCCCTCAGGACAGGGAAAAGAGCAATGTGCGCTGGCAAGGAATTTCCTGGGATGGACCAAGGCCACAAGGAAACAGAAACCCCACTCTCTCCTTGCTCTTCTCTTTATATCACTGGAATCAAAGACCCAGGAGGGGGGACATGTGGGGTAAAATATAGCCCCTGAATGTCAGAAATAAAGATGAACCAAAAACAGTCCTAAATCTCCTAAGTGCGACGATATGCATAATGCATTTCAGCAAAGGAAAGAAAGACAGGTGGCTGACAATGGTGTTTTACTAAATCTATGGAAAGCTACACTTTTTCCATAAAGAGACAGATAGCAGTGTGCACATTATCTTCAATGTAATACCAGAGTGTGGTCCCGAAATCTCAAGTGAAACAAGCTTATTGCAATTATAAAAAAATAAAAGAACTTCCTTTTTCCTCATCCCAAAATGACATTACACAGAGAGAAGTGCCTACTTGGTTTGAAGGTGAACATGGTTTTCTCATATAACTGCCCTATGGACAATCCAGAAGTGATACTCATGTCTTTTTCAACTGTGACATTAAAGAAGTGCATTACAAATGAAAATAAGGCCCAGATGCCTTGTAAAATGCATTGTGTGTGAGTTAAAAGCAATTTCTTGCAGAATGATACCTGCAGGTGGGCATTTCTCTTGAAATGAAACGTTAACCTCAAAGACCCTTTCTCGGCTGGTCCCAGAGAGGGAGGTCTGGCTGTCTACAATCAATCAGGTCCATTGCTTAAGAAAATATAAAGAAATACACTGCCTAGATTTAAATCACAGTGTAAATAGATAAAGCCATGCCTGTTCTTTCAGCAGAAGTTACCTTGAGGTCCCATAAAATGTGCATTAAAGCTGCAGCCAGGACCATTACAAGGCCAAGAAGGGATAGCCTAAAATAAACATGAGCCAGCATCTGACTGGTCACATGTTTAAGGGGAAATGCAACTTAAGAGAAAAAAATGGGGGCCAGAGTGAGCTAGGCATGTGAGGCTGGACAGAAAAATACAATTGATTTCATAAAAAGGGCAGCATATATGCCACAATTCTCATTCCAGACTTTTGTTAAAGGTGACAGTAATCCCCTTTGAACCTTGTCAAAACGTGTTTTGTGCGATAAACATAACAGAAGTTATTAAGGAAAATTTGATTTGGGCCTTCCCGTGATTCTGAGAGCTTTGAAAGTTGCTGTGAGGGCGAAGGACAAAATGAACATGGGAACTAAGTATATTTTTCATTGATGCAGCGTCTGAGTAAATGAAGAAAAACTGTATCTCTGCACAGGAAGGGCGTGCCGACTTCAGATTAGCATCTGAAAATATAGTTCTTAAAAATATATCCATACATATAAAGATTTGAAAAATGGGGGTACTTGCCATGTTGGTAGATTTTCATTGTTTAACATGCCAAACCCACATGTCAGTTTGGGATGACAAAGCTTTCTCCTCCGTCAGCTGTCCTAACTCACACCTCTCATCTCCTTGTCCTATTAGCACACAGGTGGAGGAGGGTATAGAAAACCAACCAATCCCTTCCACAGGAATCATGACATGTTTGTGATTTCATTTGCCCTATAAGTAAACCAGTTTGCATCAGAACTGGGCCTTTTCACTTATTCTGGGAGGTAAACTGCTGCTGAACTCTTGCGAGAAACACCAAAGCAGAGAGGCCCCAAATCTTGCATTGGAGACAGGGACAAGGAGACATAGAAGCTGACTGGGACCCTTGGAGGAGCCAGAGGGGTCTATCCTTGACTGACACCCTTGCTGTCCCAGAGGTGTCCTGCTGTTCCCTGATGCCCATTACAAGACCTCTCCTGTAAGTAAAACTATCACAAAGTCATACATTGTGTAGGCCCTGCATTTTTCTCAAGTATTGTTCCAGTTATTTCCCCATAACAAAATACCCTGTTTGTCTGTGTACATCCTTAGAATATTTAATTGAAGTAAATTAATGAATTCCGCTATAGAAATCACGGGATGTGTTTTATTAGCTTCAAAACTAACATGCTCCTCCCAGTGTGTTTTGAGCCCTTACAGACATAAAGATTTGATTGACTATTTCTAAGAAAACCCCTGACTTCGGTAGAGAAGAGGGGTGAGGGTCCTGAATCCAAAAGAATTAATCCCAAAACCCTGTTTACAAGTGAGTGTGCAGGGTGCAAAATGAAATTCCCCATTGATCCCCTTCATTTTAAATCAGAAGCATGAAGCCTTGTATTTCTTTTGCATGTGTGGCAGAAAAAACAAAATTGCCCCTTTGTTCCCATTGTGCTCTGACCCAAACCACAAAGCCCTGTCTGTTCTTTTTAGGTGTCGCAAAATTAATTTTCCCATTGTTTTACCTTCCCTCATATTGCATTGGTGGTAATAAGTGAAAAATGATTTTACCCCTTGAATCTCTTTTCCAAAGAGTGCATTTCTATCAGAACTCAAAATGATGTTCCCATTGTGTTCCCACTCTCTGCAACTGGCATTCAAATTCAGAGGGGTCAAGTCTAATTGATGTTTGGAGGGTGGGGGTTGCTGGGAGAAAAAGTATTATAAACAAATAAACAATCAATGTGTGTTTTGAATTGTTCTTTTTCAAATTCGATGGGTGATTTGAAAAGAAAGCCGCAGGAAATTGTGACTGCATATATCAGTATTATCTCTGTGTTGGTGCCATTATGGAAGTCATTTTTGTTCTTGTGTTGCCACAGCATTGGTGGCTGATGTTAATCTGTTTGTCAAATTTTGTTTAAATAAATTAATAAATATATGTTCGTACTACACACCGGCCTGGTTCCTAGTCCATTGTGGCACCAGGTATTTGTTGTGGTTGGGTGTGAGAAGGGTTGGAGGCCTTACCAAATTGAATTTGAATAATAGTGCTTTGTTTCTGTGGCACCTTGGTTGGGCAGAAAGGAACTCCCTGAGTTGATTGTGACAGTGTAATAAACCACGACAAATTTAGTTCATTCAGTGGCACTAAAGGTAATGAATGAATCATTAATGATTTAATTAAAAAGTTCCCGAGCTTGTGAGCCACAGGGTCTGGGTTGCAAAGGTCAGGTTTAAAGTCTGTCATAGAAGGGAAGAAGTGTAGGGCTTTTAAGCTTCCCAGTAAATTTGTTTGGTCTTAGTAGAATAGATATTAAGCACCCAAGTACCACTCAGTGACAGGTGGCAGACAGCTTTATAGATATATGAGAGGACAGATCAGGTGAGAAGGATAGGAAGGTGAAGAACATGTTTGTAGTAAAAAAAATAAGTGGTGAAAGAAACAAAGACAAGACAATTGTTTACTGAGATGTACAGCATGTGAAGATAACCTCTGGTAATCTCACAAATGAAGGTCTTTTTCAAAAGGCAGAACACAATTCAGTCGAGGTCAGAACCTAGATATAGGAAAGAGGACTAATCAGTATTATCCAAGTCAGTAGAGAGGTGAAGGGGGTTGAGAATCAAAGCCTGTTTATAATGGTGAGCATTCATTAGAAAGTTGAAGACAATGGTTTTCAGGAATATCGGGGAGAGCAGGGATTTTCCAAGAAATAGATAGGACATTAGACATTTTGCAACAATGCAAGGAAGGTCCCAGTGTCCGGGTCCAGTTTAAAGAGAGGAACTATTCAAGATCTGGTGATATGTGCAATGTCTTAGGAGATGCATCAGCAGTCTAGAGGATGGGAGCATCCTCAGTATGAATAGTGGAAGGGGAAAATAATAGGGCAATCAATGCAGGTAAGGAGTCTAGGGGAATTCCATTGGGAGGGAGGGCCGGCTATGACGGTTGCAATGCTGTTGCATCTTTCGCACAGTTTAGAGGACAAGTAGGACAGAGGCTGCTTGAAGTTCAAGAGGGAGCAGGAGATGGAATGGGTGCATGGTTTGGAAAGTTGCAGACAATTTGGGGAATGCAACAGAGGAAGATGAAATTAGGTTAGTATATTAACAGGAGCAAGAAGGATTCCATGTAGGGGGCAAGAAAAGCAGGGCATAGCTTTCTAAGTATTATTGAAAGTATGCATTCCCATATATGTATCAACATGCATTGGTGATATAACTGCTAATTATGTTTAGAGAGTATCCTATTGGTTATGTTATTACTATATTTCAGTAGGTGCATATCCTGCCATGTATGCAGTCCAATGACAATAGCTCTAGTACTTCCATTGTGTTTCACGTTTGTTTGCTTGATGTTAGTCCCGTAATTCCATGATGTGAATCATTGCAAAACCCAAGGCACGTACGCTTCAAAATTATCCAATCAAACATTATATTGTGTGAGTAAAATATAATGAAATGATTGTTAGTGAAAGGGCTTTGTCAAACAAATCATGGATTCTACCTACCAAGCACCTAGGATATTCTAATCTGGGATCCGCCATCAGTATTGGTAACTAGACAACTGGGACAGTATCACAGGTTCCAACAGTGGATCATGGTAAATCTCTCCTAAAATATATTACTAAACATATCATACTGCTCTCCTTTCTCCATTCCCAGAGCAAAGAGTTATAAGCAATGAAAGTTAATGTAATCCTTACTTTAACCTCACAGGTATTATTTTGCAAAGAATATCCATTTCAAGCACTCCGAACAATAGTGGCGCTACAACAATATTCAAATCAAGCATGGGCTTAACTAAACAAGACCACATCTTAATAAACTTAAAGGCTAACGGCAGCTGCAAAATGTAATGGTTCTTTATCTCATGAGCATAATTATTGGTCAGGTCTATTTTATATATGTATTTTTGCCACTGAAGCTTTGACAACAATTTGCTTGTTCCTTACCGCTGAAAAGCACTCCGTTATGCATCTGTACTGTTGTATATCTCTGTAAAGTACTCTGTTGATTCTCAAAGCTAGGTCAGTGCTCAATAAATACAATAATAATAATAATAATAATAATAATAATAATAATAATAATAATAATAATAATAATAATAACAATAATATGACAAAAAAACAGAGAAGTCTGTGGAAGCATAACAGGGCTGATGCTAGATTAAAAGGCTATGAGCAAATCCTGAATTGAATGCTCTCCCAAAGAAATGCAGAAATACCCTATGGTTGCTACATATGGGAACTGTTAGATAAGTGTCCTTCATATCTAAACAAATTGACACCCACCTGGCCTCAATAGTCCTTTGTCTAAAACCCATCCATTGATGGCCTCATCCAAAAAGATTGTTTTTTAAAGCATATTTTGAGCAGTCTTCAATGTGAGAGATTATGCTGACTTAGGGGTGTTTCACCCCCAAGCCCACCTTGGAGCCACTCTCTCACCATCAGCATACCCACTCACTTACCGTGTCCCAGTATCAGACTGGAAAGTCTCGAACTCTGAAATCAATAAGGATGCATATGCATAGGCAGCCAAAGAACACAACGCATCTATTGCTAAAGCTAGAAAGGAGGAATACAATCAAAGGGTAGTACAGGCTAAATCAAATTTGAAGGAAGTGTTTAAAATACTTAAGGAATTGGAGGCCCAGTGGCCCCAGACTTCTATGACAATTAAAGACAAAAAATGGTGTATGACTATTCAGGATGCATTAAATAATAAACTCAAAGAAATTCAGGCTGATATTAGCAAAAAAACTAATTTACAGACAAGAAACTCTAAGACACAATCCCTCCACAAACTACAAAATAAACAACGTCCACTCCTCGACTTTGCCCCGATCATGGAGAGTGATTTGTCCACTGTACTGAATCGCCTCAAACCTACATCATGTAAAGGAGATATTTGCACCTCTAAAGTGGTCAAATTGTGTGCGACCCAATTGATTCCTTTGCTCACAAAGCTGGTTAACTACTCCTTTAAGGAATGCTCAGTACCATCTAGCCTTAAGCAAACATGGATTTCCCCATTACTGAAAAAACCTTCTCTGGATCCAGATATCCTGACCAACTATAAACCTATTTCAAACTCACCCTTTCTGCTTAAAATCTTGGATCAGGTGGCATATTTACAGGTGCAGGAACACGTTGAAAAATTACTGATGTTAGGGCAGAGACAGTCAGGCTTTCGCAGAGCCCATAGTACAGAACTTGTGCTGACGGATCTTAAGGCCAACATGCTGGACAAGGGATCCACTGCCCTCCTCATGTTGATTGACCTCATGTTGATTCGACTTGGTGGATCATATCCTTCTGGTCGCCAAACTTGTGCATTCTGTCAGTTTTTCCACATCACCAACCAAGTGGATAGAATACTTTTGGTCTGAACAAACTGCGAGGTTCTTTGCAGACAAAGGTAGTGCAGATGATTTTCAAGGAGTGCTGTTGGGTACTGCAGGGATCTAGCCTGTCCCTGGTCCTGTTTAAACTATATGAACTCCTGGACATCAATGGGTTTCTATATACCAACTATGCAGATGAAACTCAGTGTCTCATCCATCTGTCAGGGTATTACAACAGGGACTCTAAGTCCATCAATAGGGTCTACACTCTTTGATTCAGTCGTGGATATTGGAGAACAATCTTGCACTAAATGATGCAAAGATGGAAGTAATGATTATAGGGATAGCTTCCTGCCTGTGGAAACTATCCCCAGCATACAAGGGTTTGGTCATCGCAGGATGTACCATAACTCCCCTCTCGAAAGTGAAGACGTTAGGGATGGTGATTGATAAGGAGCTGAACATGAAGGTTCATGTGAGCTTTATGGTCTCGTCCAGCTCATATTACCTTAAACTGCTCGTGCAGCTGAGGTCTTGCTGTCACAGGATAATTGTGCCTCCATTGCTAGGGCCATTATCAGTGCCACATTGGACTACGGGTCCAGTATGCTGCAGGCCATAGGGAAAGGAAAAATCATGCACCTCCAAGTGATCCAAAATAACGCAGTCAGAACAGTAAAATGGCTGAAGAAGTGCAAACATGTCTCGGATGCTAGCAGAGAACTTCACTGGCTACCTATAGCCAGCAGAGTGACTTTCCGCCTATTGTGTATTACACACATATGCCTACATGGACTAAGCCCAGCCTAGCTCTCTAATTGCCTTGCATGGCTACCAGCTAGGAGGACATTAAGATAAACAAAAAGGTGGGTCTACTCAGCACACTGTGGTCCAAACTGATAGGGGTCAACCAGGGGCCATTTGTCTATGCTGCCGCTAAGAGGTGGAATGTGCTGACTCTCGATATGAGGCTATGCCAATCATTCTCTACTTTCCAGAAGGACTTGAAAACCAGGTTGTTTGGATGAAGCCCAGTTTAACCCTCTGCTGTGCTCTCAGGGCTGGCTCGGCCTAAGGGCCTTCCCTCTTTCCTAGGCACAGTCTCTTTTGTATATCTGTTATGATTGTATGTTGTATGTCTTGTTAGCGCTATTATGCCTTAGGGCATGTAACATGCACTTTATAAGCATCAATAAATAATTAAAGCCTGCATACCGAAGATGGATGAGCACTAACTCACACTGCATGTGAGCTTCCTGCAAGAAGGAAGTCACAACCACAGGGGGCAAGTAATGTTCAAAGCTCCTCATGCTTCTCCTCCCACATGTCACTTGATTGTAAGTTTCTCTTCCATGGTTGACAAGGGACATACACTTACTGGTGAATAACCCAACTCCCTGAATCCCAGCAAAATCAGATGAGTGTGACTGCCCCAAATGGTGCACTTAGAGATTCCCAGCTCCTCCTCCTCCAGCTATCATGTGTTACCCTATGGTACATGCCCTTTCCACTTGCCCTCAAGAGGCAGGCTCAGACTGTAATGTTACCTGCCTTGCTGAATAGCTGCTTCTCCCACAAGCCTCCATCAGGGATTCCCGGATGCTCTTGCTCCTCCTCCCAGATGTCACCCATTACATGTGTCTCAAACACCTGTTTTAAGAGGCAGACACTTACTGGTGAGTCAAACACCTCACTGAATTGCTACTTCTCCTTTGCAGCAAAATCAGACAAGCATGAAACTGCAACAAGCTTCCCCCGGGGATTTCCCTCTCCAATCTCTTGTCCTGTCAAGTGTCATCCAAAGGCACATGTCTCTTCCACTCACTTCAGGAGATGCACACAGACTGGTGTATCATCCACCACCACAAATCTCTGGCGATGGCACTTGTATTGTTCACCCACTCCCATTCAGTGTATGTATCAAATAGTACTCCATGAGAAAAAACAGCACTAAATCTCAATCTCTTACTAGGTCCCTCTCATTCACTACTTTTTTGCTACCATTCACCCTATAGCTACTCTAAATATCTATATACTTCCCTAAATATTTAAGCACACCTCCTGAAATGACCTCCTGAATCTTTGAAAGCTACCTGACAACGACCGGGAACTTAAGCAAAGTGTCCCCTTTTAAATAATGGGGATGAACTTCAAATTAACTTCTTAAAAAGTTTGTCCTAGGATCATCCTTGAAGAATCACCTGAATTGTGCGAGAAAGTTGGTCCAGGCCTCATCATGACTTCCAGAATGCATTCACAGTGAAACACTCAGGACAATATCCCCTACATAGTAAATATGATTGCCTAATTGAGGTATTACCTGAATCTAAGATCCCTTATGGTTGGATTTATGCATACCACTCAAGAAGATGAAGAATTGAGGCGATACCTACAGGAAATGTAAGGAAAGCCATAACCAGACATTCCACATCACAAACATCAGCCCCCATATTTTTGGTCCCCAAGCTCAATGGGTCATTATGACCTGGTGTGGATTATCACACATTGACCCTGATTACAATACGAATCCCTACCTAGTCCCACTTGTTTTGGTTAACCCTGTGGTACCCAAACATTTAAAATGTTTGTCTGAAGTGTTTTTGCACGACCTATGTAAGTGGCACTTGTAAAATAAAGAATTATTCAAGCAAGGTGAAAGCTGTTTACATAGACCTTTCCCCACATGTTATTGCTAACAACTTTTAAATGGCTGAACTGATTCGGATGTTACCTTCCCCAAAATATTATTGTCTCAGTTTACCCCAAACTAGATATTTTGGTAGCATTCATTAAAAGGTGGACAAGTTATTATTTTTGGCATAGTCATATTTATTTTCCCTTAGAGATGAAGTGCTTTGATTTAACACTTGTAGCACCAAAAATGGTTGGGCGGATTTGAACCGAATAAGAAACAAGTTGGTCATACAGCGCCATAAAGTGCCTTTTGTGTGTTTGGGGTAAATCCATCCAATAGTTTAAAAATGATTTGTCAGAGAATGCGTTGCTCCTGTAAACATTTACATCTTGCAGGGTGCTTTGCAGCAGAGAGGCTGAGAGGATTTCCAGAAATGTCTTGCGAGGATAGCTCAGGGGCAACATGCTCGCCTTGAAAGCAAGATTAGAGGGAGCAACACAGGTTCGATCCTCGGGTCTGCGCTTAGAAACCTCTGGGTATTAAGCGTGTTATAAATAACCAATCATATCATATCAGAGAAATGAAAAGCCTTTCTTTAAGATTCTGCTCGATGTGAGACATTAACACAGGAATACTGAGAGAAACCAAAAGAACAGTGCTCAAAATGTTATTCAGAGGAGGGAGAAGGGTGTATTAATAACAGGCCACAGATTGTGAGGGGAATTCGGAATGTTGAATGTTTGTCTGTTACCATGGTAATCAGGAAATGTTACCTTACCACAGGAATTGCGCTGCATTATCACAGGATGATCGCTGTGAGCAGTTTCCACTGAAAGAAGCTGTTCATTCTTATTGTGTAAATAAACAAGTAGGAAAAGGACAATGGGCTAAGGATCACTGGGACTGAGTCATATTATCCTAAGCTTAGAGATAGATGGGACCTGCTCATTGTCAGTGAACATTGTAAGAGGCTGAACACTAGAGGAGCATGAGGCTGCTGCCCATTGTCATAGAGCATGGTTGATGGGATATGGTTTAGGTTTTAGGGATGTATGTGCCTTACTAATTGTAGCAACATGGAGAAAATAAATCATAACAAAACCCTTAAAATTCACCCGGAAAAAAAACATTACTTTAGGAAGACTTAAGGTGATCTGATTCATCAAATCACAATCTTTGAAACTTGTGGGACGTTATGACCATCTTAACTGGCTGCCCACCCTCCGTTGCAAAGCCCATGAGCACATACAAGAGATCACAGAAGGCATTTTCTATGAGGTATAAAAAGCTATATTTTGGGGGGGATATTTACAGGGGCTGCCAAGTTCAGAAGGTTATCACTTTTCACACCCTTTACATTTCAAGGGTTTTGTTGCAATAACTCGGCTCACCTTAAATCTCTCTTAAGTTTTTTTCACTGAACATATATATATATTCAAATTGAATTTGAGTAATATATTATACGGCCTGCAGACGTGTAGTTGTGGTTAAGTTCATTCATAGGAAGAGTAGTTTTGGGGTTATTGGGTGACTTATAACTTTATATCTGTTGCTAACATGTTGATGTGATGGAAGGTGCTTTTGCAAGCAGTTTCTGAAATGCAGGGTAATGAATGTCTTAGCAGTCCACTGTGGATACATACTGGGCAGGAGTCCATGGTTTGTAAAGTTTTGATTCTACTTTTGTCTTTTAGTTTCACATAGTGATTGAGGGATTGTAAAGATTTGAATGATTGTTGACGCACGTTATATATTGAGCTGCATGTCCATTTGAACACTTGAGTGTTTGCTTTCACAAAAGGAACATATGGTTGAAAGTTAGTTGCTGATGTCTTTTTCCAACTGGCTGTATTTGTTCTTGTTTATAAGCCTCTTCATTGAAATATGTTTCTTTGCTGCTTGTGTGAAAACATTCATCTTCACATAAGTTTGAAAAGGAATCTGTATTGACATAGCACATGTTTAGAAGTACTTTTTGTAATTTATTGATTCATTTAGTTAGTGTTTTTTTCTGTTTAATATTAATATATACAACTTTTTATTCAGTACAAATGTGATGTCAAGCAGAGTTTCAAGGATTAATCTTCTGCTGTACTTTTTAATCATAGAACGTGACTTTTTAGTTGTTTTTATGTGATTGCTCAGAACTGTACGCTGGAAAATGTTGTAAAATTGATTTTCTGGAATGTGGCTATGTTAACTTTGGTACGTAGAGTGTTAGGTTCATTTTTAGGTCTGTGTTCATTTCCTCATGTTCTTTTTACTTTTATTTTGCAAGATGGGCTTACTTTGTTTTAGTGCTGGCTGGTTTATTTTTGTTGAGTGAGGTTATTAGCTGTTCTGTTTTAATGTTTTCTATACATTGTTTTAGAGGTGGATCACTATATGGCTTGCTCTTATTTTATCGGCTCTATATTTTCTTAGTTTTCTATGGCGTTGGATTTTAGTAGGCATTCTGTTCTGTCTGTTGTGATAAAGTAAGTGTGTGTTTCGAAGCTCTGGAATGGTTATGCATGTGTTATTGTATAAAAATAATAGTGAGTGGGTGTGATTGTAGAGATGAAAACAGTGCTGTGCGATTGTGTAGTGTGATAACAGGTGTGGTTGGGAAAGTTGTAAGAGTAAGAAGCTGCATAGCCGTGATGGGTTTGGGTAAATATGACATTGAAATCGGGTGGTTTTGTATAAAATACATATATTTATGTGATGGGGAAAGGGTCATAAAGTATTGATAGTAGAATGTATTGAACAGTACTGGTGTTATTGAGTAAGGGAGTCATGGTGTGATTCAATAAGTAGGAATATTATGCTGTTAGGAGGAAAACAGTGGTTGCTGCAATGGTGTTATTTAATGTATAGTATGACGTTTGTATGGGTGTAATTGAAAAGGGGTGAGGAAGAGAGTTTATGTGTGCTAATGTGTGTTATTAATTTGGAATGCAATGATTGTGAAAGTTGTTTGGCTGGAATTGCGGACTTGAGGTGGGAAGTATGGAAGAATAAAGCCATTTATGATGTCATATTTGATGTCCTGGGTGTTTGTCTTGGCTGTACATGGTGGTGGCGAGAGTTATGGTTGCATAGATTACCATAACTGGCAAATTTCTTGGGTTTTTTGATTTAACATGTATCTTTAATGCCGCTTTAACAACATTTTTTCTCTGAATCTGGATTTGCACACAAGTGCATATGACAGAACCTTTCCAGTCTTTGCCAGTGACACTGTTGCTATCCCCACACCAATCTCCTGCAGTGTGCCCCAAGGTTACTGTGTCTAGCCCATGCTATATAACGTTTACACTAAACCCTTGTTCAACCACCTTGACCTGTTAAGCATCCCATACACTAATTATGCTGATGACTCACAATTACTCATCCCCCTCACTGGTGACTACAGATTACAGGCTACTCTCAAAGGGAACACCATCTAAGAATCTATCCAATATTGGTTGGCCTCTCTCAGCCTCTGTCTCAATTATGAGAAATCAGAGCTACTCTTGATTGCCCCCCCCAGTCTGCTTGGCCAAATTGGACCACGCATACAAGGCCTTCATCATTGATGGTCACAAAATCCCTGTCGCCACTTTGGTAAAAACACTGAGCTTTTACCTTGACTCATCACTTAACATGTAAAGGTAGTGAAGGGAGGATAGCTCAGTGGCAATGCACAGGTCTAGGACGAAAGACCACACTCAGCAACACAGGTTCCTATCCCGTATCCACGCTTGAACCCGACCACAGGATTAAGCGCGTTATAGATAACCTGCACTTGCACGAAGCGTAGTAGGACCATTCCTCCCTCTCCCCTTGCCTTGTTACGCCTTGAGACACACGTGTATAGGAAAATAATAAATTACCAATAAAAAAACATGTTACGACAGATCTACCATATTGCCTCAGTGTCAGGCTATGTCACGAAGCACATCAATGCTAGTAAACCATTCCTGTCCTCCAAGAATCAGATTCACACAAGCCCTCCTCAGCTTCAAACTAGACTACTGTAATGCACTACTGTGTTGTTCTTCAGAAAACACTTGAACCAACTACACACAATACAGAACAACACCCTCCGGGCTGCACTGGAGATCGGTAAGCACAACAAGATCTCGAATGCCAGAATATCTGCCCACTTCAAGATCCTTTCTGTAAAGGACTGGAGGGGGGTGTCTGTGCTCGTGCTCTCTATATGGTAGAGGAGAGGCACAGAGGACCCCAGCCAAGATTCTCTATTGTTGGTAGCAATGGACGAGCAATCAAGGCCTAGCTTCTCAGGAGGCGATGCAGGCTGGTTCTTAAGTACAGTGTAGTCCTCAAGCACCCACAAAGGAAAGTCCACACACTGTATTAATTAAAACACAGTCTTTATATAATTAAGGTTCAAGGTTATATACACAATCACAATAACTCACTTTCTGCTCAGTTAATCTACAATGGCAAATATATACAGTTCTAAGTGGTACCACAATTATTATCAGATTTCATTAAAGTGCATAAACTGTACTCTGGTTAAATGTCACACAAATCAATTAATAAAGGTAACCAACAATAGACATCGGAGGAAAGCAGTTGGTTAGAACAATTGGCAGAATACTGGCCCCATTACCTAGACACAGCTCTGTGTAGAAATCCCCCCACCCGGGCGACCTGTAAAACAAAGATATACCACAAGCCCAGTCCATATATTGCTCAATAAGTCTTATTTCCTTATAAAATGTTTTTACCAACTCAATGTACCTGAAATAGCAGAGTTAGACCAAGAGCCGCTCCCTTTAAAGCAGGAACCATGGATCGTCAAGATGCTTCGAAGAAAGGGGTGAACAACGGCAGCAGTGAGGCAGCAGCTTTGAACCTGGCGGTGCTCGTCGACGATGAGTCGATGACGTCCTGCAAGGAAGAGGTGTGCGGGGCACCTCGATGTTAATAGTTCAGGACCACAAAGAGTTTGTGAAGAACTGTGGCCCAGCAAGGGTGTTGAGTCGTACGGCGTCTCTACAGTCTTTGGGAGGCTCCTCGGCACGTTGACAGCCTGGCGCTCTACAATGGGATATGGCGGTCGGCAGTGCGGACGAGCGCATCCACGAATCAAATGTCTTAATCAGTGGAGTGTTGCGGGTCCAGTTGTCAATGGCACGGCATCAAGCAGTCCCCTATTCCGGGCAACTAACTTCGACGGGCCTCCAGTGGTTATAGCAAACCTGCGAACCCTGGTCGATGGTCATATTTCTTTTTCGGGTTTTCGTTTTTAAAAAAAGGGTTTTTTAGAAAAAAAAGGGGGTTGGGGGGGGACCCCCCCCCAAAAAAAGGGGTGAAAATAAAAAAATAAAAACATTCGACCATTTGGTTTTCGACCAAATTGGTTCGACCATTTGTCCAGTCGACCAATTTTTTTCGACCAAATGACTGGTAACCGACTTCTCTTCCAACAGGGCTTTAAGGTTAAGCGTCAGTTTCAATGTCAGTTTCAACTCCAGTTTCACATCAGCTTTTGAAGGAATTCTAGCAGTGAGATTCCCCCAGATATACTGTTGATCTCCCATTCATTCTTCTGGGTCAAACTCATGCAACCAATCCATGCATTCAAGCCATTCTTCTGCATCCAGACACTCACAACACAGAATATGGATTTGGTGAAGTACTCTGCCATTCAGCACTACACACTGCATTCATACCAGTTTCGGGCAGGGCTGTCTCAGTCATTGTGTCAAACCAGATACTAGACATCCACAACACAGAATGCGTATTCGTCACACATCCCATTCACCCAGTACCCACCAACTGGTGTACCCACAACATACGGTCGTTGGGAAGGCTCCAGCCAGTCTGGTCGGCAATTCCCCACACTACCATATATGGAACTTCCACCCAACAGCCAGTCAGTGGGAAGGGACTTTGGGAAAACCAAGGTATCAGGCGATGGAAGGCAAGGGGCCACGGGGGCAATCTTGTCTCCATCAGGAATCTACTGATGCCAATGAGAAGGCCTGGGCATCCCAAAATGGAGGACGCTCAGGACACCTGTCAATTCAGCACAGCGCTGCCACCAGCGTATACCCTGCTCTGTGGGCCACACACAGGTGCCCACAAACATACACTAGGTGCACAGGGATGTACCCCCGCCCCTGGGTGGCATAAGGGTATCCGATGGGTCTGTACACCAAACCAAAAGAGAGAGCTGAGCTGCCAGGAGTCCCACATGAACTCCTGCACGGAAAACACGACAGAACACATGATAAAAAACAGTAAATGACAAGGATACGGAGGCCCTGTCCCTCCGATGCATTTCCAGCATCACACTTTCCATCGCCCACCGTTGCCTGTCGAAATATGTCCTCTCATACCTCACACAAAAACTCAAGAGACACACCCCAGCGAGAGCCCAAAGTTGTGTGTACAGGCACTGCCTCATGACACCCAGATTCAAATGCAAAAGGGCGCGTGGATCTAGCTTCCCAGATCCCACTGCCACCCTCTGGAACAACCTCCTCCCCCACTTGCAGAATAAACCGTCCCACAGCCTGCTCTGGAAGAAACTCAACATCCATCGACTAATTTTCCATGCCTCTTCATTATTGACCGACACTGCACATGTATTTGTAACACTGTAACTAGCGCCTACATGCCCTTGGGCTATGCGCGCTTGTATAAATGTTACATAAAAAATAAAATAAAGTGACTGTGTGTATATAGTATATTGCTATGCATTTAATGATATAATGTTATATTTATTGTTTGAAAATTATCACCTAGAGATTGCCCCTAATGGTAGCGGTGCATGGTATAAATTAACATACTATAACAGAACAGAACAGAACAGAACATATATTTGCACACACCTGTATGCTATGATATGTTATGTTAAATGAATTGATATAGGGCACATTCACCAAAGGCATCAACAGGAGCTGGCAGAATTAAAACAGAAATGTTTTCAAGGAACTTCAGAACATAAGGTGGCCCACGGTGGTCCAAAGAGAGTATGGAAGAAAGTTCCAAAGTTTAGCGGCCGCAATGTTAAAAGACTGGCTGCCATCCTAGTGAGCGGAGACAGAGGAACTGCAAGCAGATGGGCATCTTGAGAAAGCAGCCAGCCTCCTGGAAGGTAAGGTGGAAACTTATCATGTAGGTACTATGCCCTACATCCATTGAAAGCCCTGTGAACTATGCACAGACTTGAATGCAATACGTTTTTGGCCGGTCAGCCAGTGCAAGGAGCGAAGTATCGGGAAAGATATTAAGAACCATAGGGAGTGCCAGTGGCAATCTGAGTGGCAAGATTTTGAAGAAGCTACAATCGATGAGAGAGATACAGAAGTTGTGAGAGAAACACAGAATTGCAATGCAGCTAAGACTAAAAGAGGTAAAAAATGGAGATCAGAGATGAGAGGGGAGAAAGGGCAACACCTTACGGAGGACCCTTAGTTGGAAATAACCGGTTCTGCAGATTGGGCGAACCTGAGCCTCAGTAGACAAAGAGGCAGAGATTTTAAAGCCGAGGCTCTTTACCACAGAGACAGGGGTGGGAACAAGGCGAATCTCAGGGGGCCAACAAGATCAGGGAAAAATACAGAAGAAGTATAGAGACCAGCACGAGAGACTGATGAGGGGACAACCACGAGTACCTCCATCTTGTCTTAGTTCAACTTAAGCCAGTTGCCACTCATCCAACATCTCACTGCCATCAGGCAACTCCTACGCTCTGTGGATGTAGAAGTTGAATAGAGTGGGAGACAAGGTCGAGCCCTGGGAGACCCCACAAAACAGAGCAGTAGATTGAGAGTAGAACAAAGTCAGTGCCAGAGTTTGGCCCCTGTTCCTCAGGAAAGATACGTACACGTTATATGTATAATTATGTATGTGTGTGTGTGTTCAGAGAAAAAGACTTCAGTGAAGACAGAGTTAAGAGAATACAATTTATCGCCAAAAACACATTACATTCAGCAGGTGTGGAAAGTGATGGCAATCTTAACTAGTGATTCCTGGCTTCATGCAATTAATAACTACTTCCTTGAAGCCAGGGACATATATAAATATTTTAGAATGGAAGAAAGGAACTATATCTCTTAACCTCTTGGCCACATACAAGTTAGAATACATCTCAGATTACATCACTAACTACAGCATTGATGACAGCACTGGAAACTAACGCACACTGATGACTTGAAATCTGACATCACTGATGACCTAACATTCATGGGAAACTACCTTGCAGGGTCAAATATTCTGTTGGTCTATTTCAAGAGATATGGAAGATATATTGTATAGGTGCATGTGCAGTGCATGTTTAACAGGGATGTGATATACCTACTGACTGATGATGGAGGTACGTGGGCATATGGGTCTGACTGCAGGCTAGGCTCAGTGTCTGCTTTGATTAATGCTGGCGGGGCCTGGGATAGTGTGGCAAGTGGTCATGGCCACAGACCATAATCTATGGCCAACAGAGCAGCAATGTTTTTAAGGTAGTGAATTTGACTGGTCAGGCCCAGTGGTTACTTTGGGTGGCTCGGCAGGGCTTGCATATGCCATGCGAAAATGGAAACAGGTCATGGCTGCCATAAGTTTGCTCTAGTTTCCAATGATACCATTTATTGTGTTATTTGTGATGTCATAGGTGATGTCAACTTGATGTCATCAGTGTGCTCATGGGCTGCCCAATGTGTGGGCTTCGCGATAATGTGGTGTAGCTTCCAGCACTTGCCTAATTTCTATGTTTTTGTTGCATTAAAACATCACTTTCAAGTCACTTCACATATATACATACATATTGAGTTAAGAGGTCTGGTTGGAGTGATGTTAAGGTGCCAGCTTAACGGAACAAAACCGCTGATATTCACAACGCCTTAACTCCAAGGTACCCTGTTGTGTTGGCCAGGATCAAACTGATAACATCACACATAATGTGTCTCGGGAGGATAGCTCAGGGGCAATATGCTCACTTTGGAAGCAAGACCACACGGAGCAGCACAGATTTGATCCCCGGGTCCGCACTTAGAAACCTCTGGGTATTAAGCGGGTTATAAATAACCTATCATATCATCTCATAACATCACTTATGTCATCATCAAAGACATCACTGAAAAATAGAGCACACTGATGACATTGTTCTGTGGGTGAATGAGTGTGAAGGGCATGGAAACGTGTTCTTTGATATTGATATTGATATTTTATTTCTATCTCGCTCGTACACAAGTGTTTCAGAGCGCGACAATGCAAGAGAGGGGAACAGGGGAGATCAAAAACAACAATCTCACTAGGCCCAGTGATATTGAGAATGCGTAAGTGCATGGGAGAGGGAAAGGAGAAAACTACATGGAAGGGGGGAGATGTGGAAAGTGCAGAGCAAAGGAAAAACCGATAAATAATCAAAATAAATGAATACATAAATAATAAAGGCAATAAACAGCGGTAGTGCAGCCAGGAAGTGGCAAGCGCTAGGTTTAAGGCAGCAGACAGGGTAAGGGAGAGAGAAGGGAGGAATGTATGGGTACAGATAAAGACTCCAGTGCAGGGGGTGGCCTGGAGGCAGTGCGAGTGGGTGGCAGGGTGAGCACGTACCTGGGCTAGGAAGACAGAGGGTAGGCCAGGTGCACATTGCCAAGAGAGAACAGATCAGTAGGGGAGGGAAGGGAAGAAGGCAGACACAAAGGGGAAGGTCTTGAGGTTCTTCTGGAACTGAAGATGGTTCTCCTCAAGTTTCAGAGTGGCAGGGAGGCTGTTCCAGATGGAGACCTCAGCCAAAGACAGAGATCTAACCCAGTTCGTTTGTTTGAAAAATGACTGACCCTGAGGGAGTTAGAGGTAGAGGAGCAAAGAGCTCGAGAGGGGAGATATTTGCAGAGGGCTGGGGAGATACGATCCCAGGGCTTGAGGCCAAGGACAAGTTTTGCAGTCCTGTTCTGGATTAGTTGCAAAGGGCAGAGAGAAGAGGCAGGTAGATTTAGAAAGAGGCTGTTACAATAGTCCAACCTAGACAGAATACCATGGTATGAATACCTTGGTATCATGGTTCTGGCCACTATACCAAGATTATTTTTTACACATAAACCACATTGTTGCTGGATATCAAGAATCTTACCACTCACATATGACACCAATTATGGCATAACTTGTGTTATCAGTGATGACTTGACTGAAAGCTAGTGCACACTGATAACATCACTGATGACATCACATATGTCATCAATTATGATGTCATCAGTGGTACCACTGGTAGTTCAAAATACAGCTGTAATTGAGAGAGGTGCACAAATACTAACACAGCCTTAAATTATTCAATTAGAGGGACTCAGGAGATTTGTTGTCTTAGTTTCTTATCTATTACTTTTTAGACATCAAAAGTACTGATAAACAAAAACAGTTTATTTGTTTGATTTGAACTTAACTTCTCTGTCCACACATTGATACATTTTGCATGCAAACAATTTCTACTAAGTTGCAAACTAAAGCTACATTTTAAAGTGGTAACTTCGCCCTCCAGGATATTGTCATGAGCACTACTCCCGAGGAGCCAGCAGACCCTTCTTCCACATCTCCGGACCCAGCAGACCCTTTGGCGCCAGGCTCATAAAGGACTTCAGTCCCGGCGCCATAGGCGCCGGGCTCAAATTGATAAACTGTGTAATAATGCTTGGGTGGACTTACCTGAGGCAGACCATGCTGCATACTTACCCAGAACAATCCAGTCTGGCTGAAGTCCCCAGCCATCAGGGTTGGGAGGAACTATTTCCTCTATTCAGGAACTCTTTTCTTACCTGGGTGGGGCCGGTGGAAGAACACACACCTGAAGCACTTCTCTACTATTTAAACCATGCGCGATGGAATACACGTGCTTCGCGTTATTCTGCATCAGCAGCAGGACGCTCACCGAGTCGGCTCCTGCATCCTGGCTCCTGACACGCCCGCCAGCACCCGGAACACCTGCAAACAGACAAGAAAAGAGAAGGCGAGCATTAGAAATTACTTACCGGAATCCGGCCTCAGCAATCCTACCTCCGACGATCCTGCAAAGGAAAGGTACAAGATTAGCAGCGCTCTCAAACGCTCGCAGCCACGCCGCCTTGCCTTACCCATCCGTGGCCTCGCCGAACTCCACCGCGGCCACGACGCCGGCAGCATCTCGGCACCTGAAAAACAGAAAAAGACAGTCATTAGAGGTGCCCGCTCTAAAGCGGCTACATTTCTTCCACTTACTTACGTGCCTCATCACGTGCGACAGCGGCTGTGTCACCAGCAGCATCTCGGCACCTGTAAGCAGAAAAAGACAATCATTAGAAGTAAGCAGTCGCTTTTCTTTCACTTAGCTTCCTCCACCGCGGCTACGACGCCAGCTACATCCCAGCACCTGAATAAGAGGAATACATGGTGAGCACTAACTAAGCACGGGGAACAAATACTCACCAAGAGACTTGCCAGCTTTAGGTTTCTGTCCCCGGCTCCTGTGGAGAAAAGACACTCATACTCACGGCTACCGTAGGAGAAACGAAGGACACAGTGTCCGCAACTATTTCCCATCCAGTGACGTAACTGGATTCTACGCACCCCTGCACCTGAAGCACGATGGAGAGCTCATCTTTACAATACCTAAGGTGAGAGCTTGCAGAAACCAAGTTGGGGGTCAAGAAGAGTGAGAAACGGGAGATTGGTGGGAACACTTATCCACCCCAGCTGGTAATCAATCCCTTTTCTTCCACCTGCAGAAAACTTACTCTACAAGCCAGGCAATCCTAATTCGGAGGCCCCGTCCAGAGCATCTTCCGGGCCCTGCGCCTCACGATAGAAGAAACGGTAGCAGTCCAGTTCGGGTCAGCGTCTCTGTGGGAATCAGGTGAGCGTTACAGATATGTCAAAAGGAAGTATGTATGGAAACATGTTAAAAAGTCCACACCATAGTATTTCAAATTGGACTATTGTCGAGTTTTGTCAAAATACACTCTCTATGGATTGCTGTTCTGTTTGCTGGTGTGTTGGAGTCTGTCTTCTATTGTAGTTATTGAGGAGGAGCCACTATAAGCAGATTCTACAAAACCTGACTCAGAACATGGAGTGTAGCATAGTGTTGTCGAGTGTTGTCATAATACACTCTCTACGGCTTGCTGCTCTGTTTGCTGGAATGTAGGAGTTTGCCTTCTATTGTAGTTATTGAGGAGGAGCCACTATAAGTGGATTCTACAAAACTTGACTCTGAATGCAGAGCGTGGCAGAGTGTTGTCGAGTGTTATCATAAAACACTCTCTACGACTTGCTGCTCTGTTTGCTGGTGTGTAGAAGTCAGCTTCTATTGTAGTTATTGAGGAGGAGCCACTACAAGCAGATTCTACAAAACCTGACTACGAACGCAGAGTGTTGTCGAGTGTCATCATAATACACTCTATACAGCTTGCTGCTCTGTGTGTGGCATGTAGGAGTCTGTTTTCTATTGTAGTTATTGAGGAGCAGCCACTACAAGCAGATTCTACAAAACCTGACTCTGAACGTGAAGGGTAGCAGAGTGTTGTCGAGTGTTGTCATAATACACTCTCTATGGCTTGCTGCTCTGTTTGCTGGAGTGTAGGAGTCTGCCTTCTATTGTAGTTATTGAGGAGGAGCCACTACAAGCAGATTCTAAAAAACTGAATCTGAACGCGGATTGTAGCAGAGTGTTTTGTAGACTTTTGTCATAATATTCTCTGTATGGCTTGCTGCTATTTTTGCTGGTGTTTAGGAGTCTGCCTTCAATTGTAGTTATTGAAGAGGAGCCACTACAAGCAGAATCTACAAAACCTGCCTCCGAACGTGGAGCACAGCGGAGTGTTGTTGAGTGTTTGCAGAGTGGAGGAGGAGAAAATGGACATGGCCCGACGTGTGAGGCAGGGGGACCTGGAGCGAACTGTGATCCAAGACCAATGCCAGTAAGGGGGCAAAAAGCATTTCACAGTGCTCCGTTAAAATTCCTATAGCAGCTTTGTCTATGCATGACTTTGCCTCTGATGATATAATCCCTCGAACCCCAATTACTCCCTCCTCAAGGTGTGAGGTGAGGGAGGTATCAGAAACTCTCCCCTCTGCCCACGCCAAGCTTGTAAGCCCTCACTCTCACCTTCCCGACAAGCTGCGGTCAGCAGATCTCCGTGGCTCGTAGCAATGTGAACTACCACAGTAAATAGCTTTGAGGATTTGGGGGATGTCCGCGATGGCGTTCTGTGGCATCCACAAGAAAGCCATGCCCTGGAGAAGACTGGAATCATGTCTGTGCTCAATAATGAGTAGCCAGGTTCACCGAGGGATGCGATCATTGTTTTAACCCCTACGAATACAGATAGTCAGTTGGAAGTGGGAAGCAGGGGGTCTGTCCACATGAAGCGGGTCCCCGAACAGAGCAATGGACTGCAGCTGGAGTGCTTGTCCTTAAAAACCATGCCACTTAACGGAGGGCTGGGGTGCACAGCAGTACAGGAGCTTTTCGCTAAGGGAACCAAAAGCCCAGGATGTGAAGCGGAGCTCAGAAGTAAATCATTGGCCACTTTTAAAAACATTAAACACATTAAGTGGCACTTCAAGCCCAGAGACCTCGCATAACAACAGGACTGGAACTGTCCCAGCAGGGAAGCAGAGACCTGCATGTTGGAAAGGCCCCTCCAGCCTTGACCAAGGACAATGAATGGCTTGTCTTTGAGGACGCCGAATTCCTCTTTACTCCTGATCTAGCGGATAATCAAACCCCGGCTATACAGGATGACAACGAGGAGGGTCTAGTCCTTGAGACTGCTAAATCTCCCTCGGAAAAGTCAGCCTTGTTGGGGGAATCCAGTTGTGCCCTCTTAATCACCTCTCACTAAACCCTACACCAAACAGAGGAGCAGCTGACTGAGGATTTTAGTGAAGCAATGGATGAATCCACTGTGGTCAAAAATGATTTTATAGCTGCAGAGGGAGAACCTTCTGCTGCCCCCCTTGTGAAAGACATTTCCAGCCTGACTTGGCAAATGAGCTTGCCTCACCAACGCAGAGCAAGAAAGAGATCCATACGGAAAGTGGGGCCAGAGTTAGAATGCAATGTGCCTGGCCTATATAAAAAGCAAAAAGCATCAGGCGAAGACAGGGTGCTGGTTGGTACCTGAGTTAAATCACCTGAGATGAGGAACAGATGGTCAAGCGAGAGGTCGATGGACAGACACGTGTGACCGGCAAAAGCAACAAATCCAGCCACATAGCTCAAGTGAGGCCTCGGGTTACGACACTGTTTCGGAAGCCGATTGCCCCTAGGCTGGATGCAGAAGATATAACAACCAGATGGAAAAAAAAAACGCAGTAAGGGAGCAGGTGTTCAATTGGTTGGAAGAGGTGCCTGGTCAAAGGATCGAATCCAAAGGGTCGAATGGTCAAAGGTTCGACACCAAAGGATCGAAAACCATAGGATCACATTTTTTTTTAAATTATATATTTTTGGGGGGTTTTCGTTTAGTGAGAAAAAAGTGGTTTTTACCACGAAAACGGCCCCCCCAAAAAATAAATGTAAAAAAAATGTCGATCCTTTGGTTTTCGGTCCTTTGGTGTCGATCCTTTGACCATTCGACCCTTTGGTTGTCGATCCTTTGACCTACAACCATTGGAAGACCAATGTGCCTCACATTAAGCTGCAAACAGTTCAATGGTTTCAATCACCCTGTCTCCATTCCTGACACTATATAACAATCTGAATGACAACTTCAAGGAACATTCTACTCTTCTTGCTTTAATGCATTAAAAAGTAATTTTTATTGAATTCTATATGAAAGCATTGCGCGAAAAAACAGTAAAGGAAATAGAGACGGAGGGTGTGATTTTCCAAACTCTGACTGATTTAATTGAATAGGCCAGAGCAGACACGTGTAAGGTCACCCTCTAGCCTGGCTAAACATAACCAATTGTGTTACCATTTATTGTTCTCAGTTTGGTTGTTTTTACATAACCAATTGTGTTACCATTTATTGTTCTCAGTTTGGTTGTTTTGCATTAAATATCTGTTCTATCACTTGTCACTATAGGTGGTGGTCACAGACTATTTTCAAAGCACTATTTTGTTTAAGCTTTGTATATTTTCAACTGAGTTGTTAAGCTTTGTATATTTTCAACTGAGTTGTCAATACAGTCCATCCAAGGACTTGTGAATACTAAGAACTGTGTACCCTTAATGGAAGGAATCCCCTTCTTTCTAGAAAAGATTACAAATGCATGACTTTGAAATGCATTTTACAGAAAAATAAAATATACGCTGTATTTTCTATTTTCTATTTTGTTATCTGAACTCTTTCACATTCTATGAGTATTACTACATTCAAAGTGATTCTGTATGTATGAAGACATGATTAAATACATTCAGGTCTACTGAAGCCAATTAGTAGACCCCAAAATTTCAGATGTCAGAGCAAACCCCCTTTGTACCCAGAGCAGACAAAAGGGCTTTTTTTAATCCTTTAGGGACACAATAAAAATGATACAGCCACAAGATAAATCGAGGTGCACTTCAATGAGACAACAGGAGGTCTGAAGTAAGGTCTGTGAAGTCTCCACAATAAACAAAGTATCCTGTGTGACCAGTCTTGGTGGAGATGAACCCCTGTCTGAAGTTGGTAAGATTCCTTCTCAGGAAGTCAACAGGATTCTTCACCAAGGGGCTAGTAGGAATTCTCAACGAGATACCAGCAGGCTTCCTCCCGAAGAACATTCTTTTAAGCTCTCGATACACCTTATCGATAGAGATGGGGGGAAAATTCAAACAACAGGGGCTAAAGTAACAACTACCAGCCCAGATCCGTCTACCAGTTGTTGTGGCTCTGAGCCGGTCATCACGGACCGTGGAAGCATAACAACTACAAAGTCTGTAACACTGAAGACCGACCACTTCCCAATATTTGGGAAGGATGGTACCAAATTGATGGTCCCCCTGAAAAAGGAGTTAAAAATGATTAAACACGTCCTTCTGCCTTAACCCAAAAACATGCTTGTTGGCTCAACATCAAAAGGTAGAGGTGCAAGGAACTTCATTAGGAATCTTAGACCCGTCCCGGATAACCAATCTATTCAGTTAAAAAGTACAGGAGGGGACTGTCCGGATGACGCAAAGAAAACCTTGAGGACACTCAAGTCTTCGGTTGGATCTTGCAGGTCTCAACCACCTGAAACAGTATCATCAAATGAGGAAAATGATGGAGGTATCCTCCCTCAGTTATCCACCTATGAAGACCCAGAGTCAGAGGCCTCTGTGGAGAGCTGTGCAGCTATCATAAACCACCCAGCCTAAACCTAGTAAGAACCTTGCAGAAACCTCACAAAAGGTTGCACTCTCCTACCAACAACACATTTGAGACCAAGGAGGGAAAACAGGCTTGACTGGCTCTCAAATGTACAGCTCCTCTAGGGCGACAGGTGAATCTACTAAATACAATGCTAGAACAATAACATAGGGATAGGTGCCCAGGAGCCAGGAGACTGTTCGGGAATGACGCAAGTGAAAGCCTCTATGTACCCTTAAAGCAAGCATGTGAGCCGAAACGCTCCGGAAGGCAATACTGTACATGAGAATAGAAAAGTGATCCTGAAAGCAGAGGACAGACTAATAATAGATTAATGAGTTTATTTCATCACATACCTCAACTACGGGTGATAGAATCTAAGACATCAAAATCGTGGACTTCCCTTACGAATAGAAAACGATTGAGTGTGCCTACATTTGACATCCTCAGCCCTTAGAACAATGTTGGTGAAGGCAGTCCATGAATTACGGGCGCTGGGCTTTGGTCTAAATCCTCAACGATGGAAAAAGTGCTTGCCCGCAACAAAGAGAAAACAATTGATGACTGTGATCCAGCAAACCCGAACATTACAGCCTGGTTACTCTTCGTGGTCAGGATCGTTGGAACTTCACCACCAATAGATAAAACAGAGAGAAAGCGAACGGAACCCATATTGATCCTGAGGAGGAAGTTGCACAATCCTGGGGCTGGCTCCCGAGAGCCTTAACCTCTTTACCCTCTAAATAGAGGGCTGAACGGAATGGATTCGGAACTCTGCAAACAGGCTCAAGTAACACCAGAGGTTTCATCCACCTGTTTCGGGCCCTTGTGAATTTAGACATCATCGTGCTTCCGGGAATCATGGCTATCTGAGACACACCTTTTAGATGGATATACTGGCTATTTAAACATAGCGTCAAAAGGGACGAGGGGAAGGCCAAGCTCAGATCTACTAACCTTTATCAAAAATCACACTTTGGGAAAGGTCTTAAGAGGAATTATTCCAAACCCCCTAATGCAAATATTAATAATAAAGCTGTCTGACTGCCCAAATGAAAGTCAGGGAAATTTAATTTATACTGGAATCCCAAAGCATAAAAATCAGATCCATGCAAAAATGGAGGGAGCCTGGATTATCATTTGCGGTGACCTTAAAATAGACTGCCTTCGCGCAGGTTCGAGAAAACCCAGAGTGTTGGGGAAAAAAGACGAGATCCAAACCACAAGATCTTGGAAGTGGCTGGAAGCAACTCTTTTAAGGGACATCCATATGGTAAACGGCCAGGTTCAGGGGGATTTAACTGGGGCTGCAACCTGGTACTCTAAATTCTCCAGTGCCCTCCCTGGATTACTTTTTTGTGACCGGCTCGACTTTTGCGAGAATAGCCTCCCTAATGCTGATCCCAAGCACAGTGACCATGATCTTTTGGTATTGACGTGCGTGAGAACAGGGCAGCCTTCTCAGGCCAAATCGAAACGAAAAAATTGGCACCACCGTTTGTCAGTTGAACCTGGGAATAGGTATTGGTTCAAATCACATTAAGCAATCCTTTTTTGTCAAAATGACGCAGAATGTATGATGCAGGCTGTCAACACAAAAAAACACTAGAAATATTTAGCAGTTGTTAAGTGTGAGAGACCGTTATAACGGTATGCTCCAGCTGAGCCCAATTCATGAAAGTAAATGGGTTGAGCACTTCAAAACCCTTTTTGCTGGGAGAAAAGTGAGACAGCCGGAGGAGAATTGGACTGGGGAGGATCAATGGCAACTTAAATTTCGATAAAGATGAAATCATGCGCATTATATCAAAAGCAAGCAACTCCAGGGCGCCCAGCCCGGATAGGCTAACCAACATTACCCTCAAGGAGGCCCCGGAATCCTGGGCGGAGTTCTGCCTGATCCTTTTTAATATGATAGCCTCTTGTGGAAGAGTCCTGACATACGGGAGACGAGCTGTGGTCGTTCCTAGCTATAAGGGTGACCCCAAGAACTACAGACCAATAGCCATCCTTGATGTATTGGGCAAAATCTTCGCTGGGGTTCTACTGGCAAGACACAAGTATTGGGTTATACACTCAAATTACTATGGCCCAAGACAAACAGGTTTTGTGAGGAACATGGGATGCAGCCTGAATATATTTCTAATCAATCTATTAAAGATGAAGACCCTCAAGGGGGACAACAACTTATTCATGGCTTGAATTGATATAGACTCCACCTTCGACAGTATTGACAGAGACAAGTTATGGGCCAAAATGTCAACGATAGGATGCCCAGACAATCTAATTGCAGCCATCGAGGACTTACACACAGGGACATTTCTGAAAATTAGACTAGACCAGGCAGAGAAATAAAAACATACCATATCTAGGTTTAAAGCAGGGTCGCCCCCTGGTTCCAATCCTTTATAACGTATACATCACAGACATGAAGGATGTGCTAGATCCTCCTCGATCCTGTCCACCGAAGATCAAGGGGTCACCTGTATGTGGATGACCTGGTTCTCCTAGACAAGACGCTGATTGGGCTCCAAAAAAACTTGACGCCCTGCAGAGTTATTTCAAACAAAATGAACTGAAGATCAATATAAGAAAGACAGAAATGTTGGTAATGTCCAACCAAAGGAAAAAAGAACCGAAGCTGAGAACTGAACAAAATTAAAATTAAAGTTAATAGCTCAATCAAGTACCTAGGAATTCTGATTAGTTCAAGTGGGTATGAGAAATCTTGGATAACAAATTTGAATTTAAAAGTAAACCAGCTATTAGCCCAAGGCATGCTAATAGGGAAACAATATGGGACATTTTCATTACTTCCCGTTATCAGTTTTTATAATCAAAAGGCGGTACCATCATTAGTCTACGCAACGGAGACAGGACTGGGAATTGATTGGAAAAGCTGGGAAAAGATTCTAAGGCTTCCGCACGCAATTCCCATTGCAGTCATAAGACACATATCGGCCTCATGTCATTACATATAAGAACTGTCTGGACATCCCTGTCTTTCTTTCGTAAACTTTCCTTGCAGGAGTGCCCACCCCAATTCGAAATCATAAGGATAAAAGAAAAGGGAATGTTTAAAAACAATCCCATACATAACAGCATCATCACTACACTCTCCCCTACAACCTCATACAACACACCTTGCAGACAACACACTTGACCTCCTGATTTCCAGCAGAAATGTGGTTCATGTGTAAAAGGGAATCTGGTAATTGTGGTCAGAACACTTTGCCATCCCCTTCACACTCTCTCACCCACTCAACAATCCCTCAGACAGGCACATCAAATGTATCACAAGGACAGCTTTCATACCACTCATTCCATTCCTCCCCTCACACTGATACAATATTACCCCTCAATAATGATAACTCCATTATCACTTAAGCACGTTAACAAATAGCATGCTTGAAAAAACAGAATCCCCATAACTCCACTACAAACCATAGCTCAATGACACCCTCCACATCATCAATTTGGAATGCAAGAGCTTAGAAAGAGCATAGCAAAATAACCCATGCTCCTCGACTGGGGCACCCCTCACAGACTGCTCCAATCCACCCCCCATCACACTAAGAATCTTTTCAACATCCTTAATTCCTTTTCTAAACCAACATGCCCACCTCCACCTCAGTATGCAACTCCTTCATGGTCAATTCCCTTGTCAAAATACTCCACTTCAGACAAGACCATTTCCCACCACCAACTCTTAAACCCTAAATCATATGGAACACATTTCACCACAACAACCAAGATGCACTCATCACCATATCCACCAAAACAAAACCTGCACATTTTATGGCTGATGCATGCCCAACTCAGGCTGCATTAAACTGCAGCACCACGCTTGCCCCACACTGGATCAACTTTATACTCCTGTAGCTCACAATGCACCCTCCTCTGCATTCAGCACTTCGCATATCTCCCCTCCATCCAACAATCAAATACTCCCACAATGCTACATTACAAAGCAACCCTGACATATATTTCTAGAATACTGGAACTCTGTGTTACAAAGCAAGTCCAACATCACCTCACAACACAAAAACAATCTTCTATATCCTTTCCAATCAGAATGCTGTCCCTTCCACAGCACTTAATCTGCATACCTTCACAACCTGGATGCCCCCATAACATCTCTGACAAAGGAGAGATAGGCATTCTGGTCATCCTCAACCCCTCTACAGCTTTTAATGTCATTGACTACACCACGCTTCCAAATATCCTATCCCAGAGGGTGGGACTCTCGGGCCCTGCTCTCAAGAGGTTTACCTCCTTCATTGCTGACAGGAAACATGTCGTCTCCATGTATCCTTACCAATAAAATCCTACCCCTGTGAAATATGGGGTTCCACAAAGATCATTGCTCCATTTAATGTGTTGAAACCCCCCAGACAAATACTAAGCAGTCACAACAACCAGTTTAACAAATACTCAGATGACAAGCAAATATACCTCAAGATCTCCTCCCCCTGAGAATTCCCCACCCCCAGACTCTGGATCAAAGAACTCACCAAAGATAACATGCATCTATCCCTGTTCACACCAGTAAACTCCCCAGGCTTCACTGTTCAAACCCACATATCATTCAGAGATTGCTACACCTTCTAAGCGAGAAGTAACATGTTCTCTTGACAACTTCCGTACCACGGTACCCTCGAAGCAGCACTCGGAAAAAACAATCCTCAATTGACTCCTCTAAAACCTAAAACACTCTCACTCCCCTACAAGCCATACAGAATGGAGCAGCAAGTCTCATTCTACACTTAACCAAGCACTCAGACATTACCACTGATTTCTCTCAGACCGACCAGCTTCATGCACCAGAACATTCCTTTCAAGGGAATCTGCAGGATATCCATGCCATCCACCTCGCGACCCCATGGAACTTCTACAATAAATTTAAACACTTCGCCCACACAAAAACCATACAACCCCACAGAAATATTCTATGCATTCCGCACTACAAGCTAACATGCATTGAAAAACAGGCCTTCACACAATAGGCAACAAGAGCCTGGGAAGTCCTCCCACTCCACATCCGTGCTGCCCTTTCCATCGTCATCTTCCACAAAGTCTTCAAACGAACATCTTTTCCACAAGCTAATCTGGCAAGACCCTCCCCACAATATAATTTATCTATCATGATAATCCTATTCTGTTTTGAAAAATTGAAATGTCTTCTTTTTTGATCTTAGTGTATCACTCTGAGATTCTATGGGCAAGGCATGCAGTGTATAAAAGTGTAAATTAATAAATAATAAATAAATAAATAAGAATAGCAACATAATAGGGAATTTCACTGAATCAATTTGTCAATTCTTCCAATGACAACACCAGTCTTTACCATGCAAAAGGAAATGCTTTGCTAAGAGTACTGCTAAAGGTCTATCTTGAGGAATTGTAGTATATGCTTAGGGTAATAATAGGTTGTTAGGACAAAGGAAGACAATACAGTGGTATTCTGAATGTGTTATCTTGATGTCATATGTGATATCATAATTGATGTCATCAGTGTTCTCATGGCTTATGCACCAGGTCGTACAATGCTTCCAAAGCCTTCTGAATTCCATGGGTTTTGTTGTATTGAACTCATTCACCTTACATGTATCCTAACTAAAGTGTTTTCAGTGTATTTCAAAAGTTCTGCACTGTTTTCTTGCACACTACCTCTAGTATGATCATTGTTTAATTCGATATCATGACTAATGTCACATGCAAAGTTATTGGTGCATTTCTAGGCTATGATAAGATTCTCCCGATAGCAAGCCCATGAGCCAAGGGAAATATTCCATGACTTTGGCCAGTGGCTTCTTTGCCCTCAGCTATCCATTGACCATTCCCCTGAAACACTCTTACAACTGATGAGGAAAAGGAAGAGTGACTGGAACAAAGAGGAAGAGGTACCAGAGCCACGTAGATGGATAACTGCTGTAAAAGGGATAAACCAGAAGGAACTTTGACAGGGATGAACAAGAGGGATTGTAACAAGGATAAGACAAGGGATTTTAACAGGGATACATGTGAGGGGATGTAATGGAGATGCCACAAGGGATTGTGACAGTTATATTGTGTGTTGGGATGCATGTAAGGGTCTGTAATGAGATGCATGTGAAAGACTTTGATAGGGATGCATGTGGTAGACTGTGATGGGGATGTCCTATGCGGTCTGTGACCAGGATGTGTGTGGTGTTCTGAGACTGGGGTATGCAAGAGGATCTCTGACAGGAATGCGTGCAAAGGTGACTGTGACACGCTGCAAGCAACAGACTGTGCCAGAGGATGAGTGTGAGGCATTGTGAAGGAGGATGCATGTGGGGCTGCATGCCAGGGATTGTGACAGAACATCTGCAGGAGTGACTGTGCCAGAGGATGAGCGTGAGGCATTCTGAAGGAGGATGCATGTGGGACTGCATGCCAGGGATTGTGGCAGAACATCTGCTGGAGTGACTGTGCCAGAGGGCGAGCGTGAGGCAGTGTGAAGGAGGATGCATGTGGGGCTGCATGCCAAGGATTGTGACAGAACATCTGCAGGAGTGACTGTGCCAGAGGATGAGCGTTAGACATTCAGAGGGAGGATGCATGAGGAGCTGCATGCCAGGGATTGTGACAGAAAATCTGCAGGAGTGACTGTGCCAGAGGGTGGGTGTGAGGAAGTGTGAAGGAGGGTGCATGTGGGGCTGCATGCCAGGGATTCTGACAGAATATCTGCAGGAGTGACTGTGACAAAGGATGAGCGTGAGGCATTCTGAAGGAGGATGCATGTGGGGCTGCATGCCAGGGATTGTGACAGAGCATCTGCAGGAGTGACTGTGCCAGAGGATGAGTGTGAGGCGTTCTAAAGGAGGATGCATGTAGGGCTGCATGCCAGGGATTGTGACAGAACATCTGCAGGAGTGACTGTGCCAGAGGATGAGCGTGAGGCATTCTGAAGGAGGATGCATGTGGGGCTGCATGCCAGGGATTGTGACAGAGCATCTGCAGGAGTGACTGTGCCAGAGGATGAGTGTGAGGCGTTCTAAAGGAGGATGCATGTGGGGCTGCATGCCAGGGATTGTGACAGATCATCTGCAGGAGGGACTGTGCCAGAGGATGAGTGTGAGGCATTCTGAAGGAGGATGCATGTGTGGCTGCATGCCAGGAATTGTGACAGAACATCTGCAGGAGGGACTCGGGCAGTGGATGAGTGTGAGGCATTCTGAAGGAGGATGCATGTGGGACTGCATGCCAGGGATTGTGACAGAACATCTGCAGGAGAGACTGTGCCAAAGGGTGAGCATGAGGCATTCTGAAGGAGGATGCATGTGGGGCTGCATGCCAGGGATTGTGACAGAACATCTGCAGGAGGGACTATGCCAGAAGATGAGCATGAGGCAGTGTGAAGGAGGATGCATGTGGGGCTGCATGCCAGGGATTGTGACAGAACATCTGCAGGAGGGACTGTGCTAGAGAGTGAGCGTGAGGCATTCTGAAGGAGGATGCATGTGGGGCTGCCTGCCAGGGATTATGACAGAACATCTGCAAGAGAGACTGTGCCAGAGGGTGTGTGTGAGGCAGTGTGAAGGAGGATGCATGTGGGGCTGCATGCCAGGGATTGTGACAGAACATCTGCAGGAGGGACTGTGCCAGAGGATGAGCGTGAGGCATTCTGAAGGAGGATGCATGTGAGACTGCATGCCAGGGATTGTGACTGAACATCTGCAGGACGGACTGTGCCAGAGGATGAGCACGAGGCATTCTGAAGGAGGATGCATGTGGGGCTGCATGCCAGGGATTGTGATAGAACATCTGCAGGAGGGACAGTGGTAGGGGATGAGTGGGAGAGACAATATGAAAAAATGCATGTGGGGGTCTCTGGCAGAGGATGTGTCTGGGGTACTGTGAAGGAAAATCATGTAAGGGACTTTGATGGAGATGTGTGTCAGGTGGGGTGAGTGGGATGTGGGTGCTTGGACACTACGGGGATCTATGATGGGAATGCAAAGCGAGAATTATAGAAAAGTGGCGTAATGTGACAGGGATAGCAGAGGCAGGGGCTAATGAAAGACTGTGTTGAGGAAGAGCTGGCAGGTGGCATGGGAGATAGGGAAGAGAAAGATAGAGGCAGGGTAATGGGGTACAGGGATAAGAAAGAGTTAGCTGGGAGCAAGGAACACTTAGAAGAGGAAGTGAGGTGGGGAAAATGCAGCTTTCATTATGAAGAATTATATGGGGAAATGAGGGAATGGGATAAGGAATAGGGAAGCAGCGGCACCGAGGGAAGGATGTGGTTGGAGAATGATAGACTGGCATGAGGAAAAATGAGACCGGTGTAATGATGAACTAGGACCAGGACGTGTGGGCCATTGGTCATGGGGGACTGGGATGAGGTAAGATTAGGCAGGGTAATGAGAGAAACATATGAGGAAGACTGAGGTGGGGTAATGATGAACTGGGAGGAGATAGGTAGCGCTCATGTGGGACTGGGGCGATGAAGAATGTAGCATCAGTGATTTTGTACTGGTTCAAGGAAGAGTGGGCACAATGAGGAACTGTAATGAAGAAGAGTAATTGAAGGATAATCGCGTTCTGAGATGAGGAACAGTGAGGTACAGGTAATGGGGTGCTGGGATGCAGAAGGGGGAGATGAGGTGATGGGTTGACTGGGATGAGGACTTGTGTGGTGACAATACTAGGGGGCATGGTCAAGGAAAAGCCAGCATGTCTAAAATGGCACCGGGATGAAGCAAAAGAAGGGTAATGGAGCCCTAATGGGGTATTGTGAGCAGGAAGAGTAAGGAGGGGTTACTGCTAACAGTGTAAGAGTGCAGTAGGGTGATTGGGACTGACATAAAGGAAGAGTGAGGGCGGAGTAAATGGGGGCTATAATGTAGGAAGAGGCTGCAGTAATGGGGTAACCGGGACTAGGTAAAGTGAGGCATGAGTAATTGGGACTGGGATGAGGAGGGCTAAGGTGGGTAATGCACTAATAATGGGGCACTGGGGCCAATAAGAGCAAGGCAGGGTGATCTATTTTATTTAGTGGACATTTGTATGGCGCCATTACAGCAGAAAATGTACCCAGGCACCACAAGACAGAAGGGGACGGGGAACAGGGGAGAATAAACAACAAAAGAGAGCAAGTCATCTCGGGTGTTCAGGAGAGCAGTTTCCGTGCCTCTGGTTGCACTAAAGCCAGACTGTTCGTCATGGAGACAACCCACAATTTCAGTGTGGTGGGTTAGTAGGCAGATGCCCAGCTTCTCCTATAGTTTGCCCAAAAAGGGGATAGTGGAAATAGGGCAATAGTTAGCAGGGCAGGAAGAGTCCGCAGACAGCTTTTGTAGAAAGAGTGTACAAGGAAGTGCTTGAGAGTTTGGGGAAGGATCCAGTGTCATAAGACTGGTTGCAGAACTCAGCCAAAGAGGGAGTGAGGGTGGAAATAGTGTCCTTGATAGTTATAGAGGAGCAAGGAAGCACCTGTTTAGAGGAGACTTTCATAGAGCAAACAGAATTGGTGACTTCATCTGGTGCTATGGGTGAGAAGGAGGAAAGTAGGAGGGCAACTGATTTGAGAAAGAATAAGGCTGGGACACATAGGGTACTGGGGCAAGGAGAAGTGATTTGGTTAAGGGGGTATTGGGCTGAGGAAGAGTTAGATGGGGGTAATGGGGTACTAGGACCAAGAATTGTGAGGAAGGGTAGAGGTGGAGTGAAGCAGGAACCATGCATTTTGGGATGAGGATGAGGATGAGTGAGTTGGAGTAATGGATTTCTGGGGCAAGGAAGGGTGAGGCATGGTAATGAGGTTATGGGGTGAGAAAGTGTGAGGTAGGGTGAGTGCGAGGTGGGGTCATGGGGTACTGGGATGTGAGAGCATGAAGCATGAGTAATGGGGTTTTGGCTCAAGAAAGTCTGAGGTGGAGCAAGGGGGTACTGGAAATAGAAGGAGCAATGTCTCGGGAGGATAGCACAGCGGCAGCGTGCGCGTCTTGGAAGCAAGACGACACGGAGCAACAACAGGTTCGATCCCCGGGTCCGTGCTTAGAAACCTCTGAGTGTTTAAGCGCGTTATAAATACGTAACTAAGACAAAAAAAACCCAATCACGCAACTAAGAAAAATAAACAATTCCTGTAACAGCGCCTCGATGCCTGCGGGCTGTGTGAGCGCTTTATAAATGTAAAATAAAAAATAAATAAAATAAAAATAAAAAATAATGTGGATGCATGTGGTACTGGCATTAAGAAGAGAGAGGAGAGGGCACAGAGGGACATGCCAATTATATTTCTATAGAACCCAAATCAATGTTTGTATTCCATGGCATAAATTAAGGGGTCGAGTCAAGGCCCAAGCGAACCCTGGGTTGCTAATACGGTAACTCGGGGTACTCAGAGCATCACAGCATCCCGTTCCTTGAATGAAAATACTTCAGTAAGATGGCTGCCATGGATCTGGAAGGCAGGCTGCATACAGGTAAGTGAGGAAAGGGGAGGATGAAAAAAAGGAAAGGGACGGTGGGGGGAAGATGGTCGGTGGGGGAAACAGCTATCAAGCAGATTGGAATGCAGGCTTAGATCGGGAGATTCAGCCCCCGTTTCTTGCCACCTGATTGGCTGCATCCCCTGTGCTGGATGCAGATGCCATATGATGTCATACTGTTAGATACAATGCTGGAAAGGAATTACTGAACAGAACATCAACCGTTGCATGGGCTGAGCCGCTTCACTAGTCCATATAGAAACTCAGTGATTGTGTAGCATTTTGAAGCGAATGAGCTTTCACAGGTACACTGTACACCTGGAGGCTCAAGCGGTAGCAGTCTGCCAGGCGGGTCATTTTCATCTAAAAATACTTAAGAAGGTGCTCCCCTTCATTCCAGTCCATCTGAGTCCCCCCCAGTGGTTGCAGCTTCAGTGCTCAGCCGCTTAGATTACTGCAACTCGCTATTTCTGGCAAAGATTAAAGCTTTAGTCCAGAGATTTCAGTGTCTTCGGAACATGGCGGCTACAGTAACTACGGGCTCCCTGTATGGGGACCATATTTCTCTAGTGTTGCGGTCCCTACACTGGTTCTCGGTATCCAGGCGCACTGTTTTTATGCCTGGTTCACCATGCACTGTATGACCAAGGGACTAAGTATCTTCGTAGCAAGTTCAGCCGCTACCTCCCAACACGTCAGTTACGATCGGTAACTGCGGGTCTACTGGTTGTCCCCCCTTTCCGCCACTCCCGGATTGGAGGTAGAGCGTTCTCAGTGGCCTCCACCCGACTGTGGGATGATCTTCCTTTGGTTCTGAAAAAGTATTCTAATCATCTTGCATTTAGGGAAATGTTGAAAACGTACTTATTTCAGTAAATTCTGCCACTGTTCTCCCTTTCTTCTCTCTCTTTTCCTAGTGCCATGATACTCTGGCGACCGTGCGCTCAACAAGGTCCATTAACATAACATAACATAACATAACCTCAGCAGAACATATTCTTATAACTGTATTTTTAGGTGCTTTTAGAATTACAAACTTGTCTGTCACTTTTCTCTCATGCCACCACATATGTGTATATTTAAAAAAAAATCTCATATGTTGCCTAAAATACTTGTACTTCCTTATTCCGGGTGGCTTTTGGTTTGCCGTTGAACTATCTTTGCATCAGCTTTAAGCAACGAATCGTGGGAGGATATATAAAAGATGGTGTTAGAAGGAGATCTCCTTTTTCCGCTAAATGATTTCAAATGTGAAGCAAATTTATCAAGCGGTTTACGGTTTGCACCTGTGTAATGAATCTATATTTTCCTTATGGGAAAACCAGTGCCAAAGTAAAATGCAACCCTTCAACCCTTTTGTTCAGTGCTTTATGACACTGAACCATCTCAACCAATTTATACTAAACCCCCTTTATTTGATGGGGGGGTGAAGTACAGGTTCAAAAAACAAAGGGCACGATTCATGGAAATGTGCACAGAAATCCTGCAAGTGCTGTGCGCTGAGAAGGACACTGCGCGAGCCTGCGCACAGACTAAAACATGCACTCCTCGCGTATTAATGGAATTACTGAACAAAGCAACCGTATTCGCAATTTGCGCGCTAACGCCCCAGACACGCCCCCATGCAAAGCGTACACAGCCATAACAGCTACTTTTGAATACTCCCTGGGGCACGAATACACGCACCCTTCAAACAGTGCGTGGGGATCCCGGTATACCATTCAAGCACCCCGCTACACTGCGTAAAGTTAGATCGGAACCCCTGTTGTGTACAAACACCCCTATATCCGACATGCAAAATTACCTCGGCGCTCCGATTCCTATGCACAAGTGTAGTTGCGCCTGCTTTCGGGTGGCGGATGGTATGAAGAACTTGCCAAGCCTGTGCAAACGTCACGCAAGTCCTGGAGAAGTACTGCACGCAGTTTGGCGTGAAAGTACCATGTTTTCCTTGAAAACAATTCCATGAATCAGGCCCTTAATCTGATACAGATACGTCAAAAAATGCAGAGGTTATATGCACTAGAATGTTCACAAAGTAACCTACAAGGCAACGTCTGTCGATCTATGTATATATGTGCGTGTGCCCAGGAAGTGAGCTGGGCCTTATAGAGCCACTAACCTTCTTAAGGAGGTTTATGGTTCTAGGAAAATGTGTCCCTTTCAACAAAATGTGCCTGACAACCTGAATAGGAATCTATGGCAAAAGGTTTGCGAGTCCCGCTACCACCTTTTGGGAAGTGCGTCCATGCCTTGTTATTTCAAGGGAAGAAGCGCCCTTTCTGCACCTGTTTGTGATCTTAAGGCTGATTTATTATTGGGAAGGAGATTCTTTTTCTCACGCAGGTTTGTGACTTCGAGCTTAACGACCCTTTGTAGCATTTTGACCATATGAGGAACGATGGATTCAGGACTGCAATTCCAGAGTCCATTTTAGTTATTTATTTATGTCTGTGTTTGTTACAGCAGGAGTGAGGGTGAAGCTTCTTTTACATTGGTTAGGATTGTACCAGAAGTGAATGACGTAATATACAAGGTGGCGATTCTTAAGCCATAGCGTCTATGTTTTTTTGTAATCAGGGAGTCAAGCACGGGGTGGCGGTGGAGGGGGGGGGTGGTCTGTTGCTCTCCTTGTGCTTTTGTGGATTTAGCAATGCTTACTATATTGACGCAAAGGACAGAGTTACATTCTTTCAAGGATTTAGTTGCTGGGGTTTATGTGAGGGCGACGCAAGGCCACATATTTATGACCATTATTCATGTCATGTATTTTTTGGCAGATGATGTGGACAGCAGGTCCATACATTGGGAGTCATTACAAGTTGGTGGGAAATCCGCCGAGATACTACCCTATGCAATTAGCGTTAGCGCAACTTGGTCCACATTTCTTTTGAGCCCATAGGACTCAATGGGGCATTTTCAGCGCAATTATCGCAGCTGTAATTGCACCACTGTAATTGCTCCGAAAATGTGTGGGAAAGTCGGCGCATTCACCTCCAGCTCAGAGTTGAAGGTCAATAATCCGAGGTTCCCCCAAACTCGGGCTTGGACGGAGCGGTAATGTGACTGTAATCGCGTGACCGTCACATTTTTAACGCTCCGCCCAACTCCTGATGTGGCCCATCGCTAAATCAGAGTCATGGTGCTGTTAATCTGATCAGGGGCACTAAGGGCCCTATCACGAGTGGGTGCTATCCCGGCAGTGAATCCACTGGGATACTGCCCAATACAAATAGCGTTACTGAAACTCCGTCCAGCGGTATTAGCGCCGGGTCCCAAGTCCCGGTGGGGTGGAATGTCCCCATTCCCATTGGGTCAGACCAAATCTAACATGTTTGCTGTTATTACTGAGACGCTAATAGCGCGGCGGCAATAGTGGTGAAAATGGGCAGAAAATTGGCGGAAAGGGGCCAGATTTACCTCGGCTAACTACGAGTTCTGTGGCCGTGTGGTGTTACACGCTCCAGGTCTGACCTGGCGGGCATAACACCACCGGACGCAGACGGACTAGGAAACACTGGCAATATTACTGCATGGAATGGGGAGTAACAGAATGCCGCTGCCGGATTTACCAGACCACCGAAGCTGTAATGCCCCAGTAAATCCGGCAAGTCCTGCACGGGTAATTCACTATGGGTCTGGTGGCAGCCTGCCGGTTTTACCGGCACAGCTACCGCCAGACTCATAATGAGGCCCATAGACTTGAAAACGTTACATAGGAATGGTAATAAGTGAGTGGTGTACCCAGGAAAATAGGCATTGCATCCTGGTTGTATGTGGGTCTAGCAAACGACCAAGTTACCTCAGTAACTGCAATTATCTGCGCAGAGGATCATCCAACTTGAATCTTATAGTGGATTAGGCTGCTGGCTTGTACCATGTTGAGAAGGTCGTACTTTATGAATTGTGTTATGTTACATTTATGGTGATGAAAGTGTTTGTCTTTTTTGTATTTATGTTGTAAGTTGTTTTGTTATGGCTCTCAGATGCCTGCAGGCTTTCAGCGCCTTATAAATACATAATTAAAACATTAAAAAAAATATTGGAGGATCCTCATATCAAAATAAGGGCAGCCTGAAAAACTCCAGAAGGTTTGCAAATAAATGAACAGGTCCACCTCAGCGCCAGTGAGGGCAATAAGGCAAGCTTCTCCAGATAAGCACCGGACCCCACAAAGAGTATGAACAGGGCCCCCTTAAGCAGGGATTAGGACCACGGCAGCCCAATGGCAGTTCTCAATGACGGGCACTACAAAAGGGGATTTAGAAAAAGACAATTGAGTGTCCCTCACCATGCCTACTACAGCATAACAGTCTACACAAGATCCGTCTACACACCCATCCAACGTCTGCATGTACCAGCTGACTCTACTGCTTGGCACATTATCACTCCTGGGGATGTACCAATGCTCTACATGATCTGCACAGTTAATGCAATCACTTATGAAAAATCACAAAAAGGTGATATACCCATGCATACACATAGAAACTGTTAGGACAGTGTGCTGTTTCTGCATCATCATAAGCCAACACCCAAGCACAAATTCATGACATCGGAATTCGGGAAAGGAGGAAACAGACCTCATTCCAGCAGTACGTCCGGTCCACTCCTTCCTTTATGCGCTCTCTGATACACGCCTTTGTCCGGTCCACTCCTTCCTTTATGCGCTCTCTGATACACGCCTTTGTCCGGTCCACTCCTTCCTTTATGCGCTCTCTGATACACGCCTTTGTCCGGTCCACTCCTTCCATTATGCGCTCTCTGATACACGCCTTTGTCCGGTCCACTCCTTCCTTTATGCACGCCTTTGTTCGGTCCACTCCTTCCTTTATGCGCTCTCTGATACACGCCTTTGTCCGGTCCACTCCTTCCTTTATGCGCTCTCTGATACACGCCTTTGTCCGGTCCACTCCTTCCTTTATGCGCTCTCTGATACACGCCTTTGCCCATTTTCTTCGTTATCACTTTCCATCACTTCACGAGTTTGTTTATGTTTAGCTTCTTCACATACATGGTCAACATTCAATCGCCATATCCATGACATATACTGGTGTGTGTTAACCATGTTCATTTGCATATGCAATGCATTATTTCTTAAACCACGTGCTTTCTCACACACAGCCATTTGCTTGATCTGTGAAATAGTCCCAATGCATTCACCAAGATAGTGATTCTGTAAAATAATGCTATTGTGTACACACCAGTACAGCACATGCAATCCATTATGGCTTGTGTGAACCAGTGCACTACACACCACAGCACGGACACTCTGTCTCGCACACAAACCCATGCTTTCAAACCTACACCAATATGGTTAACATAAAGCAATATATGTCATGGATATGGCAATTGCGGATTGAATTTTGCCCTGTTTGGCCCTCCATAGCTGAGCTCTATCTCTTCCGTGTGGTCAGAGGTCAATGTAAGCGGCTTGTTCTCCTGCAGTCAGGGCCTCCCTCTGTTGTTCTTCCACTGCTTTGTCCATTCACACTTCCTTTATCACATACCTGCTGCTTGTTATGGGACACACTCAGCATTATAACCGGCGCTTACTTTGTGAGAAAGACCCACAGTCAGGCTTTTTATGTATTCATTGTCATCTGTAAAAAACACAAAGCGAACCATATGCAGCAGGGAATACTCGCTTCAAATTCTCCATGGAAAGATTCTTCGCATGGAATCTATTGGGAGTTGTAGCTCTCTGGCTCGTTTACGTAAGGGAACAATTATAACAGTGTGCTCTTTTGTTTATATTTGCACAGCGCTGAGTATGATACTGTAAGAGGAATAGCAACCCATAAACAGTGCGATAGACATGATCCAAAAGGCCAAATAACCACTGCACCTTTTTTCAAGGGAAGACAAGGTTTTTTACATTCAAAAAGTCTCAGACAGTCCCATAGAACTGAACTGACACAGAGCTCCCTCCGCCCAAAGAGGTTGCAGATTGTATAGTGGAAAACCACATATTAGCATACATAGGTTACAATGTTATCCCACCACCCTCATTGGCTACCACCTATAGAACACAGTCCCTGGACCGATTGGCGACACACTATCTAAACCCATTCCCCTAACACGTGGTCCCCTACATGGTCACTATTGAATCCAGATGCACGATTGGTATTGACATATTGATGAATTAAGACTGCCACGTGATGTGCCTCCCTCTGTTTCAGATGCGATCAAAGTAAACTGGTGAGGCAAACTCTGCTTTGATAAGACAATAGGCCTCCCCAACCTTGTACGAAATGTATTGGCATCTCTCTCCTCCACCCTTCCTTACTTTTTCTATGCAATTACTCTATCAGAATTGTACCTGGACCTAGTATGATAGTAACAAATGTTTTGTCTACTCCCCCCCTTACCTGTTATTCCCCCTCCCCCCCCCCAGCACTATCTGAAATGTCATCAGGCCTAGTACGAAAGTCGCTTGTTTTGTTCTTCTCCCTCCTTTCTCCTCCCCTCTCCCTCACCTTGTGTAATTCTCTGGCTCTACCAGAAATGTCGCCATGCCTAGTACGGTAGTCTCCTGTCTGTTGCAATTTCCTTCCTACAGTGTCTTAGCTCTTTCAATATCTGAAATGTCACTATTTCGAGTACGATAGTTAATTTCACATCCTTACTGTTCATGACCTGTAAGAATGTCACTGTATTTTCCCTTGTTCCCTCCCTTGCCGTGAAGCGCTTTGAAACACATTGTGTATAAGTGCTATATAAATAAACTATCATATCATATCATATCACCTCTGCTCCTCCTATCCCAAATCACAGAACGTTCCAGACACAGCTCGCCCCTTATCTCCCTCAACCCCAGGTGCCCAGTAGTGACGTAGCTGGGCACTGCTCTTGAGTCTGAATTTCAGGGATTTATTTGTATCACCCATGTGCTGCCTACTTGTAATTCATATTGGATGACCACTCATCGGGGAAGGCAGTAATGCTCTAAATCTTTGCGTAGCATCTTGGCATCACAAAACCTTGTGCCATATTCTCATGAGTTTGTCCTTCACAGGGTGCATCTCTACCAGTTCACATTCCGTTCCCACCACGTTCAGGCCCTGCAGCCGGACACAATTAGCACTTATCTGTGCACTCCAGGTGTCTCTGACTCGACTTCTCTCCTGGGGAATGAGAAAGGGGATTTGTTTTTGTAGCTGAACTACACAGAGCTGCAGCTCCACTTTAGGGTATTCATTCTGTTCTGTGCATAATGTTCTAGGCCTCAACTTCCAATATGGTGACACTACTGCTATGTTAACACACTGGGCCTCATTATGAGGTTGGCAGTAAGGGGTTAACGGTGCCGGGAGGATGACGGTGCCGTTAACCCCTTACCGCTGCATTACGAGGTCCCTTAGTTGGAGCCGCAAAAGGACCAGGGAGCTAACAACGGGCCCGTTATTAACGGGTCCATTGTTAGCTCCCTCCCCATTCCCATTGAGCCCTATGGAAAGGTTGGAATGACCCGGTAAGTCCCCTTTCAGGGAACCCGGACCCGGTATGCGGTATGGGGGTAGCCATGGCACTAATAGCCCCATGGCTACTTCCATACTCGTAATGAGACCTACTGAACCTGCTTCTACAACAGCACTTTTCTGACTCCACCTTCCACCTGCCTCAGCTCTTCTCGCACACCTCTTTTTGGATCATAACTTTGGATACAACACCTAAACACAGGTCCTATAATACTGCCCAATCTATGACTTCTGCAACCGAAACAGTAGTACATGTGTTGCTCTTTCTCTGTTGCTATATGTGAATATCTAATATGTGTCAAACATAACTTAAAACAATGCATGCTCCTTCTGTTGTGCAAACCTCAGTCTGCTCCCATGATAGTTTGTGCTAACAAGTTTTTACCAACCTAAACCTTTTTGCCTGGCTGGGACGTTGAATGTGCATCACACTACACATATAGCTCTAAGTATATCTTAAAAGCTTCTTAAATAATTAGAAAATGGCTGCTGCTTGTAGAAACATGGTCATTGGACTGGAGAAGGACATTATAGTAAGAGACATATATGACAAAGAGAGCAAAGTCAGACCATTATTCAACATACAAAGGTATGAATTGATTGCCTACAGAAAGGGAAGTCTTGTGAATTAAAGCATTTGCTCCTCAATAGTTAATAAGCACAAAGGTTGGTGACACCACTGCAAACTATATATTCTCTAGCCAGTAAAGCGTTTCACAAAACTGAAGGACGTACACTTTATATAGAACTAGCTGTCCCCGGCCATGCCTTGCTGTGGCTCAGTCTGGTTAAATGGAAAAGAAAGAAAAGAGAAAGTGCACGTTTGTAATATGTTTAATTTCACAATACTTGTGGGTAGTTTTTAATGGCTCTGGCGGTTCTCCAAGTTGAGGCAGTTTAATTTTCCCAGAGGCGCAACACATTCCTTTCATTTCTCCATCAAATTTCAGAACCTTCCAGTAAGGACACACTTCAGTCATGGTGCCGATGAGAACATGCCGGCTCAAACTATAATCATCAACTGGGTTGTATTGGAATGCAAGGCGATCATAATCGCGTGATTGCTGAGCACAGAGTCGTGTTTGACACTGATCTGCTCAGCCACTCTCAGCCTGTCTTGTTCGAAGCAGATCTGAAGCTGCAGAATGCGATCGCCGTGCTCGCAACCGTGCATCCTAAAGTCTGGCTGCACGTCGCTCTGCTGCTTCCTCGGCACCTATTTGAGCCAGCATGTGTTGCTTTTACATCACGTCACTCTGCTGCTTCCTTGGCACATATTTGAGCCAGCGTGTGTTGCTTTTACATCCAACAGATGGCACTGTTTTTCAGAAAAAGCATGTTTTTATCTGTAACAGGTGTGAAATCTATGTATAGTAGGTATATAAAAAAATGTGCCTATTTGAATGCAACATTGTGTAAAAATGTCAAAGCAATTGGTGAAGAACTTTCGGTGATTTAAGGTTTTGAACAAACAAACATTTACATTTTTATTTATATAGAAGATGTAGTCACTTTAATGGTCTGCGGAGTAGATGAAGTAGTCAGGCACGTTAGTTGCCAACCATAGTAGCACTATTCACATTATTTTATCTCCCAATAAACCATTCTGATACAACATGTTTGCTGTAATTGACTATATATTATCAACCATGCTAAGCCACTCCCCCATGCATGGAGCTCTCATTCATACTGTCTGTAGAGAACTGATTTTCATCCAGTGTGAGCAGCCGCTTCCAGTGCCAGGTCTACTGATGGTCATTCTGGCAATTATGTGTGCTTAGAGAGATGTGTTTGTCAATGGCAGATCACAGGCCCAGTGCCCCTGCCTCCCTGCAGCTTTTTTTTATCACTTTCACACTGTTCTGTTTGGGTGCTTATTTAACTCCCTTCAACACCCTCTAAATCTGTGTACTATTATATTTCAGGATTCCAGTGGCTTTCATTGTATTGCCAGGAAAGAAGAGGACATTTTCTTCATCTGCAATGACGCTTCCTCAGCTAGCATCAGCGCTTGGAGCTTTGTGCGCACTGTCACTAATTGATTCATTACCATCAATGATTTCAAAGGGGATTTATGTTTTGGAAATGTATATAGGTTTACCTGTGGTTGTCAAGAATTGCTTTTCCTTCCAGGGCATCCCATACATGTACACTATTGCAAATGTGTAGGAGCACTCTTATTTAATAGTTACCAACGTGTCCTTTGTTATAGTGCACATCTGTCGATTTTTGGAGTTTCAATACAGGACTTCTGACAAGTCCTGGCATGAATGGGTGAGTGTAGCTATCTATAGTTAGCAAACACAAATGGGCTCCCAATCTGTGGAGCTTATAAACAGTGAGGTTAGATAGCCCACTGAACATAGTGAAATTGTTAGATTGGTTGACTTCAGTTGGATGAGCTCATATTTTAGTGAGATTGGAAGGATGCTGACACATGCTGTGTTTTGGTTTTGAGCAACAATGCAGTCAGTGCACAATAAGAGATGATTCTAAAATGTTGTTTTCTAGGCTTTGACCTGCTGGTGCTGTAGGAACCACTGGCCACTGTTAGAGAGGAAACCCTTAGCCTGCTGCTTTAGAATCTTATGATGTACTATAATACACATTTGCTCAGAGTGTGGGGTAATGCTTCTTTGTTAACACTGCTGTGTGTTTCCATCCTGTTCATGAAAATACAGAATTCATTACTTTGGGATTGCTAAATAGTTTAATCCTGTGTTTATCAGACACAGTTCCTGTTACCCTCTAATCTTGCACTTCACAAAAGGTCCTTCTCGGTCTACTGGGATTGTGTAAAGAGATGTCCTGTTCCTCTTAGCATTCCTAATCATTGCTTTGCTGCTTAGCCTGTGGATGTAAGTTTGCTTCATTCACATTTCAAAAAGGATGTAACTGCTCCAGTGACCTGAGGCTGTGTCTGATTCAAGTACCCAGTCTTCTAATATCCGTTCTGTTTAAAAGAGTGAAATGCAGTGTTACTACTCACAGAACCACTCTGATTACTTTGTGTGTCGGGGCACCCCCTCTACTATCTCTGCCCCTTCAGTGAATGCCCCTCCAACACCTGAATTCAGAAACACAGCCTACTCCCAACCCTGCAGCGTTTCCTGAAAATACTGTAAAGGAAGAGACATATGTGTGCATTTGCTAACTCCTTTCCTTCAACCTTGAGCAGAAATTTGATGATTTGTCACAGAATCAAGTTCCAAGAGGGTCTCCATTTGCCACCACACACAGATCGTTTTCAATTGTGCCTGCTCCTTAGGCAGCAACCCTCAAGCAAAATCACCGGAAACAGCTTTCTGTGCCTTTTCACAACTTTATTCATGCTGGAATGCTGCGTAAAACACCTTTCAAATAGTCATGCTAGTCAGCAGGTGAGGCATCATTCCTTTGCTTATAATTACTCATCTTGGAAACACTACTGTAATTTTTTGATTCCAAGCATTTCTTTCCTGTACCAATTGAACACCATTTATCATGGCCTGAGAAGGTGAGCCACTATCTTGAGTCAAACATGGGTGCACATCGGCCGGCCTTTTCACTCTCATAAGCTCGTTCATAACAGTCCAATAATGGTTATAAGACTGGACAGCCCTACTCAACTCCCCCCTACATTTTTCTTGCTCTTCCGTAACATTCATAACTTCCTTAGACAGATGACATGTGTCCATGTGCCATGTCATTACCAGGATACCAGCACCATCCATCAGCAACCCTCCTAGTAACTGTCTCAGTGCGGCATGTAACTGCACCAGAAGTCGCACCTGCAATCTTCTGGTAGGGACCTACAGTGCCAGTAGCAACAGTTTTCTTCCTGGCCTGGGCTTCAGCTATGATCTCAGGTTACACGTCTATTTCTGTTGTGTTCTGTGGCTCCACTTGAAAGGGGCTATGGGTATTGCACTCTTGCTTCCACTCTGGGTGCTGAGGACGTGAATGCATCATGGTCATTGTGCATTAGGCTTGCAGTGACAAGCATTTCTATAGTATCTTCCACTTCTCTTCTGTCTTCCTCCTCAGTGTTTCTCTGCTGCAAGCTATTGGCATAATGAAGACACATGACTAGAGAAGGCAAGCTAGACTGTGCCTCTCTCTCCTGTCCCTCCCTTTGCTTTATACTTTGTTTCTTAACTTTAAATGTGTATCATCTAAATAACTCAATCGGAACTCCCCTACCCACATTCATCCTTCTGCAAAGCAATTAAAAAGGATTTCCCTCTCTCATTGATCTATTTCCCTACCCTTGTCCTCTGGATTCCATTATGAATTAAACAGATGAACCCCCCCTGACCTCAATTCTGCCATCTATTGGGAATTAAGACAGTCTGTCCCCTTTAGTCATGGAGATCCATGTATCTAAAAATCTACAGGTCTATGTTTGGTCATTCATCTGTATAGTATGAGGCTCTATGCCTGTCTGGTGTGCTAGGCCTCTTCTGATGTACTCTTGGCCTTTCTTGTCCCGCTTTTTCGTACTCAATCTAAATAGAACAAGGTTTCTTGTCCTAGAGGCTCCTAGCCACAGCATCCTTGCAGTGTTGTCTAACCTATGTCTTTACTTCCTGTGAAGCTTCTTTAATTCCTGGTGTCCCCTCTCCTTAGCACTTTCTTGGAAAAATCAGTTTTTTTTAACCGATTTTAATCTGGGTTCCGTCCTGGCAGGGGTACGGAGTCGGTCTTGGTCTCCGTCGTTGATGACTTGACACTACTGGTTGACAGGGGTGGGAGCCCTGATTCTGCTTGATCTGTCAGTGGCTTTTGATACCATCGACCACCCTACCCTGATCTTCGGCTTCCCAGCGCTGGCCTTTCAGTTCAAGTTTTGGCCTGGTTCTCCTCCTTCCTATCGGGACACTCTCAATCTGTCTCTCTTCTTCCTTTCTGCTCTCGGATGATTCCTCTTCTTTGTGATGACCCCCAGGGTTCTTCTTTGTCTCCTACTTTAATTAATCTATATATTCAGCCTCTTTTGACTATAATCCATGCTTTTGGCCTGCTGTTCTATTCCTATGCTGATGATACCCAAATCATTGTGCGATTGGATTTCACTCAATCTGAATCAGTAGTCCAACTGAAAAATTGCTTGTTAGCTATTGGTGATTGGATGGCTGGAAAGTCTTGGCTCTTTTCCCCAGCCAGCTTCCTCAGTGAAAGATCTGGGTGTTAAAATCTCAGCCTCCCTTTCTATGGCCGCCCAGGTCTCTATTGCCTGCCAAAAAGCACATTTTAAATTGTGGACTCTCCGAAAAGTTCTGCCTTGTATCCCCGATAAGTTACACGCACCTGTGGTCTCCTCTTTGGACATCAGCAATATTGATTATTGCAACGCCCTCTACCTTGCCCTCCCTAAACATCTATTGCGGCACTTCCAGCCGCTGTAAAATGCGGCAGCCATGAATGTTCTTCACCCTCCCTGGGGTGTTCATTTTACCCCATTGTTGTGTCACCTCCATTGACTCCCTGTCGAGCAACGTTTTAGGTTTAAGTTCTTGTGCATAGTGCACAAAACCTTGTACGGATTAGGTGCTGAATTCCTTCAGAGTAAGGTAGGGATGTATGTACCTTCCAGGCCTCTTCGCTCACAAGATCTGAAGACCACACAGTGCCCGAGGGTCAGGCTTGCCCGGATGGGTGGGCGTGCGTTCTCTGTGGCTGCTGCAACGGCATGGAACCAGCTCCCCTTCTTTTTATGCAATATTGAGGCCCATTTACACTTCCGTCGAGCACTAAAGACTTTTCTTTTCTAGTTCTTTTCCTGTTGATTGGACTGACCTCCTTTAGCTTAGCGCCAAGATGCCTTCGGGCTTATGTTGCGCTCTACAAGTTTCTTTAAGATAAGATAAGATATCCTACTACACCCATAGAAGAAGGCATGCACTGGGAAGGGACTTGGCAGACGTCAAGGGTAATTGGAGGAATGTGCTCAGTGGTGCATTCAACTCACAATCTGTCCATAGCTCATACCTAACAGTTAGCACCAGTAAGCCATATGCCTCTTTACGTGGGACCATTACAACCCTTAAAACATGGGTCCAGGATTACTTAACAAAGGGACCAGATCTTCCTTAAAGAAAGACTGTTCTTAAGGATTGAGACAGACCTTGGAAATTCAGGAACTCTGGTAGACGACATTTCAAATGGGAGCAGCAGGGGCATCATGGAAATCGCATAGTTTTAGCACAGTTATGCATGTAGGTCTATCTTTACATGGCTAGTGGCATGCCTCCTGATGCCCAGCATAGCATGTGCTTGGAGGATATGCCAGTATGCCATACAATAGAAGTGAATAGGCCTTTTAAACATACAGCAACATCAGATATTCTGAGTGGTTTTGGGGCAATGTTGGTAGTTTCCCAGTGAAACCACTAACAAACCGAATTCTTCACTTCAGCCCTGCATACATATTCCCACGTGGGGGACATTAACAATCCTATGTGACTGAACTAGGGCTTTCACAGTGGATAGATTAAGTGTGTGTTTTAATCATGAAATACCCATTAAATGCCTGGAAGAAAAGGCCCTGTGAACAGGCCTTTCGAGTTAGTGAGCACCCCCCCCCATTTTCTAAAGTCCATCTGAGAACAAAGTATATCATTTATACATATACATTCAAGTGAACATCCTGAAATACCCAAATATACGGTGTGCTGCATTATAGCCATCAGGTCTGTTTTCCTATGGCTCAGGTTCAAACATATCTATTTGCACTTAGTAGATCAGCTTTGATGCCAATTAAGCAATACAGGACAATCAGATGGACAGCCTATTGCAAGGAGAACACAAAGTCCTGTCATAGAGGGCTCAAATCAATCATTGGTTGATAGGCCTGCTAGCAGTGGGTTGAATTATTTGGCCAGAAAGCAGCAATGTTATCATAGATCTGGTAATGCTGTTTTGTGCTGGTCTTACATTATTCAGGATTAGAAGTATTTCTATTTGACTTCAGAGTGTGACTGTTTGTTTATTACCACACAGAAGGTTGTGAAAGGCCGGCCTACGATTTTGTATATCATTTCTCATGTTCATATAATTGAACGTGGTTTCTTCCCCTTCATAATGTAAGGGGACAGCCGTTGACTCTATTTTATTAAAATAAATGTGTATTTTAACTATAAAATTGAGCCTGTTTCTTGTCCCAGAATTGTTGAGAGAGACTGTATACTCAGGGTTGTAAGATAGGTGGTGACCACTCAGTGAAACGTGTACACTTGTGTTCACATGCGCTTATTCCCTCATAATTTAGTCTCTTAAATAGTGATATATTAAGATTGTTTGTATCGATACAGTTATTTGATAAATGTGTATGAGTTTATTAAAACAGGTATAGCTGACACGTGTTTCGACCTGAAAAGGTCTTTCTGAAGGCTATGTCTATCATCTAATGGTACTGAATTCATCCCAATTGGTATTATGTATATGCTCTGCAATCATGTAGATACTTAGTTAGATATGTGCATGGACTTATTGTTCCATCTTGTAGGTCTCAGGAATTATACTTTAGTGGAATGGCATGTTCGGCATTGGTGTGCAGTACATACATAATACTGATTGGGATCAATAACTGTATCAATACAACCAATCTTTATCTTAATATATGACTATTGAAGAGACTAATATATGAGGGAATACGTGCATGTGAATACAGGTGCACCCTTCTCAAGCCTTAGATAAATAGAGTGGAGCATAACCAAACCTCTTGTATCCATGCATCATTTCCCAACAAATTCTTGATCATAAAGAATGTTTGAAGTATCCAGCCCAGAAACAGGTGTGCCCCGAAAAAGGTGCTCCCTTTGTGTATGGAATATAGAAATCCATATCTTACAGCATTAGAGCCTTTCTCCTTTGACTGCATCAAGAGGGGGTGACTGCAGGCCCGTATGACACAAGGATATCCCTAATGATTGCAACTGTGTACATGTTACGCCCTATTCCGAAGGCCAGTTGGACAAGATTCACAAAACAGGTAAAAAGCTCTTCAAAATGCTTACATTTATGAGTGATTTAAGAAAAGGTGCAGTTTATGCATGTTATGATGTGTCCTAGATGGTATGTGTGGAACACGGAATGCTAATGTAGAATGTATGGGTAAAGATGCAGCTCCATGTTCTAGCACAGCAGTTGGGGATTGAAACTCATATCAATGGTGAGGAGTTAGAAGAGGAGAAAGCGACCACCGTGTGCTGCCATCATTTGGAGTGCCTGCAGAGTCCCCTGAGTTTTGACTGCATTTCCCCTGCTTGCTAGGGGTGGAACAGTCTGTACCAGTGTTGCCTCATCGATCAGTGAGGGAACGTGCCTGCAGCTGTGGATGTAAGTGAACTATTGGGGCCTTTTTGTGCAGTGGGAGCTCTGCCGGTCAAAAGTAAGCGTGCACAGTTTCCAGCCCTGCAGAGGAGGTTCTGGATATTGAGGTACTCCACGCTGTAAAGTGAGCACAGCATCTTTACATTTTGGGGCCCTGCAGTGTGCGGGAGGAGGAGAGCGTAGTGCTATAACCATACAAAGCCTACAAGTGAACAACGGCATTCCCCAATGAATTTGGCGCGTGCAAAGCTGGCAAACTAGAGAAAAGGACCCCATGGTGTGCTCTGTCTGGTGTGGCTATCTTCATTGGTGTAGGGTTGCCAGGGCAACGCTAAAGCTTCCCTACGTGGGGTGAAGGAGAAGTGCACTCAGAACGCAGGTGCCGCCTAGATATTAACATGGTTGCTGTGGCAAGTGCTAACGAATGAGCACGGAAGTTGTTAGTGAGACATTGCTAGTTCAGCATTCCTCTGTGTGAGCTGCATCCTAACCAATGCATTCTGTGTTAGCGTTCCATGTTCCAGACACATCATAACAATGCATATGTAAAATGCTGCCAACACATCAATATTGTGAGTTCTTTCTCGTGTGCCAGGATGTGGCATGCATAGGTCAAATCAAATGTCGTTCAACACCCACCAAGCATAACCGATATAGATATTCCCAAACATCTCTGAATGCAATTTCCAAATGAACCATTCACACTAATTTTGGCTAGGGTGATCTAGGTGTATAAAAGGCCACCATTCATAAATAAATAAAAAATGTGCAGAGGGAAAAGAGTCACAGGAACATTATGTGCAACAAACAAAGGATTGTATTCTATGAAATCACCCTCTTCCACATATGAAGTGTGTACTTAGTGTATTCCCAGTGCACAAACACTGCATTGCAGCCATTACCCACAACCAAGCCAATATTTTTAGGCTCATGTCTGATTTCTTTGTGTATTGCAGATGTTATTCCTGACAATGTTAATGAAGGAGACATGGCGATGGGGAGAGCAAGTGACAATTATATTCAAACAGGAATACCACCATATATCCCTTGGAGCAGGTGATGTAATCTAATCCCAGTAGAATATGGGTGATAATTAGTAGTAAGGAAAATGTAATAAAAGGTCTGAGCAAGGCACAGCACATAAGCAAATGGTTGCAGTCGTGCACTGAGCACCCTTACCATGCTATCCATGTGGGCTGAGCTGTCTGGCTGGTTTGAGGGACTTGGTGAGTATTGTGGTGTGCATTTGCATTGATCAATATCAGGGAAAGGGGGGTGACAGTTCCAAACATTTGACATTTCAGAATGCCATCCTTTTTAGTGTGAACTGGGGGTGTGTTGTGTTTGTGGTTGGGCTTGTGAAGGAAAAGGGGCATTACATATTTCATGATAGGGGCATGCTCGCTCCCAGCCTTACACTGGGTTCACAACAACATGTTCACCTTTGTTTAAGGAGTGTTGTGGTGAGAACATTGAATGCTTGGTTCATTAGAGTTATTACAAAGTAAAGCACTTTTTACAAACTTGGAAGAACTATCACATGGAGTTGCTTGACATATGTCCTTGTTATCTGAGAGGCCTTACATGTATGCACATCATGCATAACAACCAATGGCATGCCTGTATCAACACAAACACAATATACTTAATCACACAACTATAAGTCAAGAGAAAGTTTTACAAAGTCTCGACCTGTCCTATGTTACGTGTGAGATTCTCAGCCACATCCTGCTTTCAGCCTGCCATATTTTTTGTAATTCTTATTTTATTCTGGCTCATTTAGTTAAACTCTTACAGGGTCGAAAACAAAAGTACAATATGACAGAATTATCTGAGCCAAAAAGGCAAGGACTACAGACCTGAGAACCTTGTTTCTGCATGAGTCACTTTCATTGGGGGTAGTCTTTAGTTCATGGAGGCGTGTGGCACTGGAAACCCAGATACCAGAAAGCAGTGTCTACAGGAGGAGAGGAGATGTTTACTGAATTAGGAGGTAGCTGTAGCGATGCATACTAGATTAGGAATATAGAATCCGAGGAAGAATTAAAGAATTCAGCAGAGCGAAGAGGCAGAGTGCTGCAGAGACATTGAATCAGGCACGGTGGGGACACTTTGCATAGGTGACATAAACTGGAGAGTAAATCAAAGAAAGCTACTGCTGGCCAATAGAGAAAGAATTCAGGAGCATACACCTATGGTAGCTGAGATCACATTGCAGGGCACATATGATAGTTGGGATTTCATCGTGTTTTGTGTTGTGCTTCCCGCTGAATTATATTGACTTGCATAAGTCACTATCTACCAATATGACCAGTAAACCACTGGTCAATAAAGAAACATTGACAAAAAAATCCAGAACTGAAAATCTATACATATGCTTATAACCCTTTAATTGTATTTTTTTTTTTCGTTCCTTATAACTAATAAACAGGTTTTCGCCATATTAAATTCATGGAATTTGAAAGATCCCCTGACAATACAGTAACTAAAGAAACATCTTCCAGGCTTGCAGGATACATTTCTTAGCCACAGCACATGCAATATTAAATAGCCTCCTGGTTTTCTCCGAGCACTTGCCAATATCTCCAAATAAATATTTCTGGGGGGTCAGCTGTGGGTGTATCTGTGTAATTTCAGTCAATATTTCGGCCACCTCTCCCCAGAATCTCAGGAGAGCTGGACACTTCCATTACATGTGAAAGGAGTCCGCATGTAGGGCCCCACACTTGGGGCATTCCCCCCCATGTTCTGCAGCAAATTTTGCCATCTTAGCTGGCGTGTAGTGTAACCTATTTAGGATTTTAAATTGTATCAAACGTAATCCTGCATTCAATGAAACCTTTTTTGTGAGTGAACAATATCTGCTCTATTTGTCCTCTGGGATAGGCATTTGCAAGTCTGTCTCCCATTTGTCCTTGACCCGGTTCACCGAGGAGGTGTGGGCCTGTACTGCCCCATATAGTTTAGAAATGCCTAGCCCAGCCTTCATTGTGATGAGTTGTGTACAGAGGTGTTGAGGAGGTTCATCTGGGAACATTGGCCATCTTTTCTGAAATGCAGCCCTTACTCTGTAGTATTGTAGTATTTTGAGTGGCCCACCCCCCATCAAGTCCTCCCTGGTTGTAAATTTACCATCTATAAACATATCGCCCACCTTCATTTGCATGCGTGGATCCCAGCCTTCCTGGATACTCACATCCGACATAGGGGGGATGCCCGGAAAATTCCACAAGGGGACTTCTGGATTGTATGGTGTTTCCAGCTTCAGTCGTTTAAATAATGCCCCCCAGGCCCTGACCGTGCAGCTAACCGGATCGTAATCACAGGTGTCTTTATGACGTGAATTAAATAGGACCGACTTAATGTCCGCTGGGAATATAGTTTGTGCTTCCACCCAGGTGTGTGGTGCAACCCCAGGTTCCTCGTACCAATATTTTGCAAACTGTGCCTGTGCGACCAGGTACTAGAGCTCAAAGTATGTAGCCGATATACCTCCGGTGTCGTAGGGCTCTGTCATTTTCTCCCACCCGATTCTGGCCGCCTTCCCGTTCCATATAAAGGTTACTACCAGCGACCGTAGTCTTGAGAAAAAGTCTCTACCCGGCCATATGTGTATATTTACAAAAAAATATAGTAGTTTAGGGAAGCTATCATTTTAAGTAGGGCTATCCTGCCGTACAGGGATATAGGGAGGTGTCCCCAAATCTGTAGCTTGGTGCCCAATGTTTGCAGCGCCTAATGCGATAATGGCTTCCCTCATCGTCAGGGATAATATGCCTCCCACTAGAGCTTCCTCCCAGGTTTCCAACATTATGGGGATCAGTTTCGTGCGGAACTCCTTATAGAATTCAGCCCCCAACCCATCAGAGCCCGGTGCTTTGCCCGACGCTAGCCCCATGATTGCCTCACTCATTTCTTCTGCAGTGACCGGCTGATCTAGTGCCATTTTACTCTCGAGTGAAAGTTGTGGGAGCCCTAGCGACGCCAGATATGTTCTAATCTCAGTAGTCATCTTCCTATCTTTGTTTGAATACAGCGTCTGGTAAAATTTGGCAAATTCTCCATTTATCCCCTCTTCGCTCCTCAGTACCTTGCCAGCAGCGTTTTGTATGCTAGTGATTGGGTATGGCTGCCTCTCTTTTTTAATCAAGTTAGCCAATGTTCTGCCCACCTTATTGCTTTCACCGTATCTGCGTGCTCTGGCAGGGGCCGCTATATATTGTATTTCTCTAGCAGCCAGCTCATTAAAGGTTTGGATATGTTTATTAATCTCGGCCAGAACGGCCTTATCGTGTGAACGGCTATACGTCCCCTCAAGCCTGTTCAAGGTATTTTCTACCCCCTCTAGCTCCCTCCTCACTCCCTTCAGGAGTCTAGTGGATTTGGAGATAATTGCCCCCCTAGCCCAGACCTTAAATGTTTCCCATACCGTGGAGACTCGTGCAACCGACCCAACGTTATTTTTGAAAAGCTCAGTTATTTCTTCCCGTAGTGTCTCCGCTACACCCGGATCACCAAGTATCCCACCCGGCATGCGCCATCTTCTGGCAGGCCTAGGAGCATCTCTCAACCTGAGCTCCAGTGTAACAGGGGAATGGTCGGACAGTGTGCGGGACAGGATTTCGCAGCTGTGCAGTGCCTCAGAGAGGTTCTGGGATAAAAAGAAATGGTCTATTCGCAATTCACTGTCGTGCACGGATGAGTAGTGGGTGTAATGTCTAACGTCTGGGTGTAATGTGCACCATGCATCTATTAACGCCATTTGTGGAAGTAGTTGTCCCAGTGTTAGTGCCATTTTGGTCGGTGTCCTCGTTTTCATACTGGATCTATTCATTCCCGGGTTCAGGGCCATATTGAAGTCCCCCCCCATATTATGGAGGAAGCATCTAATTTATTGAGGGTCTCATATATGCTTAAATAAAAATCTGGATCATCGATGTTGGGACCATATGTATTAACCAGAGTGATTTGCTTACCCGCTGACTTCCCCCACACAAGAACGAACCTCCCCATCGCATCCACCTTGTGCCCCTCCGCCCGGAACCCCAGTGAGGGATGAATAAGAGTGATGACCCCCCGGGACTGGGATGAATAGCTCGTATAATATCGTGTCTTACCCCATTTGGGCATTATATTCATATTTACTGCGCCCATAGCGTGGGTCTCCTGTAACATCATGATCTGAGGGCAATGTCTAGAAACATGGTTATTGACCTTCCTGGCCTTCATCGGGTTATTTAAACGTCTTACATTCCAGGACAGCAGTGGTATTCGCAGTCCCCCTGTGGTAACATTCCCATGTGTAATGACACTTGCCATACCATCATCCAATCCAGTATTCACACGGCGGGGGCAGCAACCGCAACTACGAGACCACTTAACCTTTAAACTAAACTTAACAACAAAGCAACTTATCCTCCTCCCCCATTTCATCCACAGCTCAACGCAGCCAACTGTTGCCTCGTAACCTGACCCCCTACCCGCATCATCTCCCCCAACTCAACGATGCAACCCATGAACACTCATAACTCGCGCGGTGGGCTTTCCTGTTGAGTTAGCGGACATTTCCAAAGGGGCAGAAACAATCGACACCTGGCTGCCCACGCCAGAGGCCCCAGGCCCAGTAATTACGGAGATCAGTCCAGTCCAGTTGTGTCGACTTATATGAAGGACGGTGAGCAAGATACCATGTCGGGGATGGTGTGGTTTCATCCATTTGTCAGATCTCTTCAGTCTTCCCCAGGATTGGGTCTCGCATTTTGATCCACATTACGGTCTCTAGGGGACAATGGGATGGAGGCCTCCACATATGCCATAGCTTCAGCAGGGTTCTCAAAGAATTGGGCCCTCCCTCCGTGTTGGATTCTCATTTTTGCGGGGAAAATTAATGCATAAGGGACACCACGGAGCCGTAGCTGTCTTTTAACCATTTCATAGGACCTGCGTTGTGATTGTATGTACGCAGAGAAATCCGGATACATGTGGATTCTATTCTCCTCATATTGCAGCGTACCTTTTTCTCTGGACAGCCGGAGTATTGTATCCCTGTCCCGATAGTTGAGGAGCCGTGCTATGATGGTATGGGGTGGAGTGCCCGGCTTCGGAGGTGGTGCAAGGGTATGCTAGCAATTCCTCCACTTGCCATTCCATGGAGCCCCTGCTGAACGTCTCCGAAACCCCAACTATCCGAATGTTGTTTCTGCGGGACCTCGATTCGAGATCCTCGCACTTGTTCAGGATTTTGCGCAGATCGGTTTGTAGTAGAGCTATTTCGCGGCCATGTTGTGTGAGTACATCTTCGTTGGAGCTTATTCTGTTCTCTGCCTCCGTGATGCGTGAGCTTTCCTTTTCCACTCTCGCCTTTAGGGAACCAATTGTAGCCACTATGTCGTCCAACTTGACGTTAACAGCCAGGAACCCATTCTGCATGATTGTTGCCAGGCGATCCAATGGGTCTGTGTCTTGGCTTTCGGATGCTTGTGCCGCCGCCCCCCCATTATCGCCTGCGGTTGGGAGCTGGCAAAGGTATCCATTGGGCCGTTTTTTTCCCCCCTGCAGCCTTTTTCTCAGTGCGGCCCATTAGTTAGCGCCACTGGTGTGGGGTGGATTGCGTTCTCCAACGTGTACGTGATGGGTCCCCCGGAGATCAGAGTTTAATGCCAGCAGTTGTGTGAGCGGGCGGTGTAGCAGCCTTAGCCCTGTCTGCCAGCAAGGATCTTGTCGCAACCCAAATGAGGGATTGAGGCTTGGCATGACCAAGGTGTATATTCCCGTCCTCGGGTCGTTATTATTGACCTCTCGCGACCCTCTCCCTGGATCACTCACTGCGCCAGCGGCACACGAGCCGGGCCTCCGCTTCGATGGGGGAGTGCGTCACTCCAAAGCCTTCGACCCAGTCTTGCCTTCCTGGTCTGATGCGATTGTGTCTTTTCCCAGGCAGGAGGCAGCGATGTAGTGCATTGCAGTCCCTCAGCCGCGCCCGGGTTTGGACCCGTCACCCCTCCCCCACTCGGCCGGCTCGCGACTACAAGCACCGGGCTCACATAGATGCCATGTGGAGCACTCGGGCGGTCGCGTTGCAGCCCAGCAGTCACCGCAGCCTCACATATCTCCGCTGTTCCGGGGCCGCCGTAGTCGGCATTTTCAGGATTCCTTCCTTAGACCCTCCGCCACAGTATTTTATGGTCAACCGTCGACCAACTTGGAGCTGGAAGGATGAATTTGTTGCAAGGATTTTGAACGAGCCGGAGCTCTCCACCTAGGCGGCCATCTTGAACGTGCGCAACAGCGCCCCTCTTTTGGTACAGATTCTAAGGGAAATAAGCGAATTCCTGAATGTCTTTTTTTAAAAGCATAACATAGAACGTTCAAGATACATATGGCCTCAATTACGAGGTTGGCGATGGCACCGGTGGGTTGCCGCCCACCACATAACACCGAATCCGGTGCCTGACTTCCCGGTTCCACCGGGACATTGCAAGTCCTGGTGGCGTGGGAAGTCAGGTGGCAGATTTTGTAAGTCCCCATTCCCATATGGGACTCCATGGGAATGGGGAGGCGGAAGCACCAGCACCTTTGCTAACGGTGCCGTGGTTCCGTGACAAATCTGCCTACTGGGGCCGCTGCACTCGGCAGGTCACAATTTTCACTAAGTGGTCACCACCTATCTAACAAGCGTAAGTATACAGTCCCACCCAACAATTCTGGGACAAGAAACAAGCTTAGTTTTATAGTAAGGTTACCGGCACCCTTGTTTCCGGACTGCCACACTTGTAATGAGGCCTGTAAACTTCTGTTGGGTTGCATGTACACTGTCCGAACCAGGCAAACATTTTTAGGCTGTGAAAAACCTATTAGCACATACCATTGTGTGAGCAGAGTGAGTGTGGCGCAGCAGAATGTGCATGTATTGTTTCTAGTTAGGTTTGACACATATTCGATACCCTCATATAGCAACACATGTACTAATGTTGCGGTTACAGAGGTTATAGATAGGGCAGTGTGGTATAGGTCCTGAGTTAAAAGTAGTACACAAAGTTATGTTTCGAGTTAGGTGTTAGATTAGAGCTGAATAGGTGGAAGATGGAGTCAGAAAGGTACTGTGGAAGGAGCAAGGTCAGTGTGTAACATGGCAGAAGTGTTGCCATGCTGGAAGTTAAGGCCTAAGATACAATGTGCCTCATTACGAAGTAGGTGGTAAGGGATTACCGGCACCAGTAAGGACACCGGTGCCGGTAATCCCTTACCACCCTATTCCGAGGTCCCTTAGCAAGTCCCTTCCCTAACGCCTGGTTTTACCAGGCGTTAGGGAAGGGACCCGTTAAGAGACTTCAGAGCTAATAACGGTACCACTAGTTGCGGTACTGTTATTAGCTCCATCCCCATTCCCATTGAGCCCTATGGGGGCTCGAATGGGAATGGGGAATGGTTCCCGGAATGGGGATTTACCTGGTCCTCCAAGGTTGGAATGACCCGGTAAATCCCTATTTCGGGAACCTAGAACCGGAAAGCGGTAAGGGGGTAGCCATGGTGCTAGTAGCACCATGGCTACCTCCTACCTCGTAATGAGGTCCAATGAACAGAATAGAAAGTAGGCCTCAATGTAGAGCTGTGACTCTTTTTACCTCAGGGTCCAACACAAATCCTTTTGCTGTTCCCCAGGAGAGAAGCCATGATCAGAGGCACCCATAGTGCACAGATAGACGCTAATTGTACCCAGCTGCAGGATCTGAATGTAGAGGGAACCAAAGGTTAGTTGGACAAAGAGCAGGAAAGAATGTGCCCTTTGAAGATCAAATTCCTGAACATAAGGCATGAGGTCTTGTGAGGCCAAGAGACCAGGTGAAGAGTTAGAGCACTACTGCCCCACCCAAGATAGGTCATCCCATTTGAATTACAATCACACTATAACCCAACACCAATAATTCCCTGTAATTCAGACCCAGGAGCAATGCCCGGGTCACATCTTTATGGGGCACCTGGGGTTTGAAGAAGATAAAGGCGACCCGTTTCTGGAGCGTTCCCTGATAAATGTAGTACAAGGTCAGGGGTGAAGCTTGTGTGTGCCACAGCATCTGGGATAATGAGAAGCCCTATTTAGTTTAGTTTATTATTTATAAATAATATTCTCCCTCATATGTCTTATCAAAGCAAAGTTGGCCCCATCAGTTTAATTTTAAACTGTTTGGACCTGAGGGTGCACATCATGTGATGGTCTTGATTTATTAATGGTTCAACAAGTGTAAATGATCAATCCCATATCTGGATTTGCTAGTGACAATGTAGTGGGCCACATGTCTAGGGCAATGGGTTTAGATAATGTGTGGCCAATCAGTCCAGGGTCTACAGGGGGGTTATTAGCATGTTCCATGGGTGGTAGCCAGTGAGGGTGGAAAGGATAACATTGTAACCAATGTATTCAGATTTTGCAGTTTGCCACTATATAACCTGTAACTTGAGATGTGATTAGCTCCATGTCAGTTTGTTTCTACGGGACCGTCGGAGACCTTTTTGCATATGATAAACCTTGTTTTCCCTTATTATTTGGGCTTTTTGGATTGTTTTACCGTTCGGTTTTTGGGTTACTGTTTCTCTTTACAAATCATATATCAAAGAAGGTGTATGTAACACATAACTTTGTTGATTGACAACATTACAAAATGTCAGACCAGAAAATAGTTAATTTATTTTAGAAGTGAAAGAAAAAAAGAAATGAAGAATACATGAATTTTAATAATTGTAAAACGTTATATAACTCTTAATTTCTGGCGTATACCCTAGTAAGAGTGTCACCACCACGGTTACCTCGCTCTAGTTAAAGCACACATTAAAACAGTTACTCACAAACACGATACCTGTGGATATGTATGGTGCAAAGCATTTGTGTGTGTTGAGAATGCAGCAAAAATTTGTGCTGTTCCTATGACAGTGTTAGTTATATGTGCAGTTCTTGAGTGTAATTTCTGTTGCTGCAGTTGTGTACTATACTTCTTATAGATGACAAATTAGTTAAGCTAGATGTGCTCCACCACTATGAAAATGCCCACAGAACTGGATGAGCCTCAGATCTTTAGGCTCATGAGTGTCTGGATACATGTGTTGATTAAGGCAGAAGTATTTGGATGGGTAGGTGAATGGATATTTCTGAAAAATAGGGAGATGAGTGCCAGCTTTGCCCTAATAAGGCTAGGCACTCAAAATACCTGAAAGTTTTAGATATTTTATGTCCAGGTACTCTGTCGATATGACAGATGCTAACATGATATTCCTACACTATCCCTTCATTTTCGAGGTACTGCCATTATAGGTGAAGGTAGGTACTATGATTAAATGTATATATACACCCAAAACCTGACAAAAGATGTTTCACAGATCAGTTTTCTCATGCTATGTCATGAGTCATGTTTCTCAAAGGTTCCGGCAGGATTTTTGCTCCAGGGTGCACCACAGATCATACACTAAGTGTGCCACCAGAATAAGCCCAGGTCATAGCTAACTATGATAACCAGTATCTTTTCTGCTGGGGATTTTAACATTTGGAATTATTCTCTTAATATTCCAGTTTCAATCAAACTTTCAGAGATCATTCACGACTAGGATTTCTTATCAGTGAATGAATTTGCATCTCATTCCTCAGGCTATTGTTTGTGTGCAATCCTTGTTAGTCGACCAAGAACTACTCATTGTCACTCCTTGCCTGTTATTTGGGCAAAACACTTTGTTAGGCTTTTTGTCACATCTCCCTGTGGCCCCCAATCTGCTCCGCCTCAATCACTGTCCTGCAGTAAGAAAGATTTAAAAAGGATCTCTGCTGGTGACCTTTTGTTTCTACTCTCCTCATTCGTCCTGATATTTGATTTGGATTGTTAATTTGTATAGCGCCTATACACAATGTGTTTCAAAGCGCTTCAAGGAGGAAGGGAACATGGGAAAATACAGTTACATTTTTACATGTCCTTGAAACAAATCAGAATGTGAGAAAGAAACTATCATATCATAACAGATAGTACAAGTGCACGGAACAATAAGGGAGAGGTGGGGAAGGAAAACAAGGAGACAATACTAGCAGTAGCATTACTATGCCTGACGGCAATTGTTGCAGTGCATGAATGACACGAGGAGGGGGAAGAGGGGAGGTGTAGGGGAGGGTAGGGTTGGGAAGAGGAGAGGTACAAAACAAGAGGGTCAGCGACTGAACCAAGATAGTACTGGGGAGATAGAGGGAGGAGAGGACGAGAAGGAAAAGGGGGGGACAGACAAGCTATTATCAGAAGGCGAGGGACAATGATAAGAGTAAGTGCTTTGGTGGTAGAAGTGAAAGGGGCACAGCAAAGGGAAGATGGCTGCAGAAGGCAAGCAACTCCAATTAGTCTTATGCTTTTGAGCATTTCTTTGATTTAAGTATGGCAATCTTTTGATGGGTATGTGGTCTTGCTCCCTTATTCCCCTCTTGTGTACAAAAGTGTCCAAACCTTGCTTTTCCATTCCTCTCCATTAACTGAAGTGAAAGAATCACAGGAAAAAAAAATGAAAATAAACTAGGCTCACATCCTCCCTTAATGCCACAAAAGCAGATCCTATAGCCTGTAGGAAGGTAAATCACTCCAAAACCAAATCTCTTCAACTATCAGTAAACCTCAAGACCTATTTTCAGTATTAAAATGGTTATTAACCAGACCAGCCTTACCTCATTCCTCAAGTCTTGTCTCCTCTCACTAAATGGATTCAGGATGAAATCTCTTATAATTCCTTTCTGGTGGTTCTCTTCTTGTTCTATTGAGCATTCTCCCATTGGGGCAAAGTTTGACTTTAAACCAGTTGTGACTGGGTCATCACCAAAGTTCATTCTGATGCAGTTAGATGATTGAAGAGTGATAGGCTGGGTTGGAATCACTGATTGTTCAGGGCAAACAAGGTTTTTGGAAATTGGTGATAGGGCCATCACTCTCTCATCTCTCCTGGGTTACCCCACATCCTAACCCGTGTTTGTGCTTTGTATTTTATTTTTATTTTTTATTTTATTTTTACTTTTAACATATAGTTCGAACACAAACTTCAATTACCATTTTGTGCTTTTTATCAATCACCCCTAATGTCTTTTGCTAAGGTGATGCAGAAATAGTTTTCCTGATCCGCTGGCTGAGTGACTCCCTCTGTGACTTTCTACCTGTCATTATCCTGGCCCTGCTTAGCCCTCTAAAAGGAATTAGGGACAGCGCCTCTCATTCACACTAACCAATCGTGCAGAGATGTACCTTGCCCATCTACCGTTCCTTCATACCCCTCCTCCTCCTAACCCCAATCTACTATCCCTCTGGTCTATCACTCCACCTCCCTGCCTCCACCCTTCCTTCCACTAGTACTACTACTCCACGTGCTAAGTCTCTACTGCTCACTGCTCCTCACTGACACTTATTTTCCCCACTCACTACTCACTACTCACACTCCACATTACCACTGCTCCTTTCTAGCACTGCTTCTCACTTCTACTACTGTTCTACTCTAAAAACGACCACTCCAGAAAACCACTTTTCATCGCTACCCCTGGCCCTCACTACTACTCTTCTTTACTCACTAGTACTGCTCCTCACTACCACTAATCCTCACTACTACTGCTCTTCTCCTCTCACGAATACTACACCACACTACCACTACTCCTCACTGTCACTGCCCCAACTACTTCCTGTACTACTATTGCCTCACTACTACCATATCTCTACTTCTACCACTGTCTCTACTACTACTGTCTCTCTATTACCACTTCTGTCCACCCATCACCCAACTACACATACTTATCCTGCAGTGCATTGGCAATCACTACCAATACCTTTCCTCTAGTATTCCTCCACATTCCTGCACTCCTTCTCTCCTCCTCTGGTCTCTTGGTCCTCCTCTACTGCAGTAACAACCTCACACAGATAACCTTGCCTTTTCTGTTTCCAGTTCCCTGGCTAAATAATTGCCCTTTTCTCTGGATTGGTTAGCTTCCCCTGACCAATCTAATCTACCTTGTTTGCCAGTGGGCATGTATTGGTGGGGAAAAATTTCAATAGGGCCTAAGCCCCTCCAACCTTTCCCAGATACCACCCAGAAAACCTAGGTGTGAGGGAATTCTTTCCCCCTGGATGTTGCTGATATGTTTGATAAAATGATCCCTCCCCCATCCGTGGTGGCAGACTGAACTCTTTTCAGGACTGCCTGTCTGCTGGGAGGGTCGTGTTCACTCGATACCTCCTCGGTGCTGCAGCATTCCTGCATCAAGACACACGTGGCATTGCTGCCTGTCTGTGCAGCGCACGCGGGTGTGTCTCTCCTCTCTGTGGCTCCAAAGCGTGATTCAGGTCTATGCAGCTCAGGAGTCATGCTGGTGCCAGTAAACGTGTGGCCTTCACATGTCTCCCTTCCTGTGGCCGCTCCCCCTGGTGCTCGGCCCCTGTTACAGTTATGTCAGCCGGCAAGCATAACTATCTGGAGGCAAGGCTTGAGGTAATGGCACACTTTTCACAGTAAAGCAGTAAAGCAAGCACAATGGGACGAGGTAATATTGAGGTTTTCCCCAGCTGAACCAATCCCCTTCCAATGTAAAGGTACCTCTAGGTTTCTCTGGGAGAATCCTTAGCCTCGTCATCTTGACAAGGCCAGCAGACTTGCCTTGTGAAGCAGTTTTTCCAGACAATGTTATTATCTTAACAAATTCCATAGTACCTGCTAGAATTTCTTTTGATGTTTTTGAAGCTAGTGCTGCCTGCTGCCATATGGGTCCTTTGGATAATACTAGTGCGGTATCAGGTAATATTATCCCCATATATATGCTCGCCGTAAATAATATCGGCGGGAAAAATTTGTGGCGATATTATTTGGGGGACCACATATATGGGGACAGGGGCAGTAGGGGTTGCGGGGGTGTCCCCCGGTCCCCATGAAGAAAAAAAAAAGGTTTGGTGGTTGCGGGGCTGTCCCCCGCATGTTCCATGTAATAATGTCCCCACAAAAAACGGCAATTTTTTGGCGATTTTATTGCATGGCGATATTTTTGCGGGGACATTATTACATGGAACCACTGGTGCCACCTTTAATAATCTCTCAGTGTCTTAAGGATGAGTTCCTCCTTCCTTGTTGGTCTCCATGGTCTCTCCTCTTTTGAGTAAACCTATGCTTGACCTGAGCATTCCAAACAACTGTTTTCCAATCGCGGGACTTCAGTGATTGGCCAAAATACTGGAGAAGGTGGTTATGCCTAAATTACAAAGTCACATCAAAAAATTCCAGATTTTGCAAGCTCTGCAATCAATTGTTTGCCCGTGCAGAGGTCTGAAACAGCATTGGTCAACTCATAGGACATATTGAGTTACATTGACAAAGGACATTTTTCTTTCTTAGTTATGTTAGAGTTTACGTTATAGCATAGTTAGAATTTCTGATCGAGCGAATGGCCAATATCATTTTCCAAACATTAGGTCTTTACATTCTACCTCCACTCCAATTCTAGGTGGGGTCCCCTAGGGGTTGCCTTTGCTGCCCCTCCTTTCCAATATTTATATTCAACCCGTGTGTCCATTTTCACAAACCGTAAGCCTACATTTTATTCATATGCTGATGACATGCAGATGTATGTCCACACTCATTTAGGAATTGCTGATTGTCGCTTCTTGTTTAAATGAAGTTAGATGTTGGATAATTGTGAATGGCTTTAAGGTAAATCCCTTGCAAACTGAGGTTATTTTATTTGGACCCAACTGTTTACTTAATAATTCAGTTACACCACCTTGGCCATCAGGCCTCTTTGATTTACCCATCTCCTTAGCCAATAAAGTTAAAAACATATGTTGTGATTGGCAGTCTGACTGCATCCTGCCCTTCCTTGTATCTGCTCAGATGACCACCCTGCTGTATTGGGAGTTCTTATTCATTTCCAATTAGACTACACCAATGCCCTTTCTGCTGGAATACCAGTCTCATCTATGGAAATGCTTGTCAATGTATCTCTATTCTGTAGAAGAAGTCTATTCATTGGCTCTGTGTTAAGTAAAGGATCTATTTTAAGATAAAATGGCTTCTTTTTGAATGTCCAAATGGCCTTTCGCCTTCTTATTTGGCAAATACAATTCAACTTTACCAAACTATTTGCACTCTTCATTCTACTCTTCAATGCCTTGTGCAAGATCCCACCTCCCCTTGTGAGACTAATGAGGGCAGATGGTTTGATGTTCTTGCCCCTGTCTCTGCAATATCCCCTCAATCCCAAGTTAGACACATTACCTCTTTGGCCCTAAAATCCTATATTTTCAGATGAGTCTAGTTTTCCTTGTAACTAATCTCTCAGTACTCAGAATGTGTTGTTTATTACATCTGAGCCTAAATGCAGTTCATTCTGGTTCAATTATTAAAGCGCACTATAAATATTTCAGATTCAAATTGGAAATCAGCAACATCTTTACTAACATTCTGACTATGACCATTCTTGAAGGTACATGCGCCTTGGCATGCAGCCATTTCCTGTACCTTGAAGCACGGCTCTGTGTTATCCTTAAATCCATTACTGCTCTCTTTTGTCTACTCATCTTTGAAGACAGCTTAGTATCTTGCCCTCTGCGGCGGACTGGCATGGGTGACAAAGGGGCAATTGCCCCCAAACTGGCTGGGCTGTTGACCCATGGGCCAGAGCTCCACAATGTAAATAAATAAAATAGTCAAAAAGGACATAAGGGTTGATTCTGGCCCTTCTATGCATTATATGTGTATGGTGGTGAGAGGAGGTAGAAGACACACGTGCAAATCTATACAGATACAAAGTCACATGAACACAGATACATCCTTCCATTCATGGGTGCAATTTTAGGGGGTACAAAGGTTAGTCCCCCCAACTTTGGTGGCACACCATTCTGTTTCCCTCATTTGTCAGGGGCCCCTTTCCATTAGATGTCATGTCGTCCCGAACATTTTCAAGTTACTGAAATAGTGATTCCACCTGTTCTTTACACCATCACAAATACACTCAAATACATTAACCCTTTTACAGAAACTGAAGAATACTGGTGAGTATGCAGGATTACATGTGACAAAGTTATGTTGTGGTGGGTAGGTACACAGGGTGCAGGTATGAGTTTTGTGTTGTGGACTGGCAAGGCAGCAAGCCATGTATTGGTAGTTTGCCATGCCAGCTCATGCTTTACTCTGAGAGTAAACCTGACCCCTAATTCAGCAATGTCTCTGCTCTACCAATGGATTCTCTAGCTTCGGCACCTCTTTACATTGTTCTAAAACTAAAGATTTGATGGGATGGCAGGCGGTTTAGCCTGCTGTCAAATTACAAATTGTAACACATTGAAAACTGGGCTCAAATCCCACCTTTCCCATTTCACCAATTACATTATCCTGGAGAAATAATCTTCATTTGTTTGGTAAGTGGGAGAAAATCCAGGGGTCTGGTTCTCTAAGAAATCACAAACATAACTGAAAAATATGCTGCAAAGAAGGAAAGCAATGTCAGTAATGTCTACTATATTTACTTGAGAATATGTGGGAGGGGAGAGGTTGGTATTGAGATTACTTGTTCTGGAAGTTGCGGCCGCTGCACTGTGAGCTTGGGACAATGCACCATAGACCAAAAAAGTAAACTCACCCCCAGGCCAAATGTTGCCAGCCCTCCTCTGCTGGCCCTGGAGATTTCTAATGTATTTTATTTTATTGGACATTTCTATAGCGACTATACACAAGCGTTTCCAGGCACCACAAGACAAAATAAGGGGCAGGGGGAACAAGGGAAACAAACAGCTGTAACTGTCGTACTAGGCCTTGTGATATTCTTACCATGCAAGTGTAAAAACAAGAAGCACAGGGGAGGGTGGAAGTAGGGGAAATGGCTTGGATGGTGGAGGGTGGGAGGGGCTGAAGTGCAGGAGTGGGAGCCCAGGGGGTTGAGCAAGTGCAAGGGAAGCCACAGGGCAAGTGCCAGGGGAAAGTGGGATAGTGAGGAGAAGTGCAGTTGATGGGGTGGACCAGACACAGGCTGGTCTGGGAACGGGTGCCCAAAGGCAAGTGCTGGTAGGAATGCTGGGGGAGACTGGTCAAGGAGGGCTGGGCCCCATTAAGACTCATAAGCGTCCAGGCTCCAGTCTTAGCGGCAGAGGGAGATCAGCACAGGATGGAAGAGGGAAGGAGGAGAAGAGAAAAGTGTTGAGAAGTTTCCAGAACTTAAGAAGATCCGGCTTAAGTGTGAGGGGGGCTAGGAGGCTATCCCAGAGGATGGCTCTTGCCGAGGAAAGGGATTTACCTCCCACTCTCTGCTTGGAAAAGTGTCTGACCTGCATAGAGTTGAAGCTAAAGGACCGAAGAACTCTAGCAGGGAGGATTTGGGGAGAAAAAGCTGGATATGGAGAGGTCCCAGGCTACAGACAGCCTTGTGGATGATGCAAAGGGTCTTGAATTTGATCTTTGCTGTCACCAGGAGCCAGTGGAGACATTTTAGGGCTGGAGAGATGAGGTCCATGGGCTTGAGGCCAACGATAAGGCTTGCAGCCCTATTCTGGATTAGCTGAAGAGGGCAAAGGGAAGGAAGAGGCAGGTTGAGGAGGAGGCTATTGCAATAATCCAGCCTAGAGAGAGCTAGAGCTCTGGGGACATTGAACTTCTGGGGGAAGTTGAGGAAAGGGAGAATGCCTCTGAGGAGGGAAAGCTGAAAGTTGGACTTCTTGGCAAGGTCTGTGATATGCGGGGAGAAGGCAAGAGAAGAGTCAAAGATAACCCCAAGGTTTTTTTGCTGACACGAAGGTGAGGGGAGGGGACCCAAGGAGGGTGGCCAGAGAGAGGGAGGGAAACAGGAAGCAGGTTTCCCAAGGAGAAGGATCTCTGTCTTACTTGCATTGAGGCAGATATTATTAGCAGAGCACCACGCCTGAATAATAGTCAGGCGGTCAGGTATGAGAGAGGAAGGAGAGGAGGTAGAAGGAAGCTTAAAGGAGAGCCGGGTTTCATCAGCATAGCACTGGAAGTGAGGAGAGAAGGTGGAGATCAAGTGGGCCACAGGGGCAAGGTAGATATTGAAGAGCCCTAGTGATAGCATAGAGCCCTGACGGATGCACAGGTAGTGAGTGAGGTTGAGGATAGGAATGGGGCCCAATTGCACTTGGGAGGGTCGTTTTGAAAGGAAGGAGGTCAGCCACACGAGTGCCCGGTCCGTGATGCCAAGGGTGTCACAGAGACGATTTATGAGGATGGCATGAGTGACTGTGTCAAAGGCAGAAGAAAGATTGAGAAGGATCAGGTTTGAGTGAGAGCAGGTCTTCACGGGTGTTCAGGAGAGCAGTTTTTGTGCCTCTGTACGCCCTGAAGCCAGACTAGTGGTCGTGGAGGCAGCCAATGATTCGGTATGGTATGTTAAGTTTGGAGATGACCAACTTCTCCATGAGTTTTCCCAAGAAAGGCGATAGTTAGCCAGGCATGAAGGGCCTGCAGACAGATTTTTTAGGAGAGGGAGTACAAGAGAGTGCTTGAAGGGTTGTGGGAAAGAGCCAGTGACAAGGAATGGTTACAGAGGTCAGCCAATGAAGGGAGCGAGGAGGGAGATGTTGTCCTTGATAGTTCTGGATGAGCAGGGGAATACCTGTTTGGGGGAGACTTTCATAGAGCGGACTACTCTAGAGACCACATCCTGTGCAATTGTAGAGAAGGAGGACAGTAATGAGGGTACAGGGGTGCCAAGGAAGGCAATAGAAAAGCGGAATGGGGATGGGGAGGAGAGTCAAGGACAGTGGGACAAGATGTCTTGAGTTTTGGAGGAGAATTGGGAGGGCTGTGCAGTGCAGAGGGCATGGGAGGGAAGAGGAGTGGAGGAGACTGTAGTAGGATTGGCAAGTTCCTTGCAGATTTTGAAATGTTGAGCCGTGTTATTGGTGGGCCCAGAGATGCGGTCTTGGACATGAGCCCTATTCTTAGAGAGGATGGTGTGATGATATTGCCTTTGGAGCAGGCGGCAAGCCAGTTTGTCAGAGGATGTACCTGAGGACTGGCACTTCTTCTCAGCATCTTTGTACTTGCGATTCAAAACTGCCAAGACAGAGACATGCAAAGAGTTGCATTTGGAGGCAGGCTTCATGCAGATCCTCATGACACGGGCAAGGATGTCCAGAGTGTTGCAGATGGAGAGATTGAGGTTAGACAGCGTCAAGTCAAAAGAATAGTCAGATGTAGGGGAAGGAGGAGGGATGAAGGTGGCGCGCGAATGTAGCAACTGACACATGCTTCATCAGTCGAATGATGGAGAAGGAGACTGGCAGTGTGGGCAGAGGCACCATCCAAGGAGCTCAAGGTGGGAAGATATGATATGATATAATATGATATGATATATGATATGGCATTTATAACGCACCTATACACAAGAGAGGCAAGAGTGGTCACACCAGGAGTGAGGGGTAGTTAGAGGGTTGGCGAGAGGGATGTCTTTTGAGGTGAGAGCATCCAGGGTGTGTCCGGCAGAGTGGTTTGGGTAAGAGGTAAGAATTGTGTGAGAAAGAGAGTCACAGAGTCAAGATGGATATTAAAGAAGCTTGGAGGAGGAGGCCAGGAGACAGGATAGATCCACCCATTCTGAGAGAAAAAGGGGTGTAGGTCCAGGAGCTGGTAGATCATGGTGAGAGTCATAGAGAGGGTAGGAGAGAGAGGTAGCCTGCAGACGGTGCATTCAAAGGAGGAGTAGGATTGAGTGGGAATGATGGTGGCCGGAACTCACTCAGTAAAAAATCAGGTCCTCTCCGCCCCCAGACCAAGTGGTCCTGGGACTGGAAAGGATCTTGTAGCCATCAGGTAGAAGGGTGTCAAAAGCAATGATAGAGCTGGCATAGAACCATGCCTCAGTGAGAGCAAGGACTTTGATGTTGAGGTCTTCAAGGAGGAAACAGATGTCAGAAGAGGGTTTGACAGCAGAACAAGTGTTGAGGGTAGCTAAGTGTAGCTGGTTGCCCCTTTTAAAAGTTTTCTGAGGGGGTCTACCGGGGCGTGGTACCACCAATGGATGGGGGAAGAAGAGGAGAAAGAGGGTAGTGGGGCTGCAGGAGGAAGGGAGAATTGAAAAGAGATGGTAGATGCCTATCAAGAAGGAGGAGGTTGGACTGAGAGCCCTGGGCCATGATAGTGCCATTACGATGATGCACCTGGATGATGAGAAGTGAGCCAAGAGCACTTCCCATCTGGTAACACCATTAATGGGAGAGGAAGAGAAAGGGGAGATGACAGAGACCATATGGGGAGTCCATAGGTCAGGAGAAGGAATGCCAAAGAGAATGTCAGTGACAGTCTGTCTGGAGGTAGCATCAACGTATGTGTCTGCAATGTGCAGGTCTGGGTTGGAGACTAGGAGAGTCTTCTTAAATGGCTTCCTTCCAGACTTTGAGAGAGAGGGAGGATAGGTGATTGAGAAGCATTTGGAGTAGGTAGCATGGGGGTATCATGCGGTATGCTGAGGAGGGAGAGGGACAGAACTGCACAAGCATGAAACAACTCACCGGGCAGCATAGTATCCGAACAGAGCACACAAGCAGCACTAATAACAGGATCCAAGTGAGAGCAGCGGAACAAGAGGTACAAGTAATGAGGTTCAGACATACATGAGGACTGACAGAGGACAGATGTTACGCACAGAAAAAGATCAACATTAAAAATCAATTAGCACTGGAAATGGGAGGGTACCTTCTAGTAAGGTACTAAAAAGCAGCATGAAAACAAATCATGCACAGGATTTATTAACCCATCTAGATTTGAATTTCAAGCAAAGCACTAAAATGCCTTAGAGAAACAAGTTAGAGTACAGCCAGAATTAGGTTGCAGAAATAACAGAAGTACAGAGGCTCCATTGTCCTGCACTTAAACAGACCCTATTCATTTATCTTTGTAGACTCTCACATCTGAAGCAAACTGATTTCTGCTCAACTTGACCAGCAAACTGCTTTCTTTAAGATCCAGCAAATGCCATGTTCCCCCTGATATTGTCTGAAGGCCCACAAAACTTGGTATCCCTGCTTCCTGAGCAGCATTTTAGGTGATGTGAGGATGGAATGAATGGTTGATGTGAATGATGAAGTCAATAACTATTGAGTAGAGTTCAAGGATGGACATCAATCCATGATATTACATGTTTTCCAGAAATGTCCAGACTGATACTCGCTCAGCAGGGTTGCAGAGATAATGAATGCAGTTCTGGTTACTTTAATTTCAGGTTGCTTCCTGACATCCATGCTGTAATGGTACCAATGTTGTATTTGGCTCAATGAACTTCATGTTCAGGTAAATATAATAATTGGCAGCCTATCCATCAAATTTGATGTTGACTGTATAGAGGAATGTCCATGTGTGTTGCATGTAGAGATTAAACATGATGGATGAGAGTGTTGAGTGCCTCAGCTGGCAGTAAGTCCAGGAGACCAATTGATGCCCACCTTGAAAGAGGTCAAGCATGTTGATGAGTTCTGAGGTAAACCAGAGTAGTATTGATTTGTCAAAACCAAGAATGGTGAGAATATTGCAAACAGTTTTGTGGCTGGCAGCGTAAACAACAGTCACAATGTTAGGTAGGAGAAGTGGGTAGGAGTCCCCTTTATTATTTACAATGTGTATTGTATTGTCAGTTACCTTTGTGTTGGGTTTTTATTGCTGTATCTCTGGCAGAAGTCTGACTTGTAGTACTTTCTCTATGGCAACTTATTTATGATGGTTTTATTGATTAATTGAAGGTGTGTGATGGTTCAGCAGCAAGAAAGACGGGCTGAGTTTAGAGTTGGGGTCTTTGTAGAAGAAGGGTCTGTCCCTTCTCCAGTGTATCTGAGAAATGGCGTTCTGAGGGAACCATTGTTAAGGTGAAGGAGAGGGTTGGTGGATTCTCCAGAGAAGCTTTTAATAGAGGATTTGTGGAGGAGGACATCATAGTATAAAGGTGGTTCTTCAAGTGAAATGATCTCAAAATGTGTCAATTTTATCTTGCTGTGTAAAGGAATGAGAAGTATTTTAGAAATAAAGAAGAAGCTATCGATGGCACGGCATCTTTTCAGTAGACATCAGTATGGTTTATATTGTTAGGATTACGGTTCAGTGTTTGATAGACTGAAAGATGCTTTTTTGTTTGTTCTCAGATTTGGTGATAGACGTTGTGGAGCATCATATGTTACCTGTGATGATTAGACTGTGGGACTGTATGGAGAGATTTCACAATGGCCTAGTATGTGGCTCATCTCTATTGCTGTTGAAGTTTGCTATTGGTGTTGGATGGCTGGAGAATAGCTGATGCACTTTTCTGAGTACCAGGGTGGATTTGGTAATTATTTCCTGACAGACAAGTGTTAGGTAGGAAATCCCTTTCTGCCTATGTCTCTGATCCCCCTGTTTTTGTAGAGCTCCAGAATATTGCTTCCTTATATGTCATATCCGGGTCTCATTGGTCTCATTGGGGAAGCAACTCGTTATCAGTTGTGCTTCTTTAAGGTCCTGTGTATCCACCGATGTGGTGGCTCCTGAAAAGTCCTGCCAATTCGGATTGGGTCAGTAACCTCTCCCAGATAGTGTGCCACGATTTAGGATGTGGCAAGGTAGTCTAAAGTCATGGTTGCACCATGTATGCCCATTCTTACGAAACAGGGGGTACTTTTTGCATTTCTACATGAAAGCTTAAACAGCAACTCTCCTAGTTTTAAAAGCAGTAACCTTGCACAAGTGTCTGACTGCCCTTTGAGAGCATAAGTGTGTTTGCATGTGTGTGAATGTGTCTCTGAGTTTCGATGCGGGGTAACCAATAACAAATACATAAAGTCATTCCCTGACACACGTTCCCACCAGGACCTTTCAAAGGGGCTTGGGAGAGTGTGTCTGGGTGTGCCTGGGTGTGGGATATCTGGACTCCCTCTATTTGTGCAGCTGCCTGTGAAACTTTCAATGTGGCCAGGATAACTGATTGGCCGATGCTTGTACACATGAATGCAAGGACAGAAAACTGCAACCCTCCAGCTTGAGGATGAAATCAGGGACTCTGCACAGGGATTCAATACAGAAACAACTGGAACTAGAGAAGCAATGGACACTCTGCAGCTTCATGTCTTCCAACTTCAAAAAGCCAAAATAAAAACTCTACTTTGCTTGTGAGTAGAAAGAACCAGGTGCAGCAATCCTTCCAATTGATTCGGCAGGTCCAGTGGGAGCAAGTTGAATTAATGCTTCCCAGAAACATCTTTTCTTGCCTGTCTCACATGTCCCAGATGTGAGAGAACTGTTTAGTTTTAGTCAGTTTGGTGGAATTTGCAAATGTCTGTCCGCTGAACTATCCCAAACGTCACTGTGATTTAAGATCCTTCCTGATAGGTTGCTGATCACAATACTGGAGCTGTCTGTTGCTACTAGGATTGTGTGTGCTGTACAGATTTTCTACCATGCACATCATGAATGACAGCTGGCCATAATGTGAACCACCACTCCTGAACAGCTACCTACATGTTCACTAGTAAAAAGAGTCACAGCGGGCGGATCGAGCTTCCCTTATCTCGCGCCCACTCACTGGAATGCCCTACCTCCCACTATCCGAGGTGAGGCCTCCCTCACCACCTTCCGCAAAACTCTGAAAACTACCCTCTTCACATAAGGCCAGACACATCAGCATGAATACTTATCATATAAGTTGTAATATATGACCAAATGCAATATCTGTAACAACAGTATGATGTCTTGTAGTATTCATAATGTGTCAACAACCGCTATCATGCCTGTACCCTGTAACTAAGTTATTGCAAGTAACACCGCCTCAATGCCCCTGGGCGGCTTGCGCGCTATATAAATATAAATAAAAAAAGAAAGAAATAAAGAAATAAAGAAATAAGGAGTAAAGTCTGATGTCGGTTTGGCTGTATGGTTTGAATAGATGCAATGCACAATTCACTAAATTGAGGCTTCATATGAATAAATGGACAATGACATCTTCAAAAGATGTTCCATCCAGTAGGTTTCAGTATTTGGATATGTTTGTCTGAACATTGGCAACTGTGCAGGGTGATCAATCATGCCATATTCTTTTTGTCTGACCCTTGTATAACATCAACAGGTACACCCTGATTGGGTGAATACTCCTGTTACTCTGTTCATAAAAGTGCCTCTGGTCCCTTTCTGGTCCCACACTTTGGACCAGAAACACTTGGGTATAGGCCCGTTATAAATGCCATATCATATTATATCATATCATACTTGGAAAAGCTTGTAACGAATCAGGTGTTGGGCTGACCCTAACATTATATCCTCATAGAGATGCTGATTTGAGGACTACTCCTGTCTCTCTATTCAAAGCCAATTCAGATCTTCCTTGCCCCTCCGAGCCCTTGTACCCGAAAAATAGTGGCCATTTATACTAATTAATTTCACTATATTTTTTGCATGTTGTATTTGGATTTATATAGGGCAAACCTAGCTAGTAAGCAACATGGGGGCCAGGTATGGGGACAGGAAACTAGTAGGCAGCGTGTTCCCACTTTTGATCTGTGAGATTACCAGGGTCTGTACTTTGGTTCTTAAATGCTGTAGTGGGAGGAAGGCTTTTATCTTCCAGAGGAGTGCTAGTTATTATCATAAAATGTGGCTCTCTTGTCTATTTTAGTTGGACGGACAGATTGCTGTCAATATTAAACCCCAGAGATTTCGAACATGGGGCAAACTGAAGTTACAAAGGCCCTGTTGTGTCGGAAGCAGCTAAGTACGTGTCTCAATCATTGCAACGTGACATGCGGAACGTAGAATGTGTGTAGCTCCTCTCCTCCAACCTTATCTGCAGTTGCCGCTGCCGAGTAGCTGTGTGCCGGGGGTCGAGTTTGGAGAATCTCTGGGAGCCCGCTGAGCCCCAGGGAACCTTGCTGGACGAGGCAGAGTTGGCAGTGGAGAAGATGGTGCAGGGAACGGGACTAGAGGAGATACTGGGGGGCAGCCAGTGGGTTGCTGGAGGCCAAGGGCTGCTCTTCACGAAGGCTAGTTGAGTCTCAAGCCCTGGCTCCCTTACAGGTCACTGCAGCCTTTGGACACCAAGGCTCCTTCCTGAATCATACTACTCGCTCGACGTCTGACGGTACTGGTTGTGTGGATTTCATATTATTTTATTTTAAATCTAGGCACAGGGGTAACCATGTGCGTGCACACCCCTTGAGTGGTCAATCCATTAAAAGCTTACCATTATATGTGCTATTGACCTTAGATTCTGCACACTTTTTAAATTTACAAGGTGAAGTGTGGCAGAGTGTGCCAACCCAGGTTGAGCGACAGAATTTTGCGTAGAATTCTGACACTGAATTTTGTTGCTGGTGGAGCTTTTTCTTAGTGTCACTGGAACTGCTCTTCCCCCCGTAGCACTGTGCGGTTAGTGGACGGGTGTGCAGTCTGTGTTAGCATCTGTCAGCTAAGACCTGTCCTAGCAACTACTCTACCAGAAGCCTTGACTCCTGTTCCAAGCCCGGACATAAGATCTTGCTAATTATGCCTGATTTGACCGATAAGTCTGCATACAGCCTCCAAAGTGGTCAAAAATTAATGAACCAGGCCTGACAATGTTTTGTTCTCCTCATTTCTTGCTCTTTCATAATAGGTATACCTGCCTGTTGCCTCCTGCATTGTTCCTGAGCGTGCTCTGTTACCTTGCATAACCCCACCTCCACTTCCATTTTCCTCTCTCTCTCCCGTCACATCAGATGAGGTCGCCAGACAAGTCTGGTCTACGAAGGCCTCATTGTCATGATGCCTACCCCCGGGCATCCGGATCGAGTCAATCAGTCCCGGGAGCAGGCATCCAGATACTCATTAAAACCCCAACAGCCCCGGCTGGGGGCTGTTTGGATTCAGTCCTGGCACCTTAGGCGCCAGGCTCATCATAGAAATCAGTCCTGGTGCCATAGGCGCCAGGCTCATAGACTTTACTTACCTTATGCAGACCATGCTGCAAATGAGTCCAAGCCAACGTGAGGCCTGGATGGGACTATTTTATTACAGGGACTATTTTTCACTCGGGTGTGGTTCTGGGGAACTTCTTACCTGGGACTACCTTGCAGGCTATTTAAACCACGCCCAAACAGCAACCCATGCTTCGCGTTATTCTGCATCCAGCAGCGTGACGCTCACTGTGTCTGCAAGTCAGCATCCAGTCTTCTGCCACGCCCGCCTCGAATCCGGAGCTCCTAGACAAAAGGAAAAGAAAGGATAAGAGGTTAGATCACGGACATTATTTGATTGCTTACCTGATTCCGGACCCAGCACATCTCCGAGCCTGGAAAGGACATTATTTCCGCACGCGTCGCTTCGCCAGCAGCAGCGCCGCGTTATACTCACCAGTCCCCTGCATCTTTCGACTCGGCGCTGCCTCCATCATTTTCTTTGTCGAAATCCAGCACCTGGGGGGAAAACAAAAGGAATAAGAAGGTGAGCCGAGAAAACCGACAAAGACAAACTCTTTGCCACCATAGGCTTACCTGCTTTACCACCGGAGGTATTATTCTTTAATTCACCGCATCTTCCTATGCCGCACCTATGAAGGGAGAGAAAACAGCAAGTTAAGCTCATGCAACTTTTACCGGACAGTGTTTGGTAATACAGACTCTTACCTGAACGCCATCAGCTGCCTCCAGGCAATATTCTTTTAGACCCAGCTGCAACCTAACGAGGGAATGGAACAAGAGTGAACATCGGCCATATTGAACTCTTTGAACTTTATAGACACTGGAGTCAATATTCCTCCGGAACTCCTCCAGTACCTTCAACCCAGTGAAGTAACTGGTATCTCCGCGCCCCTGCATGCCATGCAGGATGGAGAGCTCATCATTTAAAAACATAAGGTGAGGTTACCCAAAGGGGTTATCGGAGGTGATTAGTGGGGAGAACGAGAACTGTTGGGGGGGCCATCAATAAAGTCCACGGGTAGCTAAATCCCTTTCTCCACTTGCAGGAGAATACTTCTATGAGTCCAGCAGACAAGATTAGGCGGGCCAGTCCAGACTGTCATCTCTTCACTACGCATCACGTTGGTGGAGACCGCAGCTGTCCGGGTCCGATCGACGCCCCTGTGGGAATCGGGTGAGTGTAACAGAACGCGAAGCCTATCTACAAATCCCCACCTGGGTGTAATGGAGACCTCAGAAACCGACCAACTAGCCCAATTGTTAGGAGAACTTAGGGCAGAAGTCCACTCCGCGCGCCAAGAAACTAATGCCCTTAGGAGAGAACTGATTGTGTCAAAGGAGCGCACTGATGATCTTGCCAGAACACTGCTGCAAAACTAAGCCAGGCAAACACCACTACCTGGACTTGGGGGGAATTCAACCCCCGTTTCATCGAGCAGCCCTGTGCAAGTGGTTCTACCAGGGAGCATTCCTTTAGCTCCACCCGAAAGCTTTGCTGGGGACCCGAAAACGTTTGCCATGTTCATGAACCAATGCCGCTTGCACTTTTTATGCAGACCAGGTGCTTTTCCAAACGATCAAGCCAAAGTAGCCTTTGTACTGTCATACCTTAGTGGCAGCACAGCGGATTGGTCAATTCCATTAGTCTTCGGGATTTTCAGGGTTTTCAATTGAGCATGGAAAGATTATTTGCCAGACATTAACGGGGACAGGCCCTGGATAACGAACTTCTATCCCTACGACAAGGAAACCAGGACCTGCTAATTTATATCACAACCTTCAATAGGTTGATGGTGGAAACCGGATGGCCAGAGGTAAAGCGAATTACATTATTTCATCGTGGACAACGGGGTGAACTCAAAGATGTTTTGGCCCAAGTTGTGAACCCACCTCAGGATTGCGCAGAATATATAGACTTAGTGGTCCAGCTAGACCACCGACTTCAGAATAGAAAAGCTGATCGAGCTAAGTTCGAGAATCGGGAATTGGTTAAACCCAATGTTACTCCCAAAGGAACAGATGCATCAGAACCAATGCAGATCGGGGGGGCTAAGGGACCCTTAACTCAAAAAGAAAGAGAAAAGGAGACGACAGATGCCGTTGTGTCTGTACTGTTGGGCCTCAGTACATTTTCTACGGCCCTATAAAATCATCCAAGAAAGTAGTCGGAGTTGCTGATAGAAATCAAACAGAGCCTGATTCGGTAAACGACCACGCCCGACAAGCGTAGAGGTCCGCTTGCCGAGCTTAAAGAAGGACACTCAGACCTTGCACCTAATCATACCAATGGTCCTTATTGATCCAAGGCAGCCATCACGTATGCACGCAGTTAGGGCATACATTGATAGCGGGGCCGTAGGAAACTATGTGGACCACGAATTGGCTTGTAGGACGAATCTACCTCTCTGCAAAAAGACCACTTTGGATGTTATCACCACAGTCGATGGAAATGAAATTGCCTCTGGGTCGGTAACTCATTCCACCACAGAGATGACACTGTTGGGTCAAGATGGGCATCGAGAGACTATTGTGTTTGACTTAATCAAAGCCCACAGTTCCAAATAATAGTGGGGATACCTTGGTTGGAAACACATAATCCTTGTATTGATTGGCGAGAGAAGAGAGTAACCTTCCCGGAGTGTGCACACACCTGTTACCCAGAAAAAACCTTGAACAAAAGCCTGGCCACAGTCGCTAATCCAGTCATGCAGTTACCTAAGGAATATCAAGAATTCCAGGATGTTTTCCAAAAAGATCAGGCAAACACCTGACCACCACATAGATCATACGATTGTCAAATCGACCTCATACCCGGTGCACAACCTCCATGCAGTAGAATCTACGCCCTTACGGAACCCGAAAACCGTCACCTACGACAATACTTGGACCAATACCTTGCTATTGGCTTCATTCGTCAATCTAAGTCCCCTGCATCTTCAGCTTTATTCTTCGTGCCCAAAAAGGAAGGTGACCTCAGAACGTGCATAGACTACCGCTCATTAAACCAGATCACGGTGAAGAACCGATATCCATTGCCTCTGATCCCCGAACTACTAGACCAAGTAAAGGATGCTTGCATCTACACTAAATTAGATCTCCGAGGGGCATATCATCTGGTATGTGTTAAGAAGGGTGACGAATGGAAGACCGCTTTTCGCACCAAGTACGGATTATTCGAATATCAGGTGATGCCCTTCGGGTTGTGCAATGCACCAGCAGCCTTCCAGTATTTTATGAACGATGTCCTTCATGAACTCTTTGACGTCTGTGTTGTCGTATACATAGACGATATTGTAGTTTACTCCTCCTCAGAATCAGACCATGTTAAGCACGTTTGTGCAGTCCTTGAGAAACTACGCCAGTACAAATTATATGCAAAATTGGAAAAATGTGTTTTTCATGCTACAGAAGTTGAATATCCTGACTCCAAAAGGAGTCCGAATGGACTCTCGAAAGGTGGACGCAATTCTCAAGTGGCCTTTACCCAGTTCAGTTAAAGGGGTGCAAAGCATGCTTGGGTTTGCAAATTTCTACCGCAGATTTATTCCTGACTTCTCATATGTTGTACACCCCATCACAGCACTTTTGCGAAAAAACAAACGCTTCTTGTGGACCGAAGAGGCTGAAAAAGCCTTCCAAGAACTGAAATTGAAATTCACATCGGCACCTGTCTTAAAGCATCCCCGCCCCGAGCTCCCATACATAGTTGAAACCGATGCATCCAGTTTAGCCATGGGGGCTGTCCTGTCCAAGAAGGATCCAGAAAGCGGTCAACTTCCTCCAGTAGCATTTTGGTCCAGAAAATTCTCGGCCCCCGAATTAAACTATGCAGTTACCGATAAAGAGTTGTTAGCCATCAAATCCACCTTCAAGGCTTGGCGGCATTATCTTCTCGGTGCCAGGCATACCATTACTGTAATCACCGATCACAGGAACTTGCAGTATTTAAAAACAGCCAAGGCCCAATAATTGTGTCAACTTCGATGGGCCTTATTCCTTGCCGAATTCAATTTCGTGATCACTTATCGACCAGGTTGTAAGAATGGTAAGGCAGACGCTTTTTCCCGAATCGGGATGGGAGAAGCATATTCGAACCCGGAACGGGTGCCTATAATTCCTGAACAAAGAATTCTTGGGATAACTACTCTACAGACCTTAGAAGATATTCATTTAAAGATCCAACAACTTTTCGATTCAGCAGCCCTGCAGGACTGGGTTAAAGAGGGCCAAGATTATTCAGTTGTCAATGATCTAACTTACTATCAAGGGCTTTCTATTTCTACCACACAAGGAACTACAAGAACAAGTCATCTCCAATTACCATGAAGCTCTGATGGAAGGGTGCCCAGGTATTGCAAAAACTGAAGCTAAAATTAAAAGACAATTCTGGTGGCCCATCTGGCGAAATGATGTAAAGTCATTTGTACTGTCTTGTGGCATCTGCGCCCAGAACAAAAGTCAAAAGAAGAAACCAGCTGGTCTTTTACAACCTTTAGATATTCCAACCACACCATGGCACACTTTGTCTTTAGACTTTATTACAGATCTACCGCCATGTAATGGATTCAAGACCATTCTAGTTATTGTGGATCTTTTTTCCAAGATGGCCCACTTCATTCCTTTAAAAGGATTACCTTCTGCTTCAATCTTGGCCAAGGAATTTCTCGAAAATATTGTTTGAATGCATGGATTTCCTTCCGTATTGATCTCTGACGGAGGTAGTCAGTTCATTTCGCAATTTTGGCAGAAGTGTTGTCAATTAGCACAAATCGACGTAAGGTTATCAACCAGTCGTCATCCCCAAACCGATGGTCAGACAGAGAGAACCAACCATACTCTTGAACAATACCTACGTTGTATGCTCCACCAAACCGAAAGTAATTGGAAGGACATTTTATGGATTTCTGAATACGCATACAATAACTCTGTACATTCAGGAACCGGACAAAGCCCCTTTTATACCTTATATGGACATCATCCTCAAACCTCAGAACTCGATTCGCCCCAGCATTTAGAAATGCCGGCAGTAACTCATCTGCATTCTACTATTACACAAGCCTTTAAAGAGGCAACAAAACATTTGAAACAAGCAAAAGAGAAATACAAGAAAAATGCTGATCAACATAGAAGTGAGACCCCACCATATCGAATCGGAGACCAAGTTTGGCTGGCTACAAGACATATACCTCTGAAAGGAACTCAGACTTTTAATCCTAGATATTTGGGACCTTACACCATTAAGGCCATTATCAACCCGCTGGCCGTCAAATTAGAATTACCCTCTAATATGCGGATTCATCCTGTCTTTCATGTTTGACTTCTAAAACCAGTTCAACCCGGGACAAGATTAACCAAACCACCTGACCCCACCCTAATAGATGGAGAACCTGAATTCGAGGTAAAAAACATCCTGGACTCTAAAATGGTTAAATCAAGACTTTTTTATTTAATCGACTGGAAGGGTTACGGAACACAAGAAAGGTCATGGGAACCTAGTGACCATGTTCATGCTCCTCGATGGGTGAAAAAATTCCATCGGGACTTCCAAGACAAGCCAGGGCCAAGGGGAAGAACAACTTTAGGAGGGGCCTTGGGGGGGAGTGCTGTCATGATGCCTACCCCCGGGCATCCGGTTCGAGTCCATCAGTCCCGGAACAGGCATCCAGATACTCATTAAAATCCCAACAGCCCCGGGTGGGGGCTGTTTGGATTCAGTCCTGGCACCTTGGGTGCCAGGCTCATCATAGAAATCAGTCCTGGCGCCATAGGCACCAGGCTCATAGACTTTACTTACCTTATGCAGACCATGCTGCAAATGAGTCCAAGCCAATGTGAGGCCTGGATGGGACTATTTTATCACAGGGACTATTTTTCACTTGGGTGTGGTTCTGGGGAACTTCTTACCTGGGACTACTTTGCAGGCTATTTAAACCACGCCCAAACAGCAGCCCATGCTTCGCGTAATTCTGCATCCAGCAGCGTGACGCTCACCGTGTCTGCAAGTCAGCATCCAGTCTTCTGCCACGCCCGCCTCGAATCCGGAGCTCCTAGACAAAAGGAAAAGAAAGGAGAAGAGGTTAGATCACGGACATTATTTGATTCCTTACCTGATTCTGGACCCAGCACATCTCCGACCCTGGAAAGGACATTATTTCAGCACGCGTCGCTTCGCCAGCAGCAGCGATGCGTTATACTCACCAGTCCACTGCATCTTTCGACTCGGCGCTGCCTCCATCATTTTCTTCGTCGAAATCCAGCACCTAGGGGGAAAACAAAAGGAATAACAAGGTGAGGCGAGAAAACCAACAAAGACAATCTCTTTGCCACCATAGGCTTACCTGCTTTACCACCGGAGGTATTATTCTTTAATTCGCCGCATCTTCCAGTGCCGCACCTATAAAGGGAGAGAAAACAGCAAGTTAAGCTCATGCAACTTTTACCGGACAGTGTTTGGTAATACAGACTCTTACCTGAATGCCATCAGCTGCCTCCAGACAATATTCTTTTGGACCCAGCTGCAACCTAACGAGGGAATGGAACAAGAGTGAACATCGGCCATATTGAACTCTTTGAACTTTATAGACACTGGAGTCAATATTCCTCCGGAACTTATCCAGTACCTTCAACCCAGTGAAGTAACCGGTATCTATGCGCCCCTGCATGCCATGCAGGATGGAGAGATCATCATTTAAAAACATAAGGTGAGGTTACCCTAAGGGGATATCGGAGGTGATTAGTGGGGAGAACGAGAACTGTTGGGGGGGCCATCACTAAAGTCCACGGGTAGCTAAATCCCTTTCTCCACTTGCAGGAGAATACTTCTATGAGTCCAGCAGACAAGATTAGGCGGACCAGTCCAGACTGTCATCTCTTCACTACGCATCACGTTGGTGGAGACCGCAGCTGACCGGGTCCGACCGACGCCCCTGTGGGAACCAGGTGAGCGTAACACTCATCCAAGCAAGTGGACCCTTGCACTTCAAAAACCATCAAGGACAACATTGACTCCCTCGCACCAGCCTTGGCTGACCTTTGCAATCTCTCCTTTTCCACTAGAGTTTTCCCAACTGCTCTCAAGCACTCCCTTGTGCACCCTCTGCTCAAGAAACCTACTGCTGACCCCTCCATTCCTTCAAACTACCGCCCAATCGTTATCACTCCTTTCCTGGGCAAACTCCTGGAGAAACCGGCTATCTCTCAGATAATCCTTCACACGGAAGCACTCAGATGTTTCCACAACCATCAGTCTGGCTTTAGAGCATCCAGAGGCACGGAAACTGCTCTTGTGAACACCCATGAAGACCTGCTCTCAGATCTTGACACTAACACTCCCTCTGTCCCTATTCTCCTTGATCTCTCCTACTCCTTTGACATGGTAAACCACAACATCCTAATCTCACGGCTTCGTGACACCCTGGGAATCACAGGTCAGGCTCTCACCTGCTTAACCTCTTTTCTCTCCAACCGCCCATACCAGGTCGAACTTGGTGCCTTTCTCTCGACTATCATCCTCTCAACGTGCAGCGTTCCCCAGGGTTCAAACCTATCCCCCTGGTTTTTCAACATCTACATGGCCACCCAGCCACATGTAATTGCCACTTTCACCTCTAATTTCCAATGTTACGCAGATGACACGCAACTATCCTTCAGGCTACCCTCGGCCCCCTCCTCCTCCTCACTCATACCTGACTGCCTGTCTGCTATTCAGGCGTGGTGTACTGTAAAAGACCTCTGTCCCAATGCCATAGAAATTGAGATTGTTTGCATTGGGACCCCTGCTCCCACTTTCCCCCTCTTAATCTGGCCGCCTCCCTTGGCCCTGCACCCACCCCCACATGTGAGGCCAAAAACCATGGGATCATCTTCGACTCCACTCTCTCCTTCTCCTCACACATTTCTGACATCTCAAAAAAGTCTAACAATCAGCTACACCTCCTCAGAGGCCCACTACCTTTTCTCACTTTGCCCCAGTTGCTCACTGTCTCCAAAGCCATGGTTCTCTCTAGGCTGGACTACTGCAACAGTGGAGGCTCACAACAGAACTTCCCACCTTTCCAGGGACATCATTTTGGTCAACCTCAATATCCGGGCCCTTACCCACCACAGTTTCCTTTTTTAGGCAGAGGAGGACAAGGCGGAGGATGGGGCCCCTCACCCTGGAACGTACCCTATCAGGGGCAACACAGACGTCCCATGAGACGGAGGGGATAGCCCAAATCCCTGACCACAACCAGTTACCCATTTACAACTTGGGCAACTTTCATTTGACTCCATGTCAAATTTCTCTTTTAACAAAGGGCCTCTCATTCATCTCATTCGTACAGAACTGAAAATGAGTTACATCGATTTTTGCGGAACATAAGACTCCGGGTCTTTTTTCAGTACCATACTGAACAAGAGATTGATCCCGACACGTGTTTACATCCCAAATCATCCTTTACACCCACAGATAGCCAAACAACTGATGATCTACGCACTTTTGAGAAATGCGTGCTCAAAGACATCAAAAAACTAAAAAGGATCAAACATACACCTCAGCAGAACCTAACTACAGGTGAGAGACGAGCTTTAAAAGACCTATCTAACAATAGAGACATGATAATCAAACCGGCCGACAAGGGTGGCGGCATTGTCCTTATGACAATTGACCAATATACCGACATGATCATGACTTTACTGAATGACAGAACCAGTTATCAAACACTCAAGAAGGACCCATCTACAGATATGAAAACAACAATTTCAGAAATGGTATCCTATGCCCGAGATAGAGATTGGATCACAGATAAAGAATCTAATTTCCTGACCACATCTTCAAACCACACACCTTGCCTGTACGCCCTCTCCAAAATTCATAAAAACATACATAATCCCCCGGGGAGACCCATAGTCTCAGGATGCGGCTCTATTTTGGAACCATTAGGACAATTCATCGATCATTTTCTCAAACCTTTAAGCAGCAAAACCAGATCATACCTCAGGGACACTATGCACACTATCCAGGTTTATGAAAATTTGCCATTCAACAATTCCCAACAGATCTTGGTAATGATGGACATCAAGGCACTATACACCTCCATACCACAGGACAGAGCCATTGATTGTGCATATGAACATCTCATTCGTGAATATGCCCAACCAGGATCCTACCGAGTCCCTCCTGAATTCATTATTGAATTGCTGACCTTTGCCCTTAACAAAAATTTCTTTATTTTTGACAATCAGTTCTTCCTTCAAATCAAAGGTACAGCCATGGGGGCCAACTTTGCCCCAAGTCTAGCCATTTTATTTATGGCCTCTTTTGAGGACAAATACATTTACAACCAGATTAACCAATGGGAGGCCAAAATCTCCCATTGGCATCGATATATAGATGACATCATCTTTATCTGGACAGGAGACAACATATCCCTCCAAAGTTTCTTAACATGGCTAAACTCTTGTGATAACAATATTCAATTCACAATGGAACACAGCACAACATTGATACACTTCCTGGATCTCGAGATCTCATGCCTGTCCAATAAACTTGCTTGTAATCTTTTCAGAAAACCCACTGATCGCAATACTCTTCTGCACTATCAGAGTGATCACCCTCAACACATAAAACAAAACCTTCCCTGCGGTCAATTTCTGAGGATCCGACGGAACTGCACCCACCTTGAGGATTTTTATGCTAACGCAGACGCACTTGCCACCAGACTACGCTCACGCGGTTACCCCACAAGATTGGTGAACACCGCTTCCGAACACCGAGCAAGATTCACGAATAGAGACTCTTTGTTAACACCGAGGCAAGAGTCAGTCATACACACCAAGGAAAGACTCACTTGTGTGGTCACACACGGTCCCAACACCTTTGATTTTAAAAAAGTTATCAAAAAGTACTGGCCAATAGTGAGATTGCAACTGCTCGATGAACCCACACCTAGATTCGCTTTCAAGAGAGCGAAAAACATTAGGGAACATCTGGTCCACTCCTCTTTCTCCAGACCTCCACCACGTACCGGTCTTTGGGATTTACGCAAAACCACAGGTCACTACCTCTGTGGTTCTTGCTCAGTTTGCAGATTCACATAGAAAATTCTTACATTCAACATTGGCACTCAACAATGGGCTTTGAACAACTTATCCAATTGTAAGAGCAATCAAGTAATTTACTGCATCGAATGCTCATGCGGCCTTCGTTACATAGGACAGACTATGCGCAAAGTGGGTACTCGCATTTCGGAGCACCGCTCCTGAATTAGATGCAAAAATCTCACCTCCCCATTAGCCGCACGCTACCTGGCCAACCACCATACACCAGAAGACATTCTGTGCGGGTCCTAGACAGAATACAGACTGGCCAGAACATACCAATCAGACTCTTAGAGTTAGAAAGAAGATGGATCTACAGACTTAACTCACTAGAACAGGGTCTCAATGAACAATCCCCCTTTTGAACATCTCTGAGCCCACATTGACTTCTTCCTTCACCCCCGCAGGAACCGTACACAATTTGGCTATTCCTCCAGACCAGGACCCTCCCTGACACCATCCCAAGGCCCCGCTTCTACATTTTAATTCATTTCACCCGAGGCTGGACCGGACCCCACAGATGCCATCCCCTTGGTATCCCTATCGCTCACAGGGAGGTATACCTCACTGCATTGTTTGATTATGCAGCTGGTCTGCACCAGTGCTTTATCCATTTTAGGCACACATCAACACGGACACCAACACCTCTTCATGTATTGTCCCAGCCGATCAAACTGGAACAAGCTGGCAGATCTATTACCTTAGATCTGTCCCCCTGCACGAAGCACGCACGAAGATGACGGGCTATCAGGGCTATCACTCGCCCCTCGGGCGGTGACATCCCTTTTATCATGAACGCAACACGGGTTCGTTCTTCCCCGCCCTTTTCATGCCGCTACTGGCTGGTCCGAGCACATACCCACCTGCCAATCACTCCCGCTGGCAGGCTCCCCCCACGTGAGCCCCCCTCTCTTTCAGCTCCGGCGCTCCTCCATCCCGTATCCATACGACAGGCAGCCGAGCACCAACATTGGCCAGCCCCTGGGCACACCCACTTGCCATTCATTTTGGAGGCAGGTCCTGATTGGGTGCAGCGCGAGCGGCCGGGAACGTCGACCACGTCTTAGAGGCACGCTTCCCACGGTTGCCTTGACAACCGCCCTTACTCGGTTTTCTGTTGCCGCAGCCCACAATCCATTCGGCAGCTGCCAGAGAGCAAGACACCTCGTGGTCTTTCTACGCGCTCTCTTCACCGCTTTTGCTCAAATCCCAGAAGCGTTGGCAATCACTACAACAGGCAAGTTCATCTGCACTAACTATATTTTGAATATCTTGCCTCTTTGCCTATGAGCACATGGCTTAGAGTTCTCTCAGCAGAATGACCCAGTCTCAGCACGAGTCAATTCTCCTGATTTGCACCTCAAACCACCTATTTGGAGTCACACAGAGTAATCAGTTTTGCTCCCTCTGTCTTTCCTCTTGTTAATTTCCCATACAGCATCGTGCTCAGGGACCACTACCCCTATATACACCTTCCCACCACAGGCTTCATCCACCTACACTTGAACGTGGACCTAGACTTCTCTAGCAACAGACCAACTGGCGGCCCTTGTTCCTGTCTTCACTTCACTTCTTCCTGAGAAGACGCTGCCCAGGTAACTTCTCTTCCTGACTACATTTAGCCCTGCATTTTCGGGGTGTTTTCCTCGATCCCAGCATAGGTTTTCCATTCATTGTTTTCATTCATGGTTACTTCCACCCCTCAGATCCCATTTGCCCTGTCCAGTGTTGATGACCAATGGACCAATAAGTGCCTCCTATGGTCCTCCTGTTCCCCCGCTTTAGCAACAAGCACCTTCCATCCCACCTCCTACGGCAGGCATCCTTTCCACCCCATTTTTTGGTAAGTTAATTATTAACTCCCTCAGCTTCTTTCTGCCTTGCCCGATTGGACCCTGGTTTTTCAGACCGGCGGGTACCTGCCGGGGACTCGTGCACCACTCTGCCAAAGGGGACCCAATGTCACAATCTGCTATCTCTGCCCCCTCCCCAGGGGGGAGACTCATCAGAACTTTTCCCGAGACTTCCCTCTCTCCATCTGGGGGTTTGTTTGCATGTGATGATGAGATATATCTACAGACTCGACCAAGATCGATGTCTGCCTCCTTGATTTATCCCTACTTTTGCATGCAAAGCAATTATGTTCAGTTTCACTTCCATGTTTGATTTATTTTCACTTCTTTATTTATTCTGGTGATTCATTCCCCCTTTTTCCTTCTTCCATTTTCCCTTTTTTTCTTCTCTCCCCTTTGCACCCTTGCAGGGTCCTGCTAATTGTCGCCCTGATGAAGGCGGAGTACATTCTTTTCGCATGAAAAGTTTTTTTTTTTTCACCAATTCTGTTCCACCGAAACGCTTTCTTCTACCAGAGGGGAACAAAAGGTCCTTCTCAGCAACATTTGTGGATCACCAGGACCTTGCTTGCTCATGTGGCATTATCCACTGATGGGACCATGTCATCCACGCGAAGCACCCACATTTTATGTTGCTTACCTATTCCCCCTGTAGCGTTGGCAGACCCCATCCCGACACACAACATTCTCAGCCTCGGGAATTGATTCTAAATACTAAAGAATATTGTTTATTTGCTCTATTTTCTTTCTATTTTGAATAGAGGTACAGTTGTACTCTTCAATCTGTAGATACTTTTTTGCTTTCTGATTTAATCAAGCAACCCAGTGATAAATAACTGGGTTTTTTGTTTTTTGTCAATATTGAAAATTGCTTTATGTCATTTCTGTATATGTTTTCTCTTTGATGCACTAATTCTCATTTTCTTTTTTGATTGTTTGAAAATTTCCATCCTCAATTCACAAATGGAAGATCTACATTTATGTTTTTGATTGTATATGTCCCTCCAAGTTGGATTTTATTACATGTACTATTTTTTGATATAAAGTTTTTACATCAATCTTTCTAAATATCTGTTTATTGTTAAGGAGTGTTTCAGTACACACATGCGCATGCAAAATTGATAGCCATCAAGATTATGTGGGTTGAGACCGGGTGAACATCTCCAATTCACTTATACTTCACATTGGCTAACCCACAACATACCAGTACCCTTTTTCTGTTGAGATTATATATTCCGCCCCCTACTGGTATGATAACCCCCGGGGCAGACCACTGTGGCCACGGAGTGGCCCCCATTCTGTACATATGGACTACTGCAACAGCCTCTTCCTCAACCTCCCTGCTTCTGCCCTGCGCCCTCTGCAACTCATCCAGAACAGAACCGCGAGGCTTATCCTTGACCTCAAGCCCAGGGACCGCATCTCTCCGGCACTGAAATCCCTCCACTGGCTCCCCGTGGCTGCAAGGATCAAATTCAAGACCCTTTGCTTTGTCCACAAGGCTTTCCAGGCCTGCAACCTACTTATCTTCAACGTTTCCTTCCTAAATACTGTCCCTCCCGAACCCTCCACTCATCTACCTCCAACCTTCTGTGAGTGATCAGGTTCTCCAAGCAGAGATTTGGAGGGAGATCCCTTTCCTCAGCAGGCGACTCCCTCTGGAACAGCCTCCCTGCATCCCTCCATCTTGAGCCTGATATTCTTAAGCTCCGGAAACTCCTCAATACCTTCCTCTTCTCCTCTTCTTTTGCTGTCAGGCCTATTTCTTAACTGTTAAATGTACCATATCCACTTAACCTGCCTGTGCAGACCGTTATCGCTTCAGAAATTCAAGGGCTCTGAGCGACTGTTGTTTTTCCCCCATTTTCCACCCTCCTTGAGCGCTTTGAAACACTTTCCTGTGTATAGGCGCTTTATAAATAAATAATACCATACCATGCTTTTATGTAGCCCCATACCTGTGGGTGATGCCTTCCTATATGCTCCCTTCATTTTGTGTGTGGTTGCTCCTGTATACTGATGTTCTGCAATTTCCTGACCCTTCTACTTCTCTGCCGGTGCCGCATTACTTACTTGTGCCTGCAGCTTCCTCTTTCGATTCTGCACTTAGCCCTCTGTTTCTATTTTTATTTACCTTCAACCACCAGTTTTGATAATACCATCTTGCCTGTGATGAGGTTGCCCCAATTTCAGCCAAAATCCTGCTTGTCTCATTTGCTGTCTGCATGTCTGATGTAGCCCCTTATTCCATCAGGCAAGGCTTTTCCAGTCTGCACTCACCTGCTTGTCTCAGTTGCATTTCTGGGTTTCCTTAATGCAGCCTACCTATTGTTCCTGCACTTTCTTTAACTTGTGTTGCTTGTTTTCTCTCTCTCCTCTTCCCTCTTGCACTCCCCTTCCTTCCCCTCTCCCCCTTTATGTCCCAGCACTTGCACATTCCAAATCATCTTACAACCTAGTCAGAATGTTTTTTTTTGTTCCTCCCTCCACCCTACTCCAGGTACCCTCCTCCCACTCTCCCCTGCTCCCATGCATGTTCCGAATGTTTCACACCTTTTGAGAAAGTTTTGTTTTTATGTTTTACCCCTTCCTTGTCCCCTTCCCTTGCCCCCTTTGTACCAATTAATAAATAAATAAAACCTGGGAAGTAGTAATGATCTAGGGTCTAAAGCTACATTGGATGTGCTGCCTCCTACTAAATACAAAGGGAAAATAACGATATACATCTCTAAGGTACATACTGAGACAACTTCAGCTAAGGGGGCGGATGTAGACACTGCCTGTGCTGTGATAAACTATGCTGGTTCTACCATCATTGATAGCATCAATAACAACTCCCTGTTAAATCTTTCGCTACTCTCTATAGAATGAGGTTAACAAGCTCACTACAGGGAGACCTAAGATACAGGCTGGGTTTTCATATCTCTGATTGGCAAAAATCCCACCATGGGCTTGAATGCTAGCCTCACAGCTACTCTGGATCTATTTGATGAACAAAGTGACCCAGAGGACATTAACATGAGTGTCCCTTTAACTTCTATGGGCCTCATTCCGAGTACGGCGGTGTGATGCTGGAAATGCATCGGAGGGACAGGGCCTCCGTATCCTTGTCCTTTACTGCTTTTTATCGTGTGTTCTGTCGCGTTTTCCATGCAGAAGTTCATGTGGGACTCCTGGTGGTGCAGCTCTCTCTCTTTTGGTTTGGTGAACGGACTCATGGGATACCCTTTAGGCACCCATGTGTAGGGGTGCAACCCTGTGCCCTAGTGTATGTTTTTGGGCACCTGTGTGTGACCCACAGAGCAGGGTACTGGCTGGTGGCAGCTCTGTGCTGAATTGACTGGTACTCTTCTACAGGGATAACCCCACACTCTGGTGATGATCCCTCCTACTAAGTGAGGATATATAACATATATTTCAACAAAAGGAAGGAATATACAACAAACTATATAAAACAGTGAACTTATCCCCTCAGAAAGCAGAAATACATAACAGCCGCTAAATCAATATGGGCTGCATTATGTATTCTCAATAAACATAAAACAGTATTATCAGAAAATATCATTTTTAATATATTAATCTCTAATTCAGCACAGGTAATACAAAAATAGTTTCAAAAACATATACACATAACATAGTCATATACATGTTAAAAACATTCCACCTCGCAGTATAGAAACATTTATGCCGACAATTAGATCAGCATAGCACCAGAATGGCAACTTAATTGATCTCATTTCCCATTGTGTGTCACAGCCCAACTTATATAAGTTTCTGTCCTCTGTGTTCTCAATAACCGGACATTCATCAGGGGCAGAGGTAATCCTGTGCTTCAGGTAGATTCTTCCTATTCAACCAACAACTTGCTATTTCTAAGGAAAAAAGAGAGAAACATGTATCACTGACACCGGCATACTCGGTTTAATTATTCACCAAAGCCACGCCCTAATCACCAATAGGGTACCAAGATATAGTAAATCATATACCTGGTCTAAGATCTCAAGAAATATATAACTTGGACCTCAAAAGCCAACCCATTTATGGCTCTTCACTGCAGAAGCAAAAGGGATTCAGCATCAAGTCCTACGAAATACCTACCCCAACGCTAAAATGTAGAGCTCTCTTACTCATAATAGCTGTTCTTTTCCCCTGAGTAGAAAAAAATCTTAGCATCTCAATCATCGGTTGGATACTGATACAACCCAAAATTTGATGTTCTAATATATAATTTACTCACCATGGGATGTGGAAGCTGAAATTTTCTTAGATCCAGCCAAGTCTCAGTAGTGGTAACCACCCATGGACCCTTTCCAATTCCTCTAGACCTCCAAGTGCCTGAAAAACAGGTGGAGGAAGATAGATTACATTAACCCACCAAATATCCATTATTCCTCACCTCCAACTCAACAAAATAATCTTACCTATCTAAGGCTTTTGTGAGGCAACAAATATGTTTTGATCGGAGTACTATCTGGATACGGCCTCTTCCTCTTAACGGATGTGAACCTCTCGCTCTGTAATAATACAATGCTGAATCAGCAAAATATCAAGGAGTATCCCCATGTAAGACTTGAGTAATTCGACATCACTCCTAGCTATTACCCACAATTAGGTGGATCCGCTCCTAGTAGGCAGCCACAAATAGAAGTTCGAGAACAGGGGCCGGCGGCCACGTCCACCGTCAGTTCTACCACCAACCGACCACAAATCCTCCTAACAAGTAAGTGGCGTACCGTGCTGACGTCACCACGCTAGTCATCGCGCGGTGACGTAAAACGTCATCACGCACCCTTCATGTAAAAAATGGGGCCGGGCTCAAAAAATCCCTAGTGATAGCGAGGTTGCCCCGCAACCATTGCTACGGGAAAAACAAAACAAAACAAAAGGGGATCTCACACAACCAAGGGCCCACAGTGTCCCTACCACAACAGCATCACAGGTATATATGGGGCTCAAAACTAGTAACACCAAATGAAAAAACAGGGTCATTTACCGGAGTTTTTATACCCAACGACCATCACAGAAAAACTATAAGTCCACCATCTGACTGATATTAGTCACTCTTACAGCGGGAAAAACCCCTGACCCGATCATGTCCAACGGTCATAGAGAAACCACAGAGTCATCTCTCTCAAAGAGGATTTGCCACAATAAAAGCAATCACTGATGAATTACACCATCAAGAGGTTTATGCAATCATTAGTTCACCAACAGATATATAGTTATTTGTTTCTGCATATAGAGGTTAGTATTCTCCCACAGTTGAAAACCCCCAGAAAGTGCAACACTCCAATGATTACGTGAGTACCATCACACTCTCTTATCTAATGTTATGCCACTCTATATTTTCATTTAATCCTGTAATGTGACTATTGGTGAGAAAAATCAGCTTCTGTTCCAGATTGATCAATTTTCTATTGATTTCGTCTTGGGTTCTCCCTTTAATCTTTTTAAGGATACACCATTCGAAGTCCGAGAATGTGTGTCTTCTCACTTTCGCTGGACAAATTCACTACCAACCCCGGTGGCTGCGTGTCTGCATGCGGTATGTTTGCCATTCCTGCCGACTGTTCCCTCTGCCTTAAAAAGGGTGGGCGTCTTGACCCATTCCTTGCTCCTGTATTCCGACCTCTTTGCATAGAGGTATTCTTCTTTCTTCCTCTTTGTCCAGTGTTGTTGGTTTCTTCATCTTCACCTGGTGTGCCTTCTTCTTCACTCGAGCTGTACGATGTGTTTCTGAACCTCACCCGACAGTTTGGTCTCTGACCTCCTGTAGGTGCTCCAAAGTTATAGTCTTTAGTGACATATTGGAAGGCCTTTTCATGCGTCAAGTTCGTTAGATCTTTTTTCAATCTTTTTATTCTTTCTGAGCTAGATTCCGCTTTGAATGTCTGCATTTCTTTCATGTGGGCTTCTAGCTTAGTTTTGAATGCTTCAATATCAAAATTCTTTTTCATTTCTTCTTCTAACGTTTTCAAATCCACCAGGATCTTCTTGGTGGTTTCCTGGGCTGTCTCAATAATTAGAACCAGCCAGTCCCTCCCACATTTATTAGCTATGTAGCTCCATTTAAGTTTGAATTCTGCGTTATCTAGGAAGAGCCTAGGCTCATTGCGTACTATGAGACCCTGAGGTAAAACCTGATTTTTCAAATACTCCAGCATGATTAAGGCATGCAATTCTGTTCGAACCAGTCTTTTTCGAGTTTGGGTAAGTTCATCCCATTTATCATCTTTTCCTATGTCCCCCAACTCATTGTCTAGCCCCAACTCTGGTATGGAATTCAAGAGTTGAAGAATGTAATCTTCAGTATAAGCAAGGCAACTGTGGGAGAATACCAACCTCTATATGCAGAAACAAATAACTATATATCTGTTGGTGAACTAATGATTGCATAAACCTCTTGATAGTGTAATTCATCGGTGATTGCTTTTATTGTGGCAAATCCTCTTTGAGAGAGATGACTCTGTGGTTTCTCTATGACCGTTGGACATGATCGGGTCAGGGGTTTTTCCCGCTGTAAGAGTGACTAATATCAGTCAGATGGTGGACTTATAGTTTTTCTGTGATGGTCGTTGGGTATAAAAACTCCGGTAAATTACCCTGTTTTTTCATTTGGTGTTACTAGTTTTGAGCCCCATATATACCTGTGATGCTGTTGTGGTAGGGACACTGTGGGCCCTTGGTTGTGTGAGATCCCCTTTTGTTTTGTTTTGTTTTTCCCGTAGCAATGGTTGCGGGGCAACCTCGCTATCACTAGGGATTTTTTGAGCCCGGCCCCATTTTTTACATGAAGGGTGCGTGATGACGTTTTACGTCACCGCGCGATGACTAGCGTGGTGACGTCAGCACGGTACGCCACTTACTTGTTAGGAGGATTTGTGGTCGGTTGGTGGTAGAACTGACGGTGGACGTGGCCGCCGGCCCCTGTTCTCGAACTTCTATTTGTGGCTGCCTACTAGGAGCGGATCCACCTAATTGTGGGTAATAGCTAGGAGTGATGTCGAATTACTCAAGTCTTACATGGGGATACTCCTTGATATTTTTCTGATTCAGCATTGTATTATTACAGAGCGAGAGGTTCACATCCGTTAAGAGGAAGAGGCCGTATCCAGATAGTACTCGGATCAAAACATATTTGTTGGCTCACAAAAGCCTTAGATAGGTAAGATTATTTTGTTGAGTTGGAGGTGAGGAATAATGGATATTTGGTGGGTTAATGTAATCTATCTTCCTCCACCTGTTTTTCAGGCACTTGGAGGTCTAGAGGAATTGGAAAGGGTCCATGGGTGGTTACCACTACTGAGACTTGGCTGGATCTAAGAAAATTTCAGCTTCCACATCCCATGGTGAGTAAATTATATATTAGAACATCAAATTTTGGGTTGTATCAGTATCCAACCGATGATTGAGATGCTAAGATTTTTTTCTACTCAGGGGAAAAGAACAGCTATTATGAGTAAGAGAGCTCTACATTTTAGCGTTGGGGTAGGTATTTCGTAGGACTTGATGCTGAATCCCTTTTGCTTCTGAAGTGAAGAGCCATAAATGGGTTGGCTTTTGAGGTCCAAGTTATATATTTCTTGAGATCTTAGACCAGGTATATGATTTACTATATCTTGGTACCCTATTGGTGATTAGGGCGTGGCTTTGGTGAATAATTAAACCGATTATGCCGGTGTCAGTGATACATGTTTCTCTCTTTTTTCCTTAGAAATAGCAAGTTGTTGGTTGAATAGGAAGAATCTACCTGAAGCACAGGATTACCTCTGCCCCTGATGAATGTCCGGTTATTGAGAACACAGAGGACAGAAACTTATATAAGTTGGGCTGTGACACACAATGGGAAATGAGATCAATTAAGTTGCCATTCTGGTGCTATGCTGATCTAATTGTCGGCATAAATGTTTCTATACTGCGAGGTGGAATGTTTTTAACATGTATATGACTATGTTATGTGTATATGTTTTTGAAACTATTTTTGTATTACCTGTGCTGAATTAGAGATTAATATATTAAAAATGATATTTTCTGATAATACTGTTTTATGTTTATTGAGAATACATAATGCAGCCCATATTGATTTAGCGGCTGTTATGTATTTCTGCTTTCTGAGGGGATAAGTTCACTGAATTGACTGGTGCCCTGAGCGTCCTCTATTTTGGGATGCCCAGGCCCTGTCATTGGAATCGGTAGATTCCTGATGGAGACAAAATGGCCCCCATGGCCTCTTGCCTTCATCGCCTGTTACCTTGATCTTCCCGAAGTCCCGGGAAGCCCTGTCTCTGTCCCTTCCCCCTGACTGGCTGTTGGGTGGAAGTTCCATATATGGTAGTGTGGGGAAGTGCTGACCAGACTGGCTGGAGCCTTCCCACCGACCGTATGTTGTGGGTACACCTGTGGGTGGGACCTGGGTGAATGGAGTGTGTGACAAATATGCATTCTATGTTGTGGGTGTCTAGTATCTGGTGGTTGACACAATGCCTGAGACAGCCTTGCCCGAAACCGGTGTGAATGCAGTATGGAGTATTGAATGGCTCGGTACTTGTCCCAATACACATAACTTGTTGCGAGTGTCTGGAGAGAAGTGAATGGCCTGAATGCACCGTGTGCCTGATTGGCTGCCTGCCTGCATGAATGCCCTTAGTCGTGATTGGATGCTTGAGTGTGACCCAGCGGAATGAATGGGAGATCAACAGTATATCTGGGGACCTCTCACTGCTAGGAATCGTGTTCAGAAGCTGAAGTCCACTACAACGAGTAACTGGAGTAACTGAAGCTTGATCTTGAAGCCCGGCTGGACGAGAAAAATTGCTGTTGCTCTCCTTTGCAATCTGAAAGCTGCTGTGCCTCAAATACTGACCCAGAGAGGACCTGGTAAGGCACCCTCTTCCCGAGCTACGAGCTGATCTTTGCCTAAGATCCCTGGTAGACAGACCTTCGACAGGCTGCCGACCCGATACGGGGACTGCTGCGGAACTCCAAGGAGAAACACCAGGACTGTTGTCTGCCACTGTCGACGACCGCCGTCCCCGTTTTTTCCTAAGAACTTCATTGATCCAAGGACGCTCTCGCCTGCATCGTCGCCGCTGTATCCTGCTGGAGAAGGCCTGACCGTCCACGCACCAAGGATCATCCACTGGTGGGTTTCTCGCCACCCAAAGACCACAGAGACACCAACGACTCAACACCCTTGCTCGGCCACAGTTCTTCGAACTCTTTGCGCTCCAAAACTATCGACACCGAGGTGCCCCGCACGCCTCTTCCTTGCAGGACTTTTACGCATCCCCGTCAACGAGCACTGCTAGGAACGACACGGTCACTTCACCGTCGTAGATCGACCTGTTCTCCGTCGGACGTTCGACGACCCGTGACTCCTGCCTCCTGCCTGAAAGGGAGGACACTCAAGAAAGGCCGTCGATTCCCCAACGAGGAATGCTACAACGCCAAGCTACTTTGGGGTTTCAGAACTATTGGAAAGTCTAGTGGGAAAAATATATGGACTGGGCTTGTGATACATCTTTGCTTTACAGGTTGCCCAAGTGGGGGGATCTCCACAAAGAACTGTGTCTAGTGGCACGGGGCCAGCACTCTGTCAATTGTTCAACCATCTTGCTTTCCTTCCTCTCTGTACTGCTGGTTTCTTCTTTATTCTGATCTGTATGTCATTCTGACCGTATGCACTTTAATGAGATCTAATAACGTTAGTGGTACCACTTTAGAACTGTATATATTTACCAATGCTGATTTTCGGAGTACAAAGTGAGTTATCGTGATATTGTATATACCTTTGAATATTAATTATATAAAGACTGTGTTGTAACCAATACAGTGTGTGGACATTCCTTTGTGGGTGCTTGGGGACTACACTGTACTTATTTTATTTTTATTTTTTTTGTTTATTGAATATAGCTGAATATTTCAACTTTTTCAATATTCAAACAAAATTCATTTACATATTAAGCACATTAAAAAAGAAAAAAAGAAATCAGATAAAATTCAAACAGAATATGGAAGAAATGTAAAAGAAGAAAAAGGACATAATATGAACAAAATAAGGATAACATATTTAAAAAGAAGTCAAAAGTCAAGATCCTCAGGATGGGCCAAACCTAAACGAGACTTAGCTAAAAGAAAAGAAAATATGATAATTCATGTATCACATATTAAAGTAAATAAGCATGAATAAAAGTCATAATTTCCATTCAAACATACTTACATAAAATAAGTCCCCTCATTGTTTAGTCAAAACAATATACCATGTATTGAGCTCATGGCCCATCCCTGTTTCATCTTATCAAATGCATTGGAATACAGTGACCAAACTTGAAAGCCCTTATAGTGCTAATCCAAAGAGGACGCAAAATTAGATTTCAATTTGATGGCCGCCAGAAAGTTATGAGTGGCGATGCGTATGCTTATTGAGTTAGTGGATAATATCACCGACCATCGTATTTCAGGGGGTAAAGCACTGAAGTAAGACATGTGCGATTCAAAATGTTTCCTTCTCAAGTCATTTACCGCTGGGCATTCGGTTATAATATGTTTGAGGGTTTCTTTGACCGCCATGTCCTGGCAAAAGATGCAATAGTTCTCTTTTTCTGGCAACAACCTCCTTCTAACCAGAACGTCACGAGTGGGAAATAAATTAAATCGCAGACGTAGAATGGTTGTTCTTACTTGTGGAGAGGGAGATTGATTTAGGTATGGAGCCAAAACTTTAAGTCTTTTATGTTCAAAGGCCAATTACTGAAAATCTTTATATGAAAGACATACCAAATCTTGTGTTATTCCAGTCTGATCTGAACATTTTTTCTTTTGCTTTAGTTGGACTAACAATGAGAGTTTCCAAGGACAGGTCGGCCCTAGCCAGAATGTTATAAATCTGCAAAGTCCAAGTTTTGACAAATGACTGTACTTAAGAACCAGCTCGCATCACCTCCTGAGAAGCTAGGCCTTGATCGCTCGACCACGATACCAATAATAGAGAATCTTGGCAGGGGTCCTCTGTGCCTCTCCTCTACCAAATAGATAGCGGAAGTACAGATCCCCCCTCCGGTCTTTACAGCTGGTGGCATCGGTGGGATGCTTATGGTTTTAAGAATCAGTGTATAACTGTGCCACTTACGAAGGATATCTGCACTTTGTTAAATTAAGGTTTTGTCGTGTACAAGATAACAGCATTACAAGCAATGGAATCTATTGTGAATGGTAAATTGACTCGGATGAGCTTAGAGGCTCTCCAGAGTGCTTGTGAAGCCAGGGAGTTAGATTGTGGATACGTCTAGGGCTGAGCTGATAGCTGCCCTGGTGGACTACCAGATCGATTGTGAAACTCTTGAAGGGGGATGCAACCAATGAGGACTCTTCCCCGGGGGTTGTCTCCGAATCTGATTCTGTGAATGCCACCATTCCTGCTGCCTCTGTTCCAAACCCCAGCAGTTCCTTGGAGCTTGAGTTATTAAGGATGAAATTGGCCTTCGAATATCGCAAGTTGGAAATAGATGCTGAGCTTAAGAAAGAGGAGTTGGCACAGCAAGTGGAACCCAAGAATAGGGATCTTGAACTCAAAGACAAGGACACTGAATGTCAGCGAATCCAGCTTGAGAAAGCTCGAGTGGAGACTTCAGCTAAACCAGTTGAGAGTTTCAGGTCCCCAGCAACTAAGTTTATGAAAGATTTGGTTGGTGTGAATGCGGAGGGTTCTGATATCCTCCAATGAATTGAAGCATTTGAAATGGCTTGTGCAATTCATGATGTTGATAAGAGAGATTGGGCTAAGTGGTTGTTAAGCAGCGTGCCTGAAACTGGATATGACTGTATTCTGAAACTGAGTGTGGAAGAAAGGGGTCAGTATGAGTGCATGAAGTCTGCTTTAATTGCCAACTTTGGCAAGACGCCTACCCAATATCTTAAACGGTTCAGGGATTTTAAGAAACGAGAGAATGTGTCTTGGGTTGACTGGGTGAGTGCTGCGCACATGAACATGATTCGGTGGATTGATGGTTACAAAGAGAAAACGTTTGTTGAATTGTAAACCTCTTGTTTTTTGAGCATTTTTCGGAAGCCTGTTCACCAGAGCTGCGTCAGTATGTTGGTGACCAGAACATTTTGGACCCCTTTAAGCTGGCTAGGTTGGCTGACAAGTGGGTATCCCACCAGGTGTCCCGTAATGACTCCAGTGGGAAGGTCAAGGACAAAAAAAAGGTGGCCTCTCAGAAAGCTGAGGAGTCCCAAAAGCAGTCACAGTCGGCTAAATCAAAAACTTCTTCTCTGAAGACCCGAAAATCTAGTGGGGATAAGTCTGTTACGGGTTGGAGTAAGAGTAGCGGTCCGCCTGCTGCAAAGCAGGGTCCCAGTGATTCCAGTACCGTACCCCGCGCTCCTGCCACTTGTTGGGATTGTGGGGCTCTGGATCACTGAAGGGGTGACCCCAAGTGTAAGGGTAAGGCACTTGGAGTCCAGGCTGTCAGCCTGACCTATCCCTACTCCGTACCTGAGGTGGAGGCCACTGTCCTCCCCTCCTCTACCGGGATCACCTTCAGTGCTCCCGTAGAGATTTCCTTAGTGTCCCTTGGGGCCTGGGACCAGTATGCAGAAGTACTGGCGACTATCCCACAGCACACTCGTAGGTTTTTGAGAAGTGTCCTCTTGAATGGCCAGCCTTCAACTGGCTTGAGAGACACTGGGGCAAGCATGACAGTGACGGACAGGACCCTGCTCAAGCCAGAGGACTATGTAGGGGCTCCTCTGAGAACCACCGGGTTAGCTAGTGGGCCTCCCAAATTATCGCCTGTAGCCTTAGTCAACATTACGATTGGAGACAAGACAGCAAAGCTTCCGGTCCTGGTTCAGGAGAACGTGTCTGCGAACATTTTGTTGGGAAACGATTTGGTCGAGTTGGGGATGATCACAGATGGTCTACCCATGGCTGCTGTGATCACAGATGGTCACCCGATCGCAGGTCACACAGGGTCCGGCTTCGAGCCCGGAATCCTTGCCGACGGGGAAACCCAAGGCACGAAGGAAACGGAAGAGTAAGAAGGCCACCTCTGTGGAGGGAGCCCCTGCTCTTCCTGCTGTTCCGACAGCACCCATTGGGATCCATGCTCCGGACGGGCTGGGTCCAGTGGTGAATCCCATCTCAACTCCTGTGGGAGAAGAGCCAGAAGACTTTCCTGTGGGAGAGGCTCTCAACCCAGAGGATCATCCCGACCTTCAATGCTTGTTAGCCGAAGGGGGACCCTCCCGGGTGGACTTCTGTAAGGGACAGAGAGAGTGCCACTCTCTCGAGGGTCTGAGGAAACAGGCCATGTCCCAGGCACAAGGAGAAGTGCCTAGGGCATTCCGGATTTATTGGGAGGGTGATCTCCTTGTTAGTGAGCCCACTAAGCCTAAATCTGGTGCCCTCAAGAGGTTGGTGGTATCCCAGATTTATCGCCCCTTCCTGCTGCAGTTGGCGCATGAGGAGCCCTTAGCTGGTCATCTTGGAACCAAGAAGACTAAGCAGAGGCTCTTTGCCCATTTCAACTGGCCATGGATGGGAGTAGAAGTGGAGTCCCACTGCAGGACCTGCCCCACCTTTCAGTTGTCTGGTAAGACTGGAGGCAGAGTCATCGCCCCACTGCAACCATTGCCAGTGGTTGGCACACCGTTTGAGAGGGTGGGCATCAACATCGTCGGTCCCCTTGACCATCCCACGTCGGCTGGACATCAGTTCATCCTGGTTTCGGTCGATCATTCCACCAGTTACCCTGAGGCTATACCCCTTCGGACGGTTACGGCCAAGGTGGTTGCCAGGGCGCTCCTGGACATTTTCACCCATGTTGCATTCCCTAAGGAGGTTGTCTCTGATAGAGGATCCAACATCATATCAAGTTACATGAAAACCATGTGGAAAGAATGCGGAGTAACTTACAAGTTCTCCACTTCTTACCACCCAGACCAACGGTCTGGTTGAGAGATTTAATAAAACTCTCAAGGGCATGCTAGGCGCTTTGGAAGAGCCCCTAAGGAAGAAGTGGGATCTTCTCCTGCCATGCCTGCTGTTTGCTTACAGAGAGGTACCTCAAGAGGGTGTTGGTTTCAGCCCCTTTGAGTTACTCTATGGACATCCCGTGAGGGGGCCCCTTGCCTTGATCCACGTAGGTTGGGAGGCCACCCCTCCAGGTCCCGCCAAGCAAGTGTGGAACTATGTATTAGGCCTCAGACGGAGGAATACACAGATGATCAGGCAACAGCGAATCTTAAGGCCAGCCAGGAGTTGAATAAGTACTGGCACAACCTTAAAGCATCGCAAGTGGATTGGACTCCGGGACAGGAGGTCCTCGTGCTGGAGCCTCCCAAGCCTCGGGCTTTGGCAGAGTAAGTGGACTGGACCCTTCAGGATAATCTCCAAGATGGGCGAGGTCAATTATCTGGTTGACATGGGAGCCTCTGGGGTAGCCCCTTCATGCGCAGGTGGAGTGAACCTAGACACAATGGGCCTTTTACTGTTGTCTTTGCCACTCCGTTTGTGGTGAAGGTCCGGGAGCTGTGATATTGGGTGCACCTTTCTGATGTCTGAAGGGCTCCCGATGCTGCACCCCCCACTAACAAACCTGGCAATAGTACATGAGTAGTGTCTATTAAGACTGGACTTATGTTTGCAGAGTGATTTATGTATATATGTTTCTGAATTACACATTCAGTTACATAAAGGGTTGAAGAATGTTTGAGTAATGTTTTAGTATATTTGTGCTATTTAGAGGAAAATCTTTTTTTTATTTTCTTTCTATGTACTTATTTTTGGTTGTTTTCCTTTTATCTCAGAATGTCAATGAAATTGCTTATTGGCATGCCTGTTTCTAATATGGAGCAAATAAAATATATCATACTGCCATGGTTTGTCCATGTATATATGTGTGATGGATTTCACACTAAAAATATTCTGTGTTTTTATGTTTGGGTTAGCACTATATCATCACTAATACATCACTGAATGGGAATGTGCTGACACAAAAAATGTATATAAAGGTATTATCAGATGCAAAGTCATAGGTGCCATATGTAAGAATATCAAAGCGTTTTAAAAGACAAACTAGGAAAAAATACGACCAATATAGAGGTTTAGGATTTGATATGATAGAGGATGTGCACCACCCAGAAATGAGTAACAGTTGGTACACAGACATGAGTTTGGTGGGGAAACAGAGGGTAAATGGGAGTTTTTATATTTGCTCCTTAATTCCACACGCGTGGGGAGCCCCCAAGGTATTAAGTTAACATGGACTGAAGCCAAGGAGAAGCCAGTGATGACTTCAGTTGCAGTCAGCGTAAGCAGTGACAGCCCTTGGTCTGTTTTCCCTATCTTCCACAGTGTACAGTGTGTGGGAGTCACCTTTGAAAAACTCTGCGGAGCTCGGCTGACGAGTTCAGATGTAGTCAGCGCAGTCCACAAGGTCTGCGAGGGCAGAGCGGCCAAGAATTATGGAGGAGGCCCGCTGCCTACGGAGGTCAGGACTCATCGAGAGGAGAGATCAAACGGAGTCGGACTAACGCCCGTGCCGGCACCACTTGCCAGGTGAGGGAAGCGAAGGGGCGCCAGGTAAGATGGTTGAATGGATCCCTACAAAATTTGGTAAACATTTCACTCACATTAACGCCCCAACACTTCCTGCACCAAGAGTAACAAATCATTAAATCCACTCAAGGCAACTTTTAAAGCTGAAAATCCTCAATGATCCACGTTTCCTTTGGAAGATTCCCATGTGAATCTGCCGCAGCCCACTGAATTTGGGGGAGACTGAACGAGGTCTTAAAATCGATGGGTCTACACAGCAGCAAGCTCTGCAAGACCCCCAGACTGAGCATTAGGTGGGCACTTGGGAAAACACTGTGGGGAAAAAAGTCAGTTACCCAGACGCGCCACATATTCTTAGAGCCGAAGTCTGCGACCAACTCTGTCACCAATTCTTTGAAGACCAGAAAATCCTCTTACCGTTGAAAATCCCTGTTGTTCCAGTCGACGAGGGTGACAACTGCTTTGCTTCCTCCGTATTGAGTACGAAGGAAATCACAGAGGAATTGATGGCCACTCAAATGATTATCAAAGCCCAATTCCATAGCGCTAATAACTTCATAGGAAACATGCATGGAACTTTGGAACAATCAATGCACGAAATAAACTTTGCAGACCCCAAGACGGATGACACTACTTCAAGGGATCTTGTGACCATTCAAATCTTGAGTTCCATCTTCAACCTAACAAAGCTCTAAACCTGGAACATTCCCCGGATATACTTGAAAGTCCAACTCAAACTAATCCACTAAAAGCGGTTTCAGGGACTGTCCACCAGGGACACACGGATGGAAAGCTCCTTTGTGTGAGCTCCGTACAAGGGTCCGGCAAAGTGGACCCCACCATAAGACCCCCTCGGACTCAGAGAGCACCTGAACCCGACGGCGGAAGGTACCTGGAGCCCCCCAGGAAAAAACCCGACAAGAATCAGTGATGTTTTCATCGAGATACTCTGAAATCCCGACGGCTATCTGTCCAACTGGCCCACGGTGTAGACACGCACCGTCACATTGCATCTAAACTCTAACACGGACGGAGTTGAGGACTCACACTCGGCAGCAACAACTACATCCTGCAGCTGCAAATCTACGACTCCGACCCGGTGATGAGTGTAAAGGGGAGACCTGGACCCCTGCTGGTGAATAACACGGACTGTACAAGCCCGATGTAGGAGACGCAGAGGGAACGCGCTAACATGAGGGCAGCAGAAGCAACCAGCCATTGCGTTCCAGGTCCCATGCCTGAGCCGTACCGCACCTGATTGGAAAGGGTGAGGAGTCCACGAGGAGCCCACGGACACCAGGAAACAGCAGTCTCGGGGGCCCCCCTTCCGCCAGGAGTTGTGGACATCACTGAAGTGGTGTTCCCTGCCTGTGCAGGAAACAGGCCCGTCCTCGCTGCCTCTCCGCTCTGAAGGCTTCCCGCATTGGCTCCCCTAACCCTGCCTGCACAATTCAACATCATTGGTGTGTGGACTCCGGTGTGCGCCCTGCCCAGCGTTGACTTTCCTAGGAGCCGTACAATGGCACCGGGGCGCCCACACCAGCCCTCAGGGTAGTGGACCTCATTCCCTCCAGACATGCAAGGCCAGGAGCCTGGCAGCCCCCCATAACTGGCTATCACACTGCCAGCGCAGAATTGCCCCAACAAAGACATGATCAGGGCACCATCTCAATCAGGCGACAACAGACAGCCTGGCCCGCACCCCACGGCCAACACGCCCTAGTTCACAACGGACCCCCCCGAGGACCCGGACTCACTATGAGGACCCAGCAACTCCCCTTGCCAAATGATACCGGCCTGAAGGAACTGTAAACAACAGCAAGGCTGCCATTCCCTGCACCCTTTATCTGTCTCACCTGGCCCCTGAATCCTGGAACCATTCTGGAAACAGCCATCTGCACAGTGCCACTCTGCAAAAGGGTCCAGGCAGCAAAGCAATAATCTAAAAGTGAGGGACCATCAAAGGTGCCATGAGAAGAGGTTTCTGAGGTGGTCTGGCAATCTTAATGAACCACGACAAGTCGCCCAATATTGTAGGTCGCCATCAAGCTGTATGCCGCTGTTGACCAACTAGTCCATTCCAGAGAACTCGAACTGGACACCATCCACGAGCACCTTAACAAGCCTTACTCCAGGCTACCAAACCGAGGGTTGCAGGGCGTGTGCCCTCCTTGGAATCAACACGCAGCACCGACCACTTCTCTCTTCGACCACAGGCACTCTCCGCAGCTTGTTGGAACTCATATTCCACCACTCTGGAGTTATAGCTGCACTGAAAATACCCGGGCAATATGAATGTGCGGCTCGCGCACCCGGCTAAATAACCTGAACCGAGTATAACCCTCTCCCATTGATACTGAGATATACCTTCTATAGAAGATTAGAGAAGGTTGGGCCCCCTTTTCAGCACATGTGTGCCCTCTTCTCACCACACAGCAGGATTGCTGGAATCGAGGGAAGAGAGGAGGAAGTTTGCCTAAAAGTTGACGACCTGGAAAATCGAGAACGCCGCAATAATATTTGTGTCTTCGGCATCCCAGATAAGGAAGGGGAAACCAAACTCGACTTAAAAAGAACTCTGCAAAGACTGATGAAATTGCTGTTCAACGACAACTCAGTGGATGAATCTGAAACTGTCCACATCCATAGAGAAGATGGCAAACCAGGTGCCCCAAGAGCGGTAATGGCCCGCTTCCACAATTACGCAGATAAAGCCAGAGTCCTTGTGAGAGCCAGATGCACCTCACAGATCACACTGGAGGCAGCCAATATCTCAATCTACCAAGACCTATCCTCCCTCATGTTGGCAATGAGAAAAATATGTCTACCACTCACCAAAAAGACAAGAATGTGCGATACTGTTGGAGGTACCCCTTTTCGTCAACCTTCGAGTGGGAAGAGAACATGATAAGACTGACCTCTGAGAAGGACATCCGCAGCTGTATCGCAGACTTACTGGGAGACCAGGAGGAGGACACACCTCTGAATGAAAAAGGAAATCTGGACAGGGAGTGGCGGATCAAGGCACCAGGACATAAGAAGATACCAGGATCCAGGAAGTTCTGGAGGATGAACGCATCCCCGGTCATGGAACACTGACCACCCCCATGATGCGCAGGTAGCACTGAACAGTGAACCCGGTATTAAGATCTGGATAAAGTGACGTTTGAAAGCTGAAAGCAATTGAACGTCAGTCGGCCATCAGAGAATGAGGAAAAGACTGCAATACATGCGGTATCATACAAGGGGGAGGGGCAACACGATACGCTCAATATTAATTCCGATTTTTGGACTGGTCTGTCAGTGCTGAGGCCAGAGCCTGACACTGGGCATCCGCCTGAGAGCTGTTTGAGACGAGAACAAAGTTCAGACAGACATAACTCTGGTATGGTGCAGGGGGGGAAATGGGGGCTCAATGTTATTTAGGTTAACAGATGTTTAGGACCGTTCATTGTACGGTTCCCACTAGTGGTCTGAGACTGACTGGGTGACGATAACTCGGCTGGAACGGACGCCGATTGGGGAGGTTGGACGGAAGGTCATGGGTGTCGGGTGGGAAGGAGGTGACGAGAAGGGTGGGAGGGAGGTGAGGATAGAGGGGAAAGTATTTGGGAAAAGTTCAATGCGAACCAAAGGGGACTCACATAGGTCCTCTTAAAGTCAGTCATGATTCAATTTACAAATGAGAAGTTAGGTAAACAAGCGCGAGACAATAATGCAGGAACACTTTTCATACAGACACACACAAAAATGGCAGCAATGACAGACAAACTTAAGAAAAACATACTACGTATACGCACACTTAATGTGAAGGGCTTGAACTCTCCCACCAAAAGATCTATGGTAGCCAGAGAATTCAAAAGATCCTGCATCGACATCATGATTCTACAAGAAACGCGATAGAGAGGTGAGGAAAGGCCGATTCCCAATGGCAACATAGGACACACCTTCTGGAGCTTAGGCAAGAGGGTGGGGTGGGTGTTGCGGTTCGGATGGGTCTCTGTATGTCGATTCTGAAATCCTGGGCTGACACGGAGGGCAGAGCAAAGCTAGTGGTGGGGACCATCCGGGACACGACCTTCACCCTTGCCGCGGTCAATGCACCTAATTAGGGTCAGAAGAAATTTCTTCACAAAATCACTGAAGAAGGTGTTCAATATGTCACAAGGACACATAATCTTGGGAGGTGATTTCAACACATGAATGAATAGTTCCCTGGATATGACACGGAAAACCCACCACAGGCACACGGAGAAGCTGAAATTAAAACAACCCTTGACCTGTAGGGCCTCAGTGACAGTTGGAGACACCTACACCCATCAGACAAGGGCTTCACCTTTCACTCGATCCCCCATGATACTCTCATACAAATCGATTACATATCCCTCTCAGAGGGCCTGTTGAGAATACTAAGTGCTATGAATATCTACCCCATTGTCCCTCCAATATCTGAAACAAAAATATTATGAAAAGGGGGACAAAGCAGATGCCATCTTGGCGGTCTGGCTACGACCACAGAGAGCAGAGAGGTTGGTAGACATGATAGACAGAATGGATAGTACCCCTACAATCACATCTGAATCCTCTCCAGAAGGGATACAAGAAACATTGGCCTCCTTCTATGAAGAATTATATACTAACGACCCACCCACCCTCTTGGGAGCATCAACGCCTATCTCAAAGAGTCTTCTCTCCCTGCATTGATGAACGCAGAAGCTGACCCCCTTGACACACCTGTCACGGGAGAGGAAGTCCTGGATGCTATCAAACGTCTTAAGGTGAGAAAGGCCCCAGGGGACGGACGGCTTCACCCAAGGGTTCTTTAAGACCTTCTCCACACTCCTTACACCCTTTCTCGTAACCCTCTTCAATGACATATTTGAGACAGGTCGGGCACCCGGTCCTTTGCTCAGGCCCTTCTAACGGTAATTCCAAAGGAAGGCAGACACCCAAAGCTCTGCGGATCTTACCGCCCCATTTCACTGCTCAACATAGATGCCAAAATATATGCCAGTATCATCACAGCCCGGATAGAAATACATCTACCGAGATTGATACACTCTGACCAAGTTAGTTTCGTAATGGGGAGACAGGGTGCAGACACAATGAGAAAGATGCTCCACATGATACATGATGCCCGGGAGATGGCGGGGGACCCGTCACTCCTGTCACTGGACACCGAAAAGGCATTCGACAGGGTGTCCTGGGACTTCTTGGAAAGGGTTCTAATCTGGATAGGCTGGGGCCGAGACTCCGGCGAGCCATTAAGGCAATGTACTTGGCTCCGAAAACCTCTGTTGCAGTAAATGGTGGCTACTCAAGGTGGTTTGCTCTGAAGAGGGGAATGAGACGGGGTTGCCCGCTATCCGCAATACTCTTTGTGTTGTCCCTCGAACCGCTCGCCCAGAAACTTAGGCTTGATAAAAGAGTAGAGGGAATCAGAGTAGGGGAGCGAGAATATAAACTTGGCCTACATGCCGATGCTATCCTTCTGCACTTATCTAACCCCTATCATCTATTCCTGCCGCAATTGAGATAATAGAAAAGTATTGTCAATTGGCAGGCTTGAAGATTAACACAGGGAAATCGGTCATCCTCCCGATCGACAAGAGCAGGGACTCAGGGATCGACCGTTTTACACCCCTGAGGATGAAGGTTAGCCTTACCACACTCCGGTACCTAGGCATAAATGTTACTCGAGAACTGGGAGAGTTATACGAAGAAAACTTCCCCCTACTATCGCTCACCATGGGTAAGCATATTGAGAAATGGACCAAGCTTACCATCTCTTGGATGGGGCGCCTGAATGCCACTAAAATGGTAATCCTGCCTAAAATATTCTATCTGTTCCAAATGCTCCCTATTCGACTACCAAAAGAATATCACAGTTAGATGGGCCCTCCTTAGCTTCATATGGCAAAAAAAGAAACCCAGGGTCCCCAGGACACTACTCCATTTTAGGAAAGATAGTGAAGGGGTAGGCCTCCTGGATTTGGAACTGTACTACAGGGTTGCCCAACTGAGAGTATGGGCTCCATATCTCAGGCAGCAGGTAGACCTGCAGTGGGTGGGTTTGGACAACTACCATCTCCACCCATTCACAGTGGGGGAATGGCCTTGGGTGCCCAGACCTAAGTTACTAAACGGAATAAAAAATCATCCCATCCTTGGAACTATGTGGCCCGTGTGGAAACCGGGTAAGGGAATGAAGGGGATCACGACCTGGCCCTCCCCCCTGGGACACCTGTGGGTTTCGGGGATCTGAGACGCCATCCCGGATCTGGCGGGCTTCCAAACTTGGTATGAGGCCGGGCTCGAGAGGGCTGGGCAGTTGTGGAGAAACAAGACCTTTATCACCATTCAGGAGCTCGAAGAAGTTCTATCTATAGGCCCGCTTTCGGTGTTCCAATACCTGAGGCTCAAATGCGTAATGAACCGAGAGATCTGGAAAGACAGATTACAAAGGGGACTCACCCCATTTGAGAAAATTCTAAACAGGCTCCAGGGGTCTCATAAGTGCCATATACATGGCTCTAGTAGAGGTCAATACAGCCCCCTCCATCAAACTGAGAGGCAAGTGGGAAATGGATCTGGGTAGGCATCTCAAAGGCATGATGTCCAAAGTACCAAAGATGATACATGGCCTACTGCTCGCAGCAAGGGCCTGTCTTACGACAGTTTGGAAAAGAGCCAACCTCTCAACTAAGACTGAGTGTATCAGTGTCTCCTGAAATATATAAAGAATGGACAAATTGACTGTCGCCCTCCACGGAGACCGTGCCTCCATTGATAATGAATGGTCTGAATTCCGCGCCAAATATATTACGTGAAGTGATAAGTGCCTAACATGAAAAGTGTATTGGATAACCTGTTGATTCGCTGTTATTGCTCGCAATGAGTGATGTTGTTTTGGAATGCACCACTGTAAAATGTACAGATATGACTAAGAGACTTCTCCTCTGAAAATGAGACATTTTGACTTTCTGCAGCTGCACTATGGGGACGGGAGGGGGCGGGAGTGTAGGGATTCTGGTTATCAGTATTGACAATGTAACAAGTTCCTTTTATGGTTGACAACATAAGATATGATCTTATTCTTTTCAACCCTCATTTCATGTTTCACTATAAATGTTTGTAACAAGGTCTGATGCATCCCTTTGAAAATCAATAAAAACGTAATTAAAAGAAAGCGTTTTCAGGACGCAGACACAGCAAAATCAATGACAGGCTGAACGAGAGCGATATATGCTCTGCAAAGTGGGGGATAAGTATGCTATTTAAGCAGGTCAACGATAGGAAGTCCCTCCAGAACAGGCCCCAATTCTTAAAACCATTAAAAATCATGGGAACTAAAGCCTCTAAAGACCAGCGCCCTTATAAAAAACTAACAAGGAAAATGGGGACTGGCATAATGAATCCAAATAGCTTCCTTACAAAAAAAACCTGCATCGCTATTGTGGATTGCTCAAAAGAGATTTCTGATGCAGAACTATTAGAAGGCATCTCTGATCAAAACAAGCTAGATGACGACGCAGTTAGATTTTGAGGGAATTTCCCTACCAAAGCGCAAAACATTAAATGGCACTTTGACTCCCTGCAATCCAAGAACACTAAAACCATCAACCAATTTTTTGCCGATCAGTGTAATAATGGAGCAAAAGAAACCAAACATGAAAAGGGGAGAGAACCGGCAAACGAAAAGGAAACCAAGTCTAGGGTTCACCAACCTGAATCTAGTACACCAGATACTTGTATCATAGTAGAGAACCTGCCTGATCGACCACACACTTTAGATGCCCCAGAGGAGCCTTTAAACAAAACAAGAGAACTGGCTGAGATCCTCAGAGGAAAACATTCCCAACAAGATTGTAGACGATCATATTATGGTACCCGAACGAATGACTGGAGAGGCAAAGAAGGCCTAGACACCTTTGAACCGAGAAAGCGATTACAGCAGAGGTGATAAAGAACTTGCAAGGGCCATCATCTACCCAAACTAACAAACTTATGGGCGATCCTCAGCTAAACAGCCCCTCTGGCCGTTCTGTTGAAAAAGGACACAGATCAACAAATAGACAAACTGACAAGGAAAACCAGAGTAAAAAACATGACCTTTTGGAAATCTTGTCTACCATGACAATAGCTTTGACCCCCTTTACCAAGCTTTACGAGGCCCTAAACGATTCAGTGAAGGACAATTTGACAATAATAGCGATAATGCATTCCAAATTGATCTTCATAGAGGGTTACGGAACGGCAGTGAACAACTTGGGCCAAGAACACAAAGCTGGTAGATCCAAAATACCAAACTGCCTGACCTCCGACTCTCAAAGAACCTTGTATCAACACAATGATCACCTATATAAGAAGGTAATGACACAGACATACTCAAAGAATACAAATTGGGAAGGAATAGAGAAAGAACCACGTCAATAAGATAAGTTACTAGTATTGCTTGACCTGTCAAGATCCCCAGATTACACCCAAAAGCAATCACAACCTGGAAATTCCCAAAAGAGAAGGGGAAACGGATGAGACAAAAATTGATGTGTTACAAATATCGAACAGGAATTGGAACAAGCTGATTGGCCATATAACAAGCAGAGAGCGGATCTGTTCAAGAAGAAAACAAGAACGGAGGATTTTCAAACCCTTAACAACACAAATAAACTAATAGAGGGCCCAAAGAACACAACCTTAAACATCAAAGTACATAAACAACAAGAAACGACCCACAACAATTGCAAAAAACATACATCTAATCGAAGAAAAAAGTGCTGACGTTTCAATTTTCTCTGGGCAAAAGAAGATGCATAAAGATGGCGCTCAACTAAAGCAGTCAGCACTCAAGGAAAAAACAAGCTCCAATTTAACGTACAAAAACAAAAGAAATAGAAAGGGAAGTTCTAAACCACCTGAGCCTGCCCCAAGAACAAGAGTCTAAAGAAATTAACCTCAAGAAAAGTCCCAAGGAAAATAAAAACAGGAATGGCTTGCGACTAGTTTTGTTATCACCAACTGATGATTCACAAGACTCTCAGGACTTGATGGACCTATTGACCTATTCGGTAGAGCAATCCGAATCAGAGTGGACTCAACATTTTCCTAACCACTCGACGAGTAAAGACCAACTCCCGGTAGGAACCAATTCTAAAGAGCAACTGGAGGTTTTCAAAGTACCAAAAATTGAAGCCTCCCCATATTTTAAAACTTTTGCAGAAAAGAGACAGCTATTAGAAGTACGATTAAACGCAACAAAATCCCCATTAAATGACTCTCGGGCAATTAGAAAGCATGTGTGGAAAAAACATTACTCAAAATGAAGAGAAAAACAACCACAGGCCCGACCCCAATCAGAGGACCAAAAGGGCCATATGGAATTTCCGAAAAGGGAGTCACAACCCAACTACAGGAGAAGGAACGACTGAGAAAGTAAAACTGAGAAAATGGCCCAAAAAGCCAAAGGCGATTTAAGGTTGCGTGATAAAAGTGCCACCTGTCGTAGTCTTAAATTGGAAAGAATTTTGTACAAAGGGGATGACTGCATATTGAACAGAGCCACAGTCATATCCTTATTTAACTGTATCCCAAACCTAAGAAACAGCCGGTCAAATGATCTACGGATCGTAGAATTTGAAAGAGAAAGCTGCACTGATAGTGTCTTTATGCACGTTCCTTCGCCAATAGTGATTGAAGCAGCGGAAAGCCTATCGATGATGGGGTTTGACGTGACAGAAACAACACAGGCAAGCAATAGATATCGTGATGGAAAAACACTAGACGAGTCAAATAATACTCCCAAAGGAAAGTGCAAGAGTGTCGAAAAAGAACCATACCGTGACTCAAGTGTAGAGATGGAAAAACTAAATCCAAAAGACTTCAAAGACCCCCTTGAACATTGGGAACAAGGACCGAAACTGAGCTTAAAAGTAACCTTCAAGCCAACATACCAGCTGCAGGAGCCAAAGAAGCGAGACCCCAACAGAGTTATCCAACTGGATGGTCACAACACAGATAACTGGTCTTGGATTACAGAAGTTCTTGCTCAGAAAGAGCGACCATAGCCAGGGAAGTTTAAGAAATGGGCGAACTCCCACTCAAAGATTGAGGGGATCTTACCGATTGGACATACAGAGCTAAAGATGGCATCTTGGAACACCTGTGGCTTCAAACATTTGACAGCTCTGAGTGACTTCAATTTAGGGGAATTCTACCTGTTTTGTCTCCAAGAAACCTGGCTGAGAGCAAGTCCTGGTATGGATGGTTTCAAAATCATTTTATCTCCAGCAAAGAAATAGACAATGGGACGGCCAACTTCAGGCTTTTGACCGCGATAAGATCGGGAAGCTGTCTAACGATGTCTTATTTTTCAAACTTTATTTACGCAGTAACTTCTGCTATCATGGAATCATTCTTTGAATGAACAAAGACAACGGGGAAAAGTACTGTTAGTAGTAATAAATCTCTACTGGAACCCGGTGGATGTCTCAAACAAGACTTTTCTAAAAACGGTCTCTCATCATATCGAGTACGCTTCCACCATCCAAAGCGCAAGCCACGTAATAGTATGTGGAGACCTGAATCCAAGCCTAGAGCAAAAAACACATGGCAAAAAAACGAAAGAGCCAAACTGCGGGATTTCCTCATGAAAACATAGAACTTTCACAACTTGTCAGCTCTGTCGGAAGGTTTGGAAAACCTGATCTCTATATGGGAAAGAGATAATCAAGGAGCAGAAATCGATTACATCTATGTGTCAAGAAGCCTTTTTATTTTATCAACCTCTTATACAGTGATTCCTATCAGGAACAGTGACCATAATTTACTATTACTTGGTTAGCAGCAATAGGGGAAAACAGACCTAAATTACCGCTGCAAACGGAAGAATGTCACAGCGGAACAAGGCTAAGAATAAGAAAGAGTGATGTTCAACAGCTTATAAAAACCTACGAGAGAAACGCAAGGGACAACACCATACCATTGCACAACATCCAAGCCGAATACACGACTCTACTAGAATGTTACCAGTTAAAAAAGGGACAGAATAAAAGTCAGCAACCAAGTATCCACATTTATGATGCACTGGTCGTAGAAAAAATGAGGGAAATGAGAAGACTAAAATTATTAGCAGCCCAAACAAAATCCAACGAGGATGTGGGAATGGCAAAATTAGTAGCAAGGAAATACTGATGTTGAGAGCTCTGGCTGGAAAAAAAAGCTAAAGATTTCTGGTTGCTGGTAAAAGAAACCAGGACAAATAAGATCGATTTACAACAGAATAGTGTCTCTGAAAAAACCTGTAGCGTACATTTCTCGCTAGTATATCGAAAGACCTCATAACTACCAGTTCTAAAGGAGCCAACTCTTATCCTGTGGGATATTCTCCATGAAATGGATGACATATGTAGGAAATTAGGCTAAGTACATCAAGAGTCCCAGGCCTGGACAGGCTCACCAATTCAATCTCAAAGGAAAACGTGGAAAAGTGGGCCCTCTTTATTCACAAACTAATCAGAAACATCATCACAACTCACGTAATACTGAATTCCTGTGAAACTGCTACAGTGGTACCCATTTTTAAAAAGTGAAAGAAAGAGAACCCAAGAAATTACAGGCCAACTGGATGTAATCGAGAAATACAGGCCTACTGGATGTAATTGTGAAAGGTTTTGCTTCCCCGCTATTGCAATAATTTCAAGAATGGACGGCGAAAGAAGAACGTAACAACACTTTTCAAACTGGGTTTGTTAAAGGGATCAGAATATCGGCAAACATATTACTTTTGAGAGTCTTGAAAGGGAAAATGCGGAAACCTAACCTAGAATGTTCATGGCCTTTGTAGACCTTACTCAGGCATTCAATCATATTGATCGGTAAAAACTATAGGGAAAACTGTGTTACCAAGACTGCCCAAAACCACTCCTGGAACCGATAATGGCCTTGCATTCTGACACCACCATCATAGTACGTTTGAACAAGGTGGGGTAGTTGTCAACAGAAATTCCCACAGCCAGAGGTGTAAAGCAGGAGTGCCCTCTGGCACCTGCCTTGTTCAACTACTTTTTAATTGACATAAAAGATGACGAGTTGTTAGTAAGATCTTTCCCACCTATAGTAGGAGGAGTACGAGTGACGCATTTATCATATCCGGACAACCTGATCCTTATGGATCAGACGGCGGTGGGGCTCCAGCGCCAACTTGAAGCGCTCCACAAGTACGTCATAAAAATAGTTTGGAGATAAATAAAGAAAAACAAAAATTCTGTGCTTCGAGAAGGGAAACAAGAGGAAGGAAAACCTAGTATGGTACGTGGAGGACACAAAGATCGAGCAGGTAGAAAAATGTCAATACCTAGGTGTGGCACTATGTAATAGCAAAGTGGAGATGTCTGCACAAATCTCACTAAGAGGGAAAACAAAAATGTTGGCAATCAAAGCCAGTATTATTGACAAAAAATATGGGCGTTTTTCCATACTCCCTGCTCTAAACTTTTATAAAGGGAAGGTAGTTCCCTCAGTAATTTATGGAGTAGAAGTAATGCCTGAGATACCATCAAAACTGAAAGGCCTCTTCTGGAGGAGAATGCAGGGTTTGCCAAAATCAACACTGATCGCCACAATTCGGACGGAAAGAGGCCTGCTATCATTAGAAGCAGTGACAGATTGGAACTCCTTGGCCCTGTTTAGAAAAATCATCCAACCAAATGGGCCAAGTATCTTTGAAATTATAAACGAAGAATTAAAAGGGGGCAATAGTAAGCTCATGAACAATTGGGTGGCAAGAAACGCTTTTGAAAAAAACAAGGATAAAGGTGAACATATGCAGCACTTATTATTAGACTGCAAAGCCTTGGTGTCGACTAGAACATTCTTCCTGGAAACACATTGGTTGAAAAATCAATCTTTGACCAGAGATGAATGGTGGACACTTTTGTTAAATGGAGAAAAAGCATCAACAGTCATCTCAGTGGTGGCATTTATGAATAAGATCCTGACACGTGAAGAAACCATAACTTTTCAGTAAACCAAGGTTCAATCTAGACAAACTCGAATGAATGAGGAACTTGTTCTGATTATTGACAATGCAGGAATATCGAGTAAGGAAGTCGCTAATCTCTAATCAATGAATGAACTTAAGTCTATATGAATTGCAAATCAAGCTGCATAACCTGGAGGATATTGGAATGTTTTATTCTTTTGTAAAAATGGTAAATTACAATTAAACCAAATAATAAGAAAAAAAAGGATCCAGTGAATTTCCTGAAACAAGAAAAATATCAGCTGTGCTTCTATAATGCAGGCAATGTCTCTGTGGGTACCAATGACAAATGCAATGTATACCATACACATTCCAGACCTCAAAAAAGGGATGGCAGCAGTGATTGATATGTACTGGGTCTGTGGCCAGAAGGCGTTTCTGCACCACCCATCATCATTGAGGGGCTTATGCTCGCTGACCATGCTGCACTCAGCTCTTCTTGTGATCCCTGAAGCACACCTAATTATGAAAGCATGGAGCTGTGTTACCCTGACGCCACCACCAGGGCTTACTGTCTCTGCATCACCACCACACCCCCCCGTTTTACAGTTCTTGCCAGGAAAAAAGGAGAACAAACCTTTGAAAAGAAAAAGGACATCTAACTATCACAAACCCATCTCAATTGCTTCCCGAAATACCTGATCAATATAGACTGTACAATAAGGAAGAGACAATTTTCACCTCTCTGCTAGTACCACGGATACAAGCAGCTGGCAATGCCAAATGGCTGCAAACAGTTAAGTGGGAGCTGATACAACTGGTGAATGATACTGAACAAGGCTTCAATGCGATCAAGGTCGAATCGAGGAAAGAGGAGTTGCCTATCCTGTTAGACCGAGTTGTTTTTTTTGCCTCGGAGGCTTTTTCCCCTTAGGCGGCTGCGGACCAGCGCCCCTGGTAACCAGGGTTTATCCGGAAACCAAGGTGGCGTCGTTCCGCGGTCGGCCGTATTTACACAAAAAAAATATCCGCCTTTCGGGAAGAAAGGAAGACGAGACCACGCCAGCCCGAATCTTCAGGTGAGGAGGCGGAGTCGGGGTCAGATATAGAAATTGACATAGAGGGCCCCGACAGTATTGACACATACGTGGACGCAAACAACATCTTGCATAGGCAACAATCCAGCTTTAAGCCAGCCTATAGCACTGAAACTTCCATGGTTGATCTCCAGACCCACATGCTCAGTATCATGGACAAGGACAGGTCGGGCATGTTGGTGCTACTAAACCTGTCTGTGGCCTTCACCTGTTAGACCATGAACAACATATCTGGTCTCTGGAGCATGTGGGCAGTTTCTCTTCTAAAGCAACCAGATGGGTATTATCCTTCCTTGCGAATCGAAGATCTAAAATTCACTGTGGCAATGGTGGTCATTCCGAGGTTGGAGGTAAGGAATTACCGGCACCAGTAAGGGTGCCAATGCTGGTAATCCCTTACCTCCGTATTCCGAGGTCCCTTTGCTTTTAGCAGGAGTTAAGTACGGGACCCACAAAGGTAATTCAGACATAATTACGGTACCGTAATTTACGGTGCCGTAATTACCTCCTTCCCCATTCCCATTGAGCCCTATGGGGCAGAAATGGGAATGGGGAAGGGCAAAACGTGAATGGGGAATTACCGGTCCCTCCAACCCTGGAATGTACCGGTAATTACTCCATTCACCATGCCGGATTTGGGACGGTTTCGGAGGCAACCATGGAGCTAATTACTCCATGGTTAGCTCCAAACCCGGAATGAGGCCCAATGTGTATTTGTATCTATTGAATTGTATATAGCGCTTTTAGTCAAAGCTCTTTACATAGAACAACAAGTAATACATTACAAACGAGTGAAAACTTTACATGAATCATGAAGCAGAGAACTATATACGGAACAATTTACCATGAAACAGCAGTAATATAAATATAAATTTGCACAGGGCAGGGCAGTGGTCAGATCAGGGAAAATCTGCCAGGCAGGTGACTGGAGTGGGTGGGAATCTAGAGAAGTGTGGAAGGAGGAGTAAGAGGTGATGGAGCAGAGGGGAAGAGGGAGAAGGTTCCAGTGAAGTGGAGCAAGAAGTTGGAAGGAGCAGAAACGGGATTGTGCACAAGGTGTTGGCGGAACAGTAAGTAGGAAGTGATCAGCAGAGTGGAGAGAACGAGAGGAAGAATAGAAGGAGAGGAGGGAGGAGAGGTGGGGGGGCAAGTCCGTGAAGAGAATTAAAGATGAGACAGAGGAAGTTTTACTTGAGTTGAGAGTGAAAGGAGAGCCAACCCAGTGAGGAGAGGGATGAAAAGATAGAGTCCCAGTGGGAGAGAAGACAGAGAGAACAGATGCAGAATGGTAGATGGATCTAAGAGGGGATAGGTGTGAGGAAGGGGGGCCGAAGAGGAGAACAGAGCAGGAGAAAAGCTGAGAAAAGACTAAAGAAGATATTAGAAGTTTAGTGGCATGGAAGGTGAGGAAGGGACACATTTTGCGTATGTTGTATAGGTGGAAGTGACAGGCACGGGAGCTAAGGGATATGTGGTGAGTAAAGGATAGGTTAGTGTTGAGGTGGAGACCAAGAATGCGGGCAGAAGGGGAGATAGGGAGATGAGAGGGAGGAAAGAGAATGGAGGGAGGAGGAGAAGGAGGAGGGAGAGTATTGGCAGGAAAGAATAGAACTTCAGTTTTCTCAGTGTTCAGGGTAAGACAGTGGGAGGACATCCAGGATTCGATGGCCGTGAGGCACGATGATAGTTTATGGTGGATGTCGGGGATGAAAGATGAGAAAGAGAGAAAAAGCTGAGTTTCGTCAGCATAGAAGTGGTGAGATACACCAAAGGAAGAGATGATTGGAGCAAAAAGGGAGGTGTATAAAGAGAAAAAAAGGGGCCAAGAAGAGGAAAGGGCAATGCTTTTTCGACCCTGGCATCTTTAAACTGTGGATTTCCACTGGGGGCCAGTTTGTCTCCTCTACGTTTTAATGTCTTCCTCAGGCTACTCTGCACAGTTCTTGAGTGCATGGAGTGTTTTTTCATGAACAATGCTGATGATACTCAGCTGGTAATGGAACTAAGTGGCAACCATGAGACAGATGCCCACAACCTTGAGACAGTATACAACATCATAGAGACTTGGATGACGTCCAATTGGATGTGTCTGAATGGGAACAAAACAGAGTGGCTGATCTTTGGCTCATGGCAGGCACAAGCCAAACTAGGCAAAGAATATGACAACTTTCAGATCAGGAACTTCACGGTTAAGGTTCAAGAAAAGGTGAAGACCTTGGGCATTACCCTGCAAGAGTCACTTAATGCACAGTCTCACGTCCACAATTTTAAAAAAGGTGTCAATATTACTTGTGACTGCTCAATCACATCAGGCCGTTTGTGAACGAACAAAACAGTGCCACTATTGCTAGGACCATTATTCTATCCAGACTGGACTATGGTAATGCGTTAATGCTTGGAGCAAACAAAGGCTACATCACAAAATGTCAAATTATCCAGAACAGCGCAGTGAGAATCAGGAAGAGAACTAGAAAGGAGCATGTAACATCAGAAGGATAACCCTACATTGCTGAAAATAAAGGAATGGATCACGTTCAAAGCCATATATTGGTCCAATGAAGCATTCACAGGCAATCCCCGGCAGAATCAAGGGGTCAGATTGTCTGCCCGGCCTTCAAACACACCGATGGGCTAGGGAGATCTTTCCCGCTAATGGCAGATCAAGTTTGGAATGGATTATCTAATACCATCAGGTTACTGGGTATCTACTCGGCCTTCCGGAAGACCTTGAAGACAGCCTTGTTTAAATAGCTAACAGAGTTCTCCTGATAATAAAGTACCAAAGCATCTGCTTGTCCTATTTAACTATGTTGTTCACTTGTGTAAATGTGTGCACCCTGATGCCTGTGGGCTTCAGCGCAATAAAAACAAAAAAATACATCTATCTGCTTACTGCCATGCAAGGGGGGTTTGTAAAAAAAGTAGGAGAATACTGCTGCACTTATGTACTCACAAACAATGCTGCAAACTGATCTCTCACGCAGATAATGGAGGCTGTGCACACACTCGGAAAACATATGCAGCCAGAAGCAGGGATTCATAAACGTGACTAGTTTGATGATCTCTTCTCTTGGGCACTGTCGTGGATGGGAGCAGTCGTGAAGATACTAGTGCCAGTTGCGGTGTTCATTCTGGTGATCTTCTGCACTTGCCAGTTGGGAATTTTATGCTGTGCTAAAGCAATCCCTAATAGTGCAATGATGATGGTTTCGATTGGGGTAAGCAGTGTACCTCGCCGTACAAAAGATGGGCAGGTACAAACAGATGGTCCAAGCAAGCCCTGCACGGTGAGGATAGAGCAAAGTATTGGACCAGTGCAGATCTTTAAGTTACAGCGGCCCAAGACCCCCATAACAAAGACCCCACATTTTAGTACACTGACCAGCCCAAGACCCTTGGCCATAAAACTGTACAGTGACCCATCAATTAGGAAGATCAGAGACCCCACCATCAGTTGATATGATTTGTGCTGCAAGGTGCCAGGGGAGAAGGTAACAAATGTATGCTGCGGGTGGGAACGTTGGGGGGTGCAAACGTGTCTGTGATTGGAGCAGGGGTTCACATAGTTCTGCAACGTTTTCACAAGCTCCAAAGTATCTGTATCCGCATCACTCATCTCATTGGTACCAGGTGCACTGTAGGAACTCTGAAATAATGAATTGTGTAACCAAATTGCAATGACCCTTTTTGTACTGGATGATGCAAGAAGAAGATCCCCCATGTGGACAAAGATGGACAGACGATGCTGGGACCAATCTCCTGTGTGTACACGGTCGCAACAACCAGCTACCTGGATTTGTAACCCATGTAATGTACGACACCTATGACGCTGTTTACCTCTAAAATCTATTGCTCATGCTGTATTTGTCAGAGCGCTCCGTCGCAGCAGAGTACTTTCCTGGCACGTATTTGTATGTTTTGTGCGATTAAACCTTGTTCTCCGTGCAAGAGGTGTGCTGGGCCTTTTCCCCTGGTGGGATGTATTTTTTATGGCGTGAGCGTTTAGGGGTTACTCTACACTGGCCTCATTACAGGTGCCCGCAAAGTAATTTGTATATCGTCTACAGTGCACAGGCTTCACTTCACCACCAGGATTACCTATTATTGGCATATCTGTATTTGGAGTCCACGAATAGGGTGCAAAGTCATACAATGCCATTTGGTTTGGTGCCAGGAAAAAAGTAAGTCACTCAGTAATCCATCATAATGCTCAGTAGAATGCCAATCTGATCACATAGCTGAAATATACAATCCGCAAGAACCTAGACATTTGGAGATATCTCCAAAGTTAACCTCTACTATCTCTTGCAAAAGGCTTCATATAAATCAAAACTCCCAATCAAGCTCTATGACATACACATCGATTTATGCAATGGACTCATTTTTGTTAGAATGTGTAATGCAACCTAATAATAACATTGTATTAAACGGTTTAAATGTTTTAAAAGGTTTTCATGAAGTCACATGTCTCTGATTTATAACCTCTAGGGACATTCAGTCTACTTTATGGATTCTATTAGAAAGGTTATTGGTTTATTGAAAATACCATGAAAGATGATTAGTAAAATGTTAAGGGATGAAATAGAATAATTCAGACAACTCTCTCTCTATTTTATGTGGATAAAACAACTTCAGTGGATTTAACTTGTATTAATCAAATTAAACTGAGTATGAAAGGACTTGGTGAAACTCTAAAAATGTAGTGCTGTGAAGGTCTGTTAGCAAAGTGCTCCATATAACTTGTAAATGTGCAGGCTACTGTAAACCAGTGGACTGTTCTTGGCTAGCGCTGGCCTTATCAAAGGATTTTAATAGAATGGGAGACAATGGAACAGAACTTTAACAAGAAATATGGTTTAGATTATTGTAGATTGTTATCGTGGAAATTGAGGGGTTTCCCCAACTTTTTTAATGACAAGGATCTATGTCAGGAACGTATACATTCTAATATATTAACAGTTCAAGTTTGGTTACTAACGCCAATAGTCTTTGATGGGTATGTTGTATTCCAACAATTTGCTAGACCTCCGATAGGTAGACCTTTGGGTGGTCTGATCACGGGCATTAAAAATAGTAGCCTCAATAAATGTGAAATTGTATCGAAATCTCATTATGGAATACTGGCAGTGAAAGCTACTTTAAAGACTTTAGCAATTACAAACACTATATTGAATTTAAATATCTATTTGAAACTGGCAAATACTACTTTAGATATTTTTTTGGGATATGAATATGCACATTTTACAAATGTATATGGAGGATGGGGTAAATCGAAATATTATTATAGCAGGAGATTTCAACTCAGATTGTGAGGTGGCATGGGATTATAAATATTCGACTGTAACTGCATCTCAGATCCACAATTCCAATAAGTATATAAGTACATCAAACTCTACGTCAATGTTCCGGAGGCGGGCCTCTTCCCTGGCCTCGAGGTCTCGCAGGGATGCATCCATGGCCTCCTCCAACTCCCTGCGAGTTGCCTCAAGGCACTCAGCCCGCCCCAATGCCCTGCACATGGAGTTCTCCGCCCTGACCATAGTGAGCCGTGCGCTCTCCGCCCGCCTCCTCTCCGCATCTATTTGCCGGCCCAACTGCTGCCACACGGAAGACACTCCCAGTCCGGAGTCCTCCTACCCCTCGGCCGATGCCTGCCCCTGGGATGTTGATGGCCATGAGCCATGATGCCTCCCAGGCTGAGTCTGCTGCTGCCTCTGCCACCAGGACAGCCTCCGGGCTGATGGAATCCACCGGCGTCGACGTGCATGTGCCCTGCCCGATGATGCCGGCACATCCTCCATCTGCTGGGGTCCAGTTGGTGGGGTGGCCACCCCTGTTGGACCTCCGACTCCCAACTGTGGCAGGGATGGGATTACCACCAGGCTGGCTGCATTGGTTGGGTCAGATCCACAAGGGGCCCTGGTGGCATCTGGGCCAGAAGATGGCATGGAGAACGACCAGCGTGTAGTGTGCACAGAGGAAGAGAGGGCTGCAAGACTGGCCGACACATGGAGGAAACCCCCGACCACGGTCCCTCCCAACTGGGCCACGTTGGCACACAGCTCTTCGTGATGACGTGCATGGTCCCCCCAGGAAGCACGCACGTCATCACAAATGTCACGTGTGCGCAATGCAACACCAATCAGGACGGACTCAATCCGGTCACGGGTCCACACGTCCGCAGGTAGAGGAGTGCCAGATGACATGGACATCCCCCCTACCTGCGGATGGGCCTGGGCATCCCTGCTGGTGCATGGTGATGCAGTCACAGTGTCAGGGACAGAGACATGCACAGACACCTCAGCAGTGACCTGTGCTGCCTCTTGCCCCTGCCCCTGGACTGCACCACTTGCACCAGTGGTAACACCACCACCAGGACCCATGTGCGGCTCTGTAGTGGCCTCCTCCGTACACACCACCAACCTGGATGGCTCTGCACCGTCTTCCGCCGTTGCAAGCCCCTGTTGAGGCTCATCTGCCCCTTCCGCTGCAGCCGTAGGTGCAGACGTGGCACCAGTCCCCTCGCTCCCGGATGATGGAATGTCCTGGGAGGGTGACTGGGCCTGGCGTCGCCGGCCGGTGGAGGCATCCCTGCCGCTTTTCTCCACAGCGCCGTCTCCCCCTTCTTCTTCACTCACCACTGTGTAATGGGAGACATTGAACACAAGCATCAGGGTACTGAACAATAGTCTCCTAGACACAAAGCAATAGCACATGAGTGGCACTGTCAAACGTCACTTCCATCATGTCCCTCCACAACACATGCGTCAGTGCAGGCAACACACATTCAGGAACAGGCATGGCACATGCAACAAACATTTTCATCCATTTCCAAGGCACCGTAGAAACATCCAATGGTGGGCTGAAACTCACATGCATCATGGGACATGCTGATCACATGCACATACATCACCGGAGGGTCATGCATCTGGCCCCGTATAGCCCAAGACACAGTGGATACAAGGATGACTAGACTGTATCAGTGGATGAACACATCACAGACATGTGTCATGCATCCATGGTGTTTACCAGTCACTCACACACTATTCAGACTCACGGACATGTACACCATGCATGTCCATGAGAGCAGCACCCATCTCTCATCCCCCAGACAGGTCCAAGTACAGACACAGGCATGCATACATGTGTCCATTCGACATGCTGCTCCGCATAATGCATTTTGACAAATACACCATCCATGTGGGTTATGCCTGACTGCACTCACATGCAGCACCATCATGTCCCTGCACACACACATCCATACATGACCCATGTCACACATACAACCAAGTAGCTAACTACCACCACACTGCAACATGCACTGTTTTAAACAGGAATGCATGTGCACTTACCGCTCGACTCCAGACGGGACTGTGTCCTGAGGATCTGGTGGTTAAGCACTGGGCGAATGCACTCCAGGACCCTCATCTGCTGGGTGGTAAACTGGCCCCTGTGCCCCACTGCATCTGCTGTGTCTAAGAGGCACTGGGCCTTCTTGAGGGTCCTGGACTTGATGTCCTCCCAGCACTTCTGGACGTGTTTGATGTTGCAGGGTGCCAACCATCCGCGTTGATGGCACCCGCTATGTCCGTCCAGATCCTCCTCCGTCCTTCCTTGTTGGATGGTGTGAAGAGGGCATCATAATGCCCCAGGACTTGCTCCACCAGGATGCCAACTTCATTGGCAGTGAAGCTGGCAGCCCTCTGCCTCTCTGCTGGGGGGTTGCCACTTTGGCAACCCCCGAGGCAGGTGTGGGTGGGTAACTGGGTCCTGGGGGTGGGCTGTGGAGTGATGGAACACCAGTCGGCAGTCTTCTGTTCCAGCAGGGGTGTTCACAGCAACTGGAACCCTGCAGATGGCAGATGTGCAGGCATCAAATGGCAGGGCACGGTGGCAGCAGGCAGGCAGGCAGCAGCAGATGGCTCGTGGGAGGCTGCTCGGGGCTCTGGGGGGCAGTAATTCAGCCTTCTGGGCAGGAGCATGGTCCTTCATGTGTTGTCACGTGGCCAGCTTGATACAGAGTGATTTGGCACGTGAAAAACAGCACGTGTGCGTGAATTCTGAGGAAAGGCCCTTAGCGCGTAACCACGTATGTGACATAACACCCGTGGGCGTTTCCCACAGCACGGGTGCATCCGCACATGCAAAAAAAATCACGTCCGCGTGTGAATGCGTGTAATTCGAGGAAAGGGCCTTAGTGCGTAAGTGATGTTACGCGCGCGTGTGTTGCCTTCAGCACAGGTTAAAGGTGAGCGCGGGCCAGCAGACCACTGTGCATGTTGTTCGTGGAGACAGACGCGTCTGTTTACTCTGCTGGAATCCTACGCGATTACTTCATAGTGTCTGAAGTCCATACCTCTTCTTTTGTCAGGGTGTTGCCTACGCGCAGAAGCATGTGTGTTTTTGATTTTTTTTCCACGCAAGGCAGGCGGTGAGTCGCGTATGCTATTTTTCCCACTTTGGTTCCCCCTGTGCATCGCATACCATTTCGAGGTCATAGTAGCCCGCGTGTTCCACGCGTACGTGTTTTTTGTGTCCCTGGGTGCCACACCGTACTGCTGGAAGTAAAATGCACACATGTGGGCTACTTGGGTCGCGTGCAATTTTTATTTTTTTTATTTTCAATTTCTTGTTCTAATATTTTGTCATTTTGGAATGTATTATTTTTTTAAATTTTGAAGGTGTCTGAGCATTGTGTGACTCGTCATTTTTCCCCAGGCAGACAGCCTTGCAGGAGCACTGGGGTACCTATTCCATCAAGTACCCTGCCCCCTTCTAGCCAATTGCCCAGGACAATTGCCCAGGACAATTGGCAATTGTTGAGTGAACCTCCCATAGCCTATTTTCTATCGGTGCTATGGTTGGGAGGTCACTAAAGGCTAAGGGCGGCAACAAAGCTGGGCATCCTCCCATGGCTGGACAGGGAGGACGGGGAGTCCAGGGTGGCCAGGGAGGCTACAGGGGGGGAAGAGGCAGGGGTTCACCTCTGGGGCAGGATGCCCAGCCACATGCTGGTGCAGACATGCCACCATCCCCTGTGGCCCCTGGTGATGCAGCTGTTGCATCACAACCTGGCACCCATATCACCCAACAGCAAGTTACATCAGCTGTGGACACCTCCACCCGGGCTCTGGGTTAGGCAGCGCATGCTGCGTTGCATGACGAGGACTCCCAGGATGATTTCCATCTTGTCCGGAGGATGGGGTCATGTGTGCCCACTGTAGCTGTGACTGTGGCACACGTATCTGGGCAGTTATAACATCTGCTGCCCCAAGCAGCCGGGTGGTGGTAACTGCATGTGCAGATGCTGCCAACACCACCCTGGCAGTGAGTCAGACCCAAGCCAGACCTTCTGTCCTCATACCAACAACCACTGCCTTGGTCCAGTGCACCAGTGCCAATGCCCCACTGATCAGGGCCACATTGCCCACTCAGGGTCAGTCCTACCGGCCCAAAGGAGGAAGCGTGCTCCTGCACAAGAGGCTGGGACCCCAGACATGGCTCCGGCCTCCGGTACATCAAGGAAGAAGCCTTTCTGCAAGCAGGAACTGGACTTCCTTGTGGACTACGTGTCAGAACATCAACGTGATATGCTTGTGGGCCCACAGTGCCATACAACGCATCACTAGCGTTGGGTTCACTGGCAGCATGTTACAGACGATGTGACAGCCATGGGTTTCCAGGTGCGCCCAGCTCATGACTGCTACAAGCGTTGGAATGACCTCCGGTGCAGTGCAAAACAAAAGTGTGCCTCCAATTATTCCATGTCTCTGGTGGCTTGTGGTGTGCCACCACCAGAGGAGGATGAACTCACTCAGCATGAGAGGATCGCTTCAGAGTTCATCCCGGAAGAACAAATCCATAGTGTGGGAGAGAGGATGGATTATGATGCATCATCTGGTGAGTATTGATGCGTATGACTCAATGACATGTGTGTTTGGCATGTGTGTCCCTACCAGCTACAACTTGGCTCCTTCCTTTCTTCAATCTCCCTCTCTACCTGTGGTGTGCACCAGGTACAGACTATACAAACAGCACCTGGAAGCTCTCGCCTACTGCATTTTCATTTTCTGCTACCACTTCCAGTGCTATGCTTATGACAATCAACTCATTTCCAAGCTGCCCTTGGGCAACTCTTCTCCCTCCCTTATTTCTGATAGCCTCATTGCCATTTTGCAATTGGTGTACTGCAAATGATCTCTATCTAAATGCCAGCAAGACTGACATCCTCCTCATCGGTACACCTTTGCTATCCTTTCCCCTCACTCTCTGGCCAGCCCCACTTGGCCCTCCTCTTACCTCCACCTGCAAGGCCAACAATCTCGGGGTCACCTTTGACTCAACACATTCCTTTTCCACACATGTTTCTGATGTATCTTGAGATAGATTAACTTCTTCACATCCTCTGGGGTACTGTGCCTTTCCTATCGTTCAACTACATGCTCACTGTCTCTCATGCTAGGTTTTACTCAAGGTTGGAGTACTGTGACAGGCTCTTCAAATATTCCACCTGCCACCACACTCCACCCTCTACCACTAATCCAGTACAGGACTGCGAGACTTGTCCTTGGCCTCATGCCCTTGGATCCTACCTTTCCAGCCCCTTGGATCCTACCTTTCCAGCTCTGTAATCCCTTCATTGCCTATCAGTGGATGCACGGATGATACTTCAGAACCTCTGCATTGTTCACAATGATTTCTTGGGTCTGGGTGCGAAATAGCTGCAACAATCCCTCTGCAAATTCCTCCACTCTTGAGTCCTTTGCTCCTCCACCTCACACTCCCTCCAGGTCAGTTGTTGTGAATAGATTAGCTGGGGGCCGATCTGCATGTACGGCTGGGTACTCACTTTGGAACAGCCAACTGGGCATGTTGAAACTTGAGGAGAAACATATCTGCTTCCGGTAGCAACTCAAGACCTTCCTATTTGCTCCTGCATTAGCCCCTCTTCTCCCCAGCTGAACAGTTTCCTCTGTCGACACTGTGCCCTGCACACACTCCGTCCTTCGGGCCCAGGTACCTGCTCACCCTGCCTCCCTGCTTCACTGCCTCCATGCCTCCAATTGCAATGGGTCCTGTGCGTGTACCCATACAGTCCCCCACTCTTCTTCTGCACTCATCAGATTTGCCCTATACAAATTGTCTTGAACTTGCCACTTGCTGGCTGCACTGCCACCTTTTGAATGCCTATTCTATCAGTGTACTTCATTTTCCTTCTTTGGTCTCCTCTGTTTGGCACGTTCCCCTTCTCCCCCTTCCAGGATCTTCAGCCCTTTGTCCCTTCTCCATGCAGTTGCGTGTTCTCAATGTCACTGTGCCCAGAATGATAGTTGTTTTGAATTCCTTGTCTCCCTTGTCCCACTACCTTAGCTTGTTTACGCTCTGAGCCACTTGTGTACGAGTGCAATCTTGATGTGATGTCATATCGTGTCATTTACATCCTTTGTCCTTGGTGCAGTCTGTCTCACTCTGACTGTGCTGATGGCAGTGGGTACCTATGCCCATATGTGCACAATCATGTTCCATGTGCATTCCATGAATGCCCCTACGTGTCCTTGACCACCTGCTCATTGTAGTATGTGTCCAGAATGATCCACGTGTCATCCCATTTGGACAGCCATGTCATGCTCACTGTAGGTCTGTGTGTCATCACGCACGACTTTAGGCTGTCCACATCTGAATCAGGCACATGATTCCTCATGTTACAGGCCCACTGCCTCTTTTTAACTGGTGTTGTCTTCTACATGCATGGGTGTACTATTGATGGTTCCTCATCTGTCCTCCATCATGTCCACTTCTCATCGGCTGTAGTGACATTTGAATGATGAAATGCAATAGACGCATGCCTACACTGACTGACAATGCACAGTTCTGTGTGGAACATGTCATTGCCATGCAGTGCCTCCCTGCTATTGGCCAGAGGGGGGTGTTTCACGGAAACCATGATACATGGTGCATGCCATTTGCACATGATGGCTGCAATTGCCGTTACACTGCCATCATGTTTGGAGATTGTCATCACTACATTTGTGTTGATGTTGTAAGTTGAGGGGCTACACATGCACTGCACCACACACACCCACTCCTGTGCCAAGTTAAGCCCTTCAACATGCAAACACAATGCTGTTGTGTGATGTTGACCTGACATGTATGTACCCATGTCCCTCCTTTCACTGTATGGAAAGGCACTAGTGTAGGTGCCTCCTGCGACACATGTACTGTGCATAGTTGATGGTAGTTGAATGCTGCACATGAACATGCATGTTACATGTATCATGGTGTGTTTGGTTAGATTTAGATTTATAGCTGTGTCTATTTGTGTGTTCACACATTCTTATGCTAGGTGCCATCTCTTTGTTGCCATCTCTCAATTCGGCATTGGATATGTGCCTGCTAGAGGTTGTGTGTGATGCAGGTGATGCGCAACATGCAATACATGTTTTGCCTTCACATTGTGCACACATCCTTTTCTGCTTTTGGGATACCCTTGTATTGCAATGCCACTGGATGCATTTTGGGGTTTGTTTGAGTTCCCTGTGACATGGCTGTTTCATGATTTGGCTGTCAATGTTGTGAACTGTATGTGTGTGGTATGTGCTACTGACATGCGTGTCCTTGTTTCTCTTCTTTAGTTTGCAGATGATGACGCACTGGCAGCAGAGGATGAAGATGTCATCCCAGACACGGTGGTCAGTTCACATGACCAACCACGCACCAGTGGTGGTCGTGGGGAGGCTGCCCATGAGAACCAACAGGTGCTCAGACCATCGTGTCCAGAGCTGACTCTGAGTCAGGCTCTGATGTATCCTCTGACCACTATGTTGAGCCGGATCTGCATCATGACGTGTCGTTGCCGGTAAGTGATCCTGTGTTGGATGATCTTCTGTCCACGACACCTGCAGTAGGGGTCCAGGCAGTGTTGGAATGTCCGCCTGTGGTGGTTACGGGTGCACGGTCACACTCAACACCAGTTGGCCATGTTCCTGGGGCATCAGGTCAACGGAGGCATGCAGTCCTGCAGCCACAGCCGGCACCAACCCAGCAAGGACCACAGCTCCTTGGGCCCAGCAGTTGTGGTGTCCAGCAACGTGGTGGCCGTGTGCCACCGGGGTCAACTGAGTCGGAGCGTTCCATGATTGCCATAGCACAGCAACAGGGGGGAGCAGTTGAGATGATTGCTCAAGGTATGGAAATTGTGGCCCATTCCATCCTCCCCTCTGTAAGGCAAATGGGGGTCCAGGTGCCGCTCACTCAGGCTGGGCATGGCGGCGTCTGACAGGGCGCGCCGGGCTGAAATGGTGGCTATGCGTCCAGCACTTAATGCTCAAGCAGAAGCACACCGTGAGGCCCTAAAGGTGGAACACCAATCCATCTGATCTACTCTGGCTGCGCTCATGATGGACGAGAGTAGGCGGGCAGAAGACAGGATGGTGCAGCTTGAAAGAACCATCTCAGCTGAACTCCATGCAAACCGGGAGTCGCTCCATTTGTCATGTGAGGCCATGCAGGCAGAACTCCATCTCACAGGTCCGTCCTTGCAGGAGGAAGCACGTGTGACACGTGAGGTAATGCATGCTGACCTCAGTCTCATTGCCAGCCAGGACCTGGTTTACCAGACCGGCATGCTTGCTGCCATTGAGGGGCAAGGCACGGCTACGCGTGTTGAGTCAACTGAGCCATGTCCACCTTCTGATTTCCATCCAGAGGGTGACGATGACAACCTATCTCTTTATCTATCTATATTTTGAGGTGTCAGGGGATGGGTGTGGTTTAACACACAGGGGGGTCCTTGAGTGCAATGTTCACATTTTCTGTGTATAGGACACTGGGACTCACTTCATTTCACATGCATGTATTCGATGCATGTCCCTAGTGACAAATACACTTAGGCAACGCCCCCTCCCCAACTACATTGACACCATGCACACATGTGCACCCAGATTGCCTTCTCAGGCATGCTGTGTCACGGCAATCCATGTTCACTTCCGAGTCCTTGATCATGTACAAGCATGACAGGGTACTATTTGTTTGAATGCCCTTTTTCAAATGATGCTCAAGGGATTTCCCCAATGCAATGCACAATCACTGTGCTGTCCAGTGAGCGGTGTTTGAAATGCCAATTTTCAATTGTCCAATGTGCATGGCAACAGGTATTCTGACTTGTGTTGCTTGCACCACTGGTGGCATGCATTTGTGCCACCGTTTTCATGGTGTGAGGTTTTGCTCAGTCATTTCTTCAGATTCCACGTCAGGTGTAATTGTCTGGTGCCTATTTACATTTCTCTCATGGCACTTCATGACTATTGTGTCATGTGTTGTGCATATGGTTTGATGTTTTGCCGTTGCATACCATGGTATGGTGTGGCAGACGGAGTTCAGGGGTGTTGGGAGGGTTTAGGTGGCATACCAGTACTTTCATGCCCTGTTTAGCAGGGGGAGAGCACCATGCATATGTTCCCTTTGTTCAAATGGGATTGGTTGTGTTTAGTTAGCTAGGGATGCAAACAATGTGGCACTTCTGTGGACACATTCGCAGGGTGGTAAGGCAGTGACAGTTAACTGTCCCTTTCTCATCATTGATTGTGACCTGGTATATGCCAGGACTGTGTGCACTCCGCAGGGGTTGGAGTTTAGGTGAAAAATGTGGCCACAAACTGGGTACGGGCTGCCTCGCCACATGCCCTTTCCCCTCCCATGCGCAGCGGCCGTGCGTGTGGTTGGGGATGTGGGGTCACCACCATGTCCACCGGTATGCCATGCTGTGTTGCAAAGTTTTGCAGGACACATGCTGCCACAATGTTCCTGCACACTACTGGCGGTGCACATAGTAGCTGTCCACCGGAGCGGTCAAGGGATCGGAAGCGTGACTTGAGCACTCCGAATGTGCGCTCCACTATTGCCCTGTTTGCAATATGGGCGGCGTTGTATCTTACCTGGGGTGGTGTGGTGGGGTTCCGGATTGGCGTCATCCTGTAGGTGCTCAGAGGGTAGGCACTGTCCCCTGGTAAGGTGATAATGGTTGTCATTAGTTGGGCTTGTGTATTTGTCTGTGTGTGACATGCATACATGTGCATAGGCATTTGTACTCACCTAGGAGCCATGTGTCGCCATGCTGCCCAGCTTCCAGGGCCAGGCTCAGGGCAGACATTCTGAATATGAAACTATCATGGGTGGACCCGGGAAAGTTTGCATATACGGAGGTGATGATTCCCTTGGCATCGCATACCACCTGCACGTTGATGGAATGGCAGTGCTTGCGGTTTTGATAGATGTGCTCAGTGCCCTAGGTGGACGTAGTGCCACATGGGTGCAATCTATGGCACCGAGCACTTTGGGGAAGTGTGCCACCCTGTAGAAGTCAAGGACCACGGCCTGCCTTTCTGGAGGTATGGGCATGTATATCTGCCTGCGGACTGAGGGGCGCACAGTGATGATTGCCAATACCTGGTGTAGGCAGCGTGACTGCGTGGGCTGTGAGACAGCCCCCACTATGGCAGTTATCCACTGAAATGACCCAGTGGCCAAAACATACAGTACATTGAGCACCTTCTCCAAGGGGCTCAATGCTTGGGAGCACAGGGTGGGTGATGTGAGTTCATCCTCCCACTCCCTGACCAGCTCTAGGATAGTATGAGGTGGAAACCTATACCTGCCATAGACCTGGTCATCAGGCATCCCAAAAAGGCTGGTCCTGTGCAAAAAAATGCTGGGACTTACTATTCTTCTCCTCCTGCGGTGTCCCATGATCACTGCTGTGGGGAACAGGACATTCATCGTAGCTGTATATGCTTGTTTGTTGTTTGCATGCACTTTTATGCTGCGCGGGGGCGCTTCCGCCTGCTTTCGCGTGGCGGATGTAATTGTGCGTGTGTTTTGATGTGTGCAGGTGTTCGCTATTCGATTCCATGAATACATGTAGTTCTCGTGCGTGTGGGCGTTCCGTGTACTTCCCAGCAGTAGTTCCACAGTTAAACCCTTATTTTCATGCGTTGTTCCCCATTCTGCGTGTTCCGCCCTGTGTTCCGCCCCCTTTTTGGTGTGTGCACTAACATTGTGCACGTCGCGCACGGCGTTTGGGATATTGCAGTGATGTGTGCGCCCGTGTGCGCCCGTGTGCACCATGTGTGGATTTGGCACACACCCCCGGAAAAACACGCGCAGGGCGTGAATCGCACCCATGTAATTTGAACGCGTCCGCTGGCTTTTTCACGCATGTGCCAGCTTGCGCCACTAATTTCGGCGCACATTGATTCCATGAATTACCCCCATAATATCTGACCAATTTCTTGCTTGTATTGCTAACAATATCATGCAGGAAGCAGTCATATCAAATATGTATAGAGAAAAGGGTCACCAGTATGAGTCATTGGTGCAAAGTAAGAAAATAAATGTAAAAGCAACCATAAGGCAAATTAAAAAATGTAATCTTTCCTGGTCAGAGAGGTTTGAAAAAACACAACAATTACGCCAACAACATTACAAGTGACAGAAAGCTTTCCACCACATGCTTTGGCAGAAGGAAGGGGAAGCCATTTTGAGTTGTTATGCAGTATCACTCGATTGTAACAAATACTATGAACAGAACGAAGCAAATAATTAATTAGATGATGGCACGTTCTGTTACAGAGGGATGTATCCCATTAACATAGTAAACCAAAAGATTAGAGCTGTGAAGTCCTCTTTTTTAGGGGGCTGTGTGGCAGAGGACAAATTGTAAACGTATATATAGAAAAAGCCACAAAAACAGCTACCCGCCTACACACGTACTAGGTGTGTCTAGATGCAAAACGTGCTATCTTTCATATCAAACCATTTATGCAGACAGAAAAAATAGAGATATACATATTTTAATTTATAGATACAAAACACTCAATTATTTTTTAAAAAGACAAAAAATGCATTCTTTAAATATCACATCGCATAAAAGAACATTCAGTGAAAACCATTTCTTTGTTTTAATGATGGCGTGAGGTTAGTAAGGGTGTGAAATGAACATATTCCTGTTTCATATATCCTCAACTCGTAATGAACTTGTCCTTGACTTTGTCGACACAAAGAAATGTGTTTCTGGGTCCTGACAACAATGATTGAAAACCAGTCTATAGCCAAATTAATGTGCTGTAAGATGTGTGTTGGACCCGTCTTCAGGACATTGTCTGATGACACCAGAGAGTGGGTATCGAAAGGAGGCTCATTAGTTGATGGCCTTCACTTATGACAATCTAAAAACCAAAACGAGAAACCGTGTTGGTAACATAATAAAAAGCAAAAAGGGAGTGTTTTATCTCTATTGGTGTGCACTAGCAACAGTTTCCACTAACCTGTTTATTTCTTAACAGACGTGTGTGGCAGAATGGGATTGGGGGCGATTGTCGATTGCCCAAACTGTGGATCCTCACAGTCGTCACTGAAACAATGAACAAGCCATACATGCTTCTATTAGCAATTGTTCCCTAACACAAATTAATTTGTTACGCCAAAAAAAAATCTTTTGCAGTCATTACTCAATTACATCATTGCAGAGGGGAACCCTCTGTCTCTTTTTTGAAACACCAACAGTGTAACCCTACATTGTTGTTCATCATTCACTCTCGTGAGGCCCGTCAACGCAGATTCCAGGCATATTGTTATTTAATGCTTTGTTCTTTCAGTTCAAGACCAAATGTGTTTTTTACAAATGTATCAAAGTTATTTTTAAGATATCTCATTGTACGTCCAAACCACTTGTAATCAAATTCTTAAATGGGTACCTGCAAGTGAGAGAAAACTCCCTCTCACGTTTTCTTAAACAACCATGGATGCGGCTTTTACATGTGTTGGCACGGTATTGGACGATTTTAGCAGTTGTCCAATCTGTAGATGTAATTGCTTCGAGTTAGTGACCTTAGACTAGCATTATCATCCCTACGCGTTATTAGATTGCATGTTATTTATAGCGCCAACGTTTGTGCGCTTACCTTAGCAGTTTCTAGTATCCTTCGCTCTCTGTTTTCCACACTATGTACTCCTCGCGGCAGCCTCAACTTGTGGGCGCCAGATATAACTTTACTTTCATGCCAAACAACTAGACCGCATGCTGTGAAAAAGCAATGTACTTTGCGGCCGGGATCTTGAAATCAAAAATGGCGTCCGCAAATTGGATAACAAAACTGTGATCCCGTATCTCCAAGACAACAAAATATTGGCATAATTATTTTTATTACCCAGAATTTTTTAACAGATATATGTCTAAGTGTGTACCAAAAATATATATTTTTATTGATAAATAATTGCCAATTTTGAAGTGCAACCAAAGTGAAACCAAAAGAAGTGAAATTCCCCTTGTTCCACTGAAACGGGAGTAAAAGAGATTTTCTGAACATATTGAGATCTGATGTTATTAAAGTGGCATTGGCCATATTTTTAAATATATATCAGAGGAGGAAAGGATATAAATATATGGATTGAAGTGGCCATTGGATTCACAGGGTGCGTCAAGACTGAATCTTGTTGGACTAGACATACAGGTCAGTCAAGCATGTTTGATTGTGCTTGCATCATATATTACAAAGGCATTTGGAGTGCACTTACAACATCATTCTTGGTCATGCTGATGAAGCTAGTCCCTGGGGTCTGGTGGCAGGGCCTTAACGATATTGTGAAATTGAAAGGTTATTTGTGAAAAAACAGACTCCATTCAATCCCGATATTGAGGCCAGCCTGAACTGTGTTGAGATCGTAAATCCATTTTTGCTCCATTTGTCTTAACTTACGATCTCGGTCACCTCCCCGAGAGTGGACTGGCACTGTTTGAATTATAAACCACTCTATATCTTCTTCAGTGTGTTTAGCCTTGACAAAATGGGCTACTAAAGGTTTTTCAGGCACTGAGTTTTTGATACACGATTCTCTGCTTAATGGGTCTCTTTGTCTTGCCGATGTATAATAGCCCACATGAGCATGTGACAGCATAAATTGCCCATGGAGTTTTGCAATTTGTGAAGTTTTTTAGATGCCAGATGTGGTCATTCAGGTTAACCGTTTTCAGATTTTTAGTCAAGCGGCACACTGAGCAGTTCCCACATTCACAGGGTAATTCATAGAATTTCGCACAAAAGTGGCGCACGCGGCTGGTGCACAGTGTGCGCTTGCGAATGTCTGCACCAGCCGCGTGCGCTAAAATCGATTTCCGCGCACAGCGTATTCATGGATTTTAGCCTCCAAAACCAGCCGTGGCGCAGAGTGGCGCAGCGACCCTGCAGCAGCGCCAGTTACGCCCCCAAGAACGCCCTTGCGCAAGGAAAAGCCATCAAAATTCCCAATTCGGCGCAAAGGGCTGCGCTAACCCTGGACAAGTATACAGGGCTGCCAAACAGCAGACGCCGAGCGGGGAACGTGTATTACTTGGGTGCGCGGGAAGTTCCACACGCGATTTCAGCAGGTTACATGTATTTCTGGGGCGCGGGGAAGTTTAACACGCAATTTCAGCAGGGTACGTGTATTATTGGGGTGCGCGGGAAGTCCAACACGCGATTTCAGCAGGGTACATGTATTTCTGGGGTGCATGGAAGTTTAACACGCAATTTCAGTAGGGTACCTGTATTACTGGGGTGTGCGGGAAGTTCCACACGGGATTTCAGCAGGGTACGTGTATTTCTGGGGTGCGGGGAAAGTTCCACACGCAATTTCAGCAGGGTACGTGTATTTCTGAGCTGCGGGGAAGTTTAAGATGCGATTTCAGCAGGGTACGTGTATTACTGGGGTGCGCGGGAAGTCCCACATGCGATTTCAGCAGGGTACGTGTATTTCTGGGGTGCAGGGAAGTTTAACACGTAATTTCAGCAGGGTACGTGTATTACTGGAGTGCGCGGGTAGTTCCACAAGCAAATTCAGCAGGGTATGTGTATTTTTGGGGTGCAGGGAAGTTTAACACGCAATTTCGGCAGGGTACGTGTATTACTGGGGTGCACGGGAAGTCCCACACGCGATTTCAGCATGGTACATGTATTTCTGGGGTGCGGGGAAGTTTAACACGCAATTTCAGCAGGGTGCGTGTGTTACTGGGTGCGCGGAAAGTTCCACACGCGATTTCAGCAGGGTACGTGTATTTCTGGGGTGCGGGGAAGTTTAACACGCGATTTCAGCAGGGTACGTGTATTACTGGGGTGCGCAGGAAGTCCCACACGCGATTTCAGCAGGGTACGTGTATTTCTGGGGTGCGGGGAAGTTTAACACGCGATTTCAGCAGGGTACATGTATTACTGGGGTGCGCGGGAAGTTCCACAGGCGATTTCAGCAGGGTACGTGTATTTCTGGGGTGCGGGGAAGTTTAACACGCGATTTCAGCAGGGTACGTGTATTACTGGGGTGCGCGGGAAGTCCCACACATTATTTCAGCAGGGCACGTGTATTTCTGGGGTGCGGGGAAGTTTAACACGCGATTTCAGCAGGGTACGTGTATTACTGGGGTGCGCCGGAAGTTCCACACGTAATTTCTGCAGGGTACGTGTATTTTTGGGGTGCAGGGAAGTTTAACACGTGATTTCAGCAGGCTACATGTATTACTGGGGTGCGCGGGAAGTCCCACACGCGTTTTCAGCAGGGTACGTGTATTTCTGGGGTGCGGGGAAGTTTAACACGCAATCTCAGCAGTGTACGTGTATTATTGGGGTGCGCTGAAAGGTCCACACGCGAGTGGGGTATGTGTATATCGGGGGAGCAGGGGGGTGCAGGGGAGTCCTACACAGTGTGGCAGTGTGGGTCCTCCCAGGTGTTCCCTCTACACCCTCCACGGCCCCTGCAGGCAGACCACACCACAGGGGACTACCCTGCACCCCTGGTCATGTCCCGCAGGCAGCCCATCCACCATGGGCATGCCCCCCCAGCCAAGCCACATGTCACCTTGCACTAGTGATCACCAACGCATTACCCCCTTGGACCCCCACCCCCCAGCAGTGCAGGGCACCTGCCAGCAGGCCCCCACTCATGTCCCCTTGCACCCCCACCCCCCAGAAGTGCAGGGCACCTGCCAGCAGGCCCCCACTCATGTCCCACTCATGTCCTACTCATGTACCCTTGCACCCCCACCCCCCAGCACTGAGGGGGACCTGCCAGCATGCACCCACACATGTCCCCTGCACCCCCACGCCCCAGCAGTGTGGGGCACCTGCCAGCAGGCCCCCACACATGTCCCCTGCACCCCCACCCCCCAGCAGTGCGGGGCACCTGCCAGCAGGCCCAGACACATGTCCCCCAGCCAACATGTCATCACAATCTCCAGCCTCCACATACCAAAGACCCACCCAAGTATTGCATCCACCCACATAGAAATGCCAATTACATGATACAACCCCAATGGCAAGTATGTATGAAACCAATGAGATAATACCACACATTGAAGTATGAAGAAAAAATGTATTAAAAGCAACATGAATGGAATTAAAATCAAACAAACAACAATGGGAATAAAAAAAGAAAAGCTGCATGTCCGTAAAATAATGAAAAACAAGAAATCATAGTCCAAAGGAAAGGTGTCCAAAGTCACAGTCCAACAAAGCAAATCCAAGGGAAAAACAAAACCATTGCTCCATGGGGAAATCCAAAAAAAAGAGAGGAATCCAATATTGAACTATATACAGATGAACAATCCAGGGTCCATGATCCCAACTGACGAAATGAAACCTATCAAAAATACTACATAATGAAAAACTATATACAGAAACGTGCTGCATTGTCCAAGCGCAACTAAAATAAAGAAAAAACCAAAGGAAACCTAACACCATCTAACTATTTACAAGTGCAGCGGGCAAGTCCAACGGCTCACATGTTGATGTCCCGGGCCAGGGCATCATTGAACTCCTGCTCGATGTCCCGGAGGCGGTCCTCTTCCATGGCCCTGAGGGTTCGCAAGGACAATGACATCTGGAACTCCAGGTCCCTGCGAATGGCCTCGAGGCACTCGGCCCGCCTCAGGGCCCTACGCATGGAGTTCTCCGCCCTGACCATAGTGAGCCGTGCCTCTTCTGCCCGCTGCCGCTCCGCATCTATCGCATGACCCAACCACTGCCACACGGAAGACACTTCCCGTGCAGGGTCCTCCTGCCATCCGGCCGATGCCTGCCCCTCCGATGAAGGCCCCGAGCCATCATGGCTCCCACCTTGTTGCTGCTGCTGCTGTGCCGCTGCCTGGGCCCTGGCTCCTGCTGCCTGCACATGCTCCTCCAGCTGGGGTGCAGTTGTTGAGGTGGCCACCCCTGCTGGGCGTCAGACTCCCGACTGTGGCAGGGATGTGTCCTCCACCAGCCTGGCCGCAGGGTCAGAGGCAGCTCCACAGGGCACCCAGGTGACACATGGGTGGGAAGATGGCACCGAGGACGACTGGCGCATAGGGGGTTCAGTTGAGGAGGGGGTCGGAACAAGGTCCAGAAAACGGAGGAATCCGGCCCTGGTGAGCTGTCCCAGTGGGTCAACGCGGTCAACGAGCCATGCGAGAAGACGTGCAGTCTCCTCATGAAAAGACTGCAGGTCAGCTCGCATGGCACGTTGACGCAACGCCACCCCACCCAGGACAGGCTCAACCCGGTGCCGGATAGCCACATCCACAGGGAGAGGAAGGCCAGTTGGTGTAAGCCAATCCCCTCCCTGAGAACGGTTCTGGACGTAGGTATCCCTGCTGGTGCAAGATGATGCAGTCACAGGATAGGGGACAGGATTACACACAGGCACCTCCGCGGCGGCCTGTGCTGCCCCCTGTCCCTGCCCCTGCACTGCACCACTAGCACCAGTGGAATCCCCACCTCCAGACCTGTCTCTGTCCCTTGCACGGCCTCCTCCTCCACCAAAACACCCTAACTACCTGGATGGCTCCGTGCCATCTTCGTCCGTCGGGCCCTGTGGGGTCTCAGCTGCCCCTTCGGCTGCCGAGGAGTCCAACTCCAACCTCCTCCTCTTGGGCCTCCCCTCGGCAGCTGCGACCTGGGACGCGGCACCGGACTCCTCACTCCCCGACGAGATGACAACCTGGGAGGGGAGCCGGGAATTGCGTCTCCAGCTGGCGGTGCGATCCCTGCCGCTGTGCTCCACAGCACCTTCTCTGCCCTCTTCATCAGTTGACGCTGCAGACAGGGAGAGATAGGAGACAGGCATCAGGGCACTGTACAATGGACTAATACACACATGACAGTTGCACATGAGCGGCATTGTCAAACTTAAGACATGGCATCACAATCCCCAACACACATGTCATTGCAACTCACACACATGAGCTATTCCCAGCCATATTGCAACAGCCAGCATCATCCATACACATACAACAGCATGAGCAGACAAAGGTGAGCCAGACATCACATGAAACACAGAGAGTGCACTAGACATGCACACACGCCACCACACTTACATGCATGTGTACACCTCCGCCAACTGTTGCAGTGATGAGATTGGCATCCATGTCACATCTGGCAATCAGTCTTCTACATATCAATCTTACATGCATCCATGTTGCATCACTGTTGCACCCATGTCAAATACACACACATGCACATGTACACGGTGCTGATACATGCAGCTGGAACCAACATCCATGTGTGACACCACAACCATGCCAACTTACATACACAGTAATCCAAATATGTGTGCTCACGCATCTGCATTTGGCCTGCATGCTTACCCAAACATACACCATCCATGTGCACACTACTGGTACTCCACCATTCGCACAGCTTCCAATCAGTATGCATGTACACTTACCGCTCGACTCCAGACGGGTCTACCTCTCAAGGACCTGGACGTGGAGCGCTGGGCATATGCGTTCCAGGAGCCTCATCTGATGTTCCGACAGGTGGCCCCGGCGCCCCTTAGCATCTGCTGCCTTCAAGAGGCGCCGGGCCTTGTTGAGGGTCCTGGACCTGAAGTCCTCCCAGCGCTTCTTGACACGTTGGAAGTCGCGGACTGCCACCCCCTCCGCGTTGATGGCAGTCACGATATCCATCCAGATCCGAGTCCCTCCTTCCTTGTCGGCGTGTGAACTTCCGAAGAGGGCATCATACTGTCCCAGGACTTGCTCCACCAGGACACCAACTTCGGTGGCAGTGAACTGGTGTCCCTCGGCCTCTCTGGCTGGGGGTTGCCAGTGGTGCCAGATGGTGTAGTGCCTGACATGGCAACCCCAGAGGCAGGTGTGGGTGGGCAACTGGGTCCTGGGGCTGGGCTGTGGAGAGATGGAATAGCAGTCGGGAGTCTTTGGTTCCAGCAGGGGTGGTCACAGCAACAGCACCCCTGGCTGACGTGCAGGCAGCAAAAGGCAGGGCACGTGGGCAGCAGGCAATTAGGCAGCAGCAGATGGCAGGTGGGAGCGTGCTCGGGGCTCTGGAGGGCAGTAATTCGGCCTTCTGGGCAGGAGCGTGGTCTTCCGTGTGTGAACGCGTGGCCAGCTTGATACGGAGTGATTTGGCACGTGAAAATCTTGCACGTCAGCATGTAATTCGAGAAACGGCCCTTAGCGCGTAAGCGCGTCAGCGCACGTACGCGATTTCATTGGACCAAAGGCCCTTAGCGCGTAGGCGTGTCTGTGACGTGACACACACAGGTGTTTCCCTCATAGCACGTGATGACAGAGCACACGTGGAAAAGCTGCACGTCCGAGTATCATCGCGTGTAATTGGAGGAAAGGACGCGTACATGCGCAAGGGACGTGTATGTGTGGGCCGGTTTAAAAGGTACGTGTAGAACGCCATTTTCTTGTACGTGCTTTTCGTGGAGAGCGAGTGGGTGAATTCTGTACTTCTTGTCGGTTCACACGCGATTATTTCACAGCGTTTCAAGTTTGTACTCTCTGTTACCTCTGACAGCTTTCATTTTTCTACTTTTTTTGGGCCTGTTTCCTCAAACAGTGTTCACTTCTCCTTTTGTCCTGTCTCCTCAGACAGCGTACAATTCTTCTTTTGGCGGGGGTGTTGCCAACGCGCACACGTGCATATTTTTCACGTTCTTATTCCAGGCAGACGGTGAGTTCCGCACGTACTTAGCAACTATGCTTGCCCCGTGTGTCGCACTCCCCTTCAGAGGTCATTGTAGGCTGCGTGTATTCCGCGTACGCTTATTTTTGTGTTTCTGGGTGCCACAGCGTAGTGTGGGTTCATTTTTCCACGCACGTGGTCTACGAGGGGTTGCGTGCACGTTTATTTTTGTTTTTGGGCTGCCTGTGCGTTGCGTGACCTGTCATCTTCCCCCAGGGGTCACAGACAGCCTTGTTAGAGCACTAGGGTACAAATTCCATCTAGTACCCTACCCCGTTGACCCCCAATTGCCCAGGACAATAGGTTACTGCTCCTCCCATATGCACAACAACATCAGTGCCATGGTTGGGAGGCGACCAAGCGGTAAGGAGGCAAAGGTGGCCGACCTTAAAAAGGTGGACATGGTGGGCGCGGTAGGGGACGGGGCCAGGATTTGCAGGGTGCCCCTAGAACCCCATGTGTGGAGGACCAATCAGGGACAAGCATGCTCCCCCCCCCCATGGTTGAGGGAAACGTGGCTGAGACCATCCCAGCTCAGCCAATGTTGGACCAGCCCATTGTGGCACCTGACCTGGCACAGGATGACTCCCTGGCTGACTTCCAGGTCAGCAAGTCTAGGCCATGTGTGGCGGTACAAGTTGTCACCAAGGCACATGGATCTGGGGCAGCTATGTCATCTGCTGCCCCAAGTATGCAGGGTGGTGAGGCTGCAGGGGCAGCTGCGGCTCCATCTGCCCCAGCTCTGACTCTCCCAGCCAGGACAGTGTCGCTCACGGTCCATCATACTGATGTTCCCCCTGCCAACATCACCCTTCAGACAATGCCTGCACCAAGTCCTATGGTCAATGTGCATTCACACACTCCAACAACCCAGTCCACCGGTGATTCTGCCCCTACTGACCAGAGCGGCGTTAGCCACTCTGGCTCTGCTCCACCTTCTAAAAGAGGAAGAAGGGTGCTCTGGCACGACAGGCTGAGACCCCAGGCACGGCTACACATTCCGGCACGTCAAAGAAGCCTTGCTTTAATGACACAGAGCTTAATGCACTTGTGAGCTATGTGCCGCAACATAGCCACGAAATGGTGGTGACTGCAGGGTCCAAGATCACACCTGGTCAACGTAAGGCACACTGGCAGACCATGGACAACCACATAAGTGCCCTTGGATTTGTGAGGCGCTCAGCTGATGATTGCTACAAGCGGTGGAATGACCCGAAACGCAGAGCAAAGGACAAGCTGGCCTCAAATCATGCCGCTACTCTGGTGACTGGCGGTGGGTCTCCACAAGAGGACAACAAACTCACTGAACATGAGTCTGTTGCTGGGACCTTCGTCACAGAGGAACAGATCCGAGGTGTGGGAGAACTACCTGATCACGAAGCATTGTCCGGTGGGTGCCCATGCTTGTGTGTGTAGTGCATGTGTATGTATTTTGGGTGCCGGGTTCTGATTGAGTGCCAGGTGAGGGTGTGTACTCCAGAGTGTTATGTGTCACCCATTTCCTTCCTCACATGGGATCACGTGCCTTGTATTTGGCTATGACTGCATCCCTTCTGCCCACAGTATCCTATTAGGTCCACAATTGTGCAGTTGACCTTGTACTGCCATCTTGCAACTACATTGGTCAGAATTTGTAAGTATGCCTTCAGGATAATATTTTCCACTCTCCCCTTTTTTGCTAGACATTTATCAACCAAATGGTGACATATGTGATATGCTTCGGTCATTGTTTACTGGCCACACTGGGGCAATGCTTTACCTGGTTATGTACACAATGAGACCATTCAGGCTGCGAAGTCATCAGTTTGAATTAAGGGCCAGTTCTTCACTATACAACGGCGAAGGTCATTGCTAATTGGGGAATAGGTAGAGACACATGTGATTTTGTCCTCTTGGACTCTACATTGTTTCTCCAGGCACTGATCTCTGTTGATATTACGTGCCCTTTTCATCGATCGTCGGATGATGTGTGGTGGATATCCCCGTTCTTTAAGTTTTGACGGCAAGTTTTTACTGTTGCTATCAAAATCTTCTCTTGTTGAGCAGTTTCATCTAATACACAAAAACTGACCAAAAGGAAGATTTTCTCGCAATGATTGTGGATTGATGGCGTCCTTATGTATTATGGGGAGACAGTACAGGGCTGGAATAGTGGGATGACTGTTAATAAGAAAAGCCTTTTCACCCTCATCTATCCAGCCTTCATTTAATGTGTGTAACAAAAGACTGTTAATTTCATTGCGTATGGTGTTGGTTGGATTCCCCGGAAGCTGCCTATAGAATTTTCCATTTGCCAGCTCTTTATTGACTTCAGTTTTGTATTGCTGAGTGTCCCATAATAATACTCCTCTGCCTTTGTCCGCCGGTTTGATGATGAATAAATCGTTAGTTTCCAAACCGGTGACAGCTAGTTCTTCTTCTTTGGAGAGATTGTCGATCCATCAGTTTTTAGTTTTGACAAGTGTTTTCATCTCTTGAAGCACTTTGTTCTCAAAACTAATGATCTCAGGTGAGACCATCGATGACAGCGGAACAAAGGAGGATGGTGGTTTAAGGCCTGTGGCACTTGATGTGTTTTGGATTGTAGGGTCTTTATCACGAAAGAAATACTTTAGTCTTACAATGCGAAAAAAGTTACGCATCTCAATTTCAGTTTGAAACAAGTTAGCACTGTGAGTAGGCACGAAAGATAGGCCTTTAATTAACAGGCTGATTTCAATTGGAGTGAGATTGTGTTTGCTTAGGTTAAAGATCGGAATCCCCAATCATTGTTGTCAGGACCCAGAAACACATTTCTTTGTGTCAACAAAGTCAAGGACAAGTTCATTACGAGTTGAGGATATATGAAACATATGTTCATTTCACACACTTACTAACCTCACAACATCATTAAAACATGATAGTTGTGTTCAGTTCAAAGAAATGGTTTTCACTGAATGTTCTTTTATGTGATGTGATATGTAAATAATGCATTTTTTGTCTTTTTTTAAAAATTTTGAGTGTTTTGTATCTATAAATTAAAATATGTATATCTCTATTTTTTTCTGTCTGCATAAATTGTTTGATACGAAAGATGGCACGTTTTGCAACTAGGCACACCTAGTACGTGTGTAGGCGAGTAGCTGTTTTTGTGGCTTTTTCTATATATACATTCCCATAAACACAGGACAGACCGCACACCAGGACACAGGATTGATGGTAAAGCACCCCTCTGAGTGCATTTAGAGTAATGAATGTGTGTAATGCAAAAGAAGTTACTAAGGGAAATTTGATTAAACTGTCTTCCCTGCCTAGCATAAACCAAACTTTACTATACTGTGGAACTACAGGGTTTGGAATATGTTCAGAGTCATTGGATAACAAACATGGATTGATTTAAACGTATCATTCTTTTGTATTGTATTCACCTCACCAGACCCTTTTTGTATCTTTTCTTTTCTTTGAAACCCTCAACGTCCTCCCCTTCCCCAAACCAATATGTCTGTCATAATGGTGTAACTGTATGTTTACTGATGATTTATTGTCAAATTAATGAAGAGAACCAATCATGCCCAGATTTGAAAAAGGCACTCAGCCGAATCACGTGTAATCAGAAGGGCACGCACTTTGGATAATTAAATGGTGAAACCTTAAAACTGATCTTTGTCACCTGTCTTTAATGAGTATACGTACAAAGGTTTGAATTATCAGTATTTGGTTTTTCACTGATATACTCTAATAAGACGTGACAGGAACTACAAATAACACATATATGGGTCTCCGGACAAGTTGGTTTCAGGAAAAAACCTTTAAAAACCTGAATTTGTTGTAAATATTGGCCAGCCACCACAAGGAAATGCATACAGTGTTAGTGGGGAGAGTTAATTAGGTAGCCGAATCCAAGACTCTGGAGCCATTGCAGGTCATATTCCAGCTTTTGCACCAGACGATACATCAATCCTAGACAAATCACATTACCTCACGTTATAGTTACTGTGCTGCCTTTTGTGACAATGTTTAGGCCATTACCTGCCTTTTCCTTTTACGTAGGTCATTTGAGCAGAAGGGCACCTAGACAGAACAGAGCTAACTCAGTGTTACAGGCATGTAGCTAGCTTATTTTCAGATCTGCTTGTTTGTTACACAAACAGTTTGCCATTTTGCACGATTTCACATATTTTTCTGCATATCATGTCTACCTGTCTGTGTGTTTGGTGCATTCAAAGCTTTAAAATACAATGTAATGGAAACACCTGTATGAATTTGTTAGGCTCGTATCGATTAGTATTCTGACACTTGTAAACATTCCTTGTTGATGGAGAAAATTGAGCTAAAATCAAATAACCTTAAGCATAACATGCTTTTATAAAGATGATTTATGTTGTTGTTTCATGTTGGGCCATTTTGTGGTTTGTGTACTATAAAACAGGGTAGTTTATGGAAGTCACATATTCAAAATGATTTTCACCTTGCTATATGACAAGAACGGCAAAATAGTTTTCTCAAATGCAGAAACTGCACAAGGAGCTCAAATCCCCACTTCCCATCTTAAGTAAAGTATGTGATCCTGGGCAACCTATTAAACCTGTCACAATCACCAGTCACTAAGTAATTTGAAATTGGAAGCCCTCAAGATTGATTTAGTAATCAAGGTACTCTTCAAGAACATACTCGTGATTTAATTGGCTATATTGTATTGCTTCATGTATAATAATAGTGAACATTGATATATTGCACACGAAAAAGTGATTTGTTTCTTTGCACTAGCAGCAATACCATTTGAAACCCATGACTCTCTTCCAATCTCAGTCCAGATATGTCCACCTTCCCGGTAGCTTCTAATCTGCATCTGCTATCTATGTTATGGTGTGTGTACCTTCCTCGTAGCTTCCAATCCGTTTCCTGTATTCATGCTTACACACTTGTGTATACCAGGACACTGCTAATGCCTATGCTATTCTGGGATATGTGTTATTTTTTCTTACAGCTACTGGTCTTTGGCATGCTTCTATACTACAGCCAGTAGAGCTTCCCCATTGCTGAAATTGTTAAAACGCACCCTGTAGCCATGCTAGAACACAAGTTCCCTACTTGTCTACTGCTAAAGTTGCCCTTGAAATGTCAGTTATTTGTTATTTTGATTACAATGAGGATGACATTTGCAGGGGGACTTTGAAAAAGTACTGTTCCTTATTGCGTGACGAGAGATTCTGGATCCATTAATTCCTTTGTTTCAAGGACGGGGTCCCAAAGATGTCTGTGCCCCGGCCCCCTAATTCCTTAAGATGACCCTGGGAATCTCTGGTATAAGCTTGCATCCTACAAGACTTGACGGCTGCTACTCCACATGCCAGGCTTTCATTTTTGTACTGAATGCCAGCCCCACCGGCCACCTCCCCACCTATTTGTCTACTTACCTGCTCTGCCCTCTGCCCGCCCACCTCATGCCATCACCATGGAAAGCGAGAAGGGACTTGCTCCCAAGCCCCTTCCACTCCTCCATGGCGACCATCTTGGAATAAGCTATTCTTCCATTGGCTGAGTTGGCACCACATTGAACATGCTCATTTACTCAAGGGAACATTTCTAACAGCGTTATGCTCTACTGTTGAAGCCTAATACCTGTTGTAAACTACTAGAAGCAATCATTGTTATTTCCGGAGAACCTCTTTAAGAACAGTATTTCTAACATACATTTTTGCTGCAAATATGTGCAAAAATGAACATTTTATAACAGTCTCTAAATCAATGTTTCCCAAATTTCGAGTTTGCTTGCTCCCTGGACAGTGTCTCTTAATGGCTCCTTGATTGGTGAATAGGTACAGAACATAAAAAACAAAACAAACATGGAGAAAAATGGCTTTGTACAGGATATTATGTTTGCAAACTGGAAATGTGAGGACAAACATACACACAATGGGTGGGGGGAACAGGGCTAGATGTAGATGGGGTTAAGTGGAATTAAATTGCAGGTCTAGAGGGGGCACGGTTTGGGTCACCCACCCATGCCACACCTACCTGATTAAGGCAAAGGGTAGGTATGCATTAAGAACAACATTTTTGGCTTAAATATTTCAGCAAAAGTGCATTTGTGAACAAAACACAAATCAAGTGATTGTGACTCTGCAGTAGATTTACTTTTCTTGTAATAATGCTACTTAATGAAAATATGCCGGCACAAATAAAAATGTATTTTACACCCAATATCTGAACACTCTACAGAGACATATCACAGAAGAAATCAGCGTTAATCTAATTTCACATGTTGTTTTGATGACTTTCAATGGAAAGCATTTGCTGATGTCCTCTTTCTTTTTCAGATTCTTTCACAAAACTCTAACTATGCTCGTTCTCAATACCACTGCCCCCCGTCAAATCCTACACTTTGTGCTGATCTGCTTTCCCAGCATCCAGAGCTGGCAGCACTGGCTCGCATTTCCTCTGGCCCTTCTCTTTCTAGTAGCTGTTGTTGCCAATATCACCATCCTGGCAGTCATTCAAAGAGAGCAACGCCTTCATGAACCAATGTACTATTTCCTTGCCATTCTTGGGGTCTCTGATCTCGTTCTTTGCACTGCCACCACACCCACAATCCTGGGCATTCTTTGCTTCAACTTGAAGGCCATCACCTTGCCAGGCTGCTTCTTCCAGATGTATATCATTAATTGTTTCCTGGGTATTGAGTCGTCCACATTCCTCTTCATGGCCTATGACCGCTACACGGCCATCTGCAACCCACTTCGGTATACCTCTGTTATCACCGGCAGGTTTGTCACCAAGGCCCTGGTGTTTACCGTTTTGAGGAACACTCTGTTGTCATTACCAATGCCAATACTGGCTGCCAGACTTGACTACTGCTCAACAAATGTTGTTGAACATTGCCTCTGCTCCAATCCTCCAGTGACTGTCCTTGCTTGTGGTGACCGAACAATCAACACATATTACCAGTTGGGCATTGCCTGGAGTGTGCTGGGAAGTGACCTCCTTTTAATTGGACTGTCATATTCAATGGTACTTAGAGCCGTTTGGAAGCGTCGGTCAAAAGGGGTTGCAACAAAAGCCCTCAGCACTTGTACCTCACACTTAATTTTAATTTCATTTTTTTACACTATATTGCTGTTTTTGATTTTCATAAACAAGTTTCAGAAAATAATTCCCACTGATGTGATCATCATGATCAATGTTCTTCATTACCTTGTCCCACCTGCACTGAACCCCATTGTCTATGGTGTGAGGACCAAAGAGATCAGACAGGGCATGGTGAAAGGCATAATCTAAAGCAAACTAGACAAAGAAAGGGCCCAATGGGGAGGTGGATGAAGCCAATTTTAAGAGGTTCAGAGATGATTGTTTTAGCCTGTAACCCAGCTAGTACTTGCTTTCAAGACACAAATACAAATAACATATCTGGATCAATTACTGTAGGATAAATAATCTCATCTTGGAGAGATTCTTCTGGTATTAATATTGACAGTTGGTTTGTAACAGATAATGTGCATTGTTATGTAAATGGTTTTGCGTGAATTACTCTGCCGACAGAAATGTTTTAAGGAATGAGCAAAGGCAGTGTGGCTGCTGTCTGTTTCCATGTTGAATGTAGAATTGCCTGCAAATTATTTTAAAGGATTGGCTTCAGAAATTATATTCCTTTTTGGAATGCCTTGACAGCAGCACCTACCTCTCTCATTACTCTCAGGAAATCAGGTTCACCCTCATAACACCCAGGTTCCATGTATTCATTAAGTAATAGATTTAAATTATGTTACTGACTTTGACAGATCTTTGGCAGACCCAATTAAATTGGACACTACATGTTTTAATATATTTTTTAATACAATATGTGTACAATACAGTTTGATATCTAAATTAGCTTGTGTGTGTGTGTGTGTGTGTGCGTGTGTGTGTGCATGTGCGTGTGTGTGTGTGTGTGTGTGTGTACAACAACCAAACCATGTGCTGTTATGAACAAATGCCTTATGCTCTGCCAGATCAGGAGCTGGTGAGTTGTCATAGAGATCTGTCATTAGCTTAAACATACAGCAAATTCACTTATTTGGCCTGAATCCCTATATAAAGCTAGCACACAGGTTCCTTTTTTTGCAATTTAGAACCATGGCCTTTTCTTAGATAAACACAAATTTGACATTGGGCCTCATTAGAAGCTTACTGGTCCGGAAACAATGATACCGGTAAGCTTGCCGGTACTGTTGTTGCCGGACCGGCAAACTACAAGGTCTGCGAGCGGGTGCCTTACAGCCCGCCAGGTCTGACCGGCGCCCACTCCCAGACCTACATGGTAGCACCGGCACCGCTCTTAACGGTGCCGGTGCTACCATCCTCCCCATTCGCATTGAGCCCTATGGGGTTCAAATGGGAATGGGGACTAATAATTACTGGCACCCGGCAATTGCCCATTGCCGGGTGCCGGTAAAAAAACTACTATGGCTACCACCGAACTCGTAATGATCCCCATTGAGAATTTATCGAAGTTAATAAAGCATGGGGTTTGTGTGCTCAGGCTTCAAAGGAGCTGAAATCTGTACAAACAAACATTTTAGAGTTCAAACTAAGTTGACAATTCTGATGCTATACATAAAAAGAAAAAATCTCTCTTTGTGTCATTTTTACTTTTGTCATTCTTTAGTATTGGGCAGTGGGGAGGGTTCCATGTGTTAATATCCCCACAAAAATATTGCGATACAAAAAATCACCATATTTTTGCGACGATATTGAGGCATGGACCCTGCAGGGGACACCCTCGCATACCCTGCATTATTTTTAAATGTTAATATCCACGCAAAAATATCGCCTATGGCGTTCCAGACAACCATACATACGGCGATATTTTTGGTGGGGATATGAAAAATGCTCATACAGTGGTAGGATGAAAATGTATATTTATTCAAAATAAATATATATAACTTGTGAACACGACAGGATAACATGTAGGGATACCGTGGGGAGCTGTTCTGCACTTCAACATCCTTTGAAGCTCAGACCTTATCCACCACACATAAGTTTAAAAGCACTGAAGGTTGAAGTTTTGCAGAGCACCTTCCTCCGCCCACCATCTGTGTACCTTCGATGTACAATGTTAACATAAGGGTATATTGGGCCAAACATGTGCCTGCTCTACTACAAGGTGCTTTAGGCATGTTTAGCGCTCAATGCGTTTCATTAATGATGTGGGACTACAAAGCCCTCTGTGAAGACATTTCTATGTGGATTACTTTTAACACAAGTCTTTTGTGTGGCCGCAATGGGCTCACACCAGTGTGAGGACCTGCTGGCAGTTTCTCAGATGGTTTTGATGATTCTCCCAAGCTGAAGTTAAGGCACAAATGCTCATAGAGTAACAGCAAGCACCAAGGGCATGCCTCACCATTAAATACATATGCAGTATTCATTTGTCCAGGCATCCAACATAACCATGAATGATTTAGTTGTATTGTATCATTTGTTTGCCCAATTAGGTTAAACATATCTATATTTTAAGGACGGTTTCCAAAGTGACAAAGACGGATAGTTCTTATAAATAAAAGTGATTTTTTTCACTTACAATTAGATACAATATAATACAATACAGTTCTAACAACAGCTATATTAATCACACAGCTTAAAATGAGTCAACACATTCATTTAATGTACATTTTTCTATATCTAATTTGTAGAAGCTGCTAAAAAGGTTTCTCGGCTGGTGTACAACGTGCCACTACAAAATGTGCTCTCGAGGTTTAACTGGTGCAGTTTACCACACTGTGCCTCAAGCTTCACAATGCATACGCTGTGGCAGTTGTGAAATATGTTACCCATTTGTGAATGGAGCAGTGTCCGTTATTATGTCCCATGCTCGATAATGGGTGCTACACATTTGAGGTTAGACGCCCAAGATTTCTGTTTCCGGTGTCCTGTGCCCCTCACCCATTTGGGCCCTCAGCAGTAATGTTCAACAGCTGATGGTGAGAAATGGTACTGGAAAGTTGTCTTCTGACTTTGTTGATATGATGGCTTTGCTGGAACTGGGACCAAAGTTGCCCACATTGTGTCATACAACCTATATCTGTGTTCAAATCTCTGCGTTTTAGGTTGAGCTTTGTTATGTTCATGTACTTCACTCACATTTCTTTCCCTAGGTTCATTGTGATGACATGCATTCTTTACTACGTATTTTGTTTGTGTTCCAATTTCGTGCCGATGCATGTTCGAACTGCGAGAGTTGAGAGTTGGATCTTGGCCCAGCAGGAGTGTCTGCTGCCTGCTCTTTAAAACTTAATAAATACCTTTAAATCATTATTTCTGCATCAAGCTTTACTTAACAAGCTTCTTCAGATACTTAACCACCCACAGCCTTCTGTGTCTGGTATTTGAGATACTACCTTTTAAAACCATGCCATTAGCTCCTGCAATGACTGCCCTTTGTTATGGTTTGGATCATAGGAGTGGTTCTGGGTTCCAGGGTAGAACACAGAACGTGATGGTGAGATGAGCCACCTGAGGTTGAAGGAAAGAGCGGCCATAGTTGAAAGCTTGTACTGAGGAAATAAATTTAAAAAAGGGGGCTTACCCAATCTATGTCTCAGTCTCCTTTACTTGATGGTGTGGCACTACAATATATTGTCGACAAGGGAGCCCGCAACCCTAATCTGTGTGGTGTTCCAGGAAAAAAAGGTGGCGGTAATGATTATCGCATCCTTGAAGTAACATGATGCCATGAAATATGGAGAAGATGCAAGCTTTTTGCAGAAGGTGAAGAGGAGATGGGCCCATTGAGGTAAAAGGAAAATAAAAGAACGGGCTGGTAAAGCACTGCAGTGGCAACTGCGCATGCAACCATCAGAATGGAGATATAAGAGGGGTGCAGGGAGTGCATCTGTGAAAGGACCGATTAACGTGAAGTGGTAAACAGAACAAAGGGACAACATTTTATGATTGCTGCCTTGAAAACACCATGAACCTCAATCTGTAGACAATCTTAATGCTGAAGAGTATACTTGTACTTAAACTCATTAAGACGAACAAAGAAAGCAGACTGAAAAAAGGGGGATCCAGACATATTAAATAATATTACACAGAAATAAATTAAAAAGGAGACATGCAAGCATTAACAGTCCATACACCAGATAGGTTCTTGCCCAATCTAGAGCAACCTTACATTCAATGTCCAGAATTGAAGGAAAATTGGAAGAATTACCTTAAAGCAGTAGAACAAGCGAATATCACGATTGAAAAAAGAAAATCCTTAATTCTACATACTTTGCGACTTGAAGAACAATGTAAATAAAGAGAACTGCCACCACTAATTGATAGAGAAGCTTGATATTTAGATTTATATGAAAGGGTGGTAAGACAGATGGATACATATTATGCTCCCGAGACTAATGTGGCCATTAACGGATTAAACATATATTAAAGAGCACCAAGAGAAGAAGAGACAATAAAAGAATATGCATCAATCCTAAAGAGTCTAACCTTAACCTACTGATTTTGAGCAGGGATAATCTAGGGGAATTGATATAAGATCACATTTTAATTCATACCAAAGGCTCCTCAGTACAAGGTAGATTGCGGATGTGCGGCCACCTGTCACTGCAAGAGACAATAGCAATTTCAAAGAAAATCAAACATACTCAGTTGTGCTCTAAAGAAATTAGTTAAAGAAAAGGGAAGCACATCAAGACAGAAGTGAACCGGCCAAGCCTATGGAAGAAGAGGCTCAAACAAACCATTGGTGGAACATTTCACCATGAAGGGGATGTGTAGAGCAACACCAAGTTTGGCGAGACTGAATTTAAAATGAAAGAACTCTGATTATGTCATCAAGTATGTACCAGGAGCCAACAACAAAGTATCTGTTTTTCTGTGATGAATTAACAAAAAGGATTGGAGAAGAAGAGGTGGCGGCAGTACTTCTGGATGCAATATCAAGAGAAAGATGGGAAGAGGAGTTCAAGTATGATGATGTTTTACATAAGGTGATGAAAACCCAGATTTAGGCTCGCCCACAAAGCTGGAAGCTGGGCATGGATTATTGCTGTACTGGGAGATAAAGGAAGAACTTTCAATATAAGTTATGTTATAAGTCAGGGGAGATTAATTGATGTCTCCAGATATCTTGAGGGAGAAGCTAATTATGAAGGCACATCAAGGGCATCCTGGTGTAATGCAAACCAAATAGAAAGTCAGGGAGAGATCTTTGTGGCCTGGTGTTGATTTGATGATTGATATACTAGTACAAAATATTTGGCTTTGTCAGAATTCTGATAAAAGTTGTTAAGTACAAAAAGAAGAGGTTATTCTGATTTCACATCCGGTTGAGCATGATAACAAATTGGAATTGATATTGTAGGAACATACAATGTGTTAAAATCCAGCATGAGGTTTTAGATAGTGATGGTTGACTATTATTTGAAGAGGATAGAGATGAAAATTGTTTAGGAATGTGTGCACTAGTGAGGTGATAAAAGTAATGGAACAGATTGTCAGGGGTAATGATTAGTGATAATGGAGTGCAGTTTAAGAGTAAAAAAAGAAATTGCATACGCCCAGAATATCGGACAAGGTTGGACATTTTCAGCAAACTATCCCCAACAAACTAAGTGATTAGTTGAAAGGTATAACAGGGTCATAGTGGAAATGAATGAACAAGCGATTAGAAATTGTTTGGATGTGGTTGAAGCAGTTGCTGAGAGGGATTGGAGCATGCAGACGTCAATAAACAGTCCCACCGCAGAGTCAGTTTAAGCTAATGAAATGTAAAGATCCTAACATGGTTTCGACCCTGGCATGGGTAAATGTTTTCAAAGAAACACACTCTTGTTTACCTGAATTGGTTAAACAACGCATTCAGGAGAGTCAAGTAAAAACAAACTGCACCAGGATGGACAGGGCTGATATGTGGATACTTGTTTTTTTGCCCAGTGGAAGAGGTTTAAGAAAGAAGGCAAACTGTACAAGGGGAGGTAAAGATTTTCAGATCCTTTGAGGGTCAAGTAGGCATTCAGAAATGCAGTAGTCATTGAGGATGCATGAAAGGTTCATCAAGTGAAAGTATGAGGATTGGGTGAAGAGGAAGGACCGGTTGGAGATAGTAAGGAAGTCATGGATGGATGCAGAGGCTGATGAGTGAGCAAAGGTGAATTGGATAGAGGAGTGATTGATCAATGTGATTTTGGAAGTTTTGAGGAGGTGGTTGAAATAAAAATATTAGAAAACTTCCTACAGTGTTAAAGGATTATGTCACAGGTTAACATTTTAAGAATTCTGTTCATTATGACAATTCTTAATTTGTTTGTTAAGTGTTGTTATTAAATGTTTTTATCATATTTGTTCTGTATTCTGTATTCAATTGTTTTATCCCAGAAAAGGATGCATATGCAATCTAACACTCAGTTTCCTTTACTTGAGGGTGTGACACTACAGTGTCCTTTGTTAAGGATTCTAATGGAGCATCACACACCAGAACAGGACTCTTGCTGCTGGCTTAGGATGCAGCGCACAATTAAAACACTTTTACTTTATTGACTAAGAATTCAGATTGAGATGCCACCCAACCCCTCTCACACCCCCTGTTACAAATACCCCTGGCCACAATGGACCATGAACCAGGCCGGTGGATAGTAATACAATATTTATTTATTTTAAAATCCAAATGAAATCACACAAATTTAATATTGGGCATCAATCACCAGTGGGGTGTTAATTACACAGTAAAATGATGGAATGCACTTAGTTAGACCTTTTCATGTAAAATAAACACTACACACATGAAAGAAAGCAAGATTAACTTTTGAATGGATTTTAAATTGTATCACAGTTAATTATTTCCCCTGCAACACTCCCTCAAGCCCCTATTAATCAAACGTTGCATGGATGGAGAGGTGTAGCAAGGAGTCATGGACACTATGCAACAATTGGAATTAAAATCCGACTTACCCCCACGAATATGAGGCGAAAAACCAGATTTAGCTCTCTCGAAAACTGAGCAAAACGGCCCACAAAATTACTAAATGTTTATTGTACAGGCGCGGTTGAATGGAAAAGGCACAAATGAGTTTAACAGTATGAGATATGTAAGCACATTAGCAAACTACAAAGCAATGTCTTAACAACGGTCATACAGTTTAAATAAAATCGACTTGGGAAGGAGAAACCCAGTGCAGCCAAATCACATGTGTAGAAATTGCATTTTCTTATTTTCACAGGTTTAAATGTCAAAACAGCTTGAAAATCGGGTTCAATAGACCAAATCGGAATCCAGTTTTATGCTAAAGCACATATACACATCACAGGAATAATAAGAAAGTAAAAGGGTAACTCTAAATGAATGACTGGATGAAATTCTTAATGTGAAAGGAAATTTGGTTTGAAAAAATGAAAGCAGTGGACAAGGAAAATCGGTTTGGAAAGGAAATGACCAGTTTCACTTAAACTAGATTTTAGTGACTAGGTTGTTAAAGAAAGACACGGTATGCTCAAAAGTTAATTTGCAAGGTTAACCTGTTCATGCCACGTTCAGCTCTCTATATGGGAATTAATTAAATTATTCAAAATATGACTAAGGATTTATGCAATGGACTATAAGGATGGGGAAAAATTATGCTAATGCCTAGAAATCAAGGAACAGGATACACAGAGGGTTCTGAAACTTTTAAACAATTACTAGTGTACTTTCGGGATTACTTATAGGGTTGAACAAATGTTAAAGTATCAGAATGGGATATCCTACGTTTTGCTATGGGATGGGGTGATACTTACAATAAGCACTTGAATTTTGGATTTTGGACCGCCAACCGGGTTTCTGGACAGCGGGGCAAGTGTCTGGTCATGGCACAGTGGCACATCAGCTGGATAAAGCAGGTAGCAGGGCAAGAAGGTAGCACTGGATAATCCCAATCAGCATTCAGCCATCTTTCCCCTTTCTCCCTGAATTAGTGGGATTTTTGTGGGTTTTAGTTCTGAAGGGTGGTTCTGCCTGGATAGGAGGGTCTGAATCAGCTATCCCTTTCTTGGCAGTGGAATCTGCAGGGTGAGTATGAAATGTCTGGATCTCTGGATATGTTGAAGCGGGAAGTCAGGATAATCTGTCAGGATAGTCAGTCATGATAATTAGTCCTTTGTCTCTCTGAGCCTCCACCTTTTATAAAGTGGATGACATCACAGGATTTACTATGGGGGCAGACCTTTGGCTTGGCATGCCTCTAACAACTGGATTGGTCAGAGGGGACTGTTACCGCCTTCCTGTCAACCGGTTGGACTTCACAGACATGACATCAGTTTTATTGTGTGTGCTTACAATGCCCATGGCCCTCGCACAGTTCTGTTTGCCAAAATCAGTTATTACATAAACTACACATTTTTACAGTTGTGGCACTTTTGAACATCACATAGGCAGATTCCATATTTTACACTGAACTTGTCATTCCAATTCCCAAGTTTGTACTATGCTGTGTAGTCGTTCTAATAATCTTTTACAATTCTTGGTGGGAAATATTTCACCTAATATTCTACAATTGTATATATGTGTACCTATTATCATAGAGAATGTTTGCATTAATTTTCAAAGTTATACCATGTATACTTTTCCCATGATTTACATTTTCCTGCCGTTTCTGTCCCCTACATGCTAGGGAAAGCTACAACGTCTTGTTTTAATGAAACAGCAATGACATTTAAACTGTTAAACTTTCACATTACTGCGTTGTCCGGTTGCAGAAATAATAGTCTTAAAGTTTATTAAATAAGAACAGTCTTTTGCCCCAAATGTGCCGGCTTTGTATTCCAAATAAGGGCATTCTTCCCAACCCCCAGCCAAATGTCAGGCTCTAGCTAGCCTGAGTCCAGTGTTGCCATGGTGTTGCCTTTGAAGCTCTTCAGTTTGAGTGGAGGGGAGGTGCTACCAGAAAGTCACACCTATGTGTCCTGGAAATCCCTTGTCCCAGGCTGGAGCACTGCCGCATTGTCTGACGAGGGCGCAAGATCTTCCACCCTTGCCTATTCATATGCCCCGTGGGGCTGGTCCACTTGAAGGGCAGTAGATCCTTTCCCAAGGAAGCAAGGTCCTTTGAAGCCAGGGACTGTACATTTTGTTCTGCTGTCCCCACAACAAATTTATTTATTTATTTTTCTTTCCTGAACCAGAAAGCAAGTCTGTTGGAATTAAATATCCTGGATATTTTTTAAAACAAACCCCCATCACCTTTATATGCAAGGACAGGGCCTTAATTGAACATTTCATTTTTTTAGCAGATATTTTCTTGTTTGTAAAAAAACACCATTTTACACATGGTTAATTTTCCTTGATTGTCACTTTACAATGCAGCCTTCCTTTCATCAATTTTCTGAACCTTTCCACAGCCCCAGTCATGTTTCTAATGCAAAGGCATATGTCCAAATAAAAGGTCCTTTGAAACTGACATGAGCTAGGAGAGAGAGAGGGCTTTTTGTGAAGCGTTTAGCTGTGATATTTTATTGCAAAAGTAAAGCGTTTTTTTGCACATGGCTTGGAGTGAAGTTCTTTGTTATGACACAGCCTGTCATTCATTGAGAAATGCCCCCATTTGCTGGAGGACAACCTGCATATGGATAGGCATAGCTGGGTCTCACTGGATCGGAACTGTGTACTGTTGAACAGATGAAAAAGAGCATCAGAGCGCAGTCATTTTAAAAGGCAGAATATTTTCTTTTTCAGTGAAAAGTATTGAGCTGGCAGCATAGCAGAGCTGCCTTTGAATTATTTTCTTTGGTGCAATTCTCTGGGTGTTCTGTGTTTCACCTTTCCCCATGTGTGGCTGGTAAGGCAGCGCAGCCATTATTCTGGTGACTGCAAAACACAGTTTTAATGTGAGGTGATAGTGCTCATCAGCGCCAGCACAGCCATTCTGCTGGTGACTGTTGAGATGTAGTTTGGCGATGTTGGGGAGTTCTGCTGGGTTGATAAATTTACCCCACACCTTCCTGTGTGAAAAGTTGACTCACTTGATTTTTATCCTATTTTGTGGTTTGAGATGGTGTATCTGCGTAGGTTCATCCTTTCTAGCAGGTCCTTGCAAGTTTCACCTACATCACTCCCTTGCACACATTTTTTCCATTGGATGAGGTACACAATATTGGAGGATCTACAGTTGAATGTTTCTTGTATCTGTATTGTTCCGTTATGTAGCGGTGCAAAGGCAGATCTGGTGGATATGTTGGCACCATTTCACCTTGTGATGTTGCAACGATATGTTCCACATTTTCTTTGTTATTCATCTAGTGGAAATGTACTCCTGATCAGAGACTGTGCTAGTGCTAGGTTTCTTGGTTGTTTGTATGCGATGTGGGGGCATCCATTGAAAAGGTCTCCTGAAGTGGTCTCTCAGCTCCTCATCCCTGCTTAATATTGATTGTAGGTCCTTAAAAATCCTATACAATTGTGTTAGTGCTGGCTGGGTGGTGACAACCAAAGGAGTTTGTTCTGTGTTTCTGTGTTGTAGCAGGTTGTCTCTGAATATTTTCGATGCATAGTGAAATTCCCAGTCAATTCGTCTGGCTGAATGACACCTCTGCAAGAAGGATGTGCAGAGTTTGGCTTTTGGTTGTTACTGATGGAGCATATGTGTTGGTATCTGAAGGACAGGCTGTAGATAAAGGACCATTTTGTGTGGCTTGGTTGGAAACTTATCCTTTGCAAGTATTTGCTTCTGTCAGTGGGTTTCTTGTATACAGTTGTTTCTAGATGGCTATACCTTCCAAACAAGATAGGTGTATCCAGCAAATGTATGCTCTTCTTGGAGTATCCATAGTAAATTTGATGCATTAGTAGAAGCCATTTAGTGAGCCAATGAATTATTTAAGTGTGTTTTCACCTTTTGTGCAATCAAAAAGTCATCAATATAACACACATATTTGATTGGTTTCAAGTATTGTTATTGTAAGTACTGTTGTTCGAGGTACGGCATGAAAAGGTACCATTTTTGTGCCAATGCCATTCTGGTCTTTTGTAGGAAGTGTTTTCCACTGAAGGAAATATTTATTGAAATATAGATATTTAAAGACCTATTGGCACACACAAATAACAGAAAGTTTAACTAATTAACTGAACAGTTTTATATGGACGGTTGAAAGGTGTTCCTCTCACTTAAGCTGCATCATGCAGCAAGCACATTTCTTATCCCCATTGTTTGAAATACTAAATCTTTATATTTTAATTCCCCATCTGGCTGTGAGAGACTAAGCCAGCCCACCAGAATTATTTGAAAAAGGGTACATGGACCAACCACACAATGGGACGTCATTCAAAGCTGCAGTCTGAAATGTTTTACAGGATAAAGTGACCTGCAGCAGTATGAGCCTATTCATTGCAGGTATGCTGGCACTGTAGAGGAAAGGACCCATGTTGCATAGACATTCATCGATACACAATAATGTTCTTGCCTCCCACGTGATGAGAACACACTCGCTCATCAAAGCATCACACCATCCTCACTTGAAAGGCTATGTTTATTAAAGATGGCAAGATAAGGGTTGTGTCCTTGCTAGTGTGTGCATGTTGTGGACTATAATGTGTTTTTGTAATGAGATAATTTGTTTTAAGAAGACATGACCACAAACAGTTCAGTATGAAATATGGGGGACACTAATGAACTCATGTCTAGTGCAGATATTTTATGAGGAGCTAATTGTGATGTCAAGAAACTTCGGCTGTCAGATGGATACAATTTTATGCTGAATGCACACTATTTCACAATTGGTGCCTATTAGTTCATCCACTAGTGATAAATTTGAAACTGGAGTTAGATGAGCAGACCTACATCTGTGATCATGCATTCAACAGTACACATAGGGCCTCATTCATTGTTAAATAGGCATTACTTTTCTCTGTATGTTTTATTGTTTAAATATGTATTCGCTTTAATTTTATATTTCAACTTGAGCTTGAATTTGTATGAATTTTATCTATTTTGTATGATATTTTGGTTGTAAGTTGTGTTTCTCAACCAAATAAATAAATAAATAAATACATAAATAAATAAATAAATAAATAGGGCCTCATTCCAAGCCTCCGGGTCTAGAAAAAATGCCGGTAATACCAGCACCAGTATTTTTTCTGGACCAGGGAAACACAAGATTGCTGATAGGGGCAGTGAACTACCGTTCAGGCACCTACTGGCAAATAATTGCTGGCATCACTAGCACCGGTACTACCGGTGCCAGTAATTCTGTCAATCTTATCCCATGGAGTCTCCACCGTCCATAATATTCTGGTAATATTCTGGTAATATTCTGGTAATTTGGCGATATTGGGCCATGGAGATGGTAAGGCAGTTTTCGCAGGTATCCCTCCAGTAATAATGGCAGGATACTGGCGAACCTGTAATGAGGACTATAGTGATCATTTTGAAGTGATGTTATATTTACAGACACCCGTATATGGTCAAGCTTCCAGCAGGTCATATAGTGATCATTTCAAAGCAATAGTGTATCTAAAGACATCTTCAATCAGGTAAAAATTGAGCAAGACACTCTTTCCCTCTTTCTCTGCCTCCTACTGCTGCCTCCTATTCTCTCTACCTCTGTGTCTCTCTGATCTTCCACACTCTCATCCCTTCTCTCTCTCACTCCCTGCTGCTGCTCACTCCTATTCCCCAACCTCCCCCTCTATACATGTCTCCTTTCCATTTCACTCCTGTGGAGAGACAGAAGAATGCATCATCTATGACATTGGCCCTTCCTGTGCCTCTATATCACCAAAATGAGAGAAGAGTGTCAGTCCGAACATCTGCCCCCATCCACCAACATACTGCAGAAATGAAAGGTGTCGTTCACTAAGAATACCTTATCAGCCTTACCCCGGAATGATCGAAAAAGAGATGAGGCTACAAGATCTGACATACATGGACGTGCTGTAACCAACAAATGATGATAGCGAGTGATGTCATCCTTCTTATGACACACTTAGAAGCACAAGACATGAAGCAGGAATGCATTCATCATTAAGTTACACGAACATCAGGGCAACCTGCATGTATACATGAAGAACTTACATTAAAATATATTAGTTTCTGAGGTTCCACGTCATAGGTTTACCAGTGAGTCAGGAGGTCTTGCTAGAAAAAAGTGGAACACAACAGCGATAGTTGCCTATTAATATGAAAAAGGCTCTTAGATCTTTTTTGGTTTAGGGGTGTCAAGAACCACTGTAACCTTTTCTAGTTGAGGCTGAACAGTACCATTACCCACGAAACCCCTAGGTACGTAACTGCAGATTGAGCCAGTTTGCATTTTTATGGGTTTGCAGTTAGGCCTGCTTTTCTCATGATAGCATAAAGGTGGTACAAATGATCTTCCCAAGTTTTGCTGTGTATCACAATATCGTCTATAAAGGCTCTGCAAAAGTCTGAATAGGGGTGTATAATCGTATCCCTTCGTCTCTGGAATGTTGCAGGAGCGTTATGTAGAGTGAATGGTAATACTTTCAATTGGAAAAGACCTATGGGAGTAGCAAAGTCAGTTTTCTCTTTGTCAGGTAAATGTAGTGGGATCTGCCAATAACCTTTTCGTAAGGTCTATGGTAGAGAAGTAGACAGCATTTCCCAGCGGTGGGTAAGCGTCAAAGGCAGAGATGACATTTTCCTTTCTAAAATTGATACAAAACCTCCAACTCCCATGGGGTTTTGCCATCAACACGATAGGGGAGGACCAAGGGCTAGTAGATTGTTCAATAATATTGGCCTCAAGCACCTGTTTTACTTCTGGAATAATAGTTTCTTTTTGGTATTCAGGGAGCCGGTATGGTGATAAATATCCTTCACTCTTCCTGGCTCTTCCCTCAATACATCTGGGAACTGACTTATACAATCATATAGATCTTGCTTTTGGTTGTTATTAATTTCAGTTGTTATTAGGTGGGTGTTGTCTGAATTCTCAATTAACAAACAAGAGAAAACGGTGGCATTAGATTCTGAAGGATTTTTCTTCCACTTCTTGTGAATGTGGTAGACTTGGGTTTTAAGGTGGCAATCAGGTTGGGACATTTTATAGCTACAAGGTCCCATTTGTTCTAACACATCGTACGGTCCACGCCACTTAGATATTAGTTTGTTCTAGATAATACCTTTTGGCCAATAGAAAAAGACCTTAGTGAAATGTTTTTTTTTCGTAAGAGGCTTTCTGTTGTTCTTGTGCCTTAGTCATAAGGTGTGTACCAAAGATCTAACAGCTGTCTTGTGTTCTTTAAATCTAGTGGCAGTTTGGGAGAGTGGCATTAGGCCCTCCTCTCGTTCCTCCCAGGTTTCTCTCAACATATCTAGGACCTCCCGGGGTTCTCCTCCATAAAGTAATTCAAACGGGGAGAATCCTCGGGAAGCCTGAGCTGTTTTCCTTACAGCAAATAAAGCCCATGGGATCATCTGATCCCAATTTCTGCCATCTTGTTTCACTAACTTCCACAGTATGGTTTCCAATGTTTTGTTAAATCTTTCTACAAGTCCATCTGTCTGTGGGTGGTACACTAATGTTCTCAAAGTGGTAATGTGCAACAATTGTTTTACTTTCCCCATGAGTTTGCTCATGAAGGTTGAGCCTTGATTGGTCAGTATTTCCTCCGGGAATGCTACTCGTGAGAAGAAGGGGAGCAGATGTTTCAGGATTTACTGGGTGCTTTTTGGTCTCAGGGGAAAGGCCTTTGGATATCGTGTTGCATAGTCCTGGATCACCAAAATGTACTTGTTCCCTAATATTGATGTTTTTAAGGGCCCAGGAAAATATCCATGCCAATTCTTGAGAATTGAATTTCAATGATTGGTAATGTATTTAAGGGAACTGGTGGTGGCATATGAGTACTAGTCTTTTGACAAATCTCACATGCTTGGGCAACATTTTTAAAGTCAGCATGGATTCCTAGCCAGTGGAACATGCTAGTAATTTGGGTATGGGTCTTTGTCTGCCCTAAATGGCCTCCAGTCAAATGTGAGTGAGCTATTTCTAGTACAACTTGCTTATGACTCTAAACCTTCTGAAGTGGTGTCTCCCTGATACATACTCATGGCTCATCTTGTTCAGATGTAACCTGTAAAAAGGCTTCAGCCAACATTTGGGCAAAGGTTAGGTCCAGAAGAGTTTCAGTTTCTTCCTCTCTGCCCTTTTTAAGTTCAGGCTCTAGAGGATTATCAGGTGGTTTGTCCGCCTCCCCGAAACCTTGAGTACCTCTATTGGCTCTCTTCTTCCTGGCCTCTTCCTTGATCCTAGGGAACATTGCCCTCTGCAGAACCCCTTGAACAATTGTATCCCCTTGTGAGATGGGGAAGAGATTTTGCCATGGTTCTGTAAGAACATTTTAACATCACCTCTAAAGTTGGAGTCTATAACCCCAGCCAGTACATCAATTCCAAACCTCCATTCGAGTCACGACTTGGGAGCCAATCTAATATAAGTTTCATGGGGTGGTATTAGGATCAAATCAGTGGGTATCATTCTTCGTTAAGCTGGGTGAATAATTTCATCCCTACTGCTACAAATAGCAAACCCAATAGAGCCCTTAGTGGCTACTGAGTGGTCTGATGTTCAAGTACCTAGCTTTTTAAATTTGAGGTTTCCCCAACTTGTATTGGTTGAGCCGCATACCACTTCTGACACCATTTGTGAAGGCAGCATGAAGCAAGAAAAAGACAACAGATTCAATGTCCAGACCAAATTCTTTTATTAACTCATCTCGGGAGGATAGCTCAGGGGAAACATGCTTGTCTTGGAAGCAAGACGCCATGGAGCAACACAGGTTCGATCCCCGGGTCCACGCTTGGAGACCGATGGGTATTAAGCGCATTATAAGTAACCAATTACAATTAAAATTACCACTTAAATGACAGAATGGTGAAAGTCCTACTTGCCCTGATCTGAGATGGGATTTCATACCTAAAGAAACCAAGGCTAGTCTGAGTCAGTAAGTGCAACATACAAGTCTGTCTGTGTCTAAAACCTATACTTGCCCTCACACCTAAAGCTACACAATATGTAGGGACGTAAGCACCACAAATAAGATAAGGTTCTGAGTTTCTTCCAGCTCTTGGCTTGCGTTTCAGCCCCTTCACCAAGTTCAAAAACAGTGCCACACAAAAGAGCTTGGAGTCGGAAGCGGCTGTGTAGAGAGAGGGGCTTGCAGCACGACTTGACTCTGTTTCAGTTTGACTGCTGTGACTGTGAGGTCCTTTCCTCTAACTGTTGGAGGAACCTGGTAACGTAGAGCTAGGAGCGAGGAGTGAGGTGCCGAGCCATACCCTGCTGAGGAGGTGTCATCTCAGCACAAGAAGGCAGTGGTACTGGTGGCAGCTAGCGGCGGCTAGAGGCGGCGGTGAAGTGTGGTGAGGTGCAGCGGTGAGCAAGCTGCCCTCAGTGAGCTCCCAGGGAGCCCCCGACTAGCTGCCAGTGTTGTGCAGGTACCTTTAAAACTCCTCCAGTACACCCGTTGGGTATTACAAACGGTACACAAAGGTATTTGTAGGTCTCCTCAAACAATGCCCTTAACCTTGGCTGCAGCCCGAGATGCCAGTGGTGGCAACAGTAATTCCGAGGAGCTATTGGAAATCCTCAGACTCCTGCTCCCCCTGTTGTTGATTCAAGAGGGAGGAGGGATATGTGGAGGTGGCTACTATAACAGGAGACAAGTGGGAGTTCTCTCTGGGTTACCTTGGGCTGCTTGTCTGTCTGTTGTAGTCTTTGGTGCTCTGGTGCTTTGGTGAGTTGAGCTGAGTGGAGGATAAGGAGATAACAGTTGTGTCCATATTAAGAATTCCAAGTGCAGCGTGCGTGCTCCGCTCTTTTCTCTCACTCCAGTCTTCAAAATCAGACTGTTTGATTTTGCCAGAGTTCACAGGGGAAGCCAGAGGGAAAATGCAGAGGCCATTGAGTCCCCCTGGAACAAGAATCCGTCTCCAGGTAAGGTGAGGGGTGTGCTCACCACGAAGGATGCGGAAAGCCGGGTCTTATGTGGGGGAAAAGAGACCCTGGAAAGCTCCATTGGGGTGGACAGCCCACCAGCTCCTGCTATGTGTTTAGCAACTACGGAGGAGTGAGATCGGTTGATAGCCGTCAAGGACTAGCATGAGAGAGAAGGGGGGACATTCGACCCAGTACTCAAAATCGGACTACCATTGCAGAATATGGCGAGGTGGTAGAAGCACATGCGGTGCGTGAAATTGGGACAGTTGATGCCACGGATGTTGAGGGAAGATCTCTAAGTACCGGCTTGGCCCTGAAATTTCACGAAGAAATAGTGAATGGGGCTAACATCCCAAAGGGCCCATAAGGGTCCGCCTTAAATATTAGCCGCCTGGCAAGGATGAATTTAAACATGGATCAAAGAGGGGGAGCCCCATTCGCCCTACCAACAGAAAATAGATGAGATGGACTCGGCAAAAAAAGGGAAGCTTTTGGAAGATGTGCATTTTGCTATGGCTACAGATAGGGGGACAAGTAAGGAGTATGGTCCCTTGAAGTTGGTCAGAATGTGGTTCTGGCAGCTCATTTAGTAAAGGAGCTGTCAGCTCTGACCATTAAAATTGGCCAACAAAAATGTTTGAGGCTGCCCTGTGTTACAGAGGGAGTATGTATTTTGGATTGGTCATTAAAACAAGCTTACCTGCGGGTGGAACAAGAAGCAGAGAATTGGTCTCGTTATAACTCTCATTTGGGAGGCATAAACTGACCTGTGGAGCTTAAATCAGCTTCTCAACAAACCGAAAAAAATGTGGAAAATGATAGGGTATACTCGGAAGATGCAGTAGAGTATGAGGATTAGCCCTTAGAAGAGTGGATTTAAAACCAGAGCCCACCAAGGCCTCAAGGTAAGGAATCTGTATTTGAGAGAAGAAAACTCAGCTTCTACTTCTGCCTCAACCTCCTCCTCTGGCTCCTCATGTCATTTTTCGGATTGTGCAAAGAAAGATCGGTGCAATAGAGAAGCCCCATTACGAACAGAAGAATGGGCCCTCCTGCAGCAGCTCATGATGGCATCATTGACAACGTCCTTGCTGCCTTTCTCAAAGCTCTGTGAGGCGATAATCACCAACCCCCAAGTTCAATCACAGTGAATTTGGGAATATCCAATAAATTGATAACTGTGGTGGCTTTGGCGAATAAGGTGGAACCCAGGATGGATAAAAAGGCCGAAGTTTGGGCGAATTGGCAAAATCGCCTACGTGAACTTGCTAGAAGGGAAACAATAGAAAAATGGCAATGATGGAGGTGCTACTACTAGATTGCGAATGGATGAGGAAGCAGGTTAAAACTTTGCAAATGCTGCAAAGTAGGGAGTCAGAGGGTCAACCTGTGTCTAAAGAAAAGCAGGACCAGCAAAGCCCACTCTGTCAACCCATGGACAAGGTATTCAAACAATTTCTAAAGAAGGGAATATATTTTCCATGTTTAAACCATCTAAAGGAGCAGAAGTAAATACTATTTTGAAAAGTGTCTCTAAGAAAGGGAGGCAAAGTGCAAAGGAAACTAAGAAAATGCTGTTGACAACTAAGAGGAAATCAAATGGATTGCAAGCCTTCTTAAGAAATCTATGCTCCCCTCCCCCAAGTGACAATATGCCAGAATCAAAAAAGCTAGGTAAGAGCTGTTTATTGGAGAAGAAAATAGGACTGCTAAGCTAGCAAAGGGATGAGGGGGATGAAGTGGAGGGGGGTGGGCTGGAGATATATAAAGTGGACTTAAGCAACCTCATAGAAGAAATAGAAAGAGTAGAAGAAGATGAATTGTGGAAAGAGGTTAGCAATTCAGTGTGGGGGAAAATTGAGAGTCAATTAGAAGCAACGATAAAGCCCCTCCAAAAGGAAAGTTACAAACCGAATGAAGGTTCTAAAGTCCCATCTTTGCAAACTGAGTTGAGGCTATTCAGAACATTGGTGGATAAGAGAAAGGTGGTTTAAAGAACCGATTAAGGCAAGGATTGAAGTGGAGGGGAAAAGTCCAAAGTCAAAGGAGAGTATAAAGAGGATACCCATGAGATTGGAGGAAGATGACCAGAACAAAAAGAAGGAAAAGACTAATCAGAGATCTAGCCTCAAAATATATTTACAGAGAAAAGTTGGGGGCTCAAGTAGATCAGTACTAAATAGAATAAATTCCCTAAAAGTGATGAATTTTCTTATACCGGTGCATCAGATATCTACGGACATTAGGATTGTGGAATGTGTCTTAGAGAAGGGAACGAATTGGGTAATTCGGCATCCGGCTACTCAATCCAAGAAAGATTTAATTGTATTCCTTAAGGATACATTTCTCCCATTGGGTTACGAGATAAGCGATTACCAGGAACGTATTAGAGATAATTGAAGGGAAGCAACGATCCCGAAGGAAACAACAAAGAAATATACCCCAGAAAATTCACAAAGGAAATCAATCACTCCTGAGGGAAGAGGGTCCCAATTTGTAAACGAAAACTTGACATCCCTGAAATTTACTATAGCCAATCAGGGAAAAATTGGTGGTGTGAAAAGAGTGGGAGTGGATGCAGCAACTGTGGGGGCAGACTCTTCAGATTGGTTGGCTGGTGCTTTGGTTAGTGCCCAAGGAGAAAAGATCTATGCTAGGGCAGGGGGGAGGCTCTTAAAACAGCCTCTTGGAATATGAGAGGGTTCCGGATACTCTTTTCAGAAAAGATCCCAGATTTGGAGAGGTTTGATGTGTTGTGCTTCCAGGAGACTTGGCTGAAGACAGTGCCCCTGTGTGATGGATATGTTGCCCATTTAAACAGGCCGAGCCCAAAATGATGCAGAACTTATGCTGAAAGCGGTTTGTGCTAAAACTACCAGTTACCTTTGGGAGCTAATTAATAAAGGTGGCTCCCTCCAATCCGGAAAGGAAATCTGCATGGTGTCAGAAAAGGATTGGGTGACCCATTATACAGCCTTATTTGCAGACCGGGGGTCAAGGGTAAATGAGGGCAGTGAGGGTAAGCCCAAAACCTGGAAGTTTGCTTTTGATGAAGTAAATGCTGAGATGATGATTTGTAAACTTAGCTCATCTCGAGCGGCAGGACCCGATGTTCTCTCGAAACAAAAAAGGCCAATGGAGTAAACTCCTGGTAATTTTGTTTGCACAGATCATGTTGATACAATCCTCCTGGAGAGAGGCCAATATTGTGCAGTGGTACAATTAAAACTGGATGGCAAATTTGAGGTAGTGGTGAGCACGAGATTGCCTCTATATTTATTAGCGCAAGCAGCCGAGCTAGTAGCTCTTATTGTATCCCTTAAAATGCATGAGGAGTTCACAGTATACTCAGACTATGCCTATGTGAAATCAACAGTACATGCAGGACTGTCATTTTGAAAAAGGTGGGGCTTCCCCTGTGCAGATGGCACACCAGTGCAGCATGAGCCATTATTGGAAAGGCTCATAGCCACACTACAACTATCATTGTCCATCGCAGTGGTGAAGTGCGCAACCCACACAAGGGGCAGAGATTTTATTTCCTGTGGTAACAAGACTAATGACATCGAAGCAAAAAAGGAAGCATATTTTCTCAAAGCATCTGAATTTGACACACTGCCTAATAAATACACAAGAGCGCATTGTCATGATGCCTGTTCCCGAGGAGCCAGGTCAGGCCCAGCGTCCTCGGAAGCAGACTTCATACTCACCAAGCAGGACCCAGAAAACCCCTATAGGGGCTCTTTGGACCTTGTCCTGGCGCCTTTGGTGCCAGGCTCATAAAAGTCATCTGTCCTGGCACCATAGGCGCCAGGCTCATCGTGGCAGAACATATGGTAATGCTTGGGTGAACTCACCCGAGGCAGACCATGCTGTCTGAAGCTCCAAGCCAACTAAGGCTGGGGAGGAACTATTTTCTTTCAGGAACTCTTTTCTTACTCGGGTGGGGCCAGTGGAAGAACACTCACCTGAAGCTCTTCCAAGGCTATTTAAACCACGCCCGGATGGCCACACATGCTTTGCGTTATTCTGCATCTGCAGCAGGACGCTCACCGAGTCGGCTCCTGCATCCTGGCTCCTACCACGCCCGCCAGCACCTGGAACACCTGCAAGGAGAGAAAGGCAAGCATTAGGACATTACCTACCTTCATCCAGCATCCGGATTCTTCACTCCGTCGATCCTGCAAAAGAAAGTCAAGGGTTAGAAACTCATCTCATCGCTCGCTGCAGCGCCGCTTCCACTTACCTTCACGTGGCGCTGTCTAGCTCTTCAGCGGTCATAGGCGACATCGGCCGCATCCCAGCACCTACGGAAAAGAAAGACAATAGTTAGAAGCGCTCCGCTTCTCACGCTGCCGCGCCGCTTCCACTTACCTTCACGTGGCGCCGGCATCCTTTTCAGCGCCCATAGGCGACATCGGTCACATTCAAGACCTACGGAGAAAAAGGACAAAGCAAGGTGAGCAACGAACTAATTGCAAAAGGACAGATTACTCACCTTAAGTCTTACCTGAATTTTGTTGGGACCTCAGTTCCCTTTTCGGGTCGGAGCAGCTTTTCTGGCTTTTCCCTACCCCGGCCCCTATGGGGAAATAAGACACACTCATTAAGGTGTCGGAGCAAACCACTACGGCACACCTTCATTAAAAGTACTCACCTGAGCTTACCTCGGCGAAACCATTCCTCCACACGGATTCCTCACCTAGTCCCTGAAAATTAAACAAAGGCCAAGGGACAAATAAGACTTGATCTTTTGAACTATATACTTACGGCAGCATTTTGGTAAAGGCAAGCAGACATCGAACGCTCGCCAAATCCGAGATCCAGTGAAGTAACTGGAAATCTACGCGCCCCTGCGTCAGAAGCAGGATGGAGAGCTCGTCCATACAGAAATTAAGGTGAGAGTCTGCGGAAGGCACAGCTAGGGTTCGAGGAGGGTGAGAAGGGGAAAAAGGGGGGAATCTCACACACAATCTAGCAGACAGTTAACTCCCTTTTTCCCATCTACAGAAGGATTATTCTAGGGGCCAGACAGACGGGGTTTGGGGGTCCAGTCCAGACCATCTTCCAAGCACTACGCTTTACCGTGGAAGAAGTTGTAGCAGTCCAGAACGGGTCGGCGCCTCCGTGGGAATCAGGTGAGCGTTACACGCATAGCATTTTAATGAAAGAGGAGTTTAATTGTCTACCCATAACCCAAAAAATTGAGCTGCAGCGATGTGCACTACAAGAAGAGCAGGATATGTGGACAAGGCGAGGGTGTTCATTATCCCCTACTAATGCGAATTGGTGGCAGGACAGCACCGGTAAACCAGTGATGTCCCTTGCATTAATGAAGGTAGCATTAGATCAGCTCCACCACTCTGCAGATACAACATGAGAAGAGCTGTCTAGCTCTTCAGCGGTCATAGGCGACATCGGCCGCATCCCAGCACCTACGGAAAAGAAAGACAATAGTTAGAAGCGCTCTGCTTCTCACGCTGCCGCGCCGCTTCCACTTACCTTCACGTGGCGCCGGCATCCTTTTCAGCGCCCATAGGCGACATCGGTCGCATTCAAGACCTACGGAGAAAAAGGACAAAGCAAGGTGAGCAACGAACTAATTGCAAAAGAGCAGATTACTCACCTTAAGTCTTACCTGAATTTTGTTGGGACCTCAGGTCCCTTTTCGGGTCGGAGCGGCTTTTCTGGCTTTTCCGTACCCCGGCCCCTATGGGGAAATAAGACACACTCATTAAGGTGTCGGAGCAAACCACTACGGCACACCTTCATTAAAAGTACTCACCTGAGCTTACCTCGGCGAAACCATTCCTCCACACGGATTCCTCACCTAGTCCCTGAAAATTAAACAAAGGCCAAGGGACAAATAAGACTTGATCTTTTGAACTATATACCTACGGCAGCATTTTGGTAAAGGCAAGCAGACATCGAACTCTCGCCAAATCCGAGATCCAGTGAAGTAACTGGAAATCTACGCGCCCCTGCGTCAGAAGCAGGATGGAGAGCTCGTCCATACAGAAATTAAGGTGAGAGTCTGCGGAAGGCACAGCTAGGGTTCGAGGAGGGTGAGAAGGGGAAAAAGGGGGGAATCTCACACACAATCTAGCAGACAGTTAACTCCCTTTTTCCCATCTACAGAAGGATTATTCTACGGGCCAGACAGATGAGGTTTGGGGGTCCAGTCCAGACCATCTTCCAAGCACTACGCTTTACCATGGAAGAAGTTGTAGCAGTCCAGAACGGGTCGGCGCCTCCGTGGAATCAGGTGAGCGTTACACGCATAGCATTTTAATGAAAGAGGAGTTTAATTGTCTACCCATAACCCAAAAAATTGAGCTGCAGCGATGTGTACTACAAGAAGAGCAGGATATGTGGACACAGAGAGGGTGTTCATTATCCCCTACTAATGCGAATTGGTGGCAGGACAGCACCGGCAAACCAGTGATGTCCCTTGCATTAATGAAGGTAGCATTAGATCAGCTCCACCACTCTGCAGATACAACATGAGAAAGTCTTGCAGCCTTGATTTCTGAGGATTGATTTTCAGTTTACCTTGCTGAACATGTTTCCACTTTTATAGTAAATTGCACAATGTGTCAGAAATAACCGGAAAGGGCATACGCTGCGAGCAGTGAGAGGAGCAATACCCCGTCCAAATGGACCCTTCTGGCACATGCATATCAATTATGTGATTACGCTTCAAATTGCTAGATACATGTTGGTAGTTGTGTGTCCTTTTTCCTGATGGATCTAAGCAGGTCCATGCATACACCCCAGTGCCACTTGTGCTGTCAAATTCCTTTTTAGAGAGGTGTCCCCAAGATGGGGAGTGTGCTAAGTATTTCGCTCCGACAGCAGACCATCATTTGTGCATGAAGTGTTTGACAATATCCCAACCCTACTGGGTATTAAGCACAAGTACTCTTCTGCCTATGACCCACAGGCAAACATGGTTTGTGGGAGGCTCAATAGCCTCAAAGAGAGGATAGCAAAATTAAAATTGACGTTTCATAAAGGATGGCTCCACTGTCTGACCTTAGCCTTATTTGCACTGCAAAATCAGCCCAGGTCAGACCATCACCTGACTCTTCATGAGCCAGTGACAGGACACTGATGGACACACCTCTTGCTCCTCCCACCAGAGCACAAACAGACACGCTTAGTATTGCTGTCATTCTTGGAAATGAGATGCATGAATATTTGGCTGCTTTGACAGTGAATATTTATTAGATTCGCCCACTCTGGTTCGGTCGAAGAAGAATGATGAAGACACCGAACAACCCGACCTACCTAGCTTGCTCCAGCCCATGCCCTATATGCTGGTGATCTAATTTATTTGAAAACGTTTCCAGACTCTGGCACAGACCAAGATTTGAGGGCCCCTTTGTAGTGTAGGAGGTAACTTCGACCGCCGTCAAAGTACAAGGAAGAAGAACCTGGCTTCATCTCAGCAAGGCTAAACCCTGCAAAGGCGAGACCCACCTGCCATCAACCCAGATGCCGAGACAGAAGAAGAAGTGACGAGGGTCCAGACAAGATCAGCAACCAGAAGCTGACAACTTTTAGGGAAAAAACATTAAAAACACTGTTTACTTCCCACAGACAAAACCAAACTAGCAAGAGCAAACGTTTCCCCCAACAATAACACTCTCACTTGCACAAAAAAAATTAACTGCACTTTGAAGAAGCCAGAAGAATCAAACAAAGTATAACACCCTGTTATTCATAGTTACCTCTAAGGACATTACTGTATATGATATGATTCTTTATTTTATAATTGACAGGTATAAGGCATTCAGGACAAGTAAGGTGCCTCTTATCTCACTATTAGTGGACCCTAAGACTATGTTTGTTTTCATTACATCCTCTCATCAACTATAGGTACCTGCTGACAGTCAGAAGATCAACGTGAAAGTATTGAGTGAAAAGTGAAGAAAATGTATCTTTTTAATGCTGTCAAGTATAGGCTTTTGGCACGTAGACCGCCTAACAGCAGTGCCCCCTTGCAACAAGTAGACACTTTAGCAGTAATGATTGTAGCTGCCTTTTTTACTTTCTGCTGTTTCTGCCTCTTTAATTTCCTGGCACTACGAGAAGTGATTCTATATAATGTACACAAGCAAATGTATACTAACACGGTCAGGTTAGAAAAGTATAGTGGTGGCACCCGTGCTTCTTTCAACAATCATGGCAGGGATGCTGTTTCCCCTGCCCGGTACTTATATAAGAAGCAGGCGCGGCAGCTGCCCTTTATGGGGCAGAATTATGCGGTTTTGCAGAACTGAAGCAGCTGAGAACGGTAGAAAATAAGTTTCTTAAGAGACTATTGTGCCTCCCTTCATCTATACCTAATGCGTTGTTGCACCTCGAATTGGATATATGCCCAATATATGCTGCTTCCAAACCAATCCTGTATTGGCTCCAGCTCTGGGGGACGCCTGAACCTGATTCATTTAAGGCAGATATGAATCACCTGTGTCAGGAGGGAGCAATGAAATTGCCATGGTTGACGCATGTTAGAAAAAGTCTCTAGGATCTGAATGAGCAGGAAGTATGGACCCAACAACAGTTCATAAACAAACAAAAGTGCAAATGTACAAATGCAAAGATATGCCACAAACTATACAGAGGGCATATTGCCACAGTATGTAGGAACCTAAAGTCTGCACCAGAATACATATCAGTCAAGGCAGTTTTTGGGTTTTGAAATATAGATGGACTCGCTCAAACCACTGTATGCCTATACACTTTTTATCAACTTCAGATTGGGTTCTTTGAAGGTGGCTAAATTCACCGACTCATGGAGGCCAGGAAGCACGGGCAAGTGCCCCCTGCGTAACACAAGCGAGGAAACTGTTATGCATTTCATGTTCTTCTGCCCCGTCACCCATGAATTAAGAAAACTATATCTAAAGTCTCTGGTGATACTAGCTGATGTTCACACAGTCGCAGAAGCCTTGGACCTATGCAAGTCAACTGACGACGCAGGAAGGGTATATAAAGTATCAAAATGTATACCTGGGGCTTGGCTGCTGAGGCTACAAATATGAGACACCACATGTATGATTAACTACGGCCCTGTATACGATACCAGGGAAGCCGTGAGCATCCAACCCTATTCCCTATTACCGGCTGCTTTGCCCCCCTGGAGTACATGTAATGCTAGGTACTATAAATGAAATGCTGGGGTCTAATGAAATATAGTATGACATCATGGGCCTTATAAGGTTCAAAATACAAGCTGTTGTTTAAGCTACAGATGATTCCAATGTGTTTGCATGGGAGGCTGCAAGTTCTAAATCCTACAATCTGCTACCAGAATCTCTCTTCCCTAAAAACATAGAGTCATCAGATTGTATTGATTGTTTTTAAGAATTTGGAAGAATTGAATGTTATTTCTTCTTGATGTCATGCTAGGTCATACACATGATATGTTGGGGCACAACGAAACATGGAACGATGCCGTGCACACCATGAGGTTTAAATTGTGAGCTGTTGTTTTAGTTACAGATGATTAATATTGGCCTGTCTAAGAGGCTGCGAGATCTAGAGTTCTTGACATCACCAGAATCTCTCCCCCCTTAAAACATAGTGCCATCAGATTTTATTAACTTTACATTTGATTGTTTTTAGAATTGAAATACATTGAATGTCATTCCTTCTTGATATTTGAACTTGTACCCAATGTATTGATATGTAATAATGTAATGTAAGGTTGCTCTTTTGTGGTTTTATTAATGAACAAAAGATTATAAAAGTCTATACCTATGTTGGATGAAGCAACAGCCCAGCATTTTTCTGTTGCCACTAAACAGATTAAAAGATCAAGATGAGATACTGACACCAATTTCCAGCACATAAATGCTTATATTGCTGGATCTGCCCAAATAAGTAATATTATGTGGTATCAGCACATGACCCAGGTAGGGAGAGGGACATCTGATGAGAGCTGCTATGTGTGTTTTCTCATTCCCTGTGCTATGGGCGCTTCCAGGGTCTTTATAGCCAGAGAAATACATGAAGAAAAGGCACACTGCATGACCCATCTGGCACTCTCTTTAACCAAAGGACAATTCCAAGGGCAAACTGCGTCCTTAGAATGGGTACATAAAGCAAATTCCCAAGGAGAAGATTATTATGTACAAGAAATTAAATCCATGATAAAAAAGGAGACAATAAATCAGGTATTAAGATATCAACAACCTCTGGCACCTGGAGCAGGAGTTAGATTCATAGAGAATAACATGCTGCAATGCAATGATACAAATAGAAAAGAATGACCTGGATGTTGGGAGCCAGGACAAGTGCAAATAAAAGGAACAGTGATCACACCTCAGAGGCGGACCGACGGACTAGTAGTATGTACAGCATTGGCATTATTGCAACAATAGGAAGAGTTTGTGGTAAATGCAGATAACGTGGTCACTGGCCACTGGCCCAACATTACACAATTATTCACATGGGTCAATGATGAGGGGGGACCCGTGCAAATAGTGTCCCTAAGAAATGCTACTTCAAAAAATAATGTCATGATAAACATTAGAAAAAACAAAGGGTGTAGACGAGTTTTTGATGTTCCAGGAATGAAGGCAGGAACCTTAGTATGAATAGATCACTATTGGGCCTGCGTATCCAAAACATACATAAAACTACCCCCAAATTGGGAGGACTGTGTTCCATGGTACTCATAAATGTACCTGCTCTGGTAGTGCCTGAGAGCAATATACGCACCATGGAATTTCCCAAAATGGATGCACACCAGAGAAAGAAGTGATCCACCAACCTCAAACGAGTAAAACGTGCAAGTACTTAAGTCTCCGCTAAAATGGAAACACCATACTGTGGAAACATATGTTATTTAGCAGGGCAGAAATGTTCTTTGGCGCCATCTTCTGTTGTAAAGGGAATAACCCCATCAGCCACCCTAGGTGCTTTAGGGTCAGGCGAATCCCATCGGAAGACCTGTGACATGCCAGTGGACAGGGGGATGTCCCAAGATGTTATATGTAATTTAGACATAGGGTGCAAATATAAATAGATGTTATTTTGCAATTGTAGTCGAAGCATAGGGTCTGCATGGTCAAATTGTATTCAGCGTGTTAAACACAGGCCGCAAGCCTGAAGAGAGTATCTGAATAGACCCAAGCATTGATGAGTGTTGGTAAAATGTTGCTCTGAGAAGGAATGTGCCCCGCAAGGCCACAATTCAGTGTTGGGTGCCTTGGTGTACGTGTTATCACAAACAGGCCAAAGCAGGCCTTCAGCCCCCACCCAGCCAACTATAAGGTATAACCCCTGTCCATGCCCCAGTCCTAAGACCCCTGAATTCCAAGATACTAGATGACCCCAGACCACCAACCATAAAGCAATCAACTATTAAAGATCTAAGAATATGGTAGTCCCATCTTCATTCCACAAAGCATGTAATGCAAGGTACAGGGAGGGATATCAAAAGCGAGGGTGGAAGACTTGTAAACCGAGAGTCACGATTGGGATGAGTGAAATGTGTGTGCATGTGTGAGGGTTAGCATGACCTATAAACTCCCCCTGTGCCCGCCTTCAGGGCCTGCTAGGTGCACTGTGTAATGATAAAGTAGCACTATTTTTCAAATATAACTGTTTTTGACCTTGGTTCCTGTAGTATCGGGGATGGTAAGAAAGACATCTGGATTCAGGTAAGGCACAAGAGACCAGTATATATAAAAGGAGTGAGTTTATTTATAAGTTACAGAGTTACAGGGCTAGTTATATAGAAAGGGGCAGGGAGCTAAACAGATGACATCCTTTCAGTAAGGTTCTCCCATCCTGTGTCCCCAACTGTAGTTCTTCGAACCTCCAAGTCCCATCACATTCCATATGACATAGCTGTGTTCTACCATCAGCAGCACTGTGTGCACCCAGTGCAAATAGATAAGTACAACACTACAGTTCCCTGGAGACGATGAGTCCAGCAGCCCCTACCTGATGGAAGACGGACGACTGGGCTGGGGTCAATGGCCTGCAAGTAGGCTGACCATGTATAGGGTCGCACCAAACAGCCACATGGATTTTTACTATATATGAATGATGCTGTGTCCCATTTTAAGTTTCAGTCCTCACCCTCTACCCTCAGAATGTTCTTGGCGGCAGAGTTCTTTGCTGGTGCACCTACTTTTTGTAGAAATAAAAACATGTTATCCTTGTAAGAGTTTCTTGGGCCCTTTTCCCTTGCGGGTTTAATTTTTTCTGGTGTGAGCGTCTATGGGCGTGCCTTCACTTCCCTGGAATACAGGCAACCACAAATGCTAAGTACTTGCAGATAACCCAGTGGGAGTTAATGCAAATGATCAACTCAACACTAAATGACTTTAACGCCATAAAGGAAGAGTTGAGAGCAATAAGGCTCATGACTCTTCAGAACAGATGTGTCCTAGACCTAATAAAAGCCATGGAGGGTGTTGTATGAGGAACAATTGGCTCATCTTGTTGCACTTACACTCCTGTCCAGAACAAGGAAAACAGGCCACTTATGGAAGCCATAACCCGTCTGACAGACCTTCAAACAAAGATGAAAAAGAAGTAGAATAGATAGTGAATGATGATTGGTTCACCTCCTTTTTCTCCTGGATCCCCTCCTGGCTGCTCACTTCATTCAAGGTGCTGATAGCAAGATGAGTGCTGGTGCTACTGGGTTTCTGCACTCTGAGAATAGTCATAAGCCAATGCAAGAAGACCACTAAGAAGGTGTCATGCCTGCATCATATGGATTGCTTCATATGGTGGCCTTCAGAACGGCTAGACCGTTCTACACGTTGTGGAAACTATCTGGAAGGCGCCGTTAAAATCAGCGGTTGCTATCATACTGTTTACCAATTTTCACTTCCTGGTTACTAGCCCAGGTCACATGACCAATGCTTCGTCATCACGTTGGTCAGGCGTTTTGTCAGCTGACTCTATTTAGCTGTGCAAGTTCCGAGCACAGACGCTTCTGATTGCGTTTACGTACTCTAAAGTTCCGGAGACTTCCCCTGCTGTTTTGAGCAGACGCTCCTGCTGTTCCTTCATCATCAGGGCGATTGTTTGCAGCAAATCTTCCATCTCGTCCTGATATTCCGCTCTGTTCCGTACAGAGTTTCTACCGGGTTACCTGCGCGGCCCAATATAACTTTTCGCTCCCCGCAGAGCTTCCATTCCTGCCTTGGTTCCACCCACAAACTCTCGTCAACCTTCCGCTCCCTGCGGATCCTCCAGTCTCTCATGTTCTACACGGACTCTCAACAATCTCCCGCTCCTGGCGGAGCCTCCAGTCTACCGCATTCCACATCCGACTCACACTTACCTCCCGCTCCCCGCGGAGCCTCCAGTCTGCCGTTTCATCTACGCGGTTTCTATTAATCCTTCCTCTCATGGATTCTCACTGGGCCTCTCCCACGATTTCAACTTCATAGGATTCTTCAGTTTGGATCAAAGACCCAATTGCTCCAAGTGCACTGAACTTTGGACGCTTTCCGGGGTGCACCAACTCGGATCTAGTGCGACCCTCGTTTCATACAGGTTAGTCACCTCACTTACCCTTCCTGTCGTTGTTTTCCTGGATTCCCTTCTCATCTCTGGACTTCCGCAAACTTCCTTGGACTTCATCAAACTTCCCCGAGACTTCCAGTTGGCTCATTGCAGGTTAGTGCATAATAGTTAGGTTTGATTCATTACTTCTCTTTCAAAATACCATTCTGATAGTTTTTTTGTCTCATCTGCAGCCTGGTGCTACTTGGTTCACTCTCGCCCTTCCCTCTAATAACTCTCTCTGACTGCTGACTAAATCCGGTCAAAGAGTGGCATTAGTTAGAAGGTTTTTATTGACTGCACTACGTTCCACTTCGCTCTCCACCCAGTTGGGAAAAGACGCCAAGTGTATCCTTTGCTACAGGTTTGTATCCTTTTCGAAGAATCCAGTACCTTGTAAAGTATATCCTGTGAATCTGAAATCTGTGTCATAAATCTGTGTCTTAACAGAATCAGAAGCCTGATATGGAGGGTACTGATCCTCTCTCTGTCCTCACCCAGTTGGTGGCGCACTTAAGACACAAGATGATCACAGCGCAGGATGTCATGCGCCATCGTATGGATGTGATGCAAGACGCCATACAGGCCTACTCTCAAGGAAGAACTGCCCCGGAACCTGTTGCGTCCGGTTCTGGTCTATCCACACAACAGAAAGAATCTGTTCAGGTGCTCATGCCAATCCAGTTCCCTCTGGCTCCACCCGATAGGTTTCTGGGAGATCCTAAGACATATTGCACCTTTGTGAACCAGTGCCGTCTTCATTTTTTGTGTAGGCCCAGTTCTTTCCCTGACTTAACAACCAAGGCGGCATTTGTGTTATCCCATTTAGGGGGCACTGCTGCAGCCTGGGCTAACCCTCTGTTGGAGACTAATAGTCCGCTCTTATATGACTGCAATGGTCTTTTGTCAGCTATGAGCAAGGTGTTCGATATGAGGTATGCGACCCAAGCCACGGATCTGGAGCTATTGAACCTTCCGCAAGGTAGCCAACCTTTAGTGACTTACCTTGCACGTTTCAATCAACTAACTGCTGAAACACAATGGCCCGAAGATAAGAAGACGGCAGTCTTTTACAAGGGCCTGTCTGAGGAGTTAAAAGACGCACTGTCAACCGTCCCTGTTGTGCCTTCGGGTTTCATGGATCTGCTTGATCTCGTCCTCCAGATAGATGCCAGGAGATCTGCAGGGAAGGGTGAGAAAAGACCCTTCATGGCTTCTTCTAGCTTTCCTCAAACACCTCAGAACACCTCAAGTCAACCCGAACCAATGCAAATAGGGGCTATTCAGGGTAGGCTGTCGGCTGCTGAGCGAGAAAACCGACGCAAAAACAATCTCTGCATGTATTGCAGATCAGCAGACCATTTATTGGTATCCTGCCCTAAGAAACCTTCCAAAAAGGCGGGAAACGCCAAAGCTCGGCAGTAGCAGGGGTCCCTCTGTCGAGCCCCAAGAAGGATTCCGTATTATCTTTTGCTTCGTCTATTGCTGTATCTGCGTCTTTGTTTTTCAACGACTTTACCATTCAGACTAAGGCTATGATAGACTCAGGTGCAACCAACAATTACATAGATAGCAGCTTCGCTAAGCATTCAGCGATTCCTACTGTAACTAAGACAGTACCAGAATCAGTTAAGACGGTCGACGGCTCCACACTCTCTTCAGGCTTGGTAACAGAGGAAACTGTACCCATCACAGTCTCTTTGCCGGATGGCCATACTGAAAACATGGTCTTTGACGTTATTGCAGCACCTCAATACCCATTGATACTGGGTCTGTCTTGGCTCAAATTGCACAACCCTGCGATAGATTGGGTTACTGGTCACATCCAGTACCCGTCTGATTATTGCAATAAACAATGCTTTTCGGATTCAGGAGGGGTTCATGATACTCCTGTCCTGGCATTTCTAGAAGGCATTTCCGGGATGTGCGCTCTGAAGTCCTCCACATCCGCTATACCTCAGGTCTACCACCAGTTTGCTGATGTGTTTGACAAAGGCATGGCAGAGACTTTACCTCCGCACCGTCCATATGACTGCCCAATTGAACTAATTGCTGGGGCAAAAACACCGTCAGGTCGAGTCTATTCGCTTACCCAAAAGGAAGACGCGGTTCTGAAGGAGTACATTGATAAGGCTCTCCGGGCGGGCTTTATTCGTCCTTCGCAATCCCCAGCGGCTTCTCCGCTGTTTTTTGTCCCCAAAAAAGAAGGGGATCTGAGACCCTGCATCGACTACCGGGCTCTCAATGCCATAACGATAAAAAATCAGTATCCTCTCCCGTTGATTAATGTCCTGCTGGACCAATTGGGTTCTTCTGTCATTTTCACTAAGTTGGATTTGAGAGGTGCGTACAACCTTGTGCGGATCAGTCCCGGTGATGAGTGGAAGACTGCCTTTAAAACCCGACATGGTCTATACGAATACCTCGTCATGCCTTTTGGCCTATGCAATGCCCCCGCCACCTTTCAATTCTTTATGAATGACATCTTTAGCGACTATCTCGACCAATTCCTAGTGCTATACCTTGATGACATCCTAATCTATTCAGCCTCCCTGGAGGAACACATTGTACAAGTGTCTAAGGTACTCCAGAGATTACGGGAAAACCATGTTTTTGTGAAATTAGAGAAATGCGTTTTCCATTATCGGGACGTAGAATTTTTGGGGTACGATATCACCAGTCATGGAGTCAAGATGAGTCACTCCAAGGTCAAAGCGATCCTGGATTGGCCAGTGCCCGCCTCTGTCAAGTCTCTGCAATCGTTTCTAGGATTTGCAAACTTTTACAGGCGTTTCATTCACTCTTTTTCTCGAGTGGTGGCACCTCTCACAACCCTAACCAGTCCTAAAACTCCATTCCACTGGTCCCAAGAAGCCCAGATGGCCTTCGATCTTCTCAAGGAGGCTTTCACTTCGGCTCCTGTCCTTTGGCACCAAGATCCGGAAGTGCCATACATCCTAGAAGCCGATGCTTCCAGCCTAGCCACGGGTGCAATCCTGTCCCAAGTTTGTAAAGACACAGGGATGGAACACCCCGTGGCATTCTTTTCACGCAAGCTGGCCCCATACGAAAGAAAGTACACGGTGACCGAGAAAGAACTGTTGGCCATTAAAGACGCATTTCTCGCATGGCGCCATCACCTACTTGGTGCTAAACACCCAGTGACTGTTTACACTGATCACCGTAATCTGCAGGCCATCAAAACCATGAAATGCCTTACCGCACGTCAGGCTCGGTGGCACTCGTTTTTTGCTCAGTTCGATTTCCGCATCACCTACAGGCCTGCTAGGGAGCATACCAAAGCAGATGCCTTATCTCGCCTGTACTCTGGAACTGAGAGCACCTCCAAGACTAAACCACCTTTATTGGCAGAACATGTGGTCTGTGGTTGTTCTGTTCAGCCATCATTAAAAAAGGAAATCCAAGAATGGGTGTCACACAATCCTCAGTTGGTACAAGAACTCCGGTTGGATGTCCAGGAAGGCCTACCGTTCATGAACGGAGCCTTGTACCTGCCTACGGAGACGCGAAGTAAAGCACTTCTTTGGGGTCATGATTCCCTTGCAGCTGCTCATCCAGGTCAGAAAAAGACATTAGAACTCCTACGCCAGTGGTGTTGGTGGCCGAACATGTCAAGAGATGTTGTGGACGATGTCTCCTCTTGTTCCCTGTGTGCCCAATGCAAAAATACATCAAGCAAGCCTATGGGACTATTACATCCATTTCCAGTTCCACACAAACCTTGGTATATGTTCTCCATGGACTTTGTGGTTGACCTGCCTCCTGTTCAAGGTTACGACACTATCTGGGTCGCAGTAGATTACTTTACTAAGATGGCATTATTTGTACCATGTCAAGGGGTACCTAATGCCAAGACACTGGCTGACCTATTCTTGAAACACGTCTTTCGATTCTTTGGTTTGCCCTCCGTCATCATCACTGACAGAGGGTCGCAGTTTGCATCCCGATTCTGGAAGGCGTTAACCTCCGCTCTTCTTATGGAAGTCCGCCTGTCCAGTTCCTATCATCCACAAACAGACGGTCAGACGGAACGGACTAATGGTACTATGGAACAATACTTACGTTGCCTTTGCCTCCAATATCAGTCCTCTTGGTTTTCGCTGTTGCCGGCAGCTGAATTTGCGTATAACAACTCTCAACACTCTTCCACTGGAATGTCACCTTTTTATGCTCTATATGGTCAGCATCCACGATCCATCCCAGTGGATCTGGTACTGAATGACACGGTCCCTGAGGCCGCAGACAATTTGGTCGCACTGACCGCCCTTCACAAAAGCATCAGGAAACACTTATTAAAGGCCCAAGCTACTGCAAAATATTACGCGGATAAGCTCCGTAGAGCTGCTCCACGTTACAAAGTTGGCATGATGGTTTGGTTGTCTACCAAAAACCTAAGACTCCCAGGTAGAAAGAAGCTCTTGCCTCGATTTATTGGCCCTTACAAGGTACTTCAGGTGGTGAATCCCGCCGCTATACATCTTGATCTGCCGACACGTTGGCGCTTACACCCTGTTTTTCATGTGTCTCTGGTCAAACCTTGCACGTCACGGACCCGGTTGACCGTCCGGCCTTTGGCCGTCTCGGTGAAGGGTTCCGACGAGTACGAGGTTCGTGCTATTTTGGGCTTAAGAATGCGGGCTGGGGTTCCCTATTATCTCATTGATTGGAAGGGTTATGGCCCAGAGGACCGGTCCTGAGAGCCGTTGTCAAACATTCATGCCCCCTTATTGTTGCGTCGTTTCCATGCGGCAAATGGAGTGAGGCGTCCTTTGGGGATGGTGCTGTCATGCCTGCATCATATGGATTGCTTCATACTCCAACCCGCTTCCGCTTACCGGCGCCTGTGGCCTTCAGAACGACTAGACCGTTCTACACGTTGTGGAAACTATCTGGAAGGCGCCGTTAAAATCAGCGGTTGCTATCATACTGTTTACCAATTTTCACTTCCTGGTTACTAGCCCAGGTCACATGACCAATGCTTCGTCATCACGTTGGTCAGGCGTTTTGTCAGCTGACTCTATTTAGCTGTGCGAGTTCCGAGCACAGACGCTTCTGATTGCGTTTACGTACTCTAAAGTTCCGGAGACTTCCCCTGCTGTTTTGAGCAGACGCTCCTGCTGTTCCTTCATCATCAGGGTGATTGTTTCCAGCAAATCTTCCATCTCGCCCTGATATTCCACTCTGTTCCGTACAGAGTTTCTATCGGGTTGCCTGCGCGGCCCAATCTAACTTTTCGCTCCCCGCGGAGCTTCCATTCCTGCCTTGGTTCCACCCACGGACTCTCGTCAACCTTCCGCTCCCTGCGGATCCTCCAGTCTGCCGTGTTCTATACAGACTCTCAACAATCTCCCGCTCCCGGCGGAGCCTCCAGTCTACTGCATTCCACATCGGACTCACACTTACCTCCCCGCGGAGCCTCCAGTCTGCCGTTTCATCTACGCGGTTTCTATTAATCCTTCCTCTCCGAGTCTCATGGATTCTCACTGGGCCTCTCCCACAATTTCAACTTCATAGGATTCTTCAGTTTGGATCAAGGACCCAATTGCTCCAAGTGCACTGAACTTTGGACACTTTCCGGGGTGCACCAACTCGGATCTAGTGCGACCCTCGTTTCATACGGGTTAGTCTCCTCACTTACCCTTCCTGTCATTGTTTTCCTGGATTCCCTTCTCATCTCTGGACTTCCGCAAACTTCCTTGGACTTCATTAAACTTCCCCGAGACTTCCAGTTGGCTCATTGCAGGTTAGTGCATAATAGTTAGGTTTGATTCATTACCTCTCTTTCAAAATACCATTCTGATAGTTTTTTTGTCTCATCTGCAGACTGGTGCTACTTGGTTCACTCTCGTCCTTCCCTCTAATAACTCTCTCTGACTGCTGACTAAATCCGGTCAAAGAGTGGCATTAGTTAGAAGGTTTTTATTGACTGCACTACGTTCCACTTCGCTCTCCACCCAGTTGGGAAAAGACGCCAAGTGTATCCTTTGCTACAAGTTTGTATCCTTTTCGAAGAATCCAATACCTTGTAAAGTATACCCTGTGAATCTGAAATCTGTGTCATAAATCTGTGTCTTAACAGAAGGAGATTGGAATGATGATCTTGCTAAACATGGATATAACGATGCACAAAGCCACACAAAGCGAAGACCTTCCTCATTTGAACTCACAGCAAAGTCCTATCATCCCTACAGGATGTACATTTTATTCTCCCTGAGACCCCCATAATTACGTGGTTACGTGTGGACAATGTGTATTCTGCAACCCTGATCGGTAATGCTGCTACATAACGTAGACAAACCATTTCAGCAACCTGAGGGGGGTGATCAAGATATGGAAAGCCAAGACATCCTTCCAAGGAGAAAGTCCTGCAAGAGAAGTGATTGAGGACTCGACTAGAGGGGAGAATGTCGAGAGATAGATGAATGCGTCATCGATGACATTGGCTCCTCCCATGCCTCTATTTCGCCAAAATGAGAGAAGCGTGGCTGTCTGAACAACTGCCTCCTTCCACCACTATACTGCAAAAATGAAAGGCGTTATTCACTAAGGAAACCATATCGGCCTTACACCAGAACCATTAAAGAAGAGATCTGGCATACTTGCTGTAACCAACAAATGACGATAGTGAGTGATGTCATCCAGCTTCTGACACACAAAGACGTACAAGGCACAAAGCAGATATGCATTCATCACAAAGTTACATGAACATTGGGTCAACCTGCATTTATACATGAAGAACATACATTACACTCAATAGACACTAGAAAAACATATACTTGAATATATTCGCTGTAATGCAAGACATGTATGAATACATATAATGTGTGCTTAATGCAGAAATGCAACAATGAACAGCAGACATTTTGGATGAAGGAGCATCGAAGCTGCAGAAAAATCAAACCCGTTGAATGAGCTAAAAGGCACAGAGATGAACAAATTGGACCAAAAACATAGAGAGGGTCTGAACATTACAGAGAAGGCACGAGATAAGGATTCCCAGGACACAAGAAGAATCCTCCTAAATTAATTCAAGTCTGGAAAAGCACAACCGACTATTGTGAGCCAGGTGCAGGATAATTATAAGTTAGAAGACTCCTTTAAAAATTATCTCAGGAGTGACCCCTGTAGTAGAGGACTCCAAACCACTTGCATTCACATTACCTAAAATATTCATAAATGCAGGGTAAAGTAATTCAAAATGTGGTCCTCTCAATGTGACCCATAATTAAAGAAAACGTTCTATTCATTATCTACGAAGAAAGAGAAACCAAGACCTTCACTCCCTCCAAATTCCCAGAATAAAAGATACAAGATAGAACCCAGTTCAAAGCTAAAGCTCATGGCCTAAGAAATCAGTGATGGTGGGTTACAAATGGGAAAGGCGGCACCTGGATGTCATGATGGCAGGGAATGACAGGGAATCAAGGTTGGTGAAGTCAATGACAACCAATCATTGCTCTCAAGTAATGTTATTTGGTAACAGTTGCATTAACCAATCGGGTAGTATAGAAATGACATGTATTCACCATTATCAATTCAGAGGTGGTCCCAGGCGGAGCTAACAGATAAAGTAAAACCAATCAGAATGTTGACTTCTATAGATGGTATGCTTATATGATACCACTAACCCAATACAACCTTCCCGTAGGTTTTACTAACTCAGCTAACTTTGTGACATCAGAAGTGACGTGTTTTTGCCTTTTAAACTGTTGTTTTGCATTACGAAATTAGAGAGTTTTGAGACATGCGCGCTTAACTACTACCCCTGTTTTACAATTGTGAAATAAAAACAGACGTTTATCATTTACTCTGACATTTCTGTTTTTGGGTGCAGGAATCCCCAGCCTACCCAGTCTGCGCAGGGCTAAGATTTAAGGTCCTCCATAACACTCACACTTCCACTCTCTCATTCACTCTCACTTCTTCTTTATACTCACCTTCAACTATCTGTTTTCTCCCTCTACTCTCACTCTATCCTATCTCTCACAGCCGCTCTCTCTACTAGGTCTCATTCTAACAAACACTCTCACAACAACCATTCCACTCTCTCATACTTGTTACCACTCCTTCTCACACATAATACATAATACCTTCCCTTCACTCATTCCCAACATCTCCAGCAACTTCTCAGCACTCTGATACAACCTTTGCCCCCCGACTGGTCTCTTGGTCAACCAATTCCCCTCCTAAACGCACCCAAACACACTTCATTAATTCTTGTGACTGCAGGTATTGTATGCCCATGCTTTAATTTGTCTCTGCTGCCTCCTGCTTCCCATTTGTCCTTAATAACACCTGACTGGTCCAGCAAATCTATCCCTACATTTTCCATGGGGCCGGGTTACACTTTCTGAGAGTTTAAAAAAAACATTGTCACCACCCATTTTCTTTTGCCTTAGTTTATGGGGGTTCTGTGGTCCGGATTTGTTGACGTCAACTGCACGCATCTCTGTCCTGCAGCCCAAAGAAGTTGGTTTTCCTGCCGGTAGTCTAGATGAAGTGGAGGAGAGAGACTTGCGTTCAGAACCTTCAGAGTTTCCCTGGTATTGTATTCTTGGAGGGCGAGTAGGGGGTGGGAGGGGAGCTGCTATTCTCCTTCCAGCCTTTAAGTTTATTAAAGTAATAAAGTTGTGATGGATTCCTCCAGTCAGCTTGTTGTGCTCTATACATTAGACATGAGCCCACTTCAGTAACATTTGGGCCATGGCACCTAGCAAGCAGTATATTTTGGGTTGTGGGAGGAAGGTCCATCACTTTGTCCCCCACATCAAAACTGCCCAACAAGGCCTTGAAATTATAGGATGTTTCTTGTCTAGCAAGGGGTCTGAAGATGAGCTATCGCCAAGGCTCTACCTTTTCCCTTATGTTCTTGTGTGTTCTGTGACATGGTATGGTCACTTGTGTGTCGGTTTCTGGGTCCTGACTCTCTTGTTGCATCATGTGTAACACATCTTGTGGTTTCGACCCATAGACCAACTTGGAGGGTAACAATTCTGTGAATGCTTGTTCATCTTCCATATGATGAGGGTGGCCAAGGATATTAAGTCATCCAATTCTTTCCCTTCTCATAAAATCGTTTTCCCATGATCATTTTCAAGGTCTGTTTGAACTTTTTCACTAGTCTGTCTGTCTGGGGATGGTAGGCCAATGTGATTAAGGTCTTGATATGTATGACATTTTACTTGTCTCTGATTAAGTTTGACATGCAAATGCTGCTTGATCTCTTAAGAACTCCTAGGGAAACACACCTGGATAAAAAAGTGATGAATCAATTTCAAGATTGCATTTGTGGTATTACTCCTCAATGACAAGGACTTAGGCAACAGGTGGCATAGTCCACAATGAATAGGATATACCTGTTTCCTACTCAAGAGGTATGGACATTATCGAAGGTCCATAATGTCCATACCACTTCTGTGGAACAAACATCATTGATAGTTAATTGCTGAAATTGATGTTATTGATGTTGGCATACACTTCAGGCTAGTAGAATTGACTCAACAACCATTTTTGTATATACTCAAGGCCCATGAGTCCTGCAGTAAAATCAATATGAGCTACCTGGAATGCTGGCTTTCTGAAAGGGTTGTGGGACCAGCAGCTGATGATAATTGATATAATTTCCCTTTGGATTCATACTGACCCTTTGTTCTGACACCAGGTTTTTCCGGGCATATTCCAGCAGTGAATCTACTTCCTGGTACTCTGTAAATTCGACTGGTGCTGGGCCTGGAAATTCCCTCTGTCTTTCACTTTAGGTCACATGGTCATCTCTCAGAACCCGAGTCCTGCTCTCTCATTATCATCTAGATCTCTACTACTTTTATCTCTTCGACTAGCTGCACATTCTGCACAGCCGGAGAGTCAGGTAGAAAAGGGTGACATTAGACAGAAGACCAAGCACAGTCAGCGACAATGGCTTTAGTTACCAAGCCCTTTGTTGTTTCTCCACCTCTGGTGGTGGGGTGGAAAGATAGACTGTGATTATATACGTAGCTGACGTGATTGTCTGTTTCACCAATACCCTTTATGATGCAATAGAGGTTCAACCAGTTGTGCCCCTCCTCCCAACATTCCACACTAAAATTAGGAAGAGAGGGAAGAGTGAAAGGTTTTATTTATTTTTTACTCAGCTCTCATCCAACGTTCCTGTGTCATACCACCCCTTTCTTGGTACCAAATGATCTAGCACATTCCTCACCCACCCTGTGCATCCTCTTGCTTCACTCCTTCTCCTTTCTTCCCCCACCCTGCTATTTGACCTACCCACAACATCAAAATGTGACCAACATATTTGCATAAACGCAGACCCATAAGTCCATCTCCTGCAGTTGTATGTGGCCCCCACATTTTCATTAATTCATGTCCCCTTTAAACGCCCTCCCTGACAACAACATTTTGTATGCTTTCTGATATATCCATTCCACTCTGTCCGTGGTTCATGTCCTAGGTTTCACCCACTTTAACGTGTGACACTGTGGTAAACATGCTATGTCTAGTGTAGCCTGGAGAGAAAGCAAACGCTTCTCATGTTGATAGTTCTCAGGTAGCTGGGAGAAGCAAAGATATTCTCATGTTGGTGGCTCTCAGGTAGTGAGGAGAAACAAAATAAGTCTCAAATAGCTGACTGTCAAGTAGGGGTGAGAAACACAACATTTATCATATAGGCAAACCTGAGGTAGTGAAAGGAATCCATCAAAAATGCTACTGTATATGGTGCTTAGGTAGTGGGGACAAACCAAAATATTCTCATCTAGGTGCGCGCTAAGGTATGTGTCCAGCTCTTTATGCTGTGTAAAGGTATCTTTCTTTTCTCTTATTGTAGTTTTAAAATAGCACGACCATGATTTAACATCAGAGGAGCATGACTTGAGAACAGAGAAGTTCTAGCACAAATGCATGTGGCATTTTATAATGATGATATAACAGGAACACCTCAACCACACCAGATGGTAATTTCTAGAACTGCTAGCCCTACTAAAGAACAAGACTCCACTTTTTAGTGTGTGAATTGTTGCAGCCATCAGCGATGATGTATTGAGTATGTCTGGGTGTGTTGCCATAGTCTTCCACAATGCAGTACTGGATCATTTTAATGCATTTGAATTGATCAACGTGAGGCACTGCCAGCCTTCCTCTGCCATCAGAGACAAAAACCCAACAGCAGCATGAAAGTCTCCCTTAGACTGTACAATGGTGAGGGCCAGTTTATGGATTCTATGGCAACTGTTGCAAGTAGTTCTGACCACTAAGACCTCTGACTGAACCAGTACTGTAGTTGATAATCATCCCTACTTGTGTTATAGGCATTCGGTTGATACACATCCATGGTCACACTACTGCAGCATGCATGAACACTCAGTCTAGGGTTACCTGTATCAAAAAGATTCATCTTTATGTATAGCACGTACAACGTGTTAGGATGGAAGGACCAACATGTATCAGGCAAAGGTCCATGCACTAGTGACTGGCATGATTTCTCCACTCTCAAAAAGTGTTATCAGTAAGTATTGGCTTTTAACTGTTCCTTCAATTGCAGGGAAACCTTCCAGAATGTGCTCTGCTACACAAATAGCATTAACAACATAACATAACATAATTACATATCATGACATGACATCTGAGTTGCTGATGGTGCACTGCATGTTTTAGAGGCCCATCCACATGCATGATTTCTTGCTATGTGAAGAGTGAATTCCATCCAGAGGCCTTCCTTCTCTAGCATGTCACTATAGAGAGCAGTGCTCATAGAAGATCAGTTAGGGATTGTAGGCGACAAGAACAATGTAGTCGTGGATGATGAGGAAATCAATGCTTTAGAAAGCTCTGGTAGTGTTGCAAAGTGCAATGTAGTGTGTTGTTTTACTGAATCCGATTAAAGAACAGTTTAATTCCCCTCACGGCATCAGAATTTGTTCTGCGGGTGTGATTTTGTGATTTTTATGGCTGTGCAGATATGGGAAGCTGTAAGGATAGCCAGGTTCTTTCTCTGTACACCAACAATGACTGCGGCCTCATTTAACAGGTAACATGTCTCGCTAATTCTACTTGCGTCTAAAAGTCATTGCTTGTATTGGTGTGAAGTAATTCACAAAAAGTGCAGTTGTCCTTAACGCTATTTGTAATATGTATAACTTGCTAAAGTACATGCAGTGGAAAATAAAAAATGCACAATCACATTTGTGAACTTGATCACTGGCTATAGTACATTTAATGGGAAACAAACACACAAACACACATATGCACATGCATTGCAAAGAGCCTCATTATACAGTTGGAAAACCGGCAAGGCTACTTTCAAACCGGCATGAAAACCCGGCACCCGCGAATGGGCAATATCCGTGGTATTTCGGCTCTACCGCCCGGTAATTGCCCTTTTGCGGGTGCCGGTGCTGGTATGTTCCTATGGGAGTGGGGATGCCTGTAGCACTGTCACCGTTCAGAACGGTGCCGGTGCAACAGGCTTGCTGTGCTTGCGGGTGCCTTTCATTCCGCCAGGGCAGACCTGGCAGAATGAAAGGCATCCACGGCACAACTCGGAGTTTGCTGGTCCGGATACAATGGTACTGGTAAACGTACCGGTACCATTGTATCTGGACCGGCAACCTTGTAATGAGGCCCAATATCAAATTACACAAAAGCTTCTTGTGGACCTGGCCCCTCCAAGCCATCATACATCCCTTGCAAAATGAAACAATAGAATCACCAAGTATTAACTAATTACTTTCAATAAAGTTTGAAAATATGCAAACATTGCAAAGCAGACCAAGGGGTTCATTCATATGTTTCCATTCATGAGGGGCTAGTGCATTATTACGCCGCAGGTTGTCACCAAAGACAGGAAACGAAATTGGTATACTCCTATCCCGCTTCCTGCATCACATTGGTGTACTCCTATCCCGCTTCCTGCATCACATTGGTATACTCCTATCCCGCTGCTTGCATCACATTGGTACACTCCTATACTGCTTCCTGGATCACATTGGTATACTCCTTTCCCGCTTCCTGCATCACATTGGTATACTCCTATCCCGCTTCCTGCATCACATTGGTATACTCCTATACTGCTTCCTGGATCACATTGGTATACTCCTATCCCGCTTCCTGCATCACATTGGTATACTCCTATCTTGGTATACTCCTATCCAGCTTCCTGCATCACATTGGTATACTCCTATCCCGCTTCCTGCATCACATTGGTATACTCCTATCCCACTGCTTGCATCACATTGGTATACTCCTATCCTGCTTCCTGCATCACATGGTATACTCCTATCCCGCTTCCTGCATCACAATGGTAAACTCCTATACTGCTTCCTGGATCACATTGGTATACTCCTATCCGGCTTCCTGCATCACATTGGTATACTCCTATCCCGCTTCCTGCATCATATTGGTATACTCCTATCCTGCTTCCTGGATCACATTGGTATACTCCTATCCGGCTTCCTCATCACATTGGTATACTCCTATCCTGCTTCCTGCATCATACTGGTATACTCCTATCCTGCTTCCTGCATCACATTGGCATACTCCTATCCGGCTGCTTGCATCACATTGGTATACTCCTATCCGGCTGCTTGCATCACATTGGTATACTCCTATCCGGCTGCTTGCATCACATTGGTATTCTCCTATTCCGCTTCCTGCATCACATTGGTATACTCCTATCCTGTTTCCTGCATCACATCGGTATACTCCTATCCGGCTGCTTGCATCACATTGGTATACTCCTATCCTGCTTCCTGCATCACATTGGTATACTCCTATCCGGCTGCTTGCATCACATTGGTATACTCCTATCCGGCTGCTTGCATCACATTGGTATACTCCTATACTGCTTCCTGGATCACGTTGGTATACTCCTATAACGCTTCCTGCATCACATTGGTATACTCCTATCCTGCTTCCTGCATCACATTGGTATACTCCTATCCGGCTGCTTGCATCACATTGGTATACTCCTATCCGGCTGCTTGCATCACATTGGTATACTCCTATCCTGCTTCCTGCATCATATTGGTATACTCCTATCCGGCTGCTTGCATCACATTGGTATACTCCTATCCGGCTGCTTGCATCACATTGGTATACTCCTATACTGCTTCCTGGATCACGTTGGTATACTCCTATAACGCTTCCTGCATCACATTGGTATACTCCTATCCTGCTTCCTGCATCACATTGGTATACTCCTATCCGGCTGCTTGCATCACATTGGTATACTCCTATCCCGCTTCCTGCATCACATTGGTATACTCCTATACTGCTTCCTGCATCACATTGGTATACTCCTATACTGCTTCCTGTATCACATTGGTATACTCCTATCCGGCTTCCTGCATCACATTGGTATACTCCTATCCGGCTGCTTGCATCACATTGGTATACTCCTATCCAGCTGCTTGCATCACATTGGTATACTCCTATACTGCTTCCTGGATCACATTGGTATACTCCTATAATGCTTCCTGCATCACATTGGTATGCTCCTATCCTGCTTCCTGCATCACATTGATATACTCCTATCCGGCTGCTTGCATCACATTGGTATACTCCTATACTGCTTCCTGGATCACATTGGTATACTCCTTTCCCACTTCCTGCATCACATTGGTATACTCCTATACTGCTTCCTGGATCACATTGGTATACTCCTATCCCGCTTCCTGCATCACATTGGTATACTCCTATCTTGGTATACTCCTATCCAGCTTCTTGCATCACATTGGTATACTCCTATCTGGCTGCTTGCATCACATTGGTATTCTCCTATTCCGCTTCCTGCATCACATTGGTATACTCCTATCCTGCATCACAATGGTATACTCCTATCCAGCTGCTTGCATCACATTTGTATACTCCTATCTGGCTGCTTGCATCACATTGGTATACTCCTATCCGGCTTCCTGCATCACATTGGTATACTCCTATCCGGCTGCTTGCATCACATTGGTATACTCCTATCCCGCTTCCTGCATCACTTTGGTATACTCCTATCCTGCTTCCTGCATCACATTGGTATACTCCTATCCGGCTGCTTGCATCACATTGGTATACTCCTATCCGGCTGCTTGCATCACATTGGTATACTCCTATCCTGCTTCCTGCATCACATTGGTATACTCCTATCCGGCTGCTTGCATCACATTGGTATACTCCTATCCGGCTGCTTGCATCACATTGGTATACTCCTATACTGCTTCCTGGATCACATTGGTATACTCCTATAACGCTTCCTGCATCACATTGGTATACTCCTATCCTGCTTCCTGCATCAAATTGGTATACTCCTATCCGGCTGCTTGCATCACATTGGTATACTCCTATCCCGCTTCCTGCATCACATTGGTATACTCCTATACTGCTTCCTGTATCACATTGGTATACTCCTATCCGGCTTCCTGCATCACATTGGTATACTCCTATCCGGCTGCTTGCATCACATTGGTATACTCCTATCAGGCTGCTTGCATCACATTGGTATACTCCTATACTGCTTCCTGGATCACATTGGTATACTCCTATAACACTTCCTGCATCACATTGGTATACTCCTATCCTGCTTCCTACATCACATTGGTATACTCCTATCTGGCTGCTTGCATCACATTGGTATACTCCTATCCCACTTCCTGCATCACATTGGTATACTCCTATACTGCTTCCTGCATCACATTGGTATACTCCTATCCTGCTTCCTGTATCACATTGGTATACTCCTATCCGGCTTCCTGCATCACATTTGTATACTCCTATCCAGCTTCCTGCATCACATTGGTATACTCCTATCCGGCTTCCTGCATCACATTGGTATACTCCTATCCGGCTTCCTGCATCACATTGGTATACTCCTATCCGGCTTCCTGCATCACATTGGTATACTCCTATCCGGCTTCCTGCATCACATTGGTATACTCCTATCCGGTTTCCTGCATCACATTGGTATACTCCTTTCCCGCTTCTTGCATCACGTGGCATGCTCATTGCAGTCATCTTTCTTTACCTGGAATTAACTGATTTGTGAAAAATAACTTCAGCACGTAGTGGGTCGCAGGACAATTTGTTTTCACCCACTGCCTTTGTTTAATGGGTTTAGTGTGTAATTAGAATGTGTTCTTCAGCTAGATCTGTTTGTGGAGATGAAGAAACAGCACCATCCGAATGCTATAAAAGAGTACTCTTTAAGAGCACCTGTGAAAAACTTACCAACCTCAGGAAGTTTGCAAGGTTGTGCAGTACATTCCTGCCAAGGTAAATCCCACAACTTTGTACAGGCCTAATCGTAACTGTGCCCATTCTGATAGATTCTCTCAAGCACCTGAAACAATTGGGGTCATTACGACCCAGGTAGTAAGTACGCCAACTTTACCACAATGGTGTAAACTACGTTTACACCACGGTGGATGGCGGATTGACCGCCCCATTCCAAGGTGAGTGGGGCGGTAAATCCCCATTTCCCATTTTCCCTTCCCCATTCCCATTTTTGGCCCATAGGGCATAATGGGAGTGGGGAAGGCGCTAATTACGCCACCCTAAATTACGGTGGCGTAATTAGCATCATGGCGGGTTAGCGCCGTGGATTTTAACGGCTGCTAAAAGCAGCCGTTAAAATTGGAATCAGGCGTTAAGGGTTAACAACGGCGTTAACCCTTAACGCCTGGGTCGTAATGAGGCCCAATCTGTTTTGATCGATCTTGAAACGTGGACATGGTGGGCCTCATTACGACCCAGGCGGTAAGTTACCGCCTGGGCCGTGACTTTACCACCATGGCGTAAACTACGTTAACGCCATGGTGGTTGGCGGACTTACCGCCCCATTCCGACCTAGGCGGGGCGGTAAGTCCCCAATCCCCATTTACCCTTCCCCATTCCCATTTTTGCCCCATAGGGCATAATGGGAGTGGGGAAGGCGTTAATTACGCCACCGTAAATTACGGTGGCGTAATTAACTCCATGGTCCCTTAGCGCCATGGATTTTAACACCTGCTAAAAGCAGGTGTTAAAAGCACTGTGGCGCTAGGGGACCTCATAATCAGGCGGTAAGGGTCGGCGCTGTTAACGCTGCCGTAAACCCCTTACCGCCTGAGTTGTAATGAGGCCCGGTATGTGATGTCATCTTTCATTGAGGGTAAACATGGACCCAAATTCAATGTATACAACGTATCCCCCGACAGGCATGTTGCAGCCACATTGCAAGCAGAATCTGTAACACGTACAATGAGTTCTAGCAAGTACACCTGTAGTCGCATCTCACTAAGTGGTGCACTCTTTTGGTTTGCAAGGGTGGTGGTCTCTTTCAAAGACAGTTGCACACACCAGGCATTAGAGAGCAGCTGCTACTGTCTTGATGTCTCAGCTGCGATTGTTGTAGCAATCAGTGTTGCTATTGTATTGCACACTTAGCCAGTCCAACAGGTGCACAGCAGCATTCCGGTGGATGGAAGCCTCAGTTTTTGATTGGTGCTACGGTGACCTTAGCTGCACTTATAATTGCTTCAGCAAATGTCTTGCACCGTAGGTCCTGCTGAACTGGTCTTTTCGGCAACAGCAGTCAAATCATTCAAGGTCTTCCCATTGCAGAGGAAATGCTTCACCACAATCTGATGCACATGTGCAAAGCAAGGAGCAGGCATGGTCTTGACAATTCATTTTACAGAAACGATATTTGACCCATTATCAGCGTGAACAAGTCCCAGAGGTCGGTGTTGTGGTTTTAGCTGCTGCATCCCCACCCGAGGCGTAACTGCCCTCTGGCATCTGCTTTCAAACCCTTGCATGCCCAAAGGGGCCTGCTGCTGGACCGCATGCACTTGCTATCCTATAGGATTTCTTAGGGGCCCAGACCACTTGCTGGCAGAGGAAGGACATGCTTCTTGGTATGTGGTCACACTCATGTAGTCAATGCTCTCTCTGTTCACTTGTCAACATGTCGACAGCAAAGTGATTTTCTGGATCTGTGACGGATCTTTTGACAAAAGGAGGAAAACAAGCAGCATTGCCAACGGGCTGGCAGTGAGGAAGAAGACTCTGACTCTATCTTGAGCCGGACCTCCTTAAGTTGCTCAAGACATTCCTCTTCTCTTGCTCAGCCTGTTCATTCAGATGACTGGTCGCCTTGTTCACCTGTATAGCCTTACAGGTCCAAGGCCCCGCCGCCAGTCCTGCACTTGCCTCTGGGACCCACTCTCTGCCAGGCACTACTGCACTTGGAATACGTTCCATGAGAGTGGCACCCACTCTACACTTAACCCTGGCTCCTGCGGGTCTTGGGCGCACTTGTCCCCCTCCCCTTCCCTCGCACTTCTGTCTGCTCACTTGCACAACCTTGAATGTACTAGGCTTAGCATGTCTGTCTGTCCTGCCCTCCTCCTATCTCCCCCTTCCCTAGATGGCTACCCCTTGAATGGATAGGTGCATTAATGAGCAACCTTTTTTGTCTTGTATTTTCCTCCCCCTGCACCCTCTTCTCCACCCACTCTTTGGCACGCACATATACCAGTAGAAATGCCCTGGCCTAGTACGCTAGTTATTGCTGTTAGATTATTCGGAATCGCCAAGGCCTAAGAATGACAACGATATCCCCTTGTTCCCTTGCCACCTCGAAGTGCTTTGGAGCACTTCACTTGAGTATAAGCGCTTTACAAATAAACAATTACATTACTAGCGACATGAGATATTTTTGTCCCCGCTAAAACTCCCCCATTGCAGTGACCTTATGCTTTAGATAAGTAGCATTGCAGGAAGCAGAGATGGCTGTCTGCATCCCGCACAATGTTGACAGATCAGAAATGTTTCCTTGTGTCACTGTACAGATCATAAGTGTGATGGTGATTGCTGCTTGTGGAAGGGCTGCAGTTGAGGACTTGTGTGGTCAGCCCACCACTGTCTGCGAAGTCAAATCATGTGGGACAACAATTTTGTAGTACCCAAGTTGGTGAAGTTGAAAAGATGATCGGTGGCAAAATGTATTGATATTTGTCCTGCTTTAAAAAATTCCACACTTTATATATTTCAGGTGGTCTATTTTGTATTTATTTATTTATTACGCACCCTAGCCCATGGGCATCAGGGCGCAAAATATGTTACCTACACTCCACATCTGACTAAAATGGGTGCTGTTGTAATGTTGGCATTGGTGGTCTGTCCACAGCAGTGATGTTTTGCAGATCTATCAGATTGTGTTTGAAGGATAATGTACTCTGCAGGAAATGTTTGTGTGTTTTTTCCTCCCATCCCTGCTACTGTGGCTTTGTCCTCCTCTGTGATTTCGGGGGCTTTCAGAATCATGTGCTGCTTCTGCCTGCACTTGTATGGGCCATAATATTTATCCAGCTCATCTTCATCAAGTCAAGACACTCAGCCTCACTGAGGTGAGTGGAAGAGACCAGAGACTTCCCTTATCCTGCTACCAGTGCTTTAAGTGGACCGGGTCCAGCTGGGGTAGGGCCCTGACAATCTCCTAAATGTGGGGCTGAGTCGGGGCCCTGCCGTGGTCCCCCCGGTACAGGAAGCAGTATAGGAGTATACCAATGTGATGCAGGAAGCGGGATAGGAGTATACCAATGTGATGCAAGCAGCCGGATAGGAGTATACCAATTTGATGCAGGAAGCAGGATAGGAGTATACCAATCTGATGCAGGAAGCGTTATAGGAGTATACCAATGTGATCCACGAAGCAGTATAGGAGTATACCAATGTGATGCAAGCAGCCGGATAGGAGTATGCCAATGTGATGCAAGCAGCCGGATAGGAGTATACCAATGTGATGCAAGAAGCAGGATAGGAGTATACCAATGTGATGCAAGCAGCCGGATAGGAGTATACCAATGTGATGCAAGCAGCCGGATAGGAGTATACCAATGTGATGCAGGAAGCAGGATAGGAGTATACCAAAGTGATGCAGGAAGCGGGATAGGAGTATACCAATGTGATGCAAGCAGCCAGATAGGAGTATACCAATGTGATGCAGGAAGCCGGATAGGAGTATACCAATGACCTCGGTGGGACACATTATCCTGCGACAGCCGCAGCTACGAGGGGAGATGCAGCCACCATCAGCAAGTCATGCGGGCTGTGACTGACAAAGGGTCCAGCTAGCCACAGCATTGCTCAAACTGCTACTTCCTCAGGAAATGGCAATTTGGGTGATGCTGTAGCTGGCAGGCACTTCTGTCACTCAAAGCATCCCCAAACTGTAACTTCCTCTCGGGATCCCTTGCGAGGCCATGAGAGGAAGTTGCAATCACAGGCGAACCTGGGGGCTCAGTGATGTAATGTGTTCTGCAGAGCATAGAATTGATTAGATCACAGAGCCCCCAGCTACACAGATGGAGAAAGACACCTGAGGCTAGGTGATCTGTTGATTAGATCACATAAATGTGAAATAAAATGTGACAGATGGAAATGGGAGGACAACGCTGTTTTGCTTTGTTTCAGGTGGCGACAACTCTAGACAGAGCTATTGCCCAATAGACATACCCAGACTGGCCAAGCGATTTTAAAGTGGCAATGATAACATGAAATACTGCCATACCAGACTTGGCATTATTATCTTGTGTTAGGGAGGATTCTCATTCTATGGCTAATTTCCCTTACCTACAGAGTCCCCCAGCAGCTTTGCTGGATTTGAAAGGTTTTTCTTCTCCTGCTAAGAGTGTGACTGTTTTTCACACTCTTAGGCATGCTTGCTATGTGTGTTCTAGGCTATTGTTTGTGTTTAATGTCTATGGGGTTTATCTCACCCCCATAGGAACCATCTTAATTCACATGTGTTACACAACACCCTCCGTGCAGTGACACAGGGGTGGCGTAGCGACCCCCAAACATAGACTTCATACTCTGGGACTGACTACTGTCTCCCAGGGCATGTAAAGTACCCATTGACTTTACTAGTCAATCTTTATGAACAAAACCAGTACAACCAATTTTACTATGGAGGCACTGGCAAGGGTTAATAGTTTTTCCCTTATGTTCATTTTCCAGAGGGTACCGTACAGTCCCTCTCTCAAAAGTTGCCTTGCTGGTAACAGTGGTTACTACCAAAAATATTCAACCGCAAATATTTCCCTATGGGATTTTCCCATTGTTTGAGGTTACCACATTTAGTGACAGCCTCTAACATACCGTTGGTTTATTTTTATATTAACTTTACTCTGGAAGGTTTTATTTGCCGGAACTTTGATATACATTCTTTTTCGTGTCTTTCTCTAAACTCCTAACCCAGGTCGGGGACCCTTTATTCATCCTTTTTGCGGGCTTCCGCCAAGAAGCCCTCCTTTTGGCGCCACTGAGTCTAGGCTGGATCCATTTTGTGGCAGGGGGAGTAGAAACCTTGGACAGGGTTTCCTCAGCAACCCATGTCGCACTCTGCCCTGATAGGCTGGAGGGTCTCCTGCCAGGATGAGCACTCCACTGTGTGAGTGACAGCTAGGCTGTATCAATGGGGATCTTTTTGCATAAAAGCAGGGTCCTGAGGACTGGAAGAGCAAGACGTCACCACTGGAACTAAGAAGCCGAAGAGGAGAGAAGCCAAAGACATCTGCAATGACTGAACCAGCGGTGAAGCCATGCTGCAGCGTCTCACCACTTTTCTCCACACGACAAGAGAAGATCTTCATCTGCAAGAGCCTTCTTTCACGTGCCAAATCACTCCGGATCAAGCTGGCCACGCGAAAACACACAGAAGACCACGCTCCTGGCCTGAAGGCCATTTTCCTGCCCCCAAGAGCCCCGAGCACGCTCCCACCTGCCATCTGCTGCTGCCTGCCTGCCTGCTGCCCACGTGCCCTGCTATTTGCTGCCAGCACATCAGCCATCTGCAGGGGTACAGTTACTGTGACCACCCCTGCTGGAACTGAAGACTCCCAACTGGGATACCATCGCTCCACAGCCCAGCCCCAGGCCCAGTTGCGCCCCCACGCCTGCCTCTGGGGTTACCATGTCGGGCACACCACCATCTGAGACCACTGGCAACCCCCAGCCAGAGAGGCAGAGGGGCACCAGCTTCACTGCCACTGAAGTTGGTGTCCTGGTGGAGCAAGTCCTGGGACAGTATGATGCCCTCTTCGGAAGTTTGTGCGCCGACAAGGAAGGACGGACCAGGATCTGGACGGACATCGTGACTGCCATCAACGCAGAGGGGGTGGCAGTCCAAAGATTCCAACATGTCAAGAAGCGCTGGGAGGACTTCAGGTCCAGGACCCTCAACAAGGCCCGGTGCCTCTTGAAGGCAGCGGATGCTAAGGGGTGCCGGGGCCACCTGTCGGAACATCAAATGAGGGTCCTGGAACGCATATCTCCAGCGCTCCACGTCCAGGTCCTTGAGAGGCAGACCCATCTGGAGTCGAGCGGTAAGTGTACATGCATGCTGATTGTAAGCTGTGCGTGTGGTGGTGTGCCAGTAGTGTGCAGGTTGCACATGTGGTTTTGTAGGGCCATGTATGGATGTGTATGTACAGGGCCGTGAGGCTAACACATGCGAGTCCTCTCATGTGTGAGACACATTGATGGTGCATGTGTGTGTAAGCTTGCATGCCAAATGCAGATGTGTGAGCACACATGCTTGAATGACTGTGTATGTAAGAGGGCATGGTTGTAGTGTCACACATGGATGTCGGTTCCAGCTGCATGTATCTGCACCGTGTACATGTGCATGTTTGTGTATTTCACAAGGGTGCAACAGTGATGCAACATGGATGTTTGGGACACTGATATGTAGAAGACTGATTGCCAGATGTGACATGGATGCCGATCTCATCACTGCGACAGTTGGTGGAGGAGTACACATGCATGTAAGTGTGGTGGCGTGTGTGCATGTCTAGTGCACTCCCTGTGTTTCATGTAATGTCTGGCTCACCTTTGGCTGCTCATGCTGTTGTATGTGTATGGATGGTGCTGGCTGTTGCCATATGGCTGTGGAATTGCTCAGGTGTGTGAGTTGACATGTCATATGTGTTGGGGATTGTGATGCCATGTCTGAAGTTTGACACTGCCACTCATGTGCAACTGGCATGTGTGTTTCAGTCCATTGTACAGTGTCCTGATGCCTGTCTCCTATCTCTCCCTGTCTGCAGCGTCAACTGATGAAGAGGGCGGAGAGGGTGCTGTGGAGCACAGCGGCGGGGATCACACCACCAGCCGGAGACGCAAGGCCCGTCTCCCCTCCCAGGTTGTGATCTCGTCAAGGAGTGAGGAGTCCGGTGCCGCGTCCCAGGCCGCAACTGCCGAGGGTAGGTCCAAGAGGCGGAGGTCGGAGTTGGACTCCTCGGCAGCAGAAGGGGCAGCTGAGACCCCACAGGGTCCGACGAAGGAAGATGGCACGGAGTCATCCAGGTTGGTGGGGGGTTTGGTGGAGGAGGAGGCCGCGCAAGGGACAGAGACGGGGTCTGGAGGTGGGGATTCCACTGGTGCCAGTGGTGCAGTGCAGGGGCAGGGACAGGAGGCAGCACAGGCTGCCGCGGAGATGCCTGTGTGAAATCCTGTCCCCGATCCAGTGACTGCATCATCCCGCACCAGCAGGGATGCCTAAGTCCAGACCCGTTTTCAGGGAGGGGATCCGCTTACAACAACTGGCCTTCCTCTCCCGGCGGACGTGGCTATCCGGGACCCGGTTGAGCCTGTCCTGGGTGGGGTGGCGTTGTGTCAACGGGACATGCGAGGTGACCTGCAGTCTTTTCATGGGGAGACTGCACGTCATCTCGAATGGCTCGTTGACCACGTCAGCCTACCGGGACAGGTCACCCAGGCCGGATTCCTCCGTTTGCTGAACCTTGATTTGACCCCCTCCTCACCTGAACCCCCTATGCGCCAGTCGTCCTCCGTGCCATCTTCCCACCCATGTATCACCTGGGTACCCTGTGGAGCTGCCTCTGACCATGCGGCCAGGCTGGTGGAGGACACATCTCTGCCACAGTCGGGAGTCGGACGTCCAGCAGACATAGCCACCTCAACAACTGCACCCCAGACGGAGGAGGATGTGCAGGCAGCAGGAGCCAGGGCACGGGCACAGGCACAGCAGTAGCAGCAACAAGGTGGGAGCCATGATGGTTCGGGGCCTTCGACATCGGAGGGGCAAGCATCGGCTGGAGGGCAGGAGGACCCAGGACGGGAAGTGTCTTCCGTGTGGCAGCGGTTAGGACATGCTATAGATGCGGAGCGGCAGCGGGCGGAAGATGGTCGGGGTGGAGAACTCCATGCAAAGGGCTCTGAGGCTGGCCGAGTGCCTCGACACAATTCATAGGGACCTGGAGGTCCGGATGTCATCGTCCTTGTGAACCCTCGGGGCCTTAGAAGAGGACCGGCTCCGGGACATCGAGCAGGAGTTCGATGATGCCCTGGCCCGTGAAATCAGGAAGTGAGCCATCGGACTTACCCGCTGCCATTGTATATAGTTAATTAGTGTTAGGTCTCCTTTTGGTTTTCATTTCATTTGGGGCGCTTGGACAATGCCCCACCTTTTTGTATATAGTTGTTCATTAGGTAGGGTTTTTGTAGGTTTCCTTTCAATGGTTGGGCTCATGGACCCTGGATTTGTACTTTGTATATAGTTCTACACTGGATTTCACTTCATTTAAGTTTCTTTTTTACCATGGATCAATGGATGTGTCTTATTTTTACACTTTGGATTTGGTTGACGGACAGACTATTTGGACCCATTTGCTTTTGGATTGATTTTGATTCTAGTTTCACACATTTTTTTTGAATATTTTGGACATGCAGCTTTTTCTTCATTTTTTCCATTATTGTGTGATTTTCTTTTATTCATTTGGTTAATTATTGAATACACATTTTTTATATACTTTACTGATGTGGTCTTATCCCATTTGTTTTGTGCATGTCACAATGTTGATCTTTTCACAGTCATGTGTCACCATTATGTGGGACTGTGGGACATTGATTCATGGCCATGCTGGTTATGTATTTTCTATCATGACTTTGGGAATTCAATGTGGGGTGTTTGGACTGGGGTGGGATTTGGGTGGCCATGAGGGGCATGGGTCTGGAGTGTGATGACCTGTCGGGGAGGACATGTGTGGGGGCCTGCTGGCAGGTGCCCTGCACTGCTGGGAGGTGGGGGTGCTGGGGGACATGAGTGGGGGCCTGCTGGCAGGTGCCCCTCAGTGCTGGGGGGTGGGGGTGCAAGGGGACGTGAGTGGGACATGAGTGGGGGCCTGCTGGCAGGTGCCCTGCACTGCTGGGGGGTGGGGGTGCAAGGGGACATGTGTGGGGGCCTGCTGGCAGGTGCCCTGCACTGCTGGGGGGTGGGGGTGCTGGGGGACATGAGTGGGGGCCTGCTGGCAGGTGCCCCTCAGTGCTGGGGGGTGGGGATGCAAGGGGACATGAGTGGGACATGAGTGGGGGCCTGCTGACAGGTGCCCTGCACTGCTGGGGGTTGGGGTGCAAGGGGACATGAGTGGGACATGAGTGGGGGCCTGCTGGCAGGTGCCCTGCACTGCTGGGGGGTGGGGGTGCTGGGAGACATGAGTGGGGGCCTGCTAGCAGGTGCCCCTCAGTGCTGGGGGGTGGGGGTGTTGGGGGACATGAGTGGGGGCCTGCTGGCAGGTGCCCCTCAGTGCTGGGGGCTGGGGGTGGTGGGGGACATGAGTGGGGGCCTGCTGGCAGGTGCCCCTCAGTGCTGGGGGGGTGGAGGGGGTCATGCGTTGGTGATCAGTAGTGCAAGCTGACATGTGGCTTGCCTGGGGGCATGCCCATGGTGGATGGGCTGCCTGCGGAACATGACCAGGGGTGCAGGGTAGTCCCCTGTGGTGTGGGCTGCCTGCAGGGGCTGTGGAGGGTGTAGAGCGAACACCTGGGAGGAGCCACACTGCCAATTGAGGTGTAGGACTCCACGGCACCCCTGAAATACACGTACCCTGCTGAAATCGCGGGTGAGACTTCCGGCGAAGCCCAGATTTACACGTACCCAGGCCAATCGCGTGTGAAACTTCACGCGAACCCCAGGAATACACGCACCCACTCGCACAGGGCCTATCGCATCTGAAACTTCCCGTGAAACGCAGATTTACACGTACCCAGGCCAATTGCGTGTGAAACTTCACGCAAACCCCAGATTTACATGTACCCAGGCCAATCGCGTGTGAAACTTCACGCGAACCCCAGAAATACACGCACCCACTCGCACAGGGCCTACCGCGTGTGAAACTTCCCGGGAACCCCAGATTTACACATACCCCACTCGCCCAAGGCCAATCGCGTGTGAAACTTCACGCAAACCCCAGAAATACACACACCCCACTCGCACAGGGCCTATCGCGTGTGAAACTTCCCGCGCACCCCCGAAATACACGCACACGCTATTTTTCACACAGCGGGTGTCCGTGTTTGTCGCGTACCCCTTTGCACGTCATTTGTCCTAGAGGGCCACAGTATGGGACATTCATCAGAGCTGTATGTACGTGCTTTTTGTTAGCGCACATTTTGGCGTACATTTTTTTCATGCGCAGGGACGCTAACGCCTGCCTTCGTGTGGCGGACGGGTTTGGGCCTGTACGCGTCTTTGCCCGTGCGCTGGTTTGCCCTATTCGATTCCATGAATATGTGTTGTAGGTGAGCGTGTGGGCGTTCCGCGCACTTGCCTCCTGTACTTCCCCGTGACGCCCACATTTTCACGCATTGTTCCCCATTCCGCGTGTCACTCCCCATGTTACGCCTACTTTTGTTATGTGTGCTGCGCTATGTGCACTTTCGCTGTGGCCGTAGCACATGCCGTTAGATGACCTGTGTGCCGGCGTGCGCCATGCAGATTTTCAGCGCACATCCTAGATTTTACTCGCGCACGGACTTCCATGAATCAATGTGCGCGGGTTTCGCTGCGATTTTCGCACTTGCACTGCGATTTTCGCACTTGCACTGCGATTCGCACGGTTTCGCACGCTTGCATAGGAATTTTCAGGGCACATTAATTCCATGAATCGGCCTGTAAATCTGCTCGCTTGTCTCTCACTGCTTCCTAATAATCATTTGAGGTATCGTTATTCATGCACTTTATTTATGTATTTATTCATTTATGTCATGCAAGGTAAGTAGTAGTCACATTAAATGTCATATCCAATTTCTTTGTTCTACCTCTTCCTATTGTAATATACCCTCAGCAAAATCCTTCTTTTCTTCGTAGCCTCTCCCTCATATTTAAAGTACTCCAGTTTTCTACTACTCTCACACATAAATCCTGTCAATGTTCTACCCCTCTCTCTGAACCAAATCCTACTAATGATCTGCCTATCCCCTCAACTAAAGACGATTCACATGCCTAGTATACACCAGCTATGCACTGTGTGTACAATTTACTCCAAACCCAATACATGAGCCTGCAGGAACCTGTTAAGATGGCCCGGTAAGTCCCCTAAATTATGCAGAGGTTCTGGTGCTAGATTGACCCAAGCATAATAACGGGAATGCAAAATCCAGTTTTATTGATATCAAAATAAAGCAGGGACAGCATACAAGTATACAAATATCGAAGCTCTCAACTAATTCAATGCAAACAATGGATTAAATACCCAAAACTCGTCATTGCTGACATCACAACATAATCTCTTAGTACAAAACCTACGGGGACTAGGGATTGGTTAAGGGGATTGACATATCCAAGCCCGCGTCCCTGGGCATCTAGCAACTCGGCTGAACTCTTTAAAATCTGCAAGCAACTGGCCAATCCTGCTGCAGTCTCTACCTCTCGTGTCCATTCCCAGGCCCTCTGCACGGCATTGGCATCTCACTTCATCTCTAAAACTCAGGACATCCTGTCCTCACTCTCCTCCTATCCCCTCCGTCCCCCAACTCCCTGCTCGTCCTCTAGCCCTTCTGCAGCCACCTCTCCTCCCTCCTTCTCTGCCTTTCCCCTGTTCTCCGTTAATGAGGTTTCTAGACAAGTCTGATCTATGTCAAAACAGGTTCACCCTTGTACCTTCAAAACTATCAAGGACCACATCGACTCTCTGGCACCTGCCCTGGCTGATTTCTGCAATCACCCCTTCGCCACTGAAGTCTTCCCATCCCCCCCAAAGCACTTCCTTTGCACCCTCTTCTTTAGAAACCCTCTGCCAACCCCTCCTGCCTGGCCAACTATCGCCCAATCTCCATCAACCCCTTCCTAGGCAAGCTCCTGGAGAAACTGGCCATCTCCCAGCTTAATCACCGCACTGAATCTGTTGGTTGTCTTCATGACCACCAGTCTGGCTTCAGAGCTGCCAGAAGCACGGAAACTGCTCTACTGAACATCCATGAAGACCTGCTCTCCAACCTTGACTCTAAAACCCCTTGTGTCCTCATCTTGCTTGATCTCTCTTCTGCCTTTGACACTGTCAACCATGCCATCCTGCTCAACCGTCTCAGTGTAACCTGGGCATCACTGGTCAGGCGCTGGCGTGGCTGACTTCTTTCCTCTCCGACCGACCCTCCCAGGTCCAACTTGGGTCTTTCCTCTCTGCTATCTTTTTATCCACCTGTGGTGTCCCCCAGGGGTCTAACCTCTCTCCCTGGCTGTTCAACCAATAGATGGCACTCCTTGCCCACTGCATCACCGCTCTCTGCCCCAACTTTTAGTGCTATGCGGGTGACACCCAGCTCATATTCAGGCTACCCTCGGCCTCCTCCTCTCCTTCCCTCATCTCTGACTGTCTGTCTGCTATCCAGGAGTGGTGTGCTGCCAGTGACCTCTGCCTTAATGCCAGTAAGACTGAGATTCTCCTCATCGGCCCCCTCCTTCCCTGTAGCTCTCTGGCCGGCCTCTCTTGGCCCTCTTCCTGCTCCCACTGGCAAGGCAAAAAACCTCAGGATCATCTTCGACTCCACACTCTCCTTCTCTCCTCACATCTTTGACGTCTCTAAGAAGTCATACTACTAGCTGCACCTCCTTAGAGGTATTCCGCCTTTCCTACACTTCCCCCAGAAGCTCACTGTCTCCAGAGCCCTGGTCCTCTATAGGCTGCACTATTGTAACAGCCTCTTTCTAGATATGCCTGCTTCTACTCTATGCCCTCTGCAACTTATCCTGAACAAGACTGCAAGACTTGTCCTTGGCCTCAAGCCCAGGGATTGTATCTCTCCAGTACTGAAATTTCTGCACTGGCTCCCAGCGGCTGCGAGGATTAAGTTCAAAACCCTCTGCATTGTTCACAAGGCCTTCTGGGGCCTGGGACCTCAATACCTTCAACCCTCTCTTCCTAAATATCTTCCTTCTTGAGCTCTTCACTCATCCACCTCCAACTCCCTCAGGGTCAGTCGCTACTCCAAACAACGAGTTGGTGGCAGATCTCTTTCTTCGGCTGGTGCCTCCCTCTGGGACAGCCTCCCTTAAACTTGAGGAGAACCATCTCCAGTTCCGGAAGCATCTCAAAACCTTTCTCTTTGCTTCTGCTTTTTCTCCTCCTCTACACTGCTGACCTCCTGACTGTAACCGGAACTGCACTGGCTACCTGGACACCCTCTGATCTCGGGCGCAGGTCCTTCCTCTGCCAGCCTCACACACCTGCACTGCCCACCTGGCAACCACTGCACTTGGAGACTGTTTCCGTATCCCCACAGTCCCCCTACCAGCCCCTGACACCTGATGCCTGAACTTACCCTTGCACTTGCCACTTGCTAGCCATTTACTTACTTATTGTTATCATCTTCCCATGTACTGCACTGTCCCTGCCCCCTTCCCACACACTTGCGCAATCTGAATGACACCTGGCCTTGTAGGATCGTTGTCCGACCTCCCTTTGTTCCCCTCCCTTGCCGCATCACGCCTCAAAACACTTGTGTATAGGCGTGTTATAAGTGCCATATCATATCATATCATATCCACTCTATACGGGTTAAGCTTCTAATTGAGTAACAACAATCTGATGGCTCCTCCTCAGACCACTTCTAAACTGATAACACTAAAAGACATAATTTCTACAATGGATCATTGGTTGGCATAATACGCATTGGGCGGCCTATGATTGGGGGTTTTGATTGGTTGGCTCTGTACTGACCAACCTTGGGCAACTGACAGGTCATCAAGACATGAGTCAGACAGGAGTAGGAGGAGAGAGGTCCACATTCTGCTTTCCTTTCAATTAAAGAAGATACCATCACTCATTCCTAAGCCATGAGCCAGGGTGATTCCCTTTGTAATTGACCTTGTGTGACACCTCATGTCTGGGAATATATGTGAAGAGTGAGGCAGGTGTCCTATCTGTGTTCGTTGCTAATGAATAGGCAGCGTTCTTCAATTATGGGTCATGTGTGATGAGACAATGGGCCTGATTCATGGATTATTTGCGCTGAAAAAAACAGTATTTGTGCACCATTCTGCCCTCAAATCCCTGTTTAACAAAAGGGGATTTGCGGGCAGAATGGCGCACAAATCCCGTTTTTATCAGCGCAAATAATCCATGAATAAGGCTGAATGTTTGTAATTGTTTCGCCCTTAATTTATTGGCATTTTAGCTAATATCAACGCTATTGTTATGGTTCCTCTTACCACTAGGGACACACTCGGGCTACTCTTCATAGAGTCTTTAGCTTATTATTATCCTGCACCTGACTTGCAAAGGCTGGTTATTCTTTTAATTAATCTAAGAGTATATGGCTTGTGTCTTGGGAATCGTTATCTCATTCTTTCACTGCAACGTTCAGAGCCTCCCTAAATTCTCAACAAGTTTGGCTTGGGTTGCTAGCTACCGTCTGACCTCTGCACGGATCTGTATTTTGTTATTTCAGCATGTTTCATTTTTTTGTGAAGCTTTGAGGCCTTTCATTTACTTAGAAGCATGCTACCGCTTCCATTTTGTAAAAGATGGCTGCCCATTACTCATGCATTTCTATGATAATAAGCTATGTTCGCATATTGTTCATGTTGAATTCAGCTTCTACATTGCTTATGTTAGTGTTCTTCATGTCTTTATGGATGCCATATTAATATTTTATGTTATGTTATTTGGCATTTACATAGCGCTCTATATATCATTGTTATGAACTCAAAGCGCCGGTTGGTTGAACGCCCTCGGGGACCACAGTCCAGGTCAGCTGAGAGAGAAAGTGACGTAGGGTGCGTGGCTGCATCAGTTATGTGTGCAGCTGATGTAATTGCCTGATGGTAGCTGCATCCTAGCATTAGATGTGGTGGTGAAGACATCTGTTGAATGCGTGCAGTCTGGTGGGTGGACACCCAGACTGGGTTCAGTCTGCGTTAGGCCTGTAGGACGCTTATGTGGGCAGCTAGACCGGTTTGTCGTGGGATATAGCTGTGTTTTATTTGAGTAATGATGAGGTGTTAATGGGGTAGTGTTCGTAGGTGAACAACTAGGCCATATTTATCGAGGGGTATAGCTGTACTATAGTTGAGTGATGGTGTATAGTAGAGAGTAAGCGTAGTGATATGATATGTTATGATGGTTCATCCTTAAAGCGCCTGAGTGCAGGCAGGTGAACTGGAGGGTAAGGGTACATAGCGACAGACGTGGCACAAAGGGGCACACAGTGACAGAGGGCTGGGCTTACAGCAACAGGATGGGGGGTCCAGAGAGATATATAGAAACATCATGGGAACAAGAAGGAAGGGTACACAGTGCCCAGGCATAGTGGGCAAACAGTGACATCACAGGGATTAGAGGGTAGGGCAATACAGAGGGATACATAGCGACATCATGGGAACAGGAGGGCAAGGTACACTGCGACACATGTGACTGATGTTACAATCAGCTTCTACACTGTTCATCTGCCTCTCAACCAACCACCCATACATTCATTTATTCATGCAAAGAAACCTTCCTTTATGTCATAATAATAATAAATAATAATAATTAGGCATTTCCTGGATTGGTGCCGCTGCAACAGCACAAAAATGAGAATAAGTGATGATACAGTTTATGAGATTGTGAAGTAAGTGGAACATTTACAAGGGAAAAACAGGAAGAAACAAATAACAATTGACTGTCTACAGAGAAGGTCAGCTAGCACAGCGAGCTGAACGCTTGCCCCTGATATCTGTGCGCAGCGTGCGGTAGCAGGTTCTAATCCCGGCAAAGTCAATTTAGCCTTTCCTCCTTCCAAGGTCGATAATTTGAGTTCCACTCTGTTATTTCAGTGCTCTGAGACCCATGGGCGTGTAGCGTTACATAAGAAATAGATTTTATTACATTAAGCCAGGGGGGTTTGAAAACACTGACTACAATGTTAGTGTATGCTGTACATACATAGCTATTATTCTTAATATTAGTATTATACATTCAGAGTTGTAATGGTTTCTTTATCTTGTAAAATCAGTACTACATTAATGTTGCTCCCCTTAGAGGTTCTGCTCTGTGTATCAATGCACTTCTTCACCACCAGGGCACAATATGTTAAGTGATCATATTAACATGTTACGGGGTGTGAGGTCTGTCAATCAGATGATTTTAAATAATGTACCACTAACAAGCGAAGACTCACTAAATCCAATAAAAGCAGGAGCAAGAACTAGCCTCTAGGGAGAGAAATTCACATTACATTTGAGATAGAAATGAATGGTTCTATAGCGCAGGTGGCGAGCTGCAATCCCAGCAGGGCCAGGTGCTTTTCATGCTAATTGCAGGTTTCCAAATGCAATAAAAGCCTGGTCCTGGCACTGCGCTGCCAGTGACACGCAGGTAATGAGAATCTCTGTCTCTGAAAGGCACAGATGAGAAAGGACTGGGCATAGGCATCAGTGGACCTGAGAAGAGGCCAGGCTCCATGAGAGTTAAGCCCTGGACTCTGGGTGAGTACCCCGATGCAAAGACGGGTGCATCGCATAGGGGGAGCCAGGCACCAGCTCTCTCTATTTGCTCGACTCAGCGCTTATGTTGTCTGTAACATATACCCTGCCTTGCATCAATATGTAACAGATGTCTGTTAACATTTTTATAACAGGGAGCGATGCTCACTCGGTTGGTGGGTCCCACATTTGCCAGGTACTTCTGATGTCAAAGCTGGGATTCAGAAGGATTGTCAGCGAAACTGGACCTAGTGCCCAGAAAAAACATTCCGGTGGGAGGGGCGGCTTCCAAATCCATTGCCATAGATACAATATATTTAACACACAACTATATATGAATATATATGTGTGTATATATATATATATATTAACATTCCCAACGTTTGTTTTTCAATGGCAAAATCCCATTGGAAACGCTTTCTGAATCTGCAGGCATAGAGAGAGACAGAGAGAGAGAGAGAGAGAGAGAGAGAGAGAGAGAGAGAGAGAGAGAGAGAGAGAGAGAGAGAGCGAGAGAGAGATATATTAAGGGTCATAGCACAGCAAATCCCAAGGGCGTAACATTCTGTATACAATACAAAAAAGAAATAATAATATTCCATCAGGAGGATAAAAAAGTCAGAAAGGCACATCATGATTAATGGTATAACAGAAAACATGTAACACTGAAAGTAAAGTTGGGCATCCGGTTATTGTTGGCGTTTAGGTCTACATTGCTTAAGAGGTCAGGCACTGCAGAGAAGTGGCAGAGAACTCACGCCTTGATTCACTCACACAATGTCCTAAATATGAGCACGTGGCTTCTAGGCGGCAACCAATCGCAGCACGGAGAATGCAGCCGGTATCTGTGAGGGGAACCTGCATTCTGTGTTCCCGCCTGCTGCCTCCCTGCCCCGCCGTTTCCAACGTCGCCCTTCCCCATGCCGCCTTTTTCCCTTAGCACTGACCGAACACTCTACTGCATTCCTGTTGCTTCCTGCCCCCCCCCCCAACCTCTCCCTCAGCCTCCCACTTCCTCGGTCGGCATTCACTGCAACCTCGCACCTCCCACGTGACTCCGCTCGCATCAGGAATGTGTTCATCGTCTATTTTTGTTTTCTGTTCCCAGCAAAGTTGTGAACGGTGCTAGTGGCCGATGGGCCCGAGCATAAGGGCGGGGCGATTGCCCATTGCGCATGACAACAGCTCGTCCTGTGCTTTAGAGATGTCTGCCCTGGAGGGTGCCCATTATTGTCAGCGACCAATGAAACTTCCTACTCATTCCGTGCCCTGGGATGCCATAGAATTGGATTCCTTTCGTTAGAGTCTAACATATAATACATACATGCCAGCATTCTGTGACCAAAAATCGGTAGGAATCTTAACATTTCAAACACAGTAATTAGCATAATAATGACATCACAGGAAATATCATAACTTGATCTGATGACATGGCAGGACGACATCACAATAAATTATGTCACGAGAACTTTGACCTTATGAGATCACAGGAAGTGAGTCCACTTGGCATAAGGCCTTGAAGAGATCGCAGGAAAGGAGTGCCAGTCCTCTGACCCAACATGAGAAAGAAATTTACCACACGAGTGGCCTGTGAGAATTGTGACCAGCTTCTTCCTCATTAACAATGAGGAAGCTATATTTTCCTCTTCAAACATACAATGAGTTGATAGCACTTCTGTATACCCCAAGGGAAGAAATGGCCGCAACGACTCCCGCAAATGCAGCTTGTGAGGTGAGCACTGCAAAGCGCACATTTGAAGCCCCAGAACAAAAGTAATATAGAGAGAAATATATGGGTGTTGGAGTGTTGGGAATGAACATTTAGTTCTGTGCCCTTGCTCTGCCTGTCAAATACCTGAAAATCTCCTGTTGATCTAGCTAAAGGAGGTTGTAAACCATCCATTAGCTCACGCGCAAGTGGCATCTAAGGAGTTGGTGTGCAGCTGTTCCCCAAAATATCTGAAAAATAAATGCATCTGTGCCGCTGTCCCCACAAACATCTGAAGAGGAAATGCAGCTGTGCCATAAAACATCAGAAGGTTGTGTGTACCTGCATCTTAAAACATCGGGAGCAGGTGCAACAGTGCCTTAAACCGTGTCCATAGCAGGTGCAGAGTAGGGGTGCCCTACAGCATTTTGCTTTACAAGCGCACTGAAAGCAGGAATGGTCTGCACACAGCCAGCAAAGAAAACCCAGTGTGGTCCCAAAATTTAGCATGCAGGAGCAGCAGTCACCCAAACCATCCACAGAGCAAGTGCAGTGAGTGTCCCCTTACGAACTACTGCAGCAGTTGCAAAGGGTGGCCGCAGTAAGTGCACTGCTAACCACCTCCCCACCCCCAAATGAGGAAATGATAGGGCCTCGCATATGAGTTAGCTGTGGTGTTAAAAGCAGAATTCTTTGTACAGTTGGAGGCTGGTGACTTCGTCGGGGATTAGGAATAATAGGGTAAATGGTGCTCTGTATTACAATGCTATTCACGCAGAATTGCTTTTTCATTGCATAGGAACCATGCAAAAGCATCATGGCAATTGGCCCTGCCACACTCCCTGTTCAAAACTAAGGCTGCACACGAATTTGAGGACAAACTCTATTTCAATCGTCATCAATTTGTCGAGCATATTGTGAAAGATATGGGCACCAATCCAACTGTTTTGTAGTGTTTACAACGGAAACGGCCCCCCTGAGAATGAACACGTCCCAATAAAGTGCTTCACTTTTCCCGGCCCCTTGCTCAAGAGCTGCGCATGTCATGCACCAAAAGAGCTTCGGCAACGGCATTCATAGCGCGTAGGGAGGGCTTCAGGGAGAACTGTACATTCTGCACACCACAGGAAGTTTTTTCTGCGTGTTTGCAAATGTGCGGGTTTGTTACAAAATCAACGCACGCTGCCACACTACCTTTAAAACTGCTGCTATTCTCTGCAATCCAGAGCTTCTGCCATCTACTTAGCTGTCCTTAGGTTTAGTGGTATTATACTCCACAGCACTAAGCTCAGCAGCCCACATGCTGAGCTATGCGATGTCTGCAAGGAGCGAGTGCACTGGGGCGATGTTGGGTCCATGATTAGTGCGCGCCGCTGCAGGGGCTGAAGACATTGGCTTGGTGGTGGGCACAGCATTGTTCGGGGTGTTATGTATGGTACACAACTGCTTGTGTCTGACATAGGGATGGCTAGTGAGCTTGGACTGTGGGTAGGGAGTTCATGAAGCAAGCAGCCTAAAAAAGCTTCTGCAATAGGTCAGGTAAGAGCCTTTGCAGTGCTGTAACAAAAAGACTGGAGCTTTGGCTAAATCACATGGGTATTCCTTTCAGCTGAGCTGCCTCAATGCACACACTGACTGCTATTACTCCCGATTGCAAGATTTAAACCTGGGAACTGAAATGTGCAGTTCATTTCCTTGGGGCGTCTCTGAAAATAAGGGCTTCTGGACATGCCAAGCAATGTCAAAACGGGCATGGGCATCGTGCAATGCACTTTGGGATTCCAGGGAGATGTTTTCGTTTCTTACTTAATCTCTCAAAGTAGAGCTATGTCAAACGAAACCACATTGATGTAAAACAAATAACCAGAACAAGAAGTTTTTTTTACAACAGCCAATTTTCAGTTTTCTCTAGAAAGGTGTCTGCAAACAAACACAGTCACCCCATTGTTTTAGGCCTGTTTATTTACCGTTGGCAACACTTGCATGGCCTGTGTGTGAACACCTGCACCACAATATGCATAACATCAAATGCCACGGGCAACTGGGCGCACGTTTACTCACCATAATTACAAGGCTTTAACGAAACTAAGCATAGGCTAATTCTTTCAAGATGGGATACTTTAGAGCAGAAAGCTGACACATGAAGTCAAGTGCACACAACCCTGGCCTGCCCTCAAACAAGTTAAAGTAATTTACCTGCAGAGGTTGGAGACAACCGCATTTGCAGTAGACAGCTGTATAATGTACAGCAGATCGGAGGAACACAGACAAATGTTTAGTTTAGAACAAAGATTAGAGACTACACCGGCTCGGAGCTCACAGCAGTCTGCAGGCAGCTCTGCTCAGATAGAGGCATGGGATCTCATGGCAGTGTCACGCTGACACATACACTGCCTGGACATGGAATACGCAGAGCAGAGTCTGCGTGTCTGTTTCACGTCGGCCAGGCATCAATCAACATGAAGGGCCATTAACACCTCACACCCACCTTGGAGGATGCTGCAGTGCTCTGCTCTTGGCCTCAAGCAGCCAGGCCATAAATCCGTAGTTTGACAGGAAAAATCGGTAGGCGGTAGGACTGCTTAAATAGCGGTAGCCTACCGCCTAAATCCGTAGGGTTGGCAAGTATGTATAATATAAGGATGCTGGTAGTCCTATCTAAATGGTAAAAACATGCAAAGAAAACACAGGTTGTCCTTAATTGAAGCAGTGTTACATTTTGCTCGCAGCTGGTTACGGCCAGTGGTGTGCAATGCATTCTCATGTGTGGTCAGATCATTCCATTTCAAATCGTAGTGAGCGTCTGCACGTGTGTCTCGGGATCACCTCGGGATCTCCTCCCCCCCAACAAGACCATTACCTGTTGATGTGCTACAGACCCCCTGAACGGAGTGTTACTGAGCTTAATTATTTCCTGAATGTCCGACCGTTGAGACATTTATACCGCACTCCCCGCAGATTTAACTGTATACATGCCCTATTGCCCTTAAAATTCCCCTCTCTTTTCCATTTAGTGCATCCTGATCCCTGTACGTTTGTAGGATGATTCTGTGGGCTCTTAAGTGCTTCACGCTTTGTCAGCTCTACTGTTTTAACCATGTATAGCTGGTCCCACACACATCAAGGAGAATATTCTTGATCTTAAATACTCTTAGAATAAGAATGGGTTGGTCAATTTCATCATGCCTTTTATATGGTGGGATGACTATCTAGTGGAAAGCACCGCCCTTCTGAATCTACTCATGTTAACCCTGCTGGCCAAGTCAATGCCACAAACAGGAGAGATATTCCAGCCTACCCTTCAAAAGAATGTCTCTGTCTCCTCAGCCTTTGATCCTACATCATATAGTTAAAGGCTGGTGTGTGATCTCTTCTGCTTTCAAAGTGAGAATCTGATAGGTCACTACACACAGACCACAGAAACCAGTCGAATTACTGCCCTTAGGTTCAACCTTAATTAAACATAAATCAAGCAAGAGAAATATAGGACAGAAACCAAATAAAATACCTAGGATAAACTAATCGACAAGGTCGGTTGCAGAGTCCTTCTTAAAGCATGTAAAAAATCCATCATGAATGCCAAGCGCTGTTATTGTCCCACAATAATGGCATTACTCCAATAAAAAAAAAAAAAAAACACAGTTCTTGAACCATAAAGGGTCTCACACCTGAGTATTCCCCTATTCAACATATTCATACATTCAGATATCAGGTAAATCAATTTGCGATTATTTACATGTTTCCAAGATGTATGGATTCTGCCTACCTTGCCCTCCTACCAAATTAGACTAAACTAGGCCCTAGTGTATTTTCTATCCTTAGGTAGCACTGAATGGCCACGTGTCTAGGGTGAGGGGGGTAGGTGAAACGCTTGCCCTAACGCCAATCTAAGCATATTAAAAAACAAGTGTTCCGTCGGTCATCCGCTTTGCAAGTGAAATATTTTCAATGTTTATTCATTTTCTATGGAAAGCAGGATTTTAAGAAAATTCGGCAAAAAAATATTGCCAAAAATGTTGGGTTTACTCAGGAATCACAGTTAACAACAGACTGAGATTTCTCTATATATTCTCCCATACGCTGTACAGGAGTCGTGAAGCTTTTGGGCTCCATTCATAGTGTAGAATGTATCTGCATCCTCTGTTCTGATTTATAAGAGGATTGGTGTGCGACCTGTCACCAAATTACTGGTTCTTCTCTTGTTCTTCCAGGTCGAGAAAAGCCTACCGGTTTCAGTGGTGTGTTCAGGTTATACCACTTTCATCAGGGCTATAAAGCAAACAGCACTTTGAGGTGTCCTGTATTTAGAGTTATTTGCAGCATCTGTTTTTATTGTTTTCATGAGACTGATTCCACTTATAAATCAGAACAGAGCATGGAGATAAATTATACACTATGAATGGAGCCCAAAAGCTTCAAGACTCCTGTGCAGCGTATGGGAGGATGCGCCGAGAAATCTCGGTCTGTTTGTTAACTGTGATTCCAGGGTAAACACAGCATTTATGGCAATATTTTTTAGCCAAATTTTCTTAAAATCCTGCTTTCCAATTAGTTTAGTCTAATTTGGTAGGAGGGCAAGATAGGCAGAATCCATACATCTTGGAAACATGTAAATAATCACAAAATGATTTACCTGACATTACTCCAATCAATCCAAACCCGATGTATTTGTGTCTCCTCTCTCTCTAACCCACAAACGTTTTTCACAGGTATCATGACAACTGTTACTTTATGTAATAAGCTCAATTACCTTTTCTTGGAGAAAATCATAACCCAGGTTTTGATAAGTCAGAACCCTGGCACAAATGATGTACGCCCACTTATGTCAAATGCAGCACCGTTTTCAGTTTCTGTTGTTACTCCATTAAAATGTTCACTACTGACATTTTAGAAGCTGCACATGTTTACATTGCTTAAACCAGTTGACTCCCTGGCTGACAAGTCCCAGTTTCTTTTTTTTTTGTGTAATACACAATAGGGTTTTTCCCCTTTCCTATCGGCAATGACTAACTTCTGATTCACATCGAGCTGCGTTTCTTATGCTCTAGTGAAAGGAACAGTGTTTCCCTTATTAAAGAACCTTCATTAGGCTCAGGGGTCATAGACAACATTGGGCGGTCACTAACCTTCAAATGACTGCCTCCTCTAAGGGGCTGCTTGGAAATTAGAGGAGCACCATTGAATTGGATTGTTGAATTTTTGGAAGATGGTCTGGCACAAAACTCGCCCCTTTCCCTATCCAAAAGCAATCCTAGCATGTGCGGTGTCAGCGGCCCCATATATCCTCCCCCAGCTTCTTCATATCTACAGTGAGCCGTGCGCCCTGATAACTGACCACTTTTTCATCTCTTTCAACATCCACACTGATGATAACCACCTGGGGCTATTGTAAGGAGACCCTATAGTGCATACCCAAAATAGATTCCTCTGCATAGTGCTCATCCAATCTATGTCTAGCTTCCAGCTCTGCCCAAACGCGATAACTTCTGAAAATGATCTTATGCAATGCTAGTCGTCCTAAAGACTATGGTATTACTGGCCATCTTGAAGCGACCTCCAAAAAGAGAGATTTGATTACATCACTCCACAACCTCCTATACGCTACTTCCCGTCCTTGCCCTCCTGCCCTTCGGCCACCCTTCCTCACTGCATCTTGGCTATTATGCCCCCACACTCCCCACCCAACCAGCCCACAGCTAACATGGCATCCCATCCTCCACCAAGTCCCCCCCCACTGATCCACCCCCTGTGGTACTGCGGTGACTTCCTGCTTCTGGTATTCTGCAAGCCCCTCCTGTTCAGCCACAGCATGCACACTTCTCTAGTCAGTATTTCCTGGGCGGTCCCTAAAAAAGGCAGTCCAGAAAACATGTTCTAAAGACCATGCACCACATACCAAGCTGAGAATATCCTTGTTGCTCATGCGCCCTGATACCCTTGGGTCTGGCGCGCACTACAAATGAATAAAACAAACGAAACGAACAAACCTACTCTGGACCTCACACACAATGCAATGATCATACAAGCTTTAATAATGTCTAAACCTCACATGGCCACAGTCTGAACTTGAGTCTTCCAAAAGAGGAACTTGTCAAGGTCCAAACATTATAGAACTGATCATCTTGCATAGTCCATGATTTGCTAAAGTGACCACATCTCTGGTATCCTCTGGAATCGCTAGTGACTGCACATCCAGTCATTTTATTAAATCCATGGTACCGTGCATAATCAGAAAAGCAGCTTGGTACACTGGTCCTAATTACACAAAGAATCTCTCCCAGAAGTGCACCTCAGTGAGAAGCTGTGAAGCTCAGGAAATCTATTGATCCATCTAAAAAGTTGCTCCCTCAAACATGCTAACAAAAACAAGGCACTTGCAGCCTAGCTCTATGCATAAAATAGCACTTTTCTTAATTCTGAAAAAGGACAATGTCAAGTTCCATAGAGCCCTAACAATTATCCTTTTCACCAGAGCCTTCCCTTAGGCTTGCCCCATTGTTCTCCAGCTTTATCTGAAAACCTTTACAAGTGCCTGCCTTGTGAATAACATAATCCTTGGCCTTCCACACTGACTGATATATGTTGGCACTCAACCATGAAGAACACGATTGTATGTTTGATACCTCACTTTATCAGTACTATTAAAGTATACAATACTACCCTTAATAGGTCTGTACTGTATTTCACATAGTAGCCAATGTTATTCTATGGTTTACGCACTATTATGCTTGTTATGCTTACGTGCTTGAATCTGGTCTACCACGGTCAATCCCTCTTGAGTGCTTGTTTTATGTGATGATCGCCTTGCTACTGTGGATGTGGGGCTCTGCTGGCCCTATCTTCTATTCAGGGCACTGCGGACCACCACTTCTTCTTAAAAGATTGTCATCGGGGGACTAAATATCAGCATGTGCCTTAAAAAGATTCCACTCATGTTTAACTGACAGATCATAGGTCAAACTCAACAGATTTGTCTCAGCCATTGGGGAGGTCAATTGTGGGGACCTGCACTTATCAGATTATTTCTCTCTCCTTTGTTTGGATTTCTGAGGTAGCACCCTGTGCATGGTCATTCCTATACAGATGGCTCTGAGATGTGGCACTCACTGATTGATGGGATACAGGGTGAACTTCTGCCTCTTCTGGAGTGCTTACATAATGTTCACTCCTCGATTAGGGCAATCTCATTCTAACTGTCTTAGCTGAAAAGAAAGGTTATTTTATTTGGGAAAGAGGGCATTGTTGTTTATCATGCATCAATATCTCCGATCTCCTAGCAGAATATCTGCCTTTCTATAGTAATGTTAAGTACCTTTGAGTTATATTTCATAATCTGATTACTTTGGCAATAGAAGTACATGAATTTACTGGCAGATGTTTTTACCAGATCAGATTGAAAATAAATAATAATACCCCTCAGAGAGAAGCACTGAACACTGATAGTAGGGGCTGAACTTGACTTGTCTTTCTGGATTTTCCGCCGGTTTGCTCTCCAGGATCCAATGCATTCAACATGCAGCTGTGAGTCTTGCCTCAGACCTTCGGAGAAAGGATCATGTATCAGGTACATGGCTGGCTTGCAACTACTTTGATGCACTTTCCCCACATTTTGGTCTGTTCTCTCCCTCTCTTTCCTCCCCTTCTGACCCCCCTAGCTGTGACAAGTTGTCTACACCTGTTGTATTTTGTGCATTCTCCTCTTCTCCTCTAGCTCCCTGAGGGATACTCGTGACAGATCTGGCAGTAAACCATGTCTCGGTCAGACCGAGGACATCCAGATCAAGTTCTTCTAGCAGTCGGCAGATGTCAGAGGAGTGTTTGACAGCAGAGCGAGAGTTCCATGGAGAGGTACAGGCATGAGGTGCACCCTGGGGAGGTGTTAGAGGTGCCCGAGAGTGGGCAGAGGAGGAGGAAGTAGATGGAGTTTGTTGAGCATATTGTACTGTATTGCATTCCCCTCTCATACTCTATTGTTCTTATGATTATTGCATTGTATTGTATTTTTGGACGTTGTTGCATTTCTCTTAATCCTATAGGTTCCCCGGGTAACTAGTGTCTGCATATATTGTACTGTATTGCATTTCCCCTTTCACTTCCGCCCCTACATGGTCTCTATTGTATTATTCAACTTAGTGCACTGTCTCCTTCTCTTTAGGTTCTCCCCGCTAAATGAATGTATTATTGTTTTTGGTTCTCTGTGCTCACTGTGCCAGTTCTCTGCTTGCCTTCCAACCTTTGGATGTCCCTAGTTTGAGACCCGCCCACCCCCCTCTTGTTTGGCTGCCTTTCTCCAGCTCGATGCCTCACACGCCTCTATGGTGCTCTCAGTCTCCCCTATCTTCTCTAACTGCTATTCTATCTTCTATCCTATCCCTCTCACTAGGTTTGGTAGGAAGAAGCTCAAAAGGGACATCCTAGTCTCCAACCCAGGTCTCCCTATCACGGATACCTACACCAGTGCTTCCTCCAGACAGACCCACACTGATATCCTCTTTGGCATTCCCTCTCCCCACCTATGCACCCCCTCATATGGTCTATTTTCCCTCTCCTTTTATCTCCTCTCCCATTAATGGTGGCACTCTATGGGAGGTCCTCCTGGCTCCCTCCCACTCCTCCAAGTCCATCATTTATGTCTATCTGAATGGCACCATCTTGGTCTAGGGCCCTCAGCCCAATCTCCTCATTTTCGATAGATACTTCCCACATTTTAGCAACTTCCTTCTCCTGCTACCCCTACCTCTTCCTCTCTGGCTCCTCCACCACCTTCCTCTTCCACCACCTCTCTGGCACCCTCCTCTGCTTCTCTGGCTGCTCTGCTTCCTTCTTCCTCCACCACCTCTCTGGCACCCTCTTCTTGCTCTCTGACTATTCGGCCATCTCCTTCCTCCTACTCTGCCCATGCTCGGGCACCTCTAACATCTCCGCAAGGTGCACCTCATGCCTGTACTCCTCCACGGAAGTCTTTCAAATGTGGCAATGTGCTCCATTACGCTACCCTTAACTCTCGCACTGCTATCAACCACTCCTCTGACATCTGCCGACTGCTAAAAGAACTTGATCTGGATGTCCTCGGTCTCACCAAGACATGGTTTACTGCCAGCTGTGTCACAAGTTTCGAAACTCACCTCCCTGATGGCTGCAAGATCCTCTCTGAACCCAGAACCAATCATCCAGAAGGTGGAGTAGCCCTGTTCTTCCCAAAGTGGATCCCTGCTTCTATCATTCCTACACAGGCCTGCTCTTCCTTTCATTGCCTAGTCTGCATGTTCTCTATCTCTCCTGGCCTCTCTTACTGTGGCCACCATCTACAGGCCACCTGGTCAGGTCACCCTCATCCTCTCCAAGTGGGCCAACCTCTCCCTCTCTCCTTGTCTCAACCTCTCAACTTCTCATCAGAGACCTCCACATCCACATGGATGCCCTTAACCCCTCCTATGGGCTCTTTCGCAATCTCTGTGTCTCTCTCTCTCTATCCTTCCCTCTGGCCTGACACCCTTTGCTGGGCACAACCTGGAAGTTCTTATCTCCTCAGACATCCCCCTCTGTAACCCTCTAACCACTCCTCTCTTCTGGACAGACCACTTTCTTCTCTCCTCTCACCTGTCGCTCTCTGTCCCCCAGGCGAAGCTGACCCCATCCACATTCTTGGTCATCCGGCCCATGAAGCGTATTTGTATTTGTATTTTGTCTATTTGTAAAGCTCACCTAGCCCTTAGGCATCTGGGTGCATAACTTAGTTCACAAGGTTACATATTTACATTACAAACTTGCTAATATACATAATAGATTAATTACATATTGCACAAGATTTGCGGAAGTGACTGAACAGAGGCAATTAGTCGTTAAGCAGTTTTACATTGTTTACATATTACATAGTATATACATCAAGATGTTGAACCAGGCGAGATAGGCGTAAAGCAGTGTTGCAAGGCGCCTATGTCTAGAGGTGCACAATAGAATCAGCAAATACCGGGCAAGAGCGTCTAGGGAGGGTGAGCTAATATTCTTGCGCTGTGTCAGTGGAGGCTTTTGCCGCTACCTCCTCTCCTCCTCCTTCACCTGCGGCTGACTCACACTCTGACACAGCCCTCTCCAACCTGAATCTCTCAATCTCTGACACTCTTGATGTCCTTTCCCCTGTCATGAGGATCCGTCTGAAGCCCACATCCAGGTGCAATTCTTGGTGTGATTCCGACCTCGCCACCCTTAAACGAGAGTTTTGGGTGGTTGAGAGGAAGCAGAGAATATCAGGCTCATCCCCTGACAAACTGACCTCCTAACTGTCATGTTCAAGAAGAGAGCTTACATCCAAGCACACGTCTCTGCAGCCTCTAACATCTCTGCCAAACTTTTCAAAATCTGCAAGGAGCTGGCCAATCCTGCTGCAGTCTCCACACCTGCTGTTCCCTCCCAAGCCGTCTGCATGGCACTGGCTTCTCAATTCACCACTAAAGCTCAGGACATCCTGTCTACTCTCTCCTCTTCTTCTCCCTCCACCACTCTTGGCCCCCCTCCGGCCATCTCTCCTCCTCCTTTCTCCTCCTTCCCTTTGTTCACCCCGACGATTTTTCTAGACAGGTCCGATCTATGAATGTCTTGTCAAAGCAGGTGCTCCCCTGCTCCTCCAGAACCATCAAGGAGCACAGTCACACTCTCGCTCCAGCATTGGCCGATTTCTGAAATCACTCTTTTTCCACTGGAACCTTCCCTTCCCCCTTTAAGGACGTGCTCCTTTTGCACACCGTCCTCAAGAAGCCCTCTGCCAATCCTTCCTCTCTGGCAATTTACTGTCCGATCTCTATCACTCCTTTCCTGGGCAAGCTCCTGGAAAAGCTGGCCATCTCCCAGCTTACTCTCCATACTCAATCTGTTGGCTGCCTCCATGACCACCAGTCTGGCTTTGGAGCAGACAGAAGAACAGAAACTGCTCTCCTGAACACCTGTGAAGACCTGCTCTCTTATCTTGACTCTAACCTTCCTTCTGTCCTCATTCTCCTTGATCTATCCTCTGCTTTTGATACGGTAAACCACACCATCCTGATCAATTGTCTCCATGACAACCTGGGCATCACGGCTCAAGCCCTAGCATGGTTGACCTCATTTCTCTTCAATCAACCCTCACAGGTCCAACTTGGGCCCTTTCTCTCTCCCACCTTTCTCTCTACTTGTGGTGTTCCACAGACCTCTAACCTCTCACCCTGGCTCTTCAACCATTACTTGGCATCTAACTTTCAGTGTTATGCAGATGACACTCAGATCTCCTTCAGGCTCCCCTCAGCCTCCTCTGATCTTTCACTCATCCCTGACTGTCTGTCTGCGATTCTGGAATGTTGCACCTCCAACGATCTCTGCCTTAATGCCAGTAAGACTGAGATATTTCTCATTGGGACCCCTCCTCCCGCTTCCCCTCTAGCCACCCACACAGGGCCCTCCACCTACACCACCTACACCATCCTGCAAGGCTAAGAACCTTGGTGTCATATTCGACACCACCCACTCCTTCTCGCCTCACATCTCCGACATCTCTAAGTAGTAACACTTCCAGCTGCACCTCCACAGAGGTATTCTGCCTTTTCTCACTTTCCACCAGAAGCTCACTGTCTCTAGAGCCCTGGTCCTCTCCAGGCTGGACTATTGCAAAAGCCTCTTTCTAAATCTGCCAGTCTCTACTCTTTGACATTTACAACTCATCCAGAACAGGCCTGTGAGACTTGTCCTTGGCCTCATGCCCAGAGATCATATGTCCCCAGCTTTGAAATCTCTGCACTGGTTCCCTGTGGCTGCAAGGATCAAATTCAAGACCCTTTGCATCGTCCACAAAGCTTTCTGGGGCCTGGGACCGCGCTACCTCTAACGTTCTCCTCCTAAACATCTTTCTTTGTGAGCTCTCCGCTCATCCACCTCCAATTCGCTGAGGGTTAGATGCTTTTCCAAGCAGAGAATGGAGGGCAGATCTCTTTCCTTGCTGCAGCCTCCCTCTGAAACAGCCTCCCTGCCTCTCTCAAACTTGAGCAGAACCACCTCCGGTTCTGGAAGTAACTCATGACCTTCTTTTTTGCTTCCACTTTCTCTCTTCCTCTCCCCTGCTAATGTCCCTGGTAGCTACACACACTGATACACCTGGCCACCCCTGAACTCAGGCCCAGGCTCCTGCCTGTCCAGTTGCCCTTGAACTGCCTGCGGGCTCCCTCATGACTTAAGGGTCTGTATCTGTAAACCTAGAGTCCCTTCTCTATGCACTTATGGGCCACCCTCTAGCAGCACTTATTGAGTCACCTGCACTTCTCCTCACCCCGCAGACCCCTTTGGCAATTCTCCCCTCCTCTCTTCCCAGCACTTGCACAATATGAATGACACAAGGCCTAGTAAGATTGTTGTTTTTCCTCCTTCTGTTTCCCCCTCCTTGTCTTGTCGCGCTTACAAACACTTGTGCACAGTCGTGTCATAAATTACTTATATCATATCATACAGAAATCACGTCTTAAATAAATGCAACTGCATCTAGTGTTGAAGCATTGATGATGCTGTGCTCCACTACCGCGCAGGAGCAGAAGGAATTTAAACAGATTATAGTCAAGAGCGTGGACGTCATTCTGGAGAATTCTGAACATCTGCAAGTGAGCCCTTACGCTACCATCAGGGAAAAAAGGAAAAAAAGGAGACTTCACTACAGAACAAAAGTATTCCATCACAAGCATTCCATCCGGAAATGCAGGAGGCAGATCACATTAGCCTTCAAGCATCTGACATTGATGATTGGGACTACAAGGAACTCGTGATCCCACTTCCCCAAACGTTCTGACAAAAAATAAAAATCCACCATCTGATTCAACATTGCATGGAAGGAAAGGTAAATGCACAATGCGCAAAAACAAGGAAACGGTGAGAGACTGTAAGTCTGCAGCTAGGATAGGACCACCTTTCAGGGCCATAGTGTAACCTACTCTAAGCGAAGGTACGGTCAGGCAAGTTCAACAGCAAGGCCTGCTAGATCGATGGTTTGAGGTATCAGAAGCACATGATATGGAGGGTACGGAACTAGAGAAGCCCAAACATTTCTCAAGAAACACATTCATCCTGATAGAAAAGGATACTGATAAAAATAGAACTGCATCTGAGCTGCCAGCTACTGCTGGGATTTCTCACAGTAGTGCCCATTCCAACCTGGCACTGCCTCAGAAGATGCCTGTAAAAGAGAGTAAATCAAGTACTACTCTGACGACAAGGAAAATCCTCACAACCGCTGAAAATGCTAGCTTTTTGGGGAAATGGGCAAAATTAGAGGTAACCCATCTGACGGATTGGAGCCCTTTTTCAAACTGGAGAATTATCATGGAGAACTATTATAAACTCTACTGACATTACCCGCATCGAACTCCCTAAGTTTGACAGCATTACAAACTGGGCGATCATTCGTCTCACCTCTGATTCTGGCTCTGCTATAACAATGCACTGCGGAACTGAAGCCTTTGGTTTTGGACTCAGAATTTGCAGGAAACAGACTTTACCTCGGCCTACAAACACCGGCAAGCTGTGGTCAAGTTATCTTCTCGCTCTTAAAATCACGGCTACAAACGTTATTCTGTATTTGCTTCCATTGCCAGCCCTATGATTTATTGTCCAGAGAAACACCTGGCAGAGAATTGGATCTGCAATGTAGTATTACCCAATATTATTTGACATAAAGCTACCGAACCAATACTAACATGGACACCGTGGAACGCTAGAGGTCTTCGCTCGTTTCTCGGACGGCCACAGGTACATGGACTTTTAACTTCATCTGACTTTTTTTTGTTACAGGAAACCTGGCTTACCAGCATCTTCAATATCGGTGGTTACAATACATTTTGCAGCACAGCTAAAAACTCACAGAGAGGTTGACGGAGTGTCGGCCTGGCCATAGGTGCTCAAGACTGTATCATATTAGAACTAGTGTGCTCTGATTATGCTTCTCATTATGAAAGGACCTTACTGAATAATGTTTATGATCCTACAAATAGTAAGGCTACACTTATAATTCAATACGTGATCTCAAACACCATTATAAAGTGGTACAGAAAGCATCCGAACAGCTACCTCTTGCCTGTGGGAGATCTCAATGTACATGATTCACATTTAGGATTACACTTAGATACTTGTCTGGAATTGAATCAGTCAAGCTAATCACTCAGAAATGACAGGACTGACCGTGGATGGTTAAACTTCTTAAACAGGAACGACTTGATTTGCATCCCTTGAAAAAACCCTGACCTCCCCGAAATTACACTAGGACCAATGGCTGCTCCAAATCATACTTAGACCGTGTGGTAGTTAACTCAAAAATGGCTAAAAGCTGTGGCCCATTAAATATAGACCCCAATGATCTCAGCGACCACGCCACACTTTCTTGGACTACCAGAATAGAGCACTCACACACTATCTCTTTTATACAACTGTACCCAAATTAATAATGGCAATCGTGTTATGTGGTTGCCAAAAATAACAATAGTAAAGCAAATTGACGCGAGCGGTGGGGGCATTACCGACTCAGGTAATGCCCCTTGTCCCATAGACCCTTAATGAAGGCCCTGGGGCATTACCAGAGTCGGTAATGCCCCTGCCGCAGGGGTCATATACCTATTAGTACTCCGGCCTGCAATATCTGTGTGACCGGGGCACTAAAAGCATTTTTTTCTGTCACGAAACGCTGGGCGTTTCAGGACAAAAAAAAAAAAGAAACGACCAAGAAAATGGCCGCCGGGAAAGGAAAAACGGAGTCCATTTTCCCTTTCCATGCCGACCATCGGGAGCAGACGCGCTGGGAACAGAAGTCTTCTGTTCCCAGCGCATCCACTCCCGAAAAAAAAGGAGCAGAAGGTAAGTGGGGTTAGGAAGGCGGAAGGGGAAGAAAAAAAAAACAAACAAAACATACCTGCGTCCCCGATGGGGGACGATGGAAGCCTCAAGCTCCGCTCCGAGTTTCCACACAGCTGGAGGCTGCCATCGCACCCCACCGGACACAAAGGAGCAAGAAGGTAAGTGGGGGTGGAGAGGGCAGGGAGGAGGGAGGAAAGGGAAAAAAAAAACAATAAAAATAAGCCTTACCCGAGCCCCCGGCGGGGGACGAAGGCAGCCTCTCAGCTGTGGGGAGGCTTGGAGCGGGGATGGCCCTGCTTTGAGCCTCCTCATTGGCTGAGGGGTTGCCACACCCCCCGCCGAGGACAAGGCGGCTGGAATCCCGGCGAGAATCGAAGGATTCTCGGCCGAGTAACGACCAGGTGAGAGCCAATCAGAATGCTTGTTGCATTCTGCTTGACTCTCGCCGGGTACTAAATATTAATAACTTGATTTCAAGGAACAAAGATTGTTTAGAACCCTGGCTGGCCTTGCATGATTGGAATGTCGAGCTGATTGTAAAAAAAACGTGTTGGATTGTATCGATGCCCAGGGACTATACTCCAACTGTGGGGCAAGCAAAGTAAATCTCTCTAAATTTTATCCCGCCATTCTGCGTAGAAAGATTATTTTCTGTGAGGACAGGGCACGGATTAGAAAACTGCACCATCTTTCCCCGAATAAAAAAAAAAGCTAAACTGACTTTCTTAACAACTCACTATAAAAATTGGTTGACCCAGGGAATGCACTCCCTAAACAATAACATCTGGTTGACCTTATTTAAAATCTTGAAAACTAGTGATAGTAAAAACTGTTGGTCCCATTTCAGGGAGTTCTGGGCAGGTTCAACATCTTTAGCGCTTAAGTCTGTCTCCGAATCCCAATGGGCAGTGCATGGCTGCTTACATATGAAACAAGTTACAGTGTCAAGTTATGATAGATGTAAGGGCCACTATTGTGTGTTTGTGTGTACGTGTGTGAGTGTGTGTCACGATATCCTGATCCTGAGCTAGATTCACATGCCGCACCACTGACAGAGCGATGATCTGATGTGACATCTTAACTCAGACGATTGTCACTGATGGGTACATGTAATATACAGCGTGCACTCTTGTGAATATTATGGTTATGTTCCATTCAAGAACACAATCAGACATGGGTCAGCAGTCTCTGAATCCATCACCTTCCAGGATTCAAGAGCATGGTTCTGGACCCACATGACAAACTAAATGCACACTCAGGAACCCACTGTCACAATGAGAATCCTGTAAGCACTCGTGTGAGTAAAATCAGGTGAGTGGCTGAATGTTTTTTTTAAGCGAGTAGTAGAATATGAACCAGTGGAATGGCCTAAAGTGATGAGTGATCATGCATAGTAACATTCTCCGCCCTTAGTCTATAGCATATGTGTTATGTGACTGTCCCCAAAATGATGGTTCCCCCTTGATTGGTCCTGCATGCAGTATCCTTTGGACATGGATTTTAATTTGGCCTAGACATGTGGTGATGCATGAGTCATCTTTCCATAGTACATAACTCTTAAGTCTTAAGTTTAAATCTTACTTTTTTGTGTGTGATTAAAGCAAGCATCCTGTGGTTTGAACACATCGGGAGCAACACGGGTCACATTTACTGCCTACTATCATGCATAACCAGTTCACCTTTGTGGTTGCAGAAATCACATCTAGTTACTCTAAGGTCATGACCATGAGGCCAGTCAATGCCTTTGCAGTTTATCAATCTCTTTCTGGGATATTTACAGGAGTTGGCTTGCCTGATTATGCATACATGGGATTTATAAAGTGCAGAGCTAGCTGGGATGTGAAAGAGTACTGTACATAAGAAATTCAGCCAGGGAATTTAGAGGTAAGGTGCAGGGGTGTCACAGTTATCTGGAATGGGTATGGAGAAGGAGGATCAGGAATGAAGAAATAGTGTTGACTGGACTAATTGGTGAGATGTTCTTTGAAGAGAAGTGTTTTCCATCTCTTTATGAATTATATGAAGGGGGTGGGCCAGACATATAAGCATTGGTAACTTCTTTTCACTTTTGCCGTACACTGTTTCAGTCTGCTTTTATCATGGCTTCATGGAGAGCATTGGTGGAGTTTTGATTGTGGTGGCTTTGTACATGAGGTGGCTGTCATAACAATTATGCAAGCTTGAAGTGGTTGTCCGTTCAGCTCCTTGAGGCTGGGGGTGATGCGGTTGAATTTTCTCTGTCCTGTAATGAGGCATAGTGCAGCATCCTGGCCAGCTTTCAGTGAACTAAAGGTTGCATCTGGGACTCCTGAGTGTAGGGCATTGCTTCTGCCCAGTTCGGAGAGGACCAAAGCTTGGACAGCTGTTCAGGAACTCTGGGCAAGAGTGAAAGGCTTGACTTTGCAGAGTAGCACACACTGGTACTGTCCTGTTTGATTCTTCCTGACAATGTTTGTTTTGGATGGTAGGTCACAGTTGATGAACGATGAAAAAATATTTTGCACTGGGTGAGACTTGAGGTGTAATTCTATAAAGATGGATATCAATTTTCAACGTAAGCACTATTGGTGGATGAGGGACATGTAGTGATGGAACAGATGGATACCCCAATGAGGTTGTTTTAGATCAAGGGACCAACTTAGTATTATCTTACATGAAGATGGCATGGACAGAATGTGGACTTACTTCCAAGTTTGGTACTTCTAAGCCTCTCCGCCACCTGACCACGAGACCATCAAGCTGGTGGAACGCTTCATGATATGTTGAAGAAAGTGATGGCTTGCAGGGCTCAGATTACAGACATCTTGCACTGGTGCAAGTGCAGGATCACACAGTATTAGCACTAGGGCACGGTTTTCTGTATTTAAAAAAAAACACTGGGCCATATTAGGAAACCTTTCTACCACAACAAGTGCACTCTGGCATGGTATAAACACCAAGGAAAATATTGCTATAGTGCAAAAATTATACATTTTCTATATATTTTTGCACCAGGGCAAAGTTTTGTTACAGAGTGGTGCTAGCACCAGGGCAAAATTGCTGTATTTCAGAAAATATGAATTTTCAACACTGTGCAAACATTCACTTGCACCGGTGCAAAGTTCCTGTAATCTGGTGACATATCTTGCTGACTAAGAGAGGGCAGCTTGAGGACTGAGCTCTTCGCACCCCGGCTTTCGAACAGTGCACCAGTCAGAAAAAGTGTGGAACATTGAAGGAGCTGGGAATGCCCTTCCGACTGTCAAAACTGAAGGTTCCTAGATGGAAGTACCCCATCATTTTATTAATTGGTAAAAAATGCTGGGCTTCTACACCTTTGCAGATGGCAATTCCACCCCCCCTACTCGTTCTGTGTCTCTGCCAGCCTCTCTGTCCCTCCAATCCTCTCTCTCTATCACTGTTCCTCCTACTGCTCCCACCTCTCACACTCCACATCTATGTCCCTCCCACCCTTCTCACACTCCTCCCTTCTCTATGTACTGCCTTCTGCTTCTTCATGTTCACCGACCGCCCCTACTGCAACTTTTTCTTGTCTCCTTCTTTCTCTTTTACCCACACCTTCTTTCTCTTTCCCTCCCACTTTGCCCCACCCCTGTTTCATTCACCATATTCATGGAGCTGCTGTGGCCTGGCTTGGTCTGTGTTCACGGCTCACATCTCCTTCCGTCAGCCCTGGGAAGTCAGTGTTCCTTCCAGCAGTCTGGATGGTGCCAGAAGAGAGACAGCTGTGGCCAGCATCACCGCTTGGCTGCACTGTGTACTGCCATGCTTGTGTGTTCAATTCTGGGAACTGGTGATCTTCAAGTAGCAAGAAAGAACTCCGCCCAAGTGACTAGAATGCACGGTGCAATTGACAGTGGTACCGACCTTTGAGCCATACCAGGCACACTCAGTGGGCTCAGGGTCTAGTGTCCCTGTTGCCCCCTGACAGGGTCATGCCTCTTACCCTGTCAAAGAGTGCAGCTCCTTAAATTCTTTAGGAATCTTGGAAGGAATCTTGGAATCTTAATGACAAGTGAACTTTAACTCACATGGTTGCTGACATTCACACATTTCTATGCCATCTATTGATTGATGTCCAGCACATTTAAAATATGTATACATCTGTCCTTGGTTTCCTTCAGGTATGCACTCTGAAAAGATATGACTGAGGAGTTGTTAAGGTTGCACATATTGTGGGAACATATTTGACTTTTCTCACTAATTCGGGGTAACTCCAAGGGCCTTGGCTGCCATCCTATGTGATTGCAAGGAGTCTGCTATAGTGGTGAAGAGGATGACCCAGCAAATAGTCAAACAAGATGCAGTCTTTGTGAACAGCACCTCACAACCACCTGGCTGAAGGTCCTCCTCCTATGGATCATGTGACACTTGGCAGATGGCCAAACGGTTATTCTCTGGATAATCAAGAAGATCTAAGCATCTTGGAGGCAGGTAGGAGAGCACAAGCAACAGTCACTAGTGGGTGAGAGGGTGGAGATGGATGTATCTCAGTGCTATCTGCTCTGGACACGGCACTAACACATGATGTAATCTTGAAAGAAATAAGCATTCAATGTACAGAACATCTCCTTGCATCTAACAAATAACTACATGCCCTTTTCATTTTCTGATTCACTCTGCAGATGCTGAAGGGGCAGTGCATTAAGTATGATCACTATTAACACAACGTATGCCTATCAAATTCCACACTTTGTGCTGATCTGCTTCCCAAACCTGCAGAGTTGGCAGCATTGGCTCTCCATTCCTCTGGCACTTCTCTTTCTAGTAGCTGTTGTTGGCAATATTACAATCCTGGCAGTCATAAGAAGGGAGCAGAGCCTCCACGAGCCCATGTACTTCTTCCTCACTGTTCTTTCAGTCCTTGATCTGGTTTTGTGCACAGCCACGGTTCCCAAAATCCTGGGCATCCTCTGCTTCAATTTGAAGGTCATCGCCTTGTCAGGATGCTTCACTCAGATGTACATCATGAACTGCTTCCTGGGAATGGAATCTGCAACATTCCTCTTCATGGCCTATGACCGCTACACTGCCATCTGCAACCCCCTGAGGTACTCCTCCATCATCACCAACTGTTTTGTTGCAAAAGCCCTAGTGTTTATAGTGCTCAGAAATGCACTATTGCTTTTGCCTCTTCCATTGTTGGCTAGCCGCCTTCAGTACTGCTCACAAAGTGTTGTTGAACATTGCCTGTGTACCAACGTAGCTGTGACTGCCCTTGCCTGCAGTGACAGGAGCATCAACACTGTGTTCCAGCTGGCCATAGGATTTGGCCTCTTGGGAAGTGACCTCATCCTAGTTACTCTTTCCTACTGTCAAATTCTCCGGGCTGTAGGAAAACTCCAGGAAAGGGGAGCAGCAACTAAAGCTTTCAGCACATGCACATCTCACTTAATTTTGATTTCTTTTTTTTACTCTGTTATGGTAGTCTTGATTTTCACAAACAAACTGGAGAAAGTAATCCCACCTGATGTCTCAATCATGCTCAATGTCCTCCACCACCTGGTCCCGCCAGCCCTGAACCCCATAGTCTATGGTGTGAGGACCAAAGAGATCAAACAGGGCATAGTCAAGATGATAGGGAACGGATGCTCTCAACTGATAGAAAAGTGAACCCTTGACGAGTTTTATGGAGGGACTGTCAAGAGGACAATCAACACTTTGTGATGCATCCCGCCACCACCGAAGGATACACAGCAGACCTAGACACAACTGCAGTTAATGTTTGCTATTGAATTAAGAAATACGCATTCCTGCTATTTGCAGCAGTAATGAAAGAGGCAACATTGAAATAGCCATTGTGTAGCACAATACACAAACAGCAGTAATTATTGTCTGAACCTTAGCCATTTAGAATTCAGCCAATAGGCTTGGGTGTTGGGAGAACACAACACCTCTGGTCTTCCAGGACAACTCACTTAACTATTATGAGGTTAATAACAGATTGCAGTCTGATTTTAGGTCTCATCTGATAGTGTTGTTTTGTATTTCTGGTTTGTTCAGTAAGTGCTTATTTTACTTATACCCGTACTGACTGTTTCTTTAAGTCCCCTTGTGCCTATTGTTTACAAAAAGATCCTAGAAATGTCCTGTGTAATCCTGCCGTACTCATTGATAAACCAATGATCACAGTGATATCATTTTGTGGCGTCTCTAATAGCCATCATTTTAACAATCACATAAACCTTGTGCCTTAGAATTCAAATGGCCTAAACCTTCTGAAAGGAAGAATGCCCTTACTTATTTAAAGTAAACGGGTATCAATGTAGCACTATAACAAATGAACAACATATAAGAAGATAAAAGAACTCAATTAAGGATTTGTTGGGCAGACATTTTTCTCTCTGTGTAATTCAAGGGAAAAATACTTTTCAGTTCCCTCTATAAACATTTGCCAATCAAATTATTGTCTCACTCATGGGACAAGGAGCTACTACTTTGTTCAATCAATTAACACGCTTTTGAAGAAACAATTTCATGGATTTCAGGGCCCAGATTGAAGACATTTGGCAGTAGTGCATGTGCAAGTTTACACAGTGTTTGCCTTAGGACAATGTTTGTCCTATTTTCAAGTGCAAGTTTAAACAGAATTTTCCCTAGGACCATGTTTGCCCTATTTCTAAAAACACTGGGACATATTAGAAATCCTTTGCACCATGACAAGTTCATGTTGGTATGGTACAAGCACCAAGGCAAACATTGCCATAGTGCAAAAAAGATACATTTTCAGCACATCTTTTCATCAGGGCAAAGTTTGTCCTAGTGCTGATACAGATTGGTTTTAGCACTAGTGAAAAATTGCTGTAGTGCAGAAAAAGATACATTTTCAATACCGTGCAAACCGTTGCAAAGTTCCTGTAATTTGATCCTGCTGACTAGGATAGGGCAGCTTGAGAGCAGAGCTTCCCAGACCCGGGCGTTCCAAATGATCCAGAAGAGCTTAAACAGTTCCTCTTTCAGACCCTTCTCCAGTAAGAAACAATGTGCAATATTGAAGGAGCTGTGGATGGCCTTCCAAACACCAACACTGAAAGCTGCAAGCAGCCCGCTTGGTGTCAAGGTGACCTGTATGCTCCAGAACAATACATACTGGAAGCAATCATCAAGTTACACTCTGCCCCAATAAGCATAAGAAGCTAGGATGCTCATAGAGGGAAACCAAATGGCAGCTTTGGAAATTAAATCAGTTACAGAGATAGGTCAGCCTGGAAACAGGCCAGATGTGGACAAATCACAACCTTGTAGAATGTAAGCTAAGATAGAAGTGCCTGAGAATAATGTGAGTATGTTAGATGGCAATATCGAATGGGTCATACATTATAAGCCACATGTATACTGACATTGCTCAAACCTTTCGACAACACTCTTAAAAATAGATGTAATCAAGTCAGTTAATAAGTTAGGCAGATCATAGGTTAGATTTCTTTTTTTCTTCTTTTTTTCTGTTCAAGTGTTATTTTGGTTAGACAAAACCTACCTTTAAAACTATATTAAACAGACATACATAACCTTGTTAAAATACAGTAAAATATTCATTACAAATACAATTCATCATAAATACATTCATGTTAATCAAATACAAGCAATAAAGCATCCTAAAAAGTAGAACATTATATTACAAATACACTTCATTAGAAATACAATTCATCTTCATCAAATAGATAAGATTTAAAAGCAAATTCATCTACCTTCCATCACTTCACACCTCTTTAAAAAAGTTCATAAAGATCATTATTGAGCAGATTCAAATGTTCCGGATATGGCTCACCCTTAATATCAACAACCTATCACAATTGGTCTCCACAAGTTTTAATTATCGTTTTCCAAATAGTAAAAGCTGCTATTGTGATGACTAACGATTCTCCATCTAGGATCATACTGCAAAATTGATCTGAATCAAAGATCTGAGAGCTATGCACAAATCCTCCATTACTTAACCTTTATTTTTCATTTAATGAGCTAAATTGCGTTAAAAGATGTCTACTAGATTCAGCTGCCATACCACACAGCCGGCATAGTCTTTCATTACTGCCTTTAGCCTTCAAGGCAGCATTGTAGTCGAAAGTTGGGTGAATATTAAAATGTAGATAGCTAATGAAACATCTCTCTTCATTCGTACAAGTCTTCGTTAGATAGGAGCACGGCATGCTAAAGCCCTGATGAGTATATTCTATGTATCTTTTCTTTTGTGCCAATTTACTCAAATTCTGTGCACGATCCCAAGTGAGAGTTGTCTTCTTTAATTCATAGGAGAATATAGGATAGGTGTTTTCATTAGGAAGAGTTAGACCAATGGAGTCCAAGAATATCCTGGCTGAGTTCCTTAGATTAATATATAAGGTCTTCTGTACTTCACCAATGACTTTGCTTGAGAAAATATAGAGGAATTTACTGGGGTTACTTTCAGCCCTGCAAAGAGTCACAAAGAATTCCACTCTACATACCAGTCACCTGGCCTTGAGTGAAAAAAGGCCAAATTCACACTGTAAGGCTTCGACTGGAACCACTTGGGTGACACCCAGGAACGAACGAAGCAGTTTTCCCTCAAACAGTCCAGCCAAGAAAACGAGTTTGAGGGTAAAGATTCTAATACATGGCAATTCTGGTCTCCTATATGTATATCCCTAAAGCCTTGGATGTTCTGTCCTCCATTTGTAGCAAAGAGATTATGAATAACTGTCCATTTCTTCCTTACTGTCTGGCAGACATGGTTACCTACAAAAATAATGTTAGGAGTGGAACCATAGGTGTGCCAATGTAAATGTAAGATTTAACTTCTTCCAGTTTAACCTCATGCAAGGTCCATCTGAATGAAATTTACTATGTATTTTGTCAAATACCATTACTGTGATTTTCAAGATGTTAATCCTCATGTTATTTATGGTTGCGTAATTGGCAAGTGCATTGATGGAGTGTTGCAAACCTATGAGCGTTTGATCCAACAGAATGGTATCACCAGCATATGCCAACCACATGAGGGGGGAAAATTACAAGCTGTTCGCACTGCCCTATCCATGTCTGCCATATACAGGTTGAAAAGCAAAAGTGCAAGTATTCAAGCTTCCTTCAAACATAACTTACCTTTAATGGGACCTGAATGACCTTCTGAATCAAGGCGGACTGATATCATACTGTCCATGTAGAGAGAAGTGATAAAGTTCAGCAAGTTCCAGACAATGCCCTATGACAGCAGTTTATCCCATAGCCTAGGATGGGAAACCCTATCAAATGCATAGGGATAGTCACTGTGGCATAGACTCTCCTTCCCGAGTGGTGGATGGTTTCTGCCATGATGTAATTTAAGGTCCAAATATAGTGCAAGGCGTTAAACCCGCTTCTGAAGCCCGTTTGGAAAGGGGACACAGTTTTTCACCCAAAGATTCAGTTTTTCTCAGGAATATACCAGCAAAAATTGTACTACAAGAATCAGTCATGGCCAACGGTCTATAGGCCACAGGATCAGTCCTGCATCTCTTTTTGAACACAGGGATTATAATACACTTTTTCCCAATGGCTGGTATTTCCCCGGTGACCAAAATCTCGGCAAAAACCACAGCCAATAACTTGGGCCAGTATTCGAGACTAATTTGATGACAATATTGGCAAGTCTGTCCAGTCCAGGGGCACGAGAACCCTTAAGTTTATTTATAGCCATCAGCATTACTCAAACCCCTCCAGACTTAGTTTACAAATACTAGCAGGGCATATAGCTGTCTCAGTTTCTTGGATGGCTAAGTGATTCTTGGTGATATAAGGGACCCATTTCTCCTCAGGGATGGGGTTCAAAACCAGTGGAATAACACCTGCCAAGTATTTTCTGTAATAATGCCAACATTTATGATTGTCATGAGACTTTATTAAAGAGAAAAAAAATCCCCATTATTCAGACTAGTTTTATGGTGACGCATCCGATTTTTATATTGCGTTCCCAAATTAGAGATGCATCTCAGTTTATCCAAAAATCCCATTTGAAGATGTTTTCGAAAAGCTTTTATTTCACTACACAATGTCACAAAGGACCAAACCCTGATATTTATGATGGACTGTAGGACGGGCCGCTTGATTACGTGCAATAATATCATTGATTAGACTACTGACATTCCACTTGTCAGTTTCCAAAAATGCCATAGTGGGATTTATTTTAACATGTATTTATTGTGTGATTTAGCTTTGCCCAACAAAACTGTACAAACATATATTGATCAGCAATATTACACATTGCAGAACAATACATACTGCAGAAATTAAAATCAGAGTTACAAAAATATCACACAATAACACAATAATTTATCATATCAAACAAGACTAAAAAGATCTTTTAGAAAATTCATTATAGAGATCACTAAATGATCATTTGGTTCAACAAGTAAAGCCCAGCACAAATGTTCATAAGATAAAAGCAGCCTATTTTTAAAATAAGATTACAAAAATCAAAAAGTGCAGTGCATACTATAGTTATGTGTTTCAAAGTTTCCTTTGCATTAGAGCAAACCGGCAAGATTGATCAGGCTTTGCTAATTTGCTGTGCATACCTAATACATCCTTGGTCAGGAGGAGATTTAGCTTCAAACCTACCCAGAAAGACCTTGAGTTCTTAGCGGGATGTCTGAGAAGGCAATTCTGAGTTGTATTAAACACTTTAATATCAAATACAAAATGTTCAAATATTTGATATGTTTCTAACCAGGTTCTGTTTGTTATCCAATCAGTTTCATAAATGTTCCTCCTGACCTTAATAGGGGTATATTCCAAGACAGCTAGAAGCAAATCATTTGTCATAAGAATTTTCATGTACCCCTTAATACATTGAGTTATTTAATAGATATTTAATTGTTTAAACAGACTACCGGCCGTAGGAAATGCATAGAAGCTGTAATTTATGCCAGGAGATCATGGCTTCCAGTGAAAGAAAGCCCAAGTTATGTCAAATTGTGGCCAAAGGAACACACAATGGGAGATTAAGAACCTGCTTCCAAATAGTGGCTTCAACTTTTGCCCACACCAAACCGTCTTCCCGCACCTCAGCTCCATAGATCAATCTCGGAACCAGGATTTAATTATACATTTTTAATACTGCAGCAAGAGAGAATTGATCAAATTTATTATCCACAGCCCGAAATTGGGAAGCGGCCGAAACAGCTTGAGCTCAAGGGCCTGGTTTGCCAGTCGCTCTGATCTCTTGGAGTTAAAGGATATGGCCAGATATTTAAATGCTGTCACTTCCTCCAGTTTATGGCCATCAATAAACCAAGAAAAAGGTCCTCTGCCTGACAATGGCTTTTGCTGATTCATGACAATTACCTTAGATTTGGGGAAGTTAATTTAATGTGTAGCCCCAAATCCTTAAAATAGTAATCAATGGCCGTCAGGGAAGTTTGCAGTTCCACTGCGTTATAGTCAAGTAGGATTGTATCATCCGCATAAAGCAAACATTGCAGTTTAGTTGAATCCATTTTTGGAGGGTTTCTGATGGTATCGGTCAGGGCCACACCTATCCCTAGGATATATAGATTCAATAGAAACAGAACTAACATGCAGCCCTGACGAAGACCATGTGCTGCATAGGTCCATTCAGTGATATTTCCCTTTTGGTACAAACTTAACCTTTAGCAGATGTCCATGTGCAAGTGTTCCAAAATACTGACCAGATATTCAGGGCAGCCCCAGTCCTCATCATCTTCCATAAACAGACTCGGTCTCTACAGTCAAATGCCTTTGTAATGTCCAAAAAGGCAACATACAGAGTACTCTTTGATAAAACCGTTGCTTCATTAGTAAGCGCATAAAAAAGCAGTTAAGTGATGTATTAGCACATTTTCTAAAATCAGATTGGTTAGTATCAAATTTCCCAGACTCCTCCACCCAGCGCTCAAGGTCTCACAAAATTAATCTTGAGAAGATTTTATATGAAGCATCTAGTAAGGAGTTGGGCGGTAGTTAACAGGATGTGCTCTATCTCCCTTTTTAAAGATCACTACAACAATTGCCTCCTTCCAAGTGGGCAGGAATACCTGAAGCGTCAGTATTTTGGAATACAGAAGCAATAGGACCTCAGCCCATAGCGAAGGAGCCAATTTAAAAGTAAGATTTGTTAGACGTCTGGTCCCGGAGCATTAGATTTTTTTGCCTTCTTGATTGTCCACACTATGTCCTCTGTATCAATGTTCAAGGTCTCCCAAGCGCCACTATAAGGCAATGGTGAATTGGGAGCCATAGTAGAGACATTTGTTCCCCGAAGACTGTCATATAAGATGTTAAAGTGGACCACCCAAACAGATTCCGAAATTGGCTGTGCTTACAAAGATATGTGGGCTGTATGACCTTGAATCAATCACCAAAAATTAGCTAGGTTGCTTGAATTGAGTGTAGATAGCATACACTATGTGTCTTTTTGCATTAGTTAATACCTATGCACTCTCAGCCAATTGTGGTAAGTCTGTCTCAGTTTCTTTATCGACTCTGAAGTGGCGGGTCCCAACTTCTTTGCCTGCCTAATATTCTGTTGAAGCTTCCTTTTTCTTAAGCTGATAGCGAGGTTATACTTATGAGAAAGCTCAGAGTATGCACTCTCATTAAACAGCACAGATAGGTGTATTAGACCATGTATTGGCTTGGTAAATTGGACCATATACATGACTGTAGTTGGGAACCAAACCTATCAGGGGACTTATCAGCGAAATGTCCCACCAAAAGCTTCTGTTCTACTTTCCTGTTGAAGCGGTCAGCAATTTTAGGGTGGCATATTACTGAGTGGTCACGTGGTCTGATCTCAATGTGGAGAGGGGAATTAAGTATAGTCCTCCCATTATTATATGCTGTACATATAAATCTAAGCGTGAATGATCACTCTCTTGGGAGTGTTTAATATCCAGAGCATGAACACTTGGTTCTGTAGAGAGTCTCAGACAAAAATGGAATCTAGAGTTGAACGATGGTTATCATTGACCCAGGTAAATTTTGGTAGCGTATCACAATCTATTATACCATTCAGTGGTCTTAAATGTCATCTATCCAGGAAAGAACGTACCAATCTGCCCCTCACTCTGGCGTTCTGCGTGTATTGCCTTGCATAAACTAAGTTGTACCAAGTAGAATCCAGGCATTCCGCATTGAAATCATCCATGAGGACCACGTCAATTTCTTTAGAGACACAGAATGACTCAATGCAGTTGGTTATAGCAGACAGCGGAGTTTGGAAGCTGAGGTTGGAAGCAGTCTGCGGCAGTCACTGTGTGTTTCCAGTCTGTTTTCTAGTTTATCCGGTGCCTGTGGATGGAGACAACCTACATAATCCACCTCATACCGCGGTGCGGATTCAGAGTTTGGAAGCTGAGGTTGGAAGCAGTCTGCGGCAGTCACTGTGTGTTTCCAGTCTGTTTTCTAGCTTAACTGGTGCCTGTGGGTGGAGACAACCTACATAATCCACATCATACTGCGGAGCGGACTCAGAGTTTGGAAGCTGAGGTTGGAAGCAGTCCGCGGCAGTCACTGTGTGTTTCCAGTCTGTTTTCTAGCTTTACTGGTGCCTGTAGATGGAGACAACCTACATAATCCACCTCATACCGCAGAGTTTGGAAGCTGAGTTTGGAAGCAATCTGCGGCAGTTACTGTGTGTTTCCAGTCTGTTTTCAAGATTTACTGGTGCCTGTGGGTGGAGACAACCTACATAATCCACCTCATACCACGGAGCGGACGCAGAGTTTGGAAGCTGAGGTTGGAAGCAGTCTGCGGCAGTCACTGTGTGTTTCCAGTCGGTTTTCTAGCTTTACTGGTGCCTGTGGGCAGAGACAACCTACATAATCCATCTCATACCCTGGAGCAGACGCAGAGTTTGGAAGCTGAGGTTGGAAGCAGTCTGCGGCAGTCACTGTGTGTTTCCAGTCTGTTTTCTAGATTTACTGGTGCCTGTGGGTGGAGACAACCTACATAATCCACCTCATACCGCGGAGCGGACGCAGAGTTTGGAAGCTGAGGTTGGAAGCAGTCTGTGGCAGTCACTGTGTGTTTCCAGTCTGTTTTCTAGCTTTACTGGTGCCTGTGGGTGGAGACATCCTACATAATCCACCTCATACCACGGAGCGGACGCAGAGTTTGGAAGCTGAGGTTGGAAGCAGTCTGCGGCAGTCACTGTGTGTTGCCAGTCTGTTTTCTAGCTTTACTGGTTCCAGTGGGTGGAGACAACCTACATAATCCACCTCATACCATGGAGCGGACGCAGAGATTGGAAGCTGAGGTTGGAAGCAGTCTGCGGCAGTCACTGTGTGTTTCCAGTCTTTTTTCTAGCTTTACTGGTGCCTGTAGATGGAGACAACCTACATAATCCACCTCATACCGTGGAGCAGACGCGGAGTTTGGAAGCTGAGTTTGGAAGCAATCTGCGGCAGTTACTGTGTGTTTCCAGTCTGTTTTCTAGATTTACTGGTGCCTGTGGGTGGAGACAACCTACATAATCCACCTCATACCATGGAGCAGACGCAGAGATTGGAAGCTGAGGTTGGAAGCATTCTGCGGCAGTCACTGTGTGTTTCCAGTCTTTTTTCTAGCTTTACTGGTGCCTGTGGGCGGAGACAACCTACATAATCCATCTCATACCGTGGAACGGACGCGGAGTTTGGAAGCTGAGGTTGGAAGCAATCTGCGGCAGTCTGCGGAAGTGTGGGGCAGTGTGTGCCCCTCTAAGAATGGAGGACGCTGGGTGTCGTATACGAAGTCAACGGTCAAGTCGAGAAGACTCTGGCTTGGATCTAAAGAGCCCCTTGAAAAATCCACCTCGCCAATGTCGCACTGTTTCTGCGACATCTGCAACATCGACGAGCACACAGCAAATTGCAGGTATGGATCAACTTGGTTCTAGACTCCTTATAACGAGCCCAAACAGCTCCGTTACTCTTCCCTTGTAGACTCCCCCATCATGCCAACAAACAAAACGTATGACCGCGACAACTCATGCAGTGGATTTCGACACCCAAGAGATTCCCCAAACTCCCCTAGCGACCCATAAGACTTTTGTGCCCCACTTACCGGATGAGGGAGAGGGGGAAGAGGAGGGTCCAAATGGCGGGCTCGCTGTGGAGGAGCCGACAAAGCCGTTGGGGTTTCCGCGACTCCCGTGACTCCCAGAGGGCGGGGAAGCATCTGGGAAAGCTGCGGGGGAAGTGGTGAGGGGGGCACGGGAGTGACCCCTGTGGAACGTGAACTTGAACGGGGAAGGGTGGAGGGAGAAGCGCCGTCAGTTGGGGCAGGCGAGGCGCACATACAGCAGGAGAGCCTCCCAGAAGCCGAGGAGGAGGAGGGGGAGGTACCCGCTTTTGCTGAGCCGCCCAATGTTAGTCAACAAGACACAGACATCAACGCTCACATTGAAACCCCCCATGCTGCGCTAACAATGCCTATAGTATATCCAAAAACACCAATAAGCATTACTATAGAGATACATCCTTCGATGACAGGGCCGGATCTGAAGAGCCCAGATAATAAAATCTCTCTTGATGAATCTGCAACACAAGAAAATACAAATTATCCAGGGGAAAAAACAAGGAAGCAGTGAATTCATAAATGGGGAACGAAATTGGTGAAAACAATCCTTCCAAAACCTGTGCCCCACCTGTGCGTAACGAATTACACTCTGCTTGCAGTGCGACACCAACTATGAAAACCCCAGCAAAAAACACAAAAAAACCCTCACAAAAAACAAAGGGGTAGTACAACAAAGACACTGCCATTGATGGGGAAAGCGACTCAGAAAAAGAACACAAGTTTACAAAACAAAAGAGTGTTACGCAAGATCATCCCCAGACTAAAAACGAAGACCTGTTTTGTAAGCACAGTGGCCAGATTCTTCCAAAAATCGTTGACTAAGGAACAATCCCAAATAGAAGAACTGTCTGACGCGGACTTGTTGGAAGGAGCCGTTTCGCCCATAAACCACAGTTCACAGGATCAAGTTTTGTTCGGTCAGGAATGAGAATGGACACCTCACGAGCAGTTTTAAAAACAGGAATTCGATACTTTAAAGATCCAGAATCTCAGGTGGTGCTGGACAGTCAGGCTGGTCTTGCGCAAAATATTCAACAACCAGGGAAAACACTGGAGAAAATAAGAGACATCCCCTCTCATACCCAGAACCACTTGGCAAAAGGGTGTATTTTCCATCCACAAGCAGCCATTGTTGACGATAGCGACAAGGAGCCCACTCACCCTACATCCAAGGGGAACATCGGGACAATTACACATGAAAATGATATGTCTTGAGGTAAAAGAAACACAAAGGATACATCATATAAGATTTTCCCTGTGGACAAGGATCCAATCAAAACTCCAACAAAAATGACTCTGGAAAGGGAACACTATGTAGAAAAACCATTAAAGAGCAACGATTTCGGATCGAGCCCCTCGACCTGCCCTCTTTTGCAGTCACCTTTATGAAATAGAAGATCCTCTAACTTGACCATTAACAATGAGAAAGAAACACCATTACGAAACAGAAGATCCTCAACTTTGACCTCTAACAACGAGAAAGAAACGCCAACAAAAAAATGTAATGTCAGTGATAACAATTGCCATGGCTCCATTCTGTAAATTATATGAATCCACCCACGACACTTTAAAGGATCAGACAACTCTGGTAGCTATGCTCCACATGAAAATGATTTACGTAGAAGGGTACATCACGGCGTTGGAAACTACATAAATGGAGAAACAAGGCAACAACACGTTCTGGAAGCAGAGAAGCATACTCAGCAAAAAACCTCAGTTGCATCACAGACAGAGGAGATATTAAAAACAGCTTTGAATATATCAGTGAGAGATGAAGAAAAAAAGCCAAGTGAAACACAAATGGCAAGAGAGAGAAAGAAAGCGCTCCAGTGAACGCTTGTGAAGAATCCAAGAAAGTCCCCCCAGTAAAACCACAAAAACAACAGAGGGCCAAACAGCAGACTCTAACAAAGAAACAATCAGCTAATGGATGCGTGTTTATGACCTTGGAAAAAGATGCCCTTAGTATGACTCCGGTTGTAGGCGGAGGGGAAATGGAGCCCCAAATCAAGGTTTCAAGGGTGAAACCTCTAGAGACCCCTGAGATAAGAAATACTGACCTACAAAGCAAGGAACAAATAGCATACCCGCTATTTGAGAATGAAAAGAGACATACAAAAAAAGTAGGAAACAGAGTGGTAATAATTGAAACCCAGCGAACAAACTCAGAGACAATAAAGAACCCAAAAAACAACCAGAGCAAATGCAGACTAAAGAAAAGACAAGAGATAGGACTGTGGTTCTGCGAGACCTAGAGCCACTTAATGTAGAAAAAATAGGCCAAGATGCCTCTCTAAATAAATGACAAATGGTGACTGAAGATCTGGACGATAGTATAGGTCTTATGGACCTCTCTGTGTACTCAGTCGAAAACCCGGACACAGAAACTTTACAAACTGTGCAACAACCGGGCACACCGATAAAAGAGCCGGGAGTAAAAACCCAAGAAAACGCTGATACAGATCGAACAAGTCCATATCTTACTCTGAAAGAAAGGCGGAAGAAATTATCAAAGAGTTCACCGAAAAGAAAAATGGTCAAAACGCTTTCCGCAGGAAGAGAGAAGAGGGGGATAGATTCCAGAGAGAAAGTACTGGACACACGAGATATGAAACATAGGAGTAGATCACCCGTACAAAAAGAGATATGAAATCCAGTTCTGGGAGGGGGTTCCATCAGCCATTAACTGAAAGAAAGAACATAAGAGGAAAGCCTTACTGGAATCAAGCCATGAACAAAATTCAAGAAAGAAAAGAAATAATGAACCAGATTATGGAAAAGACACTCACATCCCATATTGTAAAAAGATGGGTAGTGAAAGGTCTTTTAAATTGGAGCGCTTGGGTGATGCCCCTGACAATCTGATCTTGAATAGGAAAAACATAATGGCCCTAATCGAGTGTATTCCTAACCTGAGGCAGATCAACTCTGAAGACATCAGATTTGTAGAATCTGATGTCAGGAAAAAGGGACTGTGTTTATCTACATATCCCTTCTCCAATAATCAGGTCAATGATAACAATGGAACAGGAAAGTTTCCAAATGATGGGTTATGATTTATGCGAGTGCCGCATAAGAGGTGACAAGGAACAGCAAGAAAAACGACAACAGGAATCACAAGAGAAGATACACTTAAAACAAGGGAACACATCAGCCTGTACCAATGAGCCTCCAGCGAGATCAATCAAAATGTCGATACAAAAAGAAGCAGTGAATGTGAAGCAGACAGATACTTTAGAGAGGTCGGTCAAAGATGCAGGATGCAGGGATCCAGGAATCCAGAAAATAACAGGGTGCGCAACTAGCACACGAGTCCAGGAATCAAGAAATGAGGAAAGGGACTAGAATTGGGTTAGAGTAGAAGAAGCAAGGGAAACAATACCGCGAGCTACGGAGCACACGTCTGGTCGCTACTTCGCAATTGCATTGAGACGCGCGGGGCCGCGGGGTGTGGCATATTTATGGAACGTACTACATCCACTGTGAAGGCTGGTGCAAGGCGTGTCATGTGATACGGCCATGTTGGGAGAAACAATGAATGCAAGCCCGCCGTGACAAGGACCAGAAAGTCCAGAAGGGGCGCGTTCTGTAGGTCATGACAGCATGCCTCCTCCGAAAACCTGTTCCACTAGGTTTGCCCGGGTTTATAAAGTAAAATCTTCTGAGTAGTCGAGGGGTCTTGAGATCAGAAAGTGGTTCCCAGGTTCTTTCACTAGGAGGATATCCTTTCCATTCAACCAGATATTGAAGCTGACCCCGTTTATACCTGGAGTCACATATTCGAGATACTTCATATTCCAATTGGTTGTCGACCAGTAGAGGAGGAGGTCGGTAGGATTTCCGGGAGGATTGGTGGTAGGGTTTTAATAAGGATGTGTGGAATACTGGGTGAATTTTCTTCCAAGAGTCTGGTAGACTAATCCGGTATGAAACTGGGTTGATAATTTCCTTGATGGGAAACGGTCCATAGTACCGAGGGGCCAACTTGTTTGGCCGTAGGTGCCGGGGTAGTAATTTCGAGGACAACCAGACTTGATCACCGATTGCATAAGAATGACCTTGTCTCCTTTTTAAATCTGCATACCTCTTAGTCTGTGTTCTGGGCTTCTGTAAATTTTCTTTGGCCTCTTGGTGTACGTTGATGAGGGTTTCAATCCAGGAGTCGACAGTAGGTACTGGTGTAGGATGAGGGAGAACAGAGGGTAGAACTGATGGATGGAAACCTTTGCTACAATAAAAGGGGCTGGTCTTAATTGCTGAATGGTCAGAATTGTTGTAGGTGAATTCAGCCACGGGTATCAGGAGCGATCAGTCATCCTGAACCTTGGTGGCGAAACATCGAAGATACTGTTCCTGGGTTTGATTAGCACGTTCAGTGGCCCTGTTGGTCTGGAGATGATAACCAGATGAGAGGGCGCGTTAGATTCCCAAAATGCGACAGAGATGTTTCCAGAATTGAGAGACGTACTGAAGTCCTCGATCAGATATGGTCTTGGAAGGGAGTCCATGTAAACAAAATATGTGTTCCAGGAAGATTCCAGCAAGTTCGGACGAGGATGGTAACTTACACAGGGGTGTAAAATGAGCCATATGAGTGAACAAATCTATGGTAACCATGATGGTCGTGTACCCTCGGGAAGGTGGTAATTCCACAATGAAGTCTGTAGCAATGAATTCCCATGGCCTTGTTAGCAGCGAGGGTTGCATTAGAAGAGCCGCCGGTCTCTTGTTATCATGTTTGTTTTGACTGCAGACAGCACAAGCTTTGATGTACTGCTGTACGTTGGTCTTCAATCCAGGCCACCAAAACTGTCTTTGTGGTTATGCCACAATGTCCGGAGTGAAGGGTATCATTTCAGAGGTTTATCATTCTTTGTTGTAATTTCTGTGAAGGAATGACCAGTCCATTGTCCTTGAATAAGTATCCTTCCTTAAGTCTTAGGTGCCATGGATTCTTCCTAGAAATATCCTTCCAGAGGTCAGAGGATTGGATTTGTACTCGAATTTCTTCCAGGAGGTTGACTGCTTGAGCTACAAAGATCGTGTGGGGAAACATCTTAGGATAGGCCTTGTCTTCAGTAGTTACATAGTCAGGACGTCGAGATAAGGTGTCAGCAATCATGTTTTGTGATCCGGGAACATGAGTGATTTGGAATTTGGTATTGGGCAAAGAAGTAGGCCCAACGCGCCTGACGACTGTTCCTGCACTCCAATGATTGTAGAATTTGAAGATTCCGATGGTCCCTCCTGACCTGAACTGGATATCTAGCACCCAGAAGTAGATGTCACCATTTAGTGAAGGCCTGGAGGATGGCTAACAGTTCCTTTTCCAGGACGGAATAGTGTGTCTCACTGGGAGTCAGGGTTCGTGAGAGGTAAGCAATAGGGTGTTCCAGTTTATCCTCAATCAAGTTCCTGTTTCAAGACCGCTCCTATGGCGTAGTTAGAGGCATCCGTTTCCACTAGGAATGGGCGATTTATGTCTAGTTGGGCCAGGATGGGGGCTTGCGTGAACTCTGTCTTCAATCGTTGGAATGCTTTGTCTTGCGGTGTAGACCAGATAAAGGGAGTGTCTTTCTTCAAGAGAGCAACAATCGGCTGGACGATCTCGTAAAAGGTAGAAATGAACTTCCGGTAGAAGTTTACAAGCGCCAGGAAGGATTGAACTTGTTTCACAGAGGTGGGAGCAGGCCATGCCAGTATGGCCTTTACCTTTGAATACCAATTCCTTCTGGGCTAAGGATGAATCCCAGGTAGTGAACAGAAGTAACGTGAAACAAGCATTTTTCAGGTTTGGCTAAAAGTTTGTGTTCACAGAGTCGTTGCAGTACTGCCTTTACATGCTCTTCATGCTTTAGAGGATCCTTGGAAAAGATCAATATGTCATCCAGATAGACAATGACAAAAAGGAATAACATGTCAGAAAACACCCTGTCCATAAAACGTTGAAAAACGGCGGGGGCATTAGCTAGCCCAAAGGGCATGACAAGATATTCATAGTGACCAAAGGGTGTTCTAAAGGCTGTTTTCCATTCGTCTCCTTTCCAGACACGGATCAAATGATAGGCACCCCGGAGATCCAACTTCGTGAATACAACGGCGCCTCTCACTGTCATGCCTGCGCCATGGGCGCATACATTGGCGATCAATATGGACAAATTGTTATTCATTTATCTACAGAAAACTCTTGGATTAACCGCTATTCACTATTTGGACTTTATTTCCCATTTGCAAGACTTTGGTGCTTTTTTATTTTTCCCAGAAAACGACACTTACCATAATGCACTTGGCTATAACCATCTATTCCTGGCTATTCCTATTTTTCTTCATCAGAACTACACTCCCCAGAAGCCCTAGGGATTTGCTCTGCTTCCACCAGCTCAGCAACAGAGAGGGAGGTGGCCGATTGTCTGCAGGTGTGCTGAGCCAGGTGCAACCAATTAGCCTGCCTCTGTGCTGGGCTGGGCAGTATAAAGGCTGCTGCCTACAGCCCTAGCCTTTTGGGCTCTCTGCCTCAGCCCTGCTCCTCTGGGCATCCTGCCTTGCAGCCTGATACACCCTGCTGCCTACACCCCTAGCCTTTTGGGCTCCCTGCCTCAGCCCTGCTCTTTCAGGTTCCTGCCTTGCCGCCTGCTACACCCTGCTGCCTTCCAGCCTCCGCCCTTGCCCTGCCGGACTCTCCACATTGCAGCTGATCACTCTCTGCTGCCTTCCAGCCTCCGCCCTTGCCCTGCCGGGCTCTCTACATTGCAGCTGATCATGCTCTGCTGCTTTCCCGTCCCTGCCCTTGTCCCCTGTGGGCTCCCTGATCTGCAGCCTGCCTCACTCCGGCTGCCTACAGCCTTTGTCATCTGGGCTCCCTGCTCTGCAGCCTGCCGTACTCCAGCTGCCCTCAGCCCTTGTCCTCTGGGCTTCCTACTTTGCATCTTATCATGCTCCGCTGCCTACTACCTACCTTTTTCCGCTGGGTTCTCAGCCTAGCAGCCCTCTACAGTCCTCTGCAACCTTCTACGGTCAGCAGCCCTGCCCCTCAGGGCTCACTCCTTGCTGCCCGGCCCTTCTGGGTTCCTTGCTGTGCAGCTTGCTTTACTCTGCTGCCCTAAGCCCTTTCCCTCTGGGCTCTCTACCTTACAGCCCTGCTCCTGTGGGCTTGCACATTGCTTTCCTGCTCCTCTGAGCTCTCAACCTTGTTCCTTACTGTCCTCTGCTATCCAATCCTGTTACATGACTTTCCCTTCATTTCCTTCTGCTAGTTTGCTATCAACCTCCTTTTCCTGGATTTGTCTGTAAGTATCTTCTCTTGTACTGTTTGTAGACCCTTTTGTACAGAGCTTGTCTGTTGGTTCCCATCAGTCAACCTCTCCCCCTTCCCTTGTCTCGTTTCTACATTACAGACACCCATAGCTGCTGTCCAAGCCATGAGCAAACAGCGTGGGCCTCTGTTGTAGCAAACTGTGCAGAAGGCTAGAGTATTTCCTAAGGTTTGTGGAATACTCTTTTCCTATATCTGCATCCACCCCAAGAGGGAATTCATTCTGTACCTTTTTCCTTGCTACTCTTGCCTACTCTTCGTTCTCTTTCCTTTCTGCTGTGTGTGTACTTATCTGTCTACTTTATTTTGGCACAACCACCCAAACCCTTTCTGGGTGTCCTGTGCCATCCTTGACACTCACAGCTTCCAGGATATCCAAGATCAGGGGTAGTGGGTACCGATCTTTGAGGGTGCATTGATTTAAGCCACGATAGTCGAGGCAAGTTCTGAGTTCCTTGGTGTCCTTCTTGGGAACAAAGAACAATGAAGCACCCGCTGGAGATTTTGAGGGTCTTCTGGTGCCGTTTTCAAGGTTGGTATCCAGGTATTCTCTGAGGGCCTTTTTCTCAGGTTCAGAAAGAATGAACATTCTGCCGAAAGGAATCACTGCTGAGGGATCTGTATCTATGGCAAAGTCTTCAGGTCTGTGAGGGGGTAAGGCCTGGACTATGGCAGTTGAAAATACATCAGGATATCCCTGATAGGCCTCTGGGACTTGCATGATATTAGAAACCATGAGTGGTGTTTTCAGGTCTCTTGGTGATTCTTTAAGGGGTGTCGAGGAGGGATCCAGGATTAGACAGTAGGACATACAAAACTCTGAGCCTAGGAATAGTGATCCTGCTGTCCAATTGATATACGGATTGTGCTTCTGTAACCAGGGCATACCCAATACCATGGGGTAATGGGCTGACTTAATGATGTCAAATGTAATCCGCTCTTGGTTATGGTTTATGGAAAGTTGGATCTCTTTTGTCTGCAGGCTTATGGGTCCTGAAGAGAGGGGTCTTCCGTCGATTGCTTCCACCGGCTGCATGGTGCTTTGTGTCTCGTACAGAATATGATGACTAACAACCCAGTCTTGATCAATGAAAATTCCCATAGCTCTGCAGTACACCAAGGCCAGAATGGGATAGGTCTTATTCTTGGAGGGCGACAGGAAGGCTTGTAGTATCACCAAATTGTTTTGTCCAGGAGAGTTCAAGGATGGAATTGATGTGGAGCAAACATCTCTCTCCCGAAGCTTTGCTCCATCTAGGATCGGGAGCTGGCGTTTCCCGAACGCCGAGGAGGGGCCAGAGGACACTCCCTAACCAGGTGTTTGTCTGAGGCACAATACATGCACAACCCCGAAACCTTCTCATTCTTTCTTGCGGGGATATAGGTCCACGGAAGGCTCCTATCTGCATGGGTTCTGGTTCAGAGATTGAGCCTGGGTGGGTGTCCGCCTTGGTAGTACTCTCAAAGGACGGCTTCAGAGGATTAGATTTGGATTTCTTCTTCTCTGCTTTTCTTTCCTGGATACGAATATCTATTTGCATGACAAGGTCCATTAGTGCCTGGAATGAGTTTGGGCGAGCCACTCTGGCCAACTCATCCTTAATCTCCTCATTCAGTCCTCTCCTGAAAAGGGTAAAACTCGCCTCCGGGGACCAATCAGCTTCCTTGACTAACTGCTTGAATCAGGTAACATAGGTGAGCATATCCTGCGATCCTTGCTGAAAGTCTAACAGGCGTTCCTGGGCACTGTAGACCTGTTCTGGACAGTCAAACATGGTCTTAAGGGCTGGTATGAAGCCATCATAGTCATCTAGAAGAACGTCGCCGGAATTAACGAGGGGCGTGGCCCAGGTTAAGGCGTTTCCTGAAAGGTGGGAAATTATGAAGCCCACTTTAGCCCTGGGAGTTGAAAAGTAGTAGGGCTTAAAAGTAAAGTGAACCAAACATGAATCCAGGAATCCTTGAAGGGTTTTTGGTGAGCCATCATATTTGTCCACAATACCGCCCAGCAATACACTTTCTTTTGTGGCAGAATCGCGGGATAGAACTAGTTGTTTGAGAGCGGCGTTTTCTGCCTTTAGATTCTGCACCTCGGTTGATAGCTCTTGCATGCCACGCATCAGGTCCTGGACGGCCGCTTCCATGTCCATATCGAGTTCAGTCGGTTGGCGTCTCAAACTGTCAAGGGGTTCCCCCCTTCACACCTGAGTTCGATCTTTGCTGGATTTCTTGATCAATGCCTTCTTGCGTACTGCTCGAGTCTTGAATAAGGCTGCATGAATCTCTTCCGACTCCAGCGTGCGTTCAAGTACCGTGGTGCAGGGATCCAGGAATCCAGGAAATAACAGGGTGCGCAACTAGCACACGAGTCCAGGAATCAAGAAAGGAAGGAAAGGGACTAGAATTGGGTTAGAGTAGAAGAAGCAAGGGAAACAATACAGCGAGCTACGGAGCACACGTCTGGACGCTACTTCGCAATAGCATTGAGACGCGCAGGGCCGTGGGGGCGTGGCATATTTATGGAACGTACTATGTCCGCCGTGAAGGCTGGTGCGAGGCGTGTCACGTGATATGGCCATGTTGGAGAAACAATGAATACAAGCCCCGCCGTGACAAGGACCAGGAAGCCCAGAAGGGGCGCGTTCTGTGGGTCATGACATGCAAATGACCTTATACTATTGGATTATACTCCAATTGGCATCCAGCGCCAATTAAACGAACTGGTGTCATATATAAAGAAGAACAATCTGGAAATCAATAAGGTTAAAACTAAAGTCATGACTATGGAGAAACAAAACTCCCATACTGAGATTTTTAGATGGACCCTGGAGGGGGAGAAGATTGAACAAGTGAAGGAATTTTAGTACTTGGGGGTAATACTAAGTAAAAATAAACAAGAGTGCCCAATGCAAAACCATCTTTTGGAAAGAGCGAGGAAGTTGGCAAGCCAGGCCAAAGCAATGGACGGAAGATTCTGTCAATTTACAGCAATCCCCCTGATACAATTCTACAAGGGTAAGGTGGTTCCCTCTTTAATCTATGGTGCAGATGCCATGTTGATGATACCGCGAGAATTCTGGAAACGCATAGAAGGTCTCTTCTGGAGAAACACTCTGAACTTACCAGTATCAACACCAGTAGCGACTATTCGTCAGGAATTCTGTTTGCAATCATTAGAGTCAATGGTTGCCAGAAACACAGTAATGCTATATAGGAAGACCATAATCAGCAACTGCCCAAATGTAATGACCATCATTCATACAGAAATTAAGGATCAAAAAAGTAACCTGCTGATGACCTGGGTGCAAGAAAATCAAAAACTCCTGGAAGAAGTGGACAGCTCTGAGGAAGAACTCATTCAAAATCCAAACAAAATAAAACAAAAACTGTGGGAACGAGATTGGATACAGACAACATCCTTAAAAAATAGAAGTAAACTGATAAGTCATCAGCCACCAACAAAAAGTAGCCAAAATGACTTACCGAACTACTTAAAAAAGTTCCCAAATAAGTCTCTGAGAAACATCTTCTTGCGATTCCGAATGAATCTCCTGCCAACAAATGAAATCAGAACGATAAGGAAAATAACACTGGATAACAGTTGCCGTTTCTGTAAAAAGAAAGACCAATCCGAGACACTTCTGCATCTTCTACTGTCGTGTACAACATTGTTGAAACTGAGAACTACGCGCTTGAGACATATATTCAAAGAGTCGACAACATGTGGAGAACAAGATTGGTGGAACCGATTAATAGAGGGGGATAGCACTTCATATGTGATAGCGGTCTCCCAATTCTATTTGAACTTGAAGCTTCAGGATTGTAACTGAGACTTGACTGAGAGTTTTAGATTTGGAGCAAGCTTTCTCCCTGTATTTTTCTTCTTAAATACTTTGTTCAGTTCTTAGGAACCTTCAGCTGTAATCGACGAACGAGAGAGGGGAAAAGGTTAAAAAGTTCCTTTTCTTTTCTTGTAAAAATGTATTGAAAATTGAATCAAGTAAATAAAAAAATTAAAAAATAGCAGACCGAAATCAACAAGGCAGGTTGAAGCCGGGTTGTAGTCAACATTTAAGATAACCAACAACTTCAAAACTAAGTCAACAACATCACGTCAATTAATAACAATGCCCCTGATATCAGAATGGCCCAATCAAAGTTTTGCAACTCTGGAACCTGGAGAAATACGCCAGGCCGTCAATAGGCCACCAAAAGGTCTGCCCTTTAGAGCTTTTTGAGCGGGCTCATAAAAAATAAGAAACCCATCCACCACAGGGATAACTAACGTAAAGGTTTCCTGCAGGCAGATAAGGTCCCAAAGCTTCCCATTAAATCAACCTGTTTGTGCTCTTCTAGAGAGTTAATCACGTGAGACCAATCATATGAAACTGTACATGTTTTTTATCCACAAGGGATCCTAGGCCAGTGAAACTGGTGGCAGAAACTTAAAAATTCCTGAGGAGTTAAATCTAATCCCTGACTAGAGATTTTACATTGGTTGCCATCGAGAGGTTCATTTCTCGCTTCCGTTAATAGATAATCCATAGAGAGAAGCCTCTCTGCCTCGGCCATCAAAAGATTCCTAACCAAGTGGGAGTGAAAACCCATTTTTCCAATGTCCACCCCTCTAAAGTCAACAAAGAAAATTCTAACAATATCCCTAGATTTCAATGAATGTAAAGATGGAATTTCTTTAAACAATGCCAGAATGTATTGGCAATTCAGTGGATGAATCCCATTGACCCTGAAGGTATGTTTTATTGACAAATAGACCAAACTATCTCTCAACTTTATATTGGGCCCAGCAGGGCCTTGACCCTGTAGCCACCGCTTCAAAATCCCCCATGACAGGGAGCCTAAATGCACCCACAATAGTGGGACCTTTAGGTTCACATGGAGCATGTTCAAAGGGAAGAGGTGGCACTTGCTCCTGTAAACCCCAACCCTCCATTCCACCATGTTCATAAAGGGTGGGGATCTACATAGGTAAGTCTGGGGCATACAAGAAGCTGGTATGAAATTAGGAGCAGTTGTATTCAGTACAGCTGTTGGCTGCACGTTTTCACCCAAAAAAGGTAAAATCACACTCTCACCACTTCCTCCCTGGTTCAAAGAGACATTGAGGGGTACCTTTGCAATATTTAGAACCCGACTAATGCCAGACTCTGCAGAGTCTATGGAGTAAATGAACAACAGTGAGAGGGTAACCTCTCATTCTGTCTCTGTTTTACCTTTTGGCATTAAGAAGGCTGTCATTATGTAGTGATTTTGTCTTTTTAGGAAATAAACAAGAGTGATTAGGCTTATTGACTTCCCTCTCTGTGTGGCTTTCTCCTTTGTTTTCCTGCCAGAGGAAGCCACTGCACGGCCCTCCTCATAAAAAGCCTCAGAATATCCAAAGTGGGATCTATGCTGTGAACTAGGAACACATTGAATTTGCTCAGATTCTGAGCACTCCAAATCAGCCTGTTACCCTTCAAGTTCACCTCTATATTAATCAAAGTCTTATGCTTTATCCACACTGAGTCACAATCCATGGTCCAGGTAAGCATTGCATGGTCACTTAATTCATTATGCGATCTGCCTATGACCGAGGATGTGCTTCGAATTAAAGGATTAGTGACGATATAATCTAAGTGCGATCAAACTTTCCCATTAGACCAAGCGGTTATTTCACTTTTTCCTTTAGAATATATCATTTCCATGCAGATCAATTCAAAAGAGGTCAGAACTCAACCCATTCCCTAGTCTGGCTTCCCCAACTGGCATTGGTAAAAACCATGGGATTACTCAAAGGTGTTTAGTTGACAGATTTTTCTTTCATCTCAATAATTTTTTCATAATATTACGATCATTAAAATCTCCCATTATTATTATGTTATGTACTTTAGCTACCGAGTGCCACGCTTTAATGGTTGCCTTGAATTTTAGTTGGATCTGCACGGCCTGGCCTTCTCTGGAGGATTGTACAAATGTATTATCAAGATCTTTGTTAGCGTGGGGGGGGTGCCTCCACTACTACACTCATAACAAAAACGCAGTGTGTGGCAGACAATTCCTTTTACATGGAAGAAGAGAATGTGAATGAATTCAATGACTCAACTAAACACAAAAGAGTCACTATACTTCAGAAGGAAACCATTACACATGCTAGCCCACCAGTGGACCAGGAGGTTAAGGGCAGGCCAAGGAGAGGGATGGGTTTCAAGGGGAAAAACAAAACAGCTGTGGATGTTGCAACAGAGGAGACAGTGTACAACCTCAAAGGGCTATTTATTACGCCAGCTGTCGAATTGGGGTGTCCCGTCAATAGTTTTTTGGTTCAGATGGACCTCTGCAGCATAGATCCAGGTATGCAACACGTATCTAATGTCATCGAAGTAGCCTCTTCTGTGACGGGAAGAGGTTTTATCTGAATAGATCAAGGTTGTTGCCCTTGTTTCAAACTATTATTCCTTTACACTTCAATAGAAGTGATGACATAAGAACTGTGGATATTTGTGAAAATGCATTATATGTCACTTCAATTGTTCACTTCCATGTGGAAAACACCATTGATTATATCATTGAATATTGCGCTCTTTTTTAAAGATTGGTTATGAATGTATGCCCATGGAGGTCGATGAAGAGTGGGCAGGTAGTCCTTATGCTAATGTCTGTGATAACTGTCAACATTCCGTAGGGAAACTTATCCCACACGGGGACGTTATGGTGACACAATTGTATGGTGGTAAACAGGCCAATATTAATAAACCTATTCCAAACAGAAGCAGGGGGTAGCTGTACAGGTTATCCTGATCCAGATGACCACTGTAGGATTGCTCATGGAATGCAGTGAGGATGCTAACATTGGCGAGCCAATCCGTGGGGCAGTGGGGGAGGAGTGCCACTGGGAATGGCTTGCCAATATGGTAGAACAATCTGGGCAGAGGTGCTCCTAGTCCCCCATTCTTGCTGGTATGTTGGAACACACAGGACCATCTGCATCTATTCGAGCAGTAAGGCCTATTGGAGCACATTGAAAGTTTTAGCGTTACAGGAAACTTGGCACACAGAGCCACTTTTGATAGACGGATGGGCCATCATTACTAAATTGGCAAACCAGGGACCCAGTGGTCGCCCAAAAGGTGGTTTGATATCAGGAGTAAGAAAACCCCTGTGTGTGGAGGAAGTTGCATGTGCATCCCAGAATATTCTTATGGGCAGAGTAATGCACATTGGATAGCCCCATAAGGTGCAGCTGAAAGAAATCATCATGATACATGTATATGGCCCACCTTACTTGGGCTACCATGCAGTAGTACTCAAGAACTGGAAGACATCATTAACATGATATGATATGACATTTATAACACACCTATAAACAAGTGTTTCATGGCGCAGCAAGGCAAGGGAGGGGGAACAGAGGGAAGACAGAGACACCGATTTTACTAGGCCAGGTGACATCGAGAATGCGCAAGTGCAGGGGAGGGGGAGAGGGAAAGTGTGGGGGAATGGGGCCGGGGGCAGTGCACTACATAGGATAACAGTAAAATAACTAAAAAAATAAAACAATAAATAAAAAAGTGCAGCCAAATGGTGGCAAGTGCACGGTTAAGTGCAGACATCAAGTGTCAAGTGCTGGTAGCGGGCTGTAGGGATACAGAAACAGTCCCAAACTGCAAGGGTTGCCAGAGGGACAGTGCAGGTGTGCAATTGGCAGGGCGGGAACCTGGGCCCGAGATCAGAGGATAGCCAGGTAACCAGTGCAGTTTCAGTTTCGGCCAGGAGATCAGCAGGGGAGAGAAGGAGAGAAAGCAGAAGCAAAGAGGAAGGTCTTGAGGTGATTCCGGAACCAGAGATGGTTCTCCTCAAGTGTCAGAGAGGCAGGGATCTGTTCCAGAGGGAGGCCCCAGCCAAAGAAAGAGATCTACCACCAACTTGGTGCTTCGAAAAGCAACTGATCCCAAGGGAGTTGGAGGCGGATGAACTAAGAGCTTGAGAAGGAAGCTATTTAGGAAGAGAGAGTTGAAGGTATTGAGGCCCCAAGTCCCAGAAGGCCTTGTGGAAAATGCAGAGGGGTTTGAACTTAATCCTCACCGCCACTGGGAGCCAGTGCAGAGATTTTAGTCCTGGAGAGATATGATCCCTGGGCTTGATGTTAGGGAGAAGTCTCTGTTTAGGCTGAATTTCCTAACCTAGTGAGTCCCCCAGCAGCTTTGATGGATTTCTGGAGTTTGTTTGTTTCTCCTGCCAAGAGTGAGACTCTTTTTTCCCACTCTTGGACATGATTTATGGTGTCCCTTTGAATGTTAATGTGTTTCATGGGCTATGGGGTCTTTTACTCCATAGGGTCTCATATGTTTTTGTATGTGTGTTACACAGCACCCTCCGTGCAGTAACACCGGGGTGTCATAGTGACCCCCCACCATAGACTCCATACACTGGGATTGACTACTGTCTCCCAGGGCATGTAAAGTCACCATTGGCTTTACTAGTCCCAAATTACTAACAGAACCAGTACAAACCATCATATTGTGGACGTACTTGTAGGGGCAATTCGATTGCCCTTGGGTCTATTATTAGAGGGGGCACTGTCCCGTCCCCCCTCGTCGAGTTTTGGCTGGTGGCAGTGGATACTACTTTTTACATTCAACCGCAAATATATCTCTATGGGATTTTCCCATTGTTCGAGGCTAATACTTTTTAACATAGCCTCTAACATACCGACCGTTTATTTATTTAATATTAATTCACCGGTTGGTATTTTCTGCCAGAACTCGGTTTTAAAATGGCGTTTGTGTTCGCCTCTGTAACTCCAAACCAAAGGTCGAGCCCTTTGTTCCACTTTTTGGCGGGCTTCTCCACAGAAGGGGTGTGGGAGGGGGTTTAGGCACCCTGGACTGAGTTACCTTGGTAATTCAAGTTGCACTCTTGTGTGATTGGCCCAAGTGGTGAGCCGGCCGGCTCACCACTTAGCATGTTTGATTGACAGCTAGGCTGAGTGAATGGGGGTGTGCAGCATAAAAGCAGGGCTTTTGGGACTGGAACTTCAGAAGTCGCCACAGGAGCTGAAAATCCAACGAGGGAGAAGCTGAGCCGGCCTGCTACGACGACACCACCGGTGGAGCCCTGCTGAACCAACTCACCACTTCCCAACGACAGAGGAGATATCCCGGCTGCAGAGTCTTCTTCCCCTGATTGGTGGGCACAACCAGTTTACCCTACTTTTTCGCATCCCAGGGCGTCTTTTGGTCGAATTGCCCGTGCCAAGCACCCCGGCAACCGGATAGCCACTTACCACTGGACTGCGAATAAAAGGACCGCTCCTTTTAATTGAGACCTCCGCGGCTGGTATCTTCCCTGGCAGTGCAACGGACTCCTGCTTTCCTCCCCGACGAGATCCTCTCTTCCTCTGGACAAAGCACTGACTTGCACCCGCTGCCAGGAACAACTGCCCCCGCTGGAGTGTTCTCACCATTTCAAGGTACTGTGTCCGCCAGGCCTCCCTTTCTAAAGATTGCTACAAGGTAACAATAATCCCTTAACCTTCTGGACTGGGCTGGCCGTCTTGACCATCTAACTGGTCCCTTTCTTTTTGGTCCAACTCTTTCTGAACTTATTGCGAGACTTTTGGGCACTTTGAACCATGTGACCTTGGACACATTTCGACCAGAGCCTCTTAAAGTGGGTCCGGCCTTGTTAACTTTGACTTTACGGTTTTAACCTGCCTTCTTCTCCTACTGTGTTCTTCCGAAAGTGGTGGGATCTGTTTCTATCTTTGCTCTGCCTTTCTCTCCCTTTTAAACCGATTGATTAGAGTGCCATCTTCGTTAAGCGCTTACCGCTGTCTGAAAATAAGTGTTGCTTTACTTAAGACTTGTCTAACTAATCGTTGAAGGGAGTGTATATCTTTTAGTGACCGTGTTTTTGAATTGCTTGATATTAGTGCCAGTGTGTTTTACTAGATGTGTTTTTAAATAAATAATTATATCTCTTTTACACCAAGCTCTGGTCAGTGTTTGCTTGTTCTACTGTGTTCTTTTGACCTATTGTGAATACTCTGTATACTGCCTAACTCTTCTTGAGAGAAGTCTGACTGCTCAGCCACAGCTACCAGGTAAATCTGGGTGGTACAGACTGCTACCAATTGGGTTTACTGCCAACCACCTGTATTCTTAAATCTTTTGCAGTGGTCCCAGAGGGAACTGCACAGGTTTCTGCCTAACACTTGAGGCCAAGGACAAGTCTCACAGTCCTGTTTTGCATGAGTTGCAGAGGGCGGAGAGTAGAGGCAGGCAGAATTCGAAAGAGGCTGTTGCAGTAGTCCAGCCTAGAGAGAAGCAGAGCTCTGGAGATAGTGAGCTTCTGGAGGACGGAGAGGAAAGGAAGAATACCTGTGACTTCTTAGAGACGTCAGAGATGTGAGGAGAAAAGGAGAGTGTGGAGTCAAAGATGACCCCGAGGTTTTTAGCCTCACAGGTGGGAGCAGGGAATCTAAGTGATTTGCCCGTGGCTGAAACTACCACGGGTGAGACGTTCGCATGAGAAAGGTATAAAGTATAGTGAGCGGGGCAATGCGAGGGACACCCCCACACCCTCCATTTATTTTTAAAACGGAAGGCTGCGGGGGTGTCCCCCCAACCCCCGCTCACTTTAACATGAAGTGTAGTGAGCGGGGCGATGCAGGGAACACCCCTTCAGTCCCTGTGTTTTTTTTTCTTTTTTAAACAGAAGGCTGCAGAGGACAATGCTACCACCAAAGGTTAAAAGTTTTGGTGTTCGAACCTTCAGTGGTAGCATTTTCAGAACTTTTGGTCATTGCGACCAGTTTTTGTCAGTAAAATCGTCCTATTCCAGGAGCAGGAAGAGGGCCAAGAGAGGCCGGCCAGAGGGTGAAAGGAAAGGAGGGAGCAGGTGTGTATTAAGGCAGAGATCATTGGGGCCACACCACTCCCGGATAGCAGACAGACAGTCAGAGATGAGAGAAGAAGGAGAGGTGGCGGAAGGTGGCCTGAAAAGGAGTTCAGTGGCATCCGCATAGCACTGAAAGTTGGGGCAGAGAGCAGCAATGCAGTGTGCAAGAAGTGCCAGGTATTGGTTGAACAGCCAGGGAGAAAGGTTAGACCCTTGGGGAATACCACAGGTAGAGATAGAGATAGAGATAGAGATAGAGATAGAGATAGAGATAGAGATAGAGATAGAGAGAGAGATAGAGGAAAGGAAGGACCCAAGTTGGACCTGGGAGGGTCGATCGGAGAGGAAAGAAATCAGCCAAGCCAGGGCCTGATCGGTGATACCCAAGTTATCATAGAGATAGTTGAGCAAGATTGCATGGTTGACCGTATTAAAGGCAGAAGAGAGATCAAGTAGGATGAGGACACAGGGAGTGTTGGAATCGAGGTTGGAGAGCAGGTCTTGTAGAGATGAGAAGGTCTTGTAGAGATGAGAAGCCAGGGCCATGCAGAGGGCCTTGGAGAGGTCAGGAGAGGTAGAGACTGCAGCAGAATTGGCCAGCTCCTTGCAGATTTTACAGAGTTCAGCCGAGTTGTTGGATGCCGCAGAGACGCGAGCCTGGATGAGGGCTCTCTTCTTGGTGTGGACAGAGAGCCAGTATTGCCTTTGGAGCAGACGGCAGGCCAGTTTGTCAGAGGATGTACAAGAAGCAAGCCATTTCCTCTCAAGCACCCTACACTTACTTTTAAGGGTGACGAGGTCTGAGTCGTACCAGGAATTGAACTTGGCTTTGGGCTTCAAGCGGATCCTCAGGACAGGGGCAATGACATCAAGCGTATCAGATATAGCTGTGTAGAGCAGAGAAAGGTCTGTGACAGGGTGTGGGTCAGCCGAAGGGGGGCAGCGGTTGAGAAAGTGGTGGCAAAAGCCTAAACTGACACACGCTTCATCGGTTGGATAACTGAGAAGGTAGGTGGCAGTACTGGAGTTGGTTTGGCCTGAGGGAAGGAGAGAGTGAGCTGGGAGGAAAGGAGAAAGTAATCACTCCAGGAGAGAGGAGTGGTGAGAGGGATAGAAAGGGGAATGTCTGTAGAGTTCAGAACATCCAGAGTGTGCCCTGCAGAGTGAGTCGGGCCAGATGGGAGGATAGAGAGTGAGAGAGATTGCAGAGCGTGCATGAAGCATCCACTTGGATGTTAAAGTCAACTAGAAGGAGGAGTTGAGTGGTTGAGACCAGGAGAGGAGAGGTCTGCCCACTCAGAAAGGAAGGAGGAGATCTGACAAGGTGGCCGATAGATGGTAGCCACAGTAAGGGAAGGAGAGAGAGAGAGCCTGCAGACGAGGCATTCGAAAGAGGAGTAGGCCTGCATTGTGATGACAGAGGCAGGAACCCACTCAGGGAAGATCAGGGCTACACCCACTCCAGAACAATTGGACCTGGGTGCAGAGAGGATCTTGTAGCCATCTGGTTGGAGAGTGTCATAGCTTGTGACAGCTTGTGACAGAGCTGGCCGTGAATGATGTCTCAATGAGACCAAGGACATCGAGATCAAGTTCTTTGAGGAGGCGGCAGATGTCAGAGGAGTGTTTGACAGCTGAGCGAGAGTTTAGAGTGGCAATATGGAGAAGGTTTCTGACCTTGAAAGACTTCCGGGAGGGGTTACAATCAGAGGTATGTCCTGCAGAGGTGTAGAAGAAGGCCAAGGGGGGCAGAAGAGGAACGAGGAGAGGGCAAGGTAGCCAATGAGGAAACAGAAGGGGGAGGTGAGGAAGCCGTGGAGGGGCGAGAGGAGACAGCAGGAGAGGAAAGGAAATTGATGAAGCACGGGAAGCATCTTTCAAAGAGGAGAAGGTTGGCTTGAGGGCCTTGGACCAAGACAGTACCACTCGAGTAAACATTAATGATGACCTTAGATGAGTGGAAGGAGGCCAGGAGAGCCTCCCACCGGGTGCCACCATTAATGGGAGAAGAAGAGAAAGGAGAGAGCACAGAGTCCATAGGTCGGGCGAGGGAACAACAAAGAGGATTTGGTGAGGGTTTGCCTGGAGGAAGATAGGGAGGCCTGGGTTGGAGACCAGGTTGTCCTTTTTAATCTTCTTCCATCCAGATTTAGTGAGGAGAGCAGGATAGTCGATAGAGAAGCAGTTAGAAAAGATAGGAGAGACAGAGAGCACCATAGGGTAGGTAGTGAGGGAGGGCGTGGCCTGAGCTCATGGCGTGAGGAGGTTGCCGAGCAGAGTTCCCGCCGTGATCCTTTTGTTGATCCTGATGCTGCGGACACAAGAAAGCTACCAAAATAATAAATACTTCCATGGAAAGGTGGAGCGTTTGCTGAGATATCTAGAGAAAGTCCGACACAAATCGGTGCCAAGACACCGCATTTCTGAGTCTTGGAAAGCTAGCCCCTGTTGGTGAGGAGGAGGGGCAGGACCAGCCGCTAGGCTCTCCGTGAAGTGAGACCCTGAGAAAGGAATTGGATTTCCCTCAACTGCGGGCCAACACGGCTGCCACCAGGATGGCTATTTAAGCAAGCCATCTAAAGCCAGGATATGGAGAGACGGAACAGCGAGGCAGTGAAGCGCTGTGCTCTCGACCGCGATGGCCCGCAGGGCAGTGCAGCCTGTGTACGTCTTTGAAAGAGGTAGACACTGAGACACCTAAGCGGAGCACTGTGCAGCCTTGCACATACACAAGGATCGGGAGAGGGGGGCCACTTAAGTGGAAAAGGATATTAACTGCGTGGGCACTGGCATTCGGGGGCAGACAAGGAAAGCTGGGCTGTCCCACAGAGCACCATCTTTCCCCACTGAGACACGCCTTACGTGTGGTGCTGGTGGGTTGTGCACATTCCCCAAACCAATTAGGGCAACATTAGGAGACAAACATTCGGAGCTTCCCCCGAAGGTTGGTGCTGGAGGGGTAAGCCACGCTGCAGTGCAGTGCTGCTAACGGGCAAGGAGTACCACAGAGACTGACCACAACTGGGTTCGACTCACACCCACAGGCCCCGCTCCATGCAATAAGCGATCTGCAACGTCGCCAGCAGAGGAGAATGGACTCAGCACGTTGAGGTGTGCAGGAATATTATGGTTGGGTAAGTAGGAGTTAATTATGCATACTTATTTCTGTTTAATAGAGCACCAAATACCTTCCTCCCGCATCTGCCTCTGTCAATCAATACAATATATATACAAGACCGAGGGGTCTAAGGAGTTAGCAGCACGTAATATGTAGACCACCTAGATGGAGAGGAAAACAGGCAGTGCAAGTAATCATTAGACCCAATTCGACATCCGAAATACACCTTACTGGGAGGAAGTCTGAGCCCTACGAAGAGAGGAGCCTTATGCTGAAAAGTACCTCCATGCGCTGGTGCCAATGGACAAAAAAGGGCCTCTTCAAGGATATCAGGCAGTTCAGGCAGGTGAATGAAGCGATGCAGAACAAGTTCCCACTACTCAAGCAAGGCCTCCACTTGTGGGCAGAGGCAGGGTGAGAGTGCGGGATAGAGTCGCTATTTCGCAAAAGAGGTAGAAAAGAAACGGGCTTCTGCGCGGTTGGGAGATGGACTACTCACCGGTCTCCGACACAGGCAGACCCAGACTTCTCCAGTTCAGTTCACGTTGCTGGCAGGTTCAGCTGCGATGATCAGGCCGTCTCGACACCGTGTAGATTCTGCGTAGCAGGATGCAGGGTAGAGGGTGTCCCAAATACAGTTGACATGCAAAGGTTGTTACCGCAGAAGGGCAACACAGCAACCGCGTTTACTCTGGTCCGGGCACTCGTCTCACTTTAGACCTGGGAATGGCAAGTGTACGAAATTTGGTGTGAGGGTGCCGTGGACGCAGAGCAATCAGTAGACCAGGTTTCGAGGGCTTCCCCGAAACGGCAGCAGTGACAGAGCAAAGCGTCCTGCGTAGGCTGGTCAGCCCACTGGTTGGCCCAGGGACACTTCCAAAGAGGCTTACTTGCAGGGTTTGATGAAAGTGCCGGGAATAGTTCCAATGGGTCGAAGCGCCTTCGCAGACCTTCTAGGACAATCAGATGCATAGGGGTCTCGCAGGATGACAGCGGCTCAGGGTGCCAAACCCTCAGCGGGTCACCAGCGGTTCCTTGACTCAGCTTCTTGTTGCAGGATACTTGGCTCCTTATCCCTTGTTCGGTGTGAACTCAGGAGATCGACATGGTAGTGGTGTTTTCAGCCTCCTCTTATCCAAAGTTCCCTTCGCGCAAAAACGGAGGGGACCCAATGGGAGATCTGCTCACAAACACTCACAGCATACGTGGACCTATCACGGACCACGGTGATCCCAGGCATTCAGGACACTCCAGAATCTCTGGCACCCAGGATGTGTATTGGGTCCAGACATCCCAGCCCACATCCTGGAGGCACACATAAGGCATGCAGAAGCCTGCAAAAGCGTTGTGTTTCGCGGGAAGGTGCATGACCAAATAAGGACGGCCTGGGTCAGCTCGACCTGGGGGAAGGTGAAGGGGCAAGACGGTCAGCGGACAGGACAAAGAACCTCGTGGCATGTCCATTTTGGAGCCAGGACACTTACTCGTGCCAAACTCGTTAAGCGCGGATAACATGGCAAAAAAGGGTTCAAAACACAAAAGAAACGATAACTGCCACCAGACCTGTCCGGGGACACATTTGCACAGTTCATAATAAGTCCAGCGAGAGGTTTCTAGGGACTTTGGAATGACTAGAGACCCAAGAGTGCGGTAACTTAGGTTACAGTGCCCTCTTGTGTTATGTTGCACAAAAGCTGCAACATGAGAAAAGAACTAAGGGAAAATGAAGTCTCCCCATACTGACTGGCTTAAGGGCATGTCAGTTTCCCCATAAGAATTGAGCAAAAGCCCAGAGGAGTGCGGCGGAAGGCTGCACTTCTCGGGCAAAGTCTAGATCAGGGTGTAAAACAACAGCAAAAAGATTTGGGGTTGACACACGGAGGGAAAATTACATACAGTTACAAAATCATTCCTAACAGATACATAGAGGAAAATGTGGGCAGAGTGGAACATTGGGGCACAGTATAGGAAGCACTGAAGATAGTGGTGCGGGGAGAGGTTATAGCTGGTGCAGGAGGTGTCAGGAAAGCCCTATGTGTGGAATTGGAAAAATGGGAGGAGGAAATCAAACAGATGGAGGCCACCAGCCAGGGGACCAGGGATGAGGAAGTGAAAGTAGGTGAAGCAAGACACAACTGCCAGGAAGCATGTGGGAGGCTTTGCAAGTTTGATTACATAACAAGAACCATAAATGCACACAGGGAAGGGGACAAACCGAGTAGGCTATTAGCATGGCTCTGTAGGAGGGAACACCTGAGACACCTAACAACTGCACTCAAGGACGATGCGGGCACGATTCACCGGACACAACAGTCAATCAATGACACTTTCATGTCATTCTACACCCACTTGTACACTCATGACACTCCAGTGCCTCAAGGATGACATCCAGAATACGCTAGAAGAGATAGGGTTGCCCAAGTTAGGCACAACACAACGCGAACCACTGGATGGGAACATCTCTGCTGATGACATCAACGAGGCAATTAGATCCATAACCACTATCAGAACCCCTGGAAGCGATGGGCTACCCCCAGAGTTTTACAAAGGTTATGAACGGTCCCTGATGCTGCTGCTCCACAAGGTGTTCAAAGAAGCGTACGAAATGGGGGTACTGCCGAAGAGTATGAGGGAGACATTATTGGTCCCAATTCCCAAACCAATAAAGCCCACGGATGAGTGCGATTCGTACCGCCCATTGGCGATGCTTAACTACGACGTTAAAATATTGACTACTATACTGGCCAAACGGCTGTCTAGGGTGGTGGGCGGACTGGTGCATAGTGACCAGAATGGCTTTATACAAGGTTGCAACACAATGGCAAACCTCCACAGACTCCAACATGTCATGACGCAAACAGCGAATAAGAAGGGGCCCTTTGCTTTATTGTCATTGGACGCTATTAAAGCATTTGATTCCATATACTGGGGGTGGCTATTGGCAGTCCTAAGGGAGTTTGGGTTTGGAGGAAGGTTTATCAGATGGATAGAGGTAGTGTATACTGCACCAACGGCGAGGGTGAAATCGGGGAGGGTTGTGTCATCGACCTGGGACATATGTAGAGGCACCAGGCAGGGATGCCCACTATCTCCCATGCTGTACATACTGGGACTTGAACCAATTGCAATCTATTTTAGGAAACAATTTTTTCATACATGGATCCGGGTGGGTGAAACAGACCACATAATCACATTGTATGTGGATGATGTCCTTCTATATTTGAAGGACCCACATCTAAACGTGCCAACAATGCTAGAGGTACTAGACAATTACGCAAATGTCTCTGGGAAATGCTTCAGCAGACAGAAGTCCTGCATATTCCTGCTGGTGGGTATGAGGGGTAAGAGTATTGAGGATTTACCAGATATGGGCATTCAATGGCAACTGGATTCGTTCAGGTACTTACGGGTCAACATAAAATACACAACGGTGTTGATGCACGAAAGCCATTAGGTTCTGGTCCAAACTACCACTATCAATGATGGGCAGGGCGTCAATTGTTAAAATGATTATCCTTCTGAGATGTATATAGCACTTCCAAAATGTATACTACTACATCAAGGCTTCCTTCTTCCGCTTGCTAAATGTACTGTTCCGGGAATTCATATGGGGCCCCGTGAGGCACAAACTATCTTTGACCATGCTAGGGAGAATTCTCAAAATGTGCTAATTTCCCTTAACTTTTGAAACCCCCAGCAACTTTGCTGGATTTCTAGGATTTGATTTTTTTTCCTGGGAAGACTGTGAGCCTTTTTCCCACTCTTCCCTGTATTTTGTGTGTGTTTTACTTTTGTGTACTTTGGTTATGGAGTTTTAAAAGCAACTCCAGGGGCATCATCTTTTTCTGTGTGTCACACAACACCTTCAGTGCAGTGGCACAGGGATGTCTTTCAGACTTCCCCCGGTTTAAGTAACTTCTCTGGGACTGACTACCGTCTCCCAGAGCATGTAAAGTTAAATTGGCTTTACTAGTCCTTTTAAATTTACTGACCCAGCACACACTATCTTCCTATAGAGTGCTGGAGGGGTCGCCTAGCTTCCCCTGAGTCAAAACACTCATGTAACAGTAAAATGTTACCTTTTCCTACTTTAAATGGCTGGTGGCAGTGGTGTAGATCAACTACCATGATTTTTCCCGACTGCTAACAACGGTAGCTAAAAATCAGGGTCAGCCATGTTTTTCAATATATGGGTAAAAACAGACTCATCTCAGCAATTCATCTCATAGGCCTGGGCCAAAGTCAATGGTGCAGAGTCTTTGTATTGGATAGCACAGTTCTGGTAGTAACGGTTAAGTCTTTGGCACATAGTTTAGAAGAATTTGGCTAGGCGGAAAGTTTGACAAATGTTTAGGGAAGGACAAGCCTTCGAAGTTGAGCAAAGTTCCACAAACTTTAGCGATGGCCGAAAAGATTTCCGGACCGTGTTTGCACAGTACCTTGTTAGTGAAGAAGAGCTGTAGCTGAGGCAGGTGTTCCTGGCAGTACGAGCAGATCTCACTGTTCCTGAGCTTCAGTCATGGGTACAAGAAGGAGGACGCCGGGAGGTTCCTGCACTGCCCAGGGATGAGACCAAAATCTTAGCAAGATGTTGCTTTAAGGTGTGAGTGCGTGACCATGCCCTGCAGGCAGCCCACACCACAGGGGACCCCCCAACACCTGTGACCATGCCCCGCAGGCAGCCCACACCACAGTCTACCCCCAACACCTGTGACTTTGCCGCGCAGGCAGCCCAACACCTATGACCATGCCCCACAGGCAGCCCACACCACAGGGGACCCCCCAACACTGGTGACCATGCCCTGCAGGGAGCCCAACACCGGTGACCATGCCCCACAGGCAGCCCACCCCACAGAGGATCCCCCAACACTGGCGACCATGCCCCGCAGGGAGCCCAACACCCGTGACCATGCCCCGCAGGCAGCCCAACACCTGTGACCAAGCCCTGCAGGCAGCCCACAACACAAGGGACCCCCCAACACCCGTGACCGTGCCCCGCAGGCAGCCCACACCACATGGGACCCCCCAACACCCGTGACCATGTCCCACAGGCAGCCCAACACCCATGACAATGCCCAGCAGGCAGCCAACACCACAAGGGGAGCACCCAATACCTGTAGCCACGCCCCACAGGCAGCCCACACCACAGAGGACCCCCCAACACCCGTGACCATGCCCCGCAGGCAGCCCACACCACAGGGGCCCCCCCAAGTCCCCTGACCATGACCCGCAGGCAGCCCACAACACAGAGGACCCCCCAACACCTGTGACCATGCCCCACAGGCAGCTCAACACCTGTGACCATGCCCCGCAGGCAGGCCAACATCGTGACCATTCCCTGCATGCAGCCCACACCACAGGGGACCCCCCAAAACCCGTGACATGCCCCGCAGGCATCCCAACACTGTGACCATGCCCCGCAGGCAGCCTACACCACAGGGGACCCCCAACACCCGAGACCATGCCCCGCAGGCAGCCCAAAACCCATGACCATTCCCCGCAGGCAGCCCACACCACAGGGGAGCACCCAACACTGTGAGCATGCCCCGCAGGCAGCCCACACCACAGAGGACCCCTCAACACCTGTGACCATGCCCCGTAGGCAGCCCACACCACAGGGGATTCCCCAACTCCCTTGACCATGCCCCGCAAGCAGCCCACACCACAGAGGACCCCCAACACCCGTGATCATGCCCCGCAGGCAGCCCAACAACCGTGAACATGCCCCGCAGGAAGCCCACACAGCAGGGGACCCCACAACACCCGTGACCAAGCCCCGCAGGCAGCCCACAACACAGAGGACCCCCCAACACCTGTGACCATGCCCCACAGGCAGCTCAACACCTGTGACCATGCCCCGCAGGCAGGCCAACATCGTGACCATTCCCTGCATGCAGCCCACACCACAGGGGACCCCCCAAAACCCGTGACATGCCCCGCAGGCAGCCCAACACTGTGACCATGCCCCGCAGGCAGCCTACACCACAGGGGACCCCCAACACCCGAGACCATGCCCCGCAGGCAGCCCAAAACCCATGACCATTCCCCGCAGGCAGCCCACACCACAGGGGAGCACCCAACACTGTGAGCATGCCCCGCAGGCAGCCCACACCACAGAGGACCCCTCAACACCTGTGACCATGCCCCGCAGGCAGCCCACACCACAGGGGATTCCCCAACTCCCTTGACCATGCCCCGCAAGCAGCCCACACCACAGAGGACTCCCAACACCTGTGATCATGCCCCGCAGGCAGCCCAACAACCGTGAACATGCCCCGCAGGAAGCCCACACAGCAGGGGACCCCCCAACACCCGTGACCAAGCCCCGCATGCAGCCCAACACCCGTGACCAAGCCCCGCAGGCAGCTCACACCACAGGAGACCCCCCAACACCTGAGACTATGTCCCACGGCCAGCCCAACACTCGTGACCATGCCCCGCAGGCAGCCCACACCAGAGGGGACCCCCCAAAACCTGTGACCATGCCCCGCAGGCAGCCCACACCACAGGGGACCTCCCAACACCTGTGTACATAGCCTGCAGGCTGCCCACACCACATGGGATCCCCCAACACCCATCACCACACACACACAGCCCTTTCCATGCGATTTGACTGGTGCGAGCGGGGTACGGGATGTCGCGGGGGTACGCAAGGTCCTTTCCACGCGATTTGGCTGGCGCACATGGGGTCCGCGTATTCACAGGGGTGCGCAAGAGCATTTTCACACTCTATTGGCTGGCGCAAGTGCGGTACGCGCATTCACAGGGATACGGGAGGCCCTTTTCATGCAAAATGGATGGCGCGAGTGGGATTCCACTGATTTTGCACGCAATTATGATGTAGAGGGGCTGTATGCTGGACCAAGGCCTTTGCGCCATATTGGGGATTTGTGAGGCTTTTTTGGCGGTCTTGGGGGCGTAACTGGCACTGCTTGATGTTTGCTGCACCACGGCTGCTAATGGCTCGGGAAATCCATGAATACGTGGTGCGTGAAAATGCTGTTTTGCACTGCGCCTGGTGCACGCCTGGCACATGCTCCCTCGCTGCGCGAGGCGCTTGTGAGACTTCAGTGCCGGATTCCATGAATTGTTCCCTAAGTCTGCTAGTTGCTGCCAAATTTGTTTGTCTTTTGGTAGGTACACCATTCACTAGGATAATCAAAGATTGATCTATTGGCCGTTGCAGTCCCAGAGTATCTACATTTTTTGGCAAATAAACTACTTTGCCACAAATGCCTTTAAGTAATTCAGAAGGAGGCAACTTGGTTGTTTTCAGTTGTTTTCAGTTGAAGGCGTATATTTGCTTGAAATGGGTGCACTGTTTGGATTACAATGCTCTCTGCTAGGGAGAATTCTCCAGAATGGCTAATTTCCCTTACCTACTGAGTCCCTCAGCAGCTTTGCTGAATGTCTAGGATTGATTTTTTCCTCCTGGTAAGAGTGTGAGCCTTTTTTCCCCCTTCTTTCATGTGTTTTTGGCTGTGTGTTGTACATTTTGTATTTGTTCATGGATTGCAGAGCCTCACCTACTCCAAAGGCATTATCTTTTTACTGTGTGTCATGCAGCACCTTCAGTGCAGTGACACAGGGTTGTCTTTTTCAGACTTCCCACTTCAAACTCCTTTTTCTGCGACTGACTACTGTCTCCCAGAACATGTAAACTTGCCATTGACTTTATTAGTATTTTTAAATTCACAGACCCAGTACAAACTATCTTCCGTAGAGTACTGGAAAGGGTTAATAGTTATCCCTTTTTATCTGTTTCTCATGGAACATTATTTTGTTCCCCTTTTGTTAAGATTTGGCAGGTGGCAGTGGTATCTACAATTTTTTCCCTACAGCAGTCTATGGAAAAAGCCTTGGTACTGTTTTAGGTGAAGTTAGTAGCCTCAAACTTTAAACCCACTGGTCCCTTTTTATTTTATTTTGGTTCCGGCTGGGATTATTCACCATTTATTTTTGTAAAGGTATTTTTCGTGTTTTACTCTGCGTGCCAAACCAGGTTTGGTTCCTTTGTTTGCCGTCCTTTAGTGGCTCCTGCACAGAAGCCCTCCTTCGGCGCCTGAATGTCTGAGGGGGACAGGATGTGAGGGAGGGGTTTGAGACTCCCTGCACAGGGTCTCCATGGAGACCCATGTCGCACTCTGTATGATTGGCGTGGTGATTGTCCCGCCAGGCAGCCACCCTGCTGTGTGATTGACAGCCAGGCCTTGTGAATGGGGGAAAACTGCATAAAAAGCAAGTCTCTGGGACTTGGAAGGCAGAGTCGCCACTGGATCAAGAGAACCGAAGAGAAGCTAAAAGAAGAGGACCTCTACCATGACTGAACGTCCCGGTGAAGCCCTGCTGCAGGTCCAAATCCCCAAACTTCGACGACAGGGAAGATCTGCAAGGAATCTTCTCCCCTTGGGCTGGTGGGACCAACCAGTTTGCCAAACTACAAGCCAGTCCTCCCATCTCTGATCAAATTTGTTGTGCACAGCTACAGTGAACCAGATAGCCAGGAGGATCGGACCCTGCTTGGGTTTTAAGGAGCACACCTTTTATTCGTTGCTTTGCTCCTCTGCTGGTTTCTTGCCTGAGCTGTGCATTACCCTCTAGTCTTCCTCCTTCTTGTCAGTCCGACAGTAGCTTTGGGAACCGTGAGCCTGCAGGATCTGCCAGGAACGTCTGCCTCAGCTACAGCATTCTTGAGCTCTAAAGGTACTGTGCTAACCCGGTTGTTCGTTCCGTCTGACCGCGGTGAAAGTATTTGAAATATTTCGCCAATCCGAGGGCTTGTCCTTCTCTATTCTTTAAAGTAACTTTTCTTCCGACCAACTTCGTTACGAACTCTTGGCAAAGACTTAACCCCAAACTACTCTGAACTGTGTGATCCTCTGCAAAGACTCTGGTCCATTGACTTTGGCTCAGGCCCCTTGATTTGATTTTCTCACCGTAGTTGCCTTTTCTAGATTGCCCTGCTTACTTACTTGGTGATGCTTAATTTTTGAATAACTTTGTCTTTCCCTCCGTTTTAAATCGCTGGAGTGCCATTTTGCTCTCACTTCATTTTGAGCTTAACTTTTCCGGAAACTATTGGGTGTAGTGTAGTGTATTAACTAAGAGTGTGATTTTCTGCTGCTTTACTTTAGTGAATCATTTTATAAATGATGTGTAAATAAATGTATATTCTTTTACTCAGAAACCTTGAGTCAGTGTTTATTTGAACCATAGCAATTGCTGTCCTTTGTGTGACTTCTGATACTGCTCACTTGAGATAAGTCTGGCTGCTCAGCCATCGCTACTACTTTACTGTGAAGTACAGGCATGTACCAAAGGTGAATATGTACTGTCACTTGTAGTCTTAATCATGTGTGTTGTTCCCAAAGGGTACTGCATATGATTCTGCCTAACACTCATACAAATTAAGCTGTTGGAGTGGTTTTGGAAGTGGGAATACTTCAAAGTTGTTAGTGATTGCCCGTGAAGGTATTTGGTTGTTGTCAAGTTTTCCATTGCAGTATTAGAAAAGTATTGAGGGGCTAGTAATTTTATTCTGCTATAAGATAGAGAGCTAATTGGAACCATTGGGATTCCTCATTGTCTTCTATTTTGTAAGTTATATCTACAGTTCTGGTGCTCTTTGTATAAAAAGTTCTGGGACATCACACACATACTTGGTTTGGTACTTCAGCAGATGTGCTTTTAAACTTTGCTATTTCTTTTTTGTACATGTGTAATAGAATACAAAAAAGGTAGCAGGCGTGTAATAGAAGGTTGGCATCTGCAAGGTTGTCGCTACTCTCTTCTAAAGTTACTGGATTTTATAAGTGCTCTTCACTTCCAAAATATTTGCTTTGGATGTGGTCTATTTATTCCAGCAGTTCTTTGGCTGTACTATGCAGGATTATGTGATTTAAATGCTCCAGTGCTAAAGCAGGACTTTTTGCATAGTACAGTTTCTGAACAAGATTTTGTATGCTAACATTTTCATGTGGTGGAACGTGATTTTGCAAGCAGGCCCGAAAAAGTAGGCTAATGAATGTCCTCATAGTCCTGTGTATTTGGGCACTGGACCGGAGTCCATGGTTTGTAATATTTACATTTTTAATTTGTCTTTGGCTTCCACAAACTGATTGAGGAACTGCTACAAAGATTTAAAGGATTGTTTTTGTACATTACACATTGAGGTGCATGGCCATTTGTAGACGAGACAGATTGGTTCAGTGGAATGGAGAGTTGATTGTAAGTTTGTTGAGGATATTCTTGCAATCAGCGTTTTCTTCTGCCTTAATGGTACTGTCCACCTGTTCATACCCTTGGCCACTGCTATGTATGGCAATTGGGTTTCTCTGCTCTTTCTTGTATGCCTCTTTATTGAAATATGGCTCTGTGCTGGTTGTGTGAATCCACTCACCTGCACAGATGTTTGCAAAGGTATCTATGTTGATATTGTGTATGTTGCAAAGTACTTTTTGTTGTTTACTAAATAATGTTGTTATTGGTTTCATTCTGTTTAAAATTAATATAAATAATTTCCTTTTGAGGAGCATTGCACTGTCTATGAGAGCTTCCAGATCAGTTTTCTGCGGTAAGTTTGAAGGGGTGAGCGTGATTTTTCCCCTGCTTTTATAAGGTTCTGAAGGATTCTATGGTGGAACATGTTTTGTAATATTATTTTTTTGGAATGCTTACTTGTGGCTACAGAGCTGCTTTTTGGTAGGCATTATCGTGTGTCTGTTGGAGAGAAAAGGAAAGTGTTGGTTTGGCAGATGTGCAATGTATTTGCGTGTACAGTGCATGAGTGTCTGAACATGAGGGTAGGTATACGTAGAGGAGTGTGATTGTACAAAGGGCTGTTACTATTGGTTGGGAAGGTTGTACTGGTATATGTGTGTGTTCCTGTGGGAAAGGTTTGCTTCAGTGTTTTATGACATTGTAATGTGGTTGAAGAAATAAGGACATTACAATTTTTTTACAAAACTAGTGGGTATTAACATACAGGTGTTCTGATTACAATAGAAACAGTGGACCAGGTTTGTAGTCCTAGCGTCCAAAGTCCTGCAAAAGAAAGGAGAGACATTACTTACTGCGCTTGCTACAATAACGCTGTGTATACTTACTGAAGCCTCAGTGCATGCTTTCCAGACCACCGAGGCCCTCCATTAGCACCGAACCCAGACTTGTGGCACAAGCACTCCATAAACCACTCCTGCAAGGGAAAGGCGAGACATACTAGGTGCACTAGAACCTATAACGCTGCGCATACCTACGGCTCTGAGTTCTACACGCAGCGCTACCCATCCAAGATACCTTTGGGGAAATAAATACAATTCGGACAATACCAGGCTCTCAACATCCACCGTGCAACCTTCGCCTTGGGGAAAAGACTTTCTTGCTAGTGATGGAACTAGTACATTGAACACTCTGCCTCGCTGTGAAGACATATAACAGCATGTGGCATCAGAACTCAACAAACAGACATTGGTATCGCCCCTACGAGTGTAGGGCTGAGAAACTCCCATAGAATCACGCCCCTGCGGATGCAGGATGGAGAGCACACCCCACTAAAAACCAAGGTAAGCCCTTAGGGGACATCATAGCACACAGTACAGAGAAGGGAAGGGGCTCAGGGGAATCAGGTGAATCCTGGTCTAAGTGTACATTTTATCTTTGACAGGTGTTCCTCCGGGTAAAACAAGGGAAGTGAGAACTTGGGGTCAAAAGAGGCTCATCCATCGCTCCTGCAGAGACACAGGTGGGTGTGACAGAACACAAAGCCTTCCTCAACAACTCTGCCCGAGCGATGGAAACCTCTGAGGTAGATCAGCTTTCCCAATTGTTAGGCAAACTATGGGCCGAGGTGCATGAATCCCGATCAGAGTCTAATGCCTTAAGGCGAGAACTGGTAGTCAACAGGGACAAAACAGATGACTTGGCAAGACAGCTCTTTCAAACCCAAGCCGGTCTAGCACCCCTAAAAGGTAGAGTCCCTCAGGGGCAGCAAACCGTGGCACCTGTAGTTACACCCGTTCACGTATTGCTTCCAGGCAATATCCCTTTAGCACCCCCAGAACGTTTCTCTGGGTATCCCAAGAAATTTGGAGCCTTCATGAATCAATGCTGCCTGCACTTCATATTCAAACTGGACTCTTTTCTGAATGACCAGGCCAAAGTAGCTTTCATCCTCTCCTATTTAGGAGGGCACGCAGCAGAATGGTCTGTCCCGTTAGTGCGTAAGGACGACCCCTTTCTGAGAAATTACCCAGGTTTTCAACATGAACTGGAAAAACTATTTGCCCATCGGACTCGTGGTCAGGCCTTAGATGATGAGCTGCTCTCTCTGCAAAAGGGTGGTCAGGATCTGATTTCGTATGTCGCCACATTCAATCGTCTAATACCTGAATCAGGTTGGCCAGAGGGGAAACGAATAACGTTATTTTATCGAGGACTGATAGGGGAATTAAAAGATGCCTTGGCACAAGCAGTTCATCCTTCTGAAGATTGTAGCGAATACATCGATCTGACTATGACACTAGACGATCGGTTACAGGATCGCAGGGCGGACCGGACCAGATCAGAACATAGACGAGTGTATGTCTGACCGAAAGAAGCGTCCAATCGGCAGGTCTCTGAAACACACTCAGAGCCCATGCAATTGGGTGTCCTCAGAGGACCACTCACCAAAGCAGAGGGGGAACGGAGGCATCAGGAGCAAGCTAACATGTTACCACCACATCGAGTTTACGACTGCCAGATCGATCTGCTACCAGGGGCACAAGTACCGTGCAGCCTCATTTTTTGCATTAACTAAAGAAGAAAATACTAATCTACGGACTTACTTAGACCAATACCTGGCCAACGGTTTCATTAGACCATCTAAGTCACCAGCCGCCTCCCCATTTTTGGGCGGGCTTCTCCACAGAAGCCTCCAAAAGTGGTGCCACTCTGTCTGGGTAGCACAGGGGGTCTGGCAGGGGGTTTAGGCACCCTGGACTGAGTTACCTTGGTAACTCAAGTCGCACTCTTGTGTGATTGGCCCAAGTGGTGAGCCGGCCAGCTCACCACTTAGCATGTTTGATAGACAGCTAGGCTGAGTGAATGAGGGTGTGCTGCATAAAAGCAGGGCTTTTGGGACTGGAACTTCAGAAGTTGCCACATGACCTGAAAATCCAACGAGGGAGAAGCTGAGCCGGCCTGTTACGACAACACCACCGGTGGAGCCCTGCTGAATCGACTGACCACTTCCCAACGACAGAGGAGATCTCCCGGCTGGAGAGTCTTCTTCCCCTGACTTGTGGGCACAATCAGTTTACCTTCCTTTTTCGCATCCCAGGGATAGCCACTTACCACTGGCTTGCGAGTAAAAGGACTGCTCCTTTTAAATGAGAACTCCACGGCTGGTTTCTTCCCTGGCAGTGCAACGGACTCCTGCTTTCCTCCCCGACAAGATCCTCTCTTCCTCCGGACAAAGCACCGACTTGCACCCGCTGCCAGGAACAACTGCCCCTGCTGGAGCGTTCTCACCATTTCAAGGTACCGTGTCCGCCAGGCCTCCCTTTCTAAAGATTGCTACAAGGTAACAATAATCCCTTAACCTTCTGGACTGGGCTGGCCGCCTTGACCATCTAACTGGTCCCTTTCTTTTTGGTCCAACTCTTTCTGAACTTATTGCAGGACTTTTGGGCACTTTGAACCATGTGACCTTGGACACATTTCGACCGGAGCCTCTTAAAGTGGGTCCGGCCTTGTTAACTTTGACTTTACGGTTTTAACCTGCCTTCTTCTCCTGCTGTGTTCTTCCAAAAAGTGTTGGGATCTGTTTCTATCTTTGCACTGCCTTTCTCTCCCTTTTAAACCGATTGATTAGAGTGCCATCTTCGTTAAGCACTCACCGCTGTTTGAAAATAAGTGTTGCTTTACTTAAGACTTGTCTAACTAATCATTGAAGGGAGTGTATATCTTTTAGTGACCGTGTTTTTGAACTGCTTGATATTAGTGCCAGTGTGTTTTACTAGATGTGTTTTTAAATAAATAATTATATCTCTTTTACACCAAGCTCTGGTCAGTGTTTGCTTGTTCTACTGTGTTCTTTTGACCTATTGTGAATACTCTGTATACTGCCTAACTCTTCTTGAGAGAAGTCTGACTGCTCAGCCACAGCTATCAGGTAAATCTGGGTGGTGCAGACTGCTACCAATTGGGTTTACTGCCAACCACCTGTATTCTTAAATCTTTTGCAGTGGTCCCAGAGGGAACTGCACAGGTTTCTGCCTAACACTTGAGGCCAAGGACAAATCTCACAGTCCTGTTTTGGATGAGTTGCAGAGGGCGGAGAGTAGAGGCAGGCAGAATTCGTTAGAGGCTGTTGCAGTAGTCCAGCCTAGAGAGAAGCAGAGCTCTGGAGATAGTGAGCTTCTGGAGGACGGAGAGGAAACGAAGAATACCTGTGACTTCTTAGAGACGTCAGAGATGTGAGGAGAGAAGGAGAGTGTGGAGTCAAAGATGACCCCAAGGTGTTTAGCCTCACAGGTGGGAGCAGGGAATCCAAGTGATTTGCCCGTGGCTGAAACTACCACGGTTGAAACGTTCTCATGAGAAAGGTACAAACTACCGAAAGTGTTCACCTTTCTCATGCGAACACATATACATACTCACACCCACACACACAACACACCCATAACACCCCCACCACCCACACCCTCAGCACACCCCCAACATAAACAAACCCCACTTACCTTCATCTTCACGCTGGGTGCCTGCAGCACCAGTTCCCTTTCACTTCCGTGATCAGGAACCGGCGCGCAGGGTCCTTTTCTTTTTCTTTTTTTTTTACGGAAGGCTGCAGGGGTGTCCCTCGCAGCCCCCGCTCACTATACCATAAAGTATAGTGAGTGGGGCAATGCGAGGGGCACCCCTGCACCCTCCATTTATTTTTAAAACGTAAGGCTGCCAGGGTGTCCCCCGCAACCCCTTGTTCACTTTAACATGAAGTGTAGTGAGTGGGGCGATGCAGGGAACACCCCTTCAGCCCCTCTGTTTTTTATTTTTTCTTTTTTAAACAGAAGGCTGCAGAGGACAATGCTACCACCAAAGGTTAAAAGTCTTGGTGTTCGAACCTTTGGTGGTAGCATTTTTAGAACTGTTGGCCATTGCGACCATTTTTTGTCAGTAAAATCGTCCTATTCCGGGAGCAGGAAGAGGGCCAAGAGAGGCCGGCCAGAGGGTGAAAGGAAAGGAGGGAGCAGGTGTGTATTAAGGCAGAGATCATTGGGGCCACACCACTCCTGGATAGCAGACAGACAGTCAGAGATGAGAGAAGAAGGAGAGGTTGCGGAAGGGAGCCTGAAAAGGAGTTCAGTGGCATCCGCATAGCACTGAAAGTTGGGGCAGAGAGCAGCAATGCAGTGGGCAAGAAGTGCCAGGTATTGGTTGAACAGCCAGGGAGAAAGGTTAGACCCCTGGGGAATACCACAGGTAGAGATAGAGATAGAGATAGAGATAGAGATAGAGATAGAGATAGAGATAGAGATAGAGACAGAGACAGAGATAGAGATAGAGATAGAGGAGAGGAAGGACCCAAGTTGGACCTGGGAGGGTCGATCAGAGAAGAAAGAAATCAGCCAAGCCAGGGCCTGATCGGTGATACCCAGGTTATCATAGAGATAGTTGAGCAGGATGGCATGGTTGACCGTATTAAAGGAAGAAGAGAGATCAAGTAGGATGAGGACACAGGGAGTGTTGGAATCGAGGTTGGAGAGCAGGTCTTCAAGGATGTTCAGTAGAGCAGTTTCTGTTCTCTGAAGCCAGACTGATGGTCTTGGAGACAACCAACAGATTCAGTGTGCAGATTAAGCTGCGAGATGGCCAGCTTTTCCAGGAGTTTGCCCATGCAAGGACTAATGGAGGTTGGGCGATAGTTACCCAGGCAGGATGGGTCAGCAGAGGGTTTCTTAAGAAGGGGGTGCACAAGAGAGTGCTTCAGAGGGAAGAGAAGACTCCAGTGGCAAAGGAGTGGTTACAGAAGTCTGACAAAGCAGGATCCAGGTTGTCAATGTGATCCTTGATGGTTTTGGAGGAACAGGGATGAACCTGTTTTGATGAGACTTTCGTGGATCGGACTTGTCTAGAATCCTTGTCTGGGGAGAACAGAGGAAAGACAGAGAAAGATGGAGGAGAGGCGGCCGAAGAAGTGGCAGAGGATGAAAAGGGAGAAGAGGGAGGAGGAAGAGAGGAAGAAAGAAAGGACATGTCATGAGTTGTAGAGATGAGAACCCAGGGCCATGCAGAGGGCCTTGGAGAGGTCAGGAGAGGTAGAGACTGCAGCAGGATTGGCCAGCTCCTTGCAGATATTACAGAGTTCAGCCAAGTTGTTGGATGCCACAGAGATGCGGGCCTGGATGAGGGCTCTCTTCTTGGTGCGGACAGAGAGCCAGTATTGCCTTTGGAGAAGGCGGCAGGCCAGTTTGTCAGAGGATGTACAAGAAGCAAGCCATTTCCTCTCAACCACCCTACACTTACTTTTAAGGGTGACGAGGTCTAAGTCGTACCAGGAATTGAACTTGGCTTTGAGCTTCAAGCGGATCCTCATGACAGGGGCAAGGACATCAAGAGTATCAGATATAGCTGTGTGGAGCAGGGAAAGGGCTGTGACAGGGTGTGGGTCAGCCGAAGGGGGACAGGGGTTGAGAAAGTGGTGGCAAAAGCCTCAACTGAAACACGCTTCATCGGTTGGATTACTGAGAAGGTAGGTGGCAGTACTGGAGTTGGTTTGGCCTGAGGGATAGAGAGAGTGAGCTGGGAGGAAAGGAGAAAGTAATCACTCCAGGAGAGAGGAGTGGTGAGAGGGATAGAAAGGGGAATATCTGTAGAGTTCAGAACATCCAGAGTGTGCCCTGCAGAGTGAGTCGGGCCAGACGGGAGGATAGAGAGTGAGAGAGATCGCAGAGGGTGCATGAAGCATCCACGTGAATGTTAAAGTCAACTAGAAGGAGGAGTTGAGTCGTTGAGACTAGGAGAGGAGAGGTCCGCCACTCAGAAAGGAAGGAGGAGATCTGACAAGGTGGCCGATAGATGGTAGCCACAGTAAGGGAAGGAGAGAGAGAGAGCCTACAGACGAGGCATTCGAAAGAGGAGTAGGCCTGCATAGTGATGACGGATGCAGGAACCCACTCAGGGAAGATCAGGGCTACACCCCCTCCAGAACGATTGGATCTGGGTGCAGAGAGGATCTTGTAGCTGTCTGGGAGGAGAGTATCATAGCTTGTGACAGCTTGTGACAGAGCTGGCCGTGAATCATGTCTCAGTGAGACCGAGGACATCAAGGTCAAGTTCTTTGAGGAGGCGGCAGATGTCAGAGGTGTGTTTGACAGCTGAGCGAGAGTTTAGAGTGGCAATATGGAGAAGGTTTCTGACCTTAAAAGACTTCCGGGAGGGGTTACAATCAGAGGTACGCCCTGCAGAGGTGTAGAAGAAGACCAAGGGGGGCATAAGAGGAACGAGGAGAGGGCAAGGTAGCCAATGAGGAGACAGAAGGGGGAGGTGAGGAAGCCGTGGAGGGGAGAGAGGGGACAGCAGGAGAGGAAAGGAAATTGATGAGGCACGGGAAGCATCTTTCAAAGAGGAGAAGGTTGGCTTGAGGGCCTTGGACCAAGACAGTACCACTCGAGTAAACATTAATGATGACCTTAGATGAGTGGAAGGAGGCCAGGAGGGCCTCCCACCGGGTGCCACCATTAATGGGAGAAGAAGAGAAAGGAGAGAGCCCAGAGTCCATAGGTCTGGCGAGGGAATGACAAAGAGGATTTGGTGAGGGTTTGCCTGGAGGAAGATAGGGAGGCCTGGGTTGGAGACCAGGATGTCCTTTTTAATCTTCTTCCATCCAGATTTAGTGAGGAGAGCAGGATAGTCGATAGAGAAGCAGTTAGAAAAGATAGGAGAGACAGAGAGCACCATAGAGTAGGTAGTGAGGGAGGGTGTGGCCTGAGCTCATGGCGTGAGGAGGTTGCCGAGCAGAGTTTCCGCCGTGATCCTTTTGTTGATCCTGATGCTGCAGACACAAGAAAGCTACCGAAATAATAAATACTTCCATGGAAAGGTGGAGCGTTTGCTGAGATATCTAGAGAAAGTCCGACACAAATCGGTGCCAAGACACCGCATTTCTGAGTCTCGGAAAGCTAGCCCCTGGTGGTGAGGAGGAGGGGCAGGACCAGCCGCTAGGCTCTCCGTGAATTGAGACCCCTAGCAAGGATTGGATTTCCCTCAACTGCGGGCCAACACGGCTGTCACCAGGATGGCCAGTTAAGCAAGCCATCTAAAGCCAGGATATGGAGAGACGGAACAGCGAGGCGGTGAAGCGCTGTGCTCTCGACCGCGATGGCCCGCAGGGCAGTACAGCCTGCGTACGTCTTTGAAAGAGGTAGGCACTGAGACACCTAACCGGAGCACTGTGCAGCCTTGCACATACACAAGGATCGGGAGACGGGGGACACTTAAGTGGAAAAGGATATTAACTGCAAAGCGTGTGGGCACCGGCATTCGGGGGCGGACAAGGATAGCTGGGCTGTCCCACAGAGCACCATCTTTCCCCACTGAGACACGCCTTAAGTGTGGTGCTGGTGGGTTGTGCACATTCCCCAAACCAATAAGGGCAACGTTAGGAGACAAACATAGCGGACCGGAGCTTCCCCCAAAGGTTGGTGCTGGAGGGGTAAGCCACGCTGCAGTGAAGCAGTGAAGTACTGCTAACGGGCAAGGAGTACCAAAGAGACTGACCAGAACTGGGTTCGCCTCACCCCCACAGGCCCCACTCCATGCAATAAGCGATTTACAACGTCGCCAGCAGAGGAGAATGGACTGGGGGTCAATAATGCGTGGCCCACACGACAGGGACTGAAAGGCAACATACACTGGGGCGCCCCAATCCATAGCCTGGGTGGACATTATTACAAATCAACCAAGTTGCCTGCATTATCCCATAAGCCTGCAAAGGGACAACATTACGCAACACAGACCCCCAACTGCGTGGATGCAGCAAACTGCTAACTGGCTCTTCATCCGGCCAACATTGCGCTGCCCCTACATCACGCTATGCAGTCCTAGGGTCCTGCAAGCGCCCAGGAGGGCAGTGCAGCTGACAACCGCCACATCGCTTCCAACGACGAATCAGTGCCCACTGAACTGGCTAGATCACGCAGTTAAAGGACAAGAAACACAGGAGCCTAGGGATAACGCTGGTGGGACAACTGCACTCCCCCAGGACAAGCTCAGGAGCTGAACTCGACTCAAAGCCACAGATAGGCTGCCGGGGCGGGTAGACCTGCCTGCACTCACCAGGATACCCTGCATAATCTTGGAAACTGGACTTGTGCCCCACGAAAGGAAGCTAATCACCATAACTAACCAAAGTGTTGTCCCCTGGGCAGTTCAGGCTGACACATACTCTCAACACTCTGCAGGGTGACGCTAAGTCAGGTTCAAGGGGACAAAGGGCAGGACTGGCAGCCAACTCCCGCACTAATCAAGTGACCATGTCCCCTACTAAAGTAAAAGCAAAGTCAATGATCATGGATTCCTTTTCCGCGGCCAGACCGCGGGCCCCAGTGCAGGTTGACATGGCTGCACACAGTGAACAACAGGCCCCAGAAGAAGAGAACAGGGGCAGGTGCTGCAGGCCATAGCGGCCCTTAGGTCATTCATAGACACTAAAATTGAAGAGGTCAAGTGGGACATGCAACTGATGCGGCAGGATGGACGTAACCTAGCAGAGAGGGTATCCACTGCAGAGGCTGGGCTCCAGGAAACAGCGGAGACCATGATAGACCTGAAAGCAAGAGTGCAAGAGCTTTAAAAAAAGGTGGCGACGCTCGAGGCAAGGCCGGAAGATGCCGAAGGGCGAGCCCGCCTCAACAATGTTCGTTTTGCTGGGAATCCCAGAGGGAATGTAAGGCACGAACCCGACTGGATTCGTGGAAACCTTGCTACAACAGGAGATTGGCACAGGGTTTTGCAGTGGAGAGGCCCAACAGATCCTTACAAAAGAAACTCATAGCCCCGCCTGATGATCACAACGATCCTGAATTTCCAAGATAGAGAGATCATACTCAAATACTCAAGGGATGGAGGGGAGATAAAGAGAGATAACTCTAAGATAGCCATCTACCTGGATTACACATCCACAGTACAACGTGCAAGAAACTCCTTTGTCCCGATCAAGGCCAGGCTCAGACAACTGAACCTAAAATACATGCTGATGTATCCGTCCCGACTGAAAGTGCTCTACAAGGGGCGAGCCGTATTCCTGGAAACTCCAGCAGGGGCCAACATGTGACTATGGCACAACAATCTGGCTGGACGGGAGGAGGCAGTTGCATGAACAATGCCAGAAGGGGGAGGGGGCGAGACTGGGGATGAAAGTCGCTCACCAAGGACTGTGGTAAGTCAACCGAACAAGGCCTTGTGTCCATCACAGCATTGTTACATACTTGACACCGGGCGGGGGGACTGCTTGGCCGCTTGACCTGGGCTCACAGGTCCAACCCACGGAACGATTAGTGCAAGCCTATTGCTAGCACGACACTCGCACCCAATGGCCTCGAGGGGTCTGCTGGGTGTGGGGGCACCTGAGCACTGCAAGACCACGGCAGCAGCCGGGCGCAGTTACTTGGTTTTGCTTGTTGACTTGTTTGTCATGTTTGCTGTATTGTTTGTTATATGGGATGTGCAGCGGAGCTAGGCGTACTGAAGAAAAGAAGCCCTTGTGTTGAGGCCACCCGAGGGGGGCAGCAATGAGATGAGGGGGGACTGGGGGGGATTCCGCACTAAATGTCCATGGCTGCACAAATTAAGGTGTTGACGTGGAATATAAGGGGTATGGATACTTACCTACGCAGGAGCGGGTTAAATCCTACCTGAATAGGAAAAAGGTCTACATAGCCCTGCTACAGGAAACTCACCTAACGGAGGATACTATGTCCAAGCTCAAGGAATGCTGGGGTGGGCAGGTGTGTGGAGCAGGGTACTATAAGTATGCAAGGGGTGTGTTTATGTGCATAAACGCTCAGATACCCTTTAGGTTGCTGCGGACAGAGGCAGATGCGGGAGGAAGGTATTTGGTGCTCTATTAAACAGAAAGAAGTATGCATAATTAACTCCTACTTACCCAACCATAATATTCCTGCGCACCTCAACGTGCTGTGTGCCAGGATAACTCAACATAGGGGCAGGTTCTTCATCTGGGGTGGGGATTTTAATTGCGTGAGAGATCTGGACTTAGATAGGTCTGTCCCGCCACTGAATTGAACGGCAACAGCCCCCATGGCACTAAATGCAGCACTGGCCCACCTAGACCTGGTTGATGTTTGGCGAGAGCTACACCCCACAGACAGAGGTTACTCTTATTTTTCCTCACTGCATGGTCTATACACAAGAATCGACTACATATTCATAGGCAGAATCCAGCTCACACAAGCAGAGTCTGTGCAGTATTTGGGCTGATCGATTTCTGACCACTCGCCTCTGATGATGAACTGGACGATGTTGGGCCCCAGGCATATGCCCACTGAAGCGCTGACAGACCAGGCCAATAGAGAAGACCACCGGAATAAGCTACAGAGATACTGTTAAGATGGATTTTTGAACTCGGACCTGGAGGGGCAGAGGTTCAGAAGGCCAGCCTAGTTTCTTGGAACAGGGTAACCTCTGGACAAGCCGGACCAATCAGGGTAGCGATGGCGGCGGTCAAGACTAAGTCTCAAGAGGGGTGAGGGTGACTGAAAGACCTCAATGAGCACACAAAGCAAGGACACCTACAAATTACTCCAGACAGGTGTTATTTTAAAAATATAGACACATTTATTACAAGGCCTTTGTAACAACGACCATAGCAAAGAATCACAATAATACGAAAGTAAACCAACACATCACCATCAATACAATATATATACAAGACTGAGGGGTCTAAGGAGTTAGCAGCACGTAATATGTAGACCACCTAGATGGAGAGGAAAACAGGCAGTGCAAGTAATCATTAGACCCAGTTTGACATCCGAAATACACCTAACTAGGAGGAAGTCCGAGCTCTACGAAGAGAGGAGCCTTATGCTCAAAAATACCTGCATGCGCTGGTGCCAATGGACAAAAGAGGGCCTCTTCAAGGATATCAGGCAGTTCAAGCAGGTGAATGAAGCGATGCAGAACAAGTTCCTACTACTCAAGCAAGGCCTCCACTTGTGGGCAGAGGCAGGGTGAGAGTGCGGGATAGAGTCTCTATTTCGCAACAGCGGTAGAAAAGAATCGGGCTCCTGCACGAGGGGCCACCGGATGGGGTATGGAATACTCACCGGTCCCCAATGCAGGCAGACCCAGACTTCTCTAGTTCAGTTCACGTTGCTGGCAGGTTCAGCTGCGATGATCAGGCCGTCTCGACACCGTGTAGATTCTGCGTATCAGGATGCAGGGTAGAGTGTGTCCCAAATGCAGTTGACGTGCACAGATTGTTACCGCAGCAGGGCAACACGGCAACCACGTTTACTCTGGTCCGGGCGCACTCGTCTCACTTCAGACCTGGGAATGCCAAGTGTACGAAATTCGGTGTGAGGGTGCAGTGGACGCAGAGCAATCAGTAGACCAAGTGTCGAGGGCTTCCCCGAAACGGCGGCAGTGACAGAGCAAAGCGTCCTGCATAAACTGGTCAGCCCACTGGTTGGCCCAGGGACACTTTCGAAGTGGCTTACTTGCAGGGTTTGATGAAGGTGCTGGGAATAGTTCCAATGGGTCGAAGCGCCTTTGCAGACCTTCTAGGACGATCAGATGCAGAGGGGTCTTGCAGGATGACAGCTGCTCAGGGTGCCAAACCCTCAGCGGGTCACCAGTGGTTCCTCGACTCAGCTTCTTGTTTCAGGATACTTCGCTCCTTATCCCTTGTTCGGTGTGAACTCAGGAGATCGACCTAGTAGTGGTGTTTTCAGCCTCCTCTTATCCAAATTTCCCTTTGCGCCAAAACGGAGAGGACCCAATGGGAGATTGGTTCACAAACACTCACACCATACGTGGACCTATCACGGACCACGGTGGTCCCAGGCATTCAGGACACTCCAGACTCTCTGGCACCCAGGATGAGTATTGGGACCAGACATCCCAGCCCACATCCTGGAGGCACACATAAGGCATGCAGAAGCCTGCAAAAGCGTTGTGTTTCGCGGGAAGGTGCATGACCAAATAAGGACACCCCGGGTCAGAGCGACCTGGAGGAAGGTGAAGGGGCAAGTCGGTCAGCGGACAGGACAAAGAACCTCGTGGCAAGGCCATTTTGGAGCCAGGCCACTTATTCGTGCCAAACGCGGTAAGCACGGATAACATGGCAAAAAAGGGTTCAAAACACAAAAGAAACGATAGCTGCCACCAGTCCTGTCCGGGGACACACTTGCACAGTTCATAATAAGTCCAGCAAGAGGTTTCTAGGGACTTTAGAATGACTAGAGACCCAAGAGTGCGGTAACTTAGGTTATAGCTGGTGCAGGAGGCGTCAGGAAAGCCCTATGTGTGGAATTGGAAAAATGGGAGGAGGAAATCAAACAGATGGAGGCCACCACCCAGGGGACCAGGGATGAGGAAGTGAAACTAGGTGAAGCAAGACACAACTGCCAGGAAGCATGTGGGAGGCTTTGCAAGTTTTATTACATAACAAGAACCATAAATGCACACAGGGAAGGGGACAAACCGAGTAGGCTATTAGAATGGCTCTGTAGGAGGGAACACCTGAGACACCTAACAACTGCACTCAAGGACGATGTGGGCACGGTTCACCGGACACAGCAGTCAATCAATGACACTTTCATGTCATTCTACACCCACTTGTACGGCCATGACACTCCAGTGCCTCAAGGATGACATCCAGAATACGCTAGAAGAGATAGGGTTGCCCAAGTTAGGCACAACACAACGCGAAGCACTGGATGGGAACATCTCTGCTGATGACATCAGCGAGGCAATTAGATCCATAGCCACTATCAGAACCCCTGGAAGCGATGGGCTACCCCCAGAGTTTTACAAAGGTTATGAACGGTCCCTGATGCTGCTGCTCCACAAGGTGTTCAAAGAAGCGTACGAAATGGGGGTACTGCCGAAGAGTATGAGGGAGACATTAGTGGTTCCAATTCCCAAACCAAGAAAGTCCACGGATGAGTGTGATTTGTACTGCCCATTGGCAATGCTTAACTATGACGTTAAAATATTGACTACGATACTGGTCAAACGGCTGTCTAGGGTGGTGGGCGGACTGGTGCATAGTGACCAGAATGGCTTTATAAAAGGTTACAACACAATGGCAAACCTCCACAGACTCCAACATGTCATGACGCAAACAGCGGATAAGAAGGGACCCTTTGCTTTATTGTCATTGGACGGTATTAAAGCATTTGATTCCATATACTGGGGGTGGCTATTGGCAGTCCTAAGGGAGTTTGGGTTTGGAGGAAGGTTTATCAGATGGATAGAGGTACTGTATACTGCACCAACACCGAGGTTGAAATCGGGGAGGGTTGTGTCATCGACCTGGGACATATGTGAGGCACCAGGCAGGGATGCCCACTATCTCCCATGCTGTGCATACTGGGACTTGAACCAATTGCAATCTATTTTAGGAAACAATTTTTTCATACATGGATCCGGGTGGGTGAAACAGACCACATAATCACATTGAATGTGGATGATGTCCTCCTATATTTGAAGGACCCACATCTAAACGTGCCAACAATGCTAGAGGTACTAGACAATTACGCAAATGTCTCTGGGAAATGCTTCAGCAGACAGAAGTCCTGCATATTCCTGCTGGTGGGTATGAGGGGTAAGAGCATTGAGGATTTACCAGATATGGGCATTCAATGGCAAATGGATTTGTTCAGGTACTTAGGGGTCAACATAAAACACACGCCGGTGTTGATGCATGAAAGCCATTAGGTTCTGGTCCAAACTACCACTATCAATGATGGGCAGGGCGTCAATTGTTAAAATGATTATCCTTCTGAGATGTTAATAGCACTTCCAAAATGTTTACTACTACATCAAGGCTTCCTTCTTCCGCTTGCTAAATGTACTGATCCGGGAATTCTTATGGGGCTCCGTGAGGCACAAACTATCTTTGACCATGCTAGGGAGAATTCTCAAAATGTGCTAATTTCCCTTAACTTTTGAAACCCCCAGAAACTTTGCTGGATTTCTAGGATTTTATTTTTTTTTCCTGGGAAGACTGTGAGCCTTTTTCCCACTCTTCCCTGTATTTTGTGTGTGTTTTACTTTTGTGTTCTTTGGTTATGGAGTTTTAAAAGCAACTCCAGGGGCATTATCTTTTTCTGTGTGTCACACAACACTTCAGTGCAGTGGCACAGGGATGTCTTTCAGACTTCCCACGGTTTAAGTACCTTCTCTGGGACTGACTACCGTCTCCCAGAGCATGTAAAGTTAAATTGGCTTTACTAGTCTTTTTAAATTTACTGACCCAGCACAAACTATCTTCCTATAGAGTGCTGGATGGGTTGCCTAGCTTCCCCTGAGTCAAAACACTCATGTAACAGTAAAATGTTACCTTTTCCTACTTTAAATGGCTGGTGGCAGTGGTGTAGATCAACTACCATGATTTTTCCCGACTGCTAGCAACGGTAGGTAAAAATCAGGGTCAGCCATGTTTTTCAATATATGGGTAAAAACAGACTCCGGTCATCTTTTTTCACCATTTCTTTTAGGAAAAGTCCTTTTTGTGTGTAACTCTGCATGCCAAACCAGGTTTGGTCCCTTTGTTGGCCTTTGGCGGGCTTCAGTGCTAAAGCCCTCCTCTGGTGCCTGAGTGTCTGGGGTGGACAGGATGTGAGGGAGGTGTCCGAAACTCCCTGTGCTTAATCTCCTAGGAGACCCGAATGCACTCTGGCATGATTGGCTGGCTGACTGTTCGGCAAGGACAGCCACCCTGCTGGGTGAGTGACAGCAGGCTGAATGAATGGGGGAAAACTGTTTAAAAGCAGGTCTATGGGACTTGGAAATCAGAGTCGACCATTGGAACTAAAGAACCGAAGACAGGCTGAATGAAGACAACTGCTGCAACTCCTGGACGACCGGTGAAGCCCTGCTGCAGGTCTGAATTGCCTGAAATTACAATCGACAGAGAAGCCCTTCAAGGTTAACTTCTTCCCTTGAGTTTGGCAGGAACAACCAACTCGTAAGCCACCTGGACACTGTTCCCATTTGGTCGGATTTTCATCAGAATGCTGTTGAAAACCGGATAGCCAAAGGGCACGAAACCAGTTTGTGGTCTTTAAGGCACTCACACCCTAAAGCGACATCTTGCTAAGCTTTTGGCCGTATACCTGGGCATCCTCCTTCTTGTCCCCACGACTGAAGCTCAGGAACAGCGAGATCTGGTCGAACTGCCAGGAACAGCTGCCTCAGCTACAGCTCTTCTTCACTAACAAGGTACTGTGCAAACGCGGTCTGGAAATCTTTTCAGCCATCGCTAAAGTTCGTGGAACTTTGCTCAACTTCGAAGGCTTGTCGGTCCATAAACATTCGCCAAACTTTTCGCCTAGCCAAATTCTTCTAAACTCTGTGGCAAAGACTTAACCGTTACTACCAGAACTGTGCTATCCAATACAAAGACTCTGAACCATTGACTTTGGCCCAGGCCTATGAGATGAATTGCCGGTTGTAGTATACTGAAACCTTTTGCCCTGCCTATGAATGCATTTGTGCTGTTGATTCTCATAACCTTGTCTTTTTACCCCTTTTTAAAGTATATGAAGTGCCATTTTGCTCTCACTTCACAAAAGAGCTAAACTTGTTCATTTACTTACCGTTTGCTTATTTGTGGTTTATTAGTGTGTGATATTGAGCTGCTCTTGCTAGTGTAATGTTTTCGAACTGACTGTGTAAATAAATGTATATTCTTTACCAAAAACCGTGAGTAAGTGTATATTTGAATCACTGTATTTGTTTGTCCTTTTTGTAACTTGTTCTACTGCTCACTTAAACTCTTGAGATAAGTCTGGCTGCTCAGCCATCGCTACCACTTTACTGTGTAGTACAGGCTTGTACCAAAGGTGAAATTGTGCTTACACTTGTAGTCCTATTTGCATGTAGTGGTCCCAAAGGGCACTGCATGTGATTCTGCATAACAGGACTATATCCAACTCCCCCCTAAGGGACTTCTCTATAAGCAAATAGAATTCTGTAGTCTGCTGGGATAGACACAGTCGGTTCACTGTAGAAGAGGCCATCTTCCCAGTACAACCTATGCTTCCTTAGCTCTTGCCCATCCAGCTGGGAAGCTGCCTGTTGGCGAAGACCTTCAAGAGTAGGACACTCTCTTTGACCTCTGCTGAAGTCTGCCCTACAGGGTCCACCTTCTGCCAGTAAAGACTGCAGCTCAGGATGGTCTGTAGGCTCCAGATCTCCAACAGGAGAAAGGTCCTCTTCCAGCTCTGATTCCTCTGCAGCTGATTCAACCACACAAGGCTGTTCCACGCACTCAGACTCAGTTGGTGGAGGAGTCACAGATGTGACTTGGGACAGTCCTCTCGGGGAATGTCCTTGTTGGTAACACAGGAGTGCTGGCTGGTTTCTTCCTAGAGGTTTTAGGTTTCCCCTTTACCTCTTTCTTTTTCGAAATTGCAGTCATTGGCCCTCATTACAACCCAGGCGTTAAGGGGTTAACGGCGCCGTAAAAGGTGGCGGCGCCGTTAAACCCTTAACGCCTGATTACGAGGTCTCTTTGCGGGTTGGAGACTTTAACGCCTGCTTTTTGCAGGTGTTAAAAACCAACCCGCAAAGGGACCTTGGTGCTAAGTACGGTGCAGCAATTTGCAGCACCGTACTTAGCGCCTTCCCCATTCCCATTTTGCCCTATGGGGCAAAAATGGGAATGGGGAAGGGCCATGGCGGCATGGGGAATTACCGCCCCGCCAACCTCGGAATGGGGCGGTAATTCCCCATTCCGCCATGGCGGAGTCGGTAAATTACCGGCATGGACCATGGTCCAACTCCAGGGTCGTAATGAGGGCCATTAAGTCCTGTGGACTAGGATTTATAGTTTCCTCTATAATATCCTCTTGATAGCCTTTTAAGGTTCTCTCTCTGGCCTTCCTAGTCTGCTCCTGGTTCCTTTTGCTGGGAGATCTGGGGGTGCTTGATACAACTCCAAGAGTGTTTAAGTCATTGCCCAACAGGACTCTCCCAGGTACTTCACTCTGCACACTTAGAGGTATCTTGACTTTCATGTCATTGCAATGGATGAGAGCTGGTAACTGTGGAAGCATTTGGACAGGGCCTCCAGCAAGCTTAGTTCGGAATTTGGGTGCCTTAGCAACATCCTCAACCTTGAAAAATGTTTCATCAACTACAGTTATGCATGCCCCAGTGTCTCTGATGGCACGGGTCTCCTGACCATTCACAAGAACACTGTCTTTATAATACTCTTTAGTATTGTCTGGAATAGAGTTATAAACATCTAAGTTCTGTTGTTCCCACAGACCCAGGGATACTAAAGATTCACTGGCTGAGACTTTCATGGGTTCCCCAGCCAGTAAGTGAAAGTTTCCACTTACCATTGGTGCTTCATCCTCTGGGGAGAAGGCTAAGGAGACAGTGTGGATCCCTGAAGGTTTACCATTACATCTGGGATCCCCTTTCACATGGTCAGTTCACCCACAAGCATAACATTTTCCAAATGTCTTTATTAATGGGGTTTGTTCTGACCCCCTTCTGGTTTGGCACCAGGAGGTACACTAGCCTGATTCGGTTTCCCAGGGGGCTTACCCTTGTTATGTTTGTGGCCCTCTTTTGGAGTGGAGGTATTAGAATTTTCTTTGTTGTCTTTCTTGTGCTACTTTTCCCTTATCGTTCTTCTGAGTTACCCCAGAATCCTTGTGAGTAGCCCTGTTGGCAACCCACAAGTCAGCAGCCCTTGCTAACCTCTTTGGATCAATTTCCTTAGAGTCAGCCAAGTGTTGTCTCAGCTCAGGAGAGCAGGCATCATAAAAAGACTCCAATATAAACAGATTTCTCATACCTTCATACCTCATACCATCCATCTATGTTTTTCAAACATTCGGTTACCCAGGAAGCCCAAGGAGTACCATCATGCTTTTTGAGGGTCCTAAACCTCTTAAATACTGAGAAGGGGTCTTCCCAAATCTAACTATTAAAGGTATTTTCACAGTTTCATACTCCTTTCTGTCTATATCCCCCAACTCCATTACCACATCAGTTGCAACAGGGGGTAGCCTAGAGAAAAACCAAGGAATCAACTGATTCCCTGTAATGTTTTGAATCCCATGGTTATATTCAAAAGCAGCCAACCAATCCAAAATATCGAGCTTAACCTCATACATACTTACTGCATCTTTGGGCATGCAAGGCCTCTTAGGACTGGAAGACCTAAAAGACTCTGGGAGATAACCAGTTTCAACAGACAACTTCTTCATTTCTAGTGCATCGTTCAATTCCATCTCTCTGAGTTTAAGTTCTTGATGTTTGCTTTCAGTTTGAGCTTGGATTCTTTTAAACTCTACCTCAAGTTTCATTCTTTCTAAAGAGACACATTCAGGACTTAATGTAGGACCTGGTGGGTTCCCTGTGGTCAGAGGTTGAGGTCTATGAGCAGGTTGGTGCCTGCCTACATTTGAAGACTCTTCTTCTTCATCCATAAAATTTGAGTTACTCTCAGAAACATTATCATCCTCATCAACATTTTCCACATTTGCTGCAGGTGTGGGGGATTCAGACCCACTCCTCAGACTTTGGTATTCTAACAACTTTTCTATCAATTCCACCTTTTTGCCTTTTACAGTGAGACTCCTAGCTTTACACATATCTCTCAATTGATCAACTGTTAAAGTGGCTAGTGTCTCATGTCTGTAGCTTTCCACATCAGTCATGATAAAACAATTGCTTTACTAGTGTTGCTTAGCCCTAGGAGGATTATTTTAACAAAGGTATAAGTAGCACTCTAAATGTAACAAGTATACTTTATCCTCACCGCTGTACACCAGTGTTAGGCAGAATCACATGCAGTACCCATTGGGACCACTACATGCAATTAGGGCTACAAGTGTAAGCACAATTTCACCTTTGGTACAAGCCCATACTACACAGTAACGTGGCAGCGATGGCTGAGCAGCCAGACTTATCTCAAGAGTTTAAGTGAGCAGTAGAACAAGTTACTAAAAGGAACAACAAATACAGTGATTCAAATATACACTTACTCAAGGTTTCTTGGTAAAAGAATATACATTTATTTACACAGTCAGTTCGAAAACATTACACTAGCAAGAACAGCTCAATATCACACACTAATAAACCACAAATACGCAACCGGTAAGTAAATGAACAAGTTTAGCTTTCCTATGAAGTGGGAGCAAAATGGCACTTCATATACTTTGAAAAGGGGTAAAAAGACAAGGTTATGCGAATCAACAGCACAAATGCATTCAAAGGCAGGGCAAAGGGTTTCAGTATACTACAACCAGCAATTCATCTCATAGGCCTGGGCCAAAGTCAATGGTTCAGAGTCTTTGTATTGGATAGCACAGTTCTGGTAGTAACGGTTAAGTCTTTGGCACATAGTTTAGAAGAATTTGGCTAGGCGGAAAGTTTGACGAATGTTTAGGGAAGGACAAGCCTTCGAAGTTGAGCAAAGTTCCACAAACTTTAGCGATGGCCGAAAAGATTTCCGGACCGTGTTTGCACAGTACCTTGTTAGTGAAGAAGAGGTGTAGCTGAGGCAGTTGTTCCTGGCAGTACGAGCAGATCCCGCTGTTCCTGAGCTTCCGCCATGGGTACAAGAAGGAGGACGCCGGGAGGTTCCTGCACTGCCCAGGGATGAGACCAAAAGCTTAGCAAGATGTTGCTTTAAGGTGTGAGTGCGTGACCATGCCCTGCAGGCAGCCCACACCACAAAGGACCCCCCAACACCTGTGACCATGCCCTGCAGGTAGCCCACACCACAGAAGATCTCCCAACACCCTTGACCATGCCCCGCAGGCAGCCCACACCACAGGGGACCCCCCAACACCTGTGATCATGCCCCGCAGGCAGCCCACACCACAGTCTACCCCCAACACCTGTGACATTGCCGCGCAGGCAGCCCAACACCCATGACCATGCCCCACAGGCAGCCCACACCACAGGGGACCCCCCAACACTGGTGACCATGCCCCGCAGGGAGCCCAACACCGGTGACCATGTTCCACAGGCAGCCCACACCACAGGGGACCCACCAACACTGGTGACAATGCCCCGCAGGCAGCCCAACACCCGTGACCAAGCCCCGCAGGCAGCCCACAACACAAGGGACCCCCAACACCCGTGACCATGCCCGCATGCAGCCCAACACCCATGACCGTGCCCCGCAGGCAAACCACACCACAGGGACCCCCCCCAACACCCGTGACCATGTCCCACAGGCAGCACAACACCCATGACAATGACATGCAGGCAGCCAACACCACAAAGGGAGCACCCAACACCTGTAGCCATGCCCCACAGGCAGCCCACACCACAGAGGACCCCCCAACACCTGTGACCATGCCCGTCAGGCAGCCCACACCACAGGGGCCCCCCCAACTCCCCTGACCATGCCCCGCAGGCAGCCCACACCACAGAGGAGCCCCCAACACCCGTGACATGCCCCGCAGGCATCCCAATACTGTGACCATGCCCCGCAGGCAGCCTACACCACAGGGGACCCCCAACACCCGAGACCATGCCCCGCAGGCAGCCCAAAACCTCTGACCATGCCCCACAGGCAGCCCACACCACAGGGGAGCACCCAACACTGTGAGCATACCCTGCAGGCAACCCACACCACAGAGGACCCCTCAACACCTGTGACCATGCCCCGCAGGCAGCCCACACCACAGGGGAGCCCCCAACTCCCGTGACCATGCCCCGCAGGCAGCCCACGCTACAGAGGACCCCCAACACCCTTGATCATGGCCCGCAGGCAGCCCAACACCCGTGAACATGCCCCACAGGCAGCCCACACAGCAGGGGACCCTCCCAACACTCGTGACCATGCCCCGCATGCAGCCCAACACCCGTGACCATGCCCCGCAGGCAGCTCACACCACAGGAGACCCTCTCAACACCCGAGACCATGCCCCGCAGGCAGCCCAACACTCGTGACCATGCCCCGCAGGCAGCCCACACCACAGGGGACCCCCCCAAAACCCGGGACCATGCCCCTCAGTCAGCCCAACACCCATGACCATGCCCTGCAGGCAGCCCACACCACAGGGGAGCACCAATCACACGTGGCTCTGCCCCGCAGGCAGTCCACACCACAGAGGAACCCCCAACACCCGTGACCATGCCCGCAGGCATCCCACACCACAGGGGACCTCCCAACACCTGTGTACATAGCCTGCAGGCTGCCCACACCACATGGGATCCCTCAACACCCATCACCACACATGTAGCCCTTTCCATGCGATTTGACTGGCGTGAACGGGGTAAGGGATGTCGCGGGTGTATGTGAGGCCCTTTCCACGTGATTTGACACTATTTGGCTGGCGCAAGTGTGGTACGCGCATTCACAGGGATACGGTAGGCCCTTTTCATGCAAAATGGATGGCGCGAGTGGGATTCCCACTGATTTTGCACGCGATTATGATGTAGAGGGGCTATATACTGGACCAAGGCCTTTGCGCCATATTGGGGATTTGTGAGGCTTTTTTTGGCGGTCTTGGGGGCGTAACTGGCACTGCTTGAAGTTTGCTGCACCACGGCTGCTAATGGCTAGGGAAATCCATGAATACGTGGTGCGCGAAAATGCTGTTTTGCACTGCGCCTGGTGCACGCCTGACGCATGCTCCCTCTCTGCGCAAGGCGCTTGCAAGACTTCTGCGCCGGATTCCATGAATTGTTCCCTAAGTCTGCTAGTTTCTGCCAAATTTGTTTGTCTTTTGTAGGTACACCATTCACTAGGATAATCAAAGATTGATCTATTGGCCGTTGCAGTCCCAGAGTATCAACATTTTCTTTAAGATCTTATGGCAAAAAAACTACTTTGCCACAAATGCCTTTATGTAATTCAGAAGGAGGCAACTTGGTTGTTTTCAGTTGAAGGCGTATATTTGCTTGAAATGGGTGCACTGTTTGGATCACAATGCTCTCTGTTAGGGAGAATTCTCCAGAATGGCTAATTCCCCTTACCTACTGAGTCCCTCAGCAGCTTTACTGAATGTCTAGGATTTATTTGTTCCTGGTAAGAGGGTGAGCCTTTTTTCCCACTCTTACATGTGTTTTTGACTATGTGTTGTAAATTTTGTATTTGTTCATGGACTGCAGAGCCTCACCTACTCCATAGGCATTATCTTTTTACTGTGTGTCATGCAGCACCTTCAGTGCAGTGACACAGGGTTGTCTTTTTCAGACTTCCCACTTCAAACTCCATTTTCTGCGACTGACTTCTGTCTCCCAGAACATGTAAACTTGCCATTGACTTTATTAGTCTTTTTAAATTCACAGACCCAGTACAAACTATCTTCCGTAGAGTACTGGAAAGGGTTAATAGTTATCCCTTTTTGTCTGTTTCTCATGGAACATTATTTTGTTCCCCTTTTGTTAAGATTTGGCAGGTGGCAGTCGTATCTACAATTTTTTCCCTACGGCAGTCTATGGAAATAGCCTTGGTACTGTTTTAGGTGACGTTAGTAGCCTCAAACTTTAAACCCGCTGGACCCTTTTTATTTTATTTTGGTTCCGGCTGGGTTTATTCGCCATTTCTTTTTAGAAAGGTCTATTTCGTGTTTTACTCTGCGTGCCAAACCAGGTTTGGTTCCTTTGTTCGCCGTCCTTTAGCGGCTCCAGCACAGAAGCCCTCCTTCAGCGCCTGAATGTCTGAGGGGGACAGGATGTGAGGGAGGGGTTTGCTACTCCCTGCACAGGGTCTCCTTGGAGACCCATGTCGCACTCTGTATGATTGGCTGTGGTGATTGTCCCACCAGGCAGCCACCCTGCTGTGTGATTGACAGCCAGGCCTTGTGAATGGGGGAAAACTGCATAAAAAGCAGGTCTCTGGGACTTGGAAGGCAGAGTCGAACTGGATCAAGAGAACCGAAGAGAAGCTGAAAGAAGAGGACCTCTACCACGACTGAACCTCCCGGTGAAGCCCTGCTGCAGGTTCGAATCCCCAAACTTCAACGACAGGGAAGATCTGCAAGGAATCTTCTCCCCTTGGGCTGGTGGGACCAACCAGTTTGCCAAACTACAAGCCAGTCCTCCCATCTCTGATCAAATTTGTTGTGCACAGCTACAGTGAACCAGATAGCCAGGAGGATCGGACCCTGCTTGGGTTTTAAGGAGCACAGCTTTTATTCATTGCTTTGCTCCTCTGCTGGTTTCTTGCCTGAGCAGTGCAGGACCCTCTAGTCTTCCTCCTTCTTGTCAGTCCGACAGTAGCTTTGGGAACCGTGAGCCTGCAGGATATGCCAGGAACGTCTGCCCCAGCTACAGCATTCTTGAGCTCTAAAGGTACTGTGCTAACCCGGTTGTTCGTTCCGTCTGACCGCAGTGAAAGTGTTTGAAATATTTTGCCAATCCGAGGGCTTGTCCTTCTCTATTCTTTAAAGTAACGTTTCTTCCGACCAACTTCGTTATGAACTCTTGGCAAAGACTTAACCGCAAACTACTCTGAACTGTGTGATTCTCTGCAAAGACTCTGGTCCATTGACTTTGGCTCAGGCCCTTTGATTTGATTTCCTCACCATAGTTGCCTTTTCTAGATTGCCCTGCTTACTTACTTGGTGATGCTTCATTTTTGCCTAACCTTGTCTTTCCCTCTGTTTTAAATTGCAGGAGTGCCATTTTGCTCTCACTTCATTTTGAGCTTAACTTGTCCAGAATCTATTGGGTGTGGTGTAGTGTATTAAGAATGTGATTTTCTGCTGCTTTACTTTAGTGAATCATTTTATAAATGATGTGTAAATAAATGTATATACTTTTACTCAGAAACCTTGAGTCAGTGTTTGCTTGAACCATAGTAAATTGCTGTTCTTTGTGTAACTTCTGATACTGATCACTTTACTCTTGAGATAAGTCTGGCTGCTCAGCCATCGCTACTAGTTTACTATGAAGTACGGGCATGTACCAAAGGTGAATTTGTACTGTCACTTGTAGTCTTAATCATGTGTTTTGTTCTCAAAGGGTACTGCATATGATTCTGCCTAACACTTATACAAATTAAGCTGTTGGAGTGGTTTTGGAAGTGGGAACACTTCAAAGTTGTTATTGATAGCCTGTGAAGGTATTTGGTTGTTGTCAAGTTTTCCATTGCAGTAATAGAAAAGTATTGAGGGGCTAGTAATTTTATTCTGCTATAAGATAGAGAGCTAATTGGAACCATTGGGATTCCTCATTGTCTTCTATTTTGTAAGTTATATCTACAGTTCTGGTGCTCTTTGTATAAAAAGTTCTGGGACATCACACACATACTTGGTTTGGTACTTCAGCAGATGTGCTTTTAAACTTTGCTATTTCTTTTTTGTACGTGTGTAATAGAATACAAAAAAGGTAGCAGGCGTGTAATAGAAGGTTGGCATCTGCAAGGTGGTCACTACTCTCTTCTAAAGTTACCGGATTTTGTAGTGTTGTTCACTTTCAAAATATTTGCTTTGGATGTGGTCTATTTATTCCAGCAGTTCTTTGGCAGTACTATGCAGGATTATATTATTTAAATGCTCCAGTGTTAAAGCAGGACTTTTTGCATAGTACAGTCTCTGAACAAGATTTTGTATAGTAGAATGTTGTGTTGCTAACATTTTCATGTGGTGGAACGTGATTTTGCAAGCAGGCCCGAAAGAGTATGCTAATGAATGTCCTCATAGTCCTGTGTATTTGGGCACTGGATCGGAGTCCATGGTTTGTAATATTTACATTTATTTGTCTTTGGCTTCCACATACTGATTGAGGAACTGCTGCAAAGATTTAAAGGATTGTTTTTCGTACATTACACATTGAGGTGCATGGCCATTTGTAGACGAGACAGATTGGTTCAGTGGAATGGAGAGTTGATTGTAAGTTTTTTGAGGATATTCTTGCAATCAGCGTTTCTTCTGCCTTAATGGTACTGTCTACCTGTTCATACCATCGGCCACTGCTATGTATGGCAATTGGGTTTGTTTGCTCTTGTTTGTATGCCTCTTTATTGAAATATGGCTCTGTGCTGGTTGTGTGAATCCACTCACCTGCACAGATGTTTGCAAAGGTATCTATATTGATATTGTGTATGTTGCAAAGTACTTTTTGTTGTTTACTAATTAATTTTGTTATTGGTTTCATTCTGTTTAAAATTAATATAAATAATTTCCTTTTGAGGAGCATTGCACTGTCTATGAGAGCTTCCAGATCAGTTTTCTGCGGTAAGTTTGAAGGGGTGAGCGTGAATTTTCCCCTGCTTTTATAAGGTTCTGAAGGATTCTATGGTGGAACATGTTTTGTAATATTATTTTTTTGGAATGCTTACTTGTGGCTTACTTGTGGCTACAGAGCTGCTTTTTGGTAGGCATTATTGTGTGTCTGTTGGAGAGAAAAGGAAAGTGTTGGTTTGGCAGATGTGCAATGTATTTGCGTGTACAGTGCATGAGTGTCTGAACATGAGGGTAGGTATATGTAGAGGAGTGTGATTGTACAAAGGGCTGTTACTTTTGGTTGGGAAGGTTGTACTGGTATATGTGTGTGTTCCTGTGGGAAAGGTTTGCTTCAGTGTGTATTGCATTGTAATGTGGTTGAAGAAATAAGGACAATTTTTTCACAAAACTACAGGGTATTAACATACGGGTGTTCTGATGACAATAGAAACAGTGGTCAGGATCGTAGTCCTAGCGTCCAAAGTCCTGAAAAAGAAAGGAGAGACATTACTTTCTGCGCTCGCTCCAATAAAGCTGTGTATACTTACTGAAGCCTCGGTGCATACTTTCCGGACCACCGAGGCCCTCCAGTAGCACCGAACCCGGACTTGTGGCGCAAGCACTCCATAAACCACTCCTGCAAGGGAAAGGAGAGACATACTAGGTGCGCTAGAACCTATAAGGCTGCGCATACCTACGGCTCTGAGTTCTACACGCAGCGCTACCCATCCAAGATACCTTTGGCGAAATAAATACAATTCGGACAATACCAGGCTGTCAACATACACCGTGCAACCTTCGCCTTGGGGAAAATACTTTCTTGCTAGTGAAGGAACTAGTACATTGAACACTCTGCCTCGCTGTGAAGACATATAACAGCATTTGGCATCAGAACTCAGCAAACAGACATTGGTATCACCCCTACGAGTGTAGGGCTGATAAACTCCCATAGAATCACGCCCCTGCGGATGCAGGATGGAGAGCACACCCCACTAAAAACCAAGGTAAGCCCTCAGGGGACATCATAGAACACAGTACAGAGAAGGGAAGGGGCTCAGGGGAATAAGGTGTGCATTTCATCTTTGACAGGTGTTCCTCCGGGTAAAACAAGGGAAGTGAGAACTTGGGGTCAAAAGAGGCTCATCCATCGCTCCTGCAGAGACACAGGTGAGTGTGATAGAACACGAAGCCTTCCTCAACAACTCTGCCCGAGCGATGGAAACCTCTGAGGTAGACCAGCTTTCCCAATTGTTAGGCGAACTACGGGCCAAGGTGCATGCAGCCCGATCAGAGACTAATGCCTTAAGGCGCGAACTGGTAGTCAACAGGGACAAGACAGACGACTTGGCAAGACAGATCTTTCAAACCCAAGCTGGTCTAGCACCCCTACCAGGTGGAGTCCCTCAGGGGCAGCCTACCGTGGCACCTGTAGTTACATCCGTTCACGTATTGCTTTGAGGCAACATCCCTTTAGCACCCCCAGAACGTTTCTCTGGGGATCCCAAGAAATTTGGAGCCTTCATGAATCAATGCTGCCTGCACTTCATATTCAAACCGGACTCTTTTCTGAATGACCAGGCCAAAGTAGCTTTCGTCCTCTCCTATTTAGTAGGGCACACAGAGGAATGGTCTGTCCCGTTAGTGCGTAGGGACGACCCCTTTCTGAGAAATTACCCAGGTTTTCAACGTGAACTGGAAAAACTATTTGCCTATCAGACTCGTGGTCAGGCCTTGGATGATCAGCTGCTCTCTCTGTGAAAGGGTGGGCAGTATCTGATTTCGTATGTTGCCGCATTCAATCGTCTAATACCTGAATCAGGTTGGCCAGAGGGGAAACAAATAACGTTATTTTATCGAGGACTGATAGGGGAATTAAAAGATGTCTTGGCACAAGTAGTTCATCCTTCTGAAGATTGTAGCGAATACATCGATCTGACTATGCAACTAGACCATCGGTTACAGGATCGCAGGGCCGACCGAACCAGATCAGAACATAGACGAGTGTATGTCTGACCGAAAGAAGCGTCCAATCGACAGGTCTCTAAAACACACTCAGAGCCTGTGCAATTGGGTGTCCTCAGAGGACCACTCACCAAAGCAGAGAGAGAACGGAGGCATCAGGAAAAACGCTGTTTATATTGCGGCCAATCTGGTCACTTCCTCCGGAACTGCACAGTTAAACCCCCACGAAAGACAATGGGGATCCTGGATAACACAAGGGAAGACACTGAAGCGGAAAACTCCAATGCCCGGCAGATGTAGAGGTCGGTCTGTCGAGCCAAGAACGGAGCACTCAAAGCTCACATTTCAGTGTTCCTGTGGTTCTGGTAGACCCTTCACAACCCACCTGAATGCATGCCCTCAAGGCTTTCATAGACGGTGGGGCTATCGGGAACTACTTGGACATAAACACTGCAAAGACCTTGGGATTGGCATTTCACCATAAGGACACCGTTGAAAGCGTCACAGCACACAACTCCTTTCGGGACTAGTAGCACAGTGTACATCTACTCTCACCTTAATCTGCCAAGATGGTCATAGGGAAGGTATTAGATTCGACCTTATCGCTGCACCCAAATTTCAGTTGATTCTTGGGATACCGTGGCTAGAGGCACACAACCCAAAGATAGACTTGCGAGCTAGAACCTTAATCTTTCCCACAGAATTTGTCTCTTGCTATGACAACAAAGAGACCCAAAGAAGTCCATTGTTAGCTTCACTGGAAAGGACAGCAGGTTTAGGAGTGGTGGGAACCTTACCAGCGGAATACCAGGAGTTCCAGGACGTGTTTGCGAAGGAGCAAGCTAACATGTTACCACCACATCCAGTTTACGACTGCCAGATCGATCTGCTACCAGGGGCACAAGTACCGTGCAGCCGCATTTTTCCATTAACTGAAGAAGAAAACACTAATCTACGGACTTACTTAGACCAATACCTGGCCAACGGTTTCATAAGACCATCTAAGTCACCAGCTGCCTCCCCACTTTTCTTCATAACTAATAAAGAGGGGGATTTGAGAACGTGTATTGATTATCGAGCCCTAAATCAAGTCACTATAAAGAACAAGTACCCATTACCTCTGATACCAGTACTCATAGACCAGGTGATACAAGCAAAACTATTCACAAAACTAGACTTACGTGGGGTATATCACCTGGTACGCATGAAAAAAGGGGACGAGTGGAAGACTGCTTTCCAAACCCGGTATGGGCTGTACGAATACCAGGTCATGCCCTTTGGGCTTTGCAATCGCCAGCTGGGTTCCAGCATTTTATGAATGATGTGTTACGGGAACTCCTCGATGCCTACGAAGTCGTCTCCATCGATGACATTCTGATTTACTACACCACTCCCCAAAAACACATAACTCATGTACAAGCAGTACTCTGCAAACTGCATGAAAACCAACTGTATACAAAACTTGAAAAATGTTCCTTCCACGTCACTGAGGTGGAGCTTCTGGGATATGTACTGATACCGCAGGGAATCAAGATGGACAATAGAAAAGTGGAGGCAATCCTCAGCTGGTACTCACCCACGTCTGTAAAGGGAGTACAGAGTTTCTTAGGTTTTGCAAATTTATATTGATGTTTCATACCAGGATTCTCACATTTAGTACACCCAATTACGTCCTTGTTGCATAAACACCGAAAATTCGAATGGACACCAGAAGCGGAAGAAGCCTTCCTAGCCCTCAAGGAAAAATGTACCTCAGCCTTGATACTACAACACTCGCAGCCCAATTTAACATACATCATGGAAACAGATGCTTCAAGCATTGCCATGGGGGCCGTATTGTCTCAACAAAATCCCGAAACCGGATGCCTTCATCCCATTGCCTTTTGGTCAAGAAAATTCTCCCCAGCAGAATTAAACTATGCGATTTCTGAGAAAGAACTCCTAGCAATCAAGAGTGCACTGTGCGAATGGCGACATAACTTACTTGGAGCAAAACACACCATCACAATAATAACAGATCATCCGAACTTGCAATACTTACGCTCAGCAAAAGCTCAGTCTTCAAGACAGCTCTGTTGGGCCCTATCCTTAATGGAATACGACTTTGTGATCACCTACTGCCCCGGAGTTAAGAACGGGAAAGCGGATGGGTTTTCCCGCATAGGCACAGGAGAGGAAGTCTATAATGCCCCTAACGTGGTGGAGATCATACCCAGCCATAACATTCTCGGCCTCTCCATTGGCCCATCTCCGTTAAGCACACTGCAGGAAGCGATAAAAGAAAATATGTCTGAAAAAGACCTATTGGCTTGGAACAAGAAGGAAGATCAGTTCACCATTCAAGACAAACTACCCTATTACCAAAAACATTTCTACCTTCCAACTAAGGACCTGCAACAAACAATTATACCAGACTGCCACAACTCGCTGTTGGAAGCCCATCCAGGTATAGCTAAAACCATGAAGAAAGTAAGCAAATCTTATTGGTGGCCAACTTGGCGAGAAGATATTGCTACCTACATAGGCACCTGTGAGGTGTGTGCACAATATAAGACATCCAGGCAAAAAACAGCCGACCTCCTTCAGCCAATCACCATTCCACCAGCACCCTGGCAAAAAGTATCAGCTTTAGGCTTTAGGCCTAGACACGGGACAGAAACCGCCCTACTCGACCTCAAAAACCAAATGGATGACGCAAGGGACAAGGCAAACCTGTCCTGCTCCTCCTCCTCGACCTCTCTGCAGCTTTCGATCTTGTAGATCACGACATCCTTTGCCATCACCTCACCTCCACAGCCAACTTCTCCCAAGAAGCTACCACATGGATCACCTCCTTCCTCCAAGGCAGGACCATGCAGGTCTTCTCTGACCAAGCCACTGTGTCACCCACCATCATGCTATGTGGTGTGCCCCAAGGCTCCTGCCTCTCCCCGACCTTATACAACATCTTTACCCGCCCCCTCTTCTTTATCCTCGATGCCATGGGCATCTCCTACACCAACTACGCTGACGACACTCAGATCCTCCTCACACTAACAGGTAACTATGACACTGACTGCGAAACTCTTAACAACATATACAACACAATCCAAATGTGGATGGCCATCAACGGCCTTTGCCTTAACTCTGAGAAAAATGAGCTCCTACTTGTAGGTTCCCCTGACACCCTCAAGAAACTTGATGCCCAGTTTAGTCACTTTACCATTGACTCAATCAGAATTCCAGTACTGGACACAGTAAAAACACTAGGGGTCTATCTTGACTCCAACTTGTCCATGACCAGACAAGTAAATGCAATCGCCTCCTCTGCGGCTTACCATGCAAAACTCCTCAACGCAATCAGGCCGTTTCTGTCCAAAGACACTTGCACCAACATAGCCAGAGCCATAACTGGTTCCCGGCTGGACTACTGTAATGTTCTCTTTCTAGGGACCGCTAACAAAAACCTAGAGAAGCTGCAAGTAATCCAGAACAGCGCCCTGCGTGCTGCACAAGGCATTGCCAAGAGAGAGCACATCACTGCTGCCAGAAAAGCATCCCACTGGCTCCCCATAAAGGAAAGGATTTTATTCAAAGCGTTAAGCATCACCCACAAATGCATCCACCTCTCAGCCCCAGCATACCTATCCCAGAGAATCCACCTTGCCACCTCCACAAGACCTACCAGGACACCCTATGCCAATATGCTCTCCGTACCCAGGGTAAAAAGAGCTAGAGCAGGTGGCGCCAGCTTCCCCTACCTTGCTGCTTTACATTGGAACACCCTGCCCACCTCTCTGCGAGCTGAACCCTCATTAATTGCCTTCCGCAAAGCCACAAAAACTACCTTGTTCACCTAACCAACCCCACATGTTTAAACCTTCATGACTAACATGTATGATGTACTTTGGTGTATGATGTATTATGGTGTATGATACTCCTTATCGCTTAACACAGGATCTTGCCTTACTGTAACCCATGGCACAACCTGTACCTGTACCTGTAACTAAGTTCCCCTAAAAGTAACAGCGCCACAATGCCCCTGGGCTGCCTGCACGCTATATACATGTAATAAATAAATAAATATCAATGGACTTTGTCAGTTTGTCACTGACTTACCTCCCAGCTCAGGTTATAATACCATCCTCATAGTAGTTGACCTCTTCTCCAAAATGGCCCATTTCATAGCTCTGAAAGGTATTCCCTCAGCTCTGACTCTGGCGCAGGTTTTTCTAGACCGAATCATCAATTTACACAGATTCCCCGTAATAGTTTCTGACAGAGGCAACCAATTTACGTCTCGTTTTTGGAAGAAATGTTGTGCCCTGGCAAGAGTAGAAATCTGTCTTTCTTCTAGTCACCATTCTCAAACGGACGGCCAAACCGAGCGCACAAACAAGACCATGGTACAATATTTGCGCTGTCTATTACATCAAACAAGCCAAAGCTGGACAGAAATACTATGGATGGCAGAGTATGCCTACAACAATTCAACACACTCATCAACCCAAGCAACACCTTTCTTTACTATATATGGTCGAAACCCCAGAACATCTGTCTACGACCTGCTAGAAAACATTGAGATGCCCGCGGTGAAGAATCTGCATGCCAGCATCATGAAAGCAGCCAGAGAGGCCAGCAAGAACCTACAGCAAGCCAAGGAAACACAGAAAAGAAACGCTAATCGCCATTGATGAAAAGCCCCACATTCTCAAGAGGGAGACTCGGTCTGGCTGGCAACTAGACACATTGCTTTAAAAGGTCCCAAAAAATGTCAGCCTAGATACATCGGCCCATATACGATCGAGACAGTGATTAATCCAGCAGCCATGAGACTGGCGTTACCTCAACATATGCGTATACATCCCGTATTTCATGTGTCACTATTAAAACAGCACACCCAGGAACCCGAACCTCCACACCTCCCGCACCCATACAAGTGGGTGAAGAAGCACCAGAATATAAGGTAAAGAACATAGATTCCAAACTAGTACGAAAGACCCTATATTACTTGATTGACTGCAAGGGGTACGGACGCCAGGAAAGATCATGGGAACCCAGCACACACGTGCATGCGCCCCCCGATTGTTGCGAAGATTCCATCGGAACTATCCGGATAAACCAAAACCCACACACACACCTTTGGGAGGGGTCTTGAGGGGGAAGACTGTCATGGGTACCAGGCATGTAGTCGGGACAAGATGGGTGGAGGGTTGGCAGGCCTGGCATAGGCAAACAAAAAACCCATAGCAGATACCTCCTTTTAAATTCCTTCCTGTTTGTAGTAACTTCCTGGTCCTGGTTACCACTTCCTGTTGCCAAACAGGAAGTGCATAACAGTTCATGAGCTCTCTAGTGTTCGGGTGTGGCTGGCAAATAAGCCACACCCAAGATTCTTCCAGTGCTTCGTGTTGCTTACTGTAAGCGGCATCAGCAACAACCTCGCTGTGCTCCAGATCAACCTGCTTCCACGTACCTGCTCCAGATCATCCTGCTTCTGCTTACCTGCTCCAGATCCTCCTGCTTCTGCTTACCTGCTCTGGATCATCCTGTTTCTGCTTACCTGCTCTGGATCAAGCCCCGTGCTTTCTCCACGCCGCAGCTTTCTCCGGTCACGAGGTGAACCTACACCGGCAACTGTAAGCACAAAAATAACTTTCACTAGCGCGCTCGCTCCAGTAACACTGTGCATACTCACCGAATCTTCCCGCTGTGCTGGAATCCAGGTTCATAGTCCGAGCGTCCAACGTCCTGCAAAAGAAAGGAGAGACATTACTTACTGTGCTCGCTCCAATAATGCTGTGTATACTTATTGAAGCCTCAGTGCATACTTACCGGACCACCTAGGCCCTCCAGTAGCATTGAACCCGGACTTGTGGCGCAAGCACTCCATAAACCACTCTTGCAAGGGAAAGGAGAGACATTACTAGGTGCGCTATAATGCTGCGCATACCTACGACTCTGAGTTCTACACGCAGCGCTACCCAGCCAAGATACCTTTGGCAAAATAAATACAATTCGAACAATACCAGGCTCTCAACATCCACCGCGCAATGTTCGCCTTGGGGAAAATACTTTCTTGCTAGTGAAGGAACTAGTACATTGAACACTCTGCCTCGCTGTGAAGACATATAACAGCATGTGGCATCAGAACTCGGCAAACGGACATTGGTATCACCCCTACGAGTGTAGGGCTGAGAAACTCCCATAGAATCGCGCCCCTGCGGATGCAGGATGGAGAGCACACCCCATTAAAAACCAAGGTAAGCCCTTAGGGGACATCATAGCACACAGTACAGAGAAGGGAAGGGGCTCAGGGGAATCAGGTGAATCCTGGTCTAAGTGTACATCTTATCTTTGACAGGTGTTCCTCCGGGTAAAACAAGGGAAGTGAGAACTCAGGGACAAAAGAGGCTCATCCATCGCTCCTGTAGAGACACAGGTAAGTGTGACAGCCAATGAGAGAGTGCTGCAAAGTGTGAAGTGGAAAGGGAAGAAGGGCCGCCCATGTGTTACGGGAACCGCAAACACGGCAGTAGTTCACGGATTGCACGTGCCACATCCGGGGCTTATCAGCATGCCTGGCATAGAAATGTGGGGATTAGCTAATCAGATGTTCAGGGTGATCTTAACCGGAAGGGAGGGTGATAGTCTTTTTCTTTGCTGTGTTGGTTGTGTAGTGAAGATGGCTGGAGTTATTGTATGGATAGTGGGAGATTCCTTTGTATGTAATCTGGAGAGGTATGCAAAGGCAAGAGGGGTTTCTGCAGATCTTGGTTTTCCAGGTCTGAAGGTTTATGGTGCAGTGTGCCTGGCTGCAATTTGAAGGCACTGCTTGCTCTTTGCAGAAACATGGCTAATTTTGGTAGTCCTGATGTTTTGGTGGTGCACTGTGGAGGAGAGCATTTGGGCTACATCAGTGCCCCAAGTTTAGTTCCTGTATTGAAGTTTTTGGTGGAAGAACTGATGCTGCTTTTCCCTAGTGCAAAGGTTTTTTTTTTCTGAAATACTGCCAAGAGCCAAATGGAACAACCCCAATGCGTTCAATCCCCAGCAAAATGTTGGAAGGTGCCTTATTAATAGAGGCATGGGTATAGTTGTGCGACATGCTGGGATGTCTGTTTTTTCCAATGACAACATTGACTCCCTTAGTGTGCACTATTTTACTGCAGATGGCATTTTGAATCTAAGGGATGCTTTGCAGAGGCTGATGTAAGGCAGGAAGGAGGAAAAGAAGAACCCCCCCCCAAAAAAAATAGAAAACAAAAGCTGTTTGTTCAGTAGCACCTAAAAAGAAGAAAAACAGGCTCTTTTCAGAGCCACCCCAATAGAGAAAATCTCCTACACTGGATTACATTTCTCTCCCCACCCCCTTGAATTGCCGGATATATCCGCAAACATCGCGGCAGATCGCACGTGCCACATCCGGAACTTTTGAGGATGGAAGTCATGGAAATGAGACTGTGGAGGCCAGGGGATTGGTCAATAAGGTTTCCTGGGTGTGGTGTGCAAGGAGAGACTGTGGTAGAAGGTCTGTTTGCTGAGAGGAGTGCAGATTGCTATGGCTATGGCAGTGTCTTTCAGGAAGCAGGTTGTGCGGATTTTGGGAGGCTCATGGATACATTATTTTCAGATGTATGCAGAGCACTGTGAAGTGGCTGCGCATCTTGGATTCCCTCATGTGGATGTGCATTGGTATGGAGTGCGTGGCATGAAGTGGCTGGATTTGCTTCCCCTTTGTGCCACTTTGGTGACGCAGCATCATCCAGCCATTATTATTGTTCATTGTGGAGGGAACAGTTTAGGCATGTTGCTGGAATCTCTCTGCAGTTTGCGATGAAGGAGGCACTTGGGAAAGTCATGGACATGTTTTCAAATTCTTGAGTATTTTTTTTTTACGCATTAGACAGAGGCAGATGTGGCTGCGCTCTTCATCATTTGGTCCGCAGATAGAGATGGCATCCATTTTACTGATGCTGGCAATCACCTTTTTTTGCGCAATATCCAAATAGTTTGCAGCTATTCTTGCAAGCATAGCACGCATGTGTGCAGTATGCGTTGGCAACTTCAAAACTTCCAAGAACAAAATCCAATGCTTTACATGCTGCCACCCCCTGCATTCTCCCGAAGTCCGTGGACTACCACGGACTGCGCGGGGGCCTGCACCTTTCATTGGCACTTCTATTTTTAAACTGTGAAAGATGGCTCTGAAAAGAGCTGTTTCATTTTTGTTTTTTGTGTTTTGTGATTTTTGGGGGGATTTTTTAAACATTACACACAAGGGAGGGGAGGCTAGGGAAAGGGCACCAACCACAGGGATAAGAAAAGGCAGATGGAGAGAGGAAGATGTTGGGTGTGCCTCATGGAGGTACTGGGCACTTTGCTTTGTGGTCCCGGACCGCAGTCTTGAAAACACTACAGAATTGCTCACCCCTGTAGAGTACTGCATCGCAGTACACACACAAAACAGTACCTTTTGAAAGATAAGGATCTGCTGCATTGTGTATGGCCTGCAAGGCTGTTCGAGGGTTCTGCTGCCTCACATGAGTGTCCCTTATGGTGACAGGAGCAGATGTCGAGGATGTTGTAGTGGAACCCAACCTACTACCCTGTTTGAAGGGAACAATCCTCTGAACTGCTGCTTTGTAGCTCAATCTCAGGTGTCGCTGCATGGAGGTAGTCCCATTATTGTACAGCCCAGGTTTGCCACAACTGAGTACCATGTGGCACTCCTTGCAGTGAACCTTGGCTGCACTAGGCTTGGGCTCCAACGGTGGTAAAGAGCTTCCACACCCAAGACTCACGTTGGCAGGTGGTAGAGGCAGCAGCAGAGGTAGACATGTATGCCATTATCCAAGTAAAAGTAGCCTGGAACCAGGAACAGGGCAATCTGCAAAACAGCAGGTACACAGCAATATGCTAAACAGCAACCTACAGCAGTAGTCCTGGAAATTTAGCAACAGAAATGCCCATTACAGCTAAGTGCTCTGAGAAACAATCCAGCAGTAGGAATGTAGCAGCAATCGGCAGTAGCAATGCCAATGACACCAAGTGCTCTGTAATGGAAATCCAAAAAACAGAATGAGGAGTAGCACTGGGGTGTGGCCTTTTATAGGGGTGCTGGAGAGCGCTTTGTGGACAGTCGTGTACTTTGTGGACAGTTGCACGCTTTGCACTCTATCGGACCCCAAGCTGGGCTCAAAAAGTTCCAAAAAGTCACTAGATCGTCAGGGGCACAGTAAAACACCTTGGATTGGCCCAAAAAGCACTTTTTTGTGTTCAGAGAATCAAGGCCTATGCTCAGCATGAGTGCAGTCACATGATGACATCGTGAACGTTTGCGAATGGGAAGGCTGTCCGTACAACACCAATTGCGCAGGATCCATTGTGCGCATGTGCATAGGTGTCCTACGGACAGGGTTGGGGTCCCCGAACTAATTAAAAGTGCGACACTCGTGTGGCGTACAGTTCCGAACAGGCGCAGTGTTCGTAGGACCCAGGGGATGCAATGCCTAGGTGTCCGCCGAAAATGGGTGGGGTCCCCGAACTACATCACCGCTTTGCAGACATGTCGGACAGGCCTGTTGTTCGTAGGACCCGGGGGAAGAGATGTGCATGTGCCCAAGTTTGTTTGTTTGTTTGTTTATTTTATTTGTATGGCACTCCAAACCCAGAGGTAGAAGGGCGCTTAAGAATTTGGTTACAGAGTTGAGAGGTATCTGTGTGTTGCATACTTCGTACAGGTTTATAATATATACATATATATACAGTGGTCAATAAACAGAACATATGCAGTACGTACAATATACAATTTTCAGAATAAATACAGTGTCTAAGCTAGTATCCGCACGGGTCTAGAGTTAGTGGTGTTATTCTTTGTTTAGCAGCCAGCTGATGACCTGCTTCCTAAAGATCTGGAAGGATTCGACAGTTTTGATGTTAAGCGGTAGGGAGTTCCAGAGTTGGGGGGCAAGCACTGTGAAGCTTACCCTTCAAGCTCTTTTTAGGTGGAACCTGGGCACTAGTAGGCAAAGAGTGTTGGAGGATCTGGTGAATCTGGAGGCAGGTTTCAGGGTGAGTTTATTAGCTAGATAAGGTGGTGCTAGGTGATTGAGGGCTTTGTACGTGAAGCAAATGATTTGTAGATCAATTTTTTGGCGTATGGATAGCCATTTGCAGGCTTTCCTAGTGGCAGAGATATGCTCTTGTCTGGGAATGTTGAGGGCTGCGCGCAAGGCGTTATTTTGTATTACCTGCAATTTGTTGAGTACAGATTGATTAGCGCCTAGGGACAGGCAGTTACAGTAATCCAGTTTGGATTGTATTAGGGCCCTGGCAAGGGTGAGGCAGCTGTTGGGTGATAGGAAGGGTCTGCTGGCCCTAATGAGCTTGCTGGTAAAGGCAGCGGCTGAGGCGGTCATATTGGTGTGTTTGCTAAGGTTGGTGTTGGCATCTAGATAGAAGCCAAGGGTTTTTACGCTTTTGGCTATGGGAATGGAATGACCATCGATGGTGATGTTATTATAGCAAGGGTCAAGTTTAGTTAGAGTGTTGGGGGAGCCGACGATTAGGAGCTCTGTCTTCTCATCATTCAGGCAGAGACCATGGGAGGCCATCCAAGCCTGAATGATGAAGAATATTTTGTTGATCCGGGCGGAGTCTTCTTGGTAACTACCAGAGATAGTGAGGAGTATCTGGGTGTCATCTGCGTAGTTTGTGTAGGTGACACCCAGATGGTCCAGTTGGTCAAATAGAGGCTTTGTAAATATGTTGTACAAAGTGGGGGATACACAGGAACCTTGTGGGACCCCGCATGTGATGGGGATGGGGTCTGCTGCAGCTGTAGTGGAAAAGACTCGTATGGTTCTGTTTGCCAGGAAGGATTGTATCCATGTGATGGCAGGGGAGGAGAAGTGGGCTGCGGTGGCAAGGTGATTACAGAGGACCTCATGGCTGACCAGGTCAAAGGCCGCTGAGAGGTCTCGGAGGAGTAGGATTGTGGCATTGCCTTTGTCTTTAATTTCATCAATCTGGCTTTTGAGATCAACAAGGGCGGTTTCAGTTCCGTGTTGAGGTCTGAAGCCAGATTGACGTATTCCTAGCAGTTGGTTGGATTCTAGGTATTCCTGAATTTGGATGTAGGCGACTCTGTCCAGGATTTTCAGTAGGAAGGGGACTGTGGTGATGGGCCTGTAGTTTGTGGGTGTGGCCGGGTCGAGGGATTGTTTTTCAGGAGAGGGAGAACCCATGATTGTTTTAAGTTGCTGGGGATGGAGCTATTGGTGAAGGATAGGTTGATGAGTTTGGTGATGAAGGGGGAGAGCTCTCTGGCTGCATCTTTTATGATCTGAGCCGGGCAGCTGTCTCCTTTACAGTTAGAGGGTTTCAGGGAGGTGATGATTTTTTGAACTTCCGGGATGGTGACTTTTTTGAATGAAAAGCCTGCGCTAGTGTTGTTAGGTGTGGGTAGGCTAAGGTTGGTGACATTATTGTTGAAGAGTTATTGCCGTTTGTTTTCGATTTTAGTTTGGAGTCCTAACATTTTATTGTTGAGGGCGTTCTGGATGTTGGTGCACCAGGATTTGTCTTTCAGGCAGGTTTCCGGGGGCGAAATAGGGTTTTCTAGTTCCTTCAGAATTTTGAATAATTCTTTAGTGGAGGATCCTGCCTGAGTGATCCTGGTGTTGTATGTATCTTTTTTGGTCCGGATTATCTCGCTTTTGTAAAGTGAGGATAAGTTAGTGAGGTTGGACTTGTTTTCCGCAGTGGGGTTAGTCTTCCAGGTGTGGTGAGCCTTGGCTTTCTCTTTCCTAAGTATTTTGAGCTCAGGGGTGTACCACGAGTTCAGATGAGCTTTGGGTTTAGCTTTGCGTATTTTCAAGGGGGCAACAGTGTCCATTGCTTTGGCCATGGAATCATTGAAGGTGTCAATCAGCAGGTTTAAGTCAGCGTTAGCTGGGAGAGCATTGAGGGTAGGTGAGACCAGTGGTAGTAGGGCTTCAGCAGTGATGTTGCGTTTATTCCTGGTGGGGCATGCTGGTGCCATGGGGTGCTTATTGGGCAGTACCTGATTGGTGTTAACCTCAAGGGGGATCATGTGGTGATCGGTCCATGCCAGAGGTTGGGGGTCTTTGCAGGTTGTGTTGCAATTGTGGGTTGCTACCCAATCAATCAAGGGTTCTGCCTTTTTGGTGGGTAGAGAGTACAATGAGTTGAGTGAGACCATGATCGGTTAGGACATTGGCTAGGGATGCAGCATGTGCATCGTTTGGGTCTTGGTAGCCAAGGTTGAAGTCTCCGAGGATCATGATTTGTGCTGTTGGTTTGGAAATTTCAGTGATGAGGGATGTGATGTCTTCTTCAAAGGTCCCAGGGGGACCTGGGGGTCTATATATGAGGTGGATGGTTATCGTGGCTGTGGGGGAGGTTTGTAGTTTGGTTGTGGTTGCATGTGCATCGTTTGGGTCTTGGTAGCCAAGGTTGAAGTCTCCGAGGATCATGATTTGTGCTGTTGGTTTGGAAATTTCAGTGATGAGGGATGTGATGTCTTCTTCGAAGGTCCCAGGGGGACCTGGGGGTCTATATATGAGGTGGATGGTTATCGTGGCTGTGGGGGAGGTTTGTAGTTTGGTTGTGAGTAACTCGCAGGATGTGAATGCGACTGTGTCGGTTGGTCTAAGGCCTAGGGCGGATTTGGAAATGATTGCTACGCCTCCACCTCTGGCGTTTGGTCTGTCCGCTCTGAAGATAGTGTATTTGTCTGGGATGGCTAGCGATAAATAGGGTCCGGACGCCTCATGAAGCCAAGTTTCTGTTAGGGCTAAGAAGTCAAGGTCATTGGTAAGGATGATGTCTGCAATTTCTGTGGGGTGGGCAACCAGGGATCTGATGTTGAGTAGGGCGCCTTTTAGTGGGGGAGGAGTGGGCTTGCTTGGTGCAATGTGCTTTGTATTAGTTTTGGTGTAAGGTCTGGAGTTAGGTTTAGAATTTGTGGTGGGGAGCCTGGAGCCTAATCTGTCATTGCGGGTTGTGATGTTGGGAATAAGGGAGAGGGGGGTTGGCCCGGGCGGCTTAAAGCGGGTGGGAGGTTTGGTGGTCATTTTGGTTTGGTTAGACTTAGCAATGGGACTGTGGTGGCTGTTGGTAGGTAGGCCATGGATGACGATGGATGTGAGAGGGTGGTGGTAAGTGGAGGGGAAAGGGGGTGTGGAGGGTAGGATCGGAGTGGGGCAGGGGATGGGGTGGTGTCTGGGGCACCCTAGTTTAGCCAGGCCGTCCTGGTGGGCTATGTAGCTATTGTTGCTACAAGGTACATTGTCCTGTATTAAGCAGAAAGGGAACATGGTTAGGGCGAGCCAGAAGATCATGGTCTGTGGATAGCGGTGGAGTCTAGTGGCGCTGGTGGGGAGCAGGCCAGACTAAAATAGATGGTGGCTGGTTAGAGTCGGGTAGAATCGGTCAGGTACAGCCTGTGCACTATAGTATCTAGATTGGATACAACTAGTTGTGAGGTTGGAGCATACAACAGGGGCACCTAGATGTGACAATTCCTGACATTGACTAAAATGCATACATCAGGGGGCTCCTAGGTGTGACAATTCCTGACATTGACTAAAATGCATACATCCGAGGGCACCTAGGTGTGACAATTCCTGACATTGACTAGAATGCATACATCAGAGGGTCTGTTAGCGACCATAGGGCACAACTCAGTTCTGGTTGTCTGTTAGCGACCATAGGGTACGACGCAATTCTAGTGGTCTGTTAGCGACCATAGGATACGACACAGTTCTAGTGGTCTGTGTGTATCTGCATTGCATCACAATATGGTTTGAGAGAGGTGTGCAGCCGTGAGCAGTGTGTGCGGAGGACTAGTTCTGAGTACAATTGTCATATAATGGTTGGGCAGCTGCAGTGACTAAAGCAGTGACCGTAAGGCACAACACAGTCTAAATGTGGTCTACTAGTGACCATAAGGCACAGCACAGTCTAAATGTGGTCTACTAGTGACCATAGGGCACAACACAGTCTGAGTGTGGTCTGCTAGTGACCATAAGGCACAGCACAGTCTAAATGTGGTCTGCTAGTGACCATAAGGCACAACACAGTCTGAGTGTGGTCTGCTAGTGACCAAAAGGCACAGCACAGTCTAAATGTGGTCTGCTAGTGACCATAAGGCACAACACAGTCTGAGTGTGGTCTGGTATTGACCATAAGGCACAACATAGTCTGAGTGTGGTCTGCTATTGACCATAAGGCGCATGTGTCCAGAAGACAGGACAGGGGTCCCCAAACTAATTAAAAGAACGCCACAACTTTGCAGACATGACGGAAAGGTGCATCCAGGTGTCCACAGGACAGCGGTAGGGTCCCTGAACTAATTAAAGGTATGTTGCAGCTTTGCAGTCATGCGGACAGGCAGGGAGTCCTACGGACACCTCCATTTTGAAAGGGGACTTTCTGGACAGGCACTGTGTCTGTAGGACAATTCCATTTTGATGAATTGCGGACATCCCATACAGTCGCTCGCTCCGTGGACTTTAAACAGGGCTTTTAAAAAAGAAAACAGACACACATACAGCAACAATATACACATTGGACTTTATTTCCACACATAAATGCATATAATTAGGAAGGGATTGGGTAGCAGAAATGGAAACATATACAGGTGAATTGGGGTATTCCACCTGTTGGGCATCAGGGGAGGAAGGGATTGATGTTTCATCCTAATGTCTTTGCTTACAGGGAATTTGTGGGGATGGTTGGTTGGGACAGGTGCAAGTGGTACAGGTGCAGGTGGGGCAGTGGCATCTAATATTGTCCATGATATGTCTCTGTACAAATTCTTTTAATCACCAAAACTGTTCATTAATTGGTCCATTTTTGTCTCCAGGCGCACTAGTTTATTTTGCACACTGTTACTTTGATTTTCTTGTGGAGGAGCCGCTGCTTCTGGTCCATTCCCAGCAATTTTTATTAATTCTCTTACTTTTCAAACTGAACTCTGTACCATTGGAGTTACTGTCTTCACTCATTTTATCATGAGGGAAATTTTCCTCAAGACACTCCAGGGCCATTTCTGTGTAAAAAAAGAGAAACAAGTTTTACTAATATTGTACACAAAACAACTGCACAGTTTTAGGAAAAAATATAGTGAACTTACCACTTTGTAGTACAGTTCTGCTGTCAGTACTTGCTCTTGTCCCTCTGCCAGTTGCTTCTCAGTTTGTATCTAATGCAGCATTGAGGTAATGTAATGTTGGAAGCACAGGTTATTTTACTGCTTGGTGCATTCAATTATGTTGCCCTGTCAATGCAATTGCATTGCTGCTTTTATAAGTTCAGAGTTTGTAGACCTATTACATTTTTCCTTACAATTCACTTATGCGATGGTGTTTAAAGATGTTCATTGTCTTTGCTGTATGCTACCGTAATGTGAAAGAACCCCCGCGCTATTGGGCAATGTGGATACTGCCCGAGGTCCGCGCACAGTCGCTTAGTCCACGGGCCCTGATGTTATCAGCATGGAACAAGGGGGTTCAGTATGTTCTATGATACATCTATACAAATTAAGGGTATCCTGGTAAAAACCTATCAAAGTCAGTGAAAACACTTTTTTAAAGGGACGTTATGGTTCAGTTGTGCTAATACAAACCTATCAAATTCAATGCAAAATCGTTGTTAAAGGGACGTTATGGTTCAGTTGTGCTAATACAAACCTATCAAATTCAATGCAAAAACGTTGTTAAATTCACGTTATAGTTACTCTTGTTATTTCTCCCAATTGTACTCATGATATTTCTCCCAATGACCTCTGATAGTTTTCTGCCAACATTATAATGACAATCCCTTGTAGAGGCTTGTTAATGAAAAGTAAATGCACATGTGATGTCACCAGTGATGTCATCAATTACATTTGTAATGTCATATTTGATGTCATGGGTGTTAGTCTTAGCAGTGCATGGTGGTGGTGCGAGTTATGGTTGCTTTACTTACCATAACTGGCAAATTTCTGGGGTTTTTCAGTTTTACTTGTAACCATAATATCCTTTATACACACTTTTTCCACTGGTTTGGATAGGTTTTTATTGGTGCAAAGTAACTATAACGTCCCTTTAACAAAGTTTTTTCACTGAATATATATTATATTTAAATTCTAAACTCTCATTAGTGTGACATGGTTGGCCTCACACCCCCACTCAAACAGTCTCATCCCCCCACAATTCTCAGAAGGGAACATGCAGGCAGTTTAAAGAAACTCAAATGTATTAAACAAATTCAAGTTAAATTCAAACAAAGGCGGTCTCCAGTCTTATGGCAGGGAAGTGACCACAATGTTATATAGACACATAAACAATCAAATTAACAACTACAGGTATCTTTTAAGTTAAACTCCCTGCGCTCAATTAATTTAGTTTTCGTTTTGTTTTAGATTATAATTATTACACTAGGACGGGGATGCAAAGGTGAATGTAGTCCTGACCTGATAGGACTGTGACAAATATCTCTCCACTTTTACTCACACCTCTCTTGCGCCACACACCATGATGTCTGACTTCATTTACAGTTAATCTTCAAAACAATTCAGTTAGGATTGCTCAAATAAATGGTGAATGTCCATTCCAACAACACAAAACAACACCAAAAGCACATTGGAGATGACATTCTCTTTTCTTGACTTCATTCCATCCACTTGTTCCGAATATGAGTATATTCAAATAAAGCCGACGCATGTTTCGCATAGCCTCCAAAGTGCAGTTCAGTGGAGGCTAAGGAGCTTCTTCATGGCTATTACAGAATAACTATATCTATGAAAGAAATGTGATATAACATGAAATGAATCACCCAAACAGTGAAAGACTAAGACATCGCAATCAAAAATAAAACTTGTAGTACTCTTCAACAACATACAATTATATGTTTGATGTATATGCTGATACATATACATTTTGTAGAAAATTGAAATTGAAAAGTATTTTACAAAATTAAATACACACATGGCATCATTGGAAGATCCGACAGAATATAACATGACAACAATTCTGAATGACCCAGATATTGATCGGGGTGTAAGTCGGGAAAATTGTTTACGGGTGAAATCAAAATGTATTCCACCGTTACCTCAGGGCAATGTTATTGACATATGTTTTTAAATGATGTCTGCTGTCATTCATCAGCCGGTCCGATAGCACAGCGAGTAGAGTGCTCGCTTTGACATCTGTGCGAAGACTGCTGACACAGGTTTGAATCCTGACAAGGCCAAACTCAGCCGTTCATCCTTCCGAGGTCGATAAATGAGCACCACACACCATGGCTAATAATAAGCAGCACTCAGATGCCTGAGGGTTCGTAGCACTATATAAAGTCAGCTGATAAGGGTGGTAACATTGTGGTATTAAACAAACAAGATTAAATAGAAATGGGGATAAATCATTTACAGGATTGTGGCAAATATTTTATGATCACAGCACGACCATGGAACTATCTGTAGAGTGAGGTCATTTCAAAAATTCAAATGTGGCAGGATGATGGTCTGATTAACAAAAAAATACTACACGCACATGCTCAGAAAATGCCCTGAAAAACCTTTAATTTACTTTCTACCAAAAATGCATAAGACATTTGAAAAGATACCAACAGGAAGACCCATTATTGATGGCATAGGGTACTCTCTAGAACCAATTTCTGAATTCATTGACAGCTTTTTGAATCTGATTGTGGTAACATTTAAATCATAGATATCTAATAGCTATTAGTTCAAGCGTATCACTGATGTTTAGGTACATATAAAAGAACAACATACGCTGATTGTGATATTAATTTGAGGTGACATTAGGATTTCATGTGTTTTTTATGTTTATTTAGACATGCTAACATTCACTGTTTGGTGTTGTAAGGTTTTATGAATGTGTTTAATATTTTTATATGATCATCTAGGTGTATTATCTCTTTATATTGATTTTTATTATATTGTTTATGTACAGATGGTGAATTCAGGGTCTGTTATTAACTTAAGACTCGTTTGATCCCCTCTGTTTCTTGGTGGAGCTTATATTGGACATACACTGATATACCTTCCTTTGGTTGTATTATCCATAGTGTTGCCCACTCAGTAGGAAGGCAATGGTTTCACAGTGGGATTACCGTTCTGAGACATAGGGCCTGATTCATGGAAGTGTTTTATAATGGCACAATCCCATAGGAAAACATTCCATGAATCAGGCCCTTAAAAACTTAAGTCATATACACGGGATCGCATGCACATCTTACAGAGATGATCAGATATACAATGGCAATCTTCAGTTTGGCTAGTAACTATTGATGTAGAAGCCTTATATACATCAATTGAACACAACCTTGAATTAGAAGCAATAGAACATTTTTACAATCACAAATCAGTGACCTTTTTTGAGGAAACAATGTGTTGTTACACTAGACCAATCTAGTACTCAAAAATTACATTTTTCAGTTTTAATGGGACCCTATATGAACAATTATCTGGACTAGCCATGTGCTCAAAATGTTCCCCTTCAATGGCCAATCTTTGCATGGGCCTTTTGGAAGAAACATACTTTTTTAAACACTTTATTATATTTGTATTTATTTCAAAGAATTTTTACAAAACAATTCCTAAAAACACTTATACAAATTACAGTTGAAAATCCAATTACAATGTTACGTATTATATATTTCATATTTCATATGTTGTGTTTCAGCACCAAATGCCATACTACTCGGTACAAAGAATTATAACACAGTTAAAAAACACAGTTAAAAAACACTGTTAAAATGCCTTATAAATCATGCAATATGAAAATAAGACCAGCTAGAACCCAATTCAAAAATAGTCAGCAATCATCAAGATAAATAACACTAAAATTGCAGTAATCAAACTGTAGTCATTCGGTACTGAAAATCAGCCAATTCAATTCTCTAATCGGAGTTAGTATGCACACTGTGAAATAAAATCAGAGTCAAGGTTAAACATGCAATACATGCAGATTAAATCAGTCCCGCAAGCATAGGGTCGGGTCAAGAGGAGAATTCTTTAGACCAAGTTCATTACTCAGACTGCCCTCCTGCCATTAGGTAGTGTTTTGCAATAACACACCACAGCCGATATGGACACTATCCAACTCAGTGTTTAGGCAAAAATTCCAAAAGTCGTGTTTTATCACATCGTAGTTCTGCTCAAATCTGCCCATTATGGTCATATATGTCGAGCCAAGCAATTTGCACTCAGTAAATAAGTGCCTTGCGGTTTCCAATACCCCTGGTACTTTACATATTGGACATGTTCTATGTAGTACTGGGACATTAAGCCTTGCACTAAGAAAAATGTGCAGAGGAAGTTGATTTGTACTTAGTCTCAGTAGGAAAAACTGCATTGCCGTGCTCGGTCACTGTCTCAGGTATCTTTGAGTTTGGAGATAAAGATGCGTGATATTGGATATATACTTGTAACTACGTAATGTAGACAAGTGAAGGTAGCTATTAGTCCAGTCCCAGTTCTTCAATTCACTTGTGAACAGGTGTTTTAATATTGGGAAACTGGTGCCATGTTTGAAGTCGGAGACCAACTGGTCCCCTCATACAGCCTAGAAAAACCAGTTTATCATATTCCAATCCACTTTGCTTGGGATTATTTCCAATTGTAAGCCCGAGCAGGGCACACAAGTTGACATTTTGGATGGGAGTTAATTATTATATGCAGCAACCCTTGTCTAGACATCAATTGGTTGTTCAAGGAGACAAGCCACAGTTCCATTACAAGATACTCTACAGGAGTTGATGGGCACCATTTTAATATACGGTCCCGAAATTGGCCTTCTATAAGATCCAGCCCTTTAAGGTCACCCATGGTAAAGGCTTCCAATCCATTAAGGACCATAGGACAGAAGCAATGGGTGTATATGAAAATTCACCCTTCCAGAGAATAGCCAGCCATTTTGTTAGCAAATTCTTCTACCAGGTGGGGCAGGCGGTGAGCCTTTATCGCCTTGGCCTCTTTTATGTGTTGCCACTCAGGTCAAGGTCCAAGCACGTGTATGACTCCACATATTCGATTGACCCTAAACTAGTAGCGAAGCTCGGGCACCTAACCTTTTAATTAAATCATTCTCATTGGTGTATATTATTAGGATATCAAACATGGCGCATGCACCACTATAGGTATGGTTGAACATTACTAAGTCATCTGCATAAAGCATGCAAGGTATCAAGCAATTACCAATTCTAGAGAAGCACCCAATCCTTGTAGGAAAGGACAGGGGTAAGTCAGCCATATATATGTTGTATAAAAGGGGTGCAAGGGTACAATACTGCTTTGTACCCCTGAGGATCTGAACTAACTTAGTCACATCTCCCAGACTGTCGAGGCACACTCTGACTTGGGTATTTTTAGTGTAGTACCTTGAGAACTTTAAAGAGCCACATAGGGCAACCACAATTTTGACACCGTCAAAAGCCAGCCGAAAGTCCACATAGAAAAAAAATAAAGTAGACCCCACGGGGCAGAGGCTCCTTGGAACAGCATGTCCATCATCCTCAAGTTGTGGACAGTGCTGCGCCCAGGCCAAAAACAGGTTTGCGTGAGGTGTAACAATTGGCTATTTTCCAAACAGCTCTGCAACGCCCTCTGCACTAATGTGGAGAAAATATTTCCTGAGACATCCAAAAGTGATAGCAGCCAGTAGTTATCCAGCATGGACCAATCTCCTTTTTTATAGACCGATACGAGCACAGCCTGCTGCCACGATAATTCCTCTATAGGGTTAAGTATATTAGCTCTAGTGTCCTCCCTAGCTCTGGATAGCACTACCCATATATACTTAGCATTACCACTTCGTAATACCATAATCATACTCTGCCAATGGGAGTTTTGTATCGAGCGTTTCCAAAGCTTAAGCCATCTCTTATATCCGTTCTTGGTCTGTTTCACTCGAGTAATTTCCGTCTGTGGACACTGGCTGCTTCGTACTACCCTTAATTTCCTACACATTGTTCTTTTAGCATCGCAGTTAGCACTATCATATTTATTCACAGTTTTAACACAGGTGGAAAAAGGGCCCCCAGTACAAGATCCAAATTTTACTGCTAGGTCCTGAAGCCATTTTTCAATTTTGTTACAACCAAGCATACCCAGGCCCTCGATAGTTTTACTCAAGAGGGCAGCAACAAAAGCACCCACTTTATGTATTTGTCTTGCGCTCCAGTGTATGCATTACCCCTGTGGTTTGGTAACAACCCTGTACAGCCCAGAGGATTACTAGTCGTAGATACAAGATTGATAGTGAGGACCAAAATATTATGGTTGCTATCTTCATTAGCAATCACCCTGAGATTCTTGGCCGCCATAAAACAGGGATTGTTGCCAAAATAGTAACCCAGAGTGGACTGACGATTGTTCCCAGACCATGTATAGTTTCCTGGGATGTCCCCCCTAGTTCTGCCATCAAGCATAACCAAATCCCAGTTTCTCAGGAAGGAAACCCACTACTTACCCTTTCTATTACTTTTCCCCTGCCGCATTCCACAGTGTTTAACCACGTTCCTATAGGCAGCACAATGCAAGTCATCTGAGCAATTGGTATTCAGGTCCCCTCCCAAAATGATCAGGTTCTCAGCAGAGTACCCATTGCTCACAGCTAAAACCTCCTCCAACCGATAGTATACCTCCTCCTTGTTTCCCAGGTTAGGGGGCATGTAGATGTGTATAAGCAACATCATCCAATTCTCCCTATTGTAATTTAACCAAAGCTCTACCGCCAGGACACTGCCGCCCACAGGCGCTGAGACCACACATCATATTGTGATCTAATTTTGTTTTGCCAATGTATGGTGCAGGTGAAAACCCTCCATGTACAGTGGACAATCGAGCCAAGTTTCATGTAACAGGAAGACGTCAAACTTAGCCAAAACATGCTTAGACCCTTCAGCAGCCATTAGGTGGCTAAACCCCATTGTGTTCCAGCTAGCGGTCCTTAGGGGTCAATTCCCATCAACATATGGTCCCCAGGGGTCGACCCTTTCCTGGGGCATCATCACCCAATGAACTGCTTCATCGTCTTGGGTGACCTGGGCCGAGGGTGCCTAGGGGAACAATGCAATGTTGTGACTATCCGTACGCCGTTTACCATCATAGCTAGCCTTCCCCACCAAGTGTAGTCCACCCTTATATGCAACAGGGCACCTGGTGCTTGGTTGCAATTCACAGCAAACAGTTAGTTTCAATCCTAGGGAGAACAAAACATCCACATTCGCACACAATAGAGAGACAATACAGAATGAGAAAAAGCATATCAAAGCCCAGTTCGTAGCACTCCCCCATTTAGGCAGTTCAAGTTGCACCATGTCTGCAGAAGTAATTGAAGATAACCATGGCGTTGTGACCCCTGGTATACTCTCCTGCCAGGAATCTTTGTACAATTTGAAATGCCTGGCATACTCTCCTGCCAGGACTTCCTTTGTGTTTCACAATTACTTAGGTATACCACAATAGTATATACAATTGTTTTGAAAGCTAGACGATTTGAACTCTTGGAGAAGGGAACCCTGAGATCTTTGTTTCTTAACTGTGTTGAATTCTTGGGGAAGGGAACCCTGAGACTATGGTGGGACAAAGACTGATATGCAAATGGGAATTCCTCCTTTGGGGAAGGTACAGTGAGTTAAAACATGTGACTGCAGGCTCTGAGTGGATATACTCACAGAACAGGTAATCTTGTTATGTTCTTTCTTGAGAGGGGCGCCCTGACCTCTTTTTGTATGTAAAAGGAATTTGGGGTTGGTCACCCTAAGTTATCTAGGGTTATCCAGACGTAGACCCCTTTTTCACTGTACTCGGAGAGGCACAGCTCCTCCTCACTGATGAGGCCCGACTAGGCCGAAAAACGTGTTTGGGGTTGCTGCTGCTTCTCCTGTTCAAAGGAGGATTACCTAGCATTTCGGTGCTGGATTGCTCAAGTGGGCGGGACAAATACTGATATGCAAATCGGTATTCCTTCCTTGTGAAAGGTACAGTGAGCTACAACGTGTGGCTGGGTAAAGTCCGACAGAACAGGTTATCATGCTGTGTTCTTTCTTGCAGAGGGGTGCCTTGACTTCTTTTTGACTGTGGGAACTGTGTTGAACTTGGGGAAGATGAGTAAAAGCCAGGAGCTTGAAGATATTTGGATCTCAGTTAGTTGTGAGGGCAAGTATAGGTTTTTGGTACAGACAGACTTTTGATTCAGACTTTCCGACACAGACTATCCTTAGTTTTCTTTAGGTAGGGAAATCCCACCTTAGCATAGGGCAAGTTAGGCCTTACTCCATCCTGACTTTTAAGTTAAATAAAACTTTTGAGTATACATTTGAACCTGTTGTCTGTGCCTTCGCAACATCTTGTGGAAAGAGTTCTCTTAATCAGGTGTCAGTGCTATCTGCTACGTTTCAAGTCACCAGGAGCCAGACAGAGCAATGTGTGTGGATTGATGGGGTCTCAGCTGAGTTAGTACCACCTGTCTACTGTAATATCACCAGTCAGGAGGTATATTTGCTACCGCGTCTAACCCAGATGAAATCTACATGTTCTCGCTAGCAGATCCCAGTATCGCTCTTCTCCTGAAGGGAGCGGTTGTGTCCAGACATGAGTGGAAGACTCTCATGCAGTAGGGTGGAAAGTAAAGTTGGAGACCAGCTATTACATTGACTGCTATTGCCACAGAGATTCCACTTAGCTGTATTTTATGCACTCCACGACCAGCATGGCTATCATGGCAGCAATAAAACCTTTGAATTGTAGGAGTAGTATTGCCAACACTGTGCCAGGTGTTACCAGAAAGACAGTGGCTCATTCTGCAGCCTATCTTCATCCTCTTCAGAATTCTGGGCCGATTGCCCAAGTCTGCATCAACTTTCTCATGTTGTAGATGAACAGGTATGCAGAACATCCTGATGGTGCCAGAACACTTCACTCGGTACGCGCAGGCATTTTCCAATGAAGATTAGCATGTCATCACTGTTGTCCACATATGTTGTGGGAGAACTACTTTATGAACTATGGTTGGCTGGCCAAGGTTCATTCTGACTAGGGACCGGATTTTGAATCAGCGCTCATTAAGCAGATGCTGAAGCTGGTTGGCATCAAGAATACCAGTGCAACTCCATTTCACCCTAAGGGAGATGAGTAGTGGGACAGGTTTGATCAAACCCTCTTGTCAATGTTTGGCACCCTGATGTCAGAGGAGTAGAACAGATGAAGTCAGCATATTGCCACCCTGACCCTTGCCTATAATTGTACAAAGAACAATTGCCACTGTGTTTATACCGTACTTCTTGATATTTGGAAGGGATACCCGGCTGCCTGTAGACCTTTGTTTTGGAGTGTCCGCATATAAAATAGGCAGCCAGAATTACGGCAACTATTTACAACAGTTCAAGTGTAAATTAGAGCAGGCACATCAGCTCGCCCTGGCTGCAGCAGAGAAGACAGCAGAAGGGAACTAATGCTGCTAAGATCCCAAGGTCCGGTTTCATGCACATCAACCTGGCGATCGTGTGCTGATCCGCTGCCTGGGAAGGAGAGTACACAACAAGCTATGTGTCAAGTGTGAGTCTCAGCCATTCATCATTGAGTATAAGCAAGGAGAGCCCCGAGTCTACCAACTGTTAGAGGAAGGGCAGCCAAGGAATATCAAGACCTTGTACCAGAACCACCTGCTCCCAGTTGGGGATGAGGTTGAGCTGACACAGGAAGTGACCAAAGAAGAAGCGGCCAAGGGGCCAGTAACAAGACAGCAGCGACTCCATGCTGAAAGTGCCAAAGAAGATCCTTCCAAGGCTCAATCCCCAGTAGCATCTTTTTCAAGCTACCAAGACTGTGAGACCTTTAGAAGGTCAACGGGAAGCCAGTGAATACACTGATGAAGAGGACTATCAGTTTGGCATGTACCCAGACCAATAGTTAGTTCAGCCACTAGTGTGCGTCTTTACACCCACAGATCCATATCCCACTCCTAGTGAACATGAACCTCATTCTGAGAGTGCTCCTGTTGAGTCTATTGCTGATCCTTCTCCAATCAGCCCTACAACACTAAACATGGTAGAGGAACCTTTACCCATTCCTGCACTGGAAGATAGGGACCCTGATTTGGCACGGTGCACAATGCTGGGTCAGGAGTAAATCCCAGATGAGTCCCTGTCATACCACCAGGGAGAGCAGACCTGTTATGAAATTGAATTGCGATTCACCCACTATGAGGTTCCCATTGCCTGTTCCTCTCAGTCTTCCTTTCCTACCTCTCTAGAGCAGGTTCCTAGGAGTTCAAGGGTACTATGGGAGGTGCCTGAGATTTGGTTTACTCAGTGGTGAGATGAATCCAATGGAGTCATCACGGATTCCCCGTTGGTGCCTCCTCCTATGTGGCCTGTGGACAGCAGCAGCAACCTGATCCTGACCCTGGGGGCGGTTGCATGAGGGGTATCACATGGGAGAGACCACTAGTGGGGAGATGTACTGACAAGAGTATGTCAGGCAAGTGAAGTGCAAAAGAAATCCTGGCAGGAGAGTATTCCAGGAAATGGCAAATATGTGAGAAGTCCTGTCAAGAGAGTACACCAGGCAAATTGCAAACCTATAAAGAATGTCAAAACTAGACTGTGTTTGTTGAACAAAGAATGAACTTCTGTTAAAGAAGGACTTATAAGGCCAAACAGCTTTATACCTAACAGGATTTTTGTGGGCCAAAAAAGACACAAAGAACTGTTAAACATAGGAGACATGGGGATGGGAAGCCCCCTCTGTAACCAAGGTCTTTCCATCTTGGAGTATAGAAACTAAAGAAAGCTCACCTTATATTACGGCTGGGCTAACATGAAGGAGAAAAACCAAATGCTAGATACAACAGTCATTACCCCACCCCCCGTAGCTCCCTTCCTAAATGATTATCCTCTCTGTAGTCGTGTCTTAAGTGGAACAAATATGCCTATAGACACTTGAATAGTATAACATGTACATGTAATCAGTTAAAAAGACATTTATTATTTGGATAAATACATACAAACATGAAAACACATTATTTCATTGCGTGTACCTAACAGGATTGATGTGGAAAAGAAAGACACAAAGAACTGTTAGACCTAAGGGACATTGTTATACCATTGAAGAATCCATGGAATGGGAAGCCCCCTCTGAAAACAAGGTCTTTCCTTCTTGGAGAACATTTAAATTAGAGCCATTCTATTTTTGTTTATGAACACTTTTTTCAGATAGCAGGTTAAAGATATTTCCCTTTTCACTTTGTTATTTTGTTTGTAGTGTGAGGGTCAAGATAGAATGTTCGGACACAAGAATGGCTTTTGATTTCTGACATCCTGACACAGACAGTTCCTTAGTGTTTGGTTTTAGGTAAGGAAACCCTTGTTAGTGCAGGGACACAGAGGTATTTTCCCAAACTATTTAAGTTAAATAAAAGTCTTTAACCAAAAACATGACAACTTTGTGTCGGCTTTCATTTCTGACCCCTCACAGTGGCAACCTGTGGCTTAGCAATCTAAATCATGGCAAGACACGCTCATGGAACATGCAAACACTTTCTTCACGGCCGAGGATAGTTCAAAGGGGGGATTCAAATAAATCAATAAAAGAAAATAATCCCTGGCGCGTGAAGCCGCATGGGGACCCTTTCACCGAAAACAAAAGGAAACAAAGTTAAAGAGTAAAGGACTTGCACACGTGGTTGCGCCAGGGATCCTTTACTCTAAATAAAGAAAGGAAATTCAGATACCAATGCGAGCAGAGAGTCATTAGGTCAACAGTTTCAAGCCGGGGAGCTCCTGAAAATATCACTGCCCTCCCTCCATCCTCCGCCAGGTGGTATCCTGTCACTGCTGGGCCATGGGCACCGCCGAACCGGCAGGGAACGCCCAGAGTTACAGCCCTCTGGGCTGTGTATAAATAATTGAAAGAGTCACCCCAGACTAGCGGCCCACCAGGACGCCATTCATGCATATTATTGCTGGGCGGCATTTAACATAAGCATTGAGATTGTGGGGCTCGACACACTGATGCTGCCTGTCTGCCTGCCGGAGTACCACCAGAAGAGAGCACCATAAGGAAGAGGAAGAACTGTACCAAGGACCTTGAGAGACACCGGGCCAGGTTGTCTCAGAAGTAAGGATGAATACAGCTTTTTTGCATGGATGGCTTTTTAAGGGAGTTTTCAAAGTTTAAGAGAACATTAGCTCTTTGAACTAGTTGTCAAAGGACTATTCTCATTTGTCTAGAAAGACAATTCAAATGTCTTGCTCATTTATTCCTCTACTGTTTGTTTGGAGTAGACCTTGAACATGTGACATGAAACAAAACTAACATAACTGATCAAAAATATGTATGCAGTTTGAATTCCAAAACTTGAAATAAAAAGAAAAGAACACAGAGATGCTTCTAGGTTAAACAAGCATTTGCAAAACAACAGCTTGGGCTTTAGTTTAGGTATGTGATATGCATTTGCTAGGCACTGGTACTATGGTACAAACTGGCCATACGATTGCAACAGCTGGAACACGGTGAGATTACCTTGTCATTTGTTTATAGCAGTGCTTGGCAAATGCCTATTTAATACCTATACATAGGTTCCCCTGGCTTTGTCAATGCTTGTTTTTAACAGGATTTCAATGCAAGGAACAGATAATAATGTAATGGCGAATAGCACAATTAGCCTCTTATTGGTGCAATTTAGCCATTAATTCTCAGCAGAATGCTTAGAAATAACTCTGGTAGTCAAAGGTGTCAAGTTTCAGATTCCATCGCCTAACAATGAATACTTTCCCTAAAGGTGTCTGCTTGAATGCCTGCACTGCCTGAAGAGGCCAAGAATGGTACAGGGGCACTTGCCTGCAGAATGTATCTTCTATCCTTAGGCGTCTAGTAGCCTGCCCTGCCTAAAAATGTGTCAAGGCAAGGATGGTGAGTTTGCTCCTCTTCACTTTAAGGATAACTCTCTTCATGGTTTGTTCCAAATCAGAATGTATCCTTTGTACTCAGGAGTTTAGCAGCTTGTCCTGCCTGCCAGCGACTATAGTAAAATGGTGAGCATGGACAGTGTGTCAGTGCTTCCTGTTGTGTGTTCTTACTGGAGGGTTTCTGACCAAACAAGTGTGGAAGACGGCCCGGCTGGAGGATATGTGCCAGTTGGAGTATTAGGTACTGATCTTCATTAGCTCATACCGTTTGGGTAACTGGAAATTGGGATTCTCCAATAACACCTCTGACCCACATAAATGATAACTTCTAGAGCAGGGTCTGCCTTTCTGTGGTGACTTGGTGTACTTCTCTGTTGTAGGAAGTGAAGAATAGACCTCCAGATTTGTTTTAATTATCTATCTTGATATTACATATTTAACCTATATTACTGTGTCCCTTTGCCTGGTGGAGGCTGGATATTTAGTGTGATTAGTGCTCCTATCTTTCTATCTTAATAAGGAATTTATTTGTATAGAGCATTGCATGGGTATTCCTTCATTATGGCCCCTACCGCGCTGCTTTTTGGAAGCTTCTGCTGTTTACCCACATGTATGAAGAATATAGACATACCTTCACCCAGACTACTATTGAAGATGCAAAGGAGGTACGCTCTTCACTTTCTGCTTGTTTTACCTTTATGACTGAGCCAAGTTGTGATACATGTTCGGGAATAGCTCTTTAAAAGCACTTGATTTTTTTTTTTTATTTGGCTTGATTAAACCCTTTACAAAATTACACATTCTCATAACATCATAAAATATATTAATACAATTCATAGTGTGTCATATAATAAAATAACTAATCTAAACATCGAATTGATTAAAATTACAGTATTTCATTTGTTTACATACAGTTTAGCAGGAAGTCAGCATACTCCCTTTAATCAAAACCTTTTTCCATGGTCACACTAGTCCAGTCTGGGCTGCTTTCTAATAGTTCCCGAATATACTGAATGGCTTTAATTGGTAGCTGATTATTATGTCCATTAAGTATTCTCGACCAGAACGGATATGACATCATTAGGTTATTCTCGTAGTGCAGTACCCTTTGGGAACACTATGATGCAATTAGGACTACAAGTGTAAGCACAATTTCACCTTTGGTACAAGCCTGTACTACACAGTAAAGTGATAGCGATGGCTGAGCAGCCAGACCTACCTCAAGAGTTTGAGTGAGCAGTAGAACAAGCTACACAAAGGACCAACAAATACAGTGATTCAAACACTTACTCAAGGTTTCTTGGTAAAAGAATATATATTTATTTACACAGTTTGTTTGAAAACATTATAATAGCAAGAGCAGCTCAATAGCACACCCTCATAAACCCCAAATACACAACTGCTAAGTAAATGAACATGTTTAGCTTCTCTGAAGTGGGAGTAAAATGACACTTCAGATACTTAATAAAGGAGTAAAAAGACAAGGTTATATAAATCAACAGCACAAATGTATTCATAGGCAGGGCAAAGGGTTTTAGTATACTACAACCAGCAATTCCTCTCATAGGCCTGGGCCAAAGCCAATGGTTCAGAATCTTTGTATGGGATTGCACAGTTCTGGTAGTAATGGTTAAGTCTTTCCCACGGAGGTTAGAAGAATCTGGCTAGGCAAAAAGTTTGACGAATGTTTAGGGAAGGACAAACATTTGAAGTTGAGCAAAGTTCCACAAACTTTAGCGATGGCAGAAATGATTTCCGGACCGCGTTTGCACAGTGCCGTGTTAGTGAAGAAGAGCTGTAGCTGAGGCAGTTGTTCCTGGCAGTTCAAGCAGACCTCGCTGTTCCTGGGCTTCAGTCGTGGGGACAAGAAGGAGGATGTCGGGAGGTTCCTGCACTGCCCAGGGAAGAGGCCAAAAGCATAGCAAGACGTCACTTTTACGGTGTGAGTGCCTTAAAGACCACAAACTGGTATTCTTCCCTCTGACTATCCGGTTTTCAACAGCACTCTGATGAAAATTCCACCAGATGAGGACGGTGTCCAGGTGGCTCTCGAGTTGGTTGTTCCCACCAAACTCAAGGGAAGAAGTTAACCTTGAAGGGCTTCTCTGTCGATTGGAGTTTAAGACAATTCTGACCTGCAGCAGGGCTTCACCAGTTGTCCAGGAGTTGCAGCAGTCCTCTTCCTTCCTCTCCTCTTCAGTTCTTTTGTTCCAATGGTCGATTCTGCTTTCCAAGTCCCAGAGACCTGCTTTTAAACAGTTTCCCCCATTCATTCCAGCCTAGATGTCACTCACACAGCAGGGTGGCTGTCCTTGCCGGACAGTCAGCCAGCCAATCACGCCACAGTGCATTCAGGTCTCCTAGGAGACTAAGCACAGGGAGTTTTGGGCACCTCCCTCACATCCTGTCCACCCAGACACTCAGGCGCCAGAGGATGGACTCAGCACTGAAGCCCGCCAAAGGCCAATGAACAAAGAAACAAAACCTATTTTGGCACACAGAGACAAACACAAGAAGGACCTTTCCTAAAATAAATGGCGAAAAAAGATGACCAGAGTTTGTTTTTACAGATAGGTCTGGGGTGCCATATTGGAAAACATGGCTGATTTTTAGCTACCCTTGTTAGCGGTCGGAAAAAATCACGGTAGTTGGTCTAAACCACTGCCACCAGCCATTTAAAGTAGGAAAGGGTAACATTTTACTGTTACATGAGTTTTTTGACTCAGGGGAAGCTAGGTAACCACTCCAGCACTCTATAGGAAGATAGTGTGTGCTGGGTTAGTAAATTTAAAAAGACTAATAAAGCCAATTTAACTTTACATGCTCTGGGAGACGGTAGTCAGTCCCAGAGAAGGTATTTAAACCTTGGGGAGTCAGAAAGACAACCCTGTGCCACTGCACTGAAGGTGCTGTGTGACACACAGAAAAAGATGATGCATATGGAGTTGTTTTAAAACTCCATAAGAACACAAAAGTAAAATACACACAAAAAACATTTGTGCGTACAAATGCACTTACTTTAGACTCCAGAATGCCCACCTCTACTAACACAGCAACGAACATAGGCACTACGAGCCAGCCTCCACATAACTGGACCCCTGTGACAACTACCTTCAGTTCCCTACCCTGCACCACATCTATTAGAAATGCCAGACTCCGCGCCAGACTACCTAAACTACATGAACCCCTGAGAAGAGCCCTCCCGACTACCAACCCTAAAACTAACATCAAGGTTAATCTGACACCCTGTCCTTCAAATCCATCTCTGCAAAGGTCCACTTTGAATACAAATATCTTACAGACCAATAATCACAAAAGTAAATCATGTGATAAGAACCCCGACAAATCTACATTAGCCAACACAGCAGCTGAGGCCCCCACCCTCAAAGGAGCGCTGCTCAATGTAAAATCGCTTGTTTGCATATGCCACTGACATTGCCGACATAATTACAGAAGGTAATCTAGACTTCCTGGCAATTACAGAAACCTTGTTCCATAATGCAGCAGGTCCCTTACTCATGCTAGCTATCCCTGATGGCTACACTGTAGCAAGTCAAGACGGCGACATCGCCCGAGGAGGCGGTATCACCATCATCTCTAGAACATGTCTTTGCCTAAGACTAGCGCCTATCATTTGTCACAATCATGCAAAGTTCTCTCAGCCAAATTCCAGATAAACAACTCACAAACACTCACCATTCACCTAATATACAGACCACCTGGTGCTCTTGGCACCTTCGAGGAGGACTTGCAGAACATACTTACTAGCAACCTCAAACCTTCCTCGCAAATACTCCTATTAGGGGACTTCAACCTAGGTTTTAATGACCAAATGGACAAAAACGCCACAGAGATCAACATAATAAATGCACTAGGTCTCTCCCAAAAAGTCAACAAACCTACCCACCAAAAAGGGAGAATACTGGACTGGATAGCGGATTACAACTGCACAGTGACCATCTCCTCCATCCTGCCGCTTCTATGGACAGACCACTCTCTGGTGTCCTTCCACCTATCCACCACAAGACCCACTCCATTAGCTCCTCCACCAGCGCATCCATGCCTAACTAGAAATAAAAAAAGTAATACAGTAGAGAGAATTATCTCTGCTATCCTGCCCACCTTTAATGCACACAGACAATCTTGACCCTAGCATTCTAGTTCAAGAATTTAATAACATTATGCTCACCTCCCTGGACAGAATCGCCCCCCTTAAACTCAGACCCAGCAAACCCATGGCCCACTTCAACAAATGGTTTACACCACAACAAGACCTTCGCACCCTAAAAAGAAAAAGTGAATCTAATTGGAGACGCTGCCCCTCCAGTGAGAACAAACCCAAAGTAACCTCACTTTCCTCACATTACAAGAAGGAAATTTGCCTAGCAAAACGCAACTCCTATGATGAGCGTATTACCAAGTCCAACTCTAGTATGAAAGAACTCTTCTCTATACTTAAAGAATTAGAGTCCCCAATAGCCCCACCGGACATCTGTACTAAAGATAAATCTTGGTGTACAGACATCCAACATGCGCTAGCTAATAAAATTGATATGCTCCAAAACAAAATTCAGCAAAAAAAGAGACGTTGAACCTTCAGCACTCTCCCAATACCCCTATGCCTAAGGCCTCACTACCTGTGAACGATAATACCTTCACCTTCTACAAATTGACCACCTTGGAGGTAGAAAAAATCATCCTGTCTTTGAAACCCACTAACTGTAAAGGTGATATCTGCCCAGCATAACTAATAAAAGATGCCGCTAGAGACTTATCCCCATTCATCAAAAATTGATTAATGCCTCCTTTGCCACAGGCACTATCCCAGCCAACCTTAAACAGTCCTGGGTGCTCCCCCTCCTCAAAAAACAGACTTTAGACCATCTCATCCCTACCAATTACCGGCCTATCACCACAGTCCCATTCTTACTCAAAATATTGGATTAAGCAGCTTACAACCAAATTCAAAAACACCTTGAACTACACAAACTTCTAGGTAACAGACAATCTGGCTTCTGCACCTTATACGGAAGGGAAACAGCCTTAATTGACTTAAAGTCCCAAATAGATGAGCTGAGAGACAAAGGGAAATCAGTACTTCTGCTCCTACTTGATCTCTCAGCTGCATTCGATTTGGTCAATCATAGGTGACTCTGTCGACACCTTGTCTCTGCTGCCCACTTCTCCCCAATGGATTGAATCCTTCCTGAGCGAGAGAACAATGAGAGTCTTCTCTCCCTAAGCAGCTGCAGACCCAACACCTATCCTGTGCGGTGTTCCCCAAGGTTCCTGTGTGTCACCAACTCTATACAATGGGCCTCATTACGACCCTGGCGCTAATGGGTTAACGGCGCTGCAGCCTTCTTACTACGAGGTCTAGACCAGCCGTTAAAGTAGGGACCCGCAAAGGGACCTTGGTGCTAAGTACAGTACCGCAATGTGCGGTACCATACTTAGCTCCTTCCCCAGTCCCATTGAGCCCTATGGGGCAAAAATGGGAATGGGGAAGGTACAATGTTCAATGGGGAATTACCGCCCTGCCAACCTTGGAATGGGGTGGTAATTCCCCATTGAACATTGGCGGACTCGTTACGATAACGGCACCAACCATGGTGCTAATGGCGCCATGGTTTAGCGTCAGTATCGTAATGAGGGCCAATATCTTCACCAAACCCCTGTTCGATGATCTTGACCATCTGGGCATTACCTATACTAACTACGCAGATGATACCCAGATTCTCTTCCCGCTTTCTGGGGATCATAGTAAGGACTCGAGGTTGGTGAACAAAATGTATCTCATCATTAAAGCATGGATGGCCACTCATGGCCTATGCTTAAATGATGATAAAACCGAGTTGTTAATTCTGGGCTCTCAGGCAAACATCAAAAAATTAGGTCAGGAATTTTCCTCATTCGATATTGACGGAAATTCCATCAAAGTCTCCAAGGAGGTAAAAACCCTTGGCTTCTATTTGGACTCCACACTATCCTTTGATAAACAGATCAAATCTCTGACCTCCTCCACAGCCTATACATGTAATCTACTCAGAGCCAGCAAGCCCTTCCTGTCGGACGACAGCTGCCTGATCCTAGCTAGAGCCTTAATCCTCTCTAGAATTGATTATTGTAACGCCCTTTACAGCGCTGCTAATAAAACTACTATCCTAAAGCTCCAAACACTACAAAATAATGCTTTAAGAGCAGCCCTAGGTATAAACAAAAGAACTCACATTTCCCCCTTTAGACGCCAACACAAATGGTTATCCACGGCCAACAAAATACAATTAAAGATATTAACCCTGACTCACAAAGCTCTTAATAACGCCGCTCCCAGCTACCTCACTGACAAACTTCAGAGAAGACTTTCTCACAGACCCACTAGAGCTGGCACCACTAACTGCCTGACCATCCCCAAATACAAGCTTACCACTATCGGTGGTAATAGCTTCCCTGTAAAGGCTGCGAAATACTGGAACTCTCTGCCACAAGACCTGAGAGCCGACCTACCTTACCTTCATTTCAGAAAAAATGTCATAAAACACATCATTGCTACTGACCCCTAGCCTCCCACGCATTAGAATATACCTATGTGGCATATGTAGAGTACTACCCTGCAACTTGTATATCTACACCCTACTCATGGCCTACTACTGCCTCTACATAGGCCACTGTATCTTTGTATATATTTGCACATTCTATATATTCTGCATTTTTGTAAATATTGTATCCAGTTGTATATATTACCTGTTCTATATTCTGTAAGTATGTAAGCTTTGCATCTTCATTATGCTGCGCCATTTTACCTACGGGTCTGGTGCGCATAATAAATAAACAAACAAACAAATAAGCAAACAAACATGGAAGAGTGGGAAAAAAGGCTTAAACTTTTCCCATGTAAAAAATCAAATACTAGAAATCCAGCAAAGTTGCTGGGGGTCTCAAAAGGTAAGGGAAATGAGCACATTTTGAGAATTCTCCCAAACAAGTACTTCTTCAGGGTCGTTGTCACATTTGGACAATCACTAAAATGAAACCTTGCTTCTCACAAGGCCTCGAAATTCATGGGGCTGTGACAGTGCCTCCAATGCTTCTCGATTAGAACACGATTCAGTGGAATGCATTCTTTTGTCAAATTGTCTAACCACTTTCTGATTCCAACTTTTTTTTTTTTTAATTTCTTTATTTGTTTTAGTTTTTTTACAAACAATTTTTAAAAGGATAAGCAATTCATAGATTTAAAATCTTGTGAATCCATAATTTAAGATTTACAATTTGCAACTTTACAATTAATTGTTGTGCAATACATAATAAATTTACAACATCAATTCATTAATACAATCATAATAAAATGTTAGCGAATTTTATTCTATTTCACACACATGTTCTATAAATGTCAGAACTCTTATTCTCAAGGACATTGATTCGCCATGTAGCATTTTATTCCATAAAAGGTCCCTCAGTAACCATACGTTATAGACAAAGGGCCTCATTACACGGATGGTGGTAAGGGTTTACCGGTACCGGTATTTTACCGGTACCGGTAAATCCTTACTGCCTTACTATGAGGTCCCTTTGCGGGTTGGGGAATTTAACACCTGCCTTTTGCAGGCGGTAAAAACCAACCCGCAAAGGGACCAGGGAGATAATTACGGTACTGTAATTAGTGCCTTCCCCATTCCCATAGAGCCCTATGGGGCAAAAATGGGAATGGGGAAGAGCAATGGTGGAAGGGGGAATTACCGCCCCGCCAACCTTGGAATAGGGCGATAATTCCCCTTTCCACCAAGGCGGTGCCAGTATTTTTCCGGCATGAACCATGGCGCTAATAGCACCATGGTTCACCGCCATCCGTGTAATGAGGCCCAAAATCTTTAAAGTACATTTCTCTTTTGATTGCTAACTCACGACATTCAGACATAAGATGGCGTAGAGTTTCCAGCTCACCCTTATCTTTGCAGAATCTACACGATCCGTCAACACCCATTTGTCTAGCCCTTATACCTTTTATTTCATTAGTCAACAACACGTTCACGAAATCTCATAAAACCAATTTTCATTTTTTTACTAGGAAATTTCTTTAAATATTGTTCCAATTCATTAACTCCTTTTCCTGCTGTTAGTATTTGCGTATAAAGCTTTGTGTTACTGATTATCAAGCACGTTTTTTTCCCAATCGTTCACTTTAAGTCTTTTCTTTACCATGTTAGGATTTTTACCCAGTAATTCCATAGTCACACCTACTTCTTGGAGTAGTACTTCACATTCAGATCTTAACTTTACTATAAATCCATCAGTATCATTCTCTGGGAGTATAGAGTACTTTCCTTAGAAAATTCACATTTATTCATAAGACACAGTTTCTTCCACTGAATCAAACTCACAAGTGATTGTATACCCAATTTGTATCTTATAACTTCTATAGGAATGCATTTAGGCAAGAAAATTAGTATTGATCTCCAAATTTTGCATTCAACAGCTTTATATTCTGTATCCATTGTTTTTGGGCAGAATTCGGTTCCATACATAATTGTGGGAAGTAGCTTGCTTATATAAAATTCTCTATATGGTTCCAGGGAGAATTTCCCATACTTATTATCGACTCTCTTCATTTGAATTAACATACAGTTGACTTTTGAATTGAGATAATTTATCAAAAAGGTCTTACTATAATTAGCTACCACAGAGTACCCCAAGAATAGAAAATGATCTTTAAGTATCAGTTTTTTGCTATCCCAATTCCACACAAACTTAGTCTTTCCATTTTTTGCCACTCCTTTTGTGAATTTGGTAACAACAGATTTCGCTGGATTGATTTTTAGTTCCATTCCCAACATATATTTGCTGAAAGTTGTTATTAATCTTTGTAGACCCACCGGCGAGGTATCTATAAGCAGAAAATCACCTGCATAGCTCATCCAGCTGATTTTCAATTTCCCTGTCTTTGGGGGAACCAATCCTGATGATTCCAAAGCTATTCCTACTCCTGCAAAATAAAGATTATACAGAGTGGGTCCAAGAATACATCCCTGCCTGATTCCATTCTCAATGGAGCATTCTCTAGACAGAAGGCCATCTCAGTCTAATCTGATCTGCATTTTAGAGTCATTATGCAATGATATAATAATACTTAATAGCCCCTTTGGCATTCCATAACTATCGAGCCTCTGCCACAGTAGATTTCTATTTACACAATCAAATGCTTTGCTTAGATCCATGGATGCAACATAGATTGGTGCATCCAAAGATTTCCAGGCAGATGTCTGGAGACACTTTATCAGGAGTCCTCCACAGTCCGTCCCCATATTTTTGCGGAATCCTATTATCCTAGGATCAAGGATGTTCATCTCTTCTATCCAATCATTAATTCTTTCCAGAATAATGGCGGCAAATATTTTTGAATCTGCATCCATTAAACTGAGAGTACGATAATTCTCTGGATCTTCCCTTGAACCCCTTTTAAAGATTGGAACCATATATGATAATTTCCAAGAATCAGGGATGGTCTGTGAATCTATTATATCTTGAAATTGGATATGAAGAATCTCGGCCCAAAGGTGTGAGGAATGCCGCAGAACGTTATTAGTTAGTTTGTTAGGTCCAGGGCTCTAGAGGAGTTAGATTTATTTATCTTCTCCTGAATAGTATCTATGGCGATGTCTAAGTCCCATTTATCTATTTTTTGCGTATACTCTAAAACATTTTCGGATGTATACATATGCTCAATATAGTTTATCCAAACATCTTCAGATATGGGATTTGTCATTTTTTTCCAATTCAGTTCTTCCTTATGGTTTATAAGGTCCCAAAAGGTCCCAAAAGGCCCTGGTGTTTTTCCTGTTTTAACCAGTTGGTATACCTCTGTTTTAACTTCCTGATTTTCTCAACACCATACATGCAAATATTAGGATTCTTAGTGATTTTCCTAATCTCCCTTCTAAGTTCATTTTTTTCATTCTAATTTCTACAGAGTATACATGCTTATGTTTTTTATTATGATTAATCTGTGATGTGAGGTTTGCCTCTAGCACTATTTTCAGATATTCAGGAAAGCCCTTTACAGAATATCTTTCAATCTTATCTTCTAACTTACAAGTATTAAATTCAGTTAGCATACACGTATTAAAATTATTCACCTTTTTTTCAGACCATCGCACACGATTCCCTCTATTGCTCACACTCAGATTCCTTAAATTTGTATCCCTCCTGAAGAGGTTATTCAGTGGCCGTTTTAGTTCTAACTTTAGCAACGAATGGTTACTCATTCTAGTTTCATTCACTTGAAAGTTTTTTTACTTTTCCAATGATATTAGCGGAAAGAAAAATAAAATCAATCTCGAAGCTTACACCCCTAGTAGCCCATGTGGGTTTTTAATTTTCCAATCATTGTAACCCCCACCCTAAAGCCCAGCTCATCCACATTCCACCTTCCACTTTCTTCCTTTTGCCCTTTTCCACGCTATGATGATCAAACTGAAAGCAATCCTGTAATTCCACATCATTCAGGTTGTAACTCGAATTAAAATCCCCAGCAAGAATAATGCTGGCAACGCCATATTTATTAAACCATTCATTAAGATATGTAGTTTAGCCAAAATTGTGATGAGATTGGAATCTGTGGTTCTATAAACATTCAATAGGATAAAGATTTCTTTCTTGTCCCCCACTATTCGAGCCCACACTGTTCCGAGAATCTCACCATAAATATCACACTCATCTTTATACTTTAGCATTCCAATTGCTTTTTTAACAAGAGTAGTTATGCCCCCTTTCGATCTTCCAAACAAACAATTTTTAGCCAGAATAGAAGCAGTTACAAAACCATCCCATAATAGCTTCTCTGTAAGCCAAGTTTCTTGTATAAAAAGAATATCTGACAATTTAAGGCCCGCACAAAAGACACTGTTACCTATTAACAGGATAATTCATAGAATTTCGCACAAAAGTGGCACACGCGGCTGGCGCACAGTGTGCGCGTGCGAATGTCTGCGACAAGCGGGCGCTAAAATCGATATCCGGGCACAGTGTATTCATGGATTTCAGCCTCCAAAACCAGCCGTGGCGCAGAGTGGTGCAGCGACCCTGCAGCTGCGCCAGTTATGCCCCCAAGAACGCCCACGCGCAAGGAAAAGCCATCAAAATTCACAATTCATCGCAAAGGGCTGCGCTAACCCTGGACCAGTATACAGGGCTGCCAAACAGCAAACGACGAGCAGGGAACGTGTATTACTGGGGTGCGCGGGAAGTTCCCCACGCAATTTCAGCAGGGTACGTGTATTTCTGGGGTGCAGGGAAGTTCAACACGCGATTACAGCAGGGTACGTGTATTACATGAGTGCGCAGGAAGTTCCACAACCAATTCCAGCAGGGTACGTGTATCTCTGGGGTGCGGGGAATTTTTACATGCGATTTCAGCAGGGTACCTGTATTACTGGGGTGCGCGGGAAGTTACACACGCAATTTCATCAGGGTACGTGTATTTCTGGGGTGTGAGGAAGTTTAACACGCGATTTCAGCAGGGTAGGTGACTTACTGGTGTGCGCGGGAAGTTACACATGCGATTTCAGCAGGGTATGTGCATTTCTGGGGTGCGGGGAAGTTTGACACAGGATTTCAGCAGGGCACGTGTATTACAGGGGTGAGCGGGAAGTTACACACGCGATTTCAGCAGGGTACGTGTATTTCTGGGGTGCGTGGAAGTTCAATACGCGATTACAGCAGGGTACGTGTATTACAGGGGTGCGCGGGAAGTCCCACATGCGATTCCAGCAGGGTATGTGTATTTCTGGGGTGCGGGGAAGTTTCACACGCGATTACAGCAGGGTATGTGTATTTCTGGGGTGCGTGGAAGTGTAACACGTGATTTCAGCAGGGTACCTGTATTACTGGGGTGCGCAGGAAGTTCCACACGTGCTTACAGCTGGGTATGTGTATTACTGGGGTGCAGGAAAGTTTCACACGCGATAGGCCCTGTGCGAGTGGGGTACATGTATTTTGGGGGTGCAGGGGAGTCCTACACGTGAATTGGCAGTGTGGGTCCTCCCAGGTGCTCCGTCTACACCCTCCACGGCCCCTGCAGGCAGACCACACCACAGGGGACTACCCTGCACCCCTGGTCATGTCCCGCAAGCAGCCCATCCACCATGGGCACACCACCCCAGCCAAGCCACATTCATGTCCCCTTGCACACCCACCCCCGAGCAGTGCAGGGCACCTGCCAGCAGCCCCCACTCATGTACCACTCATGTCCCCTTGTACCCCCAGCCCCCAGCAGTCAGGGGTACCTGACAGCAGGCCCCCACTCATGTCCTCTTACAGCACCACCCCCCAGCAGTGCAGGGCACCTGCCAGCAGGCCCCCACTCATGTCCCACTCATGTCCCCCTGCACCCCCACCCCCCAGAAGTGCAGGGCACCTGCCAGCAGGCCCCAACTCATGTTCCCCTGCACACCCACCCCCCAGCAGTGTGGGGCACCTGCCAACAGGCCCCCACTCATGTTCCCTTGCACCACCAGCACTGAGGGACACCTGCCAGCAGGCCCCCACTCATGTCCCCTTGCACCCCCACCCCCAGCACTGAGGGGCACCTGCCAGCAGGCCCCCACTCATGTCCCCTTGCACACCCACCCCCCAGCAGTGCGGGGCACCTGCCAGCAGGCCCCCACTCATGTCCCACTCATGTCCCCTTGCACCCCCACCCCCCAGCAGTGTTCCGCCCCTGCCAGCAGGCCCCCACTCATGTTCTCTTGCACACCCACCCCCCAGCAGTGTGGGACACCTGCCAACAGGCCCCCACTCATGTCCCCTTGCACACCCACCCCCCAGCAGTGCGGGGCACCTGCCAGCAGGCCCCCACTCATGTCCCACTCATGTCCCCCTGCACCCCCACCCCCCAGCAGTGCAGGGCACCTGCCAGCAGGCCCCCACTCATGTCCCCCTGCACCCCCACCCCCCAGCAATGCGGAGCACCTGCCAGAAGGCCCCCACTCATGTCCCACTCATGTCCCCCTGCACCCCCACCCCCAGCAGTGCGGGGCACCTGCCAGCAGGCCCCCACTCATGTCCCCCTGCACCCCCACCCCCCAGCAATGCGGAGCACCTGCCAGCAGGGCCCCACTCATGTCCCACTCATGTCCCCCTGCACCCCCACCCCCAGCAGTGCGGGGCACCTGCCAGTGGGCCCCCACTCATGTCCCCCTGCACCGCCATCCCCCAGCTGTGCAGGGCACCTGCCAACAGTCCCCCACTCATGTCCCCTTGCACACCCACCCCCCAGCACTGTGGGGCACCTGCCAGCAGGCCCCCACTCATGTCCCACCCATGTCCCCTTGCACCCCCAACCCCCAGCAGTGCAGGGCACCTGCTAGCAGGCCCCCCACTCATGTCCCCCAGCACCCCCACCCCCCACCAGTGCAGGTCACCTGCCAGCAGGCCCTGACACATGTCCCCCAGCCAACACGTCATCACAATCTAGATCCCTGGCCCTTATGGCCAGCCTCCACATGCCAAAGACCCACCCAAGTATTGCACCCACCCACATAGAAATGCCAATTACATGACACAACCCCAATGGCAAGTATGTAAATGAAGACATATCCCTCACACACACACAATGGGTGCAAGTGAATCTCAAAACCCATATCATGACATGCATGAAACCAATGAATGGAATTAAAATCAAACAAACGACAATGGAAATTAAAAAAGAAAAGCTGCATGTCTGTAAAATGATGAAAAACAACCAATCATAATCCAAAGGAAAGGTGTCCAAAGTCACAGTTCCAAAAATAAAATCCAAGGGAAAAACAAAAGTGAAAACCATTGCTCCATGGGGAAATCCAAACAAAAAATTACAATCCAACAGTCAACTTTATACAGATAAACAATCCAGGGTCCATGATCCCAACTGAAGAAATGAAACCTATCAAAAACTCCTACCTAATAAAAAAGCTATATACAAAAATGTGGTCCATTGTCCAAAAGGTCCAAAATAAAGAAAAAACCAAAGGAAACCTAATACTAACTAAATAACTATTTACAAGGGCAGCGGGCAAGTCCAACGGCTCACATGTTGATGTTCCGGGCCAGGGCATCATCGAACTCCTGCTCGATGTCCCGGAGGCGGTCCTCTTCCATGGCCCCGAGGGTTCGCAGGGACGATGACATCTGGAACTCCAGGTCCCTGCGAATGGCCTCGAGGCACTCGGCCCGCCTCATGGCCCTACACATGGAGTTCTCCGCCCTGACCATCGTGAGCCGTGCCTCTTCCGCCCGCTGCCACTCCGCATCTATCGCATGGCCCAACCGCTGCCACACGGAAGACACTTCCCGTCCAGGGTCCTCCTGCCCTCCAGCCGATGCCTGCCCCTCCGATGATGAAGGCCCCGAGCCATCATGGCTCCCACCTTGTTGCTGCTGCTGCTGTGCCGCTGCCTGTGCCCTGGCTCCTGCTGCCTGCACATCCTCCTCCAGCTGGGGTGCAGTTGTTGAGGTGCCCACCCCTGCTGGACGTCCGACTCCTGACTGTGGCAGGGATGTGTCCTCCACCAGCCTGGCCGCAGGGTCAGAGGCAGCTCCACAGGGCACCCAGGTGACACATGGGTGGGAAGATGGCATGGAGGACGACTGGTGCATAGGGTGTTCAGTTGAGGAGGGGGTCGGAACAAGGTCCACAAAACAGTGTAATCCGGCCATGGTGAGCTGTCCCAGTGGGTCAACGCGGTCATCGAGCCATGCAACAAGACGTGCAGTCTCCTCATGAAAAGACTGCAGGTCAGCTCGCATGGCACGTTGACGCAACGACACCACACCCAGGACAGGCTAAACCCAGTGCCGGATAGCCACATCCGCAGGGAGAGGAAGGCCAGTTGGTGTAAGCCAATCCCCTCCCTGAGAACGGGTCTGGACGTAGGTATCCCTGCTGGTGCAAGATGATGCAGTCACAGGATGGGGGACAGGATTACACACAGGCACCTCCGCGGCTGCCTGTGCTGCCTCCTTTCCCTGCCCCTGCACTGCACCACTAGCACCAGTGGAATCCCCACCTCCAGACCCTGTCTCTGTCCCTTGCACGGCCTCCTCCTCCACCAAACCCCCCACCAACCTGGATGACTCCGTGCCATCTTCCTCCTTTGGGCCCTGTGGGGTCTCAGCTGCCTCTTCGGCTGCCGAGGAGTCCAACTCCAACCTCTGCCTCTTGGACCTCCCCTCGGCAGCTGCGACCTGGGACGCGGCACCAGACTCCTCACTCCCCGACGAGATGACAACCTGGGAGGGGAGCCGGGCCTTGCGTCTCCGGCTGGCGGTGCGATCCCTGACGCTGTGCTCCACAGCACCTTCTCCGCCCTCTTCATCAGTTGACGCTGCAGACAGGGAGAGATAGGAGACAGGCATCAGGGCACTGTACAATGGACTCATACACACATGACAGTTGTACATGAGTGGCATTGTCAAACTTCAGACATGGCATCACAATCCCCAACACACATGTCATTGCAACTCACACACATGAGCTATTCCACAGCCAGATTGCTACAGCCAGCACCATCCATACACATACAAACAGCATGAGTAGCCAAAGGTGAGCCAAACATCACATGAAACACAGGGAGTGCACTAGACATGCACACACGCCACCACAATTACATGCAGGTGTACACCTCGGCCAACTGTCACAGTGATGGGATGGGCATCCATGTCACATCTGGCAATCAGACTTCTACATATCAGTCTCACATGCATCCATGTTGCATCACTGTTGCACCCATGTCAAATACACACATATGCACATGTACACGGTGCAGATACATGCAGCTGGAACCAACATCCATGTGTGACATCACAACCATGCCAACATACATACACAGTAATCAAAACATGTGTGCTCATACATCTGCATTTGGCCTGCATTCTTACCAACACATACACCATCCATGTGCCTCACACATGAAAGGACTTGCATGTGTCAGCCTCACAGCCCTGTACATACACATCCATACATGGCCCTACAAAACCACATGTACAACCTGCACACTACTGGCACACCACCACACGCACAGCTTCCAATCAGTATGCATGTACACTTACCGCTCGACTCCAGATGGGTCTGCCTCTCAAGGACCTGGACGTGGAGCGCTGGGCGTATGCGTTCCAGGACCCTCATCTGATGTTCCGACAGGTGGCCCCGGCGCCCCTTAGCATTCGCTGCCTTCAAGAGGCGCCGGGCCTTGTTGCGGGTCCTGGACCTGAAGTCCTCCCAGCGCTTCTTGACATGTTGGAAGTCGCGGACTGCCACCCCCTCCGCGTTGATGACAGTCACGATGTCCGTCCAGATCCGAGTCCGTCCTTCCTTGTCGGCGGCTGACCTTCTGAAGAGGGCATCATACTGTCCCAGGACTTGCTCCACCAGGACACCAACTTCGGTGGCAGTGAAGCTGGTGGCCCTCTGCCTCTCTGGCTGGGGGTTGCCAGTGGTGCCAGATGGTGTAGTGCCCGACATGGCAACCCCAGAGGCAGGTGTGGGTGGGCAACTGGGTCCTGGGGCTGGGCTGTGGAGCATTGGAATAGCAGTCGAGAGTCTTCGGTTCCAGCAGCGATGGTCACAGCAACAGCACCCCTGGCTGACGTGCAGGCAGCAAATGGCAGGGCACCTGGGAAGCAGGCAATCAGGCAGCAGCAGATGGCAGGTGGGAGCGTGTTCGGGGTTCGGGGGGGCAGTAATTCGGCCTTCTGGGCAGGAGCGTGGTCTTCCGTGTGTGAACGCGTGGCCTGCTTCATACGGAGTGATTTGGCATGTGAAAATCTAGCACGTCAGCGTGTAATTTGAGGAAAGGCCTTTAGCGCGTAAGCACGTCAGCACGCTTACCCAATTTCATTGGACCAAAGGCCCTTAGCGCGTAAGCGTGTCTGTGACGTGCACGCGCGGGCGTTTCCCTGAACCCGGGTGCATGTTACACGTCCAAGAACTGCACGTCCGAGTGTCAGCTCGTCTAATTGGAGGTTAGGGCCGGTTCAAAAGGCACGAGTAGGAAGTCATTTCCTTGTACGTGCTTTTCGTGGAGAGCGAGTGGGTGAATTCTGTACTTCTTGTCGGTTCACACGCAATTTACTTCACAGCGTTTCTAGTTCGTACTCCCTGTTACCTCTGACAGCTTTTTTCTGATTTTCTGTTGGGCCTATTTCCTCAAACAGCGTTCACTTCTTCTTTTGTCCTGTCTCCTCAGACAGTGTACAATTCTTCTTTTGGTGGGGGTACACACGTATTTTTCACGGCCATTTTCCAGGCAGACGGTGAGTCGCGCACGTATTTACCAACTGTGCTTGCCCCGTGTGTCTCGTACCCCTTCAGAGGTCATTGTAGGCTGCGTGTAACACGCGTACGTTCATTTTTGTGTTTCTGGGTGCCACAGCGTAGTGCGGGTTCATTTTTCCATGCACATGGTCTACGAGGGGTTGTGTGCACATTATTTTTCTGTTTTTGGGGTGCCTGTGCGTTGCGTGACCCGTCATCTTTCCCCAGGGGTCACATACAGCCTTGCTAGAGCACTAGGGTACGAATTCCATCTAGTGCTCTACCCCTTTGACACCCAATTGCCCAGGACAATAGTTTACTGCAACTCCCAAACGCACAACAACATCAGTGCCATGGTTGGGAGGCGACCAAGCGGTAAGGGTGGCAAAGGTGGCCGAGCCTCAAGAGGTGGCCGTGGTGGGCGCGGTAGGGGACGTGGCTGGGATTTGCAGGGTACCCATAGCCCCCCATGTGTGGAGGACCAGTCAGGGACACCCATGCCCCCCCCATAGTTTAGGGAAACGTGGCTGACACCATCTCTGCTCTGCCCTTGTTGGACCGGCCCATTGTGGCACCTGACCTGGCAGAGGGGGACTCCAAGGCTGACTTCCAGGTCGCCAAGTCTAAGCCACGTGTGGTGGTGCAAGTTGGTGTCACCAGGCCACGTGGATCAGGGGCAGCTATGTCATCTGCTGCCCCGAATAGGCAGGGTGGGGAGGCTGCAGGGGTAGCTGCAGCCACATCCACCCCAGCTCTGACTCTCCCAGCCAGGGCAGTGTTGGTCCCAGTCCATCCTGCTAACGTTCCCCCTGAGTACGTAACACTTCAGCCAATGCCTGCACCAAGTCCCATGCTCAGTGTGCATTCCCACACTCCAACTACCCACTCCACCGGTGCTCCTGCCCCTAGTGGCCAGAGCAGCGTAGGCCACTCAGGATCCCCACCACCTTCCAAAAAAAAGAGGAAGAGTGCTCGTCCACTACAGGCTGATACCCCAGACATGGCTACGCAGTCCGGCACGCAAAGGAAGCCTAGCTTCAATGATGCCGAACGTGATGCACTTGTGCAGTATGTGTCCGCACATGACAGCGAAATGTTGATCACTTCAGGGTGCAAGACCACACCTGCTCAACATCAGGCACACTGGCAGACCGTTGAGGACATCATAATTGCCCTTGGATTAGTGAGGCGCACAGCTGGTGAGTGCTACAAGCGCTGGCATGACCTTAAGCGCAGGGCAAAGAAAAATCTGGCCTCAAGTCATGACGCTACTCTGGTGACTGGAGGTGGGTCTCCACAAGAGGACATTGAACTCACTGTACATGAGTCTGTTGCTGGGACCTAAGTCGCAGAGGAACAAATCCAAGGTGTGGGAGATCTGCCAGATTATGAGGCATTGTCCGGTGAGTGCACATGCATTTGTGTGTGATCCGTGTGTATGTTGTGTGTGTGAGGGGTTCTGATTGAGTGCCAGGTGAGGGTGTGTGTGCCTGAGTAGTTTGGGTCACTCATGTGCTTCATCCAAAACATTCTGCGCCCCTGGATTTGGGTATTACAGTATCCCTTCTGCCCACTGTAGACTTTTTGTGCAACATCACGCCAGTTGCCCTTGAAGTGGCATCTTGCAACAACATTGTCCGTATTTCTCATTGTTCATTCAGGCTGATTGTTTCGATCCCCCCACTTTCACTACGCATTTTTCAGCCCTATTGTCAAACTATATGTGACATGCCTATGGTACATGCCATCTGTCTGTGTGATGGCATGTGTCATGTATGTGGATTGGACATGCCACTCACAGGCCAATGTGTGATGGCTCTGCTAGCCAGCATGCAGCTAATGTGTTGCTCTTCCATCTTGGTGTCATCAGTGTCTGACATTTTCCTCCCCTTCAAACTCAGTGACAGTGCATGCATGGGAGGTTTATAGTCATGTGGGACATGTGTCAATCAAGTACTGGTTCTGTAGCTTGTGAGGCCTAATTGTGTGCCATGGTGCTAATGCCTGTTTCCATTTTTTGTCTTTCATGTTTCTGCAGTGGATGACGCAATTGATGCTGTTGAGGGTGAGGAGATGGTGCAGACCCAGGAGGGATCTCAGGCACGACCGGGCACCAGTGTGGGACGGGGTGTGGTGGTGGGTGAGAACCCACTCTTGCTGCAGACCGTTCTCTTCAGGGGTGTCTCTGGGTGCACCTCCCCAGACCTCTTTTCGGGTGTTGATTCGGATGATGAGACCTATGTGGCTTCGCAGGTAGGTGTTTCTGGGAGGGATTCTGTTCTGTCCGACCCACCTGCACCAGGGGTACAGCCCACTATGGGGATGTCAGTGTTGGTAGGTCTGCCTTTGGTGGTTACGGATGCAGGGCCACACTCCGCAACATCTGATCCTGTTCCTGGGCCAGCAGATCAGAGGGGGAATGCAGTCCTGCAGCCTCAGGCAGTGGCGACACAGCAAGGCACAGTTCGCCTTATCCCAGACAGGTGTGGTGCCCGCCAACGCGGTGGCCGTACGCCACCAGGCAATATCGCATGGGAGAAATCCATATACGGTATGGCAAACCAACAGGCAGCAGCATCTGAGATGATGGCTCAAGCTATGGAGAGGGTGGCCACTTCCATTGTCCCCCCAGAAAGGCAGATGGAGCAACTACAGCAGGCAACAGATTCCATTTGCCAATCACTCAGGGAGGACATGTTGGCGTCCAACAGGGACAGATGGGCGGCCCTGGACACTCTGCGGGAAGCCATTTATTTAGAGTCCAGGGCCAGAGGGAAGCCCTGAGGTTAGAAGTCCGTCACCTCAGGCAGACTCTTATGGAGCTTGAGGCTTCCACTGTCACAAGGACAGAACAGCTGCTGGAGCGGGTCACATGTACGCTCTCAGCAGAGATGCAGGCAACTCGGGAGGAGGTCCGGGCATCACGTCAGGTGGTGCATGGGGATCTCCGCACCATATTCCTTCAGAACGAGACCTTCCACACCCGCATGCTTGCTGCCATGGAGGACCAGACTAGGGCTTTGCGTGGGCTGCCTCCCATAGCACCACCACCTCCTGTGGCGGCAGCAGCAGAGGGTGATGAGAGCGACCACAGCGATTCTGATTCTCTCACGATAGCGTTGCCGTGCAGGCCATGAGCCCATGGAGGTGTTTTTTTTCGCAACATCCACACAGGTGGCTGTTGGTGTGCACCTTGTCTTTGGACCTCCTGGGTGGCCTCCCCCACCCCCGCCTGGCCCCCACATGGCCATTTTTGATTTTTGGTTTTTGATTTTTGAGCTTTTGTTACAGTGTGTTGCCTTGTGTGGCTCCTGTGGGCATCCACTGTATTCTGGCTGGGCACATGCAGGCTTGTCCTGAATTTGGGTTAGATGCTTGGGTTCATGAGACACACACCCCTCCTGCTTCCCGTTTCCATGGGCTTGCAAAGGGTGTGCCCAAGTGACAGTGACTTACACAGTGACGTTGGACTCCCATGACATGTGTGGGCAGTCTGTAGTCAATACTGTGTATACATTCCTAGTGCATATTGTTGTGGTATTGTATACTGCATGGTGTATTGATGTGTGCTTGTGCATCCATTTCTCCCTCCTAATTTGCAGGTTCATTCCTCATGTCTTCACAAGGCCGTCTACTTTGGAGATTGAGTTCATGTTGTAAGCAGTGCACTTCCAGATTTGCGTGGCACCAACACTGTACAGTTGGAAGTGGTCGATGTGCTAGCATCACCAGGGTGTAAGACTACATATCCTTTAACTTAGTACTGTCATGTGATGCTATGTTGGGGCTGGCTAGCTGCATTGTATTGTGGTAAGTCTTTGGTCATGTGTGTTGTCTGTTCTACATTAATGGGAGCATATTGTGTGTGGCCATTTTCCATTCGGATTTAACAAGGGGGGTCCATTCGGGACACTGTACTTTGTGACACTTGTGTCATGTTTTGGGGATTCCTTTGTTTGCTCTCACAAAGCATGACATGCCATGGTATGTTGGGTGGCGGTGCTGGGGAGGTGTTGGGTGACATGGCACTGTTGTCATATAGTATCTTGCAAGGGGGTAATGATTTTAGCAGCATAGAAGTGTGTCTTTTGATGACACAGCATTGGTGGTGTTTGTGTAGGTAGAGATGCACACAATGAAACACTACCAGGTGAACAATCTCAGGCTGGTATGGTTGTGACAGTTGACTGTCACTTGACTCGTCATCATTGATAGTCAGCTGGTATGTGCCAGGGCTGTGTGCACTCCACAGGGGTGTGATTTTAGGTGAAGTAATTAGCCACCAGCTACGTACGGGCTGCCTCACACCGTGCCCTTTCCACTCCCATGCGCAACGGGCGTGCATGTGGTTGGGGATGTAGGGGCACCACCATGACCACGGGCAGGCCCCGGCATGTTGCAACATTGTGCAGGACACATGCTGCCACTATGATCCTGCACACTCGTGGGGGAGCGTATAACATAAGAACGGTCAAGGGAGCGAAAGCGTGACTTGAGCACTCCGAATGTGCGCTCCACTATGCCCCGGGTTGCAATATGGGCTGTGTTGTATCTGACCTCGGGTGGCGTGGTGGGGTTCCGAATTGGCGTCATCATGTGGGTGCTCAGAGGGTAGGCACTGTCCCCTGGGGAGGTGGTGATGGGTATCATTAGTGGGGTTGTGACATTACTCAGTATCTGACATGCATGCATGTGCTGTGGCATTTCTACTCACCAATCAGCCATGTATCGCCATGCCGACCAGTTTCTTGGTTGTTTTTACTTAATTCCTCCAATTCATCAATAGGGTGTATTATTAATTCTGTGTCTTGGATGGCCCCATCATTCTGTTTGTGTGTTTTATATGTTTTGTGTGTATCCTTACTATTTTCAGCTCCCTTTACGCTACTCGCCTCCCCTTTTGGAGCTGCTATGTTATAATCCAATATGGCTTTCTCCACATTTCCACCTCGGTTTTTCCATCAGTTTTATTCTCTCAGACATTTGCTCCAAACATACTGTTTGTTTAGAGATTTCTGTCTGAAGCCACTCTTTAAGTTCACATAGTCCTTTCCCTACTTGCGTTATTTAAATTCCCATCTTTAAAAATTACTTTCCAACTTATTGCAATGGAACTTGCCTTCAAGGATGATATATCTGTGTATGTGGGATGATTATTTACATTTGATGTTTCAATTTATTGAGAAAGTTAAGAGAACGTGGTCAGTGATTTCAGAATCTATGACTTCAGAAGCAGTACAACTATTCAAAAGAGACAACAAGGCACAGACATAGTTTATTTTTGATGAAGATCAAATGTTTTGCCAAGTGTGTCGAGCAGGAATGTCTGTGTCAACATTCCCATTCAGTCTGCTCAGATTCTAGAAGGATATCAAATGTTCCCTTTCGCTGCCTCTTTCCCTTTTTATGTTCGACTCTTCGCTGTGTCTCCCCTCTCCGCACAGTTCTTTCATGCATTTACAGTTTAGGTCACCCATAACCAAAACCAAGGGGGCAAGGCGGTTCTACGTTCCAGCCTGATAGAATGTTGCTTATACTTTTAACAAATGATTCCAGCCTGATCTTTCTATGGTTCCAAAACACGATGACCAATAGGCACCCATTGTGCTTCCTTCCCCCCATTTCAGTCCAGTTAAGGAAAACTGCTAATATATCTTTATGCAGAAGTTTCAATTGTTCAAAGGTAACATTCAAACATTTCCTTATTGCTATGATCAAGCCACTGAAGGAGCGCCCCCTGGCGCCCTTCGGTGTGGGGTTGTAAAAAACATCATAATCCTCCATGGCCGGACGTTCCCTTTAACATGTTTCCTGCAAGCATATAATGTCAAATTTAGTAAGATTAGTGGTCGATAATGGATCAATAAATAGCTGATTGTGGCCACGCACAATTCAGAAAAACATCTTAAGGGTTTGGCAAATCTTCTTTCAAACTGCTAAGGGATTTTGTCCCCTGGTCATAAATGCCCTTTTCATCCACACCCAGTCCTCGGTATCCTTTGTTTTACCTAGATTACTGACATTTTTAAATAGTACCGAAAGCTTTTCATTACATTCTGAGGGACAACGTATCTTTAGTCCACCCAATTCGTTTTCCCTCTTGCCAGTTGTTTTTTTCCTGTAAGTGTTTTTCTTGTAGATTCATAACCCAACCTGGCTATCACTGGGTCTAGTTCAAGTAAGGTGTCTTTTATTATAATAGATGCTAAATCTATTTTAACAACATCAGGTTTTTCATCAAGTAATGTTACCAGTTTGATGTCTTTACTTCTAATATTTCTTAGGGAAGGGATCTCCTGTAACCATCTTAGTTCGATTCAGCAACTTTGGGGGATTTGAATTAAAAAGGCTTTCCAGACCCATGGAATAACTTCTTTATGTAAAACTGCCATTATCACATGTTTTCAGTTGCTGCTGACATACACCAGTTCCTGTTTTATTGTTGTAGGTTAACTTCCCAGCAATCAGGCGAGGACAATACAACCCACTAGGAAAAAAGGCTAGATGCACCCCTTTTCCAGAAAGACAACAGCTTTTATTTTGTATAGAAAAGACAAGGGTGACAGGGTATTATGAAGCCACTGCATAGCGCTCTCCTGTCCTTTTTACAAAACTGTGGTTATAAACACCAAAACCGTCACATATGATGCACTCAATATACATTATTAATTCCCCACCCACATTGGCTGTTGCCTATGGATATGCTAATAATTACGTATAGCTCATTCTCCAATTGGTTTGCTGTCTTCTCACCCAACTTCTCCACATTTGGGTAACATCCTTGATTATCTTGAAATACTGCAATGTTATTGGTTACAATCAACTGGCATCACCCTACTTTTAATCCTGACCCCATGATGTACACATGGTTATCAACATGAACTCATCAATTGACTTTAAGGTCAGTCTGGCCGTTGCCAACAAAGCTAAGGGCCCATAAGAGTAATGTGCAGAATGCAACTTGGAAAATCATATTCAGGTTGTGCAGAGTCCACGATGCAAAAAGGTTTTGGTATTTACATAGGCAATATATTACTGAAGAGGATAGTAAAGCTGTCAATGTAATATCTATAGAAGGATGGACAGACTACATATCCTCACTTTATTTTGAGAAAAAACAAACCGATATCATGAATGGAGATCAGTTGGACTAATGATGAAATGATATTCCCCTTTCGAAGAGAGGATGTTCTAAAGATTATGAATAAATCAACTCTAGGGCTCCAGGGCCAAATCGACTTGCAAATATAGTGATAAAACATAACCCAGGAAAATAGGCCACTATTTTGCTAGAACTCTATTTATGGATATTTAAATGTGGTAAGATTCCTGAAAACTGGAGAAAAGCTATCTTTACCCGATTCATAAAAAAGGAGAAAGAACGTGCCCCAAGAATTAACGGCTGTTGGCTATGGCGGACTCCAGCTGCAAGATTTTCTTTTCATTATTATTGCAAATGGTAAACCAATGGGGGAAATTAAATAAACTTATATCTTCTCTTCAGACTGGGTTTAGAGCAGGGTTCAGTACCATTGATAACATGGTTACACTGAACTATATTATCGCAGATATTATAAAGAAAAAGTCAAAACTATTTACTTGTTTTGTTGATTTTTTCAGGGCATTTGATGTAAACAGGTAAAGGCTTTAGGAAAAATTTACAAAATGGAAAATATGTATGATAGTTCTGCACTTCTTAAAATGTTGTCTATTCACGGCTATTACATACATAGCTGAGGCTACAGAAAAGCTTTCCGTTGAAAAGCCAGTCCCTCCAACTCCCACATTTAACTTGGTGTCCTCTTACCACCCCATCTCTGACTGATGGCATTTCCATGTTCTTTGACGTGCAAATGGCTCGTTTCCTGCCTTTCATTTTCCGATAACCTCTGCTAAATCCATGGCCATCTCTCGCATCTACCAAAAACAAAGATGGCGGCTGTTTCATTTTTAACAAAACCTGGTTTTGGAAATTTACCAACGATATAGCTATCTATTTTGGAGAAGGGGGTATACCCTTCTCTGTCAAATATTTACAAGCTACTGCATGGAACAACTCCAAACCACAAAAAAGCCTCCAGGAAGCGCTTCATGCCCAAGTTGTTTCAGACATGGTCCAAATCCGTCCAGTGGTTTGGGCTGTGTGGTCCAGCAAAAATTGACCTTGTTTGTCTATGGAAAAATGAATGGGAAGTAGGCCGCAACTTTGATTTTTTATATTTGTTAAAGAATCTTTCCCAAACTTTGCAGTGCAGAGGGGCCTGCGGGTCACTTATTGACTTCAAAATGTTGGACAAATCCATTGCACAAATGAAATGTTATTAGCAATCTTTAGAGGCTCATATGGGCTCATAAGGGGAATTCTGACTCACCTTAACAATAGGGTGGCCTCCCTGTAATATATATATATATATATATATATATATATATATATATATATATATATATATATATATATATATATATATATATATATGTGTTACTAATCCACTTTGATTATATTTAGTTGACTGGATTGTGTTTTTTCGTAATATAGTGTTTTTTCATTATATATTATTTTTTCTTTTTTGGGATAAAAATGCTGTTCTCATTTCACTAATTAGTCCCTGACCTCTGTTCAAGTTTCACCCTTTCTCATTACCACTATGGTGGCTATATTACCATTATGGTTTATAATTGGGATTGGCTTTATTCTTATTTTTAAGCTGCTGTATCCACGATCTAGCAGGACATTTGGCACATTTTATTTACTTTTCCGTTGTAGTCTTTGAGGTTCAATAACATGGTGCTTTATGTCACCCTCTCCATCTTGGTTTTCACAGTTGTTTTTCCTGATTACAATACATTTTTTCGTGCGTCTTGTATAAGATCATTTCAAATTTGCTTTCTTTAGTTCAGGCACCAGTCAGGCTTACAAAAGTTTACATCTATGGGACTTACAATACCATCTGCCAATTTAATTGCCATACTGATGCTAATTGTGGTTGCTTAAGTGATTTTGCCTATTTGCACATTTTCATGCTGCTCTTGATTGGCTTGCACTTGCACTTTATGTCAATATTGATCAGAGTATGAAATTATCTTTGATTTATCTGCAAAAATCATTGTTGCCCTGTATTTTATTACCAGGATTGTATTTCTAATCACACTGTACATACTTTCGTATTCCCATTATTATACAAGATCGATGGTTCCTCCATGATTAATTGACAGGCACCCAGCCATTGGAACCATCAATGTTAGGAATGTGATGCAATGTTTGCTATCTTGCACATATTCATGCTGCCATTTTGCCTGTTTGCACAAAGCCATATTGTACATACTTATGCTGCTATCTTGCGTGTTTGCACAAAGTCATATTGTATATGGTATTATGTTGCCTTTCAGCCTGTTTTACAATTGACCGATTGATTCTCATAAGTTGCAATCTTATTTATGCAAGCACACTATGCACTCACTTAATTATTAAATATGTATTGTAATGTCTTGTTTTTAAACCAGTAACACATGTTGGAAATTGGGGTGCAAGGGATTTGGCTCATATGGCTATTCGTTTGGAATTTCTCTTTTGCCTATTGGGGGTACTTTTGCTCTTTACATTTAAAGTGGGTTTAATTGTCACATTGTTGGCTAAGCTCTGACTCTCCCTTCCAACATGGCCGCCATTGAATCAGTCCCTGGAAGCACCTCTATTCCAACTGACATAGATGATGGACTACATGCCTTTTTAACTGTCTTTGTCCTTTGTTGTGCTACCTGATCAAGCGCTCAGTTGAGCGTGAAACGCGTTGTAGGCGGGCCGTGTCCTAGGCGTCCTGCCCCTGTTTGTTTTGCTGTTTCCCCAGCCTTTTGCTCTGCACATTATGTGCAGTTTTTTTCATTATTAAAGTAACTTCCTATTCTACCGTGTGAGCTCTATATTTTGGTTCTCTTCCCTTCTGGGATTGTAGGATTTCACTGGGTCCACGGAGAGTGCGGTCCGTCCCCTCTCCTCTGTTTTCTTTAATATATATATATGTATTACACTCGCGGTGTCCTGAAAAGTTCGCAAATAAACAAAATGGGGGTGTCCTGAGGACACTGTCCGTATTGTGCTCTGTCAAGTTGAATGTGTTCTAAGAACACTCGCGGTGTCCTAAAATGTTCGCAAATAAACAAAATGGGGGTGTCCTGAGGACGCTGTCCGTATTGTTCTCTGTCAAGTTGAATGTGTTCTTAGAACACTCATGGTGTCCTGAAATGTTCGCAAATAAACAAAATGGGGGTGTTCTGAGGACACTGTCCGTATTGTTCGTTGTCAAGTTGAATGTGTTTTATGAACACTTGCGGTGTCCTGAAATGTTCGCAAATAAACAAGATGGTGGTGTTCTGAAGACGCTTCTAAGAACACTTGCGGTGTCCGGGGAATGTTCGTAGGGGGTGTCCTGAGGACGCTGTCCGTATTGTTCTCTGTCAAGTTGAATGTGTTCTAAGAACACTCGCTTTGTCCTGAAATGTTCGCAAATAAACAAAATCGGGGTGTTCTGAAGACGTTTCTCAGAACAATCCCGGTGTCCTGGAATGTTAGTAGGGGGTGTCCTGAAGGCATAGTCCGTATTGTTCGCTGGCAAGTTGAATGTGTTCTAAGAACACTCGCAGTGTCCTGAAATGTTCGCAAATAAACAAAATGGGGGTGTCCTGAGGACGCTGTCCGTATTGTTCTCTGTCAAGTTGAATGTGTTCTTAGAACACTCATGGTGTCCTGAAATGTTCACAAATAAACAAAATGGGGGTATTCTGAGGACACTGTCCGTATTGTTCGTTGTCAAGTTGAATGTGTTCTAAGAACACTCGCGGTGTCCTGAAATGTTCGCAAATAAACAAAATGGGGGTGTTCTGAAGACGTTTCTAAGAACACTCGCGGTGTCCTGGAATGTACATAGGGGGTGTCCTGAAGGCGTAGTCCGTATTGTTCGCTGGCAAGTTGAATGTGTTCTAAGAACACTCGCAGTGTCCTGAAATGTTCGCAAATAAACAAAATGGGGTTGTCCTGAGGACACTGTCCGTATTGTTCCTTGTCAAGTTGAAAGTGTTCTAAGAACTATCGCGTTGTTCTGAAATGTTCTAGGGGGTGTCCTGAAAACGCTGTCCATATTGTTCGCTGGCAAGTTGAAAGTGTTCTAAGAACACTCATAATGTCCGCGGACATTAAAAGTTTCCATAGACCATAGTTGAAATGTTTGACTCTATGGATGTGATATGCTGCGGTGGTTGTTGCCAGGGCATAGAGTCTTGGGTGCATGGCCATTTGGCCATGCACCCAAGACTCTATGCCTTGTCAACAACCACCGCAGCATATCACATTCGTATTTGCTTATAACTTTGGGTGAAAAACAAATGTATAAGGAACAAAGGTATTAGATACTATGGATGTGATATGCTGCTATGGTTCTCCTTATTATGTTATACTTACTGTTTGGTCTAGTAACGGGAGTCCATGTTTTTCTTGTTAATTTCTGTGATAAATGAAAATAGCATGTTAGTATTAGTATTTTGTAATGACTTATTACATTGTATAATCAATATACTTTTTTTTTTTGGACCCTCATATTTAGTAGATTACAAATCAGAGTACTGTACAATTTGCTCAGTTTCTGTATTTGTTGCTAAAATCATTGGGTCTGTGGGAGAAAAAAAAATCCATGTTGGATTAAAAAAAAACTTTTTCTGTTATGCTGCAGTTTATTTGTTTGTTTGTTTTCAGTGTTCACTTGTTGTTTCTGGCTAATGCTTTATTCTTTGGCTTGTTTTATTTTTTTGGAGCAGTAACATATTATTTATTTGTTTTGATATTATTACATTTTGGAGCAGTTAGATACCAATTGGCATATTCTAACTGTCTATTTTGTTGATATATTTTAGTGGTATTGATTTATCTATTTGGATATTGTTAAATTTTGGGACAGTTAGATACCAATTGGCGTATTCTAACTGTGTATTTTTTGGTCTAATTTAGTGGTATTCATTTATCTGATTAGTTGTTGTAGAATCTTTGAGCAGTTAGGTAGCTTTTGGAGTATTCTAACAGTTTATATTTTTTTAACACACGTTTACTTAGGGTTTAAATACATTTTAGTTATCAAATTTTGGTTTAAGAACATCAAATAAGCGTTTGTAAGATTTCCTAGTAATCTCTGCTTTAGAGTAATGGTACTATCATTACATTCAAACCATCCAAATTTCTTTTTTATATATGCCGTGTAGTGTTCTGAATTGGTTGTGGCTCCTGCGTGGTATATTATACCTATTGTTGTGAAGGTTTTCTTACCAAGTGATATTTGACATGTGTGAATCCAGTCAGCTTGCAGTTGCTTTTGGTACCATCTGCATTGTATCGTAGAAGCATTAGTATTATGTATTTACTATGTGTTTGTATTACTAACGTGGAGCAGGTAGAGCATAATCTACCATGGTTTGCATTTTGTACAAGTCGCTGAAATGGAATGGATTCACAATTTGGTATTGATATATATATGAAGCGTTCATTGGGGATTTCTTCTTGTGTCACATTGTTGCAGAGAGTGCATGTATGTTTCCACATGTATGAAATCTGAAAGATTTCATTTATAGGTATGTTTTATTTTCCAGTACTTGTACTAAGTGCATTAGAAATTATTGTAGATCTTCCTGTGAATTTATAGTGAATTTCACCATTCCAGCACAGTAGTCCAATTGTTGTCTTATTCCATAAACACTATACATGTTGTCAGGATTGTTTGCTGCATTTCTGTGAAGTACTAACATTTGCAAACACAATGGGTCTGTACTGTTTAAGTAAATATTGTCAACAATTTGTGGTAATTGAAATAGAATATTCATTACTACATTTGCGTAGCAACTTACACCAACTATATTTGAGAATTTAAATGGTCCAGGTAGTTCTGTATCTAACTGCTTTTTTTGGAGTTTGTCTTCCTTCTTTGAAGAAGTACTTGGTTTACTTTCCCTAATTGATTCTTTTCTGCTTGTGGTACCTGATGAAGTATTAGTTTCTTTTACTCTCTTTGGACGATTTGCAGTGACATCCTGTTGCATTTCTGTTTGATTTATTTTTCTTTTATAACGTTTTACTTTTTGTGGAACAGAATATGTGTTTAGGTGGGGGGTGTATAGTGAGCGAAGTCTATTGTATTCTAAAATGCAAGGAATATCAGCGTATATTTTACTTGCATCAAAGTTGATTAGAAATAGACCGTCAAGTGTACGTAAGCGTGATAGTGCTATATAGCTCATGCCTTCTTTAAAGACTGTGTTACCAATATCTATCATTGCTTTGTCTAGGGTAAGACCTTGTGATTTATGAATCGTGACTGCGTATGCAAGAGTTAGAGAAAATTGTTCTCTGCGTACATACATATCTTTGAAGAGAAGGAATCTAGCTGTTGAGCGTCCTATCCTTTTTACTTCTGAAAGTTTGTCAAAGAGTATATTGACAAACTGAATTTTGTTGTTGCGTGGGTATGTTTGAAAGCCAACAACTGTACCCAGTGCTCCATTAACTAGTCCTTGGTCCACGTCAAGGTTAGGTTTAAGCATTACTCTGCAATTTAAGGATAATTTTAATATCTTTTCTAAGCCTGCTGTGTTTGAGATTGATTTTTCTAAACTATTTTGTCTTGTTGTGGCTTGGTCACACATGGGTAGTGTCATACCATGTACATCTAGTTTGTCTGTGGCGCTAATTTCCATGATTGGTTGCATTTCTTTACTTAGCATGATTTCATTGAATTTGAAACAGCTTGCAAGAATTGGCATTAAGGCCATACAATTGACATTTTTGTGGGCTAATTGTTCCATAACATCTGTAGCACATGCATTATCGCCATAAAGTGCATTAATGTGCCGGGTTTTCAATATTGCTTCTGCTTCTTTAGAAAGTATACCAACTCTGATACTTTTTAAAATGTTGGCATAAGTGAGATCTGCAGATTGCTGCATGTTTTCTGTTAATTCTCTGTATTGGAAATGTTGCCAAAGGTTGACATTTCCAATGCTGCCAACAGTTTTACGGCAGAGTTTGTGTCCTAATGTTTTAAAAATAGGCTAACCTTTTACTGGTGTTAATTGAAGCAGATCTCCAAAAACAATAATGCGTTTTCCTGCAAAGAGCTCTTCATAGTTTGTTTTGAGTACTTCTTGTAATCTGAGGTGAATCAAAGCTAACATCAGGTTGGAGACCATGCTCACTTCATCTATTAGTAGCATTTTCATTTGTTTCAATACTCTGCGTAATTCCATTGCAGCTTCTGCAGAAAGTTTGTAATAGTCTAATTTGTTCTGGTGTTCTACTGGTAATAGTAGTAATCGGTGTAATGTAACACCACCTATGTTGTAGGCAGCTAAACCTGTGGGGCAGTGACAACAGCTGACAGTTTGTTGTTTGTCAATTGTTGAAGGAACTTACTAATGATTCTGATTAGGAATGTTTTGCCAGAACCAGCTTCACCACTGATGTACAGTAGTATAGGTTTATAATTATGGCAGGAACATTCTTTATTTTCATTTTTTACACCATGTGCAATTTGTTTTGTTACTTCTTTAAAAAAGCTATTTTGCTCATTGTTTAGTTTTGATTGTAGTATAGTTAAGTCTTCCTTATCTTCATACTGGCACATGGTGTTTTCTACTTCTATCATAGCTAATTCTGCCTCATTTATTATTAGTGGTTCTCCCAGTGGTTCTTGGCTTCCTGTTACAGAAGGTTGACTACTGTCAGGAGTGTCCTTATCTAGTTGGGCTTGGAGTTCTTCTTCGTGTTGCTGTTCATTGTGCAACATTGTTTTGTACTGTGTAAAGTTTACATCAGTTATAGTGCTTTCATTTGCTTTGAAAGCATCCTCATATGAGTCATAGTTATCTAGTAATTGTCCTTCTTTTCTCCATGGTTTGAAGAGTTGTAGCAGGGACATGTAATATACTTCTTTATGTTGAGGAGTATTTAATGACAATTTGATATGATTAATTAAATTTGGTTTAGTGAGTTTAACTAAGCTGCCTTCACAGTTTGTTACTCTATATTTACCTTTTATTTCATCAGGTTTCATATTATTTTTGTATGTGTAGTTTTGGGCTATGTGGTATAGACACATGGTTTCCAAAGTATTACTTCTGTTTGGGTAGTATGTGTCCAATTCATTGTTTTTTTAAAATGTATTGGCTGTTGGGATCATGTTTGGCTATTGTTTCTATATCTTCATATGATTTTAGAACTCTTTTTCTAGATTTAGCTGGACCAAGACTTAGCCATACTATATTTTCAGATTTACCATACAATGCAGTACCAGTTAAACGATCAGCTGCTTCATATGATCCACATTGTCTATGGGTGAGCATTTCTATGCCCAAGCTGTATAATTTCTGAGATACTGTTTTATCTGATGACAGGTCATTCCAGAGGTCTTGGAGCTCTGTCTTTTCTGCTTTAGTTAAGTATGCTGTAACATATCGTGCAACTGCAGTAGAATTGTCTGCAATTTACTGCACATCTATGTTTGCATTCTATAAGTGGGCAATGATTGCATTATAATCATTGATATATTTTTCTTCTTCTTTTCTTTTTATGTAATATGTATTTTTAGGTGACTTACCTTTACCACTATGTCTAACTGAAGACAGGAGGTTGTTCATTTGACCTGCATTTGTAACTGGTCTAGGGAAACCAAATCAGCATTTGGTGTAGTATTTCCCTTTTGTATTTGCGACGACAATATTTTCCACATTTGTGTCTTTGAAATTGTAAAATTTGTGCATGAAGATCACTATTTGTGGCTTCTGATGGAATTTCACAAGTGACATATTTTTCAATAAACTGTAAAACAGTGGCATCACTGTCTTGACCAAATTTAGGAGCATCTTTAATCCATAAAAGCATGTGGATATGTGGTGCTCCTCTGGCTTGGTATTCTCTTCTCCAAAAGAAGTGTTGCACTTCTCCAAGCGGAGGAGCAGTATTATTACAAATAAAATGTAGCATAGCAATGAAGCGATGGTGAAAATATCTTGAAACATTAACAGGATCCAAAGAACAAAGTTCTCCAGGTGTTAGTATATCTATGTTTGTTTTGTTTTTATTTGATATGCGTAGGAAATCATGGAAATCTTCCCATCCATATTCTGCACAACTTAATGTAACAAACCAAGTGGGTCGGCCAAGGTTTCTGATCATACAACATACATCTCCATGACGTCGAAACCAGTACTCTTTAGTACCACGCATATTTGCTAATAGATTTGTAATATTTGATTGTAAAACCTCATCCTTTTGTTGCACTTTTTCTAATAATTGTCATATTTTGAAAGTGTGATCCTGATTTTAATATGTGTGCAACTCCGTAACATAAAGTTGCTAGTTCACTTTCAAAGAGTAGGTGGAATATGTATTCCACATTTTGTCTAAATCTGGGATCTTCAGAATACATCTGTAATGAGCGGTATTCTGAAGCTGATATTTGAATAGGTCTATCATCATACCTTCCTCTTTTGCCAGTAGGAAAGAGTAGAGGAAAAGCATGTGTTTCTATACTTATTTCCCATATGCTGATTGGCGATCCTTTTGTTTGACGCATTTAGTAAGTTTCCAGTACATCTTCTACGGTGTCATTACAGTGCAAAGGATGAATTGTATAATGGTCTAAAGTTTTTGATATTGTAGCAGGATCTATTAGCTCAAATTGACCAGCTTCTTGTGTTTCTTGAATTATTTCAGTTGTATCTTTCAAGTTTTCTTCAATATTAATTTCTGGGACAACCCAGTCAGCACTCAGAAGCCCAGATGTCTAATTGCTCAGAATTAGGAGCAGGGTTACAAAACTCTGTACCTATACCCAGGCAGGCAACTGAGGCTGCCGTACCGACCCCTTCTTTCCCCCAACACATTCCTACCAAAATTCCTTATGTGGAGAATAGGGGGCCCTCGAGTCTTGAAAAGCTGGACATTAAACTGGACATCAAAAACGTTACCATAGCGCCCATTGAGGGCGAAAAAATGGGCATTCAATTAAATAGATCTGCACTCTTTGCTCTTCTTTCAAAAATCCCATCGCTGAGGATACTAAATAATAGCAACGTCAGCTTTGTGGAACCCTCGCTCCAAAAGGGAGTAAAATTAACCACAATTCACTGCTGCTTACCAGAGACAGCTGGCATGATAAGGGCAAACTGGTCGTCCCTAGAATATCTGGGATACAAATTAGACGTACCCATACCTACTGTCTCGATGGAGGAAAAGTGTCTGAAATGCTCTTGTGTTTGTGCCCCTGGCGCAGCTGGATTAACAACACCAAAGGCTGCTCAAAGACTCAGCGATGAACAAGGGTGGGAATGGCTGCAAGGAATGCTTGACCAGAAGAAAAGGGAATGAACTTTTACCATCACCAGTTGGAACACGAGGGGATATAGCCATTGGATAAATGAGGGAACCTCTTGTAATATCCTTTTAGCTGCGGATATATTCCTATTGCAAGAAACTTGGGTAACTTTTGATGTGGCGTTTGATGGCTATACTATATTTCAATGTATGGCAGTAAGGGGAGACAGGGATAGACCGAAAGGGGGTCTCCTAATTGGTGAAAAGTCCTCATACAACCCGAAATTGATTTACCAGGACAGCCCAGGAGGCAATGCCTTGGCGATTGAAATAAACCCACCGGCTAGTTGGCCAGGTTGTAATGAGGTCCTGATAATTAATATCTATGACCCGCCGGGTGAGCAGAATACAGAATCCATAGGAGATAAATTGGACACCATATTATCTGCTTGGTACACTGGGGATAAGAAGCCAGCAGTGATACTTTGTGGAGATCTGAACGCAAAATGCATTGACTTGGAAGATGTGGGAACTACCGTTATGTCCAGAATATATGTGATATGCCCCTATCGAAGAGTAACAACAAAGGAATCCTCTGGTTGGACATTATGAGAGAATGGAACTTGTCCATTTTAAATGGTCGTACTAGGGGAGATATACCTGGGAAAGATACCTGGTCTGTGGGGGAAAAGAGCTCTGTTCTGGACTATGTGGCCGTATCGGAGTGTATCCTCTCATATGTCATGCACTTAGACATCATGCTGAACGACTTTAGTGATCATGGATCCCTCACTTTAGCTGTAGAGGATGGAGGGGACAGTATAAAGGTGGATTCCTGTAAAGATTTGGCTTCTAACCTTGCGGGTAACAAGATTAGATGGACACATAGATATATTGAAAAAATGACCTCTATCTCCTTCCCTAGTGTTAAGACCATTAAGCAATTAATGTGGGGTAAGAGTCCTGAGGAAATTGAAATTTGGATTACCCACTTAACACACTCACTCTTTAAAGCTAACCCTACCCCGATGATAAGTTGTAAGAGTGGGGGCAACACTCGAACATTTGACGCAAATATCAGAGACCAGAAACGCCTTATGCGAAGAGCTTTAAGATTCTTAAGAACACACAAAACTTCTATCTCTGAGGTGGACATATTTACTTTGGAGACCTTAAAGATAAAACGTAATTATCACAACTGGCTAAAAGATACCGCCAGACTCAAAAAAGAAGTAAATGGCAAAAATTTGCTGAAGCTCTTTGCAGCAAAAATAGCCGCAAGATCTGGCAAATATTGGCAAAGGCGGGGGGAGAACAGAAGTTGAAGGTTCTAAACCCCATCCAGGGAGAAAAATGGGTAGATTAGATGGCACAGGCCATCTAACAGCGTGCGCCAGGTCACAGCGAAAATCACACAGGCCACAGCGAAATTTGCACATAGCGCGGCGCACGCAACAAAAGTAGGCGGAACACGGGCGTAACACTCGGAATGGGGAACAACTTGCCAAAACGTGGGCGTCACGGGGGAAGTACAGGGCACAAGTGCGCGGAACGCCCACACGCTCGCCTACAACACGTATTCATGGAATAGAATAGGGGAAAAAAGCGCACGCTCAAACCAGCGCACAGGCACAAACACGACCGCCACAAGAAAGGAGGCGGTAGCGTCTCTGCGGCTGTAAGAAATGTGCGCCAAAAGGTGCGCCAACAAATAGCACCTATATACTGCCATGATGAATGTCCCATACTGTGGCCCTCCAGGAAAAATGACGTGCAAAGGGGTACCCACAAACACGGACACCCGCTGACAAAAAATACGTGTGCATGTATACCGGGGTGCGCGGGAAGTGTCACACGCGATTTGCAGGGTACGTGCATCTCAGGGGTTCGCGTGAAGTTATTCACGCGATCGGGCCTGGGGGAGCGGGCTACGTGTATTTCAAGGGTTCGCGTGAAGTTTCACACGCGATCGGGCCTGGGGGAGCGGGCTACGTGTATTACAGGGGTTCGCGCGAAGTTCCTCACGCGATCGGGCCTGGGGGAGCGTGCTACGTGTATTTCAGGGGTGCGCAGGAAGTTCCACACGCGAATAGCCTGGGCGCGTGAATTTGAGGGGTGCGCGGGAAGTTCCACACGCGAATAGCCTGGGCGCGTGAATTTGAGGGGTGCGCGGGAACTTCCACACGCGAATAGCCTGGGCGCGTGTATTTCAGGGGTGCGCGGGGAGTTCCACACGCGAATAGGCTGGGTACGTGTATTTCAGGGGTGCGCGGGAAGTTCCACACGCGAATAGCCTGGGCGCGTGTATTTCAGGGGTGCGCGGGAAGTTCCACACGCGAATAGCCTGGGCGCGTGTATTTCAGGGGTGCGCGGGAAGTGTTACACGTGAATAGCCTGGGCGCGTGTATTTCAGGGGTGCGCGGGAAGTTTTACACGCGATTTCTGCACGGTACGTGTATTTCAGGGGTGCCGGGGAGTCCCATATGTGATTTGACAGTGTGGGTCCTCCCAGGTGTACCCTGTACACCCTCCACGGCCCCTGCAGGCAGCCCACACCACAGGGGACTACCCTGCATCCCTGGTCATGTCCCGCAGGCAGCCCACCCAACATGGGCATGCCCCCCAGCAAAGGCACATGTCTCCTTGAACTAATGAACACCAACACATGTCCCCTTGCACCCCCACCCCCCAGCACTGTGGGGCACCTGCCAGCAGGCCCCCACCCATGTCCAACTCATGTCCCCCACCACCCCCACCCCCCAGCACTGTGGGGCACCTGCCAGTAGGCCCCCACCCATGTTCAACTCATGTCTCCCACCACCCCCACGCCCCAGCCACCAGGGTCACCCTCCACCAGGCCCCCACCCATGTCCCCTATCACCCCCACCCCCCAGCCACCAGGGGCACCCTCCACCAGGCCCCCACTCATGTCACCCACCACCCCCACCCCCCAGCCACCAGGGTCACCCTCCACCAGGCCCTCACTCATGTCTCCCACCACCCCCACACCCCAGCAGTGCAGGGGCACCCTCCACCAGGCCCCACTCATGTCTACCACCACCCCCACACCCCAGCAGTGCAGGGGCACCCTCCACCAGGCCCCCACTCATGTCTCCCACCACCCCCACACCCCAGCAGTGCAGGGGCAGCCTCCACCAGGCCCCCACTAATGTCTCCCACCACCCCCTCACCCCAGCAGTGCAGGGGCAGCCTCCACCAGGCCCCCACTCATGTCACCCACCACCCCCACCCCCCAGCGACCAGGGGCACCCTCCACCAGGCCCCCACTCATGTCTCCCACCACCCCCACACCCCAGCAGTGCAGGGGCAGCCTCCACCAGGCCCCCACTCATGTCACCCACCACCCCCACCCCCCAGCCACCAGGGTCACCCTCCACCAGGCCCCCACTCATGTCTCCCACCACCCCCACACCCCAGCAGTGCAGGGGCACCCTCCACCAGGCCCCACTCATGTCCCCCTGCCCCCAGGTCCTGACGATACTCAATCATGGCAGTAATGGGCAGCATACCCAGCACAAACACCCAGGCAAGGATTGCATCCACCCACATAGTGAATGCAATTACATGATACAACCCCAATGGCAAGTCTGTAAATGAACACATGTCCGTCACACACACATACACAATGGGTGCAAGTCAATGTCAAAACCCATATCATGACATGTATGAAACCAATGAGAAAATACCACAAGTGAAAGTTAAAAAGAACATGTATTAAAGATGAAAAATAAGTAAAAAAATAAAACATACAACAATGGCGATAACAAAATAAATGGTCCATGTCCGAGAACAAATGTAAAAATAAAATAAACAAAGTAATCCAAAAACAAATGTTGTCCAAAGCAAAATCATGTGGAAGTAAAATAATGAAAAACCATTTCCTCATGGTGAACACAATAATTAATAAAAAAAAAATATCTTCAAAAAGCAAACTATATACACGAAAATTCCAGGGTCCATGAGCCCAACACCATAAATGAAACCTACTACTACCTAATGAAAATAATATATACAAAAAAAGTGGCCATTGTCCGAGCGGTCCAAAAAATAATAAAATTAATAAAGGAAACCTAACACTAAATAACTAAATAACTATATACAAAGGCAGCGGGCAAGTCCTGCGGCTCACTCGGTGATGTTGCTGGCTAGGGCATCATCGAACTCCATGTCGATGTCCTGGAGGCGGGACTCTGTCCTGGCCCCGAGGTCTCGCAGGGATAACCCCATGTCCAGCTCAAACTCCCTGCGAGCTTCCTCGAGGCACTCAGCCCGCCTCAACGCCCGACGCATGGAGAACTCCGCCCTGACCATGGTGAGCCGCTCCTCTTCCGCCCGCTGCCGCTCCGCACCTATCCGCTGGACCAACTGCTCCCACACGGAAGACACCACCATCCCAGGGTTGCCCTGCCCTCCGGCCGATGCCTGCCCCTCTGATCTTGAAGGCCCCGAGCCATGATGCCTCCCACAGGTGGAGGGGAGTCAGGTGACATGGACATCCCCTCTACCTGCGGACGGGCCTGGGACGGGGCATCCCTGCTGGTGCATGGTGGTGCACTCACAGGGTCAGGGACAGCGACATGCACAGGCCCCTCCACGGTGACCTGTGCTGCCTCCTGCCCCTGGCCCTGGACTGCACCACTTGCACCAGCAGGGATGCCCCCACCAGGCCCCATGTGTGCCCCAGTGGCGGCCTCCTCCTCCTCTGTGCAAACCACCAACCTGGATGGCTCCTCACCGTCTCCCACCGTAGCAGGCCCCTGTGGGGGCTCACCCACCCCTTCCGCTGCAGCCGTGGGGGCATCCCCGCCGCCTTGCTCCACAGCGCCGTCTCCGCCCTCTTCTTCACTAGCCGCTGCGTAGAGGGAGACAAAGAACACAAGCATCAGGGCACTGTACAATGGTCCCCTAGACAGGAAGCAATAGCAGATGAGCACCACTGTCAAAGTACACTTCCATCATGTCCCTCCACAACACATGGGTCAGTCCAGGCAAAACACGCACAGTAACAGGCATGGTGCATGCCATGGACATTTCCATGCATGTCCAATGGACTCTTGAAACATTCAATGATATGTAACTCACATGCATCATGGCTCATGCCTATCACATGCACACACTTCACCTCAGTCACATCCATCTGGCCCCAAACACACCAAACACAGCGGATACAAGGGTAATTTGGCTGCTTCACTGAATCTGTGCATTGTCACACACATGTGTCATGCATCCATGGCATGCACAAGTCACAGACACGCAGGTCAGGCACACAGACATGGCTACCATATATGTACCTGGCATCAGCACCCATCCCTCACCCCCACCCATGTCCAGGTACAGAGACTGGCATGCTCTCATGTTCAAAATCTGCATAGGGCTCCCCATGCGGCATTTGAACACATGCAATAACCATGTGGGTCACACATCACTGGTCGCACATGCATTACCATGATGTCCCTGCACACATACATGCATACATGGCCTATGGCACACATACAGGCAAGTATCATAGAACCAGCACACCGCAACATGCCCTGTATCACACAGTAATGCTTGGACACTTACCGCTCAACTCCAGACGGGCCTCCCTCTCAAGGATCTGGGCGTAGAGCGCTGGGCGTACGCGTTCCAGGACCCTCATCTGGATGGAACTCATGCGGCCCCGGCCCCCCTCCACAAGGCGCCGGGCCTTCACAAGGGTCCTGGACCTCAAGTCCTCCCAGCGCTTCTTGATCTTCAGGACGTCGCGGGTTGCCACCCCCTCCGCGTTGATGGCAACCACACAGTCGGCCCAGATCCTCTGCCGTCCTTCCTTGCTGGCGCGGGGCGATCCAAAGAGGGCATCATACTGCCCCAGGACATGCTCCACCAGGACACCAACTTCGGTGGCAGTGAAGCTGGTGCCCCTCTGGCCTGGGGTTGCCACTGGTGCCAGATGTGGAAGTGCCCGACATGGCAACCCCAGAGGCAGGTGTTGGTGGGCAACTGGGTCCTGGGGCTGGGCTGTGGAGCGATGTAATCCCAGTCGGGAGTCTTCAGTTCCAGCAGGGGTGGACACAGCAACTGGACCCCTGCAGATGGCTGATGTGCAGGCACCAAATGGCAGGGCACGGTGGCAGCAGGCAGGCAGGCAGGCAGGCAGCAGCAGATGGCACGTGGGAGGCTGCTCGGGGCACTGGGGGGCAGTAACTCGGCCTTCTGGGCAGGAGCGTGGTCTTCCGTGTGTTTACGCGTGGCCAGCTTGATACGGAGTGATTTGGCACGTGAAAATCCTGCACGTCAGCGTGAAATCCGAGGAAAGGCCCTTAGCGCGTAAGCGCGTCAGCACGCATACGCGATTCTATTGGACCAGAGTCCATCAGCGCGTAAGCGCGTCTGTGACGTGACCCGCACGGGTGTTTCCCACTCAGCACGTGATGACGGGGCACACGTGGAAATACTGCACGTCAGAGTGTCATCGCGTGTAATTGGACAAAAGTGCGCGTACACGCGATTGGCCTATGTACGTGTATTTAATGGGTGCGCGGGCACTTACACACGCAAGTACGTCAGCGAACCTGTATCCCGTGGTGCGTGTGAATTTCCACACGCTATTGGACTGGGAACTGGATTCCAGGGGTGCGCGGGTCACACGCTGTATCCCGTGGTGCGTGTGAATTTCCACACGCTATTGTACTGGGAACTGGATTCCAGGGGTGCGCGGGTCACACGCTCGCCTAGAACACGCGCAAAGCATAAATTTGCGGACTTTAACAATAACAAGCTCAGACGCCAGGATGAACATACCGTTCCTAGCAGCAGTGGCAGTGGGCTACCAAAGGAGGAGGAGGAGGATAGTCAGGGCCAGAATATTCACACCCAGAACCAGCCTTTTCGGGATGCCTGATGACCAGGTGTATGGGAGGTACAGGTTTCCACCACACATTATACTGGACCTGGTGAGTGAGTGGGAGGATGACCTCACATCACCCACCCTGTGCTCCCAAGCACTCAGCCCCCTGGAGAAGGTCCTCAATGTACTGCACTTCTTAGCCACTGGATCATTTCAGCGGACAAGTGCCATAGTGGGTGGGGTGTCACAGGCCACCCAGTCACGCTGCCTACACCAGGTCTTGAACATCATGACTGCACGCCCATCAGTCCGCAGGCACATATACCTGCCCAGAACACCTGCAGAAAGGCATGCTGCCGCCCTGGATTTTTACGCTGTGGCACGATTCCCCAAAGTGCTAGGTGCCATCGACTGCACCCATGTGGCTCTACGTCCCCCCAGGGCATCTGAGCACATCTATAGGAACCGCAAGCACTGGCATTCCATCAACGTGCAGGTAGCATGTAATGCCAAGGGAATCATCACCTCAGTATATGCCAACTATCCCGGCTCCACCCATGACAGCTTCATTTACCGAATGCCCACCCTAAGCCGGGACCTAGAAGCTGGGCGGCATGGCGATACATGGCTGCTTGGTGAGTATGTATGCCACTGCACATGCATGCATGTTGGATACTGAGCAAGGTCACAACCCCACCAATGATACCAATCACCACCTCCACAGGGGACAGTGCCTACCCTCTCAGCCCACACATGATGACGCCAATTCGGAACCCCACCACGCCACCCCAGGTAAGATATAACACAGCCCACATTACAACCAGGGGCATAGTGGAGCGCACATTCGGAGTGCTAAAGTCACGCTTTCGCTCCCTTGACCGTTCTGGCGGGCAGCTGTTATACGCTCCCCCAGTAGTGTGCAGGATCATAGTGGCAGCATGTGTCCTGCACAACGTTGCAACACGCCGGGGCCTGGCCGTGGACATGGTGTTGGCCCCACATCCCCAACCACATGCACAGCCGCTGTGCATGGGAGGGGAAAGGGCACGGGGGGAGGCAGCCCGTACACAGCTACTGGCTAATTACTTCACATAGAAATCACACCCCTGTGGAGTGCACACTGCCCTGGCACATTCCATCTGACAATCAATGATGACTCAACCTGACACTGATCCTGAATGTCTGGAGAATGAACCGGGAATACCATGTCAGCCTGAGATTGTTCACCTGGAAGTGTCACAATGTGTGCATCCCTACCCACACAGACACCACCAATGCAGTTTTGTGAAGTTACACATTGAAGCAGCTAAAATGAATACCCACTTGCAAAATGCAACAAGAGGACAGTGCCATGTCAGCCAACCCAACCCCAGCACTGCCACACGACACACCGTGCCATGTCATGCTAATTACAGGTAAACAAAGTAATCCCCACAACATGACATCAGTCTCACTATGTACAGTGTCCCTATTAGAAACCTGCAACACCTGAAATGCTCACAGCAATGCCGGACCAACAACATACTTGAGCACGTACTACCATTAACATGACATCACAAATGTTACATATTAGTAGTCTCACCACCTGGAAATGCCTGCACTCCCACCACTACCAACTGTGCACTGTTGTCGCCATGTAGAGTTGTAGGTGCACTGCTGCCAACATGGACCCCATCTCCAGACTAGAGGTCCTTGTGTGGACATGAGGAAGGGACCTGCAAATTGGGAGGTAGACACAGAAGAGTTACACATCAATGCAACATGCAGTGTACAACACAACAGCAATATGCACTAGGAATGTATACACAGTATTGACTACAGACTGCCCACACAGCTCATGGGAGTCCAACGTCACTGTGTAATTCACTGTCACTTGGGCACACCCTTTGCAAGCCCATGGAAACGGGAAGCAGGAGGGGTGTGTGTGACTCAAACCCAAGCATCTGAACCAAATACATTACAAGCCTGCATGTGCCCAGCCCCAATGCAGCGTATGCCCACAGGAACCACGGAAGCCAACAGATTGTCCCAAAAAAATTGGGAATAAAAGAAATCAAAATAAAAATAAAAATAAGAAACAATCAAAAATGGCCATTGATGGGCCCGGGGGGGTTGGGGAGGCCACCCAGGAGGTCTGAGGACAGGATGCACACCAGAACCCACCTGCGTGGATCCTGGGAAGATAAAACACCTCCATGGGCTCATGGCCCACACGGCTACCCTATTGTGGGAGTATCACTGCTGTCGCTATTATCACCCTGTGCAGCTGCATCCGGAGGTGGTTGCACTATGGGAGGCAGCCCACGCAAGGCCCTAGTCTGCTCCTCCATGGCTGCAAGCATGCGGGTGTGGTAGGTCTGGTTCTGGAGGATGAGTGTGCGGAGGTCCCCATGCAACAACTCACGGGATGCCCGGACCTCCGCCCTCGTTGCCTGCATCTCAGCTGAGAGCGTACGGGTGAGACGCTCCAGCTGCTGTTCTGTCCTTTGGTGTGTTGAAGCCTCAAGCTCAACAAGAGTCGTCCTGAGGTGAAGGAGCTCCTGCCTCAGGGCTTCCCTGTGGCCCTGGGACTTAATGGAGATGGCCTCCTGCAGAGTCGCCAGTGCCGCCCGCCTGTCCCTGTTGGACCCCAACATGTCCTCCCTGTGTGACTGGCAGATGGAGTTGGTTGCCTGCTCTAGTCGCTCCATCAGCCTTTCTGGGGGGACAATGGAAGTGGCCACCCTATCCATGGCCTGAGCCATCATCTCGGATGATGCAGCCTGTTGGGTTGCCATACCGTAAATGGATTGCTCCCATGCGGTATTGCCGGGTGGCGTACGGCCACCACGTCGGCGGGCACCACACCTGTCTGGGGCAAGGCGAACTGCGCCTTGCTGTGCCGGCACTGCCTGAGGCTGCAGGACTGCATTCCCCCTCTGATCTGCTGGCCCAGGAACAGGATCAGATGTCGCGGAGTGTGACCCTGCATCCGTAACCACCGAAGGCGTAGCTGCCAACACTGACATCCCCATGGAGGGTTCTGACCCTGGTGCAGGTGGGTGAGACAGAACAGAATCCCTCCCTGGAACACTCACCTGCGACGGCACGTAGGTCTCATCCGAATCAACACCTGGGTACAGCTCGGGGGAGGTGCAGCCAGAGACACCCCTTGAGAGCACGACCTGCAGCACTTGTGGGTTCTCCCCCACCACCACACCACGTCCCTCACTGGTGGTTGGTCGGCCCTCGGACCCCTCCTGGGTCAGCACCATCTCCACAACCCCAGCAGTATCAGGTGCGTCTTCCCCTGCAAAGACATGAAAACCAAGAAATGGAAACAGGCATTAGCACCATGGCACACAATGAGGGCTGAGAAGCAAGAGAACCAGTACTTGATTGACACATGTCCCACATGACTAATACCCTCCCATGCATGCACCCTCACTGCGTATGAAGTGCAGGCAAATGGCACACACTGATGACACCAAGATGGAAGATGAACACATTTTCTGCATGCTGCCTGGCAGTGGCATCACACATTGGCCTGTGATTGCCAGGTGAAACACACATGCCATCACACAGATGGCATGTACCATTGCTATTGAGTGAAGATGGAGAGGAGGGCAGCACCTATTCATTCAGTCCAGTTCCCGCATGTAATTGCTTTTCTAATTCTAACAGGTCAGATTTTTCACCTGGAGCTGCCAGTCTGAAATGGTCCAATTGCACAGGGACATGTGTGTACAAATGATATCCAGGTAACAAAGTCACTCCACTTTACCATACCCATGTCAGACATGTGACTAGTTGATAGCGACATGCCTAGTGAAAGTGGTGGAGTGCAAACAAACTGACTGAATGAACAGTGAAAAATAAGCAAATATGTTGTGGCAAGGTGACACTTCAAGGGCAACTGGCGTGCAGTTGGGCTAGATGTCTACTGTTGGCAGAAGGGATACTGCTATGGCCAAATGCAGCTGTGCAGGGAGTATTGCATGAAGCACATGGCTGACCCATACGACTCAGGTGCACACACTCTCACCTGGCACACAAACAGAAGCCCTCACACACACACCATGCACATGTATGACACACACATGCATGTGCACTCACCGGACAATGCCTCGTAATCAGCCAGATCTCCCACGCCTTGGATCTGTTCCTCCGTGACGTAGGTCCCAGCGACTGACTCATGTGGAGTGAGTTCCATGTCTACTACTGGAGACCCACCTCCAGTCATTAGAGTTGCGGCATGACTTGAGGCCAGCTTACTCTTTGCCCTGCGCTTTAGGTCATTCCAGCGCTTATAGCAATCATTGGCTGTGCGCCTCACGATTCCAAGGGCACTTACGATGTCCGCAACGGTCTGCCAGTGTGCCTGGCGTTGTGCAGGTGTGGTCTTGGATCCTGCAACAATGACCATCTCGTTGTCATGTCCGGACACATACTCGACAAGTGCATTCAGTTCGTCATCCGTGAAGCTGGGCTTCCTGGACGGGCCGGACTGTGTAGCCGTGTCTGGGGCATCAGCCTGTGCCGGACGAGCACTCTTCCTCTTCCGCTTGGAAGGTGGTGGTGATCCTGAGTGTCCTGCGCCGCTCTGGACACTAGGGGCAGGAGCCCTGGTGGACTCTGTTTCAGGAGTGTGGGATTGCACACTCAGCATGGGAGTTGGTGCAGTCATTGGCTCTAGTGTGATGGTGTCAGGGGGAATGTCAGCAGCATGGACTAGGACCGACACTGTCCTGGCTGGGTGTGTGAGGGCTGGGGTGGATGGAGCCGCAGCTGCCCCTGCAGCCTCTCCGCCCTGCCTCCTTGGTGCAGCAGATGACCTTGCTGCCCCAGATCCACGTGGCATGATGGCATCAACGTGCACCAGCGCACGTGTCGTAGCCCTGCTGACCTGGAAGTCAGCCATGGAGTCAGCCAGGTCTGGTGCCACAATGGGCTGGTCCAACAAGGGCTGAGCATGGATGGTGTCAGCCACATCAGCCTCAATGGGAGGGGGGGATTATGGGTGCCCGTGACTGGTCCTCCACACATGAGGGGACAGGCTCACCCTGCAAGTTACGACCACGTCCCCTACCGGATCCACCACGGCCACCACTTGTGGCTCTTCCACCTTTGCCACCCTTACGGAATCCTCGCCTCCCAGCCATGGCACTGATGTTAATGTGCGTATGGGAGTGGATGTAGACTATTGTCCTGGGCAATTGGGGGTCAAAGGGGTTGGGTACCAGATGGTAATTGTACCCTAGTGCTCTAGCAAGGCTGAATGTAACCCCTGGGGAAAGATGACGGGTCACGCAACGCACAGGAGGCCCAAAAAAGGGAGATGACGTGCACGCAACCCCTCCTAGACCACGTGTGCAGAAAGAAAAACCTGCACTACGCTGTGGCACCCAGAAACACAAGAATGAACGTATGCATGTCACACGCAGCCTAGAATGACCTCTGAAGGGGTAGGCTACACACGGGGCAAGCACAGATGTTAGATACGTGCGTGACTCACCGTCTGCCTGGTAAACGAGCGTGTAAAAGGAGCACGTTTGGTTGGCAACACCCCCGCCAAAAGAAGATTTGTACGCTGTCTGAGGAGACAGGACAACAGTAGAAGGGAACACTGTTTGAGGGAACAGGCCCAGGTAAACCAGTAAAAGCGAAAGAAGAGAAAAAGCTGTCAGAGGTAACAGGGAATACGAACTTGAAACGCCGTGAAGTAAATCGCGTGTGAAACGACAAGAAGTACAGAATTCACCCACTCGCTCTCCACGAAAAGCACGTACAAGGAAGTGGTGTTCTACGCGTACCTTTTATACAGGCCCACACGTCCAGCGTCACTTACGCGGCGTGTACGCGCTAGGGCCATTTCCACCAATTACACGCTTTGTCACTTCTGCGTGTAGGGCCATTTCCACCAATCACACGCGATGAGACTCTGACGTGCAGTCTTTCCACGTGTGCTCTGTCATCACGTGCTGTGTGGGAAACACCCGTGCGAGTCACGTCACAGACGCGCTTACGCGCTGAGGGCCTTTGGTCCAATAGAATCGCGTATGCGTGCTGACGCGCTTACGCGCTAAGGGCCTTTCCTCGATTTTCACGCTGACGTGCAGGATTTTCACGTGCCAAATCACTCCGTACCAAGCTGGCCACGCGTAAGCACACAAAAGACCACGCTCCTGCCCAGAAGGCCGAACTACTGCCCCCCAGAGCCCCGAGCACGCTCCCACCTACCATCTGCTGCTGCCTGACTGCCTGCTGCATTCGTGCACTGCCATTTGCTGCCTGCACATCAGCCAGGGGTGCTGTTGCTGTGACCACACCTGCTGGAACCGAAGACTCCCGACTGGAATTCCATCGCTCCACAGCCCAGCCCCAGGACCCAGTTGCCCACCCACTCCTGCCTCTGGGGTTTCATGTCGGGGCAAACACCATCTGTGACCACTGACAACCCCCGGCCAGAGAGGCAGAGGGGCACCAGCTTCAGTGCCACCGAAGTTGGTGTCCTGGTGGAGCAAGTCCTGGGGCAGTATGGTGCCCTCTTCGGAAGTTCCCGCGCCGACAAGGAAGGACGGACTCGGATCTGGACTGACATCGTGACTGCCATCAACGCGGAGGGGGTGGCAGTCCGGGACTTACAACATGTCAGGAAGCGCTGGGAGGACTTCAGGTCCAGGACCCTGAACAAGGCCCGGCGCCTCTTGAAGGCAGCGGATGCCAAGGGGCGCCGGGGCCACTTGTCGGAAGAACAGATGGGGGTCCTGGAACGCATATCCCCAGCGCTCCACGTCCAGGTACTGGAGAAGCAGACCCGTCTGGAGTCGAGCGGTGAGTGTACATGCATCCTGATTGTGCGCAGTGCGTGTGGTGATTATTCGGTATTGTGCAGGTTGCACATCTGTTTGTATGGGGTCGAGTATGGGTGGGGGTGTACATGGCCGTGGGGCTGACACATGCGAGGGCTGTAATGTGTGAGACATGGATGGTGCTTGTGTGTGTAGGCTTGCATGGCAAATGCAGTTGTGCGTGCACACATGTTTGTATGTATGTGTATGTAAGTAGACATGTCCGTGATGTCACGCATGTATGTTGTTTTGGGCTGCATGTATGAGCACTGTGTACATGTGCATGTGTGTGTATTTGACAAGGGTGCAACAGTGATGCAACATGGATGCATGTGACTGCGGTATGTGTAAGCCTGATTGGCAGATGTGACATGGATGCCTGTCTGAACAGTGCGACACTTGGCAGAGGTGTAGACATGCATGCAAGTGTGGTGGTGTCTGTACATGTGTGGTGCACTTCCTGTGTTGCATGTGATGTCTGGGTCACCTTTGGCTGCTCATGCTGTTGTATGTGTATGGATGGTGGTGGCAGTTGCGATATGGCTGTGGTATGGCTCATGTGTGCGAGTTGCAATGACATGTGTGTTGGGGATTGTGATGACATGTCTGAGGTTTGCCAATGCCACTCATGTGCAACTGTCATGTGTGTATGTGTCCATTGTACAGTGCCCTGATGCCTGTGTTTTGTTTCTCCCTGTCTGCAGCATCAACTGATGAAGAGGGCGGAGAAGGTGCTGTGGAGCACAGCGGCGGGGATCCGACCGCCAGCTGGAGACGCAAGGCCCGGCTCCCCTCCCGTGTTGTCATCTCGTCGGGGAGTGAGGAGTCCGGTGCCGCGTCCCAGGCCGCAGCTGCCGGGGGGAGGTCCAAGAGGCGGAGGTTGGAGTTGGACTCCTCGGCAGCAGAAGGGGCAGCTGGGACCCCACAGGGCCCAACAGGGGAAGATGGCACAGAGTCATCCAGGTTGGTGGGGGGTCTGGTAGAGGAGGAGGCCGTGCAAGCACCAGAGACGGGGTCTGGAGGTGGGGATCCCACTGGTGCTAGTGGTGCAGTCCAGGACCAGGGACAGGAGGCAGCACAGGCCGCCGCGGAGGTGCCTGTGTGCAATCCTGTCCCCGATCCTGTCCCTGCATCATCTTGCACCAGCAGGGATGCCTACGTCCAGACCCGTTTCCAGGCAGGGGATGAGCTGACGTCAACTGGCCTTCCTCTGCCTGCGGACGTGGCTATCCAGGTCCGGGTTGAGCCTGTCCTGGCTGGTGTGGCGTTGCGTCAACGGGCCATGCGAGGTGACCTGCAGTCTTTTCATGGAGAGACTGCACGTCATCTCGAATGGCTCGTTGACCACGTCAGCCTGCTGGGACAGGTCACCCAGACCGGATTCCTCCGTCTGATGGGGCTTGTTCCGACCCCCTCCTCAACTGGACCCCCTACGCGCCAGTCGTCCTCTGTGCCATCTTCCCACCCATCAGTCACCTGGGTGCCCTGTGGAGCTGCCTCTGACAGTGCGGCCAGGCTGGTGGAGGAGGCATCCCTGCCACAGTCGGGAGTCGGACGTCCAGCAGGGGTGGCCACATCAACAACTGCACCCCAGCCGGCGGAGGATGTGCAGGCAGCAGGAGGCAGTGCACGGGCAGAGGCAGAGCAGCAGCAGCAACATGGTGGGAGCCATGAAGGCTTGGGGCCTTCGACATCAGAGGGGCAGGCATCGGCCGGAGGGCAGGAGGACCCAGGACAGAGAGTGTCTTCCGTGTGGCAGCGGTTGGGCCACGCCATAGGTGCGGAGCGGCGGCGGGCGGAAGAGGCGCGGCTCACAATGGTCAGGGCGGAGAACTCCATGCGGAGGGCCCTGAGGCGGGCCGAGTGCCTCGAGGCAATCCGCAGGGGGTTGGAGGAGGACACGGCGTCGTCCCTGGGGACCCTCGGGGCCATGGAACTGGACCACCTCCGGGACATCGAACAGGAGTTCGATGATGCCCTGGCCCAGAACACCACGGAGTGAGCCGCTGGACTTGCCCGCCGCCTTTGTATATAGTTCTTTAGTTTTAGGTTTCCTTTGTTTTTTCTTATGATTTGGAGTCGACGGACACTGCTCCACTTTTTGTATATAGTTGATATTTAGGTAGGTTTTTTAGGAGGTTTCCTTAGTTCAGTTGTGATGATGGACCCTTGTTATTTTTGTACATAGTTCTTTGTTGCATGGAGAGTTTTTACATTTCACTTTGGACAAAATTTTATGGATTTGATTTTCTACTTTTGTGTTTTTATGCGGACATGCAGCTTATTTTTTCACATTTACATTGTAGTTATTTTTCTTTCTTTACCATTAGTATTTTTGTCCAATACATTTTTTTTCCATTGTTCACTGTGTGGTTTCATCTCATTGGTTTCATGCATGTCATGTTGTGTGTTTTACCATTCAATTGGAAAATATATGTGTGACGGACATGGGTTCATTTGCTTCATGAACATTGGGGGTGTAACATGTTTTCATTTCCATGTGGGTGAATGGGTTACTTGGTAGGGCTTTTTGGCTGTGGAGGCTGACCATTACGCACATGATTGGGGATTGTGAGGACCTGGTGGGGGCTGCACATGGTGGCAGGGGGGTGGGGGTGGTGGGAGCCATGAGTGGGGGCCTGGTGGGGGCTGCCCATGGTGGCAGGGGGGTGGTGGGAGACATGAGTGGGGGCCTGGTGGAGGGTGACCCTGCACTGCTGGGGGGTGGGGGTGCAGGGGGACATGAGTGGGGGCCTGGTGGAGGGTGACCCTGCACTGCTGGGGGGTGGGGGTGGTGGGAGACATGAGTGGGTGCCTGGTGGAGGGTGCCCCTGCACTGCTGGGGGGTGTGGGTGGTGGGAGACATGAGTGGGGGCCTGGTGGAGGGTGACCCTGCACTGCTGGGGGGTGGGGGTGGTGGGAGACATGAGTGGGGGCCTGGTGGAGGGTGACCCTGCACTGCTGGGGGGTGGGGGTGGTGGGAGACATGAGTGGGGGCCTGGTGGGGGCTGCCCATGGTGGCAGGGGGGTGGGGGTGGTGGGAGACATGACTGGGGGCCTGGTGGAGGGTGACCCTGCACTGCTGGGGGTGGGGGTGGTGGGAGACATGAGTGGGGGCCTGGTGGAGGGTGACCCTGCCCTGCTGGGGGGTGGGGGTGCAGGGGGACATGAGTGGGGGCCTGGTGGAGGTTGACCCTGCACTGCTGGGGAGTGGGGGTGGGGGGAGACATGAGTGGGGGCCTGGTGGAGGGTGACCCTGCACTGCTGGGGGGTGGGGGTGGTGGGAGACATGAGTGGGGGCCTGGTGGGGGCTGCCCATGGTGGCAGGGGGGTGGGGGTGGTGGGAGACATGAGTGGGTGCCTGGTGGAGGGTGCCCCTGCACTGCTGGGGGGTGGGGGTGGTGGGAGACATGAGTGGGGGCCTGGTGGAGGGTGACCCTGCACTGCTAGGGGGTGGGGGTGGTGGGAGACATGAGTGGGGGCCTGGTGGAGGGTGACCCTGCACTGCTGGGGGGTGGGGGTGGTGGGAGACATGAGTGGGGGCCTGGTGGGGGCTGCCCATGGTGGCAGGGGGGTGGGGGTGGTGGGAGACATGAGTGGGTGCCTGGTGGAGGGTGCCCCTGCACTGCTGGGGGGTGGGGGTGGGGGTGGTGGGAGATATGAGTGGGGGCCTGGTGGAGGGTGACCCTGCACTGCTGGGGGTTGGGGGTGGTGGGAGACATGAGTGGGGGCCTGGTGGAGGGTGACCCTGCACTGCTGGGGGGTGGGGGTGGTGGGAGACATGAGTGGGGGCCTGGTGGGGGCTGCCCATGGTGGCAGGGGGGTGGGGGTGGTGGGAGACATGAGTGGGGGCCTGGTGGAGGGTGACCCTGCACTGCTGGGGGGTGGGGGTGGTGGGAGACATGAGTGGGGGCCTGGTGGAGGGTGACCCTGCACTGCTGGGGGCTGGGGGTGCAGGGGGACATGAGCAGGTGTGCAGGGTAGTCCCCTGTTTTGTGGGCTGCCTGCTGAGGCCGTGGAGGGTGTACAGGGAACACCTGTGAGGACCCACCCAGCCTAATTGCGTGTGATAATTCACGCACAACCCTGTAATACACGTACCTGGCCAAATCGCATGTGAGAATTCCCGCGCACCCCTGTAATACACGTACCCAGCCGAATCGCGTGTAGAACTTCCCGTGTACCCCTGTAATACACGTACCCAGCCAAATCGCGTGTGATGATTCCCACGTACCCCTGTAATACACGTACCCTGGCCAATCGCGTGTAGAACTTCCCACGCACCCCTGTAATACACGTACCAAGCCAAATCGCGTCTGATCATTACCACGCACCCCTGTAATACACGTACCAAGCCAAATCGCGTGTGATCATTCCCGCGCACCCCTGTAATACACGTACCCAGCCGATTCGCGTGTAGAACTTCCCGTGTACCCCTGTAATACACGTACCCAGCCAAATCGCGTGTGATAATTCCCACGTACCCCTGTAATACACGTACCCTGGCCAATCGCGTGTAGAACTTCCCACACACCCCTGTAATACACGTACCAAGCCAAATCGCGTCTGATCATTACCACGCACCCCTGTAATAAACGTACCAGGCCAAATCGCGTGTGATCATTTCCGCACACCCCTGTAATACACGTACCCAGCCGATTCGCGTGTAGAACTTCCCGTGTACCCCTGTAATACACGTACCCAGCCAAATCACGTGTGATAATTCCCACGTACCCCTGCAATACACGTACCCTGGCTAATCGCGTGTATAACTTCACGCGTACCCCTGTATTACACGTGCCCTGGCTAATCGCATGTAAGACTTCCCGCGTACCCCTGTAATACACGTTCCCTGGACAATCGCGTGTTGAACTTACCGCGTACCCCTGTAATACACCTTCCCTGGACAATCGCGTGTTGAACTTCCCGCGTACCCCTGTAATACACGTTCCCTGGACTATCGCGTGTTGAACTTCCCGCGCACCCCTGAAATACACGTACCCTGGCAGCCTGGCTAATCGCGTGTATAACTTCACGCGTACCCCTGATATGCACATTACCCGCTTTGCGTTCCTTGTTTGGCAGCCCTGTAAACTGGTCCAGGGTTAGCGCAGCCCTTTGCGATGATTTAGCGATTTTGATGGCTTTTCCTTGCGCGAGGGCGTTCTTGGGGGCGTTACTGGCGCTGCTGCAGGGTCGCTGCGATACTCTGCGCCACGGCTGGTTGGGAGCCTAAAATCCATGAATACGCTGTGCGCGGAAATCGGTTTTAGCGCACGTGCCTGGCGCAGACAATCGCACGCGGACACTCTGCGCCAGCCGCTTGCGACACTTTTCTGCGAAATTCTATTAATTACCCTGTAAATTTCAAACAAATTCTTCAGAGAGAATACGACCAACATACAAAGCACTATGGGGGTACAAACTTGGCCCCTCCCCTTGAGCTATAGTTGTATAAAACAGGCTATATTGAATTTAAAATCATCCAATGCTCCAGGCCCTAACGGTCTGGCTAATGCGGTATTGAAGCAGGACCCACATAATTGGGCACAGATACTACTCACACTATATTCAAGGATCTGTAGATCTAGCCAAATTCCTTCTTCCTGGAAAAAGTCTGTATTGATACCTATATATAAAAAGGGGGAGCGAACTTTACCGGCCAATTATCGCCTACTTTCAATGCTGGATGTGAGCAGCAAAATCTTTAACACGCTGGTTCTTAAAGAGATTGAAAATTGGGTTTCTGAAAGACAGATTTTGCATTATGCCCAAACTGGCTTTAGACCCGGAGCAGGCACTACCCATAACATCAGGGTCCTAGACATGCTAATAAATAACACCATGAGCTGTAAGGATGCCACACTCTTCATTGTTTTTGTAGACTTCACAAGTGCTTTTGATCTGGTGGATCGGGATACCCTGTGGTGCAAGTTAAAAGATATGGAATGCCCACATTGGATCCTAGATATTTTGATAGCCCTACATAGAAATACCGTAACAAGGGTCCGCTTTAATGACCGGGGGGAGGTATCCAAAGAGATCTGCACCAACATAGGAGTAAAGCAGGGATGCGTAACGGCCCCTATGCTATATAATTTATATTTAGCAGATCTGCTGGCACGTATGGCATTAAAATCAAACTGCCCTCCTAAATTGAAGGATACCCCACTTACGGGAATGCTATATGCAGATGATTTAATCTTATTCGACCAGACATTATCCGGTACCAAGACTCTACTTAATGAACTACAGGAATACTCTGCTAAACTGGATCTTGTTATAAACTTGGAAAAAACAAAAATAATGGCTATTGCAAGAAAAGGGCCAAGACGATCTGGCATTGATACTAACTTGGGAACTATTGCAGTGGTGAAGCAATACTCATATCTGGGGCTGGATTTTATGGCCTCATCAGATTATGAAGCCATTATCAGAAACAAAAAAAGACGAGCTAAATTGCTCACCCTCCAGGCATGTAGATTTGCTAAGGGGACGGCTAGCTTTAGTATGGCTGGTATCATGAAGTTGTATATGCAGTGCTTTGTCCCTGCTGTGCTATATGGCCTGGAGGCCTTAGCAATGCAAGACTTGATGTGGCTAAATATTCTAGAGGGACACTACTGGCGCTCTGTTTTTGGCCTGGGACCTTCTTGCTCAGTACAGTATTTAAGATTGGAACTGGGTCTTGTCTCCCTGAGAGGGATGGCACTGCGCGCGAGAGGTTCCTTCTACTTGAAAGTCTTAGCCAACCCACGTTGTAAATTGCTCAAACTGGCAGGGCAAGCTTTGATCTGGAAAAACATCCTAGGGGTGGGTCTTATAAACAATTGAATGAATCACTGTTTATGGAGATTGACTGGCCCTACGAAAAGCTAAAACATTTACCGTTTATACACCAGAAAAGTGCATACCAAGATAAGCTGAATAAGTGGGATTGGTGTTTGAATGTGGAACATTTAGCTACCCTAAAAGGGTATGAGGCAGTACTTCATGTCACCCATAGATATCTTAGACCCCAGGTGTATCTCTTGCTCACCCCGGCACCTGACGTTAGACGCTTTTTGCTACAATTAAGAACAAACCAGCTCCCCGTGCTTACCATAATTGGACCAAGGCTAAAAATCCCTCATGAATCTAGAACATGTAGAATATGTAAGAAAATAGGAGCACTGGAATCTGCACGGCACGTACTAACACTTTGCCCAAAATTGGGACCGGTATACATGAACTCATATGAAAAATGGGTCCATAACCTTGAGGCAATAAAAGATGAGTTCTTTTGGTATGGATGTTTGAATCCAGTCACTTTAGGCCTTCAGTTAGCTCTCTTTAGGGTATGGAACCATGTGAAGCCTTTACTTCAGTGAAAACCTTATCACTTTAGTAATAAAGTGATACTTAATGGTCTCTTCTTTATATTGCTGTATTGGGTTGGGGAATTCCCAATAACTATAGGTGCTCACCTGGTAGAGTAACTCACCTACCTTAACTTATCAAATTCCCGTACGTGGCTGCTATGTGATGTATTTGTATCTTATATTCTATTCTATATCTTATAGTTCATATGATTGAGTTGATCTGTCTTGTTTATGCTCTGTTTATGTTCTGTTTGTATTTTGAGATGTATATATATGTTTTTTGGGATGTATATACTTATGAGTTGTGTAAATTCCAATTTTTGGATTGTATCACAATAAAGTATAATAATAATATTAATTTCTTTGTAAGATTCATTATTCTCTTTAAGATATTGGAATGCTTGTCTAACTTTATATAAATCTACCAGCTGTTGCCATATTTTTTTGTCTTTTGTAGATACTCCATTTACTAAGATAATTAAAGATTGCTGCATTGGACATTGCACTCCTAGAGTATGCACATTTTCTTTTAGATCTAATGGTAAATAAACTACTTTTCCACAAATGCCTTTTACCAATTCAGAGGGAGGTAATTTTCCTGTTTTTTGGTTGAAGGCGTATTATTGCTTGAAATGGGTGTACTGTTTGAATTATGATGCTCTCATATAAATTATAATACATCAAATAAATATAAGTTGTTGTAGGGGTTTTGGTAATGGGTATAATTCCAAATTATTTGTGATAGCACGTGAAGAAGTTCGGTTGTTGTCAAGTTTTGTAGTGCAGTAACTGCAAAGTATTAAGGGCTCAGTTATTTCGTATTTGTTTTCTGCTACAAGGTAGAGAGCTAATTCATACCATTTAGAATTTTCATTGTCTTCTATTTTGTATGATAGGTCTACAGTTTTTGTGTTACTTTTATAAAAAGTTATACGGCAACATACACATACATGGTTTGGTACTTCAGCTGATGTACTTTTAAATTTTAGTATTTCTTTTTTGTATGTGTTTAGCAAAATGTTGCCATGTGTAGAATTGTTGCTTAATTGGTTTAAAGCTATTTCATTCTGTAAATGGCTTTCACTTCCAAAATATTTTTTCTGGATATAGTGAATTTCTTCAAGTAGGTCTTTTGCTGTAGAAGGATGTTATTTAACTTTGCTAGTGCTAATGCAGGACTTTTAGCATAGTACAGTTTATAGACTAGATTTCTTATAGTTGAATGATGTGTTGATATCCTTTTGATATCATGGAAAGTGGTTTTACAAGTAGGTCCTGTAATAACAGGCCAATGAATGTCCTTGTAGTCCTTTGTACTTGCGCACTGGACAGGTATCCATATTTTGCAGTAATTTAATTTTGATTTTGTCTTTGCTTTTTACATATTTATTGAGGAATTGGCGTAAAGATTTGAAACATTGTTTGGGAATGTTACACATTGACGTGCATGGCCATTTGTACACTAGACGTTCTGATTCAGTTGAATGGAGGGGTAAGTTTTCAGGGCATATTTTTGTAAGGAGTACTTCTTGTTCCATTATGGTATTATTCACTTTTTCATAACCTCGACCACTGCTATGTATGGCAATTGTATTTGTTTGCTTTTGTTTGTACGCTTCTTCATTAAAATATGGTTCTGTGCTTGTAGTGTGATTCCATTCACCTCCGCAGATACTTAAGAAGTTCTTTCTGTTGACATTTCGCTTATTGAGAAGTCTTTTTTGTAATTTAGTTATTAGTTTTGTTAGTGGTTTCATTTTGTTTAACAGTAAAATAAATAACTTTCTTTTCAGAAGAATTGCACTGTCCATCAACGCTTCTAAGATTAATTTCCTACGATAGGTTTTAAGCATTGAACCTGATTTCTCTCCTTTTTTTATAAAATTTTGAAGGACTTTGTGACGGTACATTTTGGCTAAAATACTTTTCTTGGTATGCTTACTTTGCACTATATTAACATTTGAAGAAGTAGTTTTATCTGTAGGGATAGCTGATTTTCTGTTAATTGTTTTTTGGTTTGTTTTACATTTTGATAGAGGAGGCAAAGTTTTTGTACTTGAAACTTCTTGTGTTTCACTAAATGACTGTATTAGCTGTTTTGTTTCAACTTTTTTTTACAAATTCTGCTAGAGATGGATGCTTATGTTGGACACTTTTATTTTCATTTGCTCTACTTTTGCCTTGCTTTCTACAGACTTGACTTTTGGTAGGCATTCTTTAGGGTCTGTTGAAAAAAATAAAGAAGATATGGTTTGGGGTGTTCTGGAATGTATGTGTGCTGTGTGCATGAGTGTTTGAGTAAGATGATAAAGATGTATGTAATGGTGTGTGATTGTGCATTGGGAACTACAGCTAGTAGGGATAGGTATTCTTGAATTTATGTGTTACTAAACTGGGGTTCAGATGACAAAAAAAAAAGTAAGCTAGTGGTGTAGAAAAGTACAAATAGTAAATCTAATGTATACAATTAAAACAGTTGTTCTATAATATGAAAATTGTAGCGGTCCAGTTGGGTAATTTGTGTGTCCAAAAATAGGAATTTGAGGGCCATTCTGGCTGTAAATTGCTGTTTAAGACATGGAGATTTTTGGACAAATTGGTACACAATCTCTATTTTTAGGCACCAAAATAGCTTGTATTAATGTTATAGTATGTTTGATTAATAATACAAATATTATAGTGATATTCTACTTACTTATTTATTTTCTTAAATTAACAGGTAACTTCTTAGTTCTTCTTTGTTCTTCGAATTTGGCTGCTTCTTTTCAGTAGACTGGTCTTCACTGCAATTGTAAAAGCTTCAAATTAGTAACTTTGTTTGTATATAGCACTGTTTTTAATTTAGATATTGATTTTTTTAATTGAAATCCTCAGTGCCTTCTTTAAAACCATTGAACTAAGTTATTTACATAAGATACAATGCATCAGTTCAGTACATATGATATGTTCTTAATGAAGAAATTGTATTGAATGACTAACTGTAGCAAAAAATAATATCTTGTGAAATTTATAATATACCAGTGAATACCACTATTTCTGTAGGTAAGCTGTTCTAGGTAATCGCGCCTCAATGTCATGTCTAAATTAAAGTAATTACGTAAATAAATAAATAAAAACAAAAAAATATGAAATTGTATAAGTATGTTTTTTAAAGATTTAAACATAGATTGTGCTTGCATGCAATTTTGCTTGAATATATGTAGTCTATATATTTCATTTAAAAAATGTTAGTTTAACATGATTTGAGTGTGTGTGTATAAAGAAAGTAAATAGTATAAAGGTGTATAAGTGATAGTTGATTTTAGGATATTGAAAAAAATACAGTAAATTCATTTTACAGATTACACAAGCTAAAAGTCTGTTTGAAAATGTGTTCATCTACTGTACAGAAACTATGCATACCTGAAGTTTGTGTTCATACATATGGATATGCATGGAGCTGCAAGTAGAAATCTTGGAGACTTGTACAGTATTTCTGGTAGATGGTGCTTGCCAATGATATGACACTTGTACTCAGAGAGATTCACAGTACATTTGCAGTGCTGATCTATGATGATGCAGTTAGATCTAGAGGTCTTGAATGTGATTGGTGCATGGTCATGTGATTTTTTAGTTACATCCAATGAGGGAATGGCAGAGAGAGTGAAGTGGAAATGGTAGAAGGGCTGTTCATGTTACGATATGTCCGCGGACATGGCGGTAGTTCACGGACATCGGGAATTACATCTGGGAATTTTGGGGTTCAGAAGTCATGCAAATGAGAATAAGCACTGAAAGGGATTGGTCAGGAAAGTTTAGTGGGTGTGTTGTTCCAGGAGAGAGTTTCTCAGATACTCTTTTTGCTGAGAGAACAAAAGATAGCTATGGCTGTGTGTTTCAGAAAACAGATTGTTTGGATTTTGGGAAATTTGTGGATACATTGGTTGAAGGTGCATGCAGAAAGCTGTGGAGTAGCTGTAGATCTTGGATTACCACATGTGGAAGTACACTGGCATGGAGTACGTGGAATGAAGTGGTTGGACCTGCTACCTCTCTGTGCTACTTTGGAGACAGAGCAACATACAGACATAATTGTAATTCATTGTGGAGGGAACAGTTTAGGACATGTGACTGGAATTTTTTTGCAATTTGCTATGAAAGAAGGACTTGGGAAGGTTATGGACATGTTTCCTAATTCTCAAGTGATATTTTCAAGGATTGCGCAGAGACAAATGTGGCTTCGTTCTTCTTCATTTGGTCCACAAATGGAAAAAGCAAGGTGCAATGTTAATAAGGCTGTTTGTGCCTTTCTAAGAGATTTTGGCATGTCCTCTTTTCACAATGAAAATATTATGTTTCGTAGTACATACATTTTTCGCAGAGATGGAGCCCATCTTACTTATGCTGGCAATCAGATTTTTCTGAGAAATGTACAAAATACATTGCAACCTTTTTTGGAATTACAACAACCATTTTGAAGTAGGTGTTAAGCATTTATAATTTTTGACTTACAAACACCACCCATAGGCTCTTTTCAGAGCCACCACTTCTTCCCAGAGAAAATTGCAATGTTTGTGATGGGGTAGCAACCCAATTTTTTAAATGTTCGCGAACTGTCCGCGGACTACTAAAAAATAGATGCTTCATTTATTTTCACTTCTATTTTTTGATTTTTGATATTTTGTATTTTTTTTGGTTTTTTATACACGACACACTAGGAGAGGAGGGGAAAGGAAGGTAAAGGGGGGACACCAACCACAGGGATAAGAAAGGGGGAGCTGAGAGAGGAAGGTGTAGAGTGGGTTTTATTTGGGTAGTGAGCAGATCTTCTCGTGCTCTGACACGATAGTCTCAAAAGCACTACGAAGTCGCTCCCCCCTGCATAGTACTGTGTCACAGTACATACATACAACTGTGACCCTCTAAAGGTAAGGGTCATCAGCATTCTGTATGGCCTGTGAGGCAGCTTGAGGAAGACACTGTCCCACAGAGGTGGTCCTTGTGGTGACAGGATCAGAAACAGAGGATGAAGTAGAGGAAATCAACCTGCTACGTTCTTCGCAAAGTACAACCCTGCGAATAGCCCCAGAGTGAAATGACCTCAGGTGTCGCTTCATAGTAGTGGTCCCAAAGCTGTAATTACCGTGCTTCCCACGACTGAGTATCAGCGTGTTTTCCATAACAGCTTCTTCAGAGGTAGTTTCTATTTTGTTATGCTCTGTACAAAAAATATATATATATATGTTAAATGTATACAAAATAATAATAATTAAATGGTTTATATTATAAAGTGTTTACCATTAGTTTCACTATCTTGTGACATTTCTTCATGTGGGAAATGTTCCTCTAGCCATTCCAGAGTACTAGACATTTCTGTGAGAGAAAAAAAAAAAGATAATATATTTTTTTATCTAATACAGAAAGTTTATAAATATATGAATAAAATTAAGTACACTTACTATTTCAGATAAGATATGTCCTATGTACTCAGTGGGTCTGCTCTTGTTCTCAGTTCTGTTGTGTTTGTGAGGTAATTATGTTGGAAGCCAATTTATTTTCTTGTGGTATATTCCATTTTAGAACATAGTGCATTTAAATGAATGGTTAGTGTGTTGTATATATGGGTTACATTTCTTATGTATTAGTACATATAATGTGTTTGTGTGCTTTTTTTAAAATGTGTTAAATGTTCCTATGTTATGATATAACAATCAAACATACCCCCCCAGAGTTTTTTAGGTAGTGGTACTGTTCTTCGAACATGTCCGCGAACATTAAATGAGTTCGCGGACATCAAGTACAGTAGAAGAGATTCAGTCAGTTCCATATGATATGTATATAAAATGAAAGTCATTATTGTTAAGTTGCACTACTAAAAACCTATGAAATTCAATGAAAAAACGTTGTTAAAGGGACGTTATGGTAAAGTTGCGCTACTAAAAACCTATGAAATTCAGTGAAAAAACGTTGTTAAAGGGACGTTATGGTTAAGTTGCGCTACTAAAAACCTATGAAATTCAGTGAAAAAACTTAGTTAAAGGGACGTTATGGTTAAGTTGCGCTACTAAAAACCTATGAAATTCAGTGAAAAAACATTGTCAAAGGGACGTTATGGTTCCAAGTAAAACAGAAAAACCCTTGAAATTCGCCAGTTATGGTAAGCTAAGCAACCATAACTCGCGCCACCACCGTGCACTGCTAAGACTAACACCCAGAACATCAAAGATGACATCACAAATGTCATTGATGACATCACTGATGACATCACATGTCTGGCTCGCTCTTTTTTCTTTTGCTGACATGTCTAGGCCACATGGTTTTCTTCAGTAACAGTCAGAAACTAAAAATGTAATTTTATTTGTAGACGTATCGTTCAAGTAGGTTCTTACAGTAATTCCCTTAGAGTCCAGTCACATCATATGAAACATATACATACGGGAAGATACAAAGTTGAAAGGCAGCAATCCTTTTTGTGTATAAAGATAATCAATAGACTTATGAGCACTTCCTGATAGTTCTGTTGTTTTTTATTTATGGCTGTACTTTCCCTGTGGGTCCAATCACATCAAGTGATACATATACATAGAGTAAATAGCAGCTTTGAAACAGAGCAATCATTTATTTGCATGAAAATAATCAGTTAAATTATGAATTGTTTCTGCTACTACTTGTGCTTTTTTGCTAACTTCACTTTCCCTGTATATACCCATATTGGTATGTGTTCTTGTGTCTTTGGGGTCGATTCATGGAGCAAACGTGCGCCGAAAATCCCAGCGCAAGTAGGCGCAAGGTAGCGCAAGCGCGAGAAATGCAGCGCACGCGCACGTGTGCGATGCAAGGAAGACGCTGCACGTGTTTCCCGCTGTCCGTGCGCCCAATCCAGCCATGGCGCACGCAGGCATACACGGCGTGCGCTACGCGCTCAGCAAAAGCGCACATAGCGCAGCGCACACAGCGCAGCGCACACAACCAAAGTGGGCGGAACAGTGGGCGTAACACGCAGAATGAGGAATAACGCGTGAAAAAGAAGGCGTAACTGGGGAAGTACTGCAGGAAACTACACGGAACGCCCACACGCACGCGAACAACCCGTATTCATGGATTCGAATACGGGAAACCCGCGCATAGCAAAAGACGCACCCAGGCGTCAACGCGTCCGCCACACGAAGGCAGGCGGAAGCGTCCCCGCGCACAGTATAAAAGTGCGCGCAAACAACAAACACGTATATACAGCTACGATGAATGCCCCATTTGTCGCAGCACTGATCGTGGGACACCGCAGGAGGAGGAGAATAGCCAGGGCACGCATTTTCGCACCACGGACAAGCCTTTTTGGGATGCTTGACGACCAGGTCTATGGAAGGTATAGGTTTCCACCCCACATCATCCTAGACCTGGTCAGGGAGTGGGAAGATGACCTTACATCCCCCACCCTTTGCTCCCAAGCATTGAGCCCCTTGGAGAAGCTGCTCAATGTCCTGCATTTTTTGGCCACTGGGTCATTTCAGCGGACTACTGCCATAGTAGTACTGCCTACACCAGGTCTCGGCAATCATGACAGCGCGCCCCTCAGTCCGCAGGCACATATACATGCCCAGAACACCCGCAGAAAGGCAGGCCATTGTCCTGCATTTTTTTAGGGTGGCACACTTCCCAAAAGTGCTCGGTGCCATAGATTGCACCCATGTGACCCTACGTCCACCTAGGGCCACTGAGCACATCTACCGAAACCGCAAGCACTGGCATTCCATCAATGTACAGGTGGTATGCGATGCAAAGGGAATCATCACCTCTGTCTATGCAATCTACCCTGGCTCCACCCATGACAGTTTCATATACAGAATGTCCGCCCTGAGCCGGGCCCTGGACGCTGGGCAGCATGGCGACACATGGCTCCTAGGTGCGTACAAATGCCCTTGCACATGCATGCATGTCACACACACACACACAAATAAACAAACCCCAATAATCACAACCATTTACACCTCCCCAGGGGACAGTGCCTACCCTCTGAGCAACCACACGATGACGCCAATCCGGAACCCCACCACACCACCCCAGGTAAGATACAACGCCACCCATATTGCAACCAGGGCCATAGTGGAGTGCACATTCGGAGTGCTCAAGTCACGTTTCCGCTCCGTTAACCGCTCTGGCGGGCAGCTACTCTATGCACCACCAGTAGTGTGCAGGATCATTGTGGCAGCATTTGTCCTGCACAATGTTGCAACATGGCAGGGCATCCCGGTGGACATGGTGGTGCCCCCACATCCCCAACCACAGGCACAGGCGCTGCCCATGGGAGGGGACAGGGCACGTGGCGAGGAAGCCCGGACCCAGCTTGTGGCCACATTTTTCACCTAAACTCCCACCCCTGCCGAGTGCACACAGGCCTGGCACATACCAGGTGACAATCGATGTTGACAAAGAGACAGTCAAATGTCACAACCCTACCACCCTGAGATAGTTTCCATGGAAGTGCCACATTGTCTGCATCCCTAGCTACTTAAACACAAGCTATCCTGTGTGACCAAAAGGCACACATATGACATGACATGATATGGCCTATAGACAAGTATTTCAAGGTGCGATGAGGCAGGGAGGGGGGAACAAGGGAAGACAGACAACGGTACTACTAGGCCAGGTGTCATTTAGATTGTGAAAGTGCAGGGTTAGGGGGAAAGGAAAAGTGCAAGGGGAAGGGGTGAAATGCAGTACAGGGTAAGTAGACCAAAAAACAAATACATAGGCCAGCTGGTGGCAAGTGTAAGGTAAGTGCAGACAAGTGCTGGGAAGGGGGGGCTGTAGGGATAGAGAGACAGTACCGCAGTGCAGGGGTTGCCAGGGAGGCAGTGCAAGTGGAGAGTGACTGGGCCAGGGACCGAGGTCGGTGAGAGTGGCCCAGTTGCAGATCCAGCGCAGTTCCAGTGAAGAATTCTGCAAGGGAGAGGCAGAGAGAAAGCAGAAGCAAAGAGGAAGGTCTTGAGGTGCTTCCCGAACCGGAGATGGTTCCCCTCAAGTTCCAGTGAGGCAGGAAGGCTGTTCCAGAGGGAGGGCCCTGATGCGGAGAGAGATCTACCCCCAGCTAGTTGCTTTGAGAAGCGGATGACCCTGACCTGCAAGGTGTGCATCACACACACCTGCAAAACAGGCCATGGCCATCACTGTTATGTCACTCAAACCCTCCCAAACCACAACATGACATTGCAAGCAATACCCATACACCAACACAGTAACAATAAGGTACACATTGTCATGTCCAAAATGCACAGTGGCATCAGACAATGATGCCTGACCTGGAATCAGATGAAATGACTGACCAACAACCTCCCACCCAAAATAAGTCATTTCCAAATGCATTAAAAGAGTTGTAGACGTAACATAACAATGAATACCTGTCTACATGCACATTGTGCATTGCAAAATCAACACTGCAGCTTCTGTGTGCTGTGTCCTACTCCTGCAACACACTGGTCAGCGCACAGCACAGTGAACAGCCATTGTGTGTGATGTACACCCTGAGCATCACATCTAAGCGACAGAATACATCAAAACGCAAATTACGCATGTACAGGATCCATAATTGGTCACAGAACATGTGCTGCAGGAACACAGTGGGCACCAGAAGGCAAACAGTGTACACGTGGATATGCAAGGGTGGTAGTACATGTAGTGCAAGTGTGTGGGTCAGCAAGGACATGCACTCAACATATGCATGTGCAATCAAGTGACCATCAGTGTTCTCTACACATCACATGTGAACATTCACCATGTGTACACCCCAGCATGTCAAACCATAACTATCCCCTCGCACCTGAAAGGTAAACACAACACATGAACAGGCATTGCTCAGCAGAACACAACATGTACATAGGATACCACCATTACAATGTCAGGGTTCCCATCACACTGCAGGGCAAGGCAACTATCAACAACAAACCCCCCCCTCCCTCACAAATGACCATGACCCACTGAACAACTGCACCTGGGTCATGGAGCCCTCAACCCTCAATTCCACCTGGCCACAGGATCACCTTTACCCTTCGTCACCATCTCCCACCTTGTGTGTAAAAAGGTGCCTGCACCCTCAGAATCCACACTCATTTCCAAAATCACAAAATCCAAGGCATAAAAACGAACCAGAACACCCTCCAGTAGATGACTTGACGTAGCAGTACCTCACAAAGGCCAAGTACTACCACAATGATGCAACAACCAAGGTAGCACAGTAAAACAAAGTCACAACAGGATGTGAACCATGTGTGGTACATAACATAGGATGATGCACCATGAACGGATGTGTACTGTCACAGGTCCCGTGTACAGGCGCGGGAGTGTCACGAAACAACCACCCCCACCTTGTCCCGGGTGCCTGCAAGGTCAAACTCACACCGGCCCCTGAGACCCTGGTGGGGAAGGAGGTTCAGGGATATGCAGTCGGGACAGGTGTTGGCACACTGGATAACTGGAATGAGTGGCAGGAGAGGGGAGGAGGAATGACACATGAAAGTAGGGAATGCACGAAAATGTACTACCTGCATGAACACATACACAATCCAAACAAACTTGGACATCATTGTCATGGCCTTCTGTAGTCCAGGCTTAGGAGTGGCACGAACCAACCACCCCCTCTAGGGTTTTGGCGCCTGCAAGTTCGGGGCTTACACAGGCATCCCCAACCCCAGCAGGGAAAGAGGGTTAGGGAACGTTGCTTGGATAGGTACGGGAAGCAGGAACACCGGGTAGAGGGTACAGGGTTCACAATTGCATAGGATTCCGGGTGATTAGGGGGAAAAAACATACCAAATTGAATTACACATACATCCATGCATTAGTGCACCCCCCAGCAAGCCTATGCAGAGCAGTTTGAAAGAAAAACAACAAGACACTTAGCTCTGGTTTTGAGTGCTGGCCTCCTGCCTGTGCACTCTCAGGTCCAGTTACAGGAGCACTGCAATGCTGCAAAGATAGCCACAGTCAACAACCTGTATGTGCCAATTACACAAAAACACACCACCAAACATGCCCCATAGCAACAAACTACTCTACAAACAGACAATCTGGTGTAGATGCTTCATACCCATATATAACATTACCCCTGTGATGGGTCATACACAGTCAATGCAGTAAGTCAGCCGCCGGTGGGTGCGTGGCAAATGTTACACCAATGTGTCACAATTCACACAACATGCAATGTTCCCTGGGTAAGCAGACATACCCATATAGCAAGCCATGACTTCAGAGCAAGTTGTGTACCACCCTGACCGAACCAACGTTGGCAGTGCATTTATCATAATGTACATGGAAATGAAATGCACTGCACCCGAGTATGTCGCTTGCTGTATGTCCCTATGAGCTGCCCCTTTCCATGTCTCGGAAGGCTACATGGATGATACAAGTGCCTCGATGGACCTTGGTGTACCGGAGGGTATGTGCCATTGCCCCTGCAGGTGTCCCAGACAACCTTACAATCAACAGCCATCAGTCCACCTACACATCTGAGCTGCATTGTGTGCTTCAACACCAACATTCGTCCAAGCTCACCCTCAGTGCTGTGACTAAGCCTGCATGTGCAACTCGCCTGGTGCAAGCTTTGCTGTGTTGTGGCCCCCCTGTGCTGCTCACCTTGCCTGGAGTTCCTTGGAACACATCAGCAGTTCTAGGATGTAGGTCTGCAATCCCTGTGCCTCTGCTTGTGCACACATGTGCATGTGGGCACCAACAAATGTGTCCAGAATTCCGTCGTCCAATGGGCCATGTCTGCTGGCAAAGGTGCTCTGGAGGCTCATCCCCCTGCAGAAAGGGCATGAAACACATGAATAATGCTTCAAAGTCATCTGTGTGTGTCTCTTCAGGCATCTCATTACTTGACCATGTCAGAGAGTCACATCATAAATCACACCATTAGTCTGTCTTTCACATCCAAAGTGTGGAACACTATCTACAGCATGAATTGCAACAAACACGTGTACAGTAAAGATAAGAAACATACTACACAATACATAGCAATGAATGTACACATTAATCATGAAACACCCCATCTAGCAAAAGCTGAACAGTGGACAATAACACCAAAATCATCCCCACTAGGGGTGTAAACACAAGTCACACAGCACCAGACATGCCACAGATATGACAGTCCAAAGCCCTTGTGTAAAAGGTTGTGACACCGAACCATCCTTGCGAGCCCATGGATAAGGGAGGCAGGAGTGGCATATGTGAGTCAAGGACCCCAAGCAGCAAACACATACACAAGACAAGCCTGAAAGGCCCAGCTGGAACAGACAGTGGATGCCTTCAAAAGCCACAAAGCACCGCACCATCACATGAAAGCACAATAGACTAGCATTTTTAAACTATATTAACTAATTACACTAACTATGGAAAACCTACATTACCTAATTAAACCAACTATCAAACAGAAACTTAACTAAACTAAAAGAAAAATCAAAAATGGCCACATACGACCCGGGGGGAGGGGAGGCACCCAGGAGGGGGGAGGTACAGGGTGCTGCTCAACATCCACATGCGATGATGCTGAGCCACAAAAAAAACCTCCATGGGCTCAACGCCTGCACAGCCCAACCTATGTGGGAGATAGATGGTCGTCCGAGTCTGGCTCATCCTGTAAAGGAGGACGTGGCACAGTAGCTTGGCCACGCCCAGCCACAGCTTGCCCCTCATTGGCAGCAAGTCTGCCGGATGGGTGAGCCTGGTTCTGTGTGGCGATGTGACGTAGGTCTGCATGCAGAACCTCACGTGATACACGTGCTTCCTCTTTCAAGGTAGCACATGTAACACAGAGTTCCTCCTGCAAGGCCTGGCTGGACAACCGCTGCACCTCCCGGCAAGCCTGTAGCTCAGCCGAGATGGTACGCTCAAGCTGTGCAAACCTCTCCTCTGCCTGCTGCCTCTGGGACATCATAAGGACACCCAGAGTGGATCTGAGGGAAGCATACTCCTCCCTCAGGGCATCCATGTGCGCCTCTGCATGAGCAGCAATTGCTTGACGCAGAGGCAACATTTCAGCCTGGCGTGCCCTGTCTGAGGCTGCCATGCCCAGCCTGAGCGAGCGGGCCGTGGACCGTGCCACCTGCTGCTGGAGAAGCACCTGCCTAGCAGGGGGGAGCACAGATCGGGCCACACGCTCCATGCTCTCAGCGATGTTCTCCATTGCTGCCCCCTGCCGTTCTGAATTGGCCGTCATGTCTTGCTCCCACTCAGTATAATGCGGTTGCGCGCGGCAACCGCGTTGGCGGGCTTGACCCCTGCGGGACCCAAGGACCGGGGGTCCTCGCTGTGTTGGCACTGCCCGCGGCTGCACGACTACATGCCCCCGTCGACGTGATGTCCCAGGCACATCAGTGACTGGTGTGGAGGGTGACCCTGCGTCCCGATCCACCGCGGGCAGAGGAACCAAGACTGTCTGATCCCTCAGTGCAGGTGTCGCAGACAGAGGATTGCCCACATCAGAATCACTCACCCCTGACACATGGACTTGATGCTCATCCAACTCAACATGGACGTCAGAGTCGTCATCAAGGCTGGACTCATAGGCAGCCAGAGACAAGATGGACTGTAGCACTTGGGGGTTTTCATGGCCTACCACCCCACGACACCCACTAGTTCCGGTTTGATTTAGTGGTACCAACCCTGTGTCTGGCATGACAACACCATCCTCCGCCTCCATTGCGTCATCACCTGAAAAATATAGAGAAAAAAGGTCACTACACATGTCAGAAGCACACAACACACACACCGACAGCAAACGCATCAGGCAGACACACAACATATAACCTGGCATGCATGCTGGGTCAACTTTGAATTGCTTCTGTGATCAGACCTGTTGAAAGGTGGCAGTTTCCATGGAAGTGGGTCTATGCAGTGCAGAAAATGTGTACGCCACTCACTACCTACATGTACAAGGACTCCATGGTGTGTGCCAGGAAATGTGAAGGCAGTGCAATGTCAAATTCAGACATCACGTGCATTGTGCATTCAATGTGTACCATATCTAGAAGCCAAGCACCCCTCCACCCCAGTACCAAAGCAGGGATGCCTAGCATGGTATCAAAAGGCTGACCATACACCTGTGTATTGACAGGCAGTGTTGACTGGCATCAACAGCTTAATGTGATTCAAGTGACAACACTGCAAATGATGCTGGGACAGTAAGCAGGACACATGATGAAAACTCTGCATTCCGCCCATGTGTGAAGAAGACACAACAACAGTTGGACAGAGTCATTGGCCATTGAACAGGCTGAGGCCTGTGAGCCACACAGATTGTCAGACCCTAAACATGTGTGCAACGCAGGACTGAACCACAGTTGACATGGGAAGGCTGAGGAGATGGCAGGCAATGTATGCAACCAAGGACTTGCATTACAGTGATCATCCAGTCAAGGACACATAGGGGCATGCGTGCAATGCACATGGAGCATGAATGGGCACTCATGTCCCTGCGGGACATCTGACCTATGCACAGTACAAGTGAGATACTCTGCATCAAGTACTAAGGATGTACCACACGGCATATGTTTGGCAGATCCTACGCTGGAAGTTAGCATCTACACAGGATGCATGAACAAGAAAGTACACATTGGCAAGATTGAAGAACACCAGTGCAAAGGTGGAACTGGGGTGCAGAGTGGCAGAGGAGGGGCAAGGGAGCATGCCTACATGGAGTCCCCGCATGCAGGCAGAGGAGACATGCATGACGGAAGCATTCCATTACTTACACATCAGAACCATGCACAACACATCCCACAAGTGAAACACACACGTCCTCAACAAACACGCATCAACACTCACTGGACTGGGCATCAAAGTCCCGCATCTCTCCCACTCCTTCGACCAATTCAGGTGGTATGAACTCCGCAACGAGTGCCTCATGCGGAGTGAGCTCTTCCTCCTCTGGTGCAGGCCCACCGCCAGTCACCAGAGTCAAGTTGTAATTAGAGGCACGCTTAGCCTTAGTGCTGCGTTTGATGTCATTCCAACGCTTTTTGCACTCTTGCGCCGTGCGCACCTCATGGCCGAATGAACTGACACGTTCCGCAACATGCTTCCAGTGGGTGTCACGTTGGGCAGCCGTAGTCTGACTATTGGTACCCACTAGCATGTCACGGCTGTGACCCCACACGTAGTCCACAAGGAAGTCCAGTTCCTGCTTGCAGAAAGGCTTCTTCCTCGACGTGCAGGAGGTCGTGGCTGTGTGTGGGGTCCCAGCCTGTGCTGCAGGTGCAACCTTCCTCCTCTTGGACTGTGGACCAGACCCTGGCTGGCTAATGCGGCCCTGACCAGTATGGCCAGTGGGTTCGGTGGATTGAGCCAAGGGAGTGGCAGGTGGAGGGATGACCAAAGGCCTGACTTGTGTCAGTGGCAGCTGGGTGCCCACTAATGGACACTGCGCAGAAACATCAGCTGTGGCAGGGTCATTGACCGCAACGGTCCTGGTTGGCAGACTCACAACCGGGGTGCTGTTGGGTGCATCTGACCCTGCACTTGCCAACACCCGGCTGTTCGGGGCAGCAGATGACATGACTGCCCCAGGGACACGTGTCTTGGTCTCAGCAGCTCGGCCACGTCCCCGACCACGCCCGCCACGAGGAGGACGCCCAGCTGAGGCGCCCCTCACCTTTGGTGGCCTCCCAACTATGGCACAGATGTAGTAGTGCCAATGGGAGGTGTACACCACAATTGACCTGGGCAATTGGGGTGAAGGGGGTGGGAAGCAAGATGTTAATAGCTCCCCTGCACCTGCAAGGCTGTATGTGACCCCGGTGATGTAGTGACGGGTCACGCAACGCTCAGGCACCCCAAAACTGCAGCAAAACCGTGCACGCAACCCTGCAGCCTACGTGCGTGGATTCAACCTCCCGCAGAAGGCAGTGGCACCCAGTAACACGAATAACGCGTACGCGTGGGACACGCAGGCTACTATGACATCGAAAATGGGTGCGATACACAGGGGCACCCGCAGTGGGAAAAAGAGTGTGTGCGACTCACCGTCTGACTAGCGCGATGCAGAAAAACACGCGTAGCTAATAGCCCCGCCTAAAGAAGAGATACGTCCTTGATAGCTGTGAAGTTGTGATGGCGCATGAAACAACGGGAAGCAGCAACACACGTCGGTCTCCATGAAAGGCACGTACAGCGAACCGCTGGGCCCGCTCACCTTTAACCCGTGCTGAGGGAAACGCCCGCGCGCGTCACCTCACTTACGCGCATGGGCCCTTTCCTCAGATTACACGCGGACATGCAGTTTTTCACGCGCGCTGAAATGGCCATGCACGCCTGTGCGCGTCACGTCACAGGGGCGCTTGCGCTTGAGGGGCCTTCTGTCCAATGAAATTGCGTATGCGTGCAGACGCGCTTACGCGCTAAGGGCCTTTCCTCGAATTGACGTGCAGAATTTTCATATGCCAAATCAATCCGTATCAAGCTGGCCACGCGTAAGCACACGGAAGACCATGCTCCTGCCCAGAAGGCCGAATTACTGCCCCCCAGAGCCCCGAGCATGCTCCTACCTGCCATCTGCTGCTGCCTGACTGCCTGCTGCCCATGTGCCCTGCCATTTGCTGCCTGCACATCAGCCAGGGGTGCTGTTGCTGTGACCACCCCTGCTGGAACCGAAGACTCCCGACTGGGATTCCATCGCTCCACAGCCCAGCCCCAGGACCCAGTTGCCCACCCACTCCTGCCTCTGGGGTTGTCATGTCGGGCACTGCAACATCTGGCACCACTGACAACCCCCGGCCAGAGAGGCAGAGGGGCACCAGCTTCAGTGCCAGGGAAGTTGGTGTCCTGGTGGAGCACGTCCTGGGGCAGTATGATGCCCTCTTCAGAAGTCCTGCGCCGACAAGGAAGGACGGACTCGGATCTGGACTGACATCGTGACTGCCATCAACGCAGAGGTGGTGGCAGTCCGCGACTTACAACATGTACATGCATCATGATTGTGAGCTGTGCGTGTGGTGATGTTTCAGTAGTGTGCAGGTTGCACATCTGTTTGTATGGGGTCGAGTATGGGTGGGGGTGTACAGGGCCGTGAGGCTAACACATGTGAGGGCTGTAATGTGTGAGACATGGATGGTGCTTGTGTGTGTAGGCTTGCATGCAAATCCAGTTGTGTGGGCACACATGTTTGGATGAATGCGTATGTAAGTAGACATGTTTGTGATGTCACGCATGTATGTTGTTTTCAGCTGCATGTATCAGCACTGTGTACATGTGCATTTGTGTGTATTTGACAAGGGTGCAACAATGATGCAACATGGATGCATGTGACAGCGGGATGTGGAAGCCTGATTGGCAGATGTGACATGGATGCCCATCTGAACACTGTGACACTTGGCAGAGGTGTACACATGCATGCAAGTGTGGTGGTGTGTGTACATGTGTAGTGCACTTCCTGTGTTGCATGTGATGTCTGGCTCAGCTTTGCCTGCTCATGCTGTTGTATGTGTATGGATGGTGCTGGCAGTTGCGATATGGCTGTGGTATGGCTCATGTGTGCGAGTTGAAATGACATGTGTGTTGGGGATTGTGATGGCATGTCTGAGGTTTGCCAATGCCACTCATGTACAACTTTCATGTGTGTATGTTTCCATTGTACAGTGCACTGATGCCTGTGTTTTATTTCTCCCTGTCTGCAGTGTCAACTGATGAAGAGGGCGGAGAAGGTGCTGTGGAGCACAGCGGCAGGGATCCCACCGCCAGCCGGAGACGCAAGGCCCGGCTCCCCTCCCATGTTGTGATCTCGTCGCGGAGTGAGGAGCCCGGTGCCGCGTCCCAGGCCGCAGCTGCCGGGGGGAGGTCCAAGAGGCGGAGGTTGGAGTTGGACTCCTCGGCAGCAGAAGGGGCAGCTGGGACCCCACAGGGCCCAACGGGGGAAGATGGCACGGAGTCATCCAGGTTGGTGGGGGGTTTGGTGGAGGAGGAGGCCGTGCAAGCAACAGAGACCGGGTCTGGAGGTGGGGATCCCACTGGTGCTAGTGGTGCAGTGCAGGACCAGGGACAGGAGGCAGCACAGGCCGCCGCGGAGGTGCCTGTGTGCAATCCTGTCCCTGATCCTGTCCCTGCATGATCTTGCACCAGCAGGGATGCCTACGTCCAGACCCGTTTTCAGGCAGGGGATGAGCTCACGACAACTGGCCTTCCTCTGCCTGCGGACGTGGCTATCCGGGTCCGGGTTGAGCCTGTCCTGACTGGTGTGGCGTTGCGTCAACGGGCCATGCGAGGTGACCTGCAGTCTTTTCATGAGGAGACTGCACGTCATCTCGAATGGCTCGTTGACCGCGTCGACATACTGGGACAGGTCACCCAGGCCGGATTCCTCCGTTTGATGGGGCTTGCTGCGACCCCCTCCTCAACTGAACCCCCTATGCGCCAGTCGTCCTCTGTGCCATCTTCCCACCCATCAGTCACCTGGGTGCCCTGTGGAGCTGCCTCTGACGGTGCGGCCAGGCTGGTGGAGGAGGCATCCCTGCCACAGTCAGGAGTCGGACGTCTAACAGGGGTGGCCACATCAACGACTGCACCCCAGCCAGCGGAGGATGTGCAGGCAGCAGGAGGCAGTGCACGGGCATAGGCACAGCAGCAGCAGCAACGTGGTGGGAGCCATGAAGGCTCGGGGCCTTCAACATCGGAGGGGCAGGCATCGGCCAGAGGGCAGGAGGACCCAGGACAGAAAGTGTCTTCCATGTGGCAGTGGTTGGGCCACGCCATAGATGCGGAGCGGCAGCGGGCGGAAGAGGCACGGCTCACGATGGTCAGGGCGGAGAACTCCATGTGGATGGCCCTGAGGCGGGCCGAGTGCCTCGAGGCAATCCGCAGGGGGTTGGAGGTGGACACGTCGACGGCCCTGCGGACCCTCGGGGCCATGGAGGAGGACCGCCTCCGGGACATTGAGCAGGAGTTTGATGATGCCTCGGCCCGGGACATCCAAAAGTGAGCCGTCAGACTAGCCCGCTGCCCTTGTACATAGTTATGTAGTTAGTGTTAGGTTTCCTTTGTTTTTGAATTTTTTTTGGACCTTTTGGACAATGGGCCACATTTTTGTATATAGTTTTTTTTATTAGTTAGTGTTGTTAGATAGGTTTCATTTCTTTTGTTGGGATAATGGACCCTGGCTTGTTCATCTGTTCATCTGTACATAGTTCACTGTTGGATTTTCTTTTTCTTTTACAATTTACCCATGGAGCAATGGCTTTCAATTATAATTTTCCATTGGATTTTCTTTTGTGGACTGTGACTTTGGACACCATTCCTTTGGATTATGATTTTGGACATGCTTCTTTTCATTTTTTTACATTCCCATTTCTGTTTGTTTATTTTTGATTCAATTTATGTTTCCTTTAATACATATTTTTTTATCAACCTTCAATGTGTAGTATCATCTCATTGGTTTCATGCATATCATGATATGGGTTTTGAGATTCACTGACACCCATTGGGTGTATGTGAGGAACATGTGTTTCTTCCAAACTTGAAATTGGTGTTCTATCATGTTATTGCCATTTCTAAGTGGGTGGATGCAATACTCGGGTGGGTGTTTTGCATTTGGAGGCTGACCAAAGGGACCAGGGATCTAGATTGTGATGACATGTTGGCTGGGGGGTGGGGGTGCAGGGGAACATGTGTTGGACATGAGTGGGGGCCTGCTGGCAGGTGCCCCACAGTGCTGGGGGGTGGGGGTGGTGGGAGACATGAGTGGGGGCCTGGTGGAGGCTGCCCCTGCACTGCTGGGGGGTGGGGTGGTGGGAGACATAGGTGGGGGCCTGGTGGAGGCTGCCCCTGGTGGCTGGGGGGTGGGGGTGATAGGGGACATGAGTGGGGGCCTGGTGGAGGCTGCCCCTGCACTGCTGGGGGGTGGGGGTGGTGGGAGACATGGGTGGGGCCTGGTGGAGGCTGCCCCTGCACTGCTGGGGGGTGGGGGTGGTGGGAGACATGGGTGGGGGCCTGCTGACAGGTGCCCCACAGTGCTGAGGGGTGGGGGTACATGGGAACATGAGTTGGACATGTGTGGGGGCGTGCTGGCAGGTGCCCCACAGTGCTGGGGGTGGTGGGAGACATGGGTGGGGGCCTGGTGGAGGCTGCCCCTGGTGGCTGGGGGGTGGGGGTGATAGGGGACATGAGTGGGGGCCTGGTGGAGGCTGCTCCTGCACTGCTGGGGGGTGGGGGTGATGGGAGACATGGGTGGGGGCCTGGTGGAGGCTGCCCCTGCACTGCTGGGGGGTGGGGGTGATATGGGACATGAGTAGGGGCCTGGTGGAGGCTGCCCCTGGTGGCTGGGGGGTGGGGGTGGTGGGAGACATGGGTGGGGGCCTGGTGGAGGCTGCCCCTGGTGGCTGGGGGGTGGGGGTGATAGGGGACATGAGTGGGGGCCTGGTGGAGGCTGCCCCTGCACTGCTGGGGCGTGGGGGTGGTGACAGACATGAGTGCGGGCTTGGTGGAGGCTACCCCTGGTGGCTGGGGGGTGGGGGTGCAGGGAGACATGGGTGGGGGCTTTGTGGAGGCTGCCCCTGGTGGCTGGGGGTTGGGGGTGGTGGGAGACATGAGTGGGGGCTTGGTGGAGGCTGCCCCTACACTGCTGGGGGGTGGGGGTGATAGGGGACATGAGTGGGGGCCTGGTGGAGGCTGCCCCTGGTGGCTGGGGGGTGGGGGTAATGGGAGACATGGGTGGGGGCCTGGTGGAGGCTGTCCCTGGTGGCTGGGGGGTGGGGGTGATGGGAGACATGGGTGGGGGCCTGGTGGAGGCTGCCCCTACACTGCTGGGGGGTGGGGGTGATGGGAGTCATGGGTGAGGGCCTGGTGGAGGCTGCCCCTGGTGGCTGGGGGGTGGGGGTGATAGGGGACATGAGTGGGGGCCTGGTGGAGGCTGCCCCTGCACTGCTGGGGGGTAGGGGTGGTGGCAGACATGGGTGGGGGCCTGGTTGAGGCTGCCCCTGCACTGCTGGGGGTGGGGGTGGTGGGAGACATGGGTGGGGGCCTGGTGGAGGGTGCACCACAGTGCTGGGGGGTGGGGGTGCAGGGGAACATGAGTTGGACATGAGTGCCGGCCTGCTGGCAGGTGCCCCACAGTGCTGGGGGGTGGGGGTGCAGGGGAACATGAGTTGGACATGAGTGGGGGCCTGCTGGCAGGTGCCCCACAGTGCTGGGGGGTGGGGGTGCAGGGGAACATGAGTTGGACATGAGTGGGGCCTGCTGGCAGGTGCCCCACAGTGCTGGGGGGTGGGGGTGGTGGGAGACATGGGTGGGGGCCTGGTGGAGGCGGCCCCTGGTGGCTGGGGGTGGGGGTGATAGGGGACATGAGTGGGGGCCTGGTGGAGGCTGTCCCTGCACTGCTGGGGGGTGGTGGGAGACATGGGTGGGGGCCTGGTGGAGGCTGCCCCTGCACTGCTGGGGGGTGGGGGTGATAGGGGACATGAGTGGGGGCCTGGTGGAGGCTGCCCCTGGTGGCTGGGGGTGGGGGTGGTGGGAGACATGGGTGGGGGCCTGGTGGAGGCTGCCCCTGGTGGCTGGGGGTGGGGGTGATAGGGGACATGAGTGAGGGCCTGGTGGAGGCTGCCCCTGCACTGCTGAGGGGTGGAGGTGGTGGGAGACATGTGTGGGGGCCTGGTGGAGGCTGCCCCTGGTGGCTGGGGGGTGGGGGTGGTGTGAGACATGGGTAGGGGCCTGGTGGAGGCTGCCCCTGGTGGCTGGGGGGTGGGGGTGGTGGGAAACATGAGTGGGGGCCTGGTGGAGGCTGCCCCTGCACTGCTGGGGGGTGGGGGTGATAGGGGACATGAGTGGGGGCCTGGTGGAGGCTGCCCCTGGTGGCTGGGGGGTGGGGGTGATGGGAGACATGGGTGGGGGCCTGGTGGAGGCTGCCCCTGCACTGCTGGGGGGTGCGGGTGGTGGGAGACATGGGTGGGGTCCTGGTGGAGGGTGCACCACAGTGCTGGGGGGTGGGGGTGCAGGGGAACATGAGTTGGACATGAGTGGAGGCCTGCTGGAAGGTGCCCCACAGTGCTGGGGGTGGGGGTGCAGGGGAACATGAGTTGGACATGAGTGGGGGCCTGCTGGCAGGTGCCCCACAGTGCTGGGGGTGGGGGTGCAGGGGAACATGGGTTGGACATGAGTGGGGGCCTGCTGGCAGGTGCCCCACAGTGCTGGGGGGTGGGGTGGTGGGAGACATGGGTGGGGGCCTGGTGGAGTCTGCCCATGGTGGCTGGGGGAGTGGTGGTGATAGGGGACATGAGTGGGGGCCTGGTGGAGGCTGCCCCTGCACTGCTGGGGGGTGGGGTGGTGGGAGACATGGGTGGGGCCTGGTGGAGGCTGCCCCTGGTGGCTGGGGGGTGGGGGTGATAGGGGACATGAGTGGGGGCCTGGTGGAGGCTGCCCCTGCACTGCTGGGGGTGGGGGTGGTGGGAGACATGAGTGGGGGCCTGGTGGAGGCTGCCCCTGGTGGCTGGGGGGTGGGGGTGGTAGGAGACATGGGTGGGGGTCTGGTGGAGGCTGCCCCTGGTGGCTGGGGGGTGGGGGTGGTGGGAGACATGAGTGGGGGCCTGGTGGAGGCTGCCCCTGCACTGCTAGGGGATGGGGGTGATAGGGGACATGAGTTGGGCCTGGTGGAGGCTGCCCCTGCACTGCTGGGGGTTGGGGGTGATAGGGGGCATGAGTGGGGGCCTGGTGGAGGCTGCCCCTGGTGGCTGGGGGGTGGGGTGATGGGAGACATGGGTGGGGGCCTGGTGGAGGCTGCCCCTGGTGGCTGGGGGTGGGGGTGATAGGGGACATGAGTGGGGTCCTGGTGGAGGCTGCCCCTGCACTGCTGGGGGGTGGGGGTGGTGGGAGACATTGGTGGGGGCCTGGTGGAGGCTACCCCGGCACTGCTGGGGGGTGGGGGTGGTGGGAGACATGGGTGGGGGCCTGGTGGAGGCTGCCCCTGGTGGCTGGGGGGTGGGGGTGATACGGGACCTGAGTGGGGGCCTGGTGGAGGCTGCCCCTGCACTGCTGGGGGGTGGGGGTGGTGGGAGACATGAGTGGGGGTCTGGTGGAGGCTGCCCCTGCACTGCTGGGGGGTGGGGGTGATAGGGGACATGGGTGGCGGCCTGGTGGAGGCTGCCCCTGGTGGCTGGGGGATGGGGGTGATGGGAGACATGGGTGGGGGCCTGGTGGAAGCTGCCCCTGCACTGCTGGGGGATGGGGGTGATGGGAGACATGGGTGGGGGCCTGGTGGAGGGTGCACCATAGTGCTGGGGGGCGGGGGTGCAGGGGAACATGAGTTGGACATGAGTGGGGGCCTGCTGGCAGGTGCCCCACAGTGCTGGGGGGTGGGGGTGCAGGGGAACATGAGTTGGACATGAGTGGGGGCCTGATGGCAGGTGCCCCACAGTGCTGGGGGGTGGGGGTGCAGGGGAACATGAGTTGGACATGAGTGGGGGCCTGCTGGCAGGTGCCCCACAGTGCTGGGGGGTGGGGGTGGTGGGAGACATGGGTGGGGGCCTGGTGGAGGCAGCCCCTGGTGGCTGGGGGGTGGGGGTGATAGGGGACATGAGTGGGGGCCTGGTGGAGGCTGCCCCTGCACTGCTGGGGGGTGGGGGTGGTGGGAGACATGGGTGGGGGCCTGGTGGAGGCTGACCCTACACTGCTGGGGGGTGGGGGTGATAGGGGACATGAGTGGGGGCCCGGTGGAGGCTGCCCCTGGTGGTGGGAGACATGGGTGGGGGCCTGGTGGAGGCTGCCCCTGGTGGCTGGGGGGTGGGGGTGATAGGGGACATGAATGGGCGCCTGGTGGAGGCTGCCCCTGCACTGCTGGGGGGTAGGGGTGGTGGGAGACATGGGTCGGGGCCTGGTGGAGGCTGCCCCTGCACTGCTGGGGGGTGGGGGTGGTGGGAGACATGGGTGGGGGCCTGGTGGAGGGTGCACCACAGTGCTGGGGGGTGGGGGTGCAGGGGAACATGAGTTGGACATGAGTGGGGGCCTGCTGGCAGGTGCCCCACAGTGCTGGGGGGTGGTGATGCAGGGGGACTTGAGTTGGACATGAGTGGGGGCCTGCTGGCAGGTGCCCCACAGTGCTGGGGGTGGGGGTGCAGGCATAGCTCTCAACTCTCACGCTTTTGGCGGGTGTCACCCGCCTTGTAAATAGCTGACTCACCCGCCAAGCCTCCAGCACGCCCATTCATTTCAATGGGCGTCTCACCCCCCAAAACTAAAATCGGGTGTTTTCACCCGCCTTCGCGACCCAAATGGTTGAGAGCTATGGGTGCAGTGGAACATGAGTTGGACATGAGTGGGGCCTGCTGGCATTTGCCCCACAGTGCTGGGGGGTGGGGTGGTGGGAGACATGGGTGGGGGCCTAGTGGAGGCTGCCCCTGGTGGCTGGGGGTTGGGGGTGATAGGGGACATGAGTGGGGGCCTGGTGGAGGCTGCCCCTGCACTGCTGGGGGGTGAGGGTGGTGGGAGACATGGGTGGGGGCCGGGTGGAGGCTGCCCCTGCACTGCTGGGGGGTGGGGATGATAGGGGACATGAGTGGGGGCCTGGTGGAGGCTGCCCCTGATGGCTGGGGGGGTGGGGGTGGTGGGAGACATGGGTGGGGGCCTGGTGGAGGCTGCCCCTGGTGGCTGGGGGGTGGGGGTGATAGGGGACATGAGTGGGGGCCTGGTGGAGGCTGCCCTTGCACTGCTGCGGGGGTGGGGGTGGTGGAAGACATGAGTGGGGGCCTGGTGGAGGCTGCCCCGTGTGGCTGGGGTGTGGGGGTGGTGGGAGACATGGGTGGGGGCCTGGTGGAGGCTGCCCCTGGTGGCTGGGGGGTCAGGGTGGTGGGAGACATGAGTGGGGGCCTGGTGTAGGCTGCCTGTGCACTGCTGGGGGGTGGGGGTGATAGGGGACATGAGTGGGGGCCTGGTGGAGGCTGCCCCTGCACTGCTGAGGGGTGGGGGTGATAGGGGACATGAGTGGGGGCCTGGTGGAGGCTGCCCCTGGTGGTTGGGGGGTGGGGGTGATGGGAGACATGGGTGGGGGCCTGGTGGAGGCTGCCCCTGCACTGCTGGGGGGTGGGGGTGGTGGGAGACATGGGTGGGGGCCTGGTGGAGGGTGCACCACATGCTGGGGGGTGGGGGTGCAGGGGAACATGAGTTGGACATGAGTGGGGGCCTGCTGGCAGGTGCCCCACAGTGCTGGGGGGTGGGGGTGCAGGGGAACTTGAGTTGGACATGAGTGGGGGCCTGCTGGCAGGTGCCCCACAGTGCTGGGGGGTGGGGGTGCAGGGGAACATGAGTTGGACATGAGTGGGGGCCTGCTGGCAGGTGCCCCACAGTGCTGGGGGGTGGGGGTGGTGGGAGACATGGGTGGGGGCCTGGTGGAGGCTGCCCCTGGTGGCTGGGGGGTGGGGGTGATAGGGGACATGAGTGGGGGCCTGGTGGAGGCTGCCCCTGCACTGCTGGGGGGTGGGGTGGTGTGAGACATGGGTGGGGGCCTGGTGGAGGCTGCCGCTGCACTGCTGGGGGGTGGGGGTGATAGGGGACATGAGTGGGGGCCTGGTGGAGGCTGCCCCTGGTGGCTGGGGTATGGGGGTGGTGGGAGACATGGGTGTGGGCCTGGTGGATGCTGCCCCTGGTGGCCGGGGGGTGGGGTGATAGGGGACATGAGTGGGGGCCTGGTGGAGGCTGCCCCTGCACTTCTGGGGGGTGGGGGTGGTGGGAGACATGGGTGGGGGCCTGGTGGAGGCTGCCCTTGGTGGCTGGAGGGTGGGGGTGGTGGGAGACATGAGTGGGGGCTTGGTGGAGGCTGCCCCTGCACTGCTGGGGGGTGGGGGTGATAGGGGCATGAGTGGGGGCCTGGTGGAGGCTGCCTCTGCACTGCTGGAGGGTGGGGGTGATAGGGGACATGAGTGGGGGCCTTGTGGAGGCTGCCCCTGGTGGCTGGGTGGTGGGGGTAATGGGAGACATGGGTGGGGGCCTGGTGGAGGCTGCCCCTGGTGGCTGGGGGGTGCAGGGGGACATGCGTTGGTGGGCAGTAGTGCAAGGTGCCATGTGGGTGGCTGGGGGGCATGGCCATGGTGGATGGGGTGCCTGCAGGACATGTGCAGGGTAGGCATTAATTATGGTATGATATTTATTGCAATGATCCTTGACACTTGTTTCGCAACATTATAATAAGAATCCCTTGTACACATATTTAATGAAAAGTACATACACATGTGATGTCATCAGTGATGTCATCAATGACATTTGTGATGTCATCTTTGATGTCCTTGGTGTTAGTCTTAGCAGTGCACGGTGGTGGCGTGAGTTATGGTTGCTTAGCTTACCATAACTGGCAAATTTCAAGGGTTTTTCGGTTTTACTTGGAACCATAACGTCCCTTTGACAACATTTTTTCACTGAATTCATAGGTTTTTAGTAGCGCAACTTAACCATAACGTCCCTTTAACAAAGTTTTGTTCACTGAATATATATATATATATATCTCTACAACACACACAATGAAAAGGGCATCTCCAAATGTAAGGTCAATCCCCACTGCAGCTTTCATTCTAGGTTTCATCATAAATCGCATCACTCATCCTCTGCCACGAGATCTGTGTTTTTCACCTGGTCATGCTGCTGTTAGGGTGACTAACAAATGCAAACCTATCAGTGCAACTCTCTCCCCAGAGATTTAGAGTGAGCCAGATAGAGGCAGTGAGAGAAAGATATTGAATATAGAGGGAGAGATATAGAGAGCTCTAATTATGACAGTGGTGGACACACTGATGCACTACAGGATAATAAGTAGGAGTGCATCATTTCAATTGACTTTAGAGGATAAAAGGAAGTTATTTATATTACACACTAAGATGAAGGTATGTCGGTTGCGGTGTGAGGATAATGATGCAACACAAACTAAGTTGAATTGGATGATAGGTTGCCCAATCTTCTCATGATTATTTTCTGTGTGTTTCTTCTATAATTGTTTGCATCCCCCTGATGTGCAACGACCTCTGGTACTCGACATATGCAGTATTTAATCTTTTATACTTTTTGACACGTCTTAACAAAAATGTGTGAAATACTAATTGGGCGACTAATGAACATTGTTGGTTAAATTGTTATGATACATTGTTAAGGGGATTTACCAGCCCTGATGAAGACCAATGTAATGTGAGGTCAAAACACGTGTTGGCAGGAACACGATAATCACCACAATGGAATACAAACTTATAATTGTGAACAACAAGACAATTTGTGATGCTTTCTGAACAACAACCAACAGGGGTGAAGACTAAAGAGTATTGAACCTAATAGTAAAGTCGATGGGCTATGCGCAGTGGACAGACCATCAAGTTGTTCTTGTACGTTTCTTATGAATATAGATTTTGTTCTTCAACAAGGAAGTCTAGTCAATATGACATTATTTATGAACACATCTTGTTTTGAAATTTGCTTTATTTTGACACTCTATGCTTACAGTGGATCTTTATTCGTGCATGTATTTATGTATTGTGCATTTGTGGGGCACTTATACAGCAAGTACATTTTGTTTCAAAGCACCCTTGTATAGGTAGTGTGTCTGTGATCACTTTGATTGCCCCAGTTGAAAGTCTGCAATTGGTTTGGGGGATTTTTACTAATGTAACACTGCACTCTTTATAACCCTGTATTTAATTGTAACAAGGTTGTACTCTTGCCAGTCTTTGCAACCATAAAAGAACACTTACCACACTATTATGAGGATGGAATGAAAAAGCATACCTGGGAAATCAAGATGTGATTCGCAGAAGGAGTATATCTTAAGAATATTTGAAATAAATCACAGATAATTATCCCTTGTCTGCAGGACCTGAGTACCAAGGATATCAACGTATTGAAGGCAAAACTATGGCATAGATAGATAACCGACTAGGAATTGGATAACCCAGGAAAATTGAGCTTATATACAAAGTCATTTTGTAAAGAAGTGCAAATTGCACGAATGGGTTCACCAACGTTAGCGCTTGCATATAATTGGGTCCCGTACATGAAACCTTCACATTTTACTAAACTGAGTGTAAAATGAAAGAATAAAAACAGCAGAAATCACCTTTATGCTTTGGTTTTACTCTGTTTTGTAAAACTATATAAATGACACCTGCAAATTACACTTTTTAAACAGCATTTACAATCAACTCCTCTGGAATCCGCCGGCTTTTAGCAGGTGCAGAACCCAGGCAGAGTCCATAGGAATCCATTGTTTAATGCATCAAGGAAATCAGATGCAGACCTTAATCCAAGCAGTGTTTGGAAGCAGAGCAGGTATATACTGCAGGATCTTTATTTCTGCTTTATTCGCTTCACTGCCTCCAAATAAAATTACTTGGCCCTGATTATAACCTTGCTGGTCTGGAAACAACGGTGCCGGTAAGCTTACCGCACCGTTGTTTCCGGAACGTCAAAGTACAAGTCTGAAGGGCAGGTCTGACTTGCCGGGTGGACCGGCACCTGCCCACAGACTTATTAACAATGCCGGTGCTTCTGTGGTCCCCATTCCCATAGAGTCTACAGGACTCTATGGGAATGGGGAACAACATAATTACCGGCGCTTGACTTTCCTGCCACCTCGGTGTAATTGTTTACGGGTCCGGTGGCTACCTGCCAGTTTTACCAGCACAGTTACTGCCAGACCCGTAGTGGGGGCCAATATGTCCAGAAGTGTTAACGTGAATTGTGAACGGCTTACACTTTGTATTTAGGCTCCATGTTTGGACTTTGAGGACTTCTGAAATGAGTCTTGTAGCCTAACACCAACTTAAACAAATTCAGTTATACTATCAACTTAGCTTATATTTTCCTTGAAATAAATTGTTTTTGGGAAACCATAATCAGCAGAAAAAAAGTACAACCAAACATTAAGCAAACGCACCGACTTCCCCAGCTACCTATGACATGAAATATTCAAACAGAGAGAGACATTTACCCGTAGGACCAATAGAGACATTCCAAAAGAGTGAGACATGATTTGGATATGACCCATGAGAAATGAAATAAAGGGAAATTAAATCTTTTTTAATTATTTTTTTATTCAAACCGTTGTTTTTAGTTTGATCAACAAACTTTACATCATTTACATTCATTCATCGCTCTTCTGTAGAGAACATATTTTCAAATAGCGGCAAGAAAGCAACATTGTATTTATCACAATTCCATTAATATGAGCAGCATGTGCGAAGTAACATTCAATTTTTAAAAAAAGATGCATCACATGATTAAAAAAAATAAAATAACCAGGCCATAGTTTGCCTAAATATAAAACGAAGCTGCACTGCTACAACGTGTATTAAACAGGAATTCCAGAGCATTTACAGAATATTAATAGTCCAGAATAACAGCTGCAGAGTAAGCTAATTCTCTCTAGTGGGGCACATGGATACCCATTTAGAGTAGACATAACAGCATGTTGGACCTGCCATTCACAGAGTATTCAGCCTATAGCCCTGTTTAGGAACTTGTTTTCCAATTCCAAGTTTAAGATTCTAAGAAGCCTGGTGAGCGACAAAATAGTTTTTTTACTGTTACCCCACATGCAGGATAGCCAAAACCATTCCCTTTTGGATGCTGTACAGCCCACTCTATCAATTCCAATTACTTCCAAACAAACTTTTTCAAAATGTACACAGTAAACAACCATATGTTTTGTGGACTCCATCTGACAAGCATCATTGCAGAATCTACAGCCATAACCGCTGTTTGGTGATGTGTGCGACAACCAACTCCTGGTTCTTTCTAAAGGTAACATTTGGTTTAATTTGAACCTTAAGTAAATGTCCCTTTCTTTATTGCATGGAAATTGCACTAGATAGGATTTATGCGGTAGTCTCCCAGAACAAAACTTTGCGGTTTCTTTATAGGAATTTGAGGCCTCAATCGTGTTCAGGGTTTTGCCCCAATCATGCTCAAAGAGACAGTGTTTAACATGTGCCAATCGAAATTCCAAATCCGAAGGGGTAAGCGCAATTTCAGCTAATAAGGTCACCATTTTAGCTTGGTATTTTGCAATGGACGGCAGATTAGAAGCAACTATCATTTTCCCCAAATCCTCATATAATTAGTTTTTTGGAGGAAATAACATTTTCACTAGATCTGACAATAATCGCCAGTTATAACGAGCTGACAATGAAGTAAGACCCAACTCCTGCCTCAATACAGCATTGGGAATGGACTTAGCTAAGCGCAGAACACCCTTCCATAAGACCCCTTGGAGTTGGTTGAGAAATTTTGTCAATATCTGCAAGACACATATCCAAGTCGTACAATAAGATTGACTCAACTTTAAGGATGTAAAATTCAAATAGTGGAAGTAAAGAAAATTTACAATATTTAGAATAGACCATGCGCATTTGTGTAGCAAGAACTTTTGTCTTTGCGTTTAGTACTTCCTTCCACATCATGAGTGGGTTGGTGTCAGAAGTCGAATACCCAATATACCTAATGGTGGAGGCTCTTGCAATTGGAATGTTTTTGATGGTCCATTTCCAGGTGCAAGGATTCCTCTTAAGGTTCTTGAATATGAAAATATGGGATTTCTCCACATTGAAGGGAATGTTATGCGCACTGCAGCAGGAGGCAAACAGGGACAATTTGGCTTGCAAGCCGAATGGGATACGATCAAAGATCATAATATCGTCCGCGAAGGAGAGCCAATGTATTTTCAGATGATCTACCTTTGCGGGATAACTAATTTGCTTTGCCCATAATTAATTAATTCCACATAGGTACAAATTAAATAAGGTGGCCGCCAAATTGCAATCCTGCTTCACCCAAACCCCAATAGTGATAGCATTTGTTGTTGCAGCTGTGTGATTCACCCTGACATAATAAGCAGTTTTTCTTGTAATTTGGTAATTAAGAATATGATGTGGGAAGGAATTCCCACGAGAGCCATTTTATCCCAGAGCAGGCCCTGCACCACACAGTCAAAAGCGGCTGTGAGGTCAATAGATGCCATGTATAAGGGACCAGATTTGGGAACCTTTGCTTCGGCGAGGAGGTGAGCCATTAGTGTTGCATTTAATGCTGTCCCCATGTGTGCCCGAAACCCAATTTGAAAACGTGAAAGAATATTATACTGTTTCAAGAAACTATGCAGGTCCCGAAGAAGTAAAATTACAAAACCTTTGGCAGCTGCATCTATGAGGGCTATAGAGCGAAAGTTGGATGGGTCGGTTCTTGGACCCTTTTTATACAGAGGAACAATGATGGAACATAACCAGGAGGGGGGAATGCTTAGTGTTAATAAGATGTTATAGAATTGGCTCTTTAACAACCTGGCCAAAGCAAAGGATTTCGCTTAATTATACAAGGGAGGTGTCATGATTCCTGCCCCTCATGTCCCCAGCCCTCCAAAATGGCAGGTTGGAGCCAGGCCACAATCACCTACATGGCCCTCAAGGGCCTCTCCATCCCTCCAAAGACCCACTTGGAGTCAGACTTGGCGCTTGTGGCAGCAGACTCACTCGCTCCCATAGGATAACATTGGGGATTGGACTTGTAGTGCATTGATGGGGACAAGATGCCCCCACATATTTCAGTTCCCAGAACTGCATGTGCAGTCTAGTCATTTGGGTGTGGTTCAGCCCAGTGACACCTGGGATACCCAGAGACTATTTAAGCCATGCCCATGCTGAGAAACATGCTTTGTGTTTTCTGCACCTGCAGCTTGACACTCACCGTGTTCGGATCGGTCTTCAGCAGGCCTGCATCTTTCTCTGCGCTCAGCTCCTGCAAGAACAAGAACACTGTTAGGAACAGCCTTACCTTGCAGCGCTTCTGCCCATCATTCATCGCTCCTTCTGTTCTGCGGGCATCTTCGGCGGTGTCATTCCCATCCCAGCATGCCGCATCCTAAGGAAAAGGGAAAAGAACAGAAAAAAGGCATTAGTAAGCATTCAGCAAATCTTCGCTTATTTTTAAAGACTGTACGAGCTTCAAACTCTTACCTGATTCCCAGCCGCTCTGGGGGAACTCTATCTCCGGAACTTCTCATCCATCTGCAAGGGGGAAAAGACACTCCAGGTTAGCGTGGAAACATCTAGAGAGGCTGCATATCGCGCTTACTCACCGCATTTCTTCTTCATAACCGGCATCCATGCGGAAAACGTTGCGGCACCTAAAAGACACAGAAAAAGAACTCAGTTCAATACAAATACGAAAGGGGGCATCGCACATCGGGCTCTCACTCACCTTCAGTGCTACTCTTCTCAGCAGCATGCCGCCATCCCCGGACTCCGGCCATCATCTAAGGAAGGAAAGGAACGAAGTTAGAGAACTGTTCAAAAGACTCATTATACTTACCTGTTGGACTCTTGCCAGTGAAGTAACTAGGCAGCAACAAGCCCCCATCAATCAACTCGCCCCTGCGCTGAAAGCAGAATGGAGAGCACACTTTCCAAGAAAACAAGGTGAGCTGTGGATCAAAGGGATGGGTTGGACCCCGGGGAAGAAGGGGTTCAAGCACACAGAGACAATAAGGAGTTAAACTCTACCAGTCCTGTGTTTCAGGCCCAGTCTCCAGTTGAGTAGACTCCAGGGAAGGGTTTGAGGTCGTAAGAGGTCAGAACAGCTGAGTGACGTCCCGTGGATACCAGGTGAGCGTTACAGAACACAAAGCCTCACATCAAAATCCACCTGGGCGTCATGGAAACGTCAGAAACCGACCAGTTAGCCCACATGTTGGGGCGGCTACGTTCCAAAGTACATGCAGCCAGGCAGGAGACCAACACCCTGAGGAGAGAGCTGATAGTAGCCAAAGAACGCACTGATGATTTAAGCCGGCAACTTCTCCATTCACAAGCAGGGCATGCACCATTGCTGGGAAGCGTGCCCTTGATGCCAGCACCATCAGCCAATACTGTTCAGATAACCCTTCCTGGGGCAGTTCCCTTGGCCCCGCCCAAACGATTTACGGGGGATCCCAAGAGGTTTGCAACGTTCATGAACCAGTGCCACCTGCACTTCCTTTGTAGACCAGGGGCCTTTCCGAATGACCAATCACAGGTCGCTTTTGTGCTATCCTACCTGAGTGGTAGCGCCGCGGACTGGTCTGTACCCTTTGTGGCCCAAGACGATCCTTTGCTGCATGACTTCAGGGGCTATCAGCAGGAGATGGAAAAGCTGTTCGCCCGTTGTACTCATGGGCAGGCATTAGACAATGAACTTCTGTCCCGACGCCAAGGGAATCAAGACCTATTAACATACATAGCCACGTTCAATAGACTCGTAGTTGAAGCAGAATGGCCAGTGGAGAAGAGAACCACGTGATTTCAACAGGGGTTGCGGGAGGAGCTCAAGGATGTTCTCGCACAAGTAGTGAACCCCCCGAAAGACTGCTCAGAATTCATTGACCTTGTTGTTCAGCTGGATTATAGGTTGCAGCACCGAAGAGCAGATCGAACCAGACCGGACCCTCGCCCTATGTATGTGCTTTCAAAAGACAATATTGCCCGCACAACAGAAGATTCAGGAGCACCAATGCAAATCGGGGGGGGTCAGATCCCCCTGGACTAAAGCGGAAAGGGATAAAAGGAGACAGCAGCAGTTATGTCTGTACTGTGGAAGGTCAGGTCATTTCCTTAAAGAGTGCCCTGTGAAGCCACCGAGGAGGACGGTAGGGGCCACGGACAAGGAAGATACCATCAAGGAATCGGAAAACTCCCCAGCCCGGCAAGTGTAGGGGTCCACTTGTCGAGCGAAGAAAGTGAACTACAGACCTCCCATTTTGCACTGTGGTCTTGATCAATCACCAACAACCATCTCGGATGCACGCAGTAAGAGCGTACATTGACAGTGGAGCTGTTGGGAATTACATCGACCAGGATCTTGCGGCAAAGATGGGGCTTCCGTTACACCCTAAATCAACCACGACACTGTTACCACTGTCGACGGCGCAGACATTTCTTCTGGTCCAGTATCCCAATGCACTGCAACTTTAACCCTTCTGTGCCAGGATGTACACCAAGAATCTATCGTTTTTCGACCTCATTAAGGCACCACAGTTACGGTTGATTTTGGGAATGCCATGGTTGGTAGCTCACAATCCTCGAATCGATTGGCGAGCAAAAGAATTGGCCATTCCCGAGACTTGCGCCCAAACATGTTATCGCCAAGAGAAACAACCAATAGACACCAGAACCTCCACGCCTGCGACTGTGGCAATCGGCACCCGACCAAGTGAATACCAGGACTTTCAACATGCCTTTTAGAAAGAACAGGCTAATACCCTGCCACCGCATAGACCATACAATTGCCAAATCGACCTGATACCCGGTGCAGAAATCCCTTGTGGGCAAATTTACACACTCATAGAACCAGAAAACCAGCACCTGAAGGCCTATCTTGACCAATACCTGGCCAACGGGTTCATCCGTCCCTTGAAGTCTCCAGCAGCCAGTCCTCTATTCTTCGTACCGAAAAAGGAGGGGGACTTGAGAACATGCATTGACTATCGCGCACCGAACCAGATTACCGTAAAAAACACTACCCCCTGTCACTGATCCCTGAATTGCTTGATCAAGTCAAAGATGCCCAATTCTACACAAAACTAGACCTGAGGGGGGCATATCACCTTGTTTGCGTAAAACAGGGGGACGAATGGAAAACTGCTTTTCGCACCAAATACGGCTTGTACGAATATCAAGTAATGCCCTTTGGGCTTTGCAACGCGCCTGCAGCATTTCAATACTTCATGAACGATGTCCTACGGGAATTGATGTCATGATGCCTATCCAGATCAAGTCCAGCAACCCCAGAAGCAGGCATCAAGTTATTCCAAGCAAGCCCAACAACCCTACTAGGGGCTATTTGGGGGCAGTCCTGGTGTCTATGGCACCAGGCTCATATGGAGAGGCAGTCCTGGCGCCATAGGCGCCAGGCTCATAGTTTAGAACTTATCTGATGCAGACCATGCTGCAAACCTACCTGATGCAGACCATGCTGCAAGAGCTCCAAGCCAAAAGAGGCTTGGAAGGGACTACTTTACCTAGGGACTATTTTTTACTCGGGTGGGGTCGAGGAGGAATACTTACCTGTGACTACTTTGGAGGCTATTTAAACCACGCCCAAAGAGCAGCACACGCTTTGCGTTATTCTGCATCTAGCAGCGTAACGCTCACCGTGCCTTCAAGTCTGCATCCAGTCTTCTGCCACGCCCGCCTCGAGTCTGGAGCTCCTAGAAAGAGGGAGAAATAAGGAGAAAAGGTTAGAACAAGAGCAATACCTTTAATCCTTACCTGAATTCCCGATTCACCGCGCCTTCGAGCTGGAAGAAAGAAGTTATTTTATGCGGGTCGCCTCGTCTGCTACAGCGCCGCGCTGAACTCACCGGTCTTCGCAGCATCTTCACTATCCACCGCATCCTTCTGCATGTTCCCGCCGCACTCTGGCACCTAAGGGGAACACAAGAACAGGAAGGTGAGCCAAGAGAATAAACAGAGGCAATATTAGTTACCCCCCATAGACTTACCTGATTTTACTGCCGGGGGTACTATTCCTCTTCATGGGTCGGCGCAGCCTCCACCGCATCTTCGCTGCACCCCGGCCACTAAGGGGAACAAAAGGACAACAAGGTGAAACAAAGGGACAAACAAGGGGAATCCTTCTCACCACAATAGACTTACCTAATTTTACCGCCGGAGGCATTATTCCCCGAGACTTCATATTTTTCTCTCAGCACCTGAATAAGGGAGAAAGCAACAGGTTACATACTGACATTATTTTATCGAACTGTGTTGGATAATACAAATCCTTACCTGAATATTACCGGAACTCTTCGCTAGGATCAAGCTGCAACCTGCAAGGAATCGGACAAGAGTGAAAGTCAGACATTTGAACTCTTAGGAACTATATACTTACGGCGTCTCGCCAGAAATCTCAGCGTCAATATTGTTCTGCAACTCACCAATTCCTTCGAACCATTGAAGCAACTGGTTATCTACGCGCCCCTGCGCTCAATGCAGGATGGAGAGCTCATCTTTCCAAACCATCAGGTGAGACTATAAGAGGGGACATTAAAGGTGATCAGTGGGGAGAACAGCGGGGGTGGGGGTTAACACTCAACTCCACGGGTAGTTAATTCCCTTTCTCCATTTGGAATTCCTGGGCTTTATTCTCAGCTGAATGGAATCCGAATGGATGTACACAAGGTAGATGCTATCCTGAACTGGCCATCCCCAAATTCATTCAAGGGGGTTCAAAGTATGCTGGGTTTTGCAAACTTCTACCTCCGGTCATCCCAGGATTTTCGCAAATCGTGCATCCCATCAGGTCATTGCTAAGGAAAAGCAACAAAAAGTTCCATTGGACAACAGAAGCCGAGGAAGCTTTCTAGGAACTCAAAGCAAGATTCACATCTGCCCCAATTTTATGCCACCCTCGCCCTGATCTCCCATACCTGGTGGAAACAGACGCCTCAAGCATGGCTATGGGAGCCGTCATCTCACAAAAGGACCCCGAAACAGGCCAGTAACACCCTGTTGCCTTCTGGTCACGTAAATTCACACCCCCTGAACTCAATTACGCTATCACAGACAAAGAACTCCTGGCCATTAAATCAGCCTTTAAGGCATGGCGGCACTACCCCTTGGGCGCCAGACGCACAAACACCGTAATAACTGACCACCGGAACCTCCAGTACCTAAAAACGGCAAAGGCCCAATCCTCACGACAACTACGTTGGGCTCTTTTTTTTGCTGAATATGACTATGTTATTACATTTCGACCAGGGGTGAAAAACGGGAAGGCCGATGCCCTTTCCCGTATGGGGGTGGAAGAGCAAGGGTATCAGACCCCTGACCCAATAGCAATCATCCCGAGTGACAAGCTCATAGGAATCACAGCAACCATAACTCAGAAAGAATTACATGAAGAAATCCAAAACCTAATGAGTCCGGAGCAATTACAAGCGTGGAGTGCACAAGGAGAACCTTACATGATAAAAGATCAGTTGCCCTACTTTTGGAATCGTTTATTCTTACCAAACCAAGAACTACGAGAACAAGTCATGTCTGGTTATCATGATTCCTTGATCGAAGGTCACCCTGGAATCGCTAAAACCCTAGCCAAGGTAAAACGAAATTACTGGTGGCCCACGTGGCGTAAAGACATTATCCAGTTCATCCTATCTTGTGGAGTGTGTGCTCAAAACAAGTCATCCAAGCAGAAACCGGCTGGGCTATTACAAACATTGGAAATACCACCAGCACCCTGGCACACGCTGTCCCTCGATTTTATTACTGACTTACCACCCAGTCAAGGGTTTAACACAATATCCTTGTGGTCGTGGACCTATTTTCAAAAATGGCACATTTCATTCCTCTTAAGGGGCCCCCAAATGCTTCCACTCTGGCAAAGGTATTTTTTCTTGACGGCATCGTACGGCTCCATGGGTTTCCTTCCATTTTAGTCTCAGACCGAGGTACTCAATTCGTATCTAACTTCAGGAGAACATGCTGCTCTATGGCCCAGATCGACATCCGGCTATCCACCAGTCACCATCCCCAAACGGATGGGCAAACTGAGAGGACAAATCAGACACTCGAGCAGTATCTGCGTTGCATGTTACACCAAGCTGAAGGAAGCTGGTTCGACCTATTATGGATAGCTGAATATGCTTATAATAATTCCCTACACACCAGCACTGGGCAGACACCCTTTTACACCATGTATGGCAGGCACCCACGTACTTCTGAGTTGGACATTCCTACAACCCTGGAAATGCCAGCAGTCAAAACCTTGCACACAACCATTTCTCAAACCTTTAAAAGGGCAGCTGAACACCTACCTCAACCTAAGAATCATCAAAAGAAGTTTGCTGATCAACACCGAGCAAAGGCCCCCAACTACCAAGTGGGAGACAAAGTCTGGCTGGTGTCTAAACACGTGTCCATTAAAGGAACCCGAACTTTCCGTTCAAGATGCCTGGGTCCATTCACCATCACCTCCGTGATAAATCATGTGGCGGTCAGACCAGCTTTGCCGTCAAACATGCAGATTTATCATGTGTTCCACGTGTCTCTGCTTAAACCTGTTCAACCTGGGACCCGGGTAGCAACGCCACCGCAGCCAGTAGTAGTTGCCAGGGAGCCAGAATTCAAAGTCAAGGACATCCTGGATTCAAAGTATATCAGATCCAAATTATACTAATTAGTAGACTGGAAGGGGTATGGTCCACAAGACAGGACATGGGAGCCTTGTGAGTACATCCATGCACCTCGGTTGCTTAGACGATTTCATCAAAACCATCCAAACAAACCAGGACCAGACAGAAGAGCCACCTTGAGAGGGGCCTTGGGGGGAGTGCTGTCATGATTCCTGCCCCTCATGTCCCCAGCCCTCCAAGATGTCAGGCTGGAGCCAGGCCACGATCACCTACATGGACCACAAGGGCCTCTCCATCCCTCCAAAGACCCACTTGGAGTCAGACTTGGCGCTTGTGGCACCAGACTCACTCAATCCCATAAGATAACATTGGGGATTGGACTTGTAGTGCATTGATGGGGACAAGATGGATGCCCCCACATATTTCGGTTCCCAGAACTGCATGTGCAGTTTAGTCTTTTGGGTATGGTTCAGCCCAGAGTCACCTGGGATACCCAGAGACTATTTACCTATCTACCAATCCTGTGTTTCCGACCCAGTCTCCAGTTGAGTAGACTCCAGGGAAGGGTTTGAGGTCGTAAGAGGTCAGAACAGGCTGAGTGACGTACTGTTTGGCGATGTTATCCATGCCGGGATTTAAGGTGATGGCCAGCGCTGACAACCAAGACCAATCTTTGCTCATATTTGATGAGGCAACAAGCTGTGCAATTACTGCAGTTTTCATCTCTCCCTGAGCATCCAGGCCGTTCCTCTTTGGTGAGGGCGATTGATGACTGGGAGAGGAGTTTCATTGAAACAGATCATATCATCGATGGAGTCAAAAAGATGGGGAAACAAGCCAATCAATTGTAATTCCTATTTGTACTGCCACACCAAAATGCTTATAATAGCCGATTGAACTTTGCACACCACACAATGATTGTGTATAGCTGAAAGGGTGACCCATTCTATATCAGCAGTATTTAAAGTCCTCAATGCAGGGATTTTACCAAAAGCTTGTAAAAGGGCGGAGCGGTTGAGACGTTTGGCATCATTTATATCAGGGTGAGTCTCCCATCCAATAATGGTGGAAGAGTTACCGGAAGGCTTGTCGATTGCTGCCAAGCCACCTGTTGAGGAGCTTGGAGGACATGCTGAGAAATGCCCAGGCTTATTTGAATACCTGGACATTTTCATCCTTTCCTCCGTAATTGAATTGATAGTAGGATCAGGGTGCGCAGCCTTATTTTGCACACTCACACTACCTACCCTAATAGGGGGAGCACAATTAGCTAACATGGCGAGTTGGTTGGAGCCCCCAGCTTGAGGTGCCTCACTGGTGCCCTTCCCCACTTGTGCAACTTTGTTGTTGATTGGTTTGTAGAAGGCTGATAAGTGAGTCTGCAGGGTAGTTGGTACTTTAGCAGCTAAATTCTGTTGGGCAGCAGATAGAAAATCTGCAGAATTTTTATTTTGTCTGCCCCGAGATCGCAAAGCCGTGCAAGAGGGAACCAATGCCCCCCGCGGGAGCCGGTTGCTCGACATGGCTATGATGTTGCAGAGCATTTATAGTCTCTGTAGATAATTCTTCGAGATTGATGCACTGTTCGCCATCCGATCTGGGATTTGCAGTAGAAGCAATATAGCCTGTGGGATGGCTTGAGAGATTATTTTTAGATTTTTTCATTTTTTTTATTTTTGTTTTTTTGGACAACTGTACCAGGCACCGACAATTCTGCTTGCCTGTCAGCTTTTCTTTTTAAAGCACAAAAGAATAGCCATTTCTCTATCCGAGAGGCAAAGAACTGACACGTGCCAGCTGAATGAGCATCACTATCACCGCCATTTCCCTCAGGAGAGGCTGTGGCACTTTGTACATTCATATCAAACAGCTCCGTAAGAGCTGAGGGACTGTCCGGATGAGAAATTTCACACACGTCTATGTCTTCAGTCAGGGAGAGTTGCACCCCATCCTGATCATTAGGTTTTGCCTGAAGAAAAAATAACAGTTGCTCTATTTTTTTCAGTATTGAAGGTAACCTCCTGGCACAATTGAGCACGAGTAAAGATTTGCATGGAGGAAACCTCCTCGGGGGCAGCTACTGTTTGAGCGAAAGATTGTGCAAATGAATAGGCCATTGGAAAAGCCTCTTGGCGTGGAAGTGACTGCACCTTTACTTCTGAGAAGTCAGTTTGGGTTGCAACAGAAATAGGACTAGGAATAGCACCCTTCAAGGGGGCTGGGGGGTGACAGCCACCTTCACGTCTGAGAGTATCTGCAAAAATGTACCCTTCCAGCTTGTTAATTTTGAGAAGGATTTGAGTGAGGGAGGACTTACAGTCCATTATTTCATAATGTGTGTAATCGTGCCCTCTATGTAATAGGTTAAGAATCCTTGATAGGAGGCTTCCAGCAACGGCATGTCCTCAGAGGGATCAATTAGATCAAATCCTATGGGGTGTATGGGAGCCTTTTTGGTGGGGGAAAAGGAAGGACCAAACCCAGAAGCTGGGGGGAGGGGGCTTTATCAATGATAGGAGGTATAGGCAGGGAGGGACTGGATGGTGGAGAATCTAGCAATTGCTTTTTGCAGGCCTCAAATGATGGAGAAATATTGGAGTCACTTGATATACCCCCCTCTTTGCAATGCAGATGTACGTCAGCCCTCCTGCTGTTGGGCATGGTCACCGGAGTCGATGGGCCAACAGACAGGCAAACATGTTTTTCCAGGGCTGCTAGTACAACAGGAGTAAGAATGGAGTTATCAGAGGGAGAAGAGTTAACCACCTCAATGCTTTCATCCTCAACAGAGTATGGTTCATCCATTCTCATGCTTAGAAAGCTTTTACTTGCAGAAGGCAGATGACCGTTTGAGGCAGAGAGCATGGGAACACCAGAAGCAGTCGATACCAACTGAGCTGCATCTCTTTGAGCTCGAGCATAAGAGAACGCCACTTCGTTTCAGATTAAATCATTAGAGGCAGCCACTGTTGGCCTCGGAACAAGCTTCTGGTACCGCCTGCAGATGCCATGGCAGAACTTCCAGTACTCGGGGCAGGGGCACACTTTCAGTTTGTTTGTTCAATTTGTCAGAACTAATACTTTTGAGCACAGGTGTGCAAAGGAGGAGGCCACTGCGCAGGTTAGAAACCATTTGAAAGTATACACACTGCAGACAAAAGGACAAGAGCTATCCCACACATGCACAAGGTGCAGGACACACTAATCCTTTGTGGGAAGGTTAATTGCAATAGTGATTATCAAAGGATTTCATACCTAAAGCACCAGCACTCCTGCCCTCCCACCTGAACAGCCCAACAGCCACTTGCAATCCACTTATGGGTGCGCGCGCGGGTGCTCGGCCCCAGTGGTATTAATAGGAGGCTGTGTTGTGGCAAAGTGGGCGGGGTCTGCAAAGGGGGCGTAACAAAGGTTGGAGCATGGAAGTGACGCTGTGGGTGAAAGAAAGAATATATTAGCTTGCGTCAACATGCAGCAAGCAGAGAGTCCCAACAGTAAAGTCCCAACAGTAGAGTTCCAGCAAAGAGAACATGGCTTGTCCACAAGAACTATTTGATAATTCAAGCCACCTTGTATCCACGTTACAGGCAGCGGTGAGGTAACAGCACTTCTCCTTGCCGACTCGAGGAGAGCAGGAAGACCAGAGCGAACAGCCCAACAGCCACTTGCGATCCACTTACGGATGCGCGCGCGGGTGCGCGGCCCAAGTGGCATTAATAGGCGGCTGTGTCGTGGAAAAGAGGGCGGGGACTGTAAAGGGGGCGTAATAAAGGTTGGAGCATGGAAGAGACGCTTGTATCCACGTTACGGGCAGCAGTGAGGTAACATCACTTTTTGCCGACTCGAGGAGTTCAGGAAGACCAGAGCGAACAGCCCAACAGCCACTTGCGATCCACTTACGGGTAATGAAATGTAATGTAATCTTGACTCAGATTGATGGTTATGAAATGTTTAAAAATAATTGATTTTCTTTTTGATTGATGTTTTCATATTGGAAATACCCAATTAATAAACTTGAAGAAAAACAAATTTCAACCACAAAAAAAGGAAACATGCTTTTATCTTGATCCAACCAAGCTTTAAAAGCCAGCTATTCTTATGTATGCCTGATTAACAGGGTAACATTGTTAAGTTCTGGCTGACAATGTAGGATTTTACATGTCCATAGGAACAGGGAGATGATCATTACAACAGGTTCTCACTTATAGCAATATGGCATTAGCCATGTTCTCCTTTGTTGTTGCCTAAATCTCTTGAAAGGCAGTCCTGTGCAAGAGAGCTTGAAAGACCCACTCACGTCTCGGAAGATGACCTGCTCTGCAGATTCTTCACAGATGCTCCACTGCTATTCCTCAGGCAATAAGTCAATTTGAATTATATGATTGTCAAAGGGAGACAGTAAAATGCCACATCAGAATTTCCAGTACTCTTCCCATACCCAGGGTTGCTACAGGCGTTGATTAGGTACAGAACAAACAATTTGATGAGTCCCTCTGACGTTTTTTGCACCGACCCAGAGGTGGCATATTGAACCCAAAAATGGATGTAAAAAATAATCCCAAAAGTCAAATGATCACTGCACCTCTTTGCAAGGGAAAACAAGGTTTATTACATGCAAAAATGTCTCAGCCTGTATCCAGATCTAATATAAACCCATTCCCCTAGACACGTGGTCCCCCACAGTGTCAAGTTGAAACCCACATACATGATTGGCGGCTTCCCATTATTGATATATTCATAAATTGAGGCCATCACGTGAAGTGCATCTCTCCATTCCAAACGCAATCAAAGCAAACTGGCAAGGCAAATTCTGCACTAATTGACAATAGGACTTCTCATCAACCCAGACGCTGTAGCCGACCTTGTACTTAGTTTATTGACATCACCTCTGCTCCTCCTATCCCAAATCACGAAACGCTCCAGACAAGGCTTTCCTGTTATCTCCTTCAAACCCCAGGTTCCCAGTAATGAGGTAACCAGGGCACCACTGTGGAGTGTCAATTTCAAGGATTTATTTGCTTTTGGTTTTGTGTCTACTTGTAATTCACATGGGATGACCACCCATTGGGGAAGCCTGTAGTGCTCTAAATCTTCACATCACGCTACACTTAGTTACTCCAAATACAACACCTTAACATTGGGCCTGCAATGCTGCCCTATCTATGACCCCTGCTTCTGCAAAAATAATACATTTTGTTGCTCTTCCTGTGTTGCTATATGTGAGTGTCAAACCTAACTAAAACAATGTGTGCGCTTCTGCAGCACAACCTTCCGTCTGCTCAAAATGACAGTACTTTCTAATAGGTTTTTCTCAACCTGAATCGTTTTACCTGGATCCCAACAGTAGCAACAGCGGAAGGAGCAGAGGATCCAGGCTTTGGGTTCTTTATTATGCCTGCAATTCAAGAATAGAAGGCCGTGTTAAGCCAATAATGAAGAGGCGTATACATGTCAACACAATCCCGAAACTGTCAAACACCAATAACCAGTTTTTAGGAGGTATTGCAAGCACCTGTTTATGTACCCTCTTTAGTGCAGATTAACAAAAACCAACATGTCACCAAATGGATCCAGTAACAACAATATTTTAATTGGTTGGCTGGACTTTCCACAAATATGAAATGAGGCACAGTATGAGTATCTCCATTAGAGGTTCACTTGGGAGCCATGAGTAGTCACTGTCTAGCACCAAGCCTATCATCAGTTCACTCACTGTCTGCAAGCAGAGTCATGCACCCTTGTGAAGCCTCCAGTGCACCTTCTTTATAGAGGACAGACCTTTCTTTGCCACATAAGCAGCCAATGGGAAGCCCTTTTTTGGGTCCCAATAATTGTCTGCACCTCGTAATGGTTGCATGGTAGCCTATGAGGAAGCATATATATCTGATTTGCATTCAGGTATCCCCAATGTTTATTCAATGTCCACTCTTAAGCACACCAGAGCTGTCTTTCACAGTTTATTTGGTGCTCCATGAAACCAAAATGTAATATGATTACAGGATACTGTTATGCACCCTGTCTCTGAGCAAGTTACCAATGCAGTTACGAATGGCTCCCACCATCCTACAATCAATGAAAGAGCAGAACACCCTATGCTTCAAAGGACATCGCACCAATCACTAATCGCACACCTGAACCCTACTCCACCCTCAAGATCCCTACCTCCACATCTCATCGCACCCATCCCCCACCATACCTGTAACACCCTGGGTGCCTCTCCTGTGAGCAATCTATCAATCCCCTTTATACATACATACTGACCATGGACAGTATGCTCCTTCAGCATAGGTAGGATGGGTCACCCACTGTTATTGGGATATTCCAGCCAGTGCCTTCCTCCTTTCTTCAGGAGTAGCTCACTAACATGGTTGGCCTCCTCCGTTGAAAGTCACATTTCCAAATGAAAATGATTATTTCGGACTAAACTAGCAACGGAAGAACTGTTTCAGCCACATAAGTGAACTGAGGCATAGAGAGATTAGGTTAGAATTAAGAAGCAAAGACAGCGAGGTCTCGTTTATCCGGATATGCGCTGTTTGAGGAACGAGGGTGCTACATTGTGTGTGCATTGGTGAGTAATTGACAAAATCTTAAACTCGATAGAGGCTTTGACAGGTAGCCAGTGGACATCCTGTCTCACTTGTGATTCGCTTCATAGCCAGTGGACATCCCATCTCACTTGGGATTCGCTTCATATTCCAGTGGACATCCTGTCTCACTTGGGATTCGCTTCATAGCCTGTGGACATCCCGTGTCACTTGGGATTCGCCTCACAGCCTGTGGACATCCCGTCTCACGTGGGATTCGCTTCATAGCCAGTGGACATCCCGTCTCACTTGGGATTCGCTTCATACCCCAAGCAGCCTGGAGGGAGTTGCAGTTTGGAGATGTTTCAGCAGAGGTGCCAGAGAGTATGGCGTTGCAGTAGTCCAACTTACGGCCAATAATGGCTATGGCTAAGGTGAGGCACTTGTCAGAGTATAAACATGTTTTACTGAGGTTCATCTGTTTAGCAGAGTATGTTGCAGATGAGGCAAGGGGATTGACATGCTTGTGCATAGATAGTTCTGCATCAAGGTAAAGCCCAGGGTTAGGGTAGGGTTACCATCGATGGATAAAGATGCGAAGGCAAGGCCCAGAGGTTTGAGATCCCATAATGAGCAGCATCATTTTGTCATCATTGAGACAGAGTCTGGATAAAGCTCTAGACATATTGGCTGAGTCCAGGGTGTGGTTTCCATTAAGTTTCAGTAGGATTTGGGTGTCAACAGCCAGGTTCGTATACGAATTGTCAAGCTTGTCGAGGTGGTCAAAAAACGGTTTAGTGCACATGTTGTAAAGTGTGGGGGAGATGCAAGACCCCTGAGGTACCCCATAGGGCACAGGGATGGGGTCTGCAGTTTCAGAGCCTATGAAAACCCTACGGGAGTGCTCTCTGAGAAAGGATTTGACCCTGCTGGTGGCTTCTCTGGATGAGTTGAACTTGAAAGTGAGATGCTGGCAAATTATATCATGATCGACGAGATCAAAGGCTGCAGAAAGGTCGAGAAGGAAAAAGGATGACGAGGTCTCCAGAATCATGTAGACCAGCAAGTTGGATCTTGAGGTCAAGGAGGACGGCTTCAGTGCTGTGTCTGGGTCTGAAAGCAGATTGGTGAGAGCCAAGGAGGATATGGTGCTCTAAGTAAGGGCATGACCCAGGCTTCCTTGATAGATTAGGGACAGAGCTGGAGGCAAAGGAAGCATTAACGAATTTAGAGATGATAGGTGCGGGAGGGTCTGCACACAGTCTGATGATGGATACTGCTTAGTGTTGAGGTAAAGGATCTTTGATAGTCAGATAGGATTTTTTAAGAATTGTTTTATCTTTTAGCTTGCGGGTTTTGTCGGCCAATGCTGATTGGATAACTGTTTACCAAGCTTTGTCTTTAGAGAAGCTGGAGGTGGGAGGTACTGGGGTTTAAAGTTATTTAATAATTTTGAACAGATCCCTGGTGGTAGAGCTAGCTTCCATGATTCTGGTGTTGTAGATGCAGGATTTGGTAGCTATTATGGCCGCTTTGTAGACCTCTGCAGAGTTGAGGAAAAATTGTTTGTGTGCTACAGAGGGGTTCTTCCTCCAGAGGTCTTCAGGGGCATGTTTGGGTCTGCAGAGGGTGACTAGCTTTTCGGAGAATCATTTGTTGATTCAGGTTTTTTTTTCTGAAGGGTGGTTTGTTGTGGCACATGGAGGTCAAGTGTATGCAATAGAATAGCATTATAAGAGGATATAATAGCTTCGGCGTCATTGCAGTCAGGCACTGAGGATAGGAAGGAAAAGATGGTGGGTTCTAACTGATCTTTGATGAGTTTGAGAGTATGCCTGGAGTTTATAGGAAGACAGTTGGTAACATTGCAGGCAATGGTGGACTCATGAGGTATAATGAATTGGATCAGGGAGTAGTCTATCCAGGGAAGGGGGTCCACAGTAGAAATAGAGATAGGTGCGTTAAGATTGAAGATCCAATTTAGGATAAGGCCTCTGGAGTGGGTAGGGCTAATGATGGATTGAGTGAAGTCCATCTCATGTAAGGTGTCAATGAGGGAAGTGGACTTAGAATTGGTGGCATCATTAAAGCCTAGGTTAAAGTCACCTAGTATGATGAATTTGGTGTTAGGTTTGATGAGCAAAGTAAGGAGAAGTGGGATGTCAGTATTGGGGGAATTGAGATTATTGAGGTTATGCTAGAGGAGAAGAATATGAATGGTGGTTTGAGGAGGACTGGGCTCCAGTTTGGTGTGCAAGAGTTTGTATCCTTATAGGAGGGTAACGGAGCAGCTCTAATGGGCATGGTGGCTTTGGTAATAAGGGTGACTCTGCCGCCTGGTTTAGATGGTCTGTCTGACGTCACGATCAAATAACCACGTGGGAAGGCTAATGATAGCGCTTGACCAGCTGCTTCATGAAACCATGTTTCGGTGACGGTGAGCAGGTCAAGATTGTTATACAGTATAAGATCGTGGACATCAGTGCCATGGGCGCTGAGAGAGTGTGCATTGATGAGGGCTCACGTGATGGTATTGGAATGTGAGATGGGCATGATGAGAGAGACCAGGGTTATCTTATAGTGGGGTGGGGAGACAGAGGCGATTGCTGTTGAGAAGTGGATGCCATGTCGTTTGTTCTTGAGGAGCGTGGTGTGGGATGAGAAGGCATCAGGAGCGTGTGGAAGCGTAATTGCATGAGTCTGAGTGGGCATGGTATGGGCATGGTATGGATGATTTGGAGGAGTAGTTGTATGAGGCAGGATGGGCAGTGGAATTATGTTTGCAGTGGAGCAGGGAGTAGAGAGTTGTGGGCAGTAGGTGAGGGGTGGGCTTTGGCAGAAACTGTAACACAGGTGGTGGGTTTGTATTGGCAGGAAGTTGGGGTGGTAAGACTTGGGAGTGGGATGGGTATGGGGTGAGTTGGGCGCCATGGGTTATGCAACTGAATAGGGCATTTGTGAGGAGCTGCACTGAGGGTGGTTGATTGTAGGAAGGCAGTGGGCTTGGGCAGTGCAGTCCCTGATGGCATAGGATGGGGTCTGGCAGCAGGCATGGCCAGTGCAGTCACTGCTGGCATAGGTTAGGGTCTGGCGTTAGGCTTGGTCAGTGTAATCCCTGCTGGCATAGGATAGGCTCTGGCAGCAGTCATGGGCAGTGCAGTCCCTTCTAGCATAGTTTGGGGTCTGGCATTAGGCATGCGCAGTACAGTCCCTGCTGGCAAAGTATGGAGTCTTGTGCTAGGAGTGGGCAGTGCAGTGCCTTCTGGCATAGGTTGTAGTCTGGCATTATGGGTTGGGCAGTGCAGTTCCTTCTGGCATAGGTTGGGTTCTGGAGTTAGGCTTGGGCAATGCAGTTCCTGCTGGCATAGGATGGCTCTTGTGGACAGTGTGTGGGTGGGGGGAGCCTGGATCAATTTGAGCTTTTGAGAGTCAGCTGTTGATGAGGCATGTTTGTACATCCCTGGGCAAAGAGGGTTGGCACTGGTGATCCGGCGGGCTGGAAGGGCTATCTTTACTATGGTGTGCAGGGTGAAGGGGGAAAAAGAACCTGGGGGTGGTGTGGGGATGGAGGATGCACAAAATACCTTAACTATTTAGCTCTTCCAATTAAATGGCAATGGCTTACCTAAATCAAGTACCATGGATGGTGCCCAACATGGTAATTGATGGGAGTCTGGATTGGTGAGAATGTGCTTAAACGAAGGGGAGGTCTCCCGGTCCTCCATGCCCCAGTAGGCCCGGACAAGAAGCGGCCTTAAGCGTGGGCTTTCTGGGTGGGCCGGCTTTGCCTGGTGACTTCGCCTGCTGGCTGCTTTCTGGCCTGCATGAATTAGAAGGCAGTGGTCAATGGGTGAAAGCAGCCATGGATACCTTGGCCACTGCTACAACGTTGCAGTTGAGCGCCCCTTGCTTCAGTATGCTTATTGAGCAGGGCTTGATGGTGGCGGCCATCTTAGAGCAGAACTTGTGCTCTGTAGAAATCATGTAAGCCTGATGGAGGGCCTCTGTGTTGGTGGGTGTTTTGGGGACAGGGTCCTGCTTCAGGGGCCCTCTCATGTTGAATCCTGCATTCCAGGCCTGGACAGTAACAAGCCTTAAGTGGGGGTCTTCTGGGTGGGCTGGCTCATTTCCGGCCTGCATGAAGTAGAAGGCAGTGGCCAATGAATGAATGAAGCCATAGATACTGCGGTTGCTGCTATAATGATGCAGTAGAGTGCCCCTTGCTTTCGTGTGCTTACAGGGCAGAGCTCGATGGGTGCGTCCATCTTAGAGTAGAGCTTGCATCATTCCTGATTTCCCTACATTGATTTTAAGCCCCGTAAGGCAGCAAAACTCTGCAATCTGGGCCATGAGTGCTGGAAGGGAGTCTTGAACATTTGTGAGGTAGACCAATATGTTATCTCCAAAGAGCAAGAGATTGCACTCAATTTCAGGTTGGGAGGGATTGCTAAGTGGGGAAAAAGAGCGGCAACCAGGAAGGTACCAGGTGGGTGTGGCTTAGGCCAGGTGACCAAGATCCACTTGCACCTGCTCCCCATCTGCAAAGGAAAAGAGGCTGGAGGGCTCTTTAAGTAGGGAAAAAGAGTGGCAACCAGGAAGGCACCAGTTGGGCGTGGCTTGCTAAGTGGTGAAAAAGAGCGTCAACCAGGACGGCACCAGGTGTGCGGGTCTTAGGTCAGGTGACCAAGATCCACTTGCACCTGCTCCCATCTGCAAAGGAAAAGAGGCTGGAGGGCTCCTTAAGTCGGGAAAAAGAGTGGCAACCAGGAAGGCACCAGGTGGGCGGGCCTTAGGCCAGGTGACCAAGATCCACCTGCTCCCCATCTGCCTAATGAGGAGTACAGCATCCAAGACACAGATAAAAGTGACCGGCACCATTGAACAAGTTTGGGTTTAGAAGAGGGGCCAAGGGTCGTGGGTGGTGGGAGGGGGGCTTTGTAGTGGTTGAACAGGGGAGGGATGGTTTAGTAGGGGGAACGTAGACTGTTGACTCCAAGGTGGGTTACACTTGTATTCTCTGTTTTATTGAAATGGCTTGTTCTCTTTACAAATGCAAATAAAATCAAGTTTAAAAAAAAGAAATGTATCTGTGTTTTACGACAAGGTAGACTGCAAATGCAAGAAAGGAAACACACTGGGAATAAAGATCTGAAAAGGGGTCGATCTTGATGGAACAAAACATGCTTTTGCATAGAAACAGATGTGATCACTTGCTACATTTGACAATAAAAAGAGACCGCTCATGGGGAAGCCTGAGGACCCACGCTGTAAGGCTGGGGTCAGCTGTTAATGTTTGCAGGTTCATTCTTGTGCTGTGATTCCCAGTCTGATGTTCACAAGGTGAGGCTGACAGGAGGATCTGCAGCATTGAAAGAAATCAACAAAACAATTTGAAGGAGGGGGAAGTAATTACGGCAACTCCAGACCAACCAAACAAAATTCTCACTATAAAGTGAGTCCCCTCACCCCACGAGGCCTGGGGCATAATGTACCCCCCTCCTGAAGGCCCTGCATCCAACACCATATATTAGATTCTTATGTAGTATAACATAATCAGTGGCTGGCGAATTGTTTGGTGTCACCCACCCTGGCCTCTAATAAGACAAGGATGTATCTTCATTAGAATTCAAGAGTTAGATAAACACAATGCTATATGTACACAAGATTGATGATAATATTAGAAGCATGCTTTTGCCAAATAATAGGCTATGTGACATAAGTATAGAGTATGTAATTTGCTACTCTGTAGACTTGAGGACATAGTCTGGTATGTGGGAGGGAGAAAGGGAATAGGAGGAAAGCAAGACATTGATTTGGATTTGTGAACTGTTGCAGGTTATGTGTTGACATGAAAGACACAGTGCTTGTGCTATATATTCCAAATGAAACATTTGGAAATTAAAAATGAATTGAAACATGTTTGTGTATGTCCCACTTTCCGATAGGAGTGATAGTAAAAACTGTTGATGTTGACGATGTCTCAATTAGCAATGACACTAAAAATGGTTGGTGTACCCATGTGCAGAACATATGACACAATCTCTATCATGCTCTTTGCGAACTCCCCTTTTCCCGTTTTCCAATATATCACTAGATATAAAGATCTCACTCAACTCCCCTAAAGAAAGCAGTGATACACCCTCTTCTCAAACATAGCAATTATTTGACCTATCTGTCTTAGCAAAACACTGATTGAAATCAATCCTTCTTCATGAAAGTAAGATCATAGAAAGGGTGATCATGAAACTATACAAAGTTGAGAGAAAATCGGGGCATTTTCCATGACAGACTGTTTGGTTTCAGATGATGGGGTAGTGCAGATGGCTGCGAACTCTCAATGTGGTTAACAACCACTGAACAGGTTATCATGCCTTTTTCTTCCTACTACCATTGTTGAATTCTTTGAAGGAACTTGGGGTTGGTCTCCCTAGGTTACCAGGGGCAACCAGACGTGGACTCCCTGCTCACTGTGCTTAGAGAGGCTTAGCTTCACCTCACTGATGATGCCCAACAAGGCTGAAACACGTGTATGGGGTTGCTGTGGTACTCTTGTTCAGAGAGGAATTGCCATAGCATTTCGGTGCTGGACTGCCCATGTGGGCGGGACAAAGACTGATATGCAAATGATTATTTCCCATCTGTGAAAGGTACAGTGAGCAAAAAGCAGATGGCTGCGAACTCTCAATGTGGTTAACAACCACTGAACAGGTTATCATGCCTTGTTCTTCCGAGAGAGGGGCGCCTGCTACCTTTGTTGAACAGTTTGGTTTCAGATGATGGGGTAGTGCACAGATCTCCTAGATCATTACCTGAGAAGTCATTGTACAGTATTTTGATGCTAAACAACCAATGACCACAATCCTATTGGAGCTCCCTGCATTGCTTGGCATCATTGACCATATTGACGTCTAGCTTTCAAAAATACGTGGGTGTTAGGGATATAGGATTGAATGAGCATCCAGGCACAGTCAGATGGGGACAGTTCACATCTCATACTTTGAAATATAAACTCTCCCCATGGCTGTTTAGCGTTTACACATACCCATACTGAGACTGCATCGCAAGATCTTTCCATCCATTGAGGTGACCTATAAAGTTCAAGTGGTACTGGTCCTAGCCATGTCCAAGCTGACCTACTGAAACAGCCCACTTCTTGCCCTAAATACGAATAAATATGAAGGGAATGGCTTGTGCACAGTATATACAGAAGGGGGGGGGGTGCTCAGCCAGTGTTTGACCTCAAGACAATTTACCATGTCTTTGCAATGTTGAAAAACCTACATTGGCCACCCATGTAATTCAGAGTAGACATTCAAATCACGAAAAGCAGTGTTGAATATTGGACAACAATACATGTCCAGCTCGTGAAAGGCGCTGTCAACAAAACCTTATGAGCCAGAACTACCAAATTTCTTAATCCTGGCAATTACAACTGAACACATTTGGGAAGAAAAGAGTTGCTGACACATGATCCACCCAGTGGAATGCCCTATGCCTGGAACTAAGAGTGAAACTCACCCATTTTACGTTCAGGAAAGCCCTTACATTTCTCTTCTTGAATATTCTTAACTGAAAGGGAGTTATTTTATGATTGCTCACTATTCACAGAGTTAAATCTGTCAATACTACACACATATGTTCATATGTTGTTTTTTCCATTACTTCGAATATAATTGGCTGTTCTACAGTCCATTTTAGGTGTTTGGAGTTTTTATTTTTCTGATAACATACAGCTCTTTATTTTTTTTAACATCTTTATTTATTGGATTCAGACAAGTACATGTAAGATATGAATACAAGCAAATATAAACATCAATACCTACAAATCCTACCATATAAATATTTTAAACATCTAACATATCCCTAAAACATGCATTAACTAGATTTTTTTTAAAAATACTCATTGGGGCAATCAAACTCATTATAAAAAACAACATATCCTCTTCAAAATGTATCCACTTCCCTAACATACAGACAAGGAAGAACAAAAAACAAGAAAAACAAACACACAAAATACACTTACACATACACTAAATGCTTCGAATACTAAAAAGTATTAATGACCATATTAAGACACCTAACTCACCATGTTATTCAGTCGATGTCTCATTACCAAATACATCAATAAAAGATTTCCATAAGGTCCAATAGACTTCCTCCTCACCCTGTCTCCTAAACATGACTAACTCAAAATCAAACAATATCACAACATCATTAATCCAATCTTCCAATGTTGGCTTCTTCCTACATACATCTCTTTGTGCTTTGTCTATCCCTTATGATTCCACTTCTTCCCTTTTCTCACACCCCATTTTCCACCTCAGCTCTCTGGAATACCTTGTATACTTCTACTGTAGTATAAAATACCAGATAAATAAACATACTGGATGTATGCCATACTTAGGACTGAAGCTATCATTGGATGGCATTGCAAAGAGAATGCACGGACAATCCTTGTAAAACGCTTCCTCTTCATCAGCAGATATCGCTGAGGCAGTATACATTCTATTAAAAGATATATGTTGTAAATAAAGATGATGCATAATGTTGCAGGGAACCTCTGCCTTTCTTGAATCCTACAGAGCCTTATTTGATGAAAGTCTTCCTCACTTTACTGATCTGATTTGGAAGCCTCTTAGTCGAAATCTTTTGATCAACATTTATCAGGGGGATCTGATTATAAGTGATGCAAACAAGTTTAGTATTCCCCATCAGGTTTACCATAAATTGTGCTTTGTGTTATGTAGGTTACATGTTTGCCTTTGTACAGTTTCTCAGAAAATCTCCAGTATGATCTTCAGAGGTAAAGTGCTGAAATGTTGGACAAATTCAAAAGTGAAGCCATGTGATACCAGACTTTTTCAATTTAGCATTTGGTTGAGTGTCTGTTCTAGCTCATTCATTTTAATGCATGGGTGCATGTAAGCAGTTTAGCAGGGGCCATGTTTCTCAAGGTTAAGTTAAATGTCATTACCTACAAGACCCCTATCAGAACTCACCAGCAAATCAGAACTCACCGGATACAACCGCTGACATCATTTTTTAATGTAATCAACCCTCATTCCCAAAACAACTGGACATTGCCGTTTCACTCAGTCATATAGACCCACTGAAATATACAACACAACTAAAACTCAAACCATTAGAAACAGAATGTGTTGTGTGTGGTGCACATCATACACACAAGAGTTCCTCGCACTGAAAATATGGTTGTATACGAATTGATCGTTTTACAACTGCTTGAATGACAATTGACCTTTTCACAATTGACCGAATTGTGAAGGTCAATTGTACCATATATGTGGGGGGGAAACCCCCCACAACCCCCCACCCAACGCCAAACCCCCCAAAACCCATATATATATATATATATATATATATATATATATATATATATATATATATATATATATATATATTTCGGTCAATTGTGAAAAGGTCAATTGTAACCCTTTAAATTCGGTCAATTGTTCATTCAAACAATTGTAAACGACCAATTTGGGTAATACCGAAAAAATGGCCCTCAGAAACAGCATCACAGAAAAACAGTGCACCCTTCATGGAAAGCACACTTTTACAAAAACCTCAATTTAAAGTCATAGTGAGAAGTGGCTTCTTTCAACTTAGACTCGTCTGGAAAATCATGCCCTACATGCTTTTCTCCCAAAATGCCATCACAATGGCAGCGATGGACATAGCTATCTCCAGACTGGATTATGCCAACTGCCTTCATTTCAGGATTCCGTATTTTTTGCTAAACTGCAAACAAAGACTAAATAATTAATTAATTAACTTTGTCTAACATGCTGAATACCAGAGACCAGCCAATAAGCATGGACCAGAATTCCAACCTGTGTTGCTTTGCTTTTTCATGCTTCCAAGACAAACGAGTTGCACCTGAGCTATCCTCGAGGCAATGAAAAGGCTAGGCTCCTCTGAAGACTGGAAAGGTAGGAGCACAGAGTTCCCGCCCTGTGGCGGGCTAGAGTAAGAAGTCAGACAAAGGGTGGCATGTTTACAACAATCTTTATTTACATCTTAATGAAAAAGGCCTATTTTTCCCTAACTCTAAAGGGTTTTCCCTAGTTTACTAAAAAAAGAATGTGTGTGTTCTTCAGCAGGGTGGTATTCAAACTCAAAATGCCTGACCTCTGTCAAAACTAACCTACTCTAGCCCTACCACTAACACAATATTAACATAAACAGCTCCAGGAGAATGACTTCCTTCTCCTGAAGCAATGGGATCAGCCCTAAGGACATTTTTCTGTTAGTGTCTGATAATAGTTCAAGTTCTGCACTTTTAGAAAATATCAGGAGAATGACTTCCTTCTCCTGGTCCCACGGTTCAACAACTGCTATCTCCTACTGGTCGACTTGACCAGCCTCCAACTGCTGTTTATTAACCTTTTGCCTTAGTTTCTGATTCAACAATTTAGGTGAAAGAACTGGAGGAATGACTCCCTTCTCCTGCTTCAATTGGTTCTGCCATTGGCTAACTTTGGACAGTTTCCTGCAACAGTTTTTATGAACCTTTGCACTTCTGTCCAGTCTTCTTTAAAAGTCAATGCACACCAGTTGTTTCCAGCACACAGTTATTTCTCTTCTTTCTTTGACCTACTCTTGTCATTGAAAACAAGGGGCACTGTTACCGTAGAATCCTTGACTTCTACTGACACTCTGGGAAAGGAGATTATTATTGTGGCACTCTCTAGCCTGAATATCTCTTTTAGCGATAGAGTGTTGAGGGATAGCACTCCCGATATGTTCTTCTCATTCTGTCACTTTAACGAAACTGAGGCAAGGAAGATCATAGTGAAGTAATCTTCACATTTGATCATTCTGCCCCAACTCTGGAGATGGGGGAGATTACTACTGAGGCTTTCTTTCATTTCAATATTCTTGCTTTTCTTTCAATATTCTTGCTGATTATATTTGGTACTTCTAGTGCTAGTACTGGGATGAGGGAGATTTCTCCTGAGGATTGTTCTTCTTTCAATACTCTTGATATAATTACAGAGATAAGGGAGATTAATACCATTGTCTTCTTCACATTTGGTACTTCTGATGCAAGTACTGAGACGGGGGAAATTTCCCCCTGAGGTTTGCTTTTCTATTAACACTCTTGATGCAATTTTTGAGATGAGGAAAATTACTCCAGATGTCTTCTTTCATTTCAATACTTTTGATGCAATTACTAAAACAAGGGAGATTAATCCTGATGTCTTCATTCTTTTCAATGCTCTTGATGCAATTACTAAGACGAGGGATATTGCTCTTGAGACTGTCTTCCTTTCAATACTCTTTATGCAATTACTGAGACGAGGGAGATTACTCCTGAGGCTTTCTTTCTTGCATTCAGTACTTTGACTACCTTGACTGAGCCGAGGGAGATTACTCCCAAGTTCCTCTTTGCATTCTGGTCTTTTAATACAGTGACTGAGCCGAGGGAGATTACTCCAAAGGTTGTCTTTAGCTTCACATTCAAGCTCCTACGGGGCTCCCTTGACTCTTGTTATCTCCTTTTTGTTGGAGCCAGATCACTGGTTCTTCTTGGGGTGTCGGGTTGAAGCGTTCCCAAGGAACATTCTCTCTGCTTATCTCTCCACTCCCTTCTGTCATGCATGGATTCCACAGGGTCCCCAGCCAGACGTATCCTCACTGTTAATGGACCGCTTGGTCCACCTCCTCAAGGTCATCTGTTTCCAGATTTAAGTCAGGCCTTATTGGGGTTGGTCTGAAAAAGACTCCTTCAGTCTGCTGTCAGCATCCTCCCAAATGGAGGTTTGCTTCCCCGACATTGATTTTTGTCTCTAGATTTGAACTTCCCGGGTCTGCCGGGCTTCATGCCTGCTTTCCCTGCTACACCATTTCTTCCCTTCTCATTTAATTATTTCTTATTTTTATTTCCTTTATCTTGTTCCTCCTCAATGGAGTGTCACAGTCCTTTGTGTGTGTCCATTGGGTATCTTCATGCCTCCCTGTGGTCAGCTCTTCCCATTAAATTCTGTATTTTTCAAAGGAGTAATTTGTATAACTCCGCCCATCTTCTTCTTCACAATTCTCCTTGAAAATGATGTGAGAGCAGACAGCATGTCCATTTTTGTCTTCGCTATCTTGGTGGTATCAATATTTACAGGAAGAATTATTACCATTACATATAGTAGTGCGTTCAGATGGTTTCTCTGCAAACTTGATAGATTTCAGAGATTCAAGGGCAAGAGGGTTAGAGAGTTCTATCAGGGAACATGAGTTCTTGTCCCCATGAGGGGAGTCTCTCCCTGTGTCACTCCTAGGGAGAATGTTGCATAGCGGCCTCACCTCCCTAGCCTCACAAAGAAGTGACATAATCCCATGAATTGTCACAGCCATCCAAATATTTTGCCACCAACCTATCAATCCAATGCAATAGGCTCTGAAAAAGAAATGTCACATAATCCACTAAGATGCCATTTATTTACTACATGAGAGTCAGAATTCTTCTACCCAGAAGCGTGTTTTGTAAAAATACAGCACTTCAACCAGAAAGGTGAAAGAGGATGCTTTGTCTCATGCATGACAAGACAACTTTGCAACAAAATGCTCAGACAACTCCATGCAGGTGACAACCACTTGGCCCTCAGAAAATCTCTCAAAACCACAGCAGACAAATTAGTGTTGATATGGACCATTTGGGTTTCTTTAACACATTAGCCATCATGCACTTGTGAATTGAAGACCCACTTGAGCACGCATACTACAGACAATAATGCACTGAATCTCATCAGTCTCGCCCATGCTTGGAAGAGTCACACGTTCACATTGCCACAGTCAAGATTGTGTGCAAATTCAGTCTGAATCACGTCAGTCTCTTCAAATCATCCTCAACCAGCATTCGCAGAGACCACACCTCCTCCAGAAGGATCAGAGCACAGATACCAATGCAACCTGCTTTGTCTGCAGCACTCACCCTCCTCATTAGAAATATACATTGAAACCATCCCTTCTAGCACAAAATTAATCTTGAAGCCTATTCACTAAAGAGGTACCTAGTCACCCTAACATATCAAACATGCACACACGTTCCTCCTAAAGACCATCACACAACAATCATGATAAGCATGGAATCAAGTGCACCACAAAATCAAGTGCATCACTGAATAATTCTAACAGTGTAGTATCAATCCTTCTTACGCTCTCTGACAGAATTGAACCTTACCTTATTGGTCAGTACTCATACCCCAACTAACCACCCTACAAATATTTCAAATATTATACCATATTTACGATGAGGTTTTGTAGAGGGTAAGAAAAGTATTACAAAAACCAAATAAGGTTCTTTGCTAATATACATTATTATATTTTATTTATTTATTTGCATTTAAATTGTATCAACAATTTTTTAGCTAAACAACATTTCCTTAAACAGATCTTTAAATGTGTAAAACAAGAAAGATGAATAAATAATAAAGAAAAACAATCACGAAAGGAAGGAAAAGGAAAAGGAATCCAAGTAAGAAAGTTTTACACTTCCAATCTCTGGAAGGACTTTAATCAAATACTTGACTACTGCAATGACGTGCTTAATTCTGTGCCCTGTCATTAAAGACTTCCACCAACTGTCAGAGTCAGAGATTTTGAAATATGAGAAGAGCGGTCTTAGATGTTTAGAGTGTATGACTTTCAGAGCTGGGCACAGTGTAGTTATGTGAAACAAAGATTCGATTGTAGTTTCATCGTTACCGTGCCGAAAATGTTTCTCCGATGATTAGCCCTGAATTGCTCGGATCTCGTTGGTCGGGTGCAAGTTCAAGCCGGCCCTCAGAAATAAGTCTCTGACCTTTTTATCAGGAAATTGCTTAAAGTATTCATGCAGTGAATTGAGTTTCCAGCATTCTGACGGTAAATGAGCTACAGAATGATAATTACCAGCCGCCTCTAGCGGTGAGATCCAGTCACAATCTTATGACAATTCTACAACTATTAATGACATACCTTTGTTATGGTTGGCCTTTATCCAGGGAAATTATATAAACCTAATATATTTTATTGATAGATTTTATATGTACTCAGTAGAAATGTTTAAATGTTTAAAATATGTTTTGATTCTATTTTGCGGCTTTTTGGTGAACTATGAAATGTTTTGTATATGAACTGTATGTTATATGTTATACAAAGCCTTGTTGCTATATGTATATCAAATCAAATAAAATGGAATGAAAATTAGTTGCCTGAGGGAGCTGCCGATCGCTTCTAGGATGGTCAGGGGGAGGCGCCATCCATTCACGGATGGGTTAGAGTTGGACAACATTTCTTTATGGATCATCTCCAAGATCACAGATTGTGAAGGGTTACTGTATTTTGCTAAAAAGGCAACCCTGTTCCGGTTTACCATGTACTTCAAGGAGGCCAAACCCAGTTTTCTCAGAAGGATGGCAATCAGTGTAGACAGAGGGACCCCTAGGACTCTTTTCCAAAAGATGCCCTCCGGGCGATCCCAGAGAGAGTCAAGGAATGTAAACATGGATTCCACCCCGTAAATCACAGCAGGGACCACATTAGCTTTGCAGAATTTTACAGCAGGTAAAATAGAGAAACGACCAAACCTTCTGTTCAGTGCACAAGCTTGACTATTATACATTTTAATTTTTTCCAAAAGATGAGTTGTCATAGGAACTTTGGGTTTGGAGTTGCTCAGCCAGACACCGAGTTATTTAAAAGATTGAACCTGTTCAATCTTCTCTCCACCTGGGTGCAAAGAGTAGCTGTTTTCTCCTGAGCGCCGTTGCCAAAAAACATTCTTTTAGTTTTCCCCTTGGTAATTTGAAGGGCGTTCTTTTGGATGTAATGTTGGAGAGCATCCAGTTGCCTTTGGAGGCCAACAGGGGCTTGGTCGATTAATACAACATCGTCTGCATATAAAAGATGAGGCAGCTGGACTTATCTGACCTTAGAGGGGAATGATCTAGTGGACAGAAAAGCTTCAGACATGTCCTCCATGAAGAAGTTAAAAAAAGCAGGGGCATGGGGCACCCCTGCTTAACTCCTCTTGCAGTTCTTATTTCATTGGAAAGGGTCCCTGCCTTGCTCAATCTGACCCTTAAAGAGGTGTCAGGATGCATTGCCATGATAGGATTAAGTATTATTTTTGGGCACTCTTCTTGTTAGTTTCGACCAAAGTTTGAATCTATTTGGTGGAACGCTTGGACCAAGTCCACAAAAATCATTCAAATATGTTCTCAGTTTGTTTTTTCCTGAGTTGCCCTTGGGAATTTGTAGTAAAAGGATATTCACTGCGGTGCCCAAACCCTTAACAAAACCACTTTGAAATGGGTCCTAACATTTGGTTTCCATACACCATGTTTGAAAGTGATCGAGGATGATGGAACTGTAAAGTTTGCCGATAACATCGAGGAGAGCAATAGAGCGGTAATTCTTTGGGTTCCCTATATCACCTTTTTTGTGAATAGGTACCACTATTACTCTCCTCCAAGAACTCAGCAACTGGTGACAAATGGCAATTTGATTGAATAGGATGGAGGTGAAGGTAGCCCATTCATCAGGAAACTCCTTGAGCATGTGGTTGGACAACCGGTCCGGTCCTGGCGATCTCGAACCTTTCAGTTTGTTAATTCGTCTTGCGATGTCACACTCATTAGCTAAAGATATCCATGGCTGGGGACGATCAGTGGAGTCGATGATTTCGTTGGTGTCACAATTCTGGGAGTAAAGGCAGCTAAAATGGTTAATCCAAGTTGCCTCGCTGATGGGATTAGATTGGTCTGGTTTAGAGGTTTCCTCTTCAGGTTTTAACAGTGACCAGAATTTCTCAGGATCTTTTGCAGCCAAAGCTTTTAGCACGGTTTCTGAGTCGTTCTAGTACCGCTGATGTTCAGAAGAAGAGAGACAGTTTTTGTACCTTGACTTGGCAGAAAAAGCTGTACAATAGTCCTTGGCTGAACCAGACTTTATCGCTGTGCATAGCAGGTTTCACGCCGCTTTTCTCCGGGCTACCACTTCAATGTCGAAAATATGCTGATGATTCTGGACCAAGATGCCCTTTTTAGGGCGATAGCGAAATTGTTCCAAGAATGGTGAGTATTAGACCGAAGAGCCTATTTGTCCCACCCAGGTCAATCTTCAGGGCTGTTATCCTTGTGGTGGATAAGTTAAAACAGAGTTCACCATTGCAGGTGTCGAGTGGTGTTAACAATCGATCCCGAGCCGAGGAGGCTGGTGTTAACCATTCTAGCAACAAAAGATGATAGTCTCTATTGGTTGTTTTTATGACCTAGAACTTCTTTACAAAAGGCAAGAAGTTGTTGGAAACGTAAATCTAATCCAGGACGGAAGTGCACCCCCTTTGCTCCCACGTCGGTTGAGATGGAATATCACCTTGGCAGTTTCCATTTAGCAGGTCCATGTTTCTGGAGTCTATAAGGAGACACCATAGATTTCGCTTGGTGTGCCGGGGGGTCATCAAGATTCCATGCTCCGCCCTGTTGTTTGTAGTTAACCAGTTGTTAGGAAAGATTCTCTTTACTGCACCTTTCCTTCCATCTTTATGAAACCCCCAAACTTTTTGCTTTGATTTTTCAATCTGACCTGTACTTTTTGCAGCACAGTGAAGCCTTAAGCTTCACCGTACTGGCCTTTGCTCACATGTTATGGGGAAACTGATATGTCCTTAAGGCTATCAGTACTGGGAAACAGTGTTTCCCTTAGTCTTGTGACTATGTTGCTACTTGTGGTTACTTTTGAATCACATGTGGTAACCTTTTATTATTGCACACAGCAGCTGACACTGCAGTGCAATGGGGTTCATTTTTGTCTTGCCCTAGACTAACACTCAAAGGATTTTTTGGTTTCTCTAGAGGTGCTTAAAAGATTGGCTGGTGGCAGCAGTGACAATTCCCCACTTTTTGGGGAATTTCGTTTTAGCTTAACCGCGTTTACCGTGTTTGGCTACTTACTGTGGCTACTGGCCAAACATGGCCGTGCCACAAGGTTTTTCGTCCATTCTTTTTGCATCTTGTTGTTTAGCCTTCTTCCTGGCCTCAGAGGTCAGAAAGATCCTTAATGGTCTTCCAGTGCCCGGGAAAGCAGGAGCTTTTGGCGGGCTACTGGAGGGCTTTGTGTGTTTGCAGGCAGGATGTGGGCTGGGTCAGTCTGACTCTACTACACATCCTGGTTTCTGTGTGTCTGAGTAGAATGCATGAATGTTTCCGCAAGTGGTCCTGATTGGGGTGTGTGTGTGGGCTAGTTCTGCCATTGGCTAGTGGGAGTTTTGACTCGAAACTGGCTTTTAGGATAAGAAGAGGGCCTCTGCATGCAATTCTCAGAGATCCTGGAAGAACCTGAAGGAGCCAAGAATCCGTTCAGCTGAGAAGACCCGCAAAGAAACCTGTAACCTGTCTGAAGGAGGCCTGACAACCAACTTCTGCTGCAGTCCTGGTGGAGCTCTCTCTGTCTCTTGATCTCCAGTAGGCCTGCGAAGGTGCTATGAACCCTGGATTGGAAAGGACCATCCATTCCCGAAGCCTACTCGGTGCCCAATGCAAAAACCGCCTTCGGAAGGGCCTGGGAATCGTCCTGTCACTGACCAGCTTTGTTTTTGGGCTAATGGGTTATCTTCGTTGTTGTTCTGAGTTTCTGCCTGACACGTAGCACACCCTTAGCTGCCACTGCAACGCCACGCTCTGCGGAATTTCAGTGTCCTAGCACCAAGGGGACCTGGGAAAGACAGGAAAGTCAGACCGCAGCTACTGAGTCCTGCTGCATCGATGTGCGCGGTGTGCATGGTCCAAAACCTGCTTTTCTGTCCTGCCTCCAGTCCAGAGAATGGTGTTGCATCGTTTGTTTCTGCATTTCTTCATCAAGAGTCCTTGCACCAGCAAAAGATCCTAACCGGAGAATCACTCAAACCTGCAACCTGTGAAAATCGAGGACCGCATAATTCAGTGGGAAAAGCAAGCCAGGACACCCTTCCTTTGTTCTGGAAAGTCTTGGGAAGATTCAGAGTGAGGGGTGTAAGTTATTGAGATTTTAGCATACCCCTACACTCCCTCTGTAAGTCAATGGATTTATAATACTCTTTATCTTAAACCTATTGGCTTTGCCAACACTTGCTTTGGCAAGACTTCTAACTATTGAGGTGAATTTTGGACACTGTCTATCTTGAACCCTGGCTCTAAGAATCCATCACTGGACCACAGAGACACTACCTACATTTTCTCCTGCCTCCTGAGTGCTGTATCTTTGTATCCTGAACAATAGGGCACAAGGCCCCAGGCAGTTTAGGGTTGGACAATATTAGTTAGGGGTTAATTCTCTGTGGACCTTTTTGTGTTTAATACTCATCTATTAATTCCCTTGCAGGAGTATCTTGAGTTGTATTATGCACTTGAACCTGTGATTTTATATAAGTATTTCGGTTTGATGGTATTGGTTGGCAAGTCTACATGCTTGTGTTCATTTTTCTTATAGTGTATTTGCCATAATTAAATAACTGTATTTGTATATATCCTGCCTAAGGGTAATATGTGACTCCCATTGTGTGACCCCATTGTGGACCCTTTACCCTTTACAATCTCACCCCTCTGAAGATCTTAGCCTAGACTACCTTAAACTGGTTTGGCTACAGCTTCTCAGAGTGGCCCCTGTCACAATATAGGTTGGCCTTCTATACATCTGTCCACCAGGCCAGTGTATAGGAAACCAGTCTTAACAAATTGGTGTACAGTGGTGGGATGACCCTTTCCACAAAACATCTGGGTGTTTTGTGAATGTCAATATTGGGTGCCACAGTGTTGATCACTGGTGGTGTGTCCGGATTATACTTACACAAGACACTATAATATTTGATTGCCTTGTCGATATAAGCCACCTACTAAACTAAGTATCATGGAAACAATCACTTTCACTACTTTGGGTGCCTTAAATGTTGAGTAATTGAGAACGTTATGTGTTGATATAGGCTTGACAGGCTCTGGTTTAAAAGCTGAGTTAATTGTAAAAATTTCTGGATTTTGAAAGAAACAAAGTTGTGTCTATCTTAACTAATGGTCCTGATAATGAAGCTGGGGGTAGACCCAGCACGTCATTACTGTCACTCCAGTGACTGGTGTTGTAGATGAGGAGGGAGAAATTGCATCCTCTGAACTTCTGGTTGAGGCCTACTCTAAAGCTGAGGCATTGTTCAATTTGAAGAAAGACACCCTCAGGTTCAAGGAAAAAGAACTTGAGTTTGCCATGGCCAAATTGGAACTGGAGAGGGTTGAGAAGCAGAAAGATAGGGATCACCAGCTGGAGCTTGCCAAGATTCAGGCTTCACAAGGTTCCTCCAGAGGATCTGGAGATGGTTCTGGGTCCTCTTCACATCCTAAGTTTCCTAAAGATCTCCTGAGTATGTATGAGGAAAAGAATGATATAATTGACTGGCTTGTAACTTTTGAATATGCTTGTGAGGTACAAGGAGTGAGTGATGCTGACAGAATTGCATGGTTGATCAGCAGACTGCCCCATTCTGGATGTGGTGCCATTATGGAAATGTCAAAGGCTGATAGGTTAGACTTTGTAAAACTTAAGCAATCTCTTATCCTCAAGTTTGGGAAGACTCCTGCCCAATACTTGAGGAGGTTTAGAGAATATAGAAAGAAAGAATGTATGACCTATGTAAGTTTTGTTGCAGATTCTCTGAAAAACTTGAGTGGCTCGATAGAAGGCTATTAGGTAACCACCTTTGAGGGCATGATTCATTTGGTCATGCTTCAACATATGTTTGCCTCTTGTTCCCCAGAGCTTAAGCAGCATTTGGCTGACTCAAAGGAGTTAAATCGAAAGAGGCTAGCCATTGCTGCTGATTTATGGGTTCCACATAGAGTGTCCCATAAGGACAAGCCTGCATCAGGTTAGCAGGAGGAGGGAAAGAAGCAGAAAAAGAAAGAGGGTGGGGATACTGATAAAACTATGTCCATGAAGGCCCACAAACATTTTAATAAGGGGAAGTCATCAGAATCAGGTCAGGGTAGTGGCACTAACCCTCCCAAGCAAGTAAGTGGCTACTCTAAGCCTCCTTATGTATCAAGTGCCAGTGGGGCTTGTTACACTTATGGAGCAAGTGACCACAAGAAGGGGGACCCCAAATGTAAGGGTAAGACCATGGGACTCCACTCTGCTAGTTTGGCCTTCTCTCAGTGTGAGGAAGAAGGGATAGCAGGGGTGTCCTTCCCTTTAGACTCCATTCCCTCAGAGGAAGAGTCTGAAGTTTGTCTAGATTCCTTGGAAACTAGCAGTGCTGGAGCCTTGGCATCCATTCCTGTCCTATTGCATAGTAACAATTCTGTTGAGGATAGTGTTCAGGTAGTAGGTGTAAGTACCTCTACTATTAGGAACACTGGTCCCAGTCCTACTGAAGTAACTTCCTTCATGGTAAACCTACAGGTTCTTGCCAGAGTTCCGGTGGGGGATACTCAGTTGGCTGGTAGGCCCTCTCTTAATGTTCCAGTGCCACCTGTCATTCAAGCTGTGAATAGAGAAATGGTCAGGGCATCTGTCAATGTCAGGAGAGTGGTTCCTAGAAGAGTGCTGGGTGAGTTGAGCCTTCAAGACATAGGTCCTGATAGGTCCTCACCAGACCCTTCAAGCACTATGTCTCAAAATCAGGCTGTTTTAGCCGCCAAGCCTAAGAGAAAACCTAGGCCTAAGGGGAAACCCATGGTCAGTGGAGTCAGAAAAACAGGAAGAGGAAAGGAGAATATTCCTCCTGCCTTACCTACAACTGATGTTGAGGTAGTTGGAAGTGTCCCCACTCCTAGTTTGGAAGAGGGACCCCGAGAAAACCTTGAATCCTATGGGCCTCCTCAGCTGCCTAGTATACAGGTAGAGGAGAGTCCTAGGAGAACAAGAAGTAGGGGCCAACAGAAAAGGAAACCATCATGGTTAGGCCTATGAAGAAAGGCCTGCTTCCAATTAGAGGATTCTCCTCCAGTGAAGCAAAGAGGTGGGTTGCTGCAAAGTAAGCCCACAGAGCCCACCAGAGCAAACATTGAGAGGTTGGAGTGTACTTAGGTTGTGAGGCCCTTCCTCCTACAGTTGGTGTGTGACTTTCCCCTTATGATGCATCCCAGTGTCAGGATATCACCTGTGTGGTCTAACACAAATTCCTGCTGGCCCATGATGGGGGTCGCAGAGGAAAACCAAGGTAGGGGTCTCACTCTCGGTCATCAGGTTGCCAGAAGTGAGACAGGAATTTGATCAATCCAGAGTTCACTTTAGGAGTAAACGCATTGTTACCAGAAACAAGGCCTAATTTTATTAGCCCTTTGACTCTGGAGACCTCGGGCTATAAGTTGCAATCAGGGATTACTGATCATAGTCCCATATGCCCTTATGCCAACCCACAGGCAATGACTGCCAAATCAGTCATTGACACCATGCTGAATGACAGCTACATAGGTAGCTCCTCTGCTGTCATCAGTAGTGGTCAGACCCAGGTGAGGGATGGTGAAGTGACCTGTCAAGTGTCACTGAGCTGGCATCCACAGGATGGTCTGAGAGAGAGATCTGTCAGATCTCTCAGGAGTTTGTTTGGAGCTCTCTGTGAGCCCCAGAGAAGGAGGTGGAACCTTCTCCTATCAAATATGTTCTACAAATCCCTGACTACCTGTCAATGGTCTGGGCTTTGCCATGTTTCACAGCTTCAAACATGAAAAACAATATGCTTGGGAACTACTTTATTGTATTGTCAGCCAACATGGAGGCATCCACATAGCTTGGTTCCTAAGAATCAAGATATGTGGTCTAGTCTTTTGGGTGTGGCAGCCTAGGGACTACTTTACCTGGACTATTTTGTTGGGGCTATTTAAACCACAACCGAGCAAGACAACACGCTTCAAGTTACTTTGCAGCTTGCAACGTGACCCTCACTGTGTCCAGCTATTCCCTCGAACCTCGGAGAAGCAGAACCTGCAAGGAGACAAAAGGAACATCATTAGCAGCAGCATCTTACCTGCAGTCTTCATCTTTAAACACTTGTAGCAACTGAGAACAGCTTCCTCGAATCTTCACGCCTCCCGGACAGAACGACCTGAAAGAGGAAGATAGAGGCAACATTAAAGAAAGCAGCAGAGACATTTAAAAATTATGAACTGCTCAAAAGGCTTACCTGGCTGGTCGCCTCTCGGCTGGCCCTACTCCGGACATTCCACTCCCGCTGAAGAACACTGCGACCTACAAGGGATGAAAACACAGGTTAGCAAAGGCAAGACTTTGCAGCGCTGCGCATAGCGCTTACTTACCTCATCATAGCGCTCTTAATGCGCCATCATTTACCAGCGGGGCTCAACCAAGCCAGTTCGCCGCGCTGAAGCTCTGCATACCTAAGGGAGAAAAAAGAGACATTTTAAACAAAGAAAGGCATGCAGGATAGCAACAAAACTAAAGAACAGCGATAAGACCTACCTGAACAATATCAAACGGGCCGGTGTCAGTGAAGTAACTGGACTGCACTCGCCCATGAAAGACAACGCGCCCCTGCAATGAAGACAGGACGGAGAGCACGCCTTATTCTACCACAAGGTGAGGAGAGGGCGCCAGAGGGACTGAAATCATACATGGGTGGAGGGAGGGTACTTACCCCAGTCGGTCAGTCTTGAACACAGTCCTCCTGTATTTTCAGGCAGAACCTTCCCCGCAGACCACATCAGGGCAAAGCTGAGAAGCATACCAGCGAGTAACCCGGCTGGGTGGCGTCCCTGTTTATACCAGGTGAGCGTAACAGTAGGCCACCAAAAGTTCTCTTTCACCTTAGCTAGGGTTATGGCGATCCCAGAATGCCCTTCGATCAGTGAATATGCTGTTGTAATTCCTTCTTGGGTACATATAGGCGATCCCTAAAAAAGGGTAGATGGGTTTGATGGTATATTGTTCTCCTTGTGTTTGCCATGCGAGGTAGGCATCAGGATTCATTGTCCGTTGGATTTCTTTTTGTAGTTCTGCTTGTGTTAAGGCTGTCGTGATACCCAAGAGTTTGTCTTCAGGTATAATAGGTACTAAGTCTGGAGTTGTGTATACTATTTCATCTATGCCCATGCGAGATAAGGCATCCGCCTTTCCGTTTCTGACTCCTGGTCGAAATGTGATTACATAATCATATTCGGCGAAGAAAAGGGCCCACCGTAATTGGCGCGAGGACTGGGCCTTGGCTGTTTTGAGATATTGCAGGTTTCTGTGGTCTGTGATGACTGTAATGGTGTGTCTGGCCCCCAGAAGGTAGTGCCTCAAGGCTTTAAAGGCAGATTTGATAGCCAGGAGTTCTTTGTCCGTGATGGCATAATTAATCTCTAGAGGTGAGAACTTTTTCGACCAGAAGGCCACAGGATGTAGCTGGCCGGTTTCCGGGTCTCTCTGTGAAAGGAGAGCCCCTATTGTGAGACTGGACGCATCAGATTCAACGACATAAGGGAGGTCTGGATGTGGAGCGGAGGTAAACCTTCGCTTAAGTTCCTGAAAGGCTTCTTGTGCTTCTTCAGTCCAAGCAAACTTTTTATTGTTTTTTCGTAATAGTACTGTGATTGGGTGCACAACCTGAGAGAAGACTCGGATGAACCAGTGGTAGAAGTTCGCAAAGCCCAGCATGCTTTGTACCCCTTTCAGAGACGTCGGTGAAGGCCATTTCAGAATGGCATCTACCTTGTGCACGTCCATTCTGATGCCTCCTGGAGTAAGGATAAAACCAAGAAATTCTACTTCAGTGACGTGAAAAAAGCATTTTTCAAGCTTTGCAAACAAGTGATGTTGACGGAGCTTGGTGAGGACTGAACGAACGTGCCTGACATGATCTTGTTCCGAGGCTGCGTATACTAAGATGTCGTCTATGTATAATAAGGCTCACACATCAATTAACTCCCTTAAGATGTCATTCATGAAATATTGGAATGCCGCAGGAGCGTTGCATAACCCGAAGGGCATGACTTGATATTCAAACAAGCTGTACTTAGTACCGAAGGCGGTTTTCCATTCATCTCCTTTTCTGACTTGGACCAGGTGGTACCCTCCTCGAAGGTCCAATTTGGTATAAATCTGGGCATCTTTAACCCGGTCTAGCATCTCAGGGATAAGTGGCAAGGGATAGCGGTTCTACACGGTGATCTGGTTCAATGCGCGGTAGTCAATACAGGTTCTCAAGTCTCCTTCCTTTTTCGGTACGAAGAACAAAGGACTGGCTGTGTGGGGCTTCGAAGGACGGATACATCTGTTTGCAAGGTACTGGTCAAAATAGGATTTCAAATGAAGGTTTTCTGGTTCTGTGAGAGCGTAGATCCTGCCGCAAGGGATTTGTGCACCAGGAACAAGGTCGATCTGACAGTCATAGGGCCTGTGCGGCGGCAATGTATTGGCTTGGTCCTTTCGCAAAACATCCTGGAAATCATGGTATTCACTTGGCAAGGTATTAGTTGCTCCCAGGGTTGATACTTGTCGCTCCGGGAGTCATGGGGATACAGACGTCGGGTTTCTCCTCTTGGTAATAGCAGGCAAGGGAACAGTCACCGGGGAAGGTTAATTTTCGTGCCCGCCAGTCTATCAAAGGGTTTTGAGCAACCAACCATGGCATCCCTAGTATGAACTGAGGTGCCTTGATGAGATCGAATGAAATAGACTCCCGATGTCCGTCCTGGCACAGCAAGGTTACCCTGGCTGTGCACTGGGTTACTGGTCCGGAAGCGATTTCTGTCCCATCAACGGTGGTTACCTTGTCCATAGTTGATGACTGTTGGTGGTTAATTAAGATCACTGGTATTGCAAAGTACGAGGTCAGCAACTCTTTCTTCTCACTCGACAAACTGACCTCGACGTTTGTCGAGCTTGGTAGATTTCCGATTCCTTAGCTTCATCCTTCTCTGTGGCCCCGACTATTCTTCTTGGGGGTTTTACTGGACAGTCCTTCAGGAAATGTCCTGGTTTCCCACAATACATGCAAAGCTGTTGTTGTCTTCTTTTGTCCCACTCTTGTTTTGTTAATGGAGGCCGTATCCCTCCAATCTGCATGGGTTCTACAGCATTTTCTGGCACATGGGGTGTGTTTTCCCTTGGTCCAACATACACGGACCGAGGGTCCGTCTTAGACCAGTCTGCCTTGCGGTCCTTCAACCGGTGGTCTAGCGGCACGACCAGATTTATTAATTATGCACAGTCTCTGGCTGGATCAACCACCTGGGCTAAGACATCCTTTAATTCCCCTCGTAAGCCTCGATGGAATAACGTGGTTCTTTTGTTTTCTGGCCACCTAGCTTCGGCATTCAGTCTGTTAAAGGTAGCAATGTACGTTAACAAGTCCTGATTCCCCTGTCGGAGGGAAAAGAGTTAATTGTCTACTGCTTGTTCCTGGGTATGGCGAGCAAAAAGTTTTTCCATTTCTTTCTGGAACCCCCTAAAGTCATGTAATAGAGGATCGTCATGGGTTACCAACGGCAGCTACGAATCTGCTGCACTACCACTCAGGTATGATAAGACAAAAGCTACCTGAGCTTGGTCGTTTGAAAATGCTCCAGGCCTATAAAGAAAATGAAGGCGGCACTGATTGATGAATGCTGCATACTTCTGTGGGTCACCTGAGAACCTTTCTGGTGGTGCCAGGGGCACTGTTCCAGGTGATGTGATCTGTACCAGAGTGGGTGGTATGGTGGGGTTTTGCATCGTTGGATTGCTTCCAGGCAGAGGCGTCTGTCCTGCCTGTGATTGCAAGTATTTCCTGCTAATCTCTTCAGTGCGTTCTTTGGTCACTATTAGGTCTCTCCGAAGGGCATTAGTCTCTTGTTGGGCAGAATGAAACTCAGCACGAAGCTCTCCTAGTAATTGGGCCAATTGGTCCATTTCTGATGTCTCCATGGCGCCCAGGTGGATTTGTTATGGTAGGCTTTGCATTCTGTTACGCTCACCTGGTATCCACAGGGACGCCACCCAGCCGAGTTACTCGCTGGTATGCTTCTCAGCTTTGCCCTGGTGTGGTCTGCGGGGAAGGTTCTGCCTGAAAATACAGGAGGACTGTGTTCAAGACTGACCGACTGGGGTAAGTATCCTCCCTCCATCCCCGTATGATTTCAGTCCCTCTGGCGCCCTCTCCTGACCTTGTGGTAGAAGTAGGCATGCTCTCCGTCCTGCCTTCTTTGCAGGGGCGCATTGTCTTTCATGGGCGAGTGCGGTCCAGTTACTTCACTGACACCGGCCCGTTTGATATTGTTCAGGTAGGTCTTATTGCTGTTCTTTAGTTTTGTTGCTATCCTGCATGCCTTTCTTTGTTTAAAATGTCTCTTTTTTCTCCCTTAGGTATGTGTCATGATCTCTGCTTCCAAAAGATCAGGACTTGCCCGACTCCCTTGTAAGCAGACCCATAACCCCGGTTCCGAGTGCCAGCCAGTCCCAATTGGGACCTTTTGGACCCTGTCCTGGCGCCAGTGGCACCAGGCTCATAAAGATGCCCAGTCCCAGCGCTGGAAGCGCCGGGCTCATAATGTTTGGGTGGGCTTACCTGCAGCAGACCATGCTGCTTACTTACCTGCCAGTTGAACCCCTGATCCTCTTCTGTTTGGGACTACTTTTCCTGTTGGGTGGGGCAGGAGCCACTCTCTAGGTTCAGAACACTGGAACTCTTCTGGAACGCAGGAACTCTTTTCTTACCTAGGCGTGGCTGTGGAAGGAGACACCTAAGCACTACAGGAGGCTATTTAAACCACACCCGATGGATGAATCTTGCTTTGCGTTATTCTGCATTCTCTGCAGCAGAACGCTCATCGTGTCTTCTGCTTCTGATCCTGGGCCTAAGGGAACAAAGGCTTACCATCCTGGAATCCAGTCTTCAGCAGAACCTGTAAAGACAAAGAAAGAACAGGTTAGCACTACGGTCTTCAGTGGCAGCGCATCTCTTACCTGGTCCATCGGCTGTCACCAACGCCTCGCGCTGCATTCCGGCATCTGAAAGACAAAGGCTTACCTACTCTTCGCATGCTCCGGAGGTCTTCGCACTGCATTCCGGCATCTGAAAGACAAAAGCTTACCAGCTCTTCGCACGCTCCGGAGGCCTTCGGCGCTGCATCCCGCATCTGAAAGACAAAAGAAGGTACGTTTAAAGACATTGGGCAATTTTATTACTCACGTGCCATTACTCCTTCCCACGCTGAATCCGGTGGGTATTCCAGCACCCTTCAGCTTCTCTTAAGCTCCGAACTTGTACCTGCAAGATAAAAGGGACAGTTAGTGCGCATCGTGAAGCAGGCTACAAGCGCTTACTTACGTGCTTCTAGGCGCTTCTATTCCTCACGCGGGTTCGATCCTCAACTCTCATCAGCCCGCCATCCGCCATCGCCGGAACCCTGCAAAACAAGAGATATCATTACAAAAGACTTTTAAGACATTTGAAGTGCCCAGAATTTACCGTTCGTGCAGTTAACGACGGACAGCAGTCCTCTGAGGTCAAGAGGCCTGCACCCTTATCCAGTGAAGAAACTGGTTACGGCACCCTGCCCCGAGGCAGATGGAGAGCTCGGCGTTCACTTACCTAAGGTGAGAGCGTTAATCTTTGGGGTTCTACAGGAGAAGAGAAAGGGAAGAGGAGAGAGTCACCCAATAACCCCAGTTCATTAATCCCATATTTTCTATCTGCAGACATCTTACTCTTCGAGTCAGACATACAGTGCACAGAGGTCCAGCCCAAAGAGCCAACCGTGTGTTACACATCACCTTTGAAGATACGGCATTCACCCAGTCAAGACCGGCGCCTCTGCGGGAATCAGGTGAGCGTTACAGTATGCAGAGCTTCAGCGCGGCGAACTGGCTTGGTTGAGCCCCGCTGGTAAATGATGGTGCATTAAGCGCGCTATGATGCGGTAAGTAAGCGCTATACGCAGCGCTGCAATGTCTTGCCTTTGCTAACCTGTGTTTCCCTCCCTTGCGGGTCGCGGTGTTCTTCAGCGCGAGTGGAATGTCCGGAGTGGTGCCAGCCAAAAGGCAACCAACCAGGTAAGCCTTTTGAGCAGTTCTTAATTTCTAAATGTCTATACTGCTTTCTTTAATGTTGCCTCTATCTTCCTCTTTCAGGTCGTTCTGTCCAGGAGGCGTGCAGATTCGAGGAAGCTGTTCTCAGTAGCTGCAAGTGTTTGAAGACTGCAGGTAAGATGCTGCTGATCATGATGTTGCTTTTGTCTCCTTGAAGGTTCTGCTTCTCCGAGGTTCGAGGGAATAGCTGGACATGGTGAGCGTCACTTTGCAAGCTGCAAAGTAACGGAAAGCGTGTTGTCTTGCTCGGGTGTGGTTTAAATAGCCCCAACAAAATAGTCCAGGTAAAGTAGTCCCTAGGCTGCCACACCCAAAACACTAGACCGCATAGCTTGGTTCTTAGGAACCAAGCTATGTAGATGCCTCCATGTTGGCTGACAATACAATAAAGTTGTTCCCAAGCACATTGTTTTTCATGGTGTATGAGCCTGGCGACATAGGCGCCAGGACTGGCCCCATGAGGGCTTTTGAAGAGGATGCCAGGCTCTAGAGGCCCGAGTCCTGACTCTACCTGGCCAATGGGTTTGCCAGATGGGTTTTGGGCGAGGTTCGTGACACCTACCTGACGTGAGGACATCATTCAGTATATTCAGTCCTGCCGTGTCTGCGCACAAAATAAATCACAGAAACAAAAACCATCTGGTCTCCTACAACCATTTGACATTCCTCCAGTTCCATGGCACACTCTTTCCCTTGACTTCATCACTGATCTACCTCCAAGCCAAGGGTTCAACAGCATCCTTGTAGTTGTGGACTTATTCTCGAAGATGGCCCATTTATCTCCTCTCAAAGGCCTCCCAGACGCATCCTCTTTAGCAAAAGTGTTCCTGGAGGGCGTGGTTAAGCTACATGGCATCCCTTCGGTTCTGGTCTCTGATCGAGGCAGCCAGTTTATTTCAAACTTCTGGATCGACGTTCGGCTATCTACCAGTCACCATCCCCAAACGGACGGCCAAACCGAGAGAACCAATCAGACACTCAAGCAATATATACGGTGCATGCTGCACCTTGAACCAAGGAATTGGAAAGACCTACTATGGATAGCCGAATATGCATATAACAATTCTTTGCATTAAAGCACGGGACAAATGCCCTTCTATACCCTTTATTGCAGACATCCACGTACCTCTGAACTAGACCTTCCAGCCAGATTGGAAATGCCAGCAGTAAAGACTCTACACACAACCTTTACTCAGGCTTTCAAAAGGGCAAAGGAACACCTTATTTATGCCAAGGAAAAACAAAAGAGATTCGCCGACCAACACCGGAAAAAGGCCCCTGCTTATCAAGTAGGAGACAAATTTTGGTTAGCCGCTAAATTCGTACCCATCAAGGGAACCCGGACCTTTCATCCCAGATTCCTAGAACCCTATGCCATTAAGGCAATTATCCACCCAGCAGACGTGAAACTGGATTTACCACCTAATCTACACATCCACCCGGAATTCCATGTGTCCCTCCTGAAACCAATGCAACCCGGCTAACGGATTGGGACACCACCTAAGCCCATACTTGTTGACGGAGAACCAGAATTCGAAGTCAAAGATATCTTGACTCTAAATACTCTAGGACCAAGCTATATTATCTCGTCGATTGGAAAGGATTTGGACCACAAGATAGATCCTGGGAGGCCACTGAGAATATCCACGCACCACGTCTAATCAGGAAATTCCATCAGAACTTCCCAACCAAACCTGGGCCAGACAGAAGGAACAACATGCGAGGGGCCTTAGGGGGGAGTGCTGTCATGACCCTCGCTCAAAGCCCCCTCTGGCAAACCCATTGGCCAGGTGGAGTCAGGACTCGGGCCTCTAGAGCCTGGCATCCTCTTCAAAAGCCCTCATAGGGCCAGTCCTGGCGCCTATGGCGCCAGGCTCATACACCATGACAAACAATGTGCTTGGGAACTACTTTATTGTAATGTCAGCCAACATGGAGGCATCCACATAGCTTGGTTCCTAAGAACCAAGCTATGCGGTCTAGTGTTTTGGGTGTGGTAGCCTAGGGACTACTTTACCTGGACTATTTTGTTGGGGCTATTTAAACCACACCCGAGCAAGACAACACACTTCGCGTTACTTTGCAGCTTGCTACGTGACACTCACCTATTCCCTCGAACCTCGGAGAAGCAGAACCTGCAAGGAGACAAAAGGAACATCATTAGCAGCAGCATCTTACCTGCAGTCTTCATCTTTAAATGCAGCTACTGAGAACAGCTTCCCCGAATCTGCACGCCTCCCAGACAGAACGACCTGAAAGAGGAAGATAGAGGCAACATTACAGAAAGCAGTAGAGACATTTACAAATTACGAACTGCTCAAAAGGCTTACCTGGCTGGTCGCCTCTCTGCTGGCACCACTCAAGACATTCCACTCGCGCTGAAGAACACTGTGACCTACAAGGAAGGAAAACACAGGTTAGCAAAGGCAAGACTTCGCAGCGCTGCGCATAGCGCTAACTTACCGCATCATAGCGCTCTTAATGCGCCATCATTTACCAGTGGGGCTCAACCAAGCCAGTTCGCCGTGCTGAAGCTCTGCATACCTAAGGGAGAAAAAAGAGACATTTTAAACAAAGTAAGGCCTGCAGGATAGCAACAAAACTAAAGAACAGCAATAAGACCTACCTGAACAATATCAAACGGGCCGGCGTCAGTGAAGTAACTGGACCGCACTCGCCCATGAAAGACAACGCGCCCCTGCAAACAAGGCAGGACGGAGAGCATGTCTAGTTCTACCACAAGGCAGAACCTTCCCCGCAAACCACATCAGGGCAAAGCTGAGAAGCATGCCAGCGAGTAACCCGGCTGGGTAGCGTCCCTGTGGATACCAGGTGAGCCTAACACTTACAATGCAGTGGAATGGGGTTCATTTTTGTTTTGCCCTAGATTAACACTCAAAGGATGTTTTGGTTATTCTGAGGTGCTTAAAAGATGGGCTGGTGGCAGCAGTGACTATTCCCCACTTTTTGGGGAATTTCGTTTTCGCTTAACCGCGTTTACCGCATTTGGCTACTTACTGTGGCTACTGGCCAAACAAGGCCGTGCCACAAGGTTTTTCGTCCATTCTTTTTGCATCTTGTTGTTTAGCCTTCTTGTTGGCCTCAGAGGTCAGAAATATCCTTATAAGGACTTCCAGTGCCCGGTAAAGCAGGAGCTTTTAGCGTGCTACTGGAGGGCTGTGTTTGTTTGCAGGCAGGATGTGGGCTGGGTCAGTCTGACCCTAATACACATCCTGGTTTCTATGTGTCTGCGTGGTATGCATGAGTGTTCCTGCCAGTGGTCCTGATTGGACCACTGTGGGGTGTGTGTGTGGGCTAGTTCTTCCATTGGCTAATGGGTGTCACGACCCGCATCCAGAAACCCCTCTGGCAAGCCCATGGGCCAGGAGGGGTCTTGGCTCTAGTCTCCAACAAACTTAGGCATCCATTGCCTAGGCCCTTTTGGGGCCGGTCCTGGCGCCTTTGGCACCAGGCTCATACTTAATAAAGACTTGTGTTTAGGGAACTACTTTATTTCAAGTGTCAGCCAACATGGAGGCATCCACATAGCTTGGTTCCTTAGAACCAAGCTATGCGGTATAGTGTTTTGGGTGTGTTAGCCTAGGAACTACTTTACCTGGACTACTTTCTTGAAGCTATTTAAACCACACCCTACTTGGATAACACGCTTCGCGTTACTTTGCAATCCTGCAACGTGACGCTCATCGTGTTCAGCTGTACCCGCGAACCTCCGAAGAACAGCATCTGTAAGTAGACAAAAGGACATCATTAGCAGCAGCAGCTTACCAGTAATTGTCATTGTTAGCTTCCCACAGCTCCTGCGAACAGCTTCCTAGGATTAGCGCATCTCCCGGACTGACGGATCTGCAAAAAAGGAAGAAACAAGATATTAGAAACTTTTCAACATAACGAACTGTGCTGAAAAGCTTACCTCGCAAGTCGCCCCTCAACCAGCATCGCCTCGGGATTCCACACACCGGGTGAGCACCGCGATCTATGGGAAAGAAAAGACAACAGGTTAGCAAAGGCAAGGCATCATAGCGCTGCGCATAGCACCTACTTACCACATCATAGCGCTCTTTAGACGCCATCATTTACCGGCGAGACCCAATTCAGCCAATGCATCACACTAGACTTCCGCACCCCTAAGGAAGAGAAAGAGACATTTAATAAACCAAGAAAGGCATGCAAGGATAACAACAATATACAACAGCAATAAGACCTACCTGAAATACTCAAAACGGGCCGGCATCAGTGAAGTAACTAGATTCCATTCGCCCACAAAGACAAACGCGCCCCTGCCAAGAAGGCAGGACGGAGAGCACACCTGAATTAACAACAAGGTGAGGAGAGGCCCAGAGGGGCTGCGGGCATACGGGGTGGTGGGGGGCTGATTACCCCAGTTGGCCAGTCTTGCTTGAACATTGCCCACCTGTATTCCAGGCAGAACTCCCCCACTGGTCACACCTGGGAACCGCAGAGAAGGATACCAGAGTCGCTACGGCTGGGTGGCGTGCACGTGGATACCAGGTGAGCCTAACAGTGGGAGTTTCGACTCCAACCTGGCTTTTAGGATAAGAAGAGGGCCCCTGCATGCAATTCTCAAAGATCCTGGAAGAAACTGAAGGAGCCAAGAATCCGTCCAGCTGAGAAGACCCGCAAAGAAACCTGTAACATGTCTGAATGACGCCTGGCAACCAACTTCTGCTGCAGTCCTGGTGGAGCCCTGTCAGTCTCTTGATCTCCAGTAGGCTGCGAAGGTGCTATGACCCCTGGATTGGAAGCACCATCCATTCCCAAAGCCTACTCGGTGCCCAATGCAAAAGCCGCCTTCGGAAGTCCCCGGGAATCATCCTGTGGCTGACCAGCTTCGTTTTTGGGCTACCGGGTTATCTTCGTTGCTGTTTCGAGTTTCCGCCTGAAACGTGGCACACCCTTAGCTGCCTGTGCAAAGACACACTCTGTGAAATTTCAGTGTCCTAGCACCAAGGGGACCCAAGAAAGATCGAAAGTCTGACCGCGGCTACTGAGTCCTGCTGCATTGCTGTGCGCGGTGTGCACAGTCCGAATCCTGCTTTGCTGACCCGCCTCCAGTCCCGAGAAGGGTGCTGCATTGTTTGTTTCTGCATTTCTTCATCAAGAGTCCTTGCACCAGCAAAAGATCCTAACCGTGAAAATCGAGGACCGCGGAATTCAGAGGGAAAAGCAAGCCAGGACACCCTTCCTTTGTTCTGGAAAGTCTTGGGAAGATTCAGAGTGAGGGGGGTAAGTTATTGAGCTTTTAACATACCCCTACACTCCCTTTGTAAGTCAATGGTCTCATAATACTCTTTGGGCCTCATTACACGGTATGCGGTAACCATCGCGCTATTAGCGCCATGGTTGCCGCCGGTATTTTACCGTGTCCGCCTTGGTGGATGGCGAAATTACCACCCTACTCCAAGGTGAGCGGGGGCGGTAATTCCCCATTCACCAAGGCACTTCCCCATTCCCATTTTTGCCCCCATAGGGCTCAATGGGAATGGGGAAGGAGCAAATTGCGGTACCGTAATTAGCACCAAGGTCCCTTTGCAGGCCTGTTCCTTAACGGCTGGTAAAACCTGCCATTGAGGTTGGGTCCCGCAAAGGGACCTTGTAGTAAGGCGGTAAGGGTTGACCGGTACCGGTGCCCTTACCGGTACCGGTAAACCCTTACCGCATTCCGTGTAATGAGGCCCTTTATCTTAAACCTATTGGCTTTGCCAACACTTGCCTTGGCAAGACTTCTAACTGTTGGGGGGAATTTCAAACACTGTCTATTTTGAATCCTGGCTCTAAGAATCCATCACTGGTCCCCAGAGACACTACCTACATTTTCTACTGCCTCCTGAGTGCTGTATCTTTGTATCCTGAACAATAGGGCACAAGGCCCCAGGCAATTAGGGTTGGACAATATTAGTTAGGGGTTTATTCTCTGTGCACCTTTTTGTGTTTAATACTCATCTATTAATTCCCTTGCAGGAGTATCTTGAGTTGTATTATGCACTTGAACCTGTGATTGTATATATGTATTTTAGTTTGATGGTATTGGTTGATAAGTCTATGCTTGTGTTCATTTTTCTTATAGTGTATTTGGCCATAATTAAATAACTGTATGTTTATACATCCTGTCTAAGGGTAATTTGTGACTCCCATTGTGTGACCTCATTGTGGACCCTTTACAATCTCACCCGTCTGAAGATCTTAGCCTAGACCACCTGCCACTGCTACCTTGAACTGGTTTGGCTGCAGCTTCCCAGAGTTGCCCCTGTCACAATATAGGTTGTCCTTCTATACATCTGTCCACCAGGCCAGAGTATCGGAAATAAGTCTTAACACCAAATCTGGAATATTGAGGTCCCCTCAAATGACAACGTATATGCACTGCTGGATGATAAAGGTGTCATCCAGTTGGACAGTAACCTGGTCTATGAACGCTTCTGTTGTAGTCAGTGCAGGGTTCCAGTAAACATTAATGATGATAATTTTATTCAAAGCTGCTGTCCCCCTAAATGCTGCCTCGAGTTGTCAACAAAACACTAATTCTTGCATTAAAAGTTTTGTTGATGTGGAGTTTAGGAGTGAAAGAGAGCTGCCTGATTTAACAGCAGACAGAAGACCCGCAGAGGGACGCCCAGCAGACCCTTTGGAAGCGGGGTTTATTGATATCTCAAAGCCGTCCAAGACTGGCTTTTTCATCAGCCAAATCTCCTGTAGGCAAATCAGGTCAAAATCCCCCAAGTTTATTTCACTCGGTTTGGTCAAGTTACCAAACCCCCTAGTATTCCAATAGGACAGCTTTAGGGTGCTGGATGTAAATGGCGAAGTGATTGTTTAGGAAGCCTCCCGATGGTGGCCTTAAAGGAAGCTGTTGGGTTGCTAGCAGTTATTGTTGGTCGATAAAGCTCTTGCAAGCAAAGACCAGTCAGCTGAAGCCAGGCTAGGCTTTTTTGGATTGACCTTCAGCTCGGCCCAACCCACTTGTCAAGCCGAAGACTCTTGCTGGAAGGTAACATTAATTTTCTGGCTTGGACCAGATGGGACCCTACCCACACCCAAGGGGTCCACGTAGTTAGTTGATAAGGACGGGCAAGGTGCTTTGGTCTCTGTTGGTAACTGGCCTACATTGCCGATATATTTTTTCTCTGATGCTGATTTTGGGTGGTTTGGTGGTGTCTCGTCCAAAAGATTACCAACCGTCAGGTCAAACCCCAAAATTGATAAACTCTCAGACGCCTCAACCAGCATGTTTTTGACTACGGGCAACCTGATATGCAGAAACACGGCATCCAGCCGTCTCTCGTTACAGAATTCGATCAGTGAGAAGTCGGAAGAGCACAACTGTCTCAAGTTTGGAATAGAAGTGAGCAGGTCCAGGACTGTGCGACAGTTAAGGATAATCAGCTCATGACAATCCAGGACTCTTTCCAGTTTAAGGGTGCAGGTTAAGAAGGTTATATGTCCAGATCTCTCCGCAACCCGAATATTGTTACGCACTCCGCACTCATTTGTTCTTGGGTCTTCCGGCCTTCTTGAATTACCTTCACGAGTGTCAAGGCCTTTTTACTGAAAAGCGGACAGTTCGTGATGAGTATAGTCTCTGGGGGTAACTGAGCGGTCATTCGTTTAAGCTCTCTGTCTCTTCTCAGCCAGGGTCAAAAAGGAGGAGAAACTAGAGAGGCTACCGTTGTCTCTTCCCTGTCAATATTGACTTTGGGTTCCTTTAGTGGGGCAACAGCTGGCATGGCAGGGGCCCGAGAATGTGTTGCTGCGTCCAAAGAGTATGATGACAAATCCAGAGGCTTGATGGAAGAATGATTCTCCGAGAATTTGATGCCGGAGTCAGTCTGCAACTTGACTTAGAGACCATCTTTTGTGGGGCTGGTTTTGGTGCTGCCGTCATAGAGCTCTGTTTGATTTTTAAACAATGTGATTGATCATTGTTAATAGATAAACTGCCATGGTCTCTTTTAGGAAGCACCAGGTTGTTTTGCTGGTTGCAGATTGAAAAAGTCAAGTTGCCAGAGGCAACTTCCACCTTGTCTGCCACCGAAATATTATTTAATGTCATGTCGTTACAGTTGTTTCGACCCTTATCCGAGATTTTAGGAAGCATTTTTTCCCTTTGTGGGTGAAGTATATTTTACACGGAGGCGTATTACGGTAAGTTATGTATTTATTGTATATATATATATATATCATGTGAAGGGGATAAATAGTTATGTGGTAACGGACTCCACCGGCTGACAACCTGTTCCGTTGGCTTTTCAAAGTCACCTCCGCTCGCTCACACTTGATGCGCCCTCTGCACTGTGACGTGCTTCAATGGATCACCTCTCGTGCTTGCCTGGTCACGAGCTCTGCGGTCTTTAGCTGGATTGATTATACTACACATCTCCCCTTCTTAATATTCGAAAAAATAACAAAACTGTCTCTTTACAAATTGTATTGTGCTCATTGTTCACACACGTAGTCTTTCAATCTGCAGGGATGATGAATGACTCTCCCTCTTCTTGATGTGCGTGAGATATCTGTTCTTGTTTTTGGCAAGGAAATCATTGATGGGTCTTTCTCTTGTGTTACATCCCTCTGACATCTCTCAACATCATTAGTATCATTTGCATTCGTTCTCTCTCTTGACTTCCCTCGACTACTATGCATTGGTGCATTCTCTACAGGAGTATCCCACACACACACTCTCTTCATATTCCAGACTCTTCCATCTTCAACCCTCACTGCATGTTTAAAGACTTCAATGACCCCAACTGGCTTGGACCATTTACATGGACCATTTCTCAATACAGGCGGAAGTTTGATTCTCACTCGTCCTCCATCCATCAACGTTGGACTCCCTTTTTTTTTTTTACTTACAGACACATCATGAGTTCGCTTGTTTCTCAACTGCATAGTTCTGATATTCTGACATGCATCTCCGAAATCCTTCCTTATCACAGTCATTCTTTTTAACCAGGATGGTGTTAACTTAGTGTTAGCTTTTCTACCTCTACTCATTTCAAATGGCGACAGGCCAGTCGTACAGTGTGTTGTGAAACGGTGTGCATCAATCTTTTGTTTAACAGCTTCTTCCCATTTCACACCGTTTGCCCAAGCCCATCTCACAGCATCTTTAAGCACTCTGTTAAAACGCTCGACCACCCCGTTAGTCTGTGGGTGATATATGGCGCTTCTTTTATGTACAATGGAATTTTCCACACAAAATTTTTCCATTTCTCTTGAACGGAATTGAACTCCATTGTCTGTTAGTATGCTTTTGGGTAAACCTTCCCTTCCACATACTTCTTTTAAGAAATCAACTACCATTTTTGCAGTCATGCATGGTTTAATCATGACTTCAACCCATCTAGTCAAAAGATCAATAATCACTATGCAATACTGTTGTTTTCCCTCACTGTAAATTGGACCTATTATGTCCATACCCAGATCTTCCCATATGTTACCTGGAAGTTCAGTAATTACCATGGGGTATTTCTCACTCACACATCCTCTATCACTCTCTTTGCAAAGGATACAGTCACGTATGACTCTCTCAGCCTGTAGATCATATCCTGGCCACCAGAATTCATCTCGTATTCTTCTCTTCGTCTTTACAATTCCTTGGTGGCCTTCATGACCTAACTCAATGATCTTCCGACGTAGGCTTACAGGTGGAACAATTCTGTCACTCCTCATAATTCTGTTATTTTCCACCTTCAGTTCATTCGCAACCTTCCAGAATTCCAACAGTCCATTTTCTTCATATTTGGTCTTGGTCAATGCATCACCACTTATAATGATGTGTTTCAACTTATTGACTGTATCATCCAACTCTTCTGCTTCGTTCCATTCCTTTTCCGATATAGATAGTTCTTCAATATTTAACACAACTTCAGATTCCATATCTTCAACGTCATATACTTCCAAGACATTAGTGAGCCTTGATAAACAATCAGCAGCACGATTTTTAATGCCTGGTACATATTTCACTGTACTATTGTACTCTTGCAGAAGTATGACCCATCTTTTCATACGATTTGAGACATTGCCCAAACCCTTACTCATTATGACATGGACTAATGGTTTGTGATCTGTGCGAAACTCCACTTCTGTTCCCCAAATGAAATTTCTAAATTTCTCTGCCGCCCATTTAATGGCCAACATCTCTTTTTCAATGGCTGCATATGTTTTTGTCAGGTCCCTTCAGCAATCTGGATGCAAAGGCTATCAATCTCTCTTTACCATCACTTTCTTGTGTGATAACTGCACCAAGACCTACATTGCTGGCATCTGTCGTGATAATGGTTTTCTTACCACTCTTGAAATTTCTCAACGATGGCGCTTTATTCAGTTTGTGTTTTATCCACTTAAATTCTTCTTCACATTCTGTATCCCATGCAAATGTTTTCTTCTTCAATAATTCACGTAGAGGAACGATATGTGTGGCAAAATCACGCATGAATTTTGAATAGTATTCGGCCATGCCGATGAATGTACGTACTTCCTCTTTAGATTTGGGCCTTGGCATATTTTCTATTGCTTCTACCAGTTGTTTCTTGGGTCTTACTCCCTCTGCCGATATAGTATGTCCTAAATATTCAATTTCACCACAATTTATCTTGCATTTTTCTTTACTAAGGGTCATTCCAGCTTCGTATAATTTCTTGAATACTTGTCATATTTTCCCATCATGTGTTTCCTGGTCAGTAGCATGTATCAAAATATCATCCTGGAAGCATATAACACCATGATCTCCTTCAAACAGCTTATGCATGACCTTCTGGAAAACAGATGCAGCAGATATTAGCCCAAACGGTAGTCTCCTATACTGATATAGACCATCCGGCGTAATAAATGCTGTCATGCATCTGGATTCTTTGTGTAGATTCACCTGATGGTATGCCGAAGTCAAATCAAGGGTGGAGAAATGCTTCGATGGACCAATCGTGGAAACTATTTCATGAATGTTTGGAAGTGGGTGTCTGTCGGGAATTACACATTTATTCAGCTCACGCATGTCAACACATATTCTCAATTTCCCAGATTTCTTCCTTAAGACAACCAACGGGGATACCCATTTGCTGGCATCAATACTTTCTATGACTCCTTGCTCAACCAAATTTTTTCTTTCTTTCTTGACTTCTTCTCTCATAGAAAGAGGAATATTCCGAAATTTCTGCGCCACCGGAATACATCTTGGTTTCATTCTGATTTTATGTGAATACCCACGTAAACACCCAATTTCATTCTTGAACACTTTCTTCATTATTTCTTCCATTTTCTCATGTGTTAAACGTTTCCTTGTTTCATCATTTTCAATATTCATCACTGATTCGTCAGCATTGGCGTCCAATCTCACTCTAAGTTTGCTCTGATGGGTCCAGCTTAATAAAGGAATTCTCCCAGATTTTGTAATGTAAATCTTCCCATTCGCCTTTCTGTTTTTAAATTTGAGTGAACCCCAAAACCATCCAATGATAGCTATTTTAATGCCACCATAGGCTCTGGGTCGAATGTCAGGTTCATACAAATATTCATGTTTCTTTCTGTCCCACATCTCTTGTGGTATTAGTGTATATTTGGCATCAGAATCAACCATCATGTGCATATTCACTCCATCTATACACACCATGGCTTTAGGGCTTTCTATTTCTTCTTCCTGTTCTTCATCAGATATAGCAAAAACACATTCATCATCATCCATATTACTGTCATTATCACTACTAATCCAATTCATGGAAGTATGTGATGCTTTGCAACATCTGGCATAGTGGCCCTTGCCCTTGCATTTGCCACATATAATTTTCAAAGCAGGGCATTCAGGATTATCGGCCCAATGGTCAGTGCTGTCACACCTAAAACATCTTCCCTCATTTCTTCTTCTTCTTGGGTTGCCTCCTTGTCTGTGTGGACTTCTTCTCTTCTCATTTACTCTGGTTGCACCTCTGCCCCTTCTATTTCCATTCCACGATGAATTACGAAGTCTTCCTGATTTGTCTCTGCTGCTAGTTACATCCATCACTTGGGTTATTGATTCAGTGCCTTTATTTGTGTTCATAGTGTTATTACTCTTTGAAGTTTCCTGTTTAATCTCCACAGACTGCATCCTGTTTTCTAGTTCCTGAACACATTTTTCCGTATGTTCAACTTCTTTGGCTATCCTCAGAACTGTGTCAAGGGGTGGGTCATCTTCAGCCCACAACTTTTCCCTCACCTTGCCGCTTCTGCACTCTAACATGAATTGGTCACGTAGTCTCTCATCCAATTGTGCATTGAATTTACACGTTCTGGCTAATTTCCTTAAATTAGTTATGTATTGTTCAACACTTTCGCCTTCCTCTTGAATTTTCTTGCCGAACTTGTACCGTTCTAGTATAGTGCTTAATTTCTTTTCATAATGTTTACTCATTTTCTTCACAGAACATTCATAGTCGTTTAAATCTGCACTCTCTTCTGGTAATAGTTCTGGCAGATCTTCAAATTTTTCTTGTCCAGCCGGTCCTAAGCAGTGTAACAGAAGAGATTTTCTTTTCTCTATACTACAATTAGGACCGCACACTACTCCTGCATAGTGTTCAAAAGCCTTGATCCATCTCTTCCACGGTATTGAGGGTTCCCCTACATCCGTCAAAAAGAACATGGGAGGTGGAACACCACTGAATGCCATTTTGAATGTCCTATTAAGACTTGGCCTAATTAATAGTGCGCACAATATTGGCAGTGTGCCTCTGTGGTAACTCAAAATCCGGTTCACATTCGCTTTTCAGTATCAGCGTTTCCCATTACAATGCATTTCACACCGTTTAAATAACACTCTTGTCCTGCATTTAAAAGTAGTTAGCTACCAGAGTTCACTTCCTCATCTATAACGTGGTGTACGGTACAAAATTTTACTTTTATCATTCCCTGCTATTAAAGGTAGTTTGTTAACCAGAATTCATTTGCTCATCTATAACGTGGTGTACGGTATACAATTTCCGTGTACACACTGTGGGCTGGTTGAGTGGGCGGGGTATTCTCCTGGACTGTTTCCAATTTGAAACAACGAAAGCACTTACGTGATGATGTGCTCTTCGCAGACGGTAGGGTTATGAGGTGGCCGCTGCTACGTTCACGGGAACGGAGCGGCCATACTCATCGTTGGGCCACTGCCACGCTCGGGAAACAGAGCGGAGCGGCCCGGTTCCCCTAGAAATGTCCTCCGGAAACTGAACGCACAGGTGGAAGGAGGCGGTGGAGCCCAAATCCTCGTCGCCACTTGAAGTATATTTTACACGGAGGCGTATTACGGTAAGTTATGTATTTATTGTATATATATATATCATGTGGAGGGGATAAATAGTTATGTGGTAACGGGCTCCACCGGCTGACGACCTGTTCCGTTGGCATTTCAAAGTCGCCTCCGCTCGCTCACACTCGATGCGCCCTCTGCACTGTGACGTGCTTCAATGGATCACCTCTCGTGCTTGCCTGTTCACGAGCTCTGCGGTCTTTAGCTGGATTGATTATACTACAGTGGGTTCTTACATGTTTCTGGCCAGTCTAGGCATTCTGTTGTCAAGTCCACTGGCAATGACAGGTCAGGTTAATAGTCTGGACGGACTTCATGCTGGTCTCACATTCTTTGCGACCGGCATGCTACCGCTGTGGCTTCAAAAATTCTTCCCCGAAAACAAGTTTTTATGTGCCGTAACAAAGAACAAAGCCCTCAAAATAAATATGTTTTGTGTGAGTCATGGCCAATAAGGCGGTCTGTACTTTGAGGGTGTTGTTTAGCTGTTCATACAGCTTGTTGAATAGCACCAATGCGATGGTAATAGTTGACATGATGGAAAATAAGTCAAGTCTTTCTCTCTTGTGAGGGAGAATTTTCGTTGTTCATCAGGAGGATGGGCCGCCTGATTCTCTGGCGCAGCCGGGACAGGGAGCATGGGGATAAGGTGGTCTGTTTGCAGGCCTGCTCTTTCACCTATAGCAAGACTTTCTTCTTCATGTGACGACAAGGCCAAATTTGTGTGTAGATCTGACAATGCTAATTCTGGTCCCGCCTGGATAGATGAGGGGGCTGGCCGATGACCCCCAGGCAGTGGTGACTTTGTCTGTCGATCGTAGGTCACCACGTTAATTTCCGGACTCTGCGGGAGCTCTGTCTCCCCAAAAGACCCCATAGAGATGGATCCAATCATAAAAGGAGTCTCCGTGGGCTGACACTTAGCTCCCAGGTCTAGTGGGGCCACAATATCGAGGGTGTGTGGTCTACTTCCTGTGTCGACTGGAGACCTGACCTGGCTTTGGATGTTTGAGCATGACATCGGGGATCCAATTGTTTAGTCCTGATGTTAGGTGCCGTGAAATTAAACGGGGTAATTGAGCTAGAGTTCGCTGCATGATCCTTGGTGAAGCCCTGTGAGTCTGTGTCCGGCCACCTCCATGATTCTATACCCTCCAAGAGATCTGCATCTGATGGATCGCCAGGACTGGGTTCAAAAGTGGGAAGAGTCAGACAGTCTGTTTTTTAGAAAACATCAAAGGCACGTTTGAACCTGAGACAGTGTCACGTTTTAAAAGTTTGGGGAATATGCAGTCTTTGCATGTTGGTTTTAAAGGTGGCTTAGCCAACTTCTTCTTTCCCACCAAACCTTCCCCCACGGAGTCGCATGTATGTGCTTTGGATGTGCTATGGCAAATTTTCGACCATTACGAACCGGGCATGCGTTGGGCACAAAGGAGAGGTGCTCTCGGGATCCGGTCCACCGAGGTCTAGTGCCCGAGGGACCGCCCCTAAAACGCACTCAGCCACCTCAACTTGGAAGCATGTGATGCTGTTAGAGGTTGCAGGCATAGAAGAAAAAGTTGCTGCATCGACGTCCAGTTCGTTGTTGGAGAGTATACTTGTGTAGAGTGGGGGGGGGGGGTCGCAGGTAAGTTTTTTTATGGCCTGCGAGTTGGTGTGGACTTGGGCCTTCGTCAGAAGAGGCATGTTTAAGGTGCCACTCCTCAGGTCGGACCCCTCCACAAGCTTGTGGTTCTCAACTGTAGGGGGCCTCACACCCTTGGCTGAGGTACCCATTGCTGGGATGCTTTTAGAGTGCTCAGTGTCTAAAAAATCCAGGGCGTTAAGTTCATTAAGTTTTTGCACACATTTGGGGTACACATGGGTCAAACTGTGCAGGCGCCTGACTTGGGCGGCGACGTGTCCCTTGAACTCCAAGTCCATTTGGGCAAAGGGTAGAGCTGGAGGCAGGTAACACACCGGTGAAGAGAGCCCCTGCTCCAGTGTGTTCCGTTGTTTACAGCTTCTTAGCAGCATGGCCTCATCCATCAGAAACCGGACACCTGACACTCTGCAACACTCCGCTATGCTTTGCTACTCGAGATGGTTATGAGAGCAAGCGAGCGTAGACCGGAGGCGGAGTCTCGGGCAGTCAGTAGGAAAAACAGACTCAGCGACTCTTAATCCGGCAAGCAGTAAAGTCCTTTTTGAATGGGTGGCAGAAAGCAGACTAAGTGAGTGGGTAATGCACCAATGGGAGGCACACAGCAAATGCAGCAGTGAAGTCCCTAGCACATGAAGCAGGGTCATATGCACACAGATACTCTGCAACACTACGCTACACTTTGCTACTCTAGATGGCTATGAGAGCGAGCGAGCGAGCGCAGACCGGGGGCTGAGTGTCAGCCAGTCAGCAGGAAAAACAGACTCAGCGAGTCTAAAACCGGCAAGCAGTAAAGTCTGCTATGAATGGGTGGCAGAAAGCAGACTAAGTGAATGGGTAATGCACCATTGGTAGGCACACAGCAAATGAAGCAATGACGTCCCTAGTAGTTGAAGCAGGGTTTTAGGTACACACTCTGCAACAATTATTATTATTTCTATTATTATTATTAGTATTATTATTATTATTATTATTATTAATAATAATATTGCATTCTTGTACTGCACCACACACCCAAAGGCCTTAGGGCCTTGAGCTTGGGAACCATTTACCACAATCCCTGGCAGGGTGGTATGGATTCTATTCATTCACACAGAAACCTATTTTGTTTCCAAAATCTTTACATTTCTACAATTAAAATTACACTTGCTCATGTGCTGTACAAAAATTATTTTCTTTCAATTTTGTAGCTGCTGGCAAAGATTAACAGTAGATTTTGTAATGTGTTCTGTTTTAGTATTTGCTCCCTAAATGGTTGATCCACTTCCCCTGCTCATGCTCTAATTTTCTGCAGCTATGGTTAACCTCCGGGAAGTGGCTGTTCCTAGGCCTAGGGAGCATTTTACTAAATCATCAAGTCTAGAGCTTGTTTTCACTGCTAATGTCTCACAAGGTATTCCTAAAGTGTCTGGCTTGCCTGATGTTTCCTGTTAATCAGTTGCATAGAGGAACCCTCAATGGTGACATCACTTGCTATGTTTCTTATAATTGTTTACGGAAGCTACGTATATTGGTTCATGTTTGTTTCTTCCATTAAATATGCATTCTTCTTCTCTATCATAATTCTGATCCAACCTTCTAGCTTTGCTTGTTGGCCCTCTGCCTGATCACCTTTCTTGTCCAGATTAGCACTTCTCTCTAAACTTGTCCTCTAGACTGGCACTCCTACGTATGCCCTCTCAAGCTAATATTTTAGCCTCTCACTCCACTTACTCTCACCCTATAATATTACTCTCTCCTTCTCCTCTCTCATCTACCTCTGCATGTCATGCCTGTGTATTTTGCTCCAGTATCTTGCCATTTACCTCCATTCCCGCTCTGCCTCTCCCCTTCTCCCTCTCAGTTCTCTCCCATCTCTCATTCACCTTCCTTGACTTTCCAACATTGTGTCACCAGAATACTGCCCACTTTCTTTACTTGTCTTTTCAATATGTTCTTTCTCTCTCCCCTCCATCCTACTAATTGCTTTCTTTCTCTCTCCATCATTGTATTTTCCTCTGCTCATGTCCATTCTTTGTTGCTCTTTGATTGTTTGAACCATTATCTCTCTATTGGTGCTCAACCACTCTCATTCTTCTCTTGCTAATTGTGGATGTCTGTGCCTACCTTTCTGTTCCCTCTGTTGTCCGCTCCCTTTGTACCTGCAACATGTCCTCTTCTAATTAGGAATTGCCCCGCTGCAAATCATGGTACTCTGCTGCAAATCACAGCAGTGATATTTCTGGGCGTCTCTGACATGGCCGTGGAAGAAGGGCTGTCACTTATTGACACGTGTTTGAGGAGAACAATACATGGTCTAGCTCAACTAAAAGCACAGAGGCCTTTCAGAAAGAAACGTTAATGAAACAACCTGGTCAGAGCCAGGGCACTCCCACATGTAAGTCAAGAGTCATGGTAGAACCCTCCTGGAACCTATAGCACCAGAGCACGGGCCAGGGGAAGTGCACCTCACAGATAGGAGAGGAGAGGAGGGGGATACTGGGCAGACTTTGGAGTGGAGACTTTCTGCAAGTGTGTGTGCATGTGTGTGTGTTTGTTTGTGTGTGTGTTCGTGTGTGTGAGTATGCATGTCATGTGTATGTCTGTATGTCTGCGACTTATGCAGGGCAGCAACAGCTGCAATATTGATGAGAAAGAGTGTAGCAAAGCAGGCAGGTTTGCACAGTGCATCACCTGTACCTGCTCCACTCCCCAGCCAGCATGTGTTAACTGGTAATAGCTGCTGATTGGGTTGGAGGGTTATATGAAATAAGAGCTCTCCACATGCATGGGAGTTAGCAGTCTGCATGCATCTAGTGCTCATGCTCTACCAGTTCTGTGCAAGTGAAACGTGCATTGTCTCTGTCTATGCTGTGCCAGTTGTCTGTTGAGGGAGCTTGTCCTGACCCTGACCATGCTGCACCTCTACTAGTTTATGAGGGAAACTTGCACTTTCTTCAGCTCCATCAGCAAATGATCTACACTCATCTGGATCTTGTGTGATAATCTCCCACTGGTGTTGAGGAAGGGATCACGACACAGGCGTAACGGACAATTGCTTGCCATACTGACTACTGTACTTCTAGTCTAATGTCTGCTTTCCCCCATGCTCCCTCCCATCTTGCCTGCTAAAATGAGGCATCAATCAGTTATGGCCTGCACAGATGGAAAGGGAATGGTGGGGTGAGGCCGGCGGGGAGCAGTATGAAAGATACACTATTTATTGCTTTAAAGAATGGCCCCCATCCCATTCCCATTAATGGGTCCACACATAGGGATGGAGGAATGGGACTATGTAACAGGAGTACAATAGTCATTACAGTGAGGGAATCTCACTGAAACACACATGTCCAAAGGCTGTAATAAAACATGTGACCAAAGCAAATGAATGAGGATCAAAGGCTACAACACTGTATCAAAGCTTAAGACAACACATAATAATGTGACTGGGTCATCTATAGCATTATATATAACAGGGCCTCATTACGGGGTCGCTGGCGAAACCCCCCGGTAGGCGGTGTCTTACCGGCAAACCGTAACACCCTTACCGCTACCTGATAGCCCGGTGCTACCAGGATATCACAAGCGGCGGTGGTAATGGTAAATCCCCATTTCCATGGAGTCCCTGAGGACTCCATGGAAATGGGGGTCACTGAAGCGCCGGCACTGGGTGCTTCAGTGACAACCATGCCGGTAGGGGTCTGAACTCCCGGCAGGTCAGGCCTGCCGGGGGATCCGTTTCCCCTACCGGCATTGTTGTAGTTTGGCGGTCCGAAAAGTGTGCCGGTACGTTGCTACTGGCACCCTTACTTCCGGACCACCATACTTATAATGAGGGCCATTGTGTTGATGGCCTCTTGGATCTATGAATTCCAAATCCTCATCTCTGAAAAGACTAATGTTTATGGCATTGAGTTATATTTTACAGTAAACGCCACCTTTCTCACACTAAAATGGCTGGCAGTCCTGTGAATAAATAAATGAATGAAATTAAATATCCTGACAGTACTTTGTTCATAGAAGACATGGTAAAGGATTGTGTTGCAAAGTGTTATATAAACCTGACACTGAAATACAAACACAAGCAAATTATACCTAAAGGCTGAAATCTCAACAGCTCGTTTAATATCTGCATCAGGGAATCCTAAACAAGCCAGAGTCACTCATATAATATGTTACCTGGGCCTTTACAAAATCATATTTCTCAAACAGCTCCCACTTGAAATTGAAGGTGTTTTTAATTAACTGGGGTATTCATTTAGTTTATATCTGTCTTTTCTGCTACTTTTTTGGTAATTTCATTCAAACTAACATAGACAACAATGAGTGTTGTTCTGTGTGCATCTATTTAACTTGTCATGTGCGTCTTTGTGCTCTGTTTATGACCCTTCACCTTGTGAGTTTCTTCTTTGCTTTTGCCAAAGAAGATGCATCGTTTTGCATTTTTATGGACATGTCTCTGTGCTGCTAAATCTGAGAGGTTTATTTTATGAGCAACCTGATTCGCTGAAGGGACTTTCTTGTGATCCACCGCTTAGCTTCATCTAAAGCATGAGAAATGCACAAAGCGATAACCACTATTCACGGGTGGTGCTGCATATACATTTGTTTAATGATGTTTTTGCAGTGGGGCCTGGTCATACCCATGACATACAGATATACAGCCTTTGGATCCTAATGGAGTGATAGCTGTCACTGGCATTTTATGCCCACATACACATCCCGACGCTGTCAGAATGAATATCTATTTTTCATGATAACAAATGATCTAATCCGAGGGTGCATTTTGTGAAAAATGAAATGAGCACCAGGCCTTGCGTGTGTAATGCACTTAGTGATTGAAGCATACGGCACTTTTATCACAGACAAACTTGTCAAATATAAAGATCTGTGGTCATTCCTATGTTCCTAAACATGCGCTTTGATGTTGTGCAAAGCAATTAGGAATCCTCATTGTTGCTGTGTTTCCCTTCTCCTTTATCGTAGTTGCATAACCAATGTTGGGGAGTATATCCAACGCCCCCAACGTGCAAGGAAATACAAGCTCCGAAAATCCCTTTGAAGCAGAGCAGGGCCATAAAGGAAACAGCCCCATTTATGTAGACCTCCCTTTATAGGTGCAAGGCACACGAGTGCAGTAGTAAGCAATGTCCCTGCCGAAAGGTAAGCCATAGGGTACAGAGCGTATACATGAGCATACACACCAATTTCTAATGAGTATAGAAACATTTACAACTAATCAGGAAACCATTAGGGGCACTAATAATGAGACTAAATGAAATTAGGCTATCATTCAAATTGAATAAATGACAGATAAGTAGGCTTCGGGACAACACATAGTGACCGCTGAAGTCTAAGAAGAATCATGAATTAGCAGAACATATCAAAATAACTTTTATTTGGCATAAGCCATATCGATTAGCATCCCAACAGTAAATAATCACACAACATCCCAACAATACATATTAATAAAAATCATCGTCAATTCATGAGCTCTAAATACGTTTGATAAGATAAAATAAAAGAAGGTCTGTCACACGGTGCAACATTTTATTGACCAAAATCCCAATAAATCCCAAGTATAGAGGTTCATCTATTTGATAAACCTACGCAGGCTGGCCACAATGGCCCTATTCCTCCTTAGCCATGCTCTGTGATTACATTTAGGGACAAAACATTCAAATCTGTAGTCTCCTTGCAGAGTCAAATGGCTTCACTAACGATTCAGACACCAGACTGTCAAAATAGGGGCATCAGCTATATTGCTCTAAGGTCTTTCAATGACTCACAGAATAATCGAAAATGCACCATTGTTTCCACCCCATTCTCGCACATCGGACACAGTGAATTTTCTGTCCCTGTCCACTTTTTAGCCAAGTCTCTTAATGGCAACAATCATAGGTATAACCTCATGTAGAGTACCCGAGCGAATGCTGGTTTAAGGGCATTCAGGCAGTTTTCAAACCCCTGGGACTCTTTAATGGCAAGGTATGCCAGGCCTGTGTCCAAAGCGAGTTTGTTGTGGTCCTGGCTCTTATGTCCTTGTATCTTCTAAAAGAATCCTTCACTCTATTGTTTGCATTATGCTCCATCTGGCGAGGGTGTTGCCAATAATGAGAGGGCCCTAGCTGCGCCACAACATGCCACAGCCAAGGGATCTTCTGCCAGCCTCTCAGGGACAACATATGTATCAAGGTCTGACGGTATTCCTCTAGTTCCTGGCTACCCCAAATCCTAACCCAATAAAATATTGGTCTAATTATGTGCTCCTCATCAATTGGTGGGAGGTTACATTCCAATCGAGAGGAGCTAGTTGGAATGCTTTGGGGAAGCGACAGGATGGCTTTCAGAAATGTATTTTCTGTTATCCTCATGTCTGAGTTATCCACATAGCCCCAGACCTCTGCCCCGTATATCGCTGCTGCCTTTGCCTGTGCCTGATAAGAGGTCCATATCATGTCTTGAATAGTAAGCTTTGACTGCCCCACTGTCTTTCTCTAGTACGGTGTTGACTTGAATCACCAGATTTTCCCACCGGCCCTCCTTTGAGAATCGGATCCCCAGGTAGTTGTACCAGTCCACCTGCTCTAGGGTACTACCCTTTATCTGCAAATTTAAGGGTTTTGAGCTTGCAGTTTTTGCTGAAAAGACCATAGCCTTAGTTTTTGAGGCATTGATTTCTAATCCTAGGTTGGCGCACTCACTTTCAAACATGCAGCCAACGGGTGGCTCATAAGTGCACAGAGAAGAGACTGCAGGGTTGCAGATACAGACCACAAGTGCTGGGCACCCAAGAGGCAGTGCCAGGTGTAACTGGACATGCAGGGACCTGGGCCCAAGTCCAAAGGGTGGCCAGGTGACCAGTGCGTGGAGCCATCAAGACATCAGCAGGGGAGAGGAAGAGAGAAAGCGGACGCGAAGAGGAAGGTCTCGAGTTGCTTCTAAAACCGCAGGTGATTCTGCTCAGGTTTGAGAGAGGCAGGGAGGCTATTCTAGAGGGAAGTCCCAGCCGAAGATAGAGATCTGCCCCCAACTCTCTGCTAGGAAAAGCGTCTGACCCTCAGAGAGTTCGAGGTGGATGAGCGGAGAGCTCGAGAAGGGAGATGTTCAGGAAGAGAGAGTTGGAGGTAGTGCGGTCCCAGGCCCCAAAAAGCTTTGCGGACGATGCAGAGGGTCTTAAACCTGATCCTTGCCACCACTGGGAGCCAATGAAGAGATTTTAGTGCTGAAGAGATACAATCCCTGGGCAGGGCTGTCAGAAGATGTGGTGAGGCCCGGGGCAAAACATTTGGTGAGGCCCCCTTACAGTTTTTTGCACTCTGCCAGCGGCGGCATATCCGCACACAGGAGACTTGAGAAATCTACCCTTGAGTTTGTGTGCAGGTTCCCAAATATGGTTTATTACTACTTTCTCTAGTGAAGAAAGGTTCATGCCAGACTAACTTTTTTATCATATGAATAAATATATATAAGATGGCATGAGCTCTCCACTGCGCCACCTCCAATTCTCTGAGGGTCAATCACTTTTCCAAGCAAAGAGTTGAGGGCAGATCTCTTTCTTCGGCTGGGGCCTCCCTCTGGAAACAGCCTCCCTGCCTCGCTAAAAACGAGGAGCACCATCTCCGGTTCCGGAAGCACCTCAAGACCTGTTTATTTGCTTCTGCCTTCTTTATTCCTCTCCCTTGCTGATCACCTGCCTGATCCATGCACTGGTCACCTGGTCAAGCTCTGAATTCGGGCCCAGGTCCCTGCCTGTACGTCCTATTGCAATCCCGCACTGCCTCTTGGCTCCCCTACACTTGTGGTCTGTATCTGTAACCCTACAGTCCCCGCTCTTGCTCGTATTGTCCACCCATTGGCAACACTTATGAGTACTCACACTTGCCACCAGTTGGCTGCACTCTTGTTTCTACTTTGTTCCTGCATTTCTGCATCCTACCCCACCCTCGGCACTTCTCCCCTCCCCATTCCCTGCTCTTGTACGATCTGAATGACACAAGGCCTAGTAAGATCTGTGTTTTGTCCTACTCTTTTGTTTCTCCCTCCTTGCCTTGTCGCGCCTAGAAACACTTGCATACAGGCACGTTATAAATGCCATATCATATAATTAAGGAGCACCCTGCCCCTGTTTGCGCATTAAAACACACATCATACACATTGACAAATGATGTACAGTGGAGGCTGGTACATTTCTGAACTTAAGAGGCTTAAATGTTTGTTCCAATTAGTCAGGATCAACAGAGCACAGTGAGGGAGCTCAAACCAAAGGGTGGCTTGGGGGGGGGGGTTTCTCACTCCCAAGAAAATGTTTAAAACATTGGGTTAAAAGTATGCATTTTATAGCACTTTCTTTGCAAAATTGGGTAGAAATCCACACAGTTTGCAATTGGTTTTGTATGGAAGCACATGGAAATTCCCAATAGTTGCAAATCACAAATTGTGCATAGGAACATTTTCCAATACATTTCATGCCGCCTTTCCACACGGGATATGCTAGTACAAACATATATTCATGCTGGTTGTTCTAATTATGTTGAAGCAGGCTGCATCAATATTTGCCATTATTACCATGTACGGATTCCCAACCAGTAAAAATGCCATGCCACAGAAAGTATATCCAGGCTGACTGTGTACCATAAGTGTTATTACTGGCTAGATTGGCCTACATTCAAAGTGGGCCAATTTAGCCAAGTAGTATGTTTGCTTTAACCTTGATGCATAGTCCTGTGCATCAAGGGTAAAGCAAAAAGAGCACTGGCAATGCTAACAGTTTGGGCATTTGTGTAGGCATGGCAAAGGCACTTCTGTATTAGTATTAGCTGGCCATTGATAGTGCCAGTGCAAAATGGTTTGAGTACCTGCGCAGCTAATAGCAGTGCCTCGTAAATGCCTAATACTTATACATAAGCCAAAACTGTTGGCTTTGCCAATGCTTATTTTTAAAAGAATTTCAGCGAAAGACATGCAGGGTGTTTTTAAATTGAGTGGCCAAAGACAGACCTGATTAAGACATTTTTATTACACCAGTTACGTGTTTACAACTCCAATGAAGTCATGAACTCTTAGAAGACTCCTTTGAGGAAACACTTGCAGGCACATTGAGGGCAAAGTTTGATGGCTAGCCATGTTTAAAGCTAGCCCAAAGAGTTCCAGTGAGGAGTTGTTTTGGGTGGGGAGGACAGGGACTGGGTGAGAATGCCATAGGGATAAGCATGGCCATGAGAAGTCATTTCACTGTTAGCACCTGCATTCATATCCATACACTTTTAGGTAATTGAAATCGTGATGTGGGGTTAGCACTTGCATGCTAGGGGAGTGATTAGAAGGGAAGTGGTGTCATGAGGACATCTCATTCTCACAGCAGTCCTTAAGTGTGATGTTTCAGAAATGAAGGCAAGAGGTAACTGCTTGTAACATTGAAGCTTCACCAGAATAGTCTCATTCGAAAAGTGGAAAGATTTTAGGTGCCCCCACACAAGGAAGTTTGCCCCTTCCTCACAGCTACTGACGTTAGCACCTCTCCAAACATTTGAAGTATTAGACCCCTTTCCCCCCTGACATTTTAGCCTAGGTGCACCTCTGATGCCATGAGCCCACCCCTTAATGAAGTGGCCCCCAGGGTGGCTACATTTAGGGGTGGTGCTGAACACACACTCACAAAAAACACTTTCACCCATGCATTCAACCACCAGTTACACAACTCCATACATTCATGTATACATAAAACCAAACACTGCATTGACACAAACATCAACATGCACGCATGCATTCATACATACACACACATATACATACTAATTTAATTTAAATACACATACACACTTTTAATTTAAAATAAAAAACACTTACCTTACCGCCATGCACCCTTAAAAAGCATCCACGCAGCCGACACGTAGACATGCTGCCTGACAAGAGAGAACTCCTCTCCCATCAGTCAGCGGGGTCACGCTGAGCAATGTGAACACACTGCCTGACAATAGAGAACTCCTCTCCCATCAGGCAGCGTGGTCACGCTGAGCAACGTGAACACACTGACTGACAAGCGAGGAGTCCTCTCTAATCAAGATGAACACACTGACTGACAGGAGAACTCTCCTGTCAGTCAGCGTGGTCATGCTGAGCAACGTGAACACACTGACTGACAAGAGAGAACTCCTCTCCCATCATTCAGCGTGGTCACGCTGAGCAACCTGAACACACTGACTGACGAGAGAGAACTCCTCTCCCATCAGTCAGCGTGGTCACACTGACAACATGAACACACTGACTGACAAGAGAGAACTCCTCTCCTGTCAGTCAGTGTGGTCACGCTGAGCAACGTGAACACACTGACTGACAGGAGAGGAGTCCTCTCTTGTCAGTAAGCGTGTCCACGTTTTCAGCTGAATGACGGGAGGCAGCAGAGCTCACTTCTGAGCCCTGCTGTCTCCCATTATTTTGCTGTTTGTTGCGGAGCCAAACGGCTTCACAAGAAACAGCAAAATCATTGCAGGGGCAGCACAGTCCCCCGTGTGAATAAAGGACACGGGAGACTGTGCTGCCTTCCACTTACGAGAGGGGGCTGCGAGGCCCCCAGCAAGCGCGAGGCCCGGGGCAGTTTGCCCCCCCTGCACCCCCCTCGTGACGGCCCTGTCCCTGGGCTTCAGGACAGGGACAATTCTTGCAGTCCTGTTCTGGACAAGTTGTAGAGGATGGAGAGTAGAGGCAGGAAGATTTAGAAAGAGGCTGTTGCAGTAGTCCAGCCAAGAGAGGACCAGAGCTCTAGAGATGGTGAGCTTCTGAGGGAAAAATTGAGGAAAGGCAGAGTACCTCTGAGGAGGTGCGGCTGATAGTTTGACTTCTTAGAGACATCAGAGATGTGAGGAGAGAAGGAGAGGGTGGAGTTGTAGATGACCCCAAGGTTCTTAGCCTCACAGGTAGGAGCAGGAAGAGGGTCCAGAGTGAGCAGCCAGAAACAAAGGAAAGGAGGGAGCTGGTGTTCCGATGAGGAGGATCTCAGTCTTACTGGCATTAAGGCAGATTTCATTGGCGGCACACCATTCATGAATTGCAGCATGACAGTCTGGAATGAGAGAAGGAGAAGAGGAGGCCAAGGGGGGCCTGTAAGAGAGCTGGGTGTCATCCGCACAACATTGAAAGTTGGAACAGAGAGCAGCGATGCGGTGGGCAACAGGTGCCACGTATTGGTTGAACAGCCAAGCAGAATGATTAGACCCCTGGGGAACACCACAGGTAGAGATAGAGTTAGAGGAGAGGAAAGAACCCCGTTGGACCTGAGAGGGTCAATCAGTGAGAAAGGAGGTCAGCTAGGCCAGGGCCTGTTCAGTGATACTCAGGTTCTCACGGAGACGATAGAGCAGGATGGCATGGTTGACCGTATCAAAAGCAGAAGAAAGATTGAGGAGAATGAGGACAGAAGGAAGATTAGTATCAAGGTTAGAGAGTAGGTCTTCACAGATGTTCAGGGGAGCAGGTTCCGTGCTTCTGGCTGCTCTAAAGCCAGGCTGGTGCTTGTGGAGACAACCAACAGATTCAGTGTGCAGATTAAGCTGGAAGATGACCAGCTTTTCCAAGAGTTTGCCGCATATCCTCAGGCATACGCGCTGAATGTATGCATTTCAGTCCCAAGTTGGCAAGTTCAGCCAGAAGAAAAAGGCATGATTTCTGACTACTGAAAGATATTCCAGACAGTCTTGCAAAATCATCCAGTACATCTAGGATAATGGGTCGATTATGGTCTGTCTCGCAAAGATATAGGAGGACGTTGTCAGCATAAAGGGATAGATACAAGGTGTATGGGTCCTCCCAATGTAATACTGGCTTCCAGGTATTCTTGTCGCAAATACACTGCCAGGGGTTCTAATGCTAGTACATAAAGCATGGGTGACAATGGGCATCTCTGCCTCTCTGTATATCCCATAAATCTGATACCTGCCTACCAGTTTTCACCCTGCTATTGGTTGTGTATAGAGTAACATGATCCAACGGAGAAAGCCCTACCCCATACCAAAACCTTGCAGAACCACACACATCCATTCCCAGAAAACCGAATGTAGCACCTTGACGGCATCTAGAGATGCCACTACATACGGTGCACTCTGGAGGTTAGTCTGGTCTTTTATAGCTTGTAAGCGGCAGAGATTCCAGGAGGTACTCCATCCGGGCACAAAGCCTGTTTGAGCTTTGTGTATCAAGGTGCCAATTACTTTACGCAGCCGCCCCGCCAGCAGCACGGTCAGTATTTTGATGTCATGGCTCAACATAGCGAGAGGGCAATAGAATTTGCAATTTTTTGCAGGCTTCTCTGACTTAGGGATGGGATCCACCAACATCATACAAGGCGGGAGCAGGCCTCTTTCGTGTGCCTCTTGAAACGCCTTCAACAGCACTGTGTTATGACTGGACTTGAGAGTGTGGAGATTTTGAATGATGTCAGTGACTGTGTGATGTCATGTGCAGAATGTTGATGCGTTGGACTGTTGTCTTGAGTGAGTGTTCCACCTAAGGCAGTTGAAACCATAGAGCCTGGGTGATGGGAACCAGTGGGCTTCCTCCCGGCTCCTACATGTGTCCTGTCATCATATGTGCCTACTTATGTCACTCAATAAAGTAATACACTCTGCCTTACCTAAGCTGCCTGAAGGACCCTTAATCATAACAAATGGCAGCGAGGATGGGATGGTGAAGAAAATGAAAGAGCGGATGATGAGCAGTTGAAGAGTCTCCTGCAGATGGGCAACTAACAAGAAAGGACAAGTAAGGTGCTGTGGGCGATACACACAGAAGGAGTTTGGGTTTTGAAGAAAGAAGGAGACGTCCCACTGCCCCCAGTGAGTTTTTCCAACACCCAGGGCTAGTAAGGCTGTGATAGACTGTCCCCAGCCTTTCAGGAGAGTAAGAGTTGATCTCTGCTCTCAGGAAAGAGTGACTCTTTTGATTCCACATTTTTATTTTTTTATTTATTTAATTTGTAAAGCGCACATACAACCCGTAGGCATTGAGGGGCTGTTGCAGGTACAAGGTACTGGACAGGCTTTTATTCAAAAGGCATTGTTACAGTCAGATACCAGGTAATGTAGGTATAGCCTGATGGCAGTTGTCATACACACATACAGAATCAAGATCGACTGACAATAATCCTACAAATCAAAGACTTAGGCTGGCGTTGAGCAGGCAAATTTACATACAGACACCAGGTAAGGTAGGTATAGCCTGATCGCAGTTGCCATACACACATACAGAATCAAGATCGACTGACAATAATCCTACAAATCAAAGACTTAGGCTGGCGTTGAGCAGGCAAATTTACATACAGACACCAGGTAAGGTAGGTAAAGCCTGATTGCAGTTGCCATACACACATACAGAATCAAGATGGACTGACAATAATCCTACAAATCAAAGATTTAGGCTGGTGTTGAGCAGGCATAGTTACATACAGATACCAGGTAAGGTAGGTAAAGCCTGATGGCAGTTATCCTATAAACATGCAGAGTCTAGGTGAAAAGCTGGGTTTTTAATGCTTTGTGGAAGATCCAGTTGGATTGCTCTGCCCTCAAAGAGGGTGGGAGGTCGTTCCAGAGCTTGGCAGCAAGGTATGGGAAGCTGGAACCTCGGGCTTTGCATCTTTTCACTTTGGGAACAGTAAGCTTATCAGTGTAGGGGGTCCTAGTGGGCCTTGAGGAGTGGGCTTTGGCAATTCTTCTGCAGAGGTAGGATGGTGCTGTGTTGGAAAGGCACTTCTGGGTAATGGATAATGTTTTGAAGATGATCCTCTTCTGAATGGGGAGCCAGTGTGCGTTGCTTCTAGCACTCGAGATGCGCTCTCTTTTCAGTATGTTCAGGGATGCTCTAGGGGCGATTTTCTGGATAACTTGAAGTTTGAGGATGTTTCTGGGAATGTGCCATTGAAGAGGAAATTACAGTAGTCTTTCCTGGATCCAATGATAGCACATGCAAAGGTTAGGCAGTTATATTTTGAGAGGAAGGGTCTGGCTGCATTAAGGACCCCTGGCCGCGTAAACTGCTGAAGAGGCAATGGCATTTACTTGCCTAGTCATGGTGAGTGAGGCGTCTAGGTAGACCCCGAAGGTCCTTACAGTGTTAGAGATAGGAATAGAGCAGCTGTCGATCATGAAGGCCGGGTATTGGCTGTTGAGCTTCCTTAGGATGCTTGGAGGACCAACAAACAGGATTTCAGTTTTTTCGCTGTTAAAACAGAGATGATTGGCAACCATCCAGTCTGAGTTGTGGAATAGAACGAGTTCAGGGTGTTACAATCTTCTATGTAGTTGCCTGAAAGGGGTATCATGATTTTGAGTGTCATCGGCATAGTTAGTGTATGCTATACCAAGAGGATCTAAGAGGTTGAATAGGGGCCGGGTGAAGATATTGTAGAGCATAGGGGCGATGCAGGGGTGATGCATATGAGTTCGCTTTCTGAATCAGGGTTGGCCTGTAGCCAGCGGCACCCTTTATGACTGCGCGTTTGGCAGTTTAGAAGCTGTGCTGTGCCTGACCCAGTTGCCCTATGAAGATGCCCCCCCTGGGACTTGCAATGCACAAATGGAGGAGTTTGAAATTTGAGGTGGAGTCCACGCTGCATGTGCAGCATGGAAGGTGCTCCCCTGCTGTGAGGCCCACGTCCTGATCAAGGTTTAGTACAGCGAATCAGAGGTGAGGAATCCCGTTGGTGTGTTGTAAGAGGAGCTCCACTACCTTCCACTCCAGAGCGCTTCTGATGACGTCATGATGGTGTACACAGGGATTGGTGACTACTTGTAATGCTCAAGTTAACAGCGTTCTGAGTCCTCGCACTGTGAACCGGCAAGTGATTAGAGTAAGGTGCCATCATATGCTCCCCCGCCGTGATGATGCAAGTGCCAATAGTGAAGCTGGGAACCCGGAAGAGCATTACCCGCTCCGTATTCAGGCAGATGGTTTGTCCAACAGACCTGCATGTGGGAGTTGGGTGATGAAGGCACTGATGTAGTTTGGCATTATCAGAATGCTAATGCAGTAGAGGTTTCCTGACAATTTCTTTAAAGTACTGTTTCACCATTGGTCGCCTCAGAGGGTCACAGGAATTGTTTTATTGCAACGTGAATTGAAGTGCCATAATGTTGCTTGTTCATTTTGTTCCGAGACAGTCATGAAACAGCCTTGTTAAAGTGGAGTTATTCGTTGTCACTGCCTGGACTGGAGCAGGGCTAATTTCAACGGGGCCAGTGAACATGCTTGCATAATATGTTCTCCTTTGTTAATGGCAAGCTGTGCTGTTGTTAAGTAATCCTGGTACGCTATGCTGATTTTGCCAATGATGACATTTCACGTTTATCCTCATCCATGTTTACCATATTTTAAAGCAAACTGAGTGTGATTTTTATGACATTTGTTTAGTGAAGTTTGCAGTGTGTTGGCCGGAAGTGCTTCTGTGTGTGAAACATGAAGTAACTGTATGACATCTGTTTTGTGAATGTTTGGAGTGTGGGCTGGCAGCGCTTCTGTGGATGAAACTGTTCAGTTATCACAAGTTGTGTTAGAGGATTCCTTGCAAATGTGTTGGTTAGCAAGTATAACATTTTGAAATAACAGTATAACATTTTGAGGATTTGCAGGACTGGACTTTATGTACTCATGCTGCAGCATGGACTCTTAGAAGCATAGAGTTGTCGACTGAACTTACAAATACATTGTTTTGTGCTTACTGTGATGCTGGGTTGTGTGGTTTATTGTGTGTATCACGTGCATGATAGTTAGGTTATGTGCTGATGTGATTAGCATAACGATTTTGAGGATTTGCACGTCATTTTCAAGGACTTCATGATATTCCAGATTTGTGGAAATCTGGAATATTTAATGGAAAGCGCTCCCATTGCATTCTGGTTTTATTGATCTGCATCCTTGTATTTGTAGCACAGACCTGCTGGGATAATGTGCATTATCTAATGGTGTGTATTTTAGTTAGTGTGATGACATACGTCTGTGTCAGTATGTGCACAGTGAGGTTAGTGTGTTCAGAACACTGTGACTTGCCTGATGGGTGTGTACCACAGTGAGTGTGATGACATACGCCTGTGTGTGAAAGGGTATTGTCATGCTAGTGAGCTGTAGAACCCTGTTGCATTGCCTGATGGGTGTGCACTACAGTGAGGGTGATGACATGCACCTGTGTGTGTATGTGCAGTCATGCTAGAGGGTTTTAGAATTTGTGCCCCAAGGGCAGGTTAGTGTATTGCTCAAAGGCGTAATAGTTTGTTTGCTCTTGGACGGCAAGTTAGTGCTTGTGGTCAAATGAATGACTTTTACTGGCCCCAGTGGTAAAAAAAGGCTGTTTCCTGCTTGCTTGTGTGAGTGTTGTTAATTCTCTGGCATAAAGTGCTCAAAGTATTTGCGCAAAACATTTAGTAGTTGTTAACATAACTATAGGATTGGGCTCTAGTTTGTGGAGGTTTGCCTTTGACAATATTTTAGAAATGTTTTTCATCATTTAGGCCGGCAACACTGTGTGGTCCCCCATGCTTTTGATGTTGGTCTTTAGTACGTCCAAGTGTTGAGCTGTGGCACTCAACATGTTTTAGCGCTGTCTGGGAAGTTGTTTTCTTTGTTGCTGGTTGCATGTTTGTCTGGCCAACAAACATGCATTTTTTGCGTGTGATTTGGATTTGCTGTCCTTGGGCATACTGATGGTGATGATGTGGTGCGGTTTTGCCATTCTGTGTTGTGGTTTACGTTCTCTTCTCTGCTTGGTGTGTCTGGAGTCATTTTTTGTCTGTGCATCCATTCTGTTTGGTGTTCTGGTATCTTGCCTGTAGAGTGACCGTCATGCTCAGTGTTGGATTCCGGTGAAGTGTTAGGTACGTTCTTTTTTAATTGTGTCAGTGCCCGTGTTGGGCAGTTGTGCTTAGGGGTGGCAGCCCTAAAACCGCTCAGCGGCAGCTCCTGTGTTTCAGGAGGTATGGAGTATTTGTTTGGCTGCCCTTGGTGGGCAGGTCAGCGGGTGGGGGTGGCAGCCTCATGATTCATAGGTGGCAAACATGAATAGAAGGTGCTTGGCATTTTGCTTTGGTGGCTTGTGAATGTTGTTTTGGTTGGCCCAAGTGAGTCACTCGATTGTTAGTTACACCCTTTTGGTCAGTTTCTTCCCTCTGCTTGGCTACTTGTGATGTTGGTTCAGCTGGTGTGTGTGTGTCATGCGGTTTTGCAGGTTGTGTCTTCCTGTTTGATGGAGAGGAGGTGTGTTTGTTGCTGTGTTTTGGTTCTTTTGATTGTGAAGGGAAGTTAGTGTTATGACTGGACGTGAGTGTATTTTGACTATACTTGAGAGTGTGCAGAGTGTGAATGATGTCAATGACAGTGTGATGTCATGTGCAGAATGTGGATGAGTTGGACTGTTGGCTCGTGTGAGTAAACCACCTAAGGCAGTGGAAACCATGCAGACTGGGTGGTTGGAGCCAGTGGCCTTCCCCCCTTCTCCTACACTTGTCATGTCATCTTATGTGCCTACCTATGTAAATTAATAAAGTAATAACCTCTGCCTTACCTAAGCTGCCTGAAGGACCCTTAATCATAACACACCGGGGTAAGAGTACGGTTTTTGTTTTATAAAACTTCACCATGAGCCCATCACCCCCTGGTGTTTTACTAGAAGTCAAGGAAGCAATCACCTCCCCCAACTCATCTACCGTCAAAGGCTGTTTCAGGATGGCAGCCTGTTCCATGGAGAGCGTTGGGAGCCATATCAGGGAAAGTACTATGTTCAACTCTTCCTGTTGAACAGGCACCTCATGTTTATATAAGCGACTGTAAAATACGCTAAAAACATCATTTATCACCGCCTGAGATCGCCATTGGGCGCCACATTCATCAACCAGTAATGCAATTGCGCATCTAGGCTGTTCTGCCCTACATAGCCATGCCAATAAACTCCCTGACTGATCCCCTTCAGCATACGCACATGCTACCTGTGTCGTATACGGACATTTGTGAAGCCTCTCCCATGCCTCTGTGCACTGAGTCCTTAGCACAATAACAAACTAATCAAGCTACGGTGATGGAAGTTTTGTAGTTTCTATAGAGCAACTCCAGTCCTCTATAACCACCAGGTCTCCTCACCTCTGATCTCCTGATACCCCCGGCACTAGTGATTACTCCTCTCATATTCACCACCTTAATAGAATCCCATACAGTCCCCCAGTTGTCAACTCTACCCACGTTAGTATCAAGCAAGGTCACTAGGAAATTCTCCAGGCGATCCCTGAATAGGTCATCCTGCAATACCTCTGTGGGAATGCGCCACATATCGGAACAGAGGTCTAGGTTCCCTACTATCCCAGCAAACCATCAATGGGGAGTGATCAGATATGGAGCGTCCGAAAACTCCACTAAGTGCTCAGACCCAACAAACAAGTTAACAGTCCTGGTATACAGCCCATGTGGGCAGAGTAAAAGGAATAACCTCTTCCTTCAGCATGAAGTTCCCTCCAGACGTCTGCCAATGCTATTTCAGATAGAGCAGTGTTAAGGGTCCCTGAGGCCGGCAAAGACCCGTCCCATGCAGGAAGCGATTATCCAGGATTGGGTATCGAATACATTTAAAATCCCCTCCCCAAAGGAAAAAAGCATTTCTCCTCAGGGCTAGCCGGCCACACAGTGGGCATATATGCTCCGGAATCATATAATTAGGGTAGCAGGAATTCACAATGCATATTTCCTGGTGTTCCACATAACCATGCACCAACACATATAATCCCTCTTTACCCGCGTCCACCTCCAAAAGTCGGAATGTGACCAACGCATTCACCCACACAAGTACCCCCTTGGCGAACTTTCAGTACGTAGATCCATATCAAGACCCCCCCGCCACCTGGTAACAACCACGTACTGCTCCTCAGGGAGCAGGTGCGTTTCTTGTAATAAGGCAATGGATATCTTCTTCCTGCTCAAATAGGATTGCACCTGGTTCCTACGCACATAGGAACCCATTCCCTGATATTCCAGGTCAATATTCTAAGTGGTACCATCTGGATGTCTCAGCAACCGCACCGGCAAAATCTCCCAGTGCTCCAAATATAGTCTCCAACCCACACTCATCCCCTGGATTACACCTGCAACAACGAATCCACCACGTTCACACAAATGCTGTTCACATAGGTTTCCAGCACCGAGTGCACCCAATCTCGGCATCAACCCATACTCCAAGCCGTCTAAAGCAAAGAAAATGTAACAAAAACAATGTGCACTCAAAATAGAGGCAAAACAATGCTCAACAGCATTTAGCTGTTCGGGCACATCCGTACCCACGAGGCCCAACTGTGCTATTGGAGTACCAGGCTAAGGCACTAGCAATAGGCAGGTACCAAATGTGTTCACTATAACAGGGGTGCAGAGATCCATGCGGTGGCCAGTGGCGTTGCACTCCCGCTGCAATGCAAATCTCCAGGCCATGCCATTGTGGTCGATTCACAGACTTGCTGCCTCTGGGCTCTCAAAGAAGAGAGCCTTCCCCTTATACAGGACTTTCAACTTGGCCAGGTAGACAAGCATGTACTTGAGTACCAGCTGATGAAGCCTATCCTTTGTGGGGACGAACATGTTTCTTCTCCTTGGTACTGGCGGAGTGGGCCCCTCTGTATTTTCATGGCCTCTCTGGAATACTGTAATATCACCCCTCTGTCCTTAAAATTAGGAACCCTGTTTATTATAGGGTGTGGGTGAGATCCTGGTGGTGGTCTCTTCTGTAGTGCTCGATGGGCCTTTTCTATTGTAAATCCCTGAGACAACTTCCCGAGACAAACGTCTTGCAATATCAAGTTCTCAATGTATGAAGTCAGATTTCAGCCCTCAGTGCCCTCCTGCTGGCCGAGGACACAAATAGTATTCTTGCACGGCCTGCCCTCCGCATCTTCAGCCTGCTGTTCCAGTGCTGCGTTCCTTGCCTCTAGAGCTCTCAACCCCAATTCTAAATTCGCAGTAGTGACAACCGTCTCCTGGAGCTGTGTTTCTGTGGCTAAGACCCTCTCCGCCAGCAAGCTTACATCCTGTTGTAGCAGCTGCACATCCACTTTCACCTCCTCTACTTTGTTTTCTAGGTAGCAATGGCAGCCAGAATGTTATCTTTCTGGTGCCCCTTGTGCCCCTCCATTAGGTCCAGCTGACCCGCCGCTGTGGTAGTCAGAGGGGCTCGCTGCCTCTTCTGGCCTGCAAATGATTCCATGATCGCTCCCTTGCTCTTCTGTTTGGAAACTGGCATTGCCGAAGGCCCTTGGGAAATTTTCTTCTCTGTGTGCAGTTCAATAGCAATCCGCAAGCAGAAGACAGGCCACACAGAGGGAAACGTAATAGCAACGCCCTTCACTCAATAGGCCAGGGGGCAGAAAGCAGCAGCGAGGGCCTTGCTATGATTGTGCCAGTACCTCAAAATGGCAAAGTTTGAATCCGGGCCCACAGTATCTTGAGTGTGAGGAGCCACTGACCAGTCAAAGTAGGCATAGTTCTAGGAACTTAGATATATAGAAGAGTGTGGAGTTTTGGCCTGGGCAGTCCATGGGCAGTCCATGTGAGTTCATGGAGGGGTACCCAGCCTCAGTTTATTGTGAGTTAAAACAAACAGATAGGGGTAAACTGCTATGCCCAGTGCCTTAAACATGGATCACACCCCAAGTAGGGGCTGGGGCACCTCAATGTCTGTTGCACAATCCGTCATCAGAAAGTTAAATTCTCCATCCAACAGACCGTTATGCACTGTCTGGGGCCCCATCTACATGACAGTGGTGTCAAGTGTTATTTCAAGACAAGCTCAGCCAACCAGCCAGCAAGGTTTGCAGGTTGTCATATAAACAGAAAGACTGGATCGTCTCCCCAGTTTATGTAAGTCTCCACAGCATCCAGCGAGGGTCACTGGGATCTCCTGTTCGCTGCAGCGCAGCACTCAGCAGCTCTTACTGACCTCCTGTCGATGATGTGACTTTAACTTTGCGCTGCACCAGAGCAAACACCAGAGCAAAGTCTCCGCCGTGTGCTCTGCTCTCAGGGTAGTTCAAATACCCTAACAAGAGCCAGTGTGCTCTCCAGCCTGTCGCCGCACAGCCTGAGTCTGGAGCAAGGATATGAGGGCCAGCACCAGACCCTATGCTTCTTCTGCTGTGGCGGGGGAGTCGTAGCGGTCACCATCTTGGTTGACATAAGCCACAGCAAGCAGCTAGGATTTCTCAGCTCCACAGGAAGGATTACAGTAGAAGCAATTCAATCTGCAGAAATGGTAACCATAGTACCTCGGATGGCACTACAGCAAGGATCATCTGTAGGATTAAAGCAGCAGCCAACACCAGACACATCTTTACTTCATGGACTCTGGTCACACCCCCCTCACTGATGAGGTCTATGAGAAAGGAAGTAAAGTCACTCATCGAAAGATATGCCTCATGAAATAGCCAATTAGGAGTTTTATATGACATGATTTACAGATTAACATCCATTGAGCACCATGGGAATAACGATGGTCTCATCATTGATTGATTAAAAAACTGAAGTCACAGAAAAATCACGAGGGGCTAGAATAAGCCAACAGGGCTGGGTATTATTTCGATTCACATACAGTGTACACAACGCTTCCCAATCACAGGCTGGGGATTTGTGAACAGTTGGAGTTATCCCACCTCTGAATCTTACTATAATTGCAGCCATTTTAATAATAATAATAATAATAATAATAATAATAATAATAATAATAATAATAATATTATTATATAATTTATGAAGCAATGCTGAATATCTTTTTGATGATTCCCAGCCCGGACTGTGTGTAATAATCTTTAGTTTTTCTCACATCTCATGCATTTATTTTTTGGCTAATTGGATTCATTTTTATTATTCAGATTTGGGTCTTTCCTTACATATTTGGTGGCCTGTACGGGGATCCAATTCTCTTTTAGACAGCTGTGGGCTCCTCCACCATAGTCTTTGGTAAGCGAGGCCCGACTTCAGGGAGCAGAAGACTGCGCAGACCACAAGGATGCAGCAAGTGCCAGGGTTACCCAGAGGCTTGCCTGATCACCTTGGACCGCCCCTGGTGAGTGCAGGCCCATTGTGGGGAGATGCAGCCCCAGGAGGCCATAGCGAGTCAGTGCACCTGATCTGAAAACTACAGTGGGAGAGTGAGTATTAATGCGAGAGTGAGTGACAATGCAAACCACTTGGTATTATTTTGCCTTGTTTTTTGTTATCCCTTTTAGTAGAAGAGGGCTCCCGTAGTGATGGTCGGTTATGTCACGATAGTCATAGACTTGGTAAGTGAAGTGTAAACTTCCAGAAGAAGGGGGGCAGAGCTGTTTGAGAAATGGAGTGGGCAGTCCTGCACTAGCGAGGAATGTGCCTTCGTCCACAGTGAGGGACGAGAGGTGGAGATCATAACTAATAATTGCATTATATAAAACTCTATATATGTAACAGGTATCAGCTGCACAAGGGTTTGGTGTAAGATTTTTGAGTGAGGCAAAAATGTTTGGGGTGGAGATCGCATTTGGGGGGGGGCATGGCTTTTGGTGAATGTGTCATTGTATGAAGACGCACAGTGATTTTGCATTATTGTTTTGTGATTTGTGTTCGAAGGTAACTCAAGGGTGTGCCATAGTTGGGTGACCCTTGGAGGTGTTGTAAAGGAGAATTTGAACATTGTTTTAGTTTATTGTGAGTAATAGATACTGGCCAAGTGTCTTCATGATTTGTACTGTCTATACTGTCTAAAAGAGATGAGTACTGCATTAGAGCACATGTGCAAGGAGCTACCAATTTATAAGGAGCAGATAATTAAGTACAATAATGAGTGGGCGGTGGGAACTGAAGGAACAATGTTTACAAAATGTCCCACTGAGGGCACGCATGATAATATAATCCGGTTTCCATACACCCATTTATTGTCCCCATACAAGGGTAAAAAGCTAAAGAAGAGACAGAGTATATAAGAATTGTCCCTTCTCCATTTCCATGTCAGCCATTATAAGTAAAGAGGAAAAAGGTAAATACACAAATGGCTGCCATTTTACATGGAGAAGGGGATATGTGTAGTCCCTTGTTTTTTATTTTTTTATTTTATTGATATGGATGATAAATTCAACCTTTCAAAAATCGAACAGTATTCTTACAACTAAAAACACACATATCAAAATATAGACCTATAAAAATACAGATTAATAATATATATAAAAAACATCATCATTTGTCATATACAGCATATCGAAAAAACAGGAATCCAGTATCATGCTTGTTGTCTCATCTAAGTGATTGTTTCAAATTTCCCATAAATACCAACTACTTAAGTTTTCTGAATTCTGCAATTTATGGATTAGAGTCATTTTATATCATTATTTATCTTTAATGCTTCCAAGAATCTTATCGTAGCAAGTCTGACAGATGTATATGGGGTGCAAAAATATACAGTGTCTCTGGGCAAACAAGTCTAAAATCTTTAAAACATTTCTTTCATGCAGCAATTGCGTTCATCAGAAAGCATTGTACATTCAGTTAATAGGTGTCTCAATGTTTCTGGTTGGTCCACTTTTTTACAGAAGTGGCAGAAATGTTCAGATTTAGTAACAATCCTCCTTGTTTGTTGGCCACAAGTTAAATCTAAATTGTAGATATGCATTTCTGTGAGCTGGCGAGGGGCATTGTGCTAGATAGCTAGCCATTACACAGAATCTACACAGAATCTACACAGTGTCGAGACGTCCTGATCATCGCAGCTGAACCTGCCAGCAATGTGAACTGAACTGGAGAAGTCTGGGTCTGCCTGCGTCGGGGCCTGTTGAGTAGTCCATACACCAACCGGTGGCCCCTCACGCAGGAGCCCCTTTTCTTTTCTACCGCTGTTGCGAAATAGCGACTCCATCCTGCACTCTCACCCTGCCTCTGCCCACAAGTGGAGGCCTTGCTTGAGTAGTGGGGACTTGTTCTGAATCGCTTCATTCACCTTCCTGAACTGCCTGAGACCCTTGAAGAGACCCTACGTTATCCATTGGCACCAGCGCGTGCAGGTACTTTTGAGCATAATGCTCCTCTCTTCGTAGGGCTCGGACTTCCTCCTAGTTAGGTGTATTTCTAATGTTGAACTGGGTCTAATGATTACTTGCACTGCCTGTTTTCCTCCCCATCTAGGTGGTCTACATATTACGTGCTCATAACTCCTCAGACCCCTCGGTCTTGTATATATATTGTATTGATTGTGATGTGTTGGTTTACTTTAGTATTATTGTGATTCTTTGCTATGGTCGATGTTACAAAGGCCTTGTAATAAATGTGTCTCTATTTTTAATATAACACCTGTCTGGAGTAATTTGTAAGTGTCCTTGCTTTTTGTGCTCTTTGAGGTCACCCTCACCCCTCTTGAGACTTAGTCTTCACCACCGCCATCGCTACCCTGATTGGTCTGGCTTTTCCAGAGGTTACCCTGTTCCAAGAAACTAGGCTGGCCTTCTGGACCTCTTCCCCTCCAGGTCAGAGTTCAGAAATCCATCTCAACAATATGGAATCGAAAGCGGCTCGAAAGTCCACGAAAGCTAAATACAATGGTTGTTTCTGTTCTTGACATTTGGATTTGAGGGCAGTTATTGTTATTAAATTGATAACAGTGCCCATCTCCGGGATGAACTCTCTATGATAAGTGTCTCAGTTTTGAGTGTTGTTTAGCCATTCATTAAGATCTCTCAGTATACAACGGTGAACATTTTTCCCCGGAGCACCCAATAGGGCTATCGGCCTATAGTTAGTTAGTGCCTGCCTATTACCTGTTTTTAAAGATTGGGATTATGATTGAATGTTGCCAGGACACTGGTATGGATTTGGACTGAACTATGTATGTAAAGATGTTATAAAGAATCAAAGCCCACAGTTGTGGGTGTTCTTTAAACATGAGGTCACTCAAGGTCACTCAATCTGTTCCAGTCCCGGAGCCTGAGAACTGCTAGATTTTTGTATTTAATATTCAATATCTTCTCGGGATATTTGAATCTTAAAATCCTTATTTAGTGTTAGAGATTGACTTCTGGGGTTGTGAATAAAGCTGAAAAGTGTTCTACCCACTGCTGCTTGGCAACTCTGTTGATTTGCATCATTGTCTGAGAGGTTGAAGAGCTTTGGTTAAGCAAGGCTCAAGACTGCGCCAAAAATTTGTGCTTTTAACATACTTTCTCCATTTCTGTGAAAGAGAGTGGCTTTCCTAGCTCTCAACCAGTTGGTTACACCTTTTCGGAATCGCTGGTCTTTACGGCATTGTTGGTCTCGTGTCCACATTTCCTCTGTTTTTACCCCCAACATGGCGGGTGGTGACAGTCCCAGCATTTCAGCCTTGCAGTTTGGTTCACGTCCTGAAACTCTGCCCCCGCGTCGGGAAGCTGTTTATCTTCTCTCACGAACAATGCGCCGGTGCGTTGCTACTGCTGTCAGCCAACGCTCTGTGAGTTCGCATCCAGGAATCTTTCCGACCTATTCTACTAACAGACTCTGCAAGCCTAACTATCTTTTTCTATTTAGGACATCTATCAGACACATACCGGCACACACAACGCCCCACGAGTCCCAGTCGACTCCTCGCTCAACCTTGTACGTGCCACCGTTCGATCTTCGCCCGCTCTCTCTAACTACGAGGGAAGCGTTTCCGATCGGGTAAGTCTTTGAACAGAGCCTCAGACATTCCTGGCTCTAGGGAGATTCGTTTCTGAAACATAATTCTTATTCATCCTGAATTCTGTTTGTTTTTTGTTCATCTATAGCATTCCCTGATTTCCGAAGCGCTGCATGAATCCCACGCTCTACTCTCATCATTCAGTAACATCTGACAAATACAGGTATAGTTAGAACCTTCCAAATACATTTCCAATACTTACTTCCTTTATATAACATTCTTGCTTTCCCCTCCAGCAGCTAAATTCTCACGAGGGAAAGAGGTGGAGTTCAAGGGAATTTTAGTCCAACTTCTCGACAGTATTACTGTTAATTAATTATTTCCATAGATCCATTCTGCTTACCACTCCTTTTGATAAAAGAAGACAGCTCTTTCTCTTTATAACCCTGATCAGATATCTGGGTCCCAAGAATGGATTGAAGACACGCCCTCCTCTTCACGATTTCCAGATCATTTACATTTCCCGGAACAACAGGGTTTTTTTCTGCAGAGGGTTTCCCTGGTACATCCCTTCTCTTCTGGGTGTTTCTAAGCCACGGAAGGGGGAGAGGTGTTTGAGAGGGATTCTCAACTCTTTTCATCTTTAACGTCGGACCAGGTTAGTGGTTTATTCAATGGGTGTTTGACAGATGTCGATAGTAAATAAGTATTTGTTACACAGTTTTTATATTGTTTTTAATGTCTTTAGAGCAGTGCTTCTTTCACTTGGCACGAGAAGCAAGGTGAGTATTTTCTCGCGTTGAAATTCTGTTTTTCTGTCTCTTGGCTATCTGGCAAACTTTCAATATTGATAAGGCATTAATTTAAATAAAAATAGCTTGGAATCAAACAATTTGGACCAATTTCTACCACTATTTTAAATTAGCTGGCTTTGACACTTTCTAACTACACATGATGGATTATTTGGCCATGACCTTTTTAAGATTAACATATTATGGTAGCTATTTTTTGGTTAATTATTTCTAGACCGCCTGCTTCTCCAAAAAGTTTGGGTCTATATATATATAATCAATTACTGATTCTGAAAGTCCTCTCCGCCATGAGGTTTTAGGTGGAATGTCGCCTGATAATGATCCATGCTTCATTATCATATTTCTCTGTTTCATGAACAACAACCATTGTTGGAAGATAGGATTTTTTGGTGTTTGCTCCATGAGGGAATGTAAATGTAAGTCTCCCACCAAGATGGTGTGAGTAATGTGTTGAGACTTAGTAATAAGGTTAAAGATCTTATCAAGATTTTGAAAAAATCTATCATTGGTTATGCTCACAGGATTTCAGTAAACGTTAATATAAGCTATAGTTCTAATCAACATATGTATTTATACCACTTAAATATAATGGTTAGGTGTTAACCAAGGTTCAAAGGTTAAGCCTGAGCTAATTGTTACAGTGACCACTCGGCCCGCTGTCGGACGTCCTTTAGTGGCTCGTTTTGCAGGATGTAAGGCAATCTGGTGGCCATTCCACGTCGGGGTTTCTAGGAGCCATGTCTCTTGGAGGGCTACTATTCAAGTGGTTGTTGGATTTATTGGTCAAGTGAATAAGCCCTTATATATTCCAGCTTACTGAACAAATTTGGTACAGTAAGGTTATTTACGGATTGTTATGCTCTTGTGATGCAGCATTAGCAGGCATAATTTCTATTTTCAAGGTTACTATTTTTTAGCATCTCTGTAGATTTCTGAGACTCAGCCATTACGATCTTAGAGTAAGTAGCCGCTGTAGCTGGTGGTCTTGATCTTTTTTATTCATCTCTGCCCAAGAAGACTTGGTGTCCTGGCGAACTACAAAACCCAAATCATAGATGTCAGTTCTTGCCTTACAAATTGCATTTAGAACCACTCCTGATTGGATCCATAATCTAGATAGTGCTAAATCTGTTTCATTTAGAAATTGCACCTGATGTATGTCTGATGAAGTAATGTCTTCAAGATTTGGAAATAAACCAAAGATGGTAAGGACACTGGCTCTATTCAAGTCAAACTTGGGATAAGGAGAGGGCTGACATGTCATTATGAGATGATGGAAGGGGGTGGAACGAGATTCAAATGATCCATGTGTTTCCTGTGTCTATTGAGGAGTTCCGTCATTGGAGTCAAGTCTGCTATGTGTAATTTCTCTGAATAGCACAATTCTTTCTTGTTAGGATCTCAGTCCTTATGTATGTTGCTCGACAGTCTCTCTTGTAGATGTCTTTGTGAGCAAGATTGTTGTTTTTCTATTTACACAGGATACTGTTTTTGTTGAGACAATAGATATAATTTGACTATTTTTTGGATCTCTAAACGATTTTGCTCTATGTTTGAGCACTCATGCAATGGATGAGACCGCTCTGGTAAGCTTGTTCCGCCCAATGGAAGAGACGGCTTCAGCGGTGCTGCAGCCGATAGTTCCATCACATTTGTTTGTTGCTTTTCCACAACCTTAACCAACTCATCCAGGGGGCATAAGGTGTTATTGGTTCAGCAAACCGGCAAAGTACAAGTCTGCGGCCGTGTGCTATCCTATCCACCAGGTCTGGCAGGTGGAACGGCACCCGGCTGCAGACTTCACTGAAACACTGGCACCGTTATTTCAGGGTGCCAGTGTTTAAGTGATCCCCATTCCCATTGAGTCGGACTCAAATGGGAATGGGGATTTACCAATGCCGCCGCATTATTTCCCGGACAGCCGGGGCGCTAATGCCCCTGTTATTTGGACAAGTCAGGTGGCCGGTTTTACTGGCACAGCTACCGTCAGACTCTTAATGAGTCCCATTATCTTTTTTTGGATGTATAAAACCTCACATTTCTTTCATCAAGGAGCAGAGGCTCTACTAGTCACTTTAGGTGGTAAAGTGATTGCCTTTATAAATTGCTTAGAACTTGATATCTGAGGTTGATGGATTGAATTAATATTTGTTGTTGTTTTTAACCTGGCAACTCTGTTTTATAGTTCTTTTTAATCTTACCATTTTTGCTAGGTGAAAAAATAGTATAGGGCAGTTTTTCCTGTTTGGCAGTCTTTTCTGGGGATTTACCAGCCGCGAGTAGAGGCTGCATTGAATATGTGGGCTGATCAATATTCTCATTTTCTACTGGTTTTATGATTTGCTCGAATGTCGGCAAAGCACTCTTTCAGGTTTTAACATTACACTGTAAGCTGAAGTAAAAATGTTCATCCTTGGTACTGTAGATAGATCGTGTTTCTGTACTAAGTATGTCTGTTGAAGCGATGCTGCATTAATCCTGGTCTGACAAACACTGTGACCAATTATGTGAAGCTAATTGGTTAATGAGCATTGTTTGGTGGTGGTTGACTTTTGCTTCAAGACTACATAGCAGTCCTTTTCATATGTACGGTAATGTGCTAATTCACGGTTGCTTTTGTTATAGCTTGTGCAACGCAAATTGGAGCTTGTAGAAGATAGATGTGATATTATAAATATATGAACCTATTATCCTCATAGTCAATTGCATTTTTCTGAGTAATGCTTCATAATGGTGTCTCTTGAGTCCAAAAGAACTTCACACATTTCCTGCCTGTATTTTGTTGAATTTTGCTGGTAGGCGCAAACACTCAGGAAGGTTGCCCCAAGCGCTAGGTCAACTCCTGCAGTACCTATTATTACAAAACACGACTTCTGATTCCACGTCCACTTCCCACAGCCTCAACTGAGGTGGAGGGAAGGGGGATGGAATCACGCTTGACCACAGGCAATTAAGTCAGACCAATCAAACACACAATTTTTATGGTGTGCCGGGTACTAATGGACAATTGTATACTAGAGAAAAATATAGAAGGCCCAAATACTTTTCTCTAGCATACAATAAGGATGATTATCGATGGACCTTTATAACTATCCGCGGTCTCCACAGTCCCCTTTTCAGGCCATGGATCATTAAAAGACCCGGAAGGCACGTGCACACCATCACACAGGGCAGCCCTTCTTCTCTTTTTAATCTTATTATTGCAACACTCCTTCAATGCCTGCTTTCAAACAGTAACACATCCATCCACCAATCCCTTCCAAAAACTGTACATATAAACCTATGACCATATTACGCTTCCACACACCAGAGGAGTTCCTAGGGTGGGATGCATCTTAACCGTAACATTCCTTTAACAAAGTTTTTTCTGTCAATTTAATAGGTTTTTCTAAGTGAAAAGATTGCATGGTATTACATCACTGTATATAAATTATTAATAATTCCTCTTTTCATATATATGAAAGCACTATAAACCTTGTTTGAGAAACATATTTTTTGCAACACATACTTATGTCTGTCGTTATCAGCAGCGCATCCTGGGGATGTGAATCATCGTTCAATTGCCTACGGCATAAGGATCAACCATGACCCCAGCACAACCAAACCACCCCTTTTATTCACTGCACCTAACTTGCATCCTAACTCAGTGTCCACTATACCCTACAAATGTAAGCAATGGCCATTTCTCTTGGCTTGCAGCCATGAGCAGTCTCCAAATCCATGGGGCATGTGCTTTGGCCATGCTGCACTCCCCAATAAGCAAATCAGAGTACACATTTGTGTTTACCGAGGAAAAGCCCCACTGCTCAGACACCAAATGTAGATCACTAGTTTTTCTACTTACATTCTTACACTGAAAAATAAAACACAGGACATATTTCCAAAAACATGCCTGCAGGTCCTTGCTAATGCTCATCCCACAAGTTTGTTGTAATCTAGTCCACCACTTCATACTGTAACCGCAAGCAGAATATTTGTTTTCCATTCAAACCTACCACTTTGGCCATGCTGCATGCCCAAATAAGCAAATTACAGTACATATTTCTCCTTGCTGATGGCCAGGCCCATTGCCCAGGCAACAATGTTATATCACTGTGTTGTGTACTTACATTTTCACACTCTCCAAAAAATAAAACACAGGACATATTTGCAAAGCCATGCTTTAAAGTTCTTGCTGACGGTCCGCGTGCATATTTGCTGCAATCCCATCCATCACTTCAAACTGTACCCACGAGCAGAATTTCTTTTCCCATTCAAACCTATCCAAATTTTGAAAAACTTTACCACATAGCCGGTCCCTGGTGGCCATGCCCACTTTCTCCCCATTGCTGGTCCCTCATTGCATAATAAAAACTAATGAAATTCAATGAAAAAACGTTGTTAAAGGTTTTGGGAAAGTGTTTTAAAAAGGATCCGTTTGCGGACGTGAAGCCAGTGGGCTTGTCGTCTGGCTGAGGAGATGTTTAATACCTGGTTAAACTATGGTTAAATACCTAGAGTGATCTTATGTCTGATGCCATTAGTTACATTTTCATTGATGTCATATATGATGTTATTAGCGAGGTCACCAGTGATGTCATCAGAGATGTCACCAGTGATGCCACCAGATGATGTCATCATTGATGTCATCATTGATGTCATCTGTGAGGTCTTCATTGTGGTCAGGGGATGCATAGTTAAGGTGGATTTAGCTGACGTTCAGGGGTTTTGTTGCATTAAGTTCTCACCTTAACGGCTCTGCAACTAAAAAAAAAAAAAAAAAAAATATTCTGGCCCTGCTTAGTTTCTGGGCTGGCCCCCTTAGGCCATGTTGCAGTAAGTGGTCTTGTAATTTGTACTGATTTATTAGGCATAATAGCCTGATGGGGCTGGACCCTTCCTCACTTTGGTGCTAAGCATGTTTGGTTCATGCTACTGCATGGATGGGAGACGCACTGTAGCTGTAAACATATCTCATTTTTAAATTATCGCAGGCTTTGATAACTCTAAATGTTTTTAGGCAATGCACAGTGAGATTAAATGATTTGCCAAGGATCACACAGTTTGGTTAAGCAATGGCCGGTCTCTTGGTAACTGTTGTGATACATCACACAACCCGAACTAACCGCATTTAAGCAGCACTTAAAAGATTAAAACATGACCAGCTGCAAGAATGACATATGCCCAAGTACTTTTGCCCCATAGTGAAAATTAAAAGCTGGCACCCGTGAATATACGCACAGTAAGTGAACATATATCTTAAAGTGAAATATGCAGATGCAGTTCAATGGACCTTCCCCTTAGAAGAAAGTGCACAACACAAAACAGCCTTTACTTTTAAAAAAAGTAATGGACACCAGTAACCTGAAAGAGGACATTTTCTAATACATGTGCTAGCAAAGAATAAAATACGAAACAAGTGCTTGTGGTATTGTGGGTAAGCATCTGTACTGGGAACATAACAACCTAATTAAAATCCTGGTAGCCAAATACTTGAGCAAGCTTGCCAACCTCAAAAAAACCAAAGGGGTTGCATCAACCCTCTGAAAAAAAGTTGCACTGTCCACCCACATGTGTTCTTTACTTGTGCCCTGAAAAGCAGCTACAATCAGGGAAAATAACTTCACTAGTGTCCCGGATTGCAAAACCTCTCGCCACATTCTGGGTAAATGCTCATTACTTAGTTGCTTTCTCACAATTTCCTCTCCTAGCCCCAATGTCTGGCTTTCAACAATACTCTGCTTTAGAAAGATAACTTCAAAAGAACACGCAAATATATAAATCCTTATAGAACTATGTTACAAGAAAAGTGTACAATTGTGGCATATTCCCCCCCTCCTGAATGGGAGACTAGAAATACCAGAATGCAATTCAGCTATAAGGCTGAAAATGGTCTCTGAATGCGAAACATTCAAGAACTGACAGTAGCACGGTTTTCAAAAATAAAATAATGCTGATGCCGTGTCTTGGACTGTGGCATGTGCCCATCCATTCAGTAACTGGGACCGACTCTGCTTAGCTTCAAAGCAAAGAAGGGGTCTTCCCCCTCAGACCACGTTGCTCTAATTGGTCTTGCACATGGTGTTCGTTTCCTACGCAACATGGACTGAGTGGGCTGACCCCTTCCTTCTTTTGAAGCTAAGCAGGATCAGTTCCAGTTACTGCATGGATGGGAGAGCTGGGTGGTTGTTTTGTCACTGGCCATGGCCAATGATTTTCCACCCCTGATGTCACTGAATCTGTAAAAATATCTATTTCTTTTTCTATAGCCACGGGTACAGAACTACAGATACCCGTGTCTATGTGTAGTCATATTATAGCTGCAAATATAGAGAAAGAACCCCCCAAAAAATGCTCTCCTGCCCCGCCAGGCCCTCACCAAGTGTCCCCCTTTTCTGTGCTTCCTCCACACATGCCCCTGATGGCATCCTAAATTTCCCTGTCCTCTTCCATTCCGCCCACAGCACACGCTGTTTATGTGATGCATTTTGCTTTAAAATGTTGGCTATTCACGGCTATTCTGTCCATAGCTCAGGCTACAGAAAAGCTTTGCATTGGATTGGAAAGCCAATCCCTCCAACTCCCACATTTAACTTGGTGTTCTCTCACCGCCCCCACCTCTAGACTGATGGCATTTCCATGTTCTTTGACATGCAATTGGCTTTTATTCATGCCTTTCATTTTACGATAACCTGGGCTAAATCCGTGTCTTTCTCTCACTTAGACCAAAAACAAAGATTGCGGCTGTTTCATTTTTTTAAAAAAACTAGTTTTTGCAATTTAACAACGATATAGCTATCTATTTTGGAGAATGGGGCATCCACTTCTCTGTCAAATATTTACAAGCTAGTGCACGGAACAACTCCAAACCACAAAAAGACTTCGAGGAATCGCTACATTCCCAAATTGTTTCGGACATGGTCCAAATCTGTCCAGTGGTTTGGGCTGTGTGGTCCGGCAAAAATGGACCTTGCTTGTCTATGGAAAAATAAATGGGAAGTAGGCCACAACTTTGATTTTTTAATTTTTGTTAGAGAATCTTTCCCAAACTTTGCAGTTTAGAGGGGCAAGCGGGTCCCTAATTGACTTCAAAATGTTGGACAAATCCATTGCACAAATGAAAGGTTATTAGCAATAGTTCATAAAGGGTATTGGAACTGACCTTAATGATAGGGCGGCCGCCCTGTAATACATATATCTTTACAACACACACAATGACAAAGCGGATCTCCAAATGTAAGGTCAATCCCCACTGCAGCTTTCATTCTAGGTTTCATCATAAATCGCATCACTCATCCTCTGCCACGAGATCTGTGTTTTTCACCTGGTCATGCTGCTGTTAGGGTGACTAACAAATGCAAACCTATCAGTGCAACTCTCTCCCCAGAGATTTAGAGTGAGCCAGATAGAGGCAGTGAGAGAAAGATATTGAATATAGAGGGAGAGATATAGAGAGCTCTAATTATGACAGTGGTGGACACACCGATGCACTACAGGATAATAAGTAGGAGTGCATCATTTCAATTGACTTTAGAGGATAAAAGGAAGTTATTTATATTACACACTAAGATGAAGGTATGTCGGTTGCGGTGTGAGGATAATGATGCAACACAAACTAAGTTGAATTGGATGATAGGTTGACCAATCTTCTCATGATTATTTTCTGTGTGTTTCTTCTATAATTGTTTGCATCCCCCTGATGTGCAACGACCTCTGGTACTCGACATATGCAGTATTTAATCTTTTATACTTTTTGACACGTCTTAACAAAAATGTGTGAAATACTAATTGGGCGACTAATGAACATTGTTGGTTAAATTGTTATGATACATTGTTAAGGGGATTTACCAGCCCTGATGAAGACCAATGTAATGTGAGGTCAAAACACGTGTTGGCAGGAACACGATAATCACCACAATGGAATACAAACTTATAATTGTGAACAACAAGACAATTTGTGATGCTTTCTGAACAACAACCAACAGGGGTGAAGACTAAAGAGTATTGAACCTAATAGTAAAGTCGATGGGCTATGCGCAGTGGACAGACCATCAAGTTGTTCTTGTACGTTTCTTATGAATATAGATTTTGTTCTTCAACAAGGAAGTCTAGTCAATATGACATTATTTATGAACACATCTTGTTTTGAAATTTGCTTTATTTTGACACTCTATGCTTACAGTGGATCTTTATTCGTGCATGTATTTATGTATTGTGCATTTGTGGGGCACTTATACAGCAAGTACATTTTGTTTCAAAGCACCCTTGTATAGGTAGTGTGTCTGTGATCACTTTGATTGCCCCAGTTGAAAGTCTGCAATTGGTTTGGGGGATTTTTACTAATGTAACACTGCACTCTTTATAACCCTGTATTTAATTGTAACAAGGTTGTACTCTTGCCAGTCTTTGCAACCATAAAAGAACACTTACCACACTATTATGAGGATGGAATGAAAAAGCATACCTGGGAAATCAAGATGTGATTCGCAGAAGGAGTATATCTTAAGAATATTTGAAATAAATCACAGATAATTATCCCTTGTCTGCAGGACCTGAGTACCAAGGATATCAACGTATTGAAGGCAAAACTATGGCATAGATAGATAATCGACTAGGAATTGGATAACCCAGGAAAATTGAGCTTATATACAAAGTCATTTTGTAAAGAAGTGCAAATTGCACGAATGGGTTCACCAACGTTAGCGCTTGCATATAATTGGGTCCCGTACATGAAACCTTCACATTTTACTAAACTGAGTGTAAAATGAAAGAATAAAAACAGCAGAAATCACCTTTATGCTTTGGTTTTACTCTGTTTTGTAAAACTATATAAATGACACCTGCAAATTACACTTTTTAAACAGCATTTACAATCAACTCCTCTGGAATCCGCCGGCTTTTAGCAGGTGCAGAACCCAGGCAGAGTCCATAGGAATCCATTGTTTAATGCATCAAGGAAATCAGATGCAGACCTTAATCCAAGCAGTGTTTGGAAGCAGAGCAGGTATATACTGCAGGATCTTTATTTCTGCTTTATTCGCTTCACTGCCTCCAAATAAAATTACTTGGCCCTGATTATAACCTTGCTGGTCTGGAAACAACGGTGCCGGTAAGCTTACCGCACCGTTGTTTCCGGAACGTCAAAGTACAAGTCTGAAGGGCAGGTCTGACTTGCCGGGTGGACCGGCACCTGCCCACAGACTTATTAACAATGCCGGTGCTTCTGTGGTCCCCATTCCCATAGAGTCTACAGGACTCTATGGGAATGGGGAACAACATAATTACCGGCGCTTGACTTTCCTGCCACCTCGGTGTAATTGTTTACGGGTCCGGTGGCTACCTGCCAGTTTTACCAGCACAGTTACTGCCAGACCCGTAGTGGGGGCCAATATGTCCAGAAGTGTTAACGTGAATTGTGAACGGCTTACACTTTGTATTTAGGCTCCATGTTTGGACTTTGAGGACTTCTGAAATGAGTCTTGTAGCCTAACACCAACTTAAACAAATTCAGTTATACTATCAACTTAGCTTATATTTTCCTTGAAATAAATTGTTTTTGGGAAACCATAATCAGCAGAAAAAAAGTACAACCAAACATTAAGCAAACGCACCGACTTCCCCAGCTACCTATGACATGAAATATTCAAACAGAGAGAGACATTTACCCGTAGGACCAATAGAGACATTCCAAAAGAGTGAGACATGATTTGGATATGACCCATGAGAAATGAAATAAAGGGAAATTAAATCTTTTTTAATTATTTTTTTATTCAAACCGTTGTTTTTAGTTTGATCAACAAACTTTACATCATTTACATTCATTCATCGCTCTTCTGTAGAGAACATATTTTCAAATAGCGGCAAGAAAGCAACATTGTATTTATCACAATTCCATTAATATGAGCAGCATGTGCGAAGTAACATTCAATTTTTAAAAAAAGATGCATCACATGATTAAAAAAAATAAAATAACCAGGCCATAGTTTGCCTAAATATAAAACGAAGCTGCACTGCTACAACGTGTATTAAACAGGAATTCCAGAGCATTTACAGAATATTAATAGTCCAGAATAACAGCTGCAGAGTAAGCTAATTCTCTCTAGTGGGGCACATGGATACCCATTTAGAGTAGACATAACAGCATGTTGGACCTGCCATTCACAGAGTATTCAGCCTATAGCCCTGTTTAGGAACTTGTTTTCCAATTCCAAGTTTAAGATTCTAAGAAGCCTGGTGAGCGACAAAATAGTTTTTTTACTGTTACCCCACATGCAGGATAGCCAAAACCATTCCCTTTTGGATGCTGCACAGCCCACTCTATCAATTCCAATTACTTCCAAACAAACTTTTTCAAAATGTACACAGTAAACAACCATATGTTTTGTGGACTCCATCTGACAAGCATCATTGCAGAATCTACAGCCATAACCGCTGTTTGGTGATGTGTGCGACAACCAACTCCTGGTTCTTTCTAAAGGTAACATTTGGTTTAATTTGAACCTTAAGTAAATGTCCCTTTCTTTATTGCATGGAAATTGCACTAGATAGGATTTATGCGGTAGTCTCCCAGAACAAAACTTTGCGGTTTCTTTATAGGAATTTGAGGCCTCAATCGTGTTCAGGGTTTTGCCCCAATCATGCTCAAAGAGACAGTGTTTAACATGTGCCAATCGAAATTCCAAATCCGAAGGGGTAAGCGCAATTTCAGCTAATAAGGTCACCATTTTAGCTTGGTATTTTGCAATGGACGGCAGATTAGAAGCAACTATCATTTTCCCCAAATCCTCATATAATTAGTTTTTTGGAGGAAATAACATTTTCACTAGATCTGACAATAATCGCCAGTTATAACGAGCTGACAATGAAGTAAGACCCAACTCCTGCCTCAATACAGCATTGGGAATGGACTTAGCTAAGCGCAGAACACCCTTCCATAAGCCCCCTTGGAGTTGGTTGAGAAATTTTGTCAATATCTGCAAGACACATATCCAAGTCGTACAATAAGATTGACTCAACTTTAAGGATGTAAAATTCAAATAGTGGAAGTAAAGAAAATGTACAATATTTAGAATAGACCATGCGCATTTGTGTAGCAAGAACTTTTGTCTTTGCGTTTAGTACTTCCTTCCACATCATGAGTGGGTTGGTGTTAGAAGTCGAATACCCAATATACCTAATGGTGGAGGCTCTTGCAATTGGAATGTTTTCGATGGTCCATTTCCAGGTGCAAGGATTCCTCTTAAGGTTCTTGAATATGAAAATATGGGATTTCTCCACATTGAAGGGAATGTTATGCGCACTGCAGCAGGAGGCAAACAGGGACAACTTGGCTTGCAAGCCGAATGGGGTACTTTCAGATGAGCTAGCCTTGCAGGATAACTAATTTGCTTTGTCCATATTTCATTAATTCCACATAGGTACAAATTAAATAAGGTGGCCGCCAAATTGCAATCCTGCTTCACCCAAACCCCAATAGTGATAGCATTTGTTGTTGCAGCTGTGTGATTCACCCTGACATAATAAGCAGTTTTTCTTGTAATTTGATAATTAAGAATATGACGTGGGAAGGAATTCCCATGAGAGCCATTTTATCCCAGAGCAGGCCCTGCACCACACAGTCAAAAGCGGCTGTGAGGTCAATAGATGCCATGTATAAGGGACCAGATTTGGGAACCTTTGCTTCGGCGAGGAGGTGAGCCATTAGTGTTGCATTTAATGCTGTCCCCATGTGTGCCCGAAACCCAATTTGAAAACGTGAAAGAATATTATACTGTTTCAAGAAACGATGCAGGTCCCGAAGAAGTAAAATTACAAAACCTTTGGCAGCTGCATCTATGAGGGCTATAGAGCGAAAGTTGGATGGGTCGGTTCTTGGACCCTTTTTATACAGAGGAACAATGATGGAACATAACCAGGAGGGGGGAATGCTTAGTGTTAATAAGATGTTATAGAATTGGCTCTTTAACAACCTGGCCAAAGCAAAGGATTTCGCTTAATTATACAAGGGAGGTGTCATGATTCCTGCCCCTCATGTCCCCAGCCCTCCAAAATGGCAGGCTGGAGCCAGGCCACAATCATCTACATGGCCCTCAAGGGCCTCTCCATCCCTCCAAAGAGCCACTTGGAGTCAGACTTGGCGCTTGTGGCAGCAGACTCACTCGCTCCCATAGGATAACATTGGGGATTGGACTTGTAGTGCATTGATGGGGACAAGATGCCCCCACATATTTCAGTTCCCAGAACTGCATGTGCAGTCTAGTCATTTGGGTGTGGTTCAGCCCAGTGACACCTGGGATACCCAGAGACTATTTAAGCCATGCCCAGGCTGAGAAACATGCTTTGTGTTTTCTGCACCTGCAGCTTGACACTCACCGTGTTCGGATCGGTCTTCAGCAGGCCTGCATCTTTCTCTGCGCTCAGCTCCTGCAAGAACAAGAACACTGTTAGGAACAGCCTTACCTTGCGGCGCTTCTGCCCATCATTCATCGCTCCTTCTGTTCTGCGGGCATCTTCGGCGGTGTCATTCCCATCCCAGCATGCCGCATCCTAAGGAAAAGGGAAAAGAACAGAAAAAAGGCATTAGTAAGCATTCAGCAAATCTTCGCTTATTTTTAAAGACTTTACGAGCTTCAAACTCTTACCTGATTCCCAGCCGCTCTGGCGGAACTCTATCTCCGGAACTTCTCATCCATCTGCAAGGGGGAAAAGACACTCCAGGTTAGCGTGGAAACATCTAGAGAGGCTGCATATCGCGCTTACTCACCGCATTTCTTCTTCATAACCGGCATCCATGCGGAAAACGTTGCGGCACCTAAAAGACACAGAAAAAGAACTCAGTTCAATACAAATACGAAAGGGGGGCATCGCACATCGGGCTCTCACTCACCTTCAGTGCTACTCTTCTCAGCAGCATGCCGCCATCCCCGGACTCCGGCCATCATCTAAGGAAGGAAAGGAACGAAGTTACAGAACTGTTCAAAAGACTCATTATACTTACCTGTTGGACTCTTGCCAGTGAAGTAACTAGGCAGCAACAAGCCCCCATCAATCAACGCGCCCCTGCGCTGAAAGCAGAATGGAGAGCACACTTTCCAAGAAAACAAGGTGAGCTGTGGATCAAAGGGAAGGGTTGGACCCCGGGGAAGAAGGGGTTCAAGCACACAGAGACAATAAGGAGTTAAACTCTACCAGTCCTGTGTTTCAGGCCCAGTCTCCAGTTGAGTAGACTCCAGGGAAGGGTTTGAGGTCGTAAGAGGTCAGAACAGCTGAGTGACGTCCCGTGGATACCAGGTGAGCGTTACAGAACACAAAGCCTCACATCAAAATCCACCTGTGCGTCATGGAAACGTCAGAAACCGACCAGTTAGCCCACATGTTGGGGCGGCTACGTTCCAAAGTACATGCAGCCAGGCAGGAGACCAACACCCTGAGGAGAGAGCTGATAGTAGCCAAAGAACGCACTGATGATTTAAGCCGGCAACTTCTCCATTCACAAGCAGGGCATGCACCATTGCTGGGAAGCGTGCCCTTGATGCCAGCACCATCAGCCAATACTGTTCAGATAACCCTTCCTGGGGCAGTTCCCTTGGCCCCGCCCAAACGATTTACGGGGGATCCCAAGAGGTTTGCAACGTTCATGAACCAGTGCCACCTGCACTTCCTTTGTAGACCAGGGGCCTTTCCGAATGACCAATCACAGGTCGCTTTTGTGCTATCCTACCTGAGTGGTAGCGCCGCGGACTGGTCTGTACCCTTTGTGGCCCAAGACGATCCTTTGCTGCATGACTTCAGGGGCTATCAGCAGGAGATGGAAAAGCTGTTCGCCCGTTGTACTCATGGGCAGGCATTAGACAATGAACTTCTGTCCCTACGCCAAGGGAATCAAGACCTATTAACATACATAGCCACGTTCAATAGACTCGTAGTTGAAGCAGAATGGCCAGTGGAGAAGAGAACCACGTGATTTCAACAGGGGTTGCGGGGGGAGCACAAGGATGTTCTCGCACAAGTAGTGAACCCCCCGAAAGACTGCTCAGAATTCATTGACCTTGTTGTTCAGCTGGATTATAGGTTGCAGCACCGAAGAGCAGATCGAACCACACCGGACCCTCGCCCTATGTATGTGCTTTCAAAAGACAATATTGCCCGCACAACAGAAGATTCAGGAGCACCAATGCAAATCGGGGGGGTCAGATCCCCCTTGACTAAAGCGGAAAGGGATAAAAGGAGACAGCAGCAGTTATGTCTGTACTGTGGAAGGTCAGGTCATTTCCTTAAAGAGTGCCCTGTGAAGCCACCGAGGAGGACGGTAGGGGCCACGGACAAGGAAGATACCATCAAGGAATCGGAAAACTCCCCAGCCCGGCAAGTGTAGGGGTCCACTTGTCGAGCGAAGAAAGTGAACTACAGACCTCCCATTTTGCACTGTGGTCTTGATCAATCACCAACAACCATCTCGGATGCACGCAGTAAGAGCGTACATTGACAGTGGAGCTGTTGGGAATTACATCGACCAGGATCTTGCGGCAAAGATGGGGCTTCCGTTACACCCTAAATCAACCACGACACTGTTACCACTGTCGACGGCGCAGACATTTCTTCTGGTCCAGTATCCCAATGCACTGCAACTTTAACCCTTCTGTGCCAGGATGTACACCAAGAATCTATTGTTTTTCGACCTCATTAAGGCACCACAGTTACGGTTCAGTTTGGGAATGCCATGGTTGGTAGCTCACAATCCTCGAATCGATTGGCGAGCAAAAGAATTGGCAATTCCCGAGACTTGCGCCCAAACATGTTATCGCCAAGAGAAACAACCAATAGACACCAGAACCTCCACGCTTGCGACTGTGGCAATCGGCACCCGACCAAGTGAATACCAGGACTTTCAAGATGCCTTTTAGAAAGAACAGGCTAATACCCTGCCACCGCATAGACCATACAATTGCCAAATCGACCTGATACCCGGTGCAGAAATCCCTTGTGGGCAATTTTACACACTCATAGAACCAGAAAACCAGCACCTGAAGGCCTATCTTGACCAATACCTGGCCAACGGGTTCATCCGTCCCTTGAAGTCTCCAGCAGCCAGTCCTCTATTCTTCGTACCGAAAAAGGAGGGGGACTTGAGAACATGCATTGACTATCGCGCACCGAACCAGATTACCGTAAAAAACACTACCCCCTGTCACTGATCCCTGAATTGCTTGATCAAGTCAAAGATGCCCAATTCTACACACAACTAGACCTGAGGGGGGCATATCACCTTGTTTGCGTAAAACAGGGGGACGAATGGAAAACTGCTTTTCGCACCAAATACGGCTTGTACGAATATCAAGTAATGCCCTTTGGGCTTTGCAACGCGCCTGCAGCATTTCAATACTTCATGAACGATGTCCTACGGGAATTGATGTCATGATGCCTATCCAGATCAAGTCCAGCAACCCCAGAAGCAGGCATCAAGTTATTCCAAGCAAGCCCAACAACCCCTGCTAGGGGCTATTTGGGGGCAGTCCTGGTGTCTATGGCACCAGGCTCATATGGAGAGTCAGTCCTGGCGCCATAGGCGCCAGGCTCATAGATTAGAACTTAACTGATGCAGACCATGCTGCAAACCTACCTGATGCAGACCATGCTGCAAGAGCTCCAAGCCAAAAGAGGCTTGGAAGGGACTACTTTACCTAGGGACTATTTTTTACTCGGGTGGGGTCGAGGAGGAATACTTACCTGTGACTACTTTGGAGGCTATTTAAACCACGCCCAAAGAGCAGCACACGCTTTGCGTTATTCTGCATCTAGCAGCGTAACGCTCACCGTGCCTGCAAGTCTGCATCCAGTCTTCTGCCACGCCCGCCTCGAGTCTGGAGCTCCTAGAAAGAGGGAGAAAGAAGGAGAAAAGGTTAGAACAAGAGCAATACCTTTAATCCTTACCTGAATTCCCGATTCACCGCGCCTTCGAGCTGGAAGAAAGAAGTTATTTTATGCGGGTCGCCTCGTCTGCTACAGCGCCGCGCTGAACTCACTGGTCTTCGCAGCATCTTCACTATCCACCGCATCCTTCTGCATGTTCCCGCCGCACTCTGGCACCTAAGGGGAACACAAGAACAGGAAGGTGAGCCAAGAGAATAAACAGAGGCAATATTAGTTACCCCCCATAGACTTACCTGATTTTACTGCCGGGGGTACTATTCCTCTTCACGGGTCGGCGCAGCCTCCACCGCATCTTCGTTGCACCCCGGCCACTAAGGGGAACAAAAGGACAACAAGGTGAAACAAAGGGACAAACAAGGGGAATCCTTCTCACCACAATAGACTTACCTAATTTTACCGCCGGAGGCATTATTCCCCGAGACTTCATATTTTTCTCTCACCACCTGAATAAGGGAGAAAGCAACAGGTTACATACTGACATTATTTTATCGAACTGTGTTGGATAATACAAATCCTTACCTGAATATTACCGGAACTCTTCGCTAGGATCAAGCTGCAACCTGCAAGGAATCGGACAAGAGTGAAAGTCAGACATTTGAACTCTTAGGAACTATATACTTACGGCGACTCGCAGGAAATCTCAGCGTCAATATTGTTCTGCAACTCACCAATTCCTTCGAACCATTGAAGCAACTGGTTATCTACGCGCCCCTGCGCTCAATGCAGGATGGAGAGCTCATCTTTCCAAACCATCAGGTGAGACTATAAAAGGGGACATTAAAGGTGATCAGTGGGGAGAACAGCAGGGCTGGGGGTTAACACTCAACTCCATGGGGGGTTAATTCCCTTTCTCCATTTGGAATTCCTGGGCTTTATTCTCAGCTGAATGGAATCCGAATGGATGTACACAAGGTAGATGCTATCCTGAACTGGCCATCCCCAAATTCATTCAAGGGGGTTCAAAGTATGCTGGGTTTTGCAAACTTCTACCTCCGGTCATCCCAGGATTTTCGCAAATCGTGCATCCCATCAGGTCATTGCTAAGGAAAAGCAACAAAAAGTTCCATTGGACAACAGAAGCCGAGGAAGCTTTCTAGGAACTCAAAGCAAGATTCACATCTTCCCCAATTTTATGCCACCCTCGCCCTGATCTCCCATACCTGGTGGAAACAGACGCCTCAAGCATGGCTATGGGAGCTGTCATCTCACAAAAGGACCCCGAAACAGGCCAGTTACACCCTGTTGCCTTCTGGTCGTGTAAATTCACACCCCCTGAACTCAATTACGCTATCACAGACAAAGAACTCCTGGCCATTAAATCAGCCTTTAAGGCATGGCGGCACTACCTCTTGGGCGCCAGACACACAATCACCGTAATAACTGACCACCGGAACCTCCAGTACCTAAAAACGGCAAAGGCCCAATCCTCACGACAACTACGTTGGGCTCTTTTTTTTGCTGAATATGACTACGTGATTACATTTCGACCAGGGGTGAAAAACGGGAAGGCCGATGCCCTTTCCCGTATGGGGGTGGAAGAGCAAGGGTATCAGACCCCTGACCCAATAGCAATCATCCCGAGTGACAAGCTCATAGGAATCACAGCAACCATAACTCAGAAAGAATTACATGAAGAAATCCAAAACCTAATGAGTCCGGAGCAATTACAAGCGTGGAGTGCACAAGGAGAACCTTACATGATAAAAGATCAGTTGCCCTACTTTTGGAATCGTTTATTCTTACCAAACCAAGAACTACGAGAACAAGTCATGTCTGGTTATCATGATTCCTTGATCGAAGGTCACCCTGGAATCGCTAAAACCCTAGCCAAGGTAAAACGAAATTACTGGTGGCCCACGTGGCGTAAAGACATTATCCAGTTCATCCTATCTTGTGGAGTGTGTGCTCAAAACAAGTCATCCAAGCAGAAACCAGCTGGGCTATTACAAACATTGGAAATACCACCAGCACCCTGGCACACGCTGTCCCTCCATTTTATTACTGACTTACCACCCAGTCAAGGGTTTAACACAATATCCTTGTGGTCGTGGACCTATTTTCAAAAATGGCACATTTCATTCCTCTTAAGGGGCCCCCAAATGCTTCCACTCTGGCAAAGGTATTTTTTCTTGAAGGCATCGTACGGCTCCATGGGTTTCCTTCCGTTTTAGTCTCAGACCGAGGTACTCAATTCGTATCTAACTTCAGGAGAACATGCTGCTCTATGGCCCAGATCGACATCCGGCTATCCACCAGTCACCATCCCCAAACGGATGGTCAAACTGAGAGGACAAATTAGACACTCGAGCAGTATCTGCGTTGCATGTTACACCAAGCTGAAGGAAGCTGGTTCGACCTATTATGGATAGCTGAATATGCTTATAATAATTCCCTACACACCAGCACTGGGCAGACACCCTTTTACACCATGTATGGCAGGCACCCACGTACTTCTGAGTTGGACATTCCTACAACCATGGAAATGCCAGCAGTCAAAACCTTGCACACGACCATTTCTCAAACCTTTAAAAGGGCAGCTGAACACCTACCTCAACCTAAGAATCGTCAAAAGAAGTTTGCTGATCAACACCGAGCAAAGGCCCCCAACTACCAAGTGGGAGACAAAGTCTTGCTGGTGTCTAAACACGTGTCCATTAAAGGAACCCGAACTTTCCGTCCAAGACGCCTGGGTCCATTCACCATCACCTCCGTGATAAATCATGTGGCGGTCAGACCAGCTTTGCCGTCAAACATGCAGATTCATCATGTGTTCCACGTGTCTCTGCTTAAACCTGTTCAACCTGGGACCCGGGTAGCAACGCCACCGCAGCCAGTAGTAGTTGCCAGGGAGCCAGAATTCAAAGTCAAGGACATCCTGGATTCAAAGTATGTCAGATCCAAATTATACTAATTAGTAGACTGGAAGGGGTATGGTCCACAAGACAGGACATGGGAGCCTTGTGAGTACATCCATGCACCTCGGTTGCTTAGACGATTTCATCAAAACCATCCAAACAAACCAGGACCAGACAGAAGAGCCACCTTGAGAGGGGCCTTGGGGGGAGTGCTGTCATGATTCCTGCCCCTCATGTCCGCAGCCCTCCAAGATGTCAGGCTGAAGCCAGGCCACGATCACCTACATGGACCACAAGGGCCTCTCCATCCCTCCAAAGACCCACTTGGAGTCAGACTTGGCGCTTGTGGCACCAGACTCACTCAATCCCATAAGATAACATTGGGGATTGGACTTGTAGTGCATTGATGGGGACAAGATGGATGCCCCCACATATTTCGGTTCCCAGAACTGCATGTGCAGTTTAGTCTTTTGGGTATGGTTCAGCCCAGAGACACCTGGGATACCCAGAGACTATTTACCTATCTACCAATACTGTGTTTCCGGCCCAGTCTCCAGTTGAGTAGACTCCAGGGAAGGGTTCGAGGTCGTAAGAGGTCAGAACAGGCTGAGTGACGTACTGTTTCGCTATGTTATCCATGCCGGGATTTAAGGTGATGGCCAGCGCTGACAACCACGACCAATCTTTGCTCATATTTGATGAGGCAACAAGCTGTGCAATTACTGCAGTTTTCATCTCTCCCTGAGCATCCAGGCCGTTCCTCTTTGGTGAGGGCGATTGATGACTGGAGAGGAGTTTCATTGAAACAGATCGTATCATCGATGGAGTCAAAAAGATGGGGAAACAAGCCAATCAATTGTAATTCCTATTTGTACTGCCACACCAAAACGCTTATAATAGCCGATTGAACTTTGCACACCACACAATGATTGTGTATAGCTGAAAGGGTGACCCATTCTATATCAGCAGTATTTAAAGTCCTCAATGCAGGGATTTTACCAAAAGCTTGTAAAAGGGTGGAGCGGTTGAGACGTTTGGCATCATTTATATCAGGGTGAGTCTCCCATCCAATAATGGTGGAAGAGTTACCGGAAGGCTTGTCGATTGCTGCCAAGCCACCTGTTGAGGAGCTTGGAGGACATGCTGAGAAATGCCCAGGCTTATTTGAATACCTGGACATTTTCATCCTTTCCTCCGTAATTGAATTGATAGTAGGATCAGGGTGCGCAGCCTTATTTTGCACACTCACACTACCTACCCCAATAGGGGGAGCACAATTAGCTAACATGGCGAGTTGGTTGGAGCCCCCAGCTTGAGGTGCCTCACTGGTGCCCTTCCCCACTTGTGCAACTTTGTTGTTGATTGGTTTGTAGAAGGCTGATAAGTGAGTCTGCAGGGTAGTTGGTACTTTAGCAGCTAAATTCTGTTGGGCAGCAGATAGAAAATCTGCAGAATTTTTATTTTGTCTGCCCCGAGATCGCACAGCCGTGCAAGAGGGAACCAATGCCCCCCGCGGGAGCCGGTTGCTCGACATGGCTATGATGTTGCAGAGCATTTATAGTCTCTGTAGATAATTCTTCGAGATTGATGCACTGTTCGCCATCCGATCTGGGATTTGCAGTAGAAGCAATATAGCCTGTGGGATGGCTTGAGAGATTATTTTTAGATTTTTTCATTTTTTTTATTTTTGTTTTTTGGACAACTGTACCAGGCACCGACAATTCTGCTTGCCTGTCAGCTTTTCTTTTTAAAGCACAAAAGAATAGCCATTTCTCTATCCGAGAGGCAAAGAACTGACACGTGCCAGCTGAATGAGCATCACTATCACCGCCATTTCCCTCAGGAGAGGCTGTGGCACTTTGTACATTCATATCAAACAGCTCCGTAAGAGCTGAGGGACTGTCCGGATGAGAAATTTCACACACGTCTATGTCTTCAGTCAGGGAGAGTTGCACCCCATCCTGATCATTAGGTTTTGGCTGAAGAAAAAATAACAGTTGCTCTATTTTTTTCAGTCGGGGAGAGTTGCACCCCATCCTGATCATTAGGTTTTGCCTGAAGAAAAAATAACAGTTGCTCTATTTTTTTCAGTATTGAAGGTAACCTCCTGGCACAATTGAGCACGAGTAAAGATTTGCATGGAGGAAACCTCCTCGGGGTCAGCTACTGTTTGAGCAAAAGATTGTGCAAATGAATAGGCCATTGGAAAAGCCTCTTGGCGTGGAAGTGACTGCACCTTTACTTCTGAGAAGTCAGTTTGGGTCGCAACAGAAATAGGACTAGGAATAGCACCCTTCAAGGGGGCGGGGGGGTGACAGCCACCTTCACGTCTGAGAGTATCTGCAAAAATGTACCCTTCCAGCTTGTTAATTTTGAGAAGGATTTGAGTGAGGGAGGACTTACAGTCCATTATTTCATAATGTGTGTAATCGTGCCCTCTATGTAATAGGTTAAGAATCCTTGATAGGAGGCTTCCAGCGACGGCATGTCCTCAGAGGGATCAATTAGATCAAATCCTATGGGGTGTATGGGAGCCTTTTTGGTGGGGGAAAAGGAAGGACCAAACCCAGAAGCTGGGGGGAGGGGGCTTTATCAATGATAGGAGTTATAGGCAGGGAGGGACTGGATGGTGGAGAATCTAGCAATTGCTTTTTGCAGGCCTCAAATGATGAAGAAATATTGGAGTCACTTGATATACCCCCCTCTTTGCAATGCAGATGTACGTCAGCCCTCCTGCTGTTGGGCATGGTCACCGGAGTCGATGGGCCAACAGACAGGCAAACATGTTTTTCCAGGGCTGCTAGTACAACAGGAGTAAGAATGGAGTTATCAGAGGGAGAAGAGTTAACCACCTCAATGCTTTCATCCTCAACAGAGTATGGTTCATCCATTCTCATGCTTAGAAAGCTTTTACTTGCAGAAGGCAGATGACCGTTTGAGGCAGAGAGCATGGGAACACCAGAAGCAGTCGATACCAACTGAGCTGCATCTCTTTGAGCTCGAGCATAAGAGAACGCCACTTCGTTTCAGATTAAATCATTAGAGGCAGCCACTGTTGGCCTCGGAACAAGCTTCTGGTACCGCCTGCAGATGCCATGGCAGAACTTCCAGTACTCGGGGCAGGGGCACACTTTCAGTTTGTTTGTTCAATTTGTCAGAACTAATACTTTTGAGCACAGGTGTGCAAAGGAGGAGGCCACTGCGCAGGTTAGAAACCATTTGAAAGTATACACACTGCAGACAAAAGGACAAGAGCTATCCCACACATGCACAAGGTGCAGGACACACTAATCCTTTGTGGGAAGGTTAATTGCAATAGTGATTATCAAAGGATTTCATATCTAAAGCACCAGCACTCCTGCCCTCCCACCTGAACAGCCCAACAGCCACTTGCAATCCACTTATGGGTGCGCGCGCGGGTGCTCGGCCCCAGTGGTATTAATAGGAGGCTGTGTTGTGGCAAAGTGGGCGGGGTCTGCAAAGGGGGCGTAACAAAGGTTGGAGCATGGAAGTGACGCTGTGGGTGAAAGAAAGAATATATTAGCTTGCGTCAACATGCAGCAAGCAGAGAGTCCCAACAGTAAAGTCCCAACAGTAGAGTTCCAGCAAAGAGAACATGGCTTGTCCACAGGAACTATTTGATAATTCGAGCCACCTTGTATCCACGTTACAGGCAGCGGTGAGGTAACAGCACTTCTCCTTGCCGACTCGAGGAGAGCAGGAAGACCAGAGCGAACAGCCCAACAGACACTTGCGATCCACTTACGGATGCGCGCGCGGGTGCGCGGCCCAAGTGGCATTAATAGGCGGCTGTGTCGTGGAAAAGAGGGCGGGGACTGTAAAGGGGGCGTAACAAAGGTTGGAGCATGGAAGAGACGCTTGTATCCACGTTACGGGCAGCAGTGAGGTAACATCACTTGTTGCCGACTCGAGGAGTTCAGGAAGACCAGAGCGAACAGCCCAACAGCCACTTGCGATCCACTTACGGGTAATGAAATGTAATGTAATCTTGACTCAGATTGATGGTTATGAAATGTTTAAAAATAATTGATTTTCTTTTTGATTGATGTTTTCATATTGGAAATACCCAATTAATAAACTTGAAGAAAAACAAATTTCAACCACAAAAAAAGGAAACATGCTTTTATCTTGATCCAACCAAGCTTTAAAAGCCAGCTATTCTTATGTATGCCTGATTAACAGGGTAACATTGTTAAGTTCTGGCTGACAATGTAGGATTTTACATGTCCATAGGAACAGGGAGATGATCATTACAACAGGTTCTCACTTATAGCAATATGGCATTAGCCATGTTCTCCTTTGTTGTTGCCTAAATCTCTTGAAATGCAGTCCTGTGCAAGAGAGCTTGAAAGACCCACTCACGTCTCGGAAGATGACCTGCTCTGCAGATTCTTCACAGATGCTCCACTGCTATTCCTCAGGCAATAAGTCAATTTGAATTATATGATTGTCAAAGGGAGACAATAAAATGCCACATCAGAATTTCCAGTACTCTTCCCATACCCAGGGTTGCTACAGGCTTTGATTAGGTACAGAACAAACAATTTGATGAGTCCCTCTGACGTTTTTTGCACCGACCCAGAGGTGGCATATATTTTTTTTTTTTTTTTTTTTGATGAGGTGGCATATTGAACCCAAAAATGGATGTAAAAAATAATCCCAAAAGTCAAATGATCACTGCACCTCTTTGCAAGGGAAAACAAGGTTTATTACATGCAAAAATGTCTCAGCCTGTATCCAGATCTAATATAAACCCATTCCCCTAGACACGTGGTCCCCCACAGTGTCAAGTTGAAACCCACATACATGATTGGCGGCTTCCCATTATTGATATATTCATAAATTGAGGCCATCACGTGAAGTGCATCTCTCCATTCCAAACGCAATCAAAGCAAACTGGCAAGGCAAATTCTGCACTAATTGACAATAGGACTTCTCATCAACCCAGACGCTGTAGCCGACCTTGTACTTAGTTTATTGACATCACCTCTGCTCCTCCTATCCCAAATCACGAAACGCTCCAGACAAGGCTTTCCTGTTATCTCCTTCAAACCCCAGGTTCCCAGTAATGAGGTAACCAGGGCACCACTGTGGAGTGTCAATTTCAAGGATTTATTTGCTTTTGGTTTTGTGTCTACTTGTAATTCACATGGGATGACCACCCATTGGGGAAGCCTGTAGTGCTCTAAATCTTCACATCACGCTACACTTAGTTACTCCAAATACAACACCTTAACATTGGGCCTGCAATGCTGCCCTATCTATGACCTCTGCTTCTGCAAAAATAATACATTTTGTTGCTCTTCCTGTGTTGCTATATGTGAGTGTCAAACCTAACTAAAACAATGTGTGCGCTTCTGCAGCACAACCTTCCGTCTGCTCAAAATGACAGTACTTTCTAATAGGTTTTTCTCAACCTGAATCGTTTTACCTGGCTGGGATATTGTACGTGCATCCCAACAGTAGCAACAGCGGAAGGAGCAGAGGATCCAGGCTTTGGGTTCTTTATTATGCCTGCAATTCAAGAATAGAAGGCCGTGTTAAGCCAATAATGAAGAGGCGTATACATGTCAACACAATCCCGAAACTGTCAAACACCAATAACCAGTTTTTAGGAGGTATTGCAAGCACCTGTTTATGTACCCTCTTTAGTGCAGATTAACAAAAACCAACATGTCACCAAATGGATCCAGTAACAACTATTTTTAACTGGTTGGCTGGACTTTCCCCAAATGTGAAATGAGGCACAGTATGAGTATCTCCATTAGAGGTTCACTTGGGAGCCATGAGTAGTCAGTGTCTGGCACCAAGCGTATCAGCAGTTCACTCACTGTCTGCAAGCAGCGTCATGCACCCTTGTGAAGCCTCCAGTGCACCTTCTTTATAGAAGACAGACCTTTCTTTGCCACATAAGCAGCCAATGGGAAGCCCTTTTTTGGGTCCCAATAATTGTCTGCACCTCGTAATGGTTGCATGGTAGCCTATGAGGAAGCATATATATCTGATTTGCATTCAGGTATCCCCAATGTTTATTCAATGTCCACTCTTAAGCACACCAGAGCTGTCTTTCACAGTTTATTTGGTGCTCCATGAAACCAAAATGTAATATGATTACAGGATACTGTTATGCACCCTGTCTCTGAGCAAGTTACCAATGCAGATACGAATGGCTCCCACCATCCTACAATCAATGAAAGAGCAGAACACCCTATGCTTCAAAGGACATCGCACCAATCACTAATCGCACACCTGAACCCTACTCCACCCTCAAGATCCCTACCTCCACATCTCATTGCACCCATCCCCCACCATACCTGTAACACCCTGGGTGCCTCTCCTGTGAGCAATCTATCAATCCCCTTTATACATACATACTGACCATGGACAGTATGCTCCTTCAGCATAGGTAGGATGGGTCACCCACTGTTATTGGGATATTCCAGCCAGTGCCTTCCTCCTTTCTTCAGGAGTAGCTCACTAACATGGTTGGCCTCCTCCGTTGAAAGTCACATTTCCAAATGAAAATGATTATTTCGGACTAAACTAGCAACGGAAGAACTGTTTCAGCCACATAAGTGAACTGAGGCATAGAGAGATTAGGTTAGAATTAAGAAGCAAAGACAGCGAGGTCTCGTTTATCCGGATATGCGCTGTTTGAGGAACGAGGGTGCTACATTGTGTGTGCATTGGTGAGTAATTGACAAAATCTTAAACTCGATAGAGGCTTTGACAGGTAGCCAGTGGACATCCTGTCTCACTTGTGATTCGCTTCATAGCCAGTGGACATCCCATCTCACTTGGGATTCGCTTCATATTCCAGTGGACATCCTGTCTCACTTGGGATTCGCTTCATAGCCTGTGGACATCCCGTGTCACTTGGGATTCGCCTCACAGCCTGTGGACATCCCGTCTCACGTGGGATTTGCTTCATAGCCAGAGGACATCCCGTCTCACTTGGGATTCGCTTCATACCCCAAGGAGCCTGGAGGGAGTTGCAGTTTGGAGATGTTTCAGCAGAGGTGCCAGAGAGTATGGCGTTGCAGTAGTCCAATTTACGGCCAATAATGGCTATGGCTAAGGTGAGGCACTTGTCAGAGTATAAACATGTTTTACTGAGGTTCATCTGTTTAGCAGAGTATGTTGCAGATGAGGCAAGGGGATTGACATGCTTGTGCATAGATAGTTCTGCATCAAGGTAAAGCCCAGGGTTAGGGTAGGGTTACCATCGATGGATAAAGATGCGAAGGCAAGGCCCAGAGGTTAGAGATCCCATAATGAGCAGCATCATTTTGTCATCATTGAGACAGAGTCTGGATAAAGCTCTAGACATATTGGCTGAGTCCAGGGTGTGGTTTCCATTAAGTTTCAGTAGGATTTGGGTGTCAACAGCCAGGTTCGTATACGAATTGTCAAGCTTGTCGAGGTGGTCAAAAAACGGTTTAGTGCACATGTTGTAAAGTGTGGGGGAGATGCAAGACCCCTGAGGTACCCCATAGGGCACAGGGATGGGGTCTGCAGTTTCAGAGCCTATGAAAACCCTACGGGAGTGCTCTCTGAGAAAGGATTTGACCCTGCTGGTGGCTTCTCTGGATGAGTTGAACTTGAAAGTGAGATGCTGGCAAATTATATCATGATCGACGAGATCAAAGGCTGCAGAAAGGTCGAGAAGGAAAAAGGATGACGAGGTCTCCAGAATCATGTAGACCAGCAAGTTGGATCTTGAGGTCAAGGAGGACGACTTCAGTGCTGTGTCTGGGTCTGAAAGCAGATTGGTGAGAGCCAAGAAGGATATGATGCTCTAAGTAAGGGCATGACCCAGGCTTCCTTGATAGATTAGGGACAGAGCTGGAGGCAAAGGAAGCATTAACGAATTTAGAGATGATAGGTGCGGGAGGGTCTGCACACAGTCTGATGATGGATACTGCTTAGTGTTGAGGTAAAGGATCTTTGATAGTCAGATAGGATTTTTTAAGAATTGTTTTATCTTTTAGCTTGCGGGTTTTGTCGGCCAATGCTGATTGGATAACTGTTTACCAAGCTTTGTCTTTAGAGAAGCTGGAGGTGGGAGGTACTGGGGATTCAAGTTATTTAATAATTTTGAACAGATCCCTGGTGGTAGAGCTAGCTTCCATGATTCTGGTGTTGTAGATGCAGGATTTGGTAGCTATTATGGCCGCTTTGTAGATCTCTGCAGAGTTGAGGAAAAATTGTTTGTGTGCTACAGAGGGGTTCTTCCTCCAGAGGTCTTCAGGGGCATGTTTGGGTCTGCCGAGGGAGACTAGCTTTTCGGAGAATCATTTGTTGATTCGGGTTTTTTTTTTCTGAAGGGTGGTTTGTTGTGGCACATGGAGGTCAAGTGTATGCAATAGAATAGCATTATAAGAGGTTATAATAGCTTTGGCGTCATTGCAGTCAGGCACTGAGGATAGGAAGGAAAAGATGGTGGGTTCTAACTGATCTTTGATGAGTTTGAGAGTATGCCTGGAGTTTATAGGAAGACAGTTGGTAACATTGCAGGCAATGGTGGACTCATGAGGTATAATGAATTGGATCAGGGAGTAGTCTATCCAGGGAAGGGGGTCCACAGTAGAAATAGAGATAGGTGCGTTAAGATTGAAGATCCAATTTAGGATAAGGCCTCTGGAGTGGGTAGGGCTAATGATGGATTGAGTGAAGTCCATCTCATGTAAGGTGTGAATGAGGGAAGTGGACTTAGAATTGGTGGCATCATTAAAGCCTAGGTTAAAGTCACCTAGTATGATGAATTTGGTGTTAGGTTTGATGAGCAAAGTAAGGAGAAGTGGGATGTCAGTATTGGGGGAATTGAGATTATTGAGGTTATGCTAGAGGAGAAGAATATGAATGGTGGTTTGAGGAGGACTGGGCTCCAGTTTGGTGTGCAAGAGTTTGTATCCTTATAGGAGGGTAACGGAGCAGCTCTAATGGGCATGGTGGCTTTGGTAATAAGGGCGACTCTGCCGCCTGGTTTAGATGGTCTGTCTGACGTCACAATCAAATAACCACGTGGGAAGGCTAATGATAGCGCTTGACCAGCTGCTTCATGAAACCATGTTTCGGTGACGGTGAGCAGGTCAAGATTGTTATACAGTATAAGATCATGGACATCAGTGCCATGGGTGCTGAGAGAGTGTGCATTGATGAGGGCTCACGTGATGGTATTGGAATGTGAGATGGGCATGATGAGAGAGACCAGGGTTATCTTATAGTGGGGTGGGGTGGGGAGACAGAGGCGATTGCTGTTGAGAAGTGGATGCCATGTCGTTTGTTCTTGAGGAGCGTGGTGTGGGGTGAGAAGGCATCAGGAGCGTGTGGAAGCGTAATTGCATGAGTCTGAGTGGGCATGGTATGGGCATGGTATGGATGATTTGGAGGAGTAGTTGTATGAGGCAGGATGGGCAGTGGAATTATGTTTGCAGTGGAGCAGGGAGTAGAGAGTGGTGGGCAGTAGGTGAGGGGTGGGCTTTGGCAGAAACTGTAACACAGGTGGTGGGTTTGTATTGGCAGGAAGTTGGGGTGGTAAGACTTGGGAGTGGGATGGGTATGGGGTGAGTTGGGCGCCATGGGTTATGCAACTGAATAGGGCATTTGTGAGGAGCTGCACTGAGGGTGGTTGATTGTAGGAAGGCAGTGGGCTTGGGCAGTGCAGTCCCTGATGGCATAGGATGGGGTCTGGCAGTAGGCATGGGCAGTGCAGTCACTGCTGGCATAGGTTAGGGTCTGGCGTTAGGCTTGGTCAGTGTAATCCCTGCTGGCATAGGATAGGCTCTGGCAGCAGTCATGGGCAGTGCAGTCCCTTCTGGCATAGTTTGGGGTCTGGCATTAGGCATGCGCAGTACAGTCCCTGCTGGCAAAGTATGGAGTCTTGTGCTAGGAGTGGGCAGTGCAGTGCCTTCTGGCATAGGTTGTAGTCTGGCATTATGGGTTGGGCAGTGCAGTTCCTTCTGGCATAGGTTGGGTTCTGGAGTTAGGCTTGGGCAATGCAGTTCCTGCTGGCATAGGATGGCTCTTGTGGACAGTGTGTGGGTGGGGGGAGCCTGGATCAATTTGAGCTTTTGAGAGTGAGCTGTTGATGAGGCATGTTTGTACATCCCTGGGCAAAGAGGGTTGGCACTGGTGATCCGGCGGGCTGGGAGGGCTATCTTTACTATGGTGTGCAGGGTGAAGGGGGAAAAAGAACCTGGGGGTGGTGTGGGGATGGAGGATGCACAAAATACCTTAACTATTTAGCTCTTCCAATTAAATTCCAATGGCTTACCTAAATCAAGTACCATGGATGGTGCCCAACATGGTAATTGATGGGAGTCTGGATTGGTGAGAATGTGCTTAAACGAAGGGGAGGTCTCCCGGTCCTCCATGCCCCAGCAGGCCCGGACAAGAAGCGGCCTTAAGCGTGGGCTTTCTGGGTGGGCCGGCTTTGCCTGGTGACTTTGCCTGCTGGCTGCTTTCTGGCCTGCATGAATTAGAAGGCAGTGGTCAATGGGTGAAAGCAGCCATGGATACCTTGGCCACTGCTACAACGTTGCAGTTGAGCGCCCCTTGCTTCAGTATGCTTATTGAGCAGGGCTTGATGGTGGCGGCCATCTTAGAGCAGAACTTGTGCTCTGTAGAAATCATGTAAGCCTGATGGAGGGCCTCTGTGTTGGTGGGTGTTTTGGGGACAGGGTCCTGCTTCAGGGGCCCTCTCATGTTGAATCCTGCATTCCAGGCCTGGACAGTAACAAGCCTTAAGTGGGGGTCTTCTGGGTGGGCTGGCTCATTTCCGGCCTGCATGAAGTAGAAGGCAGTGGCCAATGAATGAATGAAGCCATAGATACTGCGGTTGCTGCTATAATGATGCAGTAGAGTGCCCCTTGCTTTCGTGTGCTTACAGGGCAGAGCTCGATGGGTGCGTCCATCTTAGAGTAGAGCTTGCATCATTAATGATTTCCCTACATTGATTTTAAGCCCCGTAAGGCAGCAAAACTCTGCAATCTGGGCCATGAGTGCTGGAAGGGAGTCTTGAACGTTTGTGAGGTAGACCAATATGTTATCTCCAAAGAGCAAGAGATTGCACTCAATTTCAGGTTGGGAGGGATTGCTAAGTGGGGAAAAAGAGCGGCAACCAGGAAGGTACCAGGTGGTTGTGGCTTAGGCCAGGTGACCAAGATCCACTTGCACCTGCTCCCCATCTGCAAAGGAAAAGAGGCTGGAGGGCTCTTTAAGTAGGGAAAAAGAGTGGCAACCAGGAAGGCACCAGTTGGGCGTGGCTTGCTAAGTGGTGAAAAAGAGCGTCAACCAGGACGGCACCAGGTGTGCGGGTCTTAGGTCAGGTGACCAAGATCCACTTGCACCTGCTCCCATCTGCAAAGGAAAAGAGGCTGGAGGGCTCCTTAAGTCAGGAAAAAGAGTGGCAACCAGGAAGGCACCAGGTGGGCGGGACTTAGGCCAGGTGACCAAGATCCACCTGCTCCCCATCTGCCTAATGAGGAGTACAGCATCCAAGACACAGATAAAAGTGACCGGCACCATTGAACAAGTTTGGGTTTAGAAGAGGGGCCAAGGTTCGTGGGTGGTGGGAGGGGGGCTTTGTAGTGGTTGAACAGGGGAGGGATGGTTTAGTAGGGGGAACGTAGACTGTTGACTCCAAGGTGGGTTACACTTGTATTCTCTGTTTTATTGAAATGGCTTGTTCTCTTTACAAATGCAAATAAAATCAAGTTTAAAAAAAAGAAATGTATCTGTGTTTTACGACAAGGTAGACTGCAAATGCAAGAAAGGAAACACACTGGGAATAAAGATCTGAAAAGGGGTCGATCTTGATGGAACAAAACATGCTTTTGCATAGAAACAGATGTGATCACCTGCTACATTTGACAATAAAAAGAGACCGCTCATGGGGAAGCCTGAGGACCCACGCTGTAAGGCTGGGGTCAGCTGTTAATGTTTGCAGGTTCATTCTTGTGCTGTGATTCCCAGTCTGATGTTCACAAGGTGAGGCTGACAGGAGGATCTGCAGCATTGAAAGAAATCAACAAAACAATTTGAAGGAGTGGGAAGAAATTACTGCAACTCCAGACCAACCAAACAAAATTCTCACTATAAAGTGAGTCCCTTCACCCCACGAGGCCAGGGGCATAATGCACCCCTTCATGAAAGCCCTGCATCCAACACCATATATTAGATTCTTATGTAGTATAACATAATCAGTGGCTGGCGAATTGTTTGGTGTCACCCACCCTGGCCTCTAATAAGACAAGGATGCATCTTCATTAGAAATCAAGAGTAGATAAGAAACAATGCTATATGTACACAATATTGGTGATAATATTAGAAGCATGCTTTTGCCAAATAATAGGCTATGTGACATAAGTATAGAGTATGTAATTTGCTACTCTGTAGACTTGAGGACATAGTCTGGTATGTGGGAGGGAGAAAGGGAATAGGAGGAAAGCAAGACATTGATTTGGATTTGTGAACTGTTGCAGGTTATGTGTTGACATGAAAGACACAGTGCTTGTGCTATATATTCCAAATGAAACATTTGGAAATTAAAAATGAATTGAAACATGTTTGTGTATGTCCCACTTTCCGATAGGAGTGATAGTAAAAACTGTTGATGTTGACGATGTCTCAATTAGCAATGACACTAAAAATGGTTGGTGTACCCATGTGCAGAACATATGACACAATCTCTATCATGCTCTTTGCGAACTCCCCTTTTCCCGTTTTCCAATATATCACTAGATATAAAGATCTCACTCAACTCCCCTAAAGAAAGCAGTGATACACCCTCTTCTCAAACATAGCAATTATTTGACCTATCTGTCTTAGCAAAACACTGATTGAAATCAATCCTTCTTCATGAAAGTAAGATCATAGAAAGGGTGATCATGAAACTATACAAATTTGAGAGAAAATCGGGGCATTTTCCATGACAGACTGTTTGGTTTCAGATGATGGGGTAGTGCAGATGGTTGAGAACTCTCAATGTGGTTAACAACCACTGAACAGGTTATCATGCCTTTTTCTTCCTACTACCATTGTTGAATTCTTTGAAGGAACTTGGGGTTGGTCTCCCTAGGTTACCAGGGGCAACCAGACGTGGACTCCCTGCTCACTGTGCTTAGAGAGGCTTAGCTTCACCTCACTGATGATGCCCAACTAGGCTGAAACACGTGTATGGGGTTGCTGTGGTACTCTTGTTCAGAGAGGAATTGCCATAGCATTTCGGTGCTGGACTGCCCATGTGGGCGGGACAAAGACTGATATGCAAATGATTATTTCCCATCTGTGAAAGGTACAGTGAGCAAAAAGCAGATGGCTGCGAACTCTCAATGTGGTTAACAACCACTGAACAGGTTATCATGCCTTGTTCTTCCGAGAGAGGGGCGCCTGCTACCTTTGTTGAACAGTTTGGTTTCAGATGATGGGGTAGTGCACAGATCTCCTAGATCATTACCTGAGAAGTCATTGTACAGTATTTTGATGCTAAACAACCAATGACCACAATCCTATTGGAGCTCCCTGCATTGCTTGGCATCATTGACCATATTGACGTCTAGCTTTCAAAAATACGTGGGTGTTAGGGATATAGGATTGAATGAGCATCCAGGCACAGTCAGATGGGGACAGTTCACATCTCATACTTTGAAATATAAACTCTCCCCATGGCTGTTTAGCGTTTACACATACCCATACTGAGACTGCATCGCAAGATCTTTCCATCCATTGAGGTGACCTATAAAGTTCAAGTGGTACTGGTCCTAGCCATGTCCAAGCTGACCTACTGAAACAGCCCACTTCTTGCTCTAAATACGAATAAATATGAAGGGAATGGCTTGTGCACAGTATATACAGAAGGGGGCGGGGGGGGGGGGTGCTCAGCCAGTGTTTGACCTCAAGACAATTTACCATGTCTTTGCAATGTTGAAAAACCTACATTGGCTACCCATGTAATTCAGAGTAGACATTCAAATCACAAAAAGCAGTGTTGAATATTGGACAACAATACATGTCCAGCTCGTGAAAGGCGCTGTCAACAAAACCTTATGAGCCAGAACTACCAAATTTCTTAATCCTGGCAATTACAACTGAACACATTTGGGAAGAAAAGAGTTGCTGACACATGATCCACCCAGTGGAATGCCCTATGCCTGGTACTAAGAGTGAAACTCACCCATTTTACGTTCAGGAAAGCCCTTACATTTCTCTTCTTGAATATTCTTAACTGAAAGGGAGTTATTTTATGATTGCTCACTATTCACAGAGTTAAATCTGTCAATACTACACACATATGTTCAAATGTTGTTTTTTCCATTTCTTCGAATATAATTGGCTGTTCTACAGTCCATTTTAGGTGTTTGGAGTTTTTATTTTTCTGATAACATACAGCTCTTTATTTTTTTTAACACCTTTATTTATTGGATTCAGACAAGTACATGTAAGATATGAATACAAGCAAATATAAACATCAATACCTACAAATCCTACCATATAAATATTTTAAACATCTAACATATCCCTAAAACATGCATTAACTAGATTTTTTTAAAAAATACTCATTGGGGCAATCAAACTCATTATAAAAAAACAACATATCCTCTTCAAAATGTATCCACTTCCCTAACATACAGACAAGGAAGAACAAAAAACAAGAAAAACAAACACACAAAAAACACTTACACATACACTAAAGGCTACGAATACTAAAAAGTATTAATGACCATATTAAGACACCTAACTCACCATGTTATTCAGTTGATGTCTCATTACCAAATACATCAATAAAAGATTTCCATAAGGTCCAATAGACTTCCTCCTCACCCTGTCTCCTAAACATGACTAACTCAAAATCAAACAATATCACAACATCATTAATCCAATCTTCCAATGTTGGCTTCTTCCTACATACATCTCTTTGTGCTTTGTCTATCCCTTATGATTCCACTTCTTCCCTTTTCTCACACCCCATTTTCCACCTCAGCTCTCTGGAATACCTTGTATACTTCTACTGTAGTATAAAATACCAGATAAATAAACATACAAATATATGCCATACTTAGGACTGAAGCTATCATTGGATGGCATTGCAAAGAGAATGCACGGACAATCCTTGTAATACGCTTCCGCTTCATCAGCAGATATCGCTGAGGCAGTATACATTCTATTAAAAGATATATGTTGTAAATAAAGATGATGCATAATGTTGCAGGGAACCTCTGCCTTTCTTGAATCCTACAGAGCCTTATTTGATGAAAGTCTTCCTCACTTTACTGATCTGATTTGGAAGCCTCTTAGTCGAAATCTTTTGATCAACATTTATCAGGGGGATCTGATTATAAGTGATGCAAACAAGTTTAGTATTCCCCATCAGGATTACCATAAATTGTGCTTTGTGTTATGTAGGTTACATGTTTGCCTTTGTACAGTTTCTCAGAAAATCTCCAGTATGATCTTCAGAGGTAAAGTGCTGAAATGTTGGACAAATTCAAAAGTGAAGCCATGTGATACCAGACTTTTTCAATTTAGCATTTGGTTGGGTGTCTGTTCTAGCTCATTCATTTTAATGCATGGGTGCATGTAAGCAGTTTAGCAGGGGCCATGTTTCTCAAGGTTAAGTTAAATGTCATTACCTACAAGACCCCTATCAGAACTCACCAGCAAATCAGAACTCACCGGATACAACCGCTGACATCATTTTTTAATGTAATCAACCCTCATTCCCAAAACAACTGGACATTGCCGTTTCACTCAGTCATATAGACCCATTGAAATATACAACACAACTAAAACTCAAACCATTAGAAACAGAATGTGTTGTGTGTGGTGCACATCATACACACAAGAGTTCCTCGCACTGAAAATATGGTTGTATACGAATTGATCGTTTTACAACTGCTTGAATGACAATTGACCTTTTCACAATTGACCGAATTGTGAAGGTCAATTGTACCATATATGTGGGGGGAAACCCCCCACAACCCCCCACCCAACGCCAAACCCCCCAAAACCCATATATATATATATATTTCGGTCAATTGTGAAATGGTCAATTGTAACCCTTTAAATTCGGTCAATTGTTCATTCAAACAATTGTAAACAACCAATTTGGGTAATACCGAAGAAATGGCCCTCAGAAACAGCATCACAGAAAAACAGTGCACCCTTCATGGAAAGCACACTTTTACAAAAACCTCAATTTAAAGTCATAGTGAGAAGTGGCTTCTTTCAACTTAGACTCGTCTGGAAAATCATGCCCTACATGCTTTTCTCCCAAAATGCCATCACAATGGCAGCGATGGACATAGCTATCTCCAGACTGGATTATGCCAACTGCCTTCATTTCAGGATTCCGTATTTTTTGCTAAACTGCAAACAAAGACTAAATAATTAATTAATTAACTTTGTCTAACATGCTGAATACCAGAGACCAGTCACTAAGCATGGACCAGAATTCCAACCTGTGTTGCTTTGCTTTTTCATGCTTCCAAGACAAACGAGTTGCACCTGAGCTATCCTCGAGGCAATGAAAAGGCTATGCTCCTCTGAAGACTGGAAAGGTAGGAGCACAGAGTTCCCGCCCTGTGGCGGGCTAGAGTAAGAAGTCAGACAAAGGGTGGCATGTTTACAACAATCTTTATTTACATCTTAATGAAAAAGGCCTATTTTTCCCTAACTCTAAAGGGTTTTCCCTACCTTACTAAAAAAAGAATGTGTGTGTTCTTCAGCAGGGTGGTTGTCAAACTCAAAATGTCTGACCTCTGTCAAAACTAACCTACTCTAACCCTACCACTAACACAATATTAACATAAACAGCTCCAGGAGAATGACTCCCTTCTCCTGAGGCAATGGGATCAGCCCTAAGGACATTTTTCTGTTAGTGTCTGATAATAGTTCAAGTTCTGCACTTTTAGAAAATATCAGGAGAATGACTTCCTTCTCCTGGTCCCACGGTTCAACAACTGCTATCTCCTACTGGTCGACTTGACCAGCCTCCAACTGCTGTTTATTAACCTTTTGCCTTAGTTTCTGATTCAACAATTTAGGTGAAAGAACTGGAGGAATGACACCCTTCTCCTGCTTCAATTGGTTCTGCCATTGGCTAACTTTGGACAGTTTCCTGCAACAGTTTTTATGAACCTTTGCACTTCTGTCCAGTCTTCTTTAAAAGTCAATGCACGTTATTTCTCTTCTTTCTTTGACCTACTCTTGTCATTGAAAACAAGGGGCACTGTTACCGTAGAATCCTTGACTTCTACTGACACTCTGGGAAAGGAGATTATTATTGTGGCACTCTCTAGCCTGAATATCTCTTTTAGCGATACAGTGTTGAGGGATAGCACTCCCGATATGTTCTTCTCATTCTGTCACTTTAACGAAACTGAGGCAAGGAAGATCATAGTGAAGTAATCTTCACATTTGATCATTCTGCCCCAACTCTGGAGATGGGGGAGATTACTACTGAGGCTTTCTTTCGTTTCAATATTCTTGCTTTTCTTTCAATATTCTTGCTGATTATATTCGGTACTTCTAGTGCAAGTACTGAGATGAGGGAGATTTCTCCTGAGGATTGTTCTTCTTTCAATACTCTTGATATAATTACAGAGATAAGGGAGATTAATACCATTGTCTTCTTCACATTTGGTACTTCTGATGCAAGTACTGAGACGGGGGAAATTTCCCCCTGAGGTTTGCTTTTCTATTAACACTCTTGATGCAATTTTTGAGATGAGGAAAATTACTCCAGATGTCTTCTTTCATTTCAATACTCTTGATGCAATTACTAAAACAAGGGAGATTAATCCTGATGTCTTCATTCTTTTCAATGCTCTTTATGCAATTACTAAGACGAGGGATATTGCTCTTGAGACTGTCTTCCTTTCATTACTCTTGATGCAATTACTGAGACGAGGGAGATTACTCCTGAGGCTTTCTTTCTTGCATTCAGTACTTTGACTACCTTGACTGAGCCGAGGGAGATTACTCCCAAGTTCCTCTTTGCATTCTGGTCTTTTAATACAGTGACTGAGCCGAGGGAGATTACTCCAAAGGTTGTCTTTAGCTTCACATTCAAGCTCCTACGGGGCTCCCTTGACTCTTGTTATCTCCTTTTTGTTGGAGCCAGATCACTGGTTCTTCTTGGGGTGTCAGGTTGAAGCGTTCCCAAGGAACATTCTCTCTGCTTATCTCTCCACTCCCTTCTGTCATGCATGGATTCCACAGGGTCGCCAGCCAGACGTATCCTCACTGTTAATGGACTGCTTGGTCCACCTCCTCAAGGTCATCTGTTTCCAGATTTAAGTCAGGCCTTATTGGGGTTGGTCTGAAAAAGACTCCTTCAGTCTGCTGTCAGCGTCCTCCCAAATGGAGGTTTGCTTCCCCGACATTGATTTTTGTCTCTAGATTTGAACTTCCCGGGTCTGCCGGGCTTCATGCCTGCTTTCCCTGCTACACCATTTCTTCCCTTCTCATTTAATTATTTCTTATTTTTATTTCCTTTATCTTGTTCCTCCTCAATGGAGTGTCACAGTCCTTTGTGTGTGTCCATTGGGTATCTTCATGCCTCCCTGTGGTCAGCTCTTCCCATTAAATTCTGTATTTTTCAAAGGAGTAATTTGTATAACTCCGCCCATCTTCTTCTTCACAATTCTCCTTGAAAATGATGTGAGAGCAGACAGCATGTCCATTTTTGTCTTCGCTATCTTGGTGGTATCAATATTTACAGGAAGAATTATTACCATTACATATAGTAGTGCGTTCAGATGGTTTCTCTGCAAACTTGATAGATTTCAGAGATTCAAGGGCAAGAGGGTTAGAGAGTTCTACCAGGGAACATGAGTTCTTGTCCCCATGAGGGGAGTCTCTCCCTGTGTCACTCCTAGGGAGAATGTTGCATAGCGGCCTCACCTCCCTAGCCTCACAAAGAAGTGACATAATCCCATGAATTGTCACAGCCATCCAAATATTTTGCCACCAACCTATCAATCCAATGCAATAGGCTCTGAAAAAGAAATGTCACACAATCCACTAAGATGCCATTTATTTACTACATGAGAGTCAGAATTCTTCTACCCAGAAGCGTGTTTTGTAAAAATACAGCACTTCAACCAGAAAGGTGAAAGAGGATGCTTTGTCTCATGCATGACAAGACAACTTTGCAACAAAATGCTCAGACAACTCCATGCAGGTGACAACCACTTGGCCCTCAGAAAATCTCTCAAAACCACAGCAGACAAATTAGTGATGATATGGACCATTTGGGTTTCTTTAACACATTAGCCATCATGCACTTGTGAATTGAAGACCCACTGGAGCACGCATACTACAGACAATAATGCACTGAATCTCATCAGTCTCGCCCATGCTTGGAAGAGTCACACGTTCACATTGCCACAGTCAAGATTGTCTGCAAATTCAGTCTGAATCACGTCAGTCTCTTCAAATCATCCTCAACCAGCATTCGCAGAGACCACACCTCCTCCAGAAGGATCAGAGCACAGATACCAATGCAACCTGCTTTGTCTGCAGCACTCACCCTCCTCATTAGAAATATACATTGAAACCATTCCTTCTAGCACAAAATTAATCTTGAAGCCCATTCACTAAAGAGGTACCAAGTCACCCTAACATATCAAACATGCACATAGCTTCCTCCTAAAGACCATCACGCAACAATCATGATAAGCATGGAATCAAGTGCACCACAACATCAAGTGCATCACTGAATAATTCTAACAGTGGAGTATCAATCCTTCTTACGCTCTCTGACAGAATTGAACCTTACCTTATTGGTCAGTACTCATACCACAACTAACCACCCTACAAATATTTCAAATATTATACCATATTTACGATGAGGTTTTGTAGAGGGTAAGAAAAGTATTACAAAAACCAAATAAGGTTCTTTGCTAATATACATTATTATATTTTATTTATTTATTTGCATTTAAATTGTATCAACAATTTTTTAGCAAAACAACATTTCCTTAAACAGATCTTTAAATGTGTAAAACAAGAAAGATGAATAAATAATAAAGAAAAACAATCACGAAAGGAAGGAAAAAGAAAAGGAATCCAAGTAAGAAGGTTTTACACTTCCAATCTCTGGAAGGACTTTAATCAAACACTTGACTACTGCAATGACGTGCTTAATTCTGTGCCCTGTCATTAAAGACTTCCACCAACTGTCAGAGTCAGAGATTTTGAAATATGAGAAGAGCGGTCTTAGATGTTTAGAGTGTATGACTTTCAGAGCTGGGCACAGTGTAGTTATGTGAAACAAAGATTCGATTGTAGTTTCATCGTTACCGTGCCGAAAATGTTTCTCCGATGATTAGCCCTGAATTGCTCGGATCTCGTTGGTCGGGTGCAAGTTCAAGCAGGCCCTCAGAAATAAGTCTCTGACCTTTTTATCAGGAAATTGCTTAAAGTATTCATGCAGTGAATTGAGTTTCCAGCATTCTGACGGTAAATGAGCTACAGAATGATAATTACCAGCCGCCTCTAGCGGTGAGATCCAGTCACAATCTTATGACAATTCTACAACTATTAATAACATACCTTTGTTATGGTTGGCCTTTATCCAGGGAAATTATATAAACCTAATATATTTTATTGATAGATTTTATATGTACTCAGTAGAAATTTTTAAATGTTTAAAATACGTTTTGATTCTATTTTGCGGCTTTTTGGTGAACTATGAAATGTTTTGTATATGAACTGTATGTTACATGTTATACAAAGCCTTGTTGCTATATGTATATCAAATCAAATAAAATGAAATGAAAATTAGTTGCCTGAGGGAGCTGCCGATCACTTCTAGGATGGTCAGGGGAGGCGCCATCCATTCACGGATGGGTTAGAGTTGGACAACATTTCTTTATGGATCATCTCCAAGATCACAGATTGTGAAGGGTTACTGTATTTTGCTAAGAAGGCAACCCTGTTCCGGTTTACCATGTACTTCAAGGAGGCCAAACCCAGTTTTCTCAGAAGGATGGCAATCAGTGTAGACAGAGGGACCCCTAGGACTCTTTTCCAAAAGATGCCCTCCGGGCGATTCCAGAGAGAGTCAAGGAATTTAAACATGGATTCCACCCCGTAAATCACAGCAGGGACCACATTAGCTTTGCAGAATTTTACAGCAGGTAAAATACAGAAACGACCAAACCTTCTGTTCAGTGCACAAGCTTGACTATTATACATTTTCATTTTTTCCAAAAAATGAGTTGTCATAGGAACTTTGTGTTTGGAGTTGCTCAGCCAGACACCCAGTTATTTAAAAGATTGAACCTGTTCAATCTTCTCTCCACCTGGGTGCAAAGAGTAGCTGTTTTCCCCTGAGCGCCGTTGCCAAAAAACATTCTTTTAGTTTTCCCCTTGGTAATTTGAAGGGCGTTCTTTTGGATGTAATGTTGGAGAGCATCCAGTTGCCTTTGGAGGCCAACAGGGGCTTGGTCGATTAATACAACATCGTCTGCATATAAAAGATGAGGCAGCTGGACTTATCTGACCTTAGAGGGGAATGATCTAGTGGACAGAAAAGCTTCAGACATGTCCTCCATGAAGAAGTTAAAAAAAGCAGGGGCATGGGGCACCCCTGCTTAACTCCTCTTGCAGTTCTTATTTCATTGGAAAGGGTCCCTGCCTTGTTCAATCTGACCCTTAAAGAGGTGTCAGGATGCATTGCCATGATAGGATTAAGTATTATTTTTGGGCACTCTCTTCTTGTTAGTTTCGACCAAAGTTTGAATCTATTTGGTGGAACGCTTGGACCAAGTCCACAAAAATCATTCATATATGTTCTCAGTTTGTTTTTTCCTGAGTTGCCCTTGGGAATTTGTAGTAAAAGGATATTCACTGCGGTGCCCAAACCCTTAACAAAACCACTTTGAAATGGGTCCTAACATTTGGTTTCCATACACCATGTTTGAAAGTGATCGAGGATGATGGAACTGTAAAGTTTGCCGATAACGTCGAGGAGAGCAATAGAGCGGTAATTCTTTGGGTTCCCTATATCACCTTTTTTGTGAATAGGTACCACTATTACTCTCCTCCAAGAACTCAGCAACTGGTGACAAATGGCAATTTGATTGAATAGGATGGAGGTGAAGGTAGCCCATTCATCAGGAAACTCCTTGAGCATGTGGTTGGACAACCGGTCCGGTCCTGGCGATCTCGAACCTTTCAGTTTGTTAATTCGTCTTGCGATGTCACACTCATTAGCTAAAGATATCCATGCATTGGGACGATCAGTGGAGTCGATGATTTTGTTGGTGTCACAATTCTGGGAGTAAAGGCAGCTAAAATGGTTAATCCAAGTTGCCTCGCTGATGGGATTAGATTGGTCTGGTTTAGAGGCTTCCTCTTCAGGTTTTAACAGTGACCAGAATTTCTCAGGATCTTTTGCAGCCAAAGCTTTTAGCACGGTTTCTGAGTCGTTCTAGTACCGCTGATGTTTAGAAGAAGAGAGACAGTTTTTGTACCTTGACTTGGCATAAAAAGCTGTACAATAGTCCTTGGCTGAACCAGACTTTATCGCTGTGCATAGCAGGTTTCACGCCGCTTTTCTCCGGGCTACCACTTCAATGTTGAAAATATGTTGATGATTCTGGACCAAGATGCCCTTTTTAGGGCGATAGCGAAATTGTTCCAAGAATGGTGAGTATTCGACCGAAGAGCCTATTTGTCCCACCCAGGTCAGTCTACAGGGCTGTTATCCTTGTGGTGGATAAGTTAAAACAGAGTTCACCATTGCAGGTGTCGAGTGGTGTTAACAATCGATCCCGAGCCGAGGAGGCTGGTGTTAACCATTCTAGCAACAAAAGATGATAGTCTCTATTGGTTGTTTTTATGACCTAGAACTTCTTTACAAAAGGCAAGAAGTTGTTGGAAACGTAAATCTAATCCAGGACGGAAGTGCACCCCCTTTGCTCCCATGTCGGTTGAGATGGAATATCACCTTGGCAGTTTCCATTTAGCAGGTCCATGTTTCTGGAGTCTATAAGGAGAGACCATAGATTTCGCTTGGTGTGCCGGGGGGTCATCAAGATTCCATGCTCCGCCCTGTTGTTTGTAGTTAACCAGTTGTTAGGAAAGATTCTCTTTACTGCACCTTTCCTTCCATCTTTATGAAACCCCCAAACTTTTTGCTTTGATTTTTCAATCTGACCTGTACTTTTTGCAGCACAGTGAAGCCTTAAGCTTCACCGTACTGGCCTTTGCTCACATGTTATGGGGAAACTGATATGTCCTTAAGGCTATCAGTACTGGGAAACAGTGTTTCCCTTAGTCTTGTGACTATGTTGCTACTTGTGGTTACTTTTGAATCACATGTGGTAACCTTTTATTATTGCACACAGCAGCTTACACTGCAGTGCAATGGGGTTCATTTTTGTCTTGCCCTAGACTAACACTCAAAGGATTTTTTGGTTTCTCTAGAGGTGCTTAAAAGATTGGCTGGTGGCAGCAGTGACAATTCCCCACTTTTTGGGGAATTTCATTTTAGCTTAACCGCGTTTACCGTGTTTGGCTACTTACTGTGGCTACTGGCCAAACATGGCCGTGCCACAAGGTTTTTCGTCCATTCTTTTTGCATCTTGTTGTTTAGCCTTCTTCCTGGCCTCAGAGGTCAGAAAGATCCTTAATGGTCTTCCAGTGCCCGGGAAAGCAGGAGCTTTTGGCGGGCTACTGGAGGGCTTTGTGTGTTTGCAGGCAGGATGTGGGCTGGGTCAGTCTGACTCTACTACACATCCTGGTTTCTGTGTGTCTGAGTAGAATGCATGAATGTTTCCGCAAGTGGTCCTGATTGGGGTGTGTGTGTGGGCTAGTTCTGCCATTGGCTAGTGGGAGTTTTGACTCCAACCTGGCTTTTAGGATAAGAAGAGGGCCTCTGCAAGCAATTCTCAGAGATCCTGGAAGAACCTGAAGGAGCCAAGAATCCGTTCAGCTGAGAAGACCCGCAAAGAAACCTGTAACCTGTCTGAAGGAGGCCTGGCAACCAACTTCTGCTGCAGTCCTGGTGGAGCTCTGTCTGTCTCTTGATCTCCAGTAGGCCTGCGAAGGTGCTATGAACCCTGGATTGGAAAGGACCATCCATTCCCGAAGCCTACTCGGTGCCCAATGCAAAAACCGCCTTCGGAAGGGCCTGGGAATCGTCCTGTCACTGACCAGCTTTGTTTTTGGGCTAATGGGTTATCTTCGTTGCAGTTCTGAGTTTCTGCTTGTCACTTAGCACACCCTTAGCTGCCACTGCAACGCCACGCTCTGCAGAATTTCAGTGTCCTAGCACCAAGGGGACCTGAGAAAGACAGGAAAGTCAGACCGCAGCTACTGAGTCCTGCTGCATCGATGTGCGCGGTGTGCATGGTCCAAAACCTGCTTTTCTGTCCTGCCTCCAGTCCAGAGAATGGTGTTGCATCGTTTGTTTCTGCATTTCTTTTTCAAGAGTCCTTGCACCAGCAAAAGATCCTAACCGGAGAATCACTCAAACCTGCAACCCGTGAAAATCGAGGACCGCATAATTCAGTGGGAAAAGCAAGCCAGGACACCCTTCCTTTGTTCTGGAAAGTCTTGGGAAGATTCAGAGTGAGGGGTGTAAGTTATTGAGATTTTAACATACCCCTACACTCCCTCTGTAAGTCAATGGATTTATAATACTCTTTATCTTAAACCTATTGGCTTTGCCAACACTTGCTTTGGCAAGACTTCTAACTATTGAGGTGAATTTTGGACACTGTCTATCTTGAACCCTGGCTCTAAGAATCCATCACTGGACCACAGAGACACTACCTACATTTTCTCCTGCCTCCTGAGTGCTGTATCTTTGTATCCTGAACAATAGGGCACAAGGCCCCAGGCAATTTAGGGTTGGACAATATTAGTTAGGGGGTAATACTCTGTGGACCTTTTTGTGTTTAATTCCCTTGCAGGAGTATCTTGAGTTGTATTATGCACTTGAACCTGTGATTGTATATAAGTATTTCGGTTTGATGGTATTGGTTGGTAAGTCTACATGCTTGTGTTCATTTTTCTGATAGTGTATTTGCCATAATTAAATAACTGTATTTGTATATATCCTGCCTAAGGGTAATATGTGACTCCCATTGTGTGACCCCATTGTGGACCCTTTACAATCTCACCCCTCTGAAGATCTTAGCCTAGACTACCTTAAACTGGTTTGGCTACAGCTTCTCAGAGTGGCCCCTGTCACAATATAGGTTGGCCTTCTATGCATCTGTCCACCAGGCCAGAGTATAGGAAATCAGTCTTAACAAATTGGTGTACAGTGGTGGGATGACCCTTTCCACAAAACATCTGGGTGTTTTGTGAATGTCAATATTGGGTGCCACAGTGTTGATCACTGGTGGTGTGTCCGGATTATACTTACACAAGACACTGTAATATTTGATTGCCTTGTCGATATAAGCCACCTACTAAACTAAGTATCATGGAAACAATCACTTTCACTACTTTGAGTGCCTTAAATGTTGAGCAATTGAGAACGTTATGTGTTGATATAGGCTTGACAGGCTCTGGTTTAAAAGCTGAGTTAATTGTAAAAATTCTGGATTTTGAAAGAAACAAAGTTGTGACTATCTTAACTAATGGTCCTGATAATGGAGCTGAGGGTAGACCCAGCACGTCATTACTGTCACTCCAGTGACTGGTGTTGTAGATGAGGAGGGAGAAATTGCATCCTCTGAACTTCTGGTTGAGGCCTACTCTAAAGCTGAAGCATTGTTCAATTTGAAGAAAGACACCCTCAGGTTCAAGGAAAAAGAACTTGAGTTTGCCATGGCCAAATTGGAACTGGAGAGGGTTGAGAAGCAGAAAGATAGGGATCACCAGCTGGAGCTTGCCAAGATTCAGGCTTCACAAGGTTCCTCCAGAGGATCTGGAGATGGTTCTGGGTCCTCTTCACATCCTAAGTTTCCTAAAGATCTCCTGAGTATGTATGAGGAAAAGAATGATATAATTGACTGGCTTGTAACTTTTGAATATGCTTGTGAGGTACAAGGAGTGAGTGATGCTGACAGAATTGCATGGTTGATCAGCAGACTGCCCCATTCTGGATGTGGTGCCATTATGGAAATGTCAAAGGCTGATAGGTTAGACTTTGTAAAACTTAAGCAATCTCTTATACTCAAGTTTGGGAAGACTCCTGCCCAATACTTGAGGAGGTTTAGAGAATATAGAAAGAAAGAATGTATGACCTATGTAAGTTTTGTTGCAGATTCTCTGAAAAACTTGAGTGGCTGGATAGAAGGCTATCAGGTAACCACCTTTGAGGGCATGATTCATTTGGTCATGCTTCAACATATGTTTGCCTCTTGTTCCCCAGAGCTTAAGCAGCATTTGGCTGACTCAAAGGAGTTAAATCGAAAGAGGCTAGCCATTGCTGCTGATTTATGGGTTCCACATAGAGTGTCCCATAAGGACAAGCCTGCATCAGGTTAGCAGGAGGAGGGAAAGAAGCAGAAAAAGAAAGAGGGTGGGGATACTGATAAAACTATGTCCATGAAGGCCCACAAACATTTTAATAAGGGGAAGTCATCAGAATCAGGTCAGGGTAGTGGCACTAACCCTCCCAAGCAAGTAAGTGGCTACTCTAAGCCTCCTTATGTATCAAGTGCCAGTGGGGCTTGTTACACTTATGGAGCAAGTGACCACAAGAAGGGGGACCCCAAATGTAAGGGTAAGACCATGGGACTCCACTCTGCTAGTTTGGCCTTCTCTCAGTGTGAGGAAGAAGGGATAGCAGGGGTGTCCTTCCCTTTAGACTCCATTCCCTCAGAGGAAGAGTCTGAAGTTTGTCTAGATTCCTTGGAAACTAGCAGTGCTGGAGCCTTGGCATCCATTCCTGTCCTATTGCATAGTAACAATTCTGTTGAGGATAGTGTTCAGGTAGTAGGTGTAAGTACCTCTACTATTAGGAACACTGGTCCCAGTCCTACTGAAGTAACTTCCTTCATGGTAAACCTACAGGTTCTTGCCAGAGTTCCGGTGGGGGATACTCAGTTGGCTGGTAGGCCCTCTCTTAATGTTCCAGTGCCACCTGTCATTCAAGCTGTGAATAGAGAAATGGTCAGGGCATCTGTCAATGTCAGGAGAGTGGTTCCTAGAAGAGTGCTGGGTGAGTTGAGCCTTCAAGACGTAGGTTCTGATAGGCCCTCACCAGACCCTTCAAGCACTATGTCTCAAAATCAGGCTGTCTTAGCCGCCAAGCCTAAGAGAAAACCTAGGCCTAAGGGGAAACCCATGGTCAGTGGAGTCAGAAAAACAGGAAGAGGAAAGGAGAATATTCCTCCTGCCTTACCTACAACTGATGTTGAGGTAGTTGGAAGTGTCCCCACTCCTAGTTTGGAAGAGGGACCCCGAGAAAACCTTGAATCCTATGGGCCTCCTGAGCTGCCTAGTATACAGGTAGAGGAGAGTCCTAGGAGAACAAGAAGTAGGGGCCAACAGAAAAGGAAACCATCATGGTTAGGCCTATGAAGAAAGGCCTGCTTCCAATTAGAGGATTCTCCTCCAGTGAAGCAAAGAGGTGGGTTGCTGCAAAGTAAGCCCACAGAGCCCACCAGAGCAAACATTGAGAGGTTGGAGTGTACTTAGGTTGTGAGGCCCTTCCTCCTACAGTTGGTGTGTGACTTTCCCCTTATGATGCATCCCAGTGTCAGGATATCACCTGTGTGGTCTAACACAAATTCCTGCTGGCCCATGATGGGGGTCGCAGAGGAAAACCAAGGTAGGGGTCTCACTCTCGGTCATCAGGTTGCCAGAAGTGAGACAGGAATTTGATCAATCCAGAGTTCACTTTTAGGAGTAAACGCATTGTTACCAGAAACAAGGCCTAATTTTATTAGCCCTTTGACTCTGGAGACCTCGGGCAATAAGTTGCAATCAGGGATTACTGATCATAGTCCCATATGCCCTTATGCCAACCCACAGGCAATGACTGCCAAATCAGTCATTGACACCATGCTGAATGACAGCTACAGAGGTAGCTCCTCTGCTGTCATCAGTAGTGGTCAGACCCAGGTGAGGGATGGTGAAGTGACCTGTCAAGTGTCACTGAGCTGTCATCCACAGGATGGTCTGAGAGAGAGATCTGTCAGATCTCTCAGGAGTTTGTTTGGAGCTCTCTGTGAGCCCCAGAGAAGGAGGTGGAACCTTCTCCTATCAAATATGTTCTACAAATCCCTGACTACCTGTCAATGGTCTGTGCTTTGCCATGTTTCACAGCTTCAAACATGAAAAACAATATGCTTGGGAACTACTTTATTGTATTGTCAGCCAACATAGCTTGGTTCCTAAGAATCAAGATATGCGGTCTAGTCTTTTGGGTGTGGCAGCCTAGGGACTACTTTACCTGGACTATTTTGTTGGGGCTATTTAAACCACACCCGAGCAAGACAACACGCTTCAAGTTACTTTGCAGCTTGCAACGTGACCCTCACTGTGTCCAGCTATTCCCTCGAACCTCGGAGAAGCAGAACCTGCAAGGAGACAAAAGGAACATCATTAGCAGCAGCATCTTACCTGCAGTCTTCATCTTTAAACACTTGTAGCAACTGAGAACAGCTTCCTCGAATCTTCACGCCTCCCGGACAAAACGACCTGAAAGAGGAAGATAGAGGCAACATTAAAGAAAGCAGTAGAGACATTTAAAAATTATGAACTGCTCAAAAGGCTTACCTGGCTGGTCGCCTCTCGGCTGGCCCTACTCCGGACATTCCACTCCCGCTGAAGAACACTGCGACCTACAAGGGATGAAAACACAGGTTAGCAAAGGCAAGACTTTGCAGCGCTGCGCATAGCGCTTACTTACCTCATCATAGCGCTCTTAATGCGCCATCATTTACCAGCGGGGCTCAACCAAGCCAGTTCGCCGCGCTGAAGCTCTGCATACCTAAGGGAGAAAAAAGAGACATTTTAAACAAAGAAAGGCATGCAGGATAGCAACAAAACTAAAGAACAGCGATAAGACCTACCTGAACAATATCAAACGGGCCGGTGTCAGTGAAGTAACTGGACTGCACTCGCCCATGAAAGACAACGCGCCCCTGCAATGAAGACAGGACGGAGAGCATGCCTTATTCTACCACAAGGTGAGGAGAGGGCGCCAGAGGGACTGAAATCATACAGGGGTGGAGGGAGGGTACTTACTCCAGTCGGTCAGTCTTGAACACAGTCCTCCTGTATTTTCAGGCAGAACCTTCCCCGCAGACCACATCAGGGCAAAGCTGAGAAGCATACCAGCGAGTAACCCGGCTGGGTGGCGTCCCTGTTTATACCAGGTGAGCGTAACAGTAGGCCACCAAAAGTTCTCTTTCACCTTAGCTAGGGTTATGGCGATCCCAGGATGCCCTTCGATCAGTGAATATGCTGTTGTAATTCCTTCTTGGGTACATATAGGCGATCCCTAAAAAAGGGTAGATGGGTTTGATGGTATATTGTTCTCCTTGTGTTTGCCATGCGAGGTAGGCATCAGGATTCATTGTCCGTTGGATTTCTTTTTGTAGTTCTGCTTGTGTTAAGGCTGTCGTGATACCCAAGAGTTTGTCTTCAGGTATAATAGGTACTAAGTCTGGAGTTGTGTATACTATTTCATCTATGCCCATGCGAGATAAGGCATCCGCCTTTCCGTTTCTGACTCCTGGTCGAAATGTGATTACATAATCATATTCGGCGAAGAAAAGGGCCCACCGTAATTGGCGCGAGGACTGGGCCTTGGCTGTTTTGAGATATTGCAGGTTTCATGGTCTGTGATGACTGTGGTGTGTCTGGCCCCCAGAAGGTAGTGCCTCAAGGCTTTAAAGGCAGATTTGATAGCCAGGAGTTCTTTGTCCGTGATGGCATAATTAATCTCTAGAGGTGAGAACTTTTTCGACCAGAAGGCCACAGGATGTAGCTGGCCGGTTTCCGGGTCTCTCTGTGAAAGGAGAGCCCCTATTGTGAGACTGGACGCATCAGATTCAACGACATAAGGGAGGTCTGGATGTGGAGCGGAGGTAAACCTTCGCTTAAGTTCCTGAAAGGCTTCTTGTGCTTCTTCAGTCCAAGCAAACTTTTTATTGTTTTTTCGTAATAGTACTGTGATTGGGTGCACAACCTGAGAGAAGACTGGGATGAACCAGTGGTAGAAGTTTGCAAAGCCCAGCATGCTTTGTACCCCTTTCAGAGACGTCGGTGAAGGCCATTTCAGAATGGCATCTACCTTGTGCACGTCCATTCTGATGCCTCCTGGAGTAAGGATAAAACCAAGAAATTCTACTTCAGTGACGTGAAAAAAGCATTTTTCAAGCTTTGCAAACAAGTGATGTTGACAGAGCTTGGTGAGGACTGAACGAACGTGCCTGACATGATCTTGTTCCGAGGCTGCGTATACTAAGATGTCGTCTATGTATACTAAGGCTCACACATCAATTAACTCCCTTAAGATGTCATTCATGAAATATTGGAATGCCGCAGGAGCGTTGCATAACCCGAAGGGCATGACTTGATATTCAAACAAGCTGTACTTAGTACCGAAGGCGGTTTTCCATTCATCTCCTTTTCTGACTTGGACCAGGTGGTACCCTCCTCGAAGGTCCAATTTGGTATAAATCTGGGCATCTTTAACTTGGTCTAGCATCTCAGGGATAAGTGGCAAGGGATAGCGGTTCTACACGGTGATCTGGTTCAATGCGCGGTAGTCAATACAGGTTCTCAAGTCTCCTTCCTTTTTCGGTACGAAGAACAAAGGACTGGCTGTGTGGGACTTCGAAGGACGGATACATCTGTTTGCAAGGTACTGGTCAAAATAGGATTTCAAATGAAGGTTTTCTGGTTCTGTGAGAGCGTAGATCCTGCCGCAAGGGATTTGTGCACCAGGAACAAGGTCGATCTGACAGTCATAGGGCCTGTGCGGCGGCAATGTATTGGCTTGGTCCTTTCGCAAAACATCCTGGAAATCATGGTATTCACTTGGCAAGGTATTAGTTGCTCCCAGGGTTGATACTTGTCGCTCCGGGAGTCATGGGGATACAGACGTCGGGTTTCTCCTCTTGGTAATAGCAGGCAAGGGAACAGTCACCGGGGAAGGTTAATTTTCGTGCCCGCCAGTCTATCAAAGGGTTTTGAGCAACCAACCATGGCATCCCTAGTATGAACTGAGGTGCCTTGATGAGATCGAATGAAATAGACTCCCGATGTCCGTCCTGGCACAGCAAGGTTACCCTGGCTGTGCACTGGGTTACTGGTCCGGAAGCGATTTCTGTCCCATCAACGGTGGTTACCTTGTCCACAGTTGATGACTGTTGGTGGTTAATTAAGATCACTGGTATTGCAAAGTACGAGGTCAGCAACTCTTTCTTCTCACTCGACAAACTGACCTCTACGTTTGTCGAGCTTGGTAGATTTCCGATTCCTTAGCTTCATCCTTCTCTGTGGCCCGACTATTCTTCTTGGGGGTTTTACTGGACAGTCCTTCAGGAAATGTCCTGGTTTCCCACAATACATGCAAAGCTGTTGTTGTCTTCTTTTGTCCCACTCTTGTTTTGTTAATGGAGGCCGTATCCCTCCAATCTGCATGTGTTCTACAGCATTTTCAGGCACATGGGGTGTGTTTTCCCTTGGTCCAACATACACGGACCGAGGGTCCGTCTTAGACCAGTCTGCCTTGCGGTCCTTCAACCGGTGGTCTAGCGGCACGACCAGATTTATTAATTATGCACAGTCTCTGGCTGGATCAACCACCTGGGCTAAGACATCCTTTAATTACCCTCGTAAGCCTCGATGGAATAACGTGGTTCTTTTGTTTTCTGGCCACCTAGCTTCGGCATTCTGTTGAAGGTAGCAATGTACGTTAACAAGTCCTGATTCCCCTGTCGGAGGGACAAGAGTTAATTGTCTACTGCTTGTTCCTGGGTATGGCGAGCAAAAAGTTTTTCCATTTCTTTCTGGAACCCCCTAAAGTCATGTAATAGAGGATCGTCATGGGTTACCAACGGCAGCTACGAATCTGCTGCACTACCACTCAGGTATGATAAGACAAAAGCTACCTGAGCTTGGTCGTTTGAAAATGCTCCAGGCCTATAAAGAAAATGAAGGCGGCACTGATTGATGAATGCTGCATACTTCTGTGGGTCACCTGAGAACCTTTTTGGTGGTGCCAGGGGCACTGTTCCAGGTAATGTGATCTGTACCAGAGTGGGTGGTATGGTGGGGTTTTGCATCGTTGGATTGCTTCCAGGCAGAGGCGTCTGTCCTGCCTGTGATTGCAAGTATTTCCTGCTAATCTCTTCAGTGCGTTCTTTGGTCACTATTAGGTCTCTCCGAAGGGCATTAGTCTCTTGTTGGGCAGAATGAAACTCAGCACGAAGCTCTCCTAGTAATTGGGCCAATTGGCCCATTTCTGATGTCTCCATGGCGCCCAGGTGGATTTGTTATGGTAGGCTTTGCATTCTGTTACGCTCACCTGGTATCCACAGGGACGCCACCCAGCCGAGTTACTCGCTGGTATGCTTCTCAGCTTTGCCCTGGTGTGGTCTGCGGGGAAGGTTCTGCCTAAAAATATAGGAGGACGGTGTTCAAGACTGACCCACTGGGGTAAGTATCATCCCTCGATCCCCGTATGATTTCAGTCCCTCTGGCGCCCTCTCCTGACCTTGTGGTAGAAGTAGGCATGCTCTCCGTCCTGCCTTCTTTGCAGGGGCGCATTGTCTTTCATGGGCGAGTGCGGTCCAGTTACTTCACTGACACCGGCCAGTTTGATATTGTTGAGGTAGGTCTTATTGCTGTTCTTTAGTTTTGTTGCTATTCTGCATGCCTTTCTTTGTTTAAAATGTCTCTTTTTTCTCCCTTAGGTATGTGTCATGATCTCTGCTTCCAAAAGATCAGGACTTGCCCGACTCCCTTGTAAGCAGACCCATAACCCCGGTTCCGAGTGCCAGCCAGTCCCAATTGGGACCTTTTGGACCCTGTCCTGGCGCCAGTGGCACCAGGCTCATAAAGATGCCCAGTCCCAGCACTGGAAGCGCCGGGCTCATAATGCTTGGGTGGACTTACCTGCAGCAGACCATGCTGCTTACTTACCTGCCAGTTGAACCCCTGATCCTCTTCTGTTTGGGACTACTTTTCCTGTTGGGTGGGGCAGGAGCCACTCCCTAGGTTCAGAACACTGGAACTCTTCTGGAAAGCATGAAATCTTTTCTTACCTAGGCGTGGCTGTGGAAGGAGACACATAAGCACTACAGGAGGCTATTTAAACCACACCCGATGGATGAATCTTGCTTTGCGTTATTCTGCATTCTCTGCAGCAGAACGCTCATCGTGTCTTCTGCTTCTGATCCTGGGCCTAAGGGAACAAAGGCTTACCATCCTGGAATCCAGTCTTCAGCAGCACCTGTAAAGACAAAGAAAGAACAGGTTAGCACTACGGTCTTCAGTGGCAGCGCATCTCTTACCTGGTCCATCGGCTGTCACCAACGCCTCGCGCTGCATTCCGGCATCTGAAAGACAAAGGCTTACCTACTCTTCGCATGCTCCGGAGGTCTTCGCACTGCATTCCGGCATCTGAAAGACAAAAGCTTACCAGCTCTTCGCACGCTCCGGAGGCCTTCGGCGCTGCATCCCGCATCTGAAAGACAAAAGAAGGTGCGTTTAAAGACATTGGGCAATTTTATTACTCACGTGCCATTACTCCTTCCCACGCCAAATCCGGTGGGTATTCCAGCACCCTTCAGCTTCTCTAAAGCTCCGAACTTGTACCTGCAAGATAAAAGGGACAGTTAGTGCGCATCGTGAAGCAAGCTACAAGCGCTTACTTACGTGCTTCCAGGCGCTTCTATTCCTCACGCGGGTTCGATCCTCAACTCTCATCAGCCCACCATCCGCCATCGCCGGAACCCTGCAAAACAAGAGATATCATTACAAAAGACTTTTAAGACATTTGAAGTGCCCAGAACTTACCGTTCGTGCAGTTAACGACGGACACCAGTCCTCTGAGGTCAAGAGGCCTGCACCCTTATCCAGTGAAGAAACTGGTTACGGCACCCTGCCCCGAGGCAGATGGAGAGCTCGGCGTTCACTTACCTAAGGTGAGGGCGTTAATCTTTGGGGTTGTACAGGAGAAGAGAAAGGGAAGAGGAGAGAGGCACCCAATAACCCCAGTTCATTAATCCCATATTTTCTATCTGCAGACATCTTACTCTTCGAATCAGACATACAGTGCACAGAGGTCCAGCCCAAAGAGCTAACCTTGTGTTACACATCACCTTTGAAGATACGGCATTCACCCAGTCAAGACCGGCGCCTCTGTGGGAATCAGGTGAGCGTTACAGTATGCAGAGCTTCAGCGCGGCGAACTGGCTTGGTTGAGCCCCGCTGGTAAATGATGGTGCATTAAGCGCGCTATGATGCGGTAAGTAAGCGCTATACGCAGCGCTGCAATGTCTTGCCTTTGCTAACCTGTGTTTTCCTCCCTTGCGGGTCGCGGTGTTCTTCAGCGCGAGTGGAATGTCCGGAGTGGTGCCAGCCAAAAGGCAACCAACCAGGTAAGCCTTTTGAGCAGTTCTTAATTTCTAAATGTCTCTACTGCTTTCTTTAATGTTGCCTCTATCTTCCTCTTTCAGGTCGTTCTGTCCAGGAGGCGTGCAGATTCGAGGAAGCTGTTCTCAGTAGCTGCAAGTGTTTAAAGATGAAGACTGCAGGTAAGATGCTGCTGATCATGATGTTGCTTTTGTCTCCTTGAAGGTTCTGCTTCTCCGAGGTTCGAGGGAATAGCTGGAAATGGTGAGCGTCACGTTGCAAGCTGCAAAGTAACGGAAAGCGTGTTGTCTTGCTCGGGTGTGGTTTAAATAGCCCCAACAAAATAGTCCAGGTAAAGTAGTCTCTAGGCTGCCACACCCAAAACACTAGACCGCATAGCTTGGTTCTTAGGAACCAAGCTATGTAGATGCCTCCATGGCAATCCCATTGGCCAGGTGGAGTCAGGACTCGGGCCTCTAGAGCCTGGCATCCTCTTCAAAAGCCCTCATAGGGCCAGTCCTGGCGCCTATGGCGCCAGGCTCATACACCATGACAAACAATGTGCTTGGGAACTACTTTATTGTAATGTCAGCCAACATGGAGGCATCCACATAGCTTGGTTCCTAAGAACCAAGCTATGCGGTCTCGTGTTTTGGGTGTGGTAGCCTAGGGACTACTTTACCTGGACTATTTTGTTGGGGCTATTTAAATCACACCCGAGCAAGACAACACACTTCGCGTTACTTTGCAGCTTGCTACGTGACACTCACCTATTCCCTCGAACCTCGGAGAAGCAGAACCTGTAAGGAAACAAAAGGAACATCATTAGCAGCAGCATCTTACCTGCAGTCTTCATCTTTAAATGCAGCTACTGAGAACAGCTTCCTCGAATCTGCACGCCTCCCAGACAGAACGACCTGAAAGAGGAAGATAGAGGCAACATTACAGAAAGCAGTAGAGACATTTACAAATTACGAACTGCTCAAAGGGCTTACCTGGCTGGTCGCCTCTCTGCTGGCACCACTCAAGACATTCCACTCGCGCTGAAGAACACTGTGACCTACAAGGAAGGAAAACACAGGTTAGCAAAGGCAAGACTTCGCAGCGCTGCGCATAGCGCTAACTTACCGCATCATAGCGCTCTTAATGCGCCATCATTTACCAGCGGGGCTCAACCAAGCCAGTTCGCCGTGCTGAAGCTCTGCATACCTAAGGGAGAAAAAAGAGACATTTTAAACAAAGTAAGGCCTGCAGGATAGCAACAAAACTAAAGAACAGCAATAAGACCTACCTGAACAATATCAAACGGGCCGGCGTCAGTGAAGTAACTGGACCGCACTCGCCCATTAAAGACAACGCGCCCCTGCAAACAAGGCAGGACGGAGAGCATGTCTAATTCTACCACAAGGCAGAACCTTCCCCGCAAACCACATCAGGGCAAAGCTGAGAAGCATGCCAGCGAGTAACCCGGCTGGGTAGCGTCCCTGTGGATACCAGGTGAGCCTAACACTTACAATGCAGTGGAATGGGGTTCATTTTTGTTTTTCCCTAGATTAACACTCAAAGGATGTTTTGGTTATTCTGAGGTGCTTAAAAGATGGGCTGGTGGCAGCAGTGACTATTCCCCACTTATTGGGGAATTTCGTTTTAGCTTAACCGCGTTTACCGCATTTGGCTACTTACTGTGGCTACTGGCCAAACAAGGCCGTGCCACAAGGTTTTTCGTCCATTCTTTTTGCATCTTGTTGTTTAGCCTTCTTGTTGGCCTCAGAGGTCAGAAATATCCTTATAAGGACTTCCAGTGCCCGGTAAATCAGGAGCTTTTAGCGTGCTACTGGAGGGCTGTGTTTGTTTGCAGGCAGGATGTGGGCTGGGTCAGTCTGACCCTAATACACATCCTGGTTTCTGTGTGTCTGCGTGGTATGCATGAGTGTTCCTGCCAGTGGTCCTGACTGGACCACTGTGGGGTGTGTGTGTGGGCTAGTTCTTCCATTGGCTAATGGGTGTCACGACCCGCATCCAGAAACCCCTCTGGCAAGCCCATGGGCCAGGAGGGGTCTTGGCTCTAGTCTCCAACAAACTTAGGCATCCATTGCCTAGGCCCTTTTGGGGCCGGTCCTGGCGCCTTTGGCACCAGGCTCATACTTAATAAAGACTTGTGTTTAGGGAACTACTTTATTTCAAGTGTCAGCCAACATGGAGGCATCCACATAGCTTGGTTCCTTGGAACCAAGCTATGCGGTATAGTGTTTTGGGTGTGGTAGCCTAGGAACTACTTTACCTGGACTACTTTCTTGAAGCTATTTAAACCACACCCGACTTGGATAACACGCTTCGCGTTACTTTGCAATCCTGCAACGTGACGCTCATCGTGTTCAGCTGTACCCGCGAACCTCCGAAGAACAGCATCTGTAAGTAGACAAATGGACATCATTAGCAGCAGCAGCTTACCAGTAATTGTCATTGTTAGCTTCCCACAGCTCCTGCGAACAGCTTCCTAGGATTAGCGCATCTCCCGGACTGACGGATCTGCAAAAAAGGAAGAAACAAGATATTAGAAACTTTTCAACATAACGAACTGTGCTGAAAAGCTTACCTCGCAAGTCGCCCCTCAACCAGCATCGCCTCGGGATTCCACACACCGGGTGAGCACCGCGATCTATGGGAAAGAAAAGACAACAGGTTAGCAAAGGCAAGGCATCATAGCGCTGCGCATAGCACCTACTTACCACATCATAGCGCTCTTTAGACGCCATCATTTACCGGCGAGACCCAATTCAGCCAATGCATCACACTAGACTTCCGCACCCCTAAGGAAGAGAAAGAGACATTTAATAAACCAAGAAAGGCATGCAAGGATAACAACAATATACAACAGCAATAAGACCTACCTGAAATACTCAAAACGGGCCGGCATCAGTGAAGTAACTAGATTGCATTCGCCCACAAAGACAACAAGGTGAGGAGAGGCCCAGAGGGGCTGCGGGCATACGGGGTGGTGGGGGGCTGATTACCCCAGTTGGCCAGTCTTGCTTGAACATTGCCCACCTGTATTCCAGGCAGAACTCCCCCACTGGTCACACCTGGGAACCGCAGAGAAGGATACCAGAGTCGCTACGGCTGGGTGGCGTGCACGTGGATACCAGGTGAGCCTAACAGTGGGAGTTTCGACTCCAACCTGGCTTTTAGGATAAGAAGAGGGCCCCTGCATGCAATTCTCAAAGATCCTGGAAGAAACTGAAGGAGCCAAGAATCCGTCCAGCTGAGAAGACCCGCAAAGAAACCTGTAACATGTCTGAATGACGCCTGGCAACCAACTTCTGCTGCAGTCCTGGTGGAGCCCTGTCAGTCTCTTGATCTCCAGTAGGCTGCGAAGGTGCTATGACCCCTGGATTGGAAGCACCATCCATTCCCAAAGCCTACTCGGTGCCCAATGCAAAAGCCGCCTTCGGAAGTACCCGGGAATCATCCTGTGGCTGACCAGCTTCGTTTTTGGGCTACCGGGTTATCTTCGTTGCTGTTTCGAGTTTCCGCCTGAAACGTGGCACACCCTTAGCTGCCCGTGCAAAGACACACTCTGTGAAATTTCAGTGTCCTAGCACCAAGGGGACCCAAGAAAGATCGAAAGTCCGACCGCGGCTACTGAGTCCTGCTGCATTGCTGTGCGCGGTGTGCACGGTCCGAATCCTGCTTTGCTGACCCGCCTCCAGTCCCGAGAAGGGTGCTGCATTGTTTGTTTCTGCATTTCTTCATCAAGAGTCCTTGCACCAGCAAAAGATCCTAACCGTGAAAATCGAGGACCGCGGAATTCAGAGGGAAAAGCAAGCCAGGACACCCTTCCTTTGTTCTGGAAAGTCTTGGGAAGATTCAGAGTGAGGGGGGTAAGTTATTGAGCTTTTAACATACCCCTACACTCCCTTTGTAAGTCAATGGTCTCATAATACTCTTTGGGCCTCATTACACGGTATGCGGTAACCATCGCGCTATTAGCGCCATGGTTGCCGCCGGTATTTTACCGTGTCCGCCTTGGTGGATGGCGAAATTACCACCCTACTCCAAGGTGAGCGGGGGCGGTAATTCCCCATTCACCAAGGCACTTCCCCATTCCCATTTTTGCCCCATAGGGCTCAATGGGAATGGGGAAGGAGCAAATTACGGTACCGCAAATTGCGGTACCGTAATTAGCACCAAGGTCCCTTTGCAGGCCTGTTCCTTAACGGCTGGTAAAACCTGTCATTGAGGTTGGGTCCCGCAAAGGGACCTTGTAGTAAGGCGGTAAGGGTTGACCGGTACCGGTGCCCTTACCGGTACCGGTAAACCCTTACCGCATTCCGTGTAATGAGGCCCTTTATCTTAAACCTATTGGCTTTGCCAACACTTGCCTTGGCAAGACTTCTAACTGTTGGGGGGAATTTCAAACACTGTCTATTTTGAATCCTGGCTCTAAGAATCCATCACTGGTCCCCAGAGACACTACCTACATTTTCTACTGCCTCCTGAGTGCTGTATCTTTGTATCCTGAACAATAGGGCACAAGGCCCCAGGCAATTTAGGGTTGGACAATATTAGTTAGGGGTTTATTCTCTGTGCACCTTTTTGTGTTTAATACTCATCTATTAATTCCCTTGCAGGAGTATCTTGAGTTGTATTATGCACTTGAACCTGTGATTGTATATATGTATTTTAGTTTGATGGTATTGGTTGATAAGTCTATGCTTGTGTTCATTTTTCTTATAGTGTATTTGGCCATAATTAAATAACTGTATGTTTATACATCCTGTCTAAGGGTAATTTGTGACTCCCATTGTGTGACCTCATTGTGGACCCTTTACAATCTCACCCGTCTGAAGATCTTAGCCTAGACCGCCTGCCACTGCTACCTTGAACTGGTTTGGCTGCAGCTTCCCAGAGTTGCCCCTGTCACAATATAGGTTGTCCTTCTATACATCTGTCCACCAGGCCAGAGTATCGGAAATAAGTCTTAACACCAAATCTGGAATATTGAGGTCCCCTCAAATGACAACGTATATGCACTGCTGGATGATAAAGGTGTCATCCAGTTGGACAGTAACCTGGTCTATGAACGCTTCTGTTGTAGTCAGTGCAGGGTTCCAGTAAACATTAATGATGATAATTTTATTCAAAGCTGCTGTCCCCCTAAATGCTGCCTCGAGTTGTCAACAAAACACTAATTCTTGCATTAAAAGTTTTGTTGATGTGGAGTTTAGGAGTGAAAGAGAGCTACCTGATTTAACAGCAGACAGAAGACCCGCAGAGGGACGCCCAGCAGACCCTTTGGAAGCGGGGTTTATTGATATCTCAAAGCCGTCCAAGACTGGCTTTTTCATCAGCCAGATCTCCTGTAGGCAAATCAGGTCAAAATCCCCCAAGTTTATTTCACTCGGTTTGGTCAAGTTACCAAACCCCCTAGTATTCCAATAGGACAGCTTTAGGGTGCTGGATGTAAATGGCGAAGTGATTGTAGAGGAAGCCTCCCGATGGTGGCCTTAAAGGAAGCTGTTGGGTTGCTAGCAGTTATTGTTGGTCGATAAAGCTCTTGCAAGCAAAGACCAGTCAGCTGAAGCCAGGCTAGGCTTTTTTGGATTGACCTTCAGCTCGGCCCAACCCACTTGTCGAGCCGAAGACTCTTGCTGGAAGGTAACATTAATTTTCTGGCTTGGACCAGATGGGACCCTACCCACACCCAAGGGGTCCACGTAGTTAGTTGATAAGGACGGGCAAGGTGCTTTGGTCTCTGTTGGTAACTGGCCTACATTGCCGATATATTTTTTCTCTGATGCTGATTTTGGGTGGTTTGGTGGTGTCTCGTCCAAAAGATTACCAACCGTCAGGTCAAACCCCAAAATTGATAAACTCTCAGACGCCTCAACCAGCATGTTTTTGACTACGGGCAACCTGATATGCAGAAACACGGCGTCCAGCCGTCTCTCGTTACAGAATTCGATCAGTGAGAAGTCGGAAGAGCACAACTGTCTCAAGTTTGGAATAGAAGTGAGCAGGTCCAGGACTGTGCGACAGTTAAGGATAATCAGCTCATGACAATCCAGGACTCTTTCCAGTTTAAGGGTGCAGGTTAAGAAGGTTATATGTCCAGATCTCTCCGCAACCCGAATATTGTTACGCACTCCGCACTCATTTGTTCTTGGGTCTTCCGGCCTTCTTGAATTACCTTCACGAGTGTCAAGGCCTTTTTACTGAAAAGCGGACAGTTCGTGATGAGTATAGTCTCTGGGGGTAACTGAGCGGTCATTCGTTTAAGCTCTCTGTCTCTTCTCAGCCAGGGTCAAAAAGGAGGAGAAACTAGAGAGGCTACCGTTGTCTCTTCCCTGTCAATATTGACTTTGGGTTCCTTTAGTGGGGCAACAGCTGGCATGGCAGGGGCCCGAGAATGTGTTGATGCGTCCAAAGAGTATGATGACAAATCCAGAGGCTTGATGGGAGAATGATTCTCCGAGAATTTGATGCCGGAGTCAGTCTGCAACTTGACTTAGAGACCATCTTTTGTGGGGCTGGTTTTGGTGCTGCCGTCATAGAGCTCTGTTTGATTTTTAAACAATGTGATTGATCATTGTTAATAGATAAACTGCCATGGTCTCTTTTAGGAAGCACCAGGTTGTTTTGCTGGTTGCAGATTGAAAAAGTCAAGTTGCCAGAGGCAACTTCCACCTTGTCTGCCACCGAAATATTATTTAATGTCATGTCGTTACAGTTGTTTCGACCCTTATCCGAGATTTTAGGAAGCGTTTTTTCCCTTTGTGGGTGAAGTATATTTTACACGGAGGCGTATTACGGTAAGTTATGTATTTATTGTATATATATATATATCATGTGAAGGGGATAAATAGTTATGTGGTAACGGGCTCCACCGGCTGACAACCTGTTCCGTTGGCATTTCAAAGTCATCTCCGCTCGCTCACACTCGATGCGCCCTCTGCACTGTGACGTGCTTCAATGGATCACCTCTCGTGCTTGCCTGGTCAAGAGCTCTGCGGTCTTTAGCTGGATTGATTATACTACACATCTCCCCTTCTTAATATTCGAAAACATAACAAAACTGTCTCTTTACAAATTGTATTGTGCTCATTGTTCACACACGTAGTCTTTCAATCTGCAGGGATGATGAATGACTCTCCCTCTTCTTGATGTGCGTGAGATATCTGTTCTTGGTTTTGGCAAGGAAATCATTGATGGGTCTTTCTCTTGTGTTACATCCCTCTGACATCTCTCAACATCATTAGTATCATTTGCATTCGTTCTCTCTCTTGACTTCCCTCGACTACTATGCATTGGTGCATTCTCTACAGGAGTATCCCACACACACACTCTCTTCGTATTCCAGACTCTTCCATCTTCAACCCTCACTGCATGTTTAAAGACTTCAATGACCCCAACTGGCTTGGACCATTTACATGGACCATTTCTCAATACAGGCGGAAGTTTGATTCTCACTCGTCCTCCATCCATCAACGTTGGACTCCCTTTTTTTTTTTTACTTACAGACACATCATGAGTTCGCTTGTTTCTCAACTGCATAGTTCTGATGTTCTGACATGCATCTCAGAAATCCTTCCTTATCACAGTCATTCTTTTTAACCAGGATGGTGTTAACTTAGTGTTAGCTTTTCTACCTCTACTCATTTCAAATGGCGACAGGCCAGTCGTACAGTGTGTTGTGAAACGGTGTGCATCAATCTTTTGTTTAACAGCTTCTTCCCATTTCACACCGTTTGCCCAAGCCCATCTCACAGCATCTTTAAGCACTCTGTTAAAACGCTCGACCACCCTGTTAGTCTGTGGGTGATATATGGCGCTTCTTTTATGTACAATGGAATTTTCCACACAAAATATTTCCATTTCTCTTGAACGGAATTGAACTCCATTGTCTGTTAGTATGCTTTTGGGTAAACCTTCCCTTCCACATACTTCTTTTAAGAAATCAACTACCATTTTTGCAGTCATGCATGGTTTAATCATGACTTCAACCCATCTAGTCAAAAGATCAATAATCACTATGCAATACTGTTGTTTTCCCTCACTGTAAATTGGACCTATTATGTCCATACCCAGATCTTCCCATGTGTTACCTGGAAGTTCAGTAATTACCATGGGGTATTTCTCACTCACACATCCTCTATCACTCTCTTTGCAAAGGATACAGTCACGTATGACTCTCTCAGCCTGTAGATCATATCCTGGCCACCAGAATTCATCTCGTATTCTTCTCTTCGTCTTTACAATTCCTTGGTGGCCTTCATGACCTAACTCAATGATCTTCCGACGTAGGCTTACAGGTGGAACAATTCTGTCACTCCTCATAATTCTGTTATTTTCCACCTTCAGTTCATTCGCAACCTTCCAGAATTCCAACAGTCCATTTTCTTCATATTTGGTCTTGGTCAATGCATCACCACTTATAATGATGTGTTTCAACTTATTGACTGTATCATCCAACTCTTCTGCTTCGTTCCATTCCTTTTCCGATATAGATAGTTCTTCAATATTTAACACAACCTCAGATTCCATATCTTCAACGTCATATACTTCCAAGACATTAGTGAGCCTTGATAAACAATCAGCAGCACGATTTTTAATGCCTGGTACATATTTCACTGTACTATTGTACTCTTGCAGAAGTATGACCCATCTTTTCATACGATTTGAGACATTGTCCAAACCCTTACTCATTATGACATGGACTAATGGTTTGTGATCTGTGCGAAACTCCACTTCTGTTCCCCAAATGAAATTTCTAAATTTCTCTGCCGCCCATTTAATGGCCAACATCTCTTTTTCAATGGCTGCATATGTTTTTTCAGGTCCCTTCAGCAATCTGGATGCAAAGGCTATCAATCTCTCTTTACCATCACTTTCTTGTGTGATAACTGCACCAAGACCTACATTGCTGGCATCTGTCGTGATAATGGTTTTCTTACCACTCTTGAAATTTCTCAACGATGGCGCTTTATTCAGTTTGTGTTTTATCCACTTAAATTCTTCTTCACATTCTGTATCCCATGCAAATGTTTTCTTCTTCAATAATTCATGTAGAGGAACGGTATGTGTGGCAAAATCACGCATGAATTTTGAATAGTATTCAGCCATGCCGATGAATGTACGTACTTCCTCCTTAGATTTGGGCCTTGGCATATTTTCTATTGCTTCTACCAGTTGTTTCTTGGGTCTTACTCCCTCTGCCGATATAGTATGTCCTAAATATTCAATTTCACCACAATTTATCTTGCATTTTTCTTTACTAAGGGTCATTCCAGCTTCGTATAATTTCTTGAATACTTGTCGTATTTTCTCATCATGTGTTTCCTGGTCAGTAGCATGTATCAAAATATCATCCTGGAAGCATATAACACCATGATCTCCTTCAAACAGCTTATGCATGACCTTCTGGAAAACAGATGCAGCTGATATTAGCCCAAACGCTAGTCTCCTATACTGATATAGACCATCCGGCGTAATAAATGCTGTCATGCATCTGGATTCTTTGTGTAGATTCACCTGATGGTATGCCGAAGTCAAATCAAGGGTGGAGAAATGCTTCGATGGACCAATCGTGGAAACTATTTCATGAATGTTTGGAAGTGGGTGTCTGTCGGGAATCACACATTTATTCAGCTCACGCATGTCAACACATATTCTCAATTTCCCAGATTTCTTCCTTAAGACAACCAACGGGGATACCCATTCGCTGGCATCAATACTTTCTATGACTCCTTGCTCAACCAAATTTTTTATTTCTTTCTTGACTTCTTCTCTCATAGAAAGAGGAATATTCCGTAATTTCTGCGCCACCGGAATGCATCCTGGTTTCATTCTGATTTTATGTGAATACCCACGTAAACACCCAATTTCATTCTTGAACACTTTCTTCATTATTTCTTCCATTTTCTCATGTGTTAAACGTTTCCTTGTTTCATCATTTTCAATATTCATCACTGATTCGTCAGCATTGGCGTCCAATCTCACTCTGAGTTTGCTCTGATGGGTCCAGCTTAATAAAGGAATTCTCCCAGATTTTGTAATGTAAATATTCCCATTCGCCTTTCTGTTTTTAAATTTGAGTGAACCCCAAAACCATCCAATGATATCTATTTTAATGCCACCATAGGCTCTGGGTCGAATGTCAGGTTCATACAAATATTCATGTTTCTTTCTGTCCCACATCTCTTGTGGTATTAGTGTATATTTGGCACCAGAATCAACCATCATGTGCATATTCACTCCATCTATACACACCATGGCTTTAGGGCTTTCTATTTCTTCTTCCTGTTCTTCATCAGATATACCAAAAACACATTCATCATCATCCATATTACTGTCATTATCACTACTAATCCAATTCATGGAAGTATTTGATGCTTTGCAACATCTGGCATAGTGGCCCTTGCCCTTGCATTTGCCACATATAATTTTCAAAGCAGGGCATTCAGGATTATCGGCCCAATGGTCAGTGCTGTCACACCTAAAACATCTTCCCTCATTTCTTCTTCTTCTTGGGTTGCCTCCTTGTCTGTGTGGACTTCTTCTCTTCTCATTTACTCTGGTTGCGCCTCTGCCCCTTCTATTTCCATTCCACGATGAATTACGAAGTCTTCCTGATTTGTCTCTGCTGCTAGTTACATCCATCACTTGGGTTATTGATTCAGTGCCTTTATTTGTGTTCATAGTGTTATTACTCTTTGAAGTTTCCTATTTAATCTCCACACACTGCATCCTGTTTTCTAGTTCCTGAACACATTTTTCCGTATGTTCAACCTCTTAGGCTATCCTCAGAACTGTGTCAAGGGGTGGGTCATCTTCAGCCCACAACTTTTCCCTCACCTTGCCGCTTCTGCACTCTAACATGAATTGGTCACGTAGTCTCTCATCCAATTGTGCATTGAATTTACACGTTCTGGCTAATTTCCTTAAATTAGTTATGTATTGTTCAACACTTTCGCCTTCCTCTTGAATTTTCTTCCCGAACTTGTACCGTTCTAGTATAGTGCTTAATTTCTTTTCATAATGTTTACTCATTTTCTTCACAGAACATTCATAGTCGTTTAAATTTGCACTCTCTTCTGGTAATAGTTCTGGCAGATCTTCAAATTTTTCTTGTCCAGCCGGTCCTAAGCAGTGTAACAGAAGAGATTTTCTTTTCTCTATACTACAATTAGGACCGCACACTACTCCTGCATAGTGTTAAAAAGCCTTGATCCATCTCTTCCACGGTATTGAGGGTTCCCCTACATCCGTCAAAAAGAACATGGGAGGTGGAACACCACTGAATGCCATTTTGAATGTCCTATTAAGACTTGGCCTAATTAATAGTGCGCACAATATTGGCAGTGTGCCTCTGTGGTAACTCAAAATCCGGTTCACATTCGCTTTTCAGTATCAGCGTTTCCCATTACAATGCATTTCACACCGTTTAAATAACACTCTTGTCCTGCATTTAAAAGTAGTTAGCTACCAGAGTTCACTTCCTCATCTATAACGTGGTGTACGGTACAAAATTTTACTTTTATCATTCCCTGCTATTAAAGGTAGTTTGTTAACCAGAATTCACTTGCTCATCTATAACGTGGTGTACGGTATACAATTTCCGTGTACACACTGTGGGCTGGTTGAGTGGGCGGGGTATTCTCCTGGACTGTTTCCAATTTGAAACAACGAAAGCACTTACGTGATGATGTGCTCTTCGCAGACGGTAGGGTTATGAGGTGGCCGCTGCTACGTTCACGGGAACGGAGCGGCCATACTCATCGTTGGGCCACTGCCACGCTCGGGAAACAGAGCGGAGCGGCCCGGTTCCCCTAGAAATGTCCTCCGGAAACTGAACGCACAGGTGGAAGGAGGCGGTGGAGCCCAAATCCTCGCCGCCACTTGAAGTATATTTTACACGGAGGCGTATTACGGTAAGTTATGTATTTATTGTATATATATATATATCATGTGGAGGGGATAAATAGTTATGTGGTAACGGGCTTCACCGGCTGACGACCTGTTCCGTTGGCATTTCAAAGTCGCCTCCGCTCGCTCACACTCGATGCGCCCTCTGCACTGTGACGTGCTTCAATGGATCACCACTCGTGCTTGCCTGGTCACGAGCTCTGCGGTCTTTAGCTGGATTGATTATACTACAGTGGGTTCTTACATGTTTCTGGCCAGTCTAGGCATTCTGTTGTCAAGTCCACTGGCAATGACAGGTCAGGTTAATAGTCTGGACGGACTTCATGCTGGTCTCACATTCTTTGCGACCGGCATGCTACCGCTGTGGCTTCAAAGATTCTTCCCCGAAAACAAGTTTTTATGTGCCGTAACAAAGAACAAAGCCCTCAAAATAAATATGTTTTGTGTGAGTCATGGCCAATAAGGCGGTCTGTACTTTGAGGGTGTTGTTTAGCTGTTCGTACAGCTTGTTGAATAGCACCAATGCGATGGTAATAGTTGACATGATGGAAAATAAGTCAAGTCTTTCTCTCTTGTGAGGGAGAATTTTCGTTGTTCATCAGGAGGATGGGCCGCCTGATTCTCTGGCGCAGCCGGGACAGGGAGCATGGTGATAAGGTGGTCTGTTTGCAGGCCTGCTCTTTCACCTATAGCAAGACTTTCTTCTTCATGTGACGACAAGGCCAAATTTGTGTGTAGATCTGACAATGCTAATTCTGGTCCCGTCTGGATAGATGAGGGGGCTGGCCGATGACCCCCAGGCAATGGTGACTTTGTCTGTCGATCGTAGGTCACCACGTTAATTTCTGGACTCTGTGGGAGCTCTGTCTCCCCAAGAGACCCCATAGAGATGGATCCAATCATAAAAGGAGTCCCCCTGGGCTGACACTTAGCTCCCAGGTCAGGTGGGGCCACAAGATCGAGGGTGTGTGGTCTACTTCCTGTGTCGACTGGAGACCTGACCTGGCTTTGGATGTTTGAGCTTGACATCGGGGATGCAATTGTTTAGTCCTGATGTTAGGTGCCGTGAAATTAAACGGGGTAATTGAGCTAGAGTTCGCTGCATGATCCTTGGTGAAGCCCTGTGAGTCTGTGTCTGGCCACCTCCATGATTCTATACCCTCCAAGAGATCTGCATCTGATGGATCGCCAGGACTGGGTTCAAAAGTGGGAAGAGTCAGACAGTCTGTTTTTTAGAAAACATCAAAGGCACGTTTGAAAATGAGACAGTGTCACGTTTTAAAAGTTTGGGGAATATGCAGTCTTTGCATGTCGGTTTTAAAGGTGGCTTAGCCAACTTCTTCTTTCCCACCAAACCTCCCCCCACGGAGTCGCATGTATGTGCTTTGGATGTGCTATGGCAAATTTTCGACCATTACGAACCGGGCATGCGTTGGGCACAAAGGAGAGGTGCTCTCGGGATCCGGTCCACCGAGGTCTAGTGCCCGAGGGACCGCCCCTAAAACGCACTCAGCCACCTCAACTTGGAAGACTAGACCCGGGCATGTGATGCTGTTAGAGGTTGCAGGCATAGAAGAAAAAGTTGCTGCATCGACGTCCAGTTCGTTGTTGGAGAGTATACTTGTGTAGAGTGTGGGGGGGGTCGCAGGTAAGTTTTTTTATGGCCTGCGAGTTGGTGTGGACTTGGGCCTTGGTCAGAAGAGGCATGTTTAAGGTGCCACTCCTCAGGTCGGACCCCTCCACAAGCTTGTGGTTCTCAACTGTAGGCGGCCTCACACCCTTGGCTGAGGTACCCATTGCTGGGATGCTTTTAGAGTGCTCAGTGTCTTAAAAAATCCAGGGCGTTAAGTTCATTAAGTTTTTGCACACATTTGCGGTACACATGGGTCAAACTGTGCAGGCGCCTGACTTGGGCGGGTGTGACAGAGGGGTAATGAAAGTCACGAAATGGGGCTGAGGAAGGTACTTGTTGCTGCGGCACAGGAGTAAAGGCATGAACAGATGCTGGGTCTGAAGACGCTCGAGAAGGTCCGCAATGTAGGCAAAGGAGACATTGTAACATTTAAATTGGTGATCTTGGATGTACTTACCACGTGTCCCTTGAACTCCAAGTCCATTTTGGCAAAGGGTAGAGCTGGAGGCAGGTAACACACCGGTGAAGAGAGCCCCTGCTCCAGTGTGTTCCGTTGTTTACAGCTTCTTAGCAGCATGGCCTCATCCATCAGAAACCGGACACCTGACACTCTGCAACACTCTGCTATGCTTTGCTACTCGAGATGGTTATGAGAGCGAGCGAGCGTAGACCGGAGGCGGAGTCTCGGGCAGTCAGTAGGAAAAACAGACTCAGCGACTCTTAATCCGGCAAGCAGTAAAGTCCTTTTTGAATGGGTGGCAGAAAGCAGACTAAGTGAGTGGGTAATGCACCAATGGGAGGCACACAGCAAATGCAGCAATGAAGTCCCTAGCACATGAAGCAGGGTCATATGCACACAGATACTCTGCAACACTACGCTACACTTTGCTACTCTAGATGGCTATGAGAGCGAGCGAGCGAGCGCAGACCGGAGGCAGAGTGTCAGCCAGTCACCAGGAAAATCAGACTCAGCGAGTCTAAAACCGGCAAGCAGTAAAGTCTGCTATGAATGGGTGGCAGAAAGCAGACTAAGTGAATGGGTAATGCACCAATGGTAGGCACACAGCAAATGAAGCAATGAAGTCCCTAGTAGTTGAAGCAGGGTTTTAGGTACACACTCTGCAACAATTATTATTATTATTATTATTATTATTATTATTATTATTATTATTATTATTATTATTATTATTATTAATAATATTTCATTCTTGTACTGCACCACACACCCAAAGGCCTCAGAGCCTTGAACTTGGGAACCACTTCCCACAATCTCTGGCAGGGTATGGATTCTATTCATTCACACAGAAACCTATTTTGTTTCCAAAATCTTTACATTTCTACAATTAACATTACACTTGCTCATGTGCTGTACAAAAATTATTTTCTTTCAATTTTGTAGCTGCTGGCAAAGATTAATAGTAGATTTTGTAATGTGTTCTGTTTTAGTATTTGCTCCCTAAATGGTTGCACCACTTCCCCTGCTCATGCTGTAATTTTCTGCAGCTATGGTTAACCTCCGGGAAGTGGCTGTTCTTAGGCCCAGGGAGCATTTTACTAAATCATCAAGTCTAGAGCTTGTTTTCACTGCTAATGTCTCACAAGGTATTCCTAAAGTGTCTGGCTTGCCTGATGTTCCCTGTTAATCAGTTGCATAGAGGAACCCTCAATGGTGACATCACTTGCTATGTTTCTTATAATTGTTTACGGAAGCTATGTATATTGGTTCATGTTTGTTTCTTCCATTAAATATGCATTCTTCTTCTCTATCATAATTCTGATCCAACCTTCTAGCTTTCCTTGTTGGCCCTCTGCCTGATCACCTTTCTTGTCCAGATTAGCACTTCTCTCTAAACTTGTCCTCTAGACTGGCACTCCTACGTATGCCCTCTCAAGCTAATATTTTAGCCTCTCACTCCACTTACTCTCACCCTATAATATTACTCTCTCCTTCTCCTCTCTCATCTACCTCTGCATGTCATGCCTGTGTATTTTGCTCCAGTATCTTGCCATTTACCTCCATTCCCGCTCTGCCTCTCCCCTTCTCCCTCTCAGTTCTCTCCCATCTCTCATTCACCTTCCTTGACTTTCCAACATTGTGTCACCAGAATACTGCCCACTTTCTTTACTTGTCTTTTCAATATGTTCTTTCTCTCTCCCCTCCATCCTACTAATTGCTTTCTTTCTCTCTCCATCATTGTATTTTCCTCTGCTCATGTCCATTCTTTGTTGCTCTTTGATTGTTTGAACCATTATATCTCTATTGGTGCTCAACCACTCTCATTCTTCTCTTGCTAATTGTGGATGTCTGTGCCTACCTTTCTGTTCCCTCTGTTGTCCGCTCCCTTTGTACCTGCAACATGTCCTCTTCTAATTAGGAATTGCCCTGCTGCAAATCATGGTATTCTGCTGCAAATCACAGCAATGATATTTCTGGGCGTCTCTGACATGGCCGTGGAAGAAGGGCTGTCACTTATTGACACGTGTTTGAGGAGAACAATACATGGTCTAGCTCAACTAAAAGCACAGAGGCCTTTCAGAAAGAAACGTTAATGAAACAACCTGGTCAGACCCAGGGCACTCCCACATGTAAGTCAAGAGTCATGGTAGAACCATCCTGGAACCTATAGCACCAGAGCACGGGCCAGGGGAAGTGCACCTCACAGATAGGAGAGGAGAGGAGGGGGATACTGGGCAGACTTTGGAGTGGAGACTTTCTGCAAGTGTGTGTGTGTGCATGTGTGTGTGTGTGTTTGTTTGTGTGTGTGTTCGTGTGTGTGAGTATGCATGTCATGTGTATGTCTGTATGTCTGCGACTTATGCAGGGCAGCAACAGCTGCAATATTGATGAGAAAGAGTGTAGCAAAGCAGGCAGGTTTGCACAGTGCATCACCTGTACCTGCTCCACTCCCCAGCCAGCATGTGGTAACTGGTAATAGCTGCTGATTGGGTTGGAGGGTTATATGAAATAAGAGCTCTCCACATGCATGGGAGTTAGCAGTCTGCATGCATCTAGTGCTCATGCTCTACCAGTTCTGTGCAAGTGAAACGTGCATTGTCTCTGTCTATGCTGTGCCAGTTGTCTGTTGAGGGAGCTTGTCCTGACCCTGACCATGCTGCACCTCTACTAGTTTAGGAGGGAAACTTGCACTTTCTTCAGCTCCATCAGCAAATGATCTACACTCATCTGGATCTTGTGTGATAATCTCCCACTGGTGTTGAGGAAGGGATCACGACACAGGCGTAACTGACAATTGCTTGCCATACTGACTACTGTACTTCTAGTCTAATGTCTGCTTTCCCCCATGCTCCCTCCCATCTTGCCTGCTAAAATGAGGCATCAATCAGTTATGGCCTGCACAGATGGAAAGGGACTGGTGGGGTGAGGCCGGCGGGGAGCAGTATGAAAGATACACTATTTATTGCTTTAAAGAATGGCCTCCATCCCATTCCCATTAATGGGTCCACACATAGGGATGGAGGAATGGGACTATGTAACAGGAGTACAATAGTCACTACAGTGAGGGAATCTCACTGAAACACACATGTCCAAAGGCTGTAATAAAACATGTGACCAAAGCAAATGAATGAGGATCAAAGGCTACAACACTGTATCAAAGTTTAAGACAACACATAATAATGTGACTGGGTCATCTATAGCATTATATATAACGGGGCCTCATTACGGGGTCGCTGGCGAAACCCCCCGGTAGGCGGTGTCTTACCTGCAAACGTAACACCCTTACCGCTACCTGATAGCCGGTTGCTACCAGGATATCACAAGCGGCGGTGGTAATGGTAAATCCCCATTTCTATGGAGTCCCTGAGGACTCCATGGAAATGGGGGTCACTGAAGCGCCGGCACTGGGTGCTTCAGTGACAACCATGCCGGTAGGGGTCTGAACTCCCGGCAGGTCAGGCCTGCCGGGGGATCTGTTTCCCCTACCGGCATTGTTGTAGTTTGGCGGTCCGAAAAGTGTGCCGGTACGTTGCTACTGGCACCCTTACTTCCGGACCGCCATACTTATAATGAGGGCCATTGTGTTGATGGCCTCTTGGATCTATGAATTCCAAATCCTCATTTGGAAAGACTAATGTTTATGGCACTGAGTTATATTTTACAGTAAACGCCACCTTTCTCACACTAAAATGGCTGGCAGTCCTGTGAATAAATAAATGAATGAAATTAAATATCCTGACAGTACTTTGTTCATAGAAGACATGGTAAAGGATTGTGTTGCAAAGTGTTATATAAACCTGACACTGAAATACAAACACATGCAACTTATACCTAAAGGCAGAAATCTCAACAGCTCGTTTAATATCTGCATCAGGGATTCCTAAACAAGCCCGAGTCTTTCATATAATATGTTACCTGGGCCTTTACAAAATCATATTTCTCAAACAGCTCCCACTTGAAATTGAAGGTGTTTTTAATTAACTGGGGTATTCATTTAGTTTATATCTGTCTTTTCTGCTACTTTTTTGGTAATTTCATTCAAACTAACATAGACAACAATGGATGTTGTTCTTTGAGCATCTATTTAACTTGTCATGTGCCTCTTTGTGCTCTGGGGAGTGAGTTTATGACCCTGCACCTTGTGAGTTTCTTCTTTGCTTTTGTCAAAGAAGATGCATCGTTTTGCATTTTTATGGACATGTCTCTGTGCTGCTAAATCTGAGAGGTTTATTTTATGAGCAACCTGACTCGCTGAAGGGACTTTCTTGTGATCCACCGCTTAGCTTCATCTAAAGCATGAGAAATGCACAAGGCGATAACCACTATTCACGGCTGGTGCTGCATATACATTTGTATAATGATGTTTTTGCAATGGGGATTGGTCATACCCATGATATACAGATATACAGCCTTTGGATCCTAATGGAGTGATAGCTGTCACTGGCATTTTCTGCTCACATCCACAGCCAGACGCTGGCAGAATGAATATCTATTTTTCATGATAACAAATGATCTAATCCGAGGGTGCATTTTGTGAAAAATGAAATAAGCACCAGGCCTTGCGTGTGTAATGCACTTAGTGATTGAAGCATACAGCACTTTTATCACAGACAAACTTGTCAAATATAAAGATATGTGGTCATTCCTATGTTCCTAAACATGCGCTTTGATGTTGTGCAAAGCAATTAGGAATCCTCATTGTTGCTGTGTTTCCCTTCTCCTTTATCGTAGGTGCATGACCAATGTTGGGGAGTATATCCAACGCCCCCAACGTGCAAGGAAATACAAGCTCCGAAAATCCCTTTGAAGCAGAGCAGGGCCATAAAGGAAACAACCCCATTTATGTAGACCTCCCCTTATAGGTACAAGGCACATGAGTGCAGTAGTAAGCAATGTCTGTGCCGAAATGTAAGCCATAGGGTACAGAGCGTATACATGAGCGTACACACCAATTTCTAATGAGTATAGACACATTTAAAACTAATCAGGAAACCATTAGGGCCACTAATAATGAGACTAAATGAAATTAGGCTATCATTCAAATTGAATAAATGACAGATAAGTAGGCTTCGGGACAAAACATAGTGACCGCTGAAGTCTAAGAAGAATCATGAATTAGCAGAACATATCAAAATAACTTTTATTTGGCATAAGCCATATCGATTAGCATCCCAACAATAAATAATCACACATCCCAACAATACATATTAATAAAAATCATCATCAATTCATGAGCTCTAAATACGTTTGATAAGATAAAATAAAAGAAGGTCTGTCACACGGTGCAACATTTTATTGACCAAAATCCCAATAAATCCCAAGTATAGAGGTTCATCTATTTGATAAACCTACGCAGGCTGGCCACAATGGCCCTATTCCTCCTTAGCCATGCTCTGTGATTACATTTAGGGACAAAACATTCAAATCTGTAGTCCCCTTGCAGGGTCAAATGGCTTCACTAACAATTCAGTCACCAGACTGTCAAAATAGGGGCATCAGCTATATTGCTCTAAGGTCTTTCAATGACTCACAGAATAATCGAAAATGCACCATTGTTTCCACCCCATTCTCGTACATCGGACACAGTGAATTTTCTGTCCCTGTCCACTTTTTAGCTAAGTCTCGTAATGGCAACAATCATAGGCATAACCTCATGTAGAGTACCCAAGCGAATGCTGGTTTAAGGGCATTCAGGCAGTTTTCAAACCCCTGGGACTCTTTTATGGCAAGGTATGCCAGGCCTGTGTCCAAAGCGAGTTTGTTGTGGTCCTGGCACTTATGTCCTTGTATCTTCTAAAATAATCCTTCACTCTATTGTTTGCATTATGCTCCATCTGGCGAGGGTGTTGCCAATAATGAGAGGGCCCTAGCTGCGCCACAACATGCCACAGCCAAGGGATCTTCTGCCAGCCTCTCAGGGACAACATATGTATCAAGGTCTGACGGTATTCCTCTAGTTCCTGGCTACCCCAAATCCTAACCCAATAAAATATTGGTCTTATTGTGTGCTCCTCATCAATTGGTGGGAGGTTACATTCCAATCGAGAGGAGATAGTTGGAATGCTTTGGGGAAGCGACAGGATGGCTTTCAGAAATGTATTTTCTGTTATCCTCATGTCTGAGTTATCCACATAGCCCCAGACCTCTGCCCCGTATATCGCTGCTGCCTTTGCCTGTGCCTGATAAGAGGTCCATATCATGTCTTGCATAGTAAGCTTTGACTGCCCCACTGTCTTTCTCTAGTACGGTGTTGACTTTAATCACCAGATTTTCCCACCGGCCCTCCTTTGAGAATCGGATCCCCAGGTAGTTGTACCAGTCCACCTGCTCTAGGGTACTACCCTTTATCTGCAAATTTAAGGGTTTTGAGCTTGCAGTTTTTGCTGAAAAGACCATAGCCTTAGTTTTTGAGGCATTGATTTCTAATCCTAGGTTGGCGCACTCACTTTCAAACGTGCAGCCAACGGGTGGCTCATAAGTGCAGAGAGAAGAGACTGCAGGGTTGCAGATACAGACCACAAGTGCTGGGCACCCAAGAGGCAGTGCAAGGTGTAACTGGACATGCAGGGACCTGGGCCCAAGTCCAAAGGGTGGCCAGATGACCAGTGCGTGGAGCCATCGAGACATCAGCAGGGGAGAGGAAGAGAGAAAGCGGACGCGAAGAGGAAGGTCTCGAGTTGCTTCTGAAACCGCAGGTGATTCTGCTCAGGTTTGAGAGAGGCAGGGAGGCTATTCTATAGAGAGGTCCCAGCCGAAGATAGAGATCTGCCCCCAACTCTCTGCTAGGAAAAGCGTCTGACCCTCAGAGAGTTCAAGGTGGATGAGTGGAGAGCTTGATAAGGGAGATGTTCAGGAAGAGAGAGTTGGACGTAGTGCGGTCCCAGGCCCCAAAAAGCTTTGCGGACGATGCAGAGGGTCTTAAACCTGATCCTTGCCACCACTGGGAGCCAATGAAGAGATTTTAGTGCTGAAGAGATACAATCCCTGGGCTTCAGGACAGGGACAATACTTGCAGTCCTGTTCTGGACAAGTTGTAGAGGATGGAGAGTAGAGGCAGGAAGATTTAGAAAGATGCTGTTGCAGTAGTCCAGCCAAGAGAGGACCAGAGCTCGAGAGATGGTGAGCTTCTGGGGAAAAAATTGAGGAAAGGCAGAGTACCTCTGAGGGGGTGCAGCTGATAGTTTGACTTCTTAGAGACATCAGAGATGCGAGGAGAGAAGGAGAGGGTGGAGTCGTAGATGACCCCAAGGTTCTTAGCCTCACAGGTAGGAGCAGGAAGAGGGTCCAGAGTGAGCAGCCAGAGACAAAGGAAAGGAGGGAGCTGGTGTTCCGATGAGGAGGATCTCAGTCTTACTGGCATTAAGGCAGATTTCATTGGCGGCACACCATTCATGAATTGCAGCATGACAGTCTGGAATGAGAGAAGGAGAAGAGGAGGCCAAGGGGGGCCTGTAAGAGAGCTGGGTGTCATCTGCATAACATTGAAAGTTGGAACAGAGAGCAGCGATGCGGTGGACAACAGGTGCCACGTATTGGTTGAACAGCCAAGCAGAATGATTAGACCCCTGGGGAACACCACAGGTAGAGATAGAGTTAGAGGAGAGGAAAGAACCCAGTTGGACCTGAGAGGGACAATCAGTGAGAAAGGAGGTCAGCCAGGCCAGGGCCTGTTCAATGATACTCAGTTTCTCACGGAGACGATAGAGCAGGATGGCATGGTTGACCGTATCAAAAGCAGAAGAAAGATTGAGGAGAATGAGGACAGAAGGAAGATTAGTATCAAGGTTAGAGAGTAGGTCTTCACAGATGTTCAGGGGAGCAGGTTCCGTGCTTCTGGCTGCTCTGAAGCCAGGCTGGTGCTTGTGGAGACAACCAACAGATTCAGTGTGCAGATTAAGCTGGAAGATGACCAGCTTTTCCAAGAGTTTGCCGCATATCCTCAGGCATACGCGCTGAATGTATGCATTTCAGTCCCAAGTTGGCAAGTTCAGCCAGAAGAAAAAGGCATGATTTCTGACTACTGAAAGATATTCCAGACAGTCTTGCAAAATCATCCAGTACATCTAGGATAATGGGTTGATTATGGTCTGTCTCGCAAAGATATAGGAGGACGTTGTCAGCATAAAGGGATAGATACAAGGTGTATGGGTCCTCCCAATGTAATACTGGCTTCCAGGTATTCTTGTCGCAAATACACTGCCAGGGGTTCTAATGCTAGTACATAAAGCATGGGTGACAATGGGCATCTCTGCCTCTCTGTATAGCCCATAAATCTGATACCTGCCTACCAGTTTTCACCCTGCTATTGGTTGTGTATAGAGTAACATGATCCAACGGAGAAAGCCCTACCCCATACCAAAACCTTGCAGAACCACACACATCCATTCCAAGAAAAACGAATGTAGCACCTTGACGGCATCTAGAGATGCCACTACATACGGTGCACTCTGGAGGTTAGTCTGGTCTTTTATAGCTTGTAAGCGGCAGAGATTCCAGGAGGTACTCCATCCGGGCAAAGCCTGTTTGAGCTTTGTGCATCAAGGTGCCAATTACTTTGCGCAGCCGCCCCGCCAGCAGCACGGTCAGTATTTTGATGTCATGGCTCAACATAGCGAGAGGGCAATAGGATTTGCAATTTTTTGCAGGCTTCTCTGACTTAAGGATGGGAACCACCAACATCATACAATGCGGGAGCAGGCCTCTTTCGTGTGCCTCTTGTAACACCTTCAACAGCACTGTGTTATGACTGGACTTGAGAGTGTGGAGATTTTGAATGATGTCAGTGACTGTGTGGTGTCATGTGCAGAATGTTGATGCGTTGGACTGTTGTCTTGAGTGAGTGTTCCACCTAAGGCAGTTGAAACCATGTAGCCTGGGTGATGGGAGCCAGTGGGCTTCCTCCCGGCTCCTACATGTGTCCTGTCATCATATGTGCCTACTTATGTCACTCAATAAAGTAATACACTCTGCCTTACCTAAGCTGCCTGAAGGACCCTTAATCATAACAAATGGCAGCGAGGATGGGATGGTGAAGAAAAGGAAAGAGCGGATGATGAGCAGTTGAAGAGTCTCCTGCAGATGGGCAACTAACAAGAAAGGACAAGTAAGGTGCTGTGGGCGATACACACAGAAGGAGTTTGGGTTTTGAAAAAGAAGGAGAGGTCCCACTGCCCCCCAGTGAGTTTTCCCAACACCCAGGGCTAGTAAGACTGTGATAGACTATCCCCAGCCTTTCAGGAGAGTAAGTGTTGCTCTCTGCTCTCAGTAGAGAGTGACTCATTTTGATTCCACATTTTTATTTTTTCATTTATTTAATTTGTAAAGCGCACATACAACTCGTAGGCATTGAGGGGCTGTTGAAGGTACAAGGTACTAGAGAGGCTTTTATTCAGAAGGCATTGTTACATACAGATACCAGGTAAGGTAGGTAAAGCCTGGTGGCAGTTGACATATAAACATACAGAGTGTAGGTGAAAAGCTGGGGTTTTAATGCTTTGTGGAAGATCCAGCTAGAGTTATCTGCCCTCAAGGAGGGTGGGAGGTCATTCCAGAGCTTGGCAGCAAGGTATGGGAAGCTGGAACCTCGGGCTTTGCATCTTTTCACTTTGGGAACAGTAAGCTTATCAGTGTAGGGGGTCCTAGTGGGCCTTGAGGAGTGGGCTTTGGCAATTCTTCTGCAGAGGTAGGATGGTGCTGTGTTGGAAAGGCACTTCTGGGTAATGGATAATGTTTTGAAGATGATCCTCTTCTGAATGGGGAGCCAGTGTGCGTTGCTTCTAGCACTCGAGATGCGCTCTCTTTTCAGTATGTTCAGGGATGCTCTAGGGGCGTTTTTCTGGATAACTTGAAGTTTGAGGATGTTTCTGGGAATGTGCCATTGAAGAGGAAATTACAGTAGTCTTTCCTGGATCCAATGATAGCACATGCAAAGGTTAGGCAGTTATATTTTGAGAGGAAGGGTCTGGCTGCATTAAGGACCCCTGGCCGCATAAACTGCTGAAGAGGCAATGGCATTTACTTGCCTAGTCATGGTGAGTGAGGCGTCTAGGTAGACCCCGAAGGTCCTTACAGTGTTAGAGATAGGAATAGAGCAGCTGTTGATCATGAAGGCCGGGTATTGGCTGTTGAGCTTCCTTAGGACGCTTGGAGGACCAACAAACAGGATTTCTGTTTTTTCGCTGTTAAAACAGAGATGATTGTGGAATAGAACGAGTTCAGGGTGTTACAATCTTCTATGTAGTTGCCTGAAAGGGGTATCATGATTTTGAGTGTCAACGGCATATTTAGTGTATGCTATACCAAGAGGATCTAAGAGGTGGAATAGGGGCCGGATGAAGATATTGTAGAGCATAGGGGCGATGCAGGGGTGATGCATATGAGTTCGCTTTCTGAATCAGGGTTGGCCTGTTGCCAGCGGCACCCTTTATGACTGCGTGTTTGGCATTTGAGAAGCTGTGCTGTGCCTGACCCAGTTGCCCTATGAAGATGCCCCCCCCTTGGGACTTGCAATGCACAAATGGAGGAGTTTGAAATTTGAGGTGGGGTCCACGCTGCATGTGCAGCATGGAAGGGGCTCCCCTGCTGTGAGGCCCACGTCCTGATCAAGGTTTAGTACAGCGAATCAGAGGTGAGGAATCCTGTTGGTGTGTTGTAAGAGGAGCTCCACTACCTTCCACTCCAGAGCGCTTCTGATGACGTCATGATGGTGTACACAGGGGTTGGCGACTACTTGTAATGCTCAAGTTAACAGCGTTCGGAGTCGTCGCACTGTGAACCGGCAAGTGATTAGAGTAAGGCGCCATCATATGCTCCCCCACCGTGATGATGCAAGTGCCAATAGTGAAGCTGGGAACCCGGAAGAACATTACCCGCTCCATATTCAGGCATATGGTTTGTCCAACAGACCTGCGTGTGGGAGTTGGGTGATGAAGGCACTGATGTAGTTTGGCATTATCAGAATGCTAATGCAGTAGAGGTTTCCTGACAATTTCTTTAAGGTACTGTTTCACCATTGGTCGCCTCAGAGGGTCACAGGAATTGTTTTATTGCAACGTGAATTGAAGTGCCATAATGTTGCTTGTTCATTTTATTCCGAGACAGTCATGAAACAGCCTTGTTAAAGTGGAGTTATTCGTTGTCACTGCCTGGACTGGAGCAGGGCTAATTTGAACGGGGCCAGTGAACATGCTTGCATAATATGTTCTCCTTTGTTAATGGCAAGCTGTGCTGTTGTTAAGTAATCCTGGTACGCTATGCTGATTTTGCCAATGAAGACATTTCACGTTTATCCTCATCCATGTTTGCCATATTTTAAAGCAAACTGAGTGTGATTTTTATGACATTTGGTTAGTGAAGTTTGCAGTGTGTTGGCCGGAAGTGCTTCTGTGTGTGAAACATGAAGTAACTGTATGACATCTGTTTTGTGAATGTTTGGAGTGTGGGCTAGCAGCGCTTCTGTGGATGAAACTGTTCAGTTATCACAAGTTGTGTTAGAGGATTCCTTGCAAATGTGTTGGTTAGCAAGTATAACATTTTGAAATAACAATATAACATTTTGAGGATTTGCAGGACTGGACTTTATGTACTCATGCTGCAGCATGGACTCTTAGAAGCATAGAGTTGTCGACTGAAGTTACAAATACATTGTTTTGTGCTTACTGTGATGCTGGGTTGTGTGGTTTATTGTGTGTATCACCTGCATAATAGTTAGGTTATGTGCTGATGTGGTTGGCATAACAATTTTGAGGATTTGCACGTCATTTTCAAGGACTTCATGATATTCCAGATTTGTGGAAATCTGGAATATTTAATGGAAAGCGCTCCCATTGCATTCTAGTTTTATTGATCTGCATCCTTGTATTTGTAGCACAGACCTGCTGAGATAATGTGCATTATCTAATGGTGTGTATTTTAGTTAGTGTGATGACATACGTCTGTGTCAGTATGTGCACAGTGAGGTTAGTGTGTTCAGAACACTGTGACTTGCCTGATGGGTGTGTACCACAGTGAGTGCGATGAAATACGTCTGTGTATGAAAGGGTATTGTCATGTTAGTGAGCTGTAGAACCCTGTTGCATTGCCTGATGGGTGTGCACTACAGTGAGGGTGATTACATGCACCTGTGTGTGTATGTGCAGTCATGCTAGAGGGTTTTAGAATTTGTACCCGAAGGGCAGGTTAGTGTATTGGTCAAAGGCGTAATTGTTTGTTTGGCCTTGGACAGCAAGTTAGTGCTTGTGGTCAAAAGGCATGGCTTTTACTGGCCCCAGTGGTAAAAAAGGCTTTTTCCTGCTTGCTTGTGTGAGTGTTGTTAATTCTGTGGCATAAAGTGCTCAAAGTATTTGCATAAAACCTTTAGTAGTTGTTAACATAACTGTAGGATTGTGCTCTAGTTGCCATTTTGTGGAGGTTTGCCTTTCACAATATTTTAGAAAGGTTTTTCATCATTTAGGCCTGCACCACTGTGTGGTTCCCCATGCTTTTGAATTTGGTCCTTAGTACATCCAAGTGTTGAGCTGTGGCACTCAACATGTTTTATCGCTGTCTGGGAAGTTGTTTTGTTTGTTGCTGGTTGTATGTTTGTCTGGCCAACAAACTTGCATTTTTTTGCGTGTGGTTTGGATTTGCTGACCTTGGCCATACTGATGGTGATGATGTGGTGTGGTTTTGCCATTCTGTGTTGTGGTTTGTGTTCTCTTCTCTGTTTGGTGTTCTGGTAATGTGGAGTACATTTTTGTCTGTGCATCCATTCTGTTTGGTGTTCTGGTATCTTTCCTGTAGAGTGACGGTCATGCTCAGTGTTGGATTCCGGTGAAGTGTTAGGTACGTTCTTTTTTAAGAGTGTCAGTGCCGTGTTGGGCAGAATTGCTTTGGTGTGGCAGCCCTAAGACCGCTCAGTGGCAGCTCCTGTGTTTCAGGAGGTATGGAGTATTTGTTTGGCTGCCCTTGGTGGACAGGTCAGTGCGTGGGGGTGGCAGCCTCATGATTCATCGAACCATGAATAGAAGGTGCTTGGTATTTTGCTTTGATGGCTTGTGAATGTTGTTTTGGTTGGCCCAGGTGAGTCACTCGATTTTTAGCTACACCCTTTTGGTTGGTTTCTTCCATCCGTTTGGTTAGTTGTGATGTTGGTTCAGCTGGTGTGTGTGTGTCATGCGGTTTTGCAGGTTGTGTCTTCCTGTTTGATGGAGAGGAGGTGTGTTATGTTGCTGTGTTTTGGTTGTTTTGACTGGACTTGAGTGTGTTTTGACTATACTTTAGAGTGTGCAGAGTGTAAATGATGTCAATGACTGGGTGATGTCATGTGCAGAATGTGGATGAGTTGGACTGTTGGCTTGTGTGAGTATTCCACCTAAGGAAGTGGAAACCATGTACAGTGGGTGGTGGGAACCAGTGGCCTTCCCCCCTGCTCCTACACTTGTCCTGTCATCTTATGTGCCTACCTATTGAACTAAATAAAGTAATAAGCTCTGCCTTACCTAAGCTGCCTGAAGGACCCTTAATCATAACACACCGGGGTAAGAGTACGGTTGTATGTTTTATAAAACTCCACCGGGAGCCCATCACCCCCTGGTGTTTTACTAGAAGTCAAGGAAGCAATCACCTCCCCCAACTCATCTACCGTCAAAGGCTGTTTCAGGATGGCAGCCTGTTCCATGGAGAGCTTTGGGAGCCATATTAGGGAAATCACTGTGTTCAGCTCTTCCCATTGAACCAGCACCTCATGTTCATATAAGCAACTGTAAAAGGCGCTAAAAAAATAATTTATCACCGCCCGAGATCGCCATGGGGCGCTACATTCATCAACCAGTAATGCAATTGCGCATCTAGGCTATTCGGCCCTGCATAGCCATGCCAATAACCTCCCTGACTTATCCCCTTCAGCATGCGCACATGCTACCTGTGTCGTAAAAGGACATTTGTGAAGCCTCTCCCATGCCTCCGTGCACTGAGTCCTTAGCACAATGACGGTCTCCTCAAGCTGCGGTGATAGACGTTTGGCAGTTGCTATAGAGCAAATCCAGTCCTCTATAACGCCCAGGTCTCCTCAACTCTGATCTCCTGATACCCCCGGCACCAGCGATTACTCCTCTCATATTCACCACCTTAAGAGAATCCCACACAGTCCCCCAGCTGTCAACTCTACCCACGATAGTATCAAGGAAGGTCACTAGTTAATTCTCCAGGTGATCCCTGAATGGGTCATTCTGTAATACCTCTGTGGGAATGCGCCACATTGGAACAGAGGTCTAGGTTCTCTACTATCCCAGCAAACCATCAATGGGGAGTGATCAGATATGGAGCGCCCCATCTATTCCGCGTCCGAAAACTCCACTAAGTGCTCAGACCCAACAAACAAGTTAACAGTCCTGGTATACAACCCATGCAGACAGAGTAAAAGGAATACCCCCTTCCACCGGCATGAAGTTCCCTACAGACGTCTGCCAATGCTAAAGAGCAGTATTAAGGGCCCCTGAGGCCGGGAAAGACCCGCCCCATTCAGGAAGCGAGTTATCCAGGATTGTGTATCGAATACATTTAAAATCCCCTCCCCAAAGGAACAAAGCATTTCTCCTCAGGGCTAGCCGGCCGCAAAGTGGTCATATATGCTCCGGAATCATATGATTAGGGAAGCAGGAATTCACAATCCATATTACCTGGTGTTCCACATAAACATGCACCAACACATATCGCCCCTCTTTGCCCGCCTCCACCTCCAAAAGTCTGAATGTGACCAACGCATTCACCCACAAAAGTACCCCCCTAGCAAACTTTCAGTACGTAGTTCTATATCCAGATCCCGCCCGCCCCTCCCCTCAGGGTGCAGGTGCGTTTCTTGTAATAAGGCAATGGATATATTCTTCCTGTCAAATAGGATTGCATCTGATTCCTACGCACATAGGAGCCCATGCCCCTGACATTCCAGGTCAATATTCTAAGTGGTGCCATCTGGATGTCTCAGCAACCGCACCGGCAAAATCTCCCAGTGCTCCAAATATAGCCTCCAATCCACACTCATCCCCCGGATTACACCTGCAACAACGAATCCACCACGCTCACACAAATGCTGTTCACATAGGTTTGCAGCACCCAGTGCACCCAATCTCGGCTTCAACCCATACTCCAAGTTCTGATTGTGATTACTAGCAAGCCGTCTAAAGCAAACAAAATGTAACAAAAACAATGTGCACTCAAAATAGAGGCAAAACAATGCTGAACAGCATTTAGCTGTTCGGGCACATCCGTACCCACGAGGTCCAACTGTGCTATTGGGGTACCAGGCTACGGCACTAGCAACAGGCAGGTACCAAATGTGTTCACTATAACAGGGGTGCAGAGATCCATGCGGTGGGCAGTGGCGTTGTACTCCCGCTGCAATGCAAATCTCCAGGCTACAGTGACCATACCAGATCAAGCGTAGATAGTAACTAGCCCCACCTCTCACCATCCAGTTGGGTGAAGTGCTCAGCAGACGGGCCACACAGAGGGAAACTTAATAGCAACGCCCTTCACTCAATAGATCAGGGGGCAGAAAGCAGCAGCAAGGGCCTTGCTATGATTGTGCCAGTACCTCACCAGTAGAGACTTGAAATGGCAAAGTTTGAATCCGGGCACACAGTATCTTGAGTGTGAGAGGTGCCACTGACCAGTCAAAGTAGGCAGCGTTCAAGGAACCTATATATATAGAAGAGTGTGGAGTTTTGGCCTGGGCAGTCCATGGGCAGTCCATGTGAGTTCATGGAGGGATACCCAGCCTCAGTGACTTGTGAGTTAAAACAACCAGATAGGGATAAACTGCTATGCCCAGTGCCTTAAACATGAATCACACCCCAAGTAGGGGCTGGGGCACCTCAATGTCTGTTGCACGATCCGTCATCGGAAAGTTAAATTCTCCATCCAACAGACCGTTATGCACCGTCTAGGGCCCCCATCTACATAACAGTGGTGTCAAGTGTTCTCTCAAGACAAGCTCAGCTGACCAGCCAGCAAGGTTTGCAGGTTGTCATATAAACACAAAGACAGGATTGTCTCCCCAGTTTATGTATGTCTCCCCAGGATCCAGAGAGGGTCACCAGGATCTCCTGTTCGCTGCAGCGCAGCACTCAGCAGCTCTTACTGACCTCCTGTCGATGATGTGACTTTCACTTTGCGCTGCACCAGAGCAAACACCAGAGCAAAGTCTCCACCGTGTGCTCTGCTCTCAGGGTAGTTCAAATACCCTAACGAGAGCCAGTGTGCTCTCCAGCCTGTCGCCGCACAGCCTGAGTCCGGAGCAAGGATACGAGGGCCAGCACCAGACCCTATGCTTCTTCTGCTGTGGCAGAGGAGTCGTAGCGGTCACCATCTTGGTTGACATAAGCCACAGCAAGCAGCTAGGATTTCTCAGCTCCACAGGAAGGATTACAAGTAGAAGCAATTCAATCTGCAGGAATGGTAACCGTAGTCCCTCGGATGGCACTACAGCAAGGATCATCTGTAGGATTAAAGCAGCAGCCCACGCCAGACACATCTTTACTGCATGGACTCTGGTCACGCCCCCCTCACTGATGAGGTCTATGAGAAAGGAAGTAAAGTCACTCATCGAAAGATATGCCTCATGAAATAGCCAATTAGAAGTTTTACATGATACATAATTTACAGATTAACATCCGTTCAGCACCATGGGAATAAAGATGGTCTCATCATTGATTGATTAAAAAACTGAAGTCAAGAAAAATCACGAGGGGCTAGAATAAGCCAACAGGGCTAGGTATTATTTATATTCACATATAGTGTACACAACGCTTCCTAATCACAGGCTGGGGATTTGTGAACTGTTGGAGTTATCCCACCTCTGATTCTTACTATAATTGCAACCATTTTATGAAGCGATGCTGAATATCTTTTTGATGATTCCCAGCCCGGACTGTGTGTAATAATCTTTAGTTTTTCTCACATCTCATGCATTTATTTTTTGGCTAATTGGATTGATTTTTATTATTCAGATTTGGGACTTTCCTTACATATTTGGTGGCCTGTACGGGGATACAATTCTCTTTTAGAAAGCTGTGGGCTCCTCCACCATAGTCTTGGGTAAGCGAGGCCCGACTTCAGGGAGCAGAAGACTGCGCAGACCACGAGGATGCAGCAAGTGCCAGGGTTACCCAGAGGCTTGCCTGATCACCTTGGACCGCCCCTGGCGAGTGCAGGCCCATTTTGGGGGAGATGCAGCCCCAGGGGGCCATAGCGCGTCAGTGCACCTGATCTGAAAACTACATTGGGAGAGTGAGTATTAATGCGAGAGTGACAATGCGAACCACATGGTATTTTTTTGCCTTGTTTTTTGTTATCCCTTTTAGTAGAAACTGAAGAGGGATCCCGTAGTGAGGATTTGTGATGCCACGATAGTCATAGGGCCTCATTAGGACCCTGACGGTATGGAGTGAACGGCGCCGTAAAAGGTGCCGGCGCCGTAAAATGTGCCGGCGCCGTTCACTCCGTACCGCCGCATTACGAGTTCCCCTCTCGGGACACGGTAAGCACGCCTGGGAAATCCAGGCGTGCTTACCGGGTCCCTCGAGGGGAAGAGGGAGCAAACAACGGGCCATCTCGTAATGGCCCGTTGTTTGCTTCCTCTCCCATTCCCATTCAGCCCTATGGGGGCTGAAATGGGAATCGGGAAGAACCGTGTCAGGGTCCTCGGAGGGAGGAATTACCGGGCCTTCCGAACTCGGAATGGCCTGGTAAATCCTCATTCCGAGGCCCCGGACCCCGACGCGATTTCAGCAGCAGCCATGCCGCCAATAGCGGCATGGTTACCGCCAAACTCGTAATGAGGGCCATAGACTTGGTAAGTGAAGTGTACACATCCCTCAGTAAGAAGAAGGGGGGCAGAGCTGCTTGAGAAATGGAGTGGGCAGTCCTGCACTAGAGAGGAATGTGCCTTCCTCCACAGTGAGGGACGAGAGGTGGAGATCATAACTAATAATTGCATTATATAAAACTCTATATATGTAACAGGTATCAGCTGCACAAGGGTTTGGTGTAAGATTTTTGAGTGAGGCAAAAATATTTGTGGTGGAGATCGCATTTGGGAGGGGGCATGGCTTTTGGTGAACGTGTCATTGTATGAAGACGCACAGTGATTTTGCATTATTGTTTTGTGATGTGTGTTTGAAGGTAACTCAGGGGTGTGCCATAGTTGGGTGACCCTTGGGGGTGTTGTAAAGAACAATTTGAAATTGTTTTAGTTTATTGCCAAGTGTCTTCATGATTTTTACTGTCTATACTGTCTAGAAGAGATGAGTACTGCATTAGAGCACATGTGCAAGGAGCTACCAACTTATAAGGAGAAGATAATTAAGTACAATAATGAGTGGGCGGTGGGAACTGAAGGAAACATTTTTACAAAATGTCCCACTGAGGGCACGCACGATAATATAATCCGGCAGCCTTACGCCCATTTATTGTCCCCATACAAGGGTAAAAAGCTAAAGAAGAGACAGAGTATATAAGGATTGTGGAAATTGTATGAGGAAGTTGTGTGAGGGAATGAAGAAAAGGAAAATACAGAAGGTACAGCAGCCCGTCGCTTCCAGGTAAACACAAGTACAACACAAGATTTGATGCCTGCACTGTTGTCATCCCAGACGACCTCAGAAGAATGCACACAGTTGGCACAGGCTCCAGCACCGGCGCAGCCGACAGCCCCGCCAACAACCAGCATATATCCCATAAGAACTGCATTTCGGGGAATCGGTACACACAGTAACCAGCGAGATCCAACTATAGTAAAAATAGAAGATAAAATGCATAAGGATTTAGAAGTAGCAATATGAAAGTGAGTGTGTGTGTGTGTGTGCCTGCATGTGTATGTGTGTGTCTGTTTGTCTGCAACTTGTGCAGGGCAGCAACAGCTGCACTGAACAACCGACCTTCTTCTCCTGGGCCTTCCACTCATACACAAGTAAGTCTTGTAATGAGCTATTATTGAGGCTGCACTTCAAAAGACAATGGGCCTCATTACACGGACGGCGGTAAGGGTTAACGGTCACCGTTAATGGCAACGGTGACCGTTAACCCTTACCGCCGTACTACGAGGTCCCTTTGCGGGTTGGAGGATTTAACGCCTGCTTCTTGCAGGCGTTAAAATCCAACCCGCTAAGGGACCTCGGAGCTAATTACGGCACCGCAAAATTGCGGTGCCGTAATTAGCGCCTTCCCCATTTCCATAGAGCCCTATGGGGCAGAAATGGGAATGGGGAAGGGCAATGGCAGAAAGGGGATTTACCGCCCCTCCAACCTTGGAATGGGGCGGTAAATCCCCTTTCCGCCAAGGCAGTGCCGGTATTTTACCGGCATGAGCCATGGCGCTAATAGCGCCATGGCTCACCGCCTACCGTGTAATGAGGCCCAATGAAGAGGACCACGTAGATGAGGTAGAGGAAGTGCCTACCTCTAGCACCCACACATAATCATCGGTGTGCAAGTTCTTTACCACTGTTGGGAATGTACCAAAGGCTAAAGCTACCAAAGTGAAATCTACTTAGTCGCGGACTACCTGGACATTACTCTTGCGCGACCACCTACATGTGCCGCCACACCAAATCCAACCACTGGAATGCTCAGAAAGGTTGTTCATTTTTTAGGAAGTAGTAGGCTGTCTTCCTCCACCTCATCTTCCTCAACCAATACTGAAACCACACAGCCTACTTCTGTGGGACACAAAATCTCATCAGCTACCTTGCAAGCGATAAAAGAGGCTGTTGATCCATGTCTTTCGAAAACAACAGAAAACAGAAAACAACAGAAACACTGCTCGCTACCTTAGATGTAACACACGTGCAATATCTTCCCCTGTCCTCCTGCCGCTCCATATTCGTGGTTATTGCCACTTCTCTCATTTCCCTCCCCACCTTACTTTGTGACCTCTCCTGCAAAAAAACAAAAAACACCAAAAAAAGGTTCCTTTGGAACCATCTTTCACAGTTAAAAAGTAGAACTAAAAAACATGATCTTATAGGCGCAATCTACTTTACATTTCTTAGTAAAGTTGTTAGACTCAATAAGATTCTCCAACAATTCCATTAGCAATTTGTGTTATGCTAATGGGAATAATAAGGCAATAAACCCCAAGACTTCAGGCCCTTACCGGAAAGGTAATGCCCATGGGGCCCATAGTTATAGGCCGAGCATAGCGAGGGCCTTAATGAAGGCCCTGGGGGAATTACCTTATGCAGTAATGGGCTGCAGTCGAGGAGCTTATTGCCATTAGCACCCCACCCCGTTAGGGGTACTAATGGTGTTTTTTTTCAGCTGCAAGACGCCTTGCGCTTCACAGGTGGACTTTCGTTTTATAAATGGCCACCGCGAACAGGAACACATAGTCCATTTTCTCTTTCTGTGGTGGCCATAGTAAACAAAGAAAATGGCCCCCATGAAACGGGAGAAGAGACTATGCATAGTCCCTTCTCCATTTCCATGTCAGCCATTACAAGTAAAGAGGAAAAAGGTAAATACACAAATGGCTGCCATTTAACATGGAGAAGGGAATATGTGTAGTCCCTTGTTTTTTATTTTTTTATTTTATTGATATGGATGATAAATTCAACCTTAAAAATAAAACAGTATTCTTACAACTAAAAACACACATATCAAAATACAGACCTATAAAAGTACAGATAAATAATATTTCAAAAAAGGTAGCAGGCGCTCCTCTCCAGAAGGAACATGGCATGATAACCAGTTCTGAGATGAGAGTTTGCAGCACACGCTTTTTGCTCACTGTACCTTTCACAGATGGGAAATATCCATTTGCATATCAGTCTTTGTCCCGCCCAAATGGGCAATCCAGCACCAAAATGCTATGGCAATTCCTCTCTGAACAAGAGTACCAAAAGCAACCCCATACACGTGTTTCAGCCTTGTTGGGCCTCATCAGTGAGGTGAAGGTTTGTCTCTCTGAGCAGAGTGGGCAGGGAGTCCACGTCTGGTTTCCCCCAGGTAACTCAGAGTGACCAACCCCAAGTTCCTTTCAAATATTTCAAAAAAGGTAGCAGGCGCTCCTCTCCAGAAAGAACATGGCATGATAACCTGTTCTGAGATGAGAGTTTGCAGCACACGCTTTTTGCTCACTGTACCTTTCACAGATGGGAAAAATCCATTTGCATATCAGTCTGTGTCCCGCCCACATGGGCAGTCCAGCACCAAAATGCTATGGCAAATCCTCTCTGAACAAGAGTACCAAAAGCAACCCCATACACGTGTTTCAGCCTTGTTGGGCCTCATCAGTGAGGTGAAGCTTTGTCTCTCTGAGCAGAGTGAGCAGGGAGTCCACGTCTGGTTTCCCCCAGGTAACTCAGGGTGACCAACCCCAAGTTCCTTTCAAATATTTCAAAAAGGGTATCATCATTGCAGAATCTACAACCATAACCGCTGTTTGGTGATGTGTGCGACAACTAACTCCTGGTTCTTTCTAAAGCTAACATTTGGTTTTATTTGATCCTTAAGTAAATGTCCCTTTCTTTATTGCATGGAAATTGCACTAGATAGGACTTATGCGGTAGTCCCCCAGAACAAAACTTTGCGGTTTCTTTGTAGGAATTTGAGGCCTCAATCGTGTTCAAGGTTTTGCACCAATCATGCTCGAAGAGACAGTGTTTAACATGCGCCAATCGAAATTCCAAATCCGAAGGGGTAGGCGCAATTTCAGCTAATAAGGTCACCATTTTAGCTTGGTATTTTGCAATGGACGGCAGATTAGAAGCAACTATCATTTGCCCCAAATCCTCATTTAATGAGTTTTTTGGAGGAAATAACATTTCTGCTAGATTTGACAATAATCGCCAGTTATAACGAGCTGACAATGAACTAAGACCCAACTCCTGTCTCAATACAGCATTGGGAATGGATTTAGCTAAGTGCAAAACGCCCTTCCATAAGCCCCCTTGGAGTTGGTCGAGAAATCTGTCAATATCTGCCAGACACATATCCAAGGCGTACTATAAGATTGACTCAACTTTAAGGATATAAAATTCAAATAGTGGAAGTAAAGAAAATGTACAATATTTAGAATAGACCATGCACATTTGTGTAGCAAGAACTTTTGTCTTTGCGTTTAGTACTTCCTTCCACATCATGAGTGGGTTGGTGTCAGAAATCGAATACCCAATATACCTAATGTTGCAGGCTCTTGCAATTGGAATGTTTTCGATGGTCCATTTTCAGGTGCAAGGATTCCTCTTAAGGTTCTTGAATATGAAAATATGGGATGTCTCCACATTTAAGTGGAGGTTATGCGCACTGCAGCAGGAGGCAAACAAGGACAATTTGGTTTGCAAGCCGAATGGGATACGATCAAAGATCATAATATCGTCCGCGAAGGAGAGCCAATGTATTTTCAGATGAGCTACCTTTGCGGGATAACTAATTTGCTTTGCCCATAATTAATTAATTCCACATAGGTACAAATTGATTAAGGTGCCCGCCAAATTGCAATCCTGCTTCACCCGAACCCCAATAGGGATGGCATTTGTTGTTGCACCCGTGTGATTCATCCTGACATAATAAGCAGTTTTTCTTGTAATTTGATAATTAAGAATATGACGTGGGAAGGAATTCCCATGAGAGCTATTTTATCCCAGAGCAGGCCCTGCACCACACAGTCAAAAGCGGCTGTGAGGTCAATAGATGCCATGTATAAGGGACCTGATTCGGGAACCTTTGCTTTGGCGAGGAGGTGAGCCATTAGCGTTGCATTTAATGCTGTCCCCATTTGTGCCCGAAACCCAATTTGAAAACGTGAAAGAATATTATACTGTTTCGTGAAACTATGCAGGTCCCGAAGAAGTAAAATTGCAAAAACTTGGCTGCTGCATCTATGAGGGATATAGGGCGAAAGTTGGATGTGTCGGTTCTTGGACCCTTTTTATACAGAGGAACAATGATGGAACATAACCAGGAGGGGGGAATGCTTAGTGCTAATAAGATGTTATAGAATTGGCTCTTTAACAACCTGGACAAAGCAAAGGATTTCGCTTAATTATACAAGGGGGGTGTCATGATTCTTGCCCATCATGTCCCCAGCCCTCCAAGATGTCAGGCTGGAGCCAGGCCACGATCACCTACATAGCTCTCAAGGGCCTCTCCATTCCTCCAAAGACCCACTTGGAGTCAGACTTGGCGCTTGTGGCACCAGACTCCCTCACTCCCATAGGATAACATTGGGGATTGGACTTGTAGTGCATTGATGGGGACAAGATGGATGCCCCCACATATTTCAGTTCCCAGAACTGCATGTGCAGTCTAGTCTTTTGGGTGTGGTTCAGCCCAGAGACACCTGGGATACCGAGAGAATATTTAAGCCACGCCCAGGCTGAGAAACATGCTTTGTGTTTTCTGCGCCTGCAGTGTGACACTCACTGTGTTCGGCAGGCCTGCATCTTTCTTCTGCGCTCAGCTCCTGCAAGAACACCGTTAGGAACAGCCTTACCTTGCGGTGCTTCTGCCCATCATTCATCGCTCCTTCTGTTCTGCGGGCATCTTCGGTGGTGTCATTCCCATCCCGGCACGCCGCTTTCTAAGGAAAAGGGAAAAGAACAGAAAAAAGGCATTAGTAAGCATTCAGCAAATCTTCGCTTATTTTTAAAGACTGTACGAGCTTCAAATGCTTACCTGAATCCCAGCCGCTCTGGGGGAACTCTGTCTCCAGAACTTCTCAACCATCTGCAAGAGGGAAAAGACACTCCTGGTTAGCGTGGAAACATCTAGAGGCGTTGTATACCACGCTTACTCACTGCATTTCTTCTTCAAAATCGGCATTCACGCTGAAAACGTCGCAGCACCTAAAAGACACAGAAAAATACGAAAGGGGTGCATCGCGCATCGCGCTCTCACTCACCTCCAGCGCTACTCATCTCAGCAGCACGCCGCCATCACCGGACACCGGCCATCATCTAAGGAAGGAAAGGAACGACGTTAGAGAACTGTTCAAAAGACTCATTATACTTACCTGTCGGACTCTTGCCACTGAAGTAACTAGGCAGCAACGAGCCTGCATTAATCAACGCGCCCCTGCGCTGAATGCAGGACGGACGGATAGCACACTTTCCAAGAAAACAAGGTGAGCTGTGTATCAAAGGGAAGGGTTGGTCCCCGGGGAAGAAGGGGTTCAAGTACACAGAGACAATAGGGCGTTAAACTCTACCAATCCTGTGTTTCAGGCCCAATCTCCAGTTGAGTAGACTCCAGGGAAGGGTTTGAGGTCGTAAGAGGTCAGAACAGGCTGAGTGACGTCCCTGTGGATACCAGGTGAGCGTTACAGGGGGATGCCATCAGGCCCAGCAGCTTTAGAATAATTCAGAGCGTGAATTGCACATTCAATGTCCTCAAGGGACCATTGTGGTAACGGTGAGTGCGGAATGCTCAATTTCTTTGAGTTGACATTGTGGAACATAGTGGGCAGAGAAAATCTAAGCTTGAAAAACTCCAGCCAGGTGTCAGCAGATATCATAGAGACCTGGTCGGTGCTTGAGTGTTTGAATCTGCCCTGAGCAAAGCCCACGTGGAGCATTTAGCATTACAAATAGCCTTTTTTTTCCTACAGAACTCTTCCATAGAGAGAAAAACTCTCTTTAGTTTACGTAAGGCATTGAGGCTTTTAGCTAATTGAATTGTCTTACTACCAGAATTGTGTATGCAATTCATAAAATCCATTTCCACACTACACATGTTGGTCATCACACGTTTGATAATATTCAAATACCAACTAGCTTCCAATTGGACGGATGAAAAAGGATTAGAATTCCCATCATGATATAGAAGATGAGCATCAATCATGGCATTAATCTTATCACAGAGCTTAGTGCTCCAACGAATGGAAATGGCGGGACGATCTCCTTCCAATAATGTCTGGTTCGGATCATTCTTTAATCTACCAACAGTGACATCTAGAAGCAATTCAATTATTAGATGGTCGCCTAGGCTGGGGCTCAAGTATAGAGATTTTGCTGCACTTGTCCTGTAAATTTGCTAAAATGGCATAGTGATCGATACACGAGGAACTAGAGCCCCTCCTCCATGTATAATAGGAAGCCCTGGAGTCAAAGGAGATGAATGAAATACCCCACAACTCGAGATGCTCTTTACATAATTGGTCTCTGAATAGCGCTGGAGGGGATCTTGCTTCAGCTGAATGTGAAGCATTCAAATTGGAGCACAAAGCGTTGAAGTCACCTCCCAACACTATTCGACATGCTGGGTGCTTGGACATGACTTCATCAAACAAATCATCAGGCTCCTGGAGCACAATTGCTATCTTCAGTAGTGCCGGGTTATGGTAAAGGGAGATGATAAGATAAGGCTCAAGAATTGCCTCATGGAGAAAGACTAACACAGCCAATGATGCCAAGGATTTATAAACATACTGTATACTAATATAGGAAGGTCAAGTTTTCCATCCAGAGGTCAAGACACTCAACCTTCACGCATGGTTTCTGGGAGGTTGAGATCGAAGGATTGGGACCTCCCGGATGATTATGGTTTTCCTGAACTTTCTCAACCTCCTGATTACGTGAGGCATCACAGGGACTGGAGGAAATGCATTTAGAAGTGTAAAATCCCAGTACACTACGAATGAGTCTCCTAGAGCTCCTCTTGGGGGAAATTCCCTTGAGCAGTACTGTACATGATCCTAAAGTTGGTATTCACGCATATGGCCAAACCGCTATAGGGCCTCTCCCTTGGCCCATGCTTAGCCATCACTTGATGCACAATGAATCTCGGCAACAGAAGCTTTTGTTATCACATGGTTTCCTGACATAACAGAATGTCACATTTTACTGTGGAGGGAATATTTTTTATCCACGTGTGCAAATTGGTAAACCCACATGAATTCCAAGACAAAATCGTCAAGGCAGTTACCTTACTGTTTGGCGATGTTATCCATGTCGGGATTTAAGATGACGGCCAGCGCTGACAACCACAACCAATCTTTGCTGATATTTGATGAGGCAACAAGCTGTGCAATTACTGCAGGTTTCATCTCTCCCTGAGCATCCAGGCCGTTCCTCTTTGGTGAGGGCGGATTGATGACTGGGAGAGGAGTTTCACTGAAACAGATCGCGTCATTGATGGAGTCAAAAAGTTGGGGTAACAAGCCAATCAATTGTAATTCCTGTTTGTACTGCCACACCAAAATGCTTTTAATAGCCGATTGAACTTTGCACACCATACGATGATTGTGTATAGCTGAACGGATGACCCATTCTATATCAGCAGTATATAATGTTCTCAATGCAGGGATTTTACCAAAAGCTTGTAAAAGGGCGGAGCGATTGAGACGTTTGGCATCATTTATATCAGGTTCAGTCTCCCATCCAATGATGGTGTAAGAGTTACCGGGAGGCTTGTCGATTGCTGCTAAGCCGTCTGTTGAGAAGCTTGGAGGACATGGTGAGAAATGCCCAGGCTTATTTGAATACCTGGACATTTTCATCCTTTCCTCCGTAATTGAATTGATAGTAGGAACAGGGTGCGCAGCCTGATTTTGCACACTCACATTACCTACCCCAATAGGGGGAGCACAATTAGCTAACATGGCGGGTTGGTTGGAGCCCCCAGCTTGAGGTGCCTCACTGGTGCCCTTCCCCATTTGTGCAACTTTGTTGTTGATTGGTTTGTAGAAGGCTGATAAGTGAGTTTGCAGGGTAGTTGGTACTTTAGCAGCTAAATTCTATTGGGCAGCAGATAGAAAATCTGCAGAATAATTTTTTTTTGCCTGCCCCGAGATCGCACAGCCGTGCAGATGGCATCATCCCTTTATTGCCATGCGAGAGGGAACCAATGGCCCCCACGGGAGCCGTTTGCTCGACATGGCTATGATGTTGCAGAGCATTGATACTCTCTGCAGATAATTCTTCGAGCATCCGATCTGGGCTTTGCAGTAGAAGCTATATAGCCTGTGGGATGGCTTGAAAGATTATTTTTAGATTTTTTCATTTTTTTATTTTTGTTTTTTTGGACAACTGTACTAGGCACCGACAATTTTGCTTGCCTGTCAGCTTTTCTTTTTAAAGCACAAAAGAAGAGCCGTTTCTCCTTCCGAGAGGCAAAGAACTGACCCGCGCCAGCTGAATGAGCCTCACTATCGCCAACATTTCCCTCAGGAGAGTATGTAATATCAAACAGCTTTGTAAGAGCTGAGGGACTGTCCGGTTGAAAAATTTCACACACGTCCGTGTCTTCAGTCAGGGAGAGTTGCACCCCATCCTGATCATCAGGTTTTGCCTGAAGAAAAAATACCAGTTGCTCTATTTCTTTCAGTATTGAAGGTAACCTTCTGGCACAATTGAGCACGAGTAAAGATTTGCATGGAGGAAACCTCCTGGGGGGCAGCTACTGTTTGAGCGAAAGATTGTGCAAATGATTAGGCCATTGGAAGAGCCTCTTGGCGTGGAAGTGACTGCACCTTTACTTCTGAGAAGTCAGTTTGGGTCGCAACAGAAGTAGGACTAGGAATAGCACCCTTCAAAGGGGGGGGGAGACAGCCACCTTCACGTCTGAGAGTATCCTCAAAAATGTACCCTTCCAGCTTGTTAATTTTGAGAAGGATTTGAGTGAGCGAGGATTTACATTCCATTATTTCATAATGTGTGTAATCGTGCCCTCTATGTAATATGTTCAGAATCCTTGACAGGACGGGATACGAGGCTTCCAGCGACGGCATGTCCTCAGAGGGATCAATTAGATCAAATCCTATGGGGTGTATGGGAGCCTTTTTGGTGGGGGAAAAGGAAGTACCAAACCCAGAAGCTGGGGGGGGGGCTTTAGCAATGATAGGAGGTATAGGCAGGGAGGGACTGGAGGGTGGAGAATCGAGTAATTGCTTTTTGCAGGCCTCAAATGATGAAGAAATATTGGAGTCACTTGATATACCCCCCTCTTTGCAATGCAGATGTACGTCAGCCCTCCTGCTGCTAGGCATGGTGACCGGAGTCGATGGGCCAACAGACAGGCGAACACGTTTTTCCAGGGCTGCTAGTACAAGAGGAGCAAGAAAGGAGTTATCAGAGGGAGAAGAGCTAACCACCTCACTGCTTTCATCCTCAACAGAGTAGGGTCCATCCATTCTCATGCTAGAATGCTTTTACGTGTAGAAGGCAGATGACCGTTTGAGGCAGAGAGCAAGGGAACACCAGAAGCAGTCGATGCCAACTGAGCTGCATCTCTTTGAGCTAGAGCATAAGAGAATGCCAATTCATAGCAGATTAAATCATTAGAGGCAGCCACTGTTGGCCTCAGAAGCAAGCTTATGGTACCGCCTGCAGATGCCATGGCGGAACTTCCAGTACTCGGGGCAGGGGCACACTTTCAGTTTTGTTCAATTTGTCAGAACTAATACTTTTGAGCACAGGTGTGCAAAGGAGGAGGCCACTGCGCAGGGTAGAAACCATTTGAAAGTATACACACTGCAGAAAAAAGGACAAGAGCTATCCCACACATGCACAAGGCGCAGGACACTCTAATATTTTGTGGGAAGGTTAATTGCAATAGTGATTATCAAAGGATTTCATACCTATAGCACCAGCACTCCCGCCCTCCCACCTGAACAGCCCAACAGCCACTTGCGATCCACTTACGGGTGCACGCGCAGGTGCGCGGCCCCAGTGGTATTAATAGGAGGCTGTTTGTGGCAAAGTGGGCAGGGTCTGCAACGGGGGCGTAACAAAGGTTGGAGCATGGAAGTGACGCTGTGGGTGAAAGAAAGAATATATTAGCTTGCGTCAACATGCAGCAAGCAGAGAGTCCCAACAGTAAAGTCCTAAAAGTAGAGTTCCAGCAAAGAGAACATGGCTTGTCCACAAGCACTATTAGCCACCTTGTATCCACGTTACGGGCAGCGGTGAGGTAACAGCACTTTTCCTTGCCGACTCGAGGAGAGAAGGAAGACCAGAGCGAACAGCCCAACAGCCACTTGCGATCCACTTACGGATGCGTGCGCGGGTGCGCGACCCAAGTGGTATTTATAGGCGGCTGTGTCGTAGCAAAGTGGGCAGGGTCTGCAAAGGGGGCGTAACAAAGGTTGGAGCATGGAAGTGACACGTGTATCCACGTTACGGGCAGTGGTGAGGTAACATCACTTCTTGCCGACTCGAGGAGAGCAGGAACACCAGAGCGAACAGCCCAACAGCCACTTGCGATCCACTTACGGGTAATGAAATGTAATGTAATCTTGACTCAGATTGATGGTTATGAAATGTTTAAAAATAATTGATTTTCTTTTTGATTGATGTTTTCATTATGGAAATACCCAATAAATATACTTGAAGAAAAACAAATTTCAACCACAAAAAAAAAGAAACATGCTATTATCTTGATCCAACCAAGCTTTAAAAGCCAGCTATTCTTATGTATGACTGATTAAAAGGGTAACATTGGTAAGTTCTGGCTGACAGTGTAGGATTTTACATGTCCAGAGGAACAGGGAGATGATCATTACAACAGGTTCTCACTTATAGCAATATGGCATTAGCCATGTTCTCCTTTGTTGTTGCCTAAAGCTCTTGCAAGGCAGTCCTGTGCAAGAGAGCTTGAAAGACCCACTCAAGTCTCGGAAGATGACCTGCTCTGCAGATTCTTCACAGATGTTCCACTGCTATTCCTCAGGCAATAAGTCAATCTGAATTATATGATTGTCAAAGGAGATAATAAAATGCCACAGCAGAATTTCCAGTACACTTCCTATACCCAGGGTTGCTACAGGTTTTGATTAGGTACAGAACAAACAATTTGGTGAGTCCCCCTTACGTTTTTTGCACCGACCCAGAGGTGGCATATTGAACCCAAAAACGGATGTAAAATAAATCCCAAAAGCCAAATGATCAATGCACCTCTTTGCAAGGGAAAACGAGGTTTATTACATGCAAAAAAGTATCAGATGGTGCCATAGAACAGAGCTGACTCGAAGCTCCTCTTATCACAATAAATTACAGCTTTTGTTGTGGGAAAATCGCAGATTAACAATATTATACATAACAATGAGTGCAACGTAATCCCAGCACCCTCATTGGCTACCACCTGAACAACATACTTAATGCCCCCTATAGTCCCTGAGCCTATTGGCCAGATCTAATATAAACCCATTCCCCTAAACACGTGGTCCCCTACATTATCAAGTTCAAACCCAGGTACATGATTGGCGGCTTCCCATTATTGATATATTCATAAATTGAGACCATCACGTGAAGTGCATCTCTCCATTCCAAATGCAATCAAAGCAAACTGGCGAGGCAAATTCTGCCCTAATTGACAATAGACCTTCTCATCAACCCAGACGCTGTAGACGACCTTGTGCTTAATTTATTGACATCACCTCTGCTCCTCCTATCCCAAATCACGAAACACTCCAGACATGGCTTTCCCGTTATCTCCTTCAAACCCCATGTTCCCAGTAATGAGGTAACCAGGGCACCACTCTGGAGTGTCAATTTCAGGGATTTATTTGCTTTTGGTTGTGTGTCTACTTGTAATTCACATCGGTTGACCACCCATTGGGGAAGCCTGTAGTGCTCTAAATCTTCATCTTGCCCATTGGCATGACCAAACCTTATGCCCTGTTCTCATGACTGTCATTCAAAGGGTGCATCCCTACCAGCTCACTTTCAGTTCCCACCCTATTCAAGCTCTGCAACTGGATACAATTAGCACTGTGTACCATGGGTGCCTCTTACCTCGGCTTCTCTCCGGGGAATGGAAAGCAGATTTGTTTTCGGAGCTAAGCTAACAGAAGCGCAGTTTCACATTAATGCCTATATCTATTCTTATTCATCCTGTGGTCGCCCTTAATCATTCAAAATGGCGGCACTCCTGCCATTTTAGCACATCAACCTTGCTTCTACCACAATACCTTGCAGACTTCATCTTCCACCCAATTCAGTCCTTCCTGCACATCACGCTACACTGAGTTACTCCAAATATAACACCTCAACATTGGGCCTGTATTGCTATATGTGAGTGTCAAACCTAACTAAAACAATGTGTGCGCTCCTGCAGCACAACCTTCCGTCTGCTCAAAATGACAGTACTTTCCAATAGGTTTTTCTCAACCTGAATCGTTTTACCTGGCTGGAATATTGTACGTGCATCCCAACAGTAGCAACAATGGAAGGAGTAGAGGAACCAGGCTTTGGGTTCTTTATTATGCCTGCAATTCAAGAATAGAAAGCCATGTTCAAGCCAATAATGATGAGGCATGTACATGTCAACAAAATCCAAATCTGTCAAACACCAATAACCAGTTTTTAGGAGGTATTGCAAGCAACTATTTATGTACCTTTTGTAGTGCAGATTAACAAAAACCAACATGTCACCAAATGGATCCAGTAACAACTATTTTTAACTGGACTTCCCAAAAATGTGAAATGAGGCGCAGTATGAGTATCTCCATTAGAGTTTTACTTGGGAGCCATGAGTAGTCAGTGTCTGGCACCAAGCGTATCAGCAGTTCACTCACTGTCTGCAAGCAGCGTCATGCACCCTTGTGAAGCCTCCAGTGCACCTTCTTTATAGAGGACAGACCTTCCTTTGTCACATAAGCAGCCAATGGGAAGCCCTTTTTGGGTCCCAATAACTGTCTGCACCTACTAATGGTTGCATGGTAGCCTAAGAGGAAGCATATATATCTAATTTGTATTCAGGTATCCCCAATGTTTATTCAATGTCCACTGTGGACTCTTAAGCACACTGGAGCTGTCTTTCACACTTTATTTGGTGCTGCATGAAACCAAAATGTAATATGATTAAAGGATACTGTTATGCACCCCGTCTCTGAACAAGTTACCAAACCAGATACGAATGGCTCCCACCATCCTACAATCAATGAAGAAGCAGAACACCCTATGCTTCACCAATCACGAATCGCCCACCTGAATCCTACTCCACCCTCAAGATCCCTACCTCCACATCTCATCGCACCCATCCCCCACCCTACCTGTAACACACTGAGTGCCTCTCCTGTGAGCAATCTTTCAAACCCCTTCATGCATTCATACGGAGCATGGACAGTATGTTCCTTCAGCATAGGTAGGATTCCTGCCAGTGCCATCCTCATTCCTGCAGGAGTAGCTCACTAACATGGTTGGTATCCTCCATTGAAAGTCACATTTCCAAATGAAAATGATTATTTCGGATTAAACAAGCAACAGAAGAACTGTTTCAGCCACATAAGTGGACAGAGGCATAGAGAGATTAGGTTAGAATTTGGAAGCGCAGACAGCGAGGTCTCATTTTTCTGGATATGCGCTGTTTGAGGAACGAGGGTGCTACATTCTGTATGCATTGGTGAGTAAAACTCAATAGAGGCTTTGACAGGTAGCCAGTGGACATCCTATCTCACTTGGGATTCGCTCCAAAGCCAGTGGACATCCCGTCTCACTTGGGAATCGCTTCATAGCCAGTGGACATCCCATCTCACTTGGGATGCGCTTCATAGCCAGTGGTCATCCCGTCCCACTTGGGATTCGCTTCATAGCCAGTGGACATCTCGTCTCACTTGGGATTCGCTTCCTAGCCAGTGGACATCCCGTCTCACTTGGGATTCACTTCATAGCCAGTGGACATCGCGTCTCACTTGGGATTCGCTTCATAGCCAGTGAACGTCCTGTCTCACTTGGGATTCGCTTCATAGCCAGTGGACGTCCTGTCTCACTTGGGATTCACTTCATACCCCTAGCAGCCTGGAGGGAATTACTTTGAATCAGTTGCAGTTTGGAGATGTTTTTAGCAGAGGTGCCAGAGAGTATGGCGTTTCAGTAGTCCAACTTACTGCCAATAATGGCTCTGGCTAAGGTGAGGCAACTGTCAGAGTATAAACATGTTATACTGAGGTTCATCTGTTTAGCAGAGTATGTTGCAGATGAGGAAAGGTGATTGACATGCTTGTGTATAGATAGTTCTTCATCAAGGTAAAGCCCTGGGTTAGGGTAGGGTTACCATCGATGGAAAAATATGTGAAGGCAAGCCCACTGCCTTCCTACAACCAGCAAGGCCCAGAAGTTTGAGACGATGGGGATCCCACAATGAGCAGCATCATTTTGTCATCATTGAGACAGAGTCTGGATGATGCTCTAGACATATTGGCTGAGTCCAGGGTGTGGTTTCCATTAGGTCTCAGTAGGATTTGGGTGTCATCAGCAAAGTTGGTGTAGGGAATGTCAAGCTTATCAAAGTGGTCAAAAACCGGTTTAGTGTACATGTTTTAAAGTGTGGGGGAGATGCAAGACCCCTGAGGTACCCCGTCGGGCACAGGATGGGGTCTGCAGTTTCAGAGCCTATGAAAAGCCTAGAGGAGTGCTCGCTGAGAAAGGATTTGACCCTGCTGGTGGCTTCTCTGGAGAAGTTAAACTTGAAAGTGAAATGCTGGCAAATGATATCATGGTCGACGAGATCAAAGGTTGCAGAAAGGTCGAGAAGGAAAAAGGATGGCGATGTTTTAAAGAATCACGTAGACCAGCAAGTTAGATCTTGAGGTCAAGGAGAACAGCTTCAGTGCTGTGTCTGGATCTGAAAGCAGATTGGTGAGAGCCAAGAAGGATATGGTGCTCCATATAGACTTGCATTTGGGTATAAGCTGTGTGGTCCAGAATTTTAAGGAGGTAAGAAGTGTTGTGATGGGGCGGTAGTTGGTGGGAAGTGTGGGTTCAAGGGAAGGTTTCATAAGTAAGGGCATGACCCAGGCTTCCTTGATAGATGTAGGGACAGAGCTGGAGGCAAAGGAAGCATTAATGAATTTAGAGATGATAGGTGCGTGAGGGTCTGCACACAGTCTGATGATGGCTACTGCTTAGTGTTGAGGTAAAGGATCTGTGATAGTCAGCTAGGATTTTTTAAGAATTGTTTTATCTCTTAGCTTGCGGGTTTTGTCAGCCAATGCGGATTGGATAACTGTATACCAAGCTTTGTCTTTAGGGAAGGTGGAGGTGGGAGGTACTGGGGATTCAAGTTCTTTAATGATTTTGAACATCTCCCTGGTGATAGAGCTAGCTTCCATGATTCTGGTGTTATAGATGCAGGATTTGGTAGTGATTATGGCCGCTTTGTAGTTCTTTGCAGAGTTGATGAAAGCTTCTTGGTGTGCTACAGAGGGGTTCCTCCTCCAGAGGTCTTCGAGGGTGTGTTTGTGTTTGCAGAGGGTGACTAGCTCTTCAGAGAACCATTTGTTGATTCAAGTTTTTTTTCTGAAGGGTGAGTTGTTGTGGCGCATAGAGGTCAAGTGTATGCAATAGTGTAGCATCATAGAAGGTTATAATAGCTTTGGAGTCATTGCAGTCAGGCACTGAGGATAGAAAGGAAAAGATGGTGGGTTCTAACTGATCTTTGGTGAGTTTGAGAGTATTGTTACGCTCACCTGGTTCCCACAGGGGCGTCGATCGGACCCGGACAGCTGTGGTCTCCACCAACGTGATGCGTAGTGAAGAGATGACAGTCTGGACTGCCTCCCTAATCTTGTCTGCTGGACTCATAGAAGTATTCTCCTGCAAGTGGAGAAAGGGATTTAGCCACCTGTGGACTTTAGTGATGGCCCCCCAACAGTTCTCGTTCTCCCCACTAATCACCTCCGATATTCCCTTTTGGTAACCTCGCCTTATGTTTTTAAATGATGAGCTCTCCATCCTGTATTGCATGCAGGGACGCGTAGATACCAGTTACTTCACTGGGTTGAAGGTACTGGAGGAGTTCCCGAGGAACATTGACTCCAGTGTCTATAAAGTTCAAAGAGTTCAATATGTCCGATGTTCACTCTTATTCCATTCCCTCGTTAGGTTGCAGCTGGGTCCAAAAGAATTTTGCCTGGAGGCAGCTGATGGCGTTCAGGTAAGTGTCTGTATTACCAAACACTGTCCGGTAAAAGTTGCATGAGTTTAACTTGCTGTTTTCTCTCCCTTTATAGGTGCGGCATAGGAAGATGCGGCGAATTAAAGAATAATACCTCCGGTGGTAAAGCAGGTAAGCCTATGGTGGCAAAGAGATTGTCCTTGTTGGTTTTCTCGGCTCACCTTGTTATTCCTTTTGTTTTCCCCCCAGGTGCTGGGTTTCGACGAAGAAAATGATGAAGGCAGCGCCGAGTCGAAAGATGCAGTGGACTGGTGAGTATAACGCGGCGCTGCTGCTGGCGAAGCAACGCATGCTGAAATAATGTCCTTTCCAGGCTCGGAGATGTGCTGGGTCCGGAATCAGGTAAGGAATCAAATAATGTCTGTGATTAATCTCTTCTCCTTTCTTTGCCTTTTGTCTAGGAGCTCCGGATTCGAGGCGGGCGTGGCAGAAGACTGAATGCTGACTTGCAGACACAGTGAGCGTCACGCTGCTGGATGCAGAATAACACAAAGCATGGGCTGCTGTCCCGGCGTGGTTTAAATAGTCTGCAAAGTAGTCCCAGGTAAGAACTTCCCCAGAACCACACCCGAGTGAAAAATAGTCCCTGTAATAAAATAGTCCCATCCAGGCCTCACGTTGGCTTGGACTCATTTCTAGCATGGTCTGCATAAGGTAAGTAAAGTCTATGAGCCTGACGCCTATGGCGCCAGGACTGATTTCTATGATGAGCCTGGTGCCTAAGGCGCCAGGACTGAATCCAAACAGCCCTCGGCCGGGGCTGTTGGGGTTTTAATGAGTATCTGGATGCCTGCTCCCGCGGCTGATGGACTTGATCCGGATGCCCGGGGGTAGGCATCATGACAAGTATGCCTGGAGATTATAGGGAGACGGTTGGTAACACTGCAGGCAATGGTGGACTCATGAGGGATAATGAATTGGATCCGGGAGTGGTTTATCCAGGGAAGGGGGTCCACAGTAGAAACAGAGATAGGTGTATTGAGATTCAAGATCCAATCAAGGATCCGGCCTTTGGTGTGGGTAGGGCTAGTGATGGATTGAGTGAAGTCCATCTCATGTAAGGTGGCAATGAGGGCAGTGGACTTAGAATTGGTGGCGTCATTAAAGCCTAAGTTAAAGTCACCTAGTATGATGAATTTGGTGTTAGGTTTGATGAGCGAAGTAAGGAGACGTGGGATGTCAGTATCAGGGGAATTGAGATTATTGAGGTGATGCTAGAGGAGAAGAATATGAATGATGGTTTGAGGACTGGGCTCCAGCTTGGTGTGCAAGAGTTTGTATCCTTGTAGGAGGGTAAGGGAGAGGCTCTAATGTGCATGGTGGCTTTGGTAATGAGGGCAACTCTGCCGCTTGATTTAGAGGGTCTGTCTGACCTCAGGATCGAGTAACCACGTGGGATAGCTAATAATCGTGCTTGACCAGCTGCTTCATGCAACCATGTTTCGGTGACGGTGAGCAGGTCAAGATTGTTATACAGTATAAGATCGTTGACATTAGTGCCGTGGGCGCTGAGAGAGCGTGCATTGATGAGGGCTCACATGATGGTATTGGAATGTGAGATGGGCATGATGAGAGAGACCAGGGGTATCTCAAGAGGGGTGGGTAGACAGAGGCGATTGCTGTTGAGAAGTGGATGCCATGTTGTTTGTTCTTGAGGAGCGTGGTGTGGGGTGAGAAGGCATCAGGAGCATGTGGAAGCGTAATTGCATGAGTCTGAGTGGGGCAATGCATGGTATGGATGATTTGGAGGAGTAGTTGTATGAAGCAGGATGGGCAGTGGAATGATGTTTGCAGTGGAGCATGGAGTAGAGAGTGGTGAGCAGTAGGTGAGGGGTGGGTTTTGGCAGAGACTGTAACACAGATGGTGGGTTTGTATTGGCAGGAGGTTGGGGCGGTAGAACCTGGGAGCGGAAGGGGTGTGGGGTGAGTTGGGTGCCATGGGTTATGCAACTGAATAGGGCATTTGTGAGGAGCTGCGCCGAGGGTGGATGGTTGTAGGAAGGCAGTGGGCTTGGGCAGTGCAGTCCCTGCTGGCATAGGATGGGGTCTGGCAGTAGGCATGGGCAGTGCAGTCACTGCTGGCATGGGTTAGGGCGTTAGGCTTGGTCAGTGTAATCCCTGCTGTCATAGGATAGGCCCTGGCAGTAGTTATGGGAAGTGAAGCCCCTGCTGGCATAGTTTGGGGTCTCGCAGTCAGCTTGGGCATTGTCTTCCCTGCTGGCATAGTTTGGGGTCTGGCAGTAGGCCTGGGCAGTGCAGTGCCTGCTGACATACCTTGGGGTCTGGCATTAGACTTGGTCATCACAATCCCTGCTTGAATAGGATATGGTCTGAGAGTAGGCTTGGACAATGCATTCCCTGCTGGCATAGGATAGGCTCTGGCAGCAGTCATGGGCAGTGCAGTCCCTTCTGGCATAGTTTGGGGTCTGGCATTATGGATTGGGCAGTGCAGTTCCTTCTGGCATAGGTTGGGTTCTGGAGTTAGGCTTGGGCAATGCAGTTCCTGCTGGCATAGGATGGCTCTTGTGGACAGTGTGTGGGTGGTGGGAGCCTGGATCAATTTGAGCATTTGAGAGTGAGCTGTTGATGAGGCGTGTTTGTACATCCCCAGGCAAGAGGGTTGGCACTGGTGATCCGGCGGGCTGGGAGGGCTATCTTTACTATGGTGTGCAGGGTGAAGGGGGAAAAAGAACCTGGGGGTGGTGTGGGGATGAAGGATGCACAAAATACCTTAACTATTTAGCTCTTCCAATTAAATGGCAATGACCTACCTAAATCAAGGACGATGGATGGTGCCCAACATGGTAATTGATGGGAGTCTGGATTGGTGAGAATGTGCTTGGACAAAGGGGAGGTCTCCCGGTCCTCCATGCCCCAGCAGGCCCGGACAAGAAGGGGCCTTAAGCATGGGCTCATTCCTGGCCTGCATGAATTAGAAGGCAGTGGCCAATGAATGAAAGAAGCCATGGATACTGCGGTCGCTACAATTATGCGGTGGAGTGCCCCTTGCTTTAGTGTGCTTACAGGGCAGAGCTCGATGGTTGCGTCCATCTTATAGTAGAGCTTGCGCTCCATAGCAATCATGGAAGCCTGATGGAGGGCCTCCGTTTTGGTGGGTATTGTGGGGACAGGTTTGATTTTTTATTGAGGTCATCCTACCATACCATGTCATTATCAGTGGGTCCCAGCTCTTTAAATCGGCTGCCAATTGGGTTCGGAAGGGGTCATAGTCACCACCATCTCCTCCAGGTCCCTAGTGACCCGAATGCCCAGGTACTGAATGCTCTTCTGGTCCACTCTCATGCCTTGGTAACTCTTTTTCAATAAAGGAGAGGGGAGTCTGCTCTAGTATCAGCATCATTCCTGATTTCCCTACATTGATTTTAAGCCCCGTAAGGCGGCAATACTCTGCAATCTCGGCCATTAGTGCTGGAAGGGAGTCTTGAACGTTTGTGAGGTAGATCAATATGCTATCTCCAAAGTGCAAGAGTTTGCACTCAATTTCAGGTTGGGAGGGATTGCTAAGTGGGGAAAAAGAGCGGCAACTAGGAAGGCACCTGGTGGGTGGGTCTTCGGCCAGGTGACCAAGATCCACTTGCACCTGCTCTCATCTGTAAAGGAAATGAGGCTGGAGGGCTCCTTAAGTACGGAAAAAGAGCGGCAACCAGGAAGGCACCAGGAGGGAGGGGATTGCTAAGTGGGGAAAAAGAGCAGCAACCAGGAAGGCACCAGGTGGGTGGGGCTTAGGCCAGGTGACCAAGATCCACTTGCGCCTGCCCCCATCTGTAAAGGAAACGAGGCTGGAGGGCTCCTTAAGTACGGAAAAAGAGTGGCAACCAGGAAGGCACCAGGAGGGAGGGGATTGCTAAGTGGGGAAAAAGAGTGGCAACCAGGAAGGCACCAGGTGGGCAGGGCTTAGGCCAAGTGACCAAGATCCACCTGCTCCTCATTTGCCTAATGAGGAGTACAGCATCCGAGACACTGATAAAAGGGACCTGTACCCCTGAACAAGTTTGGGTTTAGAAGAGGGGCCAAGGGTTATGGGTGGTGGGAGGGGGGCTTTGTAGTGGTTCATACGGGGGAGGGATGGGTTAGTTGGGGAAACGCAGACTGTTGACTCCGAGGAGGGTTACACTTGTATTCTCGGTTTTATTGAAATGGCTTGTTCTCTTTACAAATGCAAATAAAATCAAATTTAAAAAAAGAAATGTATCTGTGTTTTACGACAAGGCAGAATGCAAATGCAAGAAAGAAAACACACTGGGAATAAAGATTTGAAAAGGGGTCGATCTTGATGGAACAAAACATGCTTTTGCATAGAAACAGATGTGATCACCTGCTACATTTGACAATAAAAAGAGACCGCTCATGGGGAAGCCTGAGGTCCCACGCTGTAAGGCTGGGGTCAGCTGTTAATGTTTGCAGGTTCATTCTTGTGCTGTGATTCCCAGTCTGATGTTCACAAGGTGAGGCTGACAGGAGGATCTGCAGCATTGAAAGAAATCAACAAAACAATTTGAAGGAGGGGGAAGTAATTACGGCAACTCCAGACCAACCAAACAAAATTCTCACTATAAAGTGAGTCCCTTCACCCCACGAGGCCAGGGGCATAATGCACCCCCTCATGAAAGCCCTGCATCCAACACCATATATTAGATTCTTGGGTAGTATAACATAATCAGTGGCTGGTGAATTGTTTGGTGTCACCCACCCTGGCAGGAGCCCTCTTATAAGACAAGGATGCATCTTCATTAGAAATCAAGAGTAGATAAGAAACAATGCTTTATGTGAACAATATTGGTGATAATATTAGAAGCATGCTTGGTGCCAAATAATAGGCTATGTGACATAAGTATAGAGTATGTAATTTGCTACTCTGTAGACTTGAGGACATAGTCTGGTATGTGGGAGGGAGAAAGGGAATAGGAGGAAAGCAAGACATTGATTTGGATTTGTGAACTGTTGCAGGTTATGTGTTGACATGAAAGAAACAGTGCTTGTTCTATATATTCCAAATGAAACATTTGGAAATTAAAAATGAATTGAAACATGTGTGTGTATGTCCCACTTTCCGATAGGAGTGTTTGGCAATGGCACTAAAAATGGTTGGTGTATCCATGTGCAGTAAATGTGACACAATCTCTATCATACTCTTTGTGATATCCCCTTTTCCCGTTTTCCAATATATCACTACATATCAAGATCTCACTCAACTCCCCTAAAGAAAGCATTGATACACCCTCTTCTCGAACATGGCAATTATTTGACCTATCGGTCTTAGCAAAACACTGATTGATATCAATCTTCCTTCATGAAAGTAAGATTATAGAAAGGGTGATCATGAAACTATACAAATTAGGGAGAAAATCAGGGCATTTTCCATAACAGACAGTTTGGTTTCAGATGATGGGGTGGTGCAGAGATCTCCTAGATCGTTACCTGAGAAGTCATTCTACATAATTTTGATGCTAAACAACCAATGGCCATACTCCTATTGGGGCTCCCTGCATTACTTGCCATCATTGACCATATTGACCTCTAGCTTTCAAAAATACATGGGTGTTAAGGATATAGGCTTGAATGAGCATCCAGACACAGTCAGATGGGGACAGTTCACGTCTCATACTTTTGAACATAAACTCTCCCATGGCTGTTTAACGTTTACACCTACCCATACTGAGCCTGCATCGCAAGATATTTCCATCCATTGGGCTGACCTATAAAGTTCAAGTGATACTGGCTCTGGCCATGTCCAAGCTGACCAACTGAAACAGCCCATGTCTTGCCCTAAATAGGAAAGGAATGGTGTGTATACAGTATATACAGAAGGGAGGTGCACAGCCAGTGTTTGCCCTCAAGACAATTTACCATGTCTTTGCAATGTTGAAGAACCTACATTGGCTACCGATGTAATTCAGAGTAGACATTCAAATCATGAAAAGCAGTGTTGAATATTGGACAAAAATACATGTCCAGCTTGTGAAAGATGCGGTCAACAGAACCTTATGAGCCAGACTTGCCACATTTCTTAATCCTGGCAATTACAACTGAACACATTTGGGAAGAAAAGAGTTGCCGACGCATGGTCTACCCTGTCAAGTATCGGCAGAGATCATCTGTGTTGGGACGCCGTAGTTATCCGGCTTCCACGAGAACTAATACTTGTGGCTCTCGTATTCGTCAACGAATGGTGGTTACGGTCCCTTTAAGATCTCGTCTGCCGGGATCTTGGAAGTTGGCATGGAGACGATGGCGTCCTCTCACGTCTATCACTTTTCCCTCTACACGTTAAGTTTACGTATAGTGATCATGTGACTGTTATATAAGCCACGCCTGCTCGTTTTGCCGGCGCTTCTGAATCTTGTATTCTAGCGGCTTGCTTTCTCTTGAATTCAAGCCTCTTGTCCCCCCTTGCCTTGTATTCCTGCTCTTCGACCTCGTATCGCCCACGGACCTGCTTTGGTTACTCCTTTGTACTTTTGCTGCCAGACCTGCTCTTCGACCTCGGATCGTCCACGGACCTGCTTTGGTTACCCCTTTGTACTTTTGCTGCCAGACCTGCTCTTCGACCTCGGATCGTCCACGGACCTGCTTTGGTTACCCCTATGTACTTTTGCTGCCAGACCTGCTCTTCGACCTCGGATCGCCCACGGACCTGCTTTGGTTACTCCTTTGTACTTTTGCTGCCAGCCCTGCTCTTCGACCTCGGATCGTCCACGGTCCTACCCTGTTAGGATTGTCCACCTTCATTGGAACTCGTCACCTTTGGTACACGGACTAGAGACTGCCTTATTGTACCTTTTAGGCGTCCTCGTGCCGTCGGGTTAGGTTTTGCTCTTCGGACAGTCAGCTTGGATTTTTCTCCTGCTTCTTGCTTTGCCTTCATTTCTGGATCTTGGGTTGGCCTCTACCTTCCTTCCTATTCCTTCCTTGGGAATATTCGGAGAATCGGAGATTCTAAAGAACTACACAGGTTAGTGGTGGATTCTATTCTGATTTCTGCGTTTATATTGCATACATCGCATCTTTGTGATATCTGCTCGCAGTGCAGTTGTCTGGGGGTCTTGCCTGTACACCTTGAGAAGACATCCCGTTCCAGTATCCTGTTTCATCGGGTTCTGGATTCTTCGTTGACATTCCATCTTTCCGCCAATCAACTGTTCTGTTTGTTTGATTGTACTGACTAGTTCGGTAGATTGGCGAGAAGAACTCCTCGGCTACACTACGAGGGCAAGAGCGCTACTGACACACCCACTGGAATGCCCTATGCCTGGAACTAAGAGTGAAACTCACCCATCGTAAGTTCAGGAAAGCCCTTACATTTCTCTTGTTGAATATTCTTAACTGAAAGGGAGTTATTTTATGATTGCTCACTATTCACAGCAGTTAAATCTGTCAATAATACACACAAGTTCAAATGTTGTTTTTTCCATTACTTAGAATAGAATTGGATGTTCTACAGTCCATTTAAGGTGTTTGGAGTTTTTATTTTTCTGGTAACATACAGCTCTTTGTTTTTTAAACAACTTTATTTATTGGTTTCAGACAATTACATGTAAGATATTAATACAAGGCAGATATAAACATAAATACCTACAAATCTTAACATATACTTATGTTAAGCATCAAACATATCCCAAAACATGCATTAACTAGATTTAAAAAAAAAATACTCATTGGGGCAATAAAACTCATTATACAAAACAACATATCCTCTTCAAAATGTATCCACTTTCCCTAACCTACAGAAAAGGAAGGGAAAAAAAAGCACAACAAACTCATACACTAAAGGCTACGAATGCTAAATCGTATTAAGGACCATATTGAGACACCTAACTCACCATGTTATTCAGTCGATGTCTCATTACTATATACATCAATTAAATATTTCCACAAGGTCCAATAGCCTTCCTCCTTACACTGTCTCCTAAACATGACTAACTCAAAATTAGACAATATCACAACATCAGTAATCCAATCTTCCACTGTTGGCTTCTTCTACATACAGCTCTTTGTGCTTTGTCCCTCCATTTGATTCTACTTCTCCCCTTTTCTCACACCCCATTTTCCACCTCAGCTCTCTGGAATACCTTGTATACTTCTACTGTAGTATAACATACCAGATAAATAGACATACAAATATATGCCATACTTAGGACTAAAGCTATCATTGGATGGCATTGCAAAGAGAATGCATGGACAACCTTGGAAAATGCTTCCTCTTCATCAGCAGATATCGCTGAGGCAGTATGCATTCTATTAAAAGATATACGTTGTAAATAAAGATGATGTATAATATTGCAGGGTCCCTCTGCCTTTCATGAACCCTACTTAGCCTGATTTGATCAAAGTCTTCATCACTTTACTGATCTGATTTGGAAGCCTCTTAGTCTAAATCTTTTGATCAACATTTATCAGGGGGATCTGATTATAAGTGATGCAAGAGCGTTTAGTATTCCCCATCAGGATTACCATAAATTGGTCTTTGTGTTGGGTAGGTTACATGTTTGCCTTTGTACAGTTTCTCAGAAAATCTCCATTATGTTCTTCAGAGGTAAAGTGCAGAAATGTTGGACAAATTCCTACAGTGAAGCCATGTGATACTAGACTTTTTCAATTCAGCATTTGGTTGAGTGTCTGTTCTAGCTCATTCATTTTAATGCATGGGCGCATGTAAGCAGCTTAGCAGGGGCCAAGTTTCTCGAGGTTAAGTGACATGTCATTACCTACAAGACCCCTATCAGAACCCATCAGCAAATCAGACCTCACCGGATACAACTGCTCACATCATTTTTTAATGTAATCAACCCTCATTCCCAAAACAACTAGACATTGCCGTTTCACTCAGTCATATAGACCCACTGAAATATACAACACAACTAAAACTTAACCCATTAGAAACAGAATGTGTTGTGTGTGGTGCACATCACTCGAATGCACAGTTCCTCACACTGAAAAAAATAGCCCTCAGAAACAGCATCACAGAAAAACAGTGCACCCTTCATGGAAAGCACACTTTTACAAAAACCTCAATTTAAAGTCATAGTGAGAAGTGGCTTCTTTCAACTTAGACCCATCTGGAAAATCATGCCCTATATCCTCTTCTACCATAATGCCATCACAATGACAGCAATGGCCATAGTCATCTCCAGACTGGATTATGCCAACTGCCTTCATTTCAGGATTCCATATTTTTTGCTAAACCGCCAACAAAGACTAAACAATTAATTAATTAACTTTTTCTAACATGCTGAATACCAGAGCCAGTCACTATGCATGGGCCAGAATTCAAACCTGTGTTGCTTTGCTTTTTCATGCTTCCAAGACAAAGAGTTGCACCTGAGCTATCCTCCAGGCAATAAAGAGGCTAGGCTCCTCTGAAGATTAGAAAGATAGGAGCACAGAGTTCCCGCCCTGTGGCGGGCTAGAGTAAGAAGTCAGACAAAGGGGTGGCATGTTTACTACAATCTTTATTTACATTTTAATGAAAAAGGTTTATTTTTCTCTAACTCTAAAGGGTTTTCCCTACCTTACTAAAAAAATAACTTGTATGTTCTTCAGCAGGGTGGTTGTCAAACTCAAAATATCTGACCTCTGTCGAAACTAACCTACTCTAGTCCTACCACTAACAAATGATTAACATAAACAGCTCCAGGAGAATGACTCCTTTCTCCTGAGGAAATGAGATCAGACCTAGGGACATATTTCTGTTAGTGTCTGATAATAGTTCAAGTTCTGCACTTTTGGAAAATATCAGGAGAATGACTTCCTTCTCCTGGTCCCACGGTTCAACAACTGCCATCTCCTACTGGTCGACTTGACCAGCCTCCAAACTGCTAATTATTAACCTTTTGCCTTAGTTTCTGATTCGACAATTTAGGTGAAAGAACTGGAGGAATGACTCCCTTGTCCTGCTTTAATTGGTTCACCGGTTGACTATCTTTGGACAGTTTCCTGCAACAGTGTTATGAACCTTTGCACTTCTTTCCAGGCTTGTTTAAAAGTCAAATGCACACCATTTGTTTCCAGCACACAGGTATTTTTCTTCTTTCTTTGCCCTCCTCTTATCATTGAAAACAAGGGGCACTGTTCCCGTAGTGTCCTTGACTTCTACTGACACTCTGGGAAAGGGGATTATTATTGTGGCACTCTCTAGCCTGAATATCTCTTTTAGCGATAGAGCGTTGAGGGAGAGCACTCCCGATATGTTCTTCTCATTCCGTCACTTTAACGTAACTGAGGCGAGGAAGATCATAGTGAAGTAATCTTCACACTTGATAGTTCTGTCCCAACTCTGGAGATGAGGGAGATTACTCCTAAGGCTTTCAATATTCTTGCTTTGCTTTTAATATTCTTGCTGATTATATTTGGTACTTCTAGTGCAAGTACTGACATGAGAGAGATTGTTCTTCTTTCAATACTATTGATATAATTACAGAGATAAGGGAGATTACTACCAATGTCTTATTCACATTTGGTACTTCTGATGAGAGAAATTACCCCCTGAGGCTTTCATTTCATTAAAACTCTTGATGCAATTTTTGAGATGAGGAAAATTACTCCCGGTGTCTTCTTTCATTTCAATACTCTTGATGCAATCACTAAAACAAGGGAGCTTACTCCTGATGTCTTCATCCTTTTCAATGTTCTTGATGCAATTACTAAGATGAGGGATATTGCTATTGAGGCTGTCTTCCTTTCAATACTCTTGATGCAATTACTGAGACGAGGGAGAGTACTCCTGAGGCTTTATTTCTTGCATTCAGTACTTTTAATACCATGACTGAGACGAGGGAAATTACTCGCAGGTTCTTTGCATTCTGCACTTCTAATACAGTGACTGACCCGAGGGAGATTACTCCAAAGGTAGTCTTCAGCTTCACATTCAAGCTCCTATGAGGCTCCCTTGACTCTTGTTATTTCCTTTTTATTGGAGCCAGATCACTGGTTCTTCTTGGGGTGTTGGGACAATGCGTTCCCAAGGAACATTCTCTCTGCTTATCTCTCCACTCCCTGCTGCCATGCATGGATTCCACGGGTTCCCCAGCCAGACGTACCGTCACCGTTAATGGACCGCTCGGTCCACCTCCTCAAGGTCATCTGTTTCCAGATTTCAGTCAGGCCTGCTTGGGGTTGGTCTGAAAAAGACTCCTGCAGTCTGCTGTCAGCGTCCTCCCAAATGGAGGTTTACTTCCCCGACATTGCTTTTTGTCTCTAGGTTTGAACTTCCCGGGTCTGCCGGGCTTCATGCCTGCTTTCCCTGCTACACCATTTCTTCCCTTCTCATTTAATTCTTTCTTATTTTTATTTCCTTTATCTTGTTCCTCCTCAATGGAGTGTCACAGTCCTTTGTGTGTGTCCATTGGGTATCTTCATGCCTCCCTGTGGTCAGCTCTTCCCAATAACTTCTGTATTTTTCAAAGGAGTGATTTGTATAACTCCATCCATCTTCTTCTTCACAATTCTTCTTGAAAATGACGTGAGAGCAGACAGCATGTCCATTTTTGTGTTCGCTATCTTGGTGGTATCAATATTTACAGGAAGATTGGCAGAATTATTACCATTAGATATACTAGTGCTTTCAGATGGTTTCTCTGCAAACTTGATAGATTTCAGAGATTCAAGGGCAAGAGGGTTAGAGAGTTCCATCATGGAACATGAGTTCTTGTCCCCATGAGGGGAGTCTCTCCCTGTGTCACTCCTAGGGAGAATGTTGCATAGCGGTCTCACCTCCCTATCCTCACACAGAAGTGACATAATCCCATGAATTGTCACAGCCATCCAAATATTTTGCCAACAACCTGTCAATCCAATGTAATAGGCTCTGAAAAAGAAATGTCCCAGAATCCACTAAGATGCCATTTATTTACTACATGAGAGTCAGAATTCTTCTACCCAGAAGCGTGTTTTGTAAAAATACAGCACTTCAACCAGAAAGGTGAAAGAGGATGCTTTGTCTCATGCATGACAAGACAACTTTGCAACACCATGCTCAGACACCTCCATGCAGGTGACAACCACTTGGCCCTCAGAAAATCTCTCAAAACCACAGCAGACAAATTAGTGTTGTTATGGACCATTTGGGTTTCTTTAACTCATTAGCCATCATGCACTTGTGAATTGAAGACCCACCGGAGCATGCACACTAGAGACAATAATGCACTGAATCTCATCAGTCTCACCCATGCTTGGAAGAGTAACACGTTCACATTGCCACAGTCAAGATTGTGTTCAAATTCAGTGTGAATCACGTCAGTCTCTTCAAATCATCCCCAACCAGCATTCGCTTTGTTTGCAGCACTCACCCTCCTCATTAGATACATATATTGAAACATCCCTTCTAGCACAAAATTAATCTTGGAAGCCCATTCACTAAAGAGGTACCTAGTCACCCGAACATATCAAAAATGCACATAGGTTCCTCCTAAAGACCATCACACAACAATCATGATAAGCATGGAATCAAGTGCACCACAAAATAAAGTGCACCACTGAATAATTCTAACATTGCAGTATCAATCCTTCTTACGCTCTCTGACAGAATTGAACCTTACCTTATTGGTCAGTACTCATACCCCAACTAACCACCCTACAAATATTTCAAATATTTTACTATATTTACAATGAGGTTTTGTAGCAGGTAAGAAAAGTATTACAAAAACCAAATAAGGTTCTTTGCTAATATACATTATTATATTTTATTCATTTATTTGCATTTAAATTGTATCAACAATTTTTTTGCAAAACAACATTTCCTTAAACAGATCTTTAAATGTGTAAAACAAGAAAGATGAATAAATAATAAAGAAAAACAATCACGAAAGGAAGGAAAAGGAAAAGGAATCCAAGCAAGAAAGTTTTACACTTCCAATCTCTGGAAGGACTTTAATCAAACACTTGACTACTGCAATGACATGTTTAATTCTGTGCCCTCTCATTAAAGGCTTGCACCAACTGTCAGGTTTTGAAATTCGAGAAGAGCGGTCTTAGATGTTTAGAGTGTATGATTTTCAGAGCCGGGCACAGTGCAGTTATGTGAAATAAAGATCGATTGTAGTTTCATCGTTACAGTGCCGACAATGTTTCTCCGATGATTGGCCTTGAATTGCTTGGATCTCTTTGGTCGGGTGCAAGTTCAAGCAGGCCCTCAGAAATAAGTCTCTGACCTTTTTATCAGGAAATTGCTTCAAGTATTCATGCAGTGAATTGAGTTTCCAGCATTCTGAAGGTAACGGAGCTACAGAATGATAATTACCAGCCGCCTCTAGCGTTGAGATCCAGTCACAATCTTGGAGTTTTCTTTTGACCCGTGATGGATTGGACAGTGTCTCATTTGATCACTGAATGTGAAAGTTTAGATTTTCTACGTATGAAGTTTTTTAAAGCATATGACAATGGAACAACTATTAATGACATACCTTTGTTATGGTTGGCCTTTATCCAGGGAAATGAAATAAACCTAATATATTTTATTGTTAGATTTTATATGTACTTAGTAGAAATTTTTAAACGTTTAGAATACGTTTTCATTCTATTTTGCGGCTTTTTGGTGAACTATGAAATGTTTTGTATATGAACTGTCTGTTGTATGTTATACAAAGCTTGGTTGCTATATGTATATCAAATCAAATAAAATGAAATTAAATTAAAATGAGTTGCTTGAGTGAGCTGCCGATCGCTTCTAGGAGGGTGGTCAGGGTGAGGCGCCATCCATTCAGGGATGGGTTAGAGTTGGACAACATTTCTTTATGGATCATCTCCAAGATCACAGATTGTGGAGTGTTACTGTATTTTGCTAACAAGGCAAGCCTGTTCCGGTTTACCATGTACTTCAAGAAGGTCAAACCCAGTTCTCTCAGAAGGATGGCAATCAGTGCAGACAGAGGGACCCCTAGGACAAAAGATGCCCGCGGGGCGGTTCCAGAGAGAGTCAAGGATTTTAAACATGGCCTCCACCCCGTAAATCACTGTGGGGAACCAAATTAGCTTTGCAGAATTTTACAACAGGTAAAATAAAAAAACGACCAAACCTTCCGTTCAGTGCACAAGCTTGACTATTATACATTTTCATTTTTTTCTAAAATATGAGTTGTCATAGGAACTTTTGGTTTGGAGTTGCACAGCCAGACACCCAGGTTTTTAAATATTGGACCTGTTCAATCTTCTCTCCACCTGGGTGCAAAGAGCAGCTGTTTTCCCCTGAGCGCCGTTGCCAAAAAACATGCTTTTAGTTTTCCCCTTGTTAATTTGAAGGGCGTTCGTTGGATGTAATGTTGGAGATCATCCAGACACTACTCCACGAATGTCAGAGAATACCACAGAGTCAATGCAAATCAGAGGCATACGACCACCGTTAACAAAAGATGAAAGAGACAAGAGAAGTCAACAGCAGTTATGTTTGTACTGCGGACAATCGGGGAACTTCCTAAAAGACTGTCCGATAAAACCCCCCAAGCGAATTCTGGGAGCTACAGAAAAGGATGAGAGTAAGGAGTCGGAAAACTATCTAGCTCAACAAAATTAGAGGTCAGTTTGTCGAGTGAGAAGAATGAGCCACCGACCTCACATTTTGCAATACCAGTGATCCTAATAAATCACCAACAACCATCAAGGATGCATACCGTTGAAGCTTACATAGACAGCGGAGCAGTTGGGAATTATATTGATCGAGATCAGGCCGCACAGATGGGGCTTCCCTTAAGTTTTAAGCCGAACACAGAAAAGGTAACCACGGTGGATGGGACTGACATTGCTTCCAGACCAGTAACCCAATAGACAGCAGGAATAACCCTGCTGTGCCAGGATGGACACCAGGAATCAATTTCCTTTGATCTCATCAAGGCACCTCAGTTTCAGCTAATATTAGGGATGCCATGGTTAGTTGCTCATAACCCTCGACTAGATTGGTGTGCAAGACAATTGAATGTTCCTCGTGATTGCACTTCCACCTTTTATTCTCAAGAAAACAAATCCAGTTCCAAGGTTCCTACGAGTCCTAGAATCGGTATATCTACACTTGGCGTAACTAGTACTCTCCGTGAAGAATATCAAGATTTACAGGATGTGTTCCAGAAGGAACAAGCTAATACACTACTGCCGCATAGGTCCTATGTGTCAGATTCACCTCATACATGGTGCACAGATCCCTTGTGGCAGAATCTTTGTGCTCACAGAACCAGAAAACCAGCATCTAAAATATTATCTGGATCAGTACTTGGCAAATGGGTTCATTCGCCCATCTAAATCACCAGCAGCCGGTCCCCCAGAAAACCAGCATCTAAAATCCTATCTGGATCAGTACTTGGCAAATGGGTTCATTCGCCCATCTAAATCACCAGCAGCCAGTCCCCTATTCTTCGTGCCAAAGAAGGAAGGGGACTTGAGAACCTGTATTGACTATTGCACCTTGAACCAGATCACCGTGAAAAAACGTTATCCCCTGCTACTTATTCCCGAGATGCTGGATCAAGTCAAAGATGCCCAGATTTATACTAAGTTAGACCTCAGATGAGCGTATCACCAGGTCCGAGTTAAAAAAGGAGATGAATGGAAAACAGCCTTTCGTACCAAATATGGGTTGTTTGAGTACCAGGTAATGCCGTTCGGGCTTTGTAATGCCCCGGCGGCATTCCAATACTTTATGAACGACGTCCTAAGGGAATTGATCGATGTTTGCGCCCTGGTCTACATATACGACATCCTAGTGTATTCAACCTCGAAACAAGAACATGTCAAGCATGTCCGCACTGTCCTTGCCAAACTGTGCCAACATCAACTATATGCAAAACTTGAAAAATGTTTTTTCCACGTAACCGAAGTAGAATTTCTTGGCTTCGTTCTTACTCCGAAGGGCATTCAAAAGGATGTACACAAGGTGGATGCCATTCTTAAACGGCCCTCTCCAAGCTCGTTAAAAGGGGTCCAGAGCATGCTGGGCTTTGCAAACTTCTACCGTCGTTTCATTCCAGACTTCTCTCAGATTGTGCATCCGATCACGTTACTTCTACGAAAGAACAATATAAAAATTCATGCGGACAGAAAAGGCCGAAAAGGCCTTCCAAGAACTTAAGGAAAGGTTCACCTCAGCCCCGGTTTTACGACATCCTCATCCGGATATTCCTTACATCGCGGAAACGGATGCTTCCAGCATGGCTATGGGGGCGGTTCTTTCTCAGAAAGACCCTGAAACTGGCCATTTGCACCGTGTGGCCTTCTGGTCATGAAAATTCACACACCCTGAACTCAATTATGCCATCACCGATAAGGAACTGCTTGCTATAAAATCTGCCTTCAAGGCATGGCGACATTACCTCTTGGGAGCCAGGCATACAGTCACTAATCACAGATCATCGGAACCTACAATATTTAAAAACAGCAAAAGCACAATCCTCGCACCAATTACGATGGGCCCTTTTCTTCGCCGAGTAAGACTATGTAATAACTTATCGACCAGGCGTAAGAAACGGGAAAGCTGATGCACTATCTCGCATGGGCATCGATGAAAAAGAATATGCAACCCTAGATACAGTAGCCATTATACCTGAGGACAAGCTATTAGGCCTCACCACAGCTTTAACACAAACTGAGCTTAGAAAATTGATCCAACGTGAAACAACCCAGAGCGAATTACTGGAATGGCATACCAGAGGAAAACAATACACTGTTAAAAATCAGCTGCCATACTTTGATGAATGCCTGTATGTGCCTAAAACGGAGCTGCAATAACAAATCATTTTGGACTATCACGATTCTTTGATGGAAGGTCATCCCGGGATTGCCAAGACCCTAGCCAAAGTGAAATGCAATTATTGGTGGCCCACTTGGCCGTTGAGATGTCATCCAATATGTTCAGTCATGTGGTGTGTGTACAAAACAAGTAATTAAAACAAAAACCAGCTGGCCTCCTGCAACCATTAGAAATTCCTCCGGCACCATGGCACACACTTTCTCTCGACTTTATTACTGATTTGCCTCCCAGCCAGGGGTTCAACACCATTTTAGTAGTAGTGGACTTATTTTCTAAAATGGCACACTTTATCCCTTTCAAAGGCCTCCCGGATGCATCCCATCTAGCAAAGGTGTTTTTGGAGAACGTCATCAAACTGCATGGATTCCCTTCAGTCCTGGTCTCTGATCGAGGCAGCCAATTCGTATCTAACTTCTGGAAAAAGTGCTGAGTTATGGCTCAAATTGACATCCGGCTATCCACCAGCCATCACCCCCAAACGGATTGTCAAACAGAGAGGACCAACCAGACTCTCGAACAATACCTACGGTGCATGCTGCACCAAGTCGAAGGAACCTGGAGAGATCTGTTATGGATAGCCCAATATGCTTAGAACAATTCATTGCATTCCAGAACTGGTCAGACACCTTTCTACACCCTCTACGGCAGACATCCAAGTACTTCCGAACTAGACAGCCCTACCAGTCTAGAAATGCCGGCTGTAAAGACTCTTCGTGCAAACATCACTCAGACCTTTAAAAAGGCAACAGAACAGTTAATCCAAGCTAAGAACAAGCAAAAAAGGTTTGCTCACCAACATCGGAAAAAGGCACCTGTATCAGGTAGGAGACAGTGAAGTTAACTCAGTCGCTTCAACCCGCAGAAAAACTACGCGCCCCTGCACAGAAGGCAGGACGGAGAGCACGCCAGACATCACAACAAGGTGAGGAGTGGGCCATCAGATCGAGTCCAGGGGGGTGCTGGTGGGAGGAAACGAACTCTGTTCCTAAATCCAGTCCTCCTGTGTTTTCAGGCCCGACCGCCATAGAAGGCATCATCCGGAATAGGGAAGGGTCCAGGGGTGAATCCGGCAACCAGGGCATAAGGGCATCCCCGTGGATACCAGGTGAGCGTAACAGAATGCTGGGGACACTGAGTGCCAAAGAAAAGCTGAAGTGGAGCCAACATGTATCCACCCAGTTTAACCCTTACAACTGTACCAGAAATGACAGCACAGGATTCCCCCCGTATCAGCTAATGTTCAGACGGGATGCCCGGTTACCCATAGACTTGAGCTTCAGTGTCTCCTCTGATGGGACAGGGGTAGAAACTACCGCAAGTATGTGAGGGACCTTCAAGATCAATTGTCCAAAGCTTTTCATTTAGCGCAAGCCACCACAGAACTTAATGCACAACAGAACAAGAAGAGGTATGATGAGAAGGTCCGGTTCCACAACCTGCAACCTGGGGATCGGGTGCTCCTTAGGAGTTTAGGAAAGAAAGGGCAAAACAAGCTAGGTGACCGATCATAATTGCAGCCCTTTTGATTGAGAGACAGCTGACAGGGTTGTCTGTGTTCAGACTGAGAAGGGAGGGCCCCCTGAGGGATGTTAAGACCCTCCACGGAAATCGTCTCCTGCCCATAGGAGATGCTGTGGAAATGGATCCGATGGTAGCTGAAGTTCCTTTTTCCCCCAGTAAGAGGAGCACCAGAAGTTGTGCACCGTAGTCCCTCCAAGTGGAAATCTCACCACCTCCAGGCCTACTTACAGTACCGTCTGTAGCCTCCAAGTCAAGAGTCGAGAAATAAAAAGGACCAAGAGTCTCTAACTACTGAAGTAGCACAAAGGCCCTCAGACAGTTTGGTCAACCCAGAAGAATAGGAAGGAGATGAAAGTTCTGACGGTCTAGCCATAGGCTACTGGAATAGCAGCGAACACTCAACTCCTGGTCCCACAGAACAGTCTGAGACCCAAAGGGAAGAATCTGGGTCTAGTAACTCCAGCACGAGCTCCCCAAAACAAGAGGAAAACATGCCAAGGTCAGATACTGTGACTAGGGATAGACCGTCTGCATCAATAGACTTTCAAGGAACAGCATCTGAGGATCCTTCAGAGGTCATTAATGAGCTTCAGCAATCTCAACGAGAGATCAGGCCGGTCAGAATATTGAGCTACGATGCACCAGGAGTTCAAATTGAAACTATCAGAAGGGGACTACCTGTTCACACTATGGCATGTACAGATGTGTATAATAATGAACCATTGAGTTGTTCTGAACAATGGTGGTCTGTGCCATTGTTATGGAGTGAAAAATGTCATATTGGGCCTCATTACGACCCTGGCGCTAATGGGTTAACGGCGCTGTAAAAGGCTGTGGCGCCGTTAACCCGTTAGCGCCTGATTACGAGGTCCCTTTGCGGGACCCGACCTTAACGGCTGATGTACACCAGCCGTTAAAGTAGGGACCCGCAAAGGGAACTTGGTGCTAAGTACGGTACCGAGCGCCTTCCCCATTCCCATTGACCCCTATGGGGCAAAAATGGGAATGGGGAAGGCCATGGAGGAAGGGGGAATTACCACCCCGCCAACCTTGTAATGGGGTGGTAATTCCCCCTTTCTCCATGGCGGAGTCGGTAAGTTACCGGCATGGACCATGGTGCTATTAGCACCATGGTTTTCCGCCTGGGTCGTAATGAGGCCCATTGTATTGTATGCACTTCCGTAGCAGAGAAACCCTTAGGGACAAGGGTTTTGAAGGAGGAGGGGGGTGAGTGTAAACCCTCATTTCCTGTGGGTTTTCTGTGAGCATGGGATAAGTGTCACATTGTTATGGCTGTCATGTTTGTTTACACTCTCGCACCATTGTACGTTCATATGCAGGGTTTTTTTTTGGCACGCAGGGAGTGTTTAGAAAGTTGATGGTAGGCCAGCAGGGGGAGTGGGGTTGTCTGTGAGGTGATTTCACCTCAGAACTGGTGCAGGCCCCCTGTTGGTGGATACAGTTGGATGGACCCCACAGAGGATAAGTGTGCTGGAGGGGATCGGTAGAGCCAGAGCAGGGGAGAGGCGAATGAAGACAGGAGCTTGAGTCTGCCACCGAGGGCATCCCGGCCCTCTGGTGTCCAGTGATGGTCCCTCTCGTTAGGCCACCCGCCTGGTGGAAGCCAGTCTCTCTCCCCTACCCAGGGTCGAAGGAGTGTGCCGGGAAACAGAGTTAAGGGCACATTTGGCGGGTGCTTCAACCGGCAAGCCACCACTTTGAAGAGAGAGAGAGAGAGTTAGGCGGTGTGTGCTCTAAGAATATTGAGTCAGGTAGGAAAAGGAAACACTAAGAATGGGCTCATGAGCCCTGTGTGAGCTGCCTGCGGGCTAACATGTGGGCCATGGAGTGCCCGGACGGATGATCATTTTCTTCTCTCCTGTTCCAAAGGGACGCTGAGAGGCATGCAATTTAACCTACTCTCCGAAGAAAGGGGTTTGGCTGACTTTCGGATACGCTGATAAGAATACACTGTGGTGTCCGGAGGGGTTTGGGGCCACCCTGATACTTGAAGTATCCTTCTCATTGCTCATGTGGCCAGATCTTAGACCCATGCTGGCATAGTGGGGATTAATCCGGTTTCTGGTGACACATTAGCTCTGAGGGGTACCGTGATTTGACATGACGTAGTTAGTACAAGTCACTGGCTCTGGGGACAGAACGTGATTATTCCCTCTGGGATGGTTTTTCCAAGGGGGCCTTTCTGAATGCCGTACTGAGGAAGGGTTATGGCCTGGTATCTTCACTGGGGGAGCTTGACGTAATGTGGAGTGAGTGGGTACCTCTGAGCGGTAGTCAGGAGCTACCTGTGTGAAGGGGGAGTTGATCCGATCAAGTTGAATAGTTATTTAACAAATGTGAATGCACACTTTCCCATGTGATGTACAGGATAGACTTGAATATTTATTTACCAAAGGAGAATATGCACTGTCCCAGGTGACCACTCAGGTGTATACGAATATTTATTTACCAAAGGTGAATGCATACTTTCCCATGTGACGTACATGATATCGTTGAATATTTATTTACCTAATGTGAATGCGCACTTTCCCATGTGATTTACAAGATATATTTGAATATATATTTGCCAAAGGTGAATGTGCACTGTCCCAGGTGACCAATCTGGTGTATATGAATATTTATTTAACCAGTGTGAATGTGCACGTTCCCATGTGACCTACATGATATAGTTGGATATTTATTTACCAAAGGTGAATGTGCACTTTCCCATATGCCTTACATGATATATTTTAATATTTATTTACCAAAGGTGAATGCGCCCTTTCCCAGGTGACCACAGTGTTACATATGCGTATATTTAAACAAGGTGAATGCGCACGTTCTCAGGGGATCTCTCTGTGGTATATGAAGATTAATTGAACAAATGTGTATGCACAAATTCCCAGGTGCCAGCACTTAAATATATGAATAGTTATTCAACAAATGGGAATGAATTGGGTCCCAAGGGCCCCACAGGACCCACTGATTAAAACCTAAGGCAGAAAATGTATAATTTATGATACCAAAAATTATTAAATGAAAACTGTTGAACGTTGTTACTTTGATGTAAATTAACACGATCCAATGGTGCAATCCAAAAAGGCACTGTTGCATGAAAACAAAAAGATTGTTGCTGCTTCAAAATGTGTTGACAAGTATAAACTGACATGCTCACTCAACTGTCAATATAGAAATTGGCTCCGGATGCAACAAATGCACCTGTTGCAGACAGATGGTGAAACTATGTTAGGCAGCATCTTACGCAAAAATACTGCCCGCATTTGGTCAATGATCAATATCGCAAACAACACAGCGCAAAAGTTGGTTCAGCTGAATGGTGTAAACGAGAGTGGGTCCAGCATTGTATCAACATGTATCAGAGACAAGTGTGTGATAACATCTACACACTATGGAAACTTCCACCTACACGGGATTGACCATCGAAGAGAAAGGGCCTCATTACGACCCTGGCGGTAAGGGGTTAACGCCAGCGTTAGCTGCGCCGACCCCTTACCGCCAATTACGAGGTCCCCTAGCGCCATGGTGCTTTTAACACCTGCTTTTAGCAGGTGTTAAAATCCATGGCGCTAAGGGACCATGGAGTTAATTACGCCACCGTAATTTACGGTGGCGTAATTAACGCCTTCCCCACTCCCATTATGCCCTATGGGGCAAAAATGGGAATGGGGAAGGGTAAATGGGGATTGGGGACTTACCGCCCCGCCTAGGTCGGAATGGGGCGGTAAGTCCGCCAATCACCATGGCGTAAACGTAGTTTACGCCATGGTGGTAAAGTCACGGCCCAGGCGGTAACTTACCGCCTGGGTCGTAATGAGGCCCAAAGACATTTTGTATCAAATTCAAAAACTTAGCAATTCCCAAGCACCTGGTCCAGATGGGCTTAGTCATTTTGTGCTTAAACAGAATCCGGTCCTATGGTCAAACATTGTGTACAACATCTTTAATCACATTATATCTAGACACACAATACCTCCCTCATGGCAATCCACTCTTGTCGTTCCTATCTTTAAAAGGGGAGATCGGTCAGTGGCAGGTAACTACAGACCCATCTCCCTGCTGGTCGCTCCTGGGATGTTATTTTAAGATTTATATTGAGAGACTTCAACAAGTGGACTCTTGATTCTGGCAAAAGAGATCCACTCCAGACTGGATTTATAACTGGGATGGGCACCTGTGTAAATCTGCTCACATTAACATCTATAATTGAACATCATCATGTCAAAAAACAACACCTACATATGACGTTCATAGATTTATGAGCAGCATTCGATTCCATTGCAAGAGAGTCATTAATTAACAAGCTGATCCAACAGGGATGCCCCTCATACATTGTCTCTCTCATGAAAGACCTGCTAACAACTAGCATACTAACAACATCCAAGTAAGGCTCACAGCCGATGGCAAGTTATCTGTTCCAGTAATGACACACAGAGGGGTCAGACAAGGCTGCACACTAGAATCAGTGATCTTCAATTTCTTTATGTCGGATGTGTGCAATGCTTTTACAAACATCTTAACTGATCCCCCAAAATTGGCAAACAGGTCCTTTCCATTTCTAATGTATGCGGACGATTTGGCCATCATATCCAAGACACCTAAAGGGCTGCAGAGAGCATTGTATGCTGTTGCAATGTATACTGAGGACAATCAGTTGTCCATAAATCGTGAGAAAACGGATTTCATGATATGTAATTCAACAAGGAGGTTTTGCCAGAAAGCTGGTCCTTGGACCCTTAGAGGAACTAGACTTAAAGTAGTTCAAACGTATAACTATTAGGGAGTCCAAATAGTGAATCATGGTGGTGCACAACTATACAGGCAAATCCTGGTAGATAAAGTAGCAACAGCCATACAACAAACTAAAATAATCCATGGTAAATACAGCAAATTTACAGCTGTCCCAGCCTTGACATATTGTTATCAAAACGCAACACCTATTATGTTGTGTGCTTCAGAAACTAGACCCACCCTGACAGAAACGTTTTGGGCAACCTTAGAAGGTGAAAATTGGCGCAGAGTTTTACATCTTCCCATCTGCACTCCACTTCCGCTGATACGTGATGAAATTGGTCTCATCTCACTACACATGAGATATACATGGTAAGTGGTGGCTCTTTTCAGAAAGTGCCCATTAGCTATTAAAACCAGCACTGTATTGGGAACCTTGTCAGATTATGTCGTTTCATCTACTGACACATGTATCATCAAGTGGCGCACCCAGGTTATTCAAGCACTCGCTTTGGTAGACACAACATTATTGACTCTGCTTCATAATCCGATGTAGGTGAAAACCAGGCTCTTTGCCATGCATTGGATTAAAACCAGAGATAAATGCACAAGCTATTGTGAATTTGATGCAGACGTATTTGCACCAAAAAAACATAGCAATCCAGAGCCATATTTACTCAAGGCACCCTCTCCAGCACATAGAAATGATTTCCTTCGGTTAAGGTTAAATTTGTGGCCCACAAGACAAGTCCTGTCTCGGCAGAAACTCGTCAATGAATCCCTGAAGTTTTGTCGCTCCTGTCACGAAGAAATAAAGAAGAAACTTTGAGGCATCTTCTGACTGAATGTGGGGCTCTAATAAATCAACGTAAGAAACACTTCAAACAAATAGTGGAGCTTTATGGAGTCTTAACCTCTGAAACGTTGTGGAAAATGATTAATTCTGGTTTCTCCACAACTGTGAGAATAAGAGCCATAGCACTGTTAATGGTGTGTGACAATAACTTAGTGGTCTTATGCAGCAGGTGATAGAGAAGCTGATATACATGATGGCATTGTGTTCCCATTGGTGTTTCCTTTTCTGAGTAATTATGAAAAAAGAACTAGTTTGGAGATGAGTTAAAATATCTGTAGACATAGCTCAATGTTCCAGCATTTCCTCCAGTCGATCACTCTATGCTTATGGGGAATGTTGGACAGCAAAGAGTGTGAGCCAATGACCACATAGATTAATCATCATGAAATCTAAGTGTAGCGTGCCTCTCCCTTGTTTGTTTGATTTCTATATGTGTACGAGTGGACTGAAACCTGTGGGAGACCTGAGCAAAGGAGTCTGACACCTCCACGCACACATGTGCATACCAGGAGTACCCAGGGGGAAATGTGGAGGGACCCTGGTAAGGACCAAGGGGAGGTCCACCCATATGGGAAACAGCTACACCAGTGGCCCTAGTTAAATCAACAGACACAGTCTGGCTTTTTTGTAACAAGTGAGAACCGCTTTCCTTTATATATTTGTATAGTCAAACCAATCCTTGTTACACTAGAGCCATATTACATTCCTGAGCTCCTAACTAGGACTCTCTCTCTGGGAGATTGTAGTCTCCTGTGGCAGCTGGGCCATCATGATAGCTGCTCTCAACATTTTGATGGAAAGATATCAAGGGCGTAAAATTCCATGTTAGACGTGTTTGGGCATTATTTACCATCATGGCTTGAGGAAAGTATTTCGAGATGCTATCTAGAGCCTTCACATTTACTGACCATACTAGATTTAACATGTTATGGTCACTGTATGTTTGTGAGAGTATCTCAAAACTCCTGGCTGCATCAAACGTGCCTAGGTCAACAAACACATAGTCAAAGATTGATGTGCTAGCCCCTATTTTCCATGTCATCTGAGGAGTCGTGTCTCCAGGAAGAGACCCATTGCACATCCAGAGCCCTCTGTCTTCGATCAAAAGGTGCCATCTCATACAAGAGAGATTGTATTTGGGATTATTGACTGGTAGTAACTAAGTTTAAATCGCCCATGACAATGATATTTGTTAATTCCAGCGAGTCAGAAGTTATATTTACAGGCTTTCCAAGTCATGAAAAATTCATCATCTGTAATCCCCTTGGGGTTGCGATACATATTTAGGATTGCAACTACCCCACTTGGGAATGTTAGGTTTGTCAAGAGTAAATAAAGATTCGGAGTGGCCCACCATGTGAGTTGCCAAACCTTATGATTTTTTATCACAACTATCATGCCTGACGATGGTCAGCCTCGATTAGATGTTTTGGCCGTGTGAAAAATTATGGTGTGGTCTTCCCATGTCGGCTTTTCAACTAACCAGATCTCCTGCAAAATGCTGATATCATGAGAGGCTAAAAAGTTAGCACTGCCTCCTAGTAAATGTGAAAAGCCATGTGTATTCCAACTTATCAAGGAAATGTCACCTCGGACTTTCTCACTTTTTAGTTACGAGTCTAGATGTTGCATTCTCGCATTGGTCGAAGTATATTCTTACACCTTGTTATTAATATGTTTCGTCTCGCCAAATGCGTTATTTTGATGGTCAGAAGTTTCACCATTCTTGACATGATTTTCCAAACTTAGATGACCAACAGAGTCTATTATAAATGGATATCTTGCCAAGATGAATCCAAGTGTGAATATATCCATGCTTGCTTGCCATAAAGCATTTCTCACTAGATTCGCCTGTAACCACAATCTCACAATTGAAAAGTCGTTGTCCTGAAAAAATTCGACCTGTTCAATATCTGTAGTTGTGATGTCCTGTAATATGCTGACCTCCTCACATATTGCCAGGATACTCATTCTGTTCATTATGTATGGGGTAAAGGGAGCCGGCTGGCATTTCAGGATTAGCCTGTGAAATGAATCCCATTTCTTTTTGACAATGTTAGTTTCCATCGGCCGCCTAGTTGTCCCTGTTGAATTCTGTTTTGGCCATCTTGATTGAATGATGAGGGTGCTGGTAATTGATCCATATATTGCCCCTTGGCCTGAGATATTGCATCGCCACTTTTGCTCTATGGTTCTTGGATGGTTGTGCTCCGACTAAAGTAGATTTTCACTGCCTTTGTTATCTGTTCTTCAATCTGACAGCTGCTTTGTTGTTGGATGGGTTGAGTTCACAAGGGAACAAAGGGTTGTTGTTGTATCAGAGAATTTGATAGTCCCAGTGTACTCTCCTTTTAGCATTCTCCAATTTCGTCCTAGCCTGTGGATTTGACCTGCGTCTGCTTGAGTTATGAGTGAGCCATGTTGTTGTTTGACCCACCGCCCTGCCACTTTGACAGCAGGTGTTACTTTATAAGGGTTTAGTTTCTCCAACTCATGATTATTAGACAGAAATTGTGCATTTGTGCTCTCTTGGGCATTCAGTGTATGTTCCTCTTGTTCTGACTCACAGGTATTCTTACATGATGGATCTGAAGATTCTGCCCATCATCAGTCACATTCCTCTCAGTCTGACTCACAGATGTAATTAGATGATGGGTCTGAAGATTCTGCCCATCATCAGTCATATTCCCCTCAGTCTGACTCACAGATGTAATTAGATGATGGGTCTGAAGATTGCGTCCCACATCAGTTACCACCTTTGGCAAATGTCGGTTTCTCATTCTAGAGTCGACATTAGGTTGTTGCAATTCCATATATTGTTTTATGGAATTTTCAATGTGTAGTCTGCCATAAAGCAGCATATTTTGCTTTTTCTTGTTCAGCAGCCGTTGGTTACTCCCGCTTGTCCGCTGTCTTTGAATGAGAAGATTCAATGTCACTCAAACTCACTTGAACAGAAGAGATAGAGGCTATCAGCTCATTTAGTGGAGGATAATCTTCTACCTCTTTAGACTTATCAACGTCCTTTTCTGCAATGTTTTACTATTTGGGACTGTTTTTTTTATTTAAGCAGCTGTGATTTCGGTCCAGGTTTCAGTTGAGGAGCCAGTCGGTTTATTAATCGCTTTATGTTGGCTCGGGCTTGCAGTGGAAGAGCCTTCTGTTTTTTTTTTCTTTTCCAGGCAGGATTGTTCAACCCCACGCATTTTGCCAACTTGAAAGAGATTATATGGAGTCTTTGGTTCCGTTGCCCCACCAGTCCGGACTGCAGTTCCATGCTGTTTGCAATCGTCACCCCTATAATGTGACTCATTTCTGGCAGATGAGGTTTTTTCACTGCTGGTGGACATGCAGAGTCAAGTGGAGGATACTGTTGAGAAGCAAACACAGGTGCACACTCTTTCACCCATTCACTTACAGCTTATCCACGTAAGTGGGTAGACGTCTTCAAGGGCACCAGTTCACTCATCCATCTCACAAGTTGGTCTATTTGTTTGGCTTGGGTCGTGATTTTTGAGATCCAATGTTTCAAATAACTTGGTCAACGTGGTTATGGTCAAAGTGATTTCAAGTAGATTGCGCTGTGGGTGAGTCAGTGGATTCATGTTAGGAATGGGCGCTTCACTGAACCTTCGAGAGCCTGCTAGGGACATGTGTACCGTGTGGACTGAATCATCAGGTGACTGGTGACAGGTGACTGGCAAAGGCTCTTACCAGCTGAGGTTATGCCTAATGAATAGGCAATTAAGGAAATGTTTTCCACACAAATGCTAATGTCCTCTAGTTGCTGCTCTGGATTGGACACTGACAGAGGGGGCGTCAAATCATCAACCATCTTCGTTGCTGTCTCAGCTAGAATGACACCGGCTGGCCCATCCTCAGACTCCCGGGGCACATTACACATCGATATTTACAACTGCCTCGGGGCGAGACTTTCGGCAGCCCTTCCACGGATAATATTTGTGTGTCCGTGATGGAACTATTACCAGTGACTGCTACTATATTTGCTGGTGGTGGGGGCGACTTGTTCATCTTGATCAGTAGACGATTCAGTTGTACCCACTATAGTGGATTTGCAAAAGTCACGAATATCATCACCACACATTTTCTTTTCGCTGTTCACAAATTCATCATTTAACATTTTGCATTGGCAGATGTTGGGTGAATTGGTGTTGATTTTAACACCAACATGTGCTTGTTGTTTTTACAGTCTCTGGCATATTTGATTTTAGCGAGTAACAAGAAAAAGCCGCTGTGTCTTTCCTCTATATACGTAATGAAGGGGCTTGATTTGATGAATACAAGCCCCTCAATTGCGACCAATTACGAATAGTTTGCTTGTATGCTTAGAAAGCCGTAGCTCTGTCGGCAGGTCAAAGGGACTAGCCCCCGCGAATATGCCCCAATATAGGGCAAAAGCCCTTCTGCTACACACAATCAACGGGCACGCAGGAATTTCTTTGTCGGCGCCCGCTGCGGCTAACTGTTCAAAGGGACTTTGCCCCGCTGTTGCAGTCAAACCACAGGCCGGCTCTGATGCGTTCGCTGTGGTCGTAATTTGAGGAGAAGCAGACTTGAGGTTGTTAGTAAAGCATGTGTGAAACAGTCTACCACACTTAAGTAAATCCACATGTTCTGCTTCCTCTTGCATAATTGCTTAAATCAATCCAATAGCAGTTCCAAGAGCAGTACAAGCTCCGTCCAATTAAAGGAATAGCAATTGTTTAATTAAGGCAACTATTGTGGTGCGACTTCAGTAAAAAGTGATTATACACGCTGTGCAAAGCATAAATATGAAGCAAATTCATAGCCCCTTTGAAAGCGGTGTGCGAAAGAAAAGGCAACATGGTGGGTGCAATGAGCACTTTCCTTCAAGACAAGTCGCTGAGTTACTGAAAAGCACTTTCCATCCACTGTCCGGTAATAAACAGCCAATGTGGAAGTATGCGAGAAAGGGGCCACTGGAGGGGAGGCTTGCCGTGTTGATTCTAGGCAAACAAAGGGCCTCTGCCTCGGGTCCTTCACCCTTCCTCTCCCCGAGGAACACCGCAGAACACTTCCACTCACTTCCTGTCTCTCCGCTATCGCGAGAAATAGGCTTCTTAAAGTCTCGTGACTTCAAGGCAAATCAGCTGTTAAAGAAAACGTGCAACAGTCAAAGCTCCAAGCAAAGCCAGCTGAAATTTCGAACGCAGGTACCGCAGAACACTTCCACTCCACAATGATATAACAATCCAACAAAATCGGCAAAGAAATGCAAAGAACTTGACTGGTGTAACACCTTGGAAGAGATAGCAAGAAACAAGTTGACCAGACACCAACCAATCATCCCCCAAAATTGAATGAACCTATAAACTACCTGTTGAAGTTCCCTAACAAAAGGATTCGATCAACCTTTTTGAGGGCAAGGCTAAACATCTTGAAAACGAACGAAATCCTGGCCAATAGAGACAGGGCCTGGGAGAACATGTGTCGTTTTTTGCGCTGAGGCTAACGCAGCCGAATCTCTAAGCCATCTGATTCTTAAATGCACTGGTTTGGTATCTAACAGAAAAACTCACCTACGTCACCTGTTTCCCAAGTTTTGTGAACTGGATGAAGAATACTGGTGGACCTACCTATTGAATGGGGCCAAGAGGAAACCTGTGATTGTAGTAGGCAATTTTCTGGAAAGCTGGAACTTGGAAAACTTACAAACTTATAAACTTATGAACAAAAGGGGAAGACAAAGAGACATCCATTCATTCATTCATTCATTCATTCATGTATTCATTCACTTTGGGAGCCATTGATGGAGACATACTCACGGAAACGTACTTGTAAAAACCTCAGTTAAATCAGGAATTTTTTTTTTTCAAAAAAAGAGGCCCTGGAAATTATTACTGGGGACCAAAAGAGGCCCTGGAAATAATTTTCAAAGTGGCCCCATATGACACTTTTTCAGCAAGCCCGATGCTTTTCTTATGAGAAAATTTGGAAATACAACACAAAAGAGGCCCAGGGTGCAGAGGCCCACAGGGAAATCTCCAGAGTTGCATTTAGGCCAGTCCACCCCAGTTACTATGACATATCGCCTATCCCTCCTGTTACGGAGTCATGTGATGTGACTTGTGCACGATGCGGACATCAGCTTTGCGCATGCACATTAAATAAAGGGGCCGCCCCTGCTCGGAAGATGCCGCCGGGAACCTGTGATGAGCAGACGTGTGTCAGAGTTTTTACTGAGGTACGGGGGGCTGGGCCTGCTCATCATGGGCACCCGGGCAAACATCTGAGCACAACATTGGTGACAAGGACGCCGCTGAGTGGGGGAGATTTGCTCTGCATCCACGATTGGATTTGGGGGCATTTTCTCGGCACCCACTAGATGCGTCACCGGTGCGGTGCACGTGTGACCGCCATTTTGTCTGCCTAATGGTTGCGGCCCCTCACAGGGTGCTTTTGTATCATTTGGGGCAATTTTTGGAGCCTTTACAGGCAACTTTATGAAAAGAAAAACAAAAAAAAGGAATGAAATTGTCAGTTTCCTACTTCTTGGACAGTATATGAAGACCAAAGAAAGAAAACATGTTCTCTTTTTTACATCTTTCTCATCTGTGACTGCACGAGGGGAAGCCCTGTGAAGGGGAATCTACCATCTTCCCTAGTATAGGGGAATTTTTGGTGCCCTCCTTCCTTCCAGTCACGCCTGGAAGAGGCACATATACTCTGCCTTATGAGAAACTGCTGCGTCTCCACTTTCTGCAGATTTACAAGGACTTCAACACTTCAGAGGTGCGGCCTCCGCGGAGTGTGAGGTGCCTGTGCCGTCCGCAACCATGAGCAACCCTGTAGATGGCGCCCAAGCTGTTGTGCAGCCTCCTATGCAACCACCCATGAGGATGATGCCACGACAGCAGAGCAAACTGGCTCCCATGCCAGAATTTGACATGTCGTGACCCCCATCGAAACGAGGCCCGAAGTGGCTATTATGGATCAAGAAACTAGAGATGTACTTCAGGGCCACGGGGGAAACAGATGATGATGCAAAGGTAGCAACGCTGCTATATGCTGCTGGTTCTGAGGTTCATCATGTTTTAGAGTCGCTTAACTCGGCGGCTGTCACCTACCAGGCCGTGAAAGATGCCTTGAAAGAACATTTCTTACCCCTGGCCAACCTGGACTTTGACCGATTTGTGATGAACAGTGAAAAGCAGCGGGAGGTTGAGTCGCTAGATCATTTCTGCGGAAGGCTGCGACACCCGGCCACTACCTGCCAGTGGGAGAATGAAGAGGGGATGGTCCAGAACCAGCTCATCCAAGGCTGTAGTTCGGGGAAGCTGCAGTGTCAGGTACTCCACGAACCGGGGCTCACGCTGACACAGACAGCGAACAATAGCCCCCAACGCCCTAGATGGACCCAAACGAAGAATGACTCGCCACAGAAAATGTGGGTATGACCTTCCACACTCCAGCGAATGCCCTGCAAAAGGGAGGGTATGTGGGCGCTGTGGGACCGCAGGCAATTTTGCCAGAATGTGCCGGGCGGCAAATCCAGTAGCCATTCTGCTAGGCCCAAGCAGATCCAACAGTAGTGGCCAGCACAAACAGAGAAGTGTGGCCGCTGTAGAACAGGAGCTCCAGGAGCTGGACATCACTTTGGAGGAGGAGGAAGATGAAGAAGTATTCTTCATATCGAACATCGATTCCATCTCCAAGAAGCGCAGGCAGCCCACGTGTGTGGTAGACATCTGTGAGATCCCTACCCCAGTATTAATTGACACGGGTGCGTCTGTCTGTGTGATGGCAACGCGACACTACACGGCACTGCCCAGACCACCAGTACTGGCTGAGACCAAATCGAAAATATATTCATTTGGTGATGATCATCGACTCCCACTCCAAGGGGTGTTCATAACATCTATCACATATGCCGACCGCTCGATCAAAGCAAAATTCTTTGTGACTAATGTCATCCTGCATTCGCTCCTGAGTTGCGCCGCATCCGAGGCGCTGGACCCAGTGCGCTCTGCGCTCTCGGTGTACAAAGCGGACATCCAAGACATCACAAACTGATTTGCTGACCTTTTGAAAGGGGTTGGCAAGCTAAAAGGGGAGCTGATCCAGCTACACATTGACGAGTCGGTGTGCCCAACAGCATTGAAGCACCGACGCATACCCTTTCACTTAAGAGCCCAGGTGGAGCAAGAGCTTCAAAACCTTGTGGATCTAGATGATATTGAGAAGGTTGAGGGCCCTACACCATGGGTGTCTCCCATCATGGTGGCAACCAAACCAAAGCAGCCAGGGGCTGTACACATTTGCGTAGACTTGAGGCTACCCAACCTGGCCATTAAGAGGGAACGCCACCTGACACCAACACTGGATGAGGTGGTTCGGGAACTGCAGGGTGCCAAAGTATACCCGAAGCTTGATTTGCATTCGGGCTACCACCATTTACCACCCACAACAGCCTATATCAGTATAAACGGCTGAGCTTCGGGATCTCCTCAGTCATGGAGGTATACCAGAACGTCATCAGGGGTGCCCACGCTGGACTGAAAGGTGTAATCAATCTGAGTGATGACATACTGGTTCATGCCACTTCCGAAACTGAGCACATGATTAGGCTGGAGCGGATCCGTGATCTGGGTCTGACCCTGCATCGCGAGTTCTGAAGGAGAGTATTGAGTTTTTCGGATTCATCTTCCAATCCGGAGGGATCTCACCTAACCCACAGTAGGTGAAGGACATTCGGGATGCAAGGCCCCCAGACACTCCCTCTGACTTGCACAGCTTCCTAGGGATGGTGAATTATTGTGGGAGGTTTATCAAGAACCTTGCCTCCCTCTCGGAACCCCTCAGGGCCCTCACAAAGAAGGACACAACCTGGACATGGTCGGCCGGGGAGCAAAATGCCTTTGATACCACCAAGGTCGCACTTACCAGGGATGAGACAATGGCTTTTTTGACCCAAAGAAGGAGTCGAAGCTGGTCATGGATGCCAGCCCCATCGGACTGGGTGCAGTATTGCTTCAACCCGATCTCCAAGGACAGATGCGGCCCATTGCATATGCCAGCAAGGCCCTCTCAGACACTGACCAAAGGTATTCCAAATTGAAAGGGAGGCCCTGGTCATTCTGTGGGGCTGCAAGCATTTTCAAATTTATATCTTAGGTAACCCTGTCTAAGTCATCACGGACCACAAGCCCCTGATGGATGGACAAGATCTTCGCAACCCATGGGTTTCCATGGGTGTTGTGTTCAGACAATGGTCCCCCATTTCAAGGCCGCCAGTTTGCTACTGTTAGGGAGAATTCTCAAAATGTGCTAATTTTCCTTACCTTTTGAGACCCCCAGCAACTTTGCTGGATTTCTAGTATTTGATTTTTTTTTACCTGGGAAGAGTGTGAGCCTTTTTTCCCACTCTTTCATGTATTTTGTGTGTGTTTTACTTTTGTGTTCTTTGTTTATGGAGTTTTAAAAGCCACTCCATAGGCATCATCTCTTTCTGTGTGTCAGACAGCACCTTCAGTGCAGTGACACAGGGATGTTTTTCAGACTTCCCAAGGTTTAAATACCTTTTCTGGGACTGACTACCAAAATCTAGAGCATGTAAAGTTAAATTGGCTTTACTAGTCTTTTTAAATTTACTGACTCAGCACACCCTAGCTTCCTATAGAGTGCTGGAGGGGTTGCCTAGCTTATCCTGAGTCAAAACACTCAACAGTAAAATGTTACATTTTCCTACTTTAAATGGCTGGTGGCAATGGTTTAGATCAACTACCGTGGTTTTTCCAGACCGATAACAACGGTAGCTAACAGTCCGGTCAGCCATGTTTTTCATGGCACTGACACCTTAAAGCGACGTCTGGCTAAGCTTTTGGCCTCATGTTAAGACGGATTTCTGAACTCTGTCCTGGTGGCGCAGAAGTTCAGAAGGCCAACCTAATTACTTGGAACAGGGTAACCTCTGGACGAGCCAGACCAATCAAGGTAGCGATCGCGGCGGTCAAGACTAGGTCTCAAGAGGGGTGAGGGTGACTGAAAGTCCGCAATGAGCACACAAAGCAAGAGCGCTTACAAACTACTCCAAACAGTTGTTATATCAAAAATATATACACATTTATTTTAAGGCCTTTAAAATAATGACCGTAGCGAGAAAATCACAATATCACAATACTAAGCCAACACATACCATATCAACACAATATATATACAAATACGACAGTCGCAAGCGTTATATGCACGAAATGTGTAGTCCACCTGAAAGGGAAGGAAAACAGGCAGTGCGATAATGCTTTAGACTCAGTTCGCCTTCAGAGGCACCTAACTAGATGGAAGTCCGAGCCCTGCGAAGAGTGGAGCCTTGTGCTCAAAGTACCTGCACACGCTGGTGCCAACGGGCAAAAGGAGAAGCTCTTCGGAGGAAGTCAGGCAGTTCGGGTTAGTGCACAACAGAAGAAGAACAGGTTCCGCGACTCAAGCGCAGCCTCCACAGCGAGCAGAAGCAGAGCGCGAGTACGGACAAAAGGGTGCTGTTTTTACACAGCGGGGAAAAGCAATGGGCTACTGCAGGAGGGCGACCAGATCCTAGCTATACTACTCACCGGTCCCCGATGCAAGCAGACCCAGGCTTCTCCACGTTAGTTTCAGCAGCTGGCAGGTTCAGAAGAGCCGGGAATGCCTCGTCGTCGTGTAGAGAACAAAGACGTCCCAATCGAAGAAACCTGCACAGTTTTGTCACCACAGCAGGGCAACGGAGCGGCCGTGTGTATTCGAGCCAAATGTACACTCCTCCCTTCAGACCTGGGAACGCCAAGTGCACGAAGCGTGGGAGAGTGACAAGGACTCGAAATACAACACAACCTGGCGGCGGTTACAGAGCAGGACTCCCTTGTAAGCTGGTCAGTCAACTGGATGGCCCAGAGACACTTCCGAAGGCTTACTTGGCAGGAGAGGATGAAGTCGCCGGGAATAGCTGTTCCTGCTATTCCAAAGGTCGAAGCACCAGTACAGGCCTTCTGGTTCGATCAAAGGAGGAAAGGGTTTCACAGGACGACAGCAGTGCAAAGGAGGAGTCCTTCAGCGGGTCACTAGCGATTCCTCGGTCCAGCCTCATGGTTGCAGGATACTTGGCTCCTGTATTCCTTCGTTCGTGAGAACTCAGGAGATCGACATGGTAGTGGTGTTTCCAGCCCCCTCTTATCCACAGTTCCCTTCGCGCCAAAATGGAGGGGAGCCAATGGGAGATCCGCTCATCAACACACATACCATTCGTGGACCAATCACGGACCACGGTGGTCCCAGGCATTCACACCACCCTAGACTCTCTGGCACCCAGGATGTGTATTGGGACCAGACATCCCAGCCCACACCCTGGAGGCACACAAACGACATGTAGAAGCCTGCGAAAGCATCTGCGTTTCACGGGAAAGTACATGCCCAAATAAGGAAGGCCCCGGGTCGCCCGACCTGGGGAAGGTGAAGGGAGCAAGACGGTCAGAGGACAGGACAAAGGAGCCTCGTGGTCTGGCCATTTTGGGAGCCAGGCCACCATTTTGGGTTCAGCGCGAAAAACGCGCTCAGAACGCCAAAAGGAGCTCAAAATACACAAAACGATTGCTGCCACCATTCCAGTCCCTGAATGACTTGCACCGATCAAATACAATCCTAAAAGAGTATCTAGGGCCCGTAGAAGGCTAGAGACCCAAGAGAGCTGTAACTTAGCTTACAGTGCCCTCTTGTGTCATGTTGCACGAAAGCCGCAACATGATAAAAGAAACTACGGGAAACAGCGTTCCCCGGTACTGACTGTCTTAAGGGCATGTCAGTTTCCCCGTAAGAAAGGAGCGAAAGCCCAGAGGAGTGTGGCAGAAGGCTGCACTTCTCTGGCAAAGTCAAGAACAAGGTAAAAAACAACAGCAAAAAGTTTAGGGGTTGCCACATGGAAGGAAAATTACCTACAATTACGAAATCTTTCCTAACACTCGCCCCTCCCAGACTATGGACAGGGGGAACTAATCCACCCCTGGATGAGTCTCTTGTTCAGGTCGGTTAAACATTCTGGACAACCCATCAGCATTGCTATGTTGGACACCTGGCCTATGCTCAATAGTGAAGTCGAAGCCTTGTAGACTTATGAACCACCTAAGCAACTTTGGATTCTCCCCCTTCATGTTCATTAGCCACTTTAACGGCTTATGGTCAGTTTGCACAGTGAAGTGGGTCCCATAGAGGTAGGGCCTCAGCTTCCTTAGGGCCCACACAACAGAGAAACATTCTTTCTCTACCGTGGACCATCTGAGCTCTCTGTCCTTAAGCTGGCGACTAATAAAACCGATAGGGTGTTCCTTACCCTTCTCATCTACTTGTGATAGTACAGCTCCTATCCCAGTGTCAGAGGCGTCCGTCTGCACGATAAAAGGTCTTTGATAATCAGGAGCCCTGAGCACAGGGGCCTGGCACAAGGAGTCTTTTAAGCCATTGAAGGCCTTCTCACACTGGTCGGTCCAAGTTACCTTCTTGGGTTTCTTCGGAGTTGTGAGGGCAGTCAGAGGAGCAGCTATGGTGCCATAGTCTGCCACAAAATTGCGGTAATACCCCGTGAGTCCTAAGAAGGCTTTCACTTGGGTTTGCGTAGTGGGGGTAGGCCAGTCTTGTACTGCTTGTACTTTACTGGGTAGAGGCTGTATCCTCCCTCCACCTACTTCATGTCCAAGGTAAACCACTGAGCCTTGTCCAATCTGGCATTTACTAGCCTTTATGGTCAAGTGGGCTTTCTGAAGAGCCTGGAGCACAATCCCGAGGTGTTTCACATGGTCTTCCCAGGTGGCACTGAAAACTGCTATATCGTCCAGATATGCAAGGCAGAATTCGTCCAACCCATTCAACACATGATTCACAAGCCTCTGGAAAGTGGCAGGTGCATTCTTCAACCCGAACGGCATTACCCGGAATTGGTAAAGGCCGTCTGGAGTAGAAAATGCTGTCTTCTCCTTGGCATGTTCTGCTAAAGCTATTTGCCAATAGCCAGCAGTGAGGTCAAACGTGCTGAGGTACTTGGAGGCACCCAAAGTATCCACCAGCTCATCTGTTCGAGGCAAGGGGTGTGCATCTGTCTTGGTGACAGCATTCAGAGCCCTGTAATCCACGCAGAACCTCAATTCAGAAGTGCCTGCCTTTGGAACCAAGACCACAGGGCTGGACCAAGGACTACTAGAGGGTTCAATCACCCCAAGGTCTAACATCTTGTTGACCTCAGTCTTAATATAAGACCGTACTTTGTCTGACATCCTGTATCCCCTACTTTTGGTAGGTACACTGTCTCCTGTGTCAATGTTATGTTTGCACCAAGGTGTCAAACCAGGCGACTGTGAGAACAGGGGGGAAAACTGCCTAAGCAAACTTTTCACCTCAGCCTGCTGATCAGAAGTCAGGTGAGGGGCCACTCGTACACCCTCAATGGAGCTATCTGAAGGACCGCTTTGGAACAGGTCGGGGAGAGGTTCAGACTCCTCTTCCTCAACGTCTGAAGCCAGTAGCAGTGCTGCGATTTCGACTCTTGGGACGAAAGCCTTCAGCCTATTCACGTGAAACACTTTTGGAGCCTGTCCAGGCCTTCCAAGCTCCACTAAATAGTTAACCTCACCCAGGGGCTCCACCACTGTGTAAGGGCCTGACCATTTGTCCTGTAAAGCTCGAGGCCTTATAGGATTCATGGTCAGGACTTGCTGACCAGGTGTAAAGTTGATGAGGGAAGCCTTCTGGTCGTACCAATGTTTCACCAGCGCTTGCCCTGCCTTCAATTTATCACTAGCCAAGCCCATCAGAAGTACCATCCGTTTTCTGAGCCCTAGCACATAATCAACTACGTTGGTAGTAACAGGGGTAGTGGGCATCTCCCATCCCTCCTTGACGATGGCTAAGGGTCCCCGTACGGGATGACCGAACAGAAGTTCGAAGGGGCTGAAGCCAACACCCTCCTGTGGTACCTCTCGGTAGGCAAACAGTAAGCATGGTAAAAGAAGATCCCATTTTCTTCTCTGGGGCTCCTCCAGAGCCCCAATCATGCTCTTTAACGTTTTGTTGAAACGTTCCACCAGACCATTGGTCTGGGGGTGGTATGCAGAAGAGAACTTGTAGGTGACCCCACATTCTTTCCACATAGCCTGCATATACTTTGACATAAAGTTGCTGCCACGATCTGACACAACTTCTTTAGGGAAGCCAACCCTAGTAAATATGCCGAGTAAAGCTTTTGCAACTGACTTGGCAGTTACAGTTTTCAATGGGATGGCCTCAGGATACCTGGTTGCATGGTCGACCAGCACCAGGATAAACCTATTGCCTGAGGATGTTTGTGGGTCAAGGGGACCAACGATGTCGATCCCTACCCTTTCAAATGGTACCCCCACAACTGGGAGCGGTACCAACGGAGCTTGGATTGTCGCGCCAACCTTACCAGACAACTGGCAGGAGGCACAACTCCTGCAGTGACTTTCTACTTGCACCCCCATCTTGGGCCAGTAGAAGTGCATGGATAACCTTTGCTTGGTCCTCTTCATACCAAGGTGACCAGCAAGGGGAACTTCATGCGCCAAATGCAGGAGGAAGGGCCTAACAGCAAGGGGAACCATCAACCTCCTATGGTCTCCTTCTGTAGACTCTGTGGGCTCACTATACAGGAGTCCACCTTCCCAATAAATCCTATGCGTCCCAGGAGGTTCACCCTCAAGCTGGGCGCAGGCCTTTCTCCTTAGGCCTTCCAGAGATGGGCACTCACATTGGCCTTTACTGAATTCGTCCCTATCAGGACCTCCTTCAACTAACAAGTCTTTTAGTTCAGGATGATCGTTGGGGTCGAATACTTCAGGCATCGCCACCTCCTCGTCAGGCCCGGGCGATTGACCAACTTCCTCCACCGCAGTGGTAGGCGAGCTCAGGGGAATATTCTCTTTCCCTCGTTGTGACTTGTTGACTCCTTTCGCCTTGGGTTTCCCCTTCGGCTGGGGCAGCGTATTGGTCTTGGCCAATGCCGCCCGTGCTTGAGACCGTGTGTAGGGTCTTGCGGCAGTGTCTCCTACGAGCCCTAAAGCTCTGAGATCATTACCTAACAAGACCTTTCCCGGGACGTTTCTCTGAATGCTCACTGGAATCCTGACTGCTGTACCATTTAAAGTAAGATTTACAGGTATTACTGGAAACATACGGAGGGGGCCGTCAGCCAACTTAGTGGGCATCAGAGTAGCTCTGGCAACTTCCTCTGAGTCTACCAAGGTAGAATCCACTACAGTGCGACTGCACCCACTATCCCTAAGAGCTGGAGTATCCACTCCATTGATCAGCACACTGTCTTTAAAGTAGTGCTTGGTATTATCCGGAATCCTAGCATAAGCCTCTGTGACTTTAGGCTCCCAGGAACCCAGGGACACTAAAACTACCTCAGCCTCTATTCTGCTGGGAAATGAGTCTGAGGAGAAGGATGCTCCTGTAATCTCTTCTTCCTCGTAGGAGGAGAAGGCCAGATTAGCGAAGTGGACCCCCAAAGGTCTAACCTTACAACGGGGATCCCCCTTCACGTGGTCAGTTGCTCCACAAGCAAAACAAGCTCCAATGGGTCTGTTTACATAGGGAGGCTTATTGTAACCCGAGTTCTGTTTCGGAGGCTGACCTCCACTACCCTGTGAGTTCTCTTGTGTCTTACCCTTGTTTTTCTTTTTGTGGCCCTTATTGGAAGAAGATTTAGCAGATTCCCCACCCTCCATATCTTTGGACTTTTTCCCTCCCTCCTGCTTACCAGGATGAGTTTTGTCCTTATGGGACACTCGATGTGACACCCATAAGTCCGCTGCAATGGCCAGCTTCTTAGGATCTATCTCCTTCGAATCGGCCAAATGCTGCTTAAGCTCCGGGGAAGAAGATGCAAAAATGTGTTCCAGCATGACAAGATTTATCATGCCTTCGAAGGTAGAAACCTTATAACCTTCGACCCAGCCAGTTAAGTTTTTCAAGGATTCAGCGACATAAGATACCCAAGTACCACCTTCCTTTTTCTTATACTCTCGAAAACGCTTTAAATATTGGGCCGGAGTCTTCCCAAACTTTAAAATGAGAGTTTGCTTTAACATTGCGAAATCAGCTTGCTCAGCCTTTGACATTTCCATGATGGCACTACAGCCAGAATGGGGCAGTCTACTGAGTAACCACGCAATCTTATCAGCATTGTCAACTTCTTGAACTTCGCATGCATACTCAAACGCATTCAGCCAGTCCATAATGTCATTCCTTTCTTCATACACACTGAGCAGATCTTTTGGAAACCGTGGATGAGAGGAGGCCCCAGACCCATGTCCAGGACCCTTGGACCCATTTGCAACCTGAAGCTTGGCCAGTTCCAACTGGTGATCCCTGTCTTTTTGTTTTTCTGCCTGTTCGATTTTTAGTTTTGCTATGCTGAATTCAAGCTCCTGCTGCCTAAACCGCAGCTCTTGCTTCTTGAATTCAAGCATAGCCTCCCCATCAGCACTGGCAGAGGAAACATTAGACATCTCGTCCTCCCTGTCCTCGTGGTCGCGGTGGCTCAGTGCGGCGGCAGAACCGTCGGTTCTACCAGTGAGAGCAGCCCCACCACCTTCCGCACTGTCCTCAGAAGTTATAGCGTCAAGCTGCGCTTCTTGCCACGCCACGATTCTTTGGATCATTTCCAATTTCGTGCCTTGAGAGGAAACCCCTCTCTCCGCACACATCTTTTTTAGTGTTTCTGATTTAGAAGCATTTAAAGTTAACAAGGTACTTGTTTCCATACTGTTTGATAGGACTATGGCCTTTTTAAAGTTATACTACAACAATTCACTACGTGTACTGGTTGGAATAACCTGAAATGCCCTAGTTCGAGCGCAACACTGGATACCTTCAGTCGTATCCCACCGCTGCCACCAATTTGTTAAGACGGATTTCTGAACTCTGTCCTGGTGGCGCAGAAGTTCAGAAGGCCAACCTAATTACTTGGAACAGGGTAACCTCTGGACGAGCCAGACCAATCAAGGTAGCGATCGCGGCGGTCAAGACTAGGTCTCAAGAGGGGTGAGGGTGACTGAAAGCCTGCAATGAGCACACAAAGCAAGAGCGCTTACAAACTACTCCAAACATTTGTTATATCAAAAATATATACACATTTATTTTAAGGCCTTTAAAATAATGACCGTAGCGAGAAAATCACAATATCACAATACTAAGCCAACACATACCATATCAACACAATATATATACAAATACGACAGTCGCAAGCGTTATATGCACGAAATGTGTAGTCCACCTGAAAGGGAAGGAAAACAGGCAGTGCGATAATGCTTTAGACTCAGTTCGCCTTCAGAGGCACCTAACTAGATGGAAGTCCGAGCCCTGCGAAGAGTGGAGCCTTGTGCTCAAAGTACCTGCACACGCTGGTGCCAACGGGCAAAAGGAGAAGCTCTTCGGAGGAAGTCAGGCAGTTCGGGTTAGTGCACAACAGAAGAAGAACAGGTTCCGCGACTCAAGTGCAGCCTCCACAGCGAGCAGAAGCAGAGCGCGAGTACGGACAAAAGGGTGCTGTTTTTACACAGCGGGGAAAAGCAATGGGCTACTGCAGGAGGGCGACCAGATCCTAGCTATACTACTCACCGGTCCCCGATGCAAGCAGACCCAGGCTTCTCCACGTTAGTTTCAGCAGCTGGCAGGTTCAGAAGAGCCGGGAATGCCTCGTCGTCGTGTAGAGAACAAAGACGTCCCAATCGAAGAAACCTGCACAGTTTTGTCACCACAGCAGGGCAACGGAGCGGCCGTGTGTATTCGAGCCAAATATACACTCCTCCCTTCAGACCTGGGAACGCCAAGTGCACGAAGCGTGGGAGAGTGACAAGGACTCGAAATACAACACAACCTGGCGGCGGTTACAGAGCAGGACTCCCTTGTAAGCTGGTCAGTCAACTGGATGGCCCAGAGACACTTCCGAAGGCTTACTTGGCAGGAGAGGATGAAGTCGCCAGGAATAGCTGTTCCTGCTATTCCAAAGGTCGAAGCACCAGTACAGGCCTTCTGGTTCGATCAAAGGAGGAAAGGGTTTCACAGGACGACAGCAGTGCAAAGGAGGAGTCCTTCAGCGGGTCACAAGCGATTCCTCGGTCCAGCCTCGTGGTTGCAGGATACTTGGCTCCTGTATTCCTTCGTTCGTGAGAACTCAGGAGATCGACATGGTAGTGGTGTTTCCAGCCCCCTCTTATCCACGGTTCCCTTCGCGCCAAAACGGAGGGGAGCCAATGGGAGATCCGCTCATCAACACACATACCATTCGTGGACCAATCATGGACCACGGTGGTCCCAGGCATTCACACCACCCTAGACTCTCTGGCACCCAGGATGTGTATTGGGACCAGACATCCCAGCCCACACCCTGGAGGCACACAAACGACATGTAGAAGCCCGCGAAAGCATCTGCGTTTCGCGGGAAAGTACATGCCCAAATAAGGAAGGCCCCGGGTCGCCCGACCTGGGGAAGGTGAAGGGAGCAAGACGGTCAGTGGACAGGACAAAGGAGCCTCGTCGTCTGGCCATTTTGGGAGCCAGGCCACCATTTTGGGTTCAGCGCGAAAAAACGCGCTCAGAACGCCAAAAGGAGCTCAAAATACACAAAACGATCGCTGCCACCATTCCAGTCCCTGAATGACTTGCACCGATCAAATACAATCCTAAAAGATTATCTAGGGCCCGTAGAAGGCTAGAGACCCAAGAGAGCTGTAACTTAGCTTACAGTGCCCTCTTGTGTCATGTTGCACGAAAGCCGCAACATGATAAAAGAAACTACGGGAAACAGCGTTCCCCGGTACTGACTGTCTTAAGGGCATGTCAGTTTCCCCGTAAGAACGGAGCGAAAGCCCAGAGGAGTGCGGCAGAAGGCTGCACTTCTCTGGCAAAGTCAAGAACAAGGTAAAAAACAACAGCAAAAAGTTTAGGGGTTGCCACATGGAAGGAAAATTACCTACAATTACGAAATCTTTCCTAACACCTCATCCCTGGGCAGTGCAGGAACCTCCCGACGCCCTCCTTCTTGTCCCCACAACTGAATCTCAGGAACTGCGAGATCTGCACGAACTGCCAGGAACAACTGCCTCAGACAAAGCTCTTGTTCACTAAAAAGGTACTGTGCAAAAGCGGTCCGGATATCTTTTCTGCCATCGAGAAAGTGCGTGAAACTTTGCTCAACATCGAAGGCTTGTCCTTCCCTAAACATTCGTCCAACTTTTCGCCTAGCCAAATTCTTCTAAACTCTGTGGCAGAGACTTAACCTTTACTACCAGAACTGTGCTATCCAATACAAAGACTATGAACCATTGACTTTGGCCTAAGCCTATGAGATGAATTGCTGCTTGTAGTATACTGAAACCCTTTGTCCTGCCTATGAATGCATTTGTGCTGTTGATTCGTATAATCTTGTCTTTTTACCCCTTTTTAAAGTATATGAAGTGCCATTTTACTCCCACTTCACAGGAGAGCTAAACTTGTTCATTTACTTACCGGTTGTGTATTTGGGGTTTATTAGTGTGTGCTATTGAGCTGCTCTTGCTAGTGTAATGTTTTCAAACTGACTGTGTAAAAAAAGGTATATTCTTTTACCAACAAACCTTGAGTAAGTGTTTGTTTGAATCACTGTATTGGTTGGTCCTTTGTGCAACTTGTTCTTCTGCTCACTTAAACTCTTGAGATAAGTCTGGCTGCTCAGCCATTGCTACCACTTTACTGTGTAGTACAGGCTTGTACCAAAGGTGAAATTGTGCTTACACTTGTAGTCCTAATTGCATGTAGTATTCCCAAAGGATACTGCATGTGATTCTGCCAAACAGCTACCTTCATGGACGAGTGTGGGGTCACGGACAGGAAAGTAACTCCCTGCTGGCCAAGAGCCAACGGGGAGCTGGATCGCTTCATGCGGACTCTCAATAAGGTTTTGAAGATCACTCAGCGCCAAGGGGGGGAATTGAGAAGAAATCTGTACCAATTCCTCCACGAGTATCGATCCACACTCCATCAGTCTACAGGGGTGGCCCCAGTGGAGTCCCTGTTCAAACGGTGCCCGAGGGGTTTGATACTCGAGGCCGAGGAACAACCTCCGGGATCATTGAGGACCAAAAGTCCATGGAAGAACAGCAAGTGCGCAATGAGCATGAAAACACCCAGAGACATTTAAAGCCAGCAAGCATTGAGGTAGGAGACACCGTCCTTGTGTGGAACCGGCACCCAGAGGGGAAGATGTCCCTAAACTATGAGCCCACCCCCATGGGCGTGACTCATATCAACGGGTCCATGGTGATAGTGTCCGACAGAAGGGGGGGACGATCAAAAGGAACTCTTGTTTCTTTAAAAAGATTGATGCCTGCGATCCACATGAAGAACACATTGAATGTGGGTCCCCCACTCACACCTCAGAAGGCGCACCGGGAATTGAAGAAGACACCGGGGACCCCAAAGTAGAGGAACCGCACTGTGACATTGTCGAGAGGAAGGACGCTACCCCCGCCGTGAAGTCCGGAAATGTCCGACTAGGTTCAAAGATTACATTCTGGAACCGAATCCCTGACGGCCAGATGGGACGGTAATTGCCCACGTTGGGCCCTGCATTAGTTTGGTATATTATGTTCTGATTCGAGTGTCATGGTGACAGCAAAGTTAAATTAAGTTATGCACATGTTATGTTTGTTATGAAAAAGGAGGGATGCTACAGAGTCATGTAATGTGACGCGTGCGCAACGCAAACATCAGCGATGCGCATGCGCATTAAATAAAGGGGCCGCCGTACTCTGCAGATGCCGTCAGGAACCTGTAATGAGCATACATGTATTGGAGTCTTTACTGAGGTACAGGGGACTGGGCCTGTTCACCAAGGGGACCCGGGGCAAACATCTAAGCACAACACCCCCATATATCTTTTAGGCATTTAACTTAAGATAATGTCTTGATTGCAAGGGCGTCTTCTGTGAGAAACGGATTAAAACTAAAAGTTTAAATATGCAAATCAGTTCACATAAAATAAGCACCAATGGAAATTGGCGGCACCAAAAGGAAAAAATGAGTCCTTGTGTTCATGGGTCTCCATGTTTGATCAAACAGAGCAAAGAAAAGCACCAACGTGTAAACATCATAAACTGAAAGCCCAGCACATGATGGGGGGGAGGAGATATGGTAAGTAGATTTCAAGGCACTTTATCAGTTCATGATTTAGTGGCTTTGAGCATTATTTTACTTACAGGCAGGAGAGACAGACGAAAGAGACAATCAGAATAATGGCCTCCCGTTCAGCCAAGTGCATGCTGTATGAGGAACATTATAAAGCAGAACATGTTCTTGCAGCATTTCACCATGAAGACACTGATTATGTGGTAGATTCCCAGCTGATATTGACTGAGCTGTGTGGGTTCTTCTCTTCGGGTATGTACAGATAAGGTTTTTATTTTTCGCTATTTGGTTATTTTAATAGTTGCTACAAAGACATTATTTTAATTACCGCTGAAGTTTACAAACAAAGCACTATTGCAATGTTGCAATGTTATATGTATTCCTGTATTGTCACCTTCACATCCATAACGAGTGGCAAAACAATAGTTAGAACCAATAATTGAGTTAAAACAAATGTATGAAAGGACAGGCAGCAAGCTGTGCACTGTGTTGGGATGTCAGGAGTTGTCTGTCAAGAGCAGTAATGCATGTGTCTGAAGGAATTCCAGTTACAAGCGCTCCCTGTGCTTCACAATGACGTGTTCCCTTGTCTTTAATTATAACATTTCAGAAGTGTATCCTGTTAGGCAGAATCATATGCAGTACCCTTTGGGAACACCACACACAGTTAAGACTACAAGTGACAATACAAATTCACCTTTGGTACAGCCTGTACTACACAGTAAAGTGGTAGCGATGGCTGAGCAGCCAGACTTATCTCAAGAGTAAAGTGAGCAGTATCAGAAGTTACACAAAGGACAGCAATTACTATGGTTCAAACAAACACTGACTCAAGGTTTCTGAGTAAAAGTATATACATGTATTTACACATCATTGGTAAAACAATTCACTAAAGTAAAGCAGCAGAAAAATCACACTCTTAATACACTACACACCACCCAATAGATTCTGGACAAGTTAAGCTCAAAATGAAGTGAGAGCAAAACGGCACTCCAGCAATTTAAAAGGGAGGGAAAGACAAGGTTTGGTAAAATTTAAGCAGTACCAACAAGTAAGTAAGCAGGGCAATCTAGAAAAGGCAACTACAGTGAGGAAATCAAATGAAGAGGTCGGAGCCAAAGTCAATGGATCAGAGTCTTTGCAGAGGATCACACAGTTCAGAGTAGTTTGCGGTTGAGTCTTTGCCAAGAGTTCAGAACAAAGTTGGTCGGAAGAAAAGTTACGTTAAAGAGTAGAGAAGGACAAGCCCTTGGATTGGCGAAAGATTTCAAACACTTTCACCGTGGTTGGACGAAACGAACAACCGCGATAGCACAGTACCTTTAGAGCAGAAGAATGTTGTAGCTGAGGCAATCGTTCCTGGCAAGTCCTGCAGGCTCACGGTTCCTGAAGCGACTGTTGGAACTGACAACAAGGAAGAAGACTGGAGGGTCCTGCACTGTTCAGGGAAGAAACCAGCAGCAGAGCAAAACAACAAATAAAAGGTGCGCTCCTTAAAACCCAAGCAGGGTCCGATCCTCCTGGCTAACCGGTTCACTGTAGCTGTGCAGAGCACATTCGACCAGAGGAGGGAGGCCTGGCTTGCAGTTTGGTGAACTGGTTGGTCCCACCAGCTCAAGGGGAGAGGATTCCTTGCAGATCTTGCCGTTTGTCGAAATTTGAAGATTCAGACCTGCAGCAGGGCTTCACCGGGAGGTTCGTGGTAGAGGTCCTCTTCTGTCAGATTCTCTTTGGTTCTCTCGATCCAGTGGCGACTCTGCCTTCCAAGCCCCAGAGTCCTGCTTTTATGCAGTTCCCCCATTCACACAGCCTGACTGTCAATCACCCAGCAGGGTGGCTGTCCTGGCGGGACAGTGACCACAGCCAATCACATAGAATGCGACATGGGTCTCCAAGGAGACCCTGTACAGGGAGTCTCAAACCCCTCCCTCATATCCTGTCCCCCTCAGACATTCAGGCACCCAAGGAGGGCTGCTGTGCAGAAGCCCGCCAAAGGACGGCTAACAAAGGAACCAAACCTGGTTTGGCGCGCAGTGTAAAACACGAGAAAGACCTTTACAAAAAGAAATGCCCAATGAACCGAGTCAGAACCAAAATAAAATAAAAGGGGTCCAGCGGGTTTATAGTTCGAGGCTACTAATTTAGCCTAAAACAGTACCAAGGCTATTCTCACAGACCGCGGTATGGAAGAAATTATAGATACCACTGCCACAAGCCAAATCTTAAAGAAAGGGGAACGAAATAATGTTCCATGAGAGACAGACAAAAAGGGATAACTATTAACCCTTTCCAGTACTCTATGGAAGATAGTTTGTACTTGGCCTGTGAATTTAAAAAGACTAATAAAGTCAATGGCAATTTTACATGTTCTGGGAGACAGTAGTCAGTCCCAGAAAATGGAGATTGAGGTGGGAAGTCTGAGAAAGACAACCCTGTGTCACTGCACTAAAGGTTCTGTGTGACACACAGTAACAAGATTATGCCTATGGAGTAGGTGAGGCTCCACAGTTCGTGAACACATAGCCAAAAACACATGTAAGAGTGGGAAAAAAGTCTCACACTCTTAGCAAGTGAAACAAATAAATCCTAGAAATCCAGCAAAGCTGGTGAGGGGCTCAGTAGGTAAGGTAAATTAGCCATTCTGGAGAATTCTCCCTAACATATCTCCTTGCCATGCTTCTTTGAAATAGAAGCCAACTTCTGCATTTGTACTAGGTCCCACTGAGTTAGATATTGCCTGGTTTTTTAAAGTTATTTTTGTCACATTTGCCTGGAAATAATCTCACCTGATGGGATGTCTTCATCTGCATTCCCTATGAAGTTTGCACTGCCTTGTTTGCTTGCTAGATGCCCAGAGTAGTACTTTTGGTTAAAAGGTTGAAGGGGACGTGCAGGACTGTCAAAGGAGTTGGTGATGCCCAGGGCAGAATGTTTGGTGAGGTTCCTGTGCTGGTACGTGCACTTCCCTACTTTTGTAGGTAGTACTTGCACCCCCTTTGGCAACATTGAACTTGGACCTTTACAACAAACCTTCCTTTTTAGTTTGTGTGTGTTAGGGAGAATTCTCCTTCTAGGGCTAATTTCCCTCACCTAGTGAGTTCCCCAGCAGCTTTGCTCGTTTTCTGGAGTTTATTTTTTCCACCTGGTAAGAGTCTACTTCCCTTTTCCACTCTTGCATGTGTTTTGGCCTATGTGTTTTTACTCATTGTGTGATCTTGGGTCCTGGAGCACACCACTCCAGGTGCCCCTGTTCTTGTATGGGTTACCCAGTACCTTTAGTGCAGTAACACAGGTTTGTCTTTAAGACTTCCCTCTGACTCTATTTTGCTGGGGCTGACTACTGTCCCCCAGAGAAAGGCAAATTTGCCATTTACTTTAAATAGTCATTTTTACCACAGACCCAGTACACCCCATCTTACATGGAGTACTGGAAAGGGCTAATCTGTATGCCTTTTATGTCTGTACCTCCCTGAGCCTTGTTTCGCTCTTTTAACATTTAGACTTGGCCTGTGGCAGTGGTATCTACCGTAACTTTTCTACCGCGATTATACTAGATAAACGTGGTAATACCTTTGGCTATTTTTGCAGCTTTAAGCATAAACCCGCTTGACCAAATTGTCTTTCTTTTGGCTCCGGTTGGGTTTATTCGCCATTTCTTTCTGTTAAAGTCCTTCCTGTGTTTTACTTTGCGCGGAAAACTAGGTTTGCCTTCTTTGTTCACCGTCTTTTGGTGAGCTTCTGCAGAGAAGCCCTCCTCTTGGCGCCTGGGTGTCTAGGTAGACTGAATGTGGGGAAGGGGTGTAGTCACCCCCTGCACAGGGTATCCTAGGAAACCCAAGTCGCACTTTGCCATGATTGGCTGAGGTGGTTGTCCCGGCTGGACAACCCCCCTGCTGCGTAATTGATAGCCAGGCTGTGTGAATGGGGTTTTGCGCATAAAAGGCAGGTCTCTTGGGCTAGAAGTCAGAGTCGCCTCTGGAACTACAAGGAACCAAAGAGAAGCGGAGAGAACGACGGCTGCTGCAACTACCCCGTCCCGGTGAAGCCCTGCTGCAGTCCTGAGCTATCTACCCTTCAACGAGTAAGAGGAGAGGAGATCCAGTCCGTAGTCTTCTTCCCTTGAATAAATGTGTTTCATGTTTAATACTTGCTCAATTCTGCAACAACAGTGTAATACATGTCCCATCCTGTTTTATAATGTTGCAGTAAATAAACCTTTTTCACGTTTAATACATATTAAAAAGAATGCAAAGTGCCTGCAGGTTCATGCCAATTGCAACCTCTCGCTCCAAACATCCTTGTGCCGAGTGGTCCCTGCCCCAACTGGCTGCATCTAACTGGGGGCGCCCAAACAGAACATACAGCGAAAAGGTCATGCCATAACGACATGCACCTTACTGGCCATGCCGAATTGTCCTGGCCCGTGCTCCAAGCCCCTTGTTTTATGGCCGTCTCTTGGTGACTGTTGTGATACATCACACAACCCCAACAAACTACATTTAAGCAGCATGGAAACAGGAAAAAAATGACCGGCTGCAAGACTAACATATGCCCAGGTACTTTCTGCACCCATAGCGAAAATCAAAAGATGCACCCATGAATATACAAACAGTACTGCTTAGCTTCAAAGTGAGGAAGGAGCCAGCCCCGTCAGGCCCTTTTGCTCCAAGTGGTCTTGTAATTTTGTTTAGTCTCTTAGGCCCTATGGCCTTAGGGGGCTGGCCTTTTCCTCCGTTTGAGGCTAAGCATAGTTAGTCTTGGTTACTGCATGGATGGGATACCTGGGTCACCGGTGATTTGTCACCTTCAATGTCACTGTAGCTGTAAACAAATCTATTTTTTTTATTATGTATAAAACATTGCATGCTTGAAGAACTCCCAATGTTTTTAGTTAATGCCCTGTGCGATTAAATTATTTGCTACGGAACACACACTTTGCTTAAGCAGCGTGCTACAAGCCCCTTGTTTTATGGTCGGTCTCTTGATAAGTGTTGTGATACATCACACGACCCCAACTACCCGCATTTAAGCAGCACAGAAGAGGGTTAAAAATGATTGGCTGCAAGAATAACATATGCCCAGGTACTTTTGCCCCCATAGCGAAAATCAAATGCTGGCACACATGAATATACGCGCAGTAAGTGGCTACATATTTTAAGGTGACATATATAAATGTAATTTAGTTGACCTTCTCCTTAGAAGAAAGTGTGCAAGACAAAATAGCAATGAACACCAGAAACATAACCTAGAGAATACATTTTTCAATAAATATGCAGGCAAAATATAAAAGGGGCTCACCTTTCAAACCCAGCAATCTGTAGTGAAAAATTCCATGGAAAACAAAATCCCAATATGAAACAAGTGCTTGTGGTCTTGTGGGTAAGTGTCTGCACTGGCAACATGACAATCTGAACAAAATCCTGGTATCCAAATACTAGAGCAAGCCTACTAACCTAAAGAAAAACCAAGGGGTTGCACCCACCCTCTGATAAAAAGTTATACTGTCCACTGTTAGGCAGAATTATATGCAGTACACTTTGGGAACACCACACACGATTAAGACTACAAGCGTCAGTATAATTTCACCTTTGGTACAAGCCTGTACTACACAGTAACGTGGTAGCATTGGCTGAGCAGCCAGACTTATCTCAAGAGTAAAGTGAGCAGTACAAGAAGTTAGACAATGGACAACAATTACTATGATTCAAACAAACACTGATTCAAGGTTTCTGAGTAAAAGAATATACATTTATTTACACCATCAGTTATAAAACAAATGACTATTATAAAGCAGCAGAAACTCACAATCTTAATACACTACAACAACAACCAATCAATTCTGGACAAGTTAAGGTCAAAATGAAGTGTGAGCAAAATGGCACTCCAGCAATTTAAAAGGGGAGGGAAGACAAGGTTATTCAAAAGCAACAACCCCAACCAGTTATAGGCAGGGCAATCTAGAAAAAGCTTACTACAATTAGAATTCAAGTCAATAGGCCTGGGCCAATGTTAATGCTTCACAGTCTTTGCAGAGGATCACACAGTTCAGAGTAGTTTGTGGTTAAGTCTTTGCCAAGAGTTCAAAACGAAGTTGGTCGGAGGAAAAGTTATTCATAGGAGAAGGGAAGGACAAGCCTTCGGCAAGGTGAAAGATTTCAAGCACTTTCAGTGCGGTCGGATGGAACGAACGACCCGATTTGCACAGTACCTTAAATGGAGCATAATGCTGTAGCTGAGGCAGTTGTTCCTGGCAGTTCCTGCAGGCTCACGGTTCCTGAAGCTTCATTCGAGGTGATGAGAAGGAAGACGTCTGGAGGGTCCTGCACTGCCCAGGGAAGAAGCCAGCAGCAGAGCAAAGCGTTGAATAAAAGGTGCGCTCCTTAAAACCCAAACAGGTCCCTTTCTCCCTCGTTATCCGGTTCACTGCAACGATGCACAGCAAATTCGACCAGGAAAGGGAGACCAGCGTTTGTTGTTTGGCGAGCTGGTTAGTCCCACCAAGCTCAAGGGCAGATGACCTTTTTGCAGATCTCCTCTGTCGCCGAAGTTTCGGGCGATTCGGACCTGCAGCAAGGATTCACCGGGATGTCCAGTAGATGCAGCAGTCGTCTTACTTCAACTTCTCGTTGGCTCTCTTGATCCAGTGGCAACTCTGCCTTCCAGTCCCAGAGACCGGCTTTTTATGCACCAAATCCCCCATTCACACAGCCTGGCTGTCAATCACACAGCAGGGTGGCTGTCCTGGAGGGACTGTCACCTAGCCAATCAAACTAGAGTTCAACTTGGGTCTCCATGGAAACCCTGTGCAGGGGGCCTAAAACCCCTCCCTCGCATTCAGCCCACCAAGCCACTCAGGCGCCTAAGGAGGGCTTCTGTGCAGAAGCCCGCCAAAGGACGACGAGCAAAGGTACCAAACCTGGTTTGGCGTGCAGAGTAAAACATGAGAAAGACCTTTACAAAAAGAAATGGTGAATAAACCCAACCAGAACCAAATAAAAATAAAAGGGGTCCAGCAGGTTTAGAGTTTGAGGCTACCACCATAGCCTCTAACTGTACCGAGGCTATTTTCATAGCTTGTGGTAGAAAGAAACGGGTAGATACCACTGCCACCAGCCAAATCTTAGAGAAAGGGGAACAAACTAATGTTCCATGAGAATCAGACAAAAGGGGATAACTATTAACCCCTCCAGTACTCTATTGTAAGATAGGGTGTACTGGGTCTGTAAATTTAAAAAGACTAGTAATGTCAATGGCAACTTTACATGTTCTGGGAGACAGTAGTCAGTCCCAGAAAATGGAGTTTAAAGTGGGAAGTCTGAAAAGACAACCCTGTGTCACTGCGCTAAAGGTGCTGTGTGACACATAGTAAAAAGATGATGCCTATGGAGTTGGTGAGACTCCATATCCATGAACACAAAAATGTACAACACACAGCAAAACACATGTAAGAGTGGGAAAAAATGGCTCACACTCTTACCAGGTAAAACAATTCAATCCTAGAAATCCAGCAAAGCTGCTGAGGGACTCATCAGGTAAGGGAAATTAGCCATTCTGGAGAATTCTCCCTAACATCCACCCACTTCTGTCTTTACTGGTGCCCTGAAAAGCAACAACAATCAGGGAAAACTAATTGCACCAGTGTCCAGGATTGCAAACTCTTGCCACATCGTGGGCAAATGCTCATGATTTCCCCTCCACAACCCCATGATTGTCTTTCAACAGTATTGTGCTTTATAAAGCTAACTTCAAAAGTACACATACTCAAATATATAAATCCTTATAGAACTATGTTAGGCAAAAGTGTACAATTGTGGCATCATTCCCCCAAACCTGACTTTGAAACTACAAATACCAGAATGCAATTCAGCAAAAGGCAAAAAAAGGCAAAAAAAAATCTCTAAATGCAAAACTTTTCAAGGACTGACAGTAGCTTGGTTTAAAAGAAAATAATGTGGATTCCATGTGCTATGAGATATTTAAAACTTTGAGAACTCACAGGGGCCGATTCATGGAACAAACGTGCGCAGAAAATCTTCGCGCAAGCAGGCGCAAGCGGAAAAAAACAGGCGCACGCGTGCGATTCATGGAAGTCCCTGCGCGTGTTCACCTCGGGATGTGCGCCAAACCCGTGCATGGCGCACAAGTCACTGCAACATCCCAAAAGGCGTGAAAGCGCACAACCTCGGCGCATACACCAGAAAGTGGGCGGGGCACGGGGCGTAACGCGCGGAATGGGGAACAACGCGCGAAAATAAGGGCGTAACTGGGGATGTACTGCAGGGAAGCAGACGGAATGCCCACACGCACTCGAACCACACGTATTCATGGAATCGAATAGGGCAAAGCCACGCACAGCCAAAGACACGCACAAGCTGAAACACGTCCGCCACCCGAAGGCAGGCGGTAGAGTCCCAGCGCATCACAAAAGTGGCAACATACAGCAATTGGTCCTGTGCGAGCGGGGCACGTGTATTGTGGGGGTGCGCGGGAAGTTACACACGCGATTGAGCGGGGTACGTGTATTTCAGGGGTGCGCGGGAAGTTACACACGCGATTGAGCGGGGTACGTGTATTTCGGGGGTGCGCGGGAAGTTACACACGTGAATGAGCGGGGTACGTGTATTTCGGGGGTGTGCGGGAAGTTACACACGCGATTGAGCGGGGTATGTGTATTTCGGGGGTGCGCGGGAAGTTACACACGCGATTGAGCGGGGTACGTGTATTTCGGGGGTGCTACGTGTATTTGGGGGGTGCGCGGGAAGTTACACACGCGATCACATCAGGGTACGTGTATTTCGGCGGTGCGCGGGAAGTTACACACGCGATTGAGCGGGGTACGTGTATTTCGGGGGTGCGTGGGAAGTTACACACTCGATCTCATCAGGGTACGTGTATTACAGGGGTGCGCGGGGAGCAGCACACGTGAATTGCACGTGTGGGTCCTGCCAGGTGTTCCCTCTACACCCTCCACGGCCCCTGCAGGTGGCTCACACCACAGGGGCCTACCCTGCACATGTCCTGCAGGCACCCCATCCACCATGGCCATGCCCCCCAGCCAACCCACATGTCAACTTGCACTACTGCCCACCAACGCATGTCCCCCTGCACCCCCAGTCACCAGGGGCACCCACCACCAGGCCCACACCCATGTCTCCCACCCCCCCACCCCCCAGCCACCAGGGGCAGCCTCCACCAGGCCCCCACCCATGTCTCCCAGCACCCCCACCCCCCAGCAGTGCAGGGGCAGCCTCCACCAGGCCCCCACCCATGTCTCCCACCACCCCCACCCCCCAGCAGTGCAGGGGCACCCTCCACCAGGCCCCCACCCATGTCTCCCACCCCCTCACCCCCCAGCCACCAGGGCCAGCCTCCACCAGGCCCCCACCCATGTCTGCCACCACCCCCACCCCCCAGCAGTGCAGGGGCAGCCTCCAGCAGGCCCCCACCCATGTCTCCCAGCACCCCCACCCCCCAGCCACCAGGGGCACCCACCACCAGGCCCCCACCCATGTCTCCCAGCACCCCCACCCCCCAGCCACCAGGGGCAGCCTCCACCAGGCCCCCACCCATGTCTCCCACCACCCCCACCCCCCAGCCACCAGGGGCAGCCTCCACCAGGCCCCCACCAATGTCTGCCACCAACCCCACCCCCCAGCCACCAGGGGCACCCACCACCAGGCCCCCACCCATGTCTCCCACCACCCCCACCCCCCGGCACTGTGGGACACCTGCCAGAAGGCCCCCACCCATGTCTCCCAGCACCCCCACCCCCCAGCACTGTGGGGCACCTGCCAGCAGGCCCCCACCCATGTCCAACTCATGTTCCCCACCCTCCCCCCACCCCCCAGCACTGTGGGGCACCTGCCAGCAGGCCCCCACCCATGTGCAACTCATGTTCCCCACCACCCCCACCCCCCAGCACTGTGGGGCACCTGCCAGCAGGCCCCCACCCATGTGCAACTCATGTTCCCCAGCCAACATGTCATCACAATCTAGATCCCTGGTCCCTATGGTCAGCCTCCAAATGCAAAACACCCGCCCGAGTATTGCATCCACCCACTCATAATTTGCAATTACATCACAGAACACCAATTGCAAGTTCCGAAACAAACACATTTCCCTCACATACATCCAATGGGTGTCAGTGAATCTCAAAACACATATCATGAAATGCATGAAACCAATGAGATACCACACATTGAAGTTCACCAAAAAAAATATGTATTAAAGGAAACATAAATAGAATCAAAAATGAAGAAACAGAAATGTGAATGTACAAAAATTAAAAGAAGCATGTTCAGGAAAAAAAGCAAAACCAAAAATAAAATTCCAAAGTAATGTTGTCCAAAGTCAATGTCCACAAAACAAAATCCAATGGGAAATAAAAAAGAAAGCCATTGCTCCATGGTTAAAATGTGAAAAAATAAATACAATCCAACACTGAACTATGTGCATGGGAAGAAGCCAGGGTCCATTATCCCAGCAAAAGAAAGGAAACCTATCTAACTACACTAACTAATAAAATTAACTATATACAAAAATGTGGCCAATGTCCGAAAGGTCCAAATAAAATCAAAACAAAAATGAAACCTAACACTACCTACATAACTATGTACAAGGGCAGCGGGCTAGTTTTGCGGCTCACTTGTGGATGTCCCGGGCTAGGGCATCATCGAACTCTTCCTCAATGTCCCGGAGGCGGTCCTCCTCCATGGCCCCGAGGGTCCGCAGGGCCGTCGACGTGTCCACCTCCAAACCCCTGCGGATCGCCTCGAGGCACTCGGCCCGCCTCAGGGCCCTCCGCATGGAGTTCTCCGCCCTGACCATTGTGAGCCATGCCTCTTCCGCCCGCTGCCGCTCCGCATCTATGGCGTGGCCCAACTGCTGCCACACGGAAGACACTCTCTGTCCTGGGTCCTCCTGCCCTCCGGCCGATGCCTGCCCCTCCGATGTTGAAGGCCCCGAGCCTTCATGGCTCCCACCACGTTGCTGCTGCTGCTGTGCCTCTGCCCGTGCACTGCCTCCTGCTGCCTGCACATCCTCCGCCGGCTGGGGTGCAGTCGTAGATGTGGCCACCGCTGCTGGACGTCCGACTCCCGACTGTGGCAGGGATGCCTCCTCCACCAGCCTGGCCGCACCGTCAGAGGCAGCTCCACAGGGCACCCAGGTGACTGATGGGTGGGAAGATGGCACGGAGGACGACTGGCGCGTAGGGGGTCCAGTTGAGGAGGGGGTCGTAGCCAGCCCCATCAGACGGAGGAATCCGGCCTGGGTGACCTGTCCAAGCAGGCTGACGTGGTCAACGAGCCATTCGAGATGACGTGCAGTCTCCTCATGAAAAGACTGCAGGTCACCTCGCATGGCCCGTTGACGCAACGCCACACCAGCCAGGACAGGCTCAACCCGGACCCGGATAGCCACGTCCGCAGGCAGAGGAAGGCTAGTTGACGTGAGCTCATCCCCTGCCTGAAAACGGGTCTGGACGTAGGCATCCCTGCTGGTGCAAGATGATGCAGGGACAGGATCAGGGACAGGATTGCACACAGCCACCTCCGCGGCGGCCTGTGCTGCCTCCTGTCCCTGGTCCTGCACTGCACCACTAGTGGGATCCCCACCTCCAGACCCCGTCTCTGGTGCTTGCACGACCTCCTCCTCCACCAAACCCCCCACCAACCTGGATGACTCCGTGCCATCTTCCCCTGTTGGGCCCTGTGGGGTCCCAGCTGCCCCTTCTGCTGCCGAGGAGTCCAACTCCAACCTCCGCCTCTTGGACCTCCCCCCGGCAGCTGCGGCCTGGGATGCGGCACCGGACTCCTCACTCCCCGACGAGATGACAACATGGGAGGGGAGCCGGGCCTTGCGTCTCCGGCTGGCGGTGGGATCCCCGCCGCTGTGCTCCACAGCACCTTCTCCGCCCTCTTCATCAGTTGACGCTGCAGACAGGGAGAAACAGAACACAGGCATCAGGGCACTGTACAATGGACACATACACACATGACAGTTGTACATGAGTGGCATTGGCAAACCTCAGACATGTCATCACAATCCCCAACACACATGTCATTTCAACTCGCACACATGAGCCATACCACAGCCATATCGCAACTGCCAGCACCATCCATACACATACAACAGCATGAGCAGCCAAAGGTGAGCCAGACATCACATGCAACACAGGAAGTGCACCACACATGTACACACACCACCACACTTGCATGCATGTGTACACCTCTGCCAAGTGTCGCAGTGTTCAGAGGGGCATCCATGTCACATCTTCCAATCAGGCTTCCACATACCGCTGTCACATGCATCCATGTTGCATCACTGTTGCACCCTTGTCAAATACACACACATGCACATGTACACAGTGCTGATACATGCAGCCGAAAACAACATATATGCGTGACATCACGGACATGTCTATTTACATACACATTCATCCAAACATGTGTGCCCACACAACTGCATTTGGCATGCAAGCCTACACACACAAGCACCATCCATGTCTCACACATACCAGCCCCACGGCCCTGTACACCCCCACCCATACTCGACCCCATACAAACAGATGTGCAACCTGCACACTACTGAATAATCACCACATGCACTGCTCACAATCAGGATGCATGTACACTCACCGCTCGACTCCAGACGGGTCGGCCTCTCAAGGACCTGGACGTGGAGCGCTGGGGATATGCGTTCCAGGACCCTCATCTGTTCTTCCGACAAGTGGCCCCGGAGCCCCTTGGCATCCGCTGCCTTCAAGAGGCGCCGGGCCTTGTTCAGGGTCCTGGACCTGAAGTCCTCCCAGCGCTTCTTGACATGTTGTAAGTCGCGGACTGCCACCCCCTGCGCGTTGATGGCAGTCATGATGTCAGTCCAGATCCGAGTCCGTCCTTCCTTGTCGGCGCGGGAACTTCCGAAGAGGGCATCATACTGCCCCAGGACTTGCTTCACCAGGACACCAACTTCGGTGGCACTGAAGCTGGTGCCCCTCTGCCTCTCTGGCCGGGGGTTGTCAGTGGTCTCAGATGGTGTTTGCCCCAACATGACAACCCCAGAGGCAGGATTGGGTGGGCAACTGGGTCCTGGGGCTTGGCTGTGGAGCGATGGAATCCCAGTCGGGAGTCTTCGGTTCCAGCAGGGGTGGTCACAGCAACAGCACCCCTGGCTGATGTGCAGGCAGCAAATGGCAGGGCACGTGGACAGCAGGAAGTCAGGCAGCAGCAGATGGCAGGTGGGAGCGTGCTCGGGGCTCTGGGGGGCAGTAGCTCGGCCTTCTGGGCAGGAGCGTGGTCTTCCGTGTGCTTACGCGTGGCCAGCTTGATACCGAGTGATTTGGCACGTGAAAAATCTGCACGTCAGCGTGTAATTCGAGGAAAGGCCCTTAGCGCATAAGCGCGTCTGCACGCATACGCATTTTCATTGGACAGAAGGCCCCTCAAGCGCAAGCGCCCCTGTGACGTGACGCATACAGACGTGCATGGGCATTTCAGCGCGCGTGAAAAACTGCACGTCTGCGTGTAATACGAGGAAAGGGCCCATGCGCGTAAGCGCGCGTGGAAAACTGCATGTCCGTGTGCAATACGAGGAAAGAGCCCATGCGCGTAAGTGACGTATCGCGCGCGGGTGTTTCTCTCATTGCACGTGATGACAGAACACACGTGGATTTCCACCAATCACGTGTGAAAGTTCCCGGCACCCCGGAACACACGTACCCAGGCTAATCGCGTGTGGCACTTCCCGCGCACCCCTGAGATACGCGTACCCTGCGGAAATCGCGTGTGGAACTTCCCGCACACCCCTGAAATACGCGTACCCTGCGGAAATCACGTGTGGAACTTCCGAACACCCCTGAAATACGCATACCCTGCTCACACGGGGCCAATCGCGTGAGGTACTTCCCGCGCACCCCAGTGATACACGTAGCCCGCTTGCCTTGCTGGTACAGGTTTAGCGCAGCCCTTTGCGCTGGATTGGGTATATTGATGGCTTTTCCCTGCGCGAGAGGCGTTCTTGGGGGCGTAACTGGCGCTGCTGCAGGGTCGCTGCGCCACTGTGCGCCACGGCTGGTTTTGGTGGCTAGAATCCATGAATACACTGTGCGCGGAAATGGAGTTTAGCGCACGCGGCTGGCGCAGGGATTCGCACGCGCACACTGTGCGCCAGCCGCGTGCGCCACTTGTGCGCTGAATTCTATGAATTACCCCCACAATCTTTTTAGGCAATGCGGAGTGAAATTAAATTATTTGCCATGGATCACACACTTTGGTTAAACAGCGTTCTCAGTACGGTACACCCCTTTTCGGCACCATCATTTTGGCACGGGCTGATTTGGCACAGGCATTCTGCTGCAGTGCCCATTTTGACACACCCTGTTCCGCGCGAAACCATTCCGTTGCCCTTATTTTGGCACGAAGGATGTTGCTTTCCAATTAATTAAATTAAATAAAAGATACAGCCTTGAACCCTGGGTTGGAGACCCATCATTTAACCACTAGGTCACAATGTCTTGGTGCTTGATGGGGAACACATTTCATACTTAGCCTATAATTTAATATGTTCAATGATAAAAGACTAGGGGCCTCATTACGAGTCCGGCGGTAACTGCGGTGGTAAAACCACCTGGTTACCACCGGACTCGTATTACCATTCCGCCTCTGTGATTCCTGGAATTACCGGGGCATTACAACTCCGGTTTTCCGGGAATCACGGAGGCGGAATGGTGTTAATCCCCATTCCCATTGAGTCCTATGGGACTCGATGGGAATGGGGATCATGGAAACACTGGCAGCATCTTGTAATGCTGCCGGTGTTTCCTCGTCCACCTGCAGGCGGGCGGTGTTAAACCCGCCAGGTCAGACCTGGCGGGAACATCACCTCCCGCCTGCAGGAGTTGTGATCGCCCGGCATGGAAACAATGGTGGCGGCGGGTTTACCGCCACCATTGTTTCCATACCGGGTGATTTGTAATGAGACCCTAGGTATGAAACAGGTATGAAACTTGTGAAGATCCAAACAATAGCATCATTGTAGCATAATGGTGAAGTGCTGTGTCTCGAACTCCTTAAGGCCAGGGTTCTCTGATAGCAGTGTTCAGCATAAATGAGATTTTCTTTAATTTTTTTTCTGTTTTATAAAAATGTGCGTTATGAGTAATTAAAATTAAGAAAACACACAGCATTCAGGACCGTGGACTGTCTGCCATCCATGCAGTGGCTGGGACTGACCCTGCTTAGTTTCAGAGCGAGGAAGGATCCAGCCCCCTTAGGGCATGTTTCTCTTAGTGTTCTTCTAAGGGGTGGCTCTATATATTAGACAATGTGGTCTTATGGGGCTGACCCCTTCCTCATTTTGAAGCTAAGCAGGGTTTGTCACAATCACTGCAGGGATGGGAAACCCACTGTTGGTGTAAAAAAAGCATTTTTAAATTGTTTGTATTTGTATTTATTTATTTATTTATTTATATAGCGTACCTGACCCAAGGGCATCCGGGTGCATCACTTAGGTTACAACATAGTATATGCATAGCAGAGCAGGATAATAGGCAATACAAGAAACAAGAGAACATTTACAAATTATATACAGATTCAAATTATAAGGCCAATTCATTACATATGTACAAAACAGAGTTAAGCTGGAGGCAAGAGCATAGGGGTGGCTGGCTGGCAGTCTGATTTAGGGGCAGATCTTGGGCAGACAGCCAGGCTTTGGCCATACTCTTGAACGCCAGGACGAAGGTTGTGCTCTAAGTGGGTTGCTTAGTGAGTTCTAAAGTTTCACTGCCATGACAGGGAAACTGATCCCCCAGATCTCTGAAGGTTGAAGAGGGGTATGGAGAGGAAATTAGTATGGGCACTTCTGAGGGGTCTGCTGTGCTGGTAGTGTGGACAGTGAATCTACTGGCCAGATAGCTAGGCGCTTGGTTGGCGAGGCATTTATGAGTTAGTGCAAGTGTTTTTAGAGAGACTTGAGTTACTGAAAGCCATCAGAGGCTCTGTCTGGTGTCAGAAATTTGATGGTTGCTGGGGATGTTTAGTGCATCTCTTATGGCATTGTTTTTGATAATCTGTAACTTATTAATGTTGCATTGGTTGGTGCCAAGATAGAAGGCATTGCAATAGTCAGTTTTGGACATTACCAGGGTCCTGGCTAATGTGGTTCAGTTGGCTGGTGATAAGAAAGGACGGCACGCTGTAATGAGCTTACATGTATGCGCTGCAGTGGAGGATACTGTGTTAGTTTGTCTAGCGAGAGAGAGGGTGGAGTCAATATAAATGCCTAGAGTTTTAGTGTCCTTTGTGACTTTAATGATGTTACCATCAATGATGAAAGATTTAAACAAGGGGTCTAGTTTGATGAGTCTTTGGTGAGAGCCTAGGATGAGAAGCTCTGTCTTTTCTTCATTCAGGCAGAGTTCATGTTGCGCCATCCAGGCTTGGATGACTTGGTAGATGGAATTAACGGCAAGTGTGTCAGCTATATGATCACCAGTGATGGGGATGAGTATCTGGGTGTCATCCGCATAATTGGTGTAGGTGACACCCAGATAATTCAAGATATCGAATAGTGGCTTCGTAAACACGTTGTAGAGTGTAGGGGAAACACACAATCCTTGTGGTACCCCGCAGGTGACTGGTGAGGGTTCAGCGGCTGCAGAAGGAGAGAAATCCCTCATGGATCTGTTTTCCAGGAATGAACTGATCCAGGGCGTTGCTTTGTGGGAGAAGTGGCCAGCTAATTTGAGGTGTCGGCAGAGGATTTGGTGATTTACTAGGTTGAACGCTGCAGATAAATCTAGTAGGAGTAGATGAGCCAGTTTACCCTTATCTTTTAGGTCTTCAATCTGTGTTTTAAGATCAATAAGGACGGTTTTGGTTCTGTGCCGCGAGCGGAACCCCGATTGTCTAAGTCCTAGTAGTTTGTTAGTTTCAAGATAATCTTGGATCTGCAAATAGGCAGCTCAATCAAGGATTTTTAGCAAGAATGCACCGTAGTGATGGGCCCGTAATTGTTTGGTATGTTTGCATCCAATGAAGGTTTTTTAAGAAGCGGGATGACCCAGGCGTCCTTCAAGTTGTCAGGGACAATCCCAGAGCTAAATGAGGAATTTATGAATGCCGTAATGAAAGGAGCTAGTGTTAATAACTATAGGTTACCAATCAAATGATCTATTTCTCACTCTTGCTGTTGGCCGATGGGTAACACAATCAAAGTACAGCCTACCTTGTCTTCGGAGCTGCAGGAAGTGATGAAAGTTCACCTGCCGCACTCTCCTCGCGCTTGTGGTTAAAGCTCTTGGAGACCACAGCAGGGAAACCCTCGAAAGGGAAAAAACCCTGGGCTGCTTGAGAGCGCTGGTCAATAGAAATTGGGGTGCGTGGCTAGAGAGCGTAGTTTGATCCCCAATGTCTAGCAGGTGTATTCTACTTCACGTGGAGGTAACTATAATATAAGGAGAGAATTACTAAGATGTTTTTGATGGAAAGGTATGTCAAAGGATATGGGAAATGAGGATACCTTTCCGGACTGTATTTCTGTTAGAACGGGAGAATAGACGGATGGGAAGTCCTGCTGTTTGAAACACGCTTGACTCCTTTGGGTAAAAGAGTAAGGAAAAAGAGAGGTTTGAAAGAAGGGAGTAGGAAGTCTTACTCAGAATACCTATTGAGGAGTTTAGTTTACCTAAGTTGACGAGGACAAGGTTCGTGATTTGTGGAGAAGGGGTTATGGGAAATGTAGTCTGATACCACGAATCCTCGTTAGCAGAAAGGAACACAACCTGAAAGGGTCGAGAATTACTAACAGCAAAAAGTAGCCTGATGGGAGTCAAGTATCTGACGAGGTACGCGACCTACTTGAAAAGAATCTTTCTTAACAACGGGGAACGCTGCTTGAAAGGGTTCCTGCGATAAGCTCGGGGCCGTGGGAGTACTCTCTGCGCTCGGTGGGTGCGGAGGAAAAGAAAACCTGGAAATATAAAGGAGTTGAAAGGTAAGAAGCAGAGGAGTTGCAGAAAGGTAGGGAAGCAGGAGGAAAGTTCGGAACTATAAGATTACTCACGTAACGTAGCTACAGTAAGCAGTAGCAACGCACCCTCCTCCTGGCTTCTGCTTCAGATGTACCGTCTCCAGGAAAGAGGGAGGAGCCTCTTGTCCGCCATTCTGCAGGACTAGACTGTTACTCTCAGTTCGATGCGCCATTTTGGAAGAACTATACGTCAACTTGGGTTTAAAGCGATATGTTGACGAGATGTGACGCCAACGGTGCCAAACCGACCAAGTCCGCCGTCGATGCATAACAGTATGCCCCCTTCCAAAGGAAGAACCCCCCGGCTTGCCCGGATGATTTCTATAAAACAAGCGAACCAGGCGCGGGGCATGAACCGCCGAAGCGGGTTCCCAAGAGCGCTCAGCCACGGAATATCCCTTCCAGTCCACCAGGAATTGAAGAACCCCGCGATAGTAGCGGGCGTCACAAATTCCCGACACCTCGTATTCAGGAGCAGAGTCTAGCAAAACAGGGGGAGGCATACCAGAGTGTTTAGGATGAAATTGACTCCTCACATCCAGTTTCAATTGAGACACATGAAAGGTAGGGTGAATGCGACTCCAAGACAATGGTAACTGTAAACGATAAGCCGCTGCTCCCTTCTTTTCCAATACAGTGAATGGGCCATAAAATTTAGGTGACAATTTGGAAGGGACCAGTCTTCTGGGCAGGAACTTGCTTGCCAACCATACTTTGTCTCCGATATTAATAACCGGTGCTGGAGTCCGGTGTCTGTCCGCTTGCCTCTTGCTTGCTTCTTGTGCAGCTTGTAGGGCCGTAACCGCTTTGGCGTGTCCCTGTCGGATTCCGTCAGCGAGTTTCTCCAAATTCGGAATAGGCAGGGATTGAGGTAGAGAAGCAGGAAATACTGACGGACTAAATCCATATGTACACTAGACGGGGCTGGAACGGGTTGCGGAATGTTGTGCGTTGTTATACGCAAATTCTGCTAACGGTAGAAGTTCCTTCCAATTGTCTTGGGCCGACGATATGTAACATCTGAGGTAACCCTCTAGGGTCTGATTGAGACGCTCGGTTTGCCCATTGGTTTGTGGGTGGTAGCCCGAACTCAGAGCTCGTGAGATTCCTAAGGCGTTACACAGGTGGCGCCAATAGTTGGAGGTATATTGCGGACCACGGTCTGATATGATAGTATCAGGGAGTCCATGCAATGAAAAAATACGGTCCAGAAAAATTCGAGCCATCGTACTTGCTGAAGGTACGGAAGAGAGAGGAATAAAATGAGCCATCTTGGTCAGAGAGTCAACCGTGACCATAATCGTGTTACAACCCTCTGACAAAGGGAGATCCACTATAAAGTCAGTGGAGATTATTTGCCATGGCTTATTGGGGAGTGGCATTTGAGTCAATTCACCAATGGGGGGTTGACGTGATGACTTGGTTTGTAGACAGACCGGACAGGAACTGATGTATAGTCGTACGTCCTGTTGCAGAGAAGGCCACCAGAAATGTCTCTGGATCAATTCCGTAGTGTTTACAAAACCCCGATGTCCAGCAACACGAGAATCATGACAGAGTCGTAAGACTTCTTTTTGCAGGATTTCCTCCGGAACAAACACCTTTTCATCTTTGAACAGCAATCCCTTGCTAAGTGTAAGACCATGTCGTGCGATAATCTCGGGGTTAGAAGGGACCCAAATCTTGCTTCGGTCTTTCATCCTTTGCAAGAAGTTATGGAGGACTGAAATGAAAAGCGCCTTGGGAAACAAAGGTTCAGGTTGAAAAGCTGTCTTCTCCCAGGGATCCCGTGGAGATAGTGCGTCCGCCCTTTGGTTATTTCTTCCTGGAATGAAGGTGAAAACGATGCGAAAAGGAGAAAAGAAATGTGCCCATCTCGCTTGTCTGCTGTTGCAGGTTTGCGCGTATTGTAAGGTGCGGAGGTTTTGATGGTCCGTTCTCACCTCAACAGGATGTAGTGCTCCTAATAAGAGATGACGCCATTCCTCAAAGGCACGTTTGATGGCCAAGAGTTCTTTCTCAAAGACTGTATAGTTCAGTTCCGCAGGGGTCAGAGTCTTGGAAAGATAGGCGATGGGTTTCTCATTGTTTCTATGGTCTGGTTGTAAAAGAATAGCGCCGATGGCGTGATGAGAAGCATCGGATTCCACAATGAAACGTCTCCTTTGATCAGGGACCGATAAGATAGGTGCAGCAGTAAACAATCCTTTCAGGTCTTGAAAAGACCTTTGTGTTTCAGAAGACCAATTGAAGGCAACTCCTTTTTTCAACAAATGAGTTAAAGGCATGGTAAGCTTAGAAAAATGGGGTATAAAGCGCCTGTAAAAATTTGCGAAACCTAGGAATCTCTGGATATCCTTTACCGATCTTGGTGAGGGCCATTCAATGATGGCTGACACTTTTGTTGGATCCATAGCGATACCCTGAGGGGATAGAATATAACCCAAGTAGGCGACAGTTGTTTGATGGAACTCACATTTCTCCAGTTTACATAATAGGTGATTTTGTTTTAATCGATGTAGGACTTCACGCACATGTCGTATATGTTCGGACAAGGAAGGAGAAAACACCAGTATATCGTCTAAGTAGACGATAACATAATGAAGAGAAATGTCTGAAAAAACATGATCCATAAACCTTTGGAAGACTGCGGGGGCATTTGCCAAGCCAAAGGGCATTACACGATATTGAAAATGTCCAAAGGGCGTTCGAAACACTGTCTTCCATTCGTCTCCAGTACGTATGCGAATCAGATGATACGCACCCCGTAGATCGAGTTTAGTGTAGATTTGGGCTCCTCTGATCGCCTCCAAGATGTCTGGTATAAGCGGCATGGGGTACTTATCAGGTACTGTGATTTTGTTTAGTCCTCTATAATCGATACACGGACGAAGTTCCGTTGTGTTCTTCTTTGGAATGAAAAACAAAGACGCGGCCGCTGGGGAGGTTGATTCCGTGATCAAACCGTTTTGTAGATGGGTATAAAGGGACTCTTTTAAGGCTTCCTTCTCTTTGGCTGATAGGATATACATGCGACCGAAGGGCAAGGGACAGTCGGGAAGCAATTCGATAGCACAGTCGTCCCTTCGATGTGGTGGGAGAGATGAATATTCTGACTGAGAAAATACTGACTGGTACATCTGGTATTCTGGGGGTATTGAAGAAACCAGATTAAGTATCTTGCTGGAAATGTTGTCATCTGGAGATCTTTTCGTTTCTTGACAGTGATGAACACAATGTTCTGAACCCAAAAAAAGCGTACCCGCTGACCAGTTGATGTATGGGTTGTGTCTCCTCAACCAAGGTAATCCGAGTATGATCGGATAATGTGCAGTGCGAATTATATCAAGGACCACTATCTCCTGGTGGGCAGATATGTGAAGACCAAGGGAACAAGTCTGTTCCTTAATAGGGCCAGATGTTAATGGACTACCATCTACACTTTCAACTGGGATTTCCACGTGTTTGGTCTCTCTGGGTATCCCATGATTTCTAGACCAAGAGTCATCTATAAAGTTACCTGCAGCGCCACTGTCTATCAATGCGGATACTCTCTCTAATCTAATGTTCTTCCAAGACAAGGATACTTCAAGAACCACCATGGAATTATTGATGAAGTTGGGAGGATGAGACTCCTTCTTAAGTAGGGAACCGGTAACTGAAAGAAAGCCCTGCCCCGTCGTTCCCTTTACGGTCGGGCTTTGGCATTTCCCGGCTTCCTTTGTGGAGCCACAGTACATTCTTTCACAGCATGGGTGTTGGAACTACAGTACATACAAAGTCCCTGTGTCTTTCGCCTAAATCGTTCTTCTGCCGAAAGGGGGCCTCTGGTAGTCCCCAACTGCATAGGTTCTTCAGATGAAGTGCCTTTGTTTGAGGAAGTACCTCCTTCTGTCAGCTGTCTAAAAGTACGTCCCTTCCTTCTTTCCTTATTCCGTTCTTGTAGACGAAAATCCAGTTGCATTACTAAGGAAATGAATTCGGCCATGTTGTGTGGTCTCGCTACTCTGGATACCTCGTCTTTAAGTTCCTCAGAAAGACCTCGCCTAAATATGGTGATCTGAGCATCGTCTGCCCAAGAGGTGTCTGCAGCCATTTGTTTAAATTTGGTTATGTATGTTAGGATATCTTGATTTCCCTGTTTTAAATCCAATAGCTTCTCTTGGGATACAATGGTAACTTCTTGTCTCCCGAACATACTTTTAACACTATTACAAAAGGCGGGATAAGAGTCGAGAATGGGATTGTTGTTGGTCACAAGAGGAGTGGCCCATGCCAAAGCGGCTCCCGTCATCTGGGCGATCATGTGACCTACCTTATCCCTGTCGGTAGGAAAAAACGCTGCTTTGAAAGTAAATTGGACTGTGCAGGATTCTAAGAATTCTCTCACCATATGAGGGTTTCCATCAAATCTGCCACAAGGCAAGGGACCCGGGGGAACCCCTGAACTCTGTCCTGACTGCCCTATAGTCTGACGTAAACTGAGATTTTCTTGTTTAAGTTGTTGCATTTCCGCCGATAGTGCTTGCAACACGAGAATCATGACAGAGTCGTAAGACTTCTTTTTGCAGGATTTCCTCCGGAACAAACACCTTTTCATCTTTGAACAGCAATCCCTTGCTAAGTGTAAGACCATGTCGTGCGATAATCTCGGGGTTAGAAGGGACCCAAATCTTGCTTCGGTCTTTCATCCTTTGCAAGAAGTTATGGAGGACTGAAATGAAAAGCGCCTTGGGAAACAAAGGTTCAGGTTGAAAAGCTGTCTTCTCCCAGGGATCCCGTGGAGATAGTGCGTCCGCCCTTTGGTTATTTCTTCCTGGAATGAAGGTGAAAACGATGCGAAAAGGAGAAAAGAAATGTGCCCATCTCGCTTGTCTGCTGTTGCAGGTTTGCGCGTATTGTAAGGTGCGGAGGTTTTGATGGTCCGTTCTCACCTCAACAGGATGTAGTGCTCCTAATAAGAGATGACGCCATTCCTCAAAGGCACGTTTGATGGCCAAGAGTTCTTTCTCAAAGACTGTATAGTTCAGTTCCGCAGGGGTCAGAGTCTTGGAAAGATAGGCGATGGGTTTCTCATTGTTTCTATGGTCTGGTTGTAAAAGAATAGCGCCGATGGCGTGATGAGAAGCATCGGATTCCACAATGAAACGTCTCCTTTGATCAGGGACCGATAAGATAGGTGCAGCAGTAAACAATCCTTTCAGGTCTTGAAAAGACCTTTGTGTTTCAGAAGACCAATTGAAGGCAACTCCTTTTTTCAACAAATGAGTTAAAGGCATGGTAAGCTTAGAAAAATGGGGTATAAAGCGCCTGTAAAAATTTGCGAAACCTAGGAATCTCTGGATATCCTTTACCGATCTTGGTGAGGGCCATTCAATGATGGCTGACACTTTTGTTGGATCCATAGCGATACCCTGAGGGGATAGAATATAACCCAAGTAGGCGACAGTTGTTTGATGGAACTCACATTTCTCCAGTTTACATAATAGGTGATTTTGTTTTAATCGATGTAGGACTTCACGCACATGTCGTATATGTTTGGACAAGGAAGGAGAAAACACCAGTATATCGTCTAAGTAGACGATAACATAATGAAGAGAAATGTCTGAAAAAACATGATCCATAAACCTTTGGAAGACTGCGGGGGCATTTGCCAAGCCAAAGGGCATTACACGATATTGAAAATGTCCAAAGGGCGTTCGAAACACTGTCTTCCATTCGTCTCCAGTACGTATGCGAATCAGATGATACGCACCCCGTAGATCGAGTTTAGTGTAGATTTGGGCTCCTCTGATCGCCTCCAAGATGTCTGGTATAAGCGGCATGGGGTACTTATCAGGTACTGTGATTTTGTTTAGTCCTCTATAATCGATACACGGACGAAGTTCCGTTGTGTTCTTCTTTGGAATGAAAAACAAAGACGCGGCCGCTGGGGAGGTTGATTCCGTGATCAAACCGTTTTGTAGATGGGTATAAAGGGACTCTTTTAAGGCTTCCTTCTCTTTGGCTGATAGGATATACATGCGACCGAAGGGCAAGGGACAGTCGGGAAGCAATTCGATAGCACAGTCGTCCCTTCGATGTGGTGGGAGAGATGAATATTCTGACTGAGAAAATACTGACTGGTACATCTGGTATTCTGGGGGTATTGAAGAAACCAGATTAAGTATCTTGCTGGAAATGTTGTCATCTGGAGATCTTTTCGTTTCTTGACAGTGATGAACACAATGTTCTGAACCCAAAAAAAGCGTACCCGCTGACCAGTTGATGTATGGGTTGTGTCTCCTCAACCAAGGTAATCCGAGTATGATCGGATAATGTGCAGTGCGAATTATATCAAGGACCACTATCTCCTGGTGGGCAGATATGTGAAGACCAAGGGAACAAGTCTGTTCCTTAATAGGGCCAGATGTTAATGGACTACCATCTACACTTTCAACTGGGATTTCCACGTGTTTGGTCTCTCTGGGTATCCCATGATTTCTAGACCAAGAGTCATCTATAAAGTTACCTGCAGCGCCACTGTCTATCAATGCGGATACTCTCTCTAATCTAATGTTCTTCCAAGACAAGGATACTTCAAGAACCACCATGGAATTATTGATGAAGTTGGGAGGATGAGACTCCTTCTTAAGTAGGGAACCGGTAACTGAAAGAAAGCCCTGCCCCGTCGTTCCCTTTACGGTCGGGCTTTGGCATTTCCCGGCTTCCTTTGTGGAGCCACAGTACATTCTTTCACAGCATGGGTGTTGGAACTACAGTACATACAAAGTCCCTGTGTCTTTCGCCTAAATCGTTCTTCTGCCGAAAGGGGGCCTCTGGTAGTCCCCAACTGCATAGGTTCTTCAGATGAAGTGCCTTTGTTTGAGGAAGTACCTCCTTCTGTCAGCTGTCTAAAAGTACGTCCCTTCCTTCTTTCCTTATTCCGTTCTTGTAGACGAAAATCCAGTTGCATTACTAAGGAAATGAATTCGGCCATGTTGTGTGGTCTCGCTACTCTGGATACCTCGTCTTTAAGTTCCTCAGAAAGACCTCGCCTAAATATGGTGATCTGAGCATCGTCTGCCCAAGAGGTGTCTGCAGCCATTTGTTTAAATTTGGTTATGTATGTTAGGATATCTTGATTTCCCTGTTTTAAATCCAATAGCTTCTCTTGGGATACAATGGTAACTTCTTGTCTCCCGAACATACTTTTAACACTATTACAAAAGGCGGGATAAGAGTCGAGAATGGGATTGTTGTTGGTCACAAGAGGAGTGGCCCATGCCAAAGCGGCTCCCGTCATCTGGGCGATCATGTGACCTACCTTATCCCTGTCGGTAGGAAAAAACGCTGCTTTGAAAGTAAATTGGACTGTGCAGGATTCTAAGAATTCTCTCACCATATGAGGGTTTCCATCAAATCTGCCACAAGGCAAGGGACCCGGGGGAACCCCTGAACTCTGTCCTGACTGCCCTATAGTCTGACGTAAACTGAGATTTTCTTGTTTAAGTTGTTGCATTTCCGCCGATAGTGCTTGCATGGCAGAAACCAACTGTTGCACTTGTTGCTCCATAGTAGGGCTACACTCGGTTGCGTTCTCCAACCGCCAACACTAGGTGATATTCGGGCGTTGCTATCTGTTAATAACTATAGGTTACCAATCAAATGATCTATTTCTCACTCTTGATGTTGGCCGATGGGTAACACAATCAAAGTACAGCCTACCTTGTCTTCGGAGCTGCAGGAAGTGATGAAAGTTCACCTGCCGCACTCTCCTCGCGCTTGTGATTAAAGCTCTTGGAGACCACAGCAGGGAAACCCTCGAAAGGGAAAAAACCCTGGGCTGCTTGAGAGCGCTGGTCAATAGAAATTGGGGTGCGTGGCTAGAGAGCGTAGTTTGATCCCCAATGTCTAGCAGGTGTATTCTACTTCACGTGGAGGTAACTATAATATAAAGAGAGAATTACTAAGATGTTTTTGATGGAAAGGTAATTCAAAGGATATGGGAAATGAGGATACCTTTCCGGACTGTATTTCTGTTAGAACGGGAGAATAGACGGATGGGAAGTCCTGCTGTTTGAAACACGCTTGACTCCTTTGGGTAAAAGAGTAAGGAAAAAGAGAGGTTTGAAAGAAGGGAGTAGGAAGTCTTACTCAGAATACCTATTGAGGAGTTTAGTTTACCTAAGTTGACGAGGACAAGGTTCGTGATTTGTGGAGAAGGGGTTATGGGAAATGTAGTCTGATACCACGAATCCTCGTTAGCAGAAAGGAACACAACCTGAAAGGGTCGAGAATTACTAACAGCAAAAAGTAGCCTGATGGGAGTCAAGTATCTGACGAGGTACGCGACCTACTTGAAAAGAATCTTCCTTAACAACAGGGAACGCTGCTTGAAAGGGTTCCTGCGATAAGCTCGGGGCCGTGGGAGTACTCTCTGCGCTCGGTGGGTGCGGAGGAAAAGAAAACCTGGAAATATAAAGGAGTTGAAAGGTAAGAAGCAGAGGAGTTGCAGAAAGGTAGGGAAGCAGGAGGAAAGTTCGGAACTATTCGATTACTCACGTAACGTAGCTACAGTAAGCAGTAGCAACGCACCCTCCTCCTGGCTTCTGCTTCAGATGTACCGTCTCCAGGAAAGAGGGAGGAGCCTCTTGTCCGCCATTCTGCAGGACTAGACTGTTACTCTCAGTTGATGCGCCATTTTGGAAGAACTATACGTCAACTTGGGTTTAAAGCGATATGTTGACGAGGTGTGACGCCAACGGTGCCAAACCGACCAAGTCCGCCATCGATGCATAACAGTATGCCCCCTTCCAAAGGAAGAACCCCCCGGCTTGCCCGGATGATTTCTATAAAACAAGCGAACCAGGCGCGGGGCATGAACCGCCGAAGCGGGTTCCCAAGAGCGCTCAGCCACGGAATATCCCTTCCAGTCCACCAGGAATTGAAGAACCCCGCGATATTAGCGGGCGTCACAAATTCCCGACACCTCGTATTCAGGGGCAGAGTCTAGCAAAACAGGGGGAGGCATACCAGAGTGTTTAGGATGAAATTGACTCCTCACATCCAGTTTCAATTGAGACACATGAAAGGTAGGGTGAATGCGACTCCAAGACAATGGTAACTGTAAACGATAAGCCGCTGCTCCCTTCTTTTCCAATACAGTGAATGGGCCATAAAATTTAGGTGACAATTTGGAAGGGACCAGTCTTCTGGGCAGGAACTTGCTTGCCAACCATACTTTGTCTCTGATATTAATAAGCGGTGCTGGAGTCCGGTGTCTGTCCGCTTGCCTCTTGCTTGCTTCTTGTGCAGCTTGTAGGGCCGTAACCGCTTTGGCGTGTCCCTGTCGGATTCCGTCAGCGAGTTTCTCCAAATTCGGAATAGGCAGGGATTGAGGTAGAGAAGCAGGAAATACTGACGGATGAAATCCATATGTACACTAGACGGGGCTGGAACGGGTTGCGGAATGTTGTGTGTTGTTATACGCAAATTCTGCTAACGGTAGAAGTTCCTTCCAATTGTCTTGGGCCGACGATATGTAACATCTGAGGTAACCCTCTAGGGTCTGATTGAGACGCTCGGTTTGCCCATTGGTTTGTGGGTGGTAGCCCGAACTCAGAGCTCGTGAGATCCCTAAGGCGTTACACAGGTGGCGCCAATAGTTGGAGGTATATTGCGGACCACTGTCTGATATGATAGTATCAGGGAGTCCATGCAATGAAAAAATACGGTCCAGAAAAATTCGAGCCATCGTACTTGCTGAAGGTACGGAAGAGAGAGGAATAAAATGAGCCATCTTGGTCAGAGAGTCAACCGTGACCATAATCGTGTTACAACCCTCTGACAAAGGGAGATCCACTATAAAGTCAGTGGAGATTATTTGCCATGGCTTATTGGGGAGTGGCATTTGAGTCAATTCACCAATGGGGGGTTGACGTGATGACTTGGTTTGAAGACAGACCGGACAGGAACTGATGTATAGTCGTACGTCCTGTTGCAGAGAAGGCCACCAGAAATGTCTCTGGATCAATTCCGTAGTGTTTACAAAACCCCGATGTCCAGCAACACGAGAATCATGACAGAGTCGTAAGACTTCTTTTTGCAGGATTTCCTCCGGAACAAACACCTTTTCATCTTTGAACAGCAATCCCTTGCTAAGTGTAAGACCATGTCGTGCGATAATCTCGGGGTTAGAAGGGACCCAAATCTTGCTTCGGTCTTTCATCCTTTGCAAGAAGTTATGGAGGACTGAAATGAAAAGCGCCTTGGGAAACAAAGGTTCAGGTTGAAAAGCTGTCTTCTCCCAGGGATCCCGTGGAGATAGTGTTTCCGCCCTTTGGTTATTTCTTCCTGGAATGAAGGTGAAAACGATGCGAAAAGGAGAAAAGAAATGTGCCCATCTCGCTTGTCTGCTGTTGCAGGTTTGCGCGTATTGTAAGGTGCGGAGGTTTTGATGGTCCGTTCTCACCTCAACAGGATGTAGTGCTCCTAATAAGTGATGACGCCATTCCTCAAAGGCACGTTTGATGGCCAAGAGTTCTTTCTCAAAGACTGTATAGTTCAGTTCCGCAGGGGTCAGAGTCTTGGAAAGATAGGCGATGGGTTTCTCATTGTTTCTGTGGTCTGGTTGTAAAAGAATAGCGCCGATGGCGTGATGAGAAGCATCGGATTCCACAATGAAACGTCTCCTTTGATCAGGGACCGATAAGATAGGTGCAGCAGTAAACAATCCTTTCAGGTCTTGAAAAGACCTTTGTGTTTCAGAAGACCAATTGAAGGCAACTCCTTTTTTCAACAAATGAGTTAAAGGCATGGTAAGCTTAGAAAAATGGGGTATAAAGCGCCTGTAAAAATTTGCGAAACCTAGGAATCTCTGGATATCCTTTACCGATCTTGGTGAGGGCCATTCAATGATGGCTGACACTTTTGTTGGATCCATAGCGATACCCTGAGGGGATAGAATATAACCCAAGTAGGCGACAGTTGTTTGATGGAACTCACATTTCTCCAGTTTACATAATAGGTGATTTTGTTGTAATCGATGTAGGACTTCACGCACATGTCGTATATGTTCGGACAAGGAAGGAGAAAACACCAGTATATCGTCTAAGTAGACGATAACATAATGAAGAGAAATGTCTGAAAAAACATGATCCATAAACCTTTGGAAGACTGCGGGGGCATTTGCCAAGCCAAAGGGCATTACACGATATTGAAAACGTCCAAAGGGCGTTCGAAACGCTGTCTTCCATTCGTCTCCAGTACGTATGCGAATCAGATGATACGCACCCCGTAGATCGAGTTTAGTGTAGATTTGGGCTCCTCTGATCGCCTCCAAGATGTCTGGTATAAGCAGCATGGGGTACTTATCAGGTACTGTGATTTTGTTTAGTCCTCTATAATCGATACACGGACGAAGTTCCGTTGTGTTCTTCTTTGGAATGAAAAACAAAGACGCGGCCGCTGGGGAGGTTGATTCCGTGATCAAACCGTTTTGTAGATGGGTATAAAGGGACTCTTTTAAGGCTTCCTTCTCTTTGGCTGATAGGATATACATGCGACCGAAGGGCAAGGGACAGTCGGGAAGCAATTCGATAGCACAGTCGTCCCTTCGATGTGGTGGGAGAGATGAATATTCTGACTGAGAAAATACTGACTGGTACATCTGGTATTCTGGGGGTATTGAAGAAACCTGATTAAGTATCTTGCTGGAAATGTTGTCATCTGGAGATCTTTTCGTTTCTTGACAGTGATGAACACAATGTTCTGAACCCAAAAAAAGCGTACCCGCTGACCAGTTGATGTATGGGTTGTGTCTCCTCAACCAAGGTAATCCGAGTATGATCGGATAATGTGCAGTGCGAATTATATCAAGGACCACTATCTCCTGGTGGGCAGATATGTGAAGACCAAGGGAACAAGTCTGTTCCTTAATAGGGCCAGATGTTAATGGACTACCATCTACACTTTCAACTGGGATTTCCACGTGTTTGGTCTCTCTGGGTATCCCATGATTTCTAGACCAAGAGTCATCTATAAAGTTACCTGCAGCGCCACTGTCTATCAATGCGGATACTCTCTCTAATCTAATGTTCTTCCAAGACAAGGATACTTCAAGAACCACCATGGAATTATTGATGAAGTTGGGAGGATGAGACTCCTTCTTAAGTAGGGAACCGGTAACTGAAAGAAAGCCCTGCCCCGTCGTTCCCTTTACGGTCGGGCTTTGGCGTTTCCCGGCTTCCTTTGTGGAGCCACAGTACATTCTTTCACAGCATGGGTGTTGGAACCACAGTACATACAAAGTCCCTGTGTCTTTCGCCTAAATCGTTCTTCTGCCGAAAGGGGGCCTCTGGTAGTCCCCAACTGCATAGGTTCTTCAGATGAAGTGCCTTTGTTTGAGGAAGTACCTCCTTCTGTCAGCTGTCTAAAAGTACGTCCCTTCCTTCTTTCCTTATTCCGTTCTTGTAGACGAAAATCCAGTGGCATTACTAAGGAAATGAATTCGGCCATGTTGTGTGGTCTCGCTACTCTGGATACCTCGTCTTTAAGTTCCTCAGAAAGACCTCGCCTAAATATGGTGATCTGAGCATCGTCTGCCCAAGAGGTGTCTGCAGCCATTTGTTTAAATTTGGTTATGTATGTTAGGATATCTTGATTTCCCTGTTTTAAATCCAATAGCTTCTCTTGGGATACAATGGTAACTTCTTGTCTCCCGAACATACTTTTAACACTATTACAAAAGGCGGGATAAGAGTCGAGAATGGGATTGTTGTTGGTCACAAGAGGAGTGGCCCATGCCAAAGCGGCTCCCGTCATCTGGGCGATCATGTGACCTACCTTATCCCTGTCGGTAGGAAAAAACGCTGCTTTGAAAGTAAATTGGACTGTGCAGGATTCTAAGAATTCTCTCACCATATGAGGGTTTCCATCAAATCTGCCACAAGGCAAGGGACCCGGGGGAACCCCTGAACTCTGTCCTGACTGCCCTATAGTCTGACGTAAACTGAGATTTTCTTGTTTAAGTTGTTGCATTTCCGCCGATAGTGCTTGCATGGCAGAAACCAACTGTTGCACTTGTTGCTCCATAGTAGGGCTACACTCGGTTGCGTTCTCCAACCGCCAACACTAGGTGATATTCACGCGTTGCTATCTGTTAATAACTATAGGTTACCAATCAAATGATCTATTTCTCACTCTTGATGTTGGCCGATGGGTAACACAATCAAAGTACAGCCTACCTTGTCTTCGGAGCTGCAGGAAGTGATGAAAGTTCACCTGCCGCACTCTCCTCGCGCTTGTGATTAAAGCTCTTGGAGACCACAGCAGGGAAACCCTCGAAAGGGAAAAAACCCTGGGCTGCTTGAGAGCGCTGGTCAATAGAAATTGGGGTGCGTGGCTAGAGAGCGTAGTTTGATCCCCAATGTCTAGCAGGTGTATTCTACTTCACGTGGAGGTAACTATAATATAAAGAGAGAATTACTAAGATGTTTTTGATGGAAAGGTATGTCAAAGGATATGGGAAATGAGGATACCTTTCCGGACTGTATTTCTGTTAGAACGGGAGAATAGACGAATGGGAAGTCCTGCTGTTTGAAACACGCTTGACTCCTTTGGGTAAAAGAGTAAGGAAAAAGAGAGGTTTGAAAGAAGGGAGTAGGAAGTCTTACTCAGAATACCTATTGAGGAGTTTAGTTTACCTAAGTTGACGAGGACAAGGTTCGTGATTTGTGGAGAAGGGGTTATGGGAAATGTAGTCTGATACCATGAATCCTCGTTAGCAGAAAGGAACACAACCTGAAAGGGTCGAGAATTACTAACAGCAAAAAGTAGCCTGATGGGAGTCAAGTATCTGACGAGGTACGCGACCTACTTGAAAAGAATCTTCCTTAACAACGGGGAACGCTGCTTGAAAGGGTTCCTGCGATAAGCTCGGGGCCGTGGGAGTACTCTCTGCGCTCGGTGGGTGCGGAGGAAAAGAAAACCTGGAAATATAAAGGAGTTGAAAGGTAAGAAGCAGAGGAGTTGCAGAAAGGTAGGGAAGCAGGAGGAAAGTTCGGAACTATTCGATTACTCACGTAACGTAGCTACAGTAAGCAGTAGCAACGCACCCTCCTCCTGGCTTCTGCTTCAGATGTACCGTCTCCAGGAAAGAGGGAGGAGCCTCTTGTCCGCCATTCTGCAGGACTAGACTGTTACTCTCAGTTGATGCGCCATTTTGGAAGAACTATACGTCAACTTGGGTTTAAAGCGATATGTTGACGAGATGTGACGCCAACGGTGCCAAACCGACCAAGTCCGCCGTCGATGCATAACAGTATGCCCCCTTCCAAAGGAAGAACCCCCCTGCTTGCCCGGATGATTTCTATAAAACAAGCGAACCAGGCGCGGGGCATGAACCGCCGAAGCGGGTTCCCAAGAGCGCTCAGCCACGGAATATCCCTTCCAGTCCACCAGGAATTGAAGAACCCCGCGATAGTAGCGGGCGTCACAAATTCCCGACACCTCGTATTCAGGGGCAGAGTCTAGCAAAACAGGGGGAGGCATACCAGAGTGTTTAGGATGAAATTGACTCCTCACATCCAGTTTCAATTGAGACACATGAAAGGTAGGGTGAATGCGACTCCAAGACAATGGTAACTGTAAACGATAAGCCGCTGCTCCCTTCTTTTCCAATACAGTGAATGGGCCATAAAATTTAGGTGACAATTTGGAAGGGACCAGTCTTCTGGGCAGGAACTTGCTTGCCAACCATACTTTGTCTCCGATATTAATAAGCGGTGCTGGAGTCCGGTGTCTGTCCGCTTGCCTCTTGCTTGCTTCTTGTGCAGCTTGTAGGGCCGTAACCGCTTTGGCGTGTCCCTGTCGGATTCCGTCAGCGAGTTTCTCCAAATTCGGAATAGGCAGGGATTGAGGTAGAGAAGCAGGAAATACTGACGGACTAAATCCATATGTACACTAGACGGGGCTGGAACGGGTTGCGGAATGTTGTGCGTTGTTATACGCAAATTCTGCTAACGGTAGAAGTTCCTTCCAATTGTCTTGGGCCGACGATATGTAACATCTGAGGTAACCCTCTAGGGTCTGATTGAGACGCTCGGTTTGCCCATTGGTTTGTGGGTGGTAGCCCGAACTCAGAGCTCGTGAGATCCCTAAGGCGTTACACAGGTGGCGCCAATAGTTGGAGGTATATTGCGGACCACTGTCTGATATGATAGTATCAGGGAGTCCATGCAATGAAAAAATACGGTCCAGAAAAATTCGAGCCATCGTACTTGCTGAAGGTACGGAAGAGAGAGGAATAAAATGAGCCATCTTGGTCAGAGAGTCAACCGTGACCATAATCGTGTTACAACCCTCTGACAAAGGGAGATCCACTATAAAGTCAGTGGAGATTATTTGCCATGGCTTATTGGGGAGTGGCATTTGAGTCAATTCACCAATGGGGGGTTGACGTGATGACTTGGTTTGAAGACAGACCGGACAGGAACTGATGTATAGTCGTACGTCCTGTTGCAGAGAAGGCCACCAGAAATGTCTCTGGATCAATTCCGTAGTGTTTACAAAACCCCGATGTCCAGCAACACGAGAATCATGACAGAGTCGTAAGACTTCTTTTTGCAGGATTTCCTCCGGAACAAACACCTTTTCATCTTTGAACAGCAATCCCTTGCTAAGTGTAAGACCATGTCGTGCGATAATCTCGGGGTTAGAAGGGACCCAAATCTTGCTTCGGTCTTTCATCCTTTGCAAGAAGTTATGGAGGACTGAAATGAAAAGCGCCTTGGGAAACAAAGGTTCAGGTTGAAAAGCTGTCTTCTCCCAGGGATCCCGTGGAGATAGTGCGTCCGCCCTTTGGTTATTTCTTCCTGGAATGAAGGTGAAAACGATGCGAAAAGGAGAAAAGAAATGTGCCCATCTCGCTTGTCTGCTGTTGCAGGTTTGCGCGTATTGTAAGGTGCGGAGGTTTTGATGGTCCGTTCTCACCTCAACAGGATGTAGTGCTCCTAATAAGAGATGACGCCATTCCTCAAAGGCACGTTTGATGGCCAAGAGTTCTTTCTCAAAGACTGTATAGTTCAGTTCCGCAGGGGTCAGAGTCTTGGAAAGATAGGCGATGGGTTTCTCATTGTTTCTGTGGTCTGGTTGTAAAAGAATAGCGCCGATGGCGTGATGAGAAGCATCGGATTCCACAATGAAACGTCTCCTTTGATCAGGGACGATAAGATAGGTGCAGCAGTAAACAATCCTTTCAGGTCTTGAAAAGACCTTTGTGTTTCAGAAGACCAATTGAAGGCAACTCCTTTTTTCAACAAATGAGTTAAAGGCATGGTAAGCTTAGAAAAATGGGGTATAAAGCGCCTGTAAAAATTTGCGAAACCTAGGAATCTCTGGATATCCTTTACCGATCTTGGTGAGGGCCATTCAATGATGGCTGACACTTTTGTTGGATCCATAGCGATACCCTGAGGGGATAGAATATAACCCAAGTAGGCGACAGTTGTTTGATGGAACTCACATTTCTCCAGTTTACATAATAGGTGATTTTGTTGTAATCGATGTAGGACTTCACGCACATGTCGTATATGTTCGGACAAGGAAGGAGAAAACACCAGTATATCGTCTAAGTAGACGATAACATAATGAAGAGAAATGTCTGAAAAAACATGATCCATAAACCTTTGGAAGACTGCGGGGGCATTTGCCAAGCCAAAGGGCATTACACGATATTGAAAACGTCCAAAGGGCGTTCGAAACGCTGTCTTCCATTCGTCTCCAGTACGTATGCGAATCAGATGATACGCACCCCGTAGATCGAGTTTAGTGTAGATTTGGGCTCCTCCGATCGCCTCCAAGATGTCTGGTATAAGCAGCATGGGGTACTTATCAGGTACTGTGATTTTGTTTAGTCCTCTATAATCGATACACGGACGAAGTTCCGTTGTGTTCTTCTTTGGAATGAAAAACAAAGACGCGGCCGCTGGGGAGGTTGATTCCGTGATCAAACCGTTTTGTAGATGGGTATAAAGGGACTCTTTTAAGGCTTCCTTCTCTTTGGCTGATAGGATATACATGCGACCGAAGGGCAAGGGACAGTCGGGAAGCAATTCGATAGCACAGTCGTCCCTTCGATGTGGTGGGAGAGATGAATATTCTGACTGAGAAAATACTGACTGGTACATCTGGTATTCTGGGGGTATTGAAGAAACCTGATTAAGTATCTTGCTGGAAATGTTGTCATCTGGAGAGCTTTTCGTTTCTTGACAGTGATGAACACAATGTTCTGAACCCAAAAAAAGCGTACCCGCTGACCAGTTGATGTATGGGTTGTGTCTCCTCAACCAAGGTAATCCGAGTATGATCGGATAATGTGCAGTGCGAATTATATCAAGGACCACTATCTCCTGGTGGGCAGATATGTGAAGACCAAGGGAACAAGTCTGTTCCTTAATAGGGCCAGATGTTAATGGACTACCATCTACACTTTCAACTGGGATTTCCACGTGTTTGGTCTCTCTGGGTATCCCATGATTTCTAGACCAAGAGTCATCTATAAAGTTACCTGCAGCGCCACTGTCTATCAATGCGGATACTCTCTCTAATCTAATGTTCTTCCAAGACAAGGATACTTCAAGAACCACCATGGAATTATTGATGAAGTTGGGAGGATGAGACTCCTTCTTAAGTAGGGAACCGGTAACTGAAAGAAAGCCCTGCCCCGTCGTTCCCTTTACGGTCGGGCTTTGGCGTTTCCCGGCTTCCTTTGTGGAGCCACAGTACATTCTTTCACAGCATGGGTGTTGGAACCACAGTACATACAAAGTCCCTGTGTCTTTCGCCTAAATCGTTCTTCTGCCGAAAGGGGGCCTCTGGTAGTCCCCAACTGCATAGGTTCTTCAGATGAAGTGCCTTTGTTTGAGGAAGTACCTCCTTCTGTCAGCTGTCTAAAAGTACGTCCCTTCCTTCTTTCCTTATTCCGTTCTTGTAGACGAAAATCCAGTGGCATTACTAAGGAAATGAATTCGGCCATGTTGTGTGGTCTCGCTACTCTGGATACCTCGTCTTTAAGTTCCTCAGAAAGACCTCGCCTAAATATGGTGATCTGAGCATCGTCTGCCCAAGAGGTGTCTGCAGCCATTTGTTTAAATTTGGTTATGTATGTTAGGATATCTTGATTTCCCTGTTTTAAATCCAATAGCTTCTCTTGGGATACAATGGTAACTTCTTGTCTCCCGAACATACTTTTAACACTATTACAAAAGGCGGGATAAGAGTCGAGAATGGGATTGTTGTTGGTCACAAGAGGAGTGGCCCATGCCAAAGCGGCTCCCGTCATCTGGGCGATCATGTGACCTACCTTATCCCTGTCGGTAGGAAAAAACGCTGCTTTGAAAGTAAATTGGACTGTGCAGGATTCTAAGAATTCTCTCACCATATGAGGGTTTCCATCAAATCTGCCACAAGGCAAGGGACCCGGGGGAACCCCTGAACTCTGTCCTGACTGCCCTATAGTCTGACGTAAACTGAGATTTTCTTGTTTAAGTTGTTGCATTTCCGCCGATAGTGCTTGCATGGCAGAAACCAACTGTTGCACTTGTTGCTCCATAGTAGGGCTACACTCGGTTGCGTTCTCCAACCGCCAACACTAGGTGATATTCACGCGTTGCTATCTGTTAATAACTATAGGTTACCAATCAAATGATCTATTTCTCACTCTTGATGTTGGCCGATGGGTAACACAATCAAAGTACAGCCTACCTTGTCTTCGGAGCTGCAGGAAGTGATGAAAGTTCACCTGCCGCACTCTCCTCGCGCTTGTGATTAAAGCTCTTGGAGACCACAGCAGGGAAACCCTCGAAAGGGAAAAAACCCTGGGCTGCTTGAGAGCGCTGGTCAATAGAAATTGGGGTGCGTGGCTAGAGAGCGTAGTTTGATCCCCAATGTCTAGCAGGTGTATTCTACTTCACGTGGAGGTAACTATAATATAAAGAGAGAATTACTAAGATGTTTTTGATGGAAAGGTATGTCAAAGGATATGGGAAATGAGGATACCTTTCCGGACTGTATTTCTGTTAGAACGGGAGAATAGACGGATGGGAAGTCCTGCTGTTTGAAACACGCTTGACTCCTTTGGGTAAAAGAGTAAGGAAAAAGAGAGGTTTGAAAGAAGGGAGTAGGAAGTCTTACTCAGAATACCTATTGAGGAGTTTAGTTTACCTAAGTTGACGAGGACAAGGTTCGTGATTTGTGGAGAAGGGGTTATGGGAAATGTAGTCTGATACCACGAATCCTCGTTAGCAGAAAGGAACACAACCTGAAAGGGTCGAGAATTACTAACAGCAAAAAGTAGCCTGATGGGAGTCAAGTATCTGACGAGGTACGCGACCTACTTGAAAAGAATCTTCCTTAACAACGGGGAACGCTGCTTGAAAGGGTTCCTGCGATAAGCTCAGGGCCGTGGGAGTACTCTCTGCGCTCGGTGGGAGCGGAGGAAAAGAAAACCTGGAAATATAAAGGAGTTGAAAGGTAAGAAGCAGAGGAGTTGCAGAAAGGTAGGGAAGCAGGAGGAAAGTTCGGAACTATTCGATTACTCACGTAGCGTAGCTACAGTAAGCAGTAGCAACGCACCCTCCTCCTGGCTTCTGCTTCAGATGTACCGTCTCCAGGAAAGAGGGAGGAGCCTCTTGTCCGCCATTCTGCAGGACTAGACTGTTACTCTCAGTTGATGCGCCATTTTGGAAGAACTATACGTCAACTTGGGTTTAAAGCGATATGTTGACGAGATGTGACGCCAACGGTGCCAAACCGACCAAGTCCGCCGTCGATGCATAACAGTATGCCCCCTTCCAAAGGAAGAACCCCCCGGCTTGCCCGGATGATTTCTATAAAACAAGCGAACCAGGCGCGGGGCATGAACCGCTGAAGCGGGTTCCCAAGAGCGCTCAGCCACGGAATATCCCTTCCAGTCCACCAGGAATTGAAGAACCCCGCGATAGTAGCGGGCGTCACAAATTCCCGACACCTCGTATTCAGGGGCAGAGTCTAGCAAAACAGGGGGAGGCATACCAGAGTGTTTAGGATGAAATTGACTCCTCACATCCAGTTTCAATTGAGACACATGAAAGGTAGGGTGAATGCGAATCCAAGACAATGGTAACTGTAAATGATAAGCCGCTGCTCCCTTCTTTTCCAATACAGTGAATGGGCCATAAAATTTAGGTGACAATTTGGAAGGGACCAGTCTTCTGGGCAGGAACTTGCTTGCCAACCATACTTTGTCTCCGATATTAATAAGCGGTGCTGGAGTCCGGTGTCTGTCCATTTGCCTCTTGCTTGCTTCTTGGGCAGCTTGTAGGGCCGTAACCGCTTTGGCGTGTCCCTGTCGGATTCCGTCAGCGAGTTTCTCCAAATTCGGAATAGGCAGGGATTGAGGTAGAGAAGCAGGAAATACTGACGGATGAAATCCATATGTACACTAGAAGGGGCTGGAACGGGTTGCGGAATGTTGTGCGTTGTTATACGCAAATTCTGCTAACGGTAGAAGTTCCTTCCAATTGTCTTGGGCCGACGATATGTAACATCTGAGGTAACCCTCTAGGGTCTGATTGAGATGCTCGGTTTGCCCATTGGTTTGTGGGTGGTAGCCCGAACTCAGAGCTCGTGAGAACCCTAAGGCGTTACACAGGTGGCGCCAATAGTTGGAGGTATATTGCGGACCACGGTCTGATATGATAGTATCAGGGAGTCCATGCAATGAAAAAATACGGTCCAGAAAAATTCGAGCCATCGTACTTGCTGAAGGTACGGAAGAGAGAGGAATAAAATGAGCCATCTTGGTCAGAGAGTCAACCGTGACCATAATCGTGTTACAACCCTCTGACAAAGGGAGATCCACTATAAAGTCAGTGGAGATTATTTGCCATGGCTTATTGGGGAGTGGCATTTGAGTCAATTCACCAATGGGGGGTTGACGTGATGACTTGGTTTGAAGACAGACCGGACAGGAACTGATGTATAGTCGTACGTCCTGTTGCAGAGAAGGCCACCAGAAATGTCTCTGGATCAATTCCGTAGTGTTTACAAAACCCCGATGTCCAGCAACACGAGAATCATGACAGAGTCGTAAGACTTCTTTTTGCAGGATTTCCTCCGGAACAAACACCTTTTCATCTTTGAACAGCAATCCCTTGCTAAGTGTAAGACCATGTCGTACGATAATCTCGGGGTTAGAAGGGACCCAAATCTTGCTTCGGTCTTTCATCCTTTGCAAGAAGTTATGGAGGACTGAAATGAAAAGCGCCTTGGGAAACAAAGGTTCAGGTTGAAAAGCTGTCTTCTCCCAGGGATCCCGTCGAGATAGTGCGTCCGCCCTTTGGTTGTTTCTTCCTGGAATGAAGGTGAAAACGATGGGAAAAGGAGAAAAGAAATGTGCCCATCTCGCTTGTCTGCTGTTGCAGGTTTGCGCGTATTGTAAGGTGCAGAGGTTTTGATGGTCCGTTCTCACCTCAACAGGATGTAGTGCTCCTAATAAGAGATGACGCCATTCCTCATAGGCACGTTAGATATGATATGATATGATATGATATGGTATTTGTAACGCGCCTATACACAAGTATACACAAGAGTTCTTTCTCGAGGACTGTATCGTTCAGTTCCGCAGGGGTCAGAGTCTTGGAAAGATAGGCGATGGGTTCTCATTGTTTCTATGGTCTGGTTGTAAAACAATAGCGCCGATGGCGTGATGAGAAGCATCGGATTCCACAATGAAACGTCTCCTTTGATCAGGGACCGATAAGATAGGTGCAGCAGTAAACAATCCTTTCAGGCCTTGAAAAGACCTTTGTGTTTCAGAAGACCAATTGAAGGCAACTCCTTTTTTCAACAAATGAGTTAAAGGCATGGTAAGCTTAGAAAAATGGGGTATAAAGCGCCTGTAAAAATTTGCGAAACCTAGGAATCTCTGGATATCCTTTACCGATCTTGGTGAGGGCCATTCAATGATGGCTGACACTTTTGTTGGATCCATAGCGATACCCTGAGGGGATAGAATATAACCCAAGTAGGCGACAGTTGTTTGATGGAACTCACATTTCTCCAGTTTACATAATAGGTGATTTTGTTGTAATCGATGTAGGACTTCACGCACATGTCGTATATGTTCGGACAAGGAAGGAGAAAACACCAGTATATCGTCTAAGTAGACGATAACATAATGAAGAGAAATGTCTGAAAAAACATGATCCATAAACCTTTGGAAGACTGCGGGGGCATTTGCCAAGCCAAAGGGCATTACACGATATTGAAAATGTCCAAAGGGCGTTCCAAACACTGTCTTCCATTCGTCTCCAGTACGTATGCGAATCAGATGATACGCACCCCGTAGATCGAGTTTAGTGTAGATTTGGGCTCCTCTGATCGCCTCCAAGATGTCTGGTATAAGCGGCATGGGGTACTTATCAGGTACTGTGATTTTGTTTAGTCCTCTATAATCGATACACGGACGAAGTTCCGTTGTGTTCTTCTTTGGAATGAAAAACAAAGACGCGGCCGCTGGGGAGGTTGATTCCGTGATCAAACCGTTTTGTAGATGGGTATAAAGGGACTCTTTTAAGGCTTCCTTCTCTTTGGCTGATAGGATATACATGCGACCGAAGGGCAAGGGACAGTCGGGAAGCAATTCGATAGCACAGTCGTCCCTTCGATGTGGTGGGAGAGATGAATATTCTGACTGAGAAAATACTGACTGGTACATCTGGTATTCTGGGGGTATTGAAGAAACCTGATTAAGTATCTTGCTGGAAATGTTGTCATCTGGAGATCTTTTCGTTTCTTGACAGTGATGAACACAATGTTCTGAACCCAAAAAAAGCGTACCCGCTGACCAGTTGATGTATGGGTTGTGTCTCCTCAACCAAGGTAATCCGAGTATGATCGGATAATGTGCAGTGCGAATTATATCAAGGACCACTATCTCCTGGTGGGCAGATATGTGAAGACCAAGGGAACAAGTCTGTTCCTTAATAGGGCCAGATGTTAATGGACTACCATCTACACTTTCAACTGGGATTTCCACGTATTTGGTCTCTCTGGGTATCCCATGATTTCTAGACCAAGAGTCATCTATAAAGTTACCTGCAGCGCCACTGTCTATCAATGCGGATACTCTCTCTAATCTAATGTTCTTCCAAGACAAGGATACTTCAAGAACCACCATGGAATTATTGATGAAGTTTGGAAGATGAGACTCCTTCTTAAGTATGGAACCGGTAACTGAACGAAAGCCCTGCCTCGTCGTTCCCTTTACGGTCGGGCTTTGGCGTTTCCCGGCTTCCTTTGTGGAGCCACAGTACATTCTTTCACAGCATGGGTGTTGGAACCACAGTACATACAAAGTCCCTGTGTCTTTCGCCTAAATCGTTCTTCTGCCGAAAGGGGGCCTCTGGTAGTCCCCAACTGCATAGGTTCTTCAGATGAAGTGCCTTTGTTTGAGGAAGTACCTCCTTCTGTCAGCTACCTAAAAGTACGTCCCTTCCTTCTTTCCTTATTCCGTTCTTGTAGACGAAAATCCAGTTGCATTACTAAGGAAATGAATTCGGCCATGTTGTGTGGTCTCGCTACTCTGGATACCTCGTCTTTAAGTTCCTCAGAAAGACCTCGCCTAAATATGGTGATCTGAGCATCGTCTGCCCAAGAGGTGTCTGCAGCCATTTGTTTAAATTTGGTTATGTATGTTAGGATATCTTGATTTCCCTGTTTTAAATCCAATAGCTTCTCTTGGGATACAATGGTAACTTCTTGTCTCCCGAACATACTTTTAACACTATTACAAAAGGCGGGATAAGAGTCGAGAATGGGATTGTTGTTGGTCACAAGAGGAGTGGCCCATGCCAAAGCGGCTCCCGTCATCTGGGCGATCATGTGACCTACCTTATCCCTGTCGGTAGGAAAAAACGCTGCTTTGAAAGTAAATTGGACTGTGCAGGATTCTAAGAATTCTCTCACCATATGAGGGTTTCCATCAAATCTGTCACAAGGCAAGGGACCCGGGGGAACCCCTGAACTCTGTCCTGACTGCCCTATAGTCTGACGTAAACTGAGATTTTCTTGTTTAAGTTGTTGCATTTCCGCCGATAGTGCTTGCATGGCAGAAACCAACTGTTGCACTTGTTGCTCCATAGTAGGGCTACACTCGGTTGCGTTCTCCAACCGCCAACACTAGGTGATATTCGGGCGTTGCTATCTGTTAATAACTATAGGTTACCAATCAAATGATCTATTTCTCACTCTTGATGTTGGCCGATGGGTAACACAATCAAAGTACAGCCTACCTTGTCTTCGGAGCTGCAGGAAGTGATGAAAGTTCACCTGCCGCACTCTCCTCGCGCTTGTGATTAAAGCTCTTGGAGACCACAGCAGGGAAACCCTCGAAAGGGAAAAAACCCTGGGCTGCTTGAGAGCACTGGTCAATAGAAATTGGGGTGCGTGGCTAGAGAGCGTAGTTTGATCCCCAATGTCTAGCAGGTGTATTCTACTTCACGTGGAGGTAAATATAATATAAGGAGAGAATTACTAAGATGTTTTTGATGGAAAGGTATGTCAAAGGATATGGGAAATGAGGATACCTTTCCGGACTGTATTTCTGTTAGAACGGGAGAATAGACGGATGGGAAGTCCTGCTGTTTGAAACACGCTTGACTCCTTTGGGTAAAAGAGTAAGGAAAAAGAGAGGTTTGAAAGAAGGGAGTAGGAAGTCTTACTCAGAATACCTATTGAGGAGTTTAGTTTACCTAAGTTGACGAGGACAAGGTTCGTGATTTGTGGAGAAGGGGTTATGGGAAATGTAGTCTGATACCACGAATCCTCGTTAGCAGAAAGGAACACAACCTGAAAGGGTCGAGAATTACTAACAGCAAAAAGTAGCCTGATGGGAGTCAAGTATCTGACGAGGTACGCGACCTACTTGAAAAGAATCTTCCTTAACAACGGGGAACGCTGCTTGAAAGGGTTCCTGCGATAAGCTCGGGGCCGTGGGAGTACTCTCTGCGCTCGGTGGGTGCGGAGGAAAAGAAAACCTGGAAATATAAAGGAGTTGAAAGGTAAGAAGCAGAGGAGTTGCGGAAAGGTAGGGAAGCAGGAGGAAAGTTCGGAACTATTCGATTACTCACGTAACGTAGCTACAGTAAGCAGTAGCAACGCACCCTCCTCCTGGCTTCTGCTTCAGATGTACCGTCTCTAGGAAAGAGGGAGGAGCCTCTTGTCCGCCATTCTGCAGGACTAGACTGTTACTCTCAGTTCGATGCGCTATTTTGGAAGAACTATACGTCAACTTGGGTTTAAAGCGATATGTTGACGAGATGTGACGCCAACGGTGCCAAACCGACCAAGTCCACCGTCGATGCATAACAGCTAGATTATGAGAGGCCTCCTTGATAATAGGGGCAGGACATAAGTCACCGTGGCAATTGGAGGGTTTGAGGTTGTTGATAATATTTTCTACTTCAGTGATGGTGAGGGGCAAAAAAAAGCTGAATGGTTTCTGGGAGTAGAAATTGGTATTATTTCTGACCTGATGGGTTTTGGTTTGCGGGTTGATCTGCAGGCAAGTTTTGTTATCATTGATATTAGTTTGGAGAGTGGCTATTTTACCAGGGAGCGCCTTTTGGATATTGGCGCACCAAGTTCTATCTTTGGTACAAGTGTCAGGTGGGTGATAGGGGATTCCAATTTTTTAGTATTCTGAATAACCCATTCGTGTTTGATTTAATTTGTTCGATACGCTTGTTGTACATGTCTTTTTTATCCTGAAGTATGGCCTCTTTGTAGTTCAAAGTGGCTGGAGCAAAGCTCGCTTTATTCATTTCAATAGGATTACTTTTCCAGCGCACTTCAAGGTCAGTTTTTCTTTGCGTAGAACTCTCAACTGTGGTTTAAACTATGAGTTGAGGTGAGCCCGTGGTTTGGGTTTTCTAGATTTAATAGGTGCAATGTGCTTGAGGGCTTTCAGCATAGTCTGATAGAATGTGTCTACCAGGACAGTTGGATAAGTACACAAGGAAGCGTGTTCATTGAGAGCTGGGAGGATTAGAGGGAGTAGTTTTTCACGTTATGTCTCTCTTGTTTCTTGTGGAGATTGCAGGTGCGATGCCAGGAGTGGTGCAGATAATTCTGGCAGGGATGCCGAAAGTGCTTAAATGGTGGTCTGTCCAGGCACAGGGTTGGTTGGATTCAACATTGATTTCACAATTTAGGTCAGATATCCAGTCAAGGATTCTGCCCTTGGAATGAGTTGGCTCTTTGATATGTTGTGTGAAACCTAAATTGGACAGCAGGTTATTGATATCGTCGGCTGAGGCATCATTGGGGTCTTGGAGACCCAGATTGAAATCGCCTAGCACAATGATTTGAGATTTCGTTTTAGTATTATCGGCAAGGATGTTGATTGGGAGACTATAAATACCAGAATGCAATTCAGCAAAAGGCAAAAATTGTCTCTAAGTGCAAAACCTCCAGTACTGACAGTAGGACAGTTAAAAAAAAGAATAATTCAGATGCCAATTTGGTTGCCCATCCATGCAATAACTTGGACTGACACTGCTTACCTTCAAAGCGGGGCTGACCCTGCTTAGCTTCAAAGCACAAAAAGGGTCAGCCCATTCCTCTCACTGGTCTTGAAAGTTTGGCTCTCTTATTTGGCAACATGGCCTGAAGAAGCTGGCCCCTTCCTCACTTTGAAACTAAGCACAGTCTGTCCTGGTTACTGCATGAATGGGAGACCTGGATGACAATTGAGTCACTGGCCACAAAGCCAGTGATTTTTTCACTCCAACTTCACTATAGTTATAAAATTATCTTTCCAAATTTAACCATGGGTACTGAACTACACATACCCAGGGTTATCTGTATTCCTCTGTAACCTCTATATATAGCAGAAGTGAACATCAGAAAAACAGCTGAAAAATAAAAATGATTCCCATGCCATCACTAAGTGCCCCCTCATCTGTGCCAGCTCCCCCCAATCCGCAGTCAGCCTCCTGCCCTCTCCCTTTCATCCCAGAGCACACGCTGCTTCTGTGACGCAGTTTGTTTTCAGATGTCGGCTATTCGAGGCTACAGAAAGCTTTGAATTGCAAACTCGGTCCCTGGACCCCCTCCAATTCCTAAATTTCACTCAGTGCCTTCTAGCCACCCCCCACCTCTACCCTGATGGCAACTGTATGTTTTTTGACCTGCAAATAGCTTTTTACTGCATTTCATGTTCCCATAACCTCAACTATAGCCGCAAATATCTCTTGCATCGAGAGAAAGACAAGATGGTGGTTGTTTCATTTCTGAAAACCATGATCTTGCAATGCACCATGGGAGTTATAACTATAATTTTTGGGGAAGGGGGCACTCCATTTGCCGTCAAATTTTAAAATAACTTTGCACGGTTGCCGATGACTAGCTTACTAGCTCTTACCTAACTGCTGTGACCTCCTAGTGTAGTTACCCACCTATTTGATGCCCATGTGTACATGTTCCCCTTCTGGGCAGTGATTTGATGCCCTACCAGTGCCTGTATATATTCTGTCTTCCTGTAATTGACCTTCTATGGCCTGTATATATATTTTGCAAGCATGCAATCTGTATTGTCTATCTGTATACACTTTGGTTTGCTTGTAATCCGCAACCTTGTAACTTAAGCCTTCCATATCCTGTACTGCTGCGCCTGGTTACCTTCGGGTCTGGTGCGCATTATAAGTGAATAAAACAAACAAACAAACAAACAATAACCCCAAACCATGCAGGGATTGCGAGTCAATGCTTTGTGCCCAAGTTGTTTTGGACCTGCTCCAAATCAGTCCAGCGGTTTAGGCTGTGTGCTTTGGCAAAAATTGAACTTTATTGTCTATGGGAAAATTAAAAGGAAAATTATAGCAAGTTAAGATGAATCAGAGACACATGGGAACCCCTCAACATCCTATTGTCAATAATTTTTTTCTTTTTTCTTTATTTGATTTAATTGCATTACAATTTTTACAAAAAAAGCAAACAAACGTCAAAACAGACATCAAAAACCCATCAAAACCAAAAGCAAATAAAAATAAAAATCATTTTCATTGTTATGTCTCTCCTTCGTTACATTCTACGACCGCAATCGAATTAAGGTTAAAGTTAGAAAATCTATCTCGGCTTCGCAACAACTATCTGGATGACCTGTTAATTAACAAATTAATAACTTTGATTCGAGTAACGGATTTGGTCAAAATTTCGAAAGTGATTAAAAGTATGTAGCGGCAATTTTTGAACAAACATCTTTTGTTGAAGCTTAATAACTTTTTGATTGTTTAACAAAACCTTTACGAAACTTGGCAGTCTGTGGCCGCCTACAGACCTTTAATCACTTTCAAAATTTCGACCAAATCCATTGCTCGAATCAAAAGTTATTAACAATAGAATTTTGAGGGGTTCCCAAGTGTCTCCGACTCACCTTAACTTGCTATAATTTTGAATGTTTTAATTTTTTTGAAATTTTGTTTAATTTGTAAACGCGCACAGAACAAACTTAGGGGCTGATTCATGGAACAAATGTGCACTGAAAATCTCAGCGCAAGCTGGCGCAAGTGTGAAAAAGCAAGCGCACGTGCATGTGTGCGATTCAAGGAAGGGCCTGCGCGTGTTTTCCCCTGGATGTGCGCCAAATCCGTGCATGGCGCACACGGGCACACACGTCACTCTAACATCCCGAACGCCGTGCGTGACGCACACAGGGAAAGTCCACAAGATTGGCGCACACACCAAAAAGGGGGCGGGACACAGAGCATAACACGCGGAATGGGGAACAACGCGTGAAAATGAAGGCATAACTGGGGAAGTACTGCAGGCAATGAGACGGAACGCCCACACGCACGCGAACAACACGTATTCATGGAATCGAACACGGGAAACAGGTGCACGCTAAAAGACGCGCACAGGACACGTCCGTCACAGGAAGGCAGGCGTAAGCATCCCCGCGCACAGTATAAAAGTGCACGCAAACAACAAACACGTATATACAGCTATGATGAATGCCCCATTTGTCGCAGCACTGATCGTGGGACACTGCAGGAGGAGGAGAATAGCCAGGGCACGCATTTTTTCCCCAGGAGTAGCCTTTTTGGGATGCCTGACAACCAGGTCTACGGCAGGTATAGGTTTCCACCTCGTATCATCCTAGACCTGGTCAGGGAGTGGGAAGATGACCATACATCCCCCACCCTGTGCTCGCAAGTATTGAGCCCCTTGGAGAAGGTGCTCAATGTCCTGCATTTTTAGGCCACTGAGTCATTTCAGTGGACTACTGCCATAGTGGGGGGGTCTCACAGGCCACGCAGTCACGCTGCCTACACCAGGTGTTCGCAATCATGACTGCGCGCCCCTCAGTCCGCAGGCACATATATATGCCCAGAACACCCGCAGAAAGGCAGGCCATGGTCCAAGACTTTTACAGGGTGGCACACTTCCCCAAAGTGCTTGGTGCCATAGATTACACCCATGTGGCCCTATGTCCACCTAGGGCCACTGAGCACATCTATCGAAACCGCAAGCACTGGCATTCCATCAATGTGCAGGTGGTATGCGATGCAAAGGGAATCATCACCTCTGTCTATGCAAACTACCCTGGCTCCACCCATGACAGTTTCATATACAGAATGTCCACCCTGAGCCGGGCCCTGGAAGCTGGGCAGCATGGCAACACATGGCTCCTAGCTGAGTACAAATGCCCGTGCACATGCATGCATGTCACGCACAGACAAATACACAAACCCTAATAATCACAACCATTATCACCTCCCCAGGGGATAGTGCCTACCCCCTGAGCAACCACATGATGACGCCAATCCGGAATCCCACCACACCACCCCAGGTAAGATACAATGCTGCCCATATTGCAACCAGGGACATAGTGGAGAGCACATTCGGAGTGCTCAAATCACGCTTCCGCTCCCTTGACCGCTCTGGTGGCCAGCTACTATATGCACCCCCAGTAGTGTGCAGGATCATTGTGGCAGCATGTGTCCTGCACAATGTTGCAACACGGCAGGGTGTACCGGTGTGCATGGTGGTGCCCCTACATCCCTAACCACAGGCACTGCCCATGTGAGGGCAAAGGGCACGTGGCGAGGCAGCCCGGACCCAGCTTGTGGCCAAATATTTCACCTAAACTCCCACCCCTGCGGAGCGCAGACAGTCCTGGCACATACCAGGTGACAATCGATGATGACAAAGAGACAGTCAACTTTCACAACCTTACCACCCTGAAAATGTTGCCATGGAAGTGCTACATTGTGTGCATCCCTAGCTACTTAAACCTAAACAATCCTGTGTGACCAAAAGGAACACATGCAAGGTGTGTATCACCCCCCCCCCCGCAAAACTGGCCATGACAATCCCTGGTATGTCACCCAAACCCTCCCAACCCACATCACCCTTGTCTGCCACACCATGACATGGCAAGCAATAGCAAAAGCCCAACACATGGCCAATAAGATACGAAGTGACATGTGATAAATGGAAAGTGGCTCCAGACAATGACGCCTGACATGGAATCAGATGAAATGACTGACCAACAACCTCCCACAAATACCAAGTCATACACAAATGCATTCCAACAGTCATAGCATGAACATAACACGGAATCCCTGTTCACATGCACATTGGGCAAGGCAAAATTCCTACTCCCAAACCCGTGTGCTGTGTGCAACACACTGCTCAGCACACAGCACACAGCACAGTGAGTAGCCATTGTGTTGGAGATACACCTTGAGCATCACATGAAAAGGACTAATTAAATAAATAACCAATTGATGCATGTACAGGATCCCCAATGGTCATAGATCATGTGCTGCAGGGACACAGCGGGCCCCAGAAGGCAATATGTGTTCACCTGTGGGCATGGAAGGGTGGTTGTACATGTGGTGGATCATTGTGCAACTGTGTGTGTCAGTAGGGACATGCACTCAATACATGCATTTGAAATCAAGTGACCCTCAGTGTCCTGTACACATCACATGTGAACATTGCCCATGTGTACACCCCAGCATGTCAAACCACACCAATCCCCTCACACCTGAAAAGTAAAGACAACACAGGAACAGGCATTGACCAGCAGAACACATCATGTACATAGTCCCCCAGAATTACAATGTCAGAGTGCCCAAAACACTGTAGCCCAAGCCAACTGTCCAACAACAAAAGGCCCTCCCTCCTTCAAACATCACCATGACCTACTGAACAACTGTGTATGGGGTATGTAGCCTTCTTCCTTCAAGTCTTCCTGGCCACAGGATCACCCTACCCCTTGGTCTCCATGTTACACCTTGCGTGTAAATAGGGTCCAGCCCCCTCAGAGGCCACCTTGACTGGCAAAAATACCAAATCGCAGAGAACTCCAAGGAGCCAAACCCACAAACCAAGGAAAAAGCCTGTAGGCACCAAAAAACCCTGGAAAGGTCACCAGTAGATGACTTGAAGTAGCAGAAAATGTCCAAGCACATGTCCAAGCACAATGATAGAACAATCAAGGTTGCACAGTTCAACAATGCTACAACAGGATGGGTACCATGTTCGGTACATAATATACAATGATGATGCAATAACTGACGGGTAGTGTCACAGCTACGGTGTCCAGGCGCAGGAGTGGCACGAACCAACCACCCCCTCTGTGGTCTGGACGCCTGTAAGGTCAAACTTACACAGGCCTCTGGGACCCCGGTGGGGAAGGAGGGTCAGGCATTTGTTGTTTGGACAGGCAATGGTATTCAGGATAACCGGAAAGAGGGGCAGGAGAGGGGAGTAGGATTGTCAAGGGAAAGTAGGGAAAATACAAAAAACAACTATTCACAATAACACATACTCAATCAGACAAAACATGTTCATCAAATGTACCAAATGAGTCAAATGCAAGCCAAAGAGAGATTTATCTCTGGGTTGAGTGCTGGCCTCCTGCCTGCGCACTCTCAGGTCCAGTAACAGGAGCAGTTCAATGCTGCAAAGAGAGTGTGAGTTACTAATCTGTGTGTGTTTACAACACACACACACAACACTATAAATGCCCCAAAGTAAGTGACTCTTCCACAAACAAACACTCTTGTCTGCTGCTTTGTACCTATAGGTTAGCTTGCCCCCATGATGGTTCATACACTGTCAATGCAGTAAGGCTGGCGCACGTGGGCGTGCAGCAAATGGAAGACCAAAGCATCAAGAATCACACATCATACAATGGTCCCTGAGTGAGCAGCTAGACGCGTATAGCGAGGTGCGACTTCAGTCCAAGTTGTGTTCTGGCATCCGCAGATTAAAAAAAGTAGTGCACGTGTCAATTTGCACATGCAAATGATATGCACTGCACACGAGTCTGTACCTCTCTGGGTGTCCCTGCGCGCTGCTTCAGTTTCTGGCTAGGAACGCTACTGCGCTAATAACTCTGCTTCTATGGAGCAGGGTGGACCGGAGGATATGTGCGACAGCCCCTGCATGTGCCCCTGACAACTTGGAAAGCAACTTGCCATTTGTCCCCCAACGCATCTTAGCTGTACTGTGCACTTCAACAACAATATCTGTCCAAGCTCCCCATCAGTGGTGCTACTTAGCATGCATGTGCAAGTGGCCTGGTGGAAGGTTGGCTGCGATGTGGCCCCCTTGTGCTGCTCACCTTGCCTGGAGCTCCTGGAAACACGTCTGCTTCTGTTGGACATCTGAGCACGAGCCCTGTGGCATTGCTTGCGCACACATGCGCATGTATGCCCCACCGAACGAGGCCAGCTGTCTGTCGTACAATGGCCCTTGTCTGCTGGCAAAGGTGGTCTGGAGGCTCATTCTCCTGCAGAAAGGACACAAAACATATAATTAACGCTGGAAAGTTCCCTGTGTGTGTCTCTTCATGCTGGTTGTGACTGGGCCATGTCAGAGACCTACATAAGAATTCCTCCCACCATCACTGTTACTTTGACAGGCAAAGGGTGCCAGCCACTGTCTACAGCATGAAGTGCATCAAGCACATGTACAGGAAAGAAAATAAACATACAGCACAATGTATATCAATTAATGGACACATCAATCATGAACCTACCCACATCTAATGCAGATATGCCATGGATAAAACCCCCACAATCCCCACTAGGGGTGTTAACACAAGTAGCACAGCAGCAGACAGGCCACAGATATGACAGTCCAAAGCCCTTGTGTAAATGACTGTAACACCGAACCATCCTTGAGAGCCCATGGATAAGGGAAGCAGGAGTGGCCTATGTGAGTCAGGACCCCAAGCTGCAAACACATACATGAGACAAGCTTGAAGGGCCCAGCTGGAACAGACAGTGGATGCTTTCAAAAGCCACAAAGCGCCACACCATCACATGAATGCACAATAGACAAGCAATTTTAAACTATATTAACTAATTAAACTAACTATAAAAAATCTACATTACCTAATTAAACCAACTATCAAAACAATGTTAACTAACTAAACTAAAATGAAAAATCAAAAGTGGCCACATACGACCCGGGGGAGAGGCACCCAGGAGGGGGGAGGTACAGGGTGCAGCTCAACACCCACATGCGATGATGTTGAGACAAAAAAAAACTCCATGGGCTCAACGCCTGCACAGCCCGACGTGTGTGGGAGGTATCTCGTCGTCCAAGTCGGCCTCTTCCTGAAAAGGTAGATGTGGTACAGGAGCCTGACCACGCCTAGGCGCAGCTTGCCCCTCGTCGGCAGCAAGTCTGCCTGACGGGTGAGCCTGGTTCTGTGCGGCAATGACACGTAGGTCAGCATGCAGAACCTCTCGTGATACACGTGCTTCCTCTTGCAAGGTAGCACGTGTAACACAGAGTTCTTCCTGCGTGGCCTGGCTGGACAACTGATGCACCTCCCGGCAAGCACGTAGCTCAGCCGAAATGGTATGCTCAAGCTGCGCAAACTTCTCCTCTGACCGCTCCCTCTGGGACATCAAGAGCACACCCAGAGTGGATCTGTGTGCCTCTTGATGTCCCAGAGGCACACCCAGAGTGGATCTGTGTGCCTCTGACGCAAAGACAACATTTCAGCCTGGCGTGCCCTGTCTGAGGCCGCAATGCCCAGCCTGAGCGAGTGGGCTGTGGACTGTGCCGCCCGCTGCTGGAGAAGCACCTGCCTATCAGGGGGGTGAACGGATTGGGCCACACGCTCCATGCACACAGCGATGTTTTCAATTGCTGGCCCCTGGCGTTCTGAATTGGCAGTCATGTCTTGCTCCCACTCAGTATACCTCGGTGGCGCACGGCCACCGCATTGCTGGGCTTGACACCTGCGGGGCCCAAGGCACTGACGTCCTTGTTGGTTTGGCATCGCCCGCGGCTGTAGGACTACATTCCCCGTCGACATGATGCCCCAGGCACATCAGCAACTGGTGTAAAGGGTCACCCTGCATCCCGATCCACCACAGGCAGAGGTCCCACCACCGTCTGGCCCCTCAGTGCAGGTGTCGCGGACAAAGGAGCGTCCACATCAGAATCACTCACCCCAGACGAATGGACCCGATGCACATCCAACTCGAAATTGTCGACAGAGTGATCATCCGGGCTTGACTCATTGCCAGCCACAGAGAAGATGGTCTGTAACACATGTGGGTTCTCGTGGTCTGCCACCCCACGAGCCGAACTTGGGCCGGGTTGCTGGTGTGATAGCAAACCTGTGTCTGGCATGACAACACCATCCTCTGTCTCCATTGCGTCATCATCTGGAAAGTGGAAAAAAATGTACATTAGTACACATGTCAGAAGCACATAACACACACACACATAGACATCACACAGACAGCCAACAGATGAAACAGACATGTCACACACAAATGTGAACCTGGCATGCATGCCTGGTCACTTTGACATAGCATCAGGGACTAGGCATGTAGAACGGTGTAACATGGCTCTGAAGTGGGTTGATGCAGTGCAGAACATATGTACGTTATCCACTATCTACATGAACAAGTACATCATGATGTGTATCAATTAACTTGAAGGCAGTGCAAGGGCAAGTTCAGGCATCACGTGCAATGTGCATGCAATGTGTTGCATGGCTACAAGCAAACCCCCCCCTAAGTGAAAATTTAGGGATCCATTGCATGGCAGCGAAAGGGCCACCAGAGACCTGTGTATTGGCAGACAGTGGTGGCCAGCATCAATTGCATCATCTGAGTCAACTGACAACACAGCAGATGATAATCGGACAGAAAGCAGGACATATGATGACCCCTCAGTAGTACAGCCATGTGTGCAGAAGCCGCTACACCAGTTGAACAGAGTCAGTGGGCCTGAAACGGAGGGGAGGCCTGTGCCCTGCACAGACTGAGACACCCTAAACATGTGTGTGATGCAGGACTGAGCCAGAGTGCGCATGGAATGGATGATCAAAAGCAAAGAAATGTAGGTCATCCTGGACACCTACTACAATGATCGTCCAGTCAAGGACACATAAGGGGCATGCATGGAATACACATGGAGCATGAATGGGAACTCATGTCCCTGCGGAGCATCTGCCATCTGCACAGTCCAAGTGAGACAACCTGCATGAAGTGCAGAGGTTGTACACCGCTGCATGTGACTGCCAGGTTGGCTGGGGGAAGTTTGCATGTACACAGGAGTCTTGAACAGGCTATTGCAGTACCCCAACATGATGCACACCTGTGCAATGTTGAAATTGGGGTGCAAGGTTGGTGGAGGGGCAAGGGAGCAGGCCCACGTGGAGTACCCGCATGCATGCAGAGGACACATGCACGTCAGTCATGCAATGACATAGTCCCAGTGCTGAGAGGAAACACACCCCAGGCTACATGCAGAAGGGCCTTTGAGCTGGAACATGGACTGTAGGGGCAGCTGGGTGACTAGCATGTGATTAGGGTGCAAGTGTGGTGGTGAGGACAGTCCCCGTCTGCTCTACATGTCCACCATCCTGCACAGCAGGCATGCATCAGTGAAGCATTGCATGACTTGCACATGAGAACCATGTACACATGACATACAGTGGCAGTCAAGCACAACACATCACACAAGCAAAACACACATGTCCTCGACGAACAGGTGACAACACTCACTGGACGGGGCATCAAAGTCCTGCATCTCTCCCACTCCTTCGATGATTCCTGTTGGTATGAACTCGGCAATTATTGACTCGTGCGGAGTGAGGTCTTCCTCCTCAGGTGGTGGCCCACTGCCAGTCACCAGAGTCATGTTGTAATTAGAGGCCCGCTTTGCCTTAGTGCTGCTTTTGAGGTCATTCCAATGCTTTTTGCACTCTTGCGCTGCGCACACATCATGGCCGAATGCACTCACATCGTCCGCAACTTGCTTCCAGTGGGTATCACGATGGGCAGCCGTAGTTTGACAATTCGGCCCCACTAGCATGTCACTGTTGTGTTCCTGCAGATAGTCCACGAAGAAGACCAGTTCCTGCTTGAAGAAAGGCTTCTTCTTTGACGTGCTAGAGGCCGGAGCTGTGTCTGGGGTCCCAGCCTGTACTGCAGGTGCAACCTTCCTCCTCTTGGACACTGATCCGGACCCAGGCTGGCAAATGCTGCCCTGATCTGTATGGGCAGTGGCGCTGGTGGAATGAGCCAAGGGAGTGGCAGGTCGAACATGGAGTGAAGCCCTGACTTGCGTCAGTGGCTGCTGGGTGCCCTGGAATGGACCCTGCGCAGCAACATCCGCTGTGCCAGGGTCATTGACCGGGACTGTCCTGGTTGATAGACTCACAACCAGGGTTTGGCTGCATCTGCCCCTACACTTGCCAACACCCGGCTGGTTGGGGCAGCAGATGACATTGCTTCCCCAGGGACACGTGCCTCAGTCAGGGCAGCCCTGCGTGCACCTACGGTATGCCTCTTGACCACCTGGAAATCTTCCATGGACTCTTCAAGTGCCAACGCCGCCTGCGCTGGCAGACCCTGAACCTGGGTGGTGGTGTCCACAGCTGCACCTGCAGCTACCACTACCACTACCCTTGGGCCCGTGGCAGTCGATGAAACGGACTGGCGGGTCACATGGGCACCAGTGCCAGATGCAAATACTGCATCTCCTGGAGCCGTAGGGGGTGGTAGCATGACTGGACCAAGACTTGGCACAACATCGTGCCAAGCTGGCGCACCCCTGCCTCTTCCCCCTCTGCAGCCACCCTGGACACCCTGGAGTCCCCCTACTCCCTGGTCATGCTGGCCACGTCCCTGACCACGCCCGCCACGCGGAGTACGCCCAGCTGAGGCACCCCTCATCTTTCATGGCTTCCCAGCCATGGCACAGATGGAGTTGTGCTGGCACAGATGGAGTAGTGCCAATGGGAGGTGTACACGGCAATTGTCCTGGCCAATTGGGGTGAAGGGGGTGGGATACAAGATGTTAACAGCACCCCTGCACCTGCAAGGCTGTATGTGACCCAGGTGATAAAGTGACGGGTCACGCAACGCTCAGGCACCCCAAAACTGCAGTAAAACCGTGCACGCAACCCCCGGTAGCCCACGTGTGTGGAATTAACCTCCCGCAGTACGCGATGGCACCCAGGGACACAAAAAACACATATGCGTGGGACACACAGGCTACTATGACCTCGAAAATAGATACACGATACACAGGGGCACCCGCAGTGGGACAAATAGCGTGCACGACTCACAGTCAGACTAGCGTGATAATGAAAAACACGTGTAGCCAATACCCCCGCCAAAAGAAGAGATACGTCCTTGATCCGCTCACTTTTAACCCGTGCTGAGGGAAAAGCCCGCGCATGTAACGTCACAAACGTGCTTATGCGCTAAGGGCCTTTCCTCAAATTACACGCTGACGTGCAGTTTTTTCACGTGCCAAATCACTCTGTATCAAGCTGGCCACGCAAGAACACACGAAAGACCACGCTCTTGCCCAGATTGCTATTTTCCTGCCCCCCCGAGCCCTGAGCAGCCTCCCACGAGCCATCGGCTGCTGCCTGTCTGCCTGCTGCCACTGTGCCCTGCCATTTGGTGCCTGCACATCAGCCATCTCCAGTTGCCCACCCACACCTGCCTCAGGAGTTGCCATGTCCAACACAACACCTTCCGGCACCAGTGGCAACCCCCAGCCAGAGAGGCAGAGGGCTGGCAGCTTCACTTTCAATGAAGTTGGCATCCTGGTGGAGTGAGTCGTGGGGCAGTATGATGCCCTCTTCACACCATCGCGCGCCGACAAGGAAGGACGGAGGAGGATCTGGACGGACATAGTGGGTGCCATCAACATAGAGGGGGTGGCAGACCGCAACATCAAACACGTCCAGAAGCGCTGGGAGGACTACAAGTCCAGGACCCTCAAGAAGGCCCGGCGCCTCTTAGACGCAGAGGATGCAGTGGGGCGCCGGGGCCAGCTTACCAACCAGCAGATGAGGGTCCTGGAGCGCATTCGCCCAGTGCTTCACCACCAGATCCTCAGGATACAGGCCCATCTGGAGTCGAGCGGTAAGTGGCCATGCATTGCTTTGTGAAACAGGGCATGTTGCAGTGTGCTGGTAGTCAGCTACTTGCCTGTATGTGTGACATAGGCCATGTATGGATGTGTGTGTGCAGGGACATCATGGTGCTGCATGTGAGACCAGTCATGCGTGAACCACATGGATGGTGCATGTGTTACAATGCAACATGCAGAGCAGCATGCGAAATGCACACATGAATGCATGCCTGTCTCTGTTTTTGGACATGGATGGGGTGTGAGAGATGGGTGCTGCTGTTATGGACATGTATGGTGTACATGTCTGTGTGTCTGAGTTGCGTGTGTTTGACTTGTAAACGCCATGGATGCATGACACATGTCCGTGACAATGTTCTGATTTACTGATGCAGCCTAGTCATCCTTGTATCCACTTTGTCTGGGGTGTACGAGGCCAGATGGATGAAAATACGGTGATGTGTGTGCATGTGATAGGCATGACCCATGATGCATGTGAGTTTCAAACCACCATTGTATGTTTCAAGAGTTCCTTGAAAATGTATGCAAATGTTCTTTGCACGCGCCATGCCTGTTTCTGCATGTGTGTTGCCTGCATTGACCCATGTGTTGTGGAGGCACATGATGGAAGTGACGTTTGACAGTGCCACTCATCTGCTAATGCTTCCTGTCTAGGGGACTATTGTACAGTACCCTGATGCTTGTGTTCTATGTCTCCCTCTACACAGCGGCAAGTGAAGAAGAGGGCGGAGACGGCGCTGTAGCGCAAAGCGGCGGGGATGCCTCCACCGGCCGGTGACGCAAGGCCCAGTCACCCTCCCAGGAATTTCCATCATCCGGGAGCGAGGGGACTGGTGCCGCGTCTGCCACTACGGCTGCAGCGGAAGGGTTGGGTGAGCCCCCACAGGGGCTTGCAATGACTGAAGATGGTGTGGAGCCATCCAGGTTGGTGGTTGGCAAAGAGGAGGAGGAGGCCGCTACTGAGCCGCACTTGGGGCCTGGTGGGGGTGGTACCACTGGTGCAAGTGGTGCAGTCCAGGGGCAGGGGCAGGAGGCAGCACAGATCGCCTTGGAGGGGCCTGGGCATGTCACTGTCCCTGACACTGTGACTGCACCACCATGCACCAGCAGGGATGCCCTATCCCAGGCCCGTCTGCAGGTAGGGGGGATGTCCACATCATCTGACCATCTTCTACCTGCAGACGAGGGGACCCGTGACCGAATGGAGACCGTCCTGATTGGTGTCGCGTTGTGCACGCGTGACATTCGTGATGACGTACGTGCTTCCTGGGGGGAGCATGCACGTCCTCAGGAAGAGCTGCGTGCCAACGTGCCCCAGTTGGGAGGGTCCATGGTCGGGGTTTTCATACATGTGTCAGCCAGTCTGGCGGCCCTCTCCTCCTCTGTGGAGACTATGCGCCAGTCGTTGTCCATGCCGTCTTCTGGCCCAGATGCCACCAGGGCCCCCTCTGGACCTGCCCTGACCAACGCAGCCAGCTCGGTGGAGATCCCATCCCTGCCACAGTCGGGAGTCGGAGGTCCAGCAGGGGTGGACACCCCAGCAACTGGACCCCAGCAGATGGAGGATGTGCCGGCATCATCGGGCAGGGCACGTGCACGACAACACCGGTAGATTCCATCAGCCTGGATGCCGTCATGCTGGCAGAGGCAGTTGCATCGGAGGCAGCAGCAGGCTCAACGTGAGAGGCATCATGGCTCAGGGCCATCAACATCAGAGGGGCAGGCATCGTCCGGAGGGCAGGAGGACCCTGGAATGGGAGTGTCTTCCGTGTGGCAGCAGTTGGGCCAGCGGATAGATGCGGAGCGGCGGCGGGTGAAGGTGGCACAACTCACTATGGTCAGGGCAGAGAATTTCCCCATGCGCAGGGCGCTGAGGCGGGCTGAGTGCCTCAAGGGAATTAGCAGGGAGTTGGAGGTGGACATGGCGTTATCCCTGCGAGACCTCGGCCCAGGGAACAGGCCCGCCTCCAGGACATTGAACTGATGTTCGATGATGCCCTGGGCCGGGAAATCAACTAGTGAGCCATAGGACTTGCCTGCTGCCATTGTATATAGTTCATTAGTGTTAGGTTTCCTTTGTTTTTTTTTTTTATTTTGGAGTTCATGGACTTTGCACCACTTTATGTACATAGTTATTTCTGTGGGGTTTTCTGGTAGGTTTCCTTTTGTTTGAACATCATGGACCCTTCAGACTTTCAGTGTATATAATTCAAGACTTGTACATACTTTGGTAATTCTGTCATCACCATGGATCAATTTTTTTAAATTTTTTTTCAGGTACTTGATTTGAACTTTTAAAATGGACCACTTCCATTTTTTCCTCCTGTGTTTTTTTGATTTACATTGGATTCATTTTTGATTTTGTCTTTTCTTCATTTACTAGTTTGATTTTACTTAGTGTTTTTAATTACGTATTTTAATACACATCCGATTTCTTCATTATTGGTGTTGTGTACTCTCATTGGTTTTGGGCATTGTTCAATGAGCATTGCCTCTGTCATGTGTTGCCACTTTGTGGCTCTGTTGTACATTTATGCATGCCCATGGTGGTTCTTTTGAGGCTTGCATGTGTAATTTGTGAGTGGGGGCAGTGGATGCTTGCTTGCTTGGACTGGGGGGCAGGGGGGATTTGTGAAGGCATTAGGCCCATGGGTCTGTTTTGAGTGAACATGGTGTTTGGTGAGCCATGTATCGGGGCCTGCTGGCAGGTGCCGTCACAGGAGGTGGGGGTGGGGGGGCATGAATTGGGGCCTGCTGGCAGGTACCCGTCACTTGGGATGGGGGTGGGGGGACATGAGTCGGGCCCTGCTGGCAGGTACCCGTCACTGGGGGTGGGGGTGGGGGGACATGAGTCGGGGCCTGCTAGCAGGTTCCCGTCACTGAGGGTGGGGTGGGGATATGTGTCAAGGCTCCCAGGTGGATAGTGACATGCGGGCTGCCCAGGGGTGATGGGCTGCCTGCGGGGCATGACCAGGGTTGATGGCCTGCCTGCAGGGCATGCCTAGGGGTTTAGGGTGCTTTCCTGTAGTGTGGGTTGCCTGCAGGGCATGGGGACGGGGTTAGGGACACACCAGGGAGGGCCCTCACTGCCAAAACGCGTGTGGAATTTCCCATGCACCACCCAAATACACGTACCCTGCTCGCGCAAGCTAAAGCGTGTGTAAAACTCCCTGCGCACCCCTCTGAATACACATACCCCCTCACACAAGGCCTATCGCGTGTGAAAATTCCTGTGCACCCCCCAAATACACGTACCCGCTCACACAGGGCCTATCGCGTGTGAAAATTCCTGCGCACCCCGCAAATACATGTACCCACTCGCACAGGGCCTATCGCGTGTGATACTTCCCACGCACCCCCAAAATACACGTACCACGCTCACACAGGGCCTATCGTGTGTGAAAATTCCTGGGCACCCCCCAAATACATGTACCCCGCTCGCACAGGCCCTATCGCGTGTGACACTTCCCGCGCACCCCCCAAATACACGTACCCTGCTCTCACAGGGCCTATCGCATGTGAAAATTCCCACACACCCCCAAATACACACAAGCACCACATTCACCCTGGGCATGGCCCACAGGCAGCCCACACCACAGGGGGGTGCTTTTTCTACACAATTTACCTGGCGCAATCGGGGTGCGTGTATTCTGGGGCGTGCGCGGGGTGTTTTATATGCGATAGCCCTTGTGTGAGTGGGGTACGTGTATTACGGGGGTGCGCAGGGAGTTTTAAATGCGTTTTCACTGGTGCAAGCGGGGTATGTGTATTCTAGGGTGTGCGCGGGGAGTTTTACATGTGTTTTCGTGGTTGGGGGCTGTATGCTAGTCCACTGGCCTTTGCGCCACGTACTGGATTTGTGCGCTGTTCATGGCGCACAGGGCGAGGTTGGGGGCGTAACTGGTGCTGCTGCAGGGCTGGTTATGGATGTTGAAATCCATGAATACGCTGTGTGCTGAAATGGGTTTTGCCGCACGCGGCTGGCGCAGACTGTCACACACGCACACTGTGCGCCAGCCGCGTGCGCCACTTGTGTGTTTATTTCTATGAATTAGCCCCATAATCGTGTCTGTAGGCCGATGGAACCCGTAGCAATGAATCTGCAGTTATCGATTAGATGGTGTCTACCACAAACCAGTACCTACCCATCCGCATTCCCCAACAGAACAGGTGGGTCTTCACAGCCTTGGAATGCAGTGATTGATTTCATATCTCAAATGGTTCCAGGGAGCTTATTTGAAAATCTTGGTCCATAGACCCCAAAACTTTGATCCCCTTATTTGGACCGCGGTACCTGCAGCAAATTCTTGTCACCTGAGCGTAAATAGCAGCTTGGGTTATATCTCCCAATTCTATCCGATGGATACCTTGGAGCTACTTTATTCACGCATTTAAAAACCAGACAAGATTTTAAAATCTATTCGCTCTCTCACTGACAGCCAGTGTGGGGATCTTCTTAAATTGGAGATAGGGGAATATTTTGTTCGCTAAACACCATCCTGACTGCAGTGTTTTGGGCCACTTGCAATCTACGCATTTGGAATGTTGGTATCCCTGACCGCAGCACACTGCCATAATCCAATTGCGAGTTAACGAGGGACCCAACCACCGTTGCTCTATCCTTGTTCGCTATGAACAGCAGAATTTGTCTCAACATTTTTAAGATGTAAAACACTGACTGCACCTTTGCGGTAACATATTACACAGCCATATTACACAGCCACGAAGGCATGCACCCAAGAACAAAGTTATAAGCACTGGAGGTATAAGCCACTGCACACCCATACATTGCATTATCAATGGACATACAGCTAGGAGTCTAGCCTCTGGCCACAACCACTGTGGCATACCACACCTATAGATACACCCGTAGTACCGCACATCACTCAGGTGGTTGTAGGGAGGGCCTGCAGTCTTGGGTGCATGGCCACAGGCCATGCACCCAAGAAGTCAGTTATAAGCTCTAAAGTTATAAGCCAACATGGTTTTTATATAGTGCGGTGGTTGTGGGCAGGACGTAGACTTTTGGGTGCATGGATGCAGGCTGTAGGCCATACACCCAAGAGTGTAACACCCTGCCTACAACCACTGCAGCATATCACATTCATACATCAAACCCATACATTCGATTATGTATATGGTAGGTGTGGGCAGTACTTTTGCACTACGGTGCTTGCCATTGGCTAGAGGAAAATGGGACAACAGTTCTGTTTTCTGTCCTGATCAAAGTATTGGCAGGTGTAACATCAATCACGGCATGCGTGCTTTCATGTTACGAGCTGGTATGTTTTTCTGCAGCCACGAGAACATTGTTCCGAACAATGCGGCTTATTTCGAAGCAGATGGTGTTGCATTATGTTCTGTGGGAAATGCCATGTTCTTTTGGAATGTAAGGCTTGCTTTGGAGAAGGTTCTGTAATGATGGTAGGAGTAAAGTAAGAAGAAAAAATATTTTAAAAAAACAAAATAACAGGTGTCTGTAAGGGATCTGCCCAAAAAAACAAAAAAATAACGGCTCTTTTCAGAGCCCACCTTAAAGGGGAAAAGGGGAATAATATTTAAATGTACAGTCATCACGCTCTGATCCTCTACGTGTCCGTGGACATGGCGGTAGTTTGCAGGCAGCACGTATTACCAATGGGGATTCTGGGGTGGAGACGCATGCAAATGAGAATGTGCGAAGGTAGGGATTGGTCAGTAAAGTTCAGTGGGTGTGTTCTGAACGGAAAAATGTGGTGAGAATGTCTTTTCCCTGACAGGAGACCAGACAGCCATGGCTCTGTGTGCTCGAAAACAGATTATCTGGATTTTGGGAGACTCATGGATACATTGGTTGAAGGTGCATGCAGAAAGTTGCGGTCTATCTGCAGATCTTGGATTTCCTCATGTGGAAGTGCACTGGCATAAGCAAAAACAAAGAGGTGATGGCTGGAAGGTTTAGACTGAATCTTAACCACTGGCATTGCTCGGGGCAACCCTCCAGACCATCGTTCTTCGCCTGCCAAGCCATTGCAGAAGGGGAAAGACCATATGCAAATCAGGGTTGGCCCCACCCCAAAAGGGGAAGTCCAGCCCGAACTGCTAGGTCACATCCCTTCTGCACGAGACCACAAGCATCCCCAAACATGTTTCACCCTTGTTGGGGCTCATCAGTGAGGAGTAGCTTGGGTCTCTAGGCCCAGCAGGCACGGGACCCACGTCTGGGCATACCCGTCCCACTCGGGGTGACTAAGCAAAAACAAAGAGGTGATGGCTGGAAGGTTTAGACTGAATCTTAACCACTGGCATTGCTCGGGGCAACCCTCCAGACCATCGTTCTTCGCCTGCCAAGCCATTGCAGAAGGGGAAAGACCATATGCAAATCAGGGTTGGCCCCACCCCAAAAGGGGAAGTCCAGCCCGAACTGCTAGGTCACATCCCTTCTGCACGAGACCACAAGCATCCCCAAACATGTTTCACCCTTGTTGGGGCTCATCAGTGAGGAGTAGCTTGGGTCTCTAGGCCCAGCAGGCACGGGACCCACGTCTGGGCATACCCGTCCCACTCGGGGTGACTAAGCAAAAACAAAGAGGTGATGGCTGGAAGGTTTAGACTGAATCTTAACCACTGGCATTGCTCGGGGCAACCCTCCAGACCATCGTTCTTCGCCTGCCAAGCCATTGCAGAAGGGGAAAGACCATATGCAAATCAGGGTTGGCCCCACCCCAAAAGGGGAAGTCCAGCCCGAACTGCTAGGTCACATCCCTTCTGCACGAGACCACAAGCATCCCCAAACATGTTTCACCCTTGTTGGGGCTCATCAGTGAGGAGTAGCTTGGGTCTCTAGGCCCAGCAGGCACGGGACCCACGTCTGGGCATACCCGTCCCACTCGGGGTGACTAAGCAAAAACAAAGAGGTGATGGCTGGAAGGTTTAGACTGAATCTTAACCACTGGCATTGCTCGGGGCAACCCTCCAGACCATCGTTCTTCGCCTGCCAAGCCATTGCAGAAGGGGAAAGACCATATGCAAATCAGGGTTGGCCCCACCCCAAAAGGGGAAGTCCAGCCCGAACTGCTAGGTCTAGTGCACTGGCATGGCATGCGTGGAATGAGGTGACTGGACTTGGTACCTCTCTGTGCTACTTTACAGACAGAGCTTCATCCAGATATAATTATCATTCATTGCGGAGGAAACAGTTTAGGCCATGTCTCTGAAATTTCTTTGCAATTTGCAATGAAGGAAAGACTTGCAAAGGTCATGGACATGTTTCCAAATTGCCAAATAGTTTTTTCCCGTATTGCACAAAGACAAATATGGCTGCGTTCTTCTGCATTTGGTCCACAAATGTAGAAAGCGAGGCACAATGTTAATAAGGCTGTTTGTGCCTTTCTAAGAGATGTTAGCATGTCCTCATTCCACAATGAAAACATGTTGTTTCGCAGCACTTTCATTTTTCGCGGAGATGGAGTCCATCTCACATATGGTGGCAATCAGATTTTTCTTCGCAATGTACAAAATGCATTGCAACCTTTTTTGGATTCATAGTTACCTGTTTGGCAATCCGTTTTTCCAATCCACAGGTTTTGAAACACTCAAAACACCACCGAAAGGCTCTTTTCAGAGCCACCACTTACTCCCTTCATTTTTGTGCGTCCTACGACTGTCTGCGGAACTTCTGAAAAATGCGCGGGGGCCTACAACAGTCACTTGATAGTTCTATTGTTAAACTGAGAAAGGCGGCTCTGAAAAGAGCCTTTTTTGTAATTTTTGTTGTTATACAGTTTATTGCTTTTAAGCACACAACACACTAGAAGAGGAGGGCAAAGGAGGGTAAGGAAGGGACATCAACCACGGGGATAAGAAATGGCAGGTGGAGAGAGAAAGATGTAGGGTGGGCTTTACTTAGGTTGGGGGCAGTTCTTCTGGTGCTCCGTGACTGTAGCCTCAAAAGCACTTCGAAGACTCTCCCCCCTGCAGAGTACTGCGTCACAGTACATACACAATATTCTGACCCTCGGAAGGTAAGGGTCAACAGCATCGCAAATGGCTTGTGAGGCAGCTAGAGGGATGCGCTCCAACACAGGAGTGTCTCTTGTGGTGAGAGGATCAGACACAGAGGATGCTGTGGAGGAACTCAATCTACTACGTTCTTCACATGGCACCACCTTGCAAATGTCCGCACTGTGGAACGAAGTTAGGTGTCGCTTCATGGTTGTCGTACCAAAGCTGTACGCACCAGGTCTCCCGTGACCGACCCAGCACCAACTTGCACTAATTACACCTGACCTGGTTCGCACATGCTTTTGGTACGTTCCCATAAACGGTGAACAACCGCCACACCCACGACTCCCGGCGAGTGCTTGTAGTGCGGAGTTCCTCCACCTCATTCTCTTCCTTCTTTTCTTCCTCGCTCTCTACATTCTCACCTGTATTTCCCTCTACAGGCCCTTGGGGAGGTGGTGGCGGTGGAGGGTTTGAGGGTGGTGCTGAGGCTAATGAAGCAACAGTAGGCATGGATGCCATAAAGATTAGTCGGCTAATGTTCGCTACCGCAGTAAAGGCCGCTCAGCTCAATCTGCTATAGCCAGAAACACAATGAAGAAGAGCTCGGGTGTGTGGCCATTTATAGAGGTGGAGGGGTGCGGCTCGTGACCATATTGATCACTCAAAAGCGTTGCAAAAATTCTAAACAATACGTTCAAAGGTAGGGCCATTGTATGGGACATGTGAAATGGTGATTTTATACTGTAAAATAATTTCCCATGTTTGTATAAGTTCTTTTGAAATGTTGCAGAAGCAGACAAACTGCGCAGATTAGTCCACACGCTCAGAGTGGGTGCGGTCACATGATGACGTCCTGAACACATCCGCAAGGGAAATGGGTGCCCGCTGGACAGCAAATGCAGAGTAACGGACATGCGCATGCGTGCAGGTGTTCTACGGACAGTGTTCAGGTCCTGAAACTAATTAAAAGTGCGACACAAGTGACACAGACAGTTACGGACAGGCGCGATGTTTGCAGTACTTATGGGTGTAGTGCGCATGTGCGTACATGATCTGCTGACTGCACGGCCAGATACAGTGTCCTTAGGACACCTCCATTTTGTTTGACTATGGACATGCAGGCCACCGCGCCTGTTCTACGGACAGTTCCATCTTGGCTGCGGACGGTACGGACAGGTATAGTGTCCTTAGGACACTCCCATTTTGTTCATTTACAGACATCTCGGACACCTGGTGTGTTCTAAGAACATGTTTTATCTCGTTTGTGAGCAGTACAGAGAGGTATAATGTCGTTCATTTACGCACAACTTGAACAGATGGTGCGTTCTAAGATCAGTTCCATCTTGGTTGTCATTGGTACGGGTAGGTGTATTGCCGTTAGAACATCCATATTCCATTGCTTACGGCTAGCTCGAAAAGGCGCGCTGTCCGTGGACTTTTTAACTCTTTTTAAAAAAAATGTTTTGCCTCAAACCTTCCACTACAACTAACATAAAAAAACGTTCCAAACACACACCCACATCAATCAAGAGAAATACAGGGGGAAGCAGATACTGAAACAAATATAGGGGAATTAGGGTTTAACAGGGGCAGGTTGTGAGGGGATTATTTGTGAAGGGATGAAGGGATGAATGTTTCATAAGAACGTTTATTTTCTTCTTGAAGATTTGGGGATGGTTCACTAGGAAATGGAGAAGGGGGGCAGGTGGGACAGTGATATCGTATTTTTCCTCTCACATATTCCTCCACAAATTGCCTTAAACTGTTAACATTTTCATTTAGTATGTCCATTTTCACTTCTATCCTTTTCAGGCTGTCTTCCTCTGTGTTGTTTGTTGGCCTTTTTTCTGTTTTTACCTAGTCTGTTAAAAATAAATATATATATATATATATATATATATATATATATATATATATATATATATATATATATATATATATATATATATATATATATATATATATATATATATTGTGGAAAAACCAGAGGAGAAGGGACGGACCGCACTCTCCGTGGATCCAAAGAGGTCCTACAATCCCGAAATGGGAAGAGAGCCCAAGAGAAAATATATGATGCCCACACTACAAGAGTAGAAAATATTTTAATGATAAAAAAATCTGCACAATAGTACAGAACAAAAAGGCTGGGGAAACAGCAAGACAGACAGAGGCAGGACGCCAGGTACACGGCCCACCTACAGTGAAAAAAACTTTGTTAAAGGGACGTTATGGTTAAGTTGCGCTACTAAAAACCTATGAAATTCAGTGAAAAAACTTTGTTAAAGGGACGTTATGGTTCCAAGTAAAACCGAAAAACCCTTGAAATTCGCCAGTTATGGTAAGCTAAGCAACCATAACTCGCGCCACCACCGTGCACTGCTAAGACTAACACCCAGGACATCAAAGATGACATCACAAATGTCATTGATGTACTTACATGAAATATGTGTAGAAGGGATTCTTATTATGTTGCGAAAAAAGTGTCAAGAATCATTGCAAGAAATATACCCTAATAAGTGCATTGAACGAGGCATTGATATAAATAGCATCCTATTATGGGGTTCTATCTAGTATACTAAGCTACTCATACAGAAACATAACATTGTGTGCATTGTTTAGTAGCGCAACTTAACCATAACGTCCCTTTAACAAAGTTTTTTCACTGAATTTCATAATTTTTTAGTAGCACAACTTAACAATAATGACTTTGACTTTATATACATGTCATATGGAACTGACTAGATCTCTTCTTATGAACTTGATGTCCGCGAACTTATTTAATGTTCGCGGACATGTTCGGAGAACAGTACTACTACCTAAAAACTGTGGGGGGGGGTGGTGGGGTATGTTTGATTGTTATATCATAATATAGGAACATTTAACAAATTCAAAAAGCAGCACACAAACACATTATATATAGTAATACATAAGAAATGTAACCCATATATGTAACACACTAACCATTCATTTAAATACAATATGTTCTGAAATGGAATATACCACAAGAAGGTAAATTGGCTTCCAACATAATTACCTCACAGACACAAGAGAACTGAGAACAAGACCAGACCCACTGAATACATAGGACTTATCTTACCAGAAATAGTAAGTGTACTTCATTTTACTCATATATTTATAAACTTTCTGTATTAGATTAAAAAATATATTATCTTTTTTTTTTCTCACAGAAATGTCTAGTACTCTGGAATGGCTAGAGGACAATTTCCCACATGAAGAAATGTCCCAAGATAGTGAAACTAATGGTAAACACTTTATAATATAAACCATTTATTTATTATTTTTTTTATATACATTTAACATATATATTATTTTTTTGTACAGAGCATACCAAAATAGAAAAAACTTCAGAAAACCCTTTTATGGATAACAGTCTTCTCAATATAGAAGAAAATATGGATGTATTGTTGGCTAATTTTAATAATTTAAAAACTTTTGTAGAAAATCATTTCAAACCAAAAACCTCATACCATTGCCCCACATTTACTTGTCCCTCCTCACCATATCCCAGTCAATTATCCCCAAACCCTCTCCATAATCCAAAACGTTTTGATGAGACTCCATCCCTTCTTCACCTAATACCAATCATGTTGAAAGCCCAAATTCTCCTGTTTTTGTTTCTGTGTCTGCCTCACCTTCTCTGTCATAAATTATTAATATATGTTAAATAAAGTTTAATTTTTATATTGTATTGTGAATAGTTTCCGTTTTTTTTTAAAAAAAACAATAAAAGTGTCCGCGGACAGTGCGAGTGTTCTGAAATGTTCGTACATAAACGAAAATGGAGGTGTCCTGAAACTGTTCTAAGAACACACGTGGTGTCCTGAAATGTTCGTAAAGAAACAAAAATTAAAGTGTTCTAAAGAACACTATATCTGTCCGTAATGTTTGCTATCAACTTAAAACTGTCCTAAGAACACAATTGGTGTCCTGAAATGTTCGTAAATAAACGAAAATGATGTGTCCTGAACAACAGTACAACTGTTCGTAGTGTTCCCTAGCAACATGAAACTGTACTAAGAGCACACGCGGTGTCCTGAATTGTTCGTAAACAAACAAAAATTAAAGTGTCCTAAAGAACACTATACCTGTCCGGTACTGTTCGCTAGCAAGTTCAAACTGTTCTAAGAACGCTATTGGTGTCCTGAAATGTTCGTACGTAAACGAAAATGGAGGTGTCCTGAAGAACACTATACCTGTTCGTAGTGTTCGCTACCCAATTGAAACTGTTCTAAGAACACAATTGGTGTCCTGAAATGTTCGTACATAAACAAAATTACACGTGTCCTGAAGAACACTATATCTGTCCTTACTGTTCGCTACCAAGTTTAAACTGTTCTCAAAAAACACACGCGGTGTCCTGAAATGTTCGTTTCACGTGTGACGCACTTTTAATTACTTCAGAACCCGAACAGTGTCCGTAGGACATCAATGCGCATGCGCTAACCAATCTCCGTGCACTTGGTGTCCTGCGGACAGGCGCTTCCTTCGCGGACTAGTTCGCGAACGGATCATATGACCGCGCCCACGCTCATCTTGTGTCCTGAAATGCGGACAATGTTCGTGTCCCCGAACAATTTAAAAGTACATTTTCAGTTAATCCATAATATTTTTCAATAAAATCTCACCATGGCACAAGTCCCACATAGCAATCTTGAGTTTCTATATACCTTTTGAAACTTTACGATCCTTTTTTTGTGTTCGATCTGTCCGCGGACAGTGCGCATGTCTGCGAACCGCGCACAAGCACCCGTATAAAAGACCACGCCCAAGAGCTTATTCCCACTGTGTTTCTGGCTATTTTTTAGAACACAGTGATTTTTGCTGCCACCTGCAGACTACACCATCATCGAGATGGCATCCTTGGCTGCTGAACTGCCACTTGGTGCTGCACCTGCTTCAGCACCACCCCCACCCCCTCCACCACCACCACCTCCCCAAGGGCCTGAAGAGGGGAACAGGAGTGAGGATGCGGAGGAGGAAGAAGAGGATGATGAGAATGAGGTAGAGGAAAACCCTACTACCCACACTAGGCGTGAGTCTTGGGTGTGGCGATTATTTACCCTTCATGGTAATGTTCCTAAGGCTCGTGCGAACCGTGTTACCTGCAATGAGTGCAAAATGATACTCAGTCGCGGGAAGCACGGTAAGTACAGCTTTGGGACCACTACTATGAAGCGACACCTGCGGTCATTTCACTCTGGGGCTATTCGCAGGGTTGTACCTTGCGAAGAACGTAGCAGGTTGATTTCCTCTACTTCATCCTCTGTTTCTGATCCTGTCACCACAAGGACCACCTCTGTGGGACAGCGTCTTCCTCAAGCTGCCTCACAGGGCATACAGAATGCTGATGACCCTTACCTTTCGAGGGTCACAGTTGTATGTATGTACTGTGACACAGTACTCTGCAGGGGGGAGCGACTTCGGAGTGCTTTTGAGACTATCGTCTCAGAGCACGAGAAGACCTGCTCACTACCCAAATAAAACCCACTCTACATCTTCCTCTCTCAGCTCGCCCGTTCTTATCCCTGTGGTTGGTTTCCCCACTTTACCCTCCTTTACCCTCCTCTCCTAGTGTGTCGTGTCTGAAAAACCCAAAAAAATACAAAATTACAAAAATCAAAAAAATAAGGCTCTTTTCAGAGCCGCCTTTCCCAGTTAAAAAATAGAAGTGAAAATAAATGAAGCAGGGCTCTTTGTATTTTTTAGAAGTCCGGGGACAGTTTGCGAACATTAAAAAAATTGGGTTGCTACTCCATCACAAACATTGTAATTTTCTCTGGAAAGAAGTGGTGGCTCTGAAAAGAGCCTTTGGGTGGTGTTTGTAAGTCAAAAATTGTAAATGCTTAACATCTACTTCAAAATCGTTGTTGTAATTCCAAAAAAGGTTGTAATGCATTTTGTACATTTCTCAGAAAAATCTGATTGCCAGCATAAGTAAGATGGACTCCATCTCTGCGAAAAATGTATGTACTACAAAACATAATATTTTCATTGTGAAAAGAAGACATGCCAAAATCTCTTAGAAAGGCACAAACAGCCTTATTAACATTGCACCTTGCTTTTTCCATTTGTGGACCAAATGAAGAAGAACGAAGCCACATTTGTCTCTGCGCAATCTGTGAAAATATCACTTGAGAATTAGGAAACATGTCCATAACCTTCCTAAGTCCTTCTTTCATAGCAAATTGCAAAAAAATTCCAGTCACATGTCCTAAACTGTTCCCTCCACAATGAATTACAATTATGTCTGGATGTTGCTCTGTCTCCAAAGTAGCACAGAGAGGTAGCAAGTCCAACCACTTCATTCCATGTACTCCATGCCAGTGTACTTCCACATGTGGGAATCCAAGATCTACAGCTACTCCACAGCTTTCTGCATGCACCTTCAACCAATGTATCCACGAATCTCCTAAAATCCAAACAATCTGTTTTCTGAAACACACAGCCATAGCTATCTTTTGTTCTCTCAGCAAAAAGAGTATCTGAGAAAATCTCTCCTGGCACAACACACCCACCAAACTTTCCTGACCAATCCCTTTCAGTGCTTATTCTCATTTGCATGACTTCTGAACCCAAAAATCCCGGGATGTAACTCCTGATGTCTGCGAATTACCGCCATGTCCGCGGACATATCGTAACATGGACAGCCCTTCTACCATTTCCACTACACTCTCTCTGCCATTCCCTCATTGGATGTACCTCAAAAATCACATGACCCTGCACCAATCACATTCAAGACCTCTACATCTAACTGCATCATCATAGATCAGCACTGCAAATGTACTCTGAATCTCTCTGAGTACAAGTGTCATATCATTGGCAAGCAGCATCTACCAGAAATACTGTACAAGTCTTCAAGATTTCTACTTGCAGCTCCATGCATATCCATATGCATATTTTCTGTATAGTAGATGAACACATTTTCAAACAGACTTTTACCCTGTAAAATCTGTAAAATGAATTTACTGTACTTTTTTCAATTTCCTAAAATCAACTATCACTTATAAACCTTTATACTATTTACTTTCTTTATACAAACACACTCAAATCATGTTAAACTAACATTTTTTAAATGAAATATATAGACTATATATATTCAAACAAAATTGCATGCAAACACAATGTATGTTTAAACCTTTATAAAAATACTTATACAATTTCATATTTTTTGTTTTTATTTATTTATTTACTTAATTACTTTAAATTAGACATGACATTGAGGCGCTATTACCTAGAACAGTTTACTTACAGAAATAGTGGTATTCACTAATATATTATAAATTTCACAAGACATAGTAAAGATATTTTTTTTTTGCTACAGTTAGTCATTCAATACAATTTGTTCATTAAGAACATATCATATGTACTGAACTGATGCAATGTATCTTATGTAAATAAATTAGTTTAATGGTTTTACAGAAGGCACTGAGGATTTCAATTAAAAAAATCAATATCTAAATTAAAAACAGTGCTATATACAAACAAAGTTACTAATTTGAAGCTTTTACAATTGCAGTGAAGACCAGTTTCCTGAAAAGAAGCAGCCGAATTCGAAGAAGAAAGAAAAACTAAGAAGTTACCTGTTAATTTAAAAAAAAAAAGTAAGTAAAATATCACCATAATATTTGTATTATTAATCAAATATACTATAACGTTAATACGAGCTATTTCGGTTTCTAAAAATAGAGATTTTGTTCCATTTTGTCCAAAAATGTCCATGTCTTAAACAGCGATTTACAGCCAGAATGGCCCACAAATTTCTATTTTTGGACACACAAATTACCCAACTGAACCACTACAATGTTCATATTATAGAACAAACAACTGTTTTAATTGTATAAATTAGATTTACTATTTGTACTTTTCCACACCACTAGCTTACTTTTTTTTGTCATCTGAACCCCAGTTTAGTAACACATAAATTCAAGAATACCTATCCCTACTAGTTTTAGTTCCCAATGCACAATCACACACCATTACATACATCTTTATCATCTTACTCAAACACTCATGCACACAGCACACATAAATTCCAGAACACCCCAACCCATATCTTCTTTATTTTTTTCAACAGACCCTAAAGAATGCCTACCAAAAGTCAAGTCCGTAGAAAGCAACGCAAAAGTAGAGCAAATGAAAATAAAGGTGTCCAACATAAGCATCCATCTCTAGCAGAATTTGTAAAAACAAGTTGAAACAAAACAGCTAATACAATCATTTAGTGAAACACAAGAAGTTTCAAGTACAACAACTTCGCTTCCTCTATCAAAATGTAAAACAAACCAAAAAACAATTAACAGAAAATCAGCTATCAGTACAGATAAAACTACTTCTTCAAATTTTAATATAGTGCAAAGTAAGCATATCAAGAAAAGTATTTTAGCCAAGATATACCGTCACAAAGTCCTTCAAAATCTTATAAAAACAGGAGAGAAATCAGGTTCAAAGCTTAAAACCTATCGTAGGAAATTAATCTTAGAAGCATTGATGGACAGTGCAATTCTTCTCAAAAGAAATTTATTTATTTTACTGTTAAACAAAATGAAACCACTAACAAAACTAATAACTAAATTACAAAAAAGACTTCTCAATAAGCGAAATATCAACAGAAAGAACTTCTTAAGTATCAGCGGAGGTGAATGGAATCACACTACAAGCACAGAACCATATTTTAATGAAGAAGCGTATAAACAAAAGCAAACAAACACAATTGCCATACATAGCAGAGGTCGAGATTATGAAAAAGTTAATAATACCATAATGGAACAAGAAGTACTCCTTACAAAAATATGCCCTGAAAACTTAGAATTACCCCTCCATTCAACTGAATCAGAATGACTAGTGTACAAATGGCCATGCACGTCAATATGTAACATTCCTAAATAATTTTTCAAGTCTTTACTCCAATTCCTCAATCAATATGTAAAAAGCAAAGACAAAATCAAAATTAAACTGCTGCAAAATATGGATACCTGTCCAGTGCGCAAATACACAGGACTACAAGGACATTCATTGGCCTGCATTACAGGACCTACTTGTAAAACCCCCTTCCATGATATCAAAAGTATATCAACACATCATTCAACTATAAGAAATCTAGTCTATAAACTGTACTATGCTAAAAGTCCTGCTTTAGCACTAGCAAATTTAAATAACATTCTTCTACATGGTACAGCAAAAGACCTACTTCAAGAAATTGACTATATCCAGAAAAAATATTTTGGAAGTGAAAGCCATTTACAGAATGAAATAGCTTTAAACCAAATTAGCAACAATTCTACACATGGCAACCTTTTGCTAAACACATACAAAAAAGAAATGCTAAAATTTAAAAGTACGTCAGCTGAAGTACTAAACCATGTATGTGTATGTTGCCACAGAACCTTTTATAAACGTAACACGAAAACTGTAGACCTAGCATATAAAATAGAAGACAATGAAGATTCTAAATGGTTTGAATTAGCTCTCTACCTTGTAGCAGAAAACAAATATGAAATAAGTGACCCCTCAATACTTTGCAGTTACTGCACTACAAAACTTGACAACAATCAAACTCCTTCACGTGCTATCACAAATAATTTGGAATTATACCCACTACCAAAACCCCTACAACAACTTAATTTATATGAGAGCATCATAATTCAAACAGTACACCCATTTCAAGCAATAATACACCTTCAACCAAAAACAGTAAAATTACCTCCCTCTGAATTGGTAAAAGGCATTAGTGGAAAAGTAGTTTATTTACCATTAGATCTAAAAGAAAATGTGCATACTCTAGGAGTGCAACGTCCAATGCAGCAATCTTTAATTGTCTTAGTAAATGGAGTACCTACAAAAGACAAAGAAATATGACAACAGCTGGTAGATTTACATACAGTTAGACAAGCCTTACAATATCTTAAAGAGAATAATGAATATTACAAAGAAATTAACATTGAAGAAAACTTGAAAGATACAACTGAAATAATTCAAGAAACACAAGAAGCTGGTCAATTTGAGCTACTAGATCCTGCTACAATATCAAATACTTTAGACCATTATACAATTCATCCTTTGGACTCCAATGACACCATAGAAGATGCACTGGAAACATACCAAATGCGTCAAACAAAAGGATCACCAATCAGCATATGGGAAAAAAGTATAGAAGCACATGCTTTTCCTCTACTCTTTCCTACTGGCAAAGGAGGAAGGTATGATGATAGACCTATTCAAATATCAGCTTCAGAATACCACTCATTACGGATGTATTCTGAAGATCCCAGATTTACACAAAATGTGGAATACATATTCCACCTACTCTATGAAAGTGAACTAGCATCTTTATGTTACGGAGTTGCACAGATATTAAAATCAGGATCCCACTTTCAAAATATGACAGCTACACAATTATTACAAAAAGTGCAACAAAAGGATGAGGTTTTACAATCAAATATTACAAATCTATTAGCAAATATGCGTGGTACTAAAGAGTACTGGTTTCGACGTCACAGAGATGTACGTTGTATGATCAGAAACCTTGGCCCACCCACTTGGTTTGTTACATTAAGTTGTGCAGTATATGCATGGGAAGATTTACATGATTTCCTCCGCATATCAAATAAAAACAAAACAAACATAGATATACTAACACCAGGAGAACTTTGTTCTTTGGATCCTGTTAATGTTTCAAGATATTTTCACCATCGCTTCATTGCTATGCTACATTTTATTTGTAATAAAACTGTTCCTCCCCTCGGAGAAGTGCAACACTTCTTTTGGAGAAAAGAATACCAAGCCAGAGGAGCATCACATATCCACATGCTTTTATGGATTGAAGATGCTCCTAAATTTGGTCAAGACAGTGATGCCACTGTTTTACAGTTTATTGAAAAATATGTCACTTGTGAAATTCCATCAGAATCCACAAATAGTGATCTTCATGCACACATTTTACAATTTCAAAGACATAAATGTGGCAAATATTGTCATCACAAATACAAAAACAAAGGGAAATACTACAGGAGCCCTCTCCCCCTCCCTGAAGCCGCCTCCAGCAGCCAGCGTTGACAAGGAGGTCCCGAGAGACCTGCTTGACCCGGTCCCGAGGCCTGCCTGACCTCCCAATGCCGGGCGCATCGCGGCGCCGAAACGAGGCTGAGGCCGCCTCCTTCTGCATCCGTGCATCCGCCGGCAGGCGGATACGCCGGCGGCCTACACGAAGGCCATACTAAGGCCTGTTGGGTGCCTGTTTGGAGCCATAGGAGCCAGGGGCCAGGAACTTTGCCCTTACCGCTCCAGGTAAGCCAACGCTGCCACCTGCCACCTGTTTCTGTGCCTGTTTTTGCCCGATTCTGCCGTCCGCCACACCCTATGCCCATCTTATTCCAGGTAACTTTCGGCCAAGACTACTGCACTACTCCCAGCTACCCATTATCTCCAGCACTATGTGTGTCTGTGACACCCCAGGAAATAGTAACCAAAGTGCATAACCCGTGTGCACCACAAGACTGTTAGGTGTTACCCCACTGCATTTTTGCCTAATTGCGTTATTTGAAGCTAGGTGTTACCCCACTGCATTCTTGCCTAATTGCGTTATTTGGAGCTAGGTGTTACCCCACTGCATTTTTGCCTAATTGTGCTATTTGGAATCTAGGTGTTACCCCACTGCATTTCTGCCTAATTGTGCTATTTGGAATCTAGGTGTTACCCCACTGCATCTCTGCCTAATTGTGCCATTTGGAATCTAGGTGTTACCCCATTGCATTTTTGCCTAATTGCGCTATTTGGAATCTAGGTGTTACCCCATTGCATTATTGCCAAATTGTGCTATTTTGAATCTAGGTGCTACCCCACTGCATCTCTGCCTAATTGTGCCATTTGGAATCTAGGTGTTACCCCATTGCATTTTTGCCTAATTGCGCTATTTGGAATCTAGGTGTTACCCCATTGCATTATTGCCAAATTGTGCTATTTTGAATCTAGGTGCTACCCCACCGCATATTTGCTGCCTACCACTATTCCTGCACATGTTCTGTTTACAAAGCCACCTATGTCCTCCCAGAGCCCACAGAGCTCCTACCGCAATCCAAAGTTCACCCCCTGATCACAACTGAATCTAGGTGTCACTGCCCTATCTGCATACTGCACTTTTATTGCCCTGCCCGAATTGAACTGTACGTGTTTGTATTGCTTCTCGCCCTGCCTACCCCATCTCTCAGATAACACCTACATTGCTACTCCCACTCTGCTCACACAACGCCAGCGCAGTACTGCAGAAAATGCTAACTATATTACTCATCCTCTGTGCAATGGCCACGCCCGCATCCCCAGACACGCCCATCCAGGATACTGACTCAGGAGCCCCCCCTCCCCAGCCAGGCACTAGTCTCACCAACGACTCCCACACAACTAGGTACTATCCTGACCCTTCCTACCCAAGATATCATTGCAAGTCAGGACCTACAACCTTTGCCTCCCACCCCTGCACTACCACTGAAAGAAACAACAAACTTCGCGCTAGACTCTCTAAACTTTATGAGCCGCCCCGAAGATTCCTGTCTGATTCCAAATGCGAAGCCAAAAGTTCCGCCAAAGGCACCACTATCCCCACAACCAAGTCCAAACCTATCATTCATACAAACATCTCGGTAAAAACGGATGTACACTCCTACAAAGGAGCTCTCCTCAATACCAGATCATTGGTCGCACATGCCCTTGATATAGCAGACCTAATTATCAAAGATAAATTAGACTTTATTGCTCTAACTGAAACGTGGCTCCACAATGCAGCAGGCCCATCTCTAATGCTGGCCATCCCAGACGGCTACACTATATCTAGGCAGGACCGGGTAGGTAACCGGGGTGGTGGCATCGCCATCATATCTAAAGTAAGCTAAGCTCTCAGACTAGCCCCGACCCAAACTCTGCAATCGTGTGAATCCCTCACTGCCAAACTCCCCATAAATAATACCCAATCCCTCACTATCCACCTGATCTACAGACCACCAGGTCCACTCGGAACCTTCGAGGAAGATCTACACAACCTAATCTCTAACAATGCGAAAACCACTTCACAACTACTACTACTAGGGGACCTTAACTTAGGGTTCAACGACCCAGCAGACATGCATGCCTCCACCATAGCCAATACGATCTCATCACTCGGACTCTCACAAAAAGTCAACCTACCCACCCACCTGAAGGGTAGAACCCTAGACTGGGTTGCAGATGCTAATTGCTCAGCGGTCATCTCCGCCACCACACCACTACCCTGGACCGACCATTCGCTGGTCTCATTTAACCTACTGACCTCCAGATCACCTACCACAACCGTGTCTTGTGAGGCACCACCCTGCCTCACAAGAAACAAGAAAAATATCTCAATAGAAAAAATCATCCCAGCTATCCTTCCAACCCTAAACGCACTGCCAGACAATCTAGATCCCAACACACTAGTTCACGAATATAATAAAATCATGTTAACTACCTTGGACAAAATTGCCCCACTCAAACTTCGCACCAGCAAGCCAACAACCCATTTAAACAAATGGTACACACCCAAACTCAAAGCCCTCCGCCTAAAAAAGCGAAAATGTGAAGCTGATTGGAAATCATGCCCCTCCAGTGAAAAGAAAGCCATCCTTGACACAATCTCTCGGCATTACAAAGCTGAAATTTGTTTAGCTAAACGTAATTCCTATAACATCCGCATTGCCAACTCCAACTCAAGTATGAAGGAGCTCTTTTCCATACTGAAGGAACTTGAGTCACCCATTGCCACACCCGACACCTGCACTAAGAACCAGACCTGGTGCACAGACATCCAACAAGCACTAGCAAATAAAATAAACACCCTACAAAATAAAATTCAACTAAAAAAAGACTCCCTAAACCTCACTAACCCTCCCACATCTCCGCCCAAAGCCTCACCAAGTACACACACTAACTCATTCACCTTCTCTAAAACCACCACCCTTGAGGTCGAGAAAATCATCCTCTCTCTTAAACCATCAAACTGTAAAGGCGATATCTGCCCTGCACACATAATAAAGGACGCAGCCAGAGACCTGTCGCCCTTTATCTCTAAACTTATTAACGCTTCTTTTTCCTCAGGCAGTATCCCTTCCAACCTAAAACAATCTTGGGTGCTCCCCCTCCTCAAAAAACAGACGCTTGATCCCCTCATCCCCACCAACTACCGACCCATCACCACGGTACCCTTCCTACTGAAAATCTTGGACAAAGTTGCCTATGTCCAAATTCAAAAATACCTAGAACTACACAAGCTACTAGGCGCCAGACAATCAGGTTTCCGCCCATTACACGGCACGGAAACAGCCCTCATCGATCTGAAAACCCAAATTGATGATCTGAGGGACAAGGGCAAAACAGCACTCCTCCTCTTACTCGACCTCTCCGCGGCTTTCGACCTCGTCGACCACAAGGTCCTCTGCAGACACCTTGACTCAGCTGCTCATTTCTCCCCAGAAGCTATCAAATGGATTGAATCCTTTCTGAGTGAAAGAACTATGAGAGTCTTCTCCCCTTCAGCAGCAGCAGACCCCTCTCCTATCACTTGCGGAGTCCCGCAGGGCTCATGCGTCTCCCCCACACTATATAACATCTTCACCAAACCCCTTTTCGACGATTTGGACCATCTGGGTGTCACCTACACTAACTATGCTGATGACACTCAGATTCTCCTCCCACTTTCAGGGGATCACAGTAAGGACAGAGAGTTGGTGAATAGGGTATATCTCATCATTCAGGCATGGATGGCATCTCATGGTCTATGCCTGAATGATGACAAGACAGAGCTCATCATCTTAGGTACCCCTGCTAATATCAAGAAACTAGGCCTTGAATATGCCGAATTCAACATAGTTGGCAATCTCATCAGAGTATCCAGGGAAGTAAAAACCCTTGGCTTTTATCTGGATGCCACTATGTCATTCACTAAACAGGTCAACTCACTAGCATCTACCACTGCGTATACGTGCAAATTAATAAGGGCAGGCGGACCATTCCTATCCAATGACAGCTGCCTGATCCTGGCAAGAGCACTCATACTATCTAGGCTTAATTATTGTAATGCCCTCTATAGCGGTGCCAACAAAGCCATTATCTACAGGCTTCAAATCTTACAAAACAATGCCTTGAGAGCTGCCCTCGGCATTAATAAGAGAGATCATATCTCTACCACCAGACGCCAACAGAAATGGCTCTCCACAGACAACAAAATCAAACTAAAGTTGGCCTTCCTAACCCATAAAGCCCTCAACAATGCCGCCCCCAGTTATCTGATGGACAAGGTAAAGAGAAAGTCCTCCACCCGACAAACAAGAACTACCAATTCCAACTGTCTGATAATTCCCAGATTCAAACTCTCCACCATTGGCGGGAACAGCTTCCCGGTGAAAGCTGCCACGCTCTGGAATTCTCTGCCACACAACCTAAGAGCTGACCAACCATACTTGCACTTTAGAAGACACCTCATCAGTCACCTTAACTCCAACAACCCTTGTATTTAGCTGCACTTTCTACACCTATGTATAGATAGTGACACTTTTGTTCGTGATTCTGCCCTCGCCTCTAACAGCCCTGCACACATCTGTACACTTACCTCCTGTATAGATATTGTCTTTTTATGTTTAAAGATTTGTATACCTCTTATTCCTGTAATCCTGAATATTTTTATTTCAGGATTACCCGCCTCTAACAGCCCTGTACATATCTGTATATCTACCCCTGCATAGATATTGACTTTGTATGCATGAAGATTTGTATATTTCTTACCCTTGTAATTCTGATTATTTTTATTACTACTTCAAAGTGTATATTTCTGCAACATTGTAAGCTTCGAATTATCTTTTGCCTGCGCCCTGTTGCCCCTGGGTAAGGTGCGCCATACAAATAAATAAACAAACAAACAAACAAACGACGGTCTATTTCTAATCAACTTTGATGCAAGTAAAATAAACTTGAGTTGAAAATGTTCTAAGAACTCTTGTGGTGTCCTGAAATGTTCGCAGGGGGTGTACTGAAGACGCTGTCCGTATTGTTCGATGGCAAGTTGAAAGTGTTCTAAGAACTCTCGCGTTGTCCTGAAATGTTCTCACATAAACAAAATGGGGGTGTGTTCTAAGAACACACGCGTTTTCCTAAAATGTTCGTAGGGGGTGTCCTGAGGACGCTGTCCGTGTTGTTCGTTGTTGAGTTGAAAGTGTTCTAAGAACTCTTGCGGTGTCCTGAAATGTTCGTAGGGGGTGTCCTGAAGACACTGTCCGTATTGTTCGATGGCAAGTTGAAAGTGTTCTAAGAAGTTTCGCGTTGTTCTGAAATGTTCTTAGGGGGTGTTCTGAAGACGCTGTTCCTATTGTTCGCTGGCAAATTGAAAGTGTTCTAAGAACACTGGTAATGTCCGCGGACATTAAAAGTTTCCATAGGCCATAGTTGAAATGTTTTACTCTATGGGTGTGATATGCTGCAGTGGTTGTGGCCAGGGCATAGAGTGTTGGCCATGCACCCAACACTCTATGCCCTGGCCACAACCACTGCAGCATATCACATTTATAGTTGCTTATAACTTTGGGTCAAAAACTGATTTATAAGGAACAAAGTTTTAAGATACTATGGGTGTGATATGCTGTGATGGTTGTGGCCAGGGCATAGAGTGTATAATATACTTACTGTTTGGTTTAGTAACTGGAGTACATGTATTTCTTGTTAATTTCTGTGATAAAAGAAAATAGCATGTTAGTATTAGTATTTTGTAATGACTTTTTACATTGTATAATCAACATTTTTTTTTTGGACCCTCATATTTAGTAGATTACAAACCAGAGTACTGTGCAATTTGCTCAGTTTTTGTGTTCGTTGCTAAAATCATTGGGTCTGTGGAAGAAACACTACAGTTTATTTGTTTGTTTGTTTTCAGTGTTCATTTGTTGTTTTTGGCTAATGCTTTATACATTGGGTTGTTGCATTTTTTTTGGAGCAGTAACATATTATTTATTTGTTTGAATATTATGAAATTTTGGAGCAGTTAGATACCAGTAGGTGTATTCTAACTGTCTACTTTTTTGATATATTTTAGTGGTATTGATTTATCTGTTTGGATATTGTTAAATTTTGGGACAGTTAGATACCAATTGGCGTATTCTAACTGTCTATTTTTTTATATATTTTAGTGGTATTGATTTATCTGTTTGGATATTGTTAAATTTTGGGACAGTTAGATACCAATTGGCGTATTCTAATTGTCTATTTTTTGCTCTAATTTAGTGGTATTCATTTATGTGATTAATTGTTGTAGAATCTTTGGGCAGTTAGATAACTTTTGGAATATTCTAACAGTTTATATTTTTTACTACAGGTTTACTTGAGGTTTAAGTACAGTTTAGTTATCAAATTTTGGTTTTAAGAACATTAAATAAGCGTTTATAAGATTTGATGGTAATCTTTGCTTCAGAGTAATGGTACTATCATTACATTCGAACAATCCACAATTCTTTTTTATATATGCAGTGTAGTGACCTGCATTGGTTGTGGCTCCTGCATGGTAGATTACACTTATTGTTGTGAAGGTTTTCTTACCAAGTGATACTTGACCATGTGTGAATCCAGTCAGCATGCAGTTGTTTTTCTTACCATCTGCATTGTAATGTAAAAGCATTGTAACGTAAAAGCATTAGTATTACATATTTACTATGTGTTTGTATTTGTAAGGTTGAGCGATTATCTGAATTGCAGGTAGTACATAATCTGCCATGGTTTGCATTTTATACAAACATTCATTAGGGATTTGTTCCTGTGCCATATTGTAGCACAGAGTGCATGTATGTTTCCACATGTATGAAATCTGGAAGATTTCTTTTATAGGTATGTTTTTGTTTTCCAGTACTTTTAGTAAGTACATTAGAAATTCTTGTGGATCTTCTTGTGAGTTTATAGTGAATTTCACTATTCCAGCACAGTAGTCCAATTCTTGTCTTATTCCATGAACACTGTATGTGTTGTCAGGATTGTTGCTTGCATTTCTATGAAGGACTAACATTTGCAAACGCAATTGGTCTGTATTGTGTAGGTAAATGTTGTTAACAATTGGTGGCAATTGGAATAGAATGATTATTGCTACATTTGCATAGAAACTTACACCAGTTATGTTTGAAAATTTGAATGGACCAGATAGTTCTGTGTCCAAGTCATTTCTTCAGAGCGGGTGTTGCTTCTTTGAAGAAGTACCTGAGTTACTTTGAGTAGTAGATTCTTCTTTGGTTGTAGTAATTGATGAAGTATTATCTTCTTTTACTCTCTTTGGAGGATTTGCTGTAAGATCCTGTTGCATTTCTGTTTGAAGTAGTTGTCTTTTACAACGTTTTCCTTTCTGGGGAACAGGATAAGTTTTAAGATGGGGGTGTTCAGTGAACGTAGTCTATTGTATTCTAAAATGTAAGGAATATCAGCATTTATTTTACTTGCATCAAAGTTCATTAGAAATAGACTGTCAAGTGTACGTAAGTGTGATACTGCTACGTAGCTCATGCCTTCTTTAACAACCGTGTTCCCAATATCTATCAATGCTTTTTCTAGGGTAAGACCTTGTGATTTGGAATGGTGACTGTATATGCTAGAGTTAGAGAACATTGTTCTCTGCGTACATACATGTCTTTGAAAAGAAGGAATCGAGCTGTTGAGTGTCCTATCCCTTTTACTTCTGGTAGTTTGTCCAAGAAAATATTGACAAACCGAATGTTGTTGTCACGTGGGTATGTTTGAAAGCCAACAACTGTACCAAGTGCTCCATTAACTAGTCCATGCTCCTCGTCAAGGTTATGTTTACGCATTACTCTACAGTTCAAAGATAATTTTTATATTTTCTCTAAACCTGCTGTGTTGGAGATGGAGTTTTCTAAGCTATTTAGTCTTGTTGTAGCTTGTTGACACATGGGTAATGTCATACCATGTACGTCCAGTTTGTCTGAGGAGCAAATTTCAAATGTAGGTTACATTTCTTTTTTCAACATTGTTTCATTGAATTTTGAATAGCTTGAAAGAGTTGGCATCAAGGACATTTTTGTGTGCTAATTTTTCCATGACATCAGTAGCACATGAATTATGGCCATACAGTGCATGGATGTGCCTGGTTTTTAATACTGATTGTGCTTCTTGAGGTAGTACACCAATTCTAATACTTTTTAAAATATTGGTGTATGTGAGGTCTGCAGACTGGTGCACATTTTCAGTTAATTCTCTGTATTGGAAATGTTGCCATAGGTTGACATTTCCTATGCTGCCAACAGTTTTACAACAGAGTGTATGTCCTAAGGTTTAACAAATAGGTTCACGTTTCACTAGTGTCAATTGAAGAAGATCTCCAAAATCAATAATGTGTTTTCCTCCAAAGAGCTCTTCGTAGTTTGTTTTGAGTACTTCTTGTAATATGAGGTGAATCAAAGGCAAAATTAGGTTGGAGACCATGCTTACTTCATCTATTGGTAGCATTTTCCATTTGTTTTAACACTCTGCGTAGTTCCATTGCAGCTTCTGTAGAAAGTTTGTAATAGTCTAATTTGTAAGGAGTAGTAATCGGTGTAAAGTGACACCGCCTATGTTGTAGGCAGCTAAACCTGTGGGGGCAGTTACAACAGCTGACAGTTTGTTGTTTGTCAATTGTTGAAGGAACTTGCTGATGATTTTGATTAAGAATGCTTTGTCTGAACCAGCTTTACCACTGACGTATTGTAGTATAGGATTGTAATTTTAGCAGGTACATTCTTTATTTTCATGTTGTACACCAAATGCAATTTCTTTTATTACTTCTTGAAAAGTGCTACGCTGCTCATTCTTCAATTTTGATTGCAGTACAGTTAAGTCTTCTGTATCTTCTTCATAGTGAGACATGGGGCCTCATTCTGAGTTGGGCGGTAAGGGATACCGGGCACCGGTAAGGAGACCGGTGCCGGTAAACCCTTACTGCCCAATTTCCGAGGTCCTTTTGCAGGAACTGCAAAGGACGTGTGGTCTGACCACACATTCTTTACGGGTCCCGCTAAAGAACCAGCGTGATAGTAATGGGCCTGCTATTAGCAGGCCCGTAATTAGCATCTTCCCCATTCCCATTGAGCCCTATAGGGGCTTAAATGGGAATGGGGAATAGTTGGGTGAATGGGGACTTATCGGGTCTGCACAGGTCAGAATTTCCCGGTAAGTCCCCATTCACCCAGACCGGACACAGACCCGGGTTTGGAGGCAGCCATGGTGCAAATAGCGCCATGGCTACCTCCAAACTCGTAATGAGGCCCATGGTGTTTTCTACTTCTGTCATAGCTAATTCTGCCTCATTTACTATTAGTGGCTGTCCCAGTGGTTCTTGGCTTCCTGTTACAGAAGGTTGACTACTGTAGGGAGTGTCCTTATCTAGTTGGGCCTGGAGTTCTTCTTCGTGTTGCTGTTCATTGTGCAACATTGTTTTGTACTGTGTTAAGTTTACATTGGTTATAGTGCTTTCATTTGCTTTGAAAGCATCTTCATAGGAGTCATAGATACCCAGTTACTCTTCTTCTTTTCTCCATGGTTTAAAAAGTTGTAGCATGGACATGTAACATAGTTCTTTATGTTGAGGAGTTTTTAATGACAATTTGATATAATGAATTAAGCTTTGTTTGGTAAGTTTCACTAAGCTTCCTTCACAATTTGTCACTCTGTATCTACCTTTTTTTTTATCGGGTTTTATATTATTTTTGTATGTGAAGTTTTGGGCTATGTGGTATAGACACATGGTTTCCAAAGTGGTACTCCTGTTTGGGAAGTATGTGTCTAGTAAACTGTTTTTCAAAATGTCTTGGCTGTTGGGAACATTGTTGGCTATTGTTTCTATGTCGTTGTGTGATTTGAGAACTCTTTTTCTAGATTTAGCAGGACCAAGACTTAGCCATACTATATTTTCAGATTTTCCATACAAAGCAGTACTGATTAAATGATCTGCAGCTTCATAGCAGCCACATTCCCTATGAAAGAGCATTTTTATGCCTAAGCTGTACAAGTGTTTTGTCCGATGATAGGTCATTCCAGAGGTCATGAAGCTCTGTTTTTTCTGCTTCGTTTAAGTAGGATCTAACATATCGTGCAACTGCAGTGGAATTGTCTGCAATGTACTGAACATCTATGTTTGCACTCCATAAGAGGGCATTGATTGCATTGTAATCATTGATATATTTTGCTTCTTCTGTTCTTTTTATGTAATGTGTTCTTAGGTGATTTAACTTTAACACTACGTCTAACTGAAGACATGAACAGGGTAATTCATGGAAATTTGCACAAAAGTGTCGCACGCGGCAGGCGCACAGCGTGCCCATGCGAATGTTTGCGCCAGCCGTGTGCGATAAAATCAATTTCCGCAGACAGCGTATTCATGGATTCTCGCCTACAAAAGCAGACTTGGCGCAGAGTGGTGCAGCGACCCTGCAGCAGCGCCAGCTACGCCCCCAAGAACGCCCTTGCGCAAGGAAAAGCCATGAAGATTGCAAAACCATCGCAAAGGGATGCGCCAACCCTGTACCAGTTCACCGGACTGGCAAACAGCAAACGCAAAGCGGGGAACGTGTATTATGGGTTTCGGGAACACGCGTGCGCAAGAAGTTTCACACGCGATCTGGCCCGGGGGAGCGTGTGCGTGTATTTCAGAGGTGCGCGAGAAGTTTCACACGCGAACGGGCTGGGTGCGTGTATTTCAGGGGTGCGCGAGAAGTACCACACGCGATTGGCCTGGGCGCGTGTATTTCCGAGGTGCGCGAGAAGTTCCTCATGCGATCGGGCCTGGGGGAGCGTGTGCGTGTATTTCAGGGGTGCGTGAGAAGTTTTACACGCGAATGGCCCGGGTGCGTGTATTTCAGGGGTCCACGAGAAGTTCCACACGCGATTGGCCTGGGCGCGTGTATTCCAGAGGTGCGCGAGAAGTTCCACACGCGATTGGCCTGGGCGCGTGTATTTCAGAGGTGCGCGAGAAGTTCCACACGCGATCGTGCCTGGGGGAGCGTGTGTGTGTATTTCAGAGGTGTGCGAGAAGTTCCACACGCGATTGGCCTGGGCGCGTGTATTTCAGAGGTGCGCAAGAAGTTCCACACGCCATTGGCCTGGGCGCGTGTATTTCAGAGGTGGGCGAGAAGTCTCACACGCGATTTCAGCAGGGTACGTGTATTTCAGGGGTGCACGAGCATTTTCACTCGCGATTTCAGCAGGGTATGTGTATTTCAGGGGTGCCGGGGAGTCCTACATGTGATTTGGCAGTGTGGGTCCTCCCAGGTGTTCCCTGTACACCCTCCACGGCCCCTGCTGGCAGCCCACACCACAGGGGACTACCCTGCATCCCTGGTCATGTCCCGCAGGCAGCCCACCCAACATGGGCATGCCCCCCAGCAAAGGCACATGTCTCCTTGCACTACTGATCACCAACTTATGTCCCCTTGCACCCCCACCCCCAGCATTGCGGGGCACCTGCCAGCAGGCCCCCACTCATGTCCCACTCATGTCCCCCTGCACCTCCACCCCCCAGCATTGCGGGACACCTGCTATCAGGCCCCCACTCATGTCCCACTCATGTCCCCCTGCACTCCCACCCACAGCATTGCGGGGCACCTGCCAGCAGGCCCCCACTCATGTCCCACTCATGTCCCCCTGCACCCCCACCCCCCAGCACTGTGGTGCACCCTCCACCAGGCCCCCAACTCATGTTCCCCTGCACCCCCACCCCCCAGCACTGTGGGGCACCCTCCACCAGGCCCCAACTCATGTTCCCCTGCACCCCCACGCCCCAGCACTGTGGTGCACCCTCCACCAGGCCCCAACTCATGTTCCCCTGCACCACCACCCCCCAGCACTGTGGGGCACCTGCCAGCAGGCCCCCACTCATGTCCAACTCATGTCTCCCCTGCACCCCCACCCCCAGCACTGTGGGGCACCTGCCAGCAGGCCCCAACTCATGTTCCCCAGCCAACATGTCATCACAATCTAGATCCCTGGTCCCTATGGTCAGCCTCCAAATGCAGAACACCCACCTGAGCATTGCATCCACCCACTTAGAAATGGCAATAACATGATAGAACACCAATTGCAAGTTTGTAAACGAACACATGTCCCTCACATACACCCAATGGGTGTCAGTGAATCTCAAAACCCATATCATGATACGTATGAAACCAATGAGATGATACTACACATTGAAGTTTGATCAAGAAATATGTATTAAAGGAAACATAAATTGAATAAAAAATAAACAAACAGAAATGAGAATGTAAAAAAATAAAAAGAAGCATGTCCGTGAAAAAATGCTAAACCAAAAATCATAATCCAAAGGAATGGTGTCCAAAGTCACAGTCCACAAAAGAAAATCCTATGGAAAATAATAATCGAAAGCCATTGCTCCATGGGTAAATTGTAAAATAAAAAGAAAATCCAACAGTGAACTATGTACAGAGGAACAAGCCAGGGTCCATGATCCCAACAAAAGAAATGAAAACTATCGAACAACACTACCTAATAAAAAAAAACTATATACAAAAATGTGGCCCATTGTCCAAAAGGTCCAAAATAAATAAAAAAGCAAAGGAAACCTAACACTAACTACATAACTATTTACAAGGGCAGCGGGCTAGTCCGACGGCTCACTGGTTGTTGTCATGGGCCAGGGCATCATCGAACTCCTGTTCAATGGCTTGGAGGCGGGCATGTTCCCTGGCCCCGAGGTCCCGCAGGGATAATGCAGTGTCCAGCTCCAACTCCCTGCGAAGACCCTCGAGGCACTCAGCCCGCCTCAGCGCCCTCCGCATGGAGTTCTCCGCCCTGACCATTGTGAGCCGTTCCTCCTCTGCCCGCTGCCGCTCTGCACCTATCTGCTGGCCCAACCGCTCCCACACGGAAGCCACTCCCATTCCAGGGTTCTCCTGCCCTGCGGCCGATGCCTGCACCCCTGATGTTGATGGCCCCGAGCCATGATGCCTCCCACGTCGAGCCTGCCGCTGCCTCCGACGCAACTGCCTGTGCCAGCACGACGGCAACTAGGCTGATGGAATCCACCAACGCCGTCGTGCCCGTGCCCTGCCCGATGATGCCGTCACATCCTCCATCTGCTGGGGTCCAGTTGCTGGTGTGTCCACCCCTGCTGGACCTCCGACTCCCGACTGTGGCAGGGATGGGATCCCCACCGAGGTGGCTGCATTGGTCGGGGCAGGTCCACAGGGGGCCCTGGTGGCATCTGGGCCAGAAGACGGCATGGAGTACGACTGGCGCATAGCCTCCACAGAGGAGGAGAGGGTCGCCAGAGTGCCCGACACATGTACAAGACCCCCGACCATGACCGCTCCCAACTGGGCCACGTTGGCACGGTGCTCTTCGTGATGACGTGCGTGCTCCCCCCGGGAAGCACGCACCTCATCACGAATGACAGCCGTGCCAAGTGGCCCAGTTGGGAGCAAAGAAGGGATGAGCTGCTGTCTGGGCATGGCTTAAATAGCCTCCAAAGAAGTCCCAGGTATGTATCCTTCCCCAACTAGGTATGTATCCTTCCCTGGCCACGCCCGAGTGAAAAAATAGTCCCTATGAAAAAATAGTCCCTTTCAGGTCTCAGGGAGGCCTGAAGCGTGCAGCATGTCTGCATCAGGTAAGTGCACAAAACATCTCCCTTTATGAGCCTGGCGCCTATGGCGCCAGGACTGATGTCCAACATGAGCCTGGCGCCAAAGGCGCCAGGACTGAGTCCAAAGAGTCCCTATAAGGGGCCGCTGGGCTTTTACCCGAGGGCATGATGCCTGCTTCCGGGGGTGCTGGGCCTGGCCTGATGCTCCGGGGGTAGGCATCATGACACTGTGTGACCGCAGTCTCGAAAGCACGCCGAAGACTCTCCCCCTTCTTAGTACTGCGTCGCAGTACCTCTGGAATACACGCACACGCACCCCCAGGCCCGATCGCATGTGAAACTTCTCGCGCACCTCTGAAATACACGCACACGCTCCCCCAGGCCCGATCGCGTGTGAAACTTCTCGCGCACCTCTGAAATACACGCACACGCTCCCCCAGGCCCGATCGCGTGTGAAACTTCTCGGGCACCTCTGAAATACACGCACACGCTCCCCCAGGCCCGATCGCGTGTGAAACTTCTCGCGCATCTCTGAGATACACGCACACGCTCCCTCAGGCCCGATCGCGTGTGGGCCTTCTCGCGTATGTAGAACTTTGGCGCACATTTTTTTCCTGCGCAGGGACGCTAACGCCTGCTTTCGTGTGGCGGACATGTATGGGCCTGTGCGCATCTTTGGCCGTGCGCTGTTTTTCCCTATTCGATTCCATGAATACGTGTTGTAGGCGAGCATGTGGGAGTTCTGCGCACTTGCCTCCTGTACTTCCCCCGTGACGCCCACATTTTCACGAGTTGTTCCCCATTCTGCGTGTGACGCCCCGTGTTACGCCTACTTTTGTTATGTGCGCCGCGCTATGTGCGAATTCGCTGTGGCCTTATCGCACAGCGTTCGATGATCTGTGCGCCAGCGTGCACATCCCACATTTTGCGCGTGCACGGACTTCCATGAATAGATGTGCGATGTTTTCTGTGCGATAATCACACTTGCACTGCGACGTTCGCTATTTCACTGCGAATCGCACGTTTTCGCACGCGTGCGCCATTTTTTCGGCGCACATTAATTCCATGAATCGGCCTGGAAGTTGTTTACTTCACCTGTTTCTGTAACTGCGCTAGGGAAACCGAAGCGGCATTTGGTGTAGTATTTACCTTTGTTTTTGTATTTATAACAACAATATTTACCACATTTGTGTCTTTGAAATTGTCAATGTGTGTATGAAGATCACTATTTGTTTCTTCCCATGGAATTTCACAAGTGACATAATTTCCGATAAACTCCAAAACAGTGGCATCACTGTCTTGACCAAATTTAGGAGCATCTTTAATCCATAAAAGCATGTGGATATGTGGTGCTACTCTGTCTTGGTATTCCTTTCCCCGAGGGGAGGAACAGTTTTAATACAAATAAAGTGTAGCATAGCAATGAAGCGATGATGGAAATATCTTGAAACATTAACAGGATCTAGAGAGAAAAGTTCTCCAGGCATTAGTATATCTATGTTTGTTTTGTTTTTGTTTGATATGCGTAGGAAATCATGTAAATCTTCCCATGCATATGCTGCACAACTTAATGTAACAAACCAAGTGGGTGGGCCAAGGTTTCTTATCATACAACGTACATCTCCGTGAAGTCGGAACCAGTACTCCTTAGTACATGTTTGCTAACAGATTTGCAATGCTTGATTGTAAAACCTGATCTTTTTCTTGCACTTTTTGAAGTAATTGTGTAGCTGAAATATTTTGAAAGTGGGTTCCTGATTTCAATGTGTGTGCAACTCCGTAACATAGAGTTGCTAGTTCACTTTCAAAGAGTGTGGAATATATATTCCACATTTTGTCTAAATCTGGGATCTTCAGAATACATTCTTAACTAGCGGTATACTGATGCTGTTATCTGAATGGGTCTATCATCATACCTTCCTCCTTTCCCAGTAGGAAAGAGTAGAGGAAACGCATGTGCTTCTATACTTTTTTCCCATATGCTGATTGGTGATCCTTTGGTTTGTCGCATTTGGTACGTTTCTAGTGCATCATCTATGCTGTCATTAGAGTGTAATGGATGAATTGTATAATGGTCTAAAATATTAGATACTGTAGCAGGATCTAGAAGTTCAAATTGACCAGTTTCTGGTGACTATTGAATTATTTCAGTGGTTTACCTCAGGTTTTCTTCAATATTAACTTCTTTGTAGTATTCATTATTGACTTTTAGATATTGCAAGGCTTGTCTAACTTTATGTAAGTCTATGAGTTGTTGCCAATTTTTTTTGTCTTTTGTAGGTACACCATTTACTAAGACAATTAACGTTTCCTCTAGTGGACGTTGCACTCCCAGAGTGTGCACATTTTCTTTTAGATCTAATGGTAAATAAACTACTTTGCCACAAATGCCTTTCACTAATTCAGAGGGAGGTAATGTTGCTGTTTTTGGTTCAAGGCGTATTACTGCTTGAAATGGCTGCACTGTTTGAATTATGATGCTCTCATATAAATTGAGTTGTTGCAGCGGTTTTGGAAGTGGGAATAATTAAGTTATTTGTGATAGCACATGAAGGAATTTGGTTGTTGTCAATTTTTGTAGTGCAGTAACTGCAAAGTATCAAGGGGTCAGTTATTTCGTATTTGCTTTCTGCTATAAGGTAGAGAGCTAATTCAAACCATTTGGAATCTTCTTTGTCTTCTATTTTGTATGTTATGTCTATAGTTTTTGTGTTACTTTTATAAAAAGTTCTGTGGCAACACACACACACATGGTTTGGTACTTCAGTGGATGTACTTTAAAATGTTAGTATTTCTTTTTTGTATGTGTGTAGTAGAAAGTTGCAACCTGTACAATTTTTGCTAGTCAGTTGTAAAGCTATTGCAGTTTGTAAGTGGCTTTCTCTTCTAAAATATTTTCTCTGGATATGCTCTATTTCTAGATTTCTTATAGTTGAATGATGTGTTGATATCATTTTGATATGATGGAAGGTGCTTTTGCAAATAGTTCCTGAAATTCAGGCTAATGAATTTCCTTGTAGTCCTGTGTATTTGCGCACTGGACAGGTATCCATATTTTGTAGCAGTTTCATTTTGATTTTGTCTTTACCTTCCACGTACTGATTGAGGAACTGGGGTAAAGATTTGAAAGATTGTTTTGCCATTGTTACACATTGACATGCATGGCCATTTATATACTGGACGTTCTGGTTCAGTTGAATGGAGAGGTGATACTGAGTTTTATAGGGATATTTTTGTAAGCAGTACGTCTTGTTCCATTATGGTATGGTTACGTTTTTCATACCCGCTTCACTGCTATGTATGGCAATTGTGTTTGTTTGCTTTTGTTTGAATGTTTCTTCATTGAAATATGGTTCTGTGCTCATGGTGTGACTCCATTCACCTCCACAGATATTTAAGAATTATTTTTGTTTACATTCCGTTCATTGAGAAGTCTTTTTTGTAATTTAGTAGTTAGTTTTGTTAGTGGTTTAATTCTCTTTAACACTAAAATAAATAACTTCCTTTTGAGAAGGATTGCACTGTCTATCAAAGCTTCTAATATTAATTTTCTACGGTAGGTTTTAAGGGTTGTGCATGATTTGTCTCCTGTTTTTATAAGATTCTGAAGGACTCTGTGGCGGAACATTTTTGCTAAAATACTTTTTTTGGTATGGTTACTTGCCAGTACATCAAGATTTATAGGAGCAGTGTTAGCAGTAGTGGTAGCTGAATTCTTGTTAATCACTTTCTGTTTCGCTTTATATTTTGATAGAGGAGGCAAAGTTTATGTATTGGAGCCTTGTTTTGTTTTGCTTAATGACTGTATTAGCTGTTTTGTTTGAACTTTTTGTACAAATTCCGATAGGGATGGATGCTTATTTTGGACACTTTTATTTGCATTCGCTCTACCTCTGTGTTGCTTTCTACGGACTTACTTTTTGGTAGGCATTCTTTGGGTCTGTTGAAAAAAAAAAGAAGGTATGGGTTGTGCTGTTCTGCAATGTATGTGTGCTGTGTGCATGAGTATCTGAGTATGATGGTAAGGGTGGATGTGGTGGTGTGTGATTGTGCATTGGGAAGCTACAACTAGTTGGGAAGGCTATTCTTCTATTTGTGTGTTACTATACTAGGGTTCAGATGACAGCAGAAAGTAAGCTGGTGGTGAGGAGAAGCACTAATACTAAATATAATGGTATAGAAGAAAAACAGTTCTTTGTTCTGTAATACTAACATTCTAGGGGCTTAGTTATGTCGTTTGTGCACCGAAAAAGGGGGATTTGTGCGCCATTCTGCCTGCTAATCCCTGGTTAACTAATGGGGATTTGTGGGCAGAATCGTGTACAAATCTGCATTTTTCGGTGCATAAATTCCATGAATTAACCCCACAGTGTGTTTGAGTACCAGTAAGAATATTATGGTACTATTGCACTTGCTAATTTTGTGTGGAATGAGCAGGTTTCTTCTGAGTTGTTGTTTGTCCTTCAGATGCAGCTGCTTTTCAGGAGAGTGGTCTTCACCATTGTAAAATAAATCAGTTAGTGATTTTGTGTGTTATAGCACCGATGTTAATTTAGACGTAGATATTTATGTTTTTGTAGTAGTATTTTTGTTTGATATATGAACATAGTGTGTGCATGAAGTTTCCTTTGACTATGGGCAGCCTTTATATTTTACTTACAATATGTTAGTTCAAAATGCTTTCCAGTGAGTAGAATGCTAAGTATATGCAACTCACTTGGTTTTTTAAGGCTGCGTTATTGAATGTTAGGAGAGAGAAGAAATAATGATATATCCATTTTGCAATTTTTATAAGGTAAATGGCATATACTGTATAGAAAAGCATGGCATGCATGCATTTGTGAAGGTGCGGGTAATAAATCAGAAGGATCTGATTTACAGGCAGTGGTGTTATTGCAGCTGGGAGCTTTTCAATGATAGTGTCTAGCTGTGTGAGTGTATGAAGATGCATGTTCGTATCCTGCCTGTGTGTAATTTTATAATACACTGCTCAGTGTTTTTCTACAATTATACTGTTATTTCTCCCATCTTCTAATATTATAATTTTTTAGATAGCTGTGTGTGTAAAAAACATTTAGATAGCAGACAGTTTTGGAAGTGACCGTTGATTATAGCAGATGGAAAAATGACAGTGGCCCTCATTACGATACGATCCATTGGTGGATGGTTTTGTGACTGCTTAGCTGTATCCAATGAGGGAATGGCACAGAGAGTGATGTGGAAAGGGTAGAAAGGCTGGCTAAGAGTTACACGCTTCACGGACACCGCGCTGTCCGTGGGCAAGGCATGCCACATCCACGGTTTTCCAGCAAATCCAGCATGGAAAGGGGACTGTAGGGATCAGCCAATCAGATGTTGAGGTTGTGGATTTGTGTTGAAAGAGACTGTGTGTAGTGAAGATGGCAGAGGTGGAGAAAGTCAGGGTGTTGGTGCTTGGAGATATGTTTGTGCCTGGTTTACAGCAGTATGCTCAATGCAGGCATGTGGCAAACAATTTTGATGTTAACTGAGTGGAGGTGGTGTGGAGCACTGTGCATGATCGCAATGTACAGGGAATTGTACAAGTTTGTGAAGATATGGACAGGATGAACAGTCCCCATGTGGTAGTTGTGCAATATGGTACTTTCCATTTGTATGCAATATGGGACAATAGTTCTGTTTTTTGTCCCCAGCAAAACATTGCTAGGTGTGTAATCAACCGAGGCATGAGTGCTTTCCTGCTTAGAGCTGGTATGTTCTTCTGTAATAATGAGAATATTGATTCCAGTAATGCTGTTTATTTTAAAGAAGATGGCATCTCTTTATCTTTTACGGGATATGCCATGCTGTTTTAGAATGTAAGGGTTGCTTTGGAGAAAGTTATGTGAAGATTTTAGGAGTAAAGTAAGAAAAGAAAAAGAAAAAGGAAAGAAAATACTAAATAACAGGTGTCTGTCAAACATCTGCAAGAAAAAACTAAATAATTGCTCTTTTCAGAGCCAACCTAAAAGGGGAAATGGGGCACACTATTTAAATTTAGATTCACCACGCTCATGTTTTTTCGATATGTCCAAGGACATGGTGGTAGTCCGCGGACAACGCGTATTACAAACGGGGATTTTGGGGTGGAGAGACATGCAAATGAGAATGAGCAAGGGATTGGTCAGTCAAGTTTACTGGGTGTGTGGTGTAAGAAAACAGATTATCTAGATTTTGGGAGACTCATGGACACATTGGTTGGAGGTGCATGCTGAACGCTGTGGAGTAGCTGTAGATCTTGGATTTTCTCATGTGGAAGTGCACTGGCATGGAGTGCGTGGAATGAAGTGGCTAGACTTATTACCTGTCTGTGCTACTTTAGAGACAGAACATCATCCAGACATAATTATAATTTGTTGTGGAGGGATCCGTTTAGGACATGTGTCTGGAATTTCATTGTAATTTGCAATGAAAGAAGGACTTGGGAAGGTCATGGACATGTTTCCAAATTCCCAAGTAATTTTTTCTCGTATTGCGCAAAGACAAATGTGGCTGCGTTCTTCTTCATTTGCTCCACAAATGGGGAAAGCGAGGCGGAATTTGTTACACCTAATTTGGTTATCGGTTCTGTATACCGATTCTCTTATGCTGCACAAGCTGTTCCGGGTGGTTGCGGAACAAGCTGCAACGCTCTAGCATTTTTGCCGGATCTCAACAGATTGTTGGCCACGCCCCCATGCTTCCGCACAGTATATCAGGACATTCAACCTGTGGCAACGTGTGTTGCTTCTCTCTTCCTGAGTGGCGGTATGCTCCGTGAATTTGTGTTAGAATTCAATCTGATCCTACTAACTTACTTTCCTCACTTCTTAGTGCTTAACGCTGTTATCTCTAATAGCTCGTGATGTCCTTTGTTTCTTCTTAGTTAAACCAACCGGGCTTCCAGCTGATTGTCTTTCCACCATTACGGATTCTGTTAGTGCTGAGTACGCTGGTCTCTTCAGAAGCTCGTTTAGGTGCATTGCAACATACTTATTCTTACGGCCCTTTAGTTTTGAGAACCATTCTCTGGTTACTCTTTATCATTGTACGTTTCCTATTTTCCCCGTAGCACTTCTGATTCTAGCCATTGCACAGAAGAAGTAGGAGATTCTGCCCGGAAGTACAGGAAAGGGATTTTCCTTCAGGTTATTGGTCCAGGCGGTAAGAAAAGCAATCTTAGTGTTTCTAGACAAAACTATTTGCACAAACTTCGAAGATTAATAATCTTATCCTTCTTTAGCTCATTAAGATTAGGAGTGAGCCTCTACCCGCTTTTCTCTTACATTTAGGATTGGCCGAATAACATCAAGGTAATCCTTGTTTCACCCTATACTCATTTCCTATCCTTTCTATTCTCAAGTATTGACTAGTCTGTTACCTTTTATATTGTCACTTTCAGTTTCCTGTCCTACTGACGACTTACCAACGACCTTGTGGCTGAGGCACATCATCCGAGCAGTTCTCAGGATTCTACGAACCCTAGCAGCCCAGCACAGGGTTTTTTTCCCCCCGTTGGGGGTTTTCCCTCGGGGCTCCTTTACGTCCCAACTCTTGGAGCAGTAAGTGAAGGGATCCCTAGGAGGAACCTCATTAGTCTTCAAGTAGATCAATCTCAAGCTCCAGGGAACAATCAAGTCTTGAGGTGGGTAATATCTTGCATGTTGACACTTGTGTTTGATGATAAGTACGAAATTGGAAGTTAGATATTACACAATGTCAATAAGGCTGTTTGTGCCTTTCTAAGAGATGTTGGCATGTCCTCTTTTCACAATGAAAATATTATGCTTCGTAGCACATACATTTTTCGCAGAGATGGAGTCCATTTTACTTATGCTGGTAATCAGATTTTTCTGAGAAATGTACAAAATGCATTGCAACCTTTTTTGGGAATTACAGTCATCTATTTTGCAGTAGATGGTGACAATTTCAAGTTTTTCAAACACACAAAAACACCACCAAAAGGCTATTTTCAGAGCCACCACTTACTCCCAGAGAAAAGTGCATTGGTTTTGCTAGGGCAGCACCCCAAAACTTTATATGTCCTTGAACTGTCCGTGGACTTCTAAAAATTGCACAGGGCCCTGCACTATTTATTTGCCACTTCTATTTTTAAACTGTGAAAGGCGGCTCTGAAAAGAGCTTTTTTCTATTTTTGTTCTTTTATTTTTTGGGTTTTTTTTACACACAACAAACACACTAAGAGAGGAGGGGAAAGGAGGGTAAGGAAGGGACACAAACCACAGGGATAAGAAAGGGCAGGTGGAGAGAGGAAGTTGTAGGGTGGGCCTTATTTAGGAAGTAGGCAGACCTTCTCATGCTGTGTGACCACAGTCTCGAAAGCACTCCAAAGCCTCTCCCCCCTGCATAGTACTGCGTCGCAGTACATATACAATATTGTGACCCTCGAAAGGTAAGGGTCAACAGCATCATGAATGGCCTGTGAGGCAGTTGGAGGGATGCACTCTCCCACAGGAGTGTCTCTTGTGGTGAGAGGAGCAGAAAGAGAGGATGTGGTAGAGGAACTCAACCTACTACGTTCATCACAAGGTACAACCTTGCGAATGGCCCTACCATGTAACAACGTTAGGTGTCGCTTCATGGATGTTGTACCAAAGGTGTACGAACCACGCCTCCCATGACTCAGCACCATTTTGCACTGGTTGCAGGTGACCTTGTTCGCATGTGATTTTGGTACATCACCATGAATGGTAAACAACCGCCACACCCAAGACTCCCGGCGAGTGCTGACGAGTGCCCCACCATGTAACAACGTTAGGTGTCGCTTCATGGATGTTGTACCAAAGGTGTACGAACCATGCCTCCCATGACTCAGCACCATTTTGCACTGGTTGCAGGTGACCTTGTTCGCATGTGATTTTGGTACGTCACCATGAATGGTAAACAACCGCCACACCCAAGACTCCCGGCGAGTGCTGACAGTAGGGGCTTCCACTACCTAATCCTCTTTATCCTCTTCATCCTCCTCCTGTACATCCTCATGCCTGTTCCCTTCTGCAGGCCCTTGGGGAGGTAGTGGTGGTCGAGGTTTTGGGGGTGGTGCTGAGGCCGATTTAGCACCAGCAAGAGCAGCAGCAGCCATGGATGCCATCAGGTTTGATGATATAATCTCAGCAAGAGCAGCAAAGGCAGCAAAAGTCAATCTGCTAAAGCCAGAAGCACAATGAGGATCAACTCTGGGGTGTGGCCTTTTATAGGGGTGTAAGGGTGCGCTTCGTGGACAGACCGAACACCCCAAAAGATTCAAAACGTTCCTTAAAGTATGTGGAAAGCCAGGGTCATTGTCTGGGACATGTGCAATGGTGAATTTCTACTGTAAAATACTTTGGATTGTCTGAAAAAGTACTTTTAAAATGTTCGGGGACCCGGACAGTGTCCGCAAATCAGGACACACGCTCAGCGTGGGTACGGTCATATGATGACATTGCGAACAGGTCCGCAAGGGACCGGGTGTCCGCAGGACACCAAATGCACAGGAATGGTCGCGTACATACGCGTGGGTGTTCTATGGACAGTGTTCGGGTCCTCAAACAAATTAAAAGTGTGACACAAGTGAGACGGACAGTTACGGACAGGCGCAATGTTCGTAGGACTTATGGGTGTGGTGCACATGTGCGTAGATGTTCTACAGGCTCTATGGACAGGTATAGTGTCCTTAGGACACCTCCATTTTGTTTAATTACAGACATCACAGATACCGTGCGTGTTCTAAGAACAGTTCCATTTTACTTGCAAACAGTACGGACTGGTATAGAGTCCTTAGGACACCTCCATTTTGTTCACTTACTGATATCCCGGACACCGGGTGTGTTCTAAGAACAGTTCCATCTTGCTTGTGAACGGTACGGACAGGTATAGTGTCCTTAGGATACCCCATTTCGGTTAATTAAAGACATCCCGGACACCCGTGCTGTCTGTGGACACCACAACTGCCTTTTTTTTTAAAAAAATAAGACACACAGGACTGAATTAAAACACCCATAATATTTTTTTTTAATTATATACAGATACAAAATTCATGAAAGAGAGGGGGAAGCAGAAACTGACACAAATATAGGGGAAATATGGGTTTGGAGAGGATGGACGGGAGGGGATGAAGGGATGGAAGTCTCATCAAAACGGTTTTCTTGATGTTGAGGGTTTGGGGAAAGTTGACTGGCACATGGAGAGGGGGAACAGGTGCATGTGGGACAATGATATTGATTTTTTTCTTTTATGTGGTCCTCCACAAAATGTTTCAAAAGATTAACACTTTCCATAAGCATGTCCATTTTTTGTTCCATGGGCTGCAGAATATTTTCTAATGTCTCTTGTGGTGTATTATTTTCAATGTTTGTATGGTCTGTTAAAAAAAATATATCTGTTAAGTGCACATAAAGTAATGATTATTAATTTGCTTATAAAGAGAAGTGTCTACCATTAGTATCACTGTCTTCAGACATTTCCTCACGTGGGAAATTTTATATTACTTTTAGTGTACCTAATACAGAAAGTTTAGAAATATATAAGAAAAATTAAGTTTACTTACTAGTTTCTGGTTAGTTGTGTTCTTACTGTTATCAGTGATGTCAACAATGACATTTGTGATGTCATCTTGGATGTCCTGGGTGTTAGTCTTACCAATGCACGGTGGTGGCGCGAGTTACGGATGCTTAGCTTACCATAACTGGCGAATTTCTGGGGTTTTTCGGTTTTACTTTGAACCATAACGTCCCTTTAACGAAGTGTTTTTACTGATAATATATATATATATGTATATATATATATATATATATATATATATATATTCAAGACAAAAGGAAAAGAAGATTCCACTTTTCCAACAAGGACGGCACTCAAAGCGTTCAGGATGTCAAAATAGTCTTCAAAATAAATCCACCATTCGCCAACAAGGTTACTTAGCCCATATCCAGTTTTATTAAGGGCATAACAGAGCTGACGCGTTTCGCAACGATCCCGTTGCTTGATCACATAAGAAATGAGTGATTTACACAGCGTTTAAATACAATCAGAGAAGAAAGTTTCAAACTCTATGGTTTTTACCCTCTGCAATTAGTCCCTTTTCTCTTTCAACTTTTTTCCAAATCTATATAGATTCTTTCCTGTGTTACTACAGGCAGCCATTTTGAAGTGTATTTCAAATCATTCTCGTTGTGTTGGATATAAATACCAAATAACAATTTTTTCAGTATTTTTTTCAGTAAGCCGGCAGTATTTGTAAATGGTGTTAACAAAAATATTGTGACGCTAGTGGTCAAAACAGGAAATACTGCGTAATCGGTAAAAATATATCTTGTTAACTCGCTTACTGGCAAACCAACTGCATTTCCCCATCTTAATAAGCAATAAAATGAATATACTGCTATTTCAAGTTCAATTAAAGATCTCCTTTTTCTTTAAACATATTGTCCCTAGATATAAGAGAACTGAGAGGAAACATGATGAATAAAAGTGCATAGTGCTGTAAACATTGGTTCTGAATGAAGTCAAAAATTTGTAAAGTGCATAGTGCCATCATAATTCCTCATATAAGGGCAATAGCTTAGTTATAAATAAACTCATTAATTTGTACAAGCAGAAAATATTCACAATAAAGTGCATAGTGCTGTAAACATCCATTGCCACTGTAAATCAGTGTGCAATGTAGGTTATAATAAAACCAGGATTAGGGCAAATACATGCCGGATTTTAGACGAAAAGGGAAGTATAGAGAGAGAAGGGATAAACAAAGAGAGAAGCTGTGCAGTTTTCACTAAAAAGATCAATACACATACAATAAGATTTATACAAATTACAAAATATTAGAAAAATGTTAAAAAATGTTAAAAAGAGCTCAGGTATCAAAAATGTTATTAAGCAAGATGTTGCCATTAGTAGTGAACTACAGAAAACTTGTCAGAGTTCAAATGGGAAGGGCGCCCTATGTCCCAAGGAAAGTATACAATTCTTCATCTAAGTTGTGTCCTCCTGGTTTTTTGGTTTGGAAGTCTAAAATGCAGCGTGTTTCCATCTGTCGCAGTGCTAGCTCCCGGTTACCACCACGTGGATTGGGTTTAATGTGGTGCACACCAAAAAATCTGAAACTGTCCAACTTGCTCTGATGTTGATCTCTAAAATGTACTGCCATAGGGTATGAGGCATCTACGTTCTTTATGGCACGCATATGCTGCAAGATCCTTAATTTCAGCTTGCCAATGGTGCTGCCTACATACCAAAGATTGCATGAGCATACTAAAACATATACCACAAATTCGGTGTTGCATGTGATTTTAGTTTTGATTTCAACATCATGTCCCAGTATTGGATGTATGTAACTGGTTTTATTGAGGGCAAATTGGCAGGCTTTACATTTGGTGCATTTCAGAAAACCAGTATTTTTCTTGCTTAGCCATGTAAGTTCAGCTTGCGTTGGATTTTTCTGTGTCATGAAGCTTGTTACTAATGTGTCTTTGATGGAGATTGACTTTCGGTAAGTTATATTGGCACGTTGCCCCATGAAAGGTGATAGAGCTTCATCGGTTTTCAGGACATGCCAATGTTTTTGTAGTATTTGCCTTATTGTTTTGGCGTGTGAGCCATAGGTGAGTATCAATCTTACATCATCAGTTTCAGATGGTTGTTCAGGAATTCGATTAGTGGAGAGCAATACTGCTCGATCTAAATTCCGAGCTTTGGTATAGGCTCTTTCAATAACAGCCTTAGGATACCTTTGTTTTCTAAAATTCCGGGCTGTAATTTTGCACTCTCTATCAAAGCAATCCAGTCTACTGCAATTGCGTCAAATTCTGATGAACTCACCATATGGTTACTCCATTTGAGCGGAGTCGGATGATTGCTTGTTGCAAATAGCAGCATGTCGAACTTGTAGGGTTACGGTGAAGTTCAGTGGTGATTTCTCTTTTGTCCGTTTTTACCACAACATCCAAGAAAATTAATGATTCTTGGCTGTGGGTCTCAGTGAATTTGAGATTTAAGTTGTTAACATTCAATATAGACACAAAATCTAACCAGTCTTGTTCTTCACCATTCCATAGGACAAACAAATCGTCAATATACCGTAACCAGAGGACAACTTGGTCTGTATATTTACTGTTGGCATCAGTCCAGACAATGAATTTTTCCCACCATCCCATGGTGAGGTTTGCATAAGATGGCGCAAAGCTTGTGCCCATTGCCGTACCTCGTAATTGGTTGTAGTAAACGTTGTCAAAAAGAAATACGTTGTTGGTCAAGCATAGAACTACCATTTCCATAACCATTTCTCCATGCTTCAAATAGTTTAGCGATCTGCTATCCAAAAAGTATTTACATGCTTTTTTACCGTTGTTATGTTGGATTGACGTATATAATGTAATGTATTAGTGCAACTTAACCATAACGTCCCTGTAACACAATTTTTTTTTACTGCATTTCATAGGTTTTTATTAGTGCAACGTCACCATAACATCCTTTTCAATAGATGAAGAACACTAGCATCTTAGGTCCTCAAAGTGGGAACCCCAGGTGGTAAAAAAAAGATGTTTCTTCCCAAACCTGTAGGAAGGAAAATCTTTTACCAAGATGGCCACCATGGAAAGGGAAGGTGGGGTGTATAAAGAGAACACAACAGGGCATGAGCGGGGGTTGGGGGGAACAGGAGAGAGACACAGGGCATGAGCGGGGGTTGGGGGGCAACAGCAGGGAGACAAGGGGCATGAGTGGGGTGTGGGGGGAAGACGAGGGAGACACGGGGCATGAGAGGGCGGTGGGGGGTAACAGGAGAGAACACGGGGCATGAGAGGGGAGTGGGGGTAACAGGAGAGAGACACGGGGCATGAGCGGGGGGTGGGGGGAAACAGCAGGGAGACACGGGCATGATCGGGGGTGGGGGGCAAGAGGAGAGAGACACGGGGCTTGAGAGGGGGTGGGGGGGCAACAGCAAGGAGACAAGGGGCATGAGTGGGGTGTGGGGGGAAGACGAGGGAGACACGGGGCATGAGAGGGTGGTGGGGGGTAACAGGAGAGAACACGGGGCATGAGAGGGGAGTGGGGGTAACAGGAGAGAGACACGGGGCATGAGCGGGGGGTGGGGGGAAACAGCAGGGAGACACGGGGCATGATCGGGGGTGGGGGACAAGAGGAGAGAGACACGGGGCTTGAGAGGGGGTGGGGGGTAACAGGAGAGAGACACGGGGCATGAGTAGGGGGTGGGGGGCAACAGCAGGGAGACACAGGGCATGAGCGGGGGGTGGGGTGCAACAGCAGGGAGACACTGGGCATGACCGGGGGTTGTTTCTGCTACTACTTGTGCTTTTTTGCTAACTTCACTTTCCCTGTATATACCCATATTGGTATGTGTTCTTGTGTCTTTGTGTTTTGTCTATAGTAATGCAATTATGTAATACATGGGTTTTATTAGCTACTTATTACATATTTCACAGCACACAAACATCTATTAAGAAAACAATTATCATTTCATTATTCAACATATTAACATTACGAATACTATACCTTTATCTTGTACGCTGCACACAATGCTATGTTTCTGCATGAGTAGCTTAGTATACTAGATAGAACCCCATAATAGAATGCTATTTATATCAATGCATCGTTCAATGCACTAATTAGGGTATGATATTTATTGCAATGACCCTTGACACTTTTTTCGCAACATTATAATAAGAATCCCTTGTACACATATTTCATGGAAAGTACATACACTTGTGATGTCATCAGTAATGTCATCAATGACATTTGTGATGTCATCTTTGATGTCGTGGGTGTTAGTCTTAGCAGAGACACTGGGCATGACCGGGGGTGGGGGGCAACAGGAGAGAGACACAGGGCATGAGAGAGGGGTGGGGGGTAACAGGAGAGAGACACAGGGCATGAGCGGGGGGTGGGGGGCAACACCTGGGAGACACACGGCATGACCGGGGGTGGGGGTAACAGGAGAGAGACACGGGGCATGAGCGGGGGCAACAGCAGGGAGACACGGGCATGACCGGAGGGTGGGGGCAACAGGAGAGAGACACGGGGCATGAGAGGGGGGTGGGGGGCAACAGCAGGGAGACACGGGGCATGAGCGGGGGCAACAGCAGGGAGACACGGGGCATGAGCGGGGGGTGGGGGGGAACAGGAGAGAGACACGGGTCATGACCGGGGGGTAGGGGGCAACAGCACGGAGACATGGGGCATGCCGGGGGGTAGGGGGCAACAGGAGAGAGACACGGGGCATGAGAGGGGGGTGGGGGTAACAGGAGAGAGACACGGGGCATGAGCGGGGGTGGGGGGCAACAGCAGGGAGAAACAGGGCATGAGTGGGGGGTGGGGGGTAACAGGAGAGAGACACGGGGCATGAGCGGGGGTGGGGGGCAACAGCAGGGAGACATGGGGCATGAGAGGGGGGTGGGGGGTAACAGGAGAGAGACACGGGGCATTAGAGGGGGGTGGGGGGTAACAGGAGAGAGACACGGGGCATGAGATGGGGTGGGGGGTAACAGGAGACAGACACGGGGCATAAGCGGGGGCAACAGCAGGGATACACGGGGCATGAGCGTGGGGTGGGGGGAAACAGCTGGGAGAAACGGGGCATGAGTGGGGGGTGGGGGGGCAACAGGAAAGACACACAGGGCATGAGCAGGGGGTGGGGGGAACAGGAGAGAGACACGGGCATGAGCGGGGGGTGGGGGCCCTGTCCTATGTCCCTGCATGGTGGCACATTCATGCAGTTAATGAAACTGACACTTCAACATCAAACATAATCACTGTTGACACCACTGTTGATTGTGTGACATGCACAGAGGCTTATATGAGTGACTATTATGGTTTCAGTGATTCTGGGGCTCTGTACATTATTTTTTTTTTTTTTTACCCCTTGTTCCATACAGCCTTGACCTCTTTCAGGAACTTTACTTGTGTTTGTCCGTCATTTAGGTCGATCATTTTACATGATGTGTCATACCGTAACACGGTATGATGTTCATTTTAGATGACATATGGGTCGGGTTGAGTGACACAGAGGTGAGTTACTTCAGGGTTTTGCATGTTGGTAGTGGTGTCATTGTGTTACTTGTCGTGGTAAGGGAGCAATGTCTTTTAATTTGTAAGGGATGCACACAATTTAGCACTTCCAAGGGCACATTCTCAGGTTGGTTTGGTGGGCACTCTTGATTGGCCCATTGTCATCATTGAATGGCACATGAAATGTGGCATGGTCGCGTGCAATCCGCAGAGGATGGGGTTTAGGTGAAAAATGTAGCCACAAGCTGGGTACGGGAAGCCTCTCCCCGTGCCCTTTGGCCATCAATTTGCAAGCGGCGTGTCTGTGGATGTGGGGGCACAATCATGTGCACTGGTACGCCACGCTGTGTTGCAACATTGTGAAGGACACTTTGGCCATTGCCTTAAATATCCACAAAAAACGGTGGAAAGAAATGCTTTCCAGGCCCTCACCAAGTGCCCCCCTCATCTGTGCCAGCGCCCCCCCAATGCCCAGACAGCCCATTCTCTTCCCCCCACAACACAAGTTGTTTCTGTGATGCAGTTTGCTTTGAGATGTTGGATATTGGACTTTGTGTTGCAAACTCAGTTCCTAGACCCCGTCCAACTCACACATTTCATTTGGTGCTCTATAACCACCCCCCACCCCTAGCCTGATGGCATTTGTATATTTTTCAACCTGCAAATGGCTTTTTTCCTACATTTAATTATCCCATAACCACAGCTATAACCTCAAAAATCTCTCACATTGAGAGAAAAACAAGATGGCAGCTGTTTCATTTGTAAAAACACCCAGTTTTGGGTAAATCCCCAAGATATAGCCATCTATGTTTGAGAAGGGGGCACCCCCTTCACCGTAAAATATATAAATAACTGCTGCACAGAAAAATCCTAAACCACAAACAGCATGCTTTCGAACACTTTATGGCCAAGTTGTTTCAGACCTGGTCCAAATCCGTCCAGCGGTTTGGGCTGGGTGCTTTGGCAAAAATGTATTTTGTTTGTCTACAGGGAAAATTAATGGGAAGTACGGCACAACTTTTAAATACCTTTTTTTACTTTTTTATTTTTTAACAAATCTTTAACAAATCAGGCCCGCTCAGTGTCTGCCTTGGCTGCTGTCGCTTGTCACATAGGTAGGGGGCAGAACCAGAATAGCGCTCATGGGGTCAATGTGCTGTGTGCGGCTGAGCCCCCCTCTCCCTACCGTAGCGTGGAAAGCACTTTGCTTGTGTTTTGTTTTTTCTTTTCAAAGGCTTTTTTTGTGAAGCGCTTTTTAGTGCTAATTCTGGTCGGATACGGAGATCCAGCTACATATCTGGTGCTGGATCCGGTGAAAGGTGGCGCATTGAGCAGCGCTGGGTATAGCTCGCCTTGGGATGGAGACGTATGTGCAGAAAACAAGGAGAAAAATATGACCGTTTCAGGTTGTAGTACAGACAGATGTTATTATAAGTAAACTGAGAAGATTATTGATGGAAAAGTGAACCCAGTGCCCACGAACAATATTTACCAATACGCAGTGCCTCGAACCCAGACTTTATGAATCTGTAGGATACAACGTTATGTTCCATGGGAAAAATCGGTTGATATATTAGTACTCTGTATAGCAGTGGTGTTTACGGGACATAGATGATTAATAGTTACACTGTGCTATAGCTAACAACCCAGAACAAGGCCAGTTTGCACGTTATTTAATTAGTTGTTATGCATGTAGCATTTTGGTAATTTTTAATTTTATTAATAATATTATGTAAACTTCAACTTACATCATTTTGGGAAATTCCATTGTGCTGGTCTGTCCATGAAGAATTGCTCTGAAGAACAGATTGCAGAACTGTAAGCTAACTTTTCGAAAGTCCACTCAAAATATAGTAAATGTTATCATTTTATTGTGGCTATTGGTCAACTTGTGTCCTTCGAACTGTTGCTTACTTGCGCTGAAGGCCAAATACTGTGCAGATTTTCTTGGTGTCCGTTTGCAGTCTGGGCCTTTTTGTATTTTATGTTCACATGTTGTCCTAGGAAAAGGGTTGATGTAGCTCAAAGTGTGTAATATGGGGTCACTTTGAAAATGATTTCCAGTGCCTCCATTGGTTCACAGTCTATCCCTGACACCAACCAATCTTTTAAGACACATATAGAGTATTGAGCATGTTTTTGACTCACTGAGAAACTGAAAACAACTATTCATATATTGAGCGAAAGAACTTTGTTAAAGGGACGTTATGGTTAAGTTGCACTAATAAAAACCTATGAAATATAGTGAAAAACTTTTTTAAAGGGGCGTTATGGTTAAGTTGCACTAATAAACACCTATGAAATTCAGTGAAAAAACTTTGTTAACTGGACGCTATCGTGAAGTTACGCTAATAAACGTTATGGTTAGAGTAAAACTGAAAAACCCCAGAAATTCGCCACCGTGCACTGCTAACACTAACACCCATGACATCAAAAATGGCATCACAAATGTCATTGATGACATCACTGATGACATCAAACGTCTGGCTCTCACTTTTTTTGTTACCAACATATCTAGGCCAGGTGGTTTTCTTCACTGACAGTCAGGAACTAAAAATTCACTCCTTTCCTTAGGCTTCACTCACATCATATGATACATATCGTTAGGCAGAATCACATGCAGTACCCTTTGGGAACACTACATGCAAAAAGGACTACAAGTGTAAGCACAATTTCACCTTTGGTACATGCCAGTACTACACAGTAAAGTGGTAGCGATGGCTGAGCAGCCAGACTTCGAGTTTAAGTGAGCAGTAGAACAAGTTACACAAAGGACCAATAAATACAGTGATTCAAACAAACACTTACTCATGGTTTCTTGGTAAAAGATTATACATTTATTTACACAGTTCGTTTGAAAACCTTACACAGATATACAACCGCTATGTAAATGAACAAGTTTAGCTCCACTGAAGTGGGAGCAAAATGGCACTTCAGATACTTAATAAAGGGGTACAAAGACAAGGTTATAAGAATCAACAGCACAAATGAATTCATAGGCAGGGGAACAGGTTTCAGTATACTACAACCAGCAATTCATCTCATAAGCCTGGGCCAAAGTCAATGGTTCAGAGTCTTTGTATTGGATAGCACAGTTCTGGTAGTAACGGTTAAGTCTTTGCCACCGAGTTTAGAAGAATTTGGCTAGGCGAAATGTTTGACGAATGTTTAGGGAAGGACAAGCCTTCGAAGTTGAGCAAAGTTCCACAAACTTTCTCAATGGCCGAAAAGATTTCCAGACCGCATTTGCACAGTACCTTGTTAGTGAAGAAAAGCTGTAGCTGAGGCAGTTGTTCCTGGCAGTTCGAGCAGATCTTGCTGTTCCTGACCTTCAGTCGTGGGGACAAGAAGGAGGATGCTGGGAGGTTCCTACACTGCCCAGGGATGAGGCCAAAAGCTTAGCAAGATGTCATTTTAAGGTGTGAGTGCCTTAAAGACCACAAGCTGGTTTCCTTCCAACTGGCTATCGGGTTTTCAACAGCACTCTGATGAAAATTCGAACTTATGGGGACGGTGTCCAGGTGTTTTACGAGTTGGTTGTTCCCACCAAACTCAAGGGAGGAAGTTAACCTTGAAGGGCTTCTCTGTCGATTGGAGTTTCAGGCAATTTGGACCTCCAGCAGGGCTTCACCGGTCGTCCAGGAGTTGCAGCAGTCCTCTTCCTTCAGCTCGTCTTCGGTTCTTTCGTTCCAGTGGTTGACTCTGCTTTCCAAGTCCCAGAGACCTGCTTTTAAACAGTTTCCCCCCATTCATTCCAGCCTGGCTGTCACTCACACAGCAGGGTGGCTGTCCGCCGGCCAATCACACCAGAGTGCATTCAGGTCTCCTACGAGACTAAGCACAGGGAGTTTCGGGCACCTCCCTGACATCCTGTCCACCCCAGACACTCAGGCGCCAGAGAATGCTTCAGTAATGAAGCCCGCCAAAGGCCAACGAACAAAGGGATCAAACCTGATTTGGCGCGCAGAGACAAACACAAGAAGGACCTTTCCTAAAAGAAATATCAAAAAACGATGACCAGAGTCTGTTTTTACAGATAGGTCTTGGGCGCCATATTGAAAAACATGGCTGACCCGATTTTTAGCTACCGTTGTTAGCAGTCAGGAAAAACCACGATAGTTGATCTAAACCACTGCCACAAGCCATTTAAAGTAGGAAAGGGTAACATGTTACTGTTACATGAGTGTTTTGACTCAGGGGAAGCTAGGCTACCCCTCCAGCACTCTATAGGAAGATAGTGTGTGTAGGGTCAGTAAATTTAAAAAGACTAGTAAAGCCAATTTAACTTTACATGCCCTGGGAGACGGCAGTAAATCCCAGAGAAGGTATTTAAAACTTGGGAAGTCTGAAAGAGATCCCTGTGCCACTGCACTGAAGGTACTGTGTGACACACAGAAAAAGATGAAGCCTATGGAGTTGGTTTTAAAACCCCATAACAAAAGAACACAAAAGTAAAATACACACAAAATACATGGAACAGTGGGAAAAAAAGGCTCACACTCTTCCCAGATAAAGAAATAAAATCCTAGAAATCCAGCAAAGTTGCTGGAGTCTCAAAAAGTAAGGGAAATTAGCACATTTTGAGAATTCTCCCTAATACATATACATAGGGGAAGAAGGTAGCCTAAAACACAGCAATCTTTCGTGTGCATGACGTTATGTTATGAACACTTTCTGCTAATACTGCTCCTTTTTTGCTTACTTTACTTGCCCTGTATATACTCATATTTGCAGGCATTGTGGTCTCTTTATGTCTTATGTGTAGTAGTACAATTATGTAGTAAGTATGGCATTAATAGCTACTTATTACATGTTTCACAATACGCAAAACTCTGACACAAAAGCATTTATCATTTTATTGTCCAATATGGCAAGCTTATGAAAAGTGCACCTCTATGGTGCATGCTGCACACAATGCCTACGTTTCTACATGAATAGGTTCCCATACTGGAAAGAACTCTGTAACACAATGGTGTTTATAGCAATGCATTGCTTAAAGAACTATGTATCTCATGATATTTCTCTCAATGACCTCCGTCAACATTATAATGAATCCCTTGTAGAAGCTTTTCATGAAAAGTAAATGCACATGTGATGTCATCAGCGATGCCATCAATGACTTTTGTGATGTCATCTTTGATGTCATGGGTGTTAGTCTTAGCAATGCACGGTAGTGGTGTGAGTTATGGTTGCTTAGCTTACCATAACTGGTGAATTTCTGGGGGTTTTCAGTTTTACTTGTAACCATAACGTCCCTTTAGCAAAGTTTGCTCCCTGAATTTGATAGGTTTTTATTAGCACAACTTCAACATAAAGTCCCTTGAACAACATTTTTTCACTAAATATATATATTCATACAATGGAAACTAAATGACACATATTTATCAATTATTAATCTTGTTATGTTGATTTTAGGTTGACCACATAATTGAATCTTTAAAGGTTATACTGATAAAGCAATGTTGAATGATTGCCAGGATGATATAGTATTGCTTTTGCATATTCTTCTTAATGTGGTTCAGTTGCTTTTATTTTATGTTAACCATTGCCTCCATTTTGTTCTTCCCTATTCCCCATCTCTGTCTGTTTGTGTGTGTCTGTTTGTGTGTGATGTTGTGTCTTATGATTTCATTTCACATCCTGGTATGTCCTGTACTCAAGGAGCAGAAATGTTACTTAGATTACATTTTTCAACCCTGTAATGTGTGGTGTATATACATGGATGTTTGTAATTGTTATCTTATGTATCTAAAAACCACAGTTCAGCACTTGCATCGACGTCTACCTGGTTATTCCTTTGCCAGGCCCTTCTAGGCAACAACTTTTTGCCATACGGGTATACTTGCCTGCCTATCTACTTCTTCACCAAAAAGAACAGAAAAGTGTGTCAGTGGTAACTTCTAACTTAGAATAAGAACAACTTCATTAGACTTCTTTAGCATCAAACTTTAAACAAGTTACGGGGAAACAAGGAACCACATTAATGCTCTTCAAGACTCTGTGGCAACTATGCTCCTCTCCCTCTGGATAACCTTCTCCAGAAGGGCAGCCTGTTTCCAACCTTTCCTTCCCCTCTGCACCAACAATAACATGACCAAAAGATAATCTCACTTTTCATCTGTCTTGGCTTTGACAATGCAGTTTTCTATAACCTGGTGATCTGTGTGTCATAGCACATAAGCAGTAACTCCTAACACCAATAAGCCTCTCAGTATTCCACTCTTGCCTTGAGCACTGTTTGTTATGTTGGGATGGCTGGTTCTTAATACACTCTTAGCTTGGGTATAGCTTGTAAGCTTTTGGATCGTCTACAGCTTCCCCATTCGGTTTTTGGGCTTTCTACAATCTTGTGTGCTTCTTTACACAGTCACTGTTTCGTGTTGTACAGTTCGGTATTCAGAAATACTCACACACAAGTGAAGCTGCCTGCCATGAACATGTGGACAGCATTGGAGCACTTTGGAGTCAATGACAAGCTGTGAACTTAGTGGGTTAGTCGCTTGATTACGCTCTGCTCAGTGGTCGCAGGTCTTGGGTACTTGTGAATCCTTGAGGTTAGGTGGACAGCCTCCTCTGGTCCTCCTTCACTCACGCCACTGAGGAATGGAGCTTCTTCTGGTCTGGAGACAGCCAGGTGCAACCCAGCCATCTAGAACCTCCAAGGAGGACACACTTCCCTCGCTACTACTGCTTCTCTCTGAACAAACTCTGCGCAACAAATTTTAATCCAACAATCGTCTCTTTCTTATGCTTCCCGCTGTGTGACCTCTGCAACAGGGAGAGTTCAAGGCAAAGGTTCTCTCAGGACCCGCCACCACCTCAGGTGTTTCAGTGGTACCGGCATCTTCTCTTGCCTCAGGCCTCACTCTCAGCTGCAACCACGCTGCTTCTTCCTCTTCCGCTACCCTACTCCTTCTTTTGATGCCTGCACCTGAGGGGGCTTTTTAAGCTTCTCAGTTCCCTTCAGGTGTAGGTCATCTACACTAATTAGGAGAGCGCTCCCACAGTAGTGTTCCTCTGCATCCTTCTTCCTCATCCCAGTACTGAGGGAATTATGGGACATGAAGTCCATGGCAACAAAGTTAGTTTTTCTAACTCCTTCTTCTTTCCAACACGCCATTAAAAGACTAGGGTTTCGGGGAAAGTTAAACAGGGAAGTTTCCCCCTCTTCCTTATCTGTTTCCCCCCCATTACTCCTTCCAGAGAACACTACCCCCAGAGTCGGAAACAGGAAGCACCTGCCTTCGCCCGGCCACATGGGGATGGTCTGTGGTTGAGGCTTTGAGGGTCAATATTACTGATTAAGCCCAGCTTGCTGATGCATATTAGGACAGGTAGGATATCCTAGGTCACACCTGTAGCCCTACAAGTGGTCCGGGCTTCAGAGCCCAGCTGACAGTGTTGTGGACCTCCCACTGTAACAAAGATTGGAAATCCTAGGCACATCATCAGCAACCTTAGTGAGCTGCCAATGAAAGGGAGTGAGGGAATTATGGGTGAGTGGGGTTGAGTCCCATAAACAACAAATACCATAATAACATTGATACTACACCTTAGCACAAGTCTCCTTTTTTTCAAAAATGGGTCTACATAGTGTTGAGCTAAAGGACCATATTGATTATTAACAGCAATATATTTCTGGCCTCACTAGTATATTGGCCAGTAGCTCATCACAACATGGAGGAGGAACTGAGTACATTGTCGAAAGCTTCTCAGCATGACATTGTGCCTGCCATTGCAGAACATTATTGTGGATGCAGATCAAAAGGCTAATCCAGGTCATAGGAGGCTTCATTACCTTGGCAAATGCCTCTGCTTTTACTATGACTTTTGGGGTGGGACCAAGCCTGATTTTCAGAACAATGCTCTGAGGGTTGCCCAGAGCAATGTGAGAGGTTAAGCTTAATTCTAAACCTTTCAGCCATCACCTATTTTGTTTTGCTTTCCTATGACTCTAACCAGCTGCTTCAATCCCTGTATCCATCTGCAAAGACATCCTTCTCTATCATGAGGGTCATCGTCCAACTGCTGGCAAGAAGGTGTGCTGTCTCATAAGACCCTCTGATTCCTACAAGAAGAGAGACTCTGGACATAGTTTAGAGGCATCAAGCTGTATACCTCAAAGAATAATCATATCAAATGTAATATGCAAGAAACTTGATATAGATATATTGTGTTAATGTCAGCATTTGTAGACAAATGGCAAGCAATCAAGTGGCTGTTGCTCATCACATGTTAACCTTTTTATTACCACCCACTCCATCCCTGAGGCCAGGGAGTAATGGGTGAATATTGTTTAATGAATCTCCCAATCAAAATCACATTTTTGGGCACACCAAGGGTTAATGCATGCAGTGATCAAATCACAATTATGGTATAGGTAATTTTTAGTTCCTCATTTTCAAATGTTTGATAGAGCCTTCGACAGAAGTGACCATGCCATTACATTTATAGAAATACAGGGGATAGACCACACTATTCACCTTTACACAGGAACATAGAATTCAATGTGTTTTTCTAATTCGTTCACACATGTCATATACATAAAATCAACCAGTAATGTAAATCATTTCCCAAATGTGTGGGCTATATACATACTGCTTCATTTTCTTTTTAAATGTTGACTTTGAATGTGATCCACATGTATTTATTGGTCTATTTGTGAAAATAGAATACATACCAACCTTAGCACATTCTCTGTTGTTCCCTTTAAATCAGGTGATGTGAAGGGAGACACCTTAATTTATTACGGCGGATGCCACGCTCTAGGTTACCTTTTCCCGGCATGTGGATTCTTCAAAGAAATCATTTTGGCTGCATTCCTTGAGACCAGTCTTCAGGCGGCTAGAAAATGGATTGATAAGGAACCTGGAGCATTTAACTGGAGTCTGGCTGCAAAGATTGTCTGTGAACTGGAAGGAAACGGGTAAGAATGGGATAACTGGGCGGTGGGCAAAGCCTCAAGCATGGCCTTTCCATTTCAAGCTAATGTGACTTTGCATTGGATTTGAATAAAGGTTTGAGCTATTTAGTCATGATGGAATGAACATCTACAGTATGACTAAATGAGCAAGGAATGACAGAAGCCATTGCCAAACCAGAAGGCGGTGCATAAAGGACTTAAGCTTTCCGGGGCAGCTCTAAGAAATCTGTGGGATGCACTTGGCTGGAAAGCACAGACAGACTGTGCCAGATATAGTAGAGTGGAGAATGGAAAGGGCTGTGTCAGGGTGTGAGTCAGCCAAGTTGGCAGGGTGGTTGAGAAAGTGGTGCTGATAGCCTCAACTGACACACACTTCATGGGTCGGATAACTGAGAAGGTAGGTGGCAGTGCTGGAGTAGGCTTGGCCTGAGGGGTCGAGAGGGTGAAATGGGCGAAAAGGAGAATGTGATCACTCCAGGAAAGATGAGTTGTGAAAGGGATCTGAAGAGGGAAAATCGAGATGAAACTCCTGCCCCTTTACCCCAGGCACATCAACAGAAAGAACAGCACAAAGAATAATGAGCGCACTCATCATTTTGCACCAGGCCCCAGTGCGCCCATGGGTGACAAATATGTTGAAAGATACCCACTTCACCAACACTGCAACCTACATGCCTCAAATGCAGCAGTACCACCATGCAGAATTTACAGAACACAATAATTCCCGTTTAAACGCTTTAAGATGCTCACATGAATTAACCTAACAGCACTATAACTCATCAATTCATGCATTATCAAATGGCACAGTGTAAAGCCATGCTTCAGGAAAATTACAGCCAAGTACACTTGTCTCACTGAACACCAGCCGCAGTGGGGATTTGTGCTAGCCTCGCAAACCCAGGAGCAGCTCAAGGCCTTGCAATAAGATAAGATTCTTTTCTTTGAACGACAGTGAATTCTGGCAGACAAGCATTTTTAATTCTTCATAAATATGAGTAATTCAGAGCAGAACACCCAGGGCCCAGTGGTTTTTCTCTGGGAACGAAAGACATTTTTGCAAGATCCAGACATAACTTGAAACATAATTGAAACAAGAATGGCTCAGCTCTGGCCAATGAACCCTGAGGGCCAAGGGGTGAAAAGCCTGCTCAGCTAAAACTAATGAGAACAAATTCACAATGCAACAATTTTAGAATTAGGTAATGGGGAGGAGCACCCAAGCCAGCCCTCTGACACGAAGGTCTAAAGGTCCAATAATCAGGCTTCCTATAAGGGCACTATAGGTCACCTACCACTTAGCAGCCAATCCCAGGATGAGATAGGTTTCTGGAAGCTCATCCAATTTTGAGATGTCAGCCTGCAGTGTGTTACAAAGCTGGCTTGCAAGCCAGGCTCTTGGAGACGGTGCCTGGATATTCGCTGTGCACGAAGCCCTGTGTGTTTTTTGCTGCCCAGAAATAAAACATTTTGGAATATTCTGCTACTTTCTTGGACTCTGCTGCATTTCCTTCTTGGGCAAAATGGGAGGTGTTGGGGCATCCCATACCCCAGGACCCCCAGAAGCCCTGCTGGGGGTCCAACCTCTTCCCAACAGATCAAAAGGGATCAGAACATCCAGAGTGTGCCCTCCAGAGTGAGTCAAGCCAGAGGGGAGAATAGAGAGTGAGAGAGTCGCAGAGATCACGAAAGAGACCAGTTGGAGGACAGGAGCATCCAGGTGGATGTTGAAGTCACCAAGAAGGAGGAGTTGAGAGGTTGAGACCAGGAGGGAACAGCTGGGGTAGGCGACGGAGTGGTGGAGGGGAGAGACAATGCTCACTTGTTTACTATGTTCACTTACTATACGCATATTCATTGGTGCCAGCTTTTGATTTTCGCTATGGGGGCAAATGAAACTGGAAATTTGTTATTCATGTAGCAGGTCATTTTTTTCCTTTTACGTGCTGCTTAAATATGGTTAGGTGGGGTCGTGTAAGGTATCGCAACAGTCAGAAGAGACCGGATATAAAACAAGGGGCTTGTAGCATGCAGCTTAAACAAAGTGTGTGATCCTTTGCAAATAATGGAATCTCACTGCGCATTCCCGAACACATTGTGAGTTCTCAAAACCTGCAATCTTTTATACATAACAATACCACTGTAAAGACAGGTCAAAATCAGTTTGTGAATAATGAGAATCTTTGAGTGATGGGTTGCAAGGCAGAAGGCCAAAGGCCATGACTAGTGGTGTGGTAGTGTTTTAAAATATACAGTGCTAATGTACAGGGAACGGCCATCGGCCGTGTCCACTGGCCATGTGCGGAAACAATCAATGGAATACAAAACCCACGAAATTCAAGGAAAAAACTTTAGTGACAGGGATGTTAAGGTGAGAACTCAACACAGCAAAACCCCTGAAATTCAAATAAAGCCACCTTAACTTCGAACCCCCTGTTATGCAGCCTACGACCACAATGACGACATCACAGATGACATCACTGATGACATCCCTGGTGACATCACTAATTGCATCATCTAAGGCACCATCCATGACATCACAGATAGCATCAATGGTGTCATCACCGGTGACATGTATGGTATCAATGATTATTTAACAAATGGTATCAGACATAAGATCACGCTAGATATTGACCCATATTTAGACTACCCTTACATTTCTACATATGTGATATGTGATATGTGATATGTGATAAAGCCCGCAAAGGCCGATGTTGACACCATCAGGCCTTTAAAACCGGCCTACTGAACCCTCTGTGGCAAAGCCTGTGAAGGCCAAGGGCGCAGTGTTGAGCGCTGCAAGTCCGCAGGTTACACTGCCAGACCGACTCTTGCCATGACTACGCCACGCTATCACATGCCAAAACGTTGATGCCATCAGGATTTTACACCTGACCTACAGAACACTCTCTGGCAAAGCCCGCAAAGGCCAAGGGTGCAGTGTTGAGTGACACATGTCTCTAGATTACACTGCCTAATCGAGGCTCGCTAGTATTATTCCACGAATCATATGCCATGACGTTGATGCCATCAGGCCTTTAAAACTGGCCTACTGAACCCTCTGTGGGAAAGCCTGCAAATGCCAAGGGATGCGGTGTTGAGCGCTGCAGGTCCGCAGGTTATGCTGCCCGATCGGCGTTCACTACGACACATTATACACCACAGTGTTGAAGCCATCAGGCCTTTAAAACTTGCTTACCTAACCCTCTGTGGTAAAGCCCGTGAAGTCCAAGGGCGCAGTGTTGAGCGCTGCAGGTGTTTGGCGACAAAGGGGTGCAGCGCAGAGTGCGAGTACACAACACAGTCGTCAACCATAGAGCAAGTAGGCCACACATTTGTTGACCGTCATTGACTGAAAGGTAAGGAAGGTGTGGGTAGGAGGTGCAGCCACTTCTGCTCCCTACTAAACTAACCAGCCTTTGCACGTACTTCCCTTAATCCTGCTGACATGACTTACTCTGTCTTCCGCAACCTTAGGCTCACCCCTAGCGGTTGGCTGTACTTTTTGTTTATGTGCATCTCCTGTTCTTCTACTGTGTTACTGTTGCTCTGTGATTCTGCACCCCACTAGGCTTCTCTCCCACTACTAGGTCCCCTTCTACTTTATTAAGTTGATCTGTGAACCTGTGCCCCACTAGGCTTCTCTCTCGCTTCTTGGTGCCCCTTACTGCCTTACTGTTGATATGTGTTTCTGTTGGTCTAGGTCCCCTCTAGTGTGTTACTGTTGATCTGTGAATCTGTGTCCGATTGGCTCTCTCCATCCCCTAGGTCCTTGTCACCTGTGGTTACTGTTGTACTGTTGTGTGCCACCTGTCTTTTCCCTGGTAGGACCCCTAGTGTGACCCCTCCCATCACCCCACCTCTCTGTTGTGCTTCCTGTGTTTCGGCGTGGGGCTGTGCATATCTCCTTTCTCTTCTCACTCCTTCTCCTAATCTCCTCGCACCCTCTATGGTACTTTCTGCTTTTACCAGCTTCTCTAACTGCTACTCTATCTCCTTCCTCTCCTTCCCACAGAAGCTCACGTCTCCAGAGCGCTGGGTCTCTCTAGGCTTGACAATTGCAACAGCCTCTTTCTAAATCTGCCTGCTTCTACTCTCCACCCTCTGCAACACATCCAGAACAGGACTGCAAGACTTGTCCTTTGCCTCAAGCCCAAGGATCGTATCTCTCCAGGACTGAAATCTCTGCACTGGCTCCCAATGGCTGCGAGGATTAAGTTTAAAACCCTCTGCATTGTCCACAAGGACTTCTGGGACACGGGGCCTCAATACCTTCAACTCTCTCTTCCTAAATATCTTCCTTTTTCGTGCTCTTGGCTCAGCCGCCTCCAACTCCCTCAGGGTCAGTCGCTTCCCCAAGCAACGAGTTGATGGTAGATCTCTTTCCTCAGCTGGGGCCTCCCTCTGGAACAGCCTCCCTGCCTCCCTTAAACTTGAGGAGAACCATCTTCGGTTACGGAAGCACCTAAAAACCGTCCTCTTTGCTTCTGCTTTCTCTCCCCCTCTCCCCTGCTGAAGTCCTGGCTGATACCGAGACTGCACTAGTTACCTGGCCACCCACCAAGCCCTGCCTTTTGCACACCTGCACTGCCTCCCTGGCAACCCCTGCACCTGGGGACTGTTTTTATGTATCCCTACAGTCCTCCCTCCAGCACTTATGTCTGCACTCACCCTGCGCTTGCCACCAGCTGGCCATTCTTTATAATATCTTGGTATTTATTATCCCATGTACTGCACTTTCCCCTCACCAACCCCCGCACTTTCCTTTTTCCCCTTCCCCTGCACTTGCACTATCTGAATGACACCTGGCCTAGTAAGATTGTTGTCTGTCTTCCCTCTGTTCCCCCCTCACTTGCCTCATCGCGCCTTGAAACACTTGTGCATAGGCACGTTATAAATGCCATATCATATCATATCATATCCTATCCCTCTCACTAAGTCTGGAAGGAAGAAGTTCAAGAGGGACATCATGGTATCCAACCCAGGCCTCCCTATCACTGATACCTGCATTAATGCTTCCTCCAGACAGACTCTCCCCAACATCCTCTTTGTCTTCCCTTCACCAGACCTATTGACCCCCCATATGGTCTCAGCTGTCTCTCCTATCTCTTCCTCTTCCGTGAATGGTGGCACACGGTGGGAGGCCCTCTTGGCCTCCTTCCACTCCTCCAAGGTCATCATTCATGTCTATCTGAATGGCAACGTCTTGGTCTAGGGCCCTCAGTCCAATCTCCGCCTGTTTGATAGGTGTCTCCTACATCTTATCATCTTCCTTCCTTTTCCTACTACTCCTAATAGCACCTCTCGGGCACCGCTGCCACCCATTGCTTCCTCCTCTGCCTGCTCTCAGGCCCCTTATCCACTTCCATTGGGTGCACCTCAAGCCTGTACCAACCCCAGAAGTCCTTTAAATGTGGCAACCTCCTCCACATCACTACTCTCTACTTGTGCTCTGTTATCAAACACTCCTATTACATCTGTCACCTCCTGAAAGAACTTTACCTGGATGTCCTCATTGAGACATGGTTCACTGCCAGCTCTGTCATGAGCTTTGGCACTGTCCTCACTGATTGCTAGAAGATCCTCTCTGAGCCCAGAACCAACCAACTCAGAGGTGGAGTAGCTCTGACATTTCCTGAGTGGCTACCAGCTTCTGTCATTCCTATGCAGGCCTACTTTGAATGTTTGGTCTTCAGGCTCTCCATCTCTCCTGGCATCTCTCTGACTGTGGCCACTATCTACATGCCACCTGGGCAGATTGCCATCTTCTTCGCAGAGTGGACTGATCTCTCCCCTTCACTCCTTGCTTCTACCTCTCAACTTCTCCTCCTTGGAGTCCTCAACATCCACCTGGATGCTTCTAACCCGGCTTCTGGTCTTTTCCTCAACCTCTGCGACATGCTCTCTATCTCTATTCTGCCCTCTGGTTCGACTCACTCTGCCTCTCTTGGACTGACCACTTTCTTCTTGCCTCTCACCTGAAACCCTCTATCCCTCAGACAAATCCCACCCCAGCACTGCCAACTACCTTTGCGGTCATTCAGCCCATGAAGCGTGTGTCAGTGGATCCCTTTGCCCCTACCTTCTCTGCTCCTCCTACTCTTCCAGCTGACTCACACTCTGACACATCCCCCTCTAATCTGCATATTTCTATCTCCAATAGTCTGGACATCATTGGCCCTGTCATGAGAATCCAGTGGAAGCCTACATCCAAGTGCAACTCTTGGTGTGACTCTAACCTAGTCGTCTTGAAACGCAAGTTCAGGGTGGTTGAGTGGAAGTGGGGGGCCTCAGGCACATCCTCTGACAAACTAGCCTGCTGCCTGCTCCAATGGCAATATCCTCCAATTCTGTCCAAGAAGAGAGCCAACATTCAAGCCTACATCTCTGTGGCCAAACTATTTAAAATCTGCAAGGAACTGGCCAATCCTGCTGCAGTCTTTACCTCTCCTGTTGCCTCCCAGGCCCTCTGTATGGCTCTGGCCTCTCACTTCACCACTAAAACTCAGGACATATTGTCCTCTATCTCCTCTTCCTCTTCCTTTCTCGGCCCCCCTTTGGCCATCTCGCCCCCTCCTCCTCCTTTCTCCTTGTTCTCTCTAACTACACCTGACAAGGTTTCTAGACAAGTCTGATCGATGAAAGTGTCATCCAAACAGGTGCTCCCCTGCTCCTTCCAGAACCATCAAGGACCATATTGACACCCTCGCTCCAGCCTTGGCTAATTTCTGTAATCACTCTTTTGCCACTGGAACCTTCCCTCTCTCCTCATGCATTCCCTTGTGCAACCCCTTCTCAAGAAGCCTTCTGCTTCTGGCAAACTATCACCCGATCTCTACCACCCCTTTCCTGGGCAAACTCCTGGAAAAGCTGGCCATCTCTCAGCTTACTCTCCACACTGAGTCTTTTGGTTGTCTCCATGACCAACAGTCTGGCTTCAGAGCTGCCAGAGGCACGGAAAATGCTCCACTGAACACCCTTGATAATCTGCTCTCCAACCTTGACTACAGCATTCTTTCTGCCCTCATCCTCCTTGATCTGTCCTCTGCTTTTAACATGGTCAACCACACCTTCCTGATCAATCGACTCTGTGAGAACCTGTGCATCACTGATCAGGCCCTGGAGTGGTTGACGTCCTTCCTCTTGGACTGCCCCTCCCAGGATCAACTTGGGTCCCTTCTTTCTGCCACCTCTCTCTCCATCTGTGGCATTCCCTGGGGCTCTATCCTCTTATCCTGGCTTTTCAACCTCTACCTGGCCCCTTTGGCCCACTTGATCTCTACCTTCTCCTCTTACTTTCAGTCTTATGCTCCCCTCAGACTTCTCTCCTCTCTTGCTCATTCCTGACTGTCTTTCCATGACTCAGGATTGGTGTGCCACCAATGATCTCTGCCTTAAAGGCAGTAAGACGGAGATCCTTCTCATTGGGACCCCTACTCCCGTTTTCCCGCTCTCACATTGGCTGCCCTCCTTGGGCCCTCTTCCTTCACCTTCATGTGAGGCTAATGACCTTGGTGTCATCTCTGACTCCACTCTCTCTTTATCTCCTCACATCTCAGACGTTGCCAAGAATTCCCACTACCAGCTGCACCTCCTCAAAGGTACTGTTCCCTTTCTCACCTTCCCCTAGATGCTCACTGTCTCCAGAGCCCTGGTTCTCTCTAGGCTGGTCTACTGCAACAACCTCCTCCTCAATCTGCCTTCCTCTGCTCTATGTAACTAATCCAGAACAGGACTGCGAGATTTATCATTGGCCTGAAGCCCAGGGACTGTATCTCTCCGGTCCTGAAATCTCTCCACTGGTTCCCAGTGGCTGCAATGATCAAGTTCAACACCCTTTGTATTGTCCACTCCACAAGGCCTTCTGAGGCCGAGGCCCACACTACATCCAATGCTCTCCCCCAAAATACCTTCCTTCTCAAGCCCTTTGCTCAGCTACCTCCAACTCTCTAAGGGTCAGACTCTACTCGTCACGGGAGGATAGCTCAGGGGCAACATGCTCGCCTTTGAAGCAAGACCACGTGGAGCAACACAGGTTCAATCCCCATTCCAGCTCTTACAAACCTCTGGATATTAAGCGTGTTACAATTACTCCAGGCAGAGAGTGGGAGTAGATATCTCTCCTCTGCAGGTGCCTCCACCTGGAATGGGCTGCCTGGCCCTCTCAAACTTGAGCTGGACCACCTGAATTTCCAGAAGCAGCTAAAAACGTTCCTCTTCTCCTCTGCTTTGTCTTTCTCCTTCCCCTGCTGACCATCCTGACCACATGTCTGCTGCACCGACTGGTTGTTTGCAACCCTCAGAGTCTCCCTGGGTACCAAGCTCTTTACTGATCAGTCACCCCCTGCACTGCCTCCAGGCCTACCATGCACTTAGGGGCTGTAACTGTAACCTCTACAGTCCCTGACTCCTTGCACTTACCCAGAGCTGCACTACCCTGGCCGCACTTACTCAGAGCAATGCTGCCAAATTTCACATTCCCTCTCCCTGGCACTCCCCCACCTCATTTTCCCCTTGCACTTCTCGTTCTCGCACTTGCATGATCTGAATGACACAAGGCCTAGTAAAATTGTTTGTCTTGTCCTCCCTCTGTCTCCCCTCACTTGTCTTGTCATGCCTAGAAAACCTTGTGTACAGGCACAATATAAATGGCTTATTACATCACCTACCTTTTAGTGTTTCTAATGAATGCTTATATGACTACTTGAGTTTTATGGATTTTCTTAGTTTATATTTTCTCTTGCATGTGGGTCGATAGACGTTCATCCCAACAAGAGTGCACGGGAAGCGTTGTGACATGAGTAGTACTGAGGCTACACTCTTGGATAAAGACATCTGCAGCATTAGGAAAGGCTGATACATTGATTTCTCTGGTGCCAGCTCTGTTAGGTAAGAATTGATGCAGTCACACTATGTGAGACTACACAACCCTTATCTGCTTGGCATTAGGACGCACCTTTTGGTAAACGTCTGTACTACAAAGGTTGGTTGTGTGCCTGAGCAGCCAGTCCTATCTCAAGAGGGGTAGATGTGAGCTGTAGAGCTGTACAAATGAAATTCGGTAATACAAGTAGCCAAGTAACACTTACACTCAAGTTTTCTGTTATAAATAGTTATTTATTTATTTAACATCAATTTTTAAATACGCGTTCTTTAAAAAGGCATTTCATGTAACACTGTCAATATACTTTAAAATGTATTTTCAGAATCAGAACAAGTTTAGTGAATACTCTTTGGATATGCTTGTTACACAATTTCTACACCCTGAGGTGACTTAATTTACAAGAACAGTAATTTCATTTATATATCACACTAGTTACTTTGCAGATTCTGAGGTTGCAGAAAGGAAAGGTTTAAGGAAAGAAAAGGTTAAGCAGGTTCTCAGTAAATTTGAGGACAATTAAATCGTCCAATGAAATCGAGACAATGCCTGAAAGGACAGCCAGCCAGCCATTCAGGACTGGCTGCATTCAAGCATTCCTAGAGACACAGGACAGGGGAGTTTCGGGAACCTCCCTCACATCCTGCCCTTTCAGACACACTGGAGCCAGAGGCTGACTTCAGGGCTATAGCCCACCAAAAGCATGACAAACAAAGGGCTTGAATCTGTTTTGACGCTCAAAGTAAAACCCAAGAAACACCTCACAAACAGAAAATGGTGAAAATAGAAGCCACAGGTCATTTTGACAAAATGATCACCCATGAGTGCTGTACTGCAGCTGAGGGTATGGCCTGTGGTGGAAAAGCACAATGGTAGGAAAAGTGTAACCACTGCCACCAGCCATTTAAAGTAGTGAGGGTAACATAAATATGTAACATGAGAATGTAGGAAAAGGTGCTACTAAGTAACCCCCAGCACTCCACATAAGATGCTGTGTGCTGGACCTATAAAAGGGAAAAGTAAAGTAAAGTCAATTTCACTTTACTATTCTTGTGAACTGTAGTTCACACAAGAAAAGGTATTTAAACCTTATGAGAAATCGAAATGATTTCTCAGGGAGGCTGCACAATAGTGAAAACACAAAATCCAAAACAGGTCAAAACCCATGAGAGAGTGAGAAAAAGGTCTCACTCACTACAAGGTTAAAATGAAAAAGTCCAAAAGTCCAGAAAAAGAGCTGGGGGCCTCTAAAGGGTTCTTTGTTCTTTCATCACCGGTAATTTAAAAGCCTGGCATGGAAACGTGTACATAATTACGAAAATGTTCAACACATTTTTTAATTTTTTTTAGGGGGGTAACCCCACCTCCCCCACCTAATTTCACCTATTCCTGACCCCCAACCCCTTATCTGCCCTTTCTCACTCCCCCTAAACATTTCGTTTAACATTTTCGTAATCATGTAGACGTTTAAATTCCTGAATTGAATTGAATTGATTGTTTATTTATATAGCGCCTATACACAATGTGTTTCAAAGCGCTTCAAGGCAGGGAGGGAACAAGGGAGAATACAGTGACCTTCTTACAGGTCCTTGATACATTAAGAATGAGAAATTAACTATCATACTCGGCCTAGCAACATTTTTGATAGTGCAAGAGTATTTGACAATAAAAAGGAGGGGTGGGAAACAGAATGAGACAGACAAGCAGCTACATTACTAGGCCTGACGACAATGGAGGTAGTGCCAGAATTTAACAGGAGGTGGTGGGGGAGCAGGGAGAAGGAGAAGAACAAAACAAGCAACTATCGTACATTTAAATTACCGGCAATAAAAGGACATTGTACCCTCTAAGGTTGAAGGGAATTAGCACAGAAATTAACATCCTCCCTAACAAGCGCAACAGAAGAAAATTACATCTTTTTTTCCACAGATTCCTACTACACTGTATAGTGCAGTTTTACTGTCAACGGTTGTGGCTGATAAGTTTTGTGCTCACATTTCTGTGTTGCCTGGATTGTCTGCTCTAACTTCACCATCGAGGGAAGGTCAGGAAATGGCGAAATCCTCTTTAATGCATGCCTGCTTGAGTCTCGAGCAATGAATATGAGATTTGCTTGTGCCTGCTACTCGCCTGAGTGCTTCTCTGTGCCTTTTCTTTCAATCCATGGGGCCGTCTGGAGCCCCTTCCGTAAATCGGGAGTTTGAGTAATCATGTTGAGCTTAGTAGTGGACCACGCTGTTCATTGCCCTTTGATGTGAACTAGTCATTCCATCCTGACTCAAGAATCATGGCGGGCAGTTCATTATTTGTATTGAACCTTGTTTTACAAGCTCTAGTCCACTTATATGAAGTTAAGTCTCACTCAGGGATTTTATCTGCCCTCAATGAACTCCAAGTGACTTTTTTCCCATTCCTTCCACCTCGGCTTGAGCCCACCTTCTAAGGTTATCGCCTCTGATTTGGATCCTTTTAATCCATAGATGCGGTACTCTTCAGTACTAGTAGCTTCTTTCAGGAAAAATTGAAAGAGGAAGCAAAACAAATCTAATCCAACTAAATCCCAATTAAAAAAGTAAAAAGAGATCAGACTAGTGGCCACATTAGTAGTCTCTCAGGAACATTTCTTCAGTACATACTTCACGATTTGCAAATTAAGAAACTACGTGACTTTGCATTCAAGGTGCCTACAGGCTCCGCCCCTGAGGTGATAACCATTGCAGATACCCAGACCAGGTTGATTTGATCCAGTCTTCTGTCCTGCCTGGTTTAAATTCTGATGGTATGTTGGTAAAGCTAAGTTTCCCAGAAAAAAAGAAGGTTAAGAAATGTAAAGACATTTGTCAATTATTCCCAGGCAACACTGGAGTTACTGAAGGATGAGTCTGGTTTACCTATGGCGATTCGAGGATTGGAAGCACCACTTAAGGGAGTCAAGAATCTCTCTATTATCGATTCAGTGCATGTGCAGTTGGGCCTGGTGGTGGGCTCTACTGTTTCATTGGAGTGGTCTCTGCTGGAAGGGGTAGAGCCGCTTAACTTCAGGGAAAATAACTACAGTCCAGTCATTAAATGTCAGCTTTTGTGGTAGGGGTTACTAATAGCTCTCCATTAACAATATGCTTTAAATCGTTGTTCAGCAAAGAGCAAGCTGCTCCATGAAACATGTCTAGGATCATGGCTTCATTTGGGGCTTTATCTGGGATGACCTCGGCTGATATAAAACTAGTCAAATGTAAAGACGAAATTTCCTTTGACAAATGTATAGTGCACTTTCTTTCCCCTCATCGTTGGGAGTTAGCAAAGTCTGCGTATGTGGATTTACTACAGAGGGGTTTTGAGGTATATTTCCCCAGGGTAAAGAGAATACCACTACCTTTGGCTGCTAGTAGGGGTACCTTGGGCTTTAATAATTGCAGTGTGGACCAGAGTAGGCCTAAGTTCTTTTGTAAAATGCATACTTCTGGGGGATGCAGGGTAGCTGCGGAAAAAGCAACAATAAACAGGTCTTGGTTGGCCTCTGCTCTCCCAAAAAAAACAAGTAAACAGCCAGGTTCTTAACTCTGATTAAATATCTTTTTTAAGTTGGAATTCGCATAGTTTTAATAGTTTTTTTATCACAAGATGTTTGAGTTTTTTGACAAATTTAAAATTGTATTTTTTACCAGAAACTTTGTTGATTGATTTGCCTGATGGTTTTACCACTATTATTAAGAAAGGTGGCCGTGGACGTCCCTCTGGGGGCTGTAGGATATTTTGTGTAAATTTGGGGTTTGGCAGTATTTTCTTACTGCTAAAAGATGAGCAGTAGTTTGGTAATACTTATCCTTGCATTTAGTTTGGGTTTGGCCTCATATTACTCTAGTGACCATACCTTCTTATATTATATTGGAGAATCTAGGAATATATATATATATATATACACTACTGGTGGTATTTTGTGGTAATAGGTTATTTAGTGTTGAGCAGAGTTTCCTTCCCTACATTATAACTCCATCATAAACAAAACCTTCCTTTCAATTAGAATACCTCCTAGTGATCTATAGAGAAGGCCTTGGACCTACACAAAAAAGGGGACCCAACGCTTTTATATAGAGTGCCACCTAGCTGCTGGTGGCCGGTATCACTGGCTTATCTACACCAGCAATCTAGGTGCCCATAGACATTGCTGGATCATGGACCGCCAGCAATCTATATTATATTAGATACCCTCGAACAACATGCAAGGAGGACACACACGCACACACCTGTTTATCACTGCTTATTCTCGGTTATTATTCTATCTGCATGGGCAAATTGAAAAATGTATTACCAAAGAGAATGAATCTCCCCTGTGTCACAAATACAATCCCAAATGCAATGTAAAAAGAAAACTCTACGCAATCTGCTTTTATATATTATTTGTATTGCAAACAAATACAAGTCACAATAAAAATCTTACCATGTGCATTTTCTTATAATCTGTAACACAGAGAAAAGAAGAAAAATACAGAAACAGAGCAAACAAGCTTTTTTCTTTTTAAAAATATGAATTGATTTTTAACATTATACACATGTCCGATCAAGATGCAGAATACTTCCCTTGCTACTCTGCCTACGTGATATTTTTAAATCATTCATTCGTACAACAGCACACAGTAACCTCACTTCAACTGTGTCTGCTTACCAGGAATATTTGTGTCTCTCTCCACACACAACTTTCCTTCACTCGGCTCCGGAGAACAGGCCCAGTCAGCATGAGCTGTCCCTGTTATCTTGGTGTCTGGGATCCACAGCAAAACTTCCAAGCCAGTGACAATGACACCAAGAACATCTATCTCCAGAGCCTAGCCAACATGAACTAACTTCCCTCTGTCAGTTTTCCCTTTAGCAGACCTCTGCACCTACCCACTTTGCCTACGTGATATACCTGCAGACACTTTCCTCCAATCAGGTTGAAAGGCAGCATCACCATTCACTTTTACACAATAGAATCTTTGCTCAGTGAGCAACAGTTTCAATTATTATTTCCTTTCGTGCATACTTTCTGCTTTCTGTAAACACAGAAAGAGAAAGAAGAAAAAAAATGGCAGTGCACATTTGAAAAATTAATATCAAAATGTGTATTTTCACCTCATTTTGTACATGGGACTACATTATAATGTTAAAGTGTTAGCATTAGTGATTAGTAATTGTTAATTAAGTCAGTCAGTTATATAAATAATGTTCAATAATGTAGTCTTTTATGCATGAGGTATTCAAGATGAGAAAAACAAATGGGTGCACTTTGACTCTCTGCAGTTTCACATTGAGCTTTTTGCTGCATTATGAATCATGTACCTTGCATGCCACCAGCAACCTATTCGCATGTTATACTGGCAACATAAAAATGGCTATATGTGTATGCAACATTATTGCTGGCAATAAAATGCCATCACATTTATTGAAGCAATATATACTCTAAAGTGCTATAAATATTATAAAGCGCTATATATATATTACTACAGGGCCTTTTAACTGCTGTAAAAAAATATGCCAGGTTGGGATTTGGTTTATGTTCATTATTAATCTGATTGTCTCCTGGCGACTAAGTTGTCAATATACATGGGCCAAAATTGATCATTTTGTATATTAACCCAATCTCAGGCAATGAAGACCATATTAGATTGGAACTGGAAGAAATTCTGGTTCAGTGGTTGTCAAGTAAGCCAGCTTCAGTGCTTATAGTAGGTGGTGACTTTACTTGATGTTTACTGGAGGTAGAAGATCTCTGTCATGAGGCTACTATCACTCGCAGTTCGAACATGTTATTTTCAGTTAAGCCACTGGCTAAGAGGGAAGAGAGATGTCGTTCTTGGGCTACATTTATGGCATGGTGGGGGTTTTATAAAATAAATAGTAACTTTCATGGTGATTCTTTGAGTAAACCCACTTGGTATAGCCCAGTTTTACATTCAATAATAGACTAGCAAAGTAACGGTACCCTTTCCGGACCGCCTAACTACAAGTCTGCCTGCAGGGGCCTTTGCTCCTGGCAGATTTGAGGCAGACTTCTCACTAACGATGCCAGTGCTTCCGTCTCCCAACTCCCATGGAGTCCTATGGCACTCCACAGGAATGGGGAACAACATTTTCCAGCGTCTGACTTCCCGATCCACCGGGTCATGTAATGTCCCAGTGGCACTGGGATATCAGCCGCTGGAAAAGTGTTACGAGTCCAGCGGCAACCCGCTGGTGCTACCAGTGGGTTATCGCCAGACACATAATCAGGCCCTATATCTATGGGCCTCATTACAAGTATGCCGGTCCAGTAACAGCGATGCTGGTGAGCCTACCGGCACCGTTGTTACCAGACAGGCACACTACGAGTCTGTTGCTGAACACAGCGGCCACGGTGGGCAGACTTTCATTGAAGCACCGGCTCTGTTACCTGTGCTTCCGTTTTTCCCACTCCCATAGAGTCCTATGTGACACTATGGGAATGGGGTATTACTATTTACTGGCGCCTGACTTTCCGGACCACCAGGGTTGTAATGCCCCGGCTTTCCAGCAAGCAAGGCGCCGGTAAAATTCACAAGTCCGGCAGCAACCTGCCAGATTTACCGGCATGGTTACCGTCAAACTTGTAATGAGGCCCTATGTCTCTAAATTTCCCAGAAATGACATTCTTTCTTTTGTGATGGTAAATAATGAGTACAGTGATCACTCAATGTTGACTCTACAATTTAGAACGAGCTGGGGGAGAGTAAGTTCTACAAATATTTCAGTTAACAATACAGGAAATGGGTTGCTCTAGGTTTGGTCGAATACTAAGGGCCTCATTACACGGTAGACGGTAAGGGTTTACCGGTACCGGTAAGGGCACCGGTAAACCCTTACCGCCTTACTACGAGTTCCCTTTGCGGGACCCGACCTTAACGGCTGGTTTTACCAGCCGTTAAAGTAGGGTGCCGCAAAGGGACCTTGGTGCTAATTACGGTACCGCAATTTGCGGTACCGTAATTACCACCTTCCCCATTCCCATTATGCCCTATGGGGGCAGAAATGGGAATGGGGAAGGGCCTTGGTGAATGGGGAATTACTGGCCCCGCTCACCTTGGAGTAGGCCGGTAATTCCGCCATCCACCAAGGCGGACACGTTAAAATACCGGCGGCAACCATGGCGCTAATAGCGCCATGGTTACCGCACAACGTGTAATGAGGCCCTAAGAAAATGAATCAGGCCTCATTACGAGGTGGGCGGTAAGGGATTACCGGCACTGGTAAGGGCACCGGTGCTGGTAATCCCTTACCGCCCTACTACGAGCTCCCTTTGCGGGTCCTCCCTAAACGACTGGTTTTTCCAGGCGTTAAGGACAGGACCCGCAAAAGGACTTTAGAGCTAATAACGGTCACGCAATTTGCGGTACCGTTAGTAGCGCCTTCCCCATTCCCATTGAGCCCTATGGGGGCTCAAATGGGAATGGGGAAGGGCCCTGGTGAATGGGGAATTACTGGTCCCGCCAACCTTGGAATGGACCGGTAATTGCTCCATTCACCAGGGCGGAGTCAGTAAGGTTTTGGAGGCAGCCATGGAGCTAATAGCACCAGGGCTACCTCCAACCTCGTAATGAGACCCAATGTGTTGAAATGTTTTGGAATAGCTAGTTGCCCCCTGTCAAATGGTGCAAGTGCTCGCCCTCTTCTCATACAGACACCGTGCACAAATGTCTTGTGTCCTTTGTTGAATTAGAAAGTTGGAACCTCTGTCCATTTGTTAAGGACACAGTACAGGCCTTTGATGTCTTCATCAGATATCGCAAAAGGCAAATGAGATTGGCTATTCCCAAAGTCAGAGAGGATGATTCTAAGGGGCCGTTTGATGGAAATGTGTGCAGAATTCCTGCAAGGGACGCATGCCAAGAAGGACACAGTGTGAGCGCGCATGCTTAATAAAAAATGTGTGCCTTGCGTATTCATGAAATCTACTGCGCACAGTCGTGCCTGGAAAGCCACTGACATGCCCACAAGCAAAACATAAACAGCCAGAACAGCCACATTTCGATGCTACATTTACCTGTTCCCACAGGCATGAATACATGCGCCCTTCAAACAATGCATGGGCTCCCCCGCACGCAGGCCTGCATCTCGGGGACCCGGCATAGGGTTAGGGTCCCCAGTAACTATTGCCAGCACCCCGACAACATGCTCATGAAAATTTGTAACAAATTCAGTTTAAACTTAGAAAGTCTGTGTGTGAACCCCTTTGAAACTTTCCTGTACCCTGCTACACTACATAGGTGCACCCCTAAGTTAAATCGGAACCGTGGTTGCGTACACACACCCCTAAATCCGACATGTAAACCCACCTTCTCCAGCATTGAACGTCTGGTATAAATAGCCCCGCCCCCGCAGCTTCCCTTCAGATTTTAACTGAAACCCGAACCAAGGGTTGCCTGCAGGGGTGGCCTACGGGCACATGTGAAACCATGAAATATACCAACGCTGGGGAAATGGAGTTACAAGTAAGAAACTACTCCCTTCTCCAGCATTGGATCTTTTATGGATTCACATGCTGGGAATAGATTATATAGCAGTATGACAACCTGGGGGTGCATGACAGGCAAACCAACCCCATGCACCAGGCCACAGTCATTAACTCAATGAACATCATCATCCCACAACATGCATGATAACAAAACCCAGCAAGACCCAGAGTAAAAAAAACCTGCAAGCTGCAGGGCCTACAGGATTGTAAACATACATGTGATCCCCCATCCTCAAAAGGGGGCTTTTTCCTTTACTTGGATGGTTCCAATCCGTGGCGGCTGGTGAATTTTTTAACTGGAGGGGCATAAATATTTGTGCCTGATATTGGCAAGCGGCAGAGCGTAGCAAGGGAGCCCACACCACGCAAGGGAGGGGCACGTGGGGGTTCTCCCCCGAGAATTATTTTTAAATAATAGGTGAACATGGTGCATTTTAGAGCACATTTTTTAGAAAAATTGGGTTTTGTAGGGTAACTCATGAAAAAACTCCAATAGATGCAAGTCACCAAAAGTGCACAGGAGCATTTCTCCAACACATTTTCATGATGCCTTTTCCCACAATATGTGCCAGTATAAAAGGTTTTCACACTGGCTGTGCCCATACATTTCCATGCTGACTGCAACATTATACCCTAATATTCCCATATAAAAACATACTCTTTTTGCTTTGTGCATAATGCCAGTAATAATACTATAAGAAAACATGTCCATGTTTGTTCTGCCAAGATATATGGCATTATCCCCACATAAGAACATTCTCCAGTTGGATTTACCATTAAAAATTCATGCCACAGTATGAAAACATGTCAAAACTGGATGTCCTAAAATGCCAGTCGAGCTACATAATAACAATTATCATGCTTGCTTTATCAGAGATGCACAATACAAAATGTCATAACGCAATAAGAAATGGCTAGGCTAAGTCCATGAAAGTGACCGTCTTGTTTCATAATAACACTTATCATGCTTGCTTTACCAACGATTACTGATCCATCTCTGAGCCCTTAATGCCCTTGCAGACTGGCACACCTTCCTGGGGACCTGAATACTGGAAATAGCTCTGGGTTCCTATATTTGGCCCTTGCTCTCTTATGACTCCCTCTCCATCCCTTTCCATTCTGGTGGCTGGTTGATCCTTTATAGGCATCCAATTCCTGTCCGGTCTCGGGAACCTCTTGCCCGGGACCTGGTTCTGAGAGCCCATGCACCTCAGCTCCGTCAGCAGACCTGTTCCTTTCTGGGTCTTCTTGGTTGCCTCACCAAGGTATTAGCTCTGCTCCCAGCTGCCCAGAAGAGAAATATTTCTGAACCTGAATCCTCTTGCTCCAGAGGTCAAGTCTTGAGAGCAGCCCTCTTCTGCTGCTTCCTTTGTGCCAGCAGTAAGAACAGAAGAATCTTTTCTGATCGAAGCAGTCACATAATACAGCCCTCAATTACATGATGGTGTGAGGAGCCAGGAATGAAATGCGGACACAGCTATTTCATAGCTTGGCTATAGACTTCTATTTCAAATGAAAAGGGGTTCTTTAATGCCTTGCTGCCCCTATTCTAAGAGGTATTTCCCTGCCTAAAGCAAAACTAAGGGTCCAATATCAAGATGTCCAAAGCAAAATGTCCTGTGTTCAAAGGACTATTCTGACCCTCACATTCTAACAATTAACTCTTCGGTCAAACAGAAAATGTCTTTGGCCTTGAAATGTGTACAAATCTTCAAAAAGGAAAGGAGTATCTCCAACACAAAAGTTCCAAACGGATACCATTCACAGTTGAAGAGAATGACTTTCCTTTGGCTTCTTTGGTTAGCAAAACAATTTGTATACAAATAAACTTGGCTGTGAGTCTTAATTTGGCAGCATACCTGGTGTACTCTTCTGCTAGGACTTTGTCAGGTGTTTCACTTAACACACTTGGAATTTGAATCTACCTGGTATACTTCCCTTCCAGGGCTTTCTCATGTGCTTCATTTAACATACTTGCAAACTTGAATCTGCCAGGACTTTCTCATGTGCTTCATTTGACATACTTGCAAATTGAATCTGCCTGGTAGTATTCTCCTGCTGGGAATTTCTTATATGTTTCACTGGCCACACTTGCAAACTTGACAATATCTTGTGTTCATTCCATTATGTCTCTTCAGGAAATGTTGAGTCTCACATTTTTTCTCATATGCTTCATTTATTCTTATCAGGCTTTGGTAGGGTTGCTAAAGTGCCCTGTTGTCCCAGTTTCCCTGGTATGGACTCACTGGTTCTTTGTGGCGTGCTTCAGTTCTTCTGTGGTAAGCATGCACCAGCCCTTCAGCATCCTGTTCCTTCTTGCCGGGTTTGCAACCCTTGCTTTGTGGTTGCCTGCTCTGGGTTTCTCCTTGCTTGAGCGGCGCAGGGAGAGCTCTTCGATACCTGTGTATGTGTATGCTAGGAAGTCTTTCCTTCTCCTTCTCTTGTGGTATCCTTGCAGCGTACCGGCTACTGCAGTTTGCACTCCTTGGCCTTCTGAATGAGTCGGTTGGCCCAACAGGCTTCTCAACAGCACAGTGGTTCCTCGGTCGCTAGCGCGAGGATGTGATTCTCCCAGCCAGCATCTCTCTTCTGTCAGCTAATTCAGTGGTTTAAATGTCCCAGCACCAATTAAGCACTCGCAACCAATAGTGCGCAGCTTGTGCTTCTGGCCTCTATCGATCTTCATTACTCCACTCAGCTTCCTCATCACAGTACTTTCACATTCCGGAAAAGGGAAGTCAGTTCTTGATGACTTATATGCAGAGTATGGGAAGGTATTCTGCTTCAATGGGTAGGTAAAAGGATTTGTGACAATATGCCATTAATGGGTGTGGAAAGAAGGGGGTATCCCTAAAAGAAAAAAGGGGTATATAATGTTTCATCCGATAATGTCGTGTCATACTCTTGAGGATTGTATCCCCCATGTGACCCTCCCTTATATAGCTTCCCCGAGGGTCAGGATCAGGTAGCGGCTGCCGTCCCCTGGGCACCGGGGGAGAGGTCACTTCTGGGAAAGGAGTGACCACACCATCGGATTCATCACAACAGGCTCTAAACATGAGGACCCCTCTCTTGTGATAATCTGTTTCCCTTCCAAAGGGACTGAGTCTTTGGAATTCTCTGTGTTTTTTCCTCCCAGTGTGTTGGCAGATCAGTTCTAGGTCACCACTCAAAGCCTGCACTATGCCCCTTTACCACTCAAAGCCTGCAATATGTCCTTTTTCTCCTTCCTTCTTTATGATTTTAATAAGAAATAAGCACAACAAGGTTATGCATTGAGAAGGGTGCGCCTTATGAGTTTGTCATTATGACAGCAAAAATACTGACATGCTGGGATTACTTGGGTGTGCGCACTCTTCCTCCCCCCGCTGATCTGGGGTATTACCAGCATCAACAGCCATTGTACGGTATTACCAGACGATTTGTGCTGGTAATACAAATGCCACCCCTAAACTGCCAGAATTACCTGCATGGGAATTACTGGCACTGGAAAGAGTGTCACTGCCGCAAAGCGGAAGTTTACCGGTGGCCATCTTTAAAACTCAATCTACTGTGATTCTTCCATTTCCCATTGCCATCCAGTTACAGAAGAGGTGCCAAAAGAATGTCCCAGAAAAAGAAGTCCCAGGTCCCCCATCTCCGGCTTCACAAGCCCAAATTCACAGACAGTGATCAAACACTCTGATGCTCTGTTTGGCACCATGCACAGGAGAACAAGTGTGCAGAGAAAGTCTGACATATGTGCAGAGGTGAGGACTAGAGTGACAGCTGTGTGGACTGTTCCCCATGTAACAAGGGGTTGCCGCAAAACAGTAGGATGACCTCAAAGCTACCTGAAAGCAATGGTATGGAGCCTCATTGCAAAGCTGAGGAGGAAGGATGCCACCACAGGAGGAGGGATGGTGGAACCGCTGCACCTCACAACCTGGGAGGAAACTGCCAACTCCATACTCCACATGGAGGGAATCGATCGAGTTGGCAGTTCAGAGGCTGGAGCAGGGACCCAAGGCAATGGTGGATAGCATTGCAGCCAACACACCCAAGTAATCACATGGAATGAGCAGCTGCAGGAGACACACAATGTCACATGAGTATACTTCAAGCCCACAGACATGACTCTGAGATGACTAACTGCATGTCATTAAATACCCAATAGCACCATCACGGGCAATCAGCCACCAAGCTATCATGGTAGGGCCCATCTGCCCACAAGTGCCTTTTTTAGAAACGTGGCTATCTGATTCAGCCCATATAGCTGAAAATAACGCAGTGCCCCCTGGTTTTAAAATCTTCAGGGCTGATCGTAAAGACCAACATGGTGGGGGTGTAGCAAGTATGGTGAAATAACAATTTAATTGTTAAGACTCCAATATCCATCATTTGGATGGCTGTGAATACCTCATGATAAAAATGAAAATGAACCCAAATATTTCTCTTGCTATAATTATACTTTATAAACCTCCCCACTCTATTCCATCTTTTGAAGAACAGCTTATAGGAGTATTGAATAGCATCACTAAGGTGAATTCACCAGTCATTGTTATATGTGATTTTTACGTATGGGCTGAAGATCCATCAGCCACTTCTGCCACTCCTCCCCTATCTTCCTTTTAAGTGATAGGTTAAACCCAACTGGTAAAGGTACCAACACATCAAGGTGGCCATACCTTGAACTGGATACTATCACATAATGTCCAGAAATCTACTATTTATTACCCTACAATGTCTGTGGTCGAATCATCTTTTTGTAAACACTACGATCATACTGCAAAGCACCTCATTAAGACTTGATACCAATGCCAAGTCTATGATCACTTGTATAGGTATTAAAAAGGTCACACTGATTGTTTTTTCTTCTCTGGTGTCCAAAAAAATTGTTGTTATTGATTCATTCAAAGACACGTCCGAGTTATTCAGTCACTTATTATCTACCATTAAGGATGCCATCAATACTTTGGCCCCAGAAAAAACTAAGATTATGAAAGCAGAGACTACCAATAAAATCTGGTTCTGTGATGAGATGTGGAAGCAAGAAAAATAAAAAGGACATATGAGCGAGATTGGAAGAAGGACCCATGCCCGATTACTTTGGAAAAATATAAAAAATCAGTTCAAAAGTATAAAAATTCCATAATTGTGTCTAAAAAGAAAACATACAATGCTGACATTGATAATGCTAAATCCAACTCAAAAGAATTATTTAAAATTCTTAGAGATTTTGAAAATCATACATTCTTTTTTTCCTCCTATTTCCAAGGACTCTGTGAACAAAATTGCCGTACATCGTCTTGCTGTTTTTAACCAACTGGCCAATCTTGACACCAAAAAAGACTATATCAATGGGGATTGTCAAAAGAATATCTTGTTGGGTACACTTCCGAAATTTGAATTTCATATCTGTACTGAACAAGAGATCAATGACATTGTCACTGACATGAAATCCAAATCTTGCTTAGAGGACTCTTGCCATCCAGATTTATTGAAAGGATCCATGGATATTTTGATACCATGGATCACTAAAATGATCAACTCTTCTTTCTTGACGGGCGTACTACCTGGAGCTCTGAAGGAGGTATGGGTGACTCCCCTTTTAAAAAAGGACACTCTTGACCCCAAAGCCCCCAAGAACTATAGACCTATTACCAATGTTCAATATCTGTTGAAAATCATGGATAGAGTGGCCTATTTACAGTTCCAGAAATTCATTGAGGAACATAAACTTCTCAATCCAAATCAGTCTGGCTTTTGTTCCCAGCACGGGATGGGGACTGCTCTTCTGGAACTTAAATCAAACATTGTTGGAATCGTAGTAAGAAAGCATCCTGTGCTGCTATTACTGTTAGATCTTTCGGCAGTGTTTGATATCATCGATCAAAGACTAGTAAATAATAGACTGCTAACTGACTGTCTCCAACAGCCAACTGCTCAGAGAGTGCAGCTAAATAGATTGCTTTGTCCTGGGTCCTAGAATGTCCAGAGTGGCAGTCGAGAGGGATCAAGCCAAACCCACAAAGCTCCTGCCTGTCTCCCTTGCTTTTTAATATTTACATTAGATAATTTCTCGATCTCCTTGACGATCTGGCTGCCCAATTTGAAAATTATGCGGATGACACACTATTCGAGCTGTCTGGGAAAGATCAGGAGGATGTAGCAACCATGAGTTTTGTTTATCTTGAAATCCAAGCCTGGATGGCACACAATTCATTAGCACTTAATGACTCAAAAACTGAGCTGCTTATCTTGGCCTCCAGTCCTCGATTAAAGAAACTCACCCATCAATATGATTATTTTGAGGGGGCTGGTAGCATAATCCCTTTAAGCAAATCAGTGAAAACCTTGGGAGTGATGTTGGATGCCAATCTCTTAATAAAAATACAGGTTTCTCAGATTCGCTCATCATGTGGACATGGAACTAAATTGCTTCACCAGATTAGGCCATATCTCTCATTTAAAAACAGATCACTCTTGGCATCTTCATTAATAAATTCACGATTAGACTACTGTAAAAGATTACTAATCGGCACGTCTCAAGCCAACCGAAATGTGCTTCAAACTGTTCAGAATGGAGCCGTTAGGGCTGTATTTGGCTTAGCCAGAAAGGACTACATCGCTGCCTTCAGGAGGAAATTACACTGGCTTCCGGTGAAGCATAGAATTAGACATACATGTCTTTCACTCACATATAAATGCCAGAATTCAGATGCGCCACACTATTGAACCAAAATATTAGTGAGAAAATCATCCAGCAGAGTGCTACGCTCCTCCGACACCCTTCAGCTCAGTCAGCCGCAATCTTGTCTAAAAAACGTTGGCAATTGCAGCTTCAAATTCAATGCTGCACTTGAATGAAATGTCTTGCCCTTGAATATTAAAACATCTCAATCGGTCATAATGTTTAAGAAAAATGTAAAGACATTGGGGCCGATTCATGGAACAAACGTGCGCCGAAAAAAGTGGCGCAAGCTGGCACAAGCAGGCGCAAGTGTGAAAAAGGAAGCGCACGCGCAAGCGTGCGATTCATGGAAGTCCCTGCACATGTCTTTCTCGGGATGTGCGCCAAACCCGTGCATGAACTTGGCACTATTAAATAGTAGAATGGACAATTTTTAGCAGTGTTTCTGAAGAGCTTTTTTATAAAGGAAATTGGCAGTGAGATAGAAATAGATAAAATGGTTCCATGTATTAACATCCCTGCAAGAATATTATGATACTGTTGCGGTGATATTGACCCATGGACCCTGCGGGGACACCTCTGTAACTCCTGCATTATTTTAAAATGCGCAGGGGATACCCCCGCAACCCCTGCTTCCACAAATGATCCCCCCCAAAAATATCCCCTATGGCGAGAAAAACACCCATATGTACGGCAATATTTTTGGTGGGGATATTTTGGAGGGATACCGATAAAATAGACAATGAGCCAATGAGAACGAGACAGCAATTTTAGGTCAATGGAATGTTGGCTAGAGCCTACGTCATCTCAAAACCGCTTCCATCCAGCCTCTGAGTTGCAAAACATGTCCTGTATGCATTAAAAGGACAATAACACGTTTAATGCTGGTCAGTGGGAGAGGAAGTAATGATGCATTTCAGGAAGCAAGTGTACCCAACAAGAAAAGGCAATTTATTTTATTCATAGAAATTAGACCAATTGGATTGTAGGATTTATTTTAGAACAGGACTGATATATGTTGATGTTTTTGTTATAAATATATGTTGGAAATTGGAGGGATTTGAGACTTTCTTCTTTTCACCTTAAACATCATGGTTGACAGAACAAATGTTCCCTGCCATTGGGGAAGGTATCTGTACCTTGCTCAATTGTGTGTTTCCATCCTTGTATGGCTGTATGTGTTATGTCTGAGAAATGGCCCATCTACTGAGGTTTTTAATTTCAAGCGGCATCTTCCAATGCCTCCTGCTGCCTCTGCTCATCCTCCAGCCCCTGCAGTTCTAGGTTGACCTGGAGCAGCTCCATGTCCATGTACACTGTGGTGAGTGGAAGCATGGTTGTGCAGGGAAGCGTTTGTCCTCTTCCTGTCTGCATTGGATGCACCTGGGTGGATTGGGTGCACCAGTGGCCTCAGTGCCATCACCTGTGTGCTTTTACCACCTGCTAAGAGGTGTAGGTATCTCTGCGCTGGTTTTGACAGTATTAAAATGGCCTTCTCATAATCAGCTGGTAATAGCGTTGTGTCGGTAATATCGGGGCTGGTGGATGGGTCATCGATAACACTGTTGGCGATATTACCAGCGCTGGTATTTATAGTGATGAGTGTACCAGCGCCGGTAATACCAGCAATGCGCTTACTGCTGACTTGTAATGGGCCAAAACTGTAAAAGTGCTGGTAACCGGAATTACCAGCACTTTTATTGTATACTTGCAATCTCGTAATGAGCCCCAAAGTCTTTATGCTTGTACAAAACAAGATGTGCATCTTTCTTTATAATAAAAGTGTTAATTATTAAAATGTTTATCAATGAAATTCCATATTCACTTTGTAGAGTAATTCAAATTAACTGATACAATTTAAACAAGAACTAGTTTGGGCATTTTCTAGTTTTTCATTGCATTTTGAATTTATAGGCATGCAGTTGTGCTGGCCCCATAAAGAACAGGTCCAGATCAAAGATCATGCAAGATACTGCTCAGGTCATCACATGGCTATTGGTTACATGAGTTGTTACACTCTGCTGGTTGACTACTTAATGCATTGGCGACCGAGGCACAAAATCCAAAGCTTACACAGCCTGTGGTGAAGGTCCTCTTTCCAATCTGACTTCTAATCATCAATAATGTTTAAAAAAAAACAGTTTAAAGCCTCAGTTACCAAGGGCCATAACTATGTTCAAAAGAATGAGGTACATCATAATTATCCATATGATACAGGTTTGACAGTCCTACTTCAAAAAATAATGCAGACAGCAGAGCATATGTAATTGTCTGCAGAAAGATGAAATGTTTGTGCTGTAACATGTCCCAGCACAGCACCAGACGTGTCCATCAGACATGATGGACTTGGTGTAGTAAGAAGGACTGGAGCAGCAACAAGGACTGTGATGAGGAAGGGTAAGAGGGAGAGCCGCAGGTATTTAGGAAGAGGGACTGGGACAAGAAAGAGGGAAGAACACCTAGAATGAGGAATGGGGACTGGAATTAAAATAGTAACTGAAATGGGTGGGATTAGGAAGAGGATGAGGAATTTGATGTGAAATAGGACCTTGGAACAGAGAGAAGAAAAGGGAGTGTGCAGGTGATAAGGAATAGACAATAGAAGGAAGAAGAGGAAAACACATTGAGGGACTGCCCGGGAGACTCAAAGCGAAAGCCGCTGTAGTTATAAATACAATGCGGTTGCATTTTTAATTGCCATGGTTTTCTTTCTAAGTTTCCGGAGCTCCCCCGAGCTGGAAACTTAGAAAGAATACAACAGAGTTGTATTTATGATTGCCGTGGTTTTCTTTCGAAGTTTCCTGGCTTCCCCAGGGCTGGAGGAGCCCGGGAAACTTAAAAAGAAAACCACGGCAATCATAAATACAACTCGGTTGTCTTTATAATTGCAGTTGTTTTCTTTGTCATTCAAAGAAAAATAAATACACTTACCGGCAGCAGCCTTCCTGCTTGCATTCTCTGCCCTCACGGCAATAATGAAACAAAAGCTACTGTAATAAATACCACAAGGCCAGAGATTAATACAAGCACAGGAGGCTCAACCATTTCAGAAAATGGATGCCTCCTAGTCCTTAACATTTTTGGGTTTGAGGAACTTTCTTTAAAAAGATGTATAATATATGTTTTTGATTATTGCCCATCATGTAAAACAAAACAACTTTTCAATGCACTATTCCTTTAGGTAAATATTGACTCATCTACATATCTGCCAAATTATATATTGTATTTGTTTCCACAGAGAAATAGGGATTCAGAAAGAAGAAAGCCTGAGAGGAAAGATTATAAAGATTATAAAATGTGAAGCCAATGAAGATCATCCAGTTGTGCCGAAGCTTCCGACTCAAGTTGACTGCCTCCTCTCAACATTCTTCCTGGAACATTTTTGCACAGCAATGGATGGCTGCCGAAAGGCTCTGAAAGATATGTCATCGCTGTTGAACATAGGTGGACACCTTGTGCTTGTGGTACTCCTGGGATGCACGTTCGTGATGCACGGCACAGTCAAGTTGCCCCTCTTACGCCTAGATTTGGAATGTGTAAAAGCAGCTCTGATTGACGCAGGCTTTGTAATTAAAAAATGTAAAAATAATAAGAGAGCTAATCAAAACAAGTATTCTGTTGTGGATTATGATAGTGTGCTCTGCCTTGTTGCATGTAAAGAAAAGAATGTGCAATAACCACATACTTTTGCCATGTAAAAGACAAGTTGTAACACCTGCATGTTGATTCCTCAGTGTTCTCTGGTCATGTTGCCATGTCCATATCGCTTCAGGATTGTTACTCAACACTGATTGTTTGATTGCAGATATTTGCATATTGATTATTTTGAAGGCGATTTAAAGAATTGTAAAGGGTTCGCTTTTGATGTATAAGTCATATTTCCCTTAAAAGACAAATATAATAAAACTCTTCCAATATGAGATCACATAATGATTGCATGTCATGTTTTCAATTATTTTTGTGAACATTTCGGTACTCATTTTGCGCCCAACAGAGTATTAAATATGCTCATAAAAGCAACACATATTTCTTTTACGTTCCCGTTTTTCAGTCCTTGTTTTATCCAGCTTTCTCTAAGAGGTGTGCCCAGTGGTGTTGTTTTGTCGATGGGGCTGGCATGATCAGTGGTGTGCAACAATATTTCACAAATAAACAGGGTCCTTTGTTGTATTATTAAACACTCGCAAAACATTTTTTTACTGTTGGGTCAACCAAATCTTGGACCCTCGGTTGTTTATTTGACAATTCAATTTCCTCATATTCCACAAGACAACCCAAAACCGGACATTTTGCCAATCTAACAACGTAGTAGTACCACTGTGTACCATCCAATTTGATCCAAACAATGTACATTTTCTATAATTTGTGATACAATATTTACAAACAAGCATGTGCTCTCCAGAGCATGATGCATATCTGGAGTACCAAACATAAAATACAAAACATTATAACAGGGAGGTTGACACTATAATGTTTCCGCCAAGTAAAGCTATTTCTTGAAGCTTCTAGTGAGAGTGGCCTTCTTCAGGACGGGGGGATGAAGGATTCTACATGTCTGTGGGGTATCTATCAAAGAACAATGACAGATAGGGGTATGTATTAGAACGGTGTGTGATCTCGAAAATGAACGATTTCAAACTTAAAATTCTTATTAGATGCTCATGTGAGCAGAAACATCTAGCCTCCATACTGGATCGCTGGCCAACAGCTTACCGTTACTCATATATGCTGCGGAAAGTGTTTGTAAAAGAGTCCCTCTGTAATAAGTGGGGCTGCTTTCTTAGTCAAGCTCCATTCCCAAATTGTGGGTGTTTGTGGAGAATCCTGTCTTTATCTATAAGATCCGACAAATGGAAGAAAGAAGGGAGAAACCCATATCAGAGTTGGTGATAAAGGTGCCGAGCATCCACTCTGCCAAGTGCCTAAAAAGTATCTTACCTCATCATCAAGCCACTGCTCATGCCTTGTCATACGTCCAACCGTCTATAAGGACGTGTCAGATGTGTATATTTTTGTTGTGATACTTTAATCTGCTTACAGCTGTGGATAAACAAAAGAGCATATGGGCACGGTATCACCTATTATTCTCCATATAGTTTAATCACGTGAATCGAGTGATTGCTACTGTTAGAGAATCATGTTTCTGCGGTCTAGTTTGTTAAATTTCCAGCAGTTAGAAGATAATCTCCATGGCGTGAATATAGTGCATGCTCGACGATGTGCTAGATGTTTGAGATTGGGCCTCATTATGAGGTAAGAGGTAGCCAGGGTGCTATTAGCACCATGGCTACCCCCTTACCGCATTCCGTGTCCGGGTTCCCGAAATAGGGACTTACCGGGTCATTCCAACCTTGGAGGACCTGGTAAGTCCCCATTCCGGGAACCTTTCCCATTCGAGCCCCCATAGGGCTCAATGCGAATGGGGATGGAGCTAATAACGGTACCGCAATTTGTGGTATCCTTATTAGCTCTGAAGTCCCTTAACAGGTCCCATATGTAACGCCTTGTAAAACCAGGCGTTAAGGAAGGGACCCGCTAAGAGACCTCGGAATAGGTTGGTAAGTGATTACAGGCACCGGTGTCCTTACCGGTGCCGGTAATCCCTTACCATCTACCTCTTAATGAGGCTGATTGTGTCGGTGCTTATGTCACTTATTAATATTGTGGCATTTGATGTGGAAGGTCATGTCTGGGCGCGTGCCAAAGAGGTTTTCCAAACCGACGGTTCCTAATGGCATACCTTGGTCTGGGGGGTGAATCCCTCGTAACATTATCGATCCCTGAGAACAAAGTGATCTCGTGTAAGGGATTGTGGCGAGTCCGCCGTGATGTTTATTTCAGAAACAGATCGGGATATTACTTACTCGTTTTTGAGATATGTCGGCGCTGTACGCCTGGCTGTTCATATGGACTCTGTGAGCCATGTAAAGCACACGTTGCCCGGGGAGATACTATAAAAGCAAAACTAACTTGTCATTGGATAGTTCCGCCCCTGCGGTGGGTGTGAAAGCAGTACTACGCTGCCACAGGCTGTGTAGATCCACTGACTGCATGAGCCGGTCGAGTCCCTGTGTATTGAGTTCTCGGTGTTGCTTATGTAAAACATGTCACTGTAAGGCTAGATGTCTGGTTGAACGTAAATAAAAGAAGGTAGAGGCATTGGATCATGTACCATCTTTAGGCCTGCATTTTGTTGATTTGTGCTCTGTCGCATGTGTTTAGCATAAATAAACTTTAAATAGGAAAAAAGGAAAAGATCCTTGCTTGAGTGAAAGTGTATTATGTTGTGGTAGACGTTGATGGTAAACGCGTGTCGACATCAAACATAAAAATTTTAGCATTATCATCGAACATGTCATCGCATTTATCAACATATCGTGTGAAACATTCATGGAACATTTCCATTGTTTTGCCCAAGCAGAGGAGCGTTTTTTTGAATGTTTTTTTTAAACATAGAAGCTTATGTGCAGTTCCAGACATATTCATTAATGCAGTATGTATGTTTATTTGTTTAGCACCAAGAACGCTATTTCAATGCAGTGACTATGGCTGGTCACTTCTGCAGGACAGATTTAACTGATGTGCTGCAAACAATAAATGTGTGAATTTAAAGGTCTTCCACAACCTCACATGCACTCAACATGTGCTCCCCCTCTTTTTTCCAGGTCCTCTCACTCCAGACAATTATTTTTTCCCTAATTTCCCCTCTCCCATTACCCCTCATCACTCATAGCTTCGTGTGAAGCATAAACTATTCTGATCATGTCTTGCAGCTTTGCCGCTGTAATCTCGTGAGATTCCCACAGTCTTTCAATTATAAACCAAACATTTTCTACCTGTAACTTGCTCCCCAACCCACCCCCACATCCAATCTTCACATGGTGTTTTCTTTCCCACTCCCAACCTCTAACCTGATGTGATTGCTATTGCAATTGCTATTGTTATTTATATAGTGCCTACGGCCAGGTCTTGTAAGTGCTGTGGTTGAAAACAATCAGTGTTCCCATAGGAGTGACTGCATAAAAAGAATAGTTTTGAGTCTCTTTCTGAAGTCAAGAACGTTATTAGGCTCTGTGAGGTTGTGCGGGAGTACATTTCAAAGTTTGATGGCATCTGTTTTCCTGCTCTAAAAAGCAGTCTGAGTTCTTTTATTTGCAGTTTCTCTCAGAAATATCGCGGTAATCACTCAAATCAAGCAACAACAAAAAAAAACAGATTTTCATTTCGGAAAAGCTTTTAAGACTCTCTGCTGTAAAGCACTGTAAAGCAGCCACTGGAGGGGGGTCTGTGCTCCTGCTCTCTATATGGTAGAGGAGAGGCACAGAAGACCCCAGCCAAGATTCTCTATTGTTGGTAGCAATGGACACGCAATCAAGGCCTAGCTTCTCAGGTGCTGATGCAGGCTGGTTCTTAAGTACAGTGTAGTCCCGACGCACCCACAAAAGAGTGTCTGCACACTGTATTAGTTAAAACACAGTCTTTATATAATTAAGTTTCACAGTTATATACAGTATCAGAATAACTTACTTTGTACTCGGTTAATCTACAATGGCAAATATCTACGGTTCTACGTGGTGCCACAATTATTATTAGATCTCATTAAAGTGCATCATCTGTACGGTTAAATGTCACACAAATCAGTTTGTAAAGGAAACCAACAATAGATATAAGAGGAAAGCAGTTGGTTAGAACAATTGGCAGAATACTGGCACCGTTACCTAGACACAGCTCTGTGTGGAGATCCCCCCCACATGGGCAACCAGGAGATAAAGATGTACTACAAGCCCAGTCCATATATTGTTCACAAGAATCTTTCCAATAGTTCAGCAACCCCAAAGTACCTGGTGCTGTAGCGTTCCTCGTTGAGAAATCGCCGGCACTTCTTGAGTGCACTCCCTTTAAGGCAGGAGCCACAGATCATCTAACGTCTGGCGATGAACAGGGTGAACTATGGCGTGGAAGTGGCAGCTTCACTCCTAGCAGTGCTTGTCGATGATGAAGCGTAGATGTCCTGCAAGGAAGAGGCGTGCAGGGCACCTCGATATCGATAGTCCATGACCACAAAGAGTTTGAAGAACTGTGGCCCAGCAAGGGCGTTGAGTCGTCCAGGGTCTCTACGGTCTTTGTGTGGCGGGAAACCCACCGCCGGATGCTCCTCGTTGCGTCAACGACCTGGCCTTCTCCGGCGGGATAAGGGCGTCAGCGGTGCGAACGAGCACATCCGGAAATCAAATGTTCTTAGGCAACGGGAGCACTGCGGCTCCGGTCGGCGACAACGGTCATCGACGGTGACGGACAACAGTCTGAGCGCTTCTCCTTGGAATTCAGCGGCAGTCCCCATCTCCGGTCGGCAGCGTTTCATAGGTCTGTCTACCAGGGAGCTTTGGCAAAGATCTGCTGGTGCACAATGGTCTCTCGTAGTTCATGGAGAGGTCTCCTTGCCAGGTCCTCTCTTGGATCAGTTCTTGGAGACACAACCGCTTTCAGATCGGCGAAGTAGAGCAACAGCAATTCTTCTCTTCCAGCAGGGCTTCAAGATCAAGCTTCAGTTTCATCTCCAGTTTCTCTTCAACTTCTGAACGACTTCTAGCAGTGAGAGGCCCCCAGATATACTGTTGATCTCCCATTCATTCTGCAGGGTCACACTCAGGCAACCAATCACTCAGAAGGGCATTCAGCAGTCAGTCAGCCAATCAGGGACACGGTGCATTCACGCCATTCTTCTCCATCCAGACACTCACAACACAGAATGTGGATCCGGACAAGTACCACGCCATTCAACACTACACACTGCATTCATACAAGTTTCGGCAGGGCTGTCTCAGTCATTGTGTCAAACATCAGATACCAGACATCCACAATAAGAAGTGTAGATTTGTCACACACTCCATTCACCCAGGTCCCACCCACAGGTATACCCACAACATACGGTCATTGGGAAGGCTCCAGCCAGTCTGGCCAGCACTTCCCCACACTACCATATATGGAACTTTCACCCAACAGCCAGTCAGGGGGAACGGACAGAGCCAGGGCTTCCCGGGACTTCGTGAAAAACAAAGGTAACAGGCGATGGAGGGCAAGAGGCCACAGGGGCCTTCTTGTTTCCATCAGGAATCCATTGATTCCAATGACAGGGCCTGGGCATCACAAAATGGAGGACGCTCAGGGCACCAGTCAATTCAGCAAGGAGCTGCCACCAGCCTGTAGCCTGCTCTCTGGCCCACACACAGGTGCCCAAAAACATACACTAGGGGCACAGGGTCGTACCCACATCCATGGGTGCCATAAGGGTATCCTATGGGTCTGTACACCAAACCAAAAGAGAGAGCTGCACCACCAGGAGTCCCACATGAACTCCTGCATGGAAAACACAACATAACACATGATAAAAAGCAGTAAAGGACAAGGATACGGAGGCCCTGTCTCTCCGATGCATTTCCAGCATCACAAGCACCAACGCCAATGTTTATAAAGGTTTTAAGGAACACAGGGGCACCACATGTCTCTGTAAATATGTTTAAAACTAGTGGCTGGATTAACCACAAACAGGCAAGGAAATTAAGTCAATGCTTTGTTCCCAAATTTTTACTTATTTGGTCCAAATCTGCCCAGCAGTTTTCACACTACGGCTGTTCAAAAACTGCGCTTTGACTACCGCGTCCTCTTCATAGTGGTTTCTTTCATGGCAAATCTCTTTTCTCGCATGTGCATATAAAGCTCCTTGTTGCCAACTCTCAGGTACTACGTGGCGCACCATACCTACATTGCATTTATGTTGCATCAGCAGTTTTGACATTTATGTTGCTGTGCATGTGTTATTCTAAAATGTATCAACTTAAATACAAAGTAACACTAAAAGTAACACATATCCCTTTCTCATTAACTACACTAGATACATATAGAATTGCAGCATTGCATCAAGATCGCCAATCCCCTAGTCACCAACATGGCGTGAGCCACATGAACCCCTCTTTCTCATTGGAACATTTATTGACCATCCCAACATTCCCCCCCTTCAGTTAATACTTTGACTAATACACACATTTCTTGTTCCTTTAAATCATCTTCTGAGGGAACTAAAATGCTACATCCCTCACATTGGTCTCAATATGGCATACTGCTCATCTGAACAAAACCAATTCGTCCCCCACCATTTTCGCAATCAACCCGCTGCTCTCACAATCATCCCACTTTTTTGGAGGAAACAAGACCACTTCTGTCTGAGTACCCATGTTATATGAAATGTTAGTGGGTCTAGCTTTGGACAGGGTCACAGTCATCATGGCAGCTGCTTCCGGTATGTGGGAAGAACAACATCATAACAGGAGCAAAAGATAACAAGGAAAAAGGCAAAAATTGGCATCGAAATTTTAACAGCTAGGCTCATCCGAGACGGCACCCAAGAAAAAATAGAGTCCAACCAAGGTAATTTGTCATTCCTGCTTTGTTCTCCTAAGCGTGTGCAAAGCGCCAATTGTCTTTGTTAGAATTCCATTCTCTGAATCATTTGGAGGCGCAAATGTGCAGCAAGAACTCCCAATCTTCTGTCACCACCCTCCTCCATAGCTGTTAGGACGTTGAGGATGTATCTATTCTGCAAGGCAAAGAGCCTAAGGGCCGTAGTTCTTGTTTAGTTACACTAAAATCTGACTCAAAGAAATTTATAAACAACAAATGTTTGTAGCGAGTAACCTGGAGCCACTTTGCATTCACAATAGCTTGGACACCAGGGGCCAGGAGTGAGGAAAATATTTCCATCTGGCTGAACGGACTATACTGCTCAGGAATGTCCATCAGAGATTTTTAAGATGTTGCAAAATATAGTTGGACCATTTGGTCCGTTGTAATGATTCTTCTTCTTTACGATCAGGCAAAGTCATTCAGTTGTCCATGCATGATGACACAGGGGACGCAAGAGGCACAGGGGATAAAGGGGGCACAGGTGTGTCTTTGGGCATCGAGCAGGCAAGTACTAAAGGCTTTTCAGGAATAACAAGGACATGCATACATACTGTAGTGAGACTGCACACACCTCGCCAGGCGGGAGGCAATTGTATGTAACTGAATTCTCTGCAATTCTCTGCAAGACCAAAACACATCAAGAAGTGCATCTGTACCTCCAGCCATATCAGTGATGTGAACCGTGTGGCTTCACTTCTCATTTGTGCCAATGGGCACTCTGCCATCACCCTTAAAGCATACCCTTAAAACACAGAGAAAACACAGAGAAAAATGTGTGATTAGCTGAAGCTTGAAAGCTGAAGCTTGAAAGGTTTCTCTGGCTCGTGTCAAATACTTCTTCCATACATTTCCACACTCTTGATTTACTTGTTGCAACCCTTCTTCTGAGAATCCCCCCCATCCCTCCAGCTCTGCAACTCTTCACCTCTTGCTCCCATTGGTTGTTCGTTATGATGGACCTTTTTAAATGTAACTGGAATATTTGCAAACAATGCAAATTCTTCTGCTCCTTATGATATGTAATTGAACATTCTTCATCAACAGGTAAAATAGATCCTGTGGCTGATGGCCCTTGAAAAAACCCTAGGACCCTGCACAAAGCTATACTCACTAGGCACTGTGCCTGTACTAATTCTATTTTGCCTGCAATAAATATCTTAGTGACACCAGAAGCATGGTGGATACGAGAGCAGATGTAGCAAAATCGTACATATCTCTCTCTCCACACTTTGCTCATGTGGCTGTACAATACATTATCTGCTGCAAAACCATATGCATCTATCGGATCTGAATTTACATCATCATTGTTGCTCAAGAAGTCAGAGTCAAAACTTCTTTGTTATTTCAATAGTATTTCATCAACTCCTACAATAGTAAAAACATTCACATCCATGGTGTCTACAAAACCTGAACATAATAACAAGGAGAATGAGAAAAACATATAATCAACCATCCCAATATTCAATTTAAACCCAAATGTTCCCTTTTTCCATAGAAAATAAAAATCACTGGTCTTCGTTTGCTCCACCTTTTTCTACTGGAACACACAGCGAATCCTTAGGGCATACTTAACTTTGAGCCTGCTCCTGTTCCTGTGCGGTTGGAGGGGTGCCGGTAGCCCTTTCTACATCACTGAGGTGGACCCAGCTCTTGCTGCTCTCCATCTTCACAGCAAACGCAGTTGAGAAAATCACACAGTGCGGCCTGTGGAAACACTGCTCATTCCAGTGTCGAATAAAGGTGCAGACGTACACCAGATCCATGGGGAGCAAGTGTGGCTGATGTAGATCATTGGATTATTTGCCGCTTTCTCCTGTAGACTGATGATGAGAAGATACAACCTGTGAAGATGTAAGTCTGACACTTTTGGTTAAAGCTCTAAGGTATTCCCTAAATTCCTCATCTACAATCTCTACTGATTTATGTGCATCTGATGCTATGCATGCAGGTGAGAGCACTGCGTGTAGCCTACGCCCAGTCACAATCTCATGTGGGCTGAGATGGTGATTTTTTCCTGTGTTGATTTCTCAAATAAAACAGAACAATAGGTAGACAATAGTGCCAATTTTTATTTAAATGATGACATAACTTTGATAATCAAACTTTACGAACACCATTTAGCCTTTCCATTATTCCATGGCCTGTGGTGGTACACTGAACACAACCTGTGCTTAATCTCCAAGAGTGAAGTAATCTCTGTGAACAAGGAATTTAAGAAGTTGGTCCCATTGTCAGACTTGAGGACCTCAAAAATGACCCACTGTGGAAAGACCACCCTCACCAAATCCCTCTAGGTGGCACTCCCAAAATGGGCCGAGGCCCTGGGCAAAACTCATGTTATCGTCCTCATGGTGTTTCCAGAATTAAATTCTCTGCAAACTATACAATTCCCTGCAAATCTACTTACCTGTTCTTGGATTGGTGCAAGATGGGTAATGTATTTGCTTTAGAGCCACAAGAAGCAGCTCTACAGGCATTACTACCTTTCCCGAAAGCACCTGTATCCACAGCAAATCCATGAGCAAGAGGGCACATACCCTCTTTTCCTAGAGCTCCTTTTCATTCTTAGTTGCTCTCTCCTGCATCTCTATAATTTGAAGCAAAGGGGCCACAGTGTATGGGGCAAGCAACTGTACCTGCTGGGACACAGTTTCCATTTTCTGGGGATTCTGAATAGTAAATATGTGGCTTCTTTTGCTCCTCTGTCTGCAGGATTGTTTCCAAGCACTATTGGGTTAGTATGGTTAATGTGCACTGCACATTTAACAATCCCTACCTCTGTGGACAGTGTTAGTGTTTTGATTAATCTAGATAACAGCACAGCATGCTGGACAGGTGTCCTGTCAGACCTCCTAAACCCTCTTCTCTGCCACCTTGACAATCCTGAATATACAGTTGAGGTTAACGACGCAGAGTCAGAATAAATTGTGACTGCCTTTCCCTTACTCATTTCCAGCACCTCTATAAGTGCCACTAGCTCTGCCGTTTGCACGGAGTAATGCAAAGGCAACTATTTCATCAATCTGACCTGGTGTTCCCCATCCACAAGACCCACAACAGCTGCATCCCTATGTCTCTCACCAGTGTCCTGATTCATTATCGAGGACCCATCACCAAAGAGTACCCCACCTCCCTCGAATGCATCCTAACATTCGTTCATTCTTCCTCTTCTCCCTCATAAATCGCACAATCACGGACAACGTCATCAGTTTTCACTGGCTTGGCTGCAAATGTCACAGATTTATTAGGTGACACTGAATGGAATGTATGGATGTATTTGATAGGATAACCTCATTCCCAGATACTCTCTGGGTCATCAAAGTCGACTTGGACTTTTCCAAGATCGCAAATAAACATGCTCCACATATAATGTCACCGGCCAACCCATAGTAATGGTTGAAGAGTTTTGAATTGCAAACGTCGCTGCCGCTTTAACCTGTTCACAAGGGAACTGTCCTTGTATCACTGGTCTAGGAGTCTGCTATAGTATACTAAAGGTATTTGGCCTAGCGATATTTGCTGGCCCAAGACTACTGTCATCACTTGTCCATTTGAGTGAAGCAATAGATAAAATGGTTTCTTGTAATTCCGGGTCACCAAGACCAGGGCATTGCTGATCGCAGCCTTGAGCTCCTGAAAGCAGGTCACCATCTCTTCAGATCATTTTATCGGACCTTTCACATTCTGTGCTCCCTTAAGCCCCTGCAGTAAGGGCCTCTTGTAACTAGAATAGTCAAAGATCCACGATCTACAATAGTTACAGAGTCCCTTACTGCTTCATTTGTTTCACTGTGACTGGCTGGAGCATGTTCTGAACTGTGGTGGCTCTCTCTGGCATTACCTTCCTTCCAGCTGGTGATGTAACTTGCCCCAAATACACTACCTCTGTCTGGCAGTATTGTAATTTTTCTTTGTCCACTTTGTACCCTTCTCCGCAAGCAGGGTGAGGAGCGTTATTGAATCTCCACAACACTGCTCTTCTGAAGTGCTAAAGACTAGCAAATCATCCACGTGTTGGAATACTGTACTAGACACATGTAAATTCCCCAAATCCATCTGAACTACCCATCTGAACACTCCAAGATTCACAGTACCCCAGGGACAACCTTGTGTGCTCGAATCTATTACCACAACACAAACACTGTAAGGTACTAAGAATCAGGGTGTCAGGGGAGCTAGACAAATGCATTTTTTAAAATAATCACAGTGAAGTGGGTTTACCCAGTAGCAGGTTTCTGTACCAATGGGAACTCCACCTCAAAAAGTTATTGAGAGGTCACAAATCCTGGACCATCTTCCAACTGGATCCCTTCACTTCCTTCAAAGGATAGATTGCCGTGTTAAATGGAGTCACAGAAGGTTTAATTATGCCGTATTATGCCTTTCTTCAACAACACCATATTGTTCTCATACATCCCTTTGTCAGCCTCTCTAGACATGGGGTACTACTTAACCAATGGTAGTATCGCACCAGATTTCAATGTTATCTGCACTGATCCAACACTAGTTAACAGCCCAACATCATGAGGATTTCTGGTCCATAAATGTTCTGACAGCTTCTTCGAATCCTCCTTCTAATATGGTGATGTATTTCTAACAATGAGCATGTTCCTTCCCTTTGCTCTGTTTCTTCACTGTCTTCAAGCAACTGATCATCAGACATGTCCCTTAGCGATAAGCTCGGACTGATCCACAAGACTGTGGCCACTGTCCACCTTCCTCATCAGTGCACCACCCTGTCCATTATCACTACTGCTTCTAAGAGGGTTGTGACAATAGTGCCTGGTGTTATCTCCTGTGGATTTGCAGGCCGATACAAGAATTCAATCGGTACACCGCTTGCCTGATTCTCTGATCTCTGATACCCGTTACTCAACTCAACACAACCATTCCTCCATAAAGAGTATCTGCCTTAATATGTAGATCCTATTTGTAAGGAACCAAAATGATAGCCCCAGATAATCCCTGTGTGTCCATTGTTTAGCCTGACAAGGGAGCTCACCTTCCTTGGTGCAAGATGTCATAGCCCTGTATCGACCATAAATAAAAATGTTCAGTCACCTACCTGTACACCTATCTGGGAAACTTCTTGTGGATCGGCAGTAACAGACAAGACTGGACACATCAGAAATCCCTGTGGACTGTCTTAATCCAGGTACATATTAGCACTAGGGTGCTGGAAAGGCTTCCCTCCAAAAACACTTTCTCCATTGTAGTGAGTGACCGTTCTATGGGGTAAAGGGTCCAACCTTTTGTCGCACAAGATTCACTATGCCCCTGTTGTCCTAATTGTCCCGCTGTTTAGCTGGTAATCACTGCTGGCAATCACTGCTCCTTCAAAAAAATCTTTGCTAGATTTTTCTGAACAAGTGTGGCCTCTTTCTTTTGTGCCTGCTCTATGCGCTCCTTTTTCGTCTCTTGCTCCCTTTTACAAAAATGTACAATATGTGCCTGAATTTACAGGCAACTCTGGGCTTCCATCCCCACTACTTTGTCTAGATCATACTGGACTTCTTTGGAAGTCCCTTCTTTAGCATGTTGTAAAACATGGCTGTGTTCTTATTGCATGTGTCTCACTTCTCTGCCTTCCACGTCTCCTGAATTAACAGGATGTGTGCTGCATGATCATAATTTAATTTTATCGTCTTGGCCAAAATAGAATTTATGTTGGGTGTATCGGGCTACATAACCCACAGGGCCCTCCATACCTGTGCCCTTTAATTATTAAACGTGGATTCATCATGGGTGTTTCTATCTAACTGAACTCCCAGATACCCTGGTCACCTCGCAAGCTCACCTGACTGTTCCCCCATCAGAGACGTGAATATGATTTTCATGTCCCCTATAGTCAACATGATACTGGCAGTGTGTTTCTCTAATTCATAAATCCACATCCCCGCCCCTGCAGTGAGCGAAGGGAGTGTCTTCATCAAAATATTTAGATCCATGTGTGACCACGGGACATAATACACCTGACCCTTCTGGAGCAATGGAAATTTAGTTACACCTGCTTTACTGGGGATTTCCCCGGCTTCCCCTTGCTGCACACTACGGTCATACGAGTAGCACAGCCTATCCTAAGACCCTATGGTGCAATCCCTATCACTGCTGCTAGAGCAGAAGGTGGGGCTACTAGCCCCTGTTCTCTTCACCCAACATCCAATACCCATTCATATTTGCCTCCTTCTCATGTTACCACATCCACTGGAGTTTCTACGGGTTGGGAAGTATACTCAGCACTACCATAGGGTGCCAGTTACCATTTCCTTTGCTCAAATCCTGTACCCATAGCGACACTTCAGTCCTCAAGATCCAAATTGACCTCACGGATAACTGATCTATCCAATCTAACAAAAATGTACCCATGCCTCTGCCTTCCTTCTTCCATGTCCTTTATCTTCCTATTCACTCCTTCCCACTCTTCACTTCTCTGCTGCCGCAACCTCACAACCTCTTCTTCCAGTATCCTCAATGCTTCTTCAAATTTTTTCTGTTCTTGCATCTCCACTGCCATTCACAGCCTATCTTCTGTCCTAGCGGTAGAAGGAACAGTCTCACTTTTTCTCTCATTCTCAGCCCTTCAGCTAGTCTTCTGGTTGCCACTCTCACTCTTTCTCCATCCTCCACCCTTAATCTTTCTGCTAACCTAGCAGTAGGGGTAGTTATTCCTTTTCCGCTCTCCATTCTCAACCTTCCTGCGGCCCTAACCATTGAAGGCGTTACCCTTCCACTTACCTTAGTATCCCATCTTTTTTTAAAATTGTATTTAGCCACTTTATAAGCTTTTTGCAAAGAAAGAAAAAAATTAAAATCCCATCTTTTAGGAATCCTAGCCGATAAAAGCATTACCTGTGTCCGCCTTGCAACCCCTGAAGTGGCCGCTGGAGAAAATGGAGGTTTGAACTCAGGGTGATAAAGGATAGCACCCATATGGGTGGTATGGAAGGTATCCCCGCACCCTCCTCTCTCACTCTTCCTCTGAGACCTTAACTCTATGGCCTTAACGCCCTTCTCATACAACCTCTATAACTCCAAGATTTTAAATTATTCTGTAACTTTGAAACCTTGTGCTTAGTGACTAAGAAAGCGGTAGGTAAGATTTGCACAGAACTGTTAAATCTTACTTTTCTGGTTCAACCCCAGAACATTTTGATTTACTAGTGGGATATTTTTCATTAATACCTCAGTGAGTGGGAACCTTTTTCCACACTCACATAACTTTTAACTCTTTTTATGGATGTCATTTTTAAAACTCTCCATAGTGTCTTTTTAAAGTTATCATCTTTAACAACGTATTGGCAATAAGTGCCTGTTGTTGCTGGGTTTCCCTAGGGGCTCCCCTTTTAACTTTCTTGTGCTAACCTTGAGTGAACTACAGTTCCCAAGGGTAGAAAGGATCTTTGGATCCCTTATACCTTTTATCTAGTGAAACCAGCACACCCCACCTTATGTGGAGTGCTGGGGAGATACAATGTATCTCCTTTCACACTAAAACTGTAACAATTCTGTTACAGTGACAAGTTTACCTTCAATGGCTGGTGACAGTGATACCTTGTAATCATTTGATGCACCTTTACCGCGGGCTGTGTTCACAGCTGCACTAAAAGGGACCGAAGTGTGTCAATTTTTACCAAAATAGCCCCTGTCTTCTTTTTGTTGCCATTTTAGTGTTTCTTGTTGTTTCTTTTTCCTTCCCCTGACAGTCAGGGCGGAATTTCCTTTGTGTGATTTTTGTCTTCGGCGTGAGTCCCCGGGACTCCGCGCCCAGGCTCCAGTCTGTCTGTAAGAGCAGGAAATGAAGGGAGGAGTCCAAAACTCCCCAGTCCTTTGTCTTATGCCTTGCTTTAATGGGGACAAATCCCAGTGGGGGGCTGGCTGACCTGATTGGACAACCAGACTGCCCCTTCTTGTAAAATACGGGGAGAGAATTCAGAGGTTGTGCTGTAATTCCTGATAAATACTGCAAACCTGGAAGCTGAAGATATGTCGACCACTGGAACTTAAACCAAAGAGGATGACAAAGGAAAAGCAGTGGTAATGATTTCTGGCAGCCACAGAGCCTGCTGTGTAAATGGAGCCTGCTGTAGCCCTTCCTTCCAATCGACCTGGGGACTCAGAAAAGAACGACCCTGATGCAGAGCCTAGTGAGACCCACTAGACTCAAGAAGACCTGCATTTTGAGCCATCCCACGTGTTAATGCGACCATGCATTGTTGCAATACCCCAATATTCTTGGACCTCAAGCTATCATGTGGTGCACAGTTTTCCAAATTCCGAATCTCGCTGAAACTTCATGGGCATCCTGGTGGATCTCCAGAGACATGAAGCGAGTTCAAAAAGTCCCCTCACAAGAGTGCTGGACCTTTGTAACGATGATAATTCAACCACAATTTTCTGCCTTTTTCTGTGCTCCTTGAAAAGGCGCCAATTCTGCAGAACCACATTCAGCCATGAGGGAAACCTTGCCTAGAGCCTTCTTCATCCCTGCTGCAAAGTCCCTTCTGAGGTCCTGTTTTCAGTCTCCACGACAAGGAATCCATGGACCAGGTATTTGGCTGCAGACTGTTAGGAAAGATTCTCTTTACTGCACCTTTCCTTCCATCTTTATGGAAGCCCCAAACTTTTTGTTTTTATTTTTCAATCTGACCTGTACTTTTTGCAGTGCAGTGAAGCCTTAAGCTACACTTTACTGACCTTTGCTCACATGTTATGGGGAAACCGATATGTGCTTAAGGCTATCAGTACTGGGAAACAGTGTTTCCCTTAGTCTTGTGACTATGTTGCTACTTGTGGTTACGTTTGTATCACATGTGGTAACTTTTTATCATTGCACACAGCAGCTTACACTGCAGTGCAATGGGGTTCATTTTTGTTTTGCCCTAGACTAACACTGAAAGGATGTTTTGGTTACTCTAGAGGTGCTTAAAAGATGGGCTGGTGGCAGCAGTGACTTTTCGCCACTTTTTGGGGAATTTTGTTTTAGCTTAACAGAGTTTACCACGTTTGGCTACTTACTGTGGCTACTGGGCAAACATGGCCATGCCACAAGGTTTTTCACCCATTCTTTTTGCATCTTGTTGTTTAGCCTTCTTCCTGACCTCAGAGGCCAGAGAGATCCTTATAAGGATATACAGTGTCCAGGAAAGCAGCAACTTTTGGCAGGCTACTGGAGGGCTTTGTGTGTTTGCAAGCAGGATGTGGGCTGGGTCAGTCTGACCCTAATACACATCCTGGTTTCTGTGTGTCTGAGTGGTATGCATGAGTGTTCCCGGCAGTGGTCCTGATTGGACCACTGTGGGGTGTGTGTGTGTGGGCTAGTTCTGCCATTGTCAGAGTCTGCCCACTGGTTGAAGTAGTGTAATAGTATGTGTATGTGTAGCGAAGTCTACAAGGCCGCAGGTGGTTTAGGGTAGGGGAGTGGAATGTGAATGGTTATAAATACTGCAATAGTATGTATACAGAAGTGGACAGAGCCTCAGGCGGTTGGCTTATGTGTGGGTTGTGGCCAGTGTGCAGATTGTTGGGTGCATGTCTGTATTATGCTGTGGTGATTGTGGCCAGCTACTAGTCTCTTGGGTGCATGCCCACTGGATGCAAATACTGTAATAGTGTGTGTACAGAAGTGGGCAGGGTGTGTGGCAGTTGGCTTATTGGACTGTCCTGAGATTCTTGGGCGTATGAGATTATGTGCAGCGGGTGCAAATAGTGTAATAGTATGTGAACGGAAGTGGATAGAGCCTAAGGTGGCTGCCTTAGGTGTGTGGGTTGTGTTGAGTGGGCAGATTTGTGGGTGCATGGCCGTATGATGCTGCAGTGGTTGTGGCCAGGCCCTAGACTCTTGGGTGCATGGCCAGAGGCCCCAGGCCATACACCCAAGAGTCTAGGACCAGGCCACAACCACTGCAGCATAATACGGCCATGCACTCAAGATTGTGACACTGCCATATGGCTTGAACAAATATGTGTATAGAAATGCAATTTGCTGATTACAAGCATGACATCAATAATCGTATACTCAATGTATATATTGTAGAGGCACTGTAAACCTTTTTTGAAATCAGTGTAGCATACCGTTGAAGTGGGAATTGCAGATTTGAATATTGGGGCATGTGAAAGTGCAGTAGAAATCTTGTTTCATTGTCTGTGATAAAATAAAACATAACATGTTAGGGTAGCTACTTGATAAGGTGGTGTTGCATTCCATTTCAGACATTTATGTGCTCTGTGGACCCTCATAATTAGTACTTTACAAGTACTATGCTTTAAACAAGTGTACTGTGCAATGTGCTCAGTTCCTGTGTTCGTTTGCATAATCATTGGGTCTGTGGGAAAAAAATCCATGCAGGATTTTAAAAAACAACTTCTAAATTAATTAGTTGTTATGTGGCACAGTCTGTTTCATTGACGTGTGCACTACTTACATGAATGTTCAAGGTGCATATATATATGGTGTTGCTTTTATAAGTGCTGTTGCAATAGGAGAAATTGAAATGGTGTATGATGTTCCTTTTGGAAGTGGTGGTACTATGGTTGCAGTTAGATACCAGTTGGTGTATTCTAACTGTTTATTTGTTTCCTCGTTTTAGCAGTATCTGTTTATGCGTGTGATTGAAGTTGGTGTTTTCTAAGCACTGTACTATTGCAAACTTTTATTGCAGGATTGGGGGGGGCAGTTAGATACCTGTTGGTGTATTCTAACTGTTAGTAGTTTGATAGTTGTTGAGGGTAGGTTTGATTGCTGAAGATTGATTTTGGAAGTTTACCCGCTGGAAGTAATATTGTAGTACTGCGGGTGCAGTAAGATACCAGTCAGTGTATACTGGTTGTTTATACTTAGTAAGTGAAGGGTTTCCTCAGAAGAACTTTCATTTTGCTGGTGGATTTCAAATTGTGTTGTTCTGGGATGTAATATTGCAGTAGTATGGTTGCAGTTATATACCAGTTGGAGTATTCTAACTGTTTACAGTTTCTCAGTTTTGCAGGGTTGGTCTTCAAGCACATTCATTCTTGCTGGCGGATTTCCATTTTTCACTATTGTGAAGTGCCTTTGTAGTATTATGGGTGTAGTTACAGGCAGTTGCATACTGATTGCAGTGGTATGGGCATTGTTAGACAGCTGTTGCCTTATTCTAACAGTTGGTTGTTTCAGAAGTCATTGAGTACAGTTTGTAGACCCTCATACTCAGTACTTTTCTTTTCAAGTACTATGTGGGAAACAATGTTAGTGTGTCCTTTCCACAGTTGTTGTTTCTGTGACTATAATCATTGGGACTTTGAGGAAATAAACTGTATAGCAGCGCAACTGATGTCCTCATGGACATTTTGGTGTATGCTAATTTGTTCCAGTTTCACAGGGCAGAAGGTTATTTTTCGTTTGCAATTACATATCTGTTGGTGGGTGTTGGGCAGTAGACTATGCTACTTTTGTAGATCTGTGAGTACATTTTGGTTTTAAGAATATTAAGTAGGCATTTGCAAAATTTGCTGGTAATCTCTGCTTTAGAGTAATGGAAGTATCATTGCATTCAAACCACCCACATTCCTTTTTAATGTACGCAGTATACTGACCTGCTGTGGCGCCCGTGTGGTAGATTATGCCTACTGTTGTAAAGGTTTTCTTGCCAACTGATACTTGCCCGTGTGTGAAGCTAGTAAGATTGCAGTTGTTTTTGGTGCCATCTGCATTGTATTGTAAAAGCATTACTATTACGTATTGGCTATGTGATTGTATCTTTAAGGTGGAACGATTGTCTGAATTGCAAGTAGTACATAATATGCCATGGTTTGCATTTTGTACCAGCTTTTGAAATTGAATGGATTCACAATTAGGTATAGATACAGACACAAAGCTCTCGTTAGGGACTTGTTCCTGCCCCACATGGCTGCAGAGAGTGCACCCATGTTTCCACATGTACGAAATCTGGAGATTTCATTTATAAGTATGTTTTTGCTTTCCAGTACTTGCAGTAAGTACATTAGACATTCTTGTGGATCTTCCTGTGTGTTTATAGTGAATCTCACCATTCCTGCACAGTAGACCAATTCCTGCCTGTTAGGCAGAATCATATGCAGTACCCTTTGAGAACATTACACACAATTAAGACTACAAGTGTAAGTACAATTTCACTTTTGGTGAAAGCCTGTGCTACTGTTACGGTCACCTGGCTCCCACAGGGGCGTCGGTCGGACCCGGACAGCTGCGGTCTCCACCCACGTGATGCATAGTTCAGCGATGACTGACTGGATCTGCCCTCCTAATCTTGTCTGCTTAACCCGTAGAAATATTCTCCTGCAAGTGGAGAGATGGATTTAGCCACTTGTGGATTCAAGTGATGGCACCCCCACAGTCCTCCCCAACTAATCACCTCTGAAATGCCCTCACAGCAATCTCACCTTATATTCTTGAAAGATGAGCTCTCCATCCTGCGTGGATTTGCAGGGGCGCGTCGATTCCAGTTACTTCACTGGTTTGAATGCTCGGGAGAATTCGGGAGAGTATTGACTCAGAGGTTCCTGGTGAGGACCAGTAAGTATTAAGTTCATAGAGTTCAATATGTCCGATGTTCACTCTTGTTCCCCCATTCCTTTCTTGTCTTGCAGCTGGCTCGTGAAAAGATACTCTTGTGGCAGCTGGTGGCACTCAGGTAAGAGTCTGTATTACCCAGGGCTGTCCAGTAAATGTTGCACGTGGAAAACGTGTTGTTTTGTCTCTCTTTACAGATGCGGCACGTGAAAATATGGAGAGTCACAAAAGGATGCCTCCGGTGGTAAATCAGGTAAGTCTATGGTGGTAAGAATTATATTTGTTGGTTCCCTCGGCTCACCTTGTGGTTTTCTTTTGTCTCCTAGGTGCCGAAATTCGGCGAAGAAATGATGGAGGCAGCGCCGACCCGAAGGATGCTGTGAAGACTGGTGAGTATGGCGCGGCGCTGCAGCTGGAGGTGCGGCACGTGCAGAAATGATGTTCTTTACAGGTCCGGAGACGAAATGGATCCAGAATCAGGTGTGGAAAAGAAATAAGTTTGTTTTCTAACCTTGTCCCTTTCTTTCCTCTTTGTTTTAGGAGCTCCGGATTCGAGGCGGGCGTGGCAGAAGACTGGATGCAGGCTGCAGGCACGGTGAGCGTTACGCTGCTGGATGCAGAATAACGCAAATCGTGTGTTGCTGGCCGGGCGTGGTTTAAATAGCCTCAAAAGTAGTCCCAGGTAAGAAGTCCCTAGCACCACACCCGAGTAAAAAATAGCCCCTTTAGAAAAATAGTCCCTTTCAGGCTTCATGTTGGATTGGAGTCATTTGCAGCATGGTCTGGCTGAGGTAAGTACTGAACCCAGATAGCCCCTAGCCAGGGCTGCTGAGGTTTTACTAAATGTCTAGATGCCTGCTCCCAGGGCTGATGGGCTTGGTCTGGATGCCTGGGGGTAGGCATCATGACAGCTACACAGTAAAGTGGTAGCGATGGCTGAGCAGACAGACTTATCTCAAGAGTAAATTGAGCAGCAGAACAAGTTACACAAAGGACCAACAAATACAGTGATTCAAACACACACTTACTCAAGGTTTCTTGGTAAAAGAATATACATTTATTTACACAATCATTTGGTAAACAATACACTAGCAAGAGCAGCTCAATATATGAACCTCTTGCTAGAACTCTGACCATGTCGAACCGTAGCAAGACTACACCCAACAGGAGCAAAGTAAAACCACATAGCCCACACCTGAGGACACAGCATGTATTCACACACACCAATGCTACGACCCAAGAAATTCCATGCACACCCACACCCACCACCCCCCACTTAAAATGCGCTTTAATCAACGCCAGATCCATGATTGCTCATGGCATTGAGATTGCTGATCTCATCCAGTCCGAAACCCTTGACTTTTTGGCCATTGCTGAATCCTGGCTTCATGCAGCTGCAGGACCTGCCATCATGCTAGCTATCCCAAATGAATACATCATCCTACGATCAGATAGAAGCCAAGCCTAGGGAGGCGACATAGCCCTTATTGTCAAATAACTTATCTACCATGCTAGCTCCATTAAATGACACTAAATCCTGTGAAAGCCTTACAGCCAAGTTAGTTATCAACAACTCTCAAACCCTCACCATCCATTTGATTTATAGACCTCCCGGCCCTATTGGAACCTTTGAGGAGGACATTTCTACTATTCTATCCCATAACCTAAAAACCTCATCACAGGTTATCCTTTTAGGGGACCTCAACCTGGGTTTCAACGACCTAAACGACCCACATACATGTAGAGTGGCTAATCTACTTTCTGAACTAGGCTTCTCACAAAGAGTGCTTCTCCCGACCCACAACAAAGGTAGGATACTCGACTGGGTGGCAGACCACAACTGCAACGCCTCTATCCTATCGATCTCCCCCCAAATCTGGACAGACCACCACCTTACAACATTTGTTCTAGAAACTAACAGACCTATCACCCAGCTATTACCGCCCATCCCGACAAGGAACAAGAAAAACATCACCCCAAATAAACTACTCCCACTTATCCATCCTACACTCAATTAATTACCAGACAACCTGGACCCGAAACTCTAGTGAATAAGTACAACAAAATTATGTCCTCTTTCTGGACTCAATCGCACCACTCAAAATGAGACAAAGCAAACTCAAAGCCCACCTCAATTTCTGGTATACCCCCTATCTGAAAACACTTCGTACCAAAAAAAGGCAATGTGAGGTCGCATGGAAACTACAATCCTCTGAAGAAAATAAAAGCATTCTGAGGAATATATCTATCCTCTACAAAAAGGAAATACTGTCGGCTAAACGGGAAACCTACAACGCTAGAATAGCCCAAGCCAAATCTAGTAGGAAAGAACTCTTCATCATCTTAAAGGAAATAGAATCTCCCATCCCAGTGCCAGACAACTGTGTCAAAGACAAATTATGGTGCACCAATATTCAGCAAGCCTTGGCCAATAAAGTGACAACTCTCCAATCCAAAATTGCCAAGAAAAAATCCTCACGTAGCCTGGATACCTTGCCAAAAACAACTATCACCACTCCTAAAAATAACATTGACGCCCTTCGCTTAAAGTATCCATTATTGAGACTGAAAAAATTATACTGTCACTCAAACCATCAAATTGCCAGGGAGATCAATGTCCAGCCCAACTGATAAAGGAAGCAGCCAGAGACTTGGCTCCCTTGTTTTGTTTGTTTGTTTGTTTGTTTATTTTATTTATATAGCACTCCAGACCCAGGAGTAAAAGGGCGCTTGAGGACAGGTTACAGCAGCACAATATGTATAGAATTTGCAGTTATACATTTGTAAAATTATATACAGTATATACAGTCAAAGGTAGTTAGAACTTACAGTTAACACGTGTGTAAGGCATGTACAGTATATACAATTTGTAATGGACTTAGTCTAGCTAAGGATTAGTTTTTTCCAGTAGCCATCCAATGACTAGTTTCCTGAACAATTGGAATGATTTGATCAATTTGATGTTCAGAGGCAGGGTATTCCAGAGTTGAGAGGCGAGGACCGTGAAGCTCGAACAACCGGCTCTTTTAGAGGTGAATCTGGGCACTGTGAGGCATAGAGTGTTGGAGGATCTGGTAATTCGAGTGGCCGGCATCATGGTGAATTCTTTACTGAGATAGGGAGGGGATAAGTGGTTTAGGGCTTTATAGGTGAGGCAAAGGGTTTTTAGGTCAATTTTTTGTTTGTATGGAGAGCCATTTGCAAGTTATTCTGGTGGTGGATATGTGCTCTCGCCTAGGAATGTTTAGTGCTACTCACAGAGCATTGTTTTGGAGAACCTGTAGTTTATTGATTATAGATTGGTTGGCACCTAGGTAAAGACTATTGCAATAGTCTAGCTTAGATTGTATGAGAGCCCTGGCCAGCATGAGGCAGCTATTGGTGGATAAAAAAGGTCTGCAGGCCCTAATTAGTTTCCCGGTATAGACGGTGGCTGAAGCGGTCGTGTTAACTTGTTTAGAGAGGTTGGTATTGGCATCGAGATAAAAACCGAGGGTTTTCACATTTTTAGCGACGGGGATTGTGTTACCGTCGATGACAACGTTGGTGTAGTCAGGGCTGAGTTTCTGTAAATTATTGGGTGATCCGACAAGGAGAAGCTCAGTCTTCTCATCATTCAAGCAGAGGCCATGTGTGGCCATCCATGCCTGAATGATGGAGAAGATTTTGTTAATCCTGGTGACGTCAACACTGTAGTTGCCAGAGATGGTGAGGAGTATCTGGGTGTCATCCGTGTAATTTGTGTAGGTGACACCCAGATGGTCCAGTTTGTGAAAGAGAGACTTTGTAAAGATTGTATATAGGGTGGGGGAAACACAAGATCCTTGTGGGACACCACAGGTGATGGGGATGGGTCTGCTGCTGCCGCGGATGAAAAAACCCTCATGGTTCTGTTGGCCAAAAAAGATTGTATCCACGTGACAGCAGAAGAGGAGAAATGGGCAGCAGATGCCAGGTGGTTACAGAGTATTTTATGGTCGACCAGGTCGAAGGCTGCTAAGAGGTCTAGAAGGAGTAGTATGGCGGCCTTACCTTTGTCTTTAATGTCATCAGTCTGACTTTTGAGGTCAACAAGGGTGGTTTCTGTTCCATGTTGAGGTCGAAAGCCAGATTGACGCAATCTTACCAGTTGGTTGGCCTCTAAGAAATCCTGAATTTGCAGGTAGGCAACTCTATCAAGGATTTTTAGCAAGAAAGGAACCGTTGTGATGGGCCTGTAATTAGTGGGAATGTCTGGGTCTAGAGATTGTTTTTTTAGAAGAGGGAGAACCCATGAGTGTTTCAGGTTATTGGGTACTGAGTTGGTGGAGAAGGATAGGTTTATTAGCTTGGAGTTGAAGGGGATAGGTCTCTTGCTGCATCTTTGATGATCTGGGCGGGGCAGCTGTCCTCTTTGCAGTTTGAAGGTTTGAGGGATTGTCGAAACTGATATAATATTGTTTCGTCTCCATTGTATATGTTGGCCTATGCCCAGTCGCTTTGCGAGGAAATCCGTATTGCAAGGGCGCGACCTTAAGTTAATCAAGCCTCCATTTTAGGTTAAAGTCACCATTTTGGCTTGTCGTGCAAAGTCACCCTGTGGCCTAAAATGGCCGACCTGTGTTCTCTTTTTCATAATTTAACCTCTTCAACCTCTGTAGGCGAGTTAATGTCCAACCTGCCTGCAGGCTACATGTTAGGGTCATGTAGACCTTGGGATCAGGGGATTATTTGGATTGACGATGTTAACCTACAAGTATACAAGAACGATAGTGCTATTTAAACATCATATGCGAAACATCTGTTTGACCTGCATTGAAGTAAATGTGTAAAGAGTGTAAAGTCAAATCCAGAGAATAGCAGTACTTGTTAGTAAATGTATTAAGAAGTAAACCACATGCACGAGATATGTAAATTAGGAATGAACCTGGCGCGAGCCCTAGCCCAGTACATGATTAACTTGTAATAGGCTGGACATTGTTACGAAGAAACTGTATAAATATGCTGATGTCCAGCTAGCAATTCCTGTTCACTGCTCACAGTGAACCTGCTGGTGGTCTCTGTGAAGTACTGACGGCCAAATAGCTATTTGTGTACTTTGTTTTATAAACTGTTCAGTATTGCAATAAAGATTCTGGGAATCTTTACAAGCCTGTGTTGGTGTATTTCTCTTTGCATGGTGTAAAAGCCTCAATATTGTATTTTACGTTCCACAGGATGTTATAATTTTTTGGACTTCTAGTATAGTTACCTTTTTGAACGAGAAGCCAGTGGTGGTATTAGTGGGAACAGATGTGCTAGGGGTGGAGGAGTTACTGTTGGAAAGTTGTAGTCGCTTGGCCTCAATTTTCATTTGGAGGCCGGTGATTTTGTTGGCAAGGGCATTTTGGATGCTAGTGCACCAGGGTTTGTCTTTCACACAAGTGTCTGTCGGTGGGTTGGGATTTTCTAGCTCCTTTAGAATGGTGAAGAGTTCTTTAGCACAGGAACCGGCACTGTTTATTCTGACGTTGTGGGCTTCCTTCTTAGTGTGGATTATCTCCTTTTTGTAAAGGGAGGAAATAGTCATGAGATTAGTTTTATTTTCAGCTGATGGAGTCATTTTCCATAAGGTTTCCATCTTGGCTTTCTTTTTTCTGAGTATTTTGAGTTCAGGTGTGTACCAAGAGTTCAGATGAGCTCTGAGGTTACCTTAACGTAACTTTAGTGGGGCGATGGCATCAATGGCGTTAGTCATGGCGTCATTATAGGTGCTGACTAGTAGGTTAAGGTCAGCGGTGGCAGGGAGCGTATTTAGGATGGGGAGAACCAGTGGTGTAAGGGTTTCCGCAGTAATGTTATACTTATTTCTGGTCAGACAGGCTGGTGCAAGGGGGCACTGTTTTGGGTTAGTGTTGTTAATGTCAAATGATATGAGGAGGTGGTCAGTCCATACGAGAGGTTGGGGGGCTTTGCAGGTGATATTGCAATTATGGACAGCGATCGAATCAATGGTTCTGCCTTTCTGATGGGTGGGTAGAGTGTTGAATTGAGTGAATCTCAAAACTCATCAACGCCTTATTCGCAACAGGGTCTATACCAAGTATCCTAAAAGAATCTTGGGTACTCCCCCTGCTTAAAAAACAGACCCTAGACCCAGCCATACCCACGAATTACCGCCCAATTACCATCGTGCCATTCCTCCTAAAAATCATAGATAAAATGGCGTATTCACAAATACAGAAACACCTAGAAACTAACCACTTGCTAGGAGTACAGCAGTCTGGCTTCCGTCCTTAGCACGGGACCGAAACAGCCCTCTTAGACCTAAAGGCACAAATCGACGAGCTGAGGGATCAAAGGAAACCAGCCTTACTCCTCCTTCTGGACCTATCATCTGCATTCGACTTTGTTGACCACAAGGTCCTTTGTAGGCATTTGGACATGGCTGAGCACTTCTCTGAAGAAGCCACAGCATGGATCCAATCAATCCTTAATAATAGGACCATGAGAGTCTTCTCCACTATAGCGGCAGCAGACTCCATCCCCATCACATGCGGCGTGCCCCAAGGATCATGCATTTCTCCCACACTCTACAACATCTTCGCAAAGCCCCTTTTCGATGATCTAGACCTTCTTGGTATCACCTACACTAATTATGCAGATGATACTCAGATTCTCCTACCACTTACTGGTGATTACGACAAGGATTTGTCCTTGGTGAACAGGGTGTATCTCATCATCCAGGCATGGATGGCCACTCACGGACTATGCCTGAATGATGAGAAAAAACTGAAATCATTATCCTTGGCACACCCTCTACCCTCAAAAAAACTGGGTCCCAACTATTCCTCTTTTAACATTGATAACAATCAAATCACCACTGCTCATGCGGTAAAAACTCTAGGCTTCTACCTGGATTCTGCCCTCTCTTTCAACAAGCAGGTTAACGCGATGGCCTCCGCCACCGCTTACACCTGCAAATTGATAAGAGCAGACATACCCTTCCTATCTAATAATAACTGCATCACACTTGCTAGAGCTCTCGTTTTATCGAAGCTGGACTATTGCAACTCACTCTACATTGGGGCCAACAAGGAGGTCATCAAAAGAATTCAATTCTTGCAGAACCACGCGCTTAGAGCAGCACTAGGTATTCCCAGGAGAGCCCACTTCACTGAATTTAGAAAAGCCAATAACTGTCTCTCAACTCATGAGAAAATCCAGCTAAAAGTGGCTTCACTTGTTTACAAATGTCTAAACAATGCTGCACCACGCTACCTTTCTTCGAGATTCACGAGAATAAATCCAACAAGACTCACTAGATCCTCTAACTCCAACAACATTTCAACAACTAGATTTAAATTGTCCAGAGTTGGTGGCTGTAGCTTCCAGGTCAAAGCAGCCCAACTATGGAACTCCCTACAACCACCCTGCGGACAGATCAACCATACCCCACCTTCCCACACAACCTTACAAGGTAGATCAAAGACGCGGACAAACAACAGACTACTAACTGACTGGACCTACTCCGCTTGTCCCCCCACTGTTTGACTGTATTTTTGCACATCTACCACTCAGCATTTTCCGCCTGTCTGAGTAGGACTGTAAATATCTGTACCATTATTTCTGCCTTTTGTGTATATTTATTGTCGCCACATGTGCCTATGTGTTTCGGTAACTAAGCTGTAAGTTGACGTATGCAATGCGCCCGGTTACCCTTGGGTCTGTTGCGAAATACAAGTAATAAAACAAACAAGCAAACAAATATTATATACTAATACACTACAAATACACAATCAATACGTTACTGAATAAGTTCAGCTCCCCTGAAGTGGGAGCAAAATGGCACTTCAAATAAATTGAAAAGGAGTAAAAAGACAAGGTTATGCGAATCAACAGCACAAATACTTGCATAGGCAGGGCAAAGAGTTTCAGTGAACTACAACCAGCAATTCAGTTCATAGGCATGGGCCAAAGTCAATGGTTCAGTGTCTTTGTATGGAATGCACAGTTCTAGTAGTAAACGGTTAAGTCTTTGCCACGGATCTTTGAAGAATTTGGTCAGATGAAAAGTTAGACAAATGTTTACGGAAGGACAAGCCTTCGAAGTCAGGAAAGTTTCACAATCTTTCACCGTGGCCGAAAAGATTTCCGGACCGCGTTTGCACAATACCTTTAAGTGAAGAAGAGCTGTAGCTGAGGCAGATGTTCCTGGCAGTTCGAGCAGATCTCGCTGTTCCTGTGCTTCAGTCGTGGGGACAAGAAGGAGGACGTCGGGAGGTTCCTGCACTGCGCAGGGAAGAGGCCACAAGCTTGGCAAAACGTCAGTTTGTGTGAGTGCCTTAAAGACCACAAACTGGTATCCTTCCCACTGGCTATCCGGTTTTCCACAACACTCTGCAGAAAATTCGACCAGGAGGGGACGGTTCCAGGCGGCTTATGAGTTGGTTGTTCCCACCAAACTCAAGGGAAGAAGTTAACCTGTAAGGGCTTCTCTGTCGATGGAATTTCAGGCAATTCGGACCTGCGGCAGGGCTTCACCAGTCATCCAGGAGTTGCAGCACTCATCTTCCTTCAGCTCGACTGCAGTTCTTTCGTTCCATTGGTCAACTCTGCTTTCCAAGTCCCAGAGACCTGCTTTTAAACAGTTTTCCCCCATTCATTCCAGCCTGGCTGTTACTCACACAGCAGGTTGGCTGTCCTTGCCGGACAGCCAGTCGGCCAATCACGCCAGAGTTGAAGAGGGAAAATGCGACGATCCCTTCCCCTGATTCTCATCCAGACCATGGCCTAGGACGTCACAACCCAAGCACCCACCGCAAGAGGAATTTGACCCACTCACGGCCACCCCAGACGTCAAGATCCACTGTGGCCACACCCCGCATGGCCAGGGAAGCTGCCCATCAATCAAACCACGTGCTGGAACCTCAGGTGGACCAGACATCGATCATATGGATCAACTCGATTAGACAGCAACCATAAGATACCGCCATCGTTAGAGATGGCATGATGACATAGCCAGGGGACATGAACACACGTGCCACCAAGCACATTGGTCACACACACACCCATCCACACGAAGAACATACTCAGTGCTATGACGTAGAGGACCATTCACACTCACACAGGCATCATTGCTTTTCCACATAGGCCAACTACAGCACAGCAGAAATGCAAGACGCCAGAAGAGCTTGCGTACATGCTTGCAGACGCTTCTTCGCCACTAAAACCATGAAGATGTAATCCTGTATATGGACTAATGCATATGAGTCTCTGACGCCCCTCGCGACACCCATAACATGGACTATGTACCCCCACCGATAAACCAGGCCAAGGTAGGCCGCAAAGCCAGAGTCCCCAGGCCGGCGCAGCTCAGACAAAGCTGCAAGGTGCTGATCACGCAGAACGAGCCCCGACAAGATCCCACAGCAAAGGCTGCATCGTTGCAATCTACATGACGCACTCCCCGCACCAAGGTTACACCTGCCACTGCTAAATGCTCCCAGAGCCAAATTATAAATCAAATGCTCATAATTCTGCTCAAGCCACGGTCTCACAACACGTGACCAGACCGACCTGATACGATGCCAAGCTCCATGGGCCAGAGAAGCGCTGGGGTCTCACGTTTGGGACACAGACTGCAACAATGAAGTGACAAATTGGACACCGACAGCAATGGGAAAGACACGCACACCAGCTAATAGTCAGACCTGTCCATTGTCTGCCACTGACACATAGTCATACTTTGTTGCCAGCACCAGGTACACAGCGAGCTGGGAACAACGATGGTCCTAGGCTTGGGGGCTCGCGGGTGAACCAATCAGAATACGAGGGGCCCACCATTGAGGCCATTATAGTTTAGCCAATCACTAGTTGTCCCCTTATAACAAATTTCTTGTAGCAATTAGTAGGGCCGGCCCAAGCGTACCACCTGACCCTTCCTCCACCATTAACAACCTCTTCTATATGTTTCTATACTGACCTTACCACTCGGGGAGCCAACCCGAGATGGCGCTAGGTTTTGGGGCAAGTTTTCCCAGGTGACGCACGTAGCCGCGTCATTCAGCTAGAAAAAGGGCCTGCGAGCCCACTATGATCGAGAGGTCTCCTGGATGCCCGTGACCTGAGAGCTCGTCCCTGCCTGTTTTATGTAATAAACAGCAGTAACTCATTGCTCTTGTGTGTGCCTCATACTCCTTTGGGACGCGGGAGGAGTTGGGGCCTCCCCAACCCCAGAGGTCCGCGGACAGCCTTGCCGGCTCCCCGGGAAATTACCCCGACAAGTTGGAGGCACTGCTGAGATCTTCTGAGACTGAGTGAGATCACAGCGAGGCAGCTTGCATCAAGGTGGCCCGGCAGCGCGGCCCCCTCCGCTGTTGCCCCCTTTGGAGGAGTACAGGGCCATAGCGGAACTGCGAGACAACCGGACAGCGCAATCCAGAGATTTGCCATCGGGAGCCGAAATGGGCAGAGAGCCTCTGCTTAGTCTTCTTGGTATCAAGATGACCAGCTAATGGCACCTAATGCGCCAACTGCAGCAGGAAGGGCCTGTAAACCTGGGGTACCACCAACCTCTTGAGGGCACCAGGTTCAGTTTTAGTGGTCTCACTAACAAGGAGCTCACCCTCCCAATAGATCCGGAATGTTCTAGGCACTTCTCATTGTGCCTGGGACAGGGCCTGTTTCCTCACACCCTCGAGAGAGTGGCACTCTCTCTGTCCCTTACAGAAGTCCGCCCGGGAGGGTCCCCCTTCAGGTAACAAGCATTGAAGGTCGGGATGATCCTCCGTGTTGAGAACCTCTTCCACAGGAGAGTCTTCTGGCTCTTCTCCCACAGGAGTTGAGACGGGGATTACCACTGGATCGAGCCCATCCGGAGCTTGGATCCCAATGGGTGCTGTCGGAACAGCAGGAAGAGCAGGGGCTCCCTCCACAGAGGTGGCCTTCTTACTCTTCCGCTTCCTTCGTGCCTTGGGTTTCCCCGCCGGCGAGGGTACCAGGCTCACAGCCGGACACTGTGTGACCTGCAATCGGCTGACCGCCACAGCAGCCATGGTTAGACCATCCGTGATCATCCCCAACTCGACCAAATCATTTCCTAACAAAATGTTTGCAGGTACATTGTCCTGAACCAGGACCGGAAGCTTTGCTGTCTTGTCTCCAATCGTAATGTTGACTAAGGCTACAGGTGATAATTGAGGAGGCCCACCAGCTAACGTGGTGGTTCTCAGAGTAGCACCTACATATTCCTCTGGCTTGAGCAGGGTCCTCTCCACCACTGTCATGCTTGCCCCAGTGTCTCTCAAACCAGTAGAAGGCTGGCCATTCAAGAGGACACTTCTCAAAAACCTATGATTGTTCTGTGGGATAGTCGCCAGAAATTCTGTGCACTGGTCCCAATGGACACTAAGGAAATCTCAACAGCAGCACCGAAGGTGATCCCAGTAGAGGAGGGGAGGACAGTGGCCTGGACTCCAAGTGACTTACCCTTACACTTGGGGTGACTGTTAGGAAAGATTTCATAATTGTATGTAATTTTCCCTCCATGTGTCAGCCCCCAAACTTTTTGCTGCTGTATTACACCCTGATCTAGACATTGCCAGAGAATCGCAGCCTTCCGCCGCACTCCTCTGGGCTTTAGCTCAATTCTTATGGGGAAACTGACATGCCCTTAAGACAGTCAGTACTGGGAGACTTTGTTTCCCTTAGTCCTTTCCTCATGTTGCAGCTTTTGTGCAACATGAAACAAGAGTGCACTGTAATTTACCGCGCTCTTGGGTCTCTAATCATTCCAAAGGCCCTAGCCACTCTCGCTGGACTTATTATGAACTGTGCAAATGTGTCACGGATAGGACTGGTGGCAGCTATCGTTTCTCTTGTGTTTTGAACCCTTTTTTGAGATGTTATCCTCGCTTACCGCGTTTGGCACGAATAGGTGGCCTGGCTCCCAAAATGGCCATTTCACAAGGTTCTTTGTCTTGTCCGCTGACCATCTTGCCCCTTCACCTTCCCCCAGGTCGAGCCGACCCAGGGCCGTCCTTATTTGGTCATGCACTTTCCCGCGAAACTCCAAAGCTTTTGCGTGCTTCTGCATGCCTTGTGTGTGCCTCCAGGATGTGGGCTGGGATGTCTGTTCCCAATACACATCCTGGGTGCCAGAGAGTCTAGAATGCCCTGAATGCCTGGGATTACCGTGGTCCGTGATAGGTCCACGTATGGTGTGAGTGTCTGTAAGCAGATCTCCTATTGGGTCCTCTCCGTTTTGGCGTGAAGGCAACTTTGGATAAGAGGAGGCTGAAAACACCACTACCATGTCGATCTCCTGAGTTCACACTGAACAAGGGATAAGGAGCCAAGTATCCTGCAACAAGAAGCTGAGTCGAGGAATCGCTGGTGACCCGCTGAAGTATGGCACCCTGAACCGCTGTTGTCCTACAAGACCCCTCTGCATCTGATCGTCCAAGAAGGTCTGCGAAAGCACTTCGACCCTTTGGAATAGTGGGATCAACTATTCCCGGCACCCTCATCAAACCCTGCAAGTAAGCCTCTTCGTAAGTGTCCCTGGGCCAACCAGTGGGCTGACTAGCTTACGCAGGACGCTTTGCTCTGTCACCGCCGCCATTTCGGGGAAGTCTTCGAAACTTGGTCTACTGCTTGCTCTGCGTCCACGGCACCCTCACACTGAAATTTTCACACTTGGCATTCCCAGGTCTGAAGTGAGACGAGTGCGCCCGGACCAGAGTAAACGCGGTTGCCGTGTTGCCCTGCTGCGGTAAGAACCTGCGCACGTCCACTGCATTTGGGACACCCTCGACCCTGTATCCTGCTGCACAGAATCTACACGGTGTCGAGACGTCCTGATGATCGCAGCTGAACCTGCCAGCATCGTGAACTGAACTGGAGAAGTCTGGGTCTGCCTGCGTCGGAGACCGGTGAGTAGTCCATACCCCAACCGGTGCCCCCTCGCGCAGGAGCCCGTTTCTTTTCTACCGCTGTTGCAAAATAGCGACTCTATCCCGCACTCTCACCCAGCCTCTGCCCACAAGTGGAGGCTTTGCTTGAGTAGTGGGGACTTGTTCTGCATTGCTTCATTCATCTTCCTGAACTGCCTGATATCCTTGAAGAGGCCCCCTTTTGTCCATTGGCACCAGCACGTGAAGGTACTTTTGAGCATAAGGCTCCTCTCTTCGTAGGGCTCGGACTTCCTCCTAGTTAGGTGTATTTCAGATGTCGAATTGGGTCTAATGATTACTTGCACTGCCTGTTTTCCTCCCCATCTCGGTGGTCTACATATTACGTGCTCCTAACTCCTTAGACCCCTCGGTCTTGTATATATATTGTATTGATTGTGATATGTTGGTGTACTTTAGTATTATTGTGATTCTTTGCTACGGTCGATGTTACAAAGACCTTGTAATAAATGTGTCTATATTTTTAATATGACACCTGTCTGGAGTAATTTGTAAGTGTCCTTGCTTTGTGTGCTCATAGAGGTCTTTCCGTCCCTCCACCCCTCTTGAGACTTAGTTTGACCGCCGCCATTGCTACCCTGATTGGTCTGGCTTGTCCAGAGGTTACCCTGTTCCAAGAAACTAGGCTGGCCTTCTGAACCTCTGCCCCTCCAGGTCAGAGTTCAGAAATCCATCTTAACAGTGACCCCTTCGGTGATCCAGAGCCCCACAATCCCAACAAGTGCCGGGAGTACGGGGTACGGTACTGGAACCACTGGGACCCTGCTTTGCAGCAGGCAGACAACTACTCTTACTCCCACCCGCAACAGACTTATCCCCACTAGGTTTTTGGGTCTTAGGAGAGGAAGGTTTTGGCTTACCCATCTGTGATTGCTTCTGGGACTCCTCAGCTTTCTAAGAGGTCCCCTTTTCTTTGTCCTTGTCCTTCCCACTGGAGTCCTTAGGAGACACCTGGTGGGAGACCCACTTCTCAGCCAACCTAGCCAGCTTAAAGGGGTCCAAAATGTTCTGGTCAGAAACATACTGATGCAGCTCTGGTGAACAGGCTTCCGAAAAATGCTCAAAAAACAAAAGGTGGGACAATTCAACAAACGTTTTGACTTTGTAACCATCAATCCACCCCATCATGTTCATGTGTGGAGCACTCACCCAGTCAACCCAAGACACTTTCTCTTGTTTCTTTAAGTCCCTGACCTCTTAAGGTACTGGGTAGGTGTCTTGCCAAACTTGGCAATTAAAGCAGACTTCATGCACTCATACTGACCCCTTTCTTCCACACTCAGTTTCAGAATACAGTCATACCCAGTTTGAGGCACTCTGCTTAAAAAGCACTTAGCCCAATCTCTCTTATCAACATCATGAATGGCACAAGCCATCTCAAACGCTTCAATCCATTGGAGGATATCAGAACCCTCTGCATACACACCAACCAAATCATTCATAAACTTGGTTGCTGGGGATATGACATTCTCAACTGCTTTAGCTGAAGTCACCACTCAAGCTTTCTCTAACTGGATTCGCTGACATTCAGTGTCCTTGTCTTTGAGTTCAAGATCCCTATTCTTGAGTTCCACTTGCTGTGCCAACTCCTCTTTCTTAAGGTGGGCTCTCGCTGGGACTCGTTCTGCATGGTCAGCGCATTGCTTTTCGTCTCGAGAAGGTTTTCGTCTTAGAGGCTCCGGCCTGTGGACTCTTGCTTGCGGCCTACTCGGGCCTAGATTTTCTGGAAGCGATGTATAATTACTAACATGGGTGCCGCCAGGCGAAAGGGTGTCACAAGTAGTAGTAGATACATATATATATATATATAATGGCATCTATATGGGGTAAGGTAGCATGAAGCGTCTGCAAGCGTGTACACAATCTCTTCAGGCATCTTGCTTTCTGCAGTGCTGTAGGAGGCCTATGTGAAAAATAACAACGATGCATGGCCGTGAGTGTGTCAGTCCGCTACGTCATAGCACTGAGTATGTTCTTCGTGTGGGTTGGTGTGTGAGTGACCAGTGTGCATGGTGGCACGTGTTTTCTTGTCTGTGGGCTATGTCGTCATGGCATCTCTAATGATGTGGATACTTGTGTTTGTTGTTTTAGTCGACCTGGTCCATATCGCAGGCGTTGACTAGGCCAGGGCCTGGTAGTGGGCATGCTCCTCACGCATGTGGGCCAGGAACACATGGTACCTTGTTGTCTGGTAAGGAGGTGAGCGGGTCAAACTCCTCTCGCGGGGGGTGCTTGGGCCGTGATCCTCTAGGCCATGTTCGGGATGAGAATGGGGTAAGTGTGTTCTCCCATTTTACCACTTCAGTCCCACCACTTTGGTGTCCATACTGGTTCACATGATCTTCAAATGACCAGTACATGTATACACATCCACCACCTGGTTTGCAGTAGACCCACTTCCCAACATAGCTCGGCGGGTGTGAGTCATTTTCTAATATTTGTTTGCGCAATATTTCCCTTTCCTTTATTATTATATATGTGTGTCTGTCGTCTTCTGCTGGCATTAAGGCGTGCATACCGATCATTTCCATCATTTCATCTTTTGTCCATGCTGTCCAGGCTCTCCACAACCTTAATCCTAAAAGGGCAGCCATACCCAGTATAATGCACCCAACTATTATTTTAAGGCCGTCTGACAACCATGATTGCATCCACAACCACAAGTAGGATAACCAGCTGCCATATTGTTTCACTCCCTTAGCTTCTTCTTCCATCTTTGCGTGCATCTGGGCAAGTTGTGATACTGCCTCGGTGAGGGTGCCGTTATCTGCGTCATTAGCAGGAATAAATGTGCAGCATGATTTTCCAATGTTTGCACAAACTCCTCCTTCCTTTGCAGTAAGGAGGTCCAGCACATATGGATGTATTATTGATGAGAAGAACATTGCCGCTTTGCTAAACAGTCTGTGTCCTGGTGAAATGTCACTGAGAGCTGTTTCCGATCTTCCCCACAGGTAATTTCCCATCAGTGGCTCTCCTTGTCTTTTAACTCTTGACAATATATTTGTGCTGTCATTTTCTTTTCCTTCTTCAATCGTCACATATCTCTTCCTCCTTTTATTCCCTTCATCCATCTTAAGGAAGTTTGCCAAATTCACATCTTTCTGTGGTTCCACTAGAGATGGTACGTTTATGTGTACCATTGTGCATAGTCCATTCCAGGATGGCGGCAAACTGTGGTATGCCTTGTCTCCGCAAGCCCAATCGTGGTCCATAAAAACAGCTGTACCAGCACCCTCTTTATTTATTGTCACTATCCTTTTGCAGTTGCTGTTCCTTCCGACATGTACGTCTCCGTTGTGTTGATAACATAGTGTCGGTGCAGTTAGTGGAAGTATTGATACCGGGTCTTCGTCCTTCTCTAACCAGGTCACCAGTCCGGCTGTCTTAATCCATCCATTGAAACACTTGTTGTTTTTTTCTTCGTTTATTTTTGCTATATTTGATTTTGTTAGTGTTACCATTTCGCTCCCCACAACCCCTTCTGTCCATCCTTCCTTCGTGTATACTTTCCCATATATTAGCAGCAATGGTCTTTCCCAGCACCCCAATACTCCAGCAACTTCACTTGCGCGCCATTCACATGGTAGGTAATTCAACGTCACTTCCTTCGTCTCTCCTTTGTCTGGGCCATCCGTCACGTACTGGAGCCCTTCTGTTAGCTGCCAGTAGTTATTGTACATATGGAGTGTCTTGATGAAGTTATTCTCATACGGGTATGTGTCTCTCGTCTGACACTTTATTATTGCCATTCTCCCTGGAAAACGTCCTTTTGTTTGGAACAGGGCCAGGTATATCAGACATTCCACTGACGTTGCTGGTACTTCAGTAGCCACAAATGTTCTAGAGGTGCTCATGGCGTGTGGGATCAGTGAGCACACGTAGCAGTTGTCCTTAGTTGTCCCCTTACCAATTTTGGACATGTGCTGATACACATGTTGGTTGAGACATGTGCGGAATCTGTAAGATATGTTTCAACCCCATTATTATCAACATATGTGCTACGTTTAATCCTCCCCCTCCCTAGTCTTGTTCTGCTCGTACCAACTGACACCGTACCTGTTGCAGCCGTGGTATGGGGTTCATTAGTAGGGGGTGCAGCCAGAACATGGGAAGCATAGTGTGCTTGTCAGACAGGGGCAGCAAGCAGGCCAGTGATAAACAACAATCCTATAATTTTTAATACAATAGCTAATATCACTGGCATTTTCCTCTTACCTTTGCTGCGGTCCTGCAGCTTGTTATTTTTCGACGATATAGTTGCCCGCCTGAAAATTAAAAAAAAAAGCGTTCATTTTGTTAGTTTTGTTTATTCAAGCTCTCCCTATCAAATAATTGTTTAATGCCGAACCGAAAAGCTGCTCCCACGCGTATCTTAGCGACCTATCTCTTAGGGCTGGTAGATGTTCGTGGAGATGTAGAAATGATTGCTCTATGGCCAGAAGGAACGTGTTGTAGTACACACATATCTTTCTCTTCTTTAAATATTTTGGTCTTTTTATAACATATACAAATTGGTGTGACAATGCTTCGGGTGTGTCGTCGTCTGTGGGCAGCATTTACTCCTGGGCAAAATGCAATGTTAGTTACTTCTCTTATCTTTATATGTAAACAGTTGTACGCGGTACCTGCATGTGCGAGACAGAAAGAGAAAGAGAACATGCACGTGTCTACAAGTGTGGTGTAATATGACAGTTTGTTATATAATGGGCCTCATTCCGAGGCTGGCGCTATCCATGGAGTAAATAGCACCATGGTAAGCAACCATGGAGCTATTTACTCCATGGAAATCCGGCATGGTGAATGGAGTAATTACCGGTCCATTCCAAGGTTGGAGGGACCGGTAATTCCCCATTCACCGTACCGGTTCCCCATCCCCATTCCTGCCCCCATGGGGCTCAATGGGAATGGGGAAGGAGTAAATTACGGCACCGTAAATTACGGTGCCGTAATTTACTCCAAGGTCCCTTTGCGGGTTGGATTTTTAACACCTGCTAAAAGCAGGCGTTAAATGCCAACCCGCAAAAGGGAACTCGGAATATGGTGGTAAGTGTTAACCGTCACCGTTGCCATTAACGGTGACCATTAACCCTTACCTCCAACCTCGGAATGAGGCCTAATGTCCTTTATTTGGGTAGTGGCATGGGAGGGGTTGGCCGGGGCAGGGTTTTGTTTGCTCTGGGACCTCGTGACCATGGGGTGGGCTGTGGGCAATTGTCTATTTGAGTCCTTATGGGTGTCTGGATATTGGGAGGGGGCAGGGGCTGTGTCGCCTTTGTCTTTTGTTGTTGTTGCTGCTGCTTTGTCTTCCGTTTCTGTTGCTGCTGCGTTGGCCCTGTTGTCGACGCTGGTCTTATCTTTGTAGGGCTTGATGTCATGTAGGTGAGTCCAGACCTGTTTATCCCTCAACTTTACTGCTCTTGCAGTTACTTTCTTGACCTGGTGGGGCCCAGTGAATCTCAGGCTATTCCACTTTCTGTTAAAATTGCGAAGGCGAACGTGATCTCCTTTGCTTACTGTCCATAGTGCTGCTTGTTCCTGTCCTTCAATTGTAGTATCTTCTTGTTGGGTGGTCTTCGACTGGCCCCGCGTCTTCTTGAGCTGTTGAGAGATAAAGGTGACACTAGTAATCAAGGAATTTATATATTAGAACATTTCATCACCAAAAACAGTTTGTACAGAGTGGCAATCTGTTATGGCCCTTGACGGTGGTGTCAGTGGAAGGTGCATCTGGTGCTCGGTCACCACCTCTTGGGCTGTGAGGTGGTGATCCGACCCTGGCCTGTTTCTTAATTCAAATAGTGCTAAGGTGAGACAGTAGAGCCAGCTCTTTTTGGTAGACTGCTGGATCTTTGCTATCTCTTCTTTTAGGAGGCCGTTGAGGCGTTCACACACGCCATTCGCCTATAGGTGGTACGCACATGCAAACTTATGCTTGATGCCAAGAAGAGCAGTTTTGTGCTGAAACATTTCGTTGGCAAAGTGTGGGCCATTGTCTGACCGCAATACCTCGCACACCCCCACCTTGGGAACGCCTCCCTCACCAGGAATCTGGCTGCTCTAAAAGCTTCTGCATGGGAGCATGGACCTGATTCGATCCATCTTGAAAATGGGCATACTACCACAATCATGTATCTGTACCCTTGACATACATTGATTATGTCAACGTAGTCAATGTGGAGGTGTGGGAAGGGTCCCTCCGGCCGGGGTATAAAACCTTTGATCACTTGCAGCGTGTGACCGGCCGTAAACTGTTGCCACGTGAGACAATTACTAATGAAATTTGCAACATGTGAATTTAATTCGGGACAGAACCCACCCTTCCATAATTTGTGCTGCAATCACCTCTTTTCCTGTGTGTGAGGGATGGTGTAGTTGGGCCAGGGCTGTTTTCAGTAAGGCCAGGGGCATGACTATTTTGCCTGTATTGTTTTGTCACCATAACGCATCTGTGGGGGACATTGTACATCCCCTTTTGACCCACAGTTCTTTCTCCACCATGGGTGCTGCTGCCTGTATCTCCATTATTTCATTCTCAGGGATATGAGTGTACCCATCCTTCATCAGCATCTGTCTTGCCCCCACTCTCCCCTTATCTTTTTCTTTTTCTGGGGGGATCCAAATCTCCCCATAGTACGCAGCATATTTAGCATGTGCGTCCGCTGTTTCATTACCTTTGGAAATGTGATCATCCCTGTTTGTATGGGCCTGACACTTCACCAGGGCCACTTCTTTGGGGTCTTCAATTACTGCAATTAATTCAGCAAGTAGTAGGGCATGTTGCACTGGGGTGCCGTCTGCCCTCCTGAATCCTCTGCACTGCCACTTAATTACTTAATTAACCCAGAGTGTACAGTTGATGTGACATTTGCACTGTCGGAATATATAGTTACTCTTTTGTCATTGCTTTCCTTTAGTGCTAAAATTAGGGCCACTAACTCTGCTGCCTTGGCAGAGTAGTGTTGTGGTAGCTGGACACATTTTACTGGAACATATGTCTAATCCTCTGTCAATCTTACCACTGCTGCACCTGTTCTGCGGATCCCATCACTTTGGTCAATTGTTGAGGACCCATCAATGTACAGTATCTCTCCCCCCTCTATGGCGTTTTCCTCAACTTTCCTTGTGCTGGAATATGTGTCGATAGCTTGTGTGCAGTCATGAGCATAGTTGCCATCTTCTACTACCTCTGCTATGAATCTTGCCGGGTTCACATTGCTGCACCTTACAATTGTCAACTCAGGTCTGGACAAGATAACTTCGTACCCTGATGCCCTTTGAGTGGTCAGTGTTGATTTTGGTTTATTCAAAATGGCAAAAAGGGCATGCTCCACATACAGTGTAGTCGGGCAACCCATTGTTATTGAGGATGATTTTTCCACCGCAAAGGCTGCGGCAGCCAGGCTCTGCTCGCTCGGGAAGTGTCCTAACATTACAGGGTCCAGGTGTCCGCTGGAAAATGCTACCGGTGTGTGCCCCATGCTAGATTTTTGTGTCAGTACTACTCTCATAACTGCTGAGCTGCAATGTAAAAAGATAAAAAATGGTTCTTCATAATTTGGCGTGGCTAGTACTGGTGCTGTGGATATGGCATGTTTCAGTTCCTGAAATGCTTCTGTCATTTCTGTGGTCCATCTCAACTTCTTTTCCCCTCTCTGTGCTTCTTTTAGTGTCTCAAGTAGTGGTCCTGTGTATGAGCTGTAATCGAAAACCCAAGCCCTACAGTAATTGCATAAGCCCAAGAACTGCTGTAGTTCTCTCACTGTCTGTGGCTGCGGTGTGTTTGTTATGGCCTGTGCCGTTGAGGTGCAATGTTTCTCCCATTTTGTGAAATGAGCTGGCCTATGTAGAGCACTTGTTCTTGGCAGTACTGTAGTTTTTCCTTGTCTACCTTGTACCCTTTATCTGCTAGCACAGTGAGCATCTTAACAGAGTCTCTCCTGCACTTCTCTTCTGTTGTGCTGCAGATGATTATGTCATCTACATATTGTAGCACTGTGCTCTCCATCTCAATGTTTCCCAAGTCCATTTGTATCACCCTGTTAAATATAGATGGGGATTCACAATACCCTTGGGGCAACCTCGTGTGTTTCCATTTTGTGTTACGGTATGTGAAGCTTGTCAAATCTTGTGAGTCAGGGTGTAGTGGTATTGAGAAGAATGCATTTTTTAGGTCAATCACGGTGAATCGTGATGCCTCTGTTGGTATTCCACATAGTATAGTGGCTGGGTTAGCCGCTATAGGGTATTCTGCCTCTACAATGTGGTTGAGGGGTCTTAGATCCTGTATGAAACGCCAAGACCCTCCCTTGGCCTTGCGCACAGGATACACAGCAGTGTTGCATGGAGACTCTGATGGTACTAGTATGCCTCTCTCTATTAGTGCTGTTATTGTTTCATATATTCCTTCATCTGCCTCTTTTGATAGTGGGTATTGCTTCACTCTCGGCAGTATGGCCCCCTTTTTCAACTTTATTTTCACACCTCCAATGCTTTTGATGCAGCCCACGTCATATGGACTGGTGGTCCATAAAGATGCAGGTACTTTTGCCATATCCTCCTCATAAAACGGCACAAGCGTAGCAGCTGATGCTTCTAGCGCCAGTGACATCTTTTGTGCTACATCTCTGTATGTTACCTTCACCCAGATGTGGACGCTCATTTGAAACACCATCTCCCCCTCACCATTATCATATGAGAAGAGCTCTTCATCAGATACTTATGTTAGTCGGCACCCTTCTTCTAGAGCTATAACTGCCCTCCATGCCCTCCCTTCCATGTCTTGGGCATGCACCGCAATGTAATCCTGCATTGCCACAATACTCTCAATGTTCAGTGATATCCTCATCCCTTCCCTCTCACTGGTTGGTGTTTCTGGTCAGAAAAGGTAAGTTATAGGCCTCCTCCAAACTTTCCCTTCAATTCCTGGCAGCCATGCTATTGCCATGTCTGTCCCATATTGGAATAGTTCTCCATCTATTGCTTCTGCTCTTGCTACTGTTTTGCTGCAATAAGCCTCTAATATTTGTTGTGTTGTGAGCATGCTTATGCCTGGTGTAGAGCACAACATACTCACAATTATCCCTTTGTCAATGAAGGTGATAGTCATGTTCAATCTGCTCATGATATCTCTACCTAGTATGTTTACTGGAGACTTTTTTGAGTATAGCAGTGTCAGTGGGATATCATGATCACCTACAGATAGGGAGATGTTATCTGTGAAAGGAACCAACCCTCGAGCCCCAGAGAATCCTTGAGTGTTCATAGCTTCGCCTGACAGTTGAAACTTACCCTCTCTTATGCATGACCTAGTGGCCCCTGTGTCAACGAAGAAGGAAAATTTCTTGTCACCTATCGTCACCTGTATGCGTGGTTCCTCCGCAGTGTTAGGTGTTATTGATAGGATGGGACACATCAAGGACATCTGTGGGCTGTACTATTGTGGGTATAGTGACTGTCCATTTCCTGTGTATGGGCTGTGACCCAATATTGTCACCTTCCCAAGCTGTGTCTGGGCTACAGGTGCGTCAGTAGATGTTATCGCGCTGTCTTGTATTTGTGCTAATTGTTGGCCAGTTTGGACCTGCTGTTGCTGCTCTATACTTGCCTGTTGCTGCAGTTGTGCGTGTGCTTGTATGTTTGGTTGTTGTTGCTGTTGTGGTATTTGTGTTTGTTGTGGCGGTAGTTGTTGTATTCCCTGCTGTTGGTAAACCTGTTGTTCCCCCATAGGCCCTTGCTGTCCCTGCTCCCGCCAGGCCCCTTGCGCTGGTCTCATCCTACATGTGTGCGACATATGTCCTACTATTGCACATATCCAACATGTCAGTGGTTCCTGTGCTTGCCATTGAAGTCCCCCCATGTAGTCCTGATACCCCTGCTGGCCCTGTTGATTGTAACCTCGGAACCCTCCCCCTTGCTGGTTGATGGGTGGGCCATATCCTCTCCCTCTCATCTGCCCACCCCTCCCTCTGTAGTTGTTTGAGTACCCATTTCCCATTTGCATATAACCTCCCCCCATTTGTTGTACATGTGCCGGAGGAGGAAACATTTGCTGTGTCATTACTTGTGCTTGCTGTGGTGGTGCTACCTGTAGTTGTGTTGTGCCTTGTGTCATTATTGCCTGTGGTTGTGCAGGGGCTGTTATCAGTGCTCCCTCCATTGCATATTGCGATAGCTTCTTTTGAACCAATTTTGCTTCTTCGGCCTTCCTATCCTCCTCCTTTTGTTTCATTATTTCCTGCCACATCCTGCAGTAGTGTGCTATTGTCAGTTGTATTTCTGGCCATCCTTCTTTAGCTTCCATCCCCACTAACTTCTATAACGGTCTCTGTGCTTGCTCCGGAAGCCCTTGTTCTAGTATGTGATAAATAATTGCTAGTGTTTTGTCCCATGGTTCCCGTGTTTCCAAGTGTCACTTCTCCTGAATCTCCTGTATGTATTCAACAGGATCTTCATTCTCACGCTTCTTTCGTGATATAATTGCTCCTATGTCTGAAGTGTCTGGAAACTGTACCCTTAATGCTTGCCAAAGCGCATGTCTGCAATTGGCAAATGGTGCTCCATCATGTGCTGTGCCATGTATTGTCACCCCGGGGAATCCCGCCCTCTTCCATATGTCATCAGCAGCATCCCCCAGTATGGAGATTAGGAGGCCCTTCACGTCTTCCACCGCTAATGTTTGCCCTGCAGTGTGTTTTTCCATCTCAAATATCCACTTCCCAGCTCCTGCACTCAACGATAGGAGTCTTCATTTTATATTTTCCTTGTCTGCATGCTTCCAGGGGATGTTTTGTGGTCTTGTGGTCTTGTTCCTCCCCTCTCTAGTAGTGGCATTACATTGTACCCCCTCTCCTCTTCCTTCACCCTCCTATGTGCGGTTATGTCATTATATTCATCATTTTCCTCCATGTCTGGTAGTTCTTCAATGCCATCAATGTTACAGGTGGTTACCCTTTCACTTCCTATATCGTTCCTCCCCTTTTTGTGTCCTTCTGGTCCTACCATCGGTGTGCTTAACCTTTCATCCTGCTGGTGTCCTGGGAGATCCCTAAGTCTGCCAACATATGGGGTGTGTACTGGTGTTGGTGTCAGTGGGCGTGGTGATGAGCATGGTGTCTGTGCGGGTGTGGGTGTTAGTGGGTGCGGCATTTTCCCCATTGTGTCCCTGTTCTTTTGCTCTCCTGCATTGGTCCTCCCCTTCTCTCGCATGCCCATGGTGACTCGCAATTGGTGCGCGTTATGTATAGTTTGTCTAAACTCTCCCTACTTCCATCTCTTCCATTGATGCTCGAACCTTCCTCTTCTTCGCTGCAAAACCCATCAGTTAATGTCAATCCCCACTCTGTGTGTTTCCCCCTACTGTCACCGTTTTTAAATCTATTAAATCTGCATCCCTTTACTCACCTCCTCTATCCTCAGCTGCCTGTGCTGATGTTGATGCCATTTCCTTATCATGGCGTCTGTATTTCCTTGCTCCATTTTTCATCCTCCTATCTCTTCCCTCCCCTTCCTTCTTTTCCACTACTTCACCACCTATCTCCTCTCTTTATCTTTTCAGTTCTTTTCAGTTCTTCCAATATTTCTTCACCTTGGCTAATATCCTTTCCTCATCCTCTTTTCTCCCCTTTATTCCCTTTCCCTTCTTAATATACTTTCTATTACCTTCCCTTCTTCATACTTCTGTGCACTTTCAGCTATTTCCACATTCTCATTTCCCTATCCTTATCTTCTCTCTCCTCCTCCTTCCTTCTCATTTCCCTTTCTGCACGCGCCATTCTTTCCACTATTGCCCTAATGCGCTCTCCTTCCTTTTTCCGCTCTTCCTCCTTCAACTTCATTCTCGCCAACTCTTCCGTATGTGCTTTCTTTTCATTCAGCCTTCTCCGTGTCTCTTCCTCGAACTGCTTGAGCAAGGCGCTTCGCACATTCCACAATTCCGCCAACCTTTCCTCCAATATCTCTTCCTCCTCTTGTGATAGTCGGCCTTCTCTTTCTTCACTTACCTTCGACCCTTTCTGTTTGTTTTCCTTCTCTTCCTTATTTGCATTTTTAACTTTATCCTCCTCTTCATTGGTTAATGTTCCTCGGAGTTTCAGAAGCACCTGCACTGCTATCCACTCCTCGGGTCCTACGTCTGAAAACCTCCCCAAGTACCTGCCATCATCCCCCTTCCTCACCTGCGTAGTTGTTGAATCTACCGTACCTACCTCCCCTGTCCTCATTTTACAATAATCCGGGGGCGCGTATGGCGGGGGCTGTATGCGGGGTTGGAGTATCCTTCAGCAGCCGTTAGTTGCTGCCTAGCTGCTTCTCTAAGTTCTGTTAGTGGGTACAACCCCCCTTCCTCCTTCTTCACTATCTTAGCCACTTGCGCTCCTTCTGCCCCTTCTTGTTTGACCTTTGCCTCTGCTACCGTAAATGATCCTTCCGCCTCTTCTTCACTTTCTTCAGTGCTGAGCTCACTTTTGTTCTTCTAGTCCCCACCCCCTCCTTTCCTTTTCTCTTCCTTTGCCTCTTTTCCCTCCCTTATCCCCTTCTCCTCTTTTACCCCCTGCACTATGTACATACCTGTATCTCCAGGTCTAGTTCCCTGAAACATCTTCCAGAGGTCAAAAACTTCTAAGTGGTTTGCTAATTTCTTCCCCTTGTAGGTATTGTGAATGTCTGTCATTAAACTGTGTTGTGTGTACGTATCGAAGCTGCCCTTGGGCGGCCACAGTACTTTTACTTTGTTGTCCATTCCTTGTGTCCACTCAATGCTGTACTTAATTATGTTTTCCCTGTGTGGTGTCAATGTTGTTCATATGTGCTGAAGTGGAGTTGTTAATGCAACAGCTTTACTTTTCCAAATGTCAACCTTTTACCTGGCCCCGTAAATTGGGGACTTCGACTGTCCGCAGAAAAGGGAAGCAATGTTTTTATTACACAATTATTACTTATTCGACCGTGGCACACAACGCCCCCTGCGGTGATGTGCTCTGTGCGGCGTGCCTCTGGGCTGCCCACCTTCCTCTTCTTTCTGTACTTGTCACACCTTCAACTTTACTCCTCCTCCTCCTCTTCTCTCTCTCTCTCTCGCTCTCCTCAAACCATACCCTCTACTTCCACAAACCCTTTGTCGAGCACTGCCAGTGTTCTCAGTGCACGGCCGCCTCTCCCCCCGTGGCCCTTCCCTGTCTGAGCACGGCTGGCCTTCTCCGTGCGCGGCCGCCTCTCCCCCCGTGGCCCTTCCCCGTATGAGCGCAGCAGGCGTTCCCGTGCACGGCCGCCTCTCCCCCTTTGCCCCTACCTTCCTTCACCCTCCGTCCCCGGCTACCCCAGATGGGACGCAAGGTGTATCGCAGTGTCCTATACAAACACTAAGGGTGACGTCACCAACTTCTACAATACACTGTAAGTACGTACAAATTTCAAAACTTCACAAATGCGCGTTTGTTCTCACACAATTATCCCCCATTAACCCCACAGCTGTCTTCTCGCCTCCTCTGGAGCAAGGTAATCCACAATCAATTCACTTAATATAATCGGTCTGCGCATGCTGCGTCGCCTCACATGTGATACGCCCCCTCTCCAGAGGAGCTTAACCAGCCAATTATCTTCCGCACTCGGTAAACAACCTATCTACCCCCTGCAGGAAAACGTCACCTACTTAACGAGTTTCAACACTCAATTAGTAGGGAACCTCATCTATTCATTGATCTACAATGTCAACTCATAGGAAAGCCACATCCCCCTTACACAGGTGTCCACGATCTCTAACCAATCCTCGCTCTCTAACAGTCACATGTGGGTGCCTGAGGCCCACCCAAACCACTCTGTGACGCTGTAGGGGACGGTCCTCGTTAATGTCCCGTTACACCTCACACCTCTACTGCCACGGAACAGTCAAAATCAATTTCCACACACTGTTACAACCTCCCCCTCCCTCTTTAGAACTCCTCCCCCCTCCCGCACAACATTACGTTGCTGATTGGGTGTGCCATACTCACCAAGTCCTTGTGAGTCGGGGCCGCTCGTATGCGGGCACCCTTCCAAAGCGGCTCACCACCGCCCCTCGTCTGGACCACCTCTGGACACTCGCTAAACGCGGGCGGGATACTTTTCAAGTCGGCTCCCGAGGGCCAATGTCCGGATTGCGATGTCCGGTCTTCTCGCAGTTCCGCGATGGTCCTGTAGTCCTTGAAAGGGGGCAACGGCAGAGGGGGCCGCGCTGCCGGGTTGCCTCGCTGCAGGAGGCCTGGTAGTTATGCTCTTAGGGTAGATTAGGTAGATTTCAAGCAGATCTCAGCAGTGCCTCCAACTTTTTGGGGTGATCTCCCGGGGGCCGGCAGAGCCGTCTGCGGACCTCCGGGCTGGGAAGGCCCCAACTCCTCCCGCGTCCCAAAAGGAGTATGAGGCACACACAAGAGCAAAGTAATTACTGCTGTTTCTTATAGTAACGGCAGGGATCGTTCTTCGCCTGTATGCCCGTATGCATCCGGGGAGACGCTCTCGTCCTTAGTGGGGCTCGCAGGCCCTTTTTACCTTTTTACCGTAGTATGACGCGCTGCTCATGTCACCTGGGAAAAACCGTCACAAAACCTATCGCCACTTCGGGTTGGCTCCCCGAGTGGTAGGGTTAGTATAGATACATATATGGGGAAATGTTAGTGGATAAGGACAGGTCAGGTGGCACACTTGGGTTGTCCCTAACACTTGCTACAATAAATTGGTTACACAGGGACCCTTGGTGATTGGCTACCCGAAATGGCGTCAGTGAGGAGCCCCTCGTACTCTGATTGGTTCCCTCGTGAGCCCCCAAGCCTGGGACCATCGCTGTTCCCAGCCCGCGAGGTACCTGGTGTTGGCAACATTGTGCAACTATGTGTTAGTGGTGGACAATGGACAGGTCTTTGCTAGTGGCTCACGCCTTTCCCATCGGTATAGGTGTCCAATTTGTCGCTTCGATGTTGCAACTTGCGTCCCAGACGTGGGACCCCGGCGACTTTCTGTCTCGTAAGCTTGGCATCTTGTCAGTTTGGCTCGGTCACGTGTAGAGACCGTAGCTGGAGCATAATTATGAGCATTTCATTTGTTTGTTCGGCCCAGAGGGGTGCTGGCTGCGGCAGGTGTAGCCTTGGCACTGAGAGCTCGGCATGTGGCCTTCTGCATATGAGGTAGTTATCTCGAATCCAGCAATCGAAATAGTCAGGTGTAAAATAGTGAACCCTGGCATGTTTGTAGCCAAACCTTTGGCAGTGGATGAGCAAGTGCCCGATTGTGCCTATTAAGAGGAATTTTACAATGAGACACCATGGGTGAAGGAGAACGCTTTAGTAGAGGGGGAGATACACTTTATTGACAGGTCTTAAAAAACTTAACAAACCGATACAGAGAGGCATTCAGGTTCAGCTGTGGTAAGGCACAGAGCTCATGGGGAATTTCAAGTAGTAGTAAGTGCAAGACTACCGTCTCACTTTTCAGCACAGGCTGCAGAATTAGTGGCACTTGTTGTGCTCGGGAACCATGAAGGACAGGAAGTAACGGTGTACAGTGACTCCACTTATCTGACATGAACCATGCACGCAGGGCTATTATGTTGGAAAAGGAGGGGCTACCTTTGAGCGGATGGCACTCCAGTGCAACACGCTGCTTTATTTGACCAACTTATTAAGGCACTACAACTCCCAGTAGCCATTGCAATAGTTAAGTGCGCAGCACATACTAAGAGAACTGATTTTATCTCACACTGGAACAAAACCGCAGATAAAGAGGCCAAAAGGGGTGCATATTCACCTGATATTTCAAGTTTTGATACTGTAGATGTAAAAGAAAAAGATGGTCATGATTGTGATTGTGAATAAAGGATTTACGGCAGTGCTCCACAGGAAGAGAAGGAGCTGTGGACATGCGGGGGGTATTCTTTATTCCCCCCTGAAGCATTTTGGCGACAGTATAGCACTGGAAAGCCGGTGATGCCTGTAGCCATATTAAGGGTAGCATTAGAACAGCTACACTACCCTGCACATGTAACTAGGGAGAGTCTTGCTGCAACTATTGCAGAAGACTGGTTCATACCAAACCTGTAGTAACACTTTGCTTTTTATGTAGTAATTTGCATTGTATATCAAAGGTTTACTGCTGGGTACACACTGCGAACAATCAGAGGAGTAATTCCTCGACCGAACAGTCCTTTTCAGCATTTACATTTCGATTATCTTGATATCCTCCAAGTATGTAATGGATATAGGTATATGATAGTGATGGTGTGCCCCTTTTTGAGATGGATTGAAGCTGGTCCATGTACACACCCTTATGTCACCCGTGCTGCAAAGTTTTCAGTCGGATTAATCTTTCCTAGTTGGGGAGTATTTGAGGTGCTGAGATCCGACAATGGGCCCCATTTTGTTAACAAGATATTTGAGCAGGTTATCATATTGCTTAGTGTTAATCATGGGTTTTCTTCTGCTCATCACTTGCAAGCGAACAGGTTATGTGAGAGACCCAACGGTCTTCTCAAGGAAAGAATCGTTAAACTTAAATTGACACTAAAGAAGGGATGGCTGTACTGCCTGCCTCTTGCATTATATGCATTAAGGAATCAGCCCGGGTTGGACCACAACCTCGCACGCCGTAAGCTAGTTACAGTAAGGCGAATGAGAACGCCCCTGACTCCTCCACTGAGGAAGAGAAGTGATGCCCAGACAACTGCAGAATTGTTATGAAATTAACTACTTTTGTATTTGACATGTATGACCGCTAGTATCTCTGTCATTTCAGATCAACTCAAGTGTAAGGGGTGTTGGTCTCAGGACACAGAGGCTGACCATTCAGCAAACAGATTTAAAGAACTGTGGGGGTCATTATGAGGTAGGAGGTAACCATGCTGCTATTAGCGGCATGGCTACCCCCTTTCCAGGTACCTGGTCCGGGTTCCTTGAATGAGGAATTACTGGGCCATTCCGACCGTTAATAACAGGCCAGTTGTTAGCACCCTGGTCTGCTCGCGGGACCCGCTAAGGGTGCCTGGTAAAACCAGGCGTCCTTAGCGGGTTCCCGCAAGCAGACTCGTAATGGGGCAGTAAGGGGTTGATGGCTTCGGCACCTTTACCAGCACCATTAACCCCTTACCGCCAAAATCGTAATGACCCCCTATTTGTTCCTAAACTATTAATTGGAGATTCCGTTCTAATTGCCAACTTCACTAGGAAGTGGCATGAGCCCCATTTCAGCACACCATACATTGTGGAGGGTGTCACTCAGTCAGCAGTGAAAGATAAAGATAGGCGCACCTGGGTTCACCTGGGAGACGTGAAGCTGTATGCTGGTGAGACTGTCACACCACACCCGATTCGGAAGCAAGACAAGAAGAAGCAGTTCAACATGTGCAGATTCGATCGATGATGAGGAAGAAGGATCTTAAGGTTGCTGATTAAATAAATGCAAGTGTGCATTTGGACTGTGGCTTACCCCGGACACTCTTTATCAGTGGTCAAAGTGTACGAAAAGAAGTAGTGGAACTATGTTCCCTACTGGCCTGCACCGCTCCCCACAGACCCCATCCCTGCATCCCCTCCCATGCACAATACAAACCCCAAAACACATGTGCCTGCTCTTTAAGGAAATGTCCTGTGCATTGCACTAAAAGTGCAAGTTTCAACTTCTTCCTACACTTTTATTTTAAAATGTAACCGTTCCGGAACAGTTTCTTTTTAAAATAAAAATATAGGAACGGTAAAACTTAATTAAAAGAAGTAGAGGAGCACCGCTCCCGACTGCTCCCGCCCACTTCGACCACTGCTCTTCATAGATATTTTAGCTGGAGTGTGAAAGTAACTGCTCTTGAGCCACAGGAACATTTAAATTGGAATTTAGAAAAGTGTTGATGTATTAAATCTGCCGGATCTTGATTTCATATTTGACGATTGGAAAAGGGAGCAGTTCCCTCACTCGTTTCTCACTGAGCTTCTCTTTGGCTTGACTCATGGTCCTGTCTGATGTTGATGTCCTTAGACTACTTCTTGCTGTCTTAATTTTTATACTCCGAGCTTATCCTGCTCGTGTTGGGGGAGTAGTACTGACATACATACTTTTGTGCAGGAACCTAAGAATGGCCCTGTGATTAGAAGGTTGCTAATAGCGATAATCAAGCAAATTCGCCAGCTACCTGAGCATTTAACAAGGCTGCCTGATTAAAAAGGTTTTTCCCTTTCTTTATAAAGCAATGTACGGGCATAATGTGGTCTATTGGGAATAATGCAATTCCAGAAAGTGAGCAAACACACAACAGCTTGTGAGGAAGCACCAATGGCGGGGTCTCATGTATTGGTGCATAGTGTATGCATGCTCAGCATTTATTATTGTTTTTCTTTTTTTACTAATCCAACTGCTAACCTTGTTGGTTCCAGAAAGGAAGAAGTCACAGTGACTTATGCAGAGTTAGATGTCGTAAGAAGACCAAGGCCATATGTGACACATCTAAAATCATCAATTTCTCTGACAACTGTCCCTATGATTCGCCCTGCAAGATGGTCAATTTTTTATATACTTCATGATCATCATGTACGAGCTCAATTAGCAAAAGGGAGACACAAGAGAAGATGATTATGAGTTAAATAATTATTTACATAGTACAGCACATTTGGGGAACAACGTATCAACACATGAAAGAGGTAAGAGAACCTCTGAGGAGGATTGCTATGTATGTGCTCTCCTACCTTATGCTGTGGGGAACTCACCTTGCACCCTGTCATACAAGAGGTCAGTTCCAGGGTCAAATAGCATCCTTGGTATAGGTGACCGAATGGTCAGCTCCAGAAAAAGATGATTATGTTCAAGACTTGAAGGCAAGAGCACACACCAGAGATAATGTGATAAGATACGAACAGCCTGGCATGAAGACAGCAGGAATCGGATTGGAGATAAATAAGATGGTTAATTGTCAAGGAAAGACTGATGAAGAAATATGAAGATGCAAGGAAAGAGGACAAATGCAAATCTGGGGAACAGTACTTTCTACAGATGGTTGGGTAGAAGGTATAGTTGTATGCAGAGCTGTGGCTATAATAGGGCATCACAAACCATTTATATAGATTGTGTGGAAAAAAGGATGTAAACCTCTCTGGCTGAGGCTTGCAAAATTGCTGACATGAGTTAAAGATAAAGGAGGACCATTGCAGATAGTGCCTCTGGCGAGTGCAGAGTTATGCTTCAGAAATAATGGTACAAGAAAGGTTGGAGAGAATCAGCAGTGTGGTCTAATCTTTGATGTACCAGGAATGAAGGATGGGACAGTAGTGATAATGGATCACGGCTGGGCCTGTGGATCCAGAGCATATATTAAGTTGACGAGAGACTGGGGAGGACTGTGTGCTATATACGACTTGTTCATGTTCCAGCATTAGTGATTCCGAAAACTTACCTGAACATTGGTGAGTTTCCAAAAGCAGATGCTCACCTACGAAAGAGGAGATCAATTGGTTTTCTCAATCGAACAAAGAGGGAGAACTATTTCTCAGCCAAATCGATAGAAGCTTCCAACCCGATTACACAGGATGTTCATTCAGACCTCAGCTGTGTTCACAACGATCTTTATGCCAGGGATTCAGACGAAGGCAAATGCTAAATGGTTACAAATAACCATATGGGAGCTCATGCATTTGATTAATACTACCATAAAGGGATTCAATGTTATCAAAGAAGAGCTTAGAGCCATAAAACTGATGACTATTCAGAACAGATATGTTCTGGACATGATTACAGCTATGGATGCAGGTGTTTTTGCCAAAATCGGAGAATCATTTTGCACATTCACGCTGATGAGAATGGTACCTTGACAGAGGCCATAACAATGTTGACAAACTTGCATGTCAAGATGGAAGATGAAGTGGAAGACATTGCATATGACAGCTGGTTTGCGTCAATCTTCTCATGGGTTCCACAATGAATGGCGAATAAGTTCCTTGGGGCCCTGTTGGTAATGATCATGTTTGGATTCTGTGTGATCAGAATAATAATCACACAATGCAAGAATACCACAAAGAAAGCAACAGGAATGAGTATCATGATCGATGTCACGTCTGGATTAAGATCCAAAGAGCTGACAAAGAAAGAAGAAATCTGAGACTATGTAAAGACCAGTATTCATGCACCTGAGGGAACAAAGTTCCTGTATCTGAAGAACCACAAGAATTATGTGGGAAGATGGATCTACTGCCGTCTGAATGGACAATTTAGTCATATGACCAGGACTCTTGGTGAACATGTCAAAACAGCAGATTGTTTCAAAGGAGTCATAAAGATATGGACTACAAAGAAGCACTACTTCAGAAAAGGATGCCTGGATGTGAAAACTGATGGGAGAGTGGTCGATAGATCGCACAGAGGGGGGAGTGTAGAGGAGGAGCAAAGTACCTCTACCGGAAGTTCCGCCCCCATGTTGCCTATATGTTGGGAACCAGAAATTCCGACATGTGCAATACCAGTAAGGGTGCCCATTCCGTAAAAGATGTTTAGGCAAAAGCCCTATATGTATCCGCAGAGAAATGATGGCCTTCTGAAGGAAGTTCCAGAAGAAGTGTGAAAATGAATTAAAGAAATGACTGGTGACGTCACATGAAGTAGAAATGACGCACCCTGAAGAGATGCCAATGAAGGAAGAATATAGACTTTATAGAACGCAACATTTCTGGAGTGAAATGACCATTATACATGTGGAAAAGCACTGAAGAAAATGCAAAGCCATTTTATAATTGTACAGACATGATACGATATATGGTATAATATGAAAGATTCGAGAAGGCTTGGCTGGTCCAGTGTCAGGAGTCGGGGCTGCCGAGAGCCTGGGTTTCTAATCAAGAAGATACAATGAACGTGAGAAACAAGCAAAGCTCCCCTTTGAGGTGTAATGGAAAAACAATAGAAGTTCCAGTTTTCTTCATTTAATGATATTAAATGCAGCGAAGGAGCTCAAAATGTGGTCTACAGTCACATGGTCAGATGAAAATAGACTTTGTGCCGAGTTACACTGAGACCAGAAGATAAGGCCATGCCTTCACTTTTATTCCCAGAGACGAGAATCTACTATAAGGCCAAGTTCAAAGACTTAATTGAATGGCAGACCGCAGGAGTGATGATGGATGTTGGGCTAATTAGATGGGGAGGCATGCTCAGGCCAACCCTCACAGCACCTGGGGTACCAGCTTGCATGCTGCTAGTGAGTGGAATATTCCAGAAGGGTACAAGCTTGACAACCAATTGTAGAGGGCCGCGTTTCAAAGAGCCCTATAGTGTGAGAAGCCAATAGAACGTTGTGCATTAGTATGAGACGGATTGCATTATATTTACGGCCTCATAACAAGTTGGGTGGTAGCCCTTAAATGCGGCAGTAACGCTATTACTGCTGCATTTAAGAGTCCTCCCAATCTCAAGCCTGGCCTCATTTACCCCAAGCTCTAATCTGGGGGTTAACGCGCTGGAAAATGGCAGATTTTCAGGACAATTACAGCGCGGTAATACCGCTGACAGTAATTGCACTGAAAATGTCCCATTCGGTCCAATAGACGCAATGGGGATTGGGGGATAACTATTACCGCCCAAACCTTGATCCTGCGCTAATAGCGCCAGATGGGTATGTGGTAAAGCTATTATCCCGGCAGTAATACCGCCGGGATACAGCCCAACTCGTGATGAGGCCCATTTGTATAAAAACAATGTTTTTTCATGTAATGTTTGAGAGAAATCGAGCAACGTCCATTGATGATCGTTGTAACTCCCTGTTTTAGATAATTGTTAATAAAACAGATGTGTAATTGCCAACTTCCTGATTTGGTCTGATTATTGATGTATGAGTAATATCTGCATCCCCATCCATCTCAGATACTTTTACCTCGTTTTAAAGGACCTCTAGGGTTCACTTACATCATGTTTTACCTCACAATTTATACTGTGATGTCTCACAATTTATACTGTGATGTCACCTTATGCAAAATTACTATATACTGCCACATGGGGCCTCATCAAGAGGTGGGCGGTAGCCCTTAAATCCGACGGAAGAGGTATTAGTGCCGCCAATACCGCTTGCCAAATCACGACTGCAAATCCTGCCGGCACTATTACAGCCAACAGTAATACAGCCGGTTGTAATAGCACCAGCTGTAATAGCGCTGGTAACCAACCGCGCTATTAGAGATCACAAGTACAGTGTTGGCACTCCTAGCGCCAGAAAACCGGTGCAAAAACCGCTGAAAATACCCCCGGCCAAATGCTGAAGGTATAAAAGCACATGAGACAACAATAAGGTCCCATGTGAAAACAATGCACACAAGATGCCTACATAAGACCCACCCAGGCACCACACAGCCTTGCCAACACCATGTTTCCATTTGGAGCCAGAAGCCTTGATGTGGATCTGTACATGCTGCGCCTGGAGCTACAGAGGCCTGACAACAAGTACAGGGTGCGAGGAGCAAAGGGGGGTGGGATTGGGGGGAAGAGGAAGAGACCAGCACCTTCAAGGTGGACAGCCATCCCCAAGGTCAGGCCAACACCCTGGGCCCTGGGTGATGGGCAGTTGGTGTCTGAGTACAGGCTGGACCTGGCAACCATCACCCAGTTGCTGGACTGAATCCAAGGTGACACAGGCAACCGGATAGCTATCAGCAATGCTGTGCCCCCTCACGTGAAGCTTGTGTCTGTCCTACAGTACTTCAGGACTGGCAGTTTCCAACACACAGTTGGACAAATGGAAACATGAGTGTACTTGTTCAGCATGAGTGTCACACACATATGCATCCTTGAAACACTGCTGCATGTCCATTGACACAAAATGCATGCAAATTTAACCTGCCACAGAACACCTTACTCATTGACACAGGCTGCATGTATAGGTCAGGCCATGCATGTCCCTAAAATGATGGATGTATACCAATATGTCAATGAGATAGCATGTACCTGTTGCACACATACATGACCATAGTAACTGGTGAATCAATGTGTGTCCCTTGCACATCCACACTGAACCAACCGAAGCCAAATGTACACATATTGTTCCCTGCAGGTGATTCCGGATACCCGAGTACACATGGCTGATTACCCCTGCACGGAATCCACAAACTCCAGCAGAGCTGGCATATAACAGTGCCCATAGTAGTACATGCATCTGTGTGGAAATGGCATTTGGTTTGCTGAAGGCACGTTTCCGGTGTCTAGGCCGTATGGGAGGGGCACAGATGTATGCACCTGAAAAAGTGGGGAAAATTGTACTTACCTGTGCCATGCTGCATAACATCTGCTGCCATAGGCATGCGCCACTACCCCCTGATGCTGATGCCTAACTGCCAGGGGATGGGAGTAACGATGAACATGTGCCCGTAGCCGGGGCCAATGCACACAGGGATGGGTTGAGGGAGGGCTGGTTGGCCAGACAGGCGTTGATTGACAATTATTTGGTGGATGGGTACATGTCACAAAGATCACTTGTCAAATAAAGAGCACTTGAACACAGTCATGAATGTCCAAGCTTTCTGTTCAGTATGAACAGACTTTAATTTGCATGGAACAAATAGTCGAACGCAAAATCTCGTTAACTTGGTTCCTGGAAAATACCAAATTGGAAGTGGTGAAAGAATATAAATATCTTGGGGTGTGGATTGATCATTCCCTGAAAGAAAACACCATCACGAAGGCCCTGTGGGATAAAACAAGAAATCTGACAGCGCAATTGAAAGCTGTGGATACAAAATTTGGAAGGTTTTCATGGACGCCAGCGCTTCAATTTTACAAATCCAAAATAGTCCCAGCGTTAGTATATAAAAAGATTGCGAATCTCACCCTTCCGCAAGATCTGTGGCTAAAGCTGGAAGGCTTTGTGTGGAAGGCGGTGCTGGGTCTGCCGAAGTCAGCACCTATGGCGGCGATTCGACGGGACCTAGGCCTTATGTCTCTTGCATCAACAGTCGAGCAAGGTGTGCTGCAACTCTTCAGAAAAATTCTATTGCCTACTACTCCCTATCTTCCAGGCTGTAGCAGAAGAAATTCAAAGAGGGAAGTGTAAACCTCTAAATGACTGGGTAAAGAAAATAAACAACAAACTGGGAGAGATAGCCTGTATGGAAGAACTCCTAATCTTAAACCCAGGCAGAGTGAAGAAAAAAATAGAGCAGCAAGATTGGATTTTGACTAATGAAAAAATCCTGTCATACAAACTTCTCAAAGATCTCCCGCCGGGACACAATAAACTAAAAACACCATTGAGATATTGTGAAAAATTCCCTGAGAAAGAATTGAGAAGAACATTTATGAGAGCTCGGTTAAATACCTTACATACAAGAGAAATCTTGACTCTCAGATCACAATCTACCATAGCTTCATGTCGGCTATGTGAAAACCCGGACCAGCTTGAAACTGTGAGACACCTACTGACGTCCTGTCCTGAAATGTATAAAGAAAGAGAGGCGTTCTTGGCACCGCTATTATCTCACCCATCAGCATTAAGTGAAGAAACGGGTTGGTGTCGGCTAATTGTTGGTGACTCAGCCAGATGGTCGAGGGCTGCAGCTAAACTTTTGGATATTGCTTTGAAACGAGCCAACCCAGTCAACATCTAACGTCTAACGTCTAATGTTTATCCTCAAACGTTTACCGTAAAACGGATATTGATCAGTCTGACGATAAGATTGCGCAAATGACTTGGGAAAGAAAAATTCAGCCGATAGCGGTGTCCAAAGTACTCTCGTATGAACTTGTTATCGAAATGACAAAAGACTTTTGTAAAAATCTTTTATTGATTAAATACAACATAAAAAAATAAAAAATGACAGAATTCGAGTTTTGGAGGGATTAATTGATAAATTATTGGTTTTAGCATGTGATTCGAAATTTCTTAAAGACCGTTGCAGCCCCACTTTGGTATTATCAAAGATCAACAGATCATCACCATATGCTAACCAAATCATTTTATCCTTGCCGATCTTTGAAGCCAAGAGTCCTTCTTTGGCAAGTGAGATGGCTACATCTGAAAAATATTGGTTGAACAGCCAGGGTGCCAAAGTGCAACCCTGTCTGACCCCTTGATAGGATCTAATTTTCCTTCTTGATTCAAACGTACCCAGACCCCACAATTCTCATAGATCCCACTAATTCATCTCAAGAGCCCTAAAGGCAGGCCCCAACCAGCCAGTTTTAACCACAACCTGCCCCGGTCAACCCGGTCAAATGCGGCCGTCAGGTCGATTGAAGCCATATACTTGCAACCACCAGCTATTGACCATACCGCCTCTTGCACATACTTCAGGCCAAGCCCGTTGACATTAGTTGAGTGACCCCTTCTGAAGCCAGTCTGGAATTGATCCAGCGGGTGGCTCCTAAGGGCCCACTCCTCCAAGTGTGACAACAGGAAAGAGGAGAAGATCTTACAATCCGCATCGATTAAAGAAACCGGACGATAATTTGCCGGATTAGCCCTGCTGCCACACTTGACGAGTGGGACAATGTGTGCTGTTTTCCAAGATACAGGGGTCATCCTTGACAACAAAATGTCCCAGAACTCTAGGCAACTGGGCCCACACATTAGGATTATCCTTAAACGTATTATTTGTTAGACCATTTGGGCCTGGAGCCCTGGATCGCTTAAATCTGGTGATTAGTTTTGAAATGATTTCTATCTCAACCTTTGGGTCCCACCTGTCCTCTCTAGTCATGTCCAAAACCAATGGTGGGTCAATCGAGTATTTCCCAAATACACTCTCCAAAAATTGGACCCAATCTTTTTCAGAGATTGAGTTTGACTGGCAGGTTGTATAGTTTGGGTCCTGCCCATTGACCAAGTACCAAAATGCTCTTGCATCTGCAGAGATTAGGGTTGCAAGCATCTTTTCTGAATCATTCTGAAGTATTACAGATTTAATAAACTTACAGTAATTCATATATGATTGCTTATCATTTCCAATAAGCTTTCTGCGCACTGCTTCGTCTTGATTTGTATTCTGAATCTGCTTCACTGTTCTTCTTAACATCTTTTTTGCAGATGCTGCGTCGGTTTTATAACAGTGAGCATGCCTAACATGACCAAAACCATTTGTTCTCATTCCCAAAGCCATTTTATCAGTCATTTGACCCACAAATGACTGGAACTCCACTGCATTAAAATTTTGTAGCTTCCAATCATAAGTTGAGCGGCTCAATTCATAGTGTATTTCGGAGTTCAAGGCATGGATTTTTGGTTCAGTCCACTTAACAGTATTACCCCCTACCCTCGCCACTAAGTGTAGTTTTTGCCCATGTTGTCTAATATTTATAACCCAATGAAATTGTGCCGTTAGAACGCAGTGGTCGCTCCAATCATTATTAAGTATTTCAAATGACAGGCATGAGTTCATAAGGGAAGTGTCTACAAAAATATAATCAATCAGAGAAGAACTATCCCCTATGTACCAAGTATGCCATTTACTAGAATTCCCTGATTCAGTAATTTTCCCCACCAGTGGAAAGAGACCCCTACCTCCCAAGTTTGTTATCTATTTCTGACCAGCCACTTCCTTCCCTGAATTACCCCCACCGCTCTCTTCCAGTTCCCCAAATCTATGAGAATATTCCAAATTTGCATTTAGATCTCCCATAACTATGACCCTGCCATCTGGGTGGTTTTCCAACCACTCGTCCAGCACCCGACAAAGGCCATCTATAAATGGACCAACTAGTCCAATACCCTTATGCCAATAGATATTCAGTAATAGTAGATTAAGCGAACCATCTATAGACCTACAATCAGCCCCCAATACACCAAAGGGCAAGTTTGCAATTGCCACCCCACTGAGGCCAAGGGAGATATTTACTGCAATTAAAAGGCCCCCCGAGGGTCTCCCCCCCGGTCCCATCTCTAGCCGGTTGGATAAAAACATTATATCCGTCCAGAATGGGTGCTGAGGTTAGCCATGTCTCTTGCAGACAAATACAGTTAGCCTTTCTCTTTTTTCATACATACAGAATTTGTAAAGAGATGGATATTGCCTCGAGTATTCCAAGATTTCAAACACAGCGTTATGCTCTTCCAATGATCACCCAAAGATGGATTCTTTTCATGGGATCAATTTTTCCCATAGAGAGGAGATAATGGCAGCCCAATCCATATCATTCAACACTCCACCCTGGGCCAATTTATCGGTACTAGCAGCAACCTTGGGGAAGCTAGCAGTAGATTGGCTCGTGCCATTCTTAACAATTCCCTTCTTTAATTCCTGTATCAGAGAGATTTCAAAACCCAAATCTGCTAATTCTTCTTTTTGAGTAAAAATGTGTTCTCTTACTAGCGGAGAGGACAGAGACATAATACTAGTACTCATATCCTCTCTGGCTGCGTAGGAAACTCTCCCGATATCAGCCGATGACACCAAGGCCAGACTTGGGATAGATGCAAAAATAACTAAAATGTTTGGCCGATTCAAACAAATCTGATAATCTGAACCCAGGGTACAGTGGATCTTAACTTGATGTATTTCGTGGCCCCCACCCTTCGCCCTCTGTTGTGTAGCTATTTTCCCTTTGAGTACCTCAGAGTAAGAATGTTTTATTGGAGGGGCGCCTGATGGACCATAGCACGGATCTACATTCCCAACAGGAGCACGAGAGGGCCCTCGAACGGTGGCACCTGAAGGCTAATGAAGGCGCTGCAGCAGATTTTTCATACTGGCTGAAACGCTGGGGTAGTTAGATTCTGGGAGGAGGTCAGCCACCTCTTTCAGGAATATTGATTTTCCCATACCAGATCCTGCCACCACCCTGTCTATAGGAAAGTAGGATTAGGACATGGGAGGGGCAGTTGTGTAATAGGAATATCCTCTGTAACCAACATAGGTCTAGTAATTTCATTTGTAACACCTGGACTCACCACCGGCACCTCTTTCGGGACTACAAAGGAATTTACTGTCGAGTTTACAAGCACCGTTTTTCCACCCACTCTGTTCCCCAGCATCATAGAGGTAGTTGCCCCCTCTGATGGCCCCAGGAAGACGGAAGTTGGCTAGAGAATGGATTAAATATACAAGAACCTCCTCCCTGCTCACCCCAAAACCCAGTTAGATATGGAAATGGAGTTATGGGATAATCTTTCAGTCTCACACCAAGGTTTATATTGGGAGCTCCCACTACCTTAGCAGTGTCCAAATTCTTTACCAGAGACTCTGTTATCGGATTCAGGGGGGCTGAAACACTGACTATCCTATCCGGTATAGTTGAACTGTTCTCAGGTGTGATCGGAGCTTCTAACACCGGTTCATGTATTGAAATTACCTGTTCCGGGACAGGGGATAATCTAGACCCAGCCCTCCGCTTCAAAGCTTTGCCTTTCAACACAGTAGTCGTTTTTTAGAGACTAGGGGATTCTCTTGCCCTTTAGCTAGGGTCACTTCACCCTCCATGGACACATCAGCCACATCCTCCACCCGAGATATATCATTAGTAATATCAATTGTGTCCGCCCCAATCCCAGTAGTTCCCCGTGTAGGCAAATTAATTAAAGGGTCCATTCCACTAGATGATGACCTCACTGCCAAGCGGGTCGGCAGATCGTTTGAACCCAGATCATCAGAGATTTCAATAACAGACCCCAAGGCATTATCAAAGTTTGCCTTAGGATGTGGTACATTTCTAATTTCATCCTCATCTCCCATGGGCACATTAGCAAACCGAATCTCAAACTCTAATTCCTCAGGTGTTGAAGTAACATTTGTCAATATAGTGTCGGTGGATTTCAGTTCTGCCCAAATGTTGTCATATAGGGCAACAAAAGAGCTTAAAACCATATTCCGAGCCGATACAGTAGGGTGAGATAGGCGAATACGTTCATCCACCTCCTTCAATGTATGGTGTAACTCTGAGGAGCCTTCATGAGCTCCTAAGCCATCCCTCATTTGGAAAGGAACTTGACAGTCTTCTTGGTTGTGGCCAGATAAATCCTCAGTAATAACATCAACCAGGGGGGTTGGTGAGTCAAAAGTGGCGGCATTAGAAGGCTTCTGAGACTTTAGATTAAACTGCTCCATATTTAGGGCCTCCAATTCACCTTCTGCTTGATCAGCCAATTCAATGATACTAATGTCTGTCAGGTCCCTTAAACCCCAAAAACTGGGCTGCTTAGCCATCACTGAATGGTCCAGCATAGCTGTTCCCTTTAGAACTGGTAGCGATTTAATCTCAGTACTTGTGATAACAGATTTAGCAAAATAGTGGTCCATAACTCTTAGATCTGAGATGGGCTTTAAAAACCGCATTGAGTTAGATGCCCGAGGGGCTGATACATTTGAAATTACTACCTTACACCCCTTTTGATGCCCTTGGGATGTGGTTGTCGAAATAGGAAGACTTTCCAATGTTGCCTCTACAACCTTTGTTCCATTGTCGATCCCTTTACAAATAGACACTATTGGTTCAAGTACCAGAGGTGGATTACTAGGCATGTGGACAGTTTTTACAGTTGTTTTCTGGACTTCACATGCATGTACCTCATCCACAGCAGTAAATGTTACCCCTGTTTCTGGTGATAATGGGATATTTGCCATAGTATGTACGTTTTGCCTATTCTTTACAGATAATACACCATCCCCCAGCTGGGTTCCATTGACTCCACAGGGTACCACCATGGCCTCTTGTAAAGGTATATTTAAGCCAACACCACTTGGTAGTCCTGATCTCATTTGAATAAATCAACTTGGAAATTACTAAACAAAAATCGGGTCAAAGGGTAAAGACAGCAGCCTCACCCCACAGTCCCCGCTTCTAAAGGTATGTCCGAATAAAGAGAACAAAATCAACCTCAGTCAACATTACAACTACTAAGGAGAACACTTTTCTTATTTTCCTAGTATGTCTGCTGTTTAAAACACCAAAGTCACAAATAAAAGATTACAATGGGATCAAAGAGGACTTGCCTCAACAGTCTCCCACTGCAGAAATCTTGTAGTAATTTTAGGATCTTCACCTAGACCAACTATGGTGAAGTGAGCAGATCACCTTTGCTTGTTGATGCGGTTTAAAATTACCTATTCACCTTTCTTGCAGAGCAAAGAGCTCTGCTCCTCGCACACAGCACAGCAAACAGCCAAACAGTACCAGCCCTTCTGCCACCAGGGCTTACGCCACGAGGGTGATAGTATGGTGCTTTTCAAGTTGCCGACGTGTCACGTGACCGAGTCACGTGCTCCTCCGCAGCTCTGCCTCCCTCAGTGTAGCAAGAGCTACACGCTCGCAGTGCTGCTGGAGGGGGGAACTAGCTGCCAGTAAAAACAAATATTCAGGTAAGATAAAATGCTCCGTTCGATTTCGCACCAATGTCCAGCTCTAAACGCCACTCAGGCGGCCGTGCAGTGCTTTTCAAGTTGCTGACGTGTCGCGTGACCGAGTCACGTGCTCCTCCGCAGCTCAACCTCCCTCAGTGCAGCAAGAGCTACACGCTCGCAGTGCTGCTGGAGGGGGCAGCTAGCTACCAGTAAAAACGAATATTCAGGTAAGATAAAACGCTGCATTCAATTTCGCGCCAATGTCCAGCTCTATCTTGGTAGCCTTGAACTTAAACCCGCTGGACCATATACGGTTTTATACGGTTCCGGCTTGGTTTATTTGCCATTTCTTTTTGTAAAAGTCTTTCTCGTGTTTTACTCTGCGCGCCAAACCAAGTTTGGTCCCTTTGTTCACTGTCCTTTTGCGGGCTTCTACACAGAAGCCCTCCTTAGGCGCCTGAAAATCTGGGTAGGTAGAATGTGAGGGAGGGATTTTAGGACCCCCACCACGGGTTCCCTTGGTAGCCCAAGTCGCACTCCTGTTTGATTGGCTTGGTGACTGTCCCTCCAGTACAGCCACCCTGCTTTGTGATTAACAGCCAGGCTATATGAATTGAGAAAACTGCATAAAAAGCAGGTCTCTGGGTCTGGAAAGGCAGAGTCGCCACTGGAACGAAAGAACCGATGAGGAGCTGACAGAAGAGGAACCCTACAATGAATGAACCACCCGGTGAAGCCCCGCTGCAGGTCAGAATCTTCAGACTCCAACGACAGAGAAGATCCACCAGGAATCTTCTTCCCCATAGCTGGTGGGACCAACCAGTTTGCCCAAACTGCAAGCCAGGACTCCCTCCTCTGGTCGAATTTTCTGTACAGAGCTACAGTCAACCGGATAGCCAGGAAGGTCGGACCGAGCTTGGGTTTTAAGGAGCGCACCTTTTATTCATGGCTTTGCTCTGCTGCTGTTTTTTTCCCTGGGCAGTGCAGGACTCTCCAGTCTTCCTACTTCATGTCAGTCTGACAGACGCTTCAGGAACCGTGAGCCTGCAGGACCTGCCAGGAACGTCTGCCTCAGCTACAGCTTCTGCTCCATTTAAAGGTACTGTGCAAATCCTGTTGTTCGGTCCGCCCAGCCGCAGTGAAGGTGTGTGAAACCTTTCACCAATCCGAGGGCTTGTCCTTCTCTACTCTTTAAACTAACTTTTCTGCCGACCATTTTGTCCGGAACTCATGGAAAAGACTTAACTGTGAACTACCCTGAACTGTGTGATCTTGAGCAAAAGACTTTTGTCCTATTGACTTTGGCTGTAAGTCTTTTTGATTTGATTCCATCACTGACGTTCCTTTTTCTAGATTGCCCTGCTTATTTACTTGTTGGTGTTACTCAATTTCTGCCTAATCTTGTCTTTCCCTCCCTTTTAAATTGCTGGAGTGCCATATTGCTCACACTTCATTTTGAGCCTAACTTGTCTAGAATCTATTGAGTGTGGTGTAGTGCATTAACAGTGTGATTTTTCAACTGCTTTACTTTAGTGAAATGTTTTACAACTGATGTGTAAATAAATGTATATTCTTTTACTCAGAAACCTTGAGTCAGTGTTTGTTTGAATCATAGTAATTGCTGTCCTTTGTGTAACTATTGATACTGCTCACTTGCTCTTGAGATAAGTCTGGCTGCTCAGCCATCACTATCACTTTACTGTGTAGTACAGGCTTGTACCAGAGGTGAATTTGTACTGTCACTTGTAGTCTTAATTGTGCATGACCAGAAGGCCAGCATGGTTGAGTTTACTCAAGACCTGCTTGTATTAGTTATGGTGCCAACAAGGCAGAGGGCCTTGCAGGACAAATGGATAGGACCCTTTAAAGTTGTGGGCAAACTTGGAGAGGTGAACTATTTGGTGGACTTAGGCAGACCTAAAGAGGCTCGCAGAGTCTTTCACACCAACCGTTTAAAAGCATATGTCTCGAGACCAGAAGTGGGAGCTTTGTTTCTAGCTTCAGCTCAAGAGGAGGAGGAGAGTGAACCTCTACCTGACCTTCTCAGATGCCAACCTTTGGATGAGAACATAGAAGGAGTCAATCTCTCTTCTCAACTGACTTCTGAACAACAGGAGGAGTGCAAAGTTCTGTTAAACCAGTTTGCCTCCCTGTTTTCACTTTCACCAGGCTTAACCCCTTGGGGCCAGCATGAGATTCTCATTGGTGACTGTTTACCTGTGAAGAGCAGATGTGAAATCCCACATCAAAGGAGAGGTCAACAAGATGCTTGATCTCGGGATTATAGAGCCATCTACACGTCCATGGTCTAGTCTAGTTGTTCTAGTACCAAAGGCAGGATCCAAGGAGTTGAGTTTCTGTGTGTTCTATAGAGCTCTAAATGCAGTCACTAAGACTAATGCCCATCCTTTGCCAAGGACAGATGAACTGGTGGATAGACTTGGTTCAGCCAAGTACCTCAGTACATTTTATCTAACGTGAGGCTATTGGCAAATAGCCCTGAGAGACCATGCCAAGGAGAAAACTGCATTCTTAACCCCAGCAGGCCTTTACCAGTCTAAGGTTATGCCTTTTGGATTAAGGAATGCACCTGCTACATTCCAAAGAATGGTCATGCAGGTTCTGAATGGGATGGAGGACTTCTGCATGGCATACTTGGATGACATTGCAGTGTCCAGCCCTACTTGGAAAGAACATGTTGATCAATTAGGATATGTTTTACAGGCTCTTGAGCAGGCCCATCTGACCATAAAGGCAAGCAAACAGCAAATTGGTCAGAGCAAAGTGGTCTACTTTGGTCATGAGGTAGGAGGAGGTGCAATAAGGCCATTGCCTAGCAAAGTACAAGCTGTACAAAACTGGGCCACCCCTACTACTCAAACCCAAGTGAGAACCTTCCTAGGTCTCACTGGGTACTAAAGGAATGCCATAAAGAACTATGGGACCATAGCTTCTCCCTTGAATGTGATCTCCTCTCCAAAATTACCTAAAAAGTGTAGATGGAATGAGGAGTGCACTCAAGCCTTTGAAAGCCTGAAGAAAGCCCTTTGTCAAGCTCCAGTCCTAAGGGCTCCTGATCATCACCAACCCTTCATTGTGCAGACAGATGGACCCAATACAGGTATAGGTGTAGTCCTTAGTCAACTGGATGAGAAAGGGTGGGAGCACCCAATTTGCTTCATCAGTAGGAAACTGAAGGAACCAGAAACAAGGTGGGCAATCATAGACCGTGAATGTTTTGCCATTGTGTGGTCTTTGAAGAAGTTTAGACCATACTTGTATGGATCTACTTTTGGGATGATTCAAACTGACCACCAACCCTTGAGATGGTTAATGCAAATGAAAGGGGAAAACCCAAAAATTCTAAGATGCTCATTCTGCCTGCAAGAGTTTGATTGATTTCACCATTGAGCACAGAGCAGGATGTCACCACCAAAATGCTGATGGTCTCTCTAGGATATTTTTAACCGACAAGAGTGAAGAGGAGTGGATTAAATCCTCCTGTCCCTTAGTTTGGGGGGGTGGCAAGTTTTAGGGAGAATGGCTAATTTCCCTTACCTAATGAGTCCCTCAGCAGCTTTGCTGGATTTTCACCTGGTAAGAGTGTGACACTTTTTTTTCCCACTCTTACATGTGTTTTGCTGTGTGTGTTTAACATTTTTATGTTCATAGACTTTGGAGCCTAACTATTCCATAGGCATCATCTTTTAACTGTGTGTTACACAGCACCTTCAGTGCAGTGACACAGGTTTGTCTTTTTTAGACTTCCCAACCCCGACTCCATTTTCTGGGGCTGACTACTGTCTCCCAGAACATGTAAAGTTGCCATTGCCTTTATTAGTCTTTTTGAACTCACAGACCCAGTGCAAACTATCTTACATAGAGTGCTGGAAAGGGTTACCAATAATCCCTCTTCGTCTGTTTTTCATGGAACATTGTTTCATTCCCTTTTCATTAAGATTTGGCTGGTGGCAGTGGTAAGTACGCTATTTTTTCTTCCACTGTTATTTTAAATAGCCTTGATATTGTTTTAGGCTATTTTGGTATCCTCAAACTTAAACCCGCTGGACCATACACGCTTTTATACGTTCCGGCTGAGTTTATTCACCATTTCTTTTTGTAAAAGTATTTCTCGTGTTTTTCTCTGTGCGCCAAACCTGGTTTTATTCCTTTGTTCGCCAACCTTTCGCGGGCTTCTGCACATAAGCCCTCCTTAGGTGCCTGAGGGGGACAATGTGAGGGAGGGGTTTGAGACTCCCTGCAGATGGTCTCATTGGAGACCCATTCGCACTTTGGTATGATTGGCTGTGGTGAATGTCCCGGCGGGACAGCCACCCTGCTGTGTGATCGACAGCCAGGCTGGGTGAATGGGGGAAAACTGCATAAAAAGCAGGTCTCTGGAGCCGGAAAGGCAGAGCCGTCACTGGATCCAGAGAACCGAAGAGAAGCTGACAGAAAAGGACCCCTACCATGACTGAACCTCCCGGTGAAGCCCTGCTGCGGGTCCAAATCTTCAAACTTAGACGACAGGGAAGATCTGCAAGGAATCTTCTCCCCTTGAGCTGGTGGGAACAACCAGTTTTCCAAACTGCTAGCCAGGCCTCCCTTCTCTGTTCAAATTTGCTGCATAGCGCTACAGTGAACCGGATAGCCAGGAGGAACGGACCCTGCTTGCGTTTTAAGGAGCGCACCTTTTATTCGTCTCTTTGCTCCGCTGCTGGTTTCTTCCCCTCCAGTCTTCCTCCTTCTTGTCAGTCCGACAGTCACTTCAGGAACCTTGAGCCTGCAGGACCTGCCAGGAACGTCTGCCTCAGCTACAGCATTCTTCTGCTTTAAAGGTACTGTGCTAACCCGGTTGTTCGTTTCGTCCAGCCGTGGTGAAAGTGTGTGAAATCTTTCACCAATCTGAGGGCTTATCTTTCTTCATTCTTTAAAGTAACTTTTTGTCCAACCAACTTCATTCTGAACTCTTGGCAAAGACTTAACCGCAAGCTACTCTGAACTGTTTGATCCTCTGCAACGACTTTGGTCTATTGACGTTGGGCCAGGCCCCTTTAATTTGATTTCCTCACTGTAGTTCCTTTTTCTAGATTGCCCTGCTTACTTACCTGTTGGTGCTGCTCAATTTCTGCCTAACTTTGTTTTTCCCTCCCTTTCTATTACTGGAGTGACTTTTTGCTCACACTTCATTTTGAGCCTAACAGAATCTATTGGGTGCGGTGTAGAGTTTTAGAATCGTTATTTTTTAATTTCTTGATAATAGTGAAATGTTTAATAACTGATGTGTAAATAAATGTATATTCTTTTACTCAGAAATATTGAGTCAGTGTTTGTTTGAATCATAGTAATTACTGTCCTTTGTGTAACTATTGATACTGCTGACTTTACTCTTGTTATAAGTCTGGCTGCTCAGCCTTCGCTACCACTTCACCAAAGGTGAATGTGTACTGTCACTTGTAGTCCTAATTGTGTGTGGTGTTCCCAAAGGGTACTGCATATAATTCTGTCTAACAGCAATGACACACTCCAAACTTTTCTTCTTAAAGGGCTATGTCACGGCAAACAAAAACCGAAATACAAGAGAACATCCCCCCTGGATATTGATAGTAAGAAGCAATAAAAAGAGTGTGATCAGCGAGCCTTCTGCTCCAACTCTACACAGGCATTGAGAGTCTCTCAGTCGGTGGATTTAACAGGTGAATACAGAGGCCAAACAGGGCACGCCTATAAACCATTGCAGGGCCAACTGAGCTTGAGGGGCCGAAAAGTGGGCCTTGTGTTTTCCCAGATCAAGTATCACATGCCATCTCACTGGTGGAGGACGGTGGTGGATCCAGCGCAAGTCCGGCCTTTTCAATTTTCACCCACAGGAGGACCATTGGGCATAGCAGGAATGAAGTGACAGCTATTAAAGTCTGTACGGACAGCCAACAGTGATGATTTAAGCTGACCCCCTCACAACGTCAGAACATCTCAAAGGGAGTCCCGAAACCAGCCCCAAGTAAGGTTCGTCCTAAACCTAGCAGTGTTAGGGAAAATTCTCCAGAGTGTCTAATTTTCCTTACCTACTGAGTCCCTCAGCAGCTTTGCTGGATTTCTAGGATTTTTTTTTTTCACCTGGTAAGAGTGTGAGCCTTTTTTCCCACTTTTACATGTGTTTTGCTGTGTGTATTTAACATTTTCTTGTGTTCATAGACTGTGGAGCCTAACTTACTCCACAGGCATCATCTTTTTACTGTGTGTTACACAGCACCATCAGTGCAGTGACACAGGGTTGTCTTTTAGACTTCCCAACTCAGACTCCATTTTCTGGGACTGGCTACTGTTGCCCAGAACATGTAAAGTTGCTATTGACTTTATTAGTCTCTTTAAATCCACAGACCAAGTACAAACTATCTCACATAGAGTACTGGAAAGGGTTAATACATATCCCTTTTTGTCTGTTTCTCTTTGAGCACTGTTTCGCTCCCTTTTCATCAAGACTTGGCTGGTGGCAGTGGTAACTACCCTATATTTCCTACCGCGGTTATCTTAAATAACCCTGGTATTGTTTTAGGCTATCTTGGTAGCCTCCACCAGTGAGATAGCATGTGATACTTGATCTGGGAAAACACAAGGCCCACTTTTCGGCCCCTCAAGCTCAGTTGGCCCTGCAATGGTTTATAGGCGTGCCCTGTTTGGCCTCTGTGTTCACCTGTTAAATCCACCGACTGAGAGACTCTCAATGCCTGTGTAGAGTCGGAGCAAAAGGCTCGCTGATCACACTCTTTTTTATTGCTTCTAACTATCAATATCCAGGGGGGGATGTTCTCTTGTATTTCGGTTTTCGTTTGCCGTGACATAGCCCTTTAAGAAGATAAGTTTGGAGTGTGTCATTGCTGTTAGGCAGAATTATATGCAGTATCCTTTGGGAACACCACACACAATTAGGACTACAAGTGACAGTACACATTCACCTTTGGTACAAGCCTGTACTACACAGTGAAGTGGTAGCGAAGGCTGAGCAGCCAGACTTATCTGAAGAGTAAAGTCAGCAGTATCAATAGTTACACAAAGGACAGCAATTACTATGATTCAAACAAACACTGACTCAAGGTTTCTGAGTAAAAGAATATACATTTATTTACACATCAGTTATTAAACATTTCACTATTATCAAGAAATTAAAAAATAACGATTCTAAAACTCTACACCGCACCCAATAGATTCTGTTAGGCTCAAAATGAAGTGTGAGCAAAAAGTCACTCCAGTAATAAAAAAGGAGGGAAAAACAAAGTTAGGCAGAAATTGAGCAGCACCAACAGGTAAGTAAGCAGGGCAATCTAGAAAAAGGAACTACAGTGAGGAAATCAAATTAAAGGGGCCTGGCCCAACGTCAATAGACCAAAGTCGTTGCAGAGGATCAAACAGTTCAGAGTAGCTTGCGGTTAAGTCTTTGCCAAGAGTTCAGAATGAAGTTGGTCGGACAAAAAGTTACTTTAAAGAATGAAAAAAGACAAGCCCTTGGATTGGTGAAAGATTTCACACACTTTCACCACGGCTGGACGAAACGAACAACCGGGTTAGCACAGTACCTTTAAAGCAGAAGAATGCTGTAGCTGAGGCAGATGTTCCTGGCAGGTCCTGCAGGCTCAAGGTTCCTGAAGTGACTGTCGGACTGACAAGAAGGAGGAAGACTGGAGGGAAAGAAACCAGCAGCGGAGCAAAGAGACGAATAAAAGGTGCGCTCCTTAAAACGCAAGCAGGGTCCGTTCCTCCTGGCTATCTGGTTCACTGTAGCTCTGTGCAGCAAATTTGACCAGAAAAGGGAGGGCTGGCAAGCAGTTTGGAAAACTGGTTGTTCCCACCAGCTCAAGGGGAGAAGATTCCTTGCAGATCTTCCCTGTCGTCTAAGTTTGAAGACTTGGACCCGCAGCAGGGCTTCACCGGGAGGTTCAGTCATGGTAGGGGTCCTTTTCTGTCAGCTTCTCTTCGGTTCTCTCGATCCAGTGGCGACTATGCCTTTCCAGCCCCAGAGACCTGCTTTTTATGCAGTTTTCCCCCATTCACCCAGCCTGGCTGTCAATCACACAGCAGGATGGCTGTCCCGCCGGGACAGTCACCACAGCCAATCATACCAGAGTGCGACCTGGGTCTCCAAGGACACTCTGTGCAGTGAGTCTCAAACCCCTCCGTCACATGCTGTCCCTCTCAGACATTCAGGCAGCTAAGGAGGGCTTCTGTGCAGAAGCCTGTGAAAGGTCGGCGAACAAAGGAATTAAACCTGGTTTGGCGCGCAGAGAAAAACACGAGAAAGACTTTTACAAAAAGAAAGGCAAATAAACCAAGCCGGAACGTATAAAACCATATATGGTCCAGCGGGTTTAAGTTCAAGGCTACCAAGATAGAGCTGGACATTGGTGCGAAATTGAAAGCAGCGTTTTATCTTACCTGAATATTTGTTTTTACTGGTAGCTAGCTGCCCCCTCCAGCAGCACTGCGAGCGTGTAGCTCTTGCTGCACTGAGGGAGGTTGAGCTGCGGAGGAGCACGTGACTCGGTCACGTGACACGTCAGCAACTTGAAAAGCACTGCACGGCCGCCTGAGGGGCGTTTAGAGCTGGACATTGGTGCGAAATTGAACGGAGAATTTTATCTTACCTGAATATTTGTTTTTACTGGCAGCTAGTTCCCCCCTCCAGCAGCACTGCGAGCGTGTAGCTCTTGCTACACTGAGGGAGGCAGAGCTGCGAAGGAGCACGTGACTCGGTCACGTGACACATCAGCAACTTGAAAAGCAATGCACTGCCGCCTGAGGGGCGTTTAGAGCTGGACATTGGTGTGAAATTGAATGGAGGGTTTTATCTTACCTGAATATTCGTTTTTACTGGCAGCAAGTTCCCCCCTCGAGCAGCACTGCAAGCGTATAGCTCTTGCTGCACTGAGGGAGACGGAGCTGCAGAGGAGCACGTGACTCGGTCATGTGACATGTCGGCAACTTGAAAAGCACCGTACTATCACCCTCGTGGCGTAAGCCCTGGTGGCAGAAGGGCTGGTACTGTTTGGCTGTTTGCTGTGCTGTGTGCGAGGAGCAGAGCTCTTTGCTCTGCAAGAAAGGTGAATTGGTAATTTTAAACCGCATCAACAAGCAAAGGTGATCTGCTCACTTCACCATAGTTGGTCTAGGTGAAGATCCTAAAATTACTACAAGAGTTCTGTAGTGGGAGACTGTTGAGGCAAGTCCTCTTTGATCCCATTGTAATCTTTTATTTGTGACTTTGGTGTTTTAAACAGCAGACATACTAGGAAAATAAGAAAAGTGTTCTCCTTAGTAGTTGTAATGTTGACTGAGGTTGATTTTGTTCTCTTTATTCGGACATACCTTTAGAAGCGGGGACTGTGGGGTGAGGCTGCTGTCTTTACCCTTTGACCCGATTTTTGTTTAGTAATTTCCAAGTTGATTTATTCAAATGAGATCAGGACTACCAAGTGGTGTTGGCTTAAATATACCTTTACAAGAGGCCATGGTGGTACCCTGTGGAGTCAATGGAACCCAGCTGGGGGATGGTGTATTATCTGTAAAGAATAGGCAAAACGTACATACTATGGCAAATATCCCATTATCACCAGAAACAGGGGTAACATTTACTGCTGTGGATGAGGTACATGCATGTGAAGTCCAGAAAACAACTGTAAAAACTGTCCACATGCCTAGTAATCCACCTCTGGTACTTGAACCAATAGTGTCTATTTGTAAAGGGATCGACAATGGAACAAAGGTTGTAGAGGCAACGTTGGAAAGTCTTCCTATTTCGACAACCAGATCCCAAGGGCATCAAAAGGGGTATAAGGCAGTAATTTCAAATGTATCAGCCCCTCGTGCATCTAACTCAATGCGGTTTTTAAATCCCATCTCAGGTCTAAGAGTTATGGACCACTATTTTGCTAAATCTGTTATCACAAGTACTGAGATTAAATCGCTACCAGTTCTAAAGGGAACAGCTATGCTGGACCATTCAGTGATGGCTAAGCAGCCCAATTCTGGGGGTCTAAGGGACCTGACAGACATTAGTATCATTGAATTGGCTGATCAAGCAGAAGGTGAATTGGAGGCCCTAAATATGGAGCAGTTTAATCTAAAGTCTCAGAAGCCTTCTAATGCCGCCACTTTTGACTCACCAACCCCCCTGGTTGATGTTATTAATGAGGATTTATCTGGCTACAACCAAGAAGACTGTCAAGTTCCTTTCCAAATGAGGGATGGCTTAGGAGCTCATGAAGGCTCCTCAGAGTTACACCATACATTGAAGGAGGTGGATGAACGTATTCGCCTATCTCACCCTACTGTATCGGCTCGGAATATGGTTTTAAGCTCTTTTGTTGTCCTATATGACAACATTTGGGCAGAACTGAAATCCACTGACACTATATTGACAAATGTTACTTCAACACCTGAGGAATTAGAGTTTGAGATTCGGTTTGCTAATGTGCCCATGGGAGATGAGGATGAAATTAGAAATGTACCACATCCTAAGGCAAACTTTGATAATGCCTTGGGGTCTGTTATTGAAATCTCTGATGATCTGGGTTCAAACGATCTGCCAACCCGCTTGGCAGTGAGGTCATCATCTAGTGGAATGGACCCTTTAATTAATTTGCCTACACTGGGAACTACTGGGATTGGGGCGGACACAATTGATATTACTAATGGTATATCTCGGGTGGAGGATGTGGCTGATGTGCCCATGTAGGGTGAAGTGACCCTAGCTAAAGGGCAAGAGAATCCCCTAGTCTCTAAAAAACTACTACTGTGATGAAAGGCAAAGCTTTGAAGCGGAGGGCTGGGTCTAGATTATCCCCTGTCCCGGAACAGGTAATTTCAATACATGAACCGGTGTTAGAAGCTCCGATCACACCTGAGAATAGTTCAACTATACCTGATAGGATAGTCGGTGTTTCAGCCCCCCTGAATCCGATCACAGAGTCTCTGGTAAAGAATTTGGACACTGCTAAGGTAGTGGGAGCTCCCGATATGAACCTTGGTGTGAGACTGAAAGATTCTCCCATAACTCCATTTCCATATCTAACTGGGTTTTGGGGTGAGCAGGGAGGAGGTCCTTGTATATTTAATCCATTCTCTAGCCAACTTCCGTCTTCCTGGGGCCATCAGAGGGGGCAACTACCTCTATGATGCTGGGGAACAGAGTGGGTGGAAAAACGGTGCATGTAAGCTCGACAGTAAATTCCCTTGTAGTCCTGAAAGAGGTGCCGGTGGTGAGTCGAGGTGTTACAAATGACATTACTAGACCTATGTTGGTTACAGAGGATATTCCTATTACACAACTGCCCCTCCCATGTCCTAATCCTACTTTCCTATAGACAGGGTGGTGGCAGGATCTGGTATGGGAAAATCAGTATTCCTCAAAGAGGTGGCTGACCTCCCCCCGGAATATAACTACCCCAGCGTTTCAGCCAGTATGAAGAATCTGCTGCAGCGCCTTCATTAGCCTTCAGGTGCCACCGTTCGAGGGCCCTCTCGTGCTCCTGTTGGGAATGTAGATCCGTGCTATGGTCCATCAGGTGCCCCTCCAATAAAACATTCTTACTCTGAGGTACTCAAAGGGAAAATAGCTACACAACAGAGGGCGAAGGGTCCAATGTACCCTGGGTTCAGATTATCAGATTTGTTTGAATCGGCCAAACATTTTAGTTATTTTTGCATCTATCCCAAGTCTGACTCTGGTGTCATCGGCTGATATCCGGAGAGTTTCCTACGCAGCCAGAGAGGATATGAGTACTAGTATTATGTCTCTGTCCTCTCCGCTAGTAAGAAAACTAATTTTTACTCAAAAAGAAGAATTAGCAGATTTGGGTTTTGAAATCTCTCTGATACAGGAATTAAAGAAGGGAATTGTTAAGAATGGCACGAGCCAATCTACTGCTAGCTTCCCCAAGGTTGCTGCTAGTACCGATAAATTAGCCCAGGCTGGAGTGTTGAATGATGTGGATTGGGCTGCCATTATCTCCTCTCTATGGGAAAAATTGGTCCCATGAAAATAATCCATCTTTGGGTGATCATTGGAAGAGCATAACGCTGTGTTTGAAATCTTGGAATACTTGAGGCAATATCCATCTCTTTATAAATTCTGTATGTATGAAAAAAGAGAAAGGCTAACAGTATTTGTCTGCAAGAGACATGGCTAACCTCAGCACCCATTCTGGACGGATATAATGTTTTTATCCAACCGGCTAGAGATGGGACCGGGGGGGAGACCCTCAGGGGGCCTTTTAATTGCAGTAGATATCTCCCTTGGCCTCAGTGGGGTGGCAATTGCACATTTGCCCTTTGGTGTATTGGGGGCTGATTGTAGGTCTATAGATGGTTGCCTTAATCTACTATTACTGAATATCTATTGGCATAAGGGTATTGGACTAGTTGGTCCATTTATAGATGGACTTTGCCGGGTGCTGAACGAGTGGTTGGAAAACCACCCAGATGGCAGGGTCATAGTTATGGGAGATCTAAATGCAAATTGTGTATATTCTCATAGATTGGGGGAACTGGATGAGAGCGGTGGGGGTAATTCAGGGAAGGAAGTAGCTGGTCAGAAATAGATAACAAACTTGGGAGGTAGGGGTCTCTTTCCACTGGTGGGGAAAATTACTGAATCAGGGAATTCTAGTAAATGGCATACTTGGTACAGAGGGGATAGTTCTTCTCTGATTGATTATATTTTTGTAGACACTTCCCTTATGAACTCATGCCTGTCATTTGAAATACTTAATAATGATTGGAGCGACCACTGCGTTCTTACGGCACAATTTAGTGGGTTATAAATATTAGAAAACGTGGGCAAAAACTACACTTAGTGGCCAGGTTAGGGGGTAATACTGTTAAGTGGACTGACCCAAAAATCCATGCCTTGAACTCCGAAATACACTATGAATTGAGCCGCTCAACTTATGATTGGAAGCTACAAAATTTTAATGCAGTGGAGTTCCAGTCGTTTGTGGGTCAAATGACTGATAAAATGGCTTTGGGAATGAGAACAAATGGTTTTGGTCATGTTAGGCATGCTCACTGTTATAATACCGATGTAGCATCTGCAAAAAAGATGTTAAGAAGAACAGTGAAGCAGATTCAGAATACTAATCAGGACGAAGCAGTTCGCAGAAAGCCTATTGGAAAGGTTAAGCAATCATATATGAATTACTGTAAGTTTATTAAATCTGTAATACTTCAGAATGATTCAGAAAAGATGCTTGCAACCCTAATCTCTGCAGATGCAAGAGTATTTTGGTACTTGGTCAATGGGCAGGACCCAAACTAAACAACCTGCCAGTCAAACTCAATTCTCTGAAAAAGATTGGGTCCAATTTTTGAAAAGTGTATTTGGGAAATACTCGATGGACCCACCATTGGTTTTGGACATAACTAGAGAGGACATGTGGGACCCAAAAGTTGAGATAGAAATCATTTCAAAACTAATCACCAGATGTAAGCGATCCAGCGGTCCAGGCCCAAATGGTCTAATAAATAATACTTTTAAGGATAATCCTAATTTGTGGGCCCAGTTGCCTAGAGTTCTGGGACATTTTGTTGTCAAGGATGACCCCTGTATCTTGGAAAACAGCACACATTGTCCCACTCTTCAAATGTGGCAGCAGGGCTAATCCGTCCGATTTCTTTAATCGATGCGGATTGTAAGATCTTCTCCTCTTTCCTGTTGTCACACTTGGAGGAGTGGGCCCTTAGGAGCAACCCGCTGGATCAATTCCAGACTGGCTTCAGAAGGGGTCACTCGACTAATGTCAACGGGCTTGCCCTGAAGTATGTGCAAGAGGCGGCATGGTCGATAGCTGGTGGTTGCACGTATATGGCTTCAATCGACCTGACGGCCGCATTTGACTGGGTTGACCGGGGCAGGTTGTGGTTAAAACTGGCTGGTTGGGGCCTGCCTTTAGGGCTCTTGAGATGAATTAGTGGGATCTATGAGAATTGTGGGGTCTGGGTACGTTTGAATCAAGAAGGAGATCTTTCAAGGAAAATTAGATCCTATCAAGGGGTCAGACAGGGTTGCACTTTGGCACCCTGGCTGTTCAACCAATATTTTTCAGATTTAGCCATCCCACTTGCCAAAGAAGGACTCTTGGCTTCAAAGATAGGCAAGGATAAAATGATTTTGTTAGCATATGCTGATGATCTGTTGATCTTTGATAATACCAAAGTGGGGCTGCAACGGTCTTTAAGAAATTTCGAATCACATGCTAAAACCAATAATTTATCAATTAATCCCTCCAAAACTCGAATACTGTCATTTTTTATTTTTTTATGTTGTATTTAATCAATAAAAGATTTTTACAAAAGTCTTTTGTCATTTCGATAACAAGTTCATACGAGAGTACTTTGGACACCGCTATCGGCTGAATTTTTCTTTCCCAAGTCATTTGCGCAATCTTATCGTCAGACTGATCAATATCCGTTTTACGGTAAATGTTTGAGGATAAACATTAGACGTTAGATGTTGACTGGGTTGGCTCGTTTCAAAGCAATATCCAAAAGTTTAGCTGCAGCCCTCGACCATCTGGCTGAGTCACCAACAATTAGCCGACACCAACACGTTTCTTCACTTAATGCTGATGGGTGAGATAATAGCGGTGCCAAGAACGCCTCTCTTTCTTTATACATTTCAGGACAGGACGTCAGTAGGTGTCTCACAGTTTCAAGCTGGTCCGGGTTTTCACATAGCCGACATGAAGCTATGGTAGATTGTGATCTGAGAGTCAAGATTTCTCTTGTATGTAAGGTATTTAACCGAGCTCTCATAAATGTTCTTCTCAATTCTTTCTCAGGGAATTTTTCACAATATCTCAATGGTGTTTTTAGTTTATTGTGTCCCGGCGGGAGATCTTTGAGAAGTTTGTATGACAGGATTTTTTCATTAGTCAAAATCCAATCTTGCTGCTCTATTTTTTTCTTCACTCTGCTTGGGTTTAAGTTTTGGAGTTCTTCCGTACAGGCTATCTCCCTACTGGCCCTAGTAAGCTTGCCGGTGTAGGCGGATGCTGAGGCGATCATGTTGGTTTGTTTTGAGAGGTTAGAGTTGGCATCAAGGTAAAAGCAGAGAGTTTTCACGCTTTTGGCAATAGGGATGGTGTGACCATCGATGATGATGTTGTTGTAATTAGGATTGAGTTTAGACAAGTTACTAGGGGTGTCCGCTCATTTGGTAAAAAAAAAAAGATCGAATGACCATTTGGTCAAAACCAAATGGTCGTAAAAAAAATGGTCGAATTTTTTTAAAATTTATTTATATATTTTTTTTCGTTTTGTTTGGTTAAAATAAAAAATAATATATAAAAAGTGGGGTTTGGTGGGAACCCCCCAAAAAAAAAAAAAAAAGTAAAAAAAATAATAATAATTCGACCATTTGGATTTCGACCATTTGGTGTCGACCAAATGGTCATTCGACCATTTGGTTGTCGACCAAATGACTGGTAACCGTTACTAGGAGAGCCGACAAGGAGGAGCTCCGTCTTCTCATCATTCAGGCAGAGGCCATGAGAGGCCATGAGAGGCCATCCACGCCTCAATGATGGAGAATATTTCGTTAATGTGGGTGACATCTTCATGGTAGTTGCCAGTGATAGCGAGTACCACGAGTACTGTTGGCTGTGAGGACCGGCTGCCTGGGAATCCTTCACATTCTCCACTTCGTGACATTTCGGCTGGAGGACGTCTTTACTGGCAACACTTGTTTGCCTGACTTCGCCTCAGGAAGTCGAAAGGTGATTTCAGAGACACTTGCAAAGACATTACCACCACGTGTTGGGCCTATTTCTAATATTGGACTACTCTAGTTGGTGACTGCTTGGACTTCTCTAGTTGGTGACTGCTGTATAGTACGCCCCAAACGGGCGTCATAGATACCTGTATAGTACGCCCACAAAACGTCCATAACGTACTTAGACTCACAATACCTATGTCATAGACACCATACTTACCACCCTTGTTTGTGTTTATTTTTCAGAGTGCCCGCCCCGATTTGGCTGCACCTCTTCCTGTTTCCTTTAAAAACCGCCACCTCTGCGCACCCGCGCTGCGCACCTAGCGAGTACCACGAGTACTGTTGGATGTTCGCTGTACGAGGTGCGCTGCGGCTGGGGCTGCCCTGATTAATTGTTTTACGGGAGATCGTGTGTCATAATTCAAACTTGTCCATACAAAGTGAATTTTGAGTTGGAGGTTTTGACATCCACCTCCAATAAATTATGGCATATCGGCTCACGACTAACATGCCCTCGCAAATTGCAAACACGTATATTCCATCCACAGTCTGCACAAATCCGATTTTGGATGATAGAATTAATATAAATCCACAAGAACTCCTCTCTGCCCATTCTGTCTGTTCCATAGACACAGGTAAAATTACATCAGTAACACCCAAGTTTTGTTTTGATGTGAATACAGACGATTCTATTGTATCCATATCCTCAATGTCTACTTCTCATTTGAAGGTTTCAAAGGAAGGGGCTCATTCCAATTTAAAGAGCAATTCTCTTGCCCTCAACACTCCGAATGCGGCGGCGAATGCGCGCCCATTATCAGACATTACAATGTTGGCGTCAACGCGAAATTGTCCTCGCTTATCTTCACCACGGCTTGGCACTTCTCCAATTTTCTTTCCCTCCCTGTTGCAAGATCATACAAACTCTACTGCAGAGTCTAATCTAAGTGAGTCTCCAATCGCATGGAGTATGTCAATTTATCCACCCGTAGATCAACAGCATAGTCAACTATGTACGAATGATCAGTCTCAATCGCTGTCTCAATCACACACCTCTGTTTCTATGTTACATTCATTTGTATTGCCTACACCGAGACCCCCAAAAATAGCTGAGACTGACTTACTCTCACAACACACAGCTATGATACAACCGGCTATGTTAGCCATCAATACAACTATTATGAGCCTTTGTAAGTTATTTGAGTCCTTAGACACAAAGGTGTCACAACAATCAAGACAATTCAACGATCTAATGAAATGGCTATCAGCCCATTATGTTTCATCTGTAGAAAAAAACATAGTATTACCATCAAGTGTTATAACGAACCCTGACTACACAGGGAGGAGCGAAACATCGAAGTCGGCAATGCCTGAGTTTACCCCTATTCATGTGCCGGTTTCAGACAACGTAAAAAATACTGCATTGCCTTTCATTACTGGCATCATTCGCCCAATTGAAAAAGAGACTGGTAACCCATTAGTGCAACATGAATCTAATTTGACGGCTCAAACAGACACCACACCAGTTGTTGAAGTGGTACCTCTGTTACTTGAGTCGTCTCATAACAAAAAAAATACACAATGTGTGGGCCATTGGATGCATTAAAAGCTAGGAACCCCAAGGTTGCTCCAAAGAAACCACTGGCCTTAAAAAAGACTAAGAATATGGTCAACGTAAAACAAACAAAAAAAACCTTGAACTCCTTTTTCAAAGCCCTGGGTAAGTCATCTGCATTACAAGGTAAGGAAATACCACATACAAACCTCCCTTCCAAGGATGGGCAACCCCTGATGTTTTCAGGTGCCTCACGGACTGATTACTCTCTGAAAAAAATCAATGAGGAGGCACAGTTGATTCTTGCAAATTCGGCATCTCCGGCAGATCAGACTGCTAAATCTAAATCAATCACACAACAAAATTTGCTTCACTCTGATCTTGTGAAATCCTCTGTAGAGTACACACATGGACCTGTGATATTAGCAACACAGTCTAATGACAAAATATGGGAAGACTCTTCGTCACCTTTGTCAAAGTTGGTATCCTCCATAGAGCGGAATATTGAGGCCGATAAGCAATATTTGGTCCTAAAATCACAAAATGATGCACACAGAAGACATTTTGGAAAATGTTGCACTCCTGGCATAAGGAATATCAGAGAAGGAGATAATGAGCAGAGTCAAGGTACATTGAATATCAAAAGTGGGCTGAGATTAATGATGCCTCCAACTAGTACTGTACCACACTCAGACGTGAAAAATAAACAAAAGCTCAAATTAACTCCAACTGATTCTGTATTGCCCACACAGTTAGCAAATTTTAAACAAACGATTGATGACTACCTGGCCACTAGTCTTGCTCAGGCGAAAAATGCCTTGATTAAGTCCTCTGGTGCTATGGAAGACAGAAAGCTTCTATCTTTGGCTTCTACTCAAAATCAAAAGAGAGAAGATGACGAGGATTACCGCGAGTATAAACTACAAGGTATGCCCAGCTTGCAATGGGCGCCCCCGAAAAATATTAGGGAGACGGTGTCACGTCATCTTAATCCACGACGAGAACATTTTCACACACTTATTCTAAAATGCAGAGAGGGAAACTTTCCTACTTACGATCTGAACCGTGAAAGCGTTCTTAACATCTTCCGAGACATCAATGATCTTAAAAAACTTGTGTCTAATGACATTGAACAAATAGAATTCATTTCCGAGCTATCAACATCAATTGTTAGGCTATGGATTCCCTCAGGACTGGTTAGAGATGTAATTTGGCAATGCAGAATGCAACTGTTCAACATGGGCTTTCTACTAGCGGAAGAACCTAAAAAAATGTCTGAACAAACCCAATACCTAAGACCTAAATCAAACATTTATGGTGGTGTGAAGTATGAGCTGAATGATGCCCCGATTGATGATTATATGCAACAGTAACCACCAATAGTGGATGAGGCAAGTACCATTTCTCTATTAAGTTGGAATACGAGGGGCTATCATCATCTCCCGCGTACGTTTGCAGATTTTAATGATAAATATCAGTTGATAGCTCTTCAAGAGACTTGGCTTCTTGCCCCCCCAGTCTGGGATGGCTATGATATCGTTCTACTTCCTGCGCTTCCAAGTGGAGGCCGTCCCTCGTCAGGTTTATTAGTGGGAGTTCACAGTGCTAGTGGGTTTTCCATTGCGCCGTGGGCTACGGTAGGCGCTCAGATCCAATTAGTACTTATTAAGGGCAATACACAAGAATTAGCTCTATTGAACATCTATCGCAATCCCCTCACCATGAGTGATGTAGTCTTTTTTGATGGTATGGAAGAAGTATTGAATCTAATTTCTGCTCGAACATCGATTATTCACACCATCGTAGCTGGAGACCTCAATCTGGACTGCTGTGATGGTACCAATCTTTCCCCTGCGGCCCATAAATGGGCAACTTTGATGGCAGACAGAAATCTACATAAACTAAATGGGTCAGTAGAAGGGGATACACATTCCAATTTCACCTGGCATCGGGGAGCTAGCTCAAGCACGCTAGACTACATCTACGTGAGCACAATGTTGTTTCAAAGTGTCCACTATTTCTTAATCATGCCCCATCCGAACAGCGATCATTGTCTCTTAGTAGCACAATTGGCATGGTTTTGTGAACACAGCCTACCACATCAGATGCACACTGCTGTTCCATTGGTTAATAATGCTAGAAATCGACTCAAGTGGAGTGCTCGGGGGATGGAGACTTGTACAACCATTTTGGAAGATGATGTATGGCGTATCAATGGGGTCTCATATTCAGACCTTTTAAAACCATTTACTCGCACCATTGCCATTGTAAAACATAATCATGTCAGCCATCCGCATATTTACGATTCTTCCATCAAGATCATAAAAGCGGAATATCGGAGAATAAGGAAAAACATACTCTTCCAGAATGGCCCATATTGTCGACAACTTCTGAACACTGCCAAGTGCCGATATAAGAATTGGCTCAGACAAAGGAAATCCCTTAGATTTCAACGTGATAGTCTCACTATGTTGGCAGCCATGAAACATAAAAATTCATCACAAATGTGGCAAATGATCAACAATCAGCATGACACTCTACAAGGTGACGCCCAAATCAATGGCGTCTCCGAAAAAGACTGGTGCATGCATTTTTCTAACTTATATGATGACCCAGCCTTTGCCAATTTTGAATATAAACCGGCTAGAAATGATCCCTGGCAACTTGATGTGTCTGAAGAGCTGATTTTGTCGATTATAGCAAAACTCAGCTCATCAAAAGCTCAAGGTCCAGATGGACTATCGAATGCCATGTTCAAATCAGACCCAAAATCATGGGCATCTCATATTCAAAAACATACTTGATACCCATAAAATACCATCAACTTGGAAAACATCAATCATAATACCAATTTTCAAGAAGGGAAATCGGTGTTTACCTGCTAGTTACCGACCGATAGCCCTCCTTGATGCGCCGGGGAAGGTATTTGCAAAGATCATTTTATCCCAATTTAATGCTTGGACACTCCGTACAAACTTACGCGATCCCCATCAAATGGGCTTCGTGGCGGGCATGGGGACTTCAATAAATATTTTTTGCTTAAATGCAATTAAAATCCAGTGTCTACATGAGGAGCAGTCAGTCTTTATTGCATTCATTGATCTCCATGCAGCCTTTGACTCTGTTAGCCGGGTACTCCTAATGAAAAAGCTGCGCGGAGACCATTGTCCTACAATGCTTATGGATATAATACATGCCCTTCATTCAGATACATCAATCAGGGTACGATTGACTCTGGGGGGCATCCTGTCACAAAAAATCTTGACCGCAAGAGGGCTCAAACAAGGATGCTTATTAGCATCTGCCATATTTAATTACTTTATCCAGGATGTAAGATTTGCACTGCAGAATGTTGTCTCGGATTCACCAAAACTGAACGGGTATCCCATACAAACTCTCCTTTATGCTGACGACCTAGTCTTAATTGCTAGGACACAAGTGGGACTCCAGCGCCTTTTAAATGCATTTATGACATATACTGTTTCCAATGAACTGAAAGTGAATTTCACTAAAACACAAATTGTTGTGTATTGTCCCAAAAGACGTGGAACCTCATATGTATGGTCCATGAATAACATACCGATCATGCGAGTGCCACAGTATGACTATTTGGGTGTTGTGTTTGAGACAGGTAAACACCCAAAGGGTCATATTTTGCGCATTGAAATGAGATTAACATCCCTCATATCACAGGCTATCATATTGATGCACAAATATGGCAAATTTTCGGTCCTACCAGCTTGGCACTTCTGGACATCAAAAGCTATCCCAGCACTTATATATGGGTTAGACACCTTACAAGATATCCCATCTGACTTGTTAACAAAATGGGAGGGGAGATACTGGCGCCGTATCTTGCATTTGCCAAACTGTATACCAGCTCCCTGGTTGAGGTACGAGCTTGGATTAATTTCACTACAAGCTGTCATGAATTGGCGAAAATGTGCTTTTCTTAGAAAATGCCTAGTTTCCATCGCTACTGAAGCATTCTTGAAACGTATTTCATCATATTTATTTTCAAGTAAGCATCAGTTTATTACATCATGGCTATCATCTGTCTATCATGTGTTAATCGAAGCAGAGGTATCATTAAACCTCTTGTTATATAATCCAGATAAAGCGAAATCAAAAATATATCAAACAGACTGGATTGCCAATAGGCAGAGATGTCTCACATATGTTGATGCTGATGTAATCCGATTTCCTCACAAAAAAATGCGCATATTGCCTGCATATTTAATACGTTGTCCCTCAGCCAAATGCCGACGCCTCATTATGAAATTGCGTCTTAATTTATGGGACACCAAAGATCTGTTGGCAAAAAGAAAATTAATAACTCAAGCAGAAAACTTTTGTCGTTTTTGCTTGCTGGCGGAGGTACGAGAGACCATGAGGCATCTAATCACAGAATGCCCTCCGTCCACTTCGTGAAATACATTTCGCACGACATTGCAACTATCTACAGCTTGTATCCGAAGATCTAACTTGGTCCTTAATTATAGGATCAAACTATCTCCCTTTACAGATTGCTGCTATAAACTTTCTGCAAAGTTTGCACTTAGAATTGGAATCAGAATGAATTGATGCTGTGACACTTTGGTTCACTTCTCTGGCACTTAGTGGTTAACTAAACCTGTGATGCGTTGGATTAACTTTGATTTTATGGTATTGCATAATTCTGCTATGTATGTTTTATATTTCTTTTCTTTTCTCTCTTTGCCTTGTATAATGTGTATTACAATGTTTTAAATGTGTGAATATTGATGTATTTATACTTAAATTATGTTTTGAAAGGTTGATTAATTTCAACTATAACAAATAAAAAAAAAAAATTAAAAAAAATAGTGAGGAGTATCTGGGTGTCATCAGCGTAATTTGTGTAGGTGCACCCAGACGGTCCAGTTGGTCAAATAGTGGCTTTGTAAATATATTATACAAAGTGGGGGAGACAGAGGAGCCTTGTGGGACCCTGCAAGAGATGGGGATGGGGTCAGCTGCAGCTGTTGTGGAGAAGACCCGCATGGTTCTGTTTGCCAGAAAGGATTGTATCCAGGTGACGGCAGAGGAGGAGAAGTGAGCTGCGGCGCTAGATGGCTGCAGAGGATTTTGTGGTCGACCAAGTCGAAGGCCGTTGAGAGGTATAAGAGGAGTAGGATTGCGGCATTGCCTTTGTCTTTGATTTCATCAATCTGACTTTTGAGATCAACAAGGGCAGTTTCTATTCCATGCTGAGGTCTAAAGCCAGATTGACGTATTCGTAGCAGTTGGTTGGATTCCAGGTAATCCTGAATTTGGATGTAGACGACTCTGTCCAGGATTGTCTTTCTCGTGTTTTACTCTGCGTGCCAAACCAAGTTTGGTCCCTTTGTTCACTGTCCTTTTGTGGGCTTCTACGCAGAAGCCCTCCTTAGGCGCCTGAAAATCTGGGTAGGCAGCATGTGAGGGAGGGGTTTTAGGACCCCCACCACGGGTTCCCTTGGTAACCCAAGTCGCACTCCTGTTTGATTGGCTAGGTGACTGTCCCTCCAGTACAGCCACCCTGCTTTGTGATTAACAGCCAGGCTATATGAATTGGGAAAACTGCATAAAAAGCAGGTCTCTGGGTCTGGAAAGGCAGAGTCGCCACTGGAACCAAAGAACTGATGAGGAGCTGACAGAAGAGGAACCCTACAACGACTGAACCACCCGGTGAAGCCCTGCTGCAGGTCAGAATCTTCAGACTCCAACGACAGAGAAGATCCACCAGGAATCTTCTTCCCCATAGCTGGTGGGACCAACCAGTTTGCCCAAACTGCAAGCCAGGACTCCCTCCTCTGGTCGAATTTGCTGTACAGAGCAACAGTAAACCAGATAGCCAGGAAGGTCGGACCCTGCTTGGGTTTTAAGGAGCGCACCTTTTATTCATGGCTTTGCTCTGCTGCTGGTTTTTTCCCTGGGCAGTGCAGGACTCTCCAGTCTTCCTACTTCATGTCAGTCCGACAGACACTTCAGGAACCGTGAGCCTGCAGGACCTGCCAGGAACGTCTGCCTCAGCTACAGCTTCTTCTCCATTTAAAGGTACTGTGCAAATCCTGTTGTTCGGTCCGTCCAGCCACAGTGAAGGTGTGTGAAACCTTTCACCAATCCGAGGGCTTGTCCTTCTCTACTCTTTAAACTAACTTTTCTGCCGACCATTTCGTCCGGAACTCATGGAAAAGACTTAACTGTGAACTACCCTGAACTGTGTGATCTTGAGCAAAAGACTTTTGTCCTATTGACTTTGGCTGTAAGCCTTTTTGATTTGATTCCATCACTGACGTTCCTTTTTCTAGATTGCCCTGCTTACTTACTTGTTGATGTTACTCAATTTCTGCCTAGCTTTGTCTTTCCCTCCCTTTTAAATTGCTGGAGTGCCATATTGCTCACACTTCATTTTGAGCCTAACTTGTCTAGAATCTATTGAGTGTGGTGTAGTGCATTAAGAGTGTGATTTTTCAACTGCTTTACTTTAGTGAAATGTTTTACAACTGATGTGTAAATAAATGTATATTCTTTTACTCAGAAACCTTGAGTCAGTGTTTGTTTGAATCATAGTAATTGCTGTCCTTTGTGTAACTATTGATACTGCTCACTTGCTCTTGAGATAAGTCTGGCTGCTCAGCCATCACTACCACTTTACTGTGTAGTACAGGCTTGTACCAGAGGTGAATTTGTACTGTCACTTGTAGTCTTAATTGTGTGTGGTGTTCCCAAAGGGTACTGCATATAATTCTGCCTAACAAGCAGCTTGCTGAATTTGGTCAGCGGTGGGTTGTCCACCGATGGCGTATAAGAACCATCTACAGAGGGCCCTACCGTGAAGTCAACGAGCCATTCTATCCAAATATTGTTGGACCTCTCCACCTACTCGCTGGATGACTCAGTTGGTAGTTAGCCATGGGTGACGGGGCTAGAGGATCCTGGTAGCAGGTCGGTAGGGGCGCCATAACCATCAAGCTCACGCACTGGACCTCTGTTTCACCTCTTTTCTTGAAAATGTCAGAGAAGAGAAGGAGGATACATACAAACCAACAACATAAAGGGGAAACTGACACTCACAAGGCCCCCGGAAGAATCCCTGGTCCTGTGATAGAAGATTGATCTCTGCCTTTCGTTGTTGAGGGGGAAAGGGTTTTATCTTCCTCAATGAATCCAAAGGTCCAGAAAACTCCTGCATCAGTATTTAACCAGCCCGCCCGCCCTGAGCATTTCGGTGAGAAATTAAGACCGGCTAAGAACTTAAGGAGCCATGAGATGAGATGGTCTAATACCAGTCACAACTTTAGGAGGGCAAGAATTCAAAACCTGCACTCTCGTTCTCTTAAATTACATATCGTTTTTGACCAGGGCAACTTCCTCATTCTTAATCGCAGAACACTACTCAAACTACTACACTGTATCCCTAACATGAGGCAATTGACATCTGCAGACCTAAAGATCATGCAGCAGATGGATTATATCTATCTTCAGATAAAACATGCTGATCAACACAACGGAAAGCCTCCTGATATTGGGTTGTCAACGTATCATAACCCGTTTTACAGAGGAACACTTTAACTTCTGGCACCATAGGAAATAGTGTAGCTGGAGGGGATGGTCAGAGGGCAAAACCAACCGGATAGCTACTTGGACCCATTAGCAACAGGTAGGGTTCGGTGGGTCCGAGGCCAAGGTTGAATGTTACATTTCAAACGGAGACACTTTTTCGTCAAGTAGGCTGTACCAAAACGCTTCCAAAACGCTTCCATCTTCACAGCCAATGAGAAACAAAACATCGGATTGGTCATGGTTGCCGAGAGCATTATCACACCAGGACTATCTCTGGCAATCTGAGCCTAGCTTCAGCAGTGATGCCCCAGGCACCAAACAAAGCGGAAAATTCCCAGAATCTATTCCATCTAAAGTTGGCTTCTTGGAACATGCAAGGCTTTATTCATCTGACCAAACCCAGCAGAACAAATTTGGGTGTTTATGATCTGATCTGCTTACAAGAGAGTTGGTTAAGAAAGACCCCCACCCTTGATGGCTTTGAAATTTCAACACGCCCGGCCATTAAAGGAAGAAAAGGGCACCCTCTGGCTGGCCTTTTACAAGCAGTTAAATCTGGCAGCCCCTTAAGATTACTGGAGACAGTTTCGAGTTTCCTCTCCCAAGAACTTGTGATTGGCTGAAGCCCCTGGAAAAATCACCACGCATACAAGACCTAGCTAAATAAGTATTAATTAATGTTTACTGGAATCCTGTGCTGACCTCGAACAACGCCTTTAGAACAAATTGCAGACCAGATAGACGATGCCTACATAAATCAACAAACCAAATACGTTGTTATCTGTGGAGAACTAAACATCTGAGGTCTATCAGGGATTAGGAATGGTCGAAACAGTGATTTTGAGGACCCCCAGTACACCAGGGGGTTTATGTGGAGTTCACTGATGGACTCCAGAAATATGCACCTACTTAATGGAAATTCATAAGGTTACATGCCACCGCAACCAACGTGGGAAAGCATGGGACTTGCCTCAGTACTTGATTATATCTTTGTTTCCAGCAATCTTCTATTACTGGTGAATAAGTTTCAAGTGATTAAAACAGCTAACAGCGACCACCATCTGCTTCTGTTAGAATGGATGACCGCCAATCCTGGCAACAGGGAAAGAATGTCCACAGCATTCGACATGTGTAATGGTGGGTCACCTTTGAACATTTCCAAGAACAGGATAAGGAGTTTAGCTGCAGATATTGGAGCAGCAGGCCTGTCAGTTGAATATACCCCTCTTTTGGAACAATTCTCCATTAAATGCACTAGGAAAACTAATTTGACTGCAAATTAACTGCATGCATTTAACACAGAAGTAGTGGCATGAAGAAAACTGGACTACTTCCACAGCTGGTGTCAGCAAGTTAACTACAATGACCCATTCCAAATGGACTGGGGAATTCAGTGAACATTCTACTACTCCATTTTCGGAAAAGTAACTCGGGCAACAGTAAGCCAAGGAATTATTTTGCCTTTGTCGATCTGGTCTAGGCTTTTGATCAAATTGACTGGCGTAAAGTATGGGTCAAACTTGAAGCAAAACATTGCCCCACATCCTAGTTAGAACCTATCAATGCAATGCATGTTAACACTACACCGAGAGTGTGGTTGAACAAAGGGTACAACGTCCTTTCATCATGGATGTTTTTTCACAGGGTTTTTTACCGCTAATTATTTGCCAAAAAAACTCTGCTCATTTGTTTGGGGGGGGCTAGAAAAATATATAAATTGGGTGTGGGTGTTTGGGAATATATATAACATTTAAGGGGATGGGGAATTGGTAGGGGATGGTCTTTATAGTAGCAGGAGGACCTGTGCTGTTTTCGGGGATGCTGGAACCGTTTTTGTGGAGAAGGAGGCATTGATTATGGCTGTGATAAATGGTGTAAGAGACTCTGCGCAGTCTTTGATGATGGGGGTCTGGCAAATGCCTCCTTTGCATCGGGTGGCTTGAGGCTTTTGATTAAGTTGGCTACTTCCAGTTCTGAGACAGTGTGAAAGTCAAAAGGCATGGACGATGGGAAATGTGGTGCCACAGGGTAAGAGGAGGATGGTGTTTTAACTCGTATGGCTTGTTGCTTGGAGCAGATTTTTTTCCAAAGAGTGCCAATTTTTCCTGTAAGGGCTTCTTGCACCTTGGAGCGCCAGTCGTCGTCTACTGAATGAAGGGTTGGAAGGTTGACTGGAGACTCAAGTTTGCGTAAGATACTGAACATAAATTTAATGCTGGGTTCCCAGCCATCCATTACTAACTGGCCATTTTACATGCTTTCAATGTAAACAGAGGCCTATCTTTTTTTTCCTAGAAACACACAGGCACACAACAGGCCATCAGCAGCACCCACTATGAGCACCTATTCAGTGCTGTTTCCGTTCACCAGCTGCCTGCTACATTCATGACAGAAGTGGTTCAGAGGTGGTGTTAGGTGCAGCAGCAATTACTCTGCTGGCCAGCACTCAAGAGGTCTTTGAGGCAGGCACCCGACTTGCTGTTTAAGGACTGCTTGAGAAACCACTCATGTTAATCAAGTGTCCCATTTTTCTGTAAATGGTGGGGGACAGCCAACCTCTGCCCATAAAGTCCTGCTCCGCTGCCCCCGCCCAACATGTTCTGTTACCGCGGCTCACAATCTGAATGGCAAGTGGAAATGCATCTATTCAGGTCTGGGGCTCCAATACCTTCAACTCGCTCTTCCTAAATATCTTCGGTCTCGAGCTCTCGCTCATCCACATCCAACTCCCTTAGGGTCAGTCACTTCTCCAAGCAACTTGAAAGGAACCATCTCCGGTTCCAGAAGCATCTCAAAACCTTTCTCTTTGCGTCTGCCTTTTCTCCTCCTCTCCTGTGCTGACCTCCTGGCTGATTCTGAATCTTCACTGATTACCTGGCCACCCTCTGTTCTCGGGCCCTTGTCCCTCCCCCTCCAGTCACTCCCACCTGCACTGCCTGCCTGGCAACCACCACACTTGGGGACTGTTTCTGTATCCCTACAGTCCCACTACCAGCACTTGACACCTGTTGTCTGAACACACCTTGCACTTGCCACCTGATGGCCGTTACTTACTTTTGTTATTATTCTATGCTCATGTACTGCACTGTCCCTCTCCCTTTCCCCCCGCACTTTTCCCCTTCCCATGCAATTGCACGATCTGAATGACACCTGGCCTAGTAGGATCGTTGTCTGTCCTCCCTTTGTTGCCCCTCCCCTGCCTTGTCACGCCTTGAAAATACTTGTGTATAGGCGCATATTAAATGCCTTATCATATCATATCCTATCATATCATAAGAGTTAATGAGAATTAGAATTTGAGCTTTCTATTCTCTTGTTGTAGCTGTCTGCTTTGGCGGTGTGTATGGCATTTTTGTACTCTTTGGCGAGAGAAGTGAATTGGACTTTGTGAGCTGAACAAGGGATTTTCCTTCAAGTCATTTCTGCAGCACGTCTCAGAGTGTGGAAAGCAAGGAGCTCAGGAGTGAATCACGAGTTTTTCTTTAGAGCAAGTTTTACTTTGCGCTGTTTGAGCAGGATGATTATGTGAACTGCTTGAGTAATCGTGGCGTTGTAGAGATCAACTAGGGCCACAGGGTTGGTTGTTTGCTGATTGGGTTCTTGAGGTCTGAGAGGAATGGTAGGAGGTGGTCCTTGTGTAGGTTCTTAGTGCAGCGGGCTAGGTCATTAGGTCTCATTGTGTGGCAGGATGGGGGCCGTTGCTCATAGGGATTTTAAAGGTGATGGTGTGGTAATCTGACCATGGGCAGGTCATTATGGTCGGCCAGGAGGTGTTGCAAGCATTGTCAGCAATCCAATCAAGGGTGCGGCCATGGATATGGGAAGCGTCAGTGATTTGCTGAAAGAAGCCAGCGTGATCGAGAGACATGGCTCCACTTTTGGCATGTATGTCAGAGGTGTCGTTGAGGCCCAGGTTGAGGTCACCTAAGATGATGAGTTTGGAGCTTGGTTTGAATACGGGATTGACAACATGTGAGTGATCTTACTCGAACGAGGCAATGGGACAAGGGGGTCAGTAGATGAGGTGGAGATTGATGCTGCGTGTTGGTGAAATTACGAGCTTGGTGGCAAGCGATTCACAGATGGGGCTAGGGCTCAAGTTGGTGGTTCAATTGGCAAGAGTGTTTTACACTACACTGCCCCCAAACCCCTAGACACGTAGTCACCTACATCATCACTGTCAAACCCAGGTATATTATTGGTGGGTTCTTATCAATAGGTTTGTAAATTTGGGACCATCACGGGATGTGCACAATTCAAGACACAATCAACTGTCAAAATAAATACATTAGCTCAACATGTCTGGGGCTGCTGATGGTACTCATGTTCAGAAGAGAATAGGCCTTTCATTTTGGTACTGGCCTGCCACATTAGCTCAACATGCCTGGGGCTGCTGATGGTACTCATGTTCAGAAGAGAATAGGCCTTTCATTTTGGTACTGGCCTGCCACATTAGCTCAACATGCCTGGGGCTGCTGATGGTACTCATGTTCAGAAGAGAATAGGCCTTTCATTTTGGTACTGGCCTGCCACATTAGCTCAACATGCCTGGGGCTGCTGATGGTACTCATGTTCAGAAGAGAATAGTCCTTTCATTTTGGTACTGGCCTGCCACATTAGCTCAACATGCCTGGGGCTGCTGATGGTACTCATGTTCAGAAGAGAATAGGCCTTTCATTTTGGTACTGGCCTGCCACATTAGCTCAACATGCCTGGGGCTGCTGATGGTACTCATGTTCAGAAGAGAATAGGTCTTTCATTTTGGTACAGGCCTGCCACATTAGCTCAACATGCCTGGGGCTGCTGATGGTACTCATGTTCAGAAGAGAATAGGCCTTTCATTTTGGTACTGGCCTGCCACATTAGCTCAACATGCCTGGGGATGCTGATGGTACTCATGTTCAGAAGAGAATAGGACTTTCATTTTGGTACAGGCCTGCCACATTAGCTCAACATGCCTGGGGCTGCTGATGGTACTCATGTTCAGAAGAGAATAGGCCTTTCATTTTGGTACAGGCCTGCCACATTAGCTCAACATGCCTGGGGCTGCTGATGGTACTCATGTTCAGAAGAGAATAGGACTTTCATTTTGGTACAGGCCTGCCACATTAGCTCAACATGCCTGGGGCTGCTGATGGTACTCATGTTCAGAAGAGAATAGGCCTTTCATTTTGGTACTGGCCTGCCACATTAGCTCAACATGCCTGGGGCTGCTGATGGTACTCATGTTCAGAAGAGAATAGGACTTTCATTTTGGTACTGGCCTGCCATTGTGGGTGGGACCCGAATGATATGCAAATTAATATTTCTCCTCTGCGAAGGGCGCAGTGATCTAAAACCTGGTTGTAGACCCTCCTGAGTGGAAGCAATGACATCGAACAGTTTATTTGACTCATTGTTCATTCTCAGTAGAGGGGCTCCCATACTCTTGTTCCATTTTTAAAATGTTTTGTTTAAGAGGATTCTTCCAGAGAAACAAACTAATCTATTAATCTAACCACCTGCGCTGCTATCATTACAATCGATACAATAGGCAATTCAAGTACATTAGGTCACTATTCCCCTTTATCACAAGGAATGCCGCACAAATAGAAAGAGAAAATTAAGCCCCTTTAATTCTAAAAATTGAGGTTACTATGCCTGATGTGAATAACACAGCAACTATTTTTGTTAAACAATATGGACACTGTCCAAGTCACTAGAGAATAGTGCAAATGAACACATAGAAGAACAAAGGAGCATTGAACAGACATCCATTTGAAAGAGTACATTACCTAAAGAGTCCAACAGACCTATATGGAAGGACACATATAATACAGAGAAACGGATGGTGAGCAGAACAACAATCTGCGGTTGTCCAGCATATGAACATTAGTGCCAAAACCAAAAAAAATACTATTTCCGTGAGGAAGACCTTTTAAGGGTCAAAACACGTGTAGGCCGGCTGTACAAATTATGTGCATAACAATAAATTGTCCTTAAATTAATAGTAACAGTTCTTTCCAAATGTATCGATTTGTAAGGTAGTGGTGCAGGTGCCCGGGTAGATTAATAGATTCGTTTCGTAATTTGTACAGGTTTGTGTCTGAGCCTGCTACTAGCCGTGGCCCTTGCTTGCCCGCCACTATCTAAGGGACAGTAACAATAGGATTGATGTCAAATCCAGTTGTAAATTGTTGAGGTGTAGTAGATAGCTCACCCGGGTTCAGAAAGTTGACAATTGTTCAAAATAGAGCAATACTTAAATGGAGTCAAACCAATGTATTCTTTTTCAAAATTGGAGGATATTATTTCCAGAGCTATGTGGCTGAGGAACCTATGAGTAATGCAATATGGGTAGTGCTGAATAAGAAATACCTTTCTTCAGAGAAATGAACCTAGGAAAGAGTGGAGATCCACTGATTCTAGGATATAAATATATTATACAAAGTGGGGGAGACAGAGGAGCCTTGTGGGACCCTGCAAGAGATGGGGATGGGGTCAGCTGCAGCTGTTGTGGAGAAGACCCGCATGGTTCTATTAATAATATATTTACAAAGCCACTATTTGACCAACTGGACCGTCTGGGTGTCACCTACACAAATTACGCTGATGACACCCAGATACTCCTCACTATCACTGGCAAACTGGACCATCAACCATTCCAGTTTGTGAGACCGCAAATACAAAAGACACAACATAAACAATTGCCTCAGAAGACACCTCTGACAGCAGCCTTCCCTGTGATCATTTTGAGACACACTACTTGCTTGCATCAGCTTGTTCATGGCTTGCAAATTTGAAAAACCAAGGTAGATGAAATGCTGCTACTGGCTTAAGATGTACAAAAACCTGACACTGTGCTGCATCTCAGGGGAAACACCAATTGTTTGCAACAAAGGAGGCCAGGGAATACATTTGTACGCCTGTTTGTGAAAAGACCCAGGTCTCTAAGGGTGTTGAGAAACAAAATAATAATACATATTGTCATATGGGTTTATCTGTTAAACATTGGATGGTGAACAGGAGCACACATGTGGACATAAAGTGGTTTTGATCAAATGCACCCAATGGATGACACTATTGACAGTGTTGTGACCAAGAGCAGGTGTCCAGAGTGGGATTCACCAACACTAATGGACTTGGAAAATGTCTTTGTGACTTAACTACATAGGAATGTGCTAACCAGTAAATACTAATGCGGGGCCTCCTATGACACCAACACAGTACCAATACATTTTGTGGTGTTGTGTGCAGAGGAAAGAGCGAAGGTGGAGGCCAGGCACAGACTTTGTAGTGTTCTTCATGCATTGCTGGCCTGAATCCATTCAATTGTATCAGGACTTTACATGCAGATTCAGAGTGCAGTTTCTGCAGCATGGAATATGTGTCCATACAATCAATTAACACATCAACATGTGGTAGTAGTGCAATAAATGCCCTGAGAATCACCCAACCCCCGCTACCACATTACCTGCTGCCTTTTATCAGAAGACGAGTTTCATTACTTTGCCCAATATCGTGGTCCTTTGCAAATCTTACCTTCATTTTCGGCATTAGGAATGGTGGCCACATACACTCACTCGGCCATATGAGCAGCCATGATGTCCCACATGAATATGGAAGATCTGCAAAGCAGAGCTGAAACCCCACACATTTCACTGCAGCATGCATCCAAACCCAAGGGAGAGGTGTTCCTGTGACACTCAACCAACAGCTATGATTAGGTAGAAGTCAGAAAGGATGGGTAGAGGAGTCACTCAAAGTGTGGAGACTAAACCTGAGACAACGGCAACAGCCTTGGGACATGGTGATGTGCCAACATTGCTAACCACATCACTTTCGATATGCCAGGCAATGTTTTGGCCTAGGAAGGTCAGAGACCTTTTCATGTAGATATCATTGCTGTTGGGTTGTGAGGCAAGGAAAGTGATACTGATATTATGAGCTAATGAGGCAATGCCAGGGCAAGAGAGGACAGAACAGTAAAGGACCCATTGAAAATCATGTTAGAAATTTAGAAGAAAGAAACACTATGACATCCAAAGTGTTGGACATGTGCCGCATCTTGTCTGCACTGTGGCAGCATCTGTTTGTGTTGGGAGATGTGTGGCACTTAATGTATGCAGAAATGACACCACACAGTTCTTGTATGTATGTTGGAAGGCATGTATGGGTACATAGGTACCATTTCTGTCCCTTGGGTAGTCAGGAGGAACATCCTCCATCTGTAACAAGGGAGGACAAAAATCAATGCCTTGCAGTTGTGAGTCAACTGATCGAGGATCCATGTTGTCCATATTACAGCTGTTTACACCCACAACAGGCACACCTGCACTTCAGTCCCCTTCACTCACATTAGGCATTGGAACTGATTATCCAGGTCCCTTTCGCTTTACTGGGCCAGGCGATAAACTATCATGTTAGTCATAGGGCTACATGTCGATGCTTCCCATAGCACCCCATGAGGATAGCTAGTGATATGAGGGTACGTGCCATTGTTGAGCACGGTTCTGTTTGCCAGAAAGGATTGTATCCAGGTGACGGCAGAGGAGGAGAAGTGAGCTGCGGCGCTAGATGGCTGCAGAGGATTTTGTGGTTGACCAAGTCGAAGGCCGTTGAGAGGTATAAGAGGAGTAGGATCGCGGCATTGCCTTTGTCTTGATTTCATCAATCTGACTTTTGAGATCAACAAGGGCAGTTTCTATTCTTTCTTGTGTTTTACTCTGCGCGCCAAACCAAGTTTGGTCCCTTTGTTCACTGTCCTTTTGTGGGCTTCTACGCAGAAGCCCTCCTTAGGCGCCTGAAAATCTGGGTAGGCAGAATGTGAGGGAGGGGTTTTAGGACCCCCACCACGGGTTCCCTTGGTAACCCAAGTCGCACTCCTGTTTGATTGGCTAGGTGACTGTCCCTCCAGTACAGCCACCCGGCTTTGTGATTAACAGCCAGGCTATATGAATTGGGAAAACTGCATAAAAAGCAGGTCTCTGGGTCTGGAAAGGCAGAGTCGCCACTGGAACGAAAGAACCGATGAGGAGCTGACAGAAGAGGAACCCTACAACGACTGAACCACCCGGTGAAGCCTCGCTGCAGGTCAGAATCTTCAGACTCCAACGACAGAGAAGATCCACCAGGAATCTTCTTCCCCATAGCTGGTGGGACCAACCAGTTTGCCCAAACTGCAAGCCAGGACTCCCTCCTCTGGTCGAATTTGCTGTACAGAGCTACAGTGAACCGGATAGCCAGGAAGGTCGGACCCTGCTTGGGTTTTAAGGAGCGCACCTTTTATTCATGGCTTTGCTCTGCTGCTGGTTTTTTCCCTGGGCAGTGCAGGACTCTCCAGTCTTCCTACTTCATGTCAGTCCGACAGACACTTCAGGAACCGTGAGCCTGCAGGACCTGCCAGGAACGTCTGCCTCAGCTACAGCTTCTTCTCCATTTAAAGGTACTGTGCAAATCCTGTTGTTCGGTCCGTCCAGCCACAGTGAAGGTGTGTGAAACCTTTCACCAATCCGAGGGCTTGTCCTTCTCTACTCTTTAAACTAACTTTTCTGCCGACCATTTCGTCCGGAACTCATGGAAAAGACTTAACTGTGAACTACCCTGAACTGTGTGATCTTGAGCAAAAGACTTTTGTCCTATTGACTTTGGCTGTAAGCCTTTTTGATTTGATTCCATCACTGACGTTCCTTTTTCTAGATTGCCCTGCTTACTTACTTGTTGGTGTTACTCAATTTCTGCCTAGCTTTGTCTTTCCCTCCCTTTTAAATTGCTGGAGTGCCATATTGCTCACACTTCATTTTGAGCCTAACTTGTCTAGAATCTATTGAGTGTGGTGTAGTGCATTAAGAGTGTGATTTTTCAACTGCTTTACTTTAGTGAAATGTTATACAACTGATGTGTAAATAAATGTATATTCTTTTACTCAGAAACCTTGAGTCAGTGTTTGTTTGAACCATAGTAAGTGCTGTCCTTTGTGTAACTATTGATACTGCTCACTTGCTCTTGAGATAAGTCTGGCTGCTCAGCCATCACTACCACTTTACTGTGTAGTACAGGCTTGTACCAGAGGTGAATTTGTACTGTCACTTGTAGTCTTAATTGTGTGTGGTGTTCCCAAAGGGTACTGCATATAATTCTGCCTAACAAGCAGCGTGCTGAATTTGGTCAGCGGTGGGTTGTCCACCGATGGCGTATAAGAACCATCTACAGAGGGCCCTACCGTGAAGTCAACAAGCCATTCTATCCAAATATTGTTGGACCTCTCCACCTACTCGCTGGATGACTCAGTTGGTAGTTAGCCATGGGTGACGGGGCTAGAGGATCCTGGTAGCAGGTCGGTAGGGGCGCCATAACCATCAAGCTCACGCACTGGACCTCTGTTTCACCTCTTTTCTTGAAAATGTCAGAGAAGAGAAGGAGGATACATACAAACCAACAACATAAAGGGGAAACTGACACTCACTAGGCCCCCGGAAGAATCCCTGGTCCTGTGATAGAAGATTGATCTCTGCCTTTCGTTGTTGAGGGGGACAGGGTTTTATCTTCCTCAATGAATCCAAAGGTCCAGAAAACTCCTGCATCAGTATTTAACCAGCCCGCCCGCCCTGAGCATTTCGGTGAGAAATTAAGACCGGCTAAGACCTTAAGGAGCCATGAGATGAGACGGTCTAATACCAGTCACAACTTTAGGAGGGCAAGAATTCAAAACCTGCACTCTCGTTCTCTTAAATTACATATCGTTTTTGACCAGGGCAACTTCCTCATTCTTAATCGCAGAACACTACTCAAACTACTACACTGTATCCCTAACATGAGGCAATTGACATCTGCAGACCTAAAGATCATGCAGCAGATGGATTATATCTATCTTCAGATAAAACATGCTGATCAACACAACGGAAAGCCTCCTGATATTGGGTTGTCAACGTATCATAACCCGTTTTACAGAGGAACACTTTAACTGCTGGCACCATAGGAAATAGTGTAGCTGGAGGGGATGGTCAGAGGGCAAAACCAACCGGATAGCTACTTGGACCCATTAGCAACAGGTAGGGTTCGGTGGGTCCGAGGCCAAGGTTGAATGTTACATTTCAAACGGAGACACTTTTTCGTCAAGTAGGCTGTACCAAAACGCTTCCAAAACGCTTCCATCTTCACAGCCAATGAGAAACAAAATATCGGATTGGTCATGGTTGCCGAGAGCATTATCACACCAGGACTATCTCTGGCAATCTGAGCCTAGCTTCAGCAGTGATGCCCCAGGCACCAAACAAAGCGGAAAATTCCCAGAATCTATTCCATCTAAAGTTGGCTTCTTGGAACATGCAAGGCTTTATTCATCTGACCAAACCCAGCAGAACAAATTTGGGTGTTTATGATCTGATCTGCTTACAAGAGATTTGGTTAAGAAAGACCCCCACCCTTGATGGCTTTGAAATTTCAACACGCCCGGCCATTAAAGGAAGAAAAGGGCACCCTCTGGCTGGCCTTTTACAAGCAGTTAAATCTGGCAGCCCCTTAAGATTACTGGAGACAGTTTCGAGTTTCCTCTCCCAAGAACTTGTGATTGGCTGAAGCCCCTGGAAAAATCACCACGCATACAAGACCTAGCTAAATAAGTATTAATTAATGTTTACTGGAATCCTGTGCTGACCTCGAACAACGCCTTTAGAACAAATTGCAGACCAGATAGACGATGCCTACATAAATCAACAAACCAAATACGTTGTTATCTGTGGAGAACTAAACATCTGAGGTCTATCAGGGATTAGGAATGGTCGAAACAGTGATTTTGAGGACCCCCAGTACACCAGGGGGTTTATGGGGAGTTCACTGATGGACTCCAGGGATATGCACCTACTTAATGGAAATTCATAAGGTTACATGCCACCGCAACCAACGTGGGAAAGCATGGGACTTGCCTCAGTACTTGATTATATCTTTGTTTCCGGCAATCTTCTATTACTGGTGAATAAGTTTCAAGTGATTAAAACAGCTAACAGCGACCACCATCTGCTTCTGTTAGAATGGATGACCACCAATCCTGGCAACAGGGAAAGAATGTCCACAGCATTCGACATGTGTAATGGTGGGTCACCTTTGAACATTTCCAAGAACAGGATAAGGAGTTTAGCTGCAGATATTGGAGCAGCAGGCCTGTCAGTTGAATATACCCCTCTTTTGGAACAATTCTCCATTAAATGCACTAGGAAAACTAATTTGACTGCAAATTAACTGCATGCATTTAACACAGAAGTAGTGGCATGAAGAAAACTGGACTACTTCCACAGCTGGTGTCAGCAAGTTAACTACAATGACCCATTCCAAATGGACTGGGGAATTCAGTGAACATTCTACTACTCCATTTTCTGAAAGGTAACCCGGGCAACAGTAAGCCAAGGAATTATTTTGCCTTTGTCGATCTGGTCTAGGCTTTTGATCAAATTGACTGGCGTAAAGTATGGGTCAAACTTGAAGTAAAACATTGCCCCACATCCTAGTTAGAACCTATCAATGCAATGCATGTTAACACTACACCGAGAGTGCGGTTGAACAAAGGGTACAACGTCCTTTCATCATGGATGTTTTTTCACAGGGTTTTTTACCGCTAATTATTTGCCAAAAAAACTCTGCTCATTTGTTTGGGGGGGGGGCTAGAAAAATATATAAATTGGGTGTGGGTGTTTGGGAATATATATAACATTTAAGGGGATGGGGAATTGGTAGGGGATGGTCTTTATAGTAGCAGGAGGATCTGTGCTTTTTTCAGGGGTGCTGGAACCGTTTTTGTGGAGAAGGAGGCATTGATTATGGCTGTGATAAATGGTGTAAGAGACTCTGCGCAGTCTTTGATGATGGGGGTCTGGCAAATGCCTCCTTTGCATCGGGTGGCTTGAGGCTTTTGATTAAGTTGGCTACTCCCAGTTCTGAGACAGTGTGAAAGTCAAAAGGCATGGACGATGGGAAATGTGGTGCCACAGGGTAAGAGGAGGATGGTGGTTTGACTCGTATGGCTTGTTGCTTGGAGCAGATTTTTTTCCTAAGGGCTTCTTGCACCTTGGAGCACCAGTCGTCGTCTACTGAATGAAGGGTGGGAAGGTTGACTGGAGACTCAAGTTTGCGTAAGATACTGAACATAAATTTAATGCTGGGTTCCCAGCCATCCATTACTAACTGGCCATTTTACATGCTTTCAATGTAAACAGAGGCCTATCTTTTTTTTCCTAGAAACACAAAGGCACACAACAGGCCATCAGCAGCACCCACTATGAGCACCTATTAAGTGCTGTTTCCGTTCACCAGCCGCCTGCTACATTCATGACAGAAGTGGTTCAGAGGTGGTGTTAGGTGCAGCAGCAATTACTCTGCTGGCCAGCACTCAAGAGGTCTTTGAGGCAGGCACCCGGCCTGCTGTTTAAGGACTGCTTGAGAAACCACTCATGTTAATCAAGTGTCCCATTTTTCTGTAAATGGTGGGGGACAGCCAACCTCTGCCCATAAAGTCCTGCTCCGCTGCCCCCGCCCAACATGTTCTGTTACCGCGGCTCACAATCTGAATGGCAAGTGGAAATGCATCTATTCAGGTCTGGGGCTCCAATACCTTCAACTCGCTCTTCCTAAATATCTTCGGTCTCGAGCTCTCGCTCATCCACATCCAACTCCCTTAGGGTCAGTCACTTCTCCAAGCAACTTGAAAGGAACCATCTCCGGTTCCAGAAGCATCTCAAAACCTTTCTCTTTGCGTCTGCCTTTTCTCCTCCTCTCCTGTGCTGACCTCCTGGCTGATTCTGAATCTTCACTGATTACCTGGCCACCCTCTGTTCTCGGGCCCTTGTCCCTCCCCCTCCAGTCACTCCCACCTGCACTGCCTGCCTGGCAACCACCACACTTGGGGACTGTTTCTGTATCCCTACAGTCCCACTACCAGCACTTGACACCTGTTGTCTGAACACACCTTGCACTTGCCACCTGATGGCCGTTACTTACTTTTGTTATTATTCTATGCTCATGTACTGCACTGTCCCTCTCCCTTTCCCCCCGCACTTTTCCCCTTCCCATGCAATTGCACGATCTGAATGACACCTGGCCTAGTAGGATCGTTGTCTGTCCTCCCTTTGTTGCCCCTCCCCTGCCTTGTCACGCCTTGAAAACACTTGTGTATAGGCGCATATTAAATGCCTTATCATATCATATCCTATCATATCATAAGTGTTAATGAGAATTAGAATTTGAGCTTTCTATTCTCTTGTTGTAGCTGTCTGCTTTGGCGGTGTGTATGGCATTTTTGTACTCTTTGGCGAGAGAAGTGAATTGGACTTTGTGAGCTGAACAAGGGATTTTCCTTCAAGTCGTTTCTGCAGCACGTCTCAGAGTGTGCAAAGCAAGGAGCTCAGGGGTGAATCACGAGTTTTTCTTTAGAGCAAGTTTTACTTTGCGCTGTTTGAGCAGGATGATTATGTGAACTGCTTGAGTAATCGTGGCGTTGTAGAGATCAACTAGGGCCACAGGGTTGGTTGTTTGCTGATTGGGTTCTTGAGGTCTGAGAGGAATGGTAGGAGGTGGTCCTTGTCTAGGTTCTTAGTGCAGCGGGCTAGGTCATTAGGTCTCATTGTGTGGCAGGATGGTGGCCGTTGCTCATAGGGATTTTAAAGGTGATGGTGTGGTAATCTGACCATGGGCAGGTCATTATGGTCGGCCAGGAGGTGTTGCAAGCATTGTCAGCAATCCAATCAAGGGTGCGGCCATGGATATGGGAAGCGTCAGTGATTTGCTGAAAGAAGCCAGCGTGATCGAGAGACATGGCTCCACTTTTGGCATGTATGTCAGAGGTGTCGTTGAGGCCCAGGTTGAGGTCACCTAAGATGATGAGTTTGGAGCTTGGTTTGAATACGGGATTGACAACATGTGAGTGATCTTACTCGAACGAGGCAATGGGACAAGGGGGTCAGTAGATGAGGTGGAGATTGATGCTGCGTGTTGGTGAAATTACGAGCTTGGTGGCAAGCGATTCGCAGATGGGGCTAGTGCTCAAGTTGGTGGTTCAATTGGCAAGGGTGTTTTACACTACACTGCCCCCAACCCCCTAGACACGTAGTCACCTACATCATCACTGTCAAACCCAGGTATATTATTGGTGGGTTCTTATCAATAGGTTTGTAAATTTGGGACCATCACGGGATGTGCACAATTCAAGACACAATCAACTGTCAAAATAAATACATTAGCTCAACATGTCTGGGGCTGCTGATGGTACTCATGTTCAGAAGAGAATAGGCCTTTCATTTTGGTACTGGCCTGCCACATTAGCTCAACATGCCTGGGGCTGCTGATGGTACTCATGTTCAGAAGAGAATAGGCCTTTCATTTTGGTACTGGCCTGCCACATTAGCTCAACATGTCTGGGGCTGCTGATGGTACTCATGTTCAGAAGAGAATAGGCCTTTCATTTTGGTACTGGCCTGCCACATTAGCTCAACATGCCTGGGGCTGCTGATGGTACTCATGTTCATAAGAGAATAGGCCTTTCATTTTGGTACTGGCCTGCCACATTAGCTCAACATGCCTGGGGCTGCTGATGGTACTCATGTTCAGAAGAGAATAGGCCTTTCATTTTGGTACTGGCCTGCCACATTAGCTCAACATGCCTGGGGCTGCTGATGGTACTCATGTTCAGAAGAGAATAGGCCTTTCATTTTGGTACAGGCCTGCCACATTAGCTCAACATGCCTGGGGCTGCTGATGGTACTCATGTTCAGAAGAGAATAGGACTTTCATTTTGGTACAGGCCTGCCACATTAGCTCAACATGCCTGGGGCTGCTGATGGTACTCATGTTCAGAAGAGAATAGGCCTTTCATTTTGGTACTGGCCTGCCACATTAGCTCAACATGCCTGGGGCTGCTGATGGTACTCATGTTCAGAAGAGAATAGGCCTTTCATTTTGGTACAGGCCTGCCACATTAGCTCAACATGCCTGGGGCTGCTGATGGTACTCATGTTCAGAAGAGAATAGGACTTTCATTTTGGTACAGGCCTGCCACATTAGCACAACATGCCTGGGGCTGCTGATGGTACTTATGTTCAGAAGAGAATAGGCCTATCATTTTGGTACTGGCCTGCCACTGTGGGTGGGACCCGAATGATATGCAAATTAATATTTCTCCTCTGCGAAGGGCGCAGTGATCTAAAACCTGGTTGTAGACCCTCCTGAGTGGAAGCAATGACATCGAACAGTTTATTTGACTCATTGTTCATTCTCAGTAGAGGGGCTCCCATACTCTTGTTCCATTTTTAAAATGTTTTGTTTAAGAGGATTCTTCCAGAGAAACAAACTAATCTATTAATCTAACCACCTGCGCTGCTATCATTACAATCGATACAATAGGCAATTCAAGTACATTAGGTCACTATTCCCCTTTACCACAAGGAATGCCGCACAAATAGAAAGAGAAAATTAAGCCCCTTTAATTCTAAAAATTGAGGTTACTATGCCTGATGTGAATAACACAGCAACTATTTTTGTTAAACAATATGGACACTGTCCAAGTCACTAGAGAATAGTGCAAATGAACACATAGAAGAACAAAGGAGCATTGAACAGACATCCATTTGAAAGAGTACATTACCTAAAGAGTCCAACAGACCTAAATGGAAGGACACATATAATACAGAGAAACGGATGGTGAGCAGAACAACAATCTGCGGTTGTCCAGCATATGAACATTAGTGCCAAAACCAAAAAAAATACTATTTCCGTGAGGAAGACCTTTTAAGGGTCAAAACACGTGTAGGCCGGCTGTACAAATTATGTGCATAACAATAAATTGTCCTTAAATTAATAGTAACAGTTCTTTCCAAATGTATCGATTTGTAAGGTAGTGGTGCAGGTGCCCGGGTAGATTAATAGATTCGTTTCGTAATTTGTACAGGTTTGTGTCTGAGCCTGCTACTAGCCGTGGCCCTTGCTTGCCCGCCACTATCTAAGGGACAGTAACAATAGGATTGATGTCAAATCCAGTTGTAAATTGTTGAGGTGTAGTAGATAGCTCACCCGGGTTCAGAAAGTTGACAATTGTTCAAAATAGAGCAATACTTAAATGGAGTCAAACCAATGTATTCTTTTTCAAAATTGGAGGATATTATTTCCAGAGCTATGTGGCTGAGGAACCTATGAGTAATGCAATATGGGTAGTGCTGAATAAGAAATACCTTTCTTCAGAGAAATGAACCTAGGAAAGAGTGGAGATCCACTGATTCTAGGATATAAATATATTATACAAAGTGGGGGAGACAGAGGAGCCTTGTGGGACCCTGCAAGAGATGGGGATGGGGTCAGCTGCAGCTGTTGTGGAGAAGACCCGCATGGTTCTATTAATAATATATTTACAAAGCCACTATTTGACCAACTGGACCGTCTGGGTGTCACCTACACAAATTACGCTGATGACACCCAGATACTCCTCACTATCACTGGCAAACTGGACCATCAACCATTCCAGTTTGTGAGACCGCAAATACAAAAGACACAACATAAACAATTGCCTCAGAAGACACCTCTGACAGCAGCCTTCCCTGTAATCATTTTGAGACACACTACTTGCTTGCATCAGCTTGTTCATGGCTTGCAAATTTGAAAAACCAAGGTAGATGAAATGCTGCTACTGGCTTAAGATGTACAAAAACCTGACACTGTGCTGCATCTCAGGGGAAACACCAATTGTTTGCAACAAAGGAGGCCAGGGAATACATTTGTACGCCTGTTTGTGAAAAGACCCAGGTCTCTAAGGGTGTTGAGAAACAAAATAATAATACATATTGTCATATGGGTTTATCTGTTAAACATTGGATGGTGAACAGGAGCACACATGTGGACATAAAGTGGTTTTGATCAAATGCACCCAATGGATGACACTATTGACAGTGTTGTGACCAAGAGCAGGTGTCCAGAGTGGGATTCACCAACACTAATGGACTTGGAAAATGTCTTTGTGACTTAACTACATAGGAATGTGCTAACCAGTAAATACTAATGCGGGGCCTCCTATGACACCAACACAGTACCAATACATTTTGTGGTGTTGTGTGCAGAGGAAAGAGCGAAGGTGGAGGCCAGGCACAGACTTTGTAGTGTTCTTCATGCATTGCTGGCCTGAATCCATTCAATTGTATCAGGACTTTACATGCAGATTCAGAGTGCAGTTTCTGCAGCATGGAATATGTGTCCATACAATCAATTAACACATCAACATGTGGTAGTAGTGCAATAAATGCCCTGAGAATCACCCAACCCCCGCTACCACATTACCTGCTGCCTTTTATCAGAAGACGAGTTTCATTACTTTGCCCAATATCGTGGTCCTTTGCAAATCTTACCTTCATTTTCGGCATTAAGAATGGTGGCCACATACACTCACTCGGCCATATGAGCAGCCATGATGTCCCACATGAATATGGAAGATCTGCAAAGCAGAGCTGAAACCCCACACATTTCACTGCAGCATGCATCCAAACCCAAGGGAGAGGTGTTCCTGTGACACTCAACCAACAGCTATGATTAGGTAGAAGTCAGAAAGGATGGGTAGAGGAGTCACTCAAAGTGTGGAGACTAAACCTGAGACAACGGCAACAGCCTTGGGACATGGTGATGTGCCAACATTGCTAACCACATCACTTTCGATATGCCAGGCAATGTTTTGGCCTAGGAAGGTCAGAGACCTTTTCATGTAGATATCATTGCTGTTGGGTTGTGAGGCAAGGAAAGTGATACTGATATTATGAGCTAATGAGGCAATGCCAGGGCAAGAGAGGACAGAACAGTAAAGGACCCATTGAAAATCATGTTAGAAATTTAGAAGAAAGAAACACTATGACATCCAAAGTGTTGGACATGTGCCGCATCTTGTCTGCACTGTGGCAGCATCTGTTTGTGTTGGGAGATGTGTGGCACTTAATGTATGCAGAAATGACACCACACAGTTCTTGTATGTATGTTGGAAGGCATGTATGGGTACATAGGTACCATTTCTGTCCCTTGGGTAGTCAGGAGGAACATCCTCCATCTGTAACAAGGGAGGACAAAAATCAATGCCTTGCAGTTGTGAGTCAACTGATCGAGGATCCATGTTGTCCATATTACAGCTGTTTACACCCACAACAGGCACACCTGCACTTCAGTCCCCTTCACTCACATTAGGCATTGGAACTGATTATCCAGGTCCCTTTCGCTTTACTGGGCCAGGCGATAAACTATCATGTTAGTCATAGGGCTACATGTCGATGCTTCCCATAGCACCCCATGAGGATAGCCAGTGATATGAGGGTACGTGCCATTGTTGAGCACGGTTCTGTTTGCCAGAAAGGATTGTATCCAGGTGACGGCAGAGGAGGAGAAGTGAGCTGCGGCGCTAGATGGCTGCAGAGGATTTTGTGGTTGACCAAGTCGAAGGCCGTTAAGAGGTATAAGAGGAGTAGGATCGCGGCATTGCCTTTGTCTTGATTTCATCAATCTGACTTTTGAGATCAACAAGGGCAGTTTCTATTCTTTCTCGTGTTTTACTCTGCGCGCCAAACCAAGTTTGGTCCCTTTGTTCACTGTCCTTTTGTGGGCTTCTACGCAGAAGCCCTCCTTAGGCGCCTGAAAATCTGGGTAGGCAGAATGTGAGGGAGGGGTTTTAGGACCCCCACCACGGGTTCCCTTGGTAACCCAAGTCGCACTCCTGTTTGATTGGCTAGGTGACTGTCCCTCCAGTACAGCCACCCTGCTTTGTGATTAACAGCCAGGCTATATGAATTGGGAATGCATAAAAAGCAGGTCTCTGGGTCTGGAAAGGCAGAGTCGCCACTGGAACGAAAGAACCGATGAGGAGCTGACAGAAGAGGAACCCTACAACGACTGAACCACCCGGTGAAGCCTCGCTGCAGGTCAGAATCATCAGACTCCAACGACAGAGAAGATCCACCAGGAATCTTCTTCCCCATAGCTGGTGGGACCAACCAGTTTGCCCAAACTGCAAGCCAGGACTCCCTCCTCTGGTCGAATTTGCTGTACAGAGCTACAGTGAACCGGATAGCCAGGAAGGTCGGACCCTGCTTGGGTTTTAAGGAGCGCACCTTTTATTCATGGCTTTGCTCTGCTGCTGGTTTTTTCCCTGGGCAGTGCAGGACTCTCCAGTCTTCCTACTTCATGTCAGTCCGACAGACACTTCAGGAACCGTGAGCCTGCAGGACCTGCCAGGAACGTCTGCCTCAGCTACAGCTTCTTCTCCATTTAAAGGTACTGTGCAAATCCTGTTGTTCGGTCCGTCCAGCCACAGTGAAGGTGTGTGAAACCTTTCACCAATCCGAGGGCTTGTCCTTCTCTACTCTTTAAACTAACTTTTCTGCCGACCATTTCGTCCGGAACTCATGGAAAAGACTTAACTGTGAACTACCCTGAACTGTGTGATCTTGAGCAAAAGACTTTTGTCCTATTGACTTTGGCTGTAAGCCTTTTTGATTTGATTCCATCACTGACGTTCCTTTTTCTAGATTGCCCTGCTTACTTACTTGTTGGTGTTACTCAATTTCTGCCTAGCTTTGTCTTTCCCTCCCTTTTAAATTGCTGCTGGAGTGCCATATTGCTCACACTTCATTTTGAGCCTAACTTGTCTAGAATCTATTGAGTGTGGTGTAGTGCATTAAGAGTGTGATTTTTCAACTGCTTTACTTTAGTGAAATGTTATACAACTGATGTGTAAATAAATGTATATTCTTTTACTCAGAAACCTTGAGTCAGTGTTTGTTTGAATCATAGTAAGTGCTGTCCTTTGTGTAACTATTGATACTGCTCACTTGCTCTTGAGATAAGTCTGGCTGCTCAGCCATCACTACCACTTTACTGTGTAGTACAGGCTTGTACCAGAGGTGAATTTGTACTGTCACTTGTAGTCTTAATTGTGTGTGGTGTTCCCAAAGGGTACTGCATATAATTCTGCCTAACAAGCAGCGTGCTGAATTTGGTCAGCGGTGGGTTGTCCACCGATGGCGTATAAGAACCATCTACAGAGGGCCCTACCGTGAAGTCAACGAGCCATTCTATCCAAATATTGTTGGACCTCTCCACCTACTCGCTGGATGACTCAGTTGGTAGTTAGCCATGGGTGACGGGGCTAGAGGATCCTGGTAGCAGGTCGGTAGGGGCGCCATAACCATCAAGCTCACCCACTGGACCTCTGTTTCACCTCTTTTCTTGAAAATGTCAGAGAAGAGAAGGAGGATACATACAAACCAACAACATAAAGGGGAAACTGACACTCACTAGGCCCCCGGAAGAATCCCTGGTCCTGTGATAGAAGATTGATCTCTGCCTTTCGTTGTTGAGGGGGACAGGGTTTTATCTTCCTCAATGAATCCAAAGGTCCAGAAAACTCCTGCATCAGTATTTAACCAGCCCGCCCGCCCTGAGCATTTCGGTGAGAAATTAAGACCGGCTAAGACCTTAAGGAGCCATGAGATGAGACGGTCTAATACCAGTCACAACTTTAGGAGGGCAAGAATTCAAAACCTGCACTCTCGTTCTCTTAAATTACATATCGTTTTTGACCAGGGCAACTTCCTCATTCTTAATCGCAGAACACTACTCAAACTACTACACTGTATCCCTAACATGAGGCAATTGACATCTGCAGACCTAAAGATCATGCAGCAGATGGATTATATCTATCTTCAGATAAAACATGCTGATCAACACAACGGAAAGCCTCCTGATATTGGGTTGTCAACGTATCATAACCCGTTTTACAGAGGAACACTTTAACTGCTGGCACCATAGGAAATAGTGTAGCTGGAGGGGATGGTCAGAGGGCAAAACCAACCGGATAGCTACTTGGACCCATTAGCAACAGGTAGGGTTCGGTGGGTCCGAGGCCAAGGTTGAATGTTACATTTCAAACGGAGACACTTTTTCGTCAAGTAGGCTGTACCAAAACGCTTCCAAAACGCTTCCATCTTCACAGCCAATGAGAAACAAAACATCGGATTGGTCATGGTTGCCGAGAGCATTATCACACCAGGACTATCTCTGGCAATCTGAGCCTAGCTTCAGCAGTGATGCCCCAGGCACCAAACAAAGCAGAAAATTCCCAGAATCTATTCCATCTAAAGTTGGCTTCTTGGAACATGCAAGGCTTTATTCATCTGACCAAACCCAGCAGAACAAATTTGGGTGTTTATGATCTGATCTGCTTACAAGAGATTTGGTTAAGAAAGACCCCCACCCTTGATGGCTTTGAAATTTCAACACGCCCGGCCATTAAAGGAAGAAAAGGGCACCCTCTGGCTGGCCTTTTACAAGCAGTTAAATCTGGCAGCCCCTTAAGATTACTGGAGACAGTTTCGAGTTTCCTCTCCCAAGAACTTGTGATTGGCTGAAGCCCCTGGAAAAATCACCACGCATACAAGACCTAGCTAAATAAGTATTAATTAATGTTTACTGGAATCCTGTGCTGACCTCGAACAACGCCTTTAGAACAAATTGCAGACCAGATAGACGATGCCTACATAAATCAACAAACCAAATACGTTGTTATCTGTGGAGAACTAAACATCTGAGGTCTATCAGGGATTAGGAATGGTCGAAACAGTGATTTTGAGGACCCCCAGTACACCAGGGGGTTTATGGGGAGTTCACTGATGGACTCCAGGGATATGCACCTACTTAATGGAAATTCATAAGGTTACATGCCACCGCAACCAACGTGGGAAAGCATGGGACTTGCCTCAGTACTTGATTATATCTTTGTTTCCGGCAATCTTCTATTACTGGTGAATAAGTTTCAAGTGATTAAAACAGCTAACAGCGACCACCATCTGCTTCTGTTAGAATGGATGACCACCAATCCTGGCAACAGGGAAAGAATGTCCACAGCATTCGACATGTGTAATGGTGGGTCACCTTTGAACATTTCCAAGAACAGGATAAGGAGTTTAGCTGCAGATATTGGAGCAGCAGGCCTGTCAGTTGAATATACCCCTCTTTTGGAACAATTCTCCATTAAATGCACTAGGAAAACTAATTTGACTGCAAATTAACTGCATGCATTTAACACAGAAGTAGTGGCATGAAGAAAACTGGACTACTTCCACAGCTGGTGTCAGCAAGTTAACTACAATGACCCATTCCAAATGGACTGGGGAATTCAGTGAACATTCTACTACTCCATTTTCTGAAAGGTAACCCGGGCAACAGTAAGCCAAGGAATTATTTTGCCTTTGTCGATCTGGTCTAGGCTTTTGATCAAATTGACTGGCGTAAAGTATGGGTCAAACTTGAAGTAAAACATTGCCCCACATCCTAGTTAGAACCTATCAATGCAATGCATGTTAACACTACACCGAGAGTGCGGTTGAACAAAGGGTACAACGTCCTTTCATCATGGATGTTTTTTCACAGGGTTTTTTACCGCTAATTATTTGCCAAAAAAACTCTGCTCATTTGTTTGGGGGGGGGGCTAGAAAAATATATAAATTGGGTGTGGGTGTTTGGGAATATATATAACATTTAAGGGGATGGGGAATTGGTAGGGGATGGTCTTTATAGTAGCAGGAGGATCTGTGCTTTTTTCAGGGGTGCTGGAACCGTTTTTGTGGAGAAGGAGGCATTGATTATGGCTGTGATAAATGGTGTAAGAGACTCTGCGCAGTCTTTGATGATGGGGGTCTGGCAAATGCCTCCTTTGCATCGGGTGGCTTGAGGCTTTTGATTAAGTTGGCTACTCCCAGTTCTGAGACAGTGTGAAAGTCAAAAGGCATGGACGATGGGAAATGTGGTGCCACAGGGTAAGAGGAGGATGGTGGTTTGACTCGTATGGCTTGTTGCTTGGAGCAGATTTTTTTCCTAAGGGCTTCTTGCACCTTGGAGCACCAGTCGTCGTCTACTGAATGAAGGGTGGGAAGGTTGACTGGAGACTCAAGTTTGCGTAAGATACTGAACATAAATTTAATGCTGGGTTCCCAGCCATCCATTACTAACTGGCCATTTTACATGCTTTCAATGTAAACAGAGGCCTATCTTTTTTTTCCTAGAAACACAAAGGCACACAACAGGCCATCAGCAGCACCCACTATGAGCACCTATTAAGTGCTGTTTCCGTTCACCAGCCGCCTGCTACATTCATGACAGAAGTGGTTCAGAGGTGGTGTTAGGTGCAGCAGCAATTACTCTGCTGGCCAGCACTCAAGAGGTCTTTGAGGCAGGCACCCGGCCTGCTGTTTAAGGACTGCTTGAGAAACCACTCATGTTAATCAAGTGTCCCATTTTTCTGTAAATGGTGGGGGACAGCCAACCTCTGCCCATAAAGTCCTGCTCCGCTGCCCCCGCCCAACATGTTCTGTTACCGCGGCTCACAATCTGAATGGCAAGTGGAAATGCATCTATTCAGGTCTGGGGCTCCAATACCTTCAACTCGCTCTTCCTAAATATCTTCGGTCTCGAGCTCTCGCTCATCCACATCCAACTCCCTTAGGGTCAGTCACTTCTCCAAGCAACTTGAAAGGAACCATCTCCGGTTCCAGAAGCATCTCAAAACCTTTCTCTTTGCGTCTGCCTTTTCTCCTCCTCTCCTGTGCTGACCTCCTGGCTGATTCTGAATCTTCACTGATTACCTGGCCACCCTCTGTTCTCGGGCCCTTGTCCCTCCCCCTCCAGTCACTCCCACCTGCACTGCCTGCCTGGCAACCACCACACTTGGGGACTGTTTCTGTATCCCTACAGTCCCACTACCAGCACTTGACACCTGTTGTCTGAACACACCTTGCACTTGCCACCTGATGGCCGTTACTTACTTTTGTTATTATTCTATGCTCATGTACTGCACTGTCCCTCTCCCTTTCCCCCCGCACTTTTCCCCTTCCCATGCAATTGCACGATCTGAATGACACCTGGCCTAGTAGGATCGTTGTCTGTCCTCCCTTTGTTGCCCCTCCCCTGCCTTGTCACGCCTTGAAAACACTTGTGTATAGGCGCATATTAAATGCCTTATCATATCATATCCTATCATATCATAAGAGTTAATGAGAATTAGAATTTGAGCTTTCTATTCTCTTGTTGTAGCTGTCTGCTTTGGCGGTGTGTATGGCATTTTTGTACTCTTTGGCGAGAGAAGTGAATTGGACTTTGTGAGCTGAACAAGGGATTTTCCTTCAAGTCGTTTCTGCAGCACGTCTCAGAGTGTGCAAAGCAAGGAGCTCAGGGGTGAATCACGAGTTTTTCTTTGGAGCAAGTTTTACTTTGCGCTGTTTGAGCAGGATGATTATGTGAACTGCTTGAGTAATCGTGGCGTTGTAGAGATCAACTAGGGCCACAGGGTTGGTTGTTTGCTGATTGGGTTCTTGAGGTCTGAGAGGAATGGTAGGAGGTGGTCCTTGTCTAGGTTCTTAGTGCAGCGGGCTAGGTCATTAGGTCTCATTGTGTGGCAGGATGGTGGCCGTTGCTCATAGGGATTTTAAAGGTGATGGTGTGGTAATCTGACCATGGGCAGGTCATTATGGTCGGCCAGGAGGTGTTGCAAGCATTGTCAGCAATCCAATCAAGGGTGCGGCCATGGATATGGGAAGCGTCAGTGATTTGCTGAAAGAAGCCAGCGTGATCGAGAGACATGGCTCCACTTTTGGCATGTATGTCAGAGGTGTCGTTGAGGCCCAGGTTGAGGTCACCTAAGATGATGAGTTTGGAGCTTGGTTTGAATACGGGATTGACAACATGTGAGTGATCTTACTCGAACGAGGCAATGGGACAAGGGGGTCAGTAGATGAGGTGGAGATTGATGCTGCGTGTTGGTGAAATTACGAGCTTGGTGGCAAGCGATTCGCAGATGGGGCTAGTGCTCAAGTTGGTGGTTCAATTGGCAAGGGTGTTTTACACTACACTGCCCCCAACCCCCTAGACACGTAGTCACCTACATCATCACTGTCAAACCCAGGTATATTATTGGTGGGTTCTTATCAATAGGTTTGTAAATTTGGGACCATCACGGGATGTGCACAATTCAAGACACAATCAACTGTCAAAATAAATACATTAGCTCAACATGTCTGGGGCTGCTGATGGTACTCATGTTCAGAAGAGAATAGGCCTTTCATTTTGGTACTGGCCTGCCACATTAGCTCAACATGTCTGGGGCTGCTGATGGTACTCATGTTCAGAAGAGAATAGGCCTTTCATTTTGGTACTGGCCTGCCACATTAGCTCAACATGTCTGGGGCTGCTGATGGTACTCATGTTCAGAAGAGAATAGGCCTTTCATTTTGGTACTGGCCTGCCACATTAGCTCAACATGCCTGGGGCTGCTGATGGTACTCATGTTCAGAAGAGAATAGGCCTTTCATTTTGGTACTGGCCTGCCACATTAGCTCAACATGCCTGGGGCTGCTGATGGTACTCATGTTCAGAAGAGAATAGGCCTTTCATTTTGGTACTGGCCTGCCACATTAGCTCAACATGCCTGGGGCTGCTGATGGTACTCATGTTCAGAAGAGAATAGGCCTTTCATTTTGGTACAGGCCTGCCACATTAGCTCAACATGCCTGGGGCTGCTGATGGTACTCATGTTCAGAAGAGAATAGGACTTTCATTTTGGTACAGGCCTGCCACATTAGCTCAACATGCCTGGGGCTGCTGATGGTACTCATGTTCAGAAGAGAATAGGCCTTTCATTTTGGTACTGGCCTGCCACATTAGCTCAACATGCCTGGGGCTGCTGATGGTACTCATGTTCAGAAGAGAATAGGCCTTTCATTTTGGTACAGGCCTGCCACATTAGCTCAACATGCCTGGGGCTGCTGATGGTACTCATGTTCAGAAGAGAATAGGACTTTCATTTTGGTACAGGCCTGCCACATTAGCACAACATGCCTGGGGCTGCTGATGGTACTTATGTTCAGAAGAGAATAGGCCTATCATTTTGGTACTGGCCTGCCACTGTGGGTGGGACCCGAATGATATGCAAATTAATATTTCTCCTCTGCGAAGGGCGCAGTGATCTAAAACCTGGTTGTAGACCCTCCTGAGTGGAAGCAATGACATCGAACAGTTTATTTGACTCATTGTTCATTCTCAGTAGAGGGGCTCCCATACTCTTGTTCCATTTTTAAAATGTTTTGTTTAAGAGGATTCTTCCAGAGAAACAAACTAATCTATTAATCTAACCACCTGCGCTGCTATCATTACAATCGATACAATAGGCAATTCAAGTACATTAGGTCACTATTCCCCTTTACCACAAGGAATGCCGCACAAATAGAAAGAGAAAATTAAGCCCCTTTAATTCTAAAAATTGAGGTTACTATGCCTGATGTGAATAACACAGCAACTATTTTTGTTAAACAATATGGACACTGTCCAAGTCACTAGAGAATAGTGCAAATGAACACATAGAAGAACAAAGGAGCATTGAACAGACATCCATTTGAAAGAGTACATTACCTAAAGAGTCCAACAGACCTAAATGGAAGGACACATATAATACAGAGAAATGGATGGTGAGCAGAACAACAATCTGCGGTTGTCCAGCATATGAACATTAGTGCCAAAACCAAAAAAAATACTATTTCCGTGAGGAAGACCTTTTAAGGGTCAAAACACGTGTAGGCCGGCTGTACAAATTATGTGCATAACAATAAATTGTCCTTAAATTAATAGTAACAGTTCTTTCCAAATGTATCGATTTGTAAGGTAGTGGTGCAGGTGCCCGGGTAGATTAATAGATTCGTTTCGTAATTTGTACAGGTTTGTGTCTGAGCCTGCTACTAGCCGTGGCCCTTGCTTGCCCGCCACTATCTAAGGGACAGTAACAATAGGATTGATGTCAAATCCAGTTGTAAATTGTTGAGGTGTAGTAGATAGCTCACCCGGGTTCAGAAAGTTGACAATTGTTCAAAATAGAGCAATACTTAAATGGAGTCAAACCAATGTATTCTTTTTCAAAATTGGAGGATATTATTTCCAGAGCTATGTGGCTGAGGAACCTATGAGTAATGCAATATGGGTAGTGCTGAATAAGAAATACCTTTCTTCAGAGAAATGAACCTAGGAAAGAGTGGAGATCCACTGATTCTAGGATATAAATATATTATACAAAGTGGGGGAGACAGAGGAGCCTTGTGGGACCCTGCAAGAGATGGGGATGGGGTCAGCTGCAGCTGTTGTGGAGAAGACCCGCATGGTTCTATTAATAATATATTTACAAAGCCACTATTTGACCAACTGGACCGTCTGGGTGTCACCTACACAAATTACGCTGATGACACCCAGATACTCCTCACTATCACTGGCAAACTGGACCATCAACCATTCCAGTTTGTGAGACCGCAAATACAAAAGACACAACATAAACAATTGCCTCAGAAGACACCTCTGACAGCAGCCTTCCCTGTAATCATTTTGAGACACACTACTTGCTTGCATCAGCTTGTTCATGGCTTGCAAATTTGAAAAACCAAGGTAGATGAAATGCTGCTACTGGCTTAAGATGTACAAAAACCTGACACTGTGCTGCATCTCAGGGGAAACACCAATTGTTTGCAACAAAGGAGGCCAGGGAATACATTTGTACGCCTGTTTGTGAAAAGACCCAGGTCTCTAAGGGTGTTGAGAAACAAAATAATAATACATATTGTCATATGGGTTTATCTGTTAAACATTGGATGGTGAACAGGAGCACACATGTGGACATAAAGTGGTTTTGATCAAATGCACCCAATGGATGACACTATTGACAGTGTTGTGACCAAGAGCAGGTGTCCAGAGTGGGATTCACCAACACTAATGGACTTGGAAAATGTCTTTGTGACTTAACTACATAGGAATGTGCTAACCAGTAAATACTAATGCGGGGCCTCCTATGACACCAACACAGTACCAATACATTTTGTGGTGTTGTGTGCAGAGGAAAGAGCGAAGGTGGAGGCCAGGCACAGACTTTGTAGTGTTCTTCATGCATTGCTGGCCTGAATCCATTCAATTGTATCAGGACTTTACATGCAGATTCAGAGTGCAGTTTCTGCAGCATGGAATATGTGTCCATACAATCAATTAACACATCAACATGTGGTAGTAGTGCAATAAATGCCCTGAGAATCACCCAACCCCCGCTACCACATTACCTGCTGCCTTTTATCAGAAGACGAGTTTCATTACTTTGCCCAATATCGTGGTCCTTTGCAAATCTTACCTTCATTTTCGGCATTAAGAATGGTGGCCACATACACTCACTCGGCCATATGAGCAGCCATGATGTCCCACATGAATATGGAAGATCTGCAAAGCAGAGCTGAAACCCCACACATTTCACTGCAGCATGCATCCAAACCCAAGGGAGAGGTGTTCCTGTGACACTCAACCAACAGCTATGATTAGGTAGAAGTCAGAAAGGATGGGTAGAGGAGTCACTCAAAGTGTGGAGACTAAACCTGAGACAACGGCAACAGCCTTGGGACATGGTGATGTGCCAACATTGCTAACCACATCACTTTCGATATGCCAGGCAATGTTTTGGCCTAGGAAGGTCAGAGACCTTTTCATGTAGATATCATTGCTGTTGGGTTGTGAGGCAAGGAAAGTGATACTGATATTATGAGCTAATGAGGCAATGCCAGGGCAAGAGAGGACAGAACAGTAAAGGACCCATTGAAAATCATGTTAGAAATTTAGAAGAAAGAAACACTATGACATCCAAAGTGTTGGACATGTGCCGCATCTTGTCTGCACTGTGGCAGCATCTGTTTGTGTTGGGAGATGTGTGGCACTTAATGTATGCAGAAATGACACCACACAGTTCTTGTATGTATGTTGGAAGGCATGTATGGGTACATAGGTACCATTTCTGTCCCTTGGGTAGTCAGGAGGAACATCCTCCATCTGTAACAAGGGAGGACAAAAATCAATGCCTTGCAGTTGTGAGTCAACTGATCGAGGATCCATGTTGTCCATATTACAGCTGTTTACACCCACAACAGGCACACCTGCACTTCAGTCCCCTTCACTCACATTAGGCATTGGAACTGATTATCCAGGTCCCTTTCGCTTTACTGGGCCAGGCGATAAACTATCATGTTAGTCATAGGGCTACATGTCGATGCTTCCCATAGCACCCCATGAGGATAGCCAGTGATATGAGGGTACGTGCCATTGTTGAGCACGGTTCTGTTTGCCAGAAAGGATTGTATCCAGGTGACGGCAGAGGAGGAGAAGTGAGCTGCGGCGCTAGATGGCTGCAGAGGATTTTGTGGTTGACCAAGTCGAAGGCCGTTAAGAGGTATAAGAGGAGTAGGATCGCGGCATTGCCTTTGTCTTGATTTCATCAATCTGACTTTTGAGATCAACAAGGGCAGTTTCTATTCTTTCTCGTGTTTTACTCTGCGCGCCAAACCAAGTTTGGTCCCTTTGTTCACTGTCCTTTTGTGGGCTTCTACGCAGAAGCCCTCCTTAGGCGCCTGAAAATCTGGGTAGGCAGAATGTGAGGGAGGGGTTTTAGGACCCCCACCACGGGTTCCCTTGGTAACCCAAGTCGCACTCCTGTTTGATTGGCTAGGTGACTGTCCCTCCAGTACAGCCACCCTGCTTTGTGATTAACAGCCAGGCTATATGAATTGGGAATGCATAAAAAGCAGGTCTCTGGGTCTGGAAAGGCAGAGTCGCCACTGGAACGAAAGAACCGATGAGGAGCTGACAGAAGAGGAACCCTACAACGACTGAACCACCCGGTGAAGCCTCGCTGCAGGTCACAATCATCAGACTCCAACGACAGAGAAGATCCACCAGGAATCTTCTTCCCCATAGCTGGTGGGACCAACCAGTTTGCCCAAACTGCAAGCCAGGACTCCCTCCTCTGGTCGAATTTGCTGTACAGAGCTACAGTGAACCGGATAGCCAGGAAGGTCGGACCCTGCTTGGGTTTTAAGGAGCGCACCTTTTATTCATGGCTTTGCTCTGCTGCTGTTTTTTTCCCTGGGCAGTGCAGGACTCTCCAGTCTTCCTACTTCATGTCAGTCCGATAGACACTTCAGGAACCGTGAGCCTGCAGGACCTGCCAGGAACGTCTGCCTCAGCTACAGCTTCTTCTCCATTTAAAGGTACTGTGCAAATCCTGTTGTTCGGTCCGTCCAGCCACAGTGAAGGTGTGTGAAACCTTTCACCAATCCGATGGCTTGTCCTTCTCTACTCTTTAAACTAACTTTTCTGCCGACCATTTCGTCCGGAACTCATGGAAAAGACTTAACTGTGAACTACCCTGAACTGTGTGATCTTGAGCAAAAGACTTTTGTCCTATTGACTTTGGCTGTAAGCCTTTTTGATTTGATTCCATCACTGACTTTCCTTTTTCTAGATTGCCCTGCTTACTTACTTGTTGGTGTTACTCAATTTCTGCCTAGCTTTGTCTTTCCCTCCCTTTTAAATTGCTGCTGGAGTGCCATATTGCTCACACTTCATTTTGAGCCTAACTTGTCTAGAATCTATTGAGTGTGGTGTAGTGCATTAAGAGTGTGATTTTTCAACTGCTTTACTTTAGTGAAATGTTATACAACTGATGTGTAAATAAATGTATATTCTTTTACTCAGAAACCTTGAGTCAGTGTTTGTTTGAATCATAGTAAGTGCTGTCCTTTGTGTAACTATTGATACTGCTCACTTGCTCTTGAGATAAGTCTGGCTGCTCAGCCATCACTACCACTTTACTGTGTAGTACAGGCTTGTACCAGAGGTGAATTTGTACTGTCACTTGTAGTCTTAATTGTGTGTGGTGTTCCCAAAGGGTACTGCATATAATTCTGCCTAACAAGCAGCGTGCTGAATTTGGTCAGCGGTGGGTTGTCCACCGATGGCGTATAAGAACCATCTACAGAGGGCCCTACCGTGAAGTCAACGAGCCATTCTATCCAAATATTGTTGGACCTCTCCACCTACTCGCTGGATGACTCAGTTGGTAGTTAGCCATGGGTGACGGGGCTAGAGGATCCTGGTAGCAGGTCGGTAGGGGCGCCATAACCATCAAGCTCACCCACTGGACCTCTGTTTCACCTCTTTTCTTGAAAATGTCAGAGAAGAGAAGGAGGATACATACAAACCAACAACATAAAGGGGAAACTGACACTCACTAGGCCCCCGGAAGAATCCCTGGTCCTGTGATAGAAGATTGATCTCTGCCTTTCGTTGTTGAGGGGGACAGGGTTTTATCTTCCTCAATGAATCCAAAGGTCCAGAAAACTCCTGCATCAGTATTTAACCAGCCCGCCCGCCCTGAGCATTTCGGTGAGAAATTAAGACCGGCTAAGACCTTAAGGAGCCATGAGATGAGACGGTCTAATACCAGTCACAACTTTAGGAGGGCAAGAATTCAAAACCTGCACTCTCGTTCTCTTAAATTACATATCGTTTTTGACCAGGGCAACTTCCTCATTCTTAATCGCAGAACACTACTCAAACTACTACACTGTATCCCTAACATGAGGCAATTGACATCTGCAGACCTAAAGATCATGCAGCAGATGGATTATATCTATCTTCAGATAAAACATGCTGATCAACACAACGGAAAGCCTCCTGATATTGGGTTGTCAACGTATCATAACCCGTTTTACAGAGGAACACTTTAACTGCTGGCACCATAGGAAATAGTGTAGCTGGAGGGGATGGTCAGAGGGCAAAACCAACCGGATAGCTACTTGGACCCATTAGCAACAGGTAGGGTTCGGTGGGTCCGAGGCCAAGGTTGAATGTTACATTTCAAACGGAGACACTTTTTCGTCAAGTAGGCTGTACCAAAACGCTTCCAAAACGCTTCCATCTTCACAGCCAATGAGAAACAAAACATCGGATTGGTCATGGTTGCCGAGAGCATTATCACACCAGGACTATCTCTGGCAATCTGAGCCTAGCTTCAGCAGTGATGCCCCAGGCACCAAACAAAGCAGAAAATTCCCAGAATCTATTCCATCTAAAGTTGGCTTCTTGGAACATGCAAGGCTTTATTCATCTGACCAAACCCAGCAGAACAAATTTGGGTGTTTATGATCTGATCTGCTTACAAGAGATTTGGTTAAGAAAGACCCCCACCCTTGATGGCTTTGAAATTTCAACACGCCCGGCCATTAAAGGAAGAAAAGGGCACCCTCTGGCTGGCCTTTTACAAGCAGTTAAATCTGGCAGCCCCTTAAGATTACTGGAGACAGTTTCGAGTTTCCTCTCCCAAGAACTTGTGATTGGCTGAAGCCCCTGGAAAAATCACCACGCATACAAGACCTAGCTAAATAAGTATTAATTAATGTTTACTGGAATCCTGTGCTGACCTCGAACAACGCCTTTAGAACAAATTGCAGACCAGATAGACGATGCCTACATAAATCAACAAACCAAATACGTTGTTATCTGTGGAGAACTAAACATCTGAGGTCTATCAGGGATTAGGAATGGTCGAAACAGTGATTTTGAGGACCCCCAGTACACCAGGGGGTTTATGGGGAGTTCACTGATGGACTCCAGGGATATGCACCTACTTAATGGAAATTCATAAGGTTACATGCCACCGCAACCAACGTGAGAAAGCATGGGACTTGCCTCAGTACTTGATTATATCTTTGTTTCCGGCAATCTTCTATTACTGGTGAACAAGTTTCAAGTGATTAAAACAGCTAACAGCGACCACCATCTGCTTCTGTTAGAATGGATGACCACCAATCCTGGCAACAGGGAAAGAATGTCCACAGCATTCGACATGTGTAATGGTGGGTCACCTTTGAACATTTCCAAGAACAGGATAAGGAGTTTAGCTGCAGATATTGGAGCAGCAGGCCTGTCAGTTGAATATACCCCTCTTTTGGAACAATTCTCCATTAAATGCACTAGGAAAACTAATTTGACTGCAAATTAACTGCATGCATTTAACACAGAAGTAGTGGCATGAAGAAAACTGGACTACTTCCACAGCTGGTGTCAGCAAGTTAACTACAATGACCCATTCCAAATGGACTGGGGAATTCAGTGAACATTCTACTACTCCATTTTCTGAAAGGTAACCCGGGCAACAGTAAGCCAAGGAATTATTTTGCCTTTGTCGATCTGGTCTAGGCTTTTGATCAAATTGACTGGCGTAAAGTATGGGTCAAACTTGAAGTAAAACATTGCCCCACATCCTAGTTAGAACCTATCAATGCAATGCATGTTAACACTACACCGAGAGTGCGGTTGAACAAAGGGTACAACGTCCTTTCATCATGGATGTTTTTTCACAGGGTTTTTTACCGCTAATTATTTGCCAAAAAAACTCTGCTCATTTGTTTGGGGGGGGGCTAGAAAAATATATAAATTGGGTGTGGGTGTTTGGGAATATATATAACATTTAAGGGGATGGGGAATTGGTAGGGGATGGTCTTTATAGTAGCAGGAGGATCTGTGCTTTTTCAGGGGTGCTGGAACCGTTTTTGTGGAGAAGGAGGCATTGATTATGGCTGTGATAAATGGTGTAAGAGACTCTGCGCAGTCTTTGATGATGGGGGTCTGGCAAATGCCTCCTTTGCATCGGGTGGCTTGAGGCTTTTGATTAAGTTGGCTACTCCCAGTTCTGAGACAGTGTGAAAGTCAACAGGCATGGACGATGGGAAACGTGGTGCCACAGGGTAAGAGGAGGATGGTGGTTTGACTCGTATGGCTTGTTGCTTGGAGCAGATTTTTTTCCTAAGGGCTTCTTGCACCTTGGAGCACCAGTCGTCGTCTACTGAATGAAGGGTGGGAAGGTTGACTGGAGACTCAAGTTTGCGTAAGATACTGAACATAAATTTAATGCTGGGTTCCCAGCCATCCATTACTAACTGGCCATTTTACATGCTTTCAATGTAAACAGAGGCCTATCTTTTTTTTCCTAGAAACACAAAGGCACACAACAGGCCATCAGCAGCACCCACTATGAGCACCTATTAAGTGCTGTTTCCGTTCACCAGCCGCCTGCTACATTCATGACAGAAGTGGTTCAGAGGTGGTGTTAGGTGCAGCAGCAATTACTCTGCTGGCCAGCACTCAAGAGGTCTTTGAGGCAGGCACCCGGCCTGCTGTTTAAGGACTGCTTGAGAAACCACTCATGTTAATCAAGTGTCCCATTTTTCTGTAAATGGTGGGGGACAGCCAACCTCTGCCCATAAAGTCCTGCTCCGCTGCCCCCGCCCAACATGTTCTGTTACCACGGCTCACAATCTGAATGGCAAGTGGAAATGCATCTATTCAGGTCTGGGGCTCCAATACCTTCAACTCGCTCTTCCTAAATATCTTCGGTCTCGAGCTCTCGCTCATCCACATCCAACTCCCTTAGGGTCAGTCACTTCTCCAAGCAACTTGAAAGGAACCATCTCTGGTTCCAGAAGCATCTCAAAACCTTTCTCTTTGCGTCTGCCTTTTCTCCTCCTCTCCTGTGCTGACCTCCTGGCTGATTCTGAATCTTCACTGATTACCTGGCCACCCTCTGTTCTCGGGCCCTTGTCCCTCCCCCTCCAGTCACTCCCACCTGCACTGCCTGCCTGGCAACCACCACACTTGGGGATTGTTTCTGTATCCCTACAGTCCCACTACCAGCACTTGACACCTGTTGTCTGAACACACCTTGCACTTGCCACCTGATGGCCGTTACTTACTTTTGTTATTATTCTATGCTCATGTACTGCACTGTCCCTCTCCCTTTCCCCCCGCACTTTTCCCCTTCCCATGCAATTGCACGATCTGAATGACACCTGGCCTAGTAGGATCGTTGTCTGTCCTCCCTTTGTTGCCCCTCCCCTGCCTTGTCACGCCTTGAAAACACTTGTGTATAGGCGCATATTAAATGCCTTATCATATCATATCCTATCATATCATAAGAGTTAATGAGAATTAGAATTTGAGCTTTCTATTCTCTTGTTGTAGCTGTCTGCTTTGGCGGTGTGTATGGCATTTTTGTACTCTTTGGCGAGAGAAGTGAATTGGACTTTGTGAGCTGAACAAGGGATTTTCCTTCAAGTCGTTTCTGCAGCACGTCTCAGAGTGTGCAAAGCAAGGAGCTCAGGGGTGAATCACGAGTTTTTCTTTAGAGCAAGTTTTACTTTGCGCTGTTTGAGCAGGATGATTATGTGAACTGCTTGAGTAATCGTGGCGTTGTAGAGATCAACTAGGGCCACAGGGTTGGTTGTTTGCTGATTGGGTTCTTGAGGTCTGAGAGGAATGGTAGGAGGTGGTCCTTGTCTAGGTTCTTAGTGCAGCGGGCTAGGTCATTAGGTCTCATTGTGTGGCAGGATGGGGGCCGTTGCTCATAGGGATTTTAAAGGTGATGGTGTGGTAATCTGACCATGGGCAGGTCGTTATGGTCGGCCAGGAGGTGTTGCAAGCATTGTCAGCAATCCAATCAAGGGTGCGGCCATGGATATGTGAAGTGTCAGTGATTTGCTGAAAGAAGCCAGCGTGATCGAGAGACATGGCTACACTTTTGGCATGTATGTCAGAGGTGTCGTTGAGGCCCAGGTTGAGGTCACCTAAGATGATGAGTTTGGAGCTTGGTTTGAATAAGGGATTGACAACATGTGAGCGATCTTACTCGAACGAGGCAATGGGACAAGGGGGTCAGTAGATGAGGTGGAGATTGATGCTGCGTGTTGGTGAAATTACGAGCTTGGTGGCAAGCGATTCGCAGATGGGGCTAGGGCTCAAGTTGGTGGTTCAATTGGCAAGAGTGTTTTACACTACACTGCCCCCAAACCCCTAGACAGGTAGTCACCTACATCATCACTGTCAAACCCAGGTATATTATTGGTGGGTTCTTATCAATAGGTTTGTACATTTGGGACCATCACGGGATGTGCACAATTCAAGACACAATCAACTGTCAAAATAAATACATTAGCTCAACATGCCTGGGGCTGCTGATGGTACTCATGTTCAGAAGAGAATAGGCCTTTCATTTTGGTACTGGCCTGCCACATTAGCTCAACATGCCTGGGGCTGCTGATGGTACTCATGTTCAGAAGAGAATAGGCCTATAATTTTGGTACTGGCCTGCCACATTAGCTCAACATGTCTGGGGCTGCTGATGGTACTCATGTTCAGAAGAGAATAGGCCTTTCATTTTGGTACTGGCCTGCCACATTAGCTCAACATGCCTGGGGCTGCTGATGGTACTCATGTTCAGAAGAGAATAGGCCTTTCATTTTGGTACTGGCCTGCCACATTAGCTCAACATGCCTGGGGCTGCTGATGGTACTCATGTTCAGAAGAGAATAGGCCTATAATTTTGGTACTGGCCTGCCACATTAGCTCAACATGTCTGGGGCTGCTGATGGTACTCATGTTCAGAAGAGAATAGGCCTTTCATTTTGGTACTGGCCTGCCACATTAGCTCAACATGCCTGGGGCTGCTGATGGTACTCATGTTCAGAAGAGAATAGGCCTATAATTTTGGTACTGGCCTGCCACATTAGCTCAACATGCCTGGGGCTGCTGATGGTACTCATGTTCAGAAGAGAATAGGCCTTTCATTTTGGTACAGGCCTGCCACATTAGCTCAACATGCCTGGGGATGCTGATGGTACTCATGTTCAGAAGAGAATAGGCCTTTCATTTTGGTACTGGCCTGCCATTGTGGCTGGGACCCGACTGATCTGCAAATTAATATTTCTCCTCTGTGAAGGGTGCAGTGATCTAAAACTTGGCTGTAGACCCTCCTGAGTGGAAGAAATTACATAGAACAGTTTATTTGACTCATTGTTCATTCTCAGTAGAGGGGCTCCCATAATCTTGTTCCATTTTTAAAATGTTTTGTTTAAGAGGATTCTTCCAGAGAAACAAACTAATCTATTAATGTAACCACCTGCGCTGCTATCATTACAATCGATACAATCGGCAATTCAAGTACATTAGGTCACTATTCCCCTTTGCCACAAGGAATGCCACACAAATAGAAAGAGAAAATGACGCCCCTTTAATTCTAAAAATTGAGGTTACTATGCCTGATGTGAATAACACAGCAACTATTTTTGTTAACAATATGGACACTGTCCAAGACACTCGAGAATAATGAAAATGAACACATAGAAGAACAAAGGAGCATTGAACAGACATCCATTTGAAAGAGTACATTACCTAAAGAGTCCAACAGACCTATATGGAAGGGCACAATATAATACACAGAAATGGATGGTGAGCAGAACAACAATCTGCGGTTGTCCAGCATATGAACATTAGTGCCAAAACCAAAACAAAATACTATTTCCGTGAGGAAGACCTTTTAAGGGTCAAAACACGTGTAAGCCGGCTGTACAAATTATGTGCATAACAATAAATTGTCCCTAAATTAATAGTAACAGTTCTTTCCAAATGTATCGATTTGTATGGTAGTGGTGCAGGTGCCCGGGTAGATTAATAGATTTGTTTCGTAATTTGTACAGGTTTGTGTCTGAGCCTGCTACTAGCCGTGGCCCTTGCTTGCCCGCCACTATCTAAGGGACAGTAACAATAGGATTGATGTCAAATGCAGTTGTAGATTGTTGAGGTGTAGTAGATAGCTCACCCGGGTTCAGAAAGTTGACAATTGTTCAAAATAGAGCAATAGTTAAATGGAGTCAAACCAATGTATTCTTTTTCAAAATTGGAGGATATTATTTCCAGAGCTATGTAGACGAGAAACCTATGAGTAATGCAATATGGGTAGTGCTGAATAAGAAATACCTTTCTTCAGAGAAATGAACCTAGGAAAGAGTGGAGATCCACTGATTCTAGGATGCTGTGCACAGCTGCATCAATCCAGGATCCAGGCCAAAGAGCAATATGAGTACTATAGCATCAGATAGCACTGATGCTATTGTATTCCAGTATTGAAATGTGAAGATGAAGATGAAACTCTGTTGTTTATAGATGTGAATTCAGTAAATTGTAATACATGTATTGAAAGGTGAGAAGATGGTTGACACTATAACATTACATAAGAAGAAACTGGTTGGAAATCAAATAGAGTGCAGAAAATAGACATGGACAAAATCACGTTTATTGCTTCCTCGATAAAAATGGCAAGTCTGACAATCGTACTGGTTATTTCAAGCGCGAGTCAATACAATTTAAAAACAATGAGATTTTGGAATCATGACACCCATGCACTAAGGCATTTCCTGGCTGGCCACATTGGAAAACATATTTACTTAAGTTTTGTCTAAAAGAAGAAATTACTTTTCAGAAAAAAAGTAAACCTTTTGCAAAGATAAAGATTGCTTTTTAAAAAAATGCACAGCCAAATATTTGCAATCCAACAACAACCCACTGTAGCAAGCAAAACACCAAACACCAAATGCAATACAATCATGATAGATGACCAGCGAACGTGCAGCTATTTCCATTTTTCTTTCATATTGTCTGAGTATGCATTTATTGCACATTTCTTTCTTTACATGCAAACACACACATAACACTAGAAAAATCAATAACAGAAAATTGGCTGTTATTAGCTCTCAGATTCTTCTTTGATTCTTTAATCACTAAGCCTGCATCACACACAGCTCGGTTCACACATTCCTCATCTAGGCATAAAACGGGGAACTTGAATGTGCCAACCATAAAGAAGGTGGCTCCAAGGGTTACATTCAGGAAAAGGTGGCCACCTATTTTTAACTGGGATGACATATCTTTCAGAGTCTTGCGGAAGGCATCTAATCCTGTGCAAACCATTTCCAAGAAATGTATCACGAGAATGCCATCAACTTGAGTCGGAAGACTTGGCAGAACTAGACAACCTTCTTTGGCTTCACACTTTAGAATCTGTGTCATCTTTCTTCTCAGAGTCTATTCTTTCTCGTTCCATGTTGCTCTATGAATGCAAACACAGCAAATAAATCAACAGATCATACTTTGTGCAACATGTAGACAAGTAGATGTTTACTTTAGATGCAGGTTCATTGGCTTGCACCAAGTGAACATGTAATGGGTCAACACATATTACAGTGAGTGAATGCTCACTACTATGGTGATCCAGCAGTAGAAGCTACCTCTGCACCAGACACATTCCATTCCACTGGTTCCACATCCACAGCTACAATATACCAAACGCTGTGTTTGTCCTGTGTGTGTGCTGTTCTCATGGAAACTCCTCCTGACTGCGGGAATCAGACCAATACATGATGCTGGAAGCACGTCTACATCATTTTGTGAAATGGAAATTGTGATTCAGGCAGTTTATCAGGTCCAGAAAACAATCCCTGTTACAAATCCTGTTAAAAACCGCATCTGAGTGCTGAGAACTTAAAAGATGAATGCACAATATTTTCCACAAAGCCTAAACTCTACACAAAAAAAGAGGTGCACCCAAGGCTCCCTCAGGTACCCTTTGCTTTTCTTTCAGTAATTTCGCTCAGCTCAAGACTTCAACCTGCAAAAGCAAGAGAGTCACCCATAAACAAGAACACTATGCAAAATTATTAAGATATTAAGAGATTTAAAAAAATCTAGGGCGCAATTGAAAAAAACGATTGTCATGTGTGCAACTACATCACTGAACGTGTGTGAGAGTGTAATTCCATAAATTCTGTGAAAAGCAATGTTCAAACCATACAAATAGAGGTACATGCAGGCTCAGAGTCCAGCATCTATCACCTGGTCACCATAACTAAACTCACAAACTACAGTGAGTGAATGAACATGTAGCACCACACACTAACAATCCCAGGCACTAATCAGTGATCTTATTTAAATTGTATTTTATTGGATATTTGTAAGGCGCTTACACAACAAATGGTGTTTCAAGGCGCCACAAGACAAGGGAGAAAGATAATAGTGGTCCTACTAGGCCTTGAGAGATTCGGATCGTGGAAGTGCAATAACAAGAAGTGCGAGGGAGGGAGGAAGAAGTGCTGGTAGAGCGACTTGCAAAATGGGTGGGAAGGGAAGTGCAGGGTAAGGGATAGAAATGGGGAGGAGGTAAGGGTGGAGAGAAGGCAACTGGGGGGCAGCAGGGGCTAAGCAAGTGCTAAAGGGAGGCACAGAGGGCAAGAGCCAGGGATTGTATGGGGTGCAGGTGGAGATGGTCCACATGCTAGGTGCGAGGAGGGGGGAATTGGCGGGGGCCTGGACCCACGCAGCCAGTCACTGCGGCAGACAGGGCAGTTAACAGGGTGGAGGTAAAGGGAAGGAATAAGAAAAAAAGAGGGTCTTAAGGAGCTTCCAAAACTTAAGGGGGCCCGGCTCAAGCCTCGGAGGGGCAGGGAGACCATTCCAGTGGGAGGCTCCTGTGGAGGAGAGAGATCTACCCCCCACTCTCTGGTTTGAGATGCGTCTGATCAGCAGAGAGTTGGAGCTAGAAGACCGGAGGGCTCTAGCAAGGAGGTATTTAGGGAGAGAGAGTGGGATGCAGTGGGGTCCCAGGGCCCAGAAAGCAAAGCATTTTGGATGATGCAGAGGGTCTTGATCTTGATCTTTACAGCAACTGGGAGCCAGTGGAGAGAATTTAGGGCTGGACAGATGCGATCCCTGGGCTTGAGGACAAGGATAAGTCTTTCAGTCCTATTCTGGATTAGTTGAAGGGGTGAAAGGGAGGATAAAGGTAGATTGAGGAAGAGGCAGTTGCAGTAGTCTAGCTTAGAGTGGACCAGAGCTCTGGCGACTTTGAGTTTATGGGGGAATGTGAGGAAACAGAGAATGCCTCTGAGGAGGTGCAGCTGAAAGTGGGCCTTCATGACAAGGTATGTGATGTGAGGAGAGAAGCAGAGAGAGGAGTCAAAGATGACACCAAAGATTTTTGCCTCACAAGTGGGTGGGGAGAGGGAACCCACAGAGGGCGGCCAGAGGGTAGGAGGGAAGGAGGGAGCTGGGGTCCCAGTGAGAAGGATCTCAGTCTTACTGGCATTAAGGCAGAGATCATTGGCAGCACATCATGCCTGAATAGCAGTCAGAAAGTCAGAGATGGGAGAGGAGGAACTAGAGAGAAGCTTGAAGGAGAGCTGTGTGTCATCTGCATAACAATGGAAGTGAGACGAGAAGGGGCATATCAGGTAGGCTAGAGGGGCAAGGTAAATGTTGAAGAGCCATGGCAAGAGGGTAGAACATTGAGGGATTCCACAGGTGGAGAGAGTGATAGGTGAGAGAAAAGGGTCCATTTGAACCTGGAAAGATTAGAGAGGAAAGGGGTCAACCAATCCAGTGCCAGGCTTGTGATGCCAAGTGTGTTACAGAGTCAATTATTCAGGGTGGCAAGGTTAATCATGTGAAAGGCAGAGGAAAGAACTAGGAGGATAAGAATGGATGGAGAGTTGGAATCAAGATTTGAGAGCAAGTCTTCACAGGTGTTTATGTGAGCAGTTTCAGTGCCTCGGCTGCTCTGAAGCCAGACTGGTGGTCGTGGAGACAACCAACAGATTCAGTGAGTTGGATCATTTGGGAGATGGACAAGGGAGTGCTTGAGGGGTATCAGGAAGGCCAAAGGAGTGATTACAGAAATCGGCCAAGGCTGGTGCAAGGGAGGCAATATTGTCCTTGATAGTTCAGGAAGAGTGGGACACACCTGTTTGGAGGATACTTTCATAGAGAAGGCTTCTGTAGAGACCACATCTGGTGCTATGGGCGAGAAAGAGGAGAGTAGAAGGGGGGCCAAGGGAGATCTGAGAGCTGGGGAGGGAGGGGGCAGGCTAGTAGGGGAGAGTGAAGACCAGATGACGTGAGTTTTAGTTAAGATGTGGGAGACCAGAGACGTGCGGAGGGACAGGGAAGGCAGGGGAGAATTGGAGACTGTGGTACGATTGGCATGTTCCTTGCAGATTCTAAACAGTTTGCAAGTATTGTTAGTGGCCACAGAAATGCAGAATTGGATATGGGTCCTCTTCTTCAAGCGAATGGAGAGTCTGTGATGCCTTTGGAGAAGGCGATGGGCCAGTCTGTCAGTGGATGAGCCTGATGCCCGCCACTTCCGCTGAGAAACTCTGCACTTGCATTTCAGAGAGGCTAAGTCGGACTCATACCAGGCATTGCACTTGGCGGCAGGCTTCATGTGGATCCTCATGACAGGGGCAAGTATGTCTAGGTGTTGGTGATGGAGAGGTGAAGATTAGCAAGGGCAAAGTCAGTGTGGGAATCCGTGACAGGAGCCGGAGAGGGAATGAAAGTGGAAGCATAAGCAGCAATTGACACTCACTTTATCAGTCAAATGACGTAGACAGATACTGGCAGTGCAGGTAAGTGCTTAAACAGGGACCTGAGAAAGCCAGGTGAGATGATAGTAGACCATGGTCAGACCAGGAGAGAGGTGTAGTGAGTGGGTTAGAGACGGGATGTCTGCTGGGATGAGAGAATCCAGGATATGACCGGCTGAGTGCGTCGGACCGGAGGGTTGAATGGTGAGGGAAAGAAAGTCGCAGAGGCTGCGGAAGAGTCCAGTGGATGAATGAAGAGAGTCAAGGTGAATATTGAAGTCTCAGAGGAGAAGCTTAGAGGTGGAGACAAGAAGAGAAGAGGACAGGTCAGATCGACTTCAAGATGAAGAAGACCGGACCAGGGGTCCTGTAGATGGTGGTGAGAGTCAACAAGAGAGTTGGAGAGACACCAAGCCTGCAAACGAGGCATTCAAAGTAAGAGTAGGTCTGAGTGGGAATAACAGTAGCAGGGACCCATTCAGGGAAGATCAAGGCCACTTTGCGTCCAGACCAGTTAGGTCTGGGCTTAGAGAGTATCTTGTAGCAGTCGAGGATGAGTGTGTCAAAAGCAGTGAGAGCTGGCTGTGAACATCTCAGTGAGAGTTAGAACGTCAAGGTCAAAGTCTTAAAAAATGTGACTGATATCAGACGAGTGTTTAACTGCATTCAATGAACACAACACAAAAGAAATGAGCAATAAAAATGCAAGAGGAAATACATGCATAACTAGAAGGGAATGGATTGTCACGTCAAGGTAATAGTGCACATCTTGCATTAACTCAAAGAAAGGTTAAAACAGTAACCTTAACCAGGTCTGATTCCGTCCATCAAAATGTTAGAGGAAATGCAAAACAGGACTGTCACACCATCAGGAATCCCCTCACCTGATGCTTATTCAACACAAATTTCTGCAGAAAAGAGTTGAGCTACTCAAGGAATAATCACTCCCCGACCATCTCAGTAATACATCAACAAAATCATCCAGCCGCCAACTAATGTGCAGCTGACATCACAATGTTCAACTCTCAGCAAACCTCACAAGCAGGTACAGAAGGACTCAATGCAACTGCTTTCTTCTGTTGCACTAGTCAACACTGTTTGCCTCTGGTTGTTGCCTCAAAGGTGGTGGAAATACAACTTGCATGAAACACCCAATGTCAAAGAATAGAGAGACATCAGCTCAGCAAGGGCCACCAGCAAAACTGAAAGAACACTAATTATCCTTTCCTTTGTAGACACCACATGCTCAACAATGGCACGTACCCTCATATCACTAGCTATCCTCATGGGGTGCTATGGGAAGCATCGACATGTAGCCCTGTGACTAACATGATAGTTTATCGCCTGGCCCAGTAAAGCGAAAGGGACCTGGACCATCAGTTCCAATGCCTAATGTGAGTGAAGGGGACTGAAGTGCAGGTGTGCCTGTTGTGGGTGTAAACATCTGTAATATGGACAACATGGATCCTCGATCAGTTGACTCACAACTGCAAGGCATTGATTTTTGTCCTCCCTTGTTACAGATGGAGGATGTTCCTCCTGACTACCCAAGGGACAGAAATGCAACTATGTACCCATACATGGCTTCCAACATACATACAAGAACTGTGTGGTGTCATTTCTGCATACATTAAGTGCCACACATCTCCCAACACAAACAGATGCTGCCACAGTGCAGACAAGATGCGGCACATGTCCAACACTTTGGATGTCATAGTGTTTCTTTCTTCTAAATTTCTAACATGATTTTCAATGGGTCCTTTACTGTTCTGTCCTCTCTTGCCCTGGCATTGCCTCATTAGCTCATAATATCAGTATCACTTTCCTTGCCTCACAACCCAACAGCAATGATATCTACATGAAAAGGTCTCTGACCTTCCTAGGCCAAAACATTGCCTGGCATATCGAAAGTGATGTGGTTAGCAATGTTGGCACATCACCATGTCCCAAGGCTGTTGCCGTTGTCTCAGGTTTAGTCTCCACACTTTGAGTGACTCCTCTACCCATCCTTTCTGACTTCTACCTAATCATAGCTGTTGGTTGAGTGTCACAGGAACACCTCTCCCTTGGGTTTGGATGCATGCTGCAGTGAAATGTGTGGGGTTTCAGCTCTGCTTTGCAGATCTTCCATATTCATGTGGGACATCATGGCTGCTCATATGGCCGAGTGAGTGTATGTGGCCATCATTCTTAATGCCGAAAATGAAGGTAAGATTTGCAAAGGACCACGATATTGGGCAAAGTAATGAAACTCGTCTTCTGATAAAAGGCAGCAGGTTATGTGGTAGCGGGGGTTCGGTGATTCTCAGGACATTTATTGCACTACTACCACATGTTGATGTGTTAATTGATTGTATGGACACATATTCCATGCTGCAGAAACTGCACTCTGAATCTGCATGTAAAGTCCTGATACAATTGAATGGATTCAGGCCAGCAATGCATGAAGAACACTACAAAGACTGTGCCTGGCCTCCACCTTCGCTCTTTCCTCTGCACACAACACCACAAAATGTATTGGTACTGTGTTGGTGTCATAGGAGGCCCCGCATTATTATTTACTGGTCAGCACATTCCTATGTAGTTAAGTCACAAAGACATTTTCCAAGTCCATTAGTGTTGGTGAATCCCACTCTGGACACCTGCTCTTGGTCACAACACTGTCAATAGTGTCATCCATTGGGTGCATTTGATCAAAACCACTTTATGTCCACATGTGTGCTCCTGTTCACCATCCAATGTTTAACAGATAAACCCATATGACAATATGTATTATTATTTTGTTTCTCAACACCCTTAGAGACCTGGGTCTTTTCACAAACAGGCGTACAAATGTATTCCCTGGCCTCCTTTGTTGCAAACAATTGGTGTTTCCCCTGAGATGCAGCACAGTGTCAGGTTTTTGTACATCTTAAGCCAGTAGCAGCATTTCATCTACCTTGGTTTTTCAAATTTGCAAGCCATGAACAAGCTGATGCAAGCAAGTAGTGTGTCTCAAAATGATTACAGGGAAGGCTGCTGTCAGAGGTGTCTTCTGAGGCAATTGTTTATGTTGTGTCTTTTGTATTTGCGGTCTCACAAACTGGAATGGTTGATGGTCCAGTTTGCTTCATGGCATTAGCAGGGCTGAAAGGTTTGTTGGTGTGGGTTTCCTCTGTTAACATTTCCACACAGTACCTCCAATACTAATCTTCCACTGAGCTACTGCCACTGTGAAATGATCTCTTCAACAAGGATGTTCATCGTGTTTCTAATGGTGGATGAAATTCTGGCCTGGATCAGGGATGGGCTAGGCTGCATAGAGCTCTGGAGATTACCTGATGGGCCTCTGCAACATGGGAATCCTGTGGGTGGATACCCTGGTTGTCTGACCCTGTTATCCTATTTTCTTCCTTCCATATCTCCTCATCCCCAACATTCCTTGCTGTGTTTGACTATTTTTCAGTCCCTCTATAGTAACTAATATGGTTCAAAATGCATTATTTAGATGTAAGTTTGTGCAAGAACACCCCAACCCAAACTTAAGTTGTTGGATTTGCTTGCATGCTGTAAAATGGGGCCCCTTTGAAAAACCTTTCCAGGACCACTTTTGATTTGAATTGTCAGGTTCTGCTACACACATTCTCAATGTGTATATTTTTTCCCATGTTCAGAGCATTAGGACTCAAAGTGGTGCATGTCCACACTTAGATAGAATTGTGAACGCTAGCCTGCGCCGCATCTAGATGGGATTGTGAGGGTTGGCGAGCGCCACACTTAGAAGAATTACGTAGGTCAGCAAGTTCTACACTTAGGCAGAATGTGAATGTTAGCATGTTAAATGTCATTTAACCCACTAACCAATATAAGCTCAAACGCTCTGCATACTTATCGCACTCAAAAAACTCACAAAACCATCTCTCGCACAACAAGCCGCATGCACTTCACCACACCGCAACAACACATAAGCCACACGAACAGCACACGCGGACTGACACCGATCCAATACTCGCCAGCACCCGGTGTATACCAAGTTGAGGCTGCCAACAGTACACCACTCCTCTCACTATCCTACTCCCTCTTCACCTTACTAACCCATCCCACCTTCTTGTTTGCAGATCCACCAGAGCGCCTGGAGACCAATGCCGTTGGTGACGGTGCGCAATACAAGTACCTTTAACATAACATAACATAACAAATAAGACAAATACCAAGTCTGGAAGCCATAGAGGCTTAAGGAAGGTTCTACGGAACATTTTGAGGGTCACAGAATTATATCAGAAGCGCAAATGTGGTTATTTAGCATTCTCAGCCAGAGTCGTCTTCTTTAATCTCTGGAGAAGGGCAGTTAACTCGAATATGGGAGGTCAACAAAGGGTTTGGGTGCAGTAGTCTTGGGGGGTCAGCTTTGTGCACAGGCAGCAGGAATGTCTCTGATGTGTGGGCCCTGGGTTATATGCATTGAGGCACTATTATAGAAGACAAAGATGGTTGTTTAATTTGAGCCAGAATACTTGCTTGGAGCCAGGACCTCCATAACTGCAAAAGATTTCAAACAAGTGGAATTCCCTAATGAGAACTGCACGCATAGGTGTATTCTTTATTTGTATTCAACTTTGACTTGGAGTTTAGTGGACAAAGCTCATGCTGATCTACTTCAAAGGGTTTATGAATCGTGTATCCCAAAGTCACTGAATATTGATCTTTCGGAACAGGTTGTCAATGGGAATACAGGGGGAGTCGGGATTATTAACAATTTGTTTGTTTCTAATTTATGTTGTAATGTTGATTATTTTGATTGGAGAGAAGTTTACTCAACATACAGGTATTGAGGGATGGACGTTTGGTCAGGGCTCCCTGGTACTTTGTCGAGGAACCCAGCAAAGCACTCAGGCTTTTCATTGGGATTGTTGGTCTATACTCTGTTGGAATACTCATGGGTTTAAGAGTTTCTTAAATAATCAAATGTCAGTGTAGTTTAAAAAAAAATGCTATTCTGTTTTTACAAGCGACTTGGTTATGTGGTATTGCTGGGTTTAACATATTCATCAAGATACCCAAAAAAGGTCAGCAAGGTCGTCCATATAGGGGCTTGTTGATAGCCATAAGGAATACCCTTATGTGGGATTTTGAAGTAGTTAAATCCTATTCAAAATCAATTTTTGCTTTAACAATTCCCTTTGATTGTTCACTGGGTAAGGAGAAGGTGTTATTGATACATCTTCATATAAATACCATTTCAAGCAACGAAGAACTAATTAGTTCTGAGTTGGATGCAATGTTATGTAAATGGCTGGTGGAGAACAGAATGGGAAAAGTGCTTGTAGCAGGGGAATTTAACTGCCAATCGCTGGATGTGGATGACATAGAGACTGACGCAGTGGGATTGTTAGACTCTCGTAGTTTAGGTGACACAGAGTTGGCTCCTTCAATGGATAAAAGGAAGGAACATGGTGATTTTTGGGGGCATTTTATGTCTAGGTGGGTTTTCTATAGAACACATTGTAATCTAAATGCTGACATTCCAGTCCAACCAACGTGGTTTGGGCCGGTGTAGAATTCTACAATTGATCATGTGTGCACTCTCAACTTTTTATCAAATGCCTTACAGCCCTTTCAGGTGTCTAGAAACGATGTCAGTGATCATGCTTTTCTGACACTTCAAGTTAGGATCAACAATGTTGTTTATATAGTGGGTAGTATTGGCTGTAAGAATTGAATGGTAAATGATGCTGGTAACAAACTATTTCAATTTCAGTCAAATCCAAAGAAAATCAATAGGTAATTGCTAAAGCATAGTGTAAATGGTTCCCAATTGAGCAACAGTTTGACCCCTTATCTAAGTACTTTAAGATGACCATAATTATGGGCAAATTCCCTTGAATCAATTGAGAAATGGAGGCAGTGTCCATTTATGGGGAATGCTGTGATTCATTTTGACTATATGACTCATGACTGAAAAAGAGTAATGAGACAGGAAAATCGTAACATTATAAAATCCCACCTCATGACTGGAGAGAAGAGGGTATGTGCCGGAAGAATTCCACAGCGTTATAAAAATTGGCTTACACTTTATAAATTACATCATTATTTCAAGTTAAATGAAAAAGTGCTGATATTTCTGATAAAACAATAAAGTAGACCTATTTGGTATTTGTTAAATGGACAGGGGTAAAAACAAGTATGTTATCAAGCCAATTGTGTTAAGCAATGATCTTGGGTGCAACACTTTTCAACCCTCTTTTCGAGTGAAGGAAATAGGGCATTAGATAACTATAGGGCTGTATTTCCTTCTTGGAAGTTGAACTGTGATTTGGAAGATCTGGAAAAAGTTCTTACTAAACTAAAGTGTTCTAGAGCATGTGGTTTAGGTGTGGTATTTAATATGATATTGAAGGGTAATGCTGATTTCTGGTCTAAAATATAGTTTACATTATTGTAACGCTCACCTGATTCCCGTAGAGGCGCCGGTCTTGACTGGGCATATACCGTATCTTCAAAGGTGATGTGTAACACACGGCTGGCTCTTTGGGCTGGACCTCTGTGCACTGTATGTCTGACTCGAAGGGTAAGATGTCTGCAGATAGAAAATATGGGATTAAGGAACTGGGTTATTGAATGTCTCTCTCTTCTTCCCTTTCTCTTCTCCTGTAGAACCCCAAAGGTTAACGCTCTCACCTTAGGTAAGTGAACGCCATGCTCTCCATCTGCCTCGGGGCAGGGTGCTGTAACCAGTTTCTTCACTGGATAAGGGGAGCAGGCCTCTTGATTTCAGAGGACTGCTGTCCGTCGTTTACTGCACGAACGGTAAGTTTCGAGTAATTCTAATGTCTTTAAAGTCTTTAGTAATGATGTTTCTTGTTTTGGAGGGTTCCGGCGATGGCGGATGACGGGCTGATGTGAGTTGAAGATGGAGCCCGTGTGATGAATAGAAGCGCCTGGAAGCACGTAAGTAAGCGCTTGTTGCCTGCTTCACGATGCGCTCTAACTGTCTTTTTATTTTGCAGGTACAAGTTCAGAGCGGCTGCAGGGTGCCGGAATACCCACTGGGTTAGATGTGGAAAGGAGTAATGGCACGTGAGTATTAAAGTTCCCCAATGTCTTTAAACGCACCTTGTTTTGTCTTTCAGATGCGGGATGCAGCGCCGAAGGCCTCCGGAGCGTGTGAAGAGTTGGTAAGCTTTTGTCTTTCAGATGCCGGAATGCAGTGTGAAGACCTCCGGAGCGCACAAAGAGTAGGTAAGCCTTTGTCTTTCAGATGCCGGAATGCAGCGCGAGGCGTTGGTGACAGTCGATGGACCAGGTAAGTGAAGAGCTGTCACTGAAGACCGTAATGCTAACCTGTTCTTTCTTGTCTTTATAGGTGTTGCTGAAGACTGGATTCAGGATGGTAAGCCTTTTTCCTTAGGCCCAGGATCAGATGCAGAAGACACGATGAGCGTTCTGCTGCAGAGGATGCAGAATAACGCAAAGCAAGATTCATCCATCGGGTATGGTTTAAATAGCCTCCTGTAGTGCTTAGGTGTCTCCTTCCACAGCCACGCCTAGGTAAGAAAAGAGTTCCTGCTTTCCAGAAGAGTTCCAGTGTTCTGAATCTAGGGAGTGGCTCCTGCCCCACCCAACAGGAAAAGTAGTTCCAAACAGAAGAGGATCAGAGGCTCAACTGGCAGGCAAGTAAGCAGCATGGTCTGCTGCAGGTAAGTCCACCCAAGCATTATGAGCCCGGCGCTTCCAGCGCTGGGACTGGGCATATTTATGAGCCTGGTGCCACTGGCGCCAGGACTGGGTCCAAAAGGTCCCAATTGGGACTGGTTGGCACTCGGAACCTGGGTTATGGATCTGCTTCCAAGGGAGTTGGGAAAACCCTGACCTTTTGGAAGCAGAGATCATGACAGTACCCCCCCTCAAGGCCCTTCCCAAACCGGGCTTCTCCGGGGGTTTTGGCTTGTCAGGAAATGTTCGGTGAAATCTTTTGATTAGGCGAGGAGCGTGGACATATTCAGCAGGTTCCTAGGATCTTTCTTAGGGGCCGTAGCCTTTCCAGTCAATTAGGTAAAATAGTTTAGATTTGGAGATCTTGGAGTCCAGAATGCTTTTGACTTCAAACTCGAGTTCTCCATCAACTAGGATAGGTTTTGGAGATTTAGTTAGTCGGGTTTGAGGTTGCAAAGGGTTTTAATAGAGAGACGTGGAAGACCGGATGTATCTTCATGTGCGGGGGCAAGTCCAACTTGACCGCTACTGGGTTTACTATGGTAGTGATGGAATAGGGACCAAGGTATCTTGGGTTGAATGTGCGTGGCCCTTTTAGAGGTAGATATTTGGTGGATAACCAGACTTGATCCCCTACTTGATATTGAGGGGCTTCCTTCCGATGTTGATCTGCTCCTTTCTTGTATTGTTCTTTAGCCCTTTGAAGGTGAGAAACAGCTTCCTTAAAGGCTTGGGTGATTGTAGAATGCAGGTAGTCTACTGCTGGTGTTTCTAGATCTTGGAGGGGATCCAACTCCGAGGTTCGAGGGTGACTGCCGTACAAAAGAAAAAACGGGGTTTTCCCAGTTCCCGAATGGACAGAGTTATTGTAGGCATATTCGGCTATCCAAAGGATGTCTTTCAAAGTTTTTTCATTTGTTGCAGCATGCAGCGTAAATACTGTTCCAGAGTTTGATTGGTCCTCTCGGTTTGTCCGTCGGTCTGAGGGTGGTGACTGGTCGATAGTCTCACATCAATTTGAGCCGACCGACAGCAACTTCGCCAAAAATGAGAAATAAATGGACTACCTCGATCCGAAATTAGAACCGAAGGAAAACCGTGCAGTCGGACGATGTTTTCGAGAAATTCTCGGGCCAGAGTTGCTGCTGTTGGCAAGCCTTTGAGCGGAATGAAATGCGCCATCTTGGAGAATAAGTCCACTATTACTAGAATCGTATTGTATCCGGAGCATGGAGGTAGATCGGTGATGAAGTCCATAGAAAGCGTATGCCAAGGGCGAGGTGGGATGTCAATAGGGCGTAAGAGGCCTGCTGGTCTTTCCTTTTGACTCTTGTTTTGGGCGCATACTCCACAGGACATTATAAAGTCTCTGATATCTTTTTTCCAAGACGGCCACCAGAAGTAGCGCTTGATCTTTTCTGAGGTCTTGGCCATACCGGGATGTCCTTCCATTAAAGAATCGTGATAACAAGAGATTACTTTTTTCTGTAAATCTGTGCTGGGTAGGTATAATCGTTCTTGGAAATACAATAAGTTGTCCTTTACTGCAAAGTCCTTTCCCTGCAGATGCCAATTCTATATGTCTGCTGGAGTTACAAGTTGCCTGGCTTTATCCTTAACTTCCTCTATGGATTCTGTGGCGATTACACCCAGAATTCTTTGTTCGGGAATGATTGGTACAGGTTTAGGGTTGATCAAGTGTTCTTCCACTCCCATCCGAGAAAGGGCATCAGCTTTACCGTTCTTTGTACCAGGTCGATAGGTAATTATGAAGTCAAACTCGGCAAAGAATAATGCCCAACGGAGTTGTCTAGAGGAATGGGCTTTTGCGGTTTTCAAATATTGCAGGTTTCGGTGATCCGTAATCACAGTAACGGTGTGTCGGGCCCCCAGCAGATAATGCCACCAAGCCTTAAAGGCAGACTTGATAGCCAGAAGTTCCTTGTCAGTAATCGTGTAATTGATTTCAGGAGGCGAGAATTTGCGGGACCAAAATGCCAAGGGATGCAACTGATTGGTTACCGGGTCCTTTTGTGATAGAACTGCCCCCATGGCAAGGCTTGAAGCATCAGTTTCCACGATGTAGGGGAGTTCGGGGCGAGGGTGTTTTAAGATTGGTGCAGAGATAAATTTAGTCTTCAAATCCTGGAAAGCTTTTTCCGCCTCGGTAGACCATTCAAAACGTTTGTTTTTCTTTAACAAGGCAGTGATGGGCTGGACTATTCGAGAGAATTCGGGGATAAACCTGCGGTAAAAGTTAGCGAAGCCTAACATGCTTTGCACACCTTTTACGGAGGATGGTGATGGCCATTTGAGAACTGCATCGACCTTCTTTGAATCCATACGCACTCCGCCAGGTGATAATATGAATCCCAAGAATTCAACTTCAGTCACGTTGAAAACACATTTTTCCAACTTAGCGAAAAGTTTGTGTCGACGCAATCTTTCGAGGACCATTTTCACGTGTTTCCGATGTTCAGATTCCGATGAAGAATAAACGAGGATGTCGTCAATGTAAACAACAACACACACATCTATGAGCTCTCTGAGGACATCGTTCATAAAATATTGAAAGGCGGCCGGGGCATTGCAAAGTCCGAAGGGCATGACCTGAGATTCAAATAGCCCATACTTGGTGCGGAAGGCCGTCTTCCATTCATCGCCCTCTTTTACTCGTACCAAGTGGTAAGCTCCTCTAAGATCCAGCTTTGTATATATGCATGCTTTTCTGACTTGGTCCAGGAGTTCAGGGATCAAAGGTAACGGATATCTATTCTTAACGGTGATCTGGTTCAGGGAGCGATAATCTATACAAGTTCTAAGGTCTCCTTCCTTTTTTGGAACGAAGAACAAAGCTGAAGAAGCAGGGGACTTGGAAGGACGAATCAACCCATTTGCCAGGTATTGATCCAGGTATTGTCGAAGGTGAAGGTTCTCAGGCTCGGTGAGGGCATAAATTCTACTACAAGGAGGAGTAGATCCAGGTATCAGGTCTATCTGGCAGTCATAAGACCTATGAGGAGGTAGAGAGTTAGCCTGATCCTTCCGGAAAACATCTTGGTATTCTAGGTATTCGGGAGGTAACTGGGGAGTCTCTGAAGAAATTGCTGCCAGTGCAACACCAGGTGGAGGGTGACAAGTAGAGACACATTCTGGAAACTGGACCGTTCTTGCTCGCCAATCGATCAGAGGATTGTGTTTCTCTAACCAAGGTATTCCTAGAATAATCTGAAACTGAGGGGCCTTGATCACATCGAACACGATCTTCTCATGGTGTCCATCTTGACCTACTAGCGTCACCTCTTGAGTGGTATGCGTTACTGGCCCGGAGGCTATCTCCGTACCATCCACCGTAGTAATGACGTCCTTTACAGCCTTGGGACAAAGAGTTAGATTCATCCTCAAAACCATTTCATGATCCACATAATTGCCGATGGCACCGCTGTCGACGTAAGCTTCAATTGCATGTAATCGATCCGGATTATCAGGGCTAATGAGGACCATAGGTATCACGAAATGCAAGGTCACGGAACTGGTTTTCACGCTCGGCAAGAGGACCTCTATTCTTGTCGGGCGAGGTCGTTTCCCTGCTCAGAGTTTGTAACTTTGGTAACTGCAGCTCCTACTGCCTTCTTGGCAGGTTTCACCGGACAGTCTCGAAGAAAGTGCCCTGAGTTTCCGCAATAGAGGCATAATTGCAACTGTTTTCTCCTTTCCCGCTCCTTTTGTGTTAGAGGACCTTTCAGACCCCCTATTTGCATGGGTTCCCGGGAGTCTACTCCTTTTGAAGGAGTTGGCGGTTTGGAAAATACTCGAGCATCAAACTTGGAACGATCGGCCTTCCTGTTCTGCAGTCTGTGATCTATTTGAACGACTAAGTCTATATAGTCCGAACAATCTTGTGGGGGATTCACTACTTGGGCTAACACATCTTTGAGCTCTCCACGTAGACCTCTATAAAACAGCGTAATCCTTTTGTCCTCAGGCCATTGAGTTTCCACTATCAGTCTGTTGAAAGACGCAATATAAGCCAAAAGGTCTTGATTACCTTGTCGCAACGAAAGAAGCTCATTGTCCAAGGCCTGCCCCTGTGAATGTCTTGCGAACAGTTTTTCCATACTGAGCTGAAAAGCTTGAAAATCATGGAGGACCGGATCATCTTGATTTACTAGAGGGATCGACCAGTCTGCCGCATTGCCACTAAGGTACGAAAGCACGAAAGCTACTTTAGCTTGATCAGTTGGAAAGGCTGCTGGCCGGCATAAGAAATGCAACCGGCACTGATTGATAAATACTGCAAACCTCTTTGGGTCACCAGAAAATCGTTCGGGCGGAGCCAGAGGTACATTCCCAGGTAGGTTGATCTGCACTGGATTCATAGAGGATGTAGAAGGAAGATTTCCCCCAGATGCGGGTAACGGGGTCTGTCCGGCTTGTGACTGTAGCAATTGTCTAGCGAGATCATCTGTTCGCTCCTTGGAAATAATCAGTTCCCTTCTTAGAGCGTTCGTTTCCTGACGGGCTGCATGCACTTCAGCCCTTAGTTCCCCAAGTAACTGGGCTAGCTGGTCGGTATCCGAGGTTTCCATAGCGCCTGGACGGGAGTTTTGTGGTAGGCTTTGCGTTCTGTAACGCTCACCTGATTCCCGTAGAGGCGCTGGTCTTGACTGGGCATATACCGTATCTTCAAAGGTGATGTGTAACACACGGCTGGCTCTTTGGGCTGGACCTCTGTGCACTGTATGTCTGACTCGAAGGGTAAGATGTCTGCAGATAGAAAATATGGGATTAAGGAACTGGGTTATTGAATGTCTCTCTCTTCTTCCCTTTCTCTTCTCCTGTAGAACCCCAAAGGTTAACGCTCTCACCTTAGGTAAGTGAACGCCGTGCTCTCCATCTGCCTCGGGGCAGGGTGCTGTAACCAGTTTCTTCACTGGATAAGGGGAGCAGGCCTCTTGACTTCAGAGGACTGCTGTCCGTCGTTTACTGCACGAACGGTAAGTTTCGAGTAATTCTAATGTCTTTAAAATCTCTAGTAATGATGTTTCTTGTTTTGCAGGGTTCCGGCGATGGCGGATGACGGGCTGAATCGAGTTGAAGATGGAGCCTGTGTGATGAATAGAAGCGCCTGGAAGCACGTAAGTAAGCGCTTGTTGCCTGCTTCACGATGCGCTCTAACTGTCTTTTTATTTTGCAGGTACAAGTTCAGAGCGGCTGCAGGGTGCCGGAATACCCACTGGGTTAGATGTGGAAAGGAGTAATGGCACGTGAGTATTAAAGTTCCCCAATGTCTTTAAACGCACCTTGTTTTGTCTTTCAGATGCGGGATGCAGCGCCGAAGGCCTCCGGAGCGTGCGAAGAGTTGGTAAGCTTTTGTCTTTCAGATGCCGGAATGCAGTGTGAAGACCTCCGGAGCGCACGAAGAGTAGGTAAGCCTTTGTCTTTCAGATGCCGGAATGCAGCGCGAGGCGTTGGTGACAGCCGATGGACCAGGTAAGTGAAGAGCTGTCACTGAAGACCGTAATGCTAACCTGTTCTTTCTTGTCTTTATAGGTGTTGCTGAAGACAGGATTCAGGATGGTAAGCCTTTTTCCTTAGGCCCAGGATCAGATGCAGAAGACACGATGAGCGTTCTGCTGCAGAGGATGCAGAATAACGTAAAGCAAGATTCATCCATCGGGTGTGGTTTAAATAGCCTCCTGTAGTGCTTAGGTGTCTCCTTCCACAGCCACGCCTAGGTAAGAAAAGAGTTCCTGCTTTCCAGAAGAATTCCAGTGTTCTGAATCTAGGGAGTGGCTCCTGCCCAACCCAACAGGAAAAGTAGTTCCAAACAGAAGAGGATCAGAGGCTCAACTGGCAGGCAAGTAAGCAGCATGGTCTGCTGCAGGTAAGTCCACCCAAGCATTATGAGCCCGGCGCTTCCAGCGCTGGGACTGGGCATATTTATGAGCCTGGTGCCACTGGCGCCAGGACTGGGTCCAAAAGGTCCCAATTGGGACTGGTTGGCACTCGGAACCTGGGTTATGGATCTGCTTCCAAGGGAGTTGGGAAAATCCTGACCTTTTGGAAGCAGAGATCATGACAATTATTTTCCCAATTTGCACTAGAGATGGCTATCCCCAAGTCGTGGAATGAGACAATTGTGATTCTGATATTTAAGAAATGTGATAGGACATATCCATTGAGTTGCAGACTGAGTTCCCTTATGGATACCACAAGAAAAGTTTTGGGTGGCTTTGTCCTTAAAGATTTGTTGAAGTGCATAGAATCTACAAAGCGATTGAGTCCTTTCCAAACTGGTTTCAGATAGAGTATGGAGTCCTCACTAAATGGCCTAGTGCTTACATGTTTTAGAAGACTAGGAAGTCCAAGGAGTACACTCTTAGTTTCCAGAAAGTTTGGTGCTCTCTGCCACATTTCACAGAGTGGATTGGTCGAAACTGTGCTCAAAATTGATCATGTGGAGGATAGATCCTGGTTTGCTGAATATCTTATTACTTGGTCACACAGAATATATGCTTAGGGAGTGAGAAAAGTGTTGCTGGTGTTGCAACAACCCGCTGTGCCTGACTTACAAAATTCAAGCCTGCTTACTGTTTTCACTTTGGAGGATGAGGCTGCCATCTCAAGAACTATCTCAGGATTACCTGCAAGACTCCACCACTGACCCATAAAGATAGGAGGAAAGAAACCAGATGATCCAATGCTCACAAAAGAACGTTGGGATTTTAACTAGTTGGTTACTTAAGGATAACGTGGTGCACTCTGAAGAGATATCCCTGGACGACACAGAGATGTCATGTGAGCTGATAAATGACGCTGCGAGAAAGCCTTTGGGTACCGTAGCAGTCGAGGCACCTTTCCATGGGAATCTGCTGCAAAACCGCAATCTCGATAAACCCCTGATCAATTTGACGGGCGGTCTGGTGGGTCTACCTTCCCTGGACCCCTTAAAGTTAACCATCGCCTTGAGCAGCACGTCTAAACCATTTTAAATGGCTAAATCGTGGCAAACTCATTTGCTCATTACATCGGATCCCGCACTTGAGAGTGCTGGATTTATCAGACTTTGATTTTGTAAAGCCCTTAAAATAAGCAAGTATTACAATATCGAGGATCCAATGTGCGCTACCTGAAATTTCTGAACTAATACGAGCACAAAAATCCACGCTCAAGTCAGTTTGGAGGGGTAGTGACTGAAATGTGGTGGGTGCTCTGAAGTTCCAATTAAGGGAAAAGCCACCTTAACTTTGGCCGTAACATCAGCCAGATTCGAGAATGAAAAGGGGCTAGCTTGGCTAAAGGTGATTCTTCGCACCCGTGTCTGGAGTCCAAGTGAAATATGATTGTTGTATACTGACATACAAGAATAAATTCACACCTGTTGGGCCAAGTGGTATCAATGGAGACGCTAACAAAAAATTATGCAATGATGCTTCAGGAGTCATGGTTGACGACTCCAATTGTGATTGATGGTTTTCATGTGTATGAGGTTTTGGCAAAAAAAGGACCACGGGACGGCCCTTTGGAGGCCTCTTAATTGGTGTATCAAATATTTTAAATCAAGACTTTTAATTTCTACCACTTTATCCCAAAATGTCTTGGCAGTAGAAATCCAAACAGGAAAGGGGAAATTGAGGGAAAACGTCTTGATTATTAATATATATGCTCCCTCAGGGTCTGAGAACTCAGATGAGACATTTTAAATTGATGACGAAATCTTAAACCAGTGGGATGGTGATAGGAAGAAGGGCGTAATTTTGCTGAGCGGTGACATAAATGCTCGATGTGTTGATTAAATATAGGGGCCCTGAGTATAAGAACGTGACTGGTAATAGTGAAATGTTACAGGCGAAAGGATATGCAAAGGGAAGAAGCTGGATGACCTTTCTGAAAGAGTGGAACCTGTCCTTGGTTAATGGTAGAACAACGGGTGATGTAAAGGGCCAGTTTACCTGGGGTAACAGACACTCCTGGGCTACACTAAATTACTTCTTTGGTAGCAGCAGGGCCCTGGAGCAAATCTGTGAACTCAAGGTGATTCGCCAAGAGCATAGTGACCATGCTTCCCTGTTCCTCAGTTTGGGTATATTAGTGCATCAAATTGGTCATAAAATCAATAGGGGTTTGGTTAGAAATCATGCAGGAAATCGTATTTTTGGGTCCACTGAAAATCTCTGCAAAGTGGAACAAGGTGTCGAGGAGGTACTCCAGTGTGCCATGCATAGCTTCACTGAATTATCACCTGACCAATTCGAAAACTGTATAAATGAATTGGCTGTGTGTACAGGGTCTGTTAGGGGAAACTGTGTGGCAGCTCCGGTGAATGGCCATGCTAAAACCTTTGACATAGTTATCTGTGGCCACGTGCACTCTGAGAAAGAAGAACCAATTAACGCCTTAAGATGGATCAGTCTGAATCACAGTGGCTGATACGGTGCAAGAAAACGAGATGTAAAAACTGGCATAACCGTTGGGGCCTGAGTATCAAGAACGACCAATGGCAGCAAATGCTTGGTGCCCTGAAATCTCAGAACTCGCGCAGTATCTGGCAAATAATCTCTCAAGTAAAAGGAAAAGATCATGAAAATAACACAAATCCGATAGGAGAAGAAGTAAGGGAGGACCACCTAAGATCAACTAACATTGTAGCTAACAATCTTGTTCCCCTGGACCCAGCTCCGGGTTGTGAGTGGCTGTTGGTATTTTCCCAGAATTCAGTAGTAAAGGCCATAACTAAATAAAAAAACTCTGGGGCTCTGGGCCCTAACCGCCTCTCCAACTTGGTGTTGAAGTATGCTCCTGACACTTGGGCCATGCTCTTTTTGGTTTTGTTTTGGAAAATCAGTGTAACACATTAGATACCATCCTCATGGCAGCAGTCGGTCTTGGTGCCCATTTATAAAAATGGTATCAGGAGTTTACCCGAGAACTATAGACTGCTGTCTATGCTAGACGTGACTAGCAAGATATATGGTTTGCTGTTATTGGGTGAACTCCAGAGATTGAGGCCTCTGGGGTCCTAGTTCAATGTCAGATGGGTTTTTTCGGCCTGGCTCCTCGACAGTACATAACATCAGGTTATTAGACATCCTCAATCTGGACAGGATCCCCCAAAGTCTAGAGGTGGGATTGCCCTGATTCATCATTCCGGTATGCAGTGTCAGGTCCTGCTCTTGGAGCATCGGGCTACTATGGAAGCTCTGCTACTTCGTGTTGAAATCACTCCTAGCACTCTCCACTTTTTGCTGATTTACCGGCCACTTGCCCCTGACCTGCTTTATTTTAATGCTGTGACCCAACTGGTGGCAGACCTTAGGCTCCAATTTGGAGTTCTGCATGTTTTAGGGGACTTTCATGTTTATCCCAATATCCCTCCCAACTTACAGGCAGCTCGCCTCATCTCAGACCATCTGGTCTTGCTCAGCTGGTGGTTGGTCCTACTCATTGCCTGGGGAACACTCTTGATCTCATCTTTGCCCCTGCAACCACTGTTATGCTATCTGCTCCCCTACCAGTTTTGTGGTCTGACCACTTGATTCTTCCTTTACTGTGGTCTTGCCTTCCTCCCTCTGCCCTTTGGTACTGCCCCTCCCTCCGAAGAGGCTCTGGGGTAAAGTTAAACATGCTGATATTGCCTTGTCTATTACTCTTCTTCAGCCAGCTGACGGTCTTTGCAATTTCCAGACTCTTGCCTCGATGTTGACTAACGTTGCTGATTCCTTAGCACCCTTCAAAACCTACAGACCTTGTACCCGCCCTTCTGAATCCTGGTTTTCTACTGACCTAGCGGTTCTCTGCCTGGCCCGTGTGTCGTACTGTGCTCAATCTCGCCTGGCAGGCGACTGTTGCTTACTAGGTGGGGATTAAGCAAGCTAAGTACATGAATTTGTTAGCAAGCTCAATGCCGCTACTAATTCTTTGTAGAAATTGTTTAGGGTCTGCTCTCTCTCCTCGCCTTTCTTCTGCGCACAGTGTGGTTCCTTCTCAGAGCCTCTGTGACTCACTGTCCACTTTCCACTATGCGTCAGCAAATTCTAGCCTCTGCTAGTGTCGGTTCGGCTATGGTGAGCTCTAGCCCTCCTTGTGCTCCTCCTCGGGCCTGGTCTGTTTTAGTTTTTTCAAAGTCTGCCTTTTTTTCGGCAGTGCTTGGTCTTCAATCTGATTCTTTGGCTGATCCTATCCCTCTTGGCATTCTGAAGGAGATTTGCCTTGACATTTCGCATCTGCTCACCGCTGTGGTTTATGATTCATTCTCTTCTCCCCACATTCCTGGTCCTCTTAAGCATGCTCTCATCCTTCCTCTTCTTAAGAAACCGAACCTTGATCCTTCGGTCTTGACCAACTACCATCTGATTTCTCTTCTCTCCTTTTCTATGAAACTCTTGAAACTCTGGTTACCCACTCCTCTACTCCTGGAACCGAGTCTGCTCTGGTGGCAGTGGTAGATGACCTAGCACAGATCAGGGATCAGATTGGCACCACAGTCCTGATCCTGCTGGACATATCCGCTGCCTTTCACACGGTTGACCATGATATTTTGCTGGAACGGCTGTCCGGGGCGGGGGTCTCGGGTTTAGTCATTGACTGGTTTGTATCTTTTCTAACTGGTCACTTCCTGTCCATTTCTCTCCCTTCGTTTGTTTTGATGGCTAAACCCCTCACTTGCGGGGTGCCTCAGGGTTCTGCTCTCTCTCCTCTTCTTTTTAATGTATATATTCAACCACTGGTCAAGTTGATTCAATCTTTTGGCTTTCAGTGTTTTACTCATGCTGATGACACGCAGATCCTGGTGAGAATAGACCTATCTCATCCTGCCTCGTCAGAGCGTTTACGCTCCTGCCTGCTGGCTATCCATCTCAGGATGGGTCAAAACTGGTTCACCTTAATGGCAAGAAAACAGAGGTTTTAGTTGTAGGTTCATCTCCAATTTCCATGGTTTGATCTATGCATTTTGGCCATCTGAACTTGGTCCTCTGCCCACGCCCTCCTTGGTCGTGAAGAACCTGGGAGTCAAGCTCTCTGAGTCTCTATCTATGCAGGGCCAGGTTAGTTCTGCCTGTCAGTCAGTTTATTTCAAACTCTGTGTTCTTTGGAAAGTGTTTCCCTAGCTTCCTTCTCATCTCCGGCCTCTGGTTATATCCTCTCTTACAGCTGGTTCTTTAGACTACTGAAATGATCTTTATCTAGCTCAGTCAGTGTACCTTCTTCTGCGGCTGCAGGTTCTGCAAAATTTGTCTGCCCGACTGGTAGTAGGTGCTTCCCGGTATTGCTCAATCACACCGATTCTGTGAAAACTGCACTGGCTCCCGGTGGCAAAGCATATTAAATTTAAGGCTTTGTGTGTGGCCCACCGTGCCTTTTATGGGCAAGGCCCTGGATTTCAACAGGCACAATTCTGCCCTATATTCCAACAAGGAACCTTCACTCTGTCTCTTCCCTGAGAGTTACTGTTCCCAGTTTAGGCTGGCTCGTGTAGGCAGCCATTCCTTCTCCGTGTTGGCGGCTGCTCTGTGGGACTGGGTTTCTCCTTCCCCGTGGGCACTTGAAGATCACCTCTTTCCTCCATACTCTGAAGACCTATCTATTTACAGCCTAATTACTGCTCTCCCTGGTTGGTCCCGGAACTGTTAGTGCCTTGATGCCCTTGCTGGTGAAGGTGAGCTTTACATATTTGCTTTACATTATATTACATTACTTCTTAAAAGGTCAGCTGCTAAAGACAGCCATTCTCTCACGTCACATTTGTGGACTTTAAGGCAACATTCAATCGAGTATAGAGAGATTATGGCACAAGTTGCAGACTCTTGGCTGCCCATTATGGCTAACATACAGCATCAAGCTTCTCCATCATAACTTCTATGTAAGAGTCCACTTACATAATGAGGGAAGTACACCCGGGCTGATATATATAAATAGAGGAGTTAAGCAAGGATTCTTGCTGGCTCCCCTTTTCTATAATTTTTACATCGCTGACTTGCCTGACCGCATGCTAAAGAGCTCAAATTGTGCCCTTCGGTGGGTGGGGAAAAAATTGGTTTCATGCTGCACGTCAATTATTTGGTGTTATTTGATCATACATTGAGTCGGATGAAGGCCATGTTAAACAAACTATACAATTACGCGCAGGAAAATTCCTTGACCCAAAATCTTTTTAAGACCAAATATATGCTAATTGCAAAGAAAAATGTGTATAAAACAGCTTTAAATACAACATATACAACATTAGGGATGGTGGATTATGTGCACAGCTATCTTTACATTGGTCATGAAATGAATGATAGAAATAACTATGGTGTCAAGTAAAGCGCATCAGATCACGTCTATGCTATGGTAGTTTGCCAACAATACTGCAGGGTTTCTGATTCAGGGCATTTTGACCTTTTACAAACAATGTTATTGTCCTATGACCCTTTATGGCTTGGAGGCCCTAGAGATGAAGATGGATAGTTGGTTAATTCGCTTGGGGGGTAGGTTCTGGTGTAGGGCTCTTAATGTACCACCCTCGTGCTCTATGGCATAGCTACGGCTTGAACCTGTTATTGTGTCACTAGGCACTGAGCTGCTTAAAAGGCGACAGGCTCTATATATAAAATCTAAAATTGCACTGATATGTCCCTTACTGAATAAATTGGGTGTGTCAGGGGACACTGTAGCTGCTGGAGCTCAGTGTATATTTGAATCTCTCTATTTGGGTTTCTTTGGGAAAATATGCTGGACCCCATGCCGTGAGGCGTGGCGTAATTATGATCACGTTAAAGCATCATTTTGTGCCAAGGCTAACATTTGGGACTGGACCAAAAAGTACGCCCACTTATCCACGTTAAGTAATTACAGCCCGGTTGTGCAGGTATCCTGTTGTTACATGAAACCAGAGCTCTACCTCCTTTTAAGTCCAAACCCTGGTGTATGGCACTTTATGTTGAGGCTATGAATTAATCCACTCCCTCTGCTAGTACACAACTATGAGTCAATTAAATCAGACTCCTTTTGGACTTAATGTCAAAACACAGACTCAACCTAAATGCACATTGCACTTTATTCAGTCTGGAAAATAGTTGAAAAGCGTCTCAGAATATACCGGGCTGTATAAATGACAGAGACTGTATGTGAATTGCTGCGATTGATTCTATGGTGTTTATACTGCATGAATTGTCGTTATAAATTGCATGGATTAACTGATTAATTTTATCTGGTTTTTACTTATGATACACTCAAGTTTTAGCTCATCTTAAAATGTATTGGATGACATATGTATATCATATGAATATGTTTGTGATGATTGTTTTGCAAAAGTTCTGATTGAACTATAAACATAAAATATTATTAGTGTTCATCTATACTCTGATGGTGATTTTTCTAATCCTATAGTGATTGAGAAGGGTTTGAGGAAAGGGTGCGTTCTTGCGCCCAACCTCTTCAACCTCTATATTTCTGACTTGCACTTAATGTTTGCTGTCCCCTAACTTTATCCACCAAGAATTGGGAACCTGAGCATTGGCTGGTTGGCGTAGGATGATTACTCGATTTTAATGGATCGAACATTGATTGGCCTTCAAAGGAGTCTAGATTTAGTGGGCATATGGCAAAGAAAATAATCTGGTTATTAATGCAGATAAATCAAGATCATTACATTTCAACAAACATATTATGTGTAAAAGCTTTTTGTGGACCATAAATGGAAATAGTATCGAAGAAGTTAACCAGTTTGTCTACTTAGGTTTTATCTTTTATAGGAAACAGCTTGTCAAAGACAAATTAAGTGCTGAAACAGTTGCACATATTATGCTCATGAAGGTAGTCCCAGATAAATATTGTCGTATTTCCATGTGTCCTTCGCTGGAGTACTATAAGACAAAAATGATTCCCCCGGTTCTTTACAGGCTTCAATTGGTCAGGCTAAAAAAGAGGAAATGGTTGGATGTACTTGAGGGCGAGCTTTGAGGATCGGTATTGGGGCTTCCTCCGTCAGTTCTGTTAGGGGTAATTAGATTTGAGGTGGGAATAAACTGTTGGTGGATGAAGTATAAATGGTGCAGATTGGGTCATTTTTTATAAGATTAAGGAAGGAAATGGGAACTCTTAATCTAGCTTGGGAAACACTTACTGGGGAAAAAGGTGATGTCTCCCTAAGCGTTATTATGAGGTCCACAAGATTGTTCTTTTCTGAGATGGGCATTGAGGAGCATTATACCTTTTTAGAGGCTAGAAGAGGACTCAGGGAATGGGACAATATAGAATCCCGGGCATCATTCTCTAAATTGCATTTATTTAGAGAGTATGTGGCAGTCCCTATGAAGACATTTGTCCCGAAACCATATTTGGTAAAGTTCCCTTCTAAAAGGATTAGAAGGTGATTTGTGAAATCTAGGCTGAACTGTCTTCTTACACTAGAGGTTTTAGGTCCTAGGTTGGGACTCTACACAGTAAGACAGATGTGTAGGCTATATAAACATGATACATTTGAGTCATTGGGACATTTAGTGATGGAATGTCTGCTATTATTGGATGAAAGGATATTATTTCTGGGACAATGTGTGCACTCCACATTGGTGGTAATCCCCCAGTCTTTGAGTGAGAGATTGAGTGGGCTATATTTATCAGTGACAGTAGCCCTTGTTGGATGGTATTTTTTTTTAATGGGTGGTATACCTCAAATATCCCATTGTTTGACATCCATGTGAGTGTATATTTTTTAGGCAAGATTAACTGTAAAGGATTGTTTTGAACTTAACTGCATATTAAACATTTTAAAGATTGGGTGTCCTAATGTATTTTTAGGAAACCTTTTGCATATTCTCTTATTATGATTGATAATATTTTTGAGGATGTTAAGCTCAACTGGTCTCTGCGGGGACACTGGGACGTGGTTGCAGACCTCCCTTGAAGTGGATTCTCCTTGTCAGGCTTCTTCCCCTGCTTGTGTGCTATGGACTGCGCTGGTTGCTGGCACTGCCCATGCGAGGATATGAGAGAGCGTGAGAATGCTGCAAGATGACTGCTGTCTCTTTCAAACCCTTCTTCCCAGTATGTGGTGAGCATGCGCCGACCCATATAGTCTCACCTGTTTATTGATGATGGCAAGCTCTCTGTCCTACTTCTCACTGCAGGGGCACGTTTGATGGACCAGGTTCCTTCACTGGCCCATGTCGTGGCAGCCAAGACGGCTGAGGCTGAACCACTGTTAAGGTAAATGTCTTATGGCTTTTAGATATTGTAGTATTGATACTTTTTATTGTCCGTATTCTTTTGATAATGTCTTTCCTCCGCTTTCTCCCTATAGGTGATATGCGGCCCATCGGTAGTTGCGGTGCATGAAGCCGGGCCCAATGAGAAGAGAATGGAGTTCGCAATGCTCCAACAGAAAGTGAGTGTTTATTTAAGGTCTAGCACGAGGATTTGTCAAAGCGCGACCTTAAACGTAATGTATTTTGCAAATTCTAACCTGTCTTTTTCTCTTGCAGGTTCCACCTACTGATTGATTGCTCATGTTGGATTGATGTCGCCGTGAACGCTGCGTTACGGAGGTCTGCAAGCGGATGAAGAATGTCTGGGTCTACGATGATGCTGGTCGCAAGCTGATTTTCGGGAAAGTGCTGTGGCTGGTAGCTGAAAACAGGTAAGGATGCGCTCAGGCAGAAGTAGCTGGAAACAGGTAAGGATGCGCTCAGACCGCGGTTGCTGGAAACAGGTAAGGATACGCTCTGCCTGCGGTAGCTGGAAACAGGTAAGGATGCGCTCAGGCGGCAGTGAGCGTTACGCTGCCATAAGCAGATTAACGCGAAGCGCTTGCATTGCTTAAATAGCCTCTCCGGCCACGCCCATTAGTTCTGACTCATGGCCCCACCCTGCCACTCCTAAAGGATGCTGCACGTGCAGCCCAGCTCTTTCTCAAGGCCACGACCCAACTGGATGCACATGGAGGTCCCTGCAGGGGAGACAAGCACCTTGCACAAAAATAAAAGTGTACAGTGCACACTTATTCATGAGCCAATATTAAAATACAACATTAAAAGGGACGATGCATCCAAGTACATCAATGATTACAATACAATCAGACAGCGGCCGGTGTCTGCGGATAGCGCAGAGGGGAAAAACTCTGGAAAACACATTTGGGGTAATTTGGTGGCTGAAAGAGGGGCTGGAAAGGGTGGGGGTTGAAATAAAGATGATATGGGGCTGTTTTATTAGGTGAAAGAAGTGGATGCATTTGCCACCCAATCCAGGAACACTGCGGTAGTCTGTGGACAGAGCTGTGAAGGAACGGCTTAGAATACACATTTGAGGTTATTTGATGGCCAAAAAAGGTGTACGTTGTATGCTAAGGACCTATGCTCACCCACATGGTTTGTTACTTTAAGTTGTGAAGAGTATGCATGGGATGACTTGCACTTGCACAATTTCTTACACACTGCAAACTAAAATAAAGATGGAATAGATATAAAAACATCAAGCAAACTCTGTTTTCTTGACCCTGTTAATGTATCCAAAGTACTTTCAACGTTGCTTCATTGCCATGCTGCACTTCATCTGCAATTAAACTACCCCTCGGCTCAGAGAACTGCAATGCTTCTTTTGGAGAAAAGAATATCAATCTAGAGGAGCACCACACATCCACATGTTTTTATGGATAAAAGATGCTCCCAACTTTGGCCATGACAGTGATGCCACTGTTTTACAGTTTATTGAAAAATGTACATTACCTACGACATCCCTTCAGAAACCACAGATAGTGACCTATGTACACAAATCTTACGCTTCCAAAAACATAAGTGTGACATCCACATCTCTACAGGAAAGAGGCCGCATTTAAGATATGCTACCCTGTACCAAAAGTATGGTGATTAAAAGTAGCATATGCTGGTGGCAGTGTAAACTCTGAAACTTAGCTATGCCTGAGTGATGAATGACACTGCTCAAAATCATTGCAGTGAGCCTTGTAGATCAAGCTCAGCTGTGGAAGGGTTGTTGTATGCTCCCCAGACCGCTGCGCCTTGCCATACTGGCAGAAATGTAGTCTGGTGTATTGCCTCTATGTTTTGCTTTGTAAGGGCAGGTAACACCCTTGAAGCAGAACTATACAGTGGACTGTAAACTATGAATAGGGCTGATGAAGACTTTATATCATATGCATGTGTTCAGTATGAACATGCTGTACAATTCAATCACAGTCCAATGTTGTGTATGACTAATTGACATGGAATTTAAAGACATCTGTTATGGCATTATATGATGTCTACACTATCATCTTGCAGCACTGCGTAAACTAGGAATTTTGCTGATAATGACCATGTGCCTCATTACAAGTTTTCCAGTCTGAAAACAATGGTGCCTGTAAGCTTACCAGCACCGTTTTTTTCCGGACCGGTAAACTGCAAGTCTGCGGGCAGGGAATTTCACTGATTCACTTTCAGTGGTCCCCATTCCCGTGGGGTCCTATGGGACTCCACGGGAATGGGGATCAACATTTTACCAGCGCCTGACTTTCCGGACTGCTGGGACTATAATGCCCTGGTAATTCTGGCAAGTCAGGCACTGGTAAACCATTACAGTGTGCGTCCGCAGCCGGCCAGTTTTACTGGACTCGTAATGAGGGCCTATCATATGCATATGTTCTGTAATATGGTGCTTATAGTAATGTACTTAGACTTACATGCCATAGAGTCACAATTTATATGTCCTCGACTATGTTGGGTGTCAGATTGTGAATATGGTACTGCAGCCCTCATTCAACTGGATGTATGCAACTAATGGTAGTATAAACTAACAGCTCGACTTTCAATGCAATGTGCATTATATACATCTATTTGCTATTGATGGTACATAGACATGGGCCTCTTGATTCTTTGGCATTTGATCATACCTCTATCCTCATTTATCCATTTCATATCATCCACATTTATTGGCTGTGGTGAGAAACCAGAAGGTGTCTCACCAACTAATCCCTGGGGATCTGTCATCCACGTGGCCAGGACACCAGCATCACTTTTGGATCCAGTTCCTGGGGTGGATCAGTGCGAGAGGATCACTTGGGAACGAAAGCACATTCTGAGTGAGGCAAAGCCCACGAGGAAACAGCAGTTTCGAGACGGCAGCTGATCAAGAGAACAAAGCAACACAGAAGGGATAGTCAGAGCCCTCTCAAAGCAATAATCAAGGTGGGGAGAAGCAGCAGCTGCTGTGGAACCGTGTTTGGCTCTAAGAACAAAGCAGCGTCAGTAAAATAAAAAAAGCCGGTGAGTTGGGGAGACGGATACAAGACCGGTCTGTGTTGAAGCAAAGGTTGCAAGCAGCAACATTGCATGGCGAGTGCTAGGGTGAGCGCTGGAACAGACATTGTTGAAACGCATGTGATAAGAGACACAAGTAAAGTTGAACTGCAGATGATTGATTGAACTTCAAAAGTAACATACAGTACCTTTGACAGAGTGTACCGCAACCGCGTGGGTGCTCAATCACAGGCATCCAACTGAGAAGTGGCAAAGGTGAAAGTGAGAAAAAGGTTCTATCAAGAAGAGAACAGTCATTGTGAATTGAAGTGGTTCTGGCACGGGTCAAGCTAAATCCCACGAACAGTCGAAAGTCTTCGATTTTGATGAAATAGAGAACGTTTGGAAAAGTAGATACATTTGGTCTGAGCCCGGCAGAGGGGCACCTGGGGTGAACAGTAAATCACCCGATAAGTTGTATATGTGAAATCCTAAGAAGAAAGGAACTTTAATATTTGTCATGTTGCATCAGGCCCTCTGAAATAAGAGACTTTGAATGGCAAAGAGACTTTGGCACAGAAGACCCTGATGTTAGAGTTTTGAACTGCTTCATCGTGCTAGAGAAGCCAGAGAGTGTGCTAAGCTTAAGAGTGCTGCCTTGTCCCGTGCTTATAACATGGGGAAGGGAAGCCAATGGCTTGAATATCCTAACATATAATTTCTTGAACACTTTTGTTTTGCATAACATTGTTACCCACATTATTTGTATTTAGAATTACGGATTGGCAATAGGTTTATTAGTACAGGCCCCTTTTATTTTGACAAGACTCCACTAGGACTGTTTTATGTTTACTTTGATGGTTGTAGCTTGCTCCCATCTTTAGATTTAGGATGTAATAGGTGTTTATCAAACCCAATTGAAGTTCAATAAACACCCTTGAACTGTGATCACTTGTGTCTGTCTTACTGTTTGATACCATGCCTTCCTTACACTGTCCATATTCATAGTCCGGGATGCTGCCCATGGATACACATCAGAAAAACATATATATAAGGTTGGTAAGTGGTACATGCCACTGCTCATGCAATGTCTTGTTTTAGACATCTAGTATGCTACATTATAGTGATCCAATCCTTATATTGTCAGCAGGAGCAATGTGCCATTGCGCACCGCAATGTTGACTACTGATTTCATCACGCATTGCTGCTGTCTACTATTGAATTCCTCAGCCCTAGGTGAGCCTCTTCAACACCATTAGATAGGGATACTTTGATGTTATTGTTTGGGGGACTCGTGGGGTCATTTATCATAGTAGCAGGCCATGACTGACAGCACTTTCACGTTGATCCATACAAAAATTCCATTCTGACATCCCTTTTATTGACCAGTGATGTCAGCCCAGTCCTAGAAGACACCACTTGTGATTCTACTGGAACAGGAGGTAAGGCCTGGTGCCCTGTATCTCCATATTATTAAAAAACATTCACAGAACTTGACTTCTGGTTTTTGATAGATTTTAGGTCCCTGTACTGTATTTACTTTCCCTCTATGTTTACTTTAGTGTGAAAATTAGGCTTTGCACAACTCATGAGTGGTCAGTATACTTACCAGTCACACAGAGTCCATTAGAAATCCGGGCCTTGAATTAAAAATAATTCAGTTGAATGACAACTCTTTACTATGGGAGAATGTTATCTTTGTACTGATTGTCTAATTAAGCATTTACAAGTGACTATAAAGGCATTCAATTTCCTTTATATCTCCTTTATTTTGAAGATGATGATAAAAAGATTCTGAAATCATGATGTTTTAAATTTGCTCCTGACGAAGGGTGGAAGCCCAAAATGCAGAGGGCTCTAAATCCAACCTCACATAATACTTTGTTTTGATTAAAATACTTTGGTGTTTTTGACACTTCTGTTTCCTGTAACTTCCTCCTAAAATAGTATTTACATTATTGGTTGCATTTGACTGTTTTCAGTGCAGTGGTGTGGTGTGCAGGGAAAGTGAGGGTCCTTAAGACTAGGAATCTTACTTTTCCTATCAGGTAACAGCCACTCCACATGAAGCTAGGGGAACAGGAATCAAAGGTGACACAATTTCAATGAGTTGTGCAGGCAGTGTGTTATACAGTTTGGCAGTGCCAGTGTCGCAGGATTTCTACTTGGAGTCTCTCTTCTGTGTCCTTGATCTAAGGCAGAACTTTCTTACAAAACTCACAACGCAGCAAGGAGCGTGTATTGTGTGGACGATATGTTACATAGTTTGGCAGTTTGCCGGTTCAAGGGTAAAGGACTGGATGCTTTTCAGATTGCCTACCACCACATGAACTCTGGTTGTAGCAATTTTTCTAGCCTGATCAAGGCTGATTATTCTGGGTATTGGAACATGTGATGTTTTGTAGTTCCCTGGTGAGTGAGCTCCTTCTTGTTCATAGCTGTCCTGCACTGTTTCTCCCTTTTTAATAAAACTGTATGCAAAACCGAAGGGGCAAGGTCAAACCTCGCACAATGGCCCAGGTCTCTGAGAGAGCTTTTTCAATTGGCCCTGGACTTACCATTTGCCTCGGTCTCCCGGGCACCTCTGGAGGTCCTGATAATGAATCAGTCAACAGTGTTGTGGTTACTAATGTGCCAGATCAGAGGTGTTTGAAGCCTGTGAAAATAACGTCTTTCTCCAATCTCAGACCTCCTTGTCGTCATTCATCTCTTCACCCACACCAGTCTCTACTAGGAGGTTCTCAGCAGCACTAAGGCAATTGGATTCTAAACTTACAGATGGTCAAGAAGGTGTCTTATTTGAAATCAATCAGGTACAAATTCAGGTAATTTGTGTTTTGGTGTCTCTATGAAGATAGAATCATGAGTTCACTCGACTCCGTTGGAATCTCTTTTATTTAAATTTGAAAACATCAATGTACATACAAAGTTGAAAGAATTCTTGCACCATCAACGGCCTATGGGTAATTCTTCTTGTGTCTCTCCAACAGTTGGGTGAGGAGATATTGGCCTCTCCCTGGAAGAGTATGAGGGATGTTGATTTACATTATCTAAATGAGCTCTTGAGGGCGAAAGGCTACGGCAGATATGTCATCTACTTTTGTCCATATACAGGCTAATAATCCTATACCACCTATACCATCTGGCCAGCTGTCCATGTTGGTGACTGTATTATGAATGACAGCCCCTCTTCAAGTGTTTCTGCCCAGCCTGTAGTTGTGGGATTACCAAACTCACTGGGCACAAATGTGGTTACTCTTGCAATTCTGGGTAACAGGGACAGTGATCAAACTAATGTGAAGAAACCAGTTAAAAAACAAGCAAACACCATTAAAAAGTCTAAAAATAAGCCTTTACGAAATACATCTAAGCAAGCCTCCAGAACGTTTTTACGCTCTCTATTTAGGCAACCAACAGCAAAAGTAGCTATTGAGAAGGTGGGTGCTGATGGTGTTGTGGGTACCCCCATGGATGATGAATTCATTGTTATATCCTCTGACCCTTGAGTCAAAAGGTTTGTTTCACTCTATTACAAACTGATCCTTCACCAGTTTCATTTCTACCTGAACAAACAATTTGGAAAATGTATCAACAGTCGGAGGAAGCCCTTAACAGTGTTGCTGTCCCTCAGCCAGCTGAATCTTCATTATTTGGGATGGGAAACTCTGATATGATATACATCAGCCTGTCACCTTGCTATGTGGAAAATCTGACTCATATTGGATAATTTGATTTTAAATTTGTATTGTCACATCAGTGTTTGAAGTCTTAAATACATTTTAGATCAAATTGTACTGTATGTGAATGATTGGAGTGACGTAATCCCACTACTTCAGACTGGGTGGTCATATTATACTGTTGTGTGATGTAAATGCTGCATGCGTAGAAGTGGATTTACTAGAGGAATGGGTCTCTGCGTTAGGAAGTAAGCTTTCAAAGCAATATTGGGTATGGTACTAGTTAAAAGGTCTAGGTGTGCTTGGTCTCTGAATGTTGAACAGGGCTGCTTATGGAGATGTTCCATGTAATTTTACTTGGCATAATGGAATGTTGCACTCCACAATTGATTATATCCTTGTGGGAGGCTGGTTATTTGACAAATGTAAACTGTATAAGATTGTTGAGACTTAGTGGAGTAATCACTTCTTCCTGACTGCAGAATTTGATCTTCACGTTAGGAAGGATGCTGAGCAAGGTCCGTGTGATGTATTTGTTATTCCAGCAGGAAATAGAGTAAGCTGGAATGTTACTTTAGTTAATCGTGTTAATGATACTCTAGCCTCTTGTCTCAGGATCTCGTCGATCGACTGAAACTATCAAACATTCTCTGTTGATAATTTTGATAATCTCATGGAGGATACTTTAAAGTTTTTTTTTCAACCTTCAGACCTTCGACAATTCGTCCAACTAATAGACATCTACATGCATAAGACTCCAAAGTAGCTTTGGAAAAGAAAGTTATGAGAGCGCAAATTAGACATTTAGAGTTACAGGTGGGTCCTGATTTGTCAGCACTTCTGGTAAGATTAAAAAGGTCAAATCAGCCTACAAAAACTAGTTGGGAGGGAACCGAGCTATAAGGAGTTAAGGGGATGCAGAATGTATGTTAGTAACTGTGTAACACATATTCTCATGCATTATGGAAATTGATGAATAAATTGGGTGCTTCACAGTCAGTTAGCCAGCTCAATGTGGTGTGTTAGCAAGCCTGGGTATCCAACTTTGAAGCAATGTACTCTTCTTCTTAACTGAGTGATTTAGCACATATTTGGGATTTGGTAGATCTAAAGAATGATTGAAAGTTTGAAGGTGATAGTTACAGTATTGAAGAGCAGTAAAGAAGATTGGTGCTCATGAGCTTCTGAGACACATGCATTATCAAATGTACTATTCAAAGGTAATCCAGCGGACGGGCCATTGTACTATCCAGTCTCTTCAAGCAAGTGGTGGATACCTTTACTTTTCCTACCTCATGGTCCACCACATATATTGTCACAATTCATAAGAATGGCTTCTCTCAGAACCTACTAATTATCGGCCCATGCCCATACCTGATGCTGACAGCCAGGTGTTTGCAACTGTCCTGTTGGGACAGCTTTAAAATTGGGAAAAAGCATCTGGAAGGTTAAGAAAAATGGTAGACTGGTTTTGGGACGCATTCAGGAAGCTCACTAAATGGCTTCTTTTTAAAATGTGCACAAAACTAAGCTTGGACCAAAAAGTATGAATCGGTTTTTCTAGGGACTATTGACCCCTCGGGTGCATTTGAAGTCGATAGAGGTCTCTTGTGGACCAAGTTGAAAAACTGGGGAACACCATCTGGTCTTTTATGACTGATTCATGTTCTCCATAATGTTCAAATCAGGCTGAATTATAATGGGACCCTTTCTCATTAAAGTTCCACTTTTAAGCGGGTCAGACAAGAGTGTATTCTGTCAGCATTTTTATTTAATTTATACATGTCGGCTATTGGAGTCTATTGTGATCCTGTCTCCTTTGCAGCTCCTAAACTTCAGAATTTTCAATGAACATGGATAGCATATGCAGATGACTTTTTAATTTTGATTGTGCGCAGATAGTTTTGCAGCATTTGGCAGAAGCTTTTGGCAATTATGCCCCATCCAACTCTTTAGAAATAATGAGGAAAAAGATGTCATTGTATCAATCGCAGATTGGTTTGGATGAACTTGAAACAGTAGATAGTTCTATTCACCTTGGCTTTACAATCATCTCAATGCCACCTAAACAGCAAATTAAGGACTGGATGAAAAGTTGGGCAATGGCCCTGTCCATTCAGTTGAGTAGAGTTGATGCTAAATACGGAAAATCCTCTTTCACACCGAATTTAACATTTTATGAAGGGAAGCTCGTCCCAAAGATTTCATAGGTAATTGAAGTACTGTGGGTTTTAGATTTTGTACCGTTATTAGAAGGAATGATTTGGAGGAGAGCTTTAAAAATCCCCCGTTCAATTCTGTTGGCTGCTTTTATATATGAGCTAGGTATTCATTCTCTTATCTGCAGAGCTCAGGACAAAATGTTATCTTTTTTATAATAAGATTTGTAATCCTTTGAAAGATTTCTTATTTTATGATTTGAACATTATTTTAGATCTGAATGTAAATACACTTTTGGTGAATATGCTGTGTTTTGTTCGAATCTACTCAGGAATTTAGGTGCGTCATGTCAGGAGCTGGTGGATAAACCCAGAAATGTGAAGCGCTTATTATTTGAATCTGATTGGATAGTAACCATTGAAAAACTTCATGGATGTAAGTCTTTTAGCTTTTGGAGCACAATCAAGTCGGTATTCTGGCACCATATCTTTCTATTTATCCTGATAGAAAGATTAGGCATTTATTTTAAAGATTTTGCTGGATTTATTTTACACTAAAAAAATCCTGGTAGGATATAGTTTGATATTGCTGGATTGTAGATTTTGAAATGAGCAGGCTAAACCTGAAACCCTGAAACATCTATTGGTTTTCTGTAATGCATTACAAGGCAAACGTCTGATCATTTTGGAAGTTTCACCATTTATTTGGTTTGGGTGAGTTGGAGGGATTTTGGTATGACTGTCTTGCTGGACGTATGCCCTCAACTGTATTGGCGGTGGTGAGGTTTTTAGATTCTTTACAACGTGAACCAGCACATTTTAGTTAATGTCCATGTCTAGATATTGGAGTATGGTTTGATATATGTTTTAGGATTATTCCTAATTTTATTTATTTATTTATTTATTTATTAAATTTATATAGCGCGCAGGCAGCCCAGGGGCATTGTGGCACTGTTACTTGCAAGGAAGACTTAGCTACAATGTGTGCAGGTTGTGCCTTGGGTTACAGTGAGGCAGTGACCTGTGATCAGAAATACCACATAATACATCATTAAATACAATTATGAGGGCTAGGCCATGTAATTGTTAGATGAACAGGGTCGTTTTCAGGGTTTTCCGAAAGGCGGTCAGTGAGGGTTCAGAGCGCAGGGAGCTAGGGAGGGTGTTCCAGTGTACGGCAGCGAGGTACGGGAAACTGGAGCCCCCTGCTCTGGTCCTTTTTACCCTAGGTACTGAGAGCATGCTGGCATAGGGTGATCTAGTGGGTCTTGTGGAGGAGACCAGGTGGATCCTCTGGGAAAGGTACATTGGGGCGGCAAGATGGACACATTTGTGGGTGATGCTTAGAGCCTTGAATAGGATCCTCTCCTTTATGGGGAGCCAGTGGGATGCTTTTCTGGCAGCGGTGATGTGCTCTCTCTTGGCAATGCCTTGTGCAGCGCGTAGGGCATTATTCTGTATTACTTGGAGCTTCTCAAGATTTTTGTTGGAGGTCCCAAGGAAAAGAATATTGCAGTAATCAAGTCTCGAGCCGGTTATGGCCCTGGCTATGTTAGTGCAAGTGTCTTTTGACAGATAAGGTCTGATTGCGTTAAGGAGTTTTGCATGGTAAGCGGCCGAGGAGGCAATGGCGTTTACTTGTCTGGTCATGGATAGATTGGAGTCTAAGTAGACGCCTAATGTTTTTACCGTGTCAAGTACTGGTATCGTGATTGAGTCAACGGTGAAGTGACTGAACTGAGCATCAAGTTTCTTGATGGTGTCAGGGGAGCCTACGAGTAGGAGCTCAGTTTTGTCAGAGTTAAGGCAGAGGCCGTTGATAGCCATCCACATTTGAATTGTGTTGTAGATGTTGTTGAGGGTAGCGGAGTCCGTGTCATAGTCGCCTGTCAGAGTGAGAAGGATCTGTGTGTCGTCGGCGTAGTTGGTGTAAGAGATGCCCATGGCGTCAAGGATGAGGAAGAGGGGGCGGGTGAAGATGTTGTAGAGGGTGGGGGAGAGGCAGGAGCCTTGGGGCACCCCACATAGCATGATAGAGGGTGATGCAGTGGTTAGGTCAGAGAAGACCTGCATGGTCCTGCCTTGGAGGAAGGAGGTGATCCATGTAATGGCTTCTTGAGAGAAGTTGGCTGTGGAGGAGATGTGGTGGCAGAGGATGTCGTGGTCTACAAGATCAAAAGCTGCCGACAGATCCAGGAGAAGGAGCAAGGCAGGTTTGCCTTGGTCCCTTGCGTCGTCCATTTGGTTTTTTAGGTCGAGTAGGGCGGTCTCTGTCCCATGCCTAGGGCGAAAGCCGGATTGTCTCAGTCCAAGGAGGTTCTGTTCTTCGAGGAAGTGCTGGACTTGCAGGTAAGCTGCTTTGTCTAGAATCTTGAGGAGGAAAGGGACAGTGGTGATGGGGCGGTAGTTATTAGGGGAGGTGGGGTCAAGTGTGGGTTTCTTTATGAGGGGTCGGACCCATGCTTCCTTTAGGCAGACGGGGACTCTCCCTGTGGTGAAAGAGGCATTGACGAATGGTGGTGTCAGGGGAGCCTACGAGTAGGAGCTCAGTTTTGTCAGAGTTAAGGCAGAGGCCGTTGATAGCCATCCACATTTGAATTGTGTTGTAGATGTTGTTGAGGGTAGCGGAGTCCGTGTCATAGTCGCCTGTCAGAGTGAGAAGGATCTGTGTGTCGTCGGCGTAGTTGGTGTAAGAGATGCCCATGGCGTCAAGGATGAGGAAGAGGGGGTGGGTGAAGATGTTGTAGAGGGTGGGGGAGAGGCAGGAGCCTTGGGGCACCCCACATAGCATGATAGAGGGTGATGCAGTGGTTAGGTCAGAGAAGACCTGCATGGTCCTGCCTTGGAGGAAGGAGGTGATCCATGTAATGGCTTCTTGAGAGAAGTTGGCTGTGGAGGAGAGGTGGTGGCAGAGGATGTCGTGGTCTACAAGATCAAAAGCTGCCGACAGATCCAGGAGAAGGAGCAAGGCAGGTTTGCCTTGGTCCCTTGCGTCGTCCATTTGGTTTTTTAGGTCGAGTAGGGCGGTCTCTGTCCCATGCCTAGGGCGAAAGCCGGATTGTCTCAGTCCAAGGAGGTTCTGTTCTTCGAGGAAGTGCTGGACTTGCAGGTAAGCTGCTTTGTCTAGAATCTTGAGGAGGAAAGGGACAGTGGTGATGGGGCGGTAGTTATTAGGGGAGGTGGGGTCAAGTGTGGGTTTCTTTATGAGGGGTCGGACCCATGCTTCCTTTAGGCAGACGGGGACTCTCCCTGTGGTGAAAGAGGCGTTGACGAATGCTGTTAGGAATGGGGCCAGGGTGTCTGTGCAGTCTTTGATGATGGAGGCAGGACAAGGGTCGCCTTTGCAATTGGAGGGTTTTATGTTTTTCATAATGTTGATCATGTTGTTTTCTTGGATGGTTTTAAATGAGAAGGTGGGTGGGTCCTCAGTGGGTGATGGGGGCAGTGGTGGTGGGGAGGGTGTAGTGTGGGTGGATAGTGTTAGTTTGGTGTTCAAGATTTTGGCTTGGAGAGAGCTGATCTTATTGCGCATGGCTGTTTGGATGTTGTTACACCATTCTTTGTCCTTAGTGAAGTTTTGGGGGGTGGGTGTGGGGTTCTCAAGTTCCCTGAAAATGGCGAACATTTCCTTGGTGTTCGACTTGGCCTCAGTAATTCTCTCTTCGAAGGATTTAGCTTTGGCTTTAATGATGGCTTTCTTGTAATTAGTTGCAAGCGATTTGAAGTTGAGTTTGTCTTTCTCATCCCGGGATGTTTGCCAAAGAGCTAGTGCTGCCCGTTTGTCGGAGCGTAGTTTAAGAAGGTCTTGGGTGAACCACGCATTAGCGTGTCTAGTGGGTTTGGTTTTCCGAGGTTTAAGTGGGGCGATGGTATTGATTGCTGCTGTGATGGCCGTATCATAATTTTTTGCCAGAGTTTCTGGGTCGTTGGAAAATGGGGCTGTGAAGGCAGGTCCCAGTAAGAAGGGTAGGAGTCTTTCTTTGGTCAGTTGACGGGCACTTCTTGTAAGGGCGGGAGGCAAGGGAGGAGGGGGGTGGGATGTGGTTGTAGTGGTGGGGATGTTAAAGGTGATGGTGTGGTGGTCGGACCATGGGGTGGGGGTGTTGCCCGTGACTGTGATGGGGCAATTGTGGTGGGCGATCCAGTCTAGTGATCTGCCTAGGGAGTGTGTGGGGTTATTGATGGTGTTGACGAATCCTAGGGTGGCTAGAGCTGTGTCAAGTGCTTTGGCTGTAGGGTCTTTGGCGTCATTCAGGCCAAGGTTGATGTCTCCAAGGCGAATGGCTTTGGATGACTTTTTGAGGTTGTCCGCCAGGAGGTGGGTGATGGAGGCCTGGAAGTCTCCTAGGGGGCCTGGTGGTCGATAGATGAGGTGTAGGGTGATGGTGCATTGGTGCGAGATGGTGAGTTTTAATTGAAGGTAGTCGCTGTTATTGTTGATAGTTTTGTCAGCCTTTCTGATGGTGATTGAGTCTTTGGCTATGAGTGCGACACCACCTCCAGTGGTCATGCGATCTTGTCTCGTGATGGCATAGCCAGGTGGGAGAGCGAGGGATAGGGCGGGGCCTGAGGCTTCATGTAGCCAAGTTTCGGTGACCATTAGAAGATCTAGATCTAGGGTGGTAATAAGGTCGTGGATGTCTAGTACATGCGCATTGATGGAGCGGGCGTTGATGAGGGCACATTTGAGGTGTGGTTCAGGGGTGACATTGATGGTCGAGGGTGTCGCATCCGAACCGGTGGGAGGCATGTTTCCTGGGGTCATAGACACAGATAAAGTGGCATTTGCATCATTAGGTAGCAAGGCAGTGGTAGAAGAATTGCAAATAGTGGTAATTTCATTCAAACCAGTGGGGGGCATGTTTTCTGGGGTCATAGACACAGATAAAGTGGCATTTGCATCATTAGGTAGCAAGGCAGTGGTAGAAGAATTGCAAATAGCGGTAATTTCATTCAAACCAGTGGGGGCATGTTTTCTGGGGTCATAGACACAGATAAAGTGGCATTTGCATCATTAGGTAGCAAGGCAGTGGTAGAAGAATTGCAAATAGCGGTAATTTCATTCAAACCAGTGGGGGGCATGTTTTCTGGGGTCATAGACACAGATAGAGTGGCATTTGCATCATTAGGTAGCAAGGCAGTGGTAGAAGAATTGCAAATAGCGGTAATTTCATTCAAACCAGTGGGGGGCATGTTTTCTGGGGTCATAGAAACAGATAAAGTGGCATTTGCATCATTAGGTAGCAAGGCAGTGGTAGAAGAATTGCAAATAACGGTAATTTCATTCATACGTGTGAGTGACACATTAACAAGAGTCTTAGACATTGTAGCCAATTTAAATGGCTCATGGTGGTGCTTGATAAGTGGGCTCAGCTTCGATGTGTGGCTTAGTTTATGGTATAGATGCGGTACTGGGGAGGTGGCCTTTCGGTTAGTTGTAGCTAAGGTTCTCGACTGAAGTCGTGCATTGCGTGCACTTGTGGGGATGGGCAGAGTGACCAATACGCTAGGTAGAGTACGTGTGCGTAGACGGTCTCGCCTTTTTGCGAGTGTGCGGGGTAGTTCCGGAGTGCGGGACTCCTTACCTTGTGGTTCCAGCAGGTGTCCGCGGCAAACGGCAGTCTTCGAGCAGCGAAGAGCTGCAAAGAGCACCGGAGGCCTTTCCTTACGGCCTTCCCTGCTCGGCTTCGCCTCTCGGCCCTCTCCCCCTCCATTTAAAGCAGGAGGGGAGGGGTGGGCGGGGTGAGGCAGCGAATCGGTACACGGGCCCGCTGCGGTGATTTCAGGAGCACATTTTGTTGATTGTGCTTCCATGGAGACGGGGCCATCTTGTCTGGGGCTTCGGTGCACGCGGCCTGCAGCGTGGGCGGAATGCAACACGCGGCCGCTCCGAAGTGGATCAAATCAGCTGATCGGGCACACAGCTGGTCGAGGATGCTTCGTGCTCGCAGCGGAGCTGCAAAGAGCACCGGAGGCCTTTCCTTACGGCCTTCCCTGCTTGGCTTTTGATAAGATGAATTTTGATTAGATTGTCTTACTGTATTACCTCTATTGATTATGTATTGCTACTGTTTTATCTCTGTTGTTGAGTGTTAAAGTTTACTATATATGACCAAATAATAATAAAAAAAAGTCACACCAATTCCAAAAATGTTTGGCCTCATACCTGGGTTCTGCATATCTTAAGACCCTTAATTCTATTGAAAAGGGAAGGGTTAGTGTAGAGAGGGAGAGCTCTGTACAGTTGAGGGAGGTTTCTACCATCTTGATTTCTTTCTGCATCTCCTTCCTGTCCCCTCCACTTCCTCTTGCACAAAGCACGTTGGGTGTGATGTCAGAAGGGCAAAGTCCACTTCTTTCAAGAACAGGGTTTGGCCCCCTAAAGCAAGCTAGATTTAATCCAATCATCTGTGGCCATTTACCTTTAAAAGAAAGGGTCTCCCACCACTGCTTTGCATCATCTTTTTTACTCCAACCCTTGAAGATTTTGTTTGGTCTCTGCTGGGAGAGCAGTCCTTTCCAGAGTCCTTCAGTTGTGAGGTGAAGGCAGGTGTTTCAAGGCAGAGGTGAGCTCTGTCCCTTCACCATCCCCAGGCACCATTGGGGATGAACCTGCTGCTTGAGCAAGACCTGCCACTCTGCCAGTGACAGTGGTACCCTGCATCTCACAGTGTTGAAGGACCCCTGCAGTTGTGTGCCAGCCTCCTCAGTGTTCAGGAACCTGAGAACAAGGACCCATCTTGTCCCTGAGCCCCTGGAGTGGGACTCAAAGCTACCAGAGGAGTGATCTGCTGCTCGTACAAAACCTGCCTCTCTGCAGCCACAGTGATACTCACAGAAGCATGAGGTCCAAGTCAGCCGGGATCCTGGTATTTTCACCATTGAACTACTTGGAGACGAGTTTCAAGAACCGTTTGACACATTTAAACCACCAGGACCCTTCGTGGCAAGTGACTTGTGCCAATCAAATGGAGCCGTCCAAATCAATTTACTCATTCAGATGCCCTTTTCCTCCCTTTGCCCATTTGTGTAAATAACAGGGATTTCTGGGCATTTAAAAGCTCATCCCAAATCACAAAAGGGATGTCCTTTTAAATGCCCAGAAAAGAGGGTCATCCGAGCGTCTGCAGCAGAAGGCGCAAAGAATGGCAGGTTTATTTCTGAACCTCTCATGACTTCTCTTGAGTGGAACAGCCGTAGTTTTAATGAGGCTGTCACACTTGCATTTCCATCCTCCAAACAGGGATGGAAATGTTTTCTTTTTACTTGTGCATTTTACTGACGCATGCCTATGAATGGCCCATAAACGGCCCGGCTCGGTGAAATGCGCTCAATGCAGCCAATTGGTTGCCGGGACCCTTTCATAAATTTGTGTCTGGAGCAGAGTCATTGCACTATTGTCCAGTCCCTTGTGACAAGTTCAGGTAACCTTTGAGATTAAGGTGACCTGAGCTTTTCAGCAATGAACGAAAATGGAAAGAGCCCATTTGCTGCCCTTGTGCCATTTATGCTAATTTTCTGAGACTCTGGCACAATCTGTTGAGCAAACAGCTTTTATAGGCCCATTTTCACAGCAGGACCACAGACAAATATTATAAGTATATCCTATAGCAAATATCCCTGAACCCATCACCACAACTGATGGAAACTAGGACAACACCCATATTTCATACTTTTTTAATCAAATTCTATTTGGTTCACTCTTTTCGCTGCTTCCTCTCCTTCACATTGTTATTGCGTTATTATTTAGAGGTTAGTCTGAAGGCAAAAGATTTTTTAACATACTTACTATCTATGTTTGGAGATATATATATGTTTCCAATTCAATGTTACAGGCATGTTATTCCTCCCTTTGACAATGGTGTCTTGTTTTCCTGGTCAGAAACGTATGGTATACTGATGTTCAGTCATATTTCATTAGCACATTGCTCCTTTGTTTAAATAAAATCTATGTGAATGCATATGCAGCGATGTGTCTGTGTGTATGTGTGTGGGTGCCATGGTTGAATCGTCGTCAAGATGCCTGAATGCCTGTGCAAAAAAGCCCTTTGGGGGTCTTAGATCTCAATTGAATGTGCATCCAGGTTAGCACCTCGGCCTTCCCTACCCAAGGTGAGTCCTCTGCGCACCTTTTGCAAATACTGAATTCAGTTATGTATTCAAGAGGGTCCCTGAGTAGCTCTTGCCTCTTCAAGGAGCACTCAGCTTTCACGAGGCAGCAGATGGTGGGTAGCATTAGAGAAAGGCTATGCCATCCCCAAGCAGTGCATCCAGAAGGGAAGGCTCTGCTGCCATAATACACCCCCTGCTGGTTTTGCAGTGGCCCCTTCGCAGCCATATTCAAGTAATCATATTCTGTCCTTTTCACTATTAGCATATGGAGATCATTATTGACCTTCTCTCAGCCAATCAGAATGTTCAGACTGCAGTCAATAACATTTGGTATTGACTGAATTCTGAACATTCTGTCTTCAAAAGCATACAGAGTAACAACAATGCAATTTCCAAGCAAGAGATGTCTTTTAACAAGACACGCCTGCCTGGGAAGACCTTTTTCTTCAATGCAATATCCAATTTCACACCAAAGGCAACACTAAAACATGGGGAAATACTTGCACTTTCTTTTAAATGGCACCTAATGCATGTTCTTGTTAAAACCGTACCATTTAAACCAAATGTACAATTAAAATGCTTAACTTATGAAGACACCCCTGTTATTTAAAAACCCAAACAAAACCACATTTAATTTACTAACCCATGATGCCTATTTTCTTTATTTACCACTAAATAACATTTCTTTTTACTTAGGCATCAAACCTCCAAAACACATATTAATACTACCTCTATATGCTAATAGCCTTATAGACCTTGTGAGGGGTCATTATGTGTTGGGATAATGAACCTTCTCCAACCTATGGTGTTGGGTCATTATCCCACGATAATGACCCCTCATTCGGTATGCAAGTTATATTATTGAATGGCAAGCACCTGCATTCTGAATATTAATAAACTCCCATTTGCTTGAAATGCAGCTATACACACACACACACACCTGTTACAGAATTCCTACCTGTGACCTTCCAATTCACAGACACGCTTTGCAGAATGACTCCAGTCAAGTGCTCCACATTCCTTCATAACCCATTTTCTGGTAGCCTGTATATTACTCTCAACGAATACTGAGTAAATGATTTTGTTGAAGTGATCACAAGCGGTGAAAAGTAATGCTAGATTTCCTCCATACTGATTTAGAGTGTCTCCTTTTACAGAACCTGTTTAAAAGGGAAAACAAGATACCATGTTTATCATGTTTGTTTCTTTATTAGTCCATTAATAATTACAATAGCAGCATGAGGTAACTAATATACAGTATAATCTGGTCAGCATGAAAAGGTAAACAATCAAATAGTGTACATACAACAACAAAGCACACTGTCCTTGCATTACCAAAGACTTGCATGCACTACAATTAATTATGAACAATTAGGAAAGAAACATTCCTATAAACTTCCTCCGAGGCCTGATGTCCCACCAGCTCAACGTGTCTGCAATCCAGGGATGCCTCCACATTGGGCATGCATGTCATGGTATAGTCTTGCCTTTGTTGTGTTTACCTCTGCCAGGGTGGTGGGGAGTGCAATGAATGTGTTGTCCCTCATGTCGCAGGAGTGATTCCTGCACCTGACCCAGCAGTTTGGAGAATGCAGGCTGCGAAATGCCATGCAGCTGGCTCACAGTGTGCTGGAACATGCCTGTGGCAAGAACGTGCAGGACTGACACCAGCTTTATCAGCGGTGGTGTGACTGTCCTGCTGCTGCTCCTGCTCACAATGTCTTCCTGGTTCAGGTTGAGGAGATATGCAATTCTCTTCCAGTCAATGCGGTACAGGGTGAGGAGTTGCATGTCAGTGAGTGTCCGTGGTGAGGCCCTTACACAAGGTATGGGTGCACACCTTGCATGGCATCTTCTCCTCACAATATTTCTCCTCCTCCGTCTCCTCCTGTCCACTACCTCTTGTTCCCTCCGGAGTTCCTCCAGACCCTGCAGCTCTATTTCGGCTTCGAGCAGCTGTTTTTCGATACTGACTGCGATCATTTGCAGCATGGTGGTGTAGGGAAGTGTGTGTGGAAGGTGTGGCCTTTTTGTACTCTTCCAGGGTGAATGGGTGCACCTTTGGCCTCATTTCCCACACCTGAATGCAGTTAACGCCTGCTTTCAGGTGGGAGTTTCTCTGTCTAGCTCTTGCCAGTAATAGCGCTAAATATCTGCTTGTATAACCGGCAAATCCAGGCTCCGGATATGCCAGTGATACCATTGTGCCGGTATTACTGGCGCAGGTTTGAGGCCCATCGGGTTTACTAGCACTGGTAATTCTGATGGGTTGATACTGGTGCTGGTAATTCAGGCAACTGTGGTCCTTCACATTCCTACTTGGCCGGTCTGTTACCAGCACTTTTACTGTATTCCAGCCGACTCGGAATGAGCCCATGCTCTTACATTACCAATAAGTATTGTATTGTATTATTACATGTAAACATGGGCTGTGTTGTCTATAATGAATATTTCTATCAATAAAAGAATGTGACCAATTAAGGGGAAGACCCTTCAAGGTTAAGACCCAACTATGAATAAACATAATTCAAATGAGAGAAACTAATAACAAAATGTTTATTAATGTGTTGACTGTGTTAAATTAACAGGTGAGCTGACTCCCACCCACATCTCAAATACCACAATTTATTTAAAAAAAAGTTAATGTATTCTATAATTTAACAATGTGGCAAATATATGACCTAATAAATTGGTCAGGTTTTGAGCAACACCGTCCCACAAATCACTATATAATAAAAGAATCTTGTTCACCGGGGTTGTGGAGGAGATGGTAGTGGAAAACAGTAAGTGTGATGACTATCAGTCAACCAGAAATGTGTTATTAATATCCAAATCCTTGGATTTTCCAGTCCTTTTTTTGCAAATCCAAGTTTTATATATACAACCTTTCACAGAAGAGCAATTTCTATAAATATATTGATTAAATCATTACTTTGTAGTATGGGCATATGTACTCCACTGAGATGAACGGACTGATGTGCCCGTGGCCATGGATGCAGACAGTCAGAGGAGGATGCTCATGATAATTCAGAATGATGCCAATGTGGAAGGCGACAAAGATGTTGAATGGAGTTTTTGCAAATGTGGTAGCCACTGTCACATCTATGTATATTTCAGAGATTACAAAACAAACTGATAATTGAAATGGTTTGTAAGTTGTGTAAAATGTGTAAATAGGCGATGAGGCTATGAAAAAATAAGGAAAGGCCCCAGAGAGTAGTGTAGTGTAAATAAGAAACATGCAATTATAGGTTAAAGAGGATGGTGCTTAGATGAATGTGTCCAATAAGAAGAGTTGGGACTAGAGGGAATATGGTTACATTGTATAGGTTTAACCAATCATGTATGGGGGTTGACCCTGTAAAGAAAACTTTGGGAGTGTTTTAACTATTGCAAATTGTATAAAATGCATGTACTTTATGTGGTTTGGGGACACAGGTTAGTTTGACTATTGGATGTCATCTAACCCCTCCCGGCCGTTTGTACAATTAACTTGCTTTACGGACAAAGCGTGTACGTACTCTTTAAGGGTGAGCCTGTTTTTGGTTATGGTGATCAAAAGGCCCACTCCTACATTTGGCATCCCTGGGTGGGCCTTAAGCTCTCTGAGACATTAATAGTCTCCAGTCCACCCAGCTTGGCTGCAGAGCTTCTCTGCAGGGACCAGTCTTTGTGCTCGATAAGGAGGAGGGCTGCAAGTACCATATTAATTAGAGGCCTGTCTGCCCCCCCGGAGGTGTGGTACCATGGCCCGGTTGCAAAGGCCAGATTAAAGGAGCACCACGTCAAAGCACTTTGGGGTTAACTTTCATGAGTGCGTATTTGCCAGGTAAAGCAAGAGGGTAATAGGGGAGAAAAATAAGGGGCCCTTTTGTTATTCTTGGATAGGGCAAGATAGGTGTGTGTAGGGTTAGATAAGGTCAAGGAGGTTGGAAGAGTGAGTGTTTTTGGAGGAGTGAATGGATTGTTCTATGTTATAAGCTTTCACCTAGTTTGTTATTCTAGAGGTGCGGTCTCCCTTACCTGCACGTCCATAGTTAGGATAGTCTTGACACCCTTCAGGTTGCTTGTCTGGTTGGCAGGAGCCCTTGCCTTAGGGGGTGAGGTGGCATCTTATGGTAAGACCACCTGTAGATACCTTTCTGGAGTGTACCCTTGTGTACCCCCTTACTTTCTATTGATTGTGCAGACAGAGCCTGTGCCTTGCTTCTTTCTTTGTTAGTCAAAGTAGTGAAGGGTATCATCCTGTAGGCCGGAAACGACAGCAATGTAATCGAGAGTATTGTACTAATGAAGAATAGAGAGATACAGCGGTGTTGTAGTGGAAAACATTGCACTCCTTTTTATGCTTGAGTAAAGCAGAAATCTCAGAGAAGTAAAGAGAATGTTTGGCTGGCGTGTGTTTTGATAAATATGCTGTCTTAAGTGTATGGCTGAGGAGTTTCTGATTACTGAGACGTTTGCGGTAAAGGTGAGTAAGGAGAGTGTGCAGGAAATTCTTTTTTTTTAACAAAAGGGAAAGGAAAATGGGATCTTTTGTGGGTAGTGATTGTTTGTGCTGTGTGTTTGGTTCTTGGGGTTTATATCATATTTTAAAACAATGTATTTGAGTTACATCGGTCTCGAGTATGGAGATTCCATTGAATCATTTATGTCAGGTGTTTCCCGGATATAAGGTCAAGATTTTAAAATACCATTGTTAATGGTTGAGGGAAAGGAAAGGCAAAATGTTTAATTCCTGGCCTAACGGGTTTTATGGTAAGGGTATGTTGGAGAACTTGCATACTTTACTAGTAACTAAGTATACACGTTTAAAATTGGAGTTATGGAGGTTGTATGAGAAGGACTGGAAGACCCATTGAATTATGTCTGTTGAGGAGGGGACAAGAAAGTATGGAGTCGGAGTTTTCTCTGCATCACCCCCATATCAATGCTATCCTTTGTCACTCGCACAAAAGGATATAGTAACCCTGAGATTGGACCTTCATACTCTCAGGTAACCACTCCAGCTGTTACAAGACAGGCAGGGGTAACATCTCCATTCGCTCCAATCTTTGAAAGATGGGATCATGAGGGTAACATGAGGATAACACCTTCTTTAGTAAGTAATTGGTGGGTCTCAAATGGAAGGTGGGATGAGAAAAGTCTATTTGACATTTAGATCAGCATCAGGATTGGAGCTGAAGGAAAAAGAGCATGAGAGAACTATAAGAGCAAGGAGCGATGAAAAGTTTAGAAGGAAGGAGGTGCCCTTCTCTAAAATAGAAGATAGATTGCGGATGGTGGTACAGAGGCAGGAACAACAAAAATGCAAAGAAGCAGTAAAATTAGCGGAGAATGAAGTAATGCAGTTACACCAGAGCAGGAGTAAAGAACAGGAAGAAGGTACTAGGCAAGTGAAGGAGGTTTAGGAAGGGAGATGGAGGCAAGGTCAGATCCTCATTAGGTCAGATAAATCAGTTATAAAGTGAGTAAATGTTGATTTGGAGGAAGGACGTACCGTCACAGGTATGGAATCAGAGCAAGGAGAAAGAGAAGCAGCATGCTGTGGCAGTGATGAATATGCTTCTGCCCCCCTAGAAAGATTACGGGATGTGGCTCTAGGGACAGAGGAGAACGAGTCTGTAACGCTCACCTGATTCCCGTAGAGGCGCCGGTCTTGACTGGGCGTATACCGTATCTTCAAAGGTGATGTGTAACACACGGCTGGCTCTTTGGGCTGGACCTCTGTGCACTGTATGTCTGGCTCGAAGGGTAAGATGTCTGCAGATAGAAAATGTGGGATTAATGAACTGGGTTATTGAATGTCTCTCTCTTCTTCCCTTTCTCTTCTCCTGTAGAACCCCAAAGGTTAACGCTCTCACCTTAGGTAAGTGAATGCCGTGCTCTCCATCTGCCTCGAGGCAGGGTGCTGTAACCAGTTTCTTCACTGGATAAGGGGAGCAGGCCTCTTGACTTCAGAGGACTGCTGTCTGTCGTTTACTGCACGAACGGTAAGTTTCGAGTAATTCTAATGTCTTTAAAGTCTTTAGTAATGATGTCTCTTGTTTTGCAGGGTTCCGGCGATGGCGGATGGCGGGCTGAAGTGAGTTGAAGATGGAGCCCGTGTGATGAATAGAAGCGCCTGGAAGCACGTAAGTAAGCGCTTGTTGCCTGCTTCACGATGCGCTCTAACTGTCTTTTTATTTTGCAGGTACAAATTCGGGGCGGCTGCAGGGTGCCGGAATACCCACTGGGTTAGATGTGGAAAGGAGTAATGGCACGTGAGTATTAAAGTTCCCCAATGTCTTTAAACGCACCTTGTTTTGTCTTTCAGATGCGGGATGCAGCGCCGAAGGCCTCCGGAGCGTGCGAAGAGTTGGTAAGCTTTTGTCTTTCAGATGCCGGAATGCAGTGTGAAGACCTCCGGAGCGCACGAAGAGTAGGTAAGCCTTTGTCTTTCAGATGCCGGAATGCAGCGCGAGGCGTTGGTGACAGCCGATGGACCAGGTAAGTGAAGAGCTGTCACTGAAGACCGTAATGCTAACCTGTTCTTTCTTGTCTTTATAGGTGTTGCTGAAGACTGGATTCAGAATGGTAAGCCTTTTTCCTTAGGCCCAGGATCAGATGCAGAAGACACAATGAGCGTTCTGCTGCTGAGGATGCAGAATAACGCAAAGCAAGATTCATCCATCGGGTGTGGTTTAAATAGCCTCCTGTAGTGCTTAGGTGTCTCCTTCCACAGCCACGCCTAGGTAAGAAAAGAGTTCCTGCTTTCCAGAAGAGTTCCAGTGTTCTGAATCTAGGGAGTGGCTCCTGCCCCACCCAACAGGAAAAGTAGCTCCAAACAGAAGAGGATCAGAGACTCAACTGGCAGGCAAGTAAGCAGCATGGTCTGCTGCAGGTAAGTCCACCCAAGCATTATGAGGCCGGCGCTTTCAGCGCTGGGACTGGGCATATTTATGAGCGTGGTGCCACTGGCACCAGGACTGGGTCCAAAAGGTCCCAATTGGGACTGGTTGGCACTCGGAACCTGGGTTATGGATCTGCTTCCAAGGGAGTTGGGAAAACCCTGACCTTTTGGAAGCAGAGATCATGACAGTACCCCCCCTCAAGGCCCCTTCCAAACCGGGCTTCTCCGGGGGTTTTGGCTTGTCAGGAAATGTTCGGTGAAATCTTTTGATTAGGCGAGGACCGTGGACATATTCAGCAGGTTCCCAGGATCTCTCTTGGGGGCCGCAGCCTTTCCAGTCAATTAGGTAGAATAGTTTAGATTTGGAGATCTTGGAGTCCAGAATGCTTTTGACTTCAAACTCGAGTTCTCCATCAACTAGGATAGGTTTTGGAGATTTGGTTAGTCAGGTTTGAGGTTGCACAGGTTTTAATAGAGAGACGTGGAAGACCGGATGTATCTTCATGTGCTTGACCGCTACTGGGTTTACTATGGTAGTGATGGAATAGGGACCAAGGTATCTTGGGTTGAATGTGCGTGGCCCTTTTAGAGGTAGATATTTGGTGGATAACCAGACTTGATCCCCTACTTGATATTGAGGGGCTTCCTTCCGATGTTGATCTGCTCCTTTCTTGTATTGTTCTTTCGCCCTTTGAAGGTGAGAAACAGCTTCCTTAAAGGCTTGGGTGATTGTAGAATGCAGGTAGTCTACTGCTGGTGTTTCAAGATCTTGGAGGGGATCCAACTCCGAGGTTCGAGGGTGACTGCCGTACAAAAGAAAAAACGGGGTTTTCCCAGTTCCCGAATGGACAGAGTTATTGTAGGCATATTCGGCTATCCAAAGGATGTCTTTCCAAGTTTTTTCAGTTTGTTGCAGCATGCAGCGTAAATACTGTTCCAGAGTTTGATTGGTCCTCTCGGTTTGTCCGTCGGTCTGAGGGTGGTGACTGGTAGATAGTCTCACATCAAGTTGAGCCGACCGACAGCAACTTCGCCAAAAATGAGAAATAAATTGACTACCTCAATCCGAAATTAGAACCGAAGGAAAACCGTGCAGTCGGACAATGTTTTCGAGAAATTCTCGGGCCAGAGTTGCTGCTGTTGGCAAGCCTTTGAGCGGAATGAAATGCGCCATCTTGGAGAATAAGTCCACGATTACTAGAATCGTATTGTATCTGGAGCATGGAGATCGGTGATGAAGTCCATAGAAAGCGTATGCCAAGGGCGAGGTGGGATGTCAATAGGGCGTAAGAGGCCTGCTGGTCTTTCCTTTTGACTCTTGTTTTGGGCGCATACTCCACAGGACATTATAAAGTCTCTGATATCTTTTTTCCAAGACGGCCACCAGAAGTAGCGCTTGATCTTTTCTGAGGTCTTGGCCATACCGGGATGTCCTTCCATTAAAGAATCGTGATAACAAGAGATTACTTTTTTCTGTAAATCTGTGCTGGGTAGGTATAATCGTTCTTGGAAATACAATAAGTTGTCCTTTACTGCAAAGTCCTTTCGCTGCAGATGCCAATTCTGTATGTCTGCTGGAGTTACAAGTTGCCTGGCTTTATCCTTAACTTCCTCTGTGGATTCTGTGGCGATTACACCCAGAATTCTTTGTTCGGGAATGATTGGTACAGGTCTAGGGTTGATCAAGTGTTCTTCCACTCCCATCCGAGAAAGGGCATCAGCTTTACCGTTTTTTGTACCAGGTCGATAGGTAATTATGAAGTCAAACTCGGCAAAGAATAATGCCCAACGGACTTGTCTAGAGGATTGGGCTTTTGCGGTTTTCAAATATTGCAGGTTTCGGTGATCCGTAATCACAGTAACGGTGTGTCGGGCCCCCAGCAGATAATGCCGCCAAGCCTTAAAGGCAGACTTGATAGCCAGAAGTTCCTTGTCAGTAATCGTGTAATTGATTTCAGGAGGCGAGAATTTGCGGGACCAAAATGCCACGGGATGCAACTGATTGGTTACCGGGTCCTTTTGTGATAGAACTGCCCCCATGGCAAGGCTTGAAGCATCAGTTTCCACGATGTAGGGGAGTTCGGGGCGAGGGTGTTTTAAGATTGGTGCAGAGATAAATTTAGTCTTCAAATCCTGGAAAGCTTGTTCCGCCTCAGTAGACCATTCAAAACGTTTGTTTTTCTTTAACAAGGCAGTGATTGGCTGGACTATTCGAGAGAATTCGGGGATAAACCTGCGGTAAAAGTTAGCGAAGCCTAACATGCTTTGCACACCTTTTACGGAGGATGGTGATGGCCATTTGAGAACTGCATCGACCTTCTTTGAATCCATACGCACTCCGCCAGGTGATAATATGAATCCCAAGAATTCAACTTCAGTCACGTTGAAAACACATTTTTCCAACTTAGCGAAAAGTTTGTGTTGACGCAATCTTTCGAGGACCATTTTCACGTGTTTCCGATGTTCAGATTCCGATGAAGAATAAACGAGGATGTCGTCAATGTAAACAACAACACACACATCTATGAGCTCTCTGAGGACATCGTTCATAAAATATTGAAAGGCGGCCGGGGCATTACAAAGTCCGAAGGGCATGACCTGATATTCAAATAGCCCATACTTAGTGCGGAATGCCGTCTTCCATTCATCGCCCTCTTTTACTCGTACCAAGTGGAAAGCTCCTCTAAGATCCAGCTTTGTATATATGCATGCTTTTCTGACTTGGTCCAGGAGTTCAGGGATCAAAGGTAACGGATATCTATTCTTAACGGTGATCTGGTTCAGGGAGCGATAATCTATACAAGTTCTAAGGTCTCCTTCCTTTTTTGGAACGAAGAACAAAGCTGAAGAAGCAGGGGACTTGGAAGGACGAATAAACCCATTTGCCAGGTATTGATCCAGGTATTGTCGAAGGTGAAGGTTCTCAGGCTCGGTGAGGGCATAAATTCTACTACAAGGAGGAGTAGATCCAGGTATCAGGTCGATCTGGCAGTCATAAGACCTATGAGGAGGTAGAGAGTTAGCCTGATCCTTCCGGAAAACATCTTGGTATTCTAGGTATTCGGGAGGTAACTGGGGAGTCTCTAAAGAAATTGCTGCCAGTGCAACACCAGGTGGAGGGTGACAAGTAGAGACAAATTCTGGAAACTGGACCGTTCTTGCTCGCCAATCGATCAGAGGATTGTGTTTCTCTAACCAAGGTATTCCTAGAATAATCTGAAACTGAGGGGCCTTGATCACATCGAACACGATCTTCTCATGGTGTCCTTCTTGACTTACTAGCGTCACTTCTTGAGTGGTATGCGTTACTGGCCCGGAGGCTATCTCCGTACCATCCACCGTAGTAATGAGGTCCTTTACAGCCTTGGGACAAAGAGTTAGATTCATCCTCAAAACCATTTCATGATCCACATAATTGCCGATGGCACCGCTGTCGATGTAAGCTTCAATTGCATGTAATCGATCCGGATTATCAGGGCTAATGAGGACCATAGGTATCACGAAATGCGAGGTCACAGAACTGGTTTTCACGCTCGGCAAGAGGACCTCTATTCTTGTCGGGCGAGGTCGTTTCCCTGCTCAGAGTTTGTAACTTTGGTAACTGCAGCTCCTACTGCCTTCTTGGCAGGTTTCACCGGACAGTCTCGAAGAAAGTGCCCTGAGTTTCCGCAATAGAGGCATAATTGCAACTGTTTTCTCCTTTCCCGCTCCTTTTGTGTTAGAGCACCTTTCAGACCCCCTATTTGCATGGGTTCCCCGGAGTCTACTCCTTTGGAAGGAGTTGGCGGTTTGGAAAATACTCGAGCATCAAACTTGGAACAATCGGCCTTCCTGTTCTGCAGTCTGTGATCTATTTGAACGACTAAGTCTATATAGTCCGAACAATCTTGTGGGGGATTCACTACTTGGGCTAACACATCTTTGAGCTCTCCGCGTAGACCTCTATAAAACAGCGTAATCCTTTCTTCCTCAGGCCAGTGAGTTTCCACTATCAGTCTGTTGAAAGACGCAATATAAGCCAAAAGGTCTTGATTACCTTGTCGCAACGAAAGAAGCTCATTGTCCAAGGCCTGCCCCTGTGAATGTCTTGCGAACAGTTTTTCCATACTGAGCTGAAAAGCTTGAACATCATGGAGGACCGGATCATCTTGATTTACTAGAGGGATCGACCAGTCTGCCGCATTGCCACTAAGGTACGAAAGCACGAAAGCTACTTTAGCTTGATCAGTTGGAAAGGCTGCTGGCCGGCATAAGAAATGCAACCGGCACTGATTGATAAATACTGCAAACCTCTTTGGGTCACCAGAAAATCGTTCGGGCGGAGCCAGAGGTACATTCCCAGGTAGGTTGATCTGCACTGGATTCATAGAGGATGTAGAAGGAAGATTTCCCCCAGATGCGGGTTACGGGGTCTGTCCAGCTTGAGACTGTAGCAATTGTCTAGCGAGATCATCTGTTCGCTCCTTGGAAATAATCAGTTCCCTTCTTAGAGCGTTCGTTTCCTGACGGGCTGCATGCACTTCTGCCCTTAGTTCCCCAGGTAACTGGGCTAGCTGGTCGGTATCCGAGGTTTCCATAGCGCCTGGACGGGAGTTTTGTGGTAGGCTTTGCGTTCTGTAACGCTCACCTCATTCCCGTAGAGGCGCCGGTCTTGACTGGGCGTATACCGTATCTTCAAAGGTGATGTGTAACACACGGCTGGCTCTTTGGGCTGGACCTCTGTGCACTGTATGTCTGTCTCGAAGGGTACAAGTTCGGGGCGGCTGCAGGGTGCCGGAATACCCACTGGGTTAGATGTGGAAAGGAGTAATGGCACGTGAGTATTAAAGTTCCCCAATGTCTTTAAACGCACCTTGTTTTGTCTTTCAGATGCGGGATGCAGCGCCGAAGGCCTCCGGAGCATGCGAAGAGTTGGTAAGCTTTTGTCTTTCAGATGCCGGAATGCAGTGTGAAGACCTCCGGAGCGCACGAAGAGTAGGTAAGCCTTTGTCTTTCAGATGCCGGAATGCAGCGCGAGGCGTTGGTGACAGCCGATGGACCAGGTAAGTGAAGAGCTGTCACTGAAGACCGTAATGCTAACCTGTTCTTTCTTGTCTTTATAGGTGTTGCTGAAGACTGGATTCAGAATGGTAAGCCTTTTTCCTTAGGCCCAGGATCAGATGCAGAAGACACGATGAGCGTTCTGCTGCTGAGGATGCAGAATAACGCAAAGCAAGATTCATCCATCGGGTGTGGTTTAAATAGCCTCCTGTAGTGCTTAGGGGTCTCCTTCCACAGCCACGCCTAGGTAAGAAAAGAGTTCCTGCTTTCCAGAAGAGTTCCAGTGTTCTGAATCTAGGGAGTGGCTCCTGCCCCACCCAACAGGAAAAGTATTTCCAAACAGAAGAGGATCAGAGACTCAACTGGCAGGCAAGTAAGCAGCATGGTCTGCTGCAGGTAAGTCCACCCAAGCATTATGAGCCCGACGCTTCCAGCGCTGGGACTGGGCATATTTATGAGCCTGGTGCCACTGGCGCCAGGACTGGGTCCAAAAGGTCCCAATTGGGACTGGTTGGCACTCGGAACCTGGGTTATGGATCTGCTTCCAAGGGAGTTGGGAAAACCCTGACCTTTTGGAAGCAGAGATCATGACAGAGGATGAATAGGAAACAGGTGATGAGCAGGTAGGACAAGAGGTAGTAGTTGTGCCTCACCCTCCAGCAGTAATCATGGAAAGCACAACATGGGGCCTTTGGACGTGCCACGGGGCTCACATGGCTGTAGAGAGAGGCAGAGGACAAGTCCCAGTAAAGGTAAGGGTAACTCATATCACACTACTACTGAAGGGTCCGGGGAAAGCATACTATGTCCTGTGGTCACACATGGACTGGAATAATCTAATGAAGTTGCTTCCTTCGCTTACTACAGGTACAGGGAAGTGGATTTATGCTTTGTGAAAACATACCACTGGTATCATGTTAGCGATTGGGAACATGAAAAGCCTTTTTACAGCCTTGATGGGGAAATGGGCAGATGAACTCTGGAAAAAAACGGATATCTGGAGGTTCAATTGAACACAAACACCCATGATGGAGCAGACATTAATATAATATGGCACAGGTTTGGGGGCATTGAGAATGATGTGCCCCGATATGCCTGATATAAACTCTATCTTGGTGAAAACGATGAACTTAGATAAGGATCCTACCACCCATATTCAATTAATTCAAGAAATGTTTGAGGGCAGACACCAGAGAAGCATGGGATACATGTGTGGCTATTTTCTACCACATGGTAAAAAAGGGACTCTCCATAGAAGTCCAGCACAACCTGGATAAAGTGGTAGGAATAGAAGCTAAGAGTTGGCAGGAGATTCAAGCTAACATTGTGCATTTTTGTAAAAGGCAGCAGGAGAAGGAAAACATGGAGCAAACACAAAAGGTTGAGGTCAAGGTGCTTCAGAAAAAGCTGGCAAAGAAGTGTTTGGAAGGAACAATGATAACAAGCTCCACAGAGGGACAGCAGAGACAATCAGGACAGCAGGGACAAATGGAAACCAGAATGGGACAAAGATGGATGGACGGGTATGTACCTGGTTGCAACCAATGAGAGGGTTCCACAAGGCAGGGGTGGATTTTCACAGTGTGGTGGTCATTTGGCAGATTTGGAGGGATGGGGCCCCGGTTAAATGAGCCAATGGGAGGAGTTTATGGCGTGCAGTGTTGGGCGAATGAGACACGTTGCACAGGACTGTCGAAGCTGGCTGCAGTATTTCAACGCAGGTCTCCCACAAATGAAACCCCCAACTTTGACATACTCTCCAAGCTCTGTGCCATCGCAGCAAGTCCAGGCTGATCAAAACCTAGGAGCACAAATGTATGCACACCCACCGACCATATCGGGACAGTCCCCCACTACACCGGAGCAGGTGTGTTCAGAGGAAATCCTTTTTTGCCTCCTGGTGCTCATAGGTATCACAAATAGGACAGCCCACAGGGATCTCTAATGTGTCCAGATCTATCAGTTACTACTGATCTGGAAGAAGATCCTCAGATAGGAGTAAAGATAGGTGAGCAGACAGTTTCATTTATGATTGATACAGTGGCTATGAAATCATGCATCAAAGAAGGTGATGTTCTTCTTTCAGGCAAAACGATGGACATGCAGGGATTTTCTGGGGCTGTGCTTTCAATTCCTTACACCGAGGATCTGCGTATCAAGGTAGGTAAGCACATTTTACCTGCTCCCTTGTTATACTGTAGGAATACCCTGGAAAATCTGTTGGGAAGGGACCTCCGAAGCAAGCTTAATATGTTGATTACTTTTTAAAAAGACAGCATAGTATGTTTGAGTCCAGGATGTACCCTGTGAGAGAAGCAGTGCTTCCCCCGTGTATTACAGTAATAGCGCGACCAGGGGGTTCCTGTGCATTCAGCATTGTTTCTGTATTGGGTGATGATAATGTTGAGTTGGGTACCAGGAATATAAGATCGAACATGACGTATACCTCTTTAATTTTTGTTTTGGCTGCTGAGTCACAGGCAATAGCACCAGGGACTATTGTTACCGTTCCGTTAGAATCAATGGTTGTCAAGAAGGACAGGGTGGTTCATTCAGGCACTGATAAGGAAGGAGGCGAATGGTGCACAGTACTGTTTATCTATCTGACCTCATTGTTAAGTGATATGTCCAATGATCAATTGTTTGAGGATGCAGAAGGCACGGGAAAGATGGTCTTTAAGATTGGGAGGCTTTGTCAGGTAATGATAGAGTACACAGAAGTACCACAGACTATGCTCGGGGTTGTTGAAAGTAGGTTAAGTGCAGATTAAATTAAAATCAGCAGCAATACTGCCACACGTTAGGCAATACCCCATGTCTAGGGAGGCATAAAAAGGGATTTTTTAGACAATTATGGCATTGTTAAAACAAGGCATTATACAACCATCTGTATCCCCATGTAATATGGCCATCTACACTGTGAAGAAAGCAAAAGTATCCATTTGGAGGATGATGTAGGTTTTGAACTTCTGAACAACATTGTTGAAGCAGAGTTTCTGATGGTACCAAATCCTGCCACCATTCTCTGTAACATCCCTCCTGCGTCAACCCTTTTTACAGTAATTGATTTAAAAAACGCCCTTTTCTTGGTCTCCTTACAACCCGATTCCCAGTACCTCATGGTGTTTACATATCATGGGCAGAGATTCGAGCATACAAGGTTACCCCAGGGGTACTGTGAATCTCCAAGTGTTTTTAACAGGGTCATTCAATTGGATTTGGGAAACTTGCAAGTTCCCAATACAGTAATTCAATACGTGGACAACACATTGGTCTGTAGTGCTTCAGGGGAGCAGTGTCAAGAAGATTCAATCAAGCTCCTCACCCAGCTTGCAGACAAGGGTTACAAAGTGGACATAGATTAATTGCAGTATTGCCCGACAGAGGTAGTATATTTGGTACAGGTAATATCCTCTGCAGGGAGAAAGGTGATGCTTGAGAGAGCCACAGCAGTTCAGAATAGGCTCCTCCTCCTGAAAGTATGGTCTGTAGTCTCTCTCTCTCCGGGCTTTTCTCTCACTATGGCCACTATCTACCGGCTGCCCAGCCAGGTAGCCTCCTTCCTCTCAGAGTTGGCGGTCCTCATCTCCTTCCTCCTCGCCTCTACCTCTCAACTTCTCCTCAGAGACCTTAACATCCACTTGGAAGCTTCTTGTCATTCTGCAGGACTCTTTCACAACCTTTGCAACTCTCTCTCTTTATTCTTCCCTCTGGCCTCACTCACTCTCAGGGCACACCCTGGATGTTCTGATCTCTTCAGACCTTCCCCTCACCAACCCTCTCACCACTCCTCTCGCCTGGAGTGATCACCATCTCCTCTCCTCCCTTATCTCTCTTTCTACCCCTCAGGCCAATGTTTCTAGACAAGTCTGATCTATGAAAGTCTCGTCAAAATACGTTCTTCCTTGTTCTTCCAGAACCATGAAGGATCATAATGATACCCTTGCTCCAGCCTTGGCCGAATTCTGCAATCACTCTTTTGCCACTGAAACCTTCCGCTCCCCCCTGAAGCACTCTGTTCTTAAGAAGCCCTGTCCATATCCCTCCTCTCTGGCTAACTGTTGCCCAATCTCTATCACTACTTTCCTGGGAGAACTCTTGGAAAAGCTGGCCATCTCCCAGATTAACCTTCATACCGAATCTGCTGGTTGTTTCCTTGGCCATCGGTCTGGCTTCAGAGCGGCCAGAAGCACGGAAACTGCTCTCCTGACATCCGTGAAGACCTGCTCTCTAACCTTGATTGTAACCTTTCTTCTGTCCTCATTCGCCTTAATTTTTCTTAGGCTTTTGATGCGGTCAACCATGCCATCCTGCCCAATCACCTCCATGAAAACCTGGGTATCACTGATCAGGCTCTCGTCTGGCTGACCACCTTTCTCACTGATCGAGCCTCTCTGGTCCAACATGGGTCCTCCCTCTCTTCTATCTCTCTCTCTACCTGTGCTGTTCCCCAGTGGTCTAACATTTCTCCCTGGATGTTCAACCAATACATGGCACCTCTTGCTCACTGCATCGCTGCTCTCTACTCCAACCTTCAGCGTTATGAGGATGACACCCAGCTCTCCTTCAGGCTCCGCTCGGCCACCGCTACTCCTTCTCTCATTCCTGACTGTCTGTCCCCAATCCAGGAGTGGTGTGCCGCCAATGATCTCTGTCTTTCAGCAAGTAAGATGGAGATCCTCCTCATCTGAACATCAGCTCCCTCCTTTCCTCTCTCTCTCTCTCTCTCTCTCTCTGGCTTCCCACTCTGAGCCCTCTTCCTGCTCCTACCTGTGAGGCTAAATACCTTGTGGTCTTCTTTGACTCTGCACTCTCCTTCTCTCCTCACATTTCTGACGTCTCAAAGAAGTCAAACTATCAGCTGCACCTCCTCAGAGATATTCTTCCTTTCCTCACTTTCCCCCCCAGAAGCTCACTGTCTCCAGAGCTCTGGTCCTCTCTAGGCTGGACTACTTCCTGCCTCTACAAATTATCCAGAAAAGGACTGCAAGACTTGTCATTGGCCTCAAGCCCACTGATTGTATCTCTCCAGCCCTGAAGTCCCTTCATTGGCACCCAGTGATGGCAAGGATCAAGTTGAAGACCCTCTGCATTGTCAACATAGCTTTTTGGGGCCTGGGACCATACTACCTCCAACTCTCTTTTCGTAACCATCTCCCTTCTCAAGCTCTCTGCTCATCCACATCCAACTCTTGGAGGGTCAGCCGCTTTTCCAAGCAGAGAGTTGGGGGCAGATCTCTTTCTTCAGCTGGGGCCTCCCTCTGGAACAGCCTCCCTGCCTCTCTCATACTTGAGCAGAACTACCTCCGGTTTCGGAAGCAACTCAACTGCTTCCTCTTTGCTTCTGCTTTCTCTCTTCCTCTCCCCTGCTGATGACCAGTCTGCTCAATGCACTGGTCACCTGGCCACCCTATGAACTTGGACCCAGATCCCTGACTGTCCAGTTGTACCTCGCACTGCCTCTTGGCTCCCCCAGCACTTGTGGTCTGTATCTGTAACCCTACAGTCCCTTTCTCTCTGCGCTTCTGAGCCTCCTATTAGCTGCATTGTATGATTACCTGCACTTAGCCACCGCTGGTTAACTTTTGTTTACCTGCACTTCTCCAACCCCAATGGACATGGGATTCTCATCCTTGCTTATGCTTTTGGATTTATCAGCCGTGTACCACCTGGTAGACCATGCAATATTGGCTTCCAGGCTAGAGGAAGTGGATCATTTCTCCCCAGCCGCTACAAGCTGGGTTTCATCATTTCTTAACAATCAAGAAAGCCGAGTGTGCTCTGAGGTGGCCAAGGCCGTCTCAGTACCAATTGAATATGGTTTCCCGCAGCATGCTTGCGTTTCCCCCTGACGGGTATAATATTTTTATGGCTCTGTTTTTTGTGTTGCTGGATCAGGAAGGTATTTGGTTTACTAACTTTTCTGACGATATGCTCTGCGTTGTCCCACTGATGGGTTCTCATGATCGAGACAAAGAAGAATTGAATAGAGTCTATGCCCTTATTGAAAACTGGATGATGTGGAATTGTCTGGCCTTGAATAGATCCAAGACCAAACTACTGATTGTTGTCTCGCAGCTCCTGTTATCCAAATTGGGTTTGGCCTGTGACGTCTTCAAACTAGGGGATGTTAAGATACCCCCTCAAGAAAGTCAAAACATTAGGTGTCATTTTTGAGCAGCATCTCACAATGAAGGCCCATGTAGGGAGCTTGGTCTCGGCCGTTGCCTTTTATATTAAACTTCTTGCTCACCTCCGACCCCTTATAACACAAGCTAACGGTGAATCTATAGCTAGAGCTATTGTTGGTGCTAAACTAGATTACTGCTCTAGTCTCTTAGCTGGTCTTAGCAAATCAGAAGTGAGCAGATTACAAGTAATTCAAAACGGTGCTGTGAGGATGGTCACAGGCCTCTCTAGACGTGAACATGTTACAGAGGCTAGAAGAGCTTTGCACTGGCTCCCGGTGGAGGCCCAAATTCGTTTTCGCCTCCTAGTGATTACGTTTAAATGCACGCTGGGTATTATGCCCCATTATCTGCAGGGATGGTCACGGGCCTCTCCAGATGTGAACCTGTTACAGAGGCTAGAAGAGCTTTGCACTGGCTCCCGGTGGAGACCCAAATTCGTTTCCGCCTCCTAGTGATTACGTTTAAATGCACTCTGGGTATTATGCCCCATTATCTGCAGGATTTTATTGTAGAAAAGGTCTCTAGTAGATTACCAGACATATCTAATGATCCCTCAATGCAGAACCAGGAAGACTAAAAAGGGGGCTTTCTCTATTGCTGCACCAATGGCTTGGAATGATCTTCTGCATGACCTTAGATTCCAGAACAAGCTTGAACCATTCAAGAGACAGCTAAAGACATGGCTGTTTGTACAACCTTTTCCTGGCCGCCCACTTTGGGCTTCTCCACACCAGTTTGTTGCCTGAAATGACCTCTTTCGGTCTTTTTGTTTGTCAGCACACTCATGCCTACAGGTCCAAGGTCTGCGCTATACAAATTATTAAAGCAAAGTAAAGTGTCACTGTGAAATCCTTGGGATTCCTCTTGTGGTTGAACTACCTTTTCTTGGGTGATCTACTGTTCCCAAGAAGAGTAAGGTGAAATTGATCTTACTTACCTTTTCTCTTTGTCGGTCCAGCACACACCATCTGATGTGGAGTGCTGGTGGGTTACATAGTATCCCCTTATCCTACTTTCTCTTGTAACATTTTTCGTTACCCTCACTACTTTAAATGGCTGGTGGCAGTGGTTTAATTTTTATTACCATTGTGCTTTTCTACCACAGACTGAACCCCCTCAGCTGCAGTACAGCACCCATGGGTGTCCATTTTGTCAAAATGGCCCCTGTCTTCCTTTGTCGCATTTTCTGTTTGTGAAGTCTTTCTTAGCTTTTATCTTGCTACGACAGATGTAATCCCTTTGTGTGTTTTGCCTTTGGCTTTAGTGTGTCTGGAATGACAGGATGTGAGGGAGGATCCCAAAAACTCCCATGTCCTTTGTTTCTAGGTGTGCCTGATCAAAACCAGTCCAGATTGGCCACCTGTCTGTCCGTAACAGACACCCTGCTGTGCGTTTGACAGAATAGGCTGCATGAATGGGAAAACTTGCTTAAAAGGTCGAGGGTTTGGGGACGACAGGCAGAGTTAACCACTGGAAGAAACATCCGAAGAAGAAACCATGCCGAGAAGCCATGCCGAGAAGCCTTCCGCAACGTCCTGGACCTAAAATTGCCCAGTGAAGCCCTGCTGCTGTGCTGACCTCCTTTTTCATCTCGACAGAGAAGCTCAGGCGGAACGACTTCTCCCCTTGGGCTAGCGGGACCAACTAACCCTGAGATGAACTCCACTTTGGCACAATCCCTGACTTGCTGTGCCTCTCCATTGCTGGAGAAGCCCAATGCCCGGGGTCGAGTGTCCATAGTAGAGTGCAACATCTGCCGCGGAATGAATCCGCAAAGTGCAGCTGAAATGAAGAAAACCTGTAACTGCAGACAACCTTCCCAAGTACTGCCGCTGGAGCCCTCCAGACATCCTCCCTCTTGTCCACACGACTCAGGCTCAGGAACAAGGGTCTGCATAGCATCCAGCTGGACCCCTTTCTTCTAACCAAAGGTAGTTTTTCAGGCTTGAGGGTCCTTACCTTCTTACCTTAAGTCATGCTGTCTCACTTGAGACTTTCACCTGCTTACTTTCTGAGTTGATTTCAACTCCCTTTGCACCGTTTTAACAGCTTGTGTCCCTACAAGTGATTTTTCTGAGCTCTCTTACTTTGTGCCAGATTTCTATCCAAGAAGTCAGAACTATAGACTGTGTCCAAAAGACAGTACTCCTCTAAATCCATTGACTTTGGTATTGCTTATCCCCCATAGGTTGCGGCTTGTTAAACACTGTTACTGCTGGGAAAGGCTTATCTAGACTTCATTGGAGGATTCAGTTGTCCTCACATTGTCTGAGAAACTGTTCTAACCTTTTTACTTCCTTAACCCTCCCTTTCTGCAACTCAGAACCTACAAAGTATATTGGTGTGATATATAAATGCAAATACTATCCTTGTGATTGAAGTCACCTCAGGGTGTAGGAGAAATGTATTCAGCATATCCAAATATTATTCACTGGCTTTCTTGATTCTGAAAAGTAATATTAAAGTGTATTTGTATTGTTACAATCCTTTGCTTTTAAAATAATGCTTATTTAAAACTGATGTTAAATAAATAACTGTTTATAACTGAAACCTTGGTTGTAATTGTTACTTGGCTACATGTATTTAGGGATTTCATTTGTACAGCACTACAGCTCATATTTCCCCCTCTTGAGAGAAGGCCTGGCTGCGCAGTCACACTACGCACAGACCTATACTAAAAGGTGGGTTACCTAATACCAAGCAGATAAGACTTGTGTAGTCCCACCCAGTGTGTCTGCACCAATTCTTACCTAACAGATGTAAATTTAGAAACAGTAAATGACGCACACAGCTTTGTATCAAATAATTCATGGAATCATTATATGAAGAGGGTGGGGAGAGAGAGAGGGTGACAGAGTCCTGCTATATTTGCTCTCTTATCCCCCATGCTTCTGGTGTCCCTAGATTATTTATTCCCGATGAGGTAGAGATAGCGGAGGCGATCAGGGTTGAAAGTCTGAAATGGAAATGTTTGAGGGAAAAAAGATTGAAGATTATTTTTATGAAATAAAATTCTGTTTTTTCCCCCTGAAAATTTCCGACTTGAGCGCCACACCTACCCCCACCAACACCAAAACCCCCCTACTTACCTTGCTACTGACTCGCTGTGTCCCTGTGACACTTGTTCTTTTTCACTTCCGTGATCAGGAACCGGCTCTGCAGGGTCCTTTCCATTTTTTCTTTTTTTTTTCGAGATCGGTTGAGGGGCACACCCCTGCTGCCTCCACTCCCCAACGGGGGATTTGGTCTAACTTTCCGGCCATTCAGTATTTTCAAACGGCTCAAAATCAGTCAAATCTCTCATTCAGTCTTTTCTTTCGGTTATTTTGTCCGATTCCAGTGGAGGCACAGTGTCTAGTGCATCTAGCCTTGTGCAGGGTCCGAGGGCAGTTTCAGGGGCAATCTGTAGCAGCTTCTACGCTTCCAGTCGGAGAATAATGTTTACTAGCAGAGTGGAAAAAACAGAAGTATGTCCTTTGCATGCAAAGAGTACAGTTCAATCTTGAAGGACTAATTATCATGAACAATAAATGAGAGCAAGGGTTGAAAATTTGCAAAGCAGTAGGATTAGTGGGAAGTCCTGAAGAAGGTGTGGCACAAATAAACCAAGTATGTGGAAGTGTATGGAAAAAGTATGTGAACCTTTTAACATGGCTTAAGGATAAGTTCCAGTTACTTCCACATTTTTAAGGGTGATGGCACAGTGTCTGTAGGCACAAATCGAAACTGCAGTATCACGCTTCGCTTTGCTGATCTGGCTGGAGGTACGGCAGCACTTCTCCACTTGTACTGGTCCTGTGGACCCTTCTCCTACAAGCAGTTACAACCGGCATGGAAAGACATTTGCAGTCTCACCACCCTGCAGGTGCCCGTTCTTGTGGTTCCCCAGAGCCACCTGACATTCGCAAATACAAAAACTGAGTCTACATTTGTGCCCCCTTTGGTCCCTGTGCCCCTTGTATCCCTTGTGCCATCAGATCTGGACAATTCAGGAACTTTACAGACTAGAAACAGACTCCTTGAAATGATCAAGAAGATCAAACTACATCCCATCAGCATCAACTGAGGCTCTTATGAACATTCCTGAACAATATTGGCTATTTAGCCGGACAGTCATGTTTTTTACTTCCCTTTTGGACCCTAGCGTACAAACCTTAGCAAACTCAAAGTGGTTACAAATTGTTCACTAGGAATTATTATTTATGAATTCCTCTGAATCAGCATTTAGTGCAATTAAAGAAGAACTCAAGGTCTTGGGGGTTGTAGCGTTGCAGAATCGGTATATATCCTGACCTCCTAATGGCTATGGAGGGCGGGGTTTACCAGAAGATCAAGAGTATGTGTTGCACATACCCACCTTCCAATCATTTGGACAATCGAATTCTGGCCTGAACGATTGCAGCATTGTACAACCTGAGGGGCACCATGAAAAGGTAGGTGAGAATTGCTGATGACACTTTTTTGTACTCTCTCTTTTTTCTTGGTTGCCTTCATGAGCATTGCTATGAAAATTCTATTTTGTCTTTTTTAATTATAGTTTGTTCCTGTCAACTATGTCTACAGTGCTGTTCAGCCCAAATGCCTAGAGCCGCTTCTATGATGATCGTGACCCTGTCTAAGGCTAGGGCCACTGCCATTCCATCTCACATGGGTACTCAAACTGATTCTGAAATAAATACAGGAGTAGTGTTGTGCCCTCCACCAGGTTGGAGTAAATACGTGGAACCACGGTAGGTTGCAGAATTGGTGGAAGGGTGAATTGGGATTGTTCAGCAGAGAAGCATGGGTGCAAGGGGACTAGTATGAGAGATGTCTGTAAGGTTTTATTCCCCTGAGAAGGTGATATGAATGAGCTGGAAATGGTTTGTTAGCTAATGTATTAACTAAAGGGGGGAATGTTGAGCTAGTTGATAAGGTCCCACAGGTAAAGAGAAGTTTGAATTGCATATGCCATATTGGTGGCTGGGGTGACAGTGATGATGGCATAATATGGCAATGCAGTATGAATCCAGTGTAGCTAATAGGAATGAGATATGCATTATTGTTAGTGTTGTTTGTGTTTTAGTTGATACACTTTCAAATTGCATGTATACAGCATGATAAATGCCAAAACTACTGATAGAATATGAATAAAGTATAGGTGTGTCAGGCCACATAGCACTTAACAACCAGATAGCGAGGAACTCTACCTGTACATGCGAGGTAGGAGATTTGCAATTGAAAAATGAGTGTGATGGGATGTGGTAGTCCTGAACATACATGTATAGGTACGCATACATGGGAGTCTCTAGGGAAATAGGTTATGCGCAGCATGAATATACAGATCTGTTTTGCCACAGAGTTCTCTGAAAAGTAAGGAATTTTTCTGGCTGAAAACCTGGTTTGGGTAATTGAAATCTGTGTGACTGAGAAACTAGTTTTACACGTTTAGGGAACGACAGCAACAGCTGCAATGAATATCAGATGGTCCGTTTCAGGCAGGCCTTTCTTATGGCCTAGGTGCCTTGTGAAGCAGAGATGCAATCTCTGTAACTATATAGGGGTCTGTTATTGGATCGCAAGAGGATTCCAGCTGTTAAAATTGATTTTTAATCCCTGATCTGGTGGGTAGATGTTTAGGAGGCCATACTCGCTTTAGTGAAACATGGGAACCTTCTGGACAAGCCAGACCAATCTAGGTAGCTTGGCAGGCGGTCAAGACTAAGGGCCTCATCACGAGTTTGGCGGTAACCCTTAAATGCGGCGCTAACGCTATTACCGCTGCATTTAAGGGTGCGCCAAATCACATTTTTGGTGGATTTCCCTCCAGCTCTGAGCTGCGGGAACATTTGCCACAATTTTGCCATTTTTGGCGCTATTACCACAGGCAGGAAAACCACTGGCAGTAATAGCGTGAAAATTCCCCATTGGGCCCAATGGGGACTGGGGAATTCCCAAATGGGTCCAATGGGGAATGGGAATTTACCATTCTGCCAAACCCCTGATCCGGCGCTAAAAGCACCAGGGGGGTTTGGCAGTAGGGCTAATAGCCCGGCAGTAATATCGCCGGGTTTAGCGCCCAACTCGTGATGAGGTCCTAAATCTCAGGAGGGGTGAAAGTGATCGGAAACCCACAATGAGCACACACAGTAATGAACCACACATTACTCTTAGACAAATGACTCGGGAGGATAGCTCAGCAGTAACATGCTCGCCTTGGAAGCAAGACGTCACGGAGCAACACAGGTTAGATCCTCGGGTCCGCGCCTAGAAATCTTTGGGTATTAAGCGCATTATAAATAACCTATCATATCATATCATATGAAAAATATCTGTACATTTATTGTCGGCTGGATCAAATAGACACGAGTAACTTTAGCAATGAGAAAAACAGATATCACACAAATCCTTAAGCTATACAGTATATATACATTTTCTAGTGCTATTAAGTTACAAGCTACAACCACAACCTGCAAAGAAAGGCTTAAGTTTAGAATACAGATGACAATAGGTAGGTAGGTATAATAGAGTTTGTTCCCTAACTTTCGAGTCCAACCCTAAGGGGAGCCTTGTGCTCAATAGTATAGTTTTGTGTAAAAATGCACGATTGTGCAGCTGCAATAAAAAGGGGGTCTTCTTTGAGGGCTGTTGCAAGTCAGGAAGGGGCTTGAGGCAATGAAGAAATACTACTATTTGAGTAGGCTCTGCCCTTGGCCGCAAAGCCTACTCGAAGTACTCGAGTGGTGAGAATAGCTAGGGAGCGCAGGCTAACTGAACCAAGTTCGAGTACTTTTAAGGGCTACTGGTGCATAAAAACACTCAGCTGTGCCAGAGGGGCCACCGGTAAGTTATGCAAGTACTCACCAGCCCTCGGCACAGCCTGGAGCAAACTTCTCCAGTTTAGTCAAGGTCGCTAGTAGGTTCGAGTCCAGCAGTTTCGCATTGCTCCGGCTCTCAGCGGCTGTAGTGGAGAATGATCTTCCGTGACAGGACAGTTGCCTTTTCCCAGCTTCCGAAAGAGGTATGAAGAAAATTCCAGTGCATCTGGCTTCAGGGCACAGGAGAGCAGAACGGCAGGGGAACTATAGTGACCATCACAGCAGGTAGTGACGTGGGAATCGTGGATGCGGGCAGCATTACACACTCTCCTAATTTGGGACCCAGAGGAGCTAGGCTTGTGAAATTTGGCTGGAGAATGCACAGGGCTACAAACAAGTGATGTCCAAAGTCCTGGGTCTGCACTCGAGACATCAGCTGTGCTGTGGTTTACTATGAGGTAGAGCTGGATCATTTACTGGATCATAAAGGGCTCGTTCAGGGGGTAAGCAGGGACGCATTGGCAGGTCTTCTTGATCAAACAAGAAAGCAAATGTCCGACAGGACAGCAGAGGGCGAAGGATGCCAAAGTCTTCCAAAGCGTCTGTGGTTTTACAAGTCTGTTTAATCCAAGATTAGATTTGTGCCAAAATCGAGGACTTCCAATAGAAGATCTGCTTTCTTGCTTGCATCCCAGATGTGGACTAATCATGGCCCACAGTGGTTTCAGGAACTCCAGACATCCTGGCACCAGCAGTGCGGATTGGGACTTGACATTTCCAGCCCTCTTCCTGGGCACACATACGTGACAGGCAATAGCCTGCAAAAGAGATTGGTTTTCGCGGGAGGCTGCATGCCCAAATAATGAAAACCCGGGTTACTTGACCTGGGTGGAGGCAAGGGACAAAATGGCCAAGGGACAGAACAAAACACTTTGTGGCTTGGCCATTTTCGCACCTGGCCACAGTCTTGAGCAAACGCAGTAAACACCAGCTCGTCCCAGACACACTCATACAATCACCCAAAAATCCTTTGAGGGTTTCTAGGGCCATAAAACAAAAAGGGTACCCAAGCGCACATTACTGGAAGGTACATTGTGCACAGTTGACAAGTTACCAAGAAATGACAAAATAGTCAAAGACTCAGGGAAACATAGTTTTCCAGTACTAACAGTGTGAAGGACATGTCAGTTTCCCCATAACAAGTGAGCAAAAGCATAGGGGAGTTCAGCTGAAGGTTGGGCTCCACTGGAAAAAGTCAGGTTAGGATAGCCACACAAAAGCAAAAAGTTCGGAGGTTCGATGAATGGAGGGAAAATTGCAAATAAATGAAATCTTTCCTAACACCGGCCACCTGGTAGGGCTGGATTTTAGGGACAGACAATTAAACCTGATGTGGGTTGCTTGCGGGGAAAGGAGCACCGATTGATCATGGATTTTCAATAGAGTTGTCAAAGTGTGGGTTGGGACTATGTGGGCTGTAATGGTAATATTTTACAGTGAAATGTAGGCACCAACACATTTGGGTGATAAAACCAGCAACAATAGATCAAAAGGGAATGTGTTTACTCTCTTCCTCTTCACATTAATGGTACATTCATAGAATAGCCATGTGCATCACAAGTAGGGGTAAAGGTTTCTAATCAGATGGAACCTGTGATCATTGTAATTGTTTGTAACTCATGTAAAATGAGCAACTAGGAGATGAGGTTATGACCAAATATGCAAAGGCACCAGCGAGGGGTGTAGTGTAAATATGAAACATGCAATTATAAGTTAAAGAGGATTTTGCTTAGATGAATGTATCCAATAAGAAGCTTGGGAACTAAAGGGAATATGGTTACATTGTATAAGTTTAAGCAATCATGTGTGGGGGTTGACTCTGTAACAAAAGCTTTGGGAGTGTTTTAACTGTTGCAAATTGTACAAAATGTGTGTTCTTTGTGTGGTTCGGGGAGACCGGTTAGTTTGACTCCTTGATGTTATCTAAACCCTCCTGGCTGTTCGTACAATACACTTGCTTTAAGGACAAAACATGTACAAACTCTTTAAGGGTTGGCCTGCTATTGGTTACAGTGATCAAAAGGCCAACTCCTACATTTGGCATCCCTGAGTGGGCCTCAGGTTCTCTGAGACATTAGTGGTCTCGGGTCCGCCCATCTTGGCTGCAGAGCTCTGCGGGGACCAGTCTTCGTGCTCGATAAGGAGGAGGCTGCAGGTACCATATTAGTTAGAGGCCCTTCTGCCACGCACCCAGAGGTGTAGTACCAGGGCCCGGCCTCGCAGGCCAGATTAAAGAAACACTACTTCGGAGCAATTTGGGGTTCAATTTCAAAAGGCCCACTCCTACACTTCTACATCCACTCTACCGTTGGACTGACAAGTGGAGTTAGAGGCCCAACTGAATGGCAATCCCAGCCTTATCCTAATTGCAATATCCTTTTTGCAGCCCTGGTTCCAATCTGCTACAAGGGTATCTTTAATTACTGTTTTTCAAGGGTTGTCTGTACTTGGATATCTATGCTATAGAATTAATTATTTTTGAGGTCAGTGAATGATCCTAATGTTACAAAGACAGCATACATCCCTCAGAATTGTTACCAACTTATGTAAATGTTACTGGGACAAGAATGTATCCATAATTCAATAATTATTGATGTTTTAACAACACCACTTGTGGGATATTTCGCTTTAAAGACAAGATGAAAGATAAGTCACAGTGGAGATGGAAATAGATGCCTCATTCACAGCTTAACCAGTCATCCAATTCTAGAAGTCAGATCTGATTGGACCATGTATTACATCACAGAGAGGGGCAGTCCTCCACCCATAAGGCTTGCTTGCTTTTTAGGCTCATAAGGATTAAATATAGTGTGGGATCAAATGTTAGAGTTGATTGAAAAATACCACAAAGTAAATGTGCAGGTGATTAAAAAATGTATATATTCTTTTAGTTAGACCTGGTTAGATGATAAGGGGCACATGTGACAGGGTCAGGAAGCTGCCCCTGTCAAGAGGGAATGGAGATCCCTCTGAACCTGGGATAGGTGGCCTACCACTGTGTATGCCAGACCCAATTCTGCCCCAGAGTTCGAGTGTGGGAGTTTGGAGGGCCCCAGTCTCAGTCCCTGCTTCCTGTGCCTTACTAAAGTGGGAAGCACCATTTCTTGATATGATATGATAATTTATTTGTAAATAGCCCATACACAGTGTGTTTCAAAGCACATCAAGGCAAGGGAGGGAACAAGGGAAAATACAATGACATTCTTACAGGCCATGAACAGTAAGGATGTGAAATTAACTATCGTACTCGGCCTGACGACATTTCAGATAGTGCAAGAGCTAAATCATAGATAAGGTAGGGAGGCGGAGAGTGTAAAGGAAATGGAAACAGACAGGCGACTACCGTACTAGGCCTGACTACATTTCTGGTAGAGCCGGAGAAAAACAACAGATGAGGGAGGGTGTGCTTGAAGGGATGGGAGGAACAAAACAAACAACTATAATACTTGGCCTGATGACATTTCAGATAGTGCTGGAGGGGAGGAGGGAGGAAAAAAAACAAGTAAGGGGAAGAGGAGGAGACAGACGAAGTTGCTATAATGCTAGGTCCAGGGACAATTCTGATAGAGTAAGTGCATAGAAGAAAGAACGGGAAGGAGGGGAGGACTTCATTTGTTTCCTATGGGGATAGCCCTCAATTACTGTTCCGGCTTGACCTTGAAGGCAACAGCAAGGCTTGACATTTGAATTCGTGTCTCGAGGCTGTGGGTCCCTAGATGGGCTTGAATCGGCTGAAACTATGGAGAGAAAACTGAGGTCCTGATAGTGGGCCCGCAGCCTCTCCTGCTTTATGGACTGCTGACTTCTGGCCATCGACCCTTGGTCGTTTACCAACCCTGCCAAAACAGTGAAAAATATTGACATTAAGATTTCAGCCTCGCAATCACCAGAGGCCCAGGACAATTCCATCTGCAGTGCTGGCTTCTTTAAATTAAAATAGCTGAAGAAATGAATGTAATATATTCCAGCATGTTCTGGTCATAGCTGCCTCTATTAATGGCAGTCTTGACCATTGCAATGCCAAACTTCTTACCCAACCTGCCTATTTCCTATGGCCAGTCAGTATCCTTGGCCCAAATTGACCTGCATCGGCTTCCTGTTATGGTCTGGCTCCAGTTTAATTTGCTTTGCATCACCATGCGTATCATGGAAAAGGCTGTTGATCTCTACAGAAAAACATCTTACCCTATCATGCTGGTCGGCTGTTATGCGCCACCCCATCATCTTCTTTTTTGTTTGATCCCTCCTATCACTTGGAACGCAGCGGCTGTTGCGCTTTTCTGTGGTGGACCAAAACTTTGGAATTTGCTTCCCTCGTCCCTTCGAGGCATTTTGGATTTTAACCTATTCAAGGCTTGCTTTAAAACTCACCTGTTTATGTAAATGTTATACTCTGCCTATCTGCATCTTCAAAGCACCTTCATGCTATTCGTGAAGGTTGCTCTATACAAGTGATTGTTATTTCTTAGAGGTCTGTAGTTCGAAAAGGACACACCACTGCTTTCCATGTCATAACTGAGCTCAGGGTTTCTATTATTTCTGTCTAGTCGGGACATTTTCAGATAGATGGTTTTGTACACCACAAACAGCAGTCTGTTACCATGTATGGTGCTGGTGGGGTTGGTGAAAAAGCCCTAGTCAGGGCCCTCATTTTATTCTGTAACTCCAAAACCTTTAAGCTTACTACCCACAACCACAACACAAATATTGCCACACATTTCTAAAGGTACAGGTGAAATACAATTCAGCACATTTTCATGTACAGTGTTAGGGAGCAACCAAAAAGCGCAGGACATAAATTGCTGCAACACTCTAATAAGTTAAAAGGAAGCTTGACTTTTTGACATGATAATTCAAGCAGTTTAGAAGTGCAAGTCTACAGGTCAACAGCCTCAAATGTGGATTACTGTGGAGGAAAAATGGGGTTACATGTAATGAGGGTGGAAAAGGAAATAGATTGAAATGCAATTTAAAGTGAATTCAAATAAAAATGAGAAAATAGACATATTTAAGAGATCTAAGACTTATTGGCCTGATATAGTTATGGAGACTACAATCTGAGTTACATATATGCTTCCTGTTGGAATGAAGCATCTAAACTTGCCTCACAGAAGCAGTGTTCCATTCTCATGCAGTGTAAAGCTTCTTTAGCACACATCTCTGTAACCACCCACACATTTCAAATGTACTAGTTGACCTCACTTTAAAGAAAGGCATTGTTCCTTGGATAGATCAGCAGTTGTGAGCAGTTGGTGAGCTTCAGAGACCACCCTACCTTCCAACTGTATATCCTCAATAAACCAAGGAAATGTGGCAGCAAGATATGGTGTTGTTGAGGTGCCATCACCTGTTATTCAGTGCTTGTTGAAGATCATGTGGGGAAGTAGGTTGCAGCAACATCAAAATATAGACATGGTTGTGGTGCATCACCTTGTGGAACAGTGGTAGAACATGGGCAGAAATATTGTGGGGCCAATTTTACCACCAATGTGTATCTGATGAAGGAACCTCTGTTCAAAGAACTGACAAAAGTGGGCACAGGCAAGCAGAACAAAGATGACATATCCCTGATATGCAACTCCAGCACTCATTCATTGGACTCTGTTTGGAATTGAGGGACTTAATGCAACTCTCTCCTATGTTCTGAAAAAGGGGTGCATATGATGATTGTCTAATCAAGACTGTGGCTGCGTTGATGAAGGAGGCAAGGGAATTCAAACATCATAGCGAACTGCAGCGTAATGAAATGTGGAATGGACAGCGTTGCCCACTTTATGTACATGTATTCTTGCTGTCACATAGCACAACTGGGAGAAAGAAGGACACCAACACTATGTGTTTTCAGTTCAATGTGTTCATATGTGGGCTGTGTATGTGTAGGGGCCAAAGGAAACACACAACAGAGATCTCCCCATAAGAAATGACAATAGCAATCGGGATGGTCCTTCCCACAGGAGTCCCTCTCCTTCCAGATGCAATCAGTTAGGCCATCAGGCTCCTGCAGCCACTTTCCAAGCACTTAGAGCTCATTGGACGTTGCTTGCCTTGCCCTCTTCTGGTGTTGCATGTTTCATGAATGTCTGATCCCTTATCTGCAGGTCCAGCTAATACTAGGCTTTCCTGAGACTTGTATGCCATGACTACTTCTGGCAGCAATTCTTCTGTGAAGAATAGCTGGCAGGGAGCACTAAGGGGATGGTCCCATGGAACATCCTGAGGATTTCCATTGTTTATTTCCCTTCACCTTTCTGACCTCACCACAACATCCCTGCCAAGGTTATATTGCTTCTCCTACTGTCTGGCCCTACCTCTGGCTGACCTGACTCAAGAGAATATTCCTGCTCTACCTACAATATCATTCCTCTAGCCCTATTATGTACTTCTCCCTACTAGCTATGTCCAACACACCTTGCCAATAACTGTAAAATTCCATGGAATAATCGTAAGGGTAACATTCTTCCTCTTCCTGGTCCGAACTCCCCCAATTTCTTTGACTCCCTCTGTGTCTGACCTCCAAACATCCCCTACATATGGTGTTAAAGAATTACCCATTATCTTTTCATTAACATCAACAAAGTCTTCTCAGATCCCTGCCATTTCCTCTCAATGGTCAACCATTTTCACCTTAGTTTCAATTTCACTACTACCCCTAGTGCCTGCACTCCGCTCTGGTACTCCTCTTTCCAATTCCTCCATAGGACTCACTCCATCAGATGCTACTTCTTCAATACCACCTCTGGCCCTTGAGGGTAAGACCTCCCACTGGCCCTGGTTTTTAACATTTCCTCCTGCACCCTATCTCTTTCCTCCTACCCCCACAGCTGCTTCCTGTGGTTATCACTTCATTACAGATATGCTGCTCTCCTTTAGTTGTTATCCCCTCCATCACTCTCTCAACATACACAAGCACCACTTGTTTTGCCTTTGTGTCTCCTGGTGCAACTTCCTCTTTCAGTGTTTTCCTTCCCAACACCTAATTCTGCCAACTCTAATTTTCTGGTTTTACAATATCATCCTATCTAATTTGCTATCCTGCTCTTAGTACCTCCCCCTTTACTCACCTCAGCTTCTTGTTGTTACCACCCCACCTACACATAGCTCTCTCTGGCCACTCTCTCCTCCTAGTATTTTCAACATATCTTTGGCCATTTCAGCACTCACCATCTCTGCGCTGCCTCCTCGGATACCCTTGTGCATCCTTGCCCTCCCTGTGCTTGTACTCGCTTCCACTCGTTCTCTCTTCTTGCTCCATTTGAATGGAATTCTCTCCCCCCGGACATCCAAGAAACAGTCCACAAGGATTTGATAAAAACCAAACTAAAAGCCTACCTCCTCACCTCTGAGTTACTGTCTTAACCTACCACTCATCTGCCTCCTAGCTAACATGTTTCCCTTGCCTCTAACCTGTCTCTGTCTCTCACTTCAAGCATGGGAGATAGTAGGACCCTCATGATGCTGTGCATGCACCACTCCTTAGCTCAGACTAATATGCAACATGTGAACACCATCTTGTACACAAAAGGTAAATCTATGATGGCTCCAAAGTCCACAGCATTGAATTGTGTCTGGTCCACCCAACCCCGGTTCCGTTTAGGTACTGGCAGGTTCAGATGCGATCAGCAGGAAGTCTCGATGCCGTGTAGATTCCGCGACAGAAGGAGTCAGGGTTGAGGGTGTCCCAAATGCAGCGAACATGCACAGGTTTGTTACCACAGCAGGGCAACTCGGCAACCGCATGTATTCCGGTCCCAAAACACACGTCACACTTCAGACCTGGGAACGCCAAGTGTACGGATCGTGTGAGAGTGCCGAGGACATGGGATTAGCAGTAAGCCAGACAGCGGTGACAGAGCAAGTTTCCTGTGTAGGCTGGTCAGTCCACTGGATGGCCCGGGGACGCTTCCGAAGGCTTACGTACAGGATTTGGTGAAGATGCCGAGAATAGTTGTTCCCACTATTTTAAAGGGTCGAAGCGCCTTTGCAGACCTTCTCGTTTGATCAGAGGCCGAGTGGTCTCGCAGGACGACAGCAGTGCAGGGTGCCAAACCTTCAGCGAGTCACCAGCGATTCCTCGACTCAGCTTCTTAGTTGCAGGATACTTGGCTCCTTATCCTTTGTTCGTGAGAACTCAGGAGATCGACATGGTAGTGGGGTTTCAGCCTCCTCTTATCCAGAGTTCCCTTCGTGCTAAAACGGAGAGTGCCCGATGGGAGATCCGCTCACAAACACTCACACCATACGTGGAACTGTCACGGTAGTCCCAGGCATTCAGGACACTCTAGACTCTCTGGCACCCAGGATGTGTATTGGGCACATACATCCCAGCCCACATCCTGGAGGCACACACAAGGCATGCAGAAGCCCGCGAAAGCGTTGTGTTTCGCGGGAAAGTGCATGACCAAATAAGGACTGCCCCAGGTTGGCTCGACCTGGGGGAAGGTGAAGGGGCAAGACGGTCAGCAGACAGGACAAAGAACCTCGTGTCATGGCCATTTTGGAGGCCAGGCCACCCATTTGGGCCAAACGTTAGAAGCGCGGTTAACATGGAAAAAAGGGGTTCAAAACACAAAGAAACAATAGCTGCCACCAGTCCTGTCCGTGAAACACTTGCACATTTCATGATAAGTCCAGCGAGAGTTTCTAGGGCCATTGGAATGTCTAGAGACCCAAGAGCGCGGTAATGTAAGTTATGGTGCACTCTTGTTTCATGTTGCTGAAAAGCTGCAACATGAGGGAAGGACTAAGAGAAACAAAGTCTCCCGGTACTGACTGTCTTAAGGGCATGTCAGTTTCCCCGTAAGAATGGAGCGAAAGCCCACAGGAGTGCGGCGGAAGGCTGCGCTTCTCTGGCAAAGTCTAGATCAGGGTGTAAAACAACAGCAAAAAGTTTGGGGGTTGCCACATGGAAGGAAAATTACCTACAATTATGAAATCTTTCCTAACACTGTGTGACACACATAAGAAGGGGGCTACTGAAGTGGTGTACTTCAGAGTCCACAATCACAAAAACTGAAAAATACACATGGCAAAACACAGGTAAGAGTGGGGAAAAGCTCACACTCTTACCAAGTGTAAAAAAAATAAACTCCAGAAGTCCAGCAAAGCTGCTGGGGGACTCACTAGGTGAGGGAAATTAGCCATAAATGAGAATTCTCCCTAACAGTAGACATAGTGAATGTTCAGAGCAAAACGAGGGCCTGCAACCAGGCATGAGGGACCATAAAGCCCAGTACGGTCCGAGCTGCCGGCCACAAAGTCTCCAGGACACCCCATCAGTGCCTGATTCAGCACATTGTGCATTGATTGTGCCCTAAACCATTATACAGTTTTTCAAATCATCACGGACAGGCCCCATCAGAATAGCTTAGTGGGCCTGGGCGTACACATACTGCATGACAGTGAACCTTCAGTATTGTGCCAGTTGAACATAACAGGCGCAATGCTGAAATCTCAGCAGCATTAATGTTAATCAACCACATATGAGTCATTCAACAAAAAATCTGCAGAGGACACATGTGTAAATGAACACTATCACACACACACATAAGTGAGTAGCCGAAATGTTGCACTACACAATGTTGAAGCTGCTTGCATATGTACATGTGAAAGTGTTCAAAAACACCTGTGTCCATATGGACCCATATGGTGATTATAAACAGCATCAAATACAGCAAAGCAAGCAGCTACAATGCCACTTGCTTTGATTTATATGAAAGTGTACACATACACACATGAAGGCAGCTCTACAGTCATTACAACCCGATTGGCAGGCTATACTCAATCTGCAGCCTATACCAGTTAGTACAGGCCGCAGATTGACCAATGAACTTTGCTAAACACCCGCTAATGTGTTCCTATACTGAATGCATGTGTCACAGGATGCACCTGTGCCCGTGCCTTTCATGACAGTGAAGGGATGACTATCTGACCATACATGCCAGGTCACTTTGACATTGCAACAGTGAGCCGCCATGTAGAACGGTGTAACATGGCTCAGAAGTGGGTTGGTGCAGTGCAGAACATGTGTATGTAACTGACTAACTACATCAACAAGTACATTATGATGTCAATCAATAAACATCAAGGCAGTGCTAGGGCAAGGTCAGGCATCACGTGCTATGTGCATGGAATGGGTTGCATGGCTGCAGGCAACCACCCCACCCCCCCCTTTGTGAAAATGCAGAAATGCAGGGAGGCATAGCATGGCAGTGAAAGGTTGATCAGAGAACTGTGTATTGGCAGACAGTGTTGAGTAGCGTCAACTGCATCATCTGAGTCAACTGACAACACAGCAGATGAGAATGGGACAGTAAGCAGGACACATGATGAACCCTCTGTAGTACACCCATTTGTGCAGAAGTCACTACACCAGTGGGACAGAGTCAGAGGGCCTGAAAACGGGAGGCCTGTGCTCCACACAGAACATGACACCCTAAACATGTGCGAGATGCAGGACTGAGCCAGAGTGGGCATGGAATGGATGATCAAAAACCATTAAATGTATGTCATCCTGGACACGTACTACTATGATCATCCTGCCAAGGACACATAGGGGCATGAATCGAATGCACATGGAGCATGAATGGGCACTCATGTCCCTGCGGAGCATCTGCCATCTGCACATTCCAAGTGAGACACCCTGCATCAAGGACAAAGGATGTACCCCACAGTATGTGTCTGGAAGGTTGGCAGAGGGAAGTGTGCATGTACCCAGGAACATTAAACAGGCCATTGCAGAAGTCCAACATGTAACCCACCAGTGCAATGGTGTAATAGTGGTGCAGGGGGGTGGAGGGGCAAGGGAGCATGCCTATGAGGAGTACCCGCATGCAGGCAGAACACACAAGCACATCAGTCATGCGATGACATAGTCCGAGTGCTGAGAGGAAAGACGCCCCAGGCTACATGCAGAAGGGCCAGTGAGCTGGGACATGGACCGGAGGGGCAGCCGGGTGACTAGCATTTGAGTAGGGTGCATGAGAACCATGTACACATAGCATGTATCGGCAGTCAAGCACAACACATCACACAAGCAAACCACATATGGCCTGCACAAACACGCAAAAACACTCACTGGACGGGGCGTCAAAATCCAGCATCTCTCCCAATCCTTTGACCAATTCTGCTGGGATGAACTCTGCAGCGATCACCTCGTGCGGATGGAGTTCTTCCTCCTCACGTGGTGGCCCACTGCCAGTCACCCAAGTCATGGCATAATTGGAGGCACGATTTAGCTTAGCACAGCGTTGGAGGTCATCCCAATGCTTTTGCACTCCTGAGCGCACCTCATGTCTGAATTGACTAACACCCTCTGCAACATGCTTCCAGAGGTCTGAACGCTGGGCAGGCGTAGTGTGACAATTTGGGCCCACTAGCATATCATAGTCTTGTTCCGACACGTAGCCCACAAGGAAGTCCAGTTCCTGCTTGCAGAAAGGCTTCTTCCTCGACGTGCCGGAGGCCAGAGCCGTGTCTGGGGTCCCAGCCTGTTGTGCAGGTGCAACCTTCCTCCTCTTGGGCAGTGATCCGGACCCTGACTGACAAAGGCCGCCCTGATCAGTAGGGGCAGTTTGGCTGGTGGATTGAACCAAGGGAGTGGCAGGTGGAACTAGGACGGAAGCCCTGACTTGTCTCAGTGGCTGCTGGGTGCTCTTGACTGGACCCTGCGCAGCAAAAGCCGCTGTGCCAAGGTCATTGACCGAGACTGTCCTGGCTGGCAGACTCACAGCCGGGGTGGTGTCGGCTGCATCTGCCTATGCAGTTGCCAACACCCGGCTGCATGACAACACTGCCCCAGGGACATGTGCCTCGGTCAGAGCAGCCCTGGGTGCACTTACCACGTGCCTCCTGAACACCTGGAAATCATCCTGGGACTCTTCAGGTGCCAACACAGCATGCGCTGGCAGACCCTGAGCCTGGGTGGTGGTTGCCACAGCTGCACCTGCAGCTACCACTACCCTTGGGCCCTTGGCAGTCGATGAAACGGACTGCCGGGTCACATGGGTGCCAGTGCCAGTTGCAAGGGCTGCATCTCCCGGAACCACAGGGGGTATTGGCATGACTGCACCAACACGTGGCAGAACATCATGCCGAATTGGCGCACCCTTTAACCTGCCTATTCCCCCTCTGCATCCACCCTGGGCAGCCTGGAGTCCCCTTACTCCCTGGTCACCCCAGCCACGTCCCTGACCATGCCCACCACGTGGCGGACGCCCAGCTGAGGCGCCCCTCACCTTTCATGGCCTCCCAACCATGACACAGATGTAGTAGTGCCAATGGGAGGTGTACACGACAATTGTCCTGGGGAATTGGGGTGAAGGGGGTGGGGTACTAGATGTTAAAAGCACCCCTATGCACCTGAAAGGCTGTATGTGACCCCGGTGAGAAAATGACGGGTCACACAACACTCAGGCACCCCAAAACTGCAGTAAAACCGTGCACACAACCCCCGGTAGCCCATGTGTGTGGAATTAACCTCCTGCATTACACGGTGGCACCCAGGGACACGAAAAACACATACGCACGGGACACGCAGGCTACTATGAGCTCAAAAACGGGTAAGCGATACACAGGGGGACCCACAGTGGGAAAAATAGAGTGCGCGACTCACCGTCTGTCTAGCGTGGTAATGAAAAACATGTGTAGGCAAGACCCCCCCCCCAAAAGAAGAGATACGTCCTTGATCCGCTATGAAGTAGTGATGGTGCGTGAAACAACCAGAAGTAGCAACACACGCGTTGGTCTCCACAAAAAGCACATACAGCGAACTGCTGGCCCCTTTAACCCGTGGCTGAGGGTAATGCCCGCGCGCGTCACGTCACTTAAGCATTTAGGCCCTTTCATCGAATTACACACTTTAACACGCGGACGTGCTGTTTGTTCACGTGCTGAATCACTATGCACCCGTGCCGAGGGAAACGCCCGCTTGTGTTACGTCACATACGCGCTGACCCGCTAAGGGCCTTTCCTCGAATTACACGCTGACATGCTGTTTTTTCACCTGCCAAATCACTCCGTATCAAGCTGGCCACACGACAACACACAGAAGACCACGCTCCTGCCCAGAAGGTCAATTTCCTGTCCGCCAAAGCCCCGAGCTGACTCCCACCAGCCATCTGCTGCTTACTGCCTGCCTGCTGGCCATGTGCCCTGCTATTTGGTGCCTGCACGTCAGCCATCTGCAGGGGTCCAGTTGCTGTGAAGACCTGTGCTGGAACAGAAGACTCCCGACTGCAGTTCCATCACTCCACAGCCCAGCACCACAAGCCAGTTGCCCACCCACACCTGCCTAGGCGGTTGCCATGTCGGGGGAAACACCATCTGAGACCACTGGCAACCCCCAGCCAGAGAGGCAGAGGGCTGCTAGATTCACAGCTGGAGAGGTTGGCATCCTGGTGGAGCAAGTCCTGGTGCATTATGATGCCCTGTTCAGAAGAACACGTGCCAACAAGGATGGACAGAGGAGGATCTGGATGGACATCGTGGTTGCCATCAATGCGGAGGGGGTTGCAACCTGCGACTTACCACACGTCCATAAGCGCTGGGAGGACTTCGGTCCAGGACCCTCAGGAAGGCCCGGCGCCTCTTGGACACAGCGGATGCAGTGGGGTGCCGGGTTCACCTTACCAACGACCAGATGAGGGTCCTGGAATGCATACGCCCAGCGCTTCTCCTTGAGAGGCAGATCCATCCGGAGTCAAGCAATAAGTGTCCATGCGTACTGATTGGACGCAGTGCATGTTGAGGTGTGCCAGGAGTGTGCAGCTTGGACATATGTCTGGAAAGGCCCATGTATGGATGTGTATGTGCAGGGACATGAGCCTGCTGCATGTGAGTCCAGTCATGTGTGATGCACATCAATGGTGTATGTGTTGCAATGCATGATGCACAAATGCATGTGGAGATGCACACATGTTAGCAGTTCTGTGTATGTACTATGCCATGGTTGGGGTGTGACACATGGATGCTGGTTCAACCTTTATGTACATGCACGGTGTGCATGTACGTGTGTTTGACATGTGTGCGACTGTGATACGCCATGGATGCATGTGACACAGACATGTAGGAAGCCGATTGGCAGATGTGACATAGTTGCCGTTGATTGCACTGTGACAGGTGGTGGAGATGTACAGATGCATGTCTGTCTGGTGGCGTGTGTGTATGTGTTTGGCACTCCCCATGTTGCTTGTTACATCAGGCTAAGCTTCAGATGTTCATGCTGTTGTGTGTGTATGTATGGATGCTGCTGCCTGCTGCACCATTCCTGTTAATTTGTGCATATGTGTGGGTTCAAATGATATGTGTGTTGGGTAGTGTGATGCCATCTGTGAAGTTTGACACTGCCACTCATGTGCAACTGTCATGTGTGTATGTGACCATTGTCCAGTGCCCTGATGCCTGTGTTCTGTCTCTCCCTGTCTGCAGCGTTGACTGATGAAGAGGGCGGAGACAGTGCTGTGGAGCACAGCTGCAGGGATCCCACCACCAGCCCAAGACGCAGGGCCCAGCTCCCCTCCCGGGTAGTCATCTCTTCGGGGAGTGAGGAGTCTGGTGCCATGTCCATGGCCGCAGCTGCCAAGGGAAGGTCCATGAGGCGGCGTTTGGAGGTGGACTCCTCGGCAGCAGTAGGGGCAGCTGAGCCCCCATATGGGCCTCTGGAGGAAGATGGCACGGAGTCATCCAGGTTGGTGGGGGTTTGGTTAAGGAGGAGGCCGTGGAAGGCCCACGCACGGGGCCTGGAGGTGGGGATTCTACTGGTGCTAGTGGTATAGTCCAGGGGCAGTGACAGGAGGCAGCACAGGCCGCTGTGGAGGTGCCTCTGTGTAATCCTGTCCCTGATCCTGTGACTGTATCATCCGGCACCAGCAGGGATGCCTCATTCCACACCCGTTTTCAGGGAGGAGATGCGCATACAACAACTGGCCTTCCTCTCCCTGCGGATGTTGCAATCCATGACCGTATTGAGCCTGTCCTCCCTGGGGTGGCGTTGCGCCAATGTGGTATTCGGGATGACGTGCAGGGTTCTCGTCAGGACAATGCACGTCATTTCGAATACCTCTTTGGCCGCGTCGATCTACTAAGACAGGTCGTCGGCACTGGGTTCATCCATGTGCTGGAACTTCTTGCGACCCCCCTCCTCAACTGAGCCCCCTATGCGCCAGTCGTCCTCCGTGCCATTTTCCAGCCCAAGTATCAGCTGGGCCCCCGATGGAGCTGCCCCTGAGCCAGCGGCCAGGCTAGTGGAGGACACATCCATGCCACAGTGGGGAGTCGGAGATGCAGCAGGGGTGGCCACCCCACCAACTGGACCCCAGCAAGAGGAGGACGTGCAGGCATAAACAGGCAGGGCACGTGCACAGCAGCAGCAGGCTCAGGGTGGGAGCGATCATGGCTCAGGGCCATCAACATCACAGGGGCAGGCATCGGCCGTCGGGCAGGAGGACCCAGGATTGGGAGTGTCTTCCGCGTGGTTGCGGTTGGGCCGCCAAATAGATGTGGAGCGGCGGCGGGCGGAGAGGGCACGGCTCACAATGGTCAGGGTGGAGAACTCCATGCGCCGGACATTGAGGTGGGCTGCGTGCCTAGAGGCAACTTGCATGGAGTTGGAGGAGGCCATGGCTGCATCCCTGCGAGACCTCAAGGCCAGGGAAGAGGCACGCCTCCGGAACATTGAAGTGGTGTTTGATGATGCCCTTGCCCGGAACATCAATGAGTGAGCCGTCAGACTAGCCCGCCACCTTTGTAAATAGTTATGTAGGTGTAGGTTTCCTTTTTGTTTTCTTTTTTTCTTTGGGGCGCATGGACTATGCCCCACCTTTTTGTATATAGTTATTTATTAGTTAGGATTTTGGTTAGGTTTCCTTTGGATTGTTGGGCTTATGGACCCTTGGATGTTCTTTTGTATATAGTTATGGACCTGGATTGACTCTTTTTTTTTTTGACCATGGTGGAATACTTTGCTTTCTTTTTGAATTTTGTTTAATGGACGGACCGATTCATTTTTTAAAATCATTTTGGGAGTTCCGTACTTTGATTTTTAATTTGTTTTCTATCATGACATGGGGAATTCTATGTGGAGTGGATGGAAGGCTTGGTTGGGTTCCGTACTTTGATTTTTAATTTGTTTTCTATCATGACATGGGGAATTCTATGTGGAGTGGATGGAATTCTTGGTTGGGTGTTTGGACTGAGGTGGTGTGGGGTGGAATTTGGGTGGCCATAAGGGCCATGGCTGTGGATTATGTAGAAGTGTTGGTTGGGGAGACATGAGTCAGGGCCTGCTGGCAGGTTGCCATCAATGGGGGTGGGGTGGGGTCATGAGTCGGGGCCTGCTGGCAGGTGCCCATCACTAGGGGTGGGGTGGGGGACATGAGTGGGGGCTTGCTGGCAGGTTGCCGTCAATGGGGCTGGGGTGCGGGACATGAGTCAGGGCCTTCTGGCAGGTGCCCATCACTGGGGATCGGGTGGGGGACATGAGTCGGGGCCTGCTGGCAGGTTGCCGTCAATGGGGGAGGGGGACATGAGTCGGGGCCTGCTGGCAGGTTGCAGCCACTGGGGGTGGGGTGGGGGACATGAGTCGAGGCCTGCTGGCAGGTGCCCATCACTGGGGGTGGGGTGGGGGACATGAGTTGGGGCCTGCTGGCAGGTTGCCATCTATGGGGGTGGGGGACATGAGTTGGGGCTGCTGGCAGGTGCCCATCGCTGGGGGTGGAGTGGGGGACATGAGTTGGGCCTGCTGGCAGGTGCCCATCACTGGGGGTGGGGTGGGGGACATGAGTCGGGGCCTGCTGGCAGGTTGTCGTCAATGGGGGTGGGGTGGGGGACATGTGTCGGGGCCTGGTGGCAGGTTGCCGTCAATGGGGGTGGGGTGTGGGACATGTGTCAGGGCTCCCAAGTGCATGGTGACATGTGGCCTGCCTGCGGGGCATGCCCAGGGGTGATGGGCTGCCTGCGGGCCATGCCCAGGGATGATGGGCTGCCTGCGGGGCATGGCCAGGGGTGATGGGCTACCTGCGGGCATGGGGAGGGTGAATGGGCTGCTTGCGTGTATCCTGAGGGTGCGCGGGAAGTTTTACACGCGATCGGACTTGCGCGAGCGGGGTACGCGCATTCTGGGGGTGCGCAGGGAGTATTACACACGATCGGCCTTGCGCGAGCGGATAACACATATTCCGAGGTGTGCGTGGAGAGTTTTCCACACGATTTTGCTGGTGCGAGTGGGGTATGCGTATTCTGAGTGGTGCTCAGGGAGTTTTCCACACAATGTCGCTAGGCGCGAGCGGGGTACGCTTATTCCGAGGTGAGCTCAGGGAGTTTTCCACATGTGGCGCGAGAGGGGTACGCGTATTCCGAGTTGTGCGCAGGGAGTTTTCCACGGGATATCGCTGGCGCGAGCGGGGTATGCGTAATCCGAGGGGTGCGCAGGGAGTTTTCCATCCGATTTTGCTGCCGCGAGGGGGGTACACGTAATCTGAGGGGTGCGCAGAGAGTTTTTCATGCGATTTCGCTTGGCACGAGCAGGGTACGGGTATTCTGAGGGGTGCGCAGGGCGTTTTCCACGCGATGTCACTGGCGCGAGCGGGGTACGTGTATTCCTAGGTGTGCGCAGGGAGTTTTCCAGGTGATCTTGTTGATGCGAGCGGGGAGTTTTCCACACGATTTTGCTGGCGTGAGCATGGTACGCATAATCCGAGGGGTGCGCGGGGAATTTTCCACGTGATTTTGCTGGTGCGAGCGGGGTACGCGTATTCCAAGGGGTGTGCAGGGAATTTTCCATGTGATTTCGCTGGCAGAGCGGGGTTTGCATAATCCGAAGGGGTGCGCGGGGAGTTTTCCACGCGATTTCGCTGGCACGAGCGGGGTTCGCATAATCCGAAGGGGTGCGCGGGGAGTTTTCCACGTGATTTTGATGGCGCGAGCGGGGTACGCGTATTCCGAAGGGGTGCGCGGGGAGTTTTTCATGCGATTTCGCTTGGCACGAGCAGGGTACGGGTATTCCGAGGGGTGTGCAGGGCGTTTTCCACGCGATGTCACTGGCGCGAGCGGGGTACGCGTATTCCTAGGTGTGCGCAGGGAGTTTTCCAGGTGATCTTGTTGATGCGAGCGGGTACGTGTATTCTGTGTTGTGTGCGGGGAGTTTTCCACACGATTTTGCTGGCGTGAGCATGGTACGCATAATCCGAGGGGTGCGCGGGGAATTTTCCACGTGATTTTGCTGGTGCGAGCGGGGTACGCGTATTCCAAGGGGTGTGCAGGGAATTTTCCACGTGATTTCGCTGGCAGAGCGGGGTTTGCATAATCCGAAGGGGTGCGCAGGGAGTTTTCCACGCGATTTCGCTGGCACGAGCGGGGTTCGCATAATCCGAAGGGGTGCGCGGGGAGTTTTCCACGTGATTTTGATGGCGCGAGCGGGGTACGCGTATTCCAAGGGGTGTGCACGGAATTTTCCACGTGATTTCACTGGCGCAAGCGAGGTTCGCATAATCCAAAGGGGTGCGCGGGGAGTTTTCCATGCGATTTCGCTGGCACGAGCCAGGTACGCGTAATCTGAGGGGTGCACGGAATTTTCCACGTGATTTCACTGGCGCGAGCGAGGTTCGCATAATCCGAAGGGGTGCGCGGGGAGTTTTCCACGCGATTTCGCTGGCGCGAGCAGGGTACGTATATTCCGAGAGGTCCATGGGGAGATTTCCACACAATTTCGCTGGCACATAAGGGCTGTGTGGCATTTTTTGTGCGTTTTTGTCTTTGGGGGGCTGTATGTTGGTCCACTGGCCTTTGCGCCATGTATGGGATTTGTGCCATGTTTTTGGCGCACGGGGCGGGGTTCGGGGCGTAACTGGCGCTGCTGCAGGGTTGCTGCGCCACTCTGCACCACAGCTGGTTATGGATGTTAGTATCCATGAATACCCTGTATGTGAAAATGGGTTTTGGCACATGTGGCTGCCGCACACTCGCCTCTCTGCGCCAGCCGCGTGCGCTACTTCTGTGTTAAATTCTATGAATTACCCCCTATGTCTCGGGAGGATAGCTCAGGGGCAAGTGCTCGCCTTGGAAGCAAGATGACATGGTGCAACACAGGTTCGATCTCTGGGTCTGCGCTTAGAAACCTTTGGGTATTAAGCACGTTATAAACAACTAATTACAATGGTGCCCCCTGGATTCATTCCCAAACATATTGGGCTTCCTTAATAGTTTGGATAATGTTAGGCAGAATTATATGCAGTACCCTTTGGGAACACCACACACAATTAAGACTACAAGTGACAGTACAAATTCACCTTAGGTACAAGCCTGTACTACTCAGTAAAGTGGTAGCGATGGCTGAGCAGCCAGACTTATCTCAAGAGTAAGTGAGCAGTATCAATAGTTACACAACGGAGAGCAATTACTATGATTCAAACAAACACTGATTCAAGGTTTCTGAGTAAAAGACTATAGATTTATTTACACATCAGTTGTAAAACATTTCACCAAAGTAAAGCAGTTGAAAAATCACACTCTTAATACACTACACCACACCCAATAGATTCTGGATAAGTTAGGCTCAAAATGAAGTGTGAGCAAAATGGTATTCCAGCAATTTAAAAGGGAGGGAAAGACAAAATTAGGCAGAAATTGAGTAACATGAACAAGTAAGTAAGCAGGGCAATCTAGAAAAAGGAACTACAGTGAGGAAATTCAAACAGGGCCTGGCCCAAAGTCAATGGGTCAGAGTTTTTGCTCAAGATCACACAGTCAGGGTAGTTCGCAGTTAAATCTTTGCCAAGAGTTCAGGACGAAGCTGGTCGGTAGAAAAGTTAGTTTAAAGAATAAAGAAGGACAAGCCCTCGGATTGGCAAAAGGTTTCCCGCACTTTCGACGCGGCTGGACGAAACAAACAACCGGATTTGAACATCACCTTAAATGTCGAAGAAGGCTGTAGCTGAGGCGAACTTTGCTGGCAGGTCCTGCAGGCTCACAGTTCCTGAAGCGACTGTCGGACTGACACGAAGTAGGAAGACTGGAGGGTCCTGCACTGCCCAGGGAAGAAACCAGCAGAAGAGCAAAGCAACAAATAAAAGGTGCACTCCTTAAAATGCAAGCAGGGTCTGTTCCTCCTGGCTATCCGGTTCACTGAATCTCTGTACAGCAAATTCGACCAGAGAAGGGAGACCTGACGAGCAGTTTGGCAAACTGGTTGTTTTTCACCAGCTCAAGGGGAGAAGATTGCTTGAAGATCTTCCCTGTTGTTGGAGTATGAAGATTCGGACCTGCAGCAGGGTTTCACCGGGCAGTTCAGTCATTGTAGGGGTTCATCTTCTGTCAGCTCCTCTTTGGTTCTTTCGTTCCAGTGGTGGTTCTGCCTTTCCAGACCCAGAGACCTGCTTTTTATGCAGTTTTCCCCCATTCACAGAGCCTGGCTGTCAATCACACAGCAGGGTGGCTGTCCCGCCGGGACAGTCACCACGGCCAATCAAATCAGAGTATGACATGGGTGTCCAAGGAGACCCTGTGCAGGGAGCCCTAAGCCACTCTCTCACATCCTGTGCCCCCAGACATACAGGCCCCTAATAAGGGTTTCTGCGTAGAAGCCCACGAAAGGACAATGAACAATGGAACCAAACCTGGTTTGACGTGCAGAGAAAAACACGATTAAGACTTTTACAAAAAGAAATGGTGAATTAACCCAACCAGAACCGTATAAAAACATATATGTTCTAGCGGGTTTAAATTCGAAGTTATCAAGATAGCCTAAAACAATACCAGGGCTAGTTAAGATAACCGCAGTAGGAAAAATAGGGTAGTTACCACTGCCACCAGCCAAGTCTTAATGAAACGGGAGCGAAACAATGCTCCAAGAGAAACAGACAAAAAGGGATAAGTATTAACCCTTTCCAGAACTCTATTTAAGATAGTTTGTACTGGGTCTGTGAGTTTTAAAAGAGAATAAAATCAATGGCAACTTTACATGTTCTGGGAGACAGTAGTCAGCCCCAGAAAATGGAGTCGGAGTTGGGAAGTCAAAAAGACAACCCTGTGTCACTACAATTAAGGTGCTGTGTAACACACAGTAAGAAGATGATGCCTATGGAGTAGGTGAGGCTCCACAGTCTATGAACACAAAAAATGTTAAACACACACAACAAAACACATGTAAGAGTGGGAAAAAAGGCTCACACTCTTACCAGGTGAAAAAATAAATCCTAGAAATCCAGCAAAGCTGCTGAGGGACTCAGTAGGTAAGGGAAATTAGCCATTCTGGAGAATTCTCCCTAACAGTTAATCCTCTGAGTTGCCATTAAACTCATACTCAGTGCCTGTTACCACCAATTCAAAATAGTGGATGAGACAGGGAGCAAGGGCTTGGCGGGAGAATTTACTTGCTCTAGATATGGAGACATAGATGCCAGTGTTAATATCCTCTTGGTCATAGCGGGAAGAGTTTGATACTGTTGGTTAGAAAGATTGCCAACTACACCATGTACTGGTTAGACTGGAACTTGGTGCCATTACCATTGCAAAGTGCTTTAAAACATTCTACAGTACTTTAAAGAGATGCACGCTATACAGCCTGGTGAAAACCCACGTCTATTAGGCTGACAGTATATTAAATTGTATGTGGGGTTTTGGGGCAGCATTGCTTTCACAGACAGTGATATCATCCAATATTATGGCCATGAGTTCTGGAAGAAACTGTGAGCTGTTCTTTCTTCTGCTTTTAAGAAACCTTTGATGCGCCCTACACTGTTGTCCTACTGGTCTGACCCACATGACACATTTATCAGTCTGCCCACTGAGTGCACACCCTAATTCAGTTGGTAGAAAAATACATTGTTTTTCTCCCCAACATTACCGTTCTCATCCCCACCCCTCAGGTCCTGTAACCTGTGTATTAGCAAGTAATGATGTAAAAAATAACTTGGGTGTTATAAAATTATTGTATATAACTGTTATGGTTTTACCTAAACCTCCATTGCTGTATTTGTTCTCTACCTTAAATTTATATTTAGTTTTGACCCTACTTTGTTTACGTCAGTTGCATAAATTGACCATGCAGTGGAGCACAATAAAATATTTCCCCCAAAAAAGTAAATCAGGCAGAAAGAGGGGAAGGGGTGAGAGATTGAAGCTTGAAGCTAACATAAAAAAATGCTCCAAAGAAGGATAACTATAAAATTCACTTTTGAAATGTTAAAATATTAGAAGTGACATGCCCACTCGAGAGGGCATGTCATGGAAGCACCGGGAGCTGTCATAAGTGACACATTCTTTCCGGCACTTTCATTCACACCCTATCCAACATTGCCAACTTTGTATAGTGGGCTCTGCATAATTTGCATAGCTCCACCCACCTCACAACAAGGACACATTGCACTGTAAATCCACCAAATTAAGGACATCTGCTTTAGAATTTGATACAAGTACAGTTAACTTTTATTAACTTTAAAAAAAATGTGTAATAGTGCCGATAAGTGTCCCAATAGAGGTCATAGAAGGTCATATTTCTGACTGTTTGGCAGTACCAGACCGCTGTAAAACCATTGTATGGGGATAGTGGCTCGCTTTCCACATACAAGGAATTTCTCTAAGGTTTCCTGACTTTTTGCCGTCTCAAGGGTGTGGTGTATTATTGCAGGCCAAACCCTCGAACCACAGGGTGATTTGGAGTGTGGCATCCAACCACAGGGTGATTTTGAGTGCGGCATCCATCTCCTGATGACTTTCTAAATCAAGACAACCTCTTCCAACCCAAACTTCACGATCTGATAGTTACACTGTGAACTGATTACTTTTCACTCTAGCATACTTGTTATTTTTTCTGTCATTTATTACAATATATATATAGACATTTGAAAAATTGTAACAGTGCGATGTAGGGTATTTAAAATATGATTCTATGAGCAAGTGTTAAATAAAACAGAACTTTAAATACACAAACCTGCCCTATACATACTCGAAGAGAAACTTTACCAGAGTTTTCAATATGGTTTTAACCCGTTCCAATGGCTGCAACAGGTGGGGGTTTTTAACAAAGGCACCGGGCCGTTACCATCCATTCGAGCCCTTGGAACGGGTTGTCAACACTATTAGCACCCGTCCGAAATGCTGGACAGGACTAATTGAAAATGTTTTCTTTCCATGAATGGGTTGTGTCGCAGCATCTTATTCGTGTAAAGGAAAGTCTGTCGAAATATGGCCACCATGGCACGGGAAGGTAGGGCTCAGTAAGGAGCCCCTCTTCCCTTTCAATTGTGGCCAGCCAGGTCAGAGCGTAAGTAGCAGCCGCATCTGCAGCGGTAGCACTGTCTGCCGCCGCAATGATGGAAGTGGGAGGGGGGAAATTGAAAAAGGGAATGGAGGGTGAGGGAAAGATGGTAGACAGGAGGACTGGCCATCCGCCGGCAAGGAACGCGGGCTGAGATCGCAAGTTTCATCCCACATTCCTTGCCTCCTGATTGGCCAGCTCCTCCGCCAAGGGTGCTAGTAACTCCATAAGGCAATCATCCATACAGCTAGATTCAGTGTAATATGTTGCCAGAATATTCTCTGAGATAGAATATTTCTCATACAGTAAATACAGGGCTGAAATGGATGCCATTTTCAATAATTCAAGTTGTTGCCGTATATGAGTTAAATCATGATTAAAGCAACTAAAAAAAAGACATCAATACAATAACGTGGTTTGTGAAGCTATTTAACATATTTCCCACCAGCGTTTGCTCTGGGCTTTCACTTTATAAAGTTCTACCTTCTGATTTACTGCAATGCGAGAACCATTCTGCTCTGTGGGTGACAACACAGATGAGTGATGCTTATTTGATGGCCCCTGGTCTGCATATTCATGACCGAAGTTTTGACTTGACTGCGGCAAAAGACTACCTCGTGATCCTGATGATGTCTTCAGTTGAAGGCGTAAAAGATGCCTGGAGTGTGCTTGGCATCACATGCTCAGAGCTGTGTCATAGAAAATACATAAAAGAGGGTAACTTTGCGAAGCATATGACTCCTAACAAAAAAAAAGTAAATGTGATGCCTTGTGAAGTCCACCGTCAACCATAAGCAAAGCGCTTTTCTGCTACTTATCTTTTGTAGTAGATAAGTGATCTTTAGTGGCAGGAGTGACTGTGGTTGCCTTTATTGTTTTTAAAAAATAAGTTGTAGCCCATCGCTCTTGCCATTTCATGTATGTGGAGGTAATTTCCAAAGCAGAACTAGTTTAGCTTTATCAGCTCCAGGAAGGGCACCCGGGAAATGGGGCTTGTTTAATCGGTCACTGTTATCAAACATGTAGTTGACAGTTTCCTTTTCCATTATGTAATAGTATCAGTGTTTGCAACCTCGAGCATAGCTACCAACAAGCTTGGAATGTCAATCTGCTGTGGATAGCTGCATTATCTAGATTTAAAAAGAGAATCAGTATCTTGCCTAATAATATGTTGATTAATTCACAACAGGTTTTTGCTGAAAACGACCAGTGATGTCACCATTGGATGACAAGCTATTTAACCATGACCCCCGTTGTAGAATCCTCCACATCCACACATGAAAATATAAGGGTTTTCTCAAGGACGTTGCTGTCCATGTCCTATACAATAGGTTGGGCTTTCACTGTTTGTGGATATCCACATCCCCTGCAGGAGAGTAGTTGAAGTATAACTGTGGTTTATCAAATCTGAAACTGGTCAGAGGAAGTCTATGACTTTTCAAGTGCCAGGTCCTTTCCTTGGTGCTTGGCGTGGCAAGCGGAGAGTGGAGATCAGAGAGCGAGGCGTGAGTTCCAAGATCAGGTGCGATGGTGAGATGGGGACGGGCCCAGGAGCTCGGGAGCCGGCAGTGAGATGCCCCATGGGTGAAGTGGTATTGTGTGGCAGATACCGCGAACCATGATCTGCCTTGATGGTATGCAGAAACGTGGGTGGCCCGCAAGTGCCTCGGAGGCGCCTTGGTGGAGCTTTGGTGGCAGGGAACTGCAGAATTGACTTTTAACAGACTAGCCCCATACTGCCCCACACTGCCCCCTTTTAAATCTGTGTCTCTTTCACATGCTCAACCCTGATTTGTTATTAAGCTCCCTGGTGAGGGCAGTGGTCTCAGTGCCATCTAACAGTGGAATGGAAACCTGTATTATTGTGTTAGGTTGGTCCACATGCTTTGCGGTGGGATCATAGTGTTATTTTATTCCTTGCTCTCTTTTAGAAAATCCTGAGGTATTTAGTTTTATGAATTTCCACTTAATTTGTGTCAGGGTAATTATTTTTTCTGAAACACTGTGCTACCCTCAGAGTGCACAGCGCATTTCATTCTGTAGCAGTCTCCGGTGAGGAGAGCTGGAATATTTGGCTCACCCTAATCATCTCGAAGAGAGCACGGAGTCCTGGGCGAGGAATGGCATTTACTAACTCGCCCAGAAACGTAGTGCTGATGTGAGAAATGTCTGTGATTTAGTCCTTAGTGCTGCGAACAACCACGGCATATCCTTGACATTGTGTTGCTAATTATGCACGGGTTACAGAGCAAGATGCTTGCAAAATAGAGCGCTTTCTCTACTCCTTCATTTAAATTGGCATATAATTCAGAGAGTCAACCTGCGCGTGCTGTTGCGTATTCATGAATTCCGTGAAGCAACAGTAGCCGTTGTGCAAGTAAGAGCAAGGTGTGCGAGGAACACCCCAACACGCTTCATACACACTAAAAAGCAAGTGAAATGCCTAACATCGCGCAACCCTGCCCACCATCCATGGCCCAGCATACAGCCCCCCCAGCTAATTTACGCGGAAACAATCCGCAATCATCGGCTGCACCCCAGCCTAATTGCGCAAAAACACCCCACGATCCCTGAGCACACCCCATCGAAAATGCATGCTCTTCCACGCAAGGCCAGCCCCTACACCAGCTTAATCGCGTGACAACACCTCACAATCCCTGGCCACACCACAGCGTAATCGCATGAAAACACCCATCGATCCTCAGGCGTACCCCATAGAAACGCCTGCCCTCCCACAAAAGGCCTGCCCCTACACCTACCAAATCACGCGACAATACCTCACAGTCCCCAGCCGCACCCCTGTGTAATCGCGCAAAAACACCCTGCGATCCCCAGGTGCACCCCGTAGAAAACGCATGCCCTCCCATGGAAGGCCTGCCCCTACACCCACCAAATCGCACAATAACACTTTGTTATCAACGGCCGCACCCCAGCGTAATCGCAGGAAAATACCCCATGATCCCCGGGCGCACCACATAGAAAACGCGTGCCCTCCCACGCAAGGCCAGCCCTACACCAGCCAAATCGTTCCCCAACACTTTGCAATCCCCAGCCAAATTGTGCATCTTCATCTCACAATATGGGGCATGCAGCCCTGTCCACACCCCCAACCTCTATCACCCGTGACCACACCCTGCAGGCAGCCCCCTCCACATGGGATACCCCATCCCACTTCACCCATGACCACACCCTGCAGGCAGCCCCCTCCACTGTAACGCTCACCTGAATCCCTCGGAGGCGCGGGTCTGGTCTGGGCGTTCTCCGGACCTTCCAAAGTCACTCGCAGGTCTTTGGCACCACCCTGGAAGGGCCCCCTCCTTACTGTGATCTTAATCTGGAGAGGGAGATGTCTGCGGGCAGAGAAGAAACAGGGGTTAACGTCTGCCTGACGGGGTTTCGACCCTTTCCCCTTCCTGACACTCCTACAACTCTCCCAGGCCGCACGTGCTCACCTTAGGTAGGTAAAAGCGGCGCTCTCCATCCTGCGTCTGTGCAGGGGCGCTGTAGCCAGTTACTTCACTGGACGATAGTTCAGCCTTTTATTGCGGAGGTAGAGTCCAGAAGGCAAGACCGTTGTTAGCTGCACGAACGGTGAGTGCCTTATATGAGTCTTTTTATTGTCCTTTCAGAATCTTGCCTCTTTGCAGGTCCGGTATGCTGATCCGGTAAGTGGAGAAGTCCGGGGTTTTTGCAGGCAAGCAAAAAGTTAATCTGAAGTTAAATGCACTTTTTAAAGTCTTTTTTCCCCTTTCTTTCAGGTCGCGGTGCAATCGGCGATGAAGACTGATGCCGAAGGATCGTGCCGGAGGATGGACAGGTATCACCACTTAAGACACGTGTAGAAATGGAGTCCTGAGCTCTAATAATGTCCTTCTCGTATTTTACAGGTGCGGACAAATGGCGCTGAACGGAGCTCGCGGAGACCGTGGCACAGGTAAGCAGATATCACAGAGTTATCGTTAACCTGTATTCTTTGTAGTTGCAGATGGCTGGAGAACGAAGAATCGCGGCCCGAGGCCTTGGAAGGCGCCGGAAGGTGGTAAGAGCAGCTCTGGTACTTTCTCGTGCTACTCTAATGTTCTCGTTTTCCTTTTCAGATGTCGCGGAAGGCTGGAGCTGGATTCAGGAAGGTAAGTTGAAGATTTTCCTGTTTTCAGGTGCAGAAGAAGAAGATCAGCTGGAGCCGACACGGTGAGCGTCCTGCTGCTATTGCAGAATAACGCGAAGCACGTGAAACCAATCGGGTGTGGTTTAAATAGCCTTCAGTAGTGCTTAGGCGTCTCCTTCCACAGCTTTCAGAGGTAAGAAAAGAGTTCTAGTATGTAATTCTTGGGAGTGGTGCTGGCCCCACCCAGCAGTTAATGTAGTCCCAGCAGGATTGGATGAAGAGTTCATCCTGCAGGTAGGAAAGCAGCATGGTCTGCAGGAGGTAAGTCCACCCAAGCACCAATCCTCTTTATATGAGCCCGGCGCTTCCAGCGCCAGGACTGGGTCCCTTTATGAGCATGAGCCTGGCGCCGCTGGCGCCAGGACAAGGTCCAAAAGGCCCCTACGGGGGCCGGCTTGTGCCTGGAATAAGGGTCATGACCCTGTTTCCAAGGATGTTGGGCTAGGTCTGACACCTTGGAGGCAGTGGTCATGACAGCACCCCCCCTCAAGGCCCCTCCCAAATTGGTCTTCCCCGGAGGCTTTGGTTTGTTGGGGAAGGTCCGATGAAATCTTCTGATTAGACGAGAAGCATGGACATTTTCTGAAGGTTCCCAAGATCTCTCCTGGGGCCCATACCCTTTCCAATCAATCAGGTAATACAGTTTTGACTTGAAAAACTTAGAATCCAAGATGTTCCGAACCTCGTATTCGTTTTCTCCGTCTACTTGGATTGGCTCTGGAGGTTTAGTCAGACGGGTTCCGGGTTGCATAGGTTTCAGGAGTGAAACATGGAAAACAGGATGTATTTTCATTCGAGTGGGCAATTCTAATTTAACCGCCACAGGATTTATCACAGCCGTGATCGTGTAGGGTCCCAAGTACTTTGGATTGAAGGTGCGTGGTCCTTTTAGAGACAGATGTTTAGTAGACAGCCAGACTTGGTCTCCTACTTGGTACCGAGGGGCCTCTTTTCGATGTTGATCAGCACCTTTCTTATAAGATTCTTTGGCTCGTTGAAGGTGTGCGACGGCTTCCTTAAATGTTTGAGTTATGGTCGCATGAAGATGGTCCACAGCGGGTGTTCCGAGATCTTGAGGCGGATCTAAATTAGAGGTCCGAGGGTGAACCCCATACAACAGGAAGAAAGGGGTTTTACCTGTTCCGGTATGTATTGAGTTGTTGTACGCATATTCAGCAATCCAAAGAATGTCCCTCCAAGTACCCTCTGATTGTTGTAACATGCAACGAAGATACTGTTCCAGAGTTTGGTTGGTCCTCTCAGTCTGCCCGTCAGTTTGAGGGTGGTGGCTGGTAGAGAGTCGCACGTCAATTTGTGCAAGACGACAACAACTTCTCCAGAAATGGGAAATTAATTGGCTCCCTCGATCAGAGATTAGGACTGAAGGGAACCCGTGCAAGCGAACAATGTTTTCAAGGAATTCTCGGGCTAGAATGGAAGCTGTGGGTAATCCTTTTAGTGGAACAAAATGAGCCATCTTTGAAAAAAGATCAACAATTACTAGAATTGTATTATATCCGGAACAGGGGGGTAAATCCGTGATAAAATCCATTGAGAGGGTGTGCCAAGGGCATGGTGGAATGTCTATCGGATGTAGTAGCCCGGCGGGTTTTTCTCTCTGGCTCTTGTTTTGTGCACAGATGCCGCATGAGGCCACAAAGTCTTTGATATCCTTTCTCCAGGATGGCCACCAGAAATGTCTTTTAATTTTTTCGGAGGTTTTGGCTACACCCGGATGTCCCTCTATTAAGGAATCATGATAGCAGGTGATGATCTGTTTCTGTAAATCATCACACGGTAAATAAAGTCTGCCTTGGAAGTATAATAGATCTTGATCTATCGTAAAATTCTTTCCTTTCTGCAGCCAAGTCAAGGAATCTTCGGGAGTTATTATTTGCTTGATCTTCTTTTTTATGTCGTCAAGAGACATTGTGTTGATGACTCCTAAAATCTTTAGTTCGGGGATTATGGGTACTGGTTCTGGATTAGCTGCGAGTTCGTTAACGCCTATTCGTGAAAGGGCATCAGCTTTTCCGTTTTTGACGCCCGGCCGAAACGTAATCACAAAATCAAATTCCGCGAAAAATAAAGCCCAACGGAGTTGTCTTGAAGATTGGGCCTTGGCTGACTTCAAATATTGGAGGTTACGATGATCAGTAATTACAGTGACAGTGTGCCGGGCTCCTAGGAGATAATGCCGCCAAGCCTTAAAGGCGGACTTGATTGCCAGAAGTTCCTTGTCCGTGATTGTGTAGTTGATTTCCGGGGCCGAAAATTTGCGGGACCAAAACGCCACAGGGTGTAATTGGTGTGTTTCAGGATCTCTTTGTGACAAAACTGCCCCCATTGCAAGGCTAGATGCGTCGGTCTCGACGATATAAGGAAGTTCTGGACGAGGATGTTTCAGGACTGGAGCAGAAACAAATTTGGCTTTCAAATCTTGGAAGGCTTGTTCGGCCTCTGGAGTCCACTCAAATTTTTTGTTCTTTTTTAGGAGAGCCGTGATAGGTTGGACTATTCGAGAGAATTCGGGGATAAACCTTCGGTAAAAATTAGCGAAGCCCAACATGCTCTGTACTCCTTTTACCGAAGTCGGAGACGGCCATTTGGTGATTGTATACACTTTTCTTGTGTCCATGTGAACACCGTTGGGTGACAAAATGAACCCCAAAAATTCGACTTCCTTTACATGAAAGGTACACTTTTCCAACTTAGCAAATAAACGATGGTGGCGAAGCCTCTGCAAAACTGCGGTGACATGTCGTCGGTGTTCAGCTTCTGAGGAGGAGTATACCAGGATGTCATCAATGTAGACGACTACACAAACATCAATAAGCTCTCGGAGAACGTCATTCATAAAGAACTGGAAGGCGGCCGGTGCATTACATAGTCCAAAAGGCATTACTTGATACTCGAATAATCCGTATTTTGTGCGAAAGGCCGTCTTCCATTCGTCACCCTCCCTGATTCGTACCAAGTGGTAAGCTCCTCTGAGATCTAGTTTTGTGTAAATGCAGGCGCCTTTTACTTGGTCCAATAGTTCGGGAATCAGAGGCAGCGGGTACCTGTTTTTGACTGTAATCTCGTTCAGGGCGCGGTAATCTATACACGTTCTCAGGTCACCTTCCTTTTTCGGGACGAAGAACAAAGCTGAAGAGGCTGGAGATTTTGAGGGACGAATAAATCCGTTAGCCAGGTACTGGTCTAAGTATTGTCTGAGGTGAAGATTTTCTGGCTCAGTAAGAGCATATATTCTACTGCACGGTGGAGTGGATCCGGGTATCAGGTCTATCTGGCAGTCGTATGATCTGTGCGGGGGCAAGGTGTTGGCCTGATCTTTCTGGAAGACATCACTAAACTCTTGGTATTCAGGAGGCAATTGGAGGTTCTCGGAAGTGATGGCTGCCAGCCTGATGTCGGGCCGAGAATAACAAGTTTGGGCACACTCTGGAAACCGGATTACCTTGGCTCGCCAGTCGATCTGAGGATTGTGTTTTTCCAACCAAGGAACTCCTAGAATTACTTGAAACTGCGGGGCCTTGATTACATCAAACACGATTCCTTCCCGATGTCCGTTCTGGCAGAGCAGAGTCACTTCCACGGTGGTGTGAGAGACTGGTCCGGAAACTATTTCTGTACCATCCACGGTAGTGATTACATCTTTTACCAATTTAGGACATAAAGGAAGATTCATCCTAGCTGCCATATCTTGATCCACGTAGTTACCGAATGATCCGCTATCAATGAATGCCTTAATAGCACGCATACGATTTGGTTGGTCGGGGCTTATGAGGACCATGGGCAGTACGAAATGCGAGGTAAAGGAACTGGCTTTTACGCTCGGCAAGCGGACCTCTACGCTTGCCGGGCGAGGTCGTTTCCTGATTCTTGTTGTTTTGCATCCTTATCGGAAGCTCCCAAGGCTTTCTTGACCGGTTTCACTGAACAATCTCCAAGGAAGTGTCCAGACTTCCCACAGTAGAAGCACAGCTGTAACTGTCTTCGCCTTTCTCGTTCCTTTTGAGTTAAAGGTCCTTTCACGATGCCTATCTGCATGGGTTCCACGGAATCATTTCCTTTAGCAAGGTTTTGAGTCTTTGAGAACGTCCGGGTTTCAAATCTGGAGCGATCAGCCTTTCTGTTCTGTAGTTGATGATCTAATTGAACTACTAGGTCGATATAATCGGAGCACTCTTGCGGAGGATTTACCACCTGTGCTAAGACATCTTTAAGTTCTCCACGTAGCCCCCTGTGGAAAAGCGTGATCCTCTTCTCTTCTGGCCACCTGGTTTCAACCACCAGTCTGTTAAAAGATGCTATGTACGCCAGGAGATCTTGGTTACCTTGTCTTAGCGATAGGAGTTCATTGTCCAAGGCCAGCCCTTGTGAGTGTCGTGCGAACAACTTTTCCATACTGGCCTGAAAGTCTTGGAAGTTTTGGAGGACCGGATCATCCTGTGTCACTAAAGGAATAGACCAATCAGCCGCATTGCCACTAAGATAGGAAAGTACAAACGCTACTTTAGCTTGGTCAGTTGGGAATGCAGCGGGTCTACACAAAAAGTGCAAGCGGCATTGGTTGATGAATACTGCGTAACGTTTAGGATCACCTGAGAAACGTTCTGGTGGAGCCAGGGGCACATTCCCTGGCAGATTAATCTGCACCAGATTGCTTGAGGTTGTAAGTGGATAATTCCCTCCCGAGGTAGGCAAAGGTGCTTGCCCAGCTTGAATTTGTAGCAATTGCCTGGCCAGGTCGTCCGCTCGTTCTTTGGAAACGATCAATTCCCTTCGTAAGGCATTTGTTTCTTGACGAGATGCATGTACCTCGGCCCTCAGCTCCCCAAGCAATTGAGCCAATTGGTCTGTATCCGAGGTTTCCATTGCGCCTGGGTGGGATATTTGTGGTAGGCTTTGCGTTCTGTAATGCTCACCTGAATCCCTCGGAGGCGCGGGTCTGGTCTGGGCGTTCTCCGGACCTTCCAAAGTCACTCGCAGGTCTTTGGCACCACCCTGGAAGGGCCCCCTTCTTACTGTGATCTTAATCTGGAGAGGGAGATGTCTGCGGGCTGAGAAGAAACAGGGGTTAACGTCTGCCTGACGGGGTTTCGACCCTTTCCCCTTCCTGACACTCCTACAACTCTCCCAGGCCGCACGTGCTCACCTTAGGTAGGTAAAAGCGGCGCTCTCCATCCTGCGTCATTGCAGGGGCGCTGTAGCCAGTTACTTCACTGGACGATAGTTCAGCCTTTTATTGCGGAGGTAGAGTCCAGAAGGCAAGACCGTCGTTAGCTGCACGAACGGTGAGTGCCTTATATGAGTCTTTTTATTGTCCTTTCAGAATCTTGCCTCTTTGCAGGTCCGGTATGCTGATCCGGTAAGTGGAGAAGTCCGGGGTTTTTGCAGGCAAGCAAAAAGTTAATCTGAAGTTAAATGCACTTTTTAAAGTCTTTTTTCCCCTTTCTTTCAGGTCACGGTGCAATCGGCGATGAAGACTGATGCCGAAGGATCGTGCCGGAGGATGGACAGGTATCACCACTTAAGACACGTGTAGAAATGGAGTCCTGAGCTCTAATAATGTCCTCCTTGTATTTTACAGGTGCGGACAAATGGCGCTGAACGGAGCTCGCGGAGACCGTGGCACAGGTAAGCAGATATCACAGAGTTATCGCTAACCTGTATTCTTTGTAGTTGCAGATGGCTGGAGAACGAAGAATCGCGGCCCGAGGCCTTGGAAGGCGCCGGAAGGTGGTAAGAGCAGCTCTGGTACTTTCTCGTGCTACTCTAATGTTCTCGTTTTCCTTTTCAGATGTCGCGGAAGGCTGGAGCTGGATTCAGGAAGGTAAGTTGAAGATTTTCCTGTTTTCAGGTGCAGAAGAAGATCAGCTGGAGCCGACACGGTGAGCGTCCTGCTATTGCAGAATAACGCGAAGCACGTGAAACCAATCGGGTGTGGTTTAAATAGCCTTCAGTAGTGCTTAGGCGACTCCTTCCACAGCTTTCAGAGGTAAGAAAAGAGTTCCAGGATGTAATTCTTGGGAGTGGTGCTGGCCCCACCCAGCAGTTAATGTAGTTCCAGCAGGATTGGATGAAGAGTTCATCCTGCAGGTAGGAAAGCAGCATGGTCTGCAGGAGGTAAGTCCACCCAAGCACCAATCCTCTTTATATGAGCCCGGCGCTTCCAGCGCCGGGACTGGGTCCCTTTATGAGCATGAGCCTGGCGCCGCTGGGGGCCGGCTTGTGCCTGGAATAAGGGTCATGACCCTGTTTCCAAGGATGTTGGGCTAGGTCTGACACCTTGGAGGCAGTGGTCATGACATCCACATGGGATACCCCAGCCCCCTTCACCTGTGACCCCACCCCACAGGCAGCCCCCTCCATATTGGATTCCCCAGCCCCCTTCACACGTGATCACATCCTGCAGGCAGCCCCCTCCAGACTGTACTCCACCAGCTCAGCCCCCATTACCCGTGACCACATCCTGCAGGCAGGCCCTTCCACATGGGATACCCCAGCCCCCTTCATCCATGACCACACGCTGCAGGCAGCCCCCTCCAGACGGGACAGCCCCACCGTAGCCACTTTCACCCCTGTTCACACCCTGCAGGCAGCCCCCTCCATATGGGATACAGAAGGCCCAATCACCTGTGACCCCACCCTGCAGGCAGCCCCCTCCACATGGTATACCCCAGCCCGCTTCACCTGTGACCCCACCCCGCAGGCAGCCCTCTCCACATGGGCTACCCCAGCCCCCTTTACCTGTGACTACACCCTGCAGGCAGCCCCCTCCAGACGGGACACCCCCACCCCAGTCCCAGTACCCGTGACCCCACCCTGCAGGCAGCCTCCTCCACATGGTATACCCCAGCCCTCTTCACCCGTGACCCAACCCTACAGGTAACCCCCTCCACATGAGATACCCCAGCCCCCTTCACCCATGACCACACCCTGCAGGCAGTCCCCTCCACATGAGATACCATAGCTTCCTTCACCCGTGACCACACCCTGCATGCTGCCTCCTCCAGATGGGACACCTCCACCTCAGCCCCCATCACCCATAACCCTACCCTGCAGGCAGCCCCCTCCACATGGGACCCCTGCCCCCTTCACCCATGACCCCACCCTGCAAACAGCCCCCTCCGCATGGTATTCTCCAGCCCCCTTCACCTGTGACTCCACCCTGCAGGCAGCCCCTCCACATGGGATACCCCACCCACTTCACCCATGAGCACACCCTGCAGGAAGCCCCCTCAAGATGCGACACCCCCACCCCAGCCCCCACCACCCGTGACCCCACCATCATGACCACACCTTGCAGACAGCCCCTCCACATGGTATACCCCAGCCCCCTTTACCTGTGACCCCACCCTGCAGGCAGCCCCCTCCACATGGGATACCCCAGCCCCCTTCAGCCATAACCCCACCCTGCAGGCAACCCCTCCAGATGGTATACTAGGCCCCCCTTTACCTATGACCACACCCTGAAGGCAGCCCCCTCCACATGGGATACCTCAGCCCCCTTTACCTGTGACCCCACCTTGCAGGCAGCCCCCACCACATGGTATACTCCAGCCCTCTTTACCTGTGACCACACCCTGAAGGCAGACCTCTCCAGACAGGGCACCCCCATCCCAGCCCCCTTCACCCGTGACCCCACCCTGCAGGCAGCCTCCTCCAGACGGGACATGACCTGCATGCTGTACCCTGAAATAGTGACACTTCATCACTCCATCAATTGTGTGTTGTGCACCTTGACTGCTGTGTTGTGATACCAGCCAGAATATCCAACAAAACATGTATCCTGCAAACCAAAAAGAATGCATTCACCTGGTCCACATCCATGAGTGTGGCATCTGCTCAAACACAATTGCTGTCTGCAACCATTTCCCAACATACACATGTAACATGTGAATGTTAAAGTGAGGCCCTGTTGGCCATGTAGCAATGTCATGTCATCAATCCACAGGGACAAATTGTTCACCAATGACAGAATCAAAACCACCCTCAATGTGTGCCAGGTGCCTCACAGCCTGAGCCTCATTGAGCTGTTATTTTTAGCTGCAATTACAAAGCCAATGCTTATAACACCCGTATCAGTAACTCCACCTCCAATTCAAAAGAGCTCTTCTCCATTCTCAAAGCATTGGAAAACCCAATCCCAGTTACTACTCCTGCGAACTCCAGTAAGGAATGGTGCACTACTATTCAAAATGTGTTAGCCTCCAAAATTGAGTTACTGCAAAAAAAAAAAAAACCTGCCTTAAAAGAAATATCCTAGCCGAAAAATATTAACTAATGCCTATCTCAATAAAACTAAGGAAAATGCAAACCTGCAATTCCAATTTACCCCAGTGACTCAAGACACAGTGGCAGACACCATTCCCAAACTAAAAGCCTCAAATTGCAAAGGGGACAACTTCCCAGACCATTTAGTTAAACTCTGCCCCCCACTCCTTACCCCCACCATTATTCATTTTGTGAATGCCTCCTTCAATACAAATACAGTCCCGGCAAGCATAAAAGAAGCATGGTCGACCCCCTTGCTGAAAAAAACCATCACTTGATGCTACAATTCCCACTAATTACCGACCAATAACTATGGTACGGTTCTTGCTTAAGATTAGTGATAAAATAGCCTACAATCAAATCCAAGCGCATCTTGAACAAAATCACTTCCTTGAAACTAGACAATCTGGCTTCAGACCCAACCATAGCACAAAAACGGCCCTTTTGGACCTAGAAATTCAGATAGATACCATCAGGGACTGAGGCAAACGTTGTATACTATTGTTGTTAGATCTATCTGCAGCATTCGACTTAGTGGACCATGATAAATTTGCGATACTCTAGCAAAAGACTTATGCTTCTCTAAAGATGCCACCCTCTGGGTGAAATCTTTCCTAGCTGAACGCACTTCCAGAGTAAGCATTGGCAAAGAGGTTGCTGATCTCATACCAGTCCTTATTGGGGTACCACAAGGGTCCTGTCTCTCGCCCACTTTATATAATACACCGATTTCACAGATGACTCCCAGATCCTCATACCAATTTCAGGTGACTATGATCAAGACACACTGATCATCAGTAAGATTTATGCTATATAATCCAAAATTTCATGGCACTTAACGGCCTCTGCCTCAACGATGAGAATACAGAGATTCTCATCGTGGGCTCCCATACTAAAATCAGCGCCCTCCATTCTGACTACACAACCATCAACATTGACAGCTCTCCGATCCCAGTATCGAAACAGGTCAAAACACTAGGAGTTTATCTAGATGCCAATTTAACAATGAACTCGCATGTAAGTACCCTCTCGTCATCCACATCCTACACCTCTAAATTGATTGCCCTGAGTTGCCAGTACCTCACACCTACTAATTGTGTCTCCTAGCCAGAGCTTTAATACTTTCCAAGTTGCACTACTGTAACATACTCCTATTAGGGACATCCAATTCTAACCTAGGGAAACTATAACTAATGCAAATAAATCATCTTTAAATCACTGTTGATTACCCACAAATGTCTCGCAAATAAAGCTCCCATTTACATAAACAATGCAATTAGTAAAAAAGATTCCAAGAGATTGCTCAGATCCAACAACAAGTCGCTCATTGCGGTCTCCTGATTCAAGAGCGGGAGGCAGCAGCTGCCTAGTCATGGGTTGAAAACTCTGGAACAAGCTCCCACTCAACATAAAAAACGAAGACCCCTTCCTTTGCTTCAAAAAACTATTAAAAACCTTTCTTTTCAACCAATACTGACCAATCACACACAGTCTGAAATACCCACACAGAGGCCTAATCACATGCCTACCTAGGGTTGTCTGCTACCAGAATTTGTAACTAATGTAAACAACTATGAAATGTATTAACTCATGTAACTTTTTGTATTAATGCGTTAGTTGATGTAATTGGATTACTGTGAATTTGCATTATAATATGTCTGTAACAACACTGTGATACCCGAGAGTTGGGCATTTAACAAATGTAATAAATAAATATATACATATTTCTAGAAGAGATTTCCTAATAAACACATCACCAGTCCACCCATGTGTGAAGGGACATGTAAATAAGACAGTGCACCATGCACAGAGACTGCTACATTGGGAAGACAATGTGAAAATACAGAGAAATGGCACTAGTGCATCCCAGTGCAAGAGGTTGAACAACACCAGCGGAAATGATAACTTTAAAAACACATGCTGGTGCAGGGGAAAGCACTACATGTGTGTTACACAGCATCAAGCAAATCAGGTGCCAATATCCTGAACATCTAACCCTCCCAGAGTCACCCCACCCCCACCCTCACAAACACAGTGATGGCGAATACACAGTGATGCTGCACATGTAAAAGGAAATGCCATTTGACAGTGCACACCCAAACTCACACTTCACACACCACGACCGGTCAGCCACATGTGTATGCTCACCCCGCAAATAAAACCTGAATATTACACTTACATGTAAGCAACCACACACGTGACTAACAATTGTCAGAATCAGGGCCACTAAATGGACTACCAAACAGGCCCACTGCAAAAATAACTGTGACAAACAATGACTCTGAGTGAAAACAAAATATATTGAACAGATGTATTATTTGCATACAGACTGTAAATAAAAGTTTATAAAGATGTCCATGTAAAAACATTTAAAATAACCATTGACATGTGCATAAAAATATGTACAATAAAAATACATTGAAAGAATACCAAAAAAGCACCCACTAAATAAATGATGTACACAATGACGGATAGTCGAAAGAGTCCAAGAAAAAGAAACAACTATGTACCAAAAAAATGGAGTAATGTCCGAAATACAAGCTTCAAATAAAAAAAAAATGAAAGGAAACTAACATCTACCAAATTATTTACACTGGCAGCGGGCTAGTCCTCCTTGTCACCAATGTCTGGACCAGGGCATCATCGAACACTGTATCTGTCGCCCCCAGGCGGGCCCCTGTTGTATCCTCGAGGGCTTGTAGGGCCACCAGCATGCTTCTCTCCATCCCCTCTGCCTCCCTGCAAGTTGCCCCGAGGATGGTAGCCTGCATCATTGCCTGACGCAGTGAAACCTCTTTGCTGGCCATGGTAACTCTCGCCTCCCAAGCCTGCTGCCTCTCTGCCCCAATTCGCTGCCTGTATCGCACAAACACGGAAGACATCCTTATTCTGAGCTGGTATGCCCTGAATACAATAGCCTCCTACTCAGAGCCTGCTGCTGCCATAGCGCCCAGTGCCTGCTTCATGTGGACACCCTCTGGTCTGATGTCATCAACCGGGGGTGTCTGGCCTGTGCCCTGCTCCTGGGTGCCTGCTCTCCCTCAATTGTCAATGCTCCTGTCATTCCCTGGATCGGCATGGTGACCACCTTAGCTGATCCACTGTTGACTCCCAACTCAGGCAGGGATGTTTGCTCTACCAGATCAGCCAACATGGGTGGGACTGGTGCACAGGGGGCCCTATTGTAATCTGGTCTGGAAGACGCCCAGGAGGAAGACTGGAGAACAGAAGAGCAAGATGAGGAGGGGGTCACAATAGTGGTTAGCCCATGCAGCACACTTGAGACTAGGAATGCTGCTAGCCAGTCGAGTAGATGGCAGACGTCATCATGATGATGTGCAAGCACCCAAATGGAAGCCTGCACCTGTCACCGGAACGCCTACCAATACTGACCAGCAGGGGTAACACTCTGTTCTGAATGGCAACAGCCGCCGGCATTGGTGTGTCGGTCTTGGTGGAAGCATCTGACACCTGGGGCTGGGTACGAGAAGAGGCATGCTGGCAGGTGCATACCAGGGAGAGTATTTTGCACAGGTACCTCCACGGTGACCTGCACAGCCTCATGCCCGAGGGGCAGGACTACAGTAGTCACACCCACCTCAAAACCCCTGCCTGACCCCATGGACTGGCCTCCTCCTCTCCCGCCATACTGGATGTCTCTGAAGCGTCTTCCGCACTGGATGGCCCCTGTGTTTGCTCACCTGTCCCCCCGCTACCGAGGAGTCCACGTTCAACTTTGCTCTCTTGGACTTCCCCTCAGCAGATTTGGCTGAAGGTCGAGATGCAGCATCAGCCCCCTCGCTCACTGATGAGGTTGTGTCCAGGGAGCATGGCTGGGCATTGCCCCAATGCCTGGTTGAGGCATCCCTGCTGCCTATCTCCACAGCGCTGTCTCCGCCCTCTTCTTCCAACACAACTGCAGATAAGGAGACATAGAACACAAACATCAGGGTCCAGCACCAATGTGTGCTTGGCAACAAAAACATTCACATGAAGTACACTGCTAAAGGGTACAGCCATCATCACCCTCCACAACACACAAGTACATGCATCGGACATGCATACACATACATGTCTGTCGTTCGCAGCAGGCAATCACATTCGGGACATGGCACTGTCACAACCTACCAATAGCGCATGCTACATACACATGCATCATGTGCTCATACACATGTCATGCTCACACATCACCTGACAGTCATCAAGCAGTGCAATGAGCAATCACATAAGAGTCCCCTCAACATCAATCACGCAACATGACTAGGTGACACATTGAAATGCACCTGTTACATACATCCAGGTGTGATGGCCAGCCACACAGTGACATCTTAGACACACACACACACACACACACACACACACACACACACACACACATGAACACCATGCATGCACATGAGCTTGTCTACTCCACCTCATCAGTCACACATTCTCACATGGGCACGTCTCAGATGCATGTAACAAACCATGTGCACGTTGTAAAATGCTGCAGTACAACACACAATGCCAATGTAACACCATTGGAATCACACGTGGGTCACTGAACACATATAAAGCACTGTCTGGGACATGCACGCATACATACCTACAGGAGGCATACTTGCTGTAAACCCAAGGTGCACACTCCCAACATACATTAACATGCACATGCACTGTGGAGCTCAGCAACACATGGACACTGACCTGACGACTCCAGACGTTGCTGCAAATCACTGACCTGGGTGTGCAGCGCCGGGTAGAATTCCTCCAGGACCTGCATGTCTTTGTTGTTCAACCATCCCCTGTGCCCCCCTCTGTTATCACCAGCCTGGGGAAGCACATGGCCTTGCTGTGGGTCCTGGATTTCAGGTCATCCCAGCACTTGTGCACATGTCGGAAGTCACGGATGCCACTCACTCCGCGTTGATGGCATCCACGATCCTGTCCCAGATCAGCTTCGTCCTTCCTTGCCGACTTGCGTTGGGGCGTTGAAGAGGGCATCATAATGCCCAAGACATGCTCCACCAGGATGTCAACTTCCCTGGCAGTAAAGTTTACAGCCCTCAGCCTCACTGCCGTGGGGTTGCCACTCACCTCAGATGATGTTGCTTGAGACATGGCAACCCCTGAGACAGGTGTGGGTGGGCAAGGTGGTCCTGGGGCTGGGCTGTGGAGCATTGGCGCTGGAATGGCACATTCGGAGTCTTCAGATTCAGCTGAGCTGGTCACAGAGCCAAGGACAGGAGCACTGGCAATGGCTGGACAGCAGGCCCTCAAAGCACTGGGCAGGTGGGCAGCAGGCACACACAGTGGGCAGGAAGCATAAGATTGCTTGTAAGAGACAGCCCAGGGCAGTAGGTTGCAGGTAAAATGGCTCGTAGGCAGGAGCGTGGTTCTTCCGTGTCTCTCGCGTGGGCAGCAGGAAACAGAGTGACGGTTACTGTGCACGCGTGAAATTAGCATCAGACACGTGAAATCAGAGGAAAGGCCCTCATTGCCTAAGTTACATGACACGCCCTGGGCATTGGCGTTCACAATCGGGATAAAGAAGTGCGTAGAAGCTCATCCGACCATACGAGCGATTGGGAGTGGATGGACAAGTGCATTACAGAGAATTTCGGGGTGCCACGCTGTTCGTTCACTGCTGTGACAGTGCAAACTTCTTATTTTGTTTGTGGATTTGCCTCAGCGCACACGCGCGTGTACTATTCTTTTTTTCATAGGCTTTCAAAGGTGAGTTGTGTATGCATTAGCCACACTCTTTGGGCCCCTGTGTATCGCGTACCTCCATTATGACCATTACAGTAGCTTCCCTGGGCCTTGCATATGCATTTTTTGTGTTGCTGGGTGGCACAGCATAGCGTGTGAGGCCTTTTCTTTTTAAGGGATCTACCGAGGTGTTGCGTACATCAATTTTGCATTTTTTGGGTGCCTATGCATTATGCATCCCATATATTTTTTCAACAGGGCTAATATTGCGCCTTGCTGGACCAGACAAGTATGTTTTACATCTCATACACTGCCCCCTCATTCGGATTGCCCAGGACAATTGCTTGGTGTGCTTCCCATTGTACAAGTCCATCTGTACCAGGAGTTGGAAGGCCCCAAAAGGGAAAGATGGCAAAGGTGGCCGGCCTCGTGGACGTGGGGCAAAAGCTGCTGCTCCAACATTTAGGGGTACGGGATGTGCAGGTAGAGCTTTGGCCCCCCTGGGTCAGGGTACTGCAGGAGCAGATGCTGGCCCCATCACCCCAGGTCAGGGACCTGCGGGTGCAGCTGTTGTCCCCACCATCCAGGGTCAGGGAGCAGCAGAATTATCTGTGGTTGTCCCCCCGGTACACGGACACGCAGGGGCAGCTGTAGTCCATGCCTCAATGGGGAAGGGACGTGCGGTTAAAGCCCCTGTCACCAGCTCCCATGTTGAGGGACCTGCAAGGGCAGCTGCTTTCTCCACCACCTAGGGTCAGAGAGCGGGAGCAGTATCTGTTGTTGCCACCCCCGGTACACGGACATGCAGGAGCAGCTATTGTCCGTGCCTCAAAGGGGAAGGGACGTGTGGTTAAGGCCCCTGTCACCAGTTTCCATGTAGAGGGACCTGCAAGGGCAGCTGCTGTCACCACCTCCCAGGGTCAGGGAGCGGGAGCAGTATCTGTTGTTGCCCCCCGGTACATGAACACACAGGGGCAGCTGTTGTCCGTGCCTCAAAAGGGAAGCAACGTCAGGTTAAAGCCCCTGTCAACAGCTCCCATGTTGAGGGACCTGCAACGGCAGATACTGACCCAACATCAGTGGGTGATGGCATGGCCCAGGCCACCAGTGGTCCAGCCCCTACTGCCCTGACTGGTCCCAGCCACACAGGGCCTGCGCCACATGCAAAGAAGCAAAAGCGTGTAGAACAGGAAAGGCTCAATCCCAATGCACGGCACAGGACACCGCCACATCAAGGAAGAAGAGCTTCAATGATGAAGAACTACAGATCCTCGTGGACTACGTGCATGAACACCACCATGACATGTGCACGCAGCCAGGGAGCACATATACAGCTGTTCAGCGTATGGTCCACTGGCAGTGAGTAACGGATGGCATCAACGGGTTAGGGAATGAGAGGTGCACGGCTCGTGAGGTCATGAAGCGGTGGAATGACCTACACCGTCAAACCAAACACAAGCTGGGGGCCAACCTCGCCTCTGCTCTGGTGACATGTGTATGTAGATTAAAAAAAATAGTATGATTATGTAGCACTTCCGCCTGCATTTGTATGACTTCCATGGGTGTACCATGTCATGGTGTACTGTCTCGTGCTTACTGTACTGCAGAGTGCATACAACCCATGTGCTGCACATCCATTGCACACGGCTTTGCGACAGTACTCATCACCAACTCTCAGGTACAAAAAGACATACACAACGTGGCATCTGGCTATGTTCATGAGTGATGGTAGTGACTCGGCTATTCCTGTCAAGTGCTTGTGTGTGAAGCACATGCTACATATCATGCACTGCATGTAGTAGAAAGTCCATCCACACATGTCCGTAGGAGGTTTCATGCTACCCTTACCTTCCATGAACACTGGCAGCAGCCATGACACTGTGCCATGAGTGACATAGCTTTTCTCTACACTGTGCAAATCCCATCCACAGCTTTGGCAGTGACCCCCTTGGGAAATATTTGTCAGGAGCCATCCCTATGGACCTGTCACACTCAACACACACACACAGGGCCCCTGAAGTATACCAGCAACATGTAAATAGAGATGGTGATGATGATGTGGATGTAGCAATATTCCCCATGTACAGTGACGTACCTGCAAATGTTCAAGGGTCATTGTGCAGTGTTAATGAAATGTGTAAAGTTTTTGCGAAGGAGAGACCATCTCTTTTACATTATCGAAGACGTAAGAAAGACGCAAACACATACTGATATGATACCTATCACGGATTGGGGTTGGATACTCTCAATGATCTTGGACACCCTGGTCAAGCCAACAGTTGGTATTCCGATATGAGTACAAATGGTCAAAGAATCACAAATAGTAGTTGTTATGTCTGTTCATTAATCCCATGCATCTGGCACACCAAAAATGTTAGAGCTCCAAGAGGTAAAGATAGTGGAAGCTCAGTGTCTCCTTCATCTGGCACTATGACGCATTAAGAATTAATTCCAGACACACACAGTAAAATTACAACTCCACCCCCCTGATGAAAAGACTTGCAAAGGATCAAACTGTTTGAAAGAACCAGTGCTGGCAATATAAGGTACAGGTTTTGCTGACAACAAGAAATGACAGTCAACTTACATGTGCAAGGTGGAAGCATTGTGAGGATGGACGAAGAGCAGCTTAGTGGATGGATCAAAAGTATGCAAAAACGTGGTCCAAGCAAGTGTCCAGGCAGACTTGGGTCACCGCATTTGAGAAACCCATCAAAGTGCGACAAGAAGATGCCTATGAACTGTGTTTCTATGGGGAAGGGAAGACTCCCATGGGGTCCAACAGACATTGCAATAAGACACTTGCCATCCCTGACATGAGAAAGGGGACCACAGCTTTAAGGGACTTTTATTGGGTGTGTGGCAATCAGGCATGCATGTGTCTCCTGCCTTCCTGGTGCGTGTACTCTGACGATGCTGCACTCTGCACTGCTGGTGATTCCAGAGGAGCATGTAAGGTGGGGTGGAACAACAAACTGAACCGTGCACATTACGACCAGATGAACAACAGCCCCCATCTACCAAATATTTCCTGATGAAGAAACATCTGTTGGTTTGCAATGGAAAAGGAGACATTCGAGCTACATATCTCAAGACTCTTCTAATCTCCTCGGACAGATATCAAATCAATACAAGTTGTTTGATTCGGCAGAGACAATCTTTGAATCACTTGTGCCAAGTATCCAGACAAGAGCCAATGCCAAATGGTTACAAATTATCAGGTGGTAGCTCATTTATATTGCAAACGACACTGAAGAAGGGTTCAACGCAATCAAGGTAGACCTGAGAGCCCTGCGACTGCTGACGTTGCAAAATCGCTACATCCTCGACCTCCCCACAGCAATGGGGGTTGGGGTTTACGGAACAATTGGGAGTTCCTGCTGTACATTCACACCTTCTATGGATGCTGAAAATGGGACACTATCACACGTCATAGCTGCAGTACATGACCCCAGGGAGCGGATGAAGAAAGAAGGTGGAATAGAGGAAGATCGCTGGTTCCCTATGGCACTCAGCTGGGTACCATCATGGCTTGGAATGACTGTTAAGGTGCTGGTTCCCGTTATCGTCTTGCTGCTGTTCTTCTGTGTGTGCCAATTAGGGTTGTGATGTTCCACCACAGCTGTGTTTAAAAGTGCTATGATGATGGTGCCAATAGGCAGCCAAAAGGTAACCACAATGAGAAATGGAAAAGGCCCCCAGGTTCAAACGGGTGAAAATAACAAGCCCGCATATTGCATGGTGGCCATATACAACACTGGGGATGTAGTAGATAACTTGTATCACACACACATTAAAAAACCCCAAGATCTTGAAAATTACAAGGAGGTATGGGTGGATCTAGATGGGGATGGAGATTGCATTTCTTCGACCTGTAACTCAGAACAATATGCCAGGCGTGGGGAAAGTTTGCTGAATGTTTGTAGAGCATGGATGCCTAAAATTGCATTGTGAAACCTAGGCCTTTCTACCTCTATTCAGGATTCTCAGACTTAGGTGTGTTTTTCACACAGTAGTTTATAATTTGCACTATATCATTATTTAAATTTGCATTGTGAACCCTAGGCCTTTCTCCCTCTATTCAGGATTCTCAAACTTGGGTGTTTATTTCACACTGTAGTTTATAATTTGCACTGTATCAGTATTTAAAATTGCATTGTGATACCTAGGCTTTTCTCCCTCTATTCAGGATTCTCAAACTTAGGTGTGTTTTTAAACGTGCATTTGGATAGTTCTTAATCCTGAGTGTCGTTGTCTTGTCCTATTGCTCAAACTTCTTGCTTCTTGCTGTCTAGCCTGCCTGCCTGCACCCTGCCCGGTGTCCTTCCCTAGTGTTCCCCCCTCCCCTCTCCCTTCCGCCTCTCTCCTCTATCCTCCTACTCTATGGTTCTCTCTGTCTCTTCCATCTTTTCTAACTGCTTCTCTATTGACTATCCTGCCCTCCTCATTAAATCTGGCAGGAAGAAGTTTAAAAAGGACATCCTGGTCTCCAACTCAGGCCTCCCTATCGCTGATACCAATACCAGTGCTTCCTCTAAGCAAACTATCACTGACATCCTCTTTATCGTTCCCTCACCAGGCCTATGGACCCTACATATAGTCTTGGTGCTCTCTGCTTTCTCTTCTTCTCCCATTAATGGCGGCACCCGGTGGGATGCCCTCCTCGACTCTTTCCATTCCTCTAAGGTCATCATTAATGTTTATTCGAATGGGACCGTCCTGGTCCAAGGCCCTCAGGCCAACCTTCACCTTTTTGATAGATGCTTCCAGTGCCTCATCAATTTCCTTTCTTCTCCTGCTGTCCCCTCTCCCCCCTCCATGGCCTCCTCGCCTCCCCCTGCTGCCTTCTTCACGGCTACCTTGCCCTCTCATTCCCTCTTGTCCCCCCTCAGGCTCCTTCCACACCTCTGCAGGGCATACCTCTGATCTGTTCCCCTCCCCGGAAGTCCTTCAAGGATGGCAATCGTCTCTACATCGCCAATCTTGTTCAGCTGTCAAACACTCCTGCAACATCTGCCGCCTTCTGGAAGAACTTGACCTCGATGTCCTCGGTCTCACCGAGACATGGTTCATGGCCAGCTCTGTCACAAGATTTGACATGCTACTCCCTGATGGCCAAAAGAGCCTCTAGGCACCCAGGTCCAACCACTCCGGAGGGGGTGTAGCCCTGGTCTTCACTGAGTGGATTCCTGCCTCTGTCATTCCTACGCAGGCCTACTCCTCTTTTGAATGCCTCAGCTGCAGGCGCACTCTCTCTCCTAGCCATTCCCTTACTATGGCTACTATCTATCGGTCACCTGGTCAGATTTCCTCCTTTCTCTCTGAGTGGGGGACCTTTCCTCCCCTCGACCACTCAACTCCTCCTGCTTGCAGACTTCGACATCCACCTGCATGCCTCCTGTCCTCCCTCAGGAATTCTTTTGCGACCTCTGCGACTCTCTCTCACTCACTATTCTCCCCTCTGGCCCGACTCACTCTACAAGGCACACTCTAGATGTTCTGATCTCCTCAGACCTTCCCCTTTCTGTCCCTCTCACCACTCCTCTCTCCTGGAGTGATCACTTTTTCCTTTCCTCCCATCTCACCCTCTCTACCCCACAGGCCAAGCCACTTCCATCACTGCCACCCACCTTCTCGGTCATCTGACCCATGAAGCGCGTATCAGTTGAGGCTTTCTCCACCACTTTCTCACCCCTCCCTCCCACTTTGGCTGACTCTCACCCTGACACAGCCCTCTCCACGTTCCACTCTACTATATCTGATACTCTTGATATCCTTGTCCCTGTCATGAGAATCCACCTGAAGCCCAAAGCTAAGTGCAAGACCTGGTACTACTCAGACCTCGTCACCTTTAAACGCAAGTGCAGGGTGGCCGAGAGGAAATAGCATGCTTCTTGTACATCCTCTGACAAACTGGCCTGGCGCTGGCTCTCTGTCCTCAGCAAGAAGAGAGCTCTTATCCAAGCCTGCGCCTCGGCGGCATCTAACAACTCGGCTGAACTCTTTAAAATCTGCAAGGAACTGGGCAATCCTGCCGCAGTCTCTACTTCTCTTGTCCCTTCCCAGGCCCTCTGCATGGCATTGGCTTCTCACTTCATCTCTAAAACTCAGGACATCCTGTCCTCACTCTCCTCCTCTCCACTCCCTCTACTCCCTGCTCTTCCTATGGCCCTTCTGTAGCCAACTCTCCTCCCTCCTTCTCTGCCTTTCCCCTGTTCTCCACTGACGAGTTTTCTAGACAAGTCTGATCTATGAAAGTCTCCTCAAAACAGGTTCATCCCTGTTCCTTCAAAACTATCAAGGACCACATTGTCACCCTGACCCCTGCCCTAGCTGACTTCTGCAACCACTCCTTCACCACCGGAATCTTCCCATCCCCCCTGAAGCATTCCCGTGTGCACCCTCTTCTTAAGAAACCCTCGGCCGATTCCTCCTGCCCGGCTAACTATCGCCCAATCTCCATCACTCCCTTCCTGGGCAAGCTCCTGGAGAAACTGGCCATCTCCCAGCTTAATCCCCACACTGAATATGTTGGTTGTCTTCATGACCATCAGTCTGGCTTCAGGCCTGCCAGAAGCACGGAAACTGCTCACCTGAACATCCGTGAAGACTTGCTCTCCAACCTTGACTCTAACACCCACTGTGTTCTCATCTTACTTGATCTCTCTTCTGCCTTTGACACTGTCAACCATGCCATCCTGCTAAATTGTCTCAATGATAACCTGGGCATCACCGGTCAGGCCCTGGCATGGCTGACTTCCTTCCTCTCTGACCGACCCTCCCAGGTCCAAGGCGTGTCCTTCCTCTCTGCTATCTTTTTCTCTTCCTGTGGTGCCCCCCAGGGGTCTAACCTTTCTCCCTGGCTGCTCAACCAACACCTGGTGTTCCTTGCCCACCGCATTTCCGCTCTCTGCCCCAACTTTCAGTGCTATGCGGATGACACTCAACTCATTTTCAGGCTACCTTCGGCCACCTCTTCTCCGTCCCTCATCTCTGACTGTCTGTCCGCTATCCAGGAATGGTGTGCCACCAATGACCTCTGCCTTAATGCCAGTAAGACTGAGATTCTCCTCATCAGCTCACCCACTCCCTCCTTTCCTGTAGCTCTCTGGCTGCCCTCTCTTGGACTTCTCCCTGCTCCGACCTGCAAGGCTAAAAACCTTGGGGTCATCTTCGACTCCACACTCTCTTACTCTCCTCACATCTCTGACATCTCTAAGAAGTCACACTACCAGCTGCACCTCCTCAGAGGTATAGTTCCTTTCCTCTCCTTCCCCCAGAAGCACACTGTCTCCAGAGCTCTGGTTCTCTCTTTGTTGGACTATTGCAACTGCTTCTTTCTAAATCTGCCTGCTTCTACTCTCTGCCCTCTGCAACTCATTCAGAACAGGACTGCAAGACTTGTCCTAGGCCTCAAGCCCAGGGATTGTATCTCTCCAGTACTGAAATCTCTACACTGGCCCCCATTGGCTGTGAGGATTAAGTTCAAACCCCACTGCATCGTCCACAAGGCCTTCTGGGGCCTCAATACCTTCAACTCTCTCTTCCTAAATATCTTCCTTCTCGTGCTCTTCGCTCATCTGCCTCCAACTCCCTCAGGGTCAGTCGCTTCTCCAAGCAACGAGTTGGTGGTAGATCTCTCTCCTCGGCTGGTGCCTCCCTCTGGAACGGCCTCCCTGCCTCCCTGAAACTTGAGGAGAATCATCTTCGGTTCCGGAAGCACCTTAAAACCTTCTTCTTTGCTTCTGCTTTCTCTCCCACTCTCCCCTGCTGAATTCCTGGCTGATACTGAGACTGCACTGGTTACCTGGCTACCCTTCTGGCCTTGGGCCCAAGCCCTGCCTGTTGCACGCCCGCACTGCCGCCTTTCAACCCCTGCACCTGGGGACTGTTTTCTGTATCCCTACAGTCCCCCCCACCAGCACTTATGTCTGCACTCACCCTCCACTTGCCACCAGCTGGCCATTTTTATTTATCTCGTTATTTTATTATCCCATGTACTCCACCTTCCCCAACCCTTCCCCCCTCCATTTTTCCCTGTCCCCCTTCCCTTGCACTTGCACGATCTAAATGGCACCTGGCTTAGTTAGATCGGTGTCTATCTTCCCTCTGTTCCCCTTCCCTGCCTCGTCGCGCCTTTAAACACTTGTATATAGGCGCATTATAAATGCCATATCTTATCATATAAAGGGTACCCCTCCCTGGGATGAAGCAGTAAAAAGTGTAGAAGAACGTAAACCTACTGGGGTGGATATTTGTTACTTTAGTAGTAATGAAAGGGGGGAATGTAAAGGGTGAGATGGTCTATCCCGCCCCCTCAACATTCCCGTGCAAAATGGATTTGGTCTGTACCAAAGGGGGGAGACATCTCACCTTCTGATTGAAAGCTCCAAGAAAGATCCACATTAAATATACTGAATAACAGCATGTGGACACATTAATAATAAGGCCTTTGGTGCATGTGAAGATTCCATTTTGTGTTGCCCAAAACGCCATCTTTTTACTACGCCTGAAAAAGAATCTCTAAAAGCTGTCTCTCCCATGCCCAGCTCCTCACTCAGACAGCCCTGGCCCCCACCTTCTCTCTATCTGCCGGCTCCGTTCGAGTCTTGTTCCCACGGAAGCCAAGTAGAACTATTTGTTGCAAACCGTGTAACATCATATCCTCACAGTGTTCATTCCACAGTGCATGAGATCAGAACAGGCCCCTGCACTGTGATCCATTGATCTCCACTAAACCCCCTCTGACCACTGCCCTGCCTGGCCATAACCTACAAACACAGAGCCCTGACTCCTTTGATTCTGATACTCATCTAATCTGTCCTCACCCTGACCATTCAGAAACACCCAATAAAATTCAGATGCCACATGGTAAAGCATCCACCACAATCAATTTGTCTATACAAATTCAAATAAGACAAATAGAAGGATTAAGGCCTGAACCAAGCCCAGGTGTAAAACGTACGACATCAGAGACACAGTGAGGGGTAAAAGGCCAGGATGCCCATAAGTCTAGTCTCTGTACTCTAGACCCCCTATTCATATCATTGTTTTATGCGTGCCATTATTCTTGTGTTATCAATTGTTGATTTGTTAGTGTAGTCAGCTAGGATTGTGTCATTCATGAACTGACCGCCACCGCTAGGATGAGCCCATGTTGTCATGTATGTTAATGGCATTTTGCATATCCACTTTATGAGTCACAATTCGCATGTTTTAGTATACTGTTTTCTGTGCCATGGGACAGGATGTATGTCCACAGATACATGTCTTTTGGCAATGTGTGCAGTGCTTACATGGTCAGGGACATGGGATGCAGTGGCAAGTCTGCACACACCCTGATCTCTGAGCTTTTTGTACATAGTGTGTGTGTGCAAATTATAGCATGGTAACATGCATGGCAATGTGTTGCAGGACAGCATTGTGATACCTTTGTATGTAGTTGATGCAATTAACATGATTCTTCATGTCTTTATATGTCCATGTGCAGGTGAGGCCAGGGGAGGAGGTAGAGGAGGAACGGGAGCCTTATCAGGAACAGAGCACCAGTGGAGGACGCGTTGTGGTAGCCCATTGGACTGGATAACCCAGCCCTTTAAGATGAGTAGCAATTACCCTGGAGATGGACGGGGATGCAGATTTTTATTCATACACCAATAATCAAAATGACTCAGATAGTTGGTAAAAGGAAAACTGTTTTAATATCAATTTTCCAAAACAGGGAGCATAACGAACATCAACAAATTTGCTCGATCCTCTTACTCAATGCATTCTAGTAAAAACTGAGATCTTATACACAACACCCGTCATTAATTACGTTGACCTGCGTCACTACCAACATCATCCTACGTGGGTAACTGCAAAAACTTATCAGTATGGGTTATTGGCTCTGAGTGAACATCTAAGTATATGATCCATACTAGTCTAAAAAAGTGTGAATATGTGATTGGTTACTTAAAATCAGGTGGGACAACTAAGCCTTCCCCTAAAAATTACCACTATGAACGTCACTAAATACACAATGTCCCATTGGTTTACACAACTATAGGACCCCTAATTACAGGGTCCTCTACAATTTGTTGGCACTCTAACCTCCGTCAGTAATTTTCCATCTACATCTAGCAGCATGCAGGCTGGCCATCCAGGTGCTTCCAGAAATTCACAAAAGGGTGCATCCTATGAGATGTTGGCTCAGGGCATGGATAGGATGACCAACTCCATGATCCTACCAGAAACACAGGTAGAGCAGCAGCTGCAGGCATTGCCGTCCACATGCCGCTCAAGCAGGCTGCACATGAGGCCAGTAACAGGAGCCGATGGGCCGGTCTGAGGTCTCTGCAGGCACCCGTGCTTGCAAAGGGTCAGGCCCACAGGAAAGCCCTGAGGCAATACTTTCTGGCCCTCAGAGCTTCAAGGGAAGTGCTAGAGCTATCCCGCATTACACAGTACCAACATGAGATGCAACTATTGAGGCAGACCATCTTGGAGGAAATCTGTGCATCCTGTGAGGTGTTGCTTGAAGACCTCTGAGGCTTTATGTTGCAGATGCATTCATCTGAGTCCCGCCTAGCTGCTGCTACTGAGGACCAGGGCAGGGCTATATGTGGTCAACCTCCCTTACCACTACCAGCTTCAGATTTTATACAGGAAGGTGGCCACTGCAGCAACAGGCCTCCCAATCCGAGATAGCCGTGTGGTCCATGAGCTCATGGAGGGATTTGTTTTTCTCATCATGCACCTTGTTGGGAGCTGATGTGTACCCTGCCCCTCCCCCTTCTGGGTGGGCCTCCCAGATTTGTATTCTTTTTTTTTTTAACACCCCATGCCAGATGTTGGCATATCATATTTTGTTTTGCCCTTTCCTGGTTGTGTGCTTTGTTCATTTTTTGTACTGATTGCCCTTGAGGTGTGCCATTAACTCCTCATGGACTACATGTGTTCCGTGGTGTACATGCAGGCATGCTTAGTGAAGTCATCTAGCATGTTTGCATTGGGGTGCACAAGATTGCATTTGCAGGTAATTATAGGTTTGTTGTTCAGTAGCATGTGTGGGCTGCGTCAATGGTAATGCACAATGGCTGTTTTAATATGTTATCCCATGTTGTTCTAGTAATCCGTGATGTGGCAGTGACTGCTGTCCCGGGTGAGACACCCTGTACCGTTCAAAGACCACGCTCCTCATGCTCTCCACCAGACACTGTCCTTCCTTTGACAAATTAGGAAATACACTTACTGATGAAGGCCATGTGGGATTTACACCATGCAGCCACAGTAATTCGGTAAGCGTTTGCACTGTCTTGCATGTTGAGCATGCTTCTTTTTTGGCCATCTTTGCTGCATGAGTCGGTTGTCTTATCTATCCTTTGCATGTACACATGACATTATGGCAATTTGATTATAGCTCTTGTCACTGTGTAACCTATCTATGTGGATACCTCAATGGGCGCACCAACTGTACTGTGCAACATGTCATTGTGCATCTGGTAACCAGGTCATGGTCTCCTTGATCTGTCACTTCCTTGTTATTCATTCTTTGTATCACTTTCTCTCTCCCTCTCTTTGGTGTGGTACTCTGTACTCCTGGAAAAATCAATATCAATGACCATTCATCCTGTGTCACCCTGTTTTGCTCCTGCACTCTGTGTTGTATGCATATTTTCTTTATGTGAACAATTATGATGGTGCAGCATTGGAATAGATGCAGCATTACACCATTGGTATGCAGTGACAATGAAGTCTGCATTGACCATGTTCTGGTGGTTTACAGTGTACTACCATTTTTTAAATGTTTATGATTCCATATGTTTGCTTGTAGTTGGTGGCCTATGTCTTCACTTGACGCTGCATCGGTGTGCAGTACTACTTTGTGCCATCGAGCAGGGTTCTGGTGGAGGAGCAACAGCTGAGTGGCTGATTGCTTGTGAAGACATCCAATGTATATTCTCCAAGACCTCCTTCACAGTACCTTTATTATGCGCTCACAGCACATGTGTCTTGCTAATACACGTGACTGACTGAACCAATTCCTGACAGGCACTTCATATATAACCCTCAGCACCTCGGCGCATCCTGACACTCACCATCATCATTATTCATTCTACTCATTCACTCATGTCTACACTGAAGTACTCACCCAAGTTGACAAGTACATGAAGGTATCATCCCTATTGGTGTACAGCTGCTCATACAGAACCAACATTGCACCTCTAGGTCTGATGCTCTTGTTGATCTATGCATGCTCTCCTTTACTGGTGTTTATTTTCAATCCTCCATCAGATACTCACTTGTGCACACCATTGTTAATATGACATATGCACAGACTTCCTGACCACCAACATACTGGTGAATAGCTTGATAAACCTTCCGGGAATTCTTGTGGATGTACGTCAACACCAGTGTGCATTTATATAGTCCTGAGAAAAAGACACTATGGTTACATGATGAATGGTGGCATCCCGTCGTTCATAATGCCCTGCTGTCCTCAACATCCTTGATGTCTCATTTGCTTTTCACACAGTGATGCATTCCATCCTCATTTTGATGATCCATAAACGGACAGTGGAGTTGCTTATGTTATTACAGGAAATCTATTTAATGGAAACCCCATACTGTGTCCTTTCTTCTGCCTTACTTCAGCCGTCACCTGTGGCATAATGCAGGTTTCCATTCATTTTACATGCATCTATCACATATGCATTTGCCTGCTGCAACGCATATTAGAAACATTTGCATTATGATTAATGTGCTATGATGAGAACAGAGTACTCTTCAGCACTGTTCCTAGGGAAACACTGGCTCGACTGCAGCCTACTTCTGCCACTCACTCAGTCCTTCCTACATGTTCATACTCCCTTCACACTCATTCCAAGACAGGAATGTTGCATTAATGTTCAACTACCCCATCCAATAATGCCATATATTCATGTGACTGAGAATGAGTACGACTTTCAGGTCTTGATGCACACAGTTAATTTACACGTCTACAACATCACAGAGCGGTCCAATGTTACACATGCTGTGATACTCTCCAGGCTACACTACTGCTACTGCCTATTGCTTCTAATTCACACCATCTGTAATTCATTCGGGACAAGACTGCAAGTATTATGTTTGATGTCAAGGCCAGGGACCAGATCTGTCTGCCACTGATTGTCCTCCACTGGCAAGTTGTGGCAGACAGCATCAAATCATAGGACGTATGTATTGTGCACTGTGATTTGTGAGGCCTGCATGCTCCTCATCTGCTAATATTCATAGCTCAATGCTGCCTCTCCAGAGCCATTTTGTCATGTTACTCCGACCATCTTCAGGTGAGCCGGTTCTAGATTGAGATTTTTTGCAGGGGATCTTTATCGTTAGCAAGGGCCAACCTCTGGGATACCCATCCTGCCAGCCTCTGTTTGGGGACTCATATCCTTAATGTGTTTCATCTTCTACTCTTCCTTCTCTCTCCTTTTTCCCTGCTAAGTGGTCCCTCTGCTCTCTCATTCACTCCATTCCTTTTGTCCTTGCTGCTTGATGACTGTCTGCTTGAGGTACCTCAAGGTCTCACATACCCAGCGATCTGTGGGTCAGTTGCCTCCGTGAACTGGACTAGTGTCATCATCACTGCTCTTGGGGAATGACGCGAGAGAGTTGCATCTCTCTGCACTTACCCGAGCATCCACTGACTGGTTGCACTTGAAACAGCCCTGAACTTGTTATTACCCCCAGAATACCACGCCCCACTAAACATATGTGCACTTCCTCCTTCTGATTGCACCATGCAGGTACGGTGTCTGTCTGTTCCACCCTGTCCTCTGTCCCTGCATGGTGCCACGTTCATGCACTTGATGAAACTGACACTTCATCATCTAACAAAATCTCTGTTCCCACCACTGTTCATTGTGTGACATGCACAGAGGCGGACATGAGTGACTAGTATGGTTTCAGTGATTCGAGGGCTTGGTACAAGTGTTCTTTTTCACCCCTTGTTCCATACATCCTTGAGCTCTTTGAGAAACTTGCCTTGTGCATCAGTCATTTTAGTGGATCCTTTTACATTACGTGCCATAGTATAATGTTGATTTTACGTGACATATGTGACGGGTTGAGTGACACCGAGGTGAGTGAATGGACGGTTTTGCATGTTGCTAGGAATGTATTTTGAGTTGTAAGGGATGCACACAATTTAGCACTTACAGGGGTACATTCTCAGGGTGGTTTAGTGGGCACTGTTGATTGGCCCATTGTCATCATTGAATGGCACATGAAATGTTGCATGGTTGTGCACTCCAAAGGGGATGGGGTTTAGGTGAAAAAAGTAGCCACAAGCTGTGTACGGGCAGCTTCTCCACATGCCTTTTGGCCAGCCATATGCAAGCAGCATGCCTGTGGATGTGGGGGCAGCACCATATCCACGGGATTGCCATGCCATGTTGCAACATTGCAACATTGCACAGGACACATGCTCCCACAATTATCCTACACACTAGTGGTGGTGCATATAGCAACTGACCACCAGATTGGTCAAGGAGGTTGAAATGTGACTTGAGCATTCTGAATATGCACTCCACTATGGCCCGAGTAGCAATATGGGCAAGATGTTGTATCTTACCTGGGGCGGAGTGGCACGGTTCCGTATTGGCGTCATCATGAGGCTCAGAGGGTAGGCACTGTCCCTTGTAGAGGTGAAACTGTTTGTCATTGGTGTGTATTTGTCTGTGTGTGACATGCATGCATGTGCAGGGGCATTGATACTCACCAATGAGCCATGTGTTTCCAAGTCTCCCAGCTATCAGGGCCCGGTGTAGGGGTGACATTCTGTATATGAAACTATCATGGGTGGACCCTGGGTAGTTGGCATATACAGAAGTAATGATATCCTTGACATCACATACAACCTGCACGTTGATGGAATGCCAGTGCTTGGGATTGCGGTAAACATGCTCTGTAGCCTTAGTTGGACGTAGAGCCACATGGGTGCAATCAATGGCACCAAGCACTTTAGGGAAGTGCGCCACCCCATAAAAGTCCTGGACCCTGGCCTGCCTTTCTGCAGATGTTCTGGGGATGTAGATGTGCCTGCGGACTGAGGGGCGTCAAGTCATTATTTCCAACACCTGGTGTAGGCAGTGTGGCTGCGTGGGCTGTGAAATGCCCCAAACTATGGCTGTTGTCCGCTGAAATGAAGCAGTGGCCAAAAAATGCAGTATATCCAAGGATCTCATTGCTTGGGAGCACCCGGTTGGTGATGCAAGGTAATCTTCCCACTCCGTGACCAGGTTTTATATGATATGAGGTGGAAAACTATACCTGGCATAGACCTGGGACCTAGGTATAAAAAATCCAGGCCCTGGCCATCCTCCTCCTCCTGCGGTATCCCAGGATCACTGCTGTGAGAAATGGTACATTCTGTATACGCGTGTTTGTTGATCGCACAGGCTTTGTATGCAGTTGTTTGTGTGCGTGTTGATGTTTACACCAGCTATCGCATGGCGTATGTCATGATCAATACCAGGTTGCCAAGGAATTCTTATCAGTGGGCTATTAAGGGACACCAGACAACCAAAATGTGATCTAGATGGGTGTTAGCCTGGCACTCCTGGCATTTATTATGGCAATAGACATTCCCTACCATTGAGGATTAAGCACTTCCTTGTACTCGTAAGAAGGCCATTTAGTGGTCCTAGACACTTCTAGTGAGAGCACTAGTCTTTGAGCTTGGCTGCCTATTTAAGCCACACCCAAGACTGAGCCTATGCTTCGTGTTGTACTGCAGTTTGCAGCACCTTGCTTACTGATGCTCCCCATCTGATCTGGAATGGAAAGACACAGTGGCCCTCATTACGACCCTGGCGGAGAACCATGGTGCAATTTGCACCATGGTCCATGGCGCTAAGCTGCCAACTCCGCCATGGTGGTTGGCGGACTTACCGCCCCATTCCGACCTTGGCGGGGCGGTAAGTCCCCAATCCCCATTTACCCTTCCCCATTCCCATTTTTGCCCCATAGGGTATAATGGGAGTGGGGAAGGCGTTAATTACGCCACCGTAAATTACGGTGGCGTAATTAACAACAAGTCCTGTAGCGCCATGGATTTTTCCGCCTGCAAAAAGCAGGCGTAAAAATCACCATGGCGCTACGGGAACTCGTACTCAGGCGGAAAGGGGCGCCATGGTTTACGCCGGCGTAAACCCCTTTCCGCCAGGGTCGTAATGAGGGCCAGTAAGTTACGAGTATTTCCAAGCAAGAGACACCTGACGATCTACTCACCAGTTCCGCTGTGGCTTCTTCGTCCACTCGAGCGGCTGGGCCAGCTTCATTGAACTCTTCGAACTTTGGCATTCTTTGCCCCCGTGGCTCCCAGCACACTCTGGCTCACGTTCCTCCTTCCGCTGCCGTTATTACCTGCAAGGAAGAGAAAGAGGTAAAGAGAGTTATGAATGTTTTATACAAAGCAGCAAGTGCGCCTCATCATCACTGCACACAGAGTTACAAACATTAAATACAAAGCAGCAAGTGTGCCTCATCATTATCACGCACAGTTACACCACTCCTCTGCCACAAACTTACCTTAAGGGTTCACTTCAATGAACGCTTCACTCGCCGTCTCTGGCTCTTTACATTCGCCTGCAGAAAAGGGAAAGAAATAAAACAGAGAATTAATGCCCTACGCAGCGCCCTCATACCAGGGACCACACGCATTCACTTATGAGGTGGCTACCAACGCTTCTCGTATCAACAAGTGGTCAGAAGTTGGGCAGCAGAAAGAACTTACCATACACCAAGCACCAATATGCGAAGTATCACTGGTGTTTATCAGAACTCTAGGTCCTACCAACACGCAAAGGCTTAATCTTGACCACAGCAAACACTAGGCGAGAACTCCAGTGAATTAACTGGCAACAACCATCTTCAGAATCAGTGCCCCTGCAACATAGCAGGACGGAGAGTTCACCCTATATAAACTGCTGGTGAGCTAGGATTCATCATATCACGAGGGCTCAAGGGGAGAGCAGGACACGGGGGGAATAGGACCAGAGAACCAACAAGGGGTTAATATGCCTCTCTCATTGTACAAAGCCTTGCATCTAACCCTAACCAGATCACACCCTGTGGGCCCCTGAGAGAAGAGGCTTCCATACGCTCCTGCAGAGATCAGGTAAGTGTGACAGAATGCAAAGCTTTTCCGAAACCACTCTGCCCGAGCAATACAGTGACCTCAGAGGTAGAACATTTGTCCCAATTGTTGGGTGAGCTGCGGGCCAAGGTACACGCAGCCCAGTCTGAGACAAACGCGCTACAGCGAGAATTGGTTATAAACAGATTTCGGACTGAAGAGCTGGCCCGACAATTATTACAGACACAAGCTGGTAAGGCTCCCCTTCTGGGTGGGGTCCCGCCTGAACCACTGCCACCTGTGGCTCCTGTTCAAGTAATGGTACCCAGGAACATTCCGCTCACACCGTCAGAGCAGTTTACGGGGGACCCTACGATATTTGCGTTTTTTATGAACCAATGCTGCCTACACTTCCTCTGCAGACCCGGAATCTTTCCCTCAGATCAATCAAAGGTTTCCTTTGTGCTATCGTATCCAGGGGGGTCATGCGGCGGACTGATCAATTCTGTTAGTGAACAGAGATGATCCTTTGTTATGGAACTTTCCCGGGGTCCAGCAGGAACTTGAGAAGCTCTTTGCTCGCCATACTGAGGGACAGGCACTGGACAAAAAACTACTGTCACTGCGACAGGGTAGCCAGGACCTGATGGTCTATGTGGCTACCTTCAATCGCTTGGTTGTGACATTGTTTTATCGAGGCTTGCGGGGAGAGCTGAAAGATGCCTTGTCTCAGGTGGTAAATCCTCCCGAGGGGTGTGCAGAGAATATTGACTTAACCATACAATTGGATCACAAATTACAAGACAGGCAAGGCGTATTGCGCACGCTCAGAGAGCAGATCATATCTCGTCCGCCCAAAGGAAGGCCCATTTCCGACATGCACCTGATACCCATCCACAGCCTTTGCAGTTGGGAGGTGTTCGGGGCTCCATAACAAGGGCCGAGATGGAGAAAAGAAGGCAACAGCAGTTATGTCTTTATTGTGGAAAGGCTTGACACTTTCTCCAGGACTGTCCAGTAAAACCACCCCAAAAGGTGCTGGAGACACTGGAAAAGAGCAAAGAAGAGGGCTGTTCAGAAAACTCCAGCGCCTGACAAGTGTAGAGGCCAGTTTGTTGAGCACAGAAAAGGTATCACAGACCTCACACTTTGTTAATCTGATCTGCCACCAGCAACCCTACCGAATGCACGCCTTACAAGCATACATGGATAGTTGAGCTATCAGCAACTACATGGATTGCAGCCTGGCAAGCAGAATCAGAATTCTGGTCTGCTCCAAATCAGAGGCCGAGAATGTTACTACGGTTGACAACACCCAATTAGTGTTGCAGCCGATGACACAGTGCACTGATGATCTCACATTGCTTTGCCAGGACGGACACATGGAGAGGATCTCATTTGACCTTATCAGTGCCCCACAGTTTCAGATAATTTTAGGCATACCTTGGTTGGAATCACACAACCCGTGCATCGACTGCTGCACAAGAACCCTGGCCGTTGCCCCGATTGTAAACACGTGTATTATGGGGTAGATGTGACCCCAGGATGTCCGGTACAACCCATTCAGAAGATTGGATCAACCCTGGGATTGGTAGGCGTTTTGCCGCTGAATACCATGAGTTTCAGTACATGTTTGAGAAGGAACAGGCAAATACGCTACCTACTCATCGGCCATATGACTGCCAGATCTATCTTATACCAGGGTCCCAAGTTCCATGAAGTCAGATCTGGGCACTGACCGAACAGCAGAACGTCCACCTGAAGACGTACCTAGACCAGTACCTAGCCAATGGGTTTACACAGCCTTTGAAATCACCCTCAGCCTCTCACCTCTTCTTTGTGCTTAAGAAAGAGGGGCACGTAAGAAGGTTTATTGATTATCACGCTCTAAACCAAATCACAGTAAAAAAACGGTACCCGCTCCCACTCATTCTGGTGCTCTTGGTCCAAGTCAAGCAGACGCACATTTTCACCAAACTAGATCTCCGGGGGGCATATCATCTGGTGCGTGTTAAAAAAGGCGATGAGTGGAAGACCGCATTTCGCACCAGGTACAGCCTCTACAAATATCAGGTGATGCACTTTCGTGCTGTGTAATGCCCCTGCAGCATTTCAGTACTTCATGAATGATGTGTTACGGGAGTTGTTGGATGTATGTGCGTTTGTTAGGTAAGATTTGGAGCAGTTCCCTTTGGGTGCACTACAACAACCTTAGCCTCCTGGCAATAGGAACCCAAGCTTTGCTATTAGTCTGTACTACACAGGTTGGTAGTGTGGTTGAGTAGTCAGGCTTCTCTCAACAGGGGTCAATGTGAGCAGTAGGGTAGTTACACAGAGATTCACAGTTACAAGTATCCAAATAAACACTTACACTCAAGGTTTCCTGATTAAACATATTCATTTATTTAACAGTCAGTTTGAATAAGCCTTCTTCAGATGGGGCAATTGACAATATAATAGTAACACACGCATATACTCCAAAATACACACTCTTAGTTTCTCTAATTCAGCAAATACCCATTGGGGATGGCACACAGACACTTCCTACACCCTCAGGTGACTTAAATTGCTAGGACACTGTGGACATTAATATATCACTGGTACATTTAGAGCATTATTTAGATGAGTGTGAAAGAAAAGGGTTATCAGAATAAAACAAGAGATTACAGAAATATTCTGAAGCAGGTAAGTACTTTTAAACCCCCCCACTGCAAAGTGAGTTAAACCCTTACTGGAAGGATAGGTGAAACACAATTTCAGAGGAAAGAAGAGTCATTCAGGGAGCCAGGTCAGCCAATGTTTAAGTTAGCAAAAGTCAAGGAGAGCTGTAGCACTTCTTGCAGGTAAGTAAAGGTCTTGAGGTACATTCTCTTAGACTGTACAGTACCTTTGGTTTGAAGAAAAGTGTAGCAGATGACTTCTGTTCCTGTGCAGCTCTGCAGGTGCAAATGTTCCTGGGCCTCAGTTGTGGGGACAAACGGGAGGACTTCTTGGGACTCCTGCACTGCAATGGGACAGTCATCCACAGCTACTGGCAATCTTTAAACAAGTGGCACTTCGGCACTCCTCGCGTCTACCGCAAACAGCACCACCGCAGTCCTTGGCTGTTGAGATGGGCTTTCCTTGCATCTGGGGTCCAGCACACTGTTGAGGTGGCTTGGGCTCAGTCAGTTCTGCTCCCTGGAAGTCCGGAGGATCCTAGAGCTCTTGGCCAGTTTCAAAGTGATGCACTCGAATCTGGTGTTGCTTTCCCTGGCGCTTCGGTTCCTTCAGCAGCAAGGAAGCTCACCCAGCTCTGAGAGGATGTCCAGAAGAGATCACTTTGGAGTTGATTGATCACACCAACTCAAGGGGAGAAGTTGTCCTTGCAGGGCTCCTCTAGTCGAGGTAAATTTGGAGCTTCAGCAAAGCAGCAGGGCTTCACGGGGCAAACCAACGGTCCAGGAGTTGCAGCAAGTGGCTCTTCCAAGTTCTTCTTCTGATACCTTTGTCTAGTGGTCGAGTCAGCCTTCCAAGCCAAAAAGGCTCGCCTTTTATGTAGGTTTCTCCCATTGATTCCAGCTTAGCTGTCAATCACACAGCAAGATGGCTGTCCTTACTAGACAGCCAGCTGACCAATCACCTTTGAGTGCATTCCAGTAACCAAGGGATTAAGCACAGGGAGTTTTGGGCACCTCCCTCACTTCCTGCCCCCACCAGACATACTGGAGCCAAAGGTAGGTTTCACTTGTGAAGCCAGCCAAAGGCAAAAACGAGCAAAGGGACCAGACCTGGTTTGGCGCGCAGAGTACATCTCAAGAAGGACCTTAATAACAAGAAATGGTGACAAAAGAAGACCGGGGCCATTTTGACAAAAATGGCACCGATGAGTGCTTCACTGCAGCTGCAAACGCAGCCTGCGGTAAAAACACATAATGGTAGTAAAAAGTAAACCACTGTCACCAGCCCTGAATTGTGAAAAGGGGTAACATAAAATTGTTACATGAGAAACTAGACAAAGGGAATACTAAGTTACTGGTCCAGCACCCTATTGTGAGCTAGTGTGTGCAGGGTCTAGAAAGTTACAAATGTAAGTAAAGTCAATTTCACTTCACTGCTCTTGGAAAAAGTTGTTTATCCAAGAGTGAGGTATTTAAACCTTTGGAAATCTGAAAGACTTCCCTGTGCCACTGCACTGAGGGTAATGTGTGACACAATGCAAAAATATGCCTATGGAGTTTGTCAGATTCCAAAAACTAAAAGAAACACAGAGTTTAAATCACAGAAAAATGCATGAGTTTGAAAAAGGTCTCACTCTCTCCAGGTTGAAAATCAAAAAGTCCTAGAGTCCAGCAAAAGTGCTGGGGGTCTCTAATGTAGAGAGGAATTAGCACATTTCAGAGAATTCTCCCTAACAGCGGTGGTCTACATTGACGACATCCTGATTAAATCAGCTGTGGTCCAAGAGCACATATCCCACGTACGTGCTGTTGTCACAAAATTGCGGCAAAACCATCTGTATGCTAAATTGGAAAAATGCTCCTGTCACGTCACAGAGGTCGAGTTTCTGGGTTTCGTATTATCACCACAGGGCATTAAGATGGACAAAGTGAGGTAGATGCAATTCTCACCTGGCCCTCTCCCACGTCTGAGAAAGGGATACAAAGCTTTCTTGGTTTTGCAAACTTCTTTCAACGATTTGTGCCAGAATTTTCACAGTTAGTGCACCCAATCACATGCCGTCTTAGAAAACACAGAAAATTTGAATGGACCGCAGAAGCGAGAGAGGCATTCCATGCACTGAAAGGCAAGTTCACCACGGCCCCAGTCCTGTGACATCCACGACCCGATCTCCCATATGTGGTCGAGACTGATGCATCTAGCGTTGCAATGGGGGCTGTGTTGTCACAAAGAAACCCGGACACCAGTCAATTGCACCCAGTGGCCTTTTGGTCAAAGAAGTTCTCCGCAGCTGAGCTAAACTATGCCCTAACCGATAAGGAGTTATTGGTGATTAAGAATGTGCTCAAGAAATGGAGACACTCTTTGTTAGGAGCCAGACACACCATCACGATGATCACCGACCACCGGAAATCTGCAGTATCTACATTCTGCGAAAGCTCAATCATCTTGGCTGCTTCGCTGGGCTTCATTCTCTGTGGAGTATGAGTTAGTTATAGCCTACCGGCCAGGGGTACGCAATGGCAAGGCAGGTGTGTTATCTCGTATTGGCAAAGGACAAGATGCTTACGTTACTCCCAAACCAGTGAACATCATTCTGGGGGAAGAGCTGCTCGGGATCCTTGAAACCACAGACTCCCTGATAGAAGACCTAACAGAAGAGGTAAGACAAAATATGTTGGAGGTGGAACAGCAAGCCTGGGCAGCGAGAAAAACCTAATGCTCTATTCAAGACAACCTGCCGTATTATCAAGGATGCTTGTACCTGCCAACACAAACTCTACAAGAGCGAGTCATGGCCAACTACCATGGGGCTTTGATGGAGGGCCACCCAGGAGTGACAAGGACTAGAGAAAAACAAGCGGTGTTACTGGTGGCCAATCTGGGGTAAAGACGTCATCCACTTTAAACAGCATGTGGGATCTGTGGCCAGAACAAGGCTCAAAAACAGAAACCAGCAGACCTCCTTCAACCGCTAACGGTTCCACCAACACATGGGACACCATCTCCATGGATTTTATCACTGATTTGCCCTCCTGCACAGGATTTCACACCATCCTGGTCGTGGTAGACTTGCTTTCCATTATGGCTCATTTCGTGGCCCTGAAGGGGATTCCCACGGCACCCATTCTGGCAAAGACTTTTCTAGAAAGCATTTTGAAGCTCCATGGTTTTCCTGTCCGTGGTGGAGTGGGACCAAGGTAGTCAGTTCATATCTAGGTTTTGGAGGAAATGCTGTGATCTTGCCAAAACAGAGGTTCATCTCTCCACAAGCCACCACCCCCAGACGGACAGGCAAACAGAACGTACCAACCAGACGTTAGAGCAAAACCATCGATGTCTGCTTCATCAAACCGGCAGGTCATGGGTGGACATACTATGGGTGGCAGAGTACGCATATAACAACTCAGTGCACACATCTATGGGACTCAGCCCCTTCTACTTCCTATATGGGCAACACCCACGAACCTCAGTCTATGACCAACTGAGACCTCTGGAGATGCCAGCAGTTAAGACATTACAGAATGTCATTTCTCAAGCAGTACTGAAGTCCAGGACACACTTAACAGCAGCAAAAGCGACACAAAAGAAATATGCAGATTGCCACTGAAGAGAAGCCTTGACGTATCAAGTGGGTGATGCAGTGTGGTTATCCTCCAAACACATCACATTGAAAGGATAATGGAAGTTCCATCCTAAATTCCAGGGCCTGTACACTACAGAAGCGGTGATCAATCCCGTGGCCATGAAACTGGCTCTACCGGCTCATATGAGGATACACCCAGTCTTTCACATCTCCCTACTAAAACCCGTCCACCCAGGAACTCGAGTGTCACTGTCATGATCACTACCAGGTTGCCAGGGAATTCTTCTCAGCAGGGTATTAAGGGGCACCAGACCACCAATATGGGGGCTAGATGGATGTTAGCCTGGCACTCCTGGCATTTATTATGGCCATTGACATTCCCTACCATTGAGGAATAAGCACTTCCTGGTGGTCATAAAATGGCCACTTAGTGGGCCTCAGACACTTTTAGTGAGAGCACTAGTCTTTGAGTGTGGCTGCCTATTTTAGCCATGCCCAGGACTGAGCCTGTGCTTCACATTGTACTGCAGTGTACAGCGCAATGCTTACTGATGCTTCTGATCTGGAAAGGAAAGACAGTTAGGGGCCGATTCATGGAACAAACGTGCGCCGAAAATCTTCGCGCAAGCAGGCGCAAGCAGGCGCAAGCGGAAAAAAACAGGCGCACGCGCACGCGTGCGATCCATGGAAGTCCCTGCGCGTGTACACCCCGGGATGTGCGCCAAACCCGTGCATGGCGCACAAGTCACTGCAACATCCCGAAAGGCGTGCGCGACGCGCACAGTGAAAGCGCACAACCTCGGCGCATACACCAGAAAGTGGGCGGGACACGGGGCGTAACGCGCGGAATGGGGAACTACGCGCGAAAATAAGGGCATAACTGGGGATGTACTGCAGGGAAGCAGACGGAACGCCCACACGCACTCGAACCACACATATTCATGGAATCGAATAGGGCAAAGCCACGCACAGCCAAAGACACGCACAAGCCGAAACACGTCCGCCACACGAAGGCAGGCGGTAGCGTCCCTGCGCATTACAAAAGTGGCAACATACAGCAATTGGGCCTGTGCGAGCGGGCTACGTGTATTTCAGGGGTTCGCGTGAAGTTTCTCACGCGATCGACCCTGGGGGAGCGGCTACGTGTATTTCAGGGGTTCATGTGAAGTTTCTCACGCGATCGGGCCTGGGGGAGAGGGCTACGTGTATTTCAGTGGTTCGTGTGAAGTTTCTCACGCGATCGGGCCTGGGGGAGCGGGCTACGTGTATTTCAGGGGTTCGCGTGAAGTTTCTCACGCGATCTGGCCTGGGGGAGCGGGCTACGTGTATTTCAGGGGTTCGCGTGAACTTTTTCACGCGATCGGGCCTGGGGGAGCGAGCTACGTGTATATCAGGGGTTCGCGTGAAGTTTCTCATGCGATCGGCCCTGGGGGAGCGGGCTATGTGTATTTCAGGGGTTCGCGTGAAGTTTCTCACGCGATCGGGCCTGGGGGAGCGGGCTACGTGTATTTCAGGGGTTCGCGTGAACTTTTTCACGCGATCGGGCCTGGGGGAGCGGGCTACGTGTATTTCAGGGGTTCGCGTGAAGTTTCTCACGCGATCGGGCCTGGGGGAGCGGGCTATGTGTATTTCAGGGGTTCGCGTGAACTTTTTCACGCGATCGGGCCTGGGGGAGCGGGCTACGTGTATATCAGGGGTTCGAATGAAGTTTCTCATGCGTTCAGGCCTGGGGGAGCGGGCTACGTGTATTTCAGGGGTTCGCGTGAAGTTTCTCACGCGATCGGGCCTGGGGGAGCCGGCTACGTGTATTTCAGGGGTTCGCGTGAAGTTTTTCACGCGATCGGGCCTGGGGGAGCGGGCTACGTGTACATCAGGGGTTCGCGTGAAGTTTCTCATGCGATCGGGCCTGGGGGAGTGGGCTACGTGTATTTCAGGGGTTCGCGTGAAGTTTCTCACGCGATCGGGCCTGGGGGAGCGGGCTACGTGTACATCAGGGGTTCGCGTGAAGTTTCTCACGCGATCGGGCCTGGGGGAGCGGGCTACGTGTATTTCAGGGGTTCGCGTGAAGTTTCTCACGGGATCTGGCCTGGGGGAGCGGGCTATGTGTATTTCAGGGGTTCGCGTGAAGTTTCTCACGCGATCGACCCTGGGGGAGCGGCTACGTGTATTTCAGGGGTTCATGTGAAGTTTCTCACGCGATTGGGCCTGGGGGAGAGGGCTACGTGTATTTCAGTGGTTCGTGTGAAGTTTCTCACGCGATCGGGCCTGGGGGAGCGGGCTACGTGTATTTCAGGGGTTCGTGTGAAGTTTCTCACGCGATCTGGCCTGCGGGAGCGGGCTACGTGTATTTCAGGGGTTCGCGTGAACTTTTTCACGCGATCGGCCCTGGGGGAGCGAGCTACGTGTATATCAGGGGTTCGCGTGAAGTTTCTCATGCGATCGGCCCTGGGGGAGCGGGCTATGTGTATTTCAGGGGTTCGCGTGAAGTTTCTCACGCGATCGGGCCTGGGGGAGCGGGCTACGTGTATTTCAGGGGTTCGCGTGAAGTTTCTCATGCGATCGGGCCTGGGGGAGCGGGCTATGTGTATTTCAGGGGTTCGCGTGAACTTTTTCACGCGATCGGGCCTGGGGGAGCGGGCTACGTGTATATCAGGGGTTCGAATGAAGTTTCTCATGCGTTCAGGCCTGGGGGAGCGGGCTACGTGTATTTCAGGGGTTCGCGTGAAGTTTCTCACGCGATCGGGCCTGGGGGAGCGGGCTACGTGTATTTCAGGGGTTCGCGTGAAGTTTTTCACGCGATCGGGCCTGGGGGAGCGGGCTACGTGTACATCAGGGGTTCACGTGAAGTTTCTCATGCGATCGGGCCTGGGGGAGTGGGCTACGTGTATTTCAGGGGTTCGCGTGAAGTTTCTCACGCGATCGGGCCTGGGGGAGCGGGCTACGTGTACATCAGGGGTTCGCGTGAAGTTTCTCACGCGATCGGGCCTGGGGGAGCGGGCTACGTGTATTTCAGGGGTTCACGTGAAGTTTCTCACGCGATCGGGCCTGGGGGAGCGGGCTACGTGTATTTCAGGGGTTCGCGTGAAGTTTCTCACGCGATCGGGCCTGGGGGAGTGGGTTACGTGTATTTCAGGGGTTCGCGTGAAGTTTCTCACGCGATCGGGACTGGGGGAGCGGGCTACATGTACATCAGGGGTTCGCGTGAAGTTTCTCACGGGATCTGGCCTGGGGGAGCGGGCTATGTGTATTTCAGGGGTTCGCGTGAAGTTTCTCATGTGATCGGGCCTGGGGGAGCGGGCTACGTGTATTTCAGGGGTTCGCGTGAAGTTTTACACGCGATTGGGGCTGGGGGAGCGGGCTACGTGTATTTCAGGGGTTCGCGTGAAGTTTTTCACGCGATCGGGCCTGGGGGAGCGGGGTACCACTCACCGTCTGCCTTGCGTGTAGAAGAACGCGTAGCCAACACCCGCTGTGAAGTAATAGCGTGTGAACCCCAACGGATGGAAAACACACGCACCGCACGAAAAGCACGTACAGAACAGTGTAAAGGCACGCGGGATCTCCAAGCCCTGCCAGGGCAACGCCCGTGCGCAAAACGTCACAGACGCGCTTACGCTGTAAGGGCTTTTGGTCCAATGAAATCGCGTACGCGTGCTGACGCGCTTACGCGCTAAGGGCCTTTCCTCGATTTTCACGCTGACGTGCAGGATTTTCACGTGCCAAATCACTCCGTATCAAGCTGGCCACGCGAAAACACACGGAAGACCACGCTCCTGCCCAGAAGGCCGAATTACTGCCCCCCAGTTCCCCGAGCAGCCTCCCACGTGTCATCTGCTGCTGCCTGCCTGCCTGCCTGCCTGCTGCCACCGTGCCCTGCCATTTGGTGCCTGCACATCAGCCATCTGCAGGGGTCCAGTTGCTGTGTCCACCCCTGCTGGAACAGAAGACTCCTGACTCGGATAACATCGCTCCACAGCCCAGCCCCAGGACCCAGTTGCCCACCCACTCTTGCCCCTGCGGTTGCCATGTCGGGCACATCCACATCTGGCACCAGTGGCAACCCCCGGCCAGTGGGGCAGAGGGGCACCAGCTTCACTGCCACCGAAGTTGGTGTCCTGGTGGAGGAAGTCCTGGGGCAGTATGATGCCCTCTTCGGATCGTCCCGCGCCAACAAGGAAGGACGGGAGAGGATCTGGGCCGACTGTGTGGTTGCCATCAACGCGGAGGGGGTGGCAACCCGCACCATCCAGAAGGTCAAGAAGCGCTGGGAAGACATGAGGTCCAGGACCCTCATGAAGGCCCGGCGCCTCGTGGAGGGGGGCCGGGGCCGCATGAGTTCCATCCAGATGGGGGTCCTGGAACGCGTACACCCAGCGCTCCACGCCCAGGTCCTTGAGAGGGAGACCCGTCTGGAGTTGAGCGGTAAGTGGCCAAGTATTGCTGTGTGAGACAGGGCATGTTGCAGTGTGCTGGTTGTCTGATACTTGCCTGTATGTGTGACATAGGTCATGTACGCATGTATGTGTGCAGGGACATCATGGTAATGCATGTGCGACCAGTAATGTGTGAACCGCACGGTTGTTGCATGTGTTTAAATGCGACATGGGGAGCCCTATGCAGATTGTACACATGAGAGCATGGCAGTCTCTGTTCCTGGATATGGGTGGGGGTGAGGGATGGGTGCTGATGCCAGGTACATATATGGTGTCCATGTCTGTGTGCCTGACCTGCGTGTCTGTGACTTGTGGATGCCATGGATGCATGACACATGTCTGTGACAATGTACAGATTCACTGATGCAGCCTAATCATCCTTGTATCCACTGTGATTGGGGTGTACGGGGCCAGATGGATGTGACTGAGGTGAAGTGTGTGCATGTGATAGGCATGACCCATGATGCATGTGAGTTCCATTACATTGTATGTTTCGAGAGTCCATTGGACATGTATGGAAATGTCCATGGTATGCACCATGACTGTCACTGTGTGTGTTTTGCCTGGACTGACACATGTGTTGTGGAGGGACATGATGGAAGTGTACTTTGACAGTGGCACTCATCTGCTATTGCTTCCTGTCTAGGGGACCATTGTACAGTACCCTGATGCTTGTGTTCTATGTCTCCCTCTACGCAGCGGCTAGTGAAGAAGAGGGCGGAGACAGCGCTGCGGAGCAAGGAGGCGGGGATGCCCCCACGGCTGCAGCGGAAGGGGTGGGTGAGCCCCCACAGGGGCCTGCTACGGCGGAAGACGGTGAGGAGCCATCCAGGTTGGTGGTTTCCACAGAGGAGGAGGAGGCCGCCACTGAGGCGCACATGGGGCCTGGTGGGGGCATCCCTGCTGGTGCAAGTGGTGCAGTCCAGGGGCAGGGGCAGGAGGCAGCACAGGTCACCGTGGAGGGGCCTGTGCATGTCGCTGTCCCTGACCCTGTGGGTGCACCACCATACACCAGCAGGGATGCCCCGTCCCAGGCCCGTCCGCAGGTAGAGGGGATGTCTATGTCATCTGACTCCCCTCCACCTGCGGACGAGGGGACCCCTGGCCGTATGGAGAAGGTCCTGATTGGGGTCGCGATGCGCACGGCTGTGATTCGTGATGCCGTGCGTGCTTCCCAGGAGGAGCACGCACGTCATCACGAAGAGCACCGTGCCGACGTGGCCCAATTGGGATCGTCCATGTTCGGGGGTTTCCTGCATGTGTCGGCCAATCTGGCGGCCCTCTCCTCCTCTGTGGAGACTATACACCAGTCGTTCTCCTTGCCGTCTTCCGGCCCAGATGCCACCAGGGCCCCCTGTGGACCTGCCCTGACCAATGCAGCCAGCTCGGTGGGCATCCCATCCCTGCCACAGTCGGGAGTCAGAGGTCCAGCAGGGGTGGACACCACAGCAACTGTACCCCAGCAGATGGAGGATGTGCAGGGCACGTGCACGACGGCGTCGGTGGATTCCATCAGCCTGGATGCCGTCGTGCTGGCAGAGGAAGTGGCGTCGGAGGCAGCAGCGGAGTCAACGTGGGAGGCATCATGGCTCGGGGCCATCAACATCGGAGGGGCAGGCATCGGCCGGAGGGCAGGAGGACCCAGGACGGGAAGTGTCTTCCGTGTGGCAGAGGTTGGGCCAGCATATAGTTGTGGAGCGGCGGCGGGCGGAAGAGGCGCGGCTCACAATGGTCAGGGCGGAGAACTCCATGCGGAGGGCCCTGAGGTGGGCCGAGTGCCTCGAGGCAATCCGCAGGGGGTTGGAGGAGCAGATGGCGTCGTCCCTGCGGACCCTCGGGGCCATGCAACAGGACCGCCTCTGGGACATAGACGAGGAGTTTGATAATGCCCTGGCCCGGAACACCACGGAGTGAGCCTCTGGACTTGCCCGCTGCCTTTGTATATAGTTCTTTAGTTTTAGGTTTCATTTGTTTCTTCTTATGATTTGGAGTCGACGGACACAGCTCCACTTTTTGTATATAGTTGCATTTTAGTTAGGGTTTTTTGTAGGTTTCCTTTGTTCAGTTGGGCTCATGGACCCTTGGATGTTTTGTACATAGTTCTTCATTGGATTGATTTTATTTTTAGTGTGACTTTGAACAACTTTTTTTTGGATTTGGATTTGTAGTTTTGATTTTTTTGGACGGACATGCAGCTTATCTTTTTTTCATTGCCATTGTAGTTTGTTTCATTTCATTTGCATTCATTTTTTTTTAATACAATTTTGTTTTCATACTTCACTGTGTGGTATCATCTCATTGGTTTCATGCATGTCATGTTGGGTGTTTTCCCATTCATTTGCAACCATTGTGTGTGACGGACATGGGTTCATTTGCTTTATGAACATTGGGGGTGTAACATGTAATTTCCATTTCCATGTGGGTGAATGCGTTACTTGGTAGGGCCTTTTGGCTGTGGAGGCTGACCATAACGCACATGATTGGGGATTGTGAGGACCTGGGTGCAGGGGGACATGAGTGGGGGCCTGGTGGAGGCTGCCCCTGGTGACTGGGGGGGTGGGGGTGGTGGGAGACATGGGTGGGGGCCTGGTGGCAGGTGCCCCACAGTGCTGGTGGGTGGGGGAGGGGGGTGGGGAACATGAGTTGGACATGGGTGGGGGCCTGCTGGCAGGTGCCCCACAGTGCTGGGGGGTGGAGGGTGGGGAACATGAGTTGGACATGGGTGGGGGCCTGCTGGCAGGTGCCCCACAGTGCTGGGGGGTGGAGGTGCTGGGAGACATGGGTGGGGGCCTGCTGGCAGGTGCCCCACAGTGCTGGGGGGTGGGGGCTTGGGGAACATGAGTTGGACATGGGTGGGGGCCTGCTGGCAGGTGCCCCACAGTGCTGGGGGGTGGGGGGGTGGGGAACATGAGTTGGACATGGGTGGGGGCCTGCTGGTAGGTGCCCCACAGTGCTGGGGGGTGGGGGTGCTGGGAGACATGGGTGGGGGCCTGCTGGCAGGTGCCCCACAGTGCTGGGGGGTGGGGGGGTGGGGAACATGAGTTGGACATGGGTGGGGGCCTGCTGGCAGGTGCCCCACAGTGCTGGGGGGTGGGGGTGGGTGGGGAACATGAGTTGGACATGGGTGGGGGCCTACTGGCAGGTGCCCCACAGTGCTGGGGGGTGGGGGTGCTGGGAGACATGGGTGGGGGGCCTGGTGGAGGCTGCCCCTGGTGGCTGGGGGTGGGGGTGGTGGGAGACATGGGTGGGGGCCTGGTGGTGGGTGCCCCTGCACTGCTGGGGGGTGGGGGTGCTGGGAGACATGGGTGGGGGCCTGTGGAGGGTGCCCCTGGTGGCTGGGGGTGCAGGGGGACATGCGTTGGTGGGCAGTAGTGCAAGTTGACATGTGGGTTGGCTGGGGGGCATGGCCATGGTGGATGGGGTGCCTGCAGGACATGTGCAGGGTAGGCCCCTGTGGTGTGAGCCACCTGCAGGGGCCGTGGAGGGTGTAGAGGGAACACCTGGGAGGACCCACACATGCAATTCATGTGTGGTGCTCCCCGCGCACCCCTGAAATACACGTACCCTGCTGATATTGCGTGTGGAACTTCACGCGCACCCCGAAATACACGTACCCTGATGGAATCGCGTGTGGGACTTCCCGCGCACCCCTGGTATACACGTACCCTGCTGATATCGTGTGTGGAACTTCACGCGCACCCCGAAATACAAGTACCCTGATGGAATCACGTGTGGAACTTCCAGCGCACCCCTGGTATACACGTACCCTGCTGATATCGCGTGTGGAACTTCACGCGCACCCAGAAATACACGTACCCTGATGGAATCGCGTGTGGAACTTCCCGCGCACCCCTGGTATACACGTACCCTGCTGATATCGCGTGTGGAACTATACGCGCACCCCGAAATACACGTACCCTGATGGAATCGCGTGTGGAACTTCCCGCGCACCCCTGGTATACACGTACCCTGCTGTAATCGCGTGTGTAACTTCCCCTGCACCCTGAAATACACGTACCCTGCTGATATCGCGTGTGGAACTTCACGCGCACCCCGAAATACACGTACCCTGATGGAATTGCGTGTGGAACTTCCCGCGCACCCCTGGTATACACGTACCCTGCTGATATCGCGTGTGGAACTTCACGCGCACCCCGAAATACACGTACCCTGATGGAATCGCGTGTGGAACTTCCCGCGCACCCCTGGTATACACGTACCCTGCTGATACCGCATGTGGAACTTCATGCGCACCCCGAAATACACGTACCCTGATGGAATCGCGTGTGGAACTTCCCACGCACCCCTGGTATACACGTACCCTGCTGTAATTGCGTGTGTAACTTCCCCTGCACCCTGAAATACACGTACCCTGCTGATATCGCGTGTGGAACTTCACGCGCACCCCTGAAATACACGTACCCTGATGGAATCGCGTGAGGTACTTCCCGCGCACCCCAGTGATACACATAGCCCGCTTGCTGTGCTGGTACAGGGTTAGCGCAGCCCTTTGCGCTGGATTGGTTATATTGATGGCTTTTCCCTGCGCGAGAGGCGTTCTTGGGGGCGTAACTGGCGCTGCTGCAGGGTCGCTGCGCCACTGTGCGCCACGGCTGGTTTTGGTGGCTGGAATCCATGAATACGCTGTGCGCGGAATTGGATTTTAGCGCATGCGGCTGGCGCAGGGATTCGCACGCGCACACTGTGCGCCAGCCGCGTGCGTCACTTGTGCGCTGGATTCTATGAATTACCCCCTTAGTTACAAGTATTTTCAAACATGTGACATCTGACGTTCTACTCACCAGTTCTGCGGTGGCTTCTTCGTCCACTCAATCAGCTGAGCTGATCATTGAACTCTTCAAACTTTGGCATTCTTCACCCCCTGTGGCTCCCAGCACACTCCACCTTATGTTCCTCCTTCTGCTGCCGTTATCAGCTGCAAGGAAGAGAAAGAGGTAAAGAGAGTTACAAACATTTTACACAAAGCAGCAAGTGTGTCGCATCATCACCGTGCACAGAGTTACGAACATTAGATACAAAGCAGCTAGTCCAGCTTATCGCACACAGTTACACCATTCCTCTGCCACAAACTTACGTTAAGGGTTTGCTTCAACAAACACTTCACTTGCCGTCTCTGACTCTTCATCTTCACCTGCAGAAAATGGAACTAAATAACAGAGAATTCATGTGCATTGCAATGCCCTCATACCAAGGACCACACGCATCTGCTTATGAGGCAGCTACCAGCGCTCCTCGTATCAACAAGTGGTCAGAAGTTGGGCAGCAGAAAGAATTTACGATACACCAAGCACCAGTATGAGAAGTATCACTGGTGTTTAGCAGAACTAACTACAGCACACACTAGGCAAGAACTCCAGTGAATTAAATGGCAACAACCACCTTCAGAATCGGCACCCCTGCAAGATAGCAGGACGGAGAGTTCACCCTACATAACCTGCAGGTGAGCTAGGACTCAGTCATATAACAAAGGTTCAAGGGGAGAGCTGGGCATGGGGGAAAAATAGGACCAGGGAACCCATAAGAGGATAATCTGTGTCTCTCATTTTACAGAGCCTTGCATCTAACCCTAACCAGATCATGCCCTGAGGCCCCCTGAGAAGAGAGGCTTCAGTAATTTCCCACAGAGATCAGGTAAGTGTTACAGCATACGTGTTTCAGGATTTGAACGTATTTTTCCTCACGCCGTCATACCCTGTTAAATTCCATGAATCCGGTTGTTTGGTGCACGTATTGGCGTTACGGTTATTTGACTGTTGGGACTTCCCTCCAAACGCCCACCTTTTCGCTTGTTGTTCCCCATTCCACGTGTTCTGATCCTCTTATTAGGCGACTGTGCAGACCCGGCTAAGGGTCTCGCGCAAGGCGTTTCTGGAGTCACAGTTACGTGTTGGACTGGTGCTGATTCCTCGCATGTGCCTGGTACGACCTGAGCATTGTGTTCCATGAATCGATGAACGTGTAAGTCCATTATTTTCCGTGCTAATTATTCCATGAATCAGGCCCAAAGCCTCTCTGGCAATTAACTTTTAATGGCAGCTGATAACAATGGAATGTGCATTCAGTCATCAATAATGACAGAGACAGATAAACTACCCTCTCTAACATAATGTACAACTACTTAGACAACATATGTGAAATTATCAACTAATCGGGAAGGAAAATGAATATGCCCACACATATCTTGCAGCTAGCTCACCCTCGCTATTATGTAATGCCTTTAAATCATTTGAGCCCTCATCTGCTTACTTTCCATCTAAAAATGCACCATCACCTCCTAAAATGCAGGATTTCTGATATAACCCAACCCATGGCACATTACTCATTACTTGCTTTCAACTTTGCCCTTAATTCCCTAGTCAAATGTATGACAATATACAAAGGGATTTTTAGGACCAAAGTGCCACAACACATATAACGAAGAATGAACTGGAACTCATAGAATTGTATATTATAGCTAAATCAAATGGACAGGAATGTGAAAGTTGCAAGGGTTTAAGAATTTGGGTAGAAATCTAGAGAGCAGGGCATCATGTGAAATACTGCTGCCCCTAGCTGAAGAGGAGAAGATCCCCTGATTATTATTTGTCAAAATAAAGCAACAACTCACCCAAGAATTTGCAAGATCAAAACAAGATGAAAATGAAAGGAATATCAAAAAATGAGAAAGCCCAAACAATGCCTACTAGAAGAAATGCGGGCTTGAGAATATTCTTAAGAAAATTTAAAAATTCCATACTTGAAAAATCCAAAGAGGACTTTTCCCCCTATTGAGGAAGATGTACAACTGATTGAATAAGTAACTCAAGGGCGAACGGACAAGGAGTGTAATAAGCTAACGCGATCTAATCTAAAGAATTTTTGGCAATGATAGGACGCATCAAAAAAGAAAAAGAAACAACAACAAAATAAAAATGATATGCTGACTCATATGTCTGGACAAGTGTCCTCAGCAATGACAGGAAACAGGCAGCCTTAAGTGGAGGAGATCAAGGGGAACTATGACTCAAAATAAATATGCTAGACATTTTGAATTGCTCAGAGGGAGTTTTGGAGTCAAATGATATGTTGCCTACCAAATATGAAAACGCAAATGAAAAAAAGTTGCAGATGTCACTGACTCTGAATGATTGTGCTTTATGGCCCTAGAAGCCAAACAGCTTTAGTTGATGGGGAGCAATAATTGGATGTGTATGGAGTGGAATGGTGGGGACAGAATTGATCCTTAAATGATGGTATAAAATAAGACGAGCTCTGGTGTATATCGGCTGCAGCTAAGGACAGATGATAATGTCAGTTTTCCTCACACAAGTTATACCGTGGGCCTAGAAAGCCTTGTTAAATCCAATCCCCCAACATGACTGAATCAAAGAAACATCCTAAAACTGTTACAGGAGATCCCTTCCCTAAGAAATATAACAGCTAGTGACATTGAGCTGGTAACGTTACTTGATGATGAAAAACCAGACGTGGTTAAAATAAAATTAGCATCTACTATGTTAAGACATCTAACTTGATTATGATGATGAAAAACCTGATGTGGTTAAAATAAAATTAGCATCTACTATAATGAAATACATCTTACTTAAACAAGCCCCAGTGATAGTCAGATTTGGTTATGACATCTATAATATTGATGAATCAAATCTACAGGAAATTCAATTAAAGGAAAAAATTACCGGCAAGAGGGAAAAAGAATTTCATGGATTAAAGCTATGTTGTCTGCCTGAACGTAATGGGAAACATTGGATACTATTTGAAAATATCAGTAATCTGGATGAGCAAAAGGATATTCAGGACTCGGACTGGATGAAAACTGCACTCATGACCATGGGACAAAATCCCTCAGAATATTGAAAGAAGAATTGCCAAACCTTTACGACGCTAGCCTCAATTTGCGTGCCCAAAGTCAGCTATTTCATAATCTGTCTGTGACCACTAATGTTTCAAAATGTGACAATATATGCTTGCAGGAAACATAGATAATGCAACGTCTGTGAAGAATTATGATGTTTTTACAACCCCGCACTGAAGGGACCTATAGGGTGCCCCTTTGGTGGCTTAAACATAGTAGTAAAGAAAAGTTTGAATATTACTTGTGAACAATTTAAATTTCCGCATACAGATATATTAGTGTTTTGCCTTAACTGGACAGAAATGTGGGAAGGAGAAGCAATTGGTGCTGATTGGTCAATGTTTATTTTTAACCCTACAAAGATTAATCTTCCCTTAAATGTATTAGTGATATTCTATCAGGCTTGCATATTTTCTTTTTATTGTGCATTTAGTTAATTACAAACTTTAAGCACAGAAATAAAATAAAACATGATTATTTATTTCTTCTGCTATTTACAATATGAATGTGACTATAAAATAATAGACAAGGAAGAATAGTACAATTCAATAATAATAGATGTCATGGCAAGGTCCCTATTAATTAAGCTATTTTTAAAATCACCTGACTCAATAAATTCATTCAAATCTCTTCTGGGCTTCTTTCCAAATGGCAAAAGCCGCTGCAGCAATGACTATAGACCATGCCCCAAATAAAGTGAACCAAAATTGTTCATGAGCAATGTCCTCAATTTTTGTAACATAGGACCACACCGTTGGTCAATATATGATGACAAGTTCCCACTGCTCAGTGACAAAAGCATGTACTTTCAGTCAACTGGATATTCTGCATTGTGCCAATAAATTCCATAGTTAGAAGTAAATTAAAACTTAAGTGTAAGGACACGAGGCACTTCTGCAGGTATGTGAATTGTCTTTAATGTCATTTTCAAGATATACAGCAATACACACCCCCATCCATCAGCCTGCATCAAAAATTCGAAATGGTCATTGGTACAAAACATAACACCTCCACGTTCTGAACAGAACATGGCTCCACCACATTGCACAGCATTTCCCAGCATTCTAAAGATATAGATCACAATACACCTCCCTCCTTTGAACCCAACAAAAAAGCTTTTTCCCCCATAAACAAATCCCACCCCCCTGGAACTATGTACAAAAGACCAATTATGGCATAAAGAATACACAGTGTGCAGGTGCGATCGAACACATTGCCTCAATGTTGGCACTAAGAGTATACAGTGCAAAGGTGCAATCAATCACTTTGCCTCTGCTTATATCGCATGGTATTGATCTGTGCAATCCTTGACATATTCCAAACCTGACCACCTCACACCACCCCTTAAAACCTCTACAACCTGGAAAAGATTGAAATATAATACATCCCCTTTTTTCCTCACAACACCCTTCTTTACACACATCCAGTCCCCCACCAAAACCTCCAAACTCTTCCTCCCCGACTTCTCATTGGTCTTCTTCACCCACTCCTCCTTCTTCTTATCCATCTTTCTCTCACTTCCTCCACAATGCAGTCTGATTCCCTCACCCTACCCAACCAGGGGGGAGACACACCCACATTAGGCTTACTCCCCTCATCCACTAAACCAAACTTACCCCATGGCCGCACATATAATCAATCTCTTACCGTGACTTTCCTATCTCTCCCGCATGCTTTAGCCATCCGCACAGCCTCCATCACACAATGATACACCCTTTCCACCATCCAATTCGTCTACGGATGATATACAGCCATCTTTTATGTTTCACTTTGCATTGTTTGAGTTATTCTTTAAAGCATCCTCCAATAAACTGCCTACTATTATTATCAGTCAGAAAAGAATCAGGCAACCCTTCCATTCAAACACACCCTGAAAATGACCAGAAACTTCACATACCATCCGAAATTCCATCCATCGTGAAAGCAAATCCACAAGTACAATAATATAGTGACAACAACCATTCCCCATGTAGACTGGACCCAATACATCCAGGGCAATTTTGCTCCATACCTTTTTAGAGGTATCCACCTTCACGGTGGGTTGCAAACACGCAACTGCATTCTATCCTGGTGCCTCGCATTCCACACATCCTCCCACCATCTTCTCCACATCTCGATCAAATCCTGGCCACCAATAATCAATTCTCAACAGTTTTAGTTTTCATTACCCCGAATATGGCCTTCATGGGCAACATCCACCAACCTACTACTAACTCCCCTTGGCACAACTGACCTATCACACTTGTACAATACACATTCCCTGACACAGAATTTTCCTCTCACCTCCCATAGACTGCTCTCTTCACCATCAAGTAACCTTTTCTCCGGCCAGCCATCCTCAACAATCTTCATCACATGGACAAAAACGTTTTTCTCCCTCAACATTCTTGTCCATTCGTCACGGGTAAAAATTCCATCATGGGTGAAGTACACAGTATCAGTAACCACTTCCTCCTCCACATCCACATCCCTATTTGCACACTCGCCCAGCTATGAAATATGATCTGCTAGCACATTTTCCTTTCCAGGAATGACTTCCATGCTAAACTTGTACTCATGCAACCTAGCCACCCATTATGCAATTCTCCTCGAGATCTTCTCTAGACCCTTCTTCTTCAGCACCCCATACAAAATTCCTAAACCTCTCTACTCCCCAATGACACGCTAGAGCCTCCTTCTATAAAAAAGACTAGGTCCTATACACTCCTATCAACATCCTTGATGCATGAGTCACAATCTCTTCCTGTTCATCCTCTCCCATCTGTGTTAAAACAGCCCCAATGGCTACATCACTGGTATCAACTGCAATGATACTTCTCCTCCTGGTATCAAACATAGACAAAGGTTTCACCATGTCAATCTCCTTTTTTATCACTTTAAACTCTTTCTCACAATCACCATACCCGATAAATTACGCACCCCTCCTAAGCATGCTCCTCATCCTCACAATTCTGTCTGAAAAATTATATACACATTTAGATACAATTAAATCATGCCAAGACAGATCTTAAATTGCCATCATTTTTTTCAGTCCCAGCAACAAGATCTTTCTTAGGTTTCAATCCCTCACTGGTTATCTCATGATAAAGATATTCTACTGTTTCCCTACCAAATACACACTTTTCAGCTTTCAAAGTAATCCCTGTCTTCTCCAAAATCTCCACAACCTTCTTTACATTCTCTTCATGTTTTCCCTACTTTCTCCACACACCAAAATGTCATCATGAAAACAGTGCACCCCAGGTAAATCCTTCAACAGCCTGTCAATGACTTTCTGAAACCCTGACGAGGCCGACACAAGACCAAACAGCATCCTGCAAAACTGATATATTCCTTTGTGGGTAATAAAACCTGTTTGTTTCTTAGATTCTGCATCCAACCTTATTTGATGATACGCGGATGCCATTTCCAACTTCGAAAAGACCTTTGCCTCCCTAATCATAGTTAGAAATTCTTACATTTTGGGCAGCGGATGTCTTTCTGTGATCACACATTTGTTTAGTTCTCTCAAGTCCACGCATAATCTCAAATCTCCACTGCTCTTCTTTACAATTACTAGTGGAGATATCCACTCCACACTGTCTGCAGGTTCTATTATCTCGGATTCCCTCAACTTCCTCAACTCATTCTTCACATGTTCCCTCAATACAATCAGTACCAGGAGTAATTTAGCCACCAGAGGAATTGTCATGAGCGCTACTCCCGAGGAGCCAAGACTGGCCCAGTGTCCCGGGAAGCAGGCTCATCATCCACACCCCCGGTTCCAGCAGACCCCTACAGGGGCCCTTTGGACCATGTCCTGGCGCCAGGCTCATAAGGAACAACAGTCCCGGCGCCACGGGCGCCGGGCTCATATTCTTAAAGTGTGCAGTAGTGATTGGGTGGACTTACCTGTGGCAGACCATGCTGCATACTCACCTAGAACAATCCAAGCTGGGTGAAGTCCCAGCCACTGGCTTGGAGGGACCAATCCTCTGTTACAGGAACTCTTTTCTTACCTGGGTGGGGCTGATGCTAATCCTCTGACACTGGAACTCTTTTCGTACCTGGGTGAGGCTGGAGGAAGAATACGCACCAAAGCACTTCTCCACTATTTAAACCACGCCCGATAGAATTCACCTGCTTCGCGTTATTCTGCAACAGCAGCAGGACGCTCACCGAGTCGGCTCCTGCATTCCAGGTCCAGACACACCCTCAGTTTCTCGAGCAGCAACCTGTGGATGAAGAAAAGGCACAGGAACATCTACTCACCAGAATTCAGCCACAAGAGTCCAGTCTCCCACAACCTGCAAATAAAGACATAAGGTTAGAAAACGGGCAACACGCTCGCAGCTGCGCTCGCTTACCTTATCCATCCGTGATCACACCGGAGTTCACCGCGGCCTTCGCTTCGGCAGCATCCCAACACCTGGAAGACAAAAGACATTGTTAGTGGTGTCCGAGCCGAAGGGACTGCAACTCAGTTATACTTACGCGCTTCTTCACGTGCAGCAGCGGCAGCATCGCCCTCAGCATTTCGGCATCTGAAAGAAAGGAAAAGACATTATTAGAGGCGCCCATTTGGAAACGGCCACAATTCAGTTATACTTACGTGCCACCGCACGTGCAACAGCGGCGGCATCGCCCACAGCATCTCGGCACCTGAAAAACAGAAAAGGACATTATAAAAGGGTGCTCCTTCAGAGGCGGCCTCAGATCTTCTATACTCACAAGCCTCTTCTTGCACAGCAGTGGTGGTGTCGCCAACAGCTCCTCGGCACCTGAAGGACTATTACAAGCCACAAAAGGACACTGAGTCTAAACACTGAAATCATCCAGTGACGTAACTGGATTCCACACGCCCCTGCACCAGAAACAGGATGGAGAGCTCGATTTTTCTGAATCAAAGGTGAGAGTTCGTGGAGACCATTCGAGAACCAAGAAGTGGGAAAAGCAGAAGATTGGTGGGAGAACTTATCCAACCAGCTTGTAATTACCCCTTTTTCTTCCACCTGCAGAAAACTCACCTTACAAGCCAGACAGTCAATATTCGGAGGTCCTGCCCAGAGCGTCTTCCGAGTTCTACGCCTCATCATAGTCATAGAAGCAACTGTAGCAGTCCAGTTTGGGTCAGCGCCTCCGTGGGAATCAGGTGAGCATTACAGGAATACTCCCTTCCTTCAATACAATTTTATGCATCATCCCCTTCACAGAACCAATGTCCTTGGCAAATACCTTGGGATATATTTCAACTATGCCCCCATCATCACTCTCAAGTAACACATGCTCACCCTGGTTGGGATCCAGCCTTATCCTCAGCCCCTTCTGTTCTCTCCACCCCAAAACGGTTTCACCACTTCTCGTCACATAAACCTTGCCCTGAGTTTTTCTTCCTTTGAATTTTAAGTTGGCAGCAAAATAACCTATAACATATGTCATACCCATATTGTAGCCTCCAGCCCTCAGATCCGATGGCAATAACTTACTGAAACTCCCACCTACCACATTCTCATATACATTTTGCGCTATTAATGAAAGCTTTGCCCCTAATTTGGCCATCATGTGCACAGCCTTCCCATCCACACACACAAAAGCAAAAGGCCTGTCACAATCATCCTATGTGCACATTACCATATTCACTGTTACTACTTTGATTTGTTATTCCTCCTCAACAGATGACTGGTGTCCTTCCTCATTAACATACATTACTTTTCTCAGGCCCCCTATTGAGTAGTTCTTACAACAATTATCAAAATGACCGCACCTTTTACATTTGGTGTATGTTATTCTTCTGCCAGGACGCACTGGAGAACTCGAAAGTGAAACTAAAACACAACCGCTCATCGAGTTTTCCCCCTTTCACCCTATCACATTTTCCTTTCAATGCCTCATGGGGTTTTGATTATACACCTTATTTCTCCTCTTCTTTACCTTCTTCTCCTTCCCCATATCCCCCACTCTCAATACCTCACTAGACATATGTGTACACTCCTTTCTATTGAGTTTTGCACCGCATGCCATAGTATGTGCTACACGTTTAGCAATTAGTACAACCTCATCCAAACTCGGTTTATCCTTGAGCCAGACTTCTTCCGTTATCTTGTCATTGGAACAATGCAATTGAGGGTTAAGTGCTGTAGCACTGTTAAATATTCCTCCATGGATTCACCTTCTTCCTGTCTTCTGATGCCGAAGTTATATCTCTCAAGAAAAGTACTAATTTTTATATTAAAATGGAGGTCTAGTTTAAGCAATGTTACATCAAAATCATTCATATTACTTTCTTAATTTAATTCCGGAATGTTCGGTAAAGTCTCAAAGATCCTTTGATCTTCATAACCTGACAAGTGAATAAGGATCTTTCTGTAGATATCGTGTTCCCACAGGCAGCTCTCACATAGTGCATGAAGCCTTTCTTCCAGGGTCCCCACTTAATCTTCACTGGACCTGGGTTAGCAATAAAAACAGGTGGACCTCGTACCCCTGAAATAGCCATTCTTTACACCTCAAGCCTCCTTGTTATCTAGGTGCATTTTTACCTTCCTATGGATAGTGGTTGCTCCCACTTGTGAAGGTTTCTTTTTCCCACTGTGAGTTTCTTTCTTACTTTAACGCAGGCTTTCTCACATTTAACTCATCGCCTTGATTGAAGCACTTCTGATAACAAATTATTTTGCTGACTTTGCTGGGTTATTGCATGAGATTTGGCCCACTAGAACATTCACAATGGGTTGCTCTCTGATCTCTGCATTGTCCCTTTCAGGCGCTTTTGCACCAATAACACGCTGGCAAGTTTCCCACAGCCTTGGCTCACCCTTTAACCTTCATTGTATTCCAGTCAGACATTGCCACAAGGAACATACACATAGACAGTGCTGCAGTGCTGGACAATCTCGCCTACCTTACCTCCTACTCGCCTTAGCTTGTACCTGCCTTCCGCATGACCCCCAGCGAATGCACAATGCATGGTTTTTCAGCACGGATAGGGTTGCGGTGTGTCCTCTGTTTACCCTTCCGCGCTGTCAGGGAAGGCTGGTGGTTGACCATATGGACACTCATCGAAGGCAGCACTGTAGTTGACCGTACCAAGGAACACAAATCTCCCTTCGCTGCTCTTCGCTCGGGTGCCGTACTGCAGCACAAAAGTCATCCAAAGCACACAGGTCTCGCTTCACTGCTCTTCGCTTGATGCAGTGCAAAGTTAATCCAACCTTGGTCAGCAGCAGGTGGGCAGGATTACTATTTCTCTCAGTTCCCACATCAAAGCATGGAGACTCTCCAGCGTTGTTGGTGGGGGTTTACTGTAAAATCCTCGTCACCAGTGGAAGGACACGACACACACTTCTGCAGGTATGTGAATTGTCTTTAATGTTGTTTCCAAGATATGCAGCAACATAAACCCCCACACATCAGCCTGCATCATAAACTCCAATTGGTTGTTCGTACAAACTATAAAACCTCCATGTTCCGAACAGAACATGACTCCACCACATTCCATAGCCCTTCCCAGCATTCCAAAGATGTATATCACAACATTAACAGGCCGATTCATGGAATTCCTCACAAAAGTGTTGCACGCGGCTGGCGCACAGCGTGCCCGTGCGAATGTCTGCGCCAGCCGCGTGCGACAAAATCAATTTCCGCGCACAGCGTATTCATGGATTCTCGCCTCCAAAAGCAGACGTGGTGCAGAGTGGCGGAGCGACCCTGCAGCAGCGCCAGTTATGCCCCTAAGAACGCCCTTGCGCAAGGAAAAGCCATCAAGATCGCAAAACCATCGCAAAGGGCCGTGCCAACCCTGTACCAGTTTACCGGACTGGCAAACACCAAACGCAAAGCGGGGAACGTGTATTACGGGTTTCGGGAACATGCGTGCGCTAGAAGTTTCAAACGCGATCTGGCCTGGGGGAGCGTGTGCGTGTATTTCAGGGGTGCGCGAAGTTCCACACGCGATCGGGCCTGGGGGAGCATGTGCGTGTATTTCAGAGGTGCGCGAGAAGTTCCACACGCGATCGGGCCTGGGGGAGCGGGGTACGTGTATTTCAGGGGCTCGCGGGTGGTTTTACACACGATCGGGCCTGGGGGAGCGGGGTACGTGTATTTCAGAGGTGCGCAAGAAGTTCCACACGCGATCGGGCCTGGGGGAGCGTGTGCGTGTATTTCAGGGGTGCGCGAGAAGTTCCACACGCGATTGGCCTGGGCGCGTGTAGTTCAGAGGTGCGCGAGAAGTTCCACACGCGATTGGCCTGGGCGCGTGTAGTTCAGAGGTGCGCGAGAAGATCCACACGCGATCGGGCCTGGGGGAGCGTGTGCGTGTATTTCAGGGATGCGTGAGAAGTTCCACACGCGATAGGCCTGGGCGCGTGTAGTTCAGAGGTGCGCGAGAAGTTCCACACGCGATTGGCCTGGGCGCGTGTAGTTCAGAGGTGCGTGAAAAGTTCCACACACGATCAGGCCTGGGGGAGCATGTGCGTGTATTTCAGGGGTGCGCAAGAAGTTCCACACGCGATTGGCCTGGGCGCGTGTAGTTCAGAGGTGCGTGAGAAATTCCACACGCGATTGACCTAGGCGCCTGTAGTTCAGAGGTGCGCGAGAAGTTCCACACGCGATCGGGCCTGGGGGAGCGTGTGCGTGTATTTCAGGGGTGCGCGAGAAGTTCCACACGCGATCGGGCCTGGGGGAGCGTGTGCGTGTATTTCAGAGGTGCGCGAGAAGTTCCACACGCGATCGGGCCTGGGGGAGCGTGTGCGTGTATTTCAGAGGTGCGCGAGAAGTTCCACACGCGATCGGGCCTGGGGGAGCTGGGTACGTGTATTTCAGGGGCTCGCGGGTGGTTTTACACACGATCGGGCCTGGGGGAGCAGGGTACGTGTATTTCAGGGGTGCGCAAGAAGTTCCACACGCGATCGGGCCTGGGGGAGCGTGTGCGTGTATTTCAGGGGTGCGCGAGAAGTTCCACACGCGATTGGCCTGGGCGCGTGTAGTTCAGAGGTGCGCGAGAAGTTCCACACGCGATCGGGCCTGGGGGAGCGTGTGCTTGTATTTCAGGGGTGCGCGAGAAGTTCCACACGCGATTGGCCTGGGCGCGTGTAGTTCAGAGGTGCGCGAGAAGTTCCACACGCGATTGGCCTGGGCGCGTGTAGTTCAGAGGTGCGTGAAAAGTTCCACACGCGATCAGGCCTGGGGGAGCATGTGCGTGTATTTCAGGGGTGCGCAAGAAGTTCCACATGCGATTGGCCTGGGCGCGTGTAGTTCAGTGGTGCGCGAGAAATTCCACACGCGATTGACCTGGGCGCGTGTAGTTCAGAGGTGCGCGAGTAGTTCCACAAGCGATCGGGCCTGGGGGAACGTGTGCGTGTATTTCAGGGGTGCGCGAGAAGTTCCACACGCGATTGGCCTGGGCGCGTGTAGTTCAGAGGTGCGCGAGAAGTTCCACACGCGATTGGCCTGGGCGCATGTAGTTCAGAGGTGCGTGAAAAGTTCCACACGCGATCAGGCCTGGGGGAGCATGTGCGTGTATTTCAGGGGTGCGCAAGAAGTTCCACATGCGATTGGCCTGGGCGCGTGTAGTTCAGTGGTGCGCGAGAAATTCCACACGCGATTGACCTGGGCGCGTGTAGTTCAGAGGTGCGCGAGAAGTTCCACAAGCGATCGGGCCTGGGGGAACGTGTGCGTGTATTTTAGGGGTGCGCGAGAAGTTCCACACGCGATTGGCCTGGGTGCGTGTAGTCCAGAGGTGCGCGAGAAGTTCCACATGCGATCGGGCCTGGGGGAGCGTGTATTTCAGAGGTGCGCGAGAAGTTCCACACGCGATCGGTCCTGGGGGAGCGTGTGTGTGTATTTCAGGGGTGCGCGAGACGTTCCACACGCGATTGGCCTGGGTGCGTGTAGTCCAGAGGTGCGCGAGAAGTTCCACACGCGATCGGGCCTGGGGGAGCGTGTGCATGTATTTCAGAGGTGCGCGAGAAGTTCCACACGCGATCGGGCCTGGGGGAGCGTGTGGGGTTATTTCAGAGGTGCGCGAGAAGTTCCACACGCGATCGGGCCTGGGGGAGTGGGGTACATGTATTTCAGGGGCTCGCGGGTGGTTTTACACGCGATCGGGCCTGGGGGAGCGGGGTACGTGTATTTCAGGGGTGCGCGAGAAGTTCCACACGCGATCGGGCCTGGGGGAGCGTGTGCGTGTATTTCAGGGGTGCGCGAGACGTTCCACACGCGATTGGCCTGGGTGCGTGTAGTCCAGAGGTGCGCGAGAAGTTCCACACGCGATCGGGCCTGGGGGAGCGTGTGCATGTATTTCAGAGGTGCGCGAGAAGTTCCACACGCGATCGGGCCTGGGGGAGCGTGTGGGGTTATTTCAGAGGTGCGCGAGAAGTTCCACACGCGATCGGTCCTGGGGGAGTGGGGTACGTGTATTTCAGGGGCTCGCGGGTGGTTTTACACGCGATCGGGCCTGGGGGAGCGGGGTACGTGTATTTCAGGGGTGCGCGAGAAGTTCCACACGCGATCGGGCCTGGGGGAGCGTGTGCGTGTATTTCAGGGGTGCGCGAGAAGTCCCACACGCGATTGGCCTGGGCGCCGGTATTCCAGGGCTGCGCGGGAAGTTTTACACGCTCGCCTACAACACGTATTCATGGAAACGAACGTGGCCAATCCGGAAACACGTACGCCAGCAGGAAGTAGGCGTACTTCCACCCGCACAGCATAAAAGTGCACGCAAACAACAAACAAGCTCAGACGCCAGGATGAACATACCGTTCCTAGCAGCAGTGGCCGTGGGATACTGCAGGAGGAGGAGGAGGATAGTCCGGGCCAGAATTTTTACACCCAGAACCAGCCTTTTTGGGATGCCTGATGACCATGTGTATGGGAGGTACAGGTTTCCACCTCACATAATACTCGACCTGGTCAGTGAGTGGGAGGATGACCTCACATCAACTACCCTGTGCTCCCAAGCACTCAGCCCCCTGGAGAAGGTCCTCAAAGTACTGTACTTCCTGGCCACTGGATCATTTCAGCGGACAAGTGCCATAGTGGGGGGGGGGTGTCACAGGCCACGCAGTCACGCTGCCTACACCAGGTCTTGGCCATCATCACTGCACGCCCATCAGTCCGCAGGCACATATACCTGCCCAGAACACCTGCAGAAAGGCAGGCTGTTGCCCAGGATTTCTACAGGGTGGCACAATTCCCCAAAGTGCTAGGTGCCATTGATTGCACCCATGTGGCTCTACGTCCCCCCAGGGCAACTGAGCACATCTATAGAAACCGCAAGCACTGGCATTCCATCAACGCCCAGGTAGTATGTGATGCCAAGGGAATCATCACCTCAGTATACGCCAACTATCCAGGCTCCACCCACAACAGTTTCATCTACAGAATGTCTACCCTAAACCGGGACATAGAAGCTGGGCGGCATGGCGATACATGGCTGCTCGTGAGTATAAATGCCACTGCGCATGCATGCATGTCAGATACTGAGTAATGTCACAACTCCACTGATGATACCCATCACCACTTCCCCAGGGGACAGTGCCTAACCTCTCAGCACCCACATGATGACGCCAATTCGGAACCCCACCACGCCACCCCAGGTAAGATACAACACAGCCCACATTGCAACCCGGGGCATCGTGGAGCGCACATTCGGAGTGCTCAAGTCACACTTCCGCTCCCTTGACCGTTCTGGCGGGCAGGTGTTATACGCTCCCCCAGTAGTGTGCAGGATCATAGTGGCAGCATGTGTCCTGCACAACGTTGCAACACGCCGGGGCCTGGCCGTGGACATGGTGCTGCCCCACATCCCCAACCACATGCATGCCCACTGCGCATGGGAGGGGAAAGGGCACCGGGTGAGGCAGCCCGTACGCAGCTCGTGGCTAATTACTTCACATAAAATCACACCCCTGTGGAGTGCACACAGCCCTGGCACATACCAGCTGACAATCAATGATGATTGTAACTGACAATTATGATGTGTCAATGGACAGTCAACTGCCACAACCATACCAGCCTGAGATTGTACATCTGGAAGTGTTCCATTGTGTGCTTCCCTACCTACACAAACACCACCAATGCTGTGTTCAAAAGACACACTTCTATGCTGCTAAAATCATCACCCCCTTGCAAGACACAACATGAGAACAGTGCCATGTCACCCAACCCCTCCCCAGCACCGCCATCCACCACACCATGGCATGACATGCCATGTGAGAGCAAACAAAGTCATCCCCCAAACATGACACGTGTCACAAAGTACAGTGTCCCTAATGGAAACTGGCCACACACAATATGCCCACATAAATGTAGAAACAACAACACACATGACCAAATACTTACCACAATACAATCGACATAGCATAAACATGACAGTACTAAGGCAAAGGATACGTAGTCTTACAACATGAGAATGCCAGCACATCCACCACCTCCAACTGTACAGTGTTGTTGCCACGCACATCTGGAAGTCCACTGCTCACAACATGAGCTCCATCTCCAAAGTGGACGGCTTTGTGAAGACATGAGGAATGAACCTGCAAATTAGGAGGGAGACATGGATGCACAAGCACACATCAATACACCATGCAGTGCACAATACCACAACAATATGCACTAGGAATGTATACACAGTATTGACTACAGATTGCCCACACAGCTCATGGGAGTCCAACGTCACTGTGTAATTCACTGTCACTTGGGCACACCCTTTGCAAGCCCATGGAAATGGGAAGCAGGAGGGGTGTGTGTCTCACAAACCCAAGCATCTAACCCAAACTCAGGACAAGCCTGCATGTGCCCAAAAATCAAAAATGGCCATGTGTGGGCCAGAGGGGGTGGGGGAGGCCACCCAGAGGTCTGAGGACAAGGTGCCCACCAACAGCCACCTGCGTGAATGTTGCAAAAAAAACACCTCCATGGGCTCATGGCCTGCACGGCTACTAAATAGTGGGAGATTCACTGCTGGATTCGCTCTCCTCAACCTCTGCTGCTGCTGCCACAGGAGGTGGTGGTGCTATGGGAGGCAGCCCACTCAAGGCCCTAGTTTGGTCCTCCATGGCAGCAAGCATGAGGGTCTGGAAGGCCTCGTTCTGGAGGGCTATGGTGCGGAGATCCCCATGCAACACCCGACGTGTTGCCCGGACCTCTGCTCGAGTTGCCTGCATCTCTGCTGAGAGCATACGGGTGACGCGCTCCAGTAGCTGTTCCGTCCTGGTGACAGTGGAAGCCTCAAGGTCCACAAGAGTCTGCCTGAGGTGCCGGACCTCTCCCCTCAGGGCTTCCCTCTGTCCCTGGGCATCTATAGAAATTGATTCCCTCAGATTGTCCAGGGCCGCCTGTCTGTCCCTGTTGGACGCCAACATGTCCTCCTTGACTGATTGGCAAATGGAGTCTGTTGCCTGCTGTAGTAGCTCCATCTGCCTTTCTGGGGGGACAATGGAAGTGGCTACCCTCTCCATGGCTTGAGCAATCATTTCTGATGATGCTGCCTGTTGGTTGGCCATACCGTAAATGGATTGCTCCCATGCGGTATTGCCTGGTGGCGGACGGCCACCGCGTTGGCGGGCACCATACCTGTCTGGGGCAAGGCGAACTGCGCCTTGCTGTGTCGGCACTGCCTGAGGCTGCAGGACTGCATTTCCCCTCTGAACTGCTGGCCCAGGAACAGAATCAGATGTTGCGGAGTGTGGCCCTGCATCCGTAACCACCACAGGCGCACCTACCAACACTGACATCCCCATAGTGGGCTCTACCCCTGGTGCAGGTGGGTCGGACAGAACAGTATCCCTTCCATGAACACATACCTGCGAATCCACATAGGCCTCATCCGAATCAACACCTGAAAAGAGTTCTGGGGAGGTGCAGCCAGGGACACCCCTGGACAGTATGGCCTGCAGCAAGAGAGGGTTCTCCCCCACCACCAAACCACGTCCCCCACTGGTGCCTGGTCGTGCTTCAGATCCCTCCTGGGCCTGCACCATCTCCTCCTCAACAGCATCAGGTGCGTCATCCTCTGCAAAAACATGAAAGACAAAAAATGGAAACAGGCATTAGCACCATGGCACGCTATTAGGCCAGACAAGCTACAGTACCAGTACTTGATTTACACATGTCCCACATGACTATAACCCTCCCATGCATGCACTGTCCATGAGTTGGAAGGGGAGGAAAATGTCAGACACTGATGACACCAAGATGGGAGAGCAACACATCAGCTGCATGCTGGCTAGCAGTGCCATCACACATTGGCCTGTGAGTGGCATGTCCAATACACATACATGACACATGCCATCACACAGATGGCATGTACCATAGGCATGTCATATATGTGACAATAGGGCAGAGTGATGCGCAGTAGAACCAGGTGAATTCCTACAATCAGCCTGAATGAACACAGCTAAATACCAAACAATGTTGTAGCAAGATGCCACTTCAAGGACAACTGGCGCGATGTAGTGCAAAACGCCTACTGTGGCCAGAAGGGATACTGTAATACCCAAATCCCGGGGCGCTGAATGCATTGGATGAAGCACATGGGTGGCCCAAAACACTCAGGCACACACACCCTGACCTGGCACTCAACCAGAACCCCTCCCACAAACAACATACACATGGATCACACACACATGCATGTGCACTCACCGGACAATGCCTCGTAATCTGGCAGTTCTCCCACACCTTGGATCTGCTCCTCTGTGACGTAGGTCCCAGCAACATGCTCATGTAGAGTGAGTTCTATGTCCTCTTGTGGAGACCCACGTCCAGTCACCAGAGTTGCGGCATGACTTGAGGCCAGCTTTTTCTTTGCCCTACGCTTAAGGTCGTTCCAGCGCTTGTAGCACTCAACAGCTGTGCGCCTCATAAACCCAAGGGCACTTATGCTGTCCGCGATGGACTGCCAGTGTGCCTGACGTCGAGCAGGTGTAATCCTACACCCTGAAGTGACCAACATTTCGGCGTCATGTTCGGACACATACTGCACAAGTGCATCCAGTTCGGCATCATTGAAGCTAGGCTTCCTTGGCGTGCCGGACTGTGTAGCTGTGTCGGGCTCATCAGCCTGTACTGGACGAGCACTCTTCCTCTTTCTTTTTGTGGGTGGTGGGGATCCGGAGTGCCCTACGCCGCTCTGGACACTAGAGGCAGGAGCACCGGTGGACTGTGTAGTAGTAGTGTGCAATGGCATGATTTTCTGCAGGCATTAGCTGAAGTGTGATGATGGCAGGGGGAACCTCAGTCTGATGTACCGGGACCAACACTGTCCTTGCTGGGAGAGTCAGAGCTGGGGTGGACGGAGCTGCAGCTGCCCCTGCAGCCTCCCCACCCTGCCTTCTCGGGGTAGCAGATGACATGGCTGCCCCTGTACCACGTGGCCTGGTGACACTGGCTTGCGCCGCCACCCGTGGCCTAGACTTGGTGACCTGGAAGTCAGCCTGGGAGTCACCCTGTGCTAGGTCAGATGCCACAACGGGCCGGTCCAAAAAGGGCTGAGCAGGGATGGTGTCAGCCACGTTTCCCTCAACCATGGGGGGGGGCTGTGTGCCCCTAACTGGTCCTCCACACGTGGGGGGCTAGGGGAGTCTGCAAATCCTGGCCACGTCCCCTACCGTGCCCACCACGCCCACCTTTGCCACCCTTACCACTTGCTCGCCTCCCAGCCATGGCACTGATGGAGTTGTGTGTATGGGAGTTGCAGTGGACAATTGTCCTGGGCAATTGTGGGTCAAAGTGGTAGGGTACTAGATGGAATTCGTACCCAAGTGCTCTAGCAAGGCTGTATGGAACCCCTGGGGAAAGATGACGGGTCACGCAACGCACAGACACCCCTAAAACATAAAATGATGTGCACGCGACACCTCGTAGACCACGTGCGTGGGAAAAGGAACCTGCACCACGCTGTGGCACCCAGAAACACAAAAATGAACGTATGCGTGTCACACACAGCCTACAATGACCTCTGAAGGGGTACGCTACACACAGAGCTAGCACAGTTGCTAAATACGTGCGCGACTCACCGTCTGCCTGGGAAAAGAGCGTGAAAAATACACTCGTGTGCGCGTTGGCAACACCCCCGCCAAAAGAAGAATTGTACACTGTCTGAGGAGACAGGACAAAAGGAGAAGTCAACGTTGTTTGAGGAAGAGAAAATCAGAAAAATACTGAAAGAGGTAACAGGGAGTACGAACTAGAAACGCTGTGAAGTAAATCGTGTGTGAACCGACAAGAAGTACAGATTTCACCCACTCGCTCTCCACGGTGAGCACGTACAAGGAAATGACGTACTACATGCACCTTTTAAACCGCACCACACGTCCAACGTCACTTCCGCGTATACGCACTGAGGCACTATCCTCCAATTACGCGGGCTGACACGCAGTTTTTGGTCTTGTAACATTCCCCCGGGGACAGGCACACGCCCGCGCGTGTCACGTCACAGACACGCCTGCGCTGTCAGGGCCTTTGGTCCAATGGAATCGCGTACACAGGCCAATCGCGTGTGGAACTTCTCGCGCACCCCTGGAATACACGCGCCCAGGCCAATCGCGTGTGAAACGTCTCGCGCACCCCTGAAATACACGCGCCCAGGCCAATCGCGTGTGGAACTTCTCGCGCACCTCTGACATACACGCGCCCAGGCCAATCGCGTGTGAATCTTCTCGCGCACCCCTGAAATACACGCGCCCAGGCCAATCATGTGTGGAACTTCTCACGCACCTCTGAAATACACGCGCCCAGGCCAATCGCGTGTGGAACTTCTCACGCATGGCTGGAATACACACGCCCAGGCCAATCACATGTGAAACTTCTCGCGCACCCCTGAAATACACGCGCCCAGGCCAATCGCGTGTGAGAAACTTCTCGCGCACCTCTGGAATACACGCACACGCTCCCCCAGGCCCGATCGCATGTGAAACTTCTCGCGCACCTCTGAAATACATGCACAAGCTCCCCCAGGCCCGATTGCGTGCGGGCCTTCTCTGGCGCACATTTTGTTCCTGCGCAGGGACGCTACCGCCTGCTTTCATGTGGCGGACATGTATGGGCATGTGCGTGTCTTTGGCCGTGCGCTGTTTTTCCCTATTCGATTCCATGAATATGTGTTGCAGGCGAGCGTGTGGGCGTTCTGCGCACTTGCCTCCTGTACTTCCCCCGTGACGCTCACATTTTCACGAGTTGTTCCCCATTCTGCGTGTGACGCCCCGTGTTACGCCTACTTTTGTTATGTGTGCCGCGCTATGTGCAAATTCGCTGTGGCCTTATGGCACGGCGTTCGATGACCTGTGCGCCAGCGTGCGCCAGCGTGCACCAGCATGCGCTGTGCACTTTTTCAGTGCACATCCCACATTTTGCGCATGCACGGACTTCCATGAATTGATGTGCAATGTTTTATGTGCGATAATCGCACTTGCACTGCTATTTTCGCTATTTCACTGCGAATCGCACGTTTTCACACGCGTGCGCCGTTTTTTCGGCGCACATTAATTCCATGAATCGGCCTGTAAGTATAGTATGAAATGTTTTAACTCTACTGCACAGGACTTAGTCAAATAACTGCACATTTTATGCAGGCAAACATTCTGGTGTCAGTACTTGTTATATATTCTTTTGCCATGTAATGTGTTAATATTTATTCCCATGTCCCATCACCTTGATTTTTTTGTATTATTTCAGAGTTAAACATGGTGCTAAAAATGTCTACCTCAAGGTCTAATGCTTCTAGTGTCATGGCTGAAGATTTTAATTCCGTGACAAAGTCATTGTTATCACCAAAATCAATTTTCTTGCCCAGCAGTTGCAATAAATCATTGGATTTTTGATTTGTTTGCATACATTTTGACATACAATAGAGTTCTCTGTACAATCCACATGGTCAATAAAGAGGTTTGTCCATATTCCAGCCCTAGTGCCTCAACCGGCAACAAGTTAGGAAGATTAATGGCTGTACCAAGGGATTTTTCCTTCGAGTCGATCAAACCACAATACCTGCCTGTATGGTAACACTGCGAGGGCGTCCAATATGCCAGGTACAATACAAATGCCATAGACTTCCAGGATACCCTCAGAGTTGAAGCCTTCACGTAGTTCCTTGATACCAGCCATTTTTTCCAAATCTTAACTACAATCTTATCTAAGTAATATGACGGTGGTGGATTTAGTCTAATGGAAAATCCCATGTAAGTATATTCGTGCCACACATTGGTTCCTTTCTTTATGGTGCATTTACCCAAACACATAATTTTAGTCTTAAGTGTGTTTATGACCATAACATTTTTTGTAGCATAGTTGACTAAGGCATCAATCAAGTGCTGTAGCCGGATCGATGTTTCATCAAACAATATAATGTCATCAGCATTTGAGAGCTATGGTATGAGTTCACTATTAATTTTAGATGGGAAATTGTGGGTTGATTGAAAATCCTGAGTCAAGTCAGCAGTATATAGATTATACAGAATTGGGGCAAGAGTGCAGCCTTGTTTGGGGCCATGATGTGAGTGATGGTATTTCGTGTGTACACCTGCCAAGTTCAAATGTACTGTAATTGAAGTGTCTGTATATAATTATTGGATGTAATGTAGTAATATTGGATTAATCGTCCAGGCCATAAGCTAACTCCAAAGTAAAGGTTGAGATATAAGGTCAAACAATTTGCTAAAATCGACATAGCAGCAATGCAAACTCGTTTTTGTGTTTGTGGCTATTTTCCGTTATTAGATATTGTAGAGCACATATGTCGGTGACTGTGTTATGAGCTTATCTAAAGCCTGTTTGATAAGGGCTAAGCAAATTCTTTTTTTCAGTCCAACTAGTACGGTTTCTTAGTAGGACCATCGCAAAGATATTCTGGCTGGAGTCCATCATGGCCAAAAGGAGATAGTTGGAGGGATCTAATCCATCTCCTTTTTTGAAGATCTGCACGAGCACAGATTTACACCAACTAGTGGGTATAGAACCAGTAACATCTATCTGCTTATATATGTTTGCTAGTATTTTTGCCCAAAGTCCCGGATCAGTGTTTCTTCATCTATCTATATTTTTCAGGCCCACTTGTGGGCAGCTCCAAATGGATTTGCTGGATAATTGATCAAAATGGGTTAACAATGTGGCTTCTGATATAGGACTTAGTTCAGCAGGCGACAAATACTTTCTGTATTTGTTGAATTGTGACCAACATTTGTGTGTGTCGTGCATTTTCAGACATCCAAATAAAAGTTGCCAATTAGTATTGTAAGTAGAGTATTTATGTTGTTTTATCCAATATTTGTACAGGATGGCAAACAATGTTGTGTCGATTTGTATCTAGCACACACTCATGGTAAGGCTGCCTCTGAATAGGGCTTTTGATGTTGTGATGATTCACCATATTGTATAGGTTTTTCCAAATATCTTTAGCTATAGAACGGATCATATGCTCAAGATCTCAATTTCCTGTGGACAGGGAAGTCTCTGTTTTTTTAGTCACACCACAAGGAATCATTCATGTCCTGAATGCTTGTGGCAGTCCAAGAAAGCCAGTTTCCCTGTATTTTGGAAGTGACGTTGAGACGTCTGACCATGTTCCCACAGTATCGAGAGGAAGTGTCCAACTTGTGATCACTCAAGTTTTTAAAATGAGTTTTAACAGGCCTACACTTCGTAATTATCCCAGAATCAGCCATAACCTAATCTAAATGTGATTTTGCAACATCATTTGTCCAAGTTTATTTTTACAAAGGTAGCGGGCGCCCCTCTCTCGCAAGAACAGACATGATAACCTGTTCAGTGGTTATTAACCACTTAAGAGTTCGCAGCCACTGCTTTTACTCACTGTGCCTTTCACAGATGGGAAATGTCCATTTGCATATCAGTCTTTGTCCTGCCCAGGGGCAGTCCAGCACCGAAATACAATGGCAATTCCAATCTGAACGAGAGTACCACCAGCAACCCCATACACGTGTTTCACCCTTGTTGGGGATCATCAGTGAGGTGAAGCTGATGCCTCTCTAAGCACAGTGAGAGGGAGACCATGTCTGGTTGCCCCCAGGAGACCTAGGGTTACCAATCGCAGGTTCCTTAACAAATAATTTTACAAAGGTAGCGGGCGCCCCTCTCTCGCAAGAACAGACATGATAACCTGTTCAGTGGTTATTAACCACTTGAGAGTTCGCAGCCACTGCTTTTACTCACTGTGCCTTTCACAGATGGGAAATGTCCATTTGCATATCAGTCTTTGTCCTGCCCAGGGGCAGTCCAGCACCGAAATACAATGGCAATTCCAATCTGAACGAGAGTACCACCAGCAACCCCATACACGTGTTTCACCCTTGTTGGGGATCATCAGTGAGGTGAAGCTGATGCCTCTCTAAGCACAGTGAGAGGGAGACCACGTCTGGTTGCCCCCAGGAGACCTAGGGTTACCAATCCCAGGTTCCTTAACAAATAATTTTACAAAGGTAGCGGGCGCCCCTCTCTCGCAAGAACAGACATGATAACCTGTTCAGTGGTTATTAACCACTTGAGAGTTCGCAGCCACTGCTTTTACTCACTGTGCCTTTCACAGATGGGAAATGTCCATTTGCATATCAGTCTTTGTCCTGCCCAGGGGCAGTCCAGCACCGAAATACAATGGCAATTCCAATCTGAACGAGAGTACCACCAGCAACCCCATACACGTGTTTCACCCTTGTTGGGGATCATCAGTGAGGTGAAGCTGATGCCTCTCTAAGCACAGTGAGAGGGAGACCACGTCTGGTTGCCCCCAGGAGACCTAGGGTTACCAATCCCAGGTTCCTTAACAAATAATTTTACAAAGGTAGCGGGCGCCCCTCTCTCGCAAGAACAGACATGATAACTTGTTCAGTGGTTATTAACCACTTGAGAGTTCGCAGCCACTGCTTTTACTCACTGTGCCTTTCACAGATGGGAAATGTCCATTTGCATATCAGTCTTTGTCCTGCCCAGGGGCAGTCCAGCACCGAAATACAATGGCAATTCCAATCTGAACGAGAGTACCACCAGCAACCCCATACACGTGTTTCACCCTTGTTGGGGATCATCAGTGAGGTGAAGCTGATGCCTCTCTAAGCACAGTGAGAGGGAGACCACGTCTGGTTGCCCCCAGGAGACCTAGGGTTACCAATCCCAGGTTCCTTAACAAAAGTTCGCAGCTGGTGGTACTCTTGTTCAGATTGGAGTTGCCATTGTATTTCGGTGCTGGACTGCCCCTGGGCAGGACAAAGACTGATATGCAAATGGATATTTCCCATCTGTGAAAGGCACAGTGAGTAAAAGCAGTGGCTGCGAACTCTCAAGTGGTTAATAACCACTGAACAGGTTATCATGTCTGTTCTTGCGAGAGAGGGGCGCCCGCTACCTTTGTAAAACTATTTGTTAAGGAACCTGGGATTGGTAACCCTAGGTCTCCTGGGGGCAACCAGACGTGGTCTCCCTCTCACTGTGCTTAGAGAGGCATCAGCTTCACCTCACTGATGATCCCCAACAAGGGTGAAACATGTGTATGGGGTTGCTGGTGGTACTCTCGTTCAGATTGGAATTGCCATTGTATTTCGGTGCTGGACTGCCCCTGGGCAGGACAAAGACTGATATGCAAATGGATATTTCCCATCTGTGAAAGGCACAGTGAGTAAAAGCAGTGGCTGCGAACTCTCAAGTGGTTAATAACCACTGAACAGGTTATCATGTCTGTTCTTGCGAGAGAGGGGCGCCCGCTACCTTTGTAAAACTATTTGTTAAGGAACCTGGGATTGGTAACCCTAGGTCTCCTGGGGGCAACCAGATGTGGTCTCCCTCTCACTGTGCTTAGAGAGGCATCAGCTTCACCTCACTGATGATCCCCAACAAGGGTGAAACACGTGTATGGGGTTGCTGGTGGTATTCTCGTTCAGATTGGAGTTGCCATTGTATTTCGGTGCTGGACTGCCCCTGGGCAGGACAAAGACTGATATGCAAATGGATATTTCCCATCTGTGAAAGGCACAGTGAGTAAAAGCAGTGGCTGCGAACTCTCAAGTGGTTAATAACCACTGAACAGGTTATCATGTCTGTTCTTGCGAGAGAGGGGCGCCCGCTACCTTTGTAAAACTATTTGTTAAGGAACCTGGGATTGGTAACCCTAGGTCTCCTGGGGGCAACCAGACGTGGTCTCCCTCTCACTGTGCTTAGAGAGGCATCAGCTTCACCTCACTGATGATCCCCAACAAGGGTGAAACACGTGTATGGGGTTGCTGGTGGTACTCTCGTTCAGATTGGAGTTGCCATTGTATTTCGGTGCTGGACTGCCCCTGGGCAGGACAAAGACTGATATGCAAATGGATATTTCCCATCTGTGAAAGGCACAGTGAGTAAAAGCAGTGGCTGCGAACTCTCAAGTGGTTAATAACCACTGAACAGGTTATCATGTCTGTTCTTGCGAGAGAGGGGCGCCCGCTACCTTTGTAAAACTATTTGTCCAAGTTTAGTTTAGTTTAGTTTTAATACTTGTATAGCGCTCCTAACCCAAGGGTAACTGGGCGCTTTTGCTTGAGTACATAGTGGGTTACATGATAGAATACAATTAATACACACATATACAGTTACAGCGTTACAGTAGGTTACATAATAGAATACAATTGATAAACATATTTATAGTTACAGAGTTATAGAGTCATACCACAATGGATATATTATTTCCAAATAGGTTGAGTCAGGTTGGTTCTGACTGACTCTTGCAGAGGGGTATTTACAGGTAGGTTCAGTCAGGCAGGTTCTGATTGACTTTAGAAGAGGGATTGCGGTAAAGCCAAGTACTTGTAGGTCAGCGGTAGCTAGGGTACATAATCATAAAGAGGATGTTCCGTTTGTGTGTGTAGAGTATACAGTAAACAGCCTGGGAACTAGTGTGCTAGTTGGTTTGGGAGAAGAGCCAGTATTTGGTCTTGGCTCTGAAGGTCCAAAATGAAGTTTCAGATCTAATGGCTTGGCGGAAGTGAGTTCCAGCACTTGGCAACAAGCACCGGGAAGCTGGATCTCCAGTTGTTTCTAGGTTATAGTTGGGGATGGTGAGTTGGTTCAGGTACCTGGATCTAGTGGGTGTGTCAAACTGGGTTCTAGAGAATTTGTTTGTGTGGTATTTCGGTGCTGTGCGTGATGACTAGAGATCATAATGTGATTGTGTCGCGTACGGGTAGCCAGAGTGCATCCTTCATGAAGGTATAAATTATTGTGTCTGTGGTAGGTGCGGTGAATGATAGATTCATTAGATCATGGGCTCTTACAAAGCATGAACATGGACAAACAGGCATTTAGCAAGAGGATGAAGAGCGGTGTAAACCCTTTTGCGTTAAGATCACCCACAACAAATATAAAGCCAGTCGAGGATAATTCAGGCCATTGCATGATAGTATTGTCAACTATGGACTATATGGATTCCATTTGTGTACCCCCCTGGAGGGTCGTACACGTTTAGAAACAATATGGGGTTGTTTTGTCGTATAATATCTGGAGGATCACCAATATCAGGCCACCTCTAGCACGTTCCCTATTTGAAGGGATTGCGTGATTATGAATAATCTGAAAACCATTTACGACAAAAGATTGGGACACTAGGTTTTCTGTAAAATAAACATGTCTCTGGTTGCAATAGTCTCTAAACCAATCGGATGAAGTAGGAATGAACAATAACCGCAGGTTTTACATCAGAGGTATATAGTCAATTTGGTAGTGCGTTCTGAGGCCCATAAACCTTTACTTTTAGTGCACACAAAGCTGCTCTTTCTGATTTTAGCTCGTTTTTTTGTAGTAGGATCGTATTTTATTCCTGAGGGCAGAGTTCTGTGGACGAGGATTTCTTTGTCTTTCGGCAAATGATGAGGGACAGACCTAGTTTTGTAAAGGATGTGGCATACATTATTAATAATGCTGCAGTCAATAATGAAGATAACTCAATCAAGGCCCAAATAGTAGGACTACCAATCCCAGGTAATTAGATCCAAATCATATCATTTGAACTGATCAAGTATAAATGTGGCAGCTGGTTGAATATAACCATAGAGCGAAATTGGTTCAAAAAAGGACTGTAGCTAGGGGGTCTGAGTTCTTCCAAGTTTGCCCATTTACCCATATCTCGAATATCGCTGGTGCTGATTAAATGTTTATCAGCTGCCGAACATCTGGTCCTTATTTCAGCTTTTAGGGCAGGCACAGATATGGTGGTAGTAGAAGACTTTTCAGGCTGTTTTCCATTGGAGAAGCTTGACCAAAAACAATTGGCTGGATTTAGGCAGAGCACAAAGTTACCATGTTCTGATTTGAGCATGTGGGATTTTGGTGGTTCAAGCCGGGGAAACTGTGGCACTGCATAGTGCAGACAATGATGCCACAAGAAACAGGACACTCCACAGCACTCCGGCAACATGACCCGCACACTCACGGGCACATCCTCAGGCTTCATGGTCGGCGTCACAGGCAGACCCAAGTATTGAGTGTCGAGAGACTCAGCAGCAAAGCAATCAATCCCAGAGCCTTGGTTCCACCAGGTGATGCTCGATCAATGAGTTTGGAGACAGCAATAAGCAGTAAGCACAGTTACACAGGACACTACAAAGCACTCCTGCAAAGCACTCCTGCAACACGACATGCACATTGACATGCATATCCTTGGTCTTTATGGTTGGCTTCATTGGCAGATCCAAGTTTTAAGTGTCGAGAGACTCAGCAGTAGCAAAATTAATCCCTGAGCCTCTTTTCCACCAGGTGTCGCTCGCTGGTTGAGTTTGGAGGTAGCAATAGCCAGTAAGCACAGTTATTACAAAGGACACTCCACAGCACTCCCGCAAAACGACATTTGCATGTGGAAGCCCCCAACCATTGGTTTTGGTCATGAGCGACCTTAAACTGTAATTGTTTGAACTGTACGAAGAGAAGAGACAAGACTAAGAGATGAAGTTCAAGAGGGAAAGATCAGGGAATGGGATAAATTGGGGTCTTTCTGGAATCTGAGCAAACTAAATAGGAATGTTGACACTGATATTCCTGATCTTCATCAATAAAAGCCTATGTTTATGCCTTGTTGTCTCTTTTCAATAGTTGTACTGCTTCTGAAGTCATAGGGCTTCATTACGAGTCTGGTGGTAGCCATGCCGGAAAAACAGGCAGGCTGCCGCCGGACCGGTAATAGCATTCCGCCTGCGTGATTGCTGGAATCACTTGGGCATTACAACCCCAGTGACCCGGTAATTCTGGAGGTGGAATTCTGTAAAGCCCAATTCCCATGGAGTCCCTTAGGACTCCATGGGGATGGGGACCATGGAAACACTGGTTCCGTCTATGACAGAGCCAGTGTTTCCATGTCCGCCTGCAGACAGGTGGTGTTACTCTCGCCGGATCAGACCTGGTGGGAGTGACACCTTCCGCCTGTAGGACTCGGAATCAGCCGGTCCGGAAACAACGGTGGCAGCAGATTTACAGCCACCGTTGTTTCCGGACCAGCTGACTTGTAATGAGGCCAACAGATTCTGAAATTAGTGACCAGTGAATTTAAACATTGAATGTAAACAAGCAGCCCATATATGCAGTTTATCGCATTGAAGGCAAGTTCAATTAGAATAAGTTGGAATGAGAAAGTGGATAGACACTTTGACAAAAGAATGCATTGCCTTGTTCGAGCTCGAAGGGGAAAGCATTGGAAGCACTTTTACAGCCTCATGAATTCAGAGGCCTTGTGAGAAAGAGGTGATCAATAATATCACTATTAGTACACGCTACAGATCCAATCAAGTACACACTAACAACCGCATCTTTCACATACAGGTGCTGGAAAAAATAAAACGTCTTAGGAAAGAAATTAGACACTGCAAAAAATATCTAGGAGGGGTTTATTTGAAGTTAGAGTTAAGGGAAATGCGCCAAGGATGCAACAACAGGATCAAAAGTCATGAAGTACATCTGATACAAACAGATTCAGAAAGAATGTTAGCTATTCTAATGAAATGGTTTTTTACATATTTTTTTGGAACGGATACATTCATTTCCTTAGTAAACACCATACCCAAGCTCTTTATCAAGCTCAGGAAGAAATAAAAATGAGTTGTTTGACAGCTGAGTTACACAAAACATGGCCTCTGGAGGTCGACACAGAGGATCTACTAATGGCAATTCAGGACATGAATACATCATGTGCACCTTGCCCTGGTGGCCTTGCTAACAGAGTTTTGAAAAGTGATTCTTAGATTTGGGTGGACATTTATCAAACACTGTTCAAACTAACAACTTTAAAACGTTCCCTCCTTCTTGAGTACCTCAATAATAGTGACTATTTACAAAAAAGGAGATAGGAATGACCCAGTCAATTAACGTCAAATTGCACTCGTGAACGTGTCTAGTACAATCCTTGCATCCACAGTGCTGAAAAGATTGAATCTATGGCTAGAATCCTCTGAACATGTGAACATTACTCAGATGAGGTTCTGGACAAATTTACTAACCTCTATAAATGCCTTTATAATTCAACAGATTGAACAACAAGCTCTTTTGAATAGCAAACCCTATTTATTGCATTATAATTGACCTGACAAAGACTTGATAAATTGGATATAGCAATATTTACCATAAAACATTGGATCAACGTGCATGTTTTTTAGCTCCTTGTGTGTAGATTGCAAATAAAAGATTTTTTTCGCGCTGTTTGGAATTCAGAATTGGACAGTTTCATCAAAAGCAAGTGTAATAAAAACGTATCAATAATAAACAATCGTTGGGGCTCATTTCGAAATTGTCAGTATCCTGGAGGTAGATCTGCCAGGATACTGGTGAATTGAAATACAGACACAGCACTCGATCCAGCGGTATTACTGCTGGATTACGAGTGAAGGTGTGAAATGTAAATCCTTATTCCATGGAGTCCCATTCTACTCCAAGGAAGATTTTACTAGTATTACTGGTGCTGGTGATACTGTGATTTTTGCAGGTAACATACCTGAATTACCTCCAACTGTTGGCTGGAGGTAATTCAGGTGCCTCACTGGTAAACTTGTAGTTGGCTGTGGTGGAAATGTGCCGGTATACGTTAATACGTTCACATTAATTCCGCATCGGCCAAGTTATAATGCGGCCCAATTTGCCACAGTACTCAGCACGCAATTCAGATGAAGCACTTTCATCATTATATTTTGATATCTGATAAAAGATTACAAATGTTATCTATGTTTTCAACTACACATTTGCTTACCTCATAATGGCTAGTCCATTTGATTTCAAGCAAACACTTAAAAGCTGCCTCATTATATCATTGTCTTACGTAATGTTGATGAAAGAAAGTATGCAAAGTATTACATGAATCAAAGAAACCTTTTGCACTTGGTTCACTCTGGATTGCATGTATAACAACACAATGGAGCTGATAATTATAGCAGGGAATATAGGGTATACTTAAAATGCTGTCTTTTACAAGGTACCATAAACACAGCAAGTCATTTGGATTAGCTAGTTTTGTTATTGAATAAAGAAATGGTCTTGTTAAGTTTATCATTAGTTTACATGATATTTCATTGCAAAGGCAATGTACAATTGTGCTGCAGCTCCCCTTCAAACATATGCAAACCCATCCCTCAATCACATTGGGACACCAACGCACAGATATATGAACAACAGGGAATACTCAAACACAGTACATTTTCACTCACACCCATGCCAAACAGCACATTTCCTAACAAGGTTGGATATGCTAATCTGTAGCTTTAAATGATATATGGCAGAGAGGTTTCTGCATTTTATTTATTATGCTGTATAATTCTGACTTATATCTAACAAGGAAGCTAATCCATGTTTGGTATTTGCTTTAAAAGAATGTGCAACTGTGACATATCTCTAACAAGATGCACCTAAGATAATCCATGTTCATGTAGGTTCTTTTAAAAAATGTGCATGATATAGAAGAGAATGGAAGTCACATCAAGTGACATTAAATGCACATTAGAAAATCATAGCATAAAAATACAAAGTGTTCTATTTGAACAACAGCCACTACACCTCACTAGCAGAAGACAAACCATGCCAAATCAGATTACCATTGCGGGTGGGAGAACATTCTGCCCACAAAGCAAAATGTGTGAAATTAGCTTCCGCCCGTTCCTTGAAATCAGCGTTATGTTTGTGCCACAAATTAAATTTCGCTACACCAGAAAATGCACACTACAACCAAAATATTTCAGTCTGCCCTTTCGTGGTTTAATGTGCAGCTTTGTGAATTTTGTCCATTAGCGTACGATTTCAGTCACCGCCCATGCTGGTATGTTTCACGGCCCGCCACAGTGCATGTGCAACAAAACAACAAACCAGTTTTAGTTTTGCATCATTTTGTGTGTCCAAACGGTGCATTGTTTAGTTTCCATGTTGGTTTGGCGCAGCAAAATGAGAAGCTTTGCAGGAGTTTCCCGATCCGTGCTAGTTCCACACAATGGTACGAGAAACTTTATGCCGTTCTATTTCTGGAACGAGTTGATTTCGCTCAGTGTCACGAGAATCTTAGTGTGGATTTTTATGACCAGGTTTGGTTTTGTGAATTAAAAAAGAAACTTTGTGCACGGCTTTTCTCGACCCGTGTTGGTTTTACATCCCTAAATGAGAAACTTTGCACAGTTTTCCTCGGATTGTTGGTGATTTTGCATCACAGAATGATAAACATTGCACACATCTGCATGTCTCTTTATGATTTTTCTAGTCTTTTTTGGCCCTAGCAAAGAGCAACCAATAAAGTAATGGCCAGTAGTGGTTAGTTTTATTTTACCCTTTACCTTTGTGCCATTCACTTGAGGCACAAAGTCAATAGCCATGACCTGGTTAGTATAATTAATGTTTCTTTTTCTGGTGTGCTCATTAGTTGGCTTCCTCTCTGACTGAGTGATATCTGTTTTACTGGCTTGAGTACAAGATGACCAGTGCTATCACGCTGCACTTGTACTGCTGTTCCACCTTGTGCAATTGGCCTGTTAGAATGGTGGCGTAAACTTGTGCATTTAGGGGGTGGGCTCAAATTGCAATGGGGGGTGTGCACTTGAGTTTATTGTTGTCTCCTCATGCTTCACATGTCCCCTTTACCACCACTCTCATTGAGGGATGTCTGGAGGTTGACAAGGGTGTATACTTGTGTTTTGCTCTTGCATTGTTGGGGCTTGTACTTGAGTTGTGTTGTCTCCTCATGCTTCCAAAGGTCCCCTTACCCACACATTCATTAGGGACACATGTACTGTGGCAGTCGCCCACTTGTGCATTGTTCATGCATTGTGGTGGTTGTACTTGAGCTGTCTTGACTCCTTATGGTTCCACATGTCCCCCTTACTCCCACTTTCATAAGGGACTCTGGAAGGGTAGTAGAAGGGGGAACACCTGTGTATTGCTCATGCATTGTGGGGGTTTGTGCTTGATCTGTGAAGTCTCCTGCATTCACATGCCCCTCTTACCTCAATTTCTAAGGAATGTCTGTATGGTTGCAATGGTCCACTTGTGTAATACTCGTGCATTGTGGGGGAGGGGGACTTCAGCCACAAAGGTACTAACAGCCTTGTTCAGGATACATTAAATGTGTTCTTTTTCTGGAGTATTTATCACAGTTGCAGTTGCCCTCATCTGTCACTGGCATGTACATGGCTTGCTTTGGTACACAATGACAAAGAGGACCAAGGGGATCAAGGCAACCAAGGTTCCCACACAACGACCAGATTGTGCTTGTACCGCTTTCCCACCTCATTGCATTTTTCATTGCAGGTTGAACTTGTATATAGCCTATGGATTTGGGGAGAGTGTCTTCAGGCACCTGGTTAGCATACTCGCACAACCTATCCTAATTAAGAATGCTCTTTTTTCTAGTGTGTTCATCTTCTCATCAGTAGCAGTAGGCTTACTCTGCCACTGACGATGACGATGTGGCTGGCTTCAGAATCAGTACACTTTCTTGACAACCAGGGCAACTAGGGTGAAAACACTGAGCTTCTACTTATCATTCACGTAGTTGCATTGGTGAGTAAACATGGCAGGATAAACTTAAATTGTGTGTCTCCCAAGCATTTGTGCAGAGGGCCTACACGCACCTAGGTAACAGACTCACCCAAGGTAGTCTAATTAAGAGTGCTTTTTTTCTGGTGTGTTAATCTTATCAGTAGCAGTGGGCTTCCTCTGCCACCAATCGTGACTATGCGGCTGGCTTCGGAATTGGTACACCTCCAACATGTCCAAACCAATCTTCTATTGCTCATCCTTCTCGTAGCATTGGTGACTAAGCATGCAGGGTAAACTTAAGTTGAGTGAGGGGTAGGGGCAACTTGTGTGGTGCTCTTGCATTGTTGGAAGCTTGTAAATGAGTTCTTTCATGCTTCCACATGCCCTCTTCCTCCCACTTTTACTAGGAACATGTGTAGTGTGGCTCAGCTGCCAATAGGCTGTATATGTTGCTTTTTTACACGACCTGAACAACAAAATAACCTGGGCAATTTCATGCACCATGTGTCCACCACACTTGCTTTTGCTGATATTCCTGTGGGCAAACACAGTTATTGGCAGTGGCAATGTTGACCATCAGTAATTTGTCATGGAAAATGCAAAGCAGCAACAGATTGTAGTGTTATGGGCAGTGCTAGCAGGGAGAGCCTGCACAAAATACAAAACAATAACGGATCAACAAACATACTGTATCTGGCTTATGAGGAGGACTCTGATGACTTACCTGTTGAAGAAATGTCTGACAATCAAGAAAATGACAATGTCATTTGTGTAGTGTCTGCTAACAGCACTCAGCAGCAGCAAGCCCACACTCCCCGATCACTGACGTGAATCACACATCCACAAACTGTAGGTAGCAACCCCATTGCACAGAAAGTCTTAAAGCATGTAATGACAAACAGACAGAGGGTACAACCACCGGTACACCAGGCATGATATGGAAAATGGTTGCAGAATATCAGCATTGTACTATAGCGGGTTGTAAAATCGCTGTACAATCTAGGGTAAAGAAGCTGGCACAGATACGACCGTATCTGTCGATAAAGAACTGTGCCACTGTGGCTAGGGCCAGTATTAATATAGAAATGGACTATTGCCGCAGTCTTCTGCTGGGCATCAGCAAGGGAGACTGCTCAAAGCTACAGGCGATTCATAACAGCACACTCAGATCTGTGGAAGGCTTGAAGAAAAACGATCATGTCTCCCAAGCAAGGAGAAACCTGCACTGGCATCCAATTGAGGCTGGGATATCTCACCGTCTGCTGACGATTGCTCATAAATGTTTGCCTGAAACAAATCCAGAGTACCTGGCAGAAAGGCTTTCAAGGAGGTCAAGTCAGAGTTCCTTGAGATCTAGTGATCAGAATGTACTGTGTGTTCCAATGTCCAAATTGATGATGGCAAGCAGAGGTGCATTCTTTGCAGGAGCACTGTGTTCTTGGAATGTGCTGACCCTGGATCTTACAGGCATTGCGTCATTGGACATGCACCTTTGTGTATGGTGTGTCTCCTACGACTGTGCCTCTGTATATTGTTCCTACTGGTTGATTGTCTTGCATGTCTTTGTGTTTTTGTAGTGCTAGCACCCTTGAACATTTATGCCTGATTCTTGGTGCACTATATAAATAAATAACATGATCAATCGATAAAGTTAGGTTTGGGCTTTCTTCATTACTGACAACGCAAGGAGCAACATTGCAGCTTGTTCCTTACACAAAAAGGAGGTAAGCAGGGACAAGGTAGGGAACATCTAGACACTGTACGTTAAGAACATTTGTATAGAGCGGCTTACACTGTAGGACAACAGGGCGCTGAAGAAAAAAACAAAGGAAACTGTCACAACAGTCATAAATGACAGAAGAATTAATTAACTAGAAGTGTCCTAAAATGGAGTGGAAAATCCAGATGGTCATCCTTCATTCGTAAAGAAAGAAAGGGCAAACTTATTCCAAATGTGGACGGCGCAACAGAGAAAGCTTGGCTGTCAGTTCTACATCGGTAGACTTTGGGAATTTGAATCAAAAAGTCTGATGACGAGCAGAGAAGCCACAAGGGGACCTAACAGCAAAACCTTAGCTTTAAATAGTCTGCCTTGGTGCACTCAACATAAAGATTTAAACTCAATGCAGAGCCAAAGGCTGTGTAACAAAGTAGAAATATGGTCACGAATCGATGTTTCAGAAACAACCCAGGCAGCTGAATTTTGTAGCACTTGCAGCCTGTCTAGAAAGTAGGCAGGCTGAGATAAATGTAGTACATTACATTAATCCAGTGTCCTCAGGATTGGAGAGGCAACAACAGGAGCACGGAAGACAGGAAAGGAAGAACGTTGCCAAAACTCTACATTTGAAATGGCCCTGCTGACAGATCAAGCTGACTTGTGCTTCCATGGAAAGGGAGGAAGATATTTTCACTCCAGGATTTTTGTCTGTGGGAGGGGACCTAGGGATGCTGGCCAGAAATCAGGTATCCAGAGGCAATCGGCAGATAGAGAGCCCATAATCAACACTTCTGTTTTGTCACCATTAAGCTTAAGTCAGTTCTGGCACATAAAGTCCAACAGATTTCAAAGAATTGTTAGATTTGCAAATCCAGTGGGGTTGTCAGGGTTAAAAAGGACCACGATCTGTGCATCAACAGCATACTTACATTCTTAGCACCTCGATGTCTCAGGTATCCAGAGGCTAATTGAAAGTATTTTCTTTCTGCGAATGGGATGCATCACAGCGTCTTATTCACAGCAAGAAAATTCTGTCAAAATATGGCCACTATGGAATGGGAAGGCAGGGCACTGTACAGAGACCCTCTTCCCTTTCAATGGCGGCCAGCCGGTCAGAGCGGAAGTTACAGCAGCAGCTGCGGTTGCGGCACTGTCTTCCATCGCAATGAGGGAAGTGGGAGGGGAGAAATTAAAAAAAGCGAATGGAGCGTGAGGGGAAGATGGCAGATGGGAGAACTGGCCATCCGGCAGCTAGGAACGCAGGCTGAGATTGTCAGTTTCAGCCCACATTCTGGCCTCCTGATTGTCTGGCTCCTCCACCAAGGGAGCTAGTAACTCCATAAGGCAATCGTCCATACATCCAGATTCAGTGTAATATGTTGCCAGAATATTCTCTGAGATAGAATATTTCTCATACAGTAAATACAGGGCTGAAATTGATGCCATTTTCAATAATTCAAGTTGTTGCAGTATGTGAGTTAAATAATGATTAAAGCAACTAAAAAAAGGCATCAATACAATAACGTGGTTTGTGAAGCTATTTAACATATCGCCCACCAGCGTTAGCTCTGGGCTTTCACTTTAAAAATATCTACCTTTTGATCTACTGCAACGCAGGAACCATTCTGCACTCTGGGTAACAACACAGATGAGTAATGCTTATTTTATGGCCCCTGGTCTGCATATTTATGACTGATGTTTTGACTTGACTGCGGCAAAAGACTACCTCGCGATCCTGATGATGCCCTCAAATGAAGGCATTAAAGATGCATGGCGTGTGCTTGGCATCACATTCTCAGAGCTTTGAATCCCCCATCAATCATAAGCAAAGCACATTGCTGCTACATATCATTTGAATTAGATAAGTGATCTTTTGTGGCAGGAGGGACTGTGGTTGCCTTTACTATTTTTCAAAAATAAGTTTTATCCCCTTACTCTTGCCATTTCATGTATATGGAGGTAATTTCCAAAGCAGAACTTGTTTAGTTTAATCAGCTTCAGGAAGGGCACCCGGTTAATGGGGCTTGTTTAATCGGTCACTGTTATCAAACATGTATTTGACAGTTTCCTTTTCCATTGCGTACTTGTACCAGCGCTTACAACCTTGGACAAAGCTACCAACAAGCCTTGAATGGCAATCTGCTGTGCATAGCTGCAATATCTAGATTCAAAAAGAGAAGCAGTAACTTGCCTAATAATATTTTGATTCATTCACAACAAGTTTTTGCTGAAAATGACCAGTGATGTCACCATTGGATGACAAGCTATTTAACTATGCCCCCCGTTGTAGAATCCTCAACAATCCACACATGAAAATATAGGGGTTTCCTCAAGGATGTTGCTGTCCATGACAATACAATAGGTTGGTCTTTCACTGTTTGTGGATATCCACATCTCCTGCCGGAGAGTAGTTAAAGCATAACTGTGGTTTACCAAATCTGATACTGGTCAGAGGAAGTCCATGACTTTTCAAGTGCCAGGTTCTTTCCTTGGTGCTCGGTGTGGCAAGCGCAGAGTGGAGATCAGAGAGCGAGGCTCGAGTGCCAAGGTCAGGTGTGATGGTGAGATAGGGACGGGCCCAGGAGGTCGGGAGCCAGCAGTGAGATGCCCATGGGTGAAGTGATATTGTGTGGCAGATACTGTGAACCCTGATCTGCCTTGACAGTGTGCAGAACGTGGGTGGCCTGCAGGCGCCTTGGAAGCACGTTGGTGAAGCTTTGTTGGTTGGGAACTGCAGAAGTGACTTTTAATGGGCTAGACCAATACTGCCCCATACTGGCCCTTTTTAAATCTGCTTTTCTTTCACATGCTCAACCCTTCTTTGTTTTTGAGCTCCCTGGCGAGGACAGTGGTCTCAGTGACATCTAACAGTGGAATGCAAACCTGCAGTATTGTGTTAGGTTGGCACACATGCTTTGCGGTGGGATCATAGTGTTATTTTATTCCTTCGTCTCTTTCAGAATATCCTGAGGTATTTAGTTATATGAATTTCCACTTAATTGATGTCAGAATTATTGTTTTCTCTGACACACTGTGATACTCAGAGTGCACAGGGTATTGCATTCTGTAGCAGTCTATGGTGAGGGAAGGGGAGCGGGAATGTTTGGCTCATCCTAACCATCTGGAAGAGAGCTCGGAGCCCTGACTGAGGAATGGCATTTACTAACTCATCCCGAAACGGGAGTGCTGATGTGAGAAAAGTCTGTGATTTAGTCCTTAGTGCTGCGAACTACAACGGCATATCCTTGCCATTGTGTTGCTAAATATGAATGGGGTACATATCAAGATGCTAGCAAAACAGAGTGCCTTCTCTACTCCTTCATTTAATTTAGCATTTAATTCAGAGAGTCAATCCTATGCAGTGGCTACCTGCAGACATCTTCTAAATTACTAATTGACATTGAGACATGCTTCAAAAAAGCCTAATTAAAAATCTACACAGCCAGAGGAGATAAAGCTGAATGACTCTCCTCTGGCCATGAACTTTTAATGGCAGCTGATAACAATGGAATGTGCATTGAGTCATTAGTAATGGCAGAGAAAGATAAACTACCCTCTGTAACACTATATACAACTACTGAGACAACATATGCGAATTCCTACGAACAAAGTGAAATTATAAACTAATCTGGAAGGATAATGAATTCGCCTGATGGCACAGATCTTGCAGCTAACTCTCCCTCACTGTTATGTAATGCCTCTAAATGAGTTGAGCCCCACCTGCTTACTATCCATCTCAAGATGCACCGTCACCTCCTAAAATACAGGATTTATGATATAAACCAGCCCATGGCACATTGCTCATTACCTGCTTTCATCTTCACCCTTAATTCCCTAGTCAAATGACAATATACAAAGGGATTTTAAGGAACAAAGTGCCACAATACATATAACGAAGAATCAACTGGCCCTCATAGAATGATATATGATATGATAGGTTATTTATAAAGTGCTTAATAGCCAGAGGTTTCTAAGCGCGGACCCAGGGATTGAACCTGTGTTGCTATGCTTGCTTCCAAGGCGAGCATGTTGCCCCTGAGCTATCCTGCCGAGACCTATAGCTAAATCAAGTGGACAGCTATGTGAAAGTTGCAAAGTGTTAAGAATTTGGGTAAGAGATCAGAGCATCATGTGAAATACTGCTGCCCATTAACTGATGAGGAGTTGACTCCAATTGAAGATGCCCTGATTATTATTTGTCGAAATAAAGCAACAACTCATCCAAGAATTACATTTGTTGTGATGTGCAAGATCAAAACAAGACGAAAATAAAAGGAACATCAAAAAATAAGAAAGTCAAAGAATATTAAACACATGCCGACTAGAAGAAATGTAGACTTGAGAACATTCTTAAGAAAATTCAAAAATTCCATACTTCCTCCAAAGAGGACTTTACTCCTATGGAGGAAGGCGTACAACTGATTGAATAAGTAACTCAGAGGCGAACGAAAAAGAAACAACAAAATAAAAATGATTTGCTGACTCATATGTATGGACAAGTGTCCCCGGCAATGACAGGAAACAGGCAGCCTTAAGTGGGGGAGAACAAGGGCAACTACGACTCAAAGTAAATATGCAAGACATTTTAAATTGCTCAGAGGGAGTTGTGGAGTCAAATGATATGTTGCCTAACAACATGAAAACGCAAATGAAAAAAGTTGCAGATGTGATTGACTCTGAATGCTTGTGCTTTATGGCCCTAGAAGACAAACAGTTCAAATGATGGGGAGCAATAATCAGATGTGTATAAAGTGGGATGGTAGGGACAGAATTGATCCTTAAATGATGGGGTAAAAAAGATGAGCTCTGGTATCTATCAGCAGCAACTAAGAACAGAAGATAATGGCAGTTTTCCTCACACAAGTTATACCTTGGGCCTGCAAAGCCTTGTTAAATCAAATCCCCCAACATGGCTGAATGTAAGTAACATCCTAAAATTGTTAAGAAATATAACAGTTAATGACTTTGAGCTGGTAACATTACTTGATGATGAAAAACCTGATGTGGTTAAAATAGAATTAGCATATGCAATAATATCTTACTTGAACAAGCCCCAGTCACAGTCAGGTTGGGTATGACATCTGTAATAATGATTAATCAAATATACAGGAAATTAAATTACAGGAAAAAATGACCGGCAAGAGGGAAAAAGAATTTCATGGACTAAAGCTAAATTGTCCACCTGAACGTAAATGGAAAGCGCTGGAAACTGATCTGGATGAGCAAAAGGATATTCACGACTGGGGATGGATGAAAAGTGCACTTATGACCATGGGACAAAATCCAGTTGGTCAATATATGACGACTAGTCTGCAGTGCGCAGTGACAAAGCAGCATGCATGTTCAGTATGTTCAGTCAACTGGATATTGTGCCATGTGCCAATAAATTTTGTAGTTGGAAGTAAATTAAAACTTAAGTGTAAGGATACCACACACACTTCTGCAGGTATTTGAATCATCTTTAATGTAATTTCCAAGATATACAGCAATACAAACACCCAGCCATCAGACTGCACAGACTGCATCAGAAACTCTAACTGGCCGTTGGTACAAAACATAACAACTTCACGTTCCTAACAGAACATGACAATTGAACCCGACAAAAATTAGCTTTTTTTACCACAACTAAATCCCACCCCCCAGGAACTATGTACAAAACAAAAATGTTGGCATAAATAGTGTACAGGGCACAGTTGGATCAAACACATTGCCTCAATTTTGGCACAAAGATTATACAGTGCAAAGGTGCAATCAAACACTTTGCCTCTGCTCATTTCACATGGTTTTGACTTACGCAATCCTTGACATAATCCAAATCTGACCACCCTGCACCCTCACAACACCCCTTAAAACCTCTACAACTTGGACAGGATTGGAATATAATTAATCTCCCTTCTTCCTCACAACACCCTTCTTTACATACACCCAGTCACCCACCTCAACCTCCAAAGACTTTTCATTTGTCTTCTTCACCCACTCCTCCTTTTTTTTATACATCTTCTCTCTTAATTCCTCCACAGCGCAGTCGGATTCCCTTGCCCTACCAAACCATGGGGGAGAGACACTTGTACAGGGCTTTCTTCCCCTCATCAACTCAAAGAAACGTTCCCCTGTGGCCAAGTGTGGAACCAAACATAGAGGATATAATCAATCTCTTGCTGTGTCTTTTCCATCTATCTCACATGCTTTAGCCATCCGCACAGTCTCCATCACACAACGATTCACCCTTTCCACCATCCCATTGGTCTGTGGATGATATACAGCTGTCTTGTTATGTTTCACTCCACATTGTTTGAGTCATTCTTGAAAGCACCCTCCAATAAACTGCCTACCATTATCAGTCAGAACTGAATCAGGCAACAGTTCCCTCTCATACACACCCTGTAAAAACTCCACTACTGCATGATCAGAAACTTCACGTACCACACAAAACTCTGTCCATCGTGAAAGCAAATCCACAAGAACAATAATATATTGTCCACGACCATTCCCCTTGTCGACTGGACCCAACACATCCTGGGCAATTTTGCTGCATACCTTTATAGGGGTGTTTGTCTTCACTCCATACCTTTATAGGGGTGTCTACCTTCACTCGTCAGCAAACGCTCAACCTCATTATTTCCCGATGCCTCACACTCCACAGATCCTCCCATATATTCTCCACATCTCGATCAAATCCCGGCTACCAATAATTACTTCTCAACACAGTTTTACTTTCATCACCCCAATATGGCCTTCATGGGCAACGTCCACCAACCTACTCCCAAGGCACCTGGACACAACTGCCCTATTCCACCTGTACAAGACACCTTCCCTCACACACAATTCTCTTCTCACCTCCCATAGACTCCTCTCCTCACCATCAAATAACCTTTTCTCCAGCAAGCCATCCTCAACAAACTTTATCACATGGATAAAAACATTCTCCTCCGTCAACACTCTTGTCCATTCATCACAGGTAAAATCCCATAATGGGTGACACACATAGTATCGGTAACCACTTCATCCTCCACATGCACATACCTATTTCCATACTCACCCAGCCATGAAATATGATCTGCTAACCCATTTTCCTTTCTGGAAATAACTTCCATGGTAAACTTGTGCTCTTGCAACTTAGCCACTCAGCATGCAACTCTCCTCGAGACCTTCTCTAGACCCTTCTTCTCAAAGATGATCTTCAATGATCAGTCCTGAAAACAAATTCAGCACCCCATACAAAATTCCTAAACCTCTCTACTCCCCAATGACATGCTCGAGCCGCCTTCTTTAAAACAGAATAGGTCCTCTCCGCTCCTCTGAACATCCTTGATGCATGAGTCACAATCTCTTTCCGTCCATTGTATGGGAGGATAGGTCTATAGGACCCCCCTCCCCGACATGCCCCATCTGTGTGAGGTTCGTGGCTCGCCAGCGGTCCCAAATGCACCTGTGCTCGGGTGGCAGGGTGGCTGCTGATCGACACACAGGGCCAATCGGCCTGCACTGTAACATACCATGGACACCATTTTGAAAGCTTCAAGACTCCATTTTAGATAGAAGCAACCAAAACCCCAACGAAACAGCCTGCCTGCAAAAGCTGCACCTTGGCCCCCGCTCACTGCGCACAGGGAGCCATGCACTCCCCCTGCGCCTCCACCCCATGGCAGATCCGCTGAAGGCCCGTTCTCACGAGCAACCAGACACGAACGAGTGTCAGAACAAACACTGTATAATTTACCTTCCACAGTACATCACTGTCCCCGAAGTGACCTGACTCGCGGTTCAAGTCTGGAAAATAACAGGAACCATCCCAATTGAACAGGCCTTAACCAGGCATCCAACCCCTAACATCTGAAAATATATGGTGTCAATAACCTTCCTACATGAACCCCTGCCCACATTCCCCAGATGAGGTCTTGACTACATACCAAAACTCACCGATTCACAGAGTTGTTTGTAAATTATAATACGGGTGTTTGAAAGGGATGCAGCTTATAACATTGATGCATCAAAAATGACCTTGGTCGATTGCAAAATACTGTGTGCCTTGAAGACTTAATGAAAGTGCTTGATAGAGCCCCACCTAATGCTAACTAATAATTGCTGCTAGTGTACAAAGGAAGGCGGAAAACCATTACTAAGAGTATCTGTGTGTAAAAATAGTGAAATGTGTTTAAGGTGGCACAACTGAAAATGCGAATGCACGATTGTATATGAACGTATTGCTTCTATGCTCCTGAGTACGTGATCCAACCTGATGCTCATCACGTGTTATCTATCTATTGCCTTATGAATTAGCAATATGCATCTGACTACTTTTACAGCTATGTATGAAGAAGCAAACTAATGTGTAAACAATAGAAACTTGTAATCACCTTAATGCTACTAAATTTATTAACTGTTCCCTCGTATGTCAGATTTAACAACTCAGACACAGAGAATCGCGTAAAGCCACACGGCCATCTCCCCCTCCTCCCGTGTAGTGTCTGTCTCCATCCTGGATTGAATGCCCATAGCATACAGCTCCGCCGTTGCTTTTGCGCGCTATGGTGCTGCAGATCAGTCTATCTAGCATGTGGGAGATCTGCGGCTTATCAGGGAACGTGGTAAAGACCTGCTGTTGGCTCAATCTCAGTCCATAATACAGGAATATGTCTAAGGCCGAGACATTTTCCTGTATTGTAGACTCTCTCTCAGACTTTCCAAAGTTACGAAAGCTTGCCGAAGTGTGACAACCCTAGTCTTTTTACCATGGCCACAAATCTCACCTCACCCATGATTGGAATCCCGGGGAGGTTTATTACCGGGAGCAGGGGCGAGTAGAGAACCTCTCCTCTCTTTTTATGTTCCATTCGTGCCCAGGCCCTGCAGATCACCTCCACCAGGTTACGGCCGTGGGGTGTCCTGTTCGGTGCTGTTAGGAAAATCAATCTGAGTAGGTCTGATGCTGCTAACGCCCTTTCTATCTCTACATGCCGCCTCTCTCCTTGTGTGTAGTACCAATACTGCTTGTGCTGCGTCGTAGTAGGTTTCGAATTCGGGAAGTGCAAGACCTCTCGCATGAATGGGTGCTGTTAGTTTGTCTCAGGACACTCTAGCCGGTTTGCCCGCCCATATGAATTGTAGAAATGCTGATTTCAATCTGCCGAAAAATTCCCCCGGGATTCTCATCTGAGCATTAAGGAAGATGTAAAGGAATCTAGTGAGCAGTGTCATTTTGATGACGGATATCCGACCGTACAGGTTAAGGGGGAGGTTTTGCCATCTCGCCATGGCTTCACAGGCCTGATCCAGGGCTCTCAAATAGTTGCTATGGTGTACCACTTTTTCATCTCTGGCTATGTCGATACCCAGGTAGCGAGTTTGACTCTTGTGCCACTGAAATCCCCATCCGTTCTGGTATAGTTCTACTCTTTCCGTTAATGGGAAAATCACTGATTTAGAGGCATTAATCTTTAACCCCGATATTTCCCCGAAGCTCTGGATATCCCTCATAATTGGGTTTAGGTTATCCTTGGGATCTTTGACAAATATCACAGTGTCATCCGCGTATAGTGAAATGATCACTTTTTAGGTGTGTAGTCTGATCCCACGATTCAGGTGCAGTTCCCGTGTCCTTTCAGCGAATGGCTCAGTTGCCAACGTGAAGAGCAGCAGTGAAAGAGGGCCAACCTGCTGTGTTCCTTGTTTTAGTGCATTGCTCAGTGTCAACTGGGCATTCACCCTCACCCTAGCGACTAGTCGGGTGTATAGCAGTTTCACCATGGCAATATATTGCTCGCCCATCCCCATACGGCGCAACTGAGTGAACAGGAACAGCCATTCAACTGAGTCAAATACCTTTATGGCATCCAGCTGGGCCGCCACCACTGAGTCCCCGTTTGTCACCAGCACAATCAGTCCATGTGATGTGGACAGACACAGAATAAAGCCTGCCTGCTCTGCTCTTACAATTGGGCCAGACGAGATGCTAGAATCTTAGCAAAGATTATGTTGATTAGTCAAATTGGACGGTATGAGGACCAGTCATTGCCGGGTTTATCCTTTTTCTGTAATACTACCACTTCCACTTCTCTGAATGTCACTGGTAGGTGTCCTGCCTCTAAGCTGTGTTGGAACATTTCCAACAAATAAGGTCCCAATTTCTCAGCAGGCGACTTCCTGTTTGCCAAGAATTTTATAGCTTGCGGCACCTCAGCTAGTGACAGGGGTTGGCGCAGGTGTTCTCTTTGGTCGTCTGTACACCAGTATAGGCCTACTTGGTCTAGGTATCCCTCGATGTTTGCCTGAGTGACCTGGGATTGGGAGGAATACAGATGGCTATATAATTAAAAAAATGGACGCACTATCTCTGCATCCATCTTTTCCTTGCTCGTCTGCTATGACTTGAACCCTGCCTCCTAGGTTATCCATCCTAGTTTCCCTTGTTACTGTCCGCCCCATTGTGTTTCTATCCCCATACTGGCGAATTTTGGTCAGGTTTCCCATATATTTGATCTCTCTGAGTGCTACAGTTTGATATTCTTGCAGGTGCTTCAGAATTTCTGCTTGCTCGCCATTCGTCGGAGTAGGAGTTGCCATCTATAACGTGCGTATGCTGCTCTCCTTGGCAACTAACTGCCTCCTAATCTGCCAGAGTATCCCTGTTTCTTTCGATATGCATTCCCCCATTATCACACATTTGAAGATTTCCAACAATACCTCTGCAGATTTCAATGATCACACATTTATCTAAAAAAAAAAAGTGTCTATAGCCGATGTTAGACCCTCCCAAAAAACGGTATACGTGAGGCCCTCACTTTTGAACCGCCATGGGGGTCGGCCACTCTCCCGGCACTGTAGCCCGAGTATCAGTGTGACAGGAGTGTGGTCTGATAAGGTGTGGGCTAGAATCTCCACTTCCTGTACCTGCCCCAGCAGCGAATGAGATATCAAAAAGAAATCCAGTCTGGATGCTGAATTATGTGATGCTGAATGTCAAGTGTATTGCTGCACTGTCTGTTTCCTCACCCGCCACACAGGTCTGCTATCTCCAATGTGATGGTCATACCTTGCAACCGGTTAGTACCTCTGTTCCCAGGCCTCACGTGTCCTTCCGTTCGATCTAGTTCTAGCTGCATCACCGCGTTGAAATGGCCCACCCAGATTATTTCACCAGGTGGCAGCTCTCCTAGCTGCCGATCCACCCTTTCCAGTGCTCCCACTGTGTCTTGGTTAGGGCTATAGTAGTTGATTAGTGTATAGAGTTTTCCCTGGATAATGCCCTGAATAATAAGGCCTCTCCCTTCTCCATCCCTTACCACCTTTATTGGATGGAAACCGATTGTGCTGCATATTAGGGTGCACACCCCCCTAGCATATGATGAGTATGAGGAGAAATATCTGGGACACCCCCAGGGCTTTCCGAATTTGGATTCAGACTCGGATGTTAGGTGAATCTCCTGTAGGAATGCTACTCCAATCTGGTGCCGTTACATATAAAGAAGAATCTTCTGGCGTTAAGTGGGACATTTCAGCCCCCTAACATTCCATGTGCAGAGCTTAAGTGTACCATCACCCCCGCCTAGGTAAGGAATATTCCTTGTAGTAACGGCCCACTTTAGATGTTGTGAGAATGTTGCTAGTGGTGTAGTTTTTAACTTGAGTGTATCAGTTCTCCCCCCAACCCCCACTGACAACCCCAATCCATAAGTGAAACACAACCCCTCCCCCTACCCATCCCTGAATTTACCCCCTCTAAAGCCAGGACACTTTGGGGGGAGGCCCAGCTTCGAAACTTGAGCCTCCTCCCCCTCTAAGTGCCGCAACTTCCCAACTTCCCCTTCCCCTTTAACTGTGTGCACATTTCAGCTGCCGATTGGGCGGGTTGCTGGGAGCCCGACTTCCTAGCACACCTGTGAATATACACGGTTCCCCTTGTCTCATTAAACTCGTAACTGAACCAACAATAGCGCTGCATCACAATAAAAGGATATAGTACTGAAATGCGCTTTCAGTCATTATTCCCCCTCTGACGAGGAGGTCATGGCTGCGTTTCTAGGAATGTTGTGGCCTCTTTCGGGGTGTTTTAAGAAGAGTACTCGCCCATCATGTTCGCCTCTTAGCCTAGCCGGGAACATCATTGCGTATTTCATCCCGCGGTCACGCATCTGGTTCTTGACCCTAATAAATGTTCTCATCGACACCTGTACTTTATCAGAGAGGCCTGGAAACAGTCTGATCGTGTCACACTTGTAGAAGACTGTCCCCCTTTTCTCTAGCATTCCAAAGAGCCACATACCTGTCCCGATAGTTAAATAAATGGGCTATGATTGGTCGGGGTCCTACCGCTGGGGATTCAATGCACTCTTTCAACTATGCAGACCGTTGAGAACCCCGCCTGGCCCAGTGCTTCCTGTAGTATCTCCTCCACAAAGGATTCCATGTTCCTCTGGTCTGTTGATTCCGGGATTCTGACAACACTGAGGGTGTTCCTCTTTGATCTGGATTCCAGGTCATCTTGCTTGTCTATGAGTACCTTTAGCGCTCTCTTCACTTCTGTCATCTCCCTTGCCGTGGATGTGTACACGTCCTCGGTCTTCGACACTCTTCCTTCCGTTCATCCAGTCTCTCGCTGTGCTTGTCCAGTTGGAAATGTATGTGGTCCACCTTGCAGGTAAGTGGAACGAGCTTCCCGTCGAGAAACTGGATACTGGATTGCAGCTGAGAGAACATTTCTTTGATATCCAGAAATGCTCCAGCCGGGTCTTAGGATGGTGGCGGGGGCATGCCTCTGAAGGGGTCTCCATCGTTTTGCCAGTCTTGTTTTGCGCTGGTGTGTCGAAGTGTAGTTTTGCTTGATGCTTGCCTCCCTTCCCAAATTTAGACATTGCTGTTAACTCGGGGTCCAGACAGTTCAGGTCTGCCTCTCTTGAATGTATGATCCAGCTATGATTGTGGGGATGGGTGTGTGGTGGCCTCTCGTGACCCTCCTTCAGATTGATAATGCCCTTTCTGTCAGATGTATCTATATTGGTGGTGTCGAGTATGCGACTTGGATTAGCGGGATCTATCCCTTTTTGTATGTGGCCGCCCAGCTGTTATTCTCCATTGTGGTACAGCCTGTTCGGAGTGGCTGGGGTGCCCCAAGTGTTAAATCTGCCGTGTTATGTCCTGATGGCTGGCTCCCATCTATGTCATAGGTAGCTGGATCCTGGTGTGGTGGATCGCTGTTTTAGTCCCAAGGGGGCTTAGCCAACCGTATTTTCTACTCGGGTTATCCCTACTTTCCAGCACTGCCCGTCACCAGGCCCCTCGCGCTGCGGATTCTCTCCCTTGACTCCTACCTTACCACGTAGTTCGCCTTGGGCCTGTGTCTCAGACCGTGGATGAACCTTGGCTGGATTCAGTCCACTTTCAGGTTCAATGTCTTCTGGTCCGTATACAATGGCCTGAGGTGATGCTGGACGAGGTGTGACTGATGTGCGTGGAGCTCCGTTAGCCTGCCGCACCTAAAGTTGTTGCCACCTCTCATTCAGTGTTTCATCACCTGTTGCTTGTGTCCATTTTGTCTCACTGGTGCCTCAGAGGCAGCTGAGGCGCTTGCTGCCTAGCGTGCTGTCCAGCAGTCTCCTTTTTGCAGTGCCCTCTTCCAGTTCTCTTCCTTAATCCAGGTCAGTGATCTGTATTGCAAGGATCTCTGTGGTATCCAACTGTGTCCTGCTGGCCCCTAATCCCTCACCCTGTATGTCTGCGCTGCAGGCTGCAGTTGTCCTCCCTCACGGCTTTCCTACCGGGCTCTGTAGTCTGTGGCAAGCAGTGCGGGTGTCAGAGGGAGGAAACTCTGCAGCGTTTCCGGCCTCTAGCATTTTCCGAGACAGGTGCCCCTGGCGCGCGCCTGTGAGTCCTCTTTCATTGGCCAGCTGTTGCTCCGCTCCTGGAGTTCGGGAGAGCAGACGTACTGCTAGTGGCTCTATCCCCGCATAGGGTGGATGTGAGTGGTCCCGCTTAGTTATGATCAGGGCTTCCCTATTAACTTTTCCGGGGTCCTCCACTGCGCACCGGTCCCTCTTCTAGGATCTGAATTCAAGAGGTCGATTCGCCTTCCCTCCGGTGCCAGGCAGCCGCACCTCCAGTTGTCCACCCAGTCGTCCAGGGTATGCTCCACTGTGTTGCCAGAGTTTGGTGGACCCTCAATCCGCCACATACCCTATCGATGGCAGGGGGGCAGCTGCCTCCGATGACACCCGCTGGAGCCTGCGTCCCCTGCGGGCTATGCCGCTGTCCTCCTCGCTCCCCAATCGGAGTTGGTTGGATCACCGCAGCACCACCGGGGTTCCGGTCTGCTCATCGAACCCAACTGCTGCGACCGCTGATTCCATACTGCCGTGGAAGGCCCCCGAATGTAGTTGGGAGCAAGCCCTTTTCCCACTCACGCTAGCATTCGCGCATTTGCCAGGCAGCGTAAGTTCTTCTGCACCAATTTGGACTGGGATTGCTCCCAATTAATGACACCACATCTCTCCTCACAATGCTGCTCATATTGTGATGGTTCAGAGTGGGGAAATGCCGGATAATGTCCCAGATTTATATGAGGTGTGATGGAGCTCACAAGGCTGCGGCCACCTTAGTTGGGCTCTCTCTCATATTGAGTAGTTCATACAACAATTAGCAAAATGACCCCATCTTTTAAATTGCTGCAAGTAATTCTTCTGCCAGAGCACACAGGAGAACTCGCAAAGTGATTGCCACTGGTGCATCTAAAACACAACCGCTCTTCGGCTTTTCCCCAGTTCACCCGATCACACTTTCACTCCGATGCCTCTCGGGTTTTTGATTATACACCTTATTTCTCTTCTTCTTTACCTTATTCTCCTTCCCCACATCCGCCACTCTCAATACCTCGCTAGACATATTTTTACACTTCTTTCTGTTGAGTTTTGCAACGCATGACATAGTATGTTTTACAAGTTTAGCAATTAGCACAACCTCATCCAAACTCGGTTTATAGCTGCGCCAGATTTCTTCCATTATCTTGTCAATGGAACAATGCAATTGAGCGTTAGGTGCCGTAGCACTGTTAAATATTCCTCCATGGATTCACCTTCTCCCTGCTCTCTGATGCCAAAGTTATATCTCTCAAGAATAGTACTCATTTTTATATTAAAATGGAGGTCTATTGTAAGCAATGCCACTTCAAAATCATTTATATAACTTTCCTGATCTAATTCTGGAATGACAGGTAAAGTCTCAAAGATCCTTTGACCTTCATAACCTAAGAAGTGAATAAGGAGCGACTCCTTTCTTTCCGCAGATATCGTGTTTCCACAGGCAGCTCTCACATAGTGCATGAAGCCTTTCTTCCAGGGTTCCCACTTAATCTTCACTGGACCTCGGTTAGCCATTAAAAATGGGTGGACCTGGTACTCCTGACATGACCATTCTTTACGCCTCAACATTCCTTATTATCTAGGTAAATTTTTACCTTCCTATGGATAGTGGTTGCACTTGTGAAGGTTTATTTTTCTTACTGTGAGTTTCTTTCTTACTTTAACGCAGGCTGTCTCATATTTAACTCATCGCCTTGAGTGAAGCACTTCTGATAACTATGTTATTGCTGGCTTTGCTGGGTTATTGCATGAGTTTTGGCCCACTAGATTATTCACAATCGGTTGTTCTCTGAATTCTGCGTTATTCCTTTCAGGCGCGTTTGCACCAATAACACACTGGCAAGTTCCCCACAGCCTTGGCTCACCCTTTAACCTTCATTGTATTCCAGTCAGACATTGCCACAAGGATCATACACATAGACAGTGCTGCAGTGCTGGACAATCTCGCCTACCTTACCTCCTACTCGCCTTAGCTTGTCCCTGCCTTCCGCATGACCCCCAGCGAATGCACAATGCATGGTTTTTCAGCACGGATAGGGTTGCGGTGTGTCCTCTGTTTACCCTTCCGCGCTGTCAGGGAAGGCTGGTGGTTGACCATATGGACACTCATCGAAGGCAGCACTGTAGTTGACCGTACCAAGGAACACAAATCTCCCTTCGCTGCTCTTCGCTCGGGTGCCGTACTGCAGCACAAAAGTCATCCAAAGCACACAGGTCTCGCTTCACTGCTCTTCGCTTGATGCAGTGCAAAGTTAATCCAACCTTGGTCAGCAGCAGGTGGGCAGGATTACTATTTCTCTCAGTTCCCACGTCAAAGCATGGAGACTCTCCAGCGTTGTTGGTGGGGGTTTACTGTAAAATCCTCGTCACCAGTGGAAGGACACGACACACACTTCTGCAGGTATGTGAATTGTCTTTAATGTTCTTTCCAAGATATGCAGCAACATAAACCCCCACCCATCAGCCTGCATCATAAACTCCAATTGGTTGTTCGTACAAACTATAAAACCTCCATGTTCTGAACAGAACATGACTCCACCACATTCCATAGCCCTTCCCAGCATTCCAAAGATGTATATCACAACATTAACAGGCCGATTCATGGAATTCCTCACAAAAGTGTCGCACGCGGCTGGCGCACAGCGTGCCCGTGCGAATGTCTTCGCCAGCCGCGTGCGATAAAATCAATTTCCGCGCACAGCGTATTCATGGATTCTCGCCTCCAAAAGCAGACGTGGCGCAGCGACCCTGCAGCAGCGCCAGTTACGCCCCTAAGAACGCCCTTGCGCAAGGAAAAGCCATCAAGATCGCAAAACCATCGCAAAGGGCCGTGCCAACCCTGTACCAGTTTACCGGACTGGCAAACAGCAAACGCAAAGCGGGGAACGCGTATTACGGGTTTCGGGAACATGCGTGCGCTAGAAGTTTCACACGCGATCTGGCCTGGGGGAGCGTGTGCGTGTATTTCAGGGGTGCGCGAAGTTCCACACGCGATCGGGCCTGGGGGAGCGTGTGCGTGTATTTCAGAGGTGCGCGAGAAGTTCCACACGCGATCGGGCCTGGGGGAGCGGGGTACGTGTATTTCAGGGGCTCGCGGGTGGTTTTACACACGATCGGGCCTGGGGGAGCGGGGTACGTGTATTTCAGGAGTGCGCAAGAAGTTCCACACGCGATCGGGCCTGGGGGAGCGTGTGCGTGTATTTCAGGGGTGCGCGAGAAGTTCCACACGCGATTGGCCTGGGCGCGTGTAGTTCAGAGGTGCGCGAGAAGTTCCACACACGAGTGGCCTGGGTGAGTGTATTTCAGGGGAGCTGCAACCTCACCGCTAACCACACTGCCTTAAATCCCTTTTACCTCCTCCTTGACTTCACTTGTTCCGTCATCCACCTGACCCACGGCACATGCGCGTTGCATAGGTTTATCAGGCCTGGCGGGATTGTGGCGCGTCTACTGTTTAGTTCTTCCATTCTGTCAGGCAATTCTCTCACTTGAGGTAGAGTTGGTGGTTGACCTTATGGACACTCATCAAAGCCAGCCCTGCAGCTGATCGTACCAAGGCACACAAGTCAACCTTCGCTGCTCTTCGCTCGGGCGTCATACCGCCACGCATAAGTCTCCCAAGGCACACAGGTCTCCCTTCACTGCTCATCGCTCGGCGCAGTGAGAAGTTAATCCAACCTTGGTAAGCAGCAGGTGGGCAAGATTTCTATTTCTCTCAGTTCCCACAACAGAGCATGGAGACACTCTAGCGTTGTTGGTGGGCGTTAGCTGTCGAATCCAAGTCGCCAGTTTAAGGACGCGACACACACTTCTGCAGATATGTGAATTGTCGTTAATGTTGTTTCCAAGATATACAGCAGTACAAACCCCCACCCATCAGCCTGCATCATAAACTCCAATTGATTGTTCATACAAAACATAACACCTCCACATTCCGAACAGAACATGACTCCACCACATTCCATAGCCCTTCCCAGCATTCCAAAGATACACATCACAACATTAAATATAGTATGAAACGTTTTAACTCTACTGCACAGAAATTAGTCAAATAACTGCATATTTCATGCAGGCAAAAACTTTTTCCCATGTCCCACCACCTTGATTCTTTTTTTATTATTATTTCAAAGTTAGGCATAGTACTATACATGTTTACCTCAAGGTCTAATGCTTCTAGGTGTGTCATGGCTGAATATTTTAATTCCATGACAAAGCCATTTTAATCACCAAAATCCATGTTCTTTGCCCAGTATTTTCAATAAATCATTGTATTTCTGATTTGTTTGCATACATTTTAACATACAAGAGAGTTCTTCGTGACTCAACCAGCACTGAGTGGAAGATTAATGGCTGTACAAAGGAATTTTCCTTCAAGTCGATCAAGCCACAATACCTGCCTGTATGGTAATACTGTAAGGGCTTACAATATGCCAGATACAATACAAGTGCGGTAGACTTCCAGGATACCCTCAAGGGTATAGCCTCCCTGATGCAAAACCTTCAAACCAGCCATGTTTTCCAAATGTTTACCATATTCTTATCTCCTTAATATGACGGTGGCGGATTTAGTCTAATGGGAAATCCCAGTTAAGTATATTCTTTTACTTTTTCCAGAGGTTGTCTTTCAATTGTCACACATTGTTACCTTTCTTTATGGTGCTTTTACCCAAAGACATATATTTTGTCTCAAGTGTGTTTATGACCATAACTTTTTTTGCAGCATAGTCGACTAAGACATCAATCGAATGCGGTAGCCCGATCAGTGTTTCATCAAACAATATACGGGGTAATTCATAGAATTCAGCACACAAGTGGTGCACACGGCTGGCGCACAGTGTGCGCGTGCAACAGTCTGCGTCATCCGCGTGCACCAAAATCCATTTCCGCGCACAGCATATTCATAGATTTTAACATCTATTACCAGCCGTGGCGCAGAATGGCGCAGCGACCCTGCAGCAGCGCCAGTTACGCCCCCAACCCCTCGTGTGCGCCATGCACAGCGCACCAATCCCATCCATGGCGCACAGGCCAGTGGAACAGCATGCAGGCCCCCAACCACGAAAACCCCTGTAAAACTCCCTGCGCACCCCTCCGAATACACGTACACCCCTGCGCTGGGAGTTTCACACGCGATTGTCCCTGTGCGAGTGGAGTACGTGTATTACTGGGGTTCGTGGGGAGTTCCACACTCGATTAGGCCTGTGCGAGCGGGATATGTGTATTACTGGGGTTCGCAGGGAGTTTCACAAGCGATTGGCCCTGTGCGAGCGGGGTACGTGTATTACTGGGGTTCGCGGGGGGTTCCGCACGCGATTAGGCCTGTGCGAGCGGGGTATGTGTATTACTGGGGTTCGCAGGGAGTTTCACACGCGATTGGCCCTGTGCGAGCGGGGTACGTGTATTACTGGGGTTCGCGGGGAGTTTCACATGCAATTGGCCCTGTGCGAACAGGGGTACGTGTATTACTGGGGTTTGCGGGGAGTATCACACGCGATTGGGCCTGTGCAAGCGGGGTACGTGTATTACTGGGGTTCGCGGGGAGTTTCACACGCGATTGGGCCTGTGCGAGCGGGGTATGTGTATTACTGGGGTTCGCGGGGAGTTTCACACGCAATTGGCACTGTGCGAGCGGGGTACGTATATTTCTGGGGTTCGTGGAGAGTTTCACACGCGATTGGGCCTGTGCGAGCGGGGTACGTGTATTACTGGGATTCGCGGGGAGTTTCACACACGATTGGGCCTGTGCAAGCGGGGTACGTGTATTACTGGGGTTCGCGGGGAGTTTCACACTCGATTGGCCCTGTGCGAGCGGGGTACGTGTATTACTGGGGTTCGCGTGGAGTTTCACACGCGATTGGCACTGTGCGAGCGGGGTACGTGTATTTCTGGGGTTTGTGGGGTATTTCACACGCGATTGGGCCTGTGCGAGCGGGGGACGTGTATTACTGGGGTTCGCAGGGAGTTTCACACACGATTGGCCCTGTGCGAGTGGGGTACGTGTATTACTGGGGTTCGCGGGGAGTTCCACACGCGATTGGGCCTGTGAAAGCGGGGTATGTGTATTACTGGGGTTCGCGGGGAGTTTCACACGTGATTGGCCCTGTGCGAGCGGGGTACGCGTATTACTGGGGTTCGCGGGGAGTTTCACACGTGATTGGCCCTGTGCGAGTGGGGTACGTGTATTACTGGGGTTCGCGGGGAGTTTCACACACGATTGGCCCTGTGCGAGCGGGTTACGTGTATTACTGGGGTTCTCGGGGAGTTTCACATGCGATTTGCTCTGTGCGAGCAGGGTACATGTATTACTAGGGTTTGCGTGGAGTTTCACACGCGATTGGCACTGTGCGAGCGGGGTACGTGTATTTCTGGGGTTCGTGGGGTGTTTCACACGCGATTGGGCCTGTGCGAGCGGGGTACGTGTATTACTGGGGTTCACGGGGAGTTTCACACGCGATTGGCCCTGTGCGAGCGGGGAACGTGTATTACTGGGGTTCGCGGGGAGTTCCACACGCGATTGGGCCTGTGAAAGCGGGGTATGTGTATTACTGGGGTTCGCAGGGAGTTTCACACGTGATTGGCCCTGTGCGAGCAGGGTACGTGTATTACTGGGGTTCGCAGGGAGTTTCACACGTGATTGGCCCTGTGCGAGTGGGGTACGTGTATTACTGGGGTTCGCGGGGAGTTTCACACACGATTGGCCCTGTGTGAGCGGGGTACGTGTATTACTGGGGTTCTCGGGGAGTTTCACATGCGATTTGCTCTGTGCGAGCAGGGTACATGTATTACTAGGGTTTGCGGGGAGTTTCACACGCGATTGGTCCTGTGCAAGCGGGGTACGTGTATTACTGGGGTTCGCGGGGAATTTCGCACGCGATTGGCCCTGTGCGAGTGGGGTACATGTATTACTGGGGTTTGTGTGGAATTTCACACGCGATTTTGCTGTCAGAGCTGGGTACGTGTATCCAGTGGGGTGCGCAGGGTCGTCCCACACGTGAATTATGACTGACGTGCATGTGTCCTCTGCCTGCATGCGGGTACTCCATGTAGGCATGCTCCCTTGCCCGTCTACCCCCTTCTGCACCCCAATTCAACCTTTGCAATTGTCTGCTTCAATGTTACCGTTGAGTACTTCCCTGTTCATGCGTCCTGTGTACATGCTAACTTCTAGCGGCCAATCTGCCAGACATATGCTGTGTGGTACATCCTTTGTACTTGATGCAGGGTGTCTCACTTGGACTGTGCAGAGGTCAAATGTCCCGCAGGGAAATGAGTGCCCATTCATGCTCCATGTGTATTCCACGCATGCCCCTATGTGTCCTTGACTGGAGTCCAGGGTGACCTACTTTGCATGGCATTTCATCAGCCTTCCCATGTCCACTGTGTCTCAGTCCTGCGTTGCAGACATGTTTAGGGTGTGACATTCTGTGTGGGTCACAGGCCTCAGCCTGTTTAATGGCCAATGACTCTGTCCAACTGGTGTAGTGTCTTCTTCATACGTGGGTGTACTCCGGAGGTTTCATCATGTGTCCTGCTTACTGTCCCATCATCATTTGCTGTGTTGTCACTTGACTCACATGATGCAGTTGATGCTAGTCAACACTGTCTGTCAATACACACGTCTATGGTCATCCTTTTGATACCATGCTAGGCATCCCTGCATTTGCACTTGGGGAGAGGGGTGGTTCGCTTGTAGCCATGCTACCCATTGAATGCATATTGCACGTGATGCCTGAAGTTGACCTTGCACTGGCTTCACATTTTCAGATACACATCATGAAGTACTTTTACATGTAGATAGTGAGTAACATACAAATTTGCTGCACTGCATCAACCCACTTCTGAGCAATATGACACCATTCTACATGCCTAATCACAGAAGCAATCTCAAGTTGACCCAGCATGTGTGGCAGGTTCTCTTTTGTGTGTGACATGTCTGCTTGATGTGTTTTGTGTCTGGTTGATGTCTGTGTGTGTGTGTGTTGTGTGCTTCTAACATGTGCAGTGACCTTTTTTCTCTCTACTTTTCAGATGATGACGCAATTGAGCCAGAGGATGGTGTTGTCATGCCAGGCACAGGGTTGTTATCACTACAGCAACCCGGCATAAGTGGGGGTAGTGGGGTGGTAGGCCACGAAAACCCACATGTCCGACAGTCCATCTTGTCTCTGGCTGGCAATGAGTCCGGCCCTGATGACCACTCTGACGTCCATGTCAAGTTGGATGTGCATCAGGTCCATATGTCAGGGGTGAGTGATTCTGATGTGGGCACTCCTCTGTCAGCGACACCTGCACTGAGGGGTCAGACAGTGTTGGAACCTCCACCTGTGGTGGATCGGGACACAGGGTCACCCTCCACACCAGTCACTGATGTGCCTGGGACATCACGTCGGCGGGGGCATGTAGTCGTGCAGCCGCGGGCGTTGCCAACAAAACAAGGACACCCGGTCCTTGGGTCCCGCAGGGGTCAAGCCCAACAATGCGGTTGCTGCGCGCAACCGCAGTATACTGAGTGGTAGCAAGACATGACTGCCAATTCTGAACGCCAGGGGGCAGTAATGGAAAACATCGCTGAGAGCATGGAGCGTGTGGCCCAATCCGTGCTCCCCCCTTCTAGGCAGGTGCTTCTCCAGCAACAGGCGGCACGGTCCACTGCTCGCTCGCTCAGGCTGGGCATGGCGGCCTCAGACAGGGCACGCCAGGCTGAAATGTTGTCTCTTCATAAAGCAATTGCTGCTCACGCAGACGCACACATGGAGGCCCTGAGGCAGGAGTATGCTTCCCTCAGATCCACTCTGGGTGTCCTTATGATGTCCCAGAGGGAGCGGGTAGAGGAGAGGTTTGCGCAGCTTGAGCGTGCCATCTTGGCTGAGCATCTTTGCTTGCCGGGAGGTGCAGCAGTTGTCCAGCCAGGCCTTGGAGGAGGAACTCTGTGTTACATGTACTACCTTGCAAGAGGAAGCACGTGTATCACCGGAGGTTCTGCATGCAGACCTACGTGTCATCGCCACACAGAACCAGGCTCACCCGTCCGGCAGACTTGCTGCCGATGAGGGGCAAGCTGCGGCTGGGCATGGTCAGGCTCCTGTGTCACGTCCTCCTTTCCAGGAAGAGCCAGACTCGGACGGCAATGTATCTCCCACATAGGTCGGGCTGTGCAGGCGTTGAGCCCATGGAGGTTTTTTTTTTCCTCAACATCATCGCATGTGGGTGTTGTGCAGCACCCTGTACCTCCCCCCTCCTGCGTTCCTCCCCCCAGGGTCATATGTGGCCATTTTTGATTTTTCTTTTAGTTTAGTTAGTTTAGTTTCAATTTGATAGTTAGTTTAATTAGGTAATGTAGGTTTTTCATAGTTAGTGTAATTAGTTAATATAGTTTAAAATTGTTGGTCTATTCTTGTCTATTGTGCTTTCATATGATAGTGTGGTGCTTTGTGGATTTTGAAAGCATCCACTGTCTGTTCCAGCTGGGCCCTTCAAGCTTGTCTTGTGTATGTGTTTGCAGCTTGGGGTTCTGACTCACATATGCCACTCCTACTTCCCTTATCCATGGCCTCGCAAGGATGGTTCGGTGTAACAGCCTATTACACAAGGGCTTTGGACTGTCATATCTGTTGCATGTATGCTGCTGTCCAACTTGTGTTAACACCCATAGTGGGGATGATAGGGGTGTTATTGACCACTGTTCTTCTTTTGCTAGATGGGGGGTTTCATGATTCATGTGTACATTAATTGCTATGCATTGTGTAGTATGTTTTTTATCTTTACTGTACATGTGCATGTTGCAATTCATGCCGTAGATAGTGTTTACCACACTTTGCCTGTGAAAGACGCACTGATGGTGTGATTTCTGATGTACGTCTCTGACATGGTCCAGTCATGAAATGCCTGAAGAGACACACACAGGTGATTTGTAAGCATTAATCATGTGTTTTATGCCCTTTCTGCAGGGGGATGAGCCTCCACACCACCTTTGCCAGCAGACATGGCCCATTGGACGTCTGGAAGCTGGACACGTTTGGTGGTGCTGACATGCCCATGTGTGCGCAAGCAGAGGCACAGGGATTGCGCTCTACATCCAAAAACAGCCGACGTGTTTCAAGGGACTCCATGCAAGGTGAGCAGCACAGGGGGACCACACCACAGCAAACCTTCCACTAGGCCAGTTGCACATGCATGCTTAGTAGCAGCACTGACGGTGAGCTTGGAGAAATATTGGTGTTGAAGCACACAATACAGCTGAGATGCGTTGGTGGACTAATGGCTAGTTGATGGGAACGTTTTCTGGGGCACCTGCAGTGGCACATACCCTCCGGTCGACCATGGTCCATTGAGGCACTTGTATTAGCCATGTAGCGTTCCAAGACATGGAAAGAAGCAGCTCACAGGGACAGACAGCGAGGGACAGACTTGTGTGCAGTGCATTTCATTTCCATGTTGAATTTGACACATGTACTACCTACTTCAATTCTGAAGTCATACCTTGCTATATGCGTCTGGCTGCTTACCCATGGCACATTGCATGTTGTGTGAATCGTGACACATTGGTCTTCCATTTGCCACGCACCCACCGGCTCCTGACTTACTGCATTGACTGTGTATGAACCATCACAGGGGGAATGTTACGTATGGGTACGAAGCATCCACACCAGATTGTTTGTTTGAAGAGTAGTTTGTTACTTTGGGGCATATATGGTGGTGTGTGTGTGTTATGGGCACACACAGATTAGTAACTGTGGCTCTCTTTGCAGCATTGAACTGCTCCTGTTACCAGACCTGAGAGTGCGCAGGTAGGAGGCCAGCACTCACCCCAGAGATAAGTTTCTCTTTGACTTCCAGTAATTTGTTACTATGTGCATGATGATCAAGTTTGGTGCAATTGTGTATGTGTTAATGTGAGTAGTACAGTTTTGTGCATTCCCTACTTTCCCGTGTCAATCCTACTCCCCTCTCCTGCCCCTCATTCCGGTTGTCCAGTATACCAATGCCTGTCCTGACTGCATATCCCTGACCCTCCTTCCCCACCAGGGTCTCAGAGGCCTGTGTGAGTTTGACCTTGCAGGCACCCAGACCACTGTGGGGGTGGTTGGTTTGTGCCACTCCTGCGCCTGTACACGGGAGCTGTGACAGTACACATCAGTTTGTGGTGCATCATTCTATGTTATGTACCACACATGGTACACATCCTGTTGTGGCATTGTTTTACTGTGCTACCTTGTTTGTTACATCATTATGGTAGTACTTGGGCTTTGTGATGTACTGCTACTTCAAGTCAACTACTGGAGGATCTTCTGGTTTGTTTTGCTGCCTGTAGGCTTTTTTTGCTTGGCTTCTGTGTTGGCCTGCTTTGAGTTATCTTTGATTTGGTGTTTTTGCAAGTCAAGGTGGCCTCTGAGGGTGCTGGACAATTTATACACACAAGGTGGAAGATGGTGACAAAGGGGAAGTGTGATCCTGTGGCCATGTGAACTTCAAGGATGAAGACTACATAACCCAGGTGCAGTTGTTCAGTGGGTCATGGTGATTTGTGAGGGAGGGGGGGTGTTTTGTTGTTGACAGTTGCCTTGCCCTACAGTGTGATGTGCACCCTGACATTGTAATTGTGGTATCCTATGTACATGATGTATTCTGCTGATCAATGCCTGTTCATGTGTTGTGTTTACCTTTCAGGTGTGAGGTAATAGTTGTGGTTTGACATGCTGGGGTGTACACATGGTCAATGTTCACATGTGATGTGTAGAGGACACTGATGGTCACTTGATTGCACATGCATATATTGAGTGCATGTCCCTACTGACCCACACACTCGCACTATGATCACTACATGTACAACCACCCTTCCATGTCCATATGTACACTCAGTTTGCCTTCTGGGGCCCACTGTGTCCCTGCAGCACATGATCTATGACCATTTGTGGATCCTGTACATGCATAATTTGATTTTTGATGTAGTTTGTTGTTTAGATGTGATGCTCTGGGTGTGCGTCACACACAGTGGCTGGTCACTATGCTGTGCACTGAGCAGTGTGTTGCAGGAGGTGGACACAGCACACAGAATCTGCAGTGTTGATTTTGCAATGCACAATTTGCATGTAAACAGGCATTCATTGTTATGTTCCAACTACAACTGTTGGAATGCATTTGGGTATGACTTATTTTGGGTGGGAGGTTGTTGGTCAGTCATTTCATCTGATTCCATGTCAGGCATCATTGTCTGATGCCACTTTACATTTTTCACATGTCAATGTGTACCTTATTGGTACTGTGTTGGTGTATAGCTATTGCTTGCCATGTCATGTTGTGGTTTGGGAGGGTTTGGGTGACATACCAGTGATAGTCATGGCCTGTTTTGCAGGTCTTTGTGATTCACACCTTGCATGTGTGCCTTTTGGTCACACAGGATTGCTTATGTTTAAGTAGCGAGGGATGCACACAATGTGGCACTTCCATGACAACATTCTCAGGGTGGTAAGGTTGTGACAGTTGACTGTCTCTTTGTCTCTTTGTCATCATCAATTGTCACCTGGTATGTGCCAGGCCTGTGTGCACTCCGCAGGGGTGGGAGTTTAGGTGAAAAATGTGGCCACAAGCTGGGTCCGGGCTGCCTTGCCACGTGCCCTATCCCCTCCGATGGGCAGCGCCTGTGCCTGTGGTTGGGGATGTGGGGGCACCACCATGTCCACGGTACGCCCTGTCATGTTGCAACATTGTGCAGGATACATGCTGCCACAAAGATCCTGCACACTACTGGAGGTGCATAGAGTAGCTGGCCGCCAGAGTGGTCAAGGGAGTGGAAGCGTGACTTGAACACTCCGAATGTTCGCTCCACTATGGCCCTGGTTGCAATTTGGGCCGCGTTGTATCTTACCTGGTGTGATCTGGTGGGGTTCCGGATTGGCGTCATCATGTGGTTGCCCAGAGGGTAGGCACTGTCCCCTGGAGAGGTGATTATGGTTGTGATTATTGGGGTTTGTGTATTTGTGTGTGTGTGACATGCATGCATGTGCACGGGCATTTGTACTCACCTAGGAGCCATGTGTCACCATGCTGCCCAGCTTCCAGGGCCCGGCTCAGGGCAGACATTCTGTATATGAAACTGTCATGGTTGGAGCCAGGGTAGTTTGCATAGACAGAGGTGATGATCCCCTTTGCATTGCATACCACCTGTATGTTGATGGAATGCCAGTGCTTGCGGTTTCGGTAGATGTGCTCAGTGGCCCTAGGTGGACGTAGGGCCACATGGGTGCAATATATGGCACCAAGCACTTTGGGGATGTGTGCCACCCTGTAAAAGTCCTGGACAACGGCCTGCCTTTCTGCGGGTATTCTGGGCATGTATATGTGCCTGCAGACTGAGGGGCGCGCTGTAATGATTGCTAAGACCTGCTGTAGGCAGCGTGACTGCGTGGCCTGTGAGACCCCCCCCCCCCTATGGCAGTAGTCCGCTGAAATGACCCAGTGGCCAAAAATGTAGGGCATTGAGCACCTTCTCCAAGTGGCTCAATGCTTGGGAGCAGAGGGTGGGGGATGTAAGGTCATCTTCCCACTCCCTGACCAGGTCTAGGATGATACGAGGTGGAAACCTATACCTGCCGTAGACCTGGACATCAGGCATCCCAAAAAGGCTTGTCCGGGGAGAAGAAATGCGGGCCCTGGCTATTCTCCTCCTCCTGCGGTGTCCCACGATCAGTGCTGCGACAAATAGGGCATTCATCGTAGCTGTATATACGTGTTTGTTGTTTGCACGCACGTTTATACTGTGCGCAGGGACGCTTCCGCCTGCCTTCGTGTGGCGGACGCGTTGATGCCTATACGCGTCTTTTGCCGTGCGCGGGTTTCCAGTATTCGAATCCATGAATACGGGTTGTTCGCGTGCGTGTTTTGGCGTTCCGTGTAGTTCCCTGCAGTACTTCCCCAGTTACGCCTTCTTTATCACATTGTTCCCCATTCTGCGTGTTAGGCCCCGTGTCCCGCCCCCTTTTTGGTGTGTGCGCAGATGTTGTGCGCTTTCTCTGTGCGCGTCGTGCACCGCGTTCGGGATGTTGCAATGACGTGTGCGCCACACCTTGGCGCACATTTCGGGAAAAACACGCACGGGGACTTCGATGAATCGCACGCGTGCGCTTCCTTTTTAATGCTAGTGCCTGCTTGCGCCAGCTTGCGCCACTTTTTTCGGCGCACATTTGTTCCATGAATCGGCCTGATAATGTCATCAGCATACAAGAGCTAAGGTAAGTGTTCACCATTAATTTTAGGTGTGAAATTGTGGGTTGATTGAAAAACCTGAGTCAAGTTAGCAGTATATAGATTGCACAGAATTGGGGCAAGAATGCAGCCTTGTTTGAGGCTGTGATGTGTGTGATGGTATTTTGTGTGTACACCTGCCAAGATGAAACAGACTGTAATTGAAGAGTCTGTATATAACTGTTTCATGTAATGTAGTAATGTTGGATTAATAGCCCAGGCCATAAGCTTCCTCCAAAACAAAGGTTGAGATATAAGGTCAAACACTTTGATAAAGTTAACATAGCAGCAATGCAAACTCGGTTTGTGTTTGCTGCTAGTTTCCGCTATTAGATATAGCTGAGCACAAATGTCAGTTACTGTGTTATGAGCCTTTCTAAAGCCTGTCTGATAAGGGCTCAGCCCAACTAGTATGTTTTCTTAGTAGGGCCGTCACAAAGATATTCTGGCTGGAGTCCATCATGGCCAAAAAGCGATAGATGGAGGGATCCAATTCATCGCCTTTTTTGAAGATCGGCATCAGCACAGATTTACACCAACTAGTGGGTATAGAACCAGTAAGATCTATGTGCTTATATATGTTTGCAAGTTCCTGATGGGCTTTTATGACAGTGTTTTGTATGCCGTCGGGGCCGCGGGCACATGAACTCCTCAATTTAAGGATAATATTTATCATTGTGTCTTTATCTATATCCAAATGAGCAGAATCTCATTCTATATTTTTCAGGCCCATTTGTAGGCAGCTCTAAATGGGTTTGTTGTATATTCATCAATATGGGTTAACCATGTGACTTCTGATATAGGATTTAGTTCAGCAGGCAACAAATACTTTCTGTAGTGTGACCAACATTTGTGTGTGCCATGCATTTTCAGCCATCCAAACAAAAGTAGCCAATTAGAATTGTGAGTAGAGTATTTATGTTGTTTTATCCAATTTCCGTACCAGATGGAAAGAATTTTTCTGCAGGTTGTTTTCTCGCACGCACTCATGATAAGGGTACCTCTCACTAGGGCCTGAGCGTTCCGATATGGCTGCTATGTTTTTCAGCTATAATAGCATTAAAAGGGCTCTTGCTTTTGATGTTGTGATGATTCACCATATTATATTAGTTTTTCCAAATATATTTAGCTATAGAACGTATCATATGCCCAAGATCCCAATTTGCTCTCTACAGGGCAATCTCAGTTTTTTTTTGGTCACACCGCAAGAAATCATTCATGTCCTTATTGCTCGTAGCAGTCCAACAAAGCCGGTTTCCCAGTATTTCGGAAGTGAAGTCTGACCGTGTTCACATGTTCACACAATTAGAATCGAGAGGCAGTGTCCAATTTAGGACTGGGTGATCACTCAAGTTGTTACAATTAATTTTAACAGGGCTACACTTTGTAGTTAGCCCAGAATCAGCCACAACATAATCTAAATGTAATATTCGAACACCATTTGTCCAAGTATAAATCATTATGTCTGTAGTGGGTGTGTTGAATGATAGATGCATTAAATCATGGGTTCTTACAGAGCGTGACCAGGGGCAAACAGGCGTTTAGCAAGAGGATGAAGAGCGGTGTGAACTTCTTGTGTTAAGATCACCCACAACAAATATAAAGGCAGTCGAGGATAATTCATGCCATTGCACGATAGTATCATCAGCTACAGACTGTATGGATTTATTTTGTTTACCCCCCGGAGGCTCGTACACGTTTATAATCAATATGGGGGTTGTTTTGTCCTATAATGTCTGGAGGATCACTGATAGAACATCGGGTGATTGTTTGTTTTTCATGAAGCATTTCATTGAGTATGTTTATTTCGTCCCAATAGCAAAGCTACCTCTAGCACGTCCCCTTTTTTTAGGGATTGAGTGATTATGAACAATATTAAAACAATTTACGACAAAAGATTGGGACACCAGATTTCCTGTAAAATAAACACGTCGCTGGATGCAATAGTCTCTCAACCAATCAGATGAACTAGGAACCAACAATAGCTGCGGGTGTTCCATGATATCAATGTGTTGGTATGGCCGCAGGTATACAGTCTATTTGCCCCATTGGTAGTGTGTTCTGGTAGCATATAAACCTCTTCGACACTCCTTGCTTCCTGTCTCAAGTCTTTCTACAGTGCCTGCATCAGAGGTAAAACCCCCAGCATTCACGCAGAGCGGCACGCGGAGATGCGGAGTTGGCTTGCTGAGGTGCGAGCAGTCAACAGCAGTCTACTGAGGCTAGGAGGTGAGGAGACATGGTCTTGCAAGCAGACCCTAAAGCTCTACCTCTGCTTCCCAGAGCAATAGACTTACACAGTGTAAGGACACATACATTGGACAATTCAACCCCCCAGCACCTGCCTCAGCAAAAAAGCCCTTCAGGCAGGGCGCTGTGGAGCAAATATGCCCGACTACAAAATCTAAAAGGAAACCACAAAGACTCGAGTGTGGGAAAAAACGGTAGTCCTAACCTCATTTCGACCACTGTATTACAGAAAAAAACAGCCATTACAACTGCACAAATATCTCCTGTACCCAGCGAAATGGCCACTCACCTTTTGGAGGACCCGAGTTCCGATTTTGAAGACGTTGAAGATGGAACGCCGACGAGAGAGTCAGAGGAAAGCAGTGAGGAAAGTAGCGGGGAAGAGGCACCTGTCATGCAAACAACCTCTCCCCTCCCTGTCACTCCCTCCTTGCCCCCTCTCCCAATCTCTTGCTCAACGCCGCCTGATTGCCCTTACTTGGGAGCATGGCGGTCTGTCCTGGAGAGGCAGCATCGCATGCACGGTTTGGCCCACCGCTGGTGGTGGTGCCGCCTGGGCCTCTTTCTCCCCTGCCGCTGTCTGTTTGTGCCCCGCGGGCTGCCGCTGCAGCGAGTGGGTTGGAGCCTGGCAGTGGCGAAGGACGCTGTCAGGCTGACCTCAGCCCGCGGTCCATGGTGTCCAAAGCAGGGGGAGATGCGGTTGGAGCCTTGGCGGACCCGGCGCTGGAGACGGCGGGGAGAGGCATGTCTCTGGCCTCGGCTGCGGACGTTGGGCGGGCATTGTCAGCTGACGAGCAAGTTTCATGCTTCAGCTCACAAGCGGAGACCTACACCAGCCCGGCTGCCAAATTGACGAACACACATGGTGAGGACACAGGGGCACCCTCTGCTGCCTCTGGGACCTCTCTGCGCCCTACTCAAGAAACCACAAAGGAAAAAGACAACTTTCTAAACACCCCCTGTAACACAGAGGGAGTAGAAACCATGGATGCGGACGCAGATCGTGACTCAACGCACAATCCATCAAATGTCTCGAAAAATGTTTTCATCACGCAAAAAAGAGACATAGCAATGGCCCTACTAAAAAAAGAGCTTTAACAAAAAAGAACCTTAAGGAGCAGGGGGAACTCCTGCACAAAGATCGTCAACAACAACAAAAAAAAGGACACCAGGCACCAACTCAAAAGGGAGAAGCCGGGAAGTTTTTCCAACAGAATTCCCTGACGTCTCACGCCCTAAAAGATTTCTTCTCCAAACAAACAAAGAAGAAACCAGAATCCGAGGTAGAACTTTCAGATGCTGAAATGTTAGACGCAGTCTTAAAAGCCCCCTCGGCCTCGAAACAAAGAAAAACCATGGAAGTCCCTTGCAAAATCATCTTAGCCGAGGCCTCGGGTGAGCAGGACCTTGCCCCAGGCCCAAAAAGCTCTGGTGACCTCTACGGGAGGAAAAACGATCAAACTTTGCCATCTGAGGGGGCAGTTAAGGCCCAAATCAACCTGTTAGATGACGATGTACCGCCTCATTGCCCGGAGAGATCGGGACGAGAAACTGAATTATTAATGCCATCAGTTAATTTCATGATAACGAATGGATTGGATCAAAGAAGTATATTCCAACCTCTACTCGCTCAACCAGTGTTGTCCCAGCAGGGGCAAATACGAATACTGCTGATCTCCTGTCCAGGAGATCTTTAATTCAAGGCAATTACCCAAACAATATTTCAACCCCAGGCAGAAATGGAAGACTCAGCAACACTTTTGGAAACCTTCCCAAAGATACTCCAATAAAAAAAACAGATCTTGTCACGATCATGTCGGCAATTACGGTGGGACTGGTCCCCTTTGTAAAACTATATGAGTCAATAAATGACTCAATGAAATATTCATTAGCACTCTCAGCCATGACAAACACCAAACTAACTTACCTGGATGGTTTTGTTACAGCTCTAACCCGACAAAACATCGAGAAAGAAAGACAACACGATGAAAAAAATTTGCCCGACTTCAAAATCAAATTGAATCCAAATTTAATGCAATTTACTCGCACGAAACTCAGTTGAATCTCGAAACGGAGCAAACTCCATTGCTGAGTGTAAGGGATCTAAAAACTGATGGTGTAAACAACAGCTCCACTAGGTCGATACGTCGCCTTGACACAAAACTCCAAAATGGGAAAAAAAACTAAGAACTGCCAAAAGTTGCTACAATCTTTAACATGGTAAAGCTGACTCCATCAGTACCACCCCAAGCAGTCACGTCTTCTAAAACTTCAATAACGTCCCGAGGTCCAGTCTCCCACAATACAAGGAACAAGCGATAATTGAATTAGATAACTCCAGTACATCTGTGGCAGACTCTTCGGGAAATTTGTCACTCTCAGATTTAACAGTGCATTTGGATCAAGAAGGTGCCTCTGATTCCCCAGACGATATTCAACAAAACCCAGAGCGGACTGCAAATATAGCAATTAAAACCACTACTCAAGAAAAACAGAAGATCGTAGTTCTCCCTACGATCACACCGGAATTCCATATACCCAAAGATACTGTTTGTCAAGATCTCAGAAATGTCCCATCAGACCTAATAAAACACTACAAGATGTGGAACAAACCTTAAAAAAAAAAAACGAATCCACCCGTCAAAGACAGAAAAGCACAAATGAAACATACGGCCAAGCTACGGTCATGAGCAACAGCAGACAAAAGATTCTCTCAAACACGAATCTTCAAGATGGAGCAATTGACAGCCGGGAAAAAACTCTCTAATATTAAACAGAAAGACAATTCTCAAAATCTTACCCAAAATTCCAACATTGAAATATATAGACACGGCGGACCTGGTGTTGATTGAACCATATCACAGAGACAGAAGGCAAAAGCATACCTCCATGTCACAAAGACGGCAAGTACTGATCTAAAACAAGAGGTGATCTTGGTCCTAAACGAACTAGGCTTTGCCTTTGCGGAAATTACCACACCAGTGTTAGTGGACAGAAACGCGCATCCCTCAAGTAAAGTGGCGGAAAAGCATCCCGATCGCCAAACAAACATAGAAGAGCAGTTCACAAACAAAAGAAGCGTGATGTACAAGGAGAAAGGGGAAAACCACCGAGGGAGATTTCAATCAAAATACTATCCAACGAACGAGAACACAAACTACAAGAAACCAAAATACATTGAAAACATAAGAAAAAACGACAGACTGGAGAAAGATCGCAGACACGGCTCCTCGACCGACCAAAGCCCTGATTGGTCCCATAACAAAAGACGTGAGCCCTCAGGTCCATGGAGATGGCTGAAAAAGGTGTTAAACCCAAATTCTCCAAAATAACAACAAAATGACCCTGCGTCATCGCCCAGCAACTCTACCTCTGAATTCCCTCCAGAGATCCAATTCAAAGAAACATCTATGTGCTCGTGGAACACGAGAGGCCACGAACATCTGACCAAACCAGACACATTTAATTTGGCCCAATTTGATATTAATTGTCTTCAGGAGACCTGGCTGATGGAGAAACCAACAATAGACGGATATGAAACCTATATCTCATCAGCAAGTAAGGGCATGTTCGGCAGACCATCGTCAGGCCTCTTAACTGCTGTCAAACTTGGCTCAGGTATCTCCATCAAAAAGAAGGTGACAGAAACTTACGGCATTCTGGCACTACAAACAGAGTGGCTTCGCCCAGAAAAAGCAACAGGGTGAAAAACAAAATCCAATTTAGCAATCATAAATGTCTGTTGGAATCTGCAAAGAACTAACAACGCCGATTTCTGCAGTGCCGTTGCGGATACCCTAGACAAATTCACTGCCGAACTGGGCACCAACTTCATTGCCACCTGTGGAAATCTGAACGCCAGGTGTGAGCAACCACTGACAACTACACATCCGTTGCCATCTTTAGAACGAGGTGCATTATGGACAGACCTCATGGACTCCAGAAATTTCCACAATGTGGAAACATTACGAGGCCCTATCCCAGCGATTCCAACCTGGGAACGAGTTGACATCTCTGCGACGCTGGATTATATATTCATTTCACATTCGCTTCTACCTTCTGTAGAGTTCTATGAAGTCTTCTGAACCGAAGCCAGTGACCATAACTTGCTGACAATGACTCTCGAATCAGCGAACATTCCAAAAGAAATCTATCCTTTCAACGTGGAGGTATCACATAAATCAGTGCGAGTCCAATTTACAGCAACAAACGTCAAGGAGATTGCTCAGAAATTTGACGAAGAAAACAAAAGCCCTGAGTCCTCGCAAACCAGACCAAATGATCTCCCTCTTTTCGTCACATACAGAAAAAAGCAAGGAAATCAAACTTCATCAAATGGAAATAGGACTCACGAATAACTCACCCAACTGGTTCTGAAAAGAAGAGAAGTTCGCAAACTGATGCGACGGGCCAGAGTATCGGACAACATTGAACAAAAAGAAATTGCCATAGCCGCTACAAAGTCATATAGACTATGGTTGAAACACCACAAAGCTGCTATGTATCAGAGTGATGCTGAACAAATGATGAAAACTTTGACTTCAAAAAACTCGAGAGATTTCTGGGCTTTAATTAAAAACAAAAGCAGTGAGACAAACAACCAAATCTGAAATGTAATTCCGGAATCGACCTGGATAACCTTCTTTGCAGCCCAATTTGCATCTCTTCCTGAAACTACAGAAAATGATATACCTCCCACGGTAACAACATGGGCCGACCTTGCTGATCAAGACGAGATTTTGACCGCAATCCTGAAATTGAAAATGTCAAGAGCACCGGGACCAGATGGTCTAACTAACATGGACCTCATCCTCAGGAATGGTCTGCTCTAATAACAAACATTTTCAGTGAATGCCAGACAAAGAAACAGATTCCCAAAACATGGACGGAAGCACTTATAGTTCCCATTTTCAAAAAGGGAAGCAGAGACAATCCAGCTAATTACCGTCCCATAGCACACCTAGACATCATGGGCAAGATTTTTGCTAGTCTTCTACTTACCAGATTCCATGGATGGGCTAGATCATCTCCATGTTTGGACCAATTGCAAACGGGCTTCGTCAAAAACGCAAGCACAAGTATAAACATCATGATACTAAACATCATAAAAGAAAATGTGAAGAATGGTGCACCAAGAGTTTTCATAGCTTTCATATATTTGACGCAAGCGTTTGATAAAATCAATCCCTGGAAGCTCTGGTCCAAACTATCTAACTGAAAATGTCCGGGGGAAATCTTAGATCCAATGATTGCACTTCATACGGACACAAAGCTGAGAGTCTGTCTAAATAGACAAGGAATGATGTCAGACCAATTTCCGTCAGAACGTGGCGTGAAGCAGGGATGCCTGCTCGCCCCTACCCTCTTTATTGCATTCTTGGGCGATTTCCAATACACCCAACCGGCGGTAAGAGCCTTCCTACCAAAAGTGGGCAGTACCTCAATATCCAGACTACTCTACGCGGATGACCTGATCCTTATGGATCAAACCCAAATAGGGCTTCAGTGCCAACACACCAACTTGGCTAATTATACAGATGAAAATGATCTGGAAATAAACATCGCCAAATCTAAAATTGTAATCATGGAGAAAAATTGACCAACCACTAATAACAAGGGACGCTGGTACTTAAACAATACCAAATTAGAAATTGTCACCAGCATAAATTACTTGGGAATAATGTTTGATGCAACACGTTCAGAAAAAGCTATACACCAGGCCATGTGGGCGAAAATTAAAACACTAACCACTCAAAGCAAGGTAGTAGACCGGAAATATGGAAAATGTTCATTACTACCAGCAATACAGTTCTACAAGCAAAAGGTAGTGCCATCAGTAATCTACGCTATGGGTGTGGCCCTGAACATCCAAGACACGATATGGCCAAAACTGGAAGGTTTTCTATGGAAAGCGGTATTGGGCCTCCCCAAATCGACATCAATTTCAGCCATCAGACGCGAACTGGGACTACTATCGCTGAAAGCGTCGGTCGATCAAAGCCAGATAAGACTACTGCGGAAAATTATTTCACCTGATGCACTTTCATTATTTAAATCGATTCAGAAGGAACTTAGCCAAGGACACTGCATCGCCCTAAACAAATGGGAGCAGAAACTGCAAAAAAAGCTGGCAATCTTAGCCTGTACATCCGAGGATTCAATGCAAAATCCTGGTAAGATAAAGAGGAAAATAGCTCAAGAGGATTGGATCCAAACATGTGAGGCAGCCATGTCAAACAAGCTACTTGCCCACCTACCACCTACAACAAATAAGCTGGCTTTACCTCTGAACTATTGCATAAAATTTCCCGATAAAAGACTACAGAAAATATTCATGAAAATGAGATTCAACTTAATGCCAACACAAGAAATTAAAGCTATTTGGACTAAATCTTTATCCAAAACTTGCAGACTATGCCCAGAGACACAAGCAGTGGAAACCGTAAGATATTTACTCTTGACCTACACCAAAACAGCACACTTACGAGAAGCTTTTCTGTTACCCCTAATGTGCGATGTGACACTCCGAGAAGAGGACACATGGTGGTGTCACCTGGTCACAGGTGAAAAGACAAAATGGACCTCAGCGGCAGTAAAGATGCTGGAGGCTGCACTTAAACTTATGATAGAGACTGGCAGTCCACCCAGTGTCACATAACTAAGTTCTATCACTTGATGTGGATTCTCATCTTCTTTCCGTTATCCTGAGTGATCCTCTACGTTTGCAATGTTTCTTTTGTTTCTGTCAATTTTACGATCTTCATGCACTACTCTTTCATCTTTCTACTACGTGTGACATGAGATATGATTTCTTGTAAAAATCCAATTTTGCTTTGATTATAGACAAGTAAATAAATTTAAAAAAATAAACCTCTTCCAGGTCATTTATCACAGCTTGGTCTTTATTTACTAGTAGCGCACACAAAGATGCTCTTTCTGATTTTGGCTCGTCTTTTGTAGAAGGATCGTACTATTTTCCTTGCGGGCATAGTTCTGTGGCCGAGGACTTCTTGGTCTTTCCACAAATGATCTGGGACAGACTTCGTTTTGTAAAAGATGTGGCATATTTTATAAATAATGCGGAAGTCAATAATGAAAAAAACTCAATAATGGCCCAACTACCAACACCAGGTAATTCGATCCAAATAATATCAGTTGAACCGATCAAACATACATGTGGCAGCTGGTTAAATGTAGCCAGAAGGCGAGATGGCTGAGTTCTTCCAAGATGACCCATTTACCGATATCTTGAATGTCTCTGGTGGTGATTAAAGTTTTATCAGTTGCGGAACATCTGTTCCTTCTTTCCGCATTCGGGGCAGGCACAGATATGGTGGTAGCAGAAGACCTTTCAGGCTGTTTTCCATGTGAAAAGCTTGGCCAAAAACAATTGGCTGGATTTAGGCAGTAGCACCAAGTTACCATGTTCTGATATGCGCATGTGGGTCTGTGTGGTCGGGTCTCTAAAATATCATGTGAGGTTGAGTGGGAGTGTTGGTCTAGTGGCCTGTTTAGTAAGACCTGTTGAACCGAGCCATCAGCAAGTACATTTGTTACTATTTTTTTCTTTTTAGGCTCCTGTTGGTGTGGTGGGGGTTTGGCTCTCAATTTGCTTTGATAGGCATCTTTATGGTATTTCATTGTGTGGATTGATGTGTCCCGTTAACAGTTTTAACTGATTTTTCCAACTCGATCTTTGCTTGGGGTTCAGTTCCAGGCTCACCAATACCAATGATGTCCTGGCAGATTTTATTATTTTTGCTTTTAGAGTTTTTGTGATAGAATAGTCACAGGTGTCAATTTATATAAGTTTGTTGTGGTTAAGTCTATGGCCCTCATTACGACCCTGGCGGAATCCGCGGTGCTAAATGCACCGCGGAGCATGGCGGAAAGCCGCCGATAGCGCCATGGGGGTTGGCGGATTTACCACCCCATGCCGACCTTGGCGGAGCGGTAAATCCCCAATCCCCATTTTACCCTTCCCCATTCCCATTCTTGCCCCATAGGGTATAATGGGAGTGGGGAAGGAGTTAATTACGCCGCCGTAAAGTACGGCGGCGTAATTAACAACGAGGTCCCTTAGCGCCATGGTTTTCTCCGCCCGGTAAAACCAGGCGGAGAAAACCTCCCTGGCGCTAAGGGAACTCGTAGTACGGCGGACGGGTCCGCCGCGATTACCGCTGGCGGAAACCCACTCCGCCAGGGTCCTAATGAGGGCCAATGACTTTTACTAGTGTTGACTTAATATCAATCTGATCTTTGGCTATAGTACCTTTCAGCATTGATAGTGCTTCCACCTTAGATAGAATTGCATTTAGGCCTTTAAGTGGCAATGTGGCGTCTGTATCGGTCTCTGATCCGTAGTCCAGGGCACTTTTGGCCTCACTTGCAATACTTGTTGCAATTGCGTTTGAAGAGTCCAAGTGTGATGCCAGTGCAGCTAGGTCCAGTGAATTGGACATTTTTATATCAATTATGTTATTGTCAATGGTGTGTGATAGTGATTGATTCGACATATCAGTCGAGGAGATCTAAGTCTTTCGATCACTTTTTAGTGTCAAAATTTGTAATATCAGATTGTAAGGACTTAAATGTCTTGGGTTTGCCCTTGTCATTGGTAGTGGCCCTGCCTATAGAGTCTAAGCCATATTTTTGGGTGGTTCGAGTCAGTGTGTCGGCCAGCATGTTTAATTCATCCTCTGAAAATCTCTCCTTCCTCTGGCGGGGTGCACCTTTTTTATGGCCTTTGGCATAGTGCTGGGGATGTGGGTGCAGATGTAGTTGGTGGTGTGAGGCTCCAGGTCCTGTATTTCGAGGATTGCAATGGATTGTGTATTTTTAAGATGGCCACCATGCCATTTCCCGTTCCGACGCGATGACGTTACTTCCGGTTCTGGTATTGCCGGGCCCGGTATTGCCAGGCCTGTTATTGCCGGATCCTTTATTACCGGTGTCCGTTATTTAGGGGTGGATGAAGGCGGAGGAGGTGTCAGCGCTTTCCATGATGCCGCTAATGGGGGTTTTGGGGTCATTTACGGCATGCCGGTACAGATGAAACCGGGATGCCGCTACAAGCTTGCATGCATTCTCGTAATCGCCCGCTGTTAGCAGCGTCAGTGCTACCCAGGGGAGGTATTACCTCCAGGCCGGTAAGGTTTGGTTTTTACCGCAAATAATGAGGCCCTAAATCTTGTTTTTTGGTTGTTCGAGCCAGGGAAACCATTGTACTGCATAGTGTGGATTTACACATAAGTTTATGTTTAATTTTTAGGACACTATAGTGCAAGGGGATTTTATCTTGTAGCTTCGCATTGCAGACACCGATGCCACAAGACATAGGACACTCCACAGCCCTCCTGCAACATGACCCACGCACTGACGGGCACGTCCTCTGGCTTTATGGTTGGCTTCACAAGCAGACCCAAGTGTTGAGTGTCGAGAGACTCAGCAGAAAAGCAATCAATCCGAGAGCCTCAGTTCCACCAGGTGCCACTCGCTCGATGGGTATGGAGGTAACAATAGCCAGTAAGCACGGTTGCACAGGTCACTCCACAGCACTCCTGCAACACGACATTTGCATGTAAAAGCCCCCAACCATTGGTTTTGGTCATGAGTGACCTTAAACTGTAATTTTTGTAACTGTATGAAGAGAAGAGACAAGACTAGGTGTTGAACTCCAAGGGGGAAATAGCAGGGAATGGGATACATTGAGGTCTTTCTGAGCAAACTAAATAGGAATTTTAACTCTGCCATTCCTGATCTTCATCAATAAAGACTATGGCCCTCATTCTGAGTTTGGAGGTAAGTAACGTCCCTTACCGGCATGGCGTAAATAGCGTGTCCGGGCTGTCACCAGTCCACTAATAGAGGACAAGCATAAGCTTTATGCCATGCCGGTAAGGACATTTGCCTCATGCTGTAAAAGGCACCCAAAATGCCCTTAGCGGCATCAATCAGATAACACTACCGACATTGTTCAATGCGGCATTAGCGGTGACCGTAAATAGCGGTGACTGCTAATAACGGTCACCGCTATTTACGGTCACCGGTAATAAGCGGAACCGGTAGTAGTGTCATCGCACAGGAACGGGAAGGAGCATGGCGGCCATCTTTAAAAACACAATCCATTGCCATCCTCACCACACAGGACCCCTGGGACTCTGCTGGTTTTCAGAATAGAAACACCTCCAACACCACTATGCCCAAGGCCCTGAAGAAGGACGCCGCCCACCAGCGGAAAGAAAGGTTCACTGAGGACGAGCTGCAGATGCTGGTAGACACACTGCAGGAGCATGCTGCCACAGTGTTCTCAAGCAACATGAACAGAGAGGCTGTACTAAAGAAGAAAGAGACCTGGGCACTTGTTGCCCAGAAGGTCAGTGTTGTGGGGAACACCCCACGCACGAATAAAGACTGCCGCAAGCGCTGGGACGACCTGCGACTAAGGGTGAGAAACATCCTCGCAGTGAACCACAGCCAGGCCATGGGAACAGGAGGAGGTCCCAGTTCCCCGATCAAGCTCACCCCATGGGAGGACATCTGCGCCAGCATGATAGGGATGGAAGGCATCGAAGTTGTTGGTGAGAAGGAGTGTGACGTCACAACATCGGGCGATGGAGGTGAGTGTCCAAAGTAAAATTGCAATGGCAAATCTGATGAAAGTCAACCAATATGTCAGTTCAAAGAGTCAAGCCATGGTCCCACACACACACGGACACTCCCAGCAAAATAGGGTGATGCATTACAGACACATGCAGATGCCTGGTGCAAGGCAATATCGTACATGACACATACCCCACAAAGATGTAAATGCCATGAGTCACACAGCATGAATGGCCAAAATACTATGCATGTCAGATAGCACTGATCTTGGGAAACATGAGTGTGCCTGCATAAACCACCCATGTATCAAACAACGTGCTCATCCAAAAACAAATGGCTATTACCCCAAATTGTGTAGGTGAGCAATTGTCCTAATGTATGTATGATGCCTATCAAAACATCACTCATGCCGTCCCTCTCTTCGACCCCCACAGGCACTGACCATGACAGCGATGGCCAGGATGCAACCGCTGCACAGGCCACACCCCGGAGGAGGTCCCGGGATGACTGCAACCGCCCTTCAACCTCGAGGGGACAACCCAGGGGGCGCTGTGTACCAACAGGCAAGCCACCCCAGGTACCCATTGCACCGGTGCCACCAAGGCCCATGTAGGGTGAAGCACCACCACCACCCATTGTCCATCGTGATGATCCATGCGAGGCACTACAATCCGAGGAGTCGAGTTTGGCTGGGGAGGTGGCAGCCACAGCACCCCTGGCTGTGGAGGACCCACAGGACGACATATGGGTGCCCATTGAGGACAATGTTTCGGAAGTGGTCCGTACCCCAAGTCCACCGGCATCCCCCCTAATATCGTCCCTCGATACAAAGCACGCCACCACCCTGAGCAGTCTGGTCAGGAGCAGATGGAAGAGCACTTCAGTACAATTTTCACCACTAGGTGAGCAGGCTGGGCAGGACAGCCAGGGGCCGACTACCTCCACAGATGCACCCGCTGGGACGCAGTGGACTGACCTTCTTACTGCCCTTGTGCGGGAGTTTGTCCAGGACAACAGACTGGCCAGAGAGGAGCGGCGTCAGGACTTAGCCATTCTAGGCAGGTCCATCACGGACAACACTGCCTCCTTGGCCAAATCATTTGCTGACAACACCAGCCACCTCTGCAAGGAGATCTTGGCCCTCCGGCATGTGTTAGACCGCTTAGCAGATGCCATGGAGGCAGGGCATCCCGCTACAATATCACAGCAGGTGGCCACACCATCTTCCTCCAGTTCTACACAAACAAGCCTGCTCCGCAGGTCGGCACATACCCTGCGCCGGCAAGCCATGCCGACCTCTGGACCAGGCAGTGCCAAATAAACATCAGGGCAGGTTGTGGGGGGAGAGGGAAGGGGGTGAGGGTGGTGGAGGGATTTTGCACTTACGTTAACATTGTTACATTTAATACACAGATTGTGTGAAAAACAAGACCTGAGTGGACATTCATCATTGCGTACGTGTAATTTATTCATTTACAGTGCATAGTGTACATGTACCCCCACACCCAGTGCCCTCTGTCCAACTATCATGTCACCCTCTGCTGCCATGTGTGTCAGAAATATTGTGCAATCACTGACTGGCGCACAGCACGTCCCTCCTGTGCATCGGCACCGCAATCATGTCCAACCACTTCTTCTTCATTCCCTTCATCATCACCAGGTGGTAGCAGTTCAATGTCAGGGGGCAGGGGCACATTCCGGCTGATACACATATTGTGCAGCATGCCTGTAGAGGAGTGCCCCACCCAACCGGCTGAGGCAGCGAAATCGTGCCTTCAACAGGCCAAAGGTCTGCTTGATGACCACACGGTTATGGGAACGATTGTAGTCCTCCTCGTGCCTGGTCTGTGGGTTTCGGACAGGGGTGAGGAGCCACAGCTTCAAGGGATAGCCACTATCACTTGCATGAGAGGCAATTGAAGGTAAATGTCAGGCTAATCATGATGGACAGCTGTACTAGTTACACATGCCTGCAGGTTTCAGTTGGCCACATGCACATGTCCCTGGATGTATTGACACCTTTTTCAGTTCCTCAATGTGTACTGTGGCATGGACTGATAGTGTGGGTTGCATCTTCAAGATGATAAATGGTGTACACTGACGTCTTGTTGCACATGCATTGTGTACGCATACAGCTGTGTTAGTGTCAAATTAGTGAGGTGTTGTGTTGTGTGAGATTTACTTAGAGGGAGCTTTGGCAGTAGTATGTGCAATATTGGGCAATCAGCGCTTATCCTTCACATGGTGATGTGCAGCACTCCTGTGGGTGTGCCGGCCCTGTGCCAGACAGTCGATTCCCTAGTAGGTTCAGTTTGATGCACTCACAGGGATGCTTGCCCTATGTGGTGATATTCTGGAGACAACCACATAGTGCATATGCACTGCATCATGCAGGATGGCGTTACGGAGGATGAGAGCCGCTGATGAGTGGTGCACATGTTGTGGGATGTGGGGTGGTTTCCTGTTAGTCATGTAGTGAAAGGTGTCAACCTTACTTCATTCCTATGGGATTTGGGTGTCATGTCCCGGATGTGATGCCTTGGGGCACAGTGTTCGGTGATGTGCACATTGTGCAGTCACCACACAAATGACACCAGGGTGGTGTGTGCATCTCTCCCCCATTTCAATGTCATGTGCCGGTCATGCAACTTACCAAGCAGCCAGGCATGTCGTCCAGCATGTCACTCCATGAAGCGTGGTAGCGTGGAGTTCCGCAGGACCATAGAGTCATGAGTTGATCCGGGATATCGGGCACAACAATGTGTGATGATCTTGCTGGTGTCGCATACCATCTGCACATTGATGGAGTGATATTGCTTGTGGTTGCGGTACACCACCTCCATGGCATGCAGGACCACCAACTCCACGTGGGTGCAGTCTAGGGTACCTAAACAATTTGGCATGCCTTCCAGTGCATAGAAGGCAACTTTTGTATCAAATATCTCCTGGGGAGTCCATGGTAGGGATGTGTAGTCCCTTGTGTGCTTGAGGAGGGCATCCAGCACTTGGGTCAGTATCCGGGAAAATAAGGGTTTTGATATGCCATGCATGTGCCCCACTGTGTGCTGGTAGGTGCCTGTGGCAAGGAAGCGGAGCACAGACACCACCTTCAGTAGAGGGGGGATGGCGGTGCAAATTTCAATGACGCTCACTATGTCATCGTGTATCAGGTCCAGTATGGTGGTGATGGTGTCCCGTTCCAGACAATACAGGGTGTGGATCTGCTCAGGGGTTAGGTTGAAAGGACTGGCTCTGATGCGAGGGATTGGGGCTGCCGGCGTGGTAACGGTGGCTGCACTGGTTGGGAATGCTGGCCCTGTCTCACCCTCCTTCTCCTCTGTGGTGGCGGCTGTTGTTGTTGTTGATGTTGTGGCAATGAAAGCATGTCCTCCAGCTCCAGTAATGCTACTACTATTGGAATCATCTTGGTGTGTGAGTGGGTGTGGTGTGTGGGTGTGCTCCTTTTGTACTGTGCCAGACTCCATTGCCTCTACCTGTGCTGATTGTGTGCACCTGTGGCAGTTGTGAACACTGCTCAGGGCATTTTATGGCAGGTTGGCGATGCCGGTATTTACGGCATGCCGGCAACCACTTTTTCCGCCTTCATGAAGCCGTTATTTGAATGTCCGCTTCACTTGTGATCTTCCCCAGTTTATGCATGCCGCTAATGCCGGCATGGTGTGTCGCGTGCACCCGCCCAGACTGCTATTAACAGCATCGTACTTTACGATGCCGCTAAAAGCTGTCGGGCTGGTCAGAATAGCCTGTAGCAGTAATCGATGCCGGTATTCCTTTACCGGCATCGTTGTTCCCTTAGCACCAAGCTCGGAATGACCCTCTATATCTATGCCTTGCTGTCTCTTTTCAATAGTTGTTCTGCTTCTGAAGTCATAGATTCTGAAATTAGTGAACATTGCATTTAAAGATTGAATGTAAACAAGCAGCCCATATATGCAGTTATATCGCCTTAAAGGCAAGTTCCATTAGAATAAGCTGGAATGAGAAAGTGGATAGAAACTTTGACAAAAGAATGCATTCCCGTGTATCGAGTTCCAAGGGTACAGCATTGGAGGCACTTTTACAGCCTCATGAATTCGAGACCTTGTGAGAAATGAGGTGATCAATAATATCACTATCAGTACACTATACAGTTCCAATCAAATACACACTAAGAACCTCATCTTTCACATACAGGTGCTGGAAAAAAAGAAAATGTCTAAGGACAGAAATTAGACACTGCAAAAACATCAAGGGGTTTATTTGAAGATAGTGTGAAGGAAAATATGCCAAGGAAACAACAACTGTATTAAAAGTCATAAAGAACATCTGATACAAACAGATTCAGAAACAATGTTAGGTATTCTAATGAAATATTTTTTTGTAATTTTTGGAAACGGATACATTCACCTCCTTAGTAAACGCCATACCCAAATCTTCTTGGGCTCTATATCAAGATCAGAAAGAAATCAAAATGAGTTGTTTGACAGCTGAGTTACATAAAACCTGTCCTCTGGAGGTCGACATAGAGGATCTACTAATGACAATTAAGGTAATGAATAAGTCACGTGCACCTGACCCTGGTGGCCTTGCTAACAGAGTTTTGAAAAGGGATCCTTAGATTTGAGTGGACATTTTTCATACACTGTTCAAACTAATAATAACTTTAAAAACGTTCCCTCCTTCTTGAATACCATAATAGTGACTATTTACAAAAAAGGAGATAGGAATGACCCAGTCAATTATCGTCAGATTGCACTCATGAACATGTCTGGTACAATCCTTGCATCCACAGTGCTGAAAAGATTGAATCTATGGCTAGAATCCTCTGAACATGTGAACATTACACAGATGAGGTTTTGGATACATTTATTAACCTCTATAAATGGCTTTATAATTCAACTGATTGAACAACAAGCTCCTTTGAATATCTAACCCTATTTATTGCGTTATAATTGACTTGACAACGACTTTTGATAAATTAGATATAGCAATATTTAGCATAAACATTGGATCTGCGTGCATGGTTTTTAGGTCCTTGTGTGTAGATTGCAAATAAAAGATTTGTTTGCGCTGTTTGGAATTCAGAATTGGACAGTTTCATGATTAAAAGCAAGTGTAATAAACATGTATCAATAATAAACAATCTTTGGGGCTCTTTTCATGATTGTCAGTATCCTGGAGGTTGATCTGACAGGATACTGGTGAATTGAAATACATATACCGGCACTCGATCCAGCGGTATTACTGCTGGATTACGGGTGAAGGTGTTGAATGTAAATCCTTATTCCATGGTGGCACATTCTACTCCAAGGGGGATTTTACTAGTATTACTGGTGCCGGTAATACTGGGGATTTTTGCAGGTAAGGTGCCTGAATGACCTCCAGCTTTTACCTCACTGGTAAACTTGTATTTGGCAAGGGTGGAAATGTGCCGGTATACGTTAATACGGTCACAATAATTCCGCACCGGCCAACTTATAATGAGGCCCAATATGCCACAGGACTCAGCACACAATTCAGATAAGCACTTTCATCATTATATTTTGATATCTGATAAAAGTTCACAAATATTATCTATGTTTTCAACTACACATTTGCTTACCTCATAATGGCTAGTCCATTTGATTTCCAGCAAACACTTAAGAGCTGCCTCATTATATAATTGTCTTACATAATGGTGATGAAATAAAGAATGCAAAGTATTACATCAATCAAAGAAAACGTTTGCACTTGGTTCACTCTGCATTGCATGTATAACAACACAATGGAGCTGATAATTATAGCATGGATATATGGTATACTTAATACACTGTCTTTCACAAGGTAGAATAAACACAGCAAGTCATTTGGATTAGCACATTTAGTTATTGAATAAATAAATGGTCTTGTTAAATTTATCATTAGTTTACATGATATTTCAGTGCAAAGGCAATGCACAATTGTGCTGCAGCTCCCCTTCAAACACATGCAAACCCATCCCTCAGTCACACCCAGGCGCCAAAACACAGAAATATGAACACAGTACTTATTCACTCACACCCATGCCAAACAACATATTTCCTAAAAAGGTTTGATATGCTAATTTGTAGCTTTAAATGACATATGGCAGAGGTGTTTCTATATTTTATTTATTATGCTGTATAACTCTGACTTAAGTCTAACAAGGAAGCTAATCCATGTTTGGTATTTGCTTTAAAAGAATGTGCAACTATGACATATCTCTAACAAGATGCACCTAAGCTAATCCATGTTCATGTATGTTCTTTAAAAAAATGTGCATAATATAGAAGACAATGGCAAAGTCACAACAAGTGATATTAAATACACATCAGAAAATCACAGCATAAAAATGCAAAGTGTGCTGTTGAACAACAGCCACTACACGTCAATAGCGGAAGACAAACCATGCCAAATCAGATCACCATTGCGGGTGGGAGAACTTTCTGCCCACAAAGTGAAATGTGCGAAATGTGCTTCCACCCGTTCCTTGAAATCAGCGTTGCGTTTCTGCCACAAATGAAATTTCGCTACACCAGAAAATGTGCACTATAACTGAAATATTTTGGTCGGCCCTTTTGTGGTTTTACATGCAGCTTTGGGAATTTTGTGCATTAGCGATCAATTTCAGTCACCGGCCATGCTGGTATCTTTCAAGACCTGCCACAGTGCATGTGCAACAAACAACAAACCAGTTCTGGTTTTGCATTGTGTTCTGTGTCGCAACTGTGCATTGTTTAGTTTTCATGTTGGTTTTGCGCAGCAAAATGAGAAGCTTTGCATGAGTTTTCGATCCGTGCTAGTTCCACACAATGGTACGAGAAACTTTATGCCATTCTATTTCTGGAACTAGTTGATTTCGCTCAGTGTCACGACAAACTTTGTGTGGGTTTGTCTGACCAGTTTTGGTTTTGTATAATAAAAAAGAAACTTTGTGCACCCCTTTTCTCAACCCGTGTTTGTTTTACATCCCGAAATGAGAAACTTTGCACAGTTTTCCTCGGATTCTTGATGGTTTTGCATCACAGAATGGCAAATATTGCACAAATCTGCATGTCTCTTTTTTATTTTTCTGGTCTATTTTGGCCTTAGCAAGTAGCAACCATTAGGCAATGGCCAGTAGTGGTTAGTTTTATTTTACCCTTTACCTTTGTGCCAATCATTTGAGGCACAAAGTTAATAGCCATGCCCAGGCTAGTATAAATAATGTTGGTTTTCTAGTGTGTTCATTAGTTGGCTTCCTCACTGACTGAGTGATATCTGTTTTACTGGCTTGAGTAAAAGATGACTAGTGTTATCACGCTGCATTTGTACTGCTGTTCCACCTTGTGCAATTGGTATGTAAGAATGGTGGTGTAAACTTGTGTATCGCTCATTCAATGGGGGGTTTGCACTTGAGTTTTGTTGTTGTCTCCACATGCTTCCACATGTCCCCTTTACCATCACTCTCATTGAGGGATGTCTGGAGGGTGACAAGGGTGTATACTTGTGCATTGCTCTGGCATTGCTGGGGCTTGTACTTGAGTTGTGTTGTCTCCTCGTGCTTCCAAAGTTCCCCTTACCCACACATGCATTAGAGACGTATGTACTGTGGCAGTCGCGCACTTGTGTATTGCTCATGCATTGTGGTGGTTGTACTTGAGTTGTGTTGTCTCCTCATGCTTCCACATGTCCCCCTTAATCCCACTTTCATAAGGGACGCTGGTAGGGTAGTGGGTGAGGAGGCCCACTTGTGTATTGCTCATGCATTGTGGGGGTTTGTGCTTCATCTGTGAAGTCTCCTGCATCCACATGCCCCTCTTACCTCCATTTTCAATAAGGGACGTCTTTAGTGTAGTAAGGGTCCACTTGTGTATTGCTCATGCATTGTGGTGGAAGGATGCTTCAGTCACAAAGGTAGTAACAGCCTTGGTGGAGTGCTTATTTATTTATTTATTTATTATTTAGAAGTTGGTTTAATCAAGAAAACTTGATTTTTCAACATAAAACAATTTCTTTACAAAATTAAAACATTATTACATATGTATACAATTGCTTACTCTTAATATGAATAATAAGGTGAAAAATAAATCATAAGTAATAAAAGAAGAGAATTGTCCTATTCAGCCCCTTACAAATGACTCATAGTGATCACCTTTTTCGATAGGCCAAAACTAAATAGGTAATTGAGTGTGGCATATCTGATAATTCTCCAATTACTATGAAATAATAAATTCCAGCATCGGATATTTGTTACGGCCATATATCCTGAAAACAAATGGGCAAAATGTATAGTTTATTTTGGTAATAACATCGGACATTCAACACATAAATGCATAATTGTTTCTGGGGCAGAGTTACAAAAATTGATATAATTCTACGGGCACGTAGGACTTCCTTAGTAGGCCAAATATTGATTCGAAATCGCAAGTAATCATTTCGCTGACATGAATAGGGGAACATAGTTAAATAACTCTCTGTTTCCCCATATCATTTTAAGGCGAATGGGTTATTCTGAAATTTCTGGCATGCTGATCTGGTTTTAATCCAGTCGTCTTCCCACATGCGTTTTTTGGCCTTCACTGGGTTTTCTATCAGCAATGCTAGGGAGAAGCCCGCATTGGTAATGATCTTTTGGGCCATGTCTCTCCACACTACTGCAAATGCGTATTCAGACCTTAGAAGATAGGCCGATATGATGCCCAGTACGCCGGTTTGATCCACATTCAGCACACATTTGCGATACAATAAGCATAATTTCCATTTATAAATCGAATAAAGGGACAAAAGTCCAAGCTAATGTCTGAGGATGCATATAGGTTCAGACAGTGGGAGATTCAAGGCACGCTTCCAGTAACACCCTTCTATAATCAACCAATATTGATAGAATTTGCCTAGGAAAGCCTCTGTGCCATATAGAATTACTGGAATAAACTTTTGTTTATAATACACTAGCAAAGGGGTTATCGAAAATTTACAATACTTGCCCCTAATTAATCTGCTTTGAGAAATGGCGGTCATTAATTTCTGCTTTAAATGCTGATGGTCAGCATCCTTATTTGCACAATTACTTATATATGTGCCCAGATAAAATTATGAGATGACGGAGGTTAAATTAATATCTTGCAATGGCCATCTGTAGGTGGCATTACGTTGCTTTTGTTTACCAAATTGTATAATTTTCATTTTCATTAGATTGAATAAATTACAATTTTTCTTAGTATAGCCATCAAGAGCACTCAAGAGAGCACGTAACCCTTTAGGGGTTTGTGAGAAGAGGACCATATCATCAGCATAAAGCAGATATTTCACATCTACACCATTAATTTTCGGTGAGTCTGCAACAATTTTCTCGAAACTCAAGCCAACATCAGAAGTGACCATTGCAGAGGCTGTCAACCTTGTTTTAGCCCACAAGCATTCTGAATCAGATCAGACAGCACACCATCGCTGGACAATTTAATCTGAATTGTGGTGTCTGTGTGTAGGTCGATGAGCCATTTTACAATGGACCTAGAGAAGCTCTTGCGGGACAGCATTGAAAGCCATCCTGAAATCTATAAAGGCAGTATAGAGTGGCTGTTGCTGTTGTTACACTTTCTGAATGATGCTGTTTAGAGTGATGATATTGACAGCTGCTGTCCCAATGCCTGGAAGGAAGCCGGTTGGAATGGATCTTGAAATGTGTTCGCATCCATCCGTGTAAACTTATTCAGAATTAGGCACGCAAATATATTGCCCGGGCAGTCCATTAATGCTATCGGTCGATGGGATGCTGGATCATGTCTATTACCTTTTTTAAAAATAGGTAATATTATGGACTTCTTCCAGGAATCTGGGATGACTCCTGTAGCAGGTGTGTGTCTATATATCTGATGGAGGATCTTTGCCCATTCGTATGGATGAACTTTAAGTGTGCCATTGTGAAGGCCATCTGGGCCCACAGCCCGCGAGCGAGTCAAATTCAGAATGCAATGCTGGATGTCGGCAATTGAGATTGTAAAATAATGTGACATACATGAGTCTGCTGTATTTGGAGTTAGATCTGGAAATGGCGAAGAATATAACTTGCGGCAATAAAATTGACAGACTTAATTTGGGCATTGATCTGAACCACTTCTTGCGTTTTATACGTGGCCTCATTCAAGCACAGCCAGATGCCGCTAGTTAATTTCATGAGAATTTGGCACAACATATTCTCCCCATTCTGTTGGATGTGAAGCAGATGCTGGCCCTTTGTCCATGAGCTATAAGTGGCTTTTAGCTGTTTTTTTGCTGAAAAACGATCAGCTTCTGGCAAAAATTTCTAATTCCGAATGGCCCTATGAAGGTCTGCTTTCTTGCACTGAAGTACAGAATCATATGGGTGACAATGTTTGTGCCTAGCGCTCAAATCCGGCATTTTGAGCTGCTTGAAGATCTGCATCACCTCGATGTAGCAGTTTGGATGAGCATCGCCAGGAAGGCTAAAGGACTGGCAGAGAGTTTGATGGAACCACTCCAATTTATTGGGATTCCATCACACGTGCGTGCCACTGTTATTAACCAAATGATGGTGTGCATGATCATTTCTCAGACGCGGAACTGCTGCTTGTCGTATCAGGTAGAGCATAACAAGCTTGGCATGATCACTGTGATTCCTTTTCACAACCTGCATGGATTGCACTTGATAGAAGAAATTTGTATGGACATAAATATAGTCCAATGTGGGTCGCTGAGGCCCCCTACTCCAGGTAGTTTGGGCGTAACATCCCCCGAGACCACACCATTCAGTATACCAAAGCCTCTTTCTTTCACAATGTTAAGCCAGGTCAATTCATCACCTTCCACCCCTATGTCACCTTGTGGGATCAAGTGGAGGTTTAGATCCCCTACTATTATCCTCCGATGTATGCTCCGCTCATGTGCCAAGCCGTCGAGAATCCAACGTAGCTGCATAAAAAAGGAGTCTGAGGAAATGTTCATTCTGCTCCAATAGATGTTAACGATTACTATGGTTTTCAAGTTTCTGTGCAGCTTTACAATTTGGAAATACAGCGATGGTGAGGGAAGTTTCTCACCCAAAAATCCAGAGCCTTTGATAATGGCTAACAGAAGTCCACCACTGGGCTGGCCCTTAGCCTTCTGAATAGCAGGGGTTACAATGATGATATGGGACGCCCATGTGGGGCATTCTGTAAACCAAGCTTCCTGAAGAGCTCTAAGGTCATATTGAGCCAGATAGTTGCTCGCTGTGTTGATAAGATGCTTATGCCCTCTTGTGTTCCAAGAGAATAAGCTGCAGATACTAGCAGCGGTGTCATATTATGATCTCGAATTTAAAGCTTGTGATGATACCACACTGGGGATATAACTTGTAGTCTGAGGAGTATCTCTATTCTTGCTTAGGTCTTAATTTGTGGTTTTTCAACCAAATTATCTATGGTGTTTGGTTCTCAGAATAGAATGAAGCCCAGCTCATGTAAAGATGATTTAGCCTGCCACAAAATGTTCATCACAACTGTTGAGTGAACATAAATTCTCGCCTCAGATAGTTTGTTTATATTAGTAAATTCGACCAGATTAATGTCCGTTGAAGATAGTGCTGCCAGGCTAGGGATTTCACTGCATATATTCCTAATACTCGCTCTATTGAATGCATGCTTGGGATAAGGATCTTCTCGACATCTGAGTACTAAACAATGTGACTTAAATTGGGTTGGTGGTTTACCTCCATCCAAACTATTGGAATTGGGTAAATATCTCTCTTGGAGGCCTTGTGTCGCAGAGGAGAGATTTACTCCAGTGCATGCGCCATCATTTTATGCACTCGTATTGTCTTTCATGGTCGGCCCCTTTAATAGTCCACTCACGTCCGGGAATCCTTCTTGCTGTGTGTTTTTAGTGCCTTGGGAGCACTGATTAGTCTCAATGATGTATGCATCAATGGAAGTTTTTATAATATCTCTCAAGTTCTGCGACAAGGATATCAATTGTACAGAATTCGACTGTAATTGAGTAGTTACAAGTTTTGTATTGTTCTAAGAAAGTGAGTGGATAGCTGCATTCAAATGTGAATCAATTGATGCAGCTTCAGACATTTGGTCGGCGGATAAGTTACATTTCTGTAATGATTGGGTATTGGTGTCATCAAATATCGCAGTGCCCAAATTGTTTGATATAAGGCCCTGGGTCGTGGGCCCGTGGGCCCGGGGGCCCGCGAAACAAAAGGTTGTTGTCTGTTAAATGGGTGAGATTGAACACATGGGACTTGGGACATGTATGCATTTATGGAAGTTCTGAGCTCCTCTCTCAACTCAGCAAGGCTCGGTTGGGCTGGGTAGGCTTTGTTGGTCCCAATAGGGGAAGTAGGCCATACTTTGTTGTTATCCACTTTGGAAGTGCTTAGGCTCACATTTGGATTGAGTCTATTATCAGAGGGAGGTAATGTGGTATTCTGAGGGATGTTAGCTTGCATAACACCTGGTTGAATCTGCAATGAGAGCCACTTGTTCATCTGTGTTACAAACTTAATACCAAATCCCATCTGCTCAACTGCTTCGACATTATTTTTCCACGCCTGTGTACTACCTTGATAAACTTCCGCCCTTTTTCCCTGAGGTTTGGGGAAACACCCCACCTTGGTTTGTCTTCTAAGGTTTATCGGGACAGGCTGGGCGACTGTGGTCATGGACTTGCTGGTCTCTATGTTAGTGGAAATAGAGGCAAAAGTTTGTAAGTATTCGGCGCCACAGAGGTTACCGCGGCAACACCAGGAACATTAATGGAGCTAGGTGGTTGCACACAATCATCAGTCGATAGTGACTTATCTCTGGGTGAGTTGATGTTTAAGCATCCATCATGAGAAACCTGAGTTTCAGTGTTAATTGGGCTAATGTCCGCTGGGGGTATTTGTAGGTTGGTTCTATCATGCACCCTTGCAGGATTGTTTGATTCATGAGACAGGCTTTCTAAAGAACTCACAGGTGGGCAAGATTGTACAGGGGGAACCTGTGCAACACACACTGAGGGTCCTGGATCTTGAAACAGACCCACCTCACTTACATCATCTGAGTAAGGGGTAGGGATCAAAACAGTCTGGATGTTATGAGCATTGGAGTCATGACCAAAATTGAGTGGGAGGTGATCTGAATTGGGGATGGAGACTTTTGTTAGAGTTACCATGCCACTACAATGTTGTTCCAATAATGATGTCTGGTGATTTATTTTGCCGTCTAGTACTTCATATAGCTTTGCTAACTCTAAGAGTGCAGTATTCATGGTGCTCATAGTATTGTTAAGTTATGGAGCTTCTGGGAATGAGAAGCACTTAGAACAGTTTTTATTGATGAAAAATGCAGACTCCTGAATTGGGTCCTCAAATCGTGTCCTCTGGGGAAGTTGGGGCAATAAATGAGGGTGATTCATCTGTACAGTGGGAGTTGTGCCCAAGTTGAATTTCTTCGTGATTCATGGGGACTCGTTTGGGTCATTTCCAGAACAAGGTCTGGTTCGGAAAATTGATTAACTAGAGTCGGTGTATTGCTTAGAGTGTTATCTGGATGCAACTGAATCAAATCACCAGTGCTGGAGCATATGTATAGAACATCAGGTGACGGTGAGGTGGACCTACCTGAAGTATTCATGAAGTCCATCGCCTCTTCATTGATTGCTCCTGCTAACGTGAGGAGGTTGTGCACCGCTCTCAAACGGTGTTGAGCAGCCACTGTACATCGGAAAGGCTCCAACAGTCCCTGTGGGTTCACATCGACAGAGTGCAGCTCTCGCGGACAGGGGGGCAGCTCGACCGAGACAAAAGCTGATTCCATGGTCGTGTTTGTGACCTCGGCAAATGGTCTTGAGGTCACTGGCATATAAAGTTCTGACACGACATCCTCTTTGGCAGTAACACTGGTACTGCTCGGAGGAGTCGGTATCTGACCAGTTAATTGGTCCAATAAAGGTAAGGTCTCAAGAACAACTAGTACGTCAGGTGATATGAGTCTGGGAGCAAGACATACTCAGGTTGTAGGGTATTATCATCACTAGACATCATATCCTGCGCATAATATGTGCAGATATCAGATGTAAGCGACATTAAACGCTACATGTTGTGACTCCTACGATTGGATCAGGAGGAGGTCTGTGATGCAGCCATTTTGAGGTAATATATCGTGAAAAGCTGCCCAGGATTGAAGGCTGGCATGCCTGATGTCAGGGTATATCTTTTGATGAGCATTAAGTGTGGAATAAAATGTAACACCGGGTTTGTGTCGGGAATGTAAACTCCTGGTAATACTGCGTGGTCTAGCAGCCGCTGTCCGCTTGTACGCGAGACAGCAAGAAAGTCCACTCAGCAACCACTCCGGCAAAACGTGCACGCAAAAACACGCAGAAATGATGATTATGTTGGGGCTGCTGGGAAGGTGGGCGGGCAGAGTGCAGTCAACTTGGCCCAAAGGTCCACAATGAGATGGATCAGTTGTAAAAGAAACTGGAAGAAAATAGAAAATAAAAACACTAGTCAGTTTAGTGAAGGGTTAACAAATCCAAGACAATCTCCAGATGGTTGTGAAGTTATACCATTCCAAAGGAATATTCAAAAGTCCTCAGTAATTTGACTTTGGAGCAGCGTGAGGACAGCAAGTCAGCCCACTCAGCAACCACTCTTGCAAAACGCACGCGCGAAAACGCACAGAAATGATTATTATGTTGGTGCTGCTGGGTAGGTGGGCGGGCATAGTGGAGTCAACTTGGCCCAAAAGTCCACAATGAGATGGATCACTTGTAAAAGAAACAGTCCAAAGGAATATTCCAAAGTCCACAGTAATTTGGTTTTGGAGCAGCGTGAGCACAGCAAGACAGCCCACTCAGCAACCACTCTTGCAAAACGAGTGTTTATCACAATTGCAGTTGTCCTCATCTGTCACTGGCATCTACATGGCTCTCTTGGATACACAATTACAAAGATGACCAAGTGGGTCAAGGCAACCAAGGTGTCCACATGAAGACCAGACTGCACTTGTACCGATTTTCCACCTCATTGCATTTTTCATTACAGGGTAAACTTGTGTATAGCCTACGGATTTGGGGAGAGGGTCTTCAGGCACCTGGATAACATACTCACACAACCTATTCTAATTAAGAGTGCTGTTTTTTCTGGTGTGTTCATCTTCTCACCAGTAGCAGTAGGCTTACTCTGCCACTGACGATGACGATGTGGCTGGCTTCAGAATCAGTACACCTTCCTGACGACTAGGGCAACCAGGGTGAAAACACTGAGCTTCTACTTCTCATTCACCGAGTTGTATTGGTGAGTAAGCATGGCAGGGTAAACTTTGGGCAGAGGGCTGCGCTGAATAAGAATTGTTAATCCTCCACCGGATGGACCAGGCCCCCTCACCCACACCTAGTGTGGCAGATACAAGGAAAAGAAGATAAGATAAAACAACTAAAAAATAAAGTGTGTTCAGGCAATAGAAATGGACCAAACAAAACTAACTAATTTCATTTACAAACATGAGAATAAAATCATAAAATTAAATTAGTCAGCAGGAACACCACGACTGCTGTACTTGCAAAGGAGAATCCTCTGTTAGCGCATAGAGTGCCAGCTAAAATCTGGAAATGTCCAATCTAAAGCAAGCTGCAATTGAACTGAAGAACATTCTGCAGGAAGCCGTGTGCGAATCTGAAATGAAAGTGGACTGATAACAATGACGGGAATGAGCCCGGGTAGTCCAAGAGGTGAGGCCATGCACCCTCAGTCGCACCTAAGGGGACGGATACAAGGAAACGAAGATAAGATGAAACTATCCAGTAACAGAACCAACTATAAAATAAAGTGCATTCAGGCAATAGAAATGGACCAAACAAAACTAACTTGTTTCTGTTAAAAATATGCAAATATAGAACAATTAAATTAAATTAAACTCGTCAGCAGGAACACTGCAACAGTTGTCCTTGCAAAAGACATTTTAGGCCAAATAGCCCACACGAAAAAACACCACAACTGGGTATGGTGCCAAGTGGGCCAAAAGAGGAGCAATAACGGCGATGGGTGTGTTAACCAGTTCCGAGGGCTGGAACAGGTGGGTGCATTTAACAAGGGCAACGGGCCATTACCATCCGTTTTCTTTCCGTGAATGGGTTGCATCACGGCGTCTTATTCACAGAAAGAAAAGACTGTGAAAATATGGCCACTATGGAATGGGAAGGCAGGGCACTGTACAGAGCCCCTCTTCCCTTTCAATGGCTGCCAGCCGGGTGAGAGTGTAAGTTACAGCAGCAGCTGCAGTGGAGGCACTGTCTGCCATCACAATGAGGGAAGTGGGAGGGGAGAAATTAAAAAAAGGGAATGGAGCATGAGGGGAAGTTGGCAGATGGTAGAACTGGCCATCCAGCAACTTGGAACACGGGCTGAGATCGCCAGTTTCAGCCCACATTCCATGCCTCCTGATTGGCTGGCTCCTCCACCAAGGGTGCTAGTAGCTCCATAAGGCAATCATCCATACAGCCAGATTCAGTGTAATATGTTGCCAGAATATTCTCTGAGATGTCATATTTCTCAAACAGTAAATACAGGGCTGAAATTGATGCCAATTTCAATGCTGTATGTGAGTTAAATAATGAATAAAGCAACTCAAAAAAGGCATCAATACGATAACGTGGTTTGTGAAGCTACTCAACATCTCTCCTACCAGCGTTTGCTCTAGGTTTTGCCTTTATAAATATCTACCTTCTGATCTACTGCAACGGGGGAACGATTCTGCTCTGTGGGTGACAACACAGATGAGTGATGCTTATTTTATATCCCGTGGTCTGCATATTTATGACTGATGTTTTGACATGACTGCGGCAAAAGACTACCTTGTGATCCTGATTATGCCTTCAATGGAAGGTGTTAAAGATGCATGGAGTGTGCTTGACATCACAATCATAAGCAAAGCGCTTTACTGCTATATATCATTTGTAGTACATAAGTGATCTTTTGTGGCAGGAGGGACAGTGGTTGCCTTTATTGTTTTTCAAAAATAAGTTTAATCCCATCGCTCTTGCCATTTCATGTATGTGGAGGTAATTTCCAAAGCAGAACTTGTTTAGTTTAATCAGCTTCAGGAAGGGCACCCGGTTAATGGGGCTTGTTTAATCGGTCACTGTTATCAAACATGTATTTGACAGTTTCCTTTTCCATTGCGTACTAGTACCAGCGCTTGCAACCTTGGACAAAGCTACCAACAAGCTTTGAATGCCTATCTGCTGTGTATAGATGTAATATCTAGATTCAAAAAGAGAAGCAGTAACTTGCCTAATAATATTGTGATTCATTCACAACAAGTTTTTGCTGAAAATTACCAGTGATGTCACCATTGGATGACAAGCTATTTAACTATGGCCCCCCGTTGTAGAATCCTCCACAATCCACACATGAAAATATAGGGGTTTCCTCAAGGACGTTGCTGTCCATGACAATACAATAGATTGGGCTTTCACTGTTTGTGGATATCCACATCCCCTGCAGGAGAGTAGTTAACGCATAACTGTGGTTTACCAAATCTGATACTGGTCAGAGGAAGTCCATGACTTTTCAAGTGCCGGGTCCTTTCCTTGGTGCTTGGTGTGGCAAGCGCAGAGTGGAGATCGGAGAGCGAGGCTCGAGTGCCAAGGTCAGGTGTGATGGTGAGATAGGGACGTGCCCAGGAGGTCGGGAGTCAGCAGTGAGATGCCCATGGGTGAGTTGCTATGGTGCGGCAGATATCGTGAACCCTGATCTGCCTTGACAGTGTGCAGACAGGTGGGTGGCCTGCAGGCTCCTTGAAGGCTCCTTGGTGGAGCTTTGTTGGCAGGGAACTGCAGAAGTGACTTTTAACGGGCTAGACCGATACTGCCCCATACTGCCCACTTTTAAATCAGCGTTTCTGTCACATGCTCGAACCTGCTTTGTTTTTGAGCTCCCTGGCGAGGGCAGTGGTCTCAGTGTTGTCTAACAGTGGAATGCAAACGTGTAGTATTGTGTTAGGTTGACACACATGCTTTGCGGTGGGATCATAGTGTTATTTTATTCCTTTGTCTCTTTCAGAATATCCTGAGGTATTTAGTTATATGAATTTCCACTTAATTGATGTCAGAATTATTGTTTTCTCTGGCACACTGTGATGCTCAGAGTGCACAGGGTATGGCATTCTGTAGCAGTCTATGGTGAGGGAAGGGGAGCGGGAATATTTGGCTCATCCTAACCATCTGGAAGAGAGCTCGGAGCCCTGAGTGAGGAATGGCATTTACTAACTCATCCCGAAACGTGAGTGCTCATGTGCGAAATGTCTGTGATTTAGTCCTTAGTGCTGCGAACTACAACGGCATATCCTTGCCATTGTGTTGCTAAATATGTATTTGTTACAGAGCAAGGTTCTAGCAAAACAGAGTGCCTTCTCTACTCCTCCATTTAATTTGGCATTTAATTCAGAGAGTCAATCTTATGCAGTGGCTACCTGCAAACATCTTCTAAATTACAAACTGACATTGAGAGATGCTTCAAAAAAGCATGATTAAGAAATCTGAATCTAATTACATCTCGACAGCCAGAGGAGATTAAAGGAGAATGCCTCTCTGGCCATGAACTTTTAATGGCAACTGATAACTCTGGAATGTGCATTGAGTCATTAATAATGGCAGAGAAAGAGATCCTACCCTCTCTAACACTATGTACAACTATTGAGACAACATATGTGAATTCTTAAGACCAAACTGAAATTATAAACTAATCTGGAAGGATAATGAATACACCTGACTACACAGATCGTGCAGCTAACTCTCCCTCACTGTTATGTAGTGCCTATACATGAGTTGACACTCCTCATCTGCTTACTATCCATCTCAAGATGCACCATCACCTCCTAAAATGCAGGACTTCTGATATAGACCAAACCATGGCACATTCATCATTACTTCCTTTCAACTTTGCCCTTAATTCCCTAGTTAATTACACAATACAAATAATGAAGAATGAACTGCCCCTCAGAGAATGATATATGATATTATAGGTTATTTATAACGTGCTTAACTCTTTCTAAGCGCGAACACAGAGATCAAACCTTTGTTGTTCCGTGTCGTCTTGCTGCAAAGTCAAGCATGTTGCCCCTGAGCTATCCTCCCGAGACCTATGGATAAATGAAATGTACAGGAATGTGAAAGTTGCAAAGGGTCTAAGAATTTGGGTGAAAATTTAGCGAGCAGAGCATAATGTGAAATACTGCTGCCCCTAACAGAAGAGGAGCTAACTCTATTGAAGATACACTGATTGCGATTAGTCAAAATAAAGCAGCAACTCATCCAAGAATTACATTTGTTGTGATGTGCAAGATCAAAACAAGACGGAAATGAAAGGAACATCAAAAAACAAGAAAGTCAAAAAATATTATACACATGCCTACTAGAAGAAATGCAGGTTTGAGAACATTTTTAACAAAATTCAAAAATTCCATACTTAAAAAATCCAAAGAGGACTTTACGCCTATGGAGGAAGATGTACAACTGAAGAAGTAACTCAGGGTCAAACTGACAAGGAGTCTAATAAACTAACGCAATCTATACTAAAGAATCTTTGGCAATGACAGGACACATCAAAAAAGAAAATGAAACAACAAAAAAAAATGATTTGCTGACTCACATGCATGGATAAGTGTCCTCGGCAATGACCGGAAACAGTCAGCCTTAAGTGGGGGAGATCGAGGGCAACTACGACGCCAAATAAATATGCTAGACATTTTAAATTGCTCAGACAGAGTTCTGGAGTCAAATGATGCGTTGCCTAACAACATGAAAACGCAAATGAAAAAAGTTGCAGATGTCACTGACTCTGAATGCTTGTGCTTTATGGCCCCAGAAGACGAAGAAATTCAAATGTTGGAGAGCAATAATCAGAGTGGAATGGTGGGGACAGAATTTATCCTTAAATGAAGGTAAAAAAGAAGGCTAGCTCTGTTGTCGATCAGCAGCAACTTAGAACAGATGATAATGGCAGTTTTCCTCACACAAGTTATACCTTGGCCTGGAAAGCCTTGTTAAATCCAATTCCCAACATGACTGAATGAAAGTAACATCCTAAAACTGTTAGAGGAGATCCCTTCCCTAAGAAATATATCAGTTAATGACATTGAGCTGGTAACATTACTTGATGATGGAAAACCTGACGTGGTTGAAATAGAATTAGCATCTACAATGATAAAAGACATCTTACTTGAACAAGCCCCAGTGATAGTCGGGTTGGGTATGACATCTATAATACTGATGAATCAAATGTACAGGAAATTCAATTACAGGAAAAATGACTGGCAAGAGGGAAAAATAATTTCATGAACTAAAGCTATGTTTTCCGCCTGAACATAAATGGAAAGCGCTGGATACTAATCTGGATGAGCAAAAGGATATTCAGGACTGGGGATGGATGAAAAGTGCACTTATGACCATGGGACAAAAACCCTCAGAATATTGAAAGAAGACTTGCCAAACCCTTACGATGTTAGCCTGGAATTTGCGTGCCCACAGTCAGCTATTTAATCATCTGTCTGTGACCACTAATCTTACTAAATTTGACACTATATGCTTGCAGAAAACATAGATAATGGAACGTTCGTGGAGGATTATGATGTTTTTACCACCCCACACCGAACTAGTGGTTTGCCTTAACTGGACTGAAATAGGGGGAAGGAAAAGCAATTGGCACTTATTGTTCAATGTGCATTGGAACGCTGGAAAGATAAATGTATCACTGATATTCTATGAGGCTTGTATATTTTTTTGTGTTGTGCATTTAGTTAATTAAAAACTTTATGCACAGAAACAATAAAAAAGCAACATGATTATTTGTTTCTTCAATTAAAAAAGCCCATATTGCTATTTACAATATGAATTTGAATATAAAATAATGGAAAAGGAAACAGTACATGTCAATATTAATACATGTCATGGCAAGGTCCCTATTAATTACGCTATTTTCAAAATCATATGAATACAATCAATTGACTCAAATCTCTTCTGGGCTTCTTTCCAAATGGCAAAAGACACAGCAGCAATGACTATTGTCCCTGCCCCAAAACCAAAGTTTGACCAAAATTGATCGTGAGAAATGTCCTCGATTTTTGTTCAATAGGACCACACAGTTGGTCGATATATGAAGACTAGTCTTCAATGAGTGGTGACAAAGCCAGCATGTATGTTCAGTCAACTGGATATTCTGCCATGTGCCAATACATTTTATAGTTGGAAGTAAATTAAAACTTAAGTGTAAGGATGCAACACACACTTCTGCTGGTATGTGAATTGTCTTTAATGTAATTTCCAAGATATACACCAATACAAATCTCCACCCATCTGCCTGCATCAGAAACTCTAACTGGTCATTGGTACAAAACATAACACTGTTAAGCTCGGAACAGAAGATGACTCCACCACCTTCCACAGCTCTTCCCAGCATTCCAAAGATATACATCACAACACACCTACCTCCTTTGAACCCAACAAAAATAGCTTTTTTCCCACAACTAAATCCCACCCTTCGGGAACTATGTACAAAACAACAATTGTGGCATAAATAGTATACAGTGCACAGAAGCGATCAAACCTATTGCCTCACGGTTGGCACAAAGAGTAAACAGTGCAAAGGTGCAATCAAACACTTTTCCTCTGCTCATTTCTCCTGGATTTTACCAGCGCAATCCTTGACATATTCCAAACCTGACCACCTCGCGCCCTCCCAGCAGCTCTTAAAACCTCTACAACCTGGACAGGATTGGAATATAATACATCCCCCTTCTTTCTCACAACACCCTTCTTTACACGCACCCACTCACACACCACACCCTCCAAAGTCTTCCTCACAGACTTCTCATTGTTCTTCTTCACCCACTCCTCCTTCTTCTTATCCATCTTCTCTCTCAATTCCTCCACAACACAGTCTGATTCACTCGCCCTAACCAACCAGGTGGGAGATACTCTCATACTGTGCTTTCTCCCCCTCATCAACTCAAACAAACATACCGCGGTGGCCGAATGGGGAATCAAACGTAGAGCATATAATCAATGTTTTAAAATGATATAAATACAATCAATTCATTCAAATCTCTTCTGGGCTTCTTTTTAAATGGCAAAAGCCACAGCAGCAATGACTATTGACCCTGCCCCAAATAAAGTGGACCAAAGTTGATCATGAGAAATGTCCTCGATTTTTGTTACATAGGACCACACAGTTGGTCGATATATGAAGACTAGTCTTCAATGAGTGGTGACAAAGCCAGCATGTATGTTCAGTCAACTGGATATTCTGCCATGTGCCAATCAATTTTATAGTTGGAAGTAAATTAAAACTTAAGTGTAAGGATGCGACACACACTTCTGCTGGTATGTGAATTGTCTTTAATGTAATTTCCAAGATATACAGCAATACAAATCTCCACCCATCCGCCTGCATCAGAAACTCTAGTACGCCCAGTCAACTTGATATTCTGCCATGTGCCAATAAATTGCCAATAAATTCCATAGTTGGAAGTAAATGAAAACTTAAGTGCTAGGACGCGACACACACTTCTGCAGGAGTGTGTATTGTCTTTAATGTAATTTCCAAGATATACAGCAATACAAACCCTCATCCATCAGCCTGCATTAGAAACTCCAACTGGTCGTCGGTACAAAACATAACACCTCCACGTTCTGAACAGAACGTGACTCTACCACATGCCACTGCCCTTGCCACATTCCAAAGATATGTATCACAACACACCTCCCTCCTTTGAATCTGACAAAAATAGCTTTTTTCCCACAAACAAATCCCACGCCCCAGGAACTATGTACAAAAGAACAATTTTGGCATAAAGAGTATACAGTGCGCAGGTGCGATCAAACACATTACCTCAACTTTGGCAAAAAGAGTATAAAGTGCAACAGTGCAATCAAACACTTTGCCTCTGCTCTTTCACATGGTTTTGACCAGCGCAATCCTTCAGATATTACAAACCTGATCACCTCGCACCCTCACAGCACCCCTTAAAACTTTTACAACCTGGACAGGATTAGAATATGATACCTACCATTTTCAGTCAGAACTGAATTAGGCAAACCTTCCCTCTTGAACACACCCTGTAAAAACTCCACTACTGCATGATCAGAAACTTCATGTACCACTCTAACCTCTGTCCATCGTGAAAGCCAATCCACAAGAACAATAATATATTGTCCACAACCAATCCCGGTGTCGACTGGACCCAACACATCCAGGGCAATTTCACTCCATACCTTTATAGGGGTGTCTACCTTCATGATTGGTTTTAAAAGCACAACCACAACCTTTGCTGACGCCTCACACTACACACATCCTCCCACCATCTTCTCCACATCTTGATCAAATCCTGGCTACCAATGATCACTTCTCAACACAGTTTTAGTTTTCATGACCCTAATATGGCCTTCATGGGCAAAGTCCACCAACTTACTCCTAAGTCCCCTAGACACAACTGCCCTATCCCACCTGTACAAGACACCTTCCCTCACACACAATTCTCCTCTCACCTTCCATAGACTCCGCTCCTCACAATCAAGTAATCAAGCGAGCCATCCTCAACAAACGTCATCCCATGGACCAAAACATTCTCCCTTAACACTCTTCACAGGTAACGATCCCATCATGAGTGACATACACAGTTTCGGTAAACACTTCCTTTTCCACATGCATGTCCCTATTTCTACCCAGCCATGAAATATGATCTGCTAACACATTTTCCTTTCCGGGAATAACTTCAATGGTAAACTTGTGCTCTTGTAACCTAGCCACCCAGCATGCAACTCTCCTCAAGACATTCTCTAGACCCTTTGTCTCAAAGATGATCTTCAATGATCAGTCCTGATAACAAATTCAGCATCCCATACACAATTCCTGAACCCCACTACTGCCCAATGACACGCTAGAGCCTCCTGCTTTAAAACAAAATAGGTATCTCCACACCTCTCGACATCCTTGATGCATGAGTCACAATCTCTTCCCGCCCATACTCTCCCATCTATGTTAAAACAGCCCCAATGCCCATATCACTGGCATCAACTTCAATGATACTTCTCCTCCTGGTATGAAACGTAGCCAAAGGCTTCACCATGGCAATGTCATGTTTATCACTTGAAATAATTTCTTACAATCACCATCCCAGATAAATTCCACACCCCTCTTAAGCATGGTCCTCATTCACACAATTCTATCTGATAAATTATATACACATTTTTGATAAATCATGCCAAGAAAAGATCTTAGCTTTATTCTTCGGTGCCTTCACCTTTTTTAATCCCATCCACAAGATCTTTCTTTTGTTTCAATCACTCTCTGGTTATCTAATTACCAAGATATTCTACTGTTTGCCTACCAAAGACACAATTCTTAGCTTTCAATGCAATCACTCTCTTTTCCAAAATATCCACAACCTTCTTTACATTCTCTTCATTGGTTTTGCTACTTTCTCCACACACCAAAATGTCATCTTGAAAACAGTGCACCCCAGATAAATCTTTCAATAGCCTGTCCGTGACTTTCTGAAACACAGACGAAGCTGACACATGGCCAAACAGCATACTGCAAAACTGATATATTCCTTTGTGGGTAATAAAACGTGTTAGTTTCTTAGATTCTGCATCAAACCTTATTTAATGATACGCGATTGCCATATCCAACTTCAAAAAGAACTTTGCCTCCACAATCACAGTTAGCAATTCTGACATATTGAGCAGCGGATGTCTTTCTGCGATCACACATTTGTTTAGTTCTCTCAAGTCCACGCATAATCTCATGTCTCCACTGCTCTTCTTTTCAATTACTAGTGGTGATATCCACTCCACACTGCTGGCAGGTTCTATTATCCCGGCATGCCTCAACTTCCTCAACTTATTCTCCACAATTTCCCTCAATCCTTCAGTACCGGGAGTAATCTAGCCGCTACAGGAATACTCCCTTCCTTCAATACAATTTTATGCATCATCCCATTCACACAACCCATGTCCTTGGCAAACACCTTGGAATATCTTTCAACTATGCCCTGTAACACCTGCTCATCCTGGTTGGGATCCAGCCTTATCCTCAGCTCCTCTGTTCTCTCTACCACAACAATGTTTCACCAATTCTCATCACATAAACCTTACCCTGAGTTTCTCTTCCTTTGAATTTTAAGTTGGCAACAAAATATCCTATAACATATGTCTTACCCATATTGGAGCCTCCAGACCTCTTACGCAATGGCAATAACTTACTCAAACTACCACCTACCACATTCTCATATACATCTCGTGACATTAATGAAAGCTTTGCCCCTTAGACGATCATCATGCACACGGGCTTCCAATCCACACACACATCAGCAAAACGGATGTCACAATCATCCTGTGTGCACATTACCATATTCACAGTTACCACTTCGATTTGTTCTTCCTCCTCACCAGATGATTAGTGTCCTTCTTCATTAAAATACATTACTTTTCTCGGCCCTCCTACTAAGTAGTTCTCAGAAAAATTTGCAAAATGACCCCACTTTTACACTTGCTGCATGTTATTCCTCTGCCAGGACACACTGGAGAACTCGCAAAGTGATTAGCACTGGTGCATTTTAAAACACAACCACTCATCAGTTTTTTCCCATTTCACCCTATCACACTATCCCATTGTTTTTTTTTATTTATACACCTTTTTTCTCTTCTTTACCTTATTCTCCTTCCCCACATCCCCCACTCTCAAAACCTCACTACAGATATTTGTACACTTCTTTCTGTTGAGTTTTGCAACGCATGACATAGTATGTTCTTCAAGTTTAGCAATTAGCACAACCTCATCCAAACTCGGTTTATCCTTGAGCCAGATTTCTTCCATTATCTTGTCAATGGAACAATGCAATTGAGGGTTATGTGACGTAGCGCTGTTAAATATTTCTCCACGGATTCACCTTCTCCCTGTTTTCTGATGCCAAAGTTATATCTCTCAAGAACAGTTCCCATTTTTATATTAAAATGAAGGTCTAGTTTAAGCAATGCTACATCAAAATCATTCATATAACTTTCCTGACCTAATTCCGGAATATCCGGTAAAGTCTCAAAGATCCTTTGATCTTCATAACCTAAGAAGTGAATAAGGAACAACATCTTTCTTTCCGCAGATATCGTGTTTCCACAGGCAGCTCTCACATAGTGCATGAAGCCTTTCTTCCAGGGTCCCAACTTAATCTTCACTGGACCTGGGTTAGCCATAAAAACAGGTGGACCTGGTACTCCTGACATGACCATTCTTTAAGCTTTAACCCTCCTTATTATCTAGGTACATTTTCACCTTCCTATGGTTATCGGTTGCTCCCACGTGTGACAGTTTATTTTTCTCACTGTGAGTTTCTTTCTCACTTTAACGCAGGCTTTCTCACATTTAACTCATTGCCTTGAGTGATGCACTTTTGATAACAATGCTACAATGTTATTGCTGGCTTTGCTGTGTTATTGCATGACTATTGGACCACTAGAACATTCACAATGGGCTGCTCTCTGATCTCTGCGTCGTTCCTTTCAGGCATGTTTGCATCAATAACACAATGGTAAGTTCCCCACAGCATTGGCTCACCCTTTAACCTTTGTTTTATTCCAGTCAGACACTGGCGCAAGGATCACACACATAGACAGCCCTGCAGTGCTGGATGATTTTGCCTACATACAAACTCACCGCTAGCCACACTGTCTTGAATCCGTTTTACCTCGTCCTTGCCTTCACTTGTCCCTGTCTTCCACCTGACCCCCAGCACATGCACAATGCACAGTTTATCAGGCCAGATGAGGTTGTGGCACATCCTCTGTTTACTCTTCCATGCTGTCAGGCAAGGCTCTCACCTGAGGTAGGGCTGGTGGTTGACCATATGAGCACTCATCGAAGGCAGCACTGCAGCTGACCGTACCAAGGGATACAAGTCTCCCTTCACTGCTCTTCTCTCGCCGCAGTGAGAAGTTAATCCAACCTTGGTCAGCAGCAGGTGGGCAGGATTTCTATTTCACTCAGTGCCCACGACAGAGCATGGAGACACTCTAGCATTGCTGGAGGGAGTTTGATGTAGAATCCTCATCGTCAGTTTAAGGACGTGACACACATTTCTGCAGATATGTGAATTTTCTTTAATGTTGTTTCCAAGATATACAGCAGTACAAAACCCCACCCATCATCCTGCATCACAAACTCCAATTGGTTGTTTGTACAAAAGATAACACCTCCATGTTCCGAACAGAACATGACTCCACCACATTCCATAGCCCTTCCCAGCATTCCAAAGATATGCATCACAACATTAAGAATAGTATGAAACGTTTTAACTCTACTGCACAGTCAAATAACTGCACATTTTATGCAGGTGAAAACTCTGGTGTCAGTACTTGTTATATCTTCTTTTGCCATGCAATAGGTCACCTGGCCTAAACCCCGCCCACCTGGTGCCTTCCTGTTTGCCGCCCTTTTTCACCACTTAGCAAGCCCCGCCCACCTGGTGCCTTCCTGTTTGCCGCTCATTTTCCATACTTAAGGAGCCCTCCAGCCTCTTTTCCTTTGCAGATGGGGAACTGGTGCAAGTGGATCTAGGTCACCTGGCCTAAGCCCCGCCCACCTGGTGTCTTCCTGCCTGCCGCTCTTTTTCACCACTTAGCAAGCCCCGCCCACCTGGTGCCTTCCTGTTTGCCGCTCTTTCTCCTTACTTAAGGAGCCCTCCAGCCACTTTTCCTTTGCAGATGGGCAGCAGGTGCTATTTGATCTAGGACACCTGGCCTAAGACCCGCCCACCTGGTGCCTTCCCGTTTGCTGCTCTTTTTCACCACTTAGCGAGCCACGGCCACCTGGTGCCTTCCTGTTTGCCGCTCTTTTTCACCACTTAGCAAGCACCAGCCACCTTCTTAGCCCTGCCTCTTCCTTCCTGCTCCTAACTATTAGATCAAAGGCGTGTCTCACCCGGGCGTCCTAAGTGAAGGGCAGATGAAGAAAAGGGGAATTCCTGTTTGGACCTGTTCGGACCAGGAGGACCCAGGGCCCGACCCCCTGCTCAGACAGCAGGTTGGCATGCACCACCATGTGTTACTCCCTTTGGTCCCCCCGTGATGTTCCCTTGTGCCCCCCATTCTCGCACACAGGTGTTGCCTGTTTTGCTTGATTCTTCTACCCTGCTCCCCCCACACCCCACTCAAGCCTATTTCAGCAGGAGTCTGTCCTGATAAATTCTGGTTTCACCATCAACTTCTTGTGGACAATGCTGGATTTGACTTTTATGGACTTCATTCATTCATGGTGCGTCACCCTTTCTCAACTCTCATGCTGCACTTCTTTTGCATCTTGCACTCATGGTGGCCCTGAATCATGCTGTTCCCATCTTCATCTTGTATCCTGGCTTGCAACATTATGTGTTACTACTGACTTCTGCAAATGTATTCACTCTCCCCTCTTGATTCTCCACTCTTTTGACTGCTAACTCTCTGTTGTCTCCTCCTTTCCCTTCTCCCTTTTCCTATCTCCTCCCATTACTTTCTTCTATGCACTTACTCTATCAGAATTGTCCCTGGACCTAGTATGATAGCAACCTCGTCTGTCTCCTCCTTCCTCCCCTTACTGTTTTTTTCCTCCCCAACCCCCCTCCAGCGCTATCTGAAATGCCGTCAGGCCTAATATGATAGTCGCTTGTTTTGTTCCTCCCCTACCTTTCTGCACCCCTCTCCCTCACCTCTTGTTTTTTTTCCGGCTCTACCAGAAATGTCATCAGGCCTAGTACGGTAGTCGCCTGTCTGTTTCCATTTCCTTCCCACTCTCCCCCTCCCTTCCTTATCTATGTTTTAACTCTTGCACTTTCTGAAATGTCGCCAGGCCGAGTATGATAGTTAATTTCACATCCTTACTGTTCATGGCCTGTAAGAATGTCATTGTTTTTTCCCTTGTTCCCTCCCTTGCCTTGAAGCGCTTTGAAACACATTGTGTATAGGCGCTATATAAACTATCATATCATATCATATCAATGTGTCAAACATGTTTCCCATGTCCCACCACCTTGATTCTTTTTTTATTATCATTTCTAAGTTAGGCATAGTACTAAAAATGTCTACCTCAACGTCTAACGCTTGGCGTGTCATGGCTGAAGATTTAAATTCCGTGACTAAGCTGTTTTAATCATCAAAATCCATGTTCTTGCCCAGCAGTTGCAATAAATCATTGGATTTTTGATTTGTTTGCATACATTTTAACATACAATAGAGTTCGCTGTACAATCCAAAATAAAGAGATTTGTCCATATTCAGCCTTAGTGTCTCAACCAGCAATGAGTTAGGAAGATTGATGGCTGTACAAAGGAATTTTCCATTGAGTCGATCAAGTCACAATACCTGCCTGTATGATAACACTCCGAGGGCGTACAATATTCCATGTTCAATACAAGTGCCGTAGGCATCCAGGATACCCTCAACGTTGTAACCTCCACGATGCACTATTTAATACCTTGATACCAGGCATTTTTTCCAAATGTTTTCTATAATCATATCTCTGTAATATGACATTGGCCAATTTAGTCTAATGGGAAATCCTTTTTCCAGACGGTTGTCTTTCAATTGCCACACATTGGTACCTTTCTTTATTGTGCTTTTACCCAAACACATAATTTTTGTTTTAAATGTGTTTATGACCATAATATTTTTTGTGGCATAGTCGACTAAGGCATCAATCGAATGCTGTAGCCCGATTGGTGTTTCATCAACCAATATAATGTTATCAGCATACGAGAGCTACGCTGTGTGCTTACTATTAATTTTAGGTGGTAAATTGTGGGTTGATCGAAGAACCTGAGTCACGTCAGCAGTATACAAATTGTAAGAATTGGGGCAAGAACACAGCCTTGTTTGAGACAGCGATGTGTGTGATGGTATTTCGTGTGTACACCTGCCAAGTTCAAACGGACTGTAATTGAAGTGTCTCTATATAATTATGGGATGTAATGTAGTAATGTTGGATTAATCGCCCATGCCATAGGCTTACTCCAAAGCAAAGGTTGAGATATAAGTACAAACGCTTTTCTTAAATCAACATAGCAGCAATACAAACGCGGTTTGTGTTTGCTGCTAGTTTCTGCTGTTAGATATTGCAGAGCACATATGTTGGTGAATGTGTTATGAGCTTATCTAAAGCCTGTTTGTTACGGGCTAAGCAAATTCGTTTTTCAGGCCAACTAGTATGTTGTCTTAGTAGGACCGTCGCAAAGATATTGGGCCTCATTACACGGTAGGCGGAAGACCATGGTGGTATTAGCACCTTGTCCATGCCAGTAAAATACTGGCACCGCCTTGGTGGAAAGGGGAATTACCACCCTATTCCAAGGTTGGCGGGGCGGTAATTCCCCCTTCCCCCAGTGCCCTTCCCCATTCCCATTTTTGCCCCATAAGGTTCTATGGGAATGGGGAAGGCGCTAATTACGGTGCCACAAATTGCGGTACCGTAATTAGCACCCTGGTCCCTTTGCGGGTTGGTTTTTAACGCCTGCTAAACAGCAGGCGTTAAAGTACCTACCCGCAAAGGGACCTCGTAGTAAGGCGGTAAGGGTTAACGGTCACCGGTACCATTACGGGTGACCGTTAACCCTTACCGCTTTCCGTGTAATGAGGCCCATTCTGTTTGGAGTCCATCATGGCCAAAAGCAGATAGTTGGAGGGATCTAATCCATCACTTTTTTTGAAGATCGGCACCAGCGCAGATTTACATCAACTAGTGGGTATAGAACCAGTAAGATATATGTGCTTATATATGTTTGCTAGTATTTTCGCCCAAAGTTCCGGATGGGCTTTTATGACAGCGTTTGGTATGCCATCTGTCCAGTGCCACGTGAACTCCTCAATTTAATGATAATATTTATCAGTGTGTCTTTATTTGTATCCTAATGAGCAGAGTCTCATTCTATATTTTTTAGGCCTATTAGTAGGCAGCTCCATATGGGTTTGTTGTATAATTCATCAATATGGGTTAACCATGTGGTTTCTGATATAGGATTTAGTTCAGCAGGCGAGAAATACTTTCTGTAGTGTGACCAACATTTGTGTGTGTCATGCATTTTCAGCCATCCATACAAAAGTAGCCAATTAAAATTGTGAGTAGAGTATTTATGTTGTTTTATCCAATTTTCGTACCGGATGGCAAGAATTTTTGTGCAGGTTTTTTTCTCGCACGCACTCATGGTAATTCTGCCTCTGACTAGGGCCTGAGCTTTCCGATGTGACTACTATTTATTTCAGCTATAATAGCATTAAAAGGGCTCTTGCTTTTGATGTTGTGATGATTCACCATATTACAACGGTTTTTCCAAATATATTTAGCTATAGAATGGATCATATGATCAAGATCCCAATTTGCTGTCGATAGGGTAGTCTCTATGAAGAAATCATTCATGTCCTTAATGCACATAGCAGTCCAACAAAGCTGGTTTTCCTATATTTCAGAAGTGGCGTCCGAACATGTTCACATGTCCACACAATTAGAATCGAGAGGCAGCATCCAATTTAGGACTGGGTGATCACTCAAGTTGTTACAATGAGTTTTAAGAGGGCTACACTTTGTAATTAGCCCAGAATCAGCCATAAGATAACCTAAATATAATTATCCCACACCATTTGTCCAAGTATAAATCATTGTGTCTGTTGTAGGTGTGTTGAATGATAGATGCATTAGATCATGGGTTCTTACAAAGCGTGACCAGGGACAAACAGGCATTTAGCAAGAGGATGAAGAGCGGTGTAAACTTCTTACTTTAAGATAACCCACAACAAATACAAAGCCAGTCGAGGATAATTCATGCCATTGCATGACAGTATCGTCAACTATGGACTGTATGAATTTATGCTACTAGTAAAAAAATCATACTAATTACTACACATCACATTAATGATACCAAACACAGCGGTAGGCATCCACAGTGCATGAACACCAGGAAGGGAGTGGACACCCTGCATCATGTGGATGACGCAACCCACATCTGTAGACCATGGGACAGCACACATTGTGGCAAGTTAAAATGTATGCATACATCCAGGGACATGTGCATGCGAACAACAAATATCTGCATGCATGTATGATAAGTACAGGTGTCATTTTAGGATTTGACTTACACATACCTTATTTTGCAACCATGCAGGTGATGGTGGCTATCCCTTGAAGCCTTGGCTCCTCACCCCTGTCCGGGACCCACAGAACAGGCATGAAGAGGACTACAATTGTGTTGGTGATCGAGCAGACCTTTGGCCTGTTGAAGGCACGGTTTTGCTGCCTCAGCAGGTCAGGTGGGGCACTCCTGTACGGGCATGAAAAGGTAGCCAAGATCATCTTGGCATGCGCCATGCAGCACAACATGTGCATCCGACGGAATGTGCCTCTGCCCCCTGACATTGAACAGCAACTACCAGGTGAGGATGAAGATGATAAAGAAGATGGGGTTGCACATCATCCAGGTGGTGATGCACAGGAGGGACATGATGTGCGCCCGTCTGTGATAGGCTAATATTTCTAAGACACATGGATGCTGGAGGTACATGGACACTATGCACTATAAACCAATAAAGCACACATACACAATAAACAATGTCCAGTCATGTCATTTTTTGGTACACAACAGATGTATTAAACAGGAAATAAGAAAAAAGTTCTCTGACCCTCCACCTCACACACACCCCCTACCCCCACAACTCCCCCACACATGGTGTGCAATGTTATGCTACATGAGTCTGCATAAGTCTGCACATGCGGGCTGACCCTGCTACTTCAGTCCTCTGTCGGACTCCGGCGGCGGCATGTCGGGGCACTGCATGGTGCGCACAGACCTGCGCAGGGGGCTCGTCTGTGTGGAGCTGGACGATGACCCTGTGGGCGTATGCTCCACTGTCGGGGAAGGACGCTGAGCCTCCAAGGCAGCTGCAATTCTGGCAAGGACCTGCCTCACTGCCAACAGCTCCTCACACATGAATAAGGTGCTAGACTCAATGGCCCCTTTCATGGCCGCAGTGTTCTCTCGGGCCTCCTTCCTTGTCAGGTCACCATCTGAGATGTATTGCTTTACAAGCCCGGTCAGCTCCTGCTACCGCCCCTCCATTTGTGCCATTTTCAACTCCCCGTCCCATCCCGGACCCCTGTGGAGGTGGGTGGTATGTCTAGCAAGGGGCCCAATTCAGGTGGGTCCTCTGTGGGGCTCCAGGCTTCTGGTTCTGCCTTTCCTCCAGACTGGACGTGGGTGGTGCCATTGGGTGTGGTTATTGGTGCATACTGGGGTATTTGGCCGGGGCTGTTCATACCATGAACTTCCATTGAGCGGTTGTCCTCCTCAGGGACACATACCTCGCCTTGGGATTATTCTTCATCGCCACTCTCGGGCACTGTGGCAGATGCCTCCTCTACCGAGCTGTTAGCAGCAGACAGGTTCCCATCTGCCACTGGCTCAACAGCAGTGGATTCCACAGGTGTCAGCACTGTTGGTATAGTGGCTGGCCTTTGACGCCCCTGCGCCTTGCCATCCTGTGTTGCCTTTGCCCTCAGTGGCTGATGTGGCTTGCCTGTGCCCTTGGACGTGGAAGGCCTGTTGCTGTCTTCCCTGGCCCTGGCCTTCTTCGATGGAGTGGTGGCCTGTGCAGCAGAGTCCTGTGCATCAGTATCGGGATCAGAACCTGTGGGGAACCGAAAGAGGGATGGCATCAGTGATGGCTGTACATGCATCATGCATACAATGGTATTATTGCAGTTGTACACATTTGATGACTTGCTGACTTACAGTTGTGTCATACAGGTTGCCTGCCATATGGTGGGGTTATTCAGGCATATGTTTGGTTCACACATGTGTGAGGTGGTGTATGCTATGTGACATGCCTTTGTATTGTGGACTGCGTGCAGTGTGTCACATGCCGTTTCCCTGTTTGTGGGGTGTGTCTCAGGTATGGCATTGGCATGCTGCATGCATGTGAATGTTATGGTACGGGAGACAGCATCTAGGCAGGGATGTGTCCATGTGTGTGTGATGGCCCATGCTTTGCTTCATGTCACGGTCACATTGGTGGACTATCATCATACTTTGCATTAAAGTGTTTTGTTCGGATACTCGCCTCCATCTGCCGATGAAGATGCTCCACGTTCCATATCTCCCACTCCCTCTTTGGACCCCATTCCAATGGTGCTGGCACAAGTTTCTTTCCATTGGGTGAGTTTAATTGGTGAGTTCGACCCTCCACCAGTAGCCAGACCCTGGCTCTGATTAGCTGACAAGATATTGAGCACACGGAGGCGCAGGTCATCCCAGCGTATTTTTACGTCCTTTACGGTGCGAGGGTGGTGCCAACCGCACTGACCTTCTGGGCCACTAGCTCCCATACCTCTTTCTTCTTCAGCTGTGCAACTCTCCTGAGGTCTGAGGCAAAGACCACATCTGCATCCTCTGCCAGTGTGTCTGCCAGTATGTTTAATTCATCCTCTGAAAATCTCACCTTCCTCTGGTGAGATGCACCTATTTTTACGGCCTTTGGCATAGTGCTGGACATGTGGGTGCAGATGTATCTGGTGGTGTGAGGCTCCAGGTCCTGTATCTCTCGAGGATTGCAATGGATTATGTTTTTTAAGATGGCTGCCGTGCAATTTCCCGGTCCTGCGCGATGACATTACTTCCGGTTCCGGTATTGCTGGGCCCGTTATTGCCACTGCTCGTCACTGCTCATCATTTACGGGTGGACGGAGGGGGAGGAGGTGTCAGCGCTTTCCATGATGCCGCCCGCGAGAGTTTTGGTGTCATTTATGGCATGCCGGTACAGACGAAACTGGCATGCCACTATGCGCGTGAACGCATTCTTGTAATTGCCCGCTGTTAGCGGCTTCAATGCTACCAGGACGTGGTATTACCAACAGGCAGGTAAGGTTTGATTTTGACCACAAATCTCATAATGAGGCCCTAAGTCTTGTTTTTTGGTGGTTCGAGCCAGGGAAACGGTTGTATTGTACAGTGTGGATTTACACGTAATTTTATGTTTCATTTTTAGGACACCTAGCGTAAGGGGATTTTACCTTGTAGCTTTGCAGGGCAGACACCGATGCCACAAGACATAGGACTCTCCGTAGCACTCCTGCAACATGACGCACGCACTGACGGGCACGTCCTCTGGCTTTATGGTTGGCTTCACAGGCAGACCCAAGTGTTGCTTGTCGAGAGACTTAGCAGCAAAGCAATCAATCCCAGAGCCTTAGTTCCACCAGGTGATGCTCTCTCGATGAGTTTGGAAGTAGTAATAGCCAGTAAGCACAGTTACACAGGACACTCAACAGCACACCTGCAACATGACATTTGCATGTAGAAGCCCCATACTTTTGGTTTTGGTCATGGGTGACCGTAAACTTTTGTAACTGTACGAAGAGAAGAGACAAGACTAGGAGTTAAACTTCAAGAGGGAAAGAGCAGGGAATGGGATAAATTGAGGTCTTTCTGGAATCTGAGCAAACTAAATAGGAATTCTAACACTGCCATTCGTAATCTTCATCAATAAAAGACTATGGGGGTAATTCATGGATTATTTGCGCCAAAAAAAAACAGGATTTGTGCACCATTTTGCCCGCAAATCCCTGTTTAACAAGTGGGGATTTGCGGGCAGAAAGGTGCACAAATCCCATTTTTTTGGCATAAATAATCCATGAATTACCCCCTATGTCTATGCATCGTTGTCTATTTTGCATAGGTATTCTGCTTCTGAAGTCATAGATTCTGAAATTAGTGACCATTGAATTTAAACATTGCATGTAAACAAGCAGCCCATATATGCAGTTATATCGCCCTGAAGGCAAGTTCCATTAGAATAAACTGGAATGCGACAGTGGATAGAAACTTTGATAAAAGAATGCATTCCCTTGTATCGATCTCCAAGGGAAAAGCATTGGAGGCACTTTTACAGCCTCATGAATTTGGAGACCTTGTGAGAAAAGAGGTGATCAGTAATATCACTATCAGTACACTATACAGATCCAATCAAGTACACTTATAATCTTATCTTTCACATACAGGTGCTGGAAAAAAAAGAAAATGTCTTAGGAAAGAAATTAGACACTGCAAAAACATCAAGGGGTTCATCTGAAGATAGTGTGAAGGAAAACATGCTAAGGAAACAACAACTGTATTAAAAGTCATAAAGAACATCTAATACAAACAGATTCAGAAACAATGTTAGGTATTCTAATGAAATATATTTTTGTGTAAATTTGGGGAATTTATACATTAATTTCCTTAATCAACGCCATACCCAAGTCTTCTTGGGATATATATCAAGATCAGGAAGAAATCAAAATGAGTTGTTTGACAGCTGAGTTACATAAAACCTGTCCTCTGGAGGTCGACACAGAGGATCTACTAATGGCAATTCAGGTCATGAATAAATCATGTGCACCTGGCCCTGGTGACCTTGCTAAGAGAGTTTTAAAAAGTGATCCCTAGATTTGTATTTGTATTTATTTTATTTGTATTGCGCACCCGGACCGGGGGCACCTGGGCGCATTTGAATGGACATTTTTCATGCACTGTTCAAACTAATAATAACTTTAATAACGTTCCCGCCTTCTTCAGTACCTCCATAATAGTGACTATTTACAAAAAAGGAGATAAGAATGACCCAGTCAATTATCGTCATGAACGTGTCTAGTACAATCCTTGCATCCACAGTGCTGAAAAGATTGAATCAATGGCTAGAATCCTCTGAACATGTGAACATTACTCAGATGAGGTTCTGGACAAATTTACTAACCTCTATAAATGGCGTTACAATTCAACTGATTGAACAACAAGCTCTTTTGAATATCAAACCCTATTTATTGTGTTATAATTGACTTGACAAAGACTTTTGATAAATTAGATATAGAAATATTCAGCATAACACATTGGATCAGTGTGCATGGTTTTTAGCTCCTTGTGTGTAGATTGCAAATAAAAGATTTGATTGGGCTGTTCCGAATTCAGAATTTGTAATAAAAATGTATTTATAATAAACAATCTTTGGGGCTCATTTCATGATTGTCAGTATTCTGGAGGTATATCTGCCAGTATATGGTGAATTGAAATACAGATACAGCACTCGATCCAGCGGTATTACTGCTGGATTATGAGTGAAGGTGTCGAACGTAAATCCTTATTCCATGGAGTCCCATTCTACTCCAAGGGGGATTTTACTAGTATTACTGGTGCCGGTAATACTGGCGATGTTTGCAGCTAAGGTGCCTGAATTACAGACAGCTTTTACCTCACTGATGGAAGTGTTATGGGCAGTGCTAGCAGGGAGAGCCTGCACAAAATACAAAACAACGAATCAACAAACATACTGTATCTGGTTTGTGAGGAGGAATCTGATAACTTACCTGTTGAAGAAGTGTCTGACACTCAAGAAAATGACAATGTCATTTGTGTAGCGTCTGCCAACAGCACTCAGCAGCAGCAAGATCACACTCCCCGATCACTGGCACGAATCACACGCCCACAACCTGTATGTAGCAACCCATTGCACAGAAAGTCTTAAAGCACTTAATGACAAAAATACAGAGGTTACGACCACCAGTACACCAGGCATGATATGTAAAATGGTTGCAGAATATCAGCATTTTACTATAGCGGGATGTAAAATCGATGTATAATCTAGGGTAAAAAAGCTGGCACAGATACGACTTTATCTGTCGATCAAAAACTGTGCCACTGTGGCTAGGTCCAGTATTATTATAGAAATTGACTATTGCAGCAGTCTTCTGGTGGGCATCAGGAAAGGAGACTGCTCAAAGCTGCAGGTGATTCAGAACAGTGCATTGAGATCTGTGGAAGGCTTGAAGTAGAATGATCATGTCTCCCAAGCAAGGAGAAACATGCACTGGCTTCCAGTTGAGGCTAGGAATCTCACTGTCTGCTGACAATTGCTCATACATTTTTGCCTGAAACAAATCATACCTGGCAGAAAAGCTTTCAAGGAGGTCAAGTCAGAGATCCTTGAGATCTAGTGATCAGAATGTACTGTGTGTTCCAAGGTCCAAATTGATAATGGCAAGCAGAGGTGCATTCTTTGCAGGAGCACTGTCTTCTTGGAATGTGCTGCCCCCGGATCTTACAGGCATTGCGTCATTGGTCATGCACCTTTGTGTACGATGTGTCTCCTGTGACTGTGCCTCTGTGTATTGTGAATTGGCGATCGGAAATAAAGATTCTCTGATCCTGTTAGTGTACTTTTGATAACTGGAACCGGTATAAATGCTGTGTTGTAACGGTCAATTGCGATCGTAGATATATAACCCATAAATGGCATGATCCATGATATTCTATTGTCAGTGTGAACCGTCTGAAGTAAACTAAGTCGCACAGCGTCCGTCGGATACCACTCTACTTGAAAAATCCAAATAGGCCTTTATTCCTATGGAGGAAAATGTACAACTGATTGAAGAAGTAACTCAGGGATGAATGGACAAGGAATGTAATAAGCTAAAGCAATCTATTCTGAAGAATATTTGGCAATCACAGGACACATCAAAATAGAAAAAGAAAGAACAACAAAATACAAATTATTTGTTGACCCGTATGTTTGGCCAAGTGTCCTCAGCAATGACAGGAAACAGGCAGCCTTAAGTGTCGGAGATGGAGGGCAACTACGACTCAAAGTAAATATGCTAGACAATTTCAATTGCTCAGAGGGAGTTTTGGAGTCAAATGATATGTTGCCTAACAACATGAAAACTCAAATGATAAATGTTACAGATGTCACTAACGCTGAATGCTTGTGCTTGGGCCCTAGAAGACAAACAGCTTCAAATGATGGGGAGCAATAATCAAATGTGTATAGTGTGGAATGGTGGGGACAGAATTGATCCTTAAATGATGCGGGGGAGACGAGCTCTGGTATATATCGGCAGCAATTAAGAACAGATCATAATGGCAGTTTTCCATACAGAAGTTACACCATGGCTCTGGAAAGACTTGTTAAATCACATCCCCCAACATGACTGAATCAAAGTAACATTGTAAAACTGTTACAGTAGATCTCTTCCCTAAGAGAAATATAACAAATAATGACATTGAGCTGCTAACATTGTTTGTTTGTTTGTTTGTTTATTATTTGTAATGCGCCGAAATACCCTAGGGTAACAAGGCGCAGCAGATACAAGAAATTGCGAAACTTAGTTACAGACAGTAAAATATGTACAGGTATGAACACAGTAATAATAACAGTACGCAGGAAATATATACATATGTACAATTAACAGTTGTGTATCCAGTGTGACCAAGTGAAAGGTGGGAGGCACGTTTGGCCGCTTTCACCGGGAAGCTATTACCACCTATAGTTGATCATTTGTAAGAAGGGACGGAGAGGCAGTCTCTGTACGCTGTCCTTTTCGGTCTCAAGGATGTTAGTCTGTGAAATCTGTTGATCAGATAAGTGGGGGGCCGCTTTGGTAAGGGACTTATGGGTAAGTGAGGCAGTTTTTAAAGAGATTTTGTATATGATGGGAGTCCAGTTGTGTTGCTGGCTATGTACTGTAATGTGGACTCTTCTTGAGATGCCTAAGGCCGCTCTGAGTGCGTTGTTCTGGAGGGTTTGTAGCTTGCTAGTAACGGCCTTGGAAGACCCAAGATAAAGGGCGTTACAGTAGTCTAAGCGGTATGAGGGCTCTGGCCAGGGTCAGGCTGCTAGTATCGGATAGAAAAGGTTTGGCTGTCCGGATCAATTTACACGTATAAGCCGTAGAAGCGGCTAGTGAGTTCACCTGTCTGCTAAAGGTGAAATTGGAGTCCAGGTAGAAGCCCAGTGTTTTGACTTCGTGTCCCACCCTGATGGTATTACCATCGATTATGAATGATGAGTAGGCTGGGCTCAATTTCTTTAGGCTGGCTGTGGTGCCCAGTGTGATGAGTTCCATTTTATCATCATTCAGGCATAGACCGTGAGTGGCCATCCATGCCTGGATGATGATGTAAACCCTATTCACCAAGGCCAAATCCTTTCCATAATCTCCAGAAAGCGGAAGGAGGATCTGGGTATCATCTGCATATTTAGTGTAGGTGATACCGAGATGATCCAGATCGTCGAAAAGGGGCTTAGTAAATATGTTATATAGTGTAGGGGAAACACAGGAACCCTGAGGCACACCACAGGTGATGGGTATGGGGTCTGCCGGGTCTGTAGGCGAAAAGACCCTCATGGTTCTGCCAGCAAGGAAGGATCTGATTCATATAATGGCCTCGGGGGAGAAATGGGCAGCCGTGTGAAGGTGAGTGCAGAGGACCGAGTGGTCGACCAAGTCGAATGCTGCGAAAAAAAGGTCAAGGAGGAGTAAAGCTGCTTGCCCATTATATTTGAGCAGATCGATCTGTGTTTTAAGGTCGATGAGAGCTGCCTCGGTCCCATGTTGGGGTCAGAAGCCTGATTGTCTGGCTCCTAGCAAGTGGTGTTTCTCCAGGTGCTTCTGTATTCGAACATAGGCAACCTTGTCCAGAATATTCAGAAGGAATGGTACCGTTGCTATAGGTCTGTAATTAGTAGGTGTGGCTGGGTCAAGAGTAGGTTTTTTTAGTAGGGGTAGTACCCAGGATTGTTTTAGATTAGTTGGGATGGAGCTGGTGGAGAAGGAAGCATTGATTAGCTTTGTGATAAATGGGGAGACGTCACGGGCAGCATCTTTTATGAGCTGTGCTGGACATAAGTCTCCCTGGCAGTTAGAAGGCTTTAATGACAAGATGATTTTTTCCACTTAGAGTATGGTCACTTTGGTAAAGTTAAATCATCTATATTCACTTGTGGTCCGCTTCTCAGGTGGCTTGAACAGGGCAGGATTGTTCAAGGAAGCTTTTTTACAGGATATTTTATTTTGTAGCGTAGCGATTTTGTTGGCTAGGGCATTTTGGATGTCAGTGCACCAGTTCTTGTCTTTTATGCAGGTGTCTAGTGGTGCTATGGGTGTTTCTACTTCTTTTAGAATCGAGAATAATTCCTTTGTGTTTGAACTGGCTTGGGAGATGCGAGAGTCAAAGGAGGTACGTTTTGCTAAGAGGATTTCTTTTTTGTACAGGGCCGCTAGTTTGGTAAATTTGATTTTATTGGCTGCTGATGGGTCTCTTTTCCAGATAGTTTCACAGTTTCTTTTTTGTTGTCTTAGGTTTTTAAGGAAAGGTGTGTACCAGTTGTTGAGGTGAGTTTTGGACTTACTTGCCCTGAGTTTGAGAGGGGCTATTAAGTCCGAGGAGGTGGACATGATTTTATTATATTCCTCGACCATGGTCTCAGGATCCAAGTTGTCAGGGAGTGAGTAAAGTGTGGGGAGTAGGTTGGGGATGAGTCTCTCCACTGTAATACTCTTTTTGTTTTTCGTAAGTGTGGGTGGTGCCCTGCTCGGTAATATGGGTGGAGGTCTAGTAGTGCACAGCACAAACGATACCAGGTGGTGGTCAGTCCAGGCTAGGGGTGAGATGTCAGTGATGTTAGCTAGGCAATTGTAGTCAGCTACCCAGTCAAGTATTCTGCCCTTGTCATGGGTAGGTTTTAGGCTTCTTTGAGTAAATCCTAATTCGGTGAGGGTGTTCAGCGTGGTGATGGCGGCTTGGTCTTCAGGGTCATTAAAGCCCATGTTGAAGTCTCCGAGGGTGAGCACCTGTGTGGCTTTTTAGGTTAGTGGATAGGATGGTGTTGAGATCCTCATCGAAGGTGCCTAAAGGGCCTGGAGGGCGATAGATCACATGGACGTTGAGGGTTTGGGTATTTGTAATGGGGATTTTGGCTGAGAGTAGTTCGCAAGATGGGACATTGATGGGGGTAGCTAATCTTATTGGAAAGCTACATTTATGAATGATGGCAACACCGCCTCCTCTGGAATTGGGTCGGTCTTGTCTCAGGATGGTGTAGTTCTCTGGGATTGCTAGCATAAGCATAGGTCCTGCTGCCGGGTGGAGCCAAGTCTCTGTGATGGCAAGGAGGTCCAGGTCTTCATTAATAAGTAGGTCTGCAATTTCAGTTGCGTGAGCTACTAATGATCTGGCGTTAATTAGAGCTCCTTTGAATTGTGGGCTCACTAGAGTGCGGTAGGGGCCGACAGTTTCTGAGGGGGTTTAGTGCTTTTCTGGATGTTAGGAGTAGTTGGGTATTTAGTAGTAGGGCTCAGAGATAATTTGGGTCTGAGGTTGTCAAGGCTAGTCAAAGTGGATCTGGATCTCTTATTAGTAGGTATGGAGCGGGCGAGTGGCTCATGAATTTTGGCTAGTCTAGCTCTGAGTCTTGTATTCCTGTCTACAATGGGGCACGGGAGGCTAATCATAGGCACTAGAGGTGCCTCAGTTGTTATTGGCGGTAAATTGTTTGAGGAGTTGGAATTAGGTAAGGCCGTATACATGGTAGTTGGATATTGAGGTGGCATGTTGGATAGTATAATGGTGATTAAGAGGAATAGGGGGCCGGCGAGGTAATTGCTGAGCAGGGGAGGCATGCTAGTTAGTGGCAGGAGTGCGAGATGCATATGCAACCGCAGGCGGGTACACCTAGATACTGGGTTTACGCTAGGGCAGAAGATGCTAGGACCATGTTCAGCTAGATGCAGATTATGACAGCAGCAGTAGTCAGTAGGTGCAAGCTAGTATGGGCAATATCTGGTCGGGTCAGTATAGTCTATGGCAACCATAGGGCACAAAGCAAATCAGGGTGGGCTGTAGCGACCGTAGAGCACAGCACAAATCAGTGTGGTCAATAGCGACCATGGGGCACAATGTAAATTATAAGGGACAATGCAGATCAATGCGGTCTATTGCGGCCGTGAAGCACAGCACAAATCAGAGTGGTCAATAGGTACCATGGGGCACAATGCAAATCAATGCGGTCTATAGCGATCGAGAGGCACAACACAGGTCAGTGTGGTCAATAGCGACCATGGGGCACAAGTAAATTATAGGGCACAATGCAGATCAATGCGGACTATAGCGACCGTGAAGCACAGTATAAATCAGAGTGGTCAATAGCGACCATGGGGCACAATGCAAATCATTGCTGTCTATAGCGACCAAGAGGCACAGCACAGGTCAGTGTGGTCAATAGAGATCATGGGGCACCGTGTAAATTATAGGGCACAATGCAGATCAATGCGGACTAAAACGACCTAAATGCGGTCTAAAACGGTCTAAAGCGACTAAGCAAAGCCGTCTATAGCGACCAAGAGGCACAGCACAGGTCAGTGTTGTCAATAGCGACCGTGAGCACAGCACAGATCAGAGTGGTCAATAGCAGCCATGGTGAACAATACAAATCATGGGGCATAATGCAGATCAATGCGGTCTAAAGCGACTAATGTAAAGCAAAGCGGTCTATAGCGACCAAGAGGCACAACACTGGGCAGTGTGGTCGATGGCGATCATATGGCATAATGCATATCAGTAAAGTCTATTACCCTGAGGTACAAAGCAAGGTGCAGTGAAGCAGCTTCTGGTATATAGCGTTCAAAGCGTTCCGAGTCGTTCTGAGTTAAAGTCGACGTTAGTGGCACTTGCAGTAAGCAGTGCTGGGCAGGTAGCAGGTCGTTGCAAGGTTCGAGGGGGCTTTGCAGTCTGAGGGAGGACTCACCTCGTATGTTCTGAGAGCCGAAGGATTTTGGGCAGCGTGCAGGCACCCAGCATCTGTTGCGCTCTGTCAGCTCAGTCAGCGTAGAGGCCTTCTTTCAAGGCCTTACTTCATAGGCCGGCTGAATAGCCTGCCGGCTATTGGATGTGAGCAAAGAGGAGGACAATAGCCAATCCGGGCTACTGGAGGCCAGGCACACGGCCGGACTGGGTGAGGCGAGAAGTAGAGTCGGGGCCGCGGCCCTTTTGGGGCAGGTTGCCTCGAGGGATTTTTGGTGCTTCAAGCGTGGAAAATGCAAAAAAGCACACGATCTGTAGCTAGGTGCTGCCTGATAATGCACCATTAGCACAGATTGGTAGAACGCATGACATGGGTTCCAGCAAAGGCGTTGACTTCAGTGCAGCTTACCTCCGTTGCACCGGAGCAAGTGGGAGGTGAGTACTGCTCCTGCAGCACACGGCAGCTAGGCTGGGGAGCTCCTGCTCACCATCATTTTCATCATTATTTGATGATGAAAAACCTGACATGTTTAAAAATAGATTTAGCATCTACTATAATAAAAGACATCTTACTTGAACAAGCCCCAGTGATAGACAGGGTGGGTATGACATCTATAATATTGATTAATCAAAAGTACAGGAAATTCAATTACAGGAAAAAATGACTGGCAAGAGGGAAAAATAATTTCATGGACTAAAGCTATTTCCTGAACGTAAATGGAAAGCACTGGATACTAGTCTGGATGAGCAAAAGGATATTCAGGACTGGGGATGGATGAAAGTGCACTTATGACCATGGGACAAAAACCCACAGAATATTGAAAGACTTGCCAAACCCTTACGATGTTAGCCTGGAATTTGCGTGCCCACAGTCAGCTATTTAATTATCTGTCTGTGACCACTAATCTTACTAAATTTGACATTATATGCTTGCAGGAAATATAGATAATGGAACATCAATGGAGGATTATGATGATTTTACAACCCCGCACGGACGGGAACCACAGGGTGCCTCATTAGTGGCTTAAACATATCAATAAAGAAAAGTTTGAATATTACCTGTGAGCGATTTACATTTCTGCATAAAGATATATTAGTGGTTTGCCTTAACTGGACTGAAATGGGGGGAAGGAAAAGCAATTGGCACTGATTGGTCAATGTGTATTGGAACCCTAGAAAGATCAGGCTGGAATCTTTCCTTAAATGTATGAACGATATTCTATCAGGCTTGCATATTTTTTTTAGTGTGCTTTTAGTTAATTAAAAACTTTAAGCTGAGAAAGAATAAAAACGAAACATGATTATGTATTTCTTCAATTAAAAAGCCCATATTGCTATTTACAATATGAATGTGAATATAAAATAATAGAAAAGGAAACCGTACATTTCAATATTAATACATGTCATGCCAAGGTCACTATTAATTACGCAGTTTTTAAAATCATGTGAATGCAATCAATTCATTCAAATCTCATTCCAAATGGCAAAAGCCACAGCAGCAATGACTATTGACCCTGGCCCAAATAAAGTGGACCAAAATTGATCATGAGCAATGTTCTCGATTTTTGCAACATAGGACCACACAGTTGCTCAATATATGATGACTAGTCTGCAATGCTCAGGGACAAAGCCAGCATGCACCTTCAGTCAACCGGATATTCTGCCATGCGCCAATAGATTTCATAGCTGGAAGTAAATTAAATCTTAAGTGTAAGGATGCGACACTGCATGTATGTGAATTGTCTTTAATGTCATTTCCGAGATATACAGCAATACAAACTCCCACCCATCAGCCTGCAACAGAAACTCCAAATGGTCGTTCGTACAAACCATAACACCTCCACGTTCCGAACCGAACATGTCTCCAAAGTTATACATCACAACACACTCCCTCTTTTGAACCTGACAAAAGTAGCTTTTTTCCCACCTCCGAAGAACTATGTACAAAAGAACAATTTTTGTGTTAATATTGATATTGATATTTTATTTATATCGCGCTCGAACACAAGTGTTTCAGAGCGCGACAAGGCCAGTGAGGGGAACAGAGGAGAACAAAACAACAATCTTACTAGGCCCAGTGGCATTGAGAAAACACAAGTACATGGGAGAGGGGTAGGAGAAAAGTGCATGGAAGGGGGGAGAGGTGGAAAGTGCGAAGCAAAGGAAAAACAGATAAATAATAAAAGATAAATAAATAATAAAGGCAACAAACAGTGGTAATGCAGCCAGCAATTTGCAAGTGCTGGGTTTAAGGCAGCAGACAGGGTAGGTCTGATAAGTGCAGGAAGAAAAAGGGAGGGCTGTATGGGTACAGATACAGACCCCAGTGCAAGGGGTGGCCCGCAGGCAGTGCAGGAGGGTGAGCAGGTACCTGGGCCCGGAGTACAGAGGGTGGCCAGGTGCACAGTGCCAAGAGAGAAGAGATCAGCAGGGGAGAGGGGGGCAAAGGCAGAAGAAAAGAGGATGGTCTTGAGGTGCATCCAGAACCAGAGATGGTTCTCCTCAAGTTTTAGAGTGGCAGGGAGGTTGTTCCAGAGGGAGGCCCCAGCCGAAGACAGAGATCTACCCCCAGCTAGTTTCTTTGAAAAACGACTGACCCTGAGGGAGTTAGAGGTACAGGAGAGAAGAGCTCTAGAGGGGAGGTATTTGCAGAGGGATTGCTGAAGGTATTTTGGACCCAGGCTCCAGAAAGCCTTGTGGACAATGCAGAGGGTTTTGAATGTAATCCTTGCATCAACTGGGAGCCAATGGAGAGATTTCAAAGCTGGAAAGATACGATCCTAGGGCTTGAGGCCAAGGACAAGTCTTGTAGTCCTGTTCTGGATGAGTTGCACAGGGCGGAGAGTAGAGGCAGGCAGATTTAGAAAGAGGCTGTTACAATAGTCCAACCTAGAGAGAACCAGAGCTTGGGAGACCATGACCTTCTGGGGGTAGGAGAGGAAAGGTGGAGTACCTCTGTGGAGGTGCAGTATGAAGTTTGACTTTTTAGAGACCTTAGAGATGTGGGCGGAGAAGGAAAGTGTGGAGTTAAAGATGACCCTGAGGTTCTTAGCCTTGCATGTGGGGGTAGGAGGAGGGCCAAGGGAAGCCAGCAAGAGAGTGAGGGGAAAGGATGTTGAAGGTGTGCCATTGAGGAGGATCTCCGTCTTGCTGGCATTCAGACAAAGATTATTGGTGGCACACCACTCTTGAATGGCAGTTAAGCAATCAGAGATGAGAGAGGGAGAGCAGGTGGCCGAGGGCAGCCTGAAAATGAGTTGAGTATCATCAGCGTAGCACTGGAAATTTGAGCAGAAAATGGCAATACAGTGGGCGAGAGTTGTCAGGTATTGGTTGAAAAGCCAAGGCAAGATGTTAGACCCCTGGGGAATGTATGGGAGGCAAGATCCTTTGAGACCCCCTCCCCTCCATTCTAATCCCAGGTTTGGATTATGACTTGTCCACCAGCCACCCATGTGCCTGTGACCAGGGATGCGGGATGACAGCGGGACGACCCATATGCATGCACACAGTGACCAAAAAGCTGATCCCAGACTCCATTCTGTGCTACTGCTAGGCTCCATTTTGTACATAGCACCACATGCCTCGTTAAACAACAGGTGCCTACAGAGCTGTAGCTCTCCCCTTGAGAATCAGGCACAGGGAGCCTGTCATCTCCCTCGCCCTCCTCCCCTCTTTGTCCCTGTAGAAGGCCTGTTCCCATGGGAGTCTAGGCGCAGACAAGCTACATGACAAACACTGTATCTTTCACCTTCCGCAGTCCATCACTGACCTGTGAATGACGGGTAAAGGCTTGGGTTTAAAGACAACAATTCATCTCCACAAACATGCCCAGTCCCCTTGCAGACCCCACATTTATGATATACACTGTGGATAACCCCCCAACCTTGTTCTCCCTTTTGAAGTAACTGATATGGATTTTACGCCTGTGTGCCCCCCTGGTTCACCCATATTGCTAAACCGTCTCTGAAGGTTATACATCCTCTCATGTAAATGTGTGTTAAGAGGCTAAAATCCTGAAAACGAAACAAGAAGATCCTCACCTATGTTCAATGCACATAGGCTATTAGTCATATGCAGAACCCCCATAGTACTGAACAAATCTTGTCTTTTTCTGCATGATATGTTGATTTACTCATTTAATGCAATACAAGGCATACATTCAAAATGTTTAGTGGCTGTTCAAATATACGTGTGTTCACAAAAATGATTAATTTGCATACTGGTCCCAATGTATATAATGTAAGACAGTAAAGCTACGAGACTGTTGTTGATAGAATTTACTTTGTAACATGGTACCCATGATAAACGTAAACGTGCAACCAATAACAATATTCATAAGCTCGGATATTGTTCGATGTACCTGTAACTACACTGGCTTAATCCTACCCCACATTCTAAATGACATGTATGTAACCCTGTAAAGTAAATGAGCTAGAAGCAACAAGGCTCTCTCTCTCTCTCTGTTCTCCTGCAGAGCCGTGCACACAGCCCCCACCTTCCTCCCGCCTCAGGTCAGGCTGACTGTCAAAGGCCCTTACCCCTCCATTTAGCCTGCACCACGCCTGCATACGCCCTCCCCTAAGCCCCCAGACCCACAACACCATAAAACTTGGTTCACACCCCAAGGCCCTGGTTGAAAGAAATATAGACAACAAGCCTCTCATCCCACCACCTTTTGATATACCAGCCATGAGCCCTTTGACCAGACAGTATCCAAGCTCACCCCAACCCGACTGACTATGGTGGCAGTATAGTTTACTCTTGTACTAACAAACTATAAAGTTGTCCCCCACTAGATCTAACAAAGTAGAATGACAGAGGCATCCCTGACATGTGCCCCCTGATAGAGTACCTGAACCCATGAAGCAGCCCCTTTATTGCATAGTGTTTTTATGATAATGAGATAAGAACACCCAGAGTTATGTGCTATTTTTCTTGTGATCTTAGATTAACAACTTGTAGGATTTACAGGGCATTATGAATTACGATGAACACTGAATGAGTATGTGTGGCCACAAGGGCAAATGTCACTGCAGCTAAAATCTATCAATTCAAACATGTCCTCATTCGACACTCCACCGCAATGAGCCCAGCTGATCTCCGAGCATCATTGTGACACCACGTGGAGCCTCACCAATCCTGGACTTTAGATGTTATATAATCCATACTGCCCAGTCCCCAATGCCCAATCTCATCGATTCATGTAATCCCTAGTTCCCACGTCATAGGCGACGTGGATTTGTAACAAATTGGGAACGTTTTCTGATGTTTGGCAGATCGCTCTTGGAGTTTCTTCTTGCCCTATTTTGGTTTTTGGATAAACTTACTTTTTACCTTCACCCGCACTTGGTCTTGGTCTCATTCCCTCCCGGGTTGTGTCCATTATTTACTCTCATTGGGGAGTGATTGCTGTATTTATGGGGACTCTCACTTTCAGAAACACCACAGGTAGAGAGGAAGATAGATGATAAGAAGGACCCAAGTTGGACTTGGGAGGGTCGATCAGAGAGGAAAGAGGTCAGCCAGGCCAGAGCCTGATCAGTGATACCCAGGCTATCACAGAGACGGTTCAGCAGTATGGTATGGTTGACCGTATCGAAGGCAGAAGAAAGATCGAGGAGGATGAGGACAGAGGAAATGTTAGAGTCAAGGTTGGCGAGCTGATCTTCACGGATGTTCAGGGGAGCAGTTACCGTGCTTCTGGCAGCTCGGAAGCCAGACTGATAGTCATGGAGAGAGGCAACAGAATTGGAATAAAGGTTAAGCTGAGAGATGGCCAACTTTACCAGGAGTTTGCCGAGAAATGGAGTAATGGAAATTGGGTGATAGTTAGCTGGACAAGAAGGATCAGCTGTGCGTTTCTTGAGAAGAGGATTCAAAAGAGAGTGCTTCAGAGGGGTGGGGAAGGATCCTGAGGCAAAGGAGTGGTGGCAAAAATCAGCAAGGGCTGGAACGAGGGTGTCAATGTGGTCCTTGATGGTTTTAGAGGAACTGGGAGGAAACTGTTTTGACAAGGCTTTCATAGATCAGACTTGTCTAGCGAACTGGTCAGGGGAGAAAATAGGAAAGGACAAGAAAGATGGTAGGGGGCTGGCTAAAGGAGGGTCAGCAAGCACAGATGGAGAGAGTAGAGGATGGGTGGGGGTGGAGAGGGTGGACAGGATGTTCTGGGTTTTTTAGATGAAGTTATAGGCAAGGGCATTGCAAAGAGCCTGGGAGGCAACAGGAAGGGTAGAGACTGTAGCAGGGTTGGCCAGCTCCTTGCAGATTTTAAAGAGTTTGGCCGAGTTGTTAGATGCCACAGAGACACAAGCTTGAATATGGACTCTCTTGGTGAGGAAATAGAGTTGGTATTGCTTTTGTAGCAGGTGACAGGCCAGTTTGTCAGAGGATGAACAGGAAGCCCTCCATTTGCTCTCAGCCACCCTACACTTGGGTTTAAGTGTAGCTAGGTCAGAGTCACACCAGGAATTGCACTTTTCTTTGGACTTTAAACAGATCCTCATGACAGGGGCCCACTCAGAGAGAAATGAGGTGATTTGACCAGGAGGCCGGTATATGGTAGCCACAGTAATAGAATGGGTAGGTGAGAGAGAGAGCCTACAGACAAGGCATTCAAAAGAGGAGTAGGTCTGAGTGGGAATGATAGAGGCAGGAATCCACTCAGGAAAGATCAGGGCTACCCCCCCCCCCACCGAACCGGGAGGATCTGGGTGTGGAGAGAATCTTGTAGCCATCAGGGAGGAGAGTGTCAAAGCTTGTGACAGAGCTGGTCATGAACCATGTCTCAATAAAACCAAGGACATAAAGGTCTAGTTCTTCAAGGAGATGGCAGATGTCAGAGGAGTGTTTGACAGCAGAGCGAGAGTTGAAAGTGGCAATATGAAGAAGTTTGCCAGCCTTAAAGATCTTACGGGGAGGGCTACAGATCAGTGGTACACCCTGTGGAGAAGAAAGAGCCCTAGGAGGGGCAGAGGAGGAGGAGATAGATTGCAAGCTAGCCAAGTGAGGAGAGGAGGGGACAGCAGGAGATGAGAGGAAATTGATGAGGCGAGGGAAGCACCTATCAAAGAGGAAGAAATTGGCCTGAGGGCCTTGGACCATGACAGTGCCATTTAGGTAGACATTAATGATGACTTTAGAGGAGTCGAAGGAAGCCATGAGAACTTCCCAGCGAGTGCCACCATTAGTGGGAGAGGAGGAGATAGGACAGAGCAGAGAGATCATATGAGGAGTCCATAGATCTGGCGATCGAACGAAAAAGAGGATATCGGTGAGAGTCTGTCTGGTGGAAGTATTGGAGTAGGTGTCGGCGATAGGAAGACCAGGGTTAGAGGTCAAGATATCCATTGTGAACTTCTTCCTACCAGACTTAGTGAGAAGGGAAGGATAGTCAATGGAGAATCAGTTGGAAAAGATAGGAGAAGCAGAAAGCGCCATGGGGGTGGAAGTGAGGAGGAGAGGATGGAAAAACTGGGGGGGCTAAGGCAGGTGGGTGTGAGACAAAAGAGAGTGGTGAGGTCACTGGGCTGGCAAGTTACAGAGAAGCATCAGTATACAAGCAAAATACAGAGAATTTTGCAATGTGCAGCAAGATTTGACTTTTTAGCAGAAAGCAAAAACAGCAAGATTTGACTTTCCAATCAGGGATTCAGATGTCAGCAAATGGTTTTAGGAAGCACTGTGAATCAGGATGACAACATGGGAGTAACAAGCAGAAAGAACAGTGATAGTCAAAGATGGGAGGAGTGAGTCCATAAGAAGGGAACTAACACATAGTTCTGGGGGTGGCAAAGTCAAGGCAGTCTGGATTTCTTAGAGGAGTGAGGTGGCAGCATCATTGTGGTTAAGGAGCAGGGCGAACTCCAATTAGCGTACCAAATGCAGACAGGTGCCTTAGAAGTGGGCCTTTGCTGAGAGGGCCAGCTAAAGCCTGCCGGTCCATGGTTGGATGGAAGAAAACACTCAGCAAACAATGGGAGTGCTGCACACAGAGAGGTGGTTCAGCACAGCCTGCCTACACAACAAAGAAAACCATGGCGGCCATCTTGGATGGGCCAAAAAACAGTCAAATAAGCAGGCAATAGTGGGGAAAGTTGTGCTTTCAAAAAAGCAAGGCAGCTCCAGGTATTAAAAAGCTCCAAAAATTGCAGTACGATGAAAATGTCAAATAAAACAGTCCTTTCCAACAATTATATGCAAATTTTGTTTTTTTGATTCATCACTGTAAATGTATCAAACACATTGCATCCATTTTGGCACAAGGAATATACAGGGCAAAGGTGCAATCAAACACTTTGCCTCTGCTCATTTCACATGGTTTTGACCTGCGCAACCCTTGCCATATTCCAAACCTGACCACCTTATTTATTTATTTTTTCTATTTATATAACGCACATGCAGCCCAAAGGCATTGCGGCACTGTTACTTGTGGCAGAACTTAGTTATGAAAAGAGTTACATACATATGATGGAGAACATATCAGAAGTACAGTTACTTTCTGACCTTGCACCATCACAGCACCCCTTAAAACCTCTACAACCTGGACAGGATTGGAATATTATACATCCCCCTTCTTCCTCACAATGCCCTTCTTTACACGCACCCAGTCACCCAACACAACCTCCAAAGTCTTCCTCCCTGACTTCTCATTGGTCTTCTTCACCCACTCCTCCTTCTTCTTATCCATCTTCTCTCTCAATTCCTCCATAATGCAGTCTGATTCCCTCGCTCTACCCAACCATGGGGGAGACACTCTCGTACTGGGCTTTCTCCCCCTCATCAACTCAAACAAACATATTCCTGTGGCCGAATGTGGAACAAAACGCAGGGCATATCATCGATCTCTTACCGCAACTTTCCTATCTCTCCCACACGCTTCAGCCATCTGCACAGCCTCCTTAACACAACAATTCACCCTTTCCACCATCCCATTGGTCTTCAGACGATATACAGCTGCATTGTTTCAGTTATTCTTGAAAGCATCTTCCAATAAACTGCCTACTATTATCACTCAGAACTGAATCGGGCAACCCTTCCCTCTCAAACACACCCTGTAAAAACTTCACTACTGCATGATCAGAAACTTCACGTACCACCCGAAACTCCTTCCATCGTGAAAGCAAATCCAGAAGAACAATATTCACTTCTCAACACAGTTTTAGTTTTCATCATCCCACTATGGCCTTCATGGGCAACGTCCACCAACCTACTCCTATGTCCCCTGGGCACAACTGCCCTATCCTACATGTACAAGACATCTTTCCTCACACACAATTCTCCCCTCACCTCCCATAGAGTTCTCTCATCATCATCAAGTAACCTTTTCTCCGGCCAGCCGTCCTCAACAAACTTCATCACACAAACAAAAAACATTCTCCACCCTGAACACTCTTGTCCATTCATCACGAGTAACAATCCCATCATGGGTGACATACACAGTATCAGTAACCACTTCATCCTTCACATGCACATCCCTATTTCCACACACACACAGCCATGACATATGATCTGCTAACACATTTTCTTTTCTGGGAATGACTTCCATGGTAAACTCGTGTTCTTGCAACCTAGCCACCCAGCATGCAACTCTCCTCGAGAACTTCTATAGACCCTTCTTCTCAAAGATGATCTTTAATGGTTTATGATCAGTCCTGATAACAAATTCAGCACCCCATACAAAATTCCTAAACCTCTCTACTCCCCAATGACAAGCTAGAGACTCCTTTATTTAAAACAGAATAGGTCATTTCCGTTCCTCTCAGCATCCTTGATTCATGAGTCGCACTCTCTTCCCGTCCATCCTCTTCCAACTCTGTTAATACAGCCCCATTGCCCACATCACTGGCATCAACTGCAATGATACTTCTCCTCCTGGTATCAAACATAGCTAAAGGCTCCACCATGTCATTCTTATTTTTTATCACTTGAAACTTTTTCTCACAATCACCATCCCAGATAAATTCTGCACCCCTGTTAAGTAGGGGTGTACCGAAATTCGACTTTGAGTAATTATTTGGCCGAATTCCAGTTGAGATTAACTATTTGGCATTCCGGCCAAATAATTAATTAATTATTGCTCGGAGCCGAATGTTATATCATAAGGTAGGTTATGGGTACAGTGGATTCTTAGTTGTTTTCTTTTTTTATGCTGCACAAAATACTATCTGCCACTAATGTTCCAAAATGTTGAGGGGGGGTGAGGGCAGGGGAGTTAGATACAAATGATAATGTACAGATCGCACTGCAGGTCACACTATAATGTTTACACTAACTGCCCTGTAAAACCATTTTGTAAAGTTGGCCACACTATCTTGAACATGTGATGTGTTAAAACTCAAAAAGTGGTTCAGTGCCTGTTGAACCAGAAGCCTGGCCCTCATGCATGAATTTATACACAGATTGCCACGTATCTTGTCACAGCTCAAGCAAACGTAGTGCATGCCATGCATTAAAAAAGAAGGATATGCAGAGTTGGCACTACATGATATGAAGCTTTTTTTTTTATATTGCGCCAATCACCACAATAGTGGTCTTATAGCCTGTAGCCTCCTTGTTCTACCTCACAATGATATGGCGACATAAGTTGTCACAAGGTGAATGCTTGGCAAATACATATAGAAAATACTAACTATTGACTTTGCCAGCGCTTGCTTTGAGAAATGGCATTAAGAGCAAATATTTCAATTTTTCGGTAAGATCAGATGTAAAAAATGCCATGCGTACAGTGGAGAATTGCTTGTATCTCTTACTGGGATTTACTTTCGCTAACTGTATTTTAAAAAGAAATTGCAAGTGATTGCAAGTGCAACAGGCAGCACCGATTATTCAGAGTCCTCACGTGTTGTCCTCCTGCCATGGGAACTGCTATCTTGCTTCATAGAGTCACGCTAAATGACAAAAGCGTAATTTTCTTCCCTCTCCCTGCTCGGGCAGCACTTCATTTGCAGTTACACCCCTACAATTAACAGTGTTGCTGAAATAGGTTGTGGGCCTATTTCTGCTGCTTTTGCATCCCTTAGTCCCATCATTTTTGGTGAACGGGCCCATTAAAGCACAGCAGGGTCTGTTCTACTTGGGCTGTTCACTTGAGTGGCTTTTATGCAGCTAGTGCCTCCCACCCCTTTCTTTCTTTTTACGGTCACCCATTGACAAAAATTGCTTTGCTCTGTGATGTGCCAGTGAGGCTGGTTTTTGCATTCTTCCCATAGAAGGTCTTTGAATGACCTGGAGCTATGGAGATAAGTGGCCAGTGATAAATTGCAGATTGGGAAAGATGCCTTTCTCAGATAAACAAAAGCCGCAAGACATCAGTTTTTGCATTAAGGCCAAGCACTGACCAGGGTGGGTGGGGTGGGGGCTGGTGGGAGGGTTGGAGGGGCTGGTCTTTGTGAGTATAGCAGCCTACTTAATTACCGACATGCATGCCTTTTTACATTGGTCTTAGTGACAGCTGCTCAATGCAGATCACAGCGGCATGTCTTTTGGGAGTTACTTTCCTTATATTCTAGGAACATGCTTCAAACCTGCAACTCTACGTTGCTGTAACTTTATTGAAAAACATATCCTTGCTGCAGTGTGCAGTAAAATAAAACCCTCTCCAACACAGGGCACAACAATGTGTTTTTCCAGCTAAATCGAAAGTAAGGTCAAAAGAGGCTCGAAAGGCATGAGATGTTTTGCATGAGTTTCTCACAATGGGGCCCGAGGTAACTGACAGATTCAAAAACAAGGCCCCTTCCCAGATACCAGGGACCCTTCACTCCACAGCTCCCCATTTGATCTTGTCAGCTGGTGGTCAGACTGAAAAATGAAGCTCTGACATTGCGGGACAAATTCGTGGGTTAGGGGGTGTTTGAGGGTGGGCAGTGAAGGGTGCAATCTAGACGACAAGGCCTCATGGGCTGCCTGTGAAATATACTAGTTTTGGGATAAACGAAAATACAGCCATGCATACAACACCCAATCTATGTATTTGCACTATGCATGTCCTTCACTGAAGTCCTGTTAAAATAGGCATTGGCAAAGCCAACAGATTTGGATTGTTGTGCATATATTGATACATTTTTAGTAGTAAACTACTATTCGGCTCACTATTCGGTTCCGGCCGAATACTTTTGCCAACTATTCAGTATTCGGCCGGATAGTAAATTTACTATTCGGTACACCCCTACTCTTAAGCATGCTCCTCATCCTTGCAATTCTATCTGAAAAATTAAATACACATTTTTGATTAAACTCAATCATCCCAAGAAAAGATCTTAACTCTGCTTTAATCTCCGGCACCTTCACCTTTTTCAGTCCCATCCACAAGATCTTTCTTAGGTTTCAATCCTTCTCTGGTTATCTCATGACCATGATATTCTAGTAATTCCCTACCAAAGACACACGTCGCAGCTTTCACTGTAATCCCTCTCTTATCCAAAATCCCTACAACCTTCTTTACATTCTCTTCATTTTTTTCCCTACTTTCTTCACACAACAAAATGTCATCTTGAAAACAGTGCACCTCAGGTAAATCCTTCAACTGCCTGTCCATGACTTTCTGAAACACTGACGAGGCCGACACAAGGCCAAATGGCATCCTGCAAAACAGATATATTCCTTCATGTATAATAAAACCTCTTTGTTTCTTAGGTTCTGCATCCAACCTTATTTGATGATACTTGGATGCCATAGGTAGGAATTTCCAAAATATTGGGCAGCGGATGTCTTTCTGTGATCACACATTTGTTTAGTTCTCTCAAGTCCATGCATAATCTCAAATCTCCACTGGTCTTCTTTACAATTAACAGTGGTGATATCCACACCACACTGCCAGCAGGTTCTATTATCCCGGCATCCCTCAACTTCCTCAACCCATTCTTCACATTTTACCATCAGTACCGAGAGTAATTTAGCCGCCACAGGACTACTCCCTTCTTCAATACAATTTTATGCATCATGCCCTTCACACAACCAATGTCCTTGGCAAGCACCTTGGGATATCTTTCAACTATGCCCCCATCATCACTCAGATGTAACACCTGCTCATCCTGGTTGTGATACAGCCCTATCCTCAGCCCCTTCTGTTCTCTCTACCCCAACTTCTCGTCACATGAACCTTGCCCTGAGTTTCTCTCCCTTTGAATTTTAAGTTGGCAACAAAATATTCTATACATATGTCTTACCCATATTTTAGCCTCCACGCCTCTTATCCTATGGCAATAACTTACTCAAACTCTCACCTACCACATTCTCATATACATTTTGCGCCATTAGTGAAAGCTTTGCCCCTGAGTCGGCCATCATGTGGCCATCATGCACGCACCCTTCCCATCCACACACACATCAGCAAAAGGGCTGTCACAATCATCCGATATGAACATTACCATATTCACCATTACCACTTCAGTATGTTCTTCCTCCTCACTAGATGACTGGTGTCCTTCCTCATTACCATACATTACTTTTCTCTGAACTCCTATTGAGTAGTTCTTACAACAATCAGCAAAATGACCCCACCTTTTACACTTGCTGCATGTTATTCTTCTGCCAGGACACACTGGAGAACTCGGAAGTGATTGGCACTGGCACATCTAAAAAACAACCGCTCATCGGGTTTTCCCCCTTTCACCCTATCACACTTTTCCCTCTGATGACTCGCAGGTTTTTTGATTATACACCTTATTTCTCTTCTTCTTTACCTTATACTCCTTCGACACAAGCCCGACTCTCAATACTTCACTAGACACATGTTTACACTCCTTTCTGTTGAGTTTTGCAATGCATGCTATAAAATGCTGTACATGTCAGGCAGTTAGCACAACCTCATCCAAACTCGGTTTATCATTGAGCCTTATCTTGTCAATGGAACAATGCAGTTGAGGGTTAAGTGCCGTAGCACTGTTTAATATTTCTCCATGGATTCACCTTCTCCCTGTTCTCTGATGCCAAAGTTATATCTCTCAAGAACAGTACTCATTTTTGTATTAAAATGGAGGCATCGATTAAGCAATGCTACATCGAAATCATTCATATTGCTTTCCTGATCTAATTCCGGAATGTCTGGTAAAGTCTCAAAGATCCTTTGGCCTTAGTGGTTGCTAACACTTGTGAAGGTTTCTTTTTCTCACTGTGAGTTTCTTTCTTACTTTAACACAGGCTTTCTCACATTTAACTCATTGCCTTGAGTGATGCACTTCTGATAAACATGGTATTGCTTTCTTTGCTGGGTTATTGCATGAGTATTGGCCCACTAGAACATTCACAATGGGTTGCTCCCTGATCTCTGCGTCTATTGCACCATTAATACACTGGCAAGTACCCCATAGTCTTGGCTCACCCTTTAACCTTTGTTTTATTCCAGGCAGACACTGCCACAAGGATCACACACATAGACAGCCCTGCAGTGCTGGCCAATCTTGCCTAGCTGTGAACGCACTGCTAGCCCAAATGCCTTGAATCCATTTTACCTCCCTCTTGCCTTCGCTTGTCCCTGTCTTCCGCCTGACCGCTGGCACATGCACGATGCACAGTTTATCAGGCCAGATGGGGTTGCAGTGTGTCCTCTGTTTACCCTTCCGTGCTGTCAGGGAAGGCTCTCACCTGAGGTACGGCTGGTGGTTGACCATATGGACACTCATCGAAGGCAGCACTTCAGCTAACCTTACCAAGGCACACAAATCTCCGTTTGCTGCCCTTCGCTCGGGCGCATACCACAGCACACAAGTCTTCCAAGGCACACAGGAATCCCTTCACTGCTCTTCACTCAGCGCAGTGAGAAGTTAATCTAACCTTGGCAAGCAGCATGTGGGCAGGATTTCTATTTCTCTCAGTTACCATGACAGAGCATGGAGGCACCCCAGCGTTGTTGATGAGGGTTTCCTGTAGAATCCTTGTCGCCATTGTGAGGACACAACACACTCTTCTGCAGGTGTGTGAATTGTCTTTAATGTCATTTCCGAGATATACAGCAATACAAACTCCCACCCATCAGTCTGCATCATAAACTCCAATTGGTTATTCGTATAAAACTTAACACCTACAAGTTCCAAACAAAACATGACTCCACCACATTCCAGAGCTCTTCCCAAAATAAAGTGGACCAAAATTGATCATGAGCAATGTCCTCGATTTTTGTAACAAAGGAGGGAGGATAGCTCAGCGGCAGCGTGCGCGTCTTGGAAGCAAGACGACACGAAGCAACAACAGGTTCAATCCCCGGGTCCGCGCTTAGAAAGCTCTGGGTGTTTAAGCGCGTTATAAATACGTAACTAAGATAAAAAAAAAACACAATTACGCAACTAAGAAAAACAAACAATTCCTGTAATAGCGCCTCGATGCCTGCGGGCTGTGTGAGCGCTTTATAAATGTAAAATAAATAAAGACAGTTGATCAATATATGATGACTAGTCTCCACTGTTCGGAGACAAAGCTGGCATGTACGTTCGGTCAACTGAATATTCTGCCATGTTTTTGTAGCATGAATTCCATAGTTGGAATTAAATTAAAACATAAGTACAGTATGAAACGTTTTAACTCTATTGCACAGGACTTAGTCAAATAACTGCACATTTTATGCAGGTGAAAACTCTGGTGTGAGTACTAGTTATATCATCTTTTGCCATGCAATGTGTCAATATTGTTTCCCATGTCCCACCACCTTGATTCTTTTTTTATTATCATTTCAAAGTTAGGCATAGTGCTAACAATGTCTACCTCAAGGTCCAATGCTTCTAGGTGTGTCATGGATGAAGATTGTAATTCCGTGACAAAGCCATTTCTATCAGCAAAATCCATGTTCTTGTCCAGCAGTTGCAATAAATCATTGTATTTTTGATTTGTTTGCATTCATTCTAACATACAATAGAGTTCTCTGTAAAATCCACATGGTCAATAAAGAGGTTTGTCCATATTCAAGTCTTAGTGCCTCAACCAGCACAGAGTTAGGAAGATTAATGGCTATACAAAGGAATTTTCCTTCAAGTCGATCAACCCCATATTAAATGTCTGTATGGTAATACTGCAAGGGTGTACAATATGCCAGGTGCAATACAAGTGCGGTAGACTTCCAGGATACCCTCAACCGTGTAGCCTCCGCGATGCACTATGTAGTTCCTTGATACAAGCTATTTTTTCCAAATGTTTACTATAATCTTATCTCCTTGATATGACAGGGGCGGATTTAGTCTAATTGGAAATCCCAGTTAAGTATATTCTTTTACTTTTTTAAGGGGTTGTGTTTCAATTGTCACACATTGTTACCTTTCTTTATGGTGATTTTACCCAAACACATATATTTTGTCTTAAGTGTGTTTATGACCATAACATTTTTTGTAGCATAGTCGACTAAGGCATCAATCAAATGCTGTAGCCCGATCGATGTTTCATCAAACAATATAATGTCATCAGCATACAAGAACTACGGTATGTGTTCACCATGAATTTCAAGTGGGAAATTGTGGGTTGTTTGAAAAACCTGAGTCAAGTCAGCAGTATATAGATTTTAGAGAATTGGGGCAAGAACGCAGCCTTGTTTGAGGCCACGATGTGTGTGATGGTATTTTGTGTCTACACCTGCCAAGTTCAAACAGACTGTAATTGAAGTGTCTGTACATAACTATTGGATGAAATGTAGTAATGTTAGATTTAATCGCCCAGGCCATAAGCTTCCTCCAAACCAAAGGTTGAGTTATAAGTACAAACGCTTTGCTAAAGTCAACATAGCAGCAATACAAACTTGGTTTGTGTTTGCTGCTTGTTTCTGCTATGAGATATTGCAGAGCGCATATGTTGATGACTGTGTTATGCGTTTTTCTAAAGCCTGTCTGATAAGGGCTAAGCAAATTAATTTTTTCAGCCCAACTAGTAGGTTTTCTTGGTAGGACTGTTGCAAAACTCTTCTGACTGGAGTCCACCGTGGCAAAAAGGCGATAGTTGGAGGGATCCAATTCATCGCCTTTTTTGAAGACCTGCAGCAGCACAGATATACACCAACTAGTGGGTATACAACCAGTAAGAGAAAAACAAAACCATACGTCACCGTACAGTAATCCCCAGGATGCACTCTAAAAGGGTCCCTCCGAACCCACAGTAATTTTAACAAATTGTTCTTCTGGGACTTCGCATCACATCAAAGTCCCACTTTTCAATTGTATAAGACAGATTTTTATCAAAGTTTGTACATAGATATTCAGAGAACGTAGTTCAAACAGTAGTTTTAATAAAACAACAAATTCAAAGAAGTAAACTTCAAATAAATAATATATGCAACAAAGTTTTGTTCATTCACAAAAAACAGTTTCTATTCATTCTAATCCAAGAAGAAAGTATCCTTCACAATGTGCCCGTATTCACTCATAGGGCTTGTATTTTTAACAAAAAGGATAGTAACCAGTATTATTGTGTTTTAGTTGCTACACAATTTTACAGTTCATATAATAGAGATAGCTTCTTGCTCCGTTTCCAAATGCGACTATTGCAATGTTTAAAACAACAGCATGACTGCTCCAAATGACTTCTTTGTAACACATATATCCAACTAGGCTCCAATAGGTGTTCTTATATGGCCAACGCGTTTCGGATTGGAAAACAATCCATCTTCAGGGTCCTCAAGTCAAATCCACTCAGGAAGGAGCACATGCGAGAGTACAGACAAGTACCCATTAGGGCGCTAATAACGTGAACAAAAACCTAGTTCAAACATCCACCGCTATCCACTAAAGTGTAAGGCACAGAGAAAAAGCGTCTACCAACACAGTCCCAATACGACAAATTAATAATGATCAGAGTAACTCAAGTGGTACTATTAACGTTATCACTTAGAAGAAAAGCATCGACTGTAGATTATTGTAACCCATGCTCAATTCACCTCAACGTCTAAATAATAATCCTATAGCCCCTTTGGGTGAAAAGAATGCTAGCACCAACAGGGGACCACAATACCCAAACACCACCACAGTGTTCACTAGTCCCATGTTCTCATTCTCCCATAACAAGAGTAACAGGACCCCCACCAAAGAAGGAAAAAAAAGTACAAACCTCACGACCGATGGAACCGGACCTCTGCTCTCAAGTCATACCACAGCAGTGGTCAGTACTCGCCTGTATCAACAAGACACAAGTAGTATTTAACATTAGGACCCCATCCGTAAGTCAGCCGCACAAAATCAATACAGTGCGTGTGCCAACCAAGTGCCTTGTCCACTTACCAGTAGCGAACTTCGAAACCCTTTGTTCGCGATGAAACAACCTGTACGCCGGTTGCCACAACAATCAACCCGACAGACAGGAACAGATTCGCTCGAGCGCGCATGTGTAAAAAGCATACGCAGATGGCGCCCGCCAGGCTCCGTGGACCAGTAAGCGAGTGCGTACATCGTACGTCATCTTAGAAAGGTAAAGGAGTGCATACCTGCATATGGTGCAGCGCAGGAGCACTGTCTCCAAAAGACCCGGAGAAAGGTCCATAGCGACAAAGCAGCCCCACGTGGCTGCGTGTGCCCAACAAATGACCAAGCAGAGGGGGAGGTGGGGCAGATCAACAAGATCTGCCCCAGTCCCCATGCAAGTCATCAGAGACATTGGGCCTCATTACGACCCTGGCGTTAAGGGTTTAACGGCGCCGTAAAAGGTGTCGGCGCTGTTAAACCCTTAACGCCTGATTACGAGTTCCCTTTGCGGGACCCGACCTTAACGCCTGCTTTTAGCAGGCGTTAAAGTAGGGTGCCGCAAAGGGACCTTGGTGCTAAGACGGTGCCGCAATTTGCGGCACCGTACTTAGCGCCTTCCCCATTCCCATTGAGCACTATGGGGCAAAAACGGGAATGGGGAAGGGCCCATGGTGAATGGGGAATTACTGCCCCGCCAACCTTGGAATGGGGCGGTAATTCCGCCATTAACCATGGCTAATAGCACCATGGTTTAGCACCAGGGTCGTAATGAGGCCCATTACCTCGAACATAAAAAACAGAAATTAAATGTGCCGCAATGGGTCGATATGTCTGGACTCCAACAGGCGCTCCCCCGCAAGTGAACAAATCAATTCCGAAATATATGGTAATATAGAGTAAAACTTAAATTCTACATGTAATTCACAAAAATGTAATGCATGCAATTAGAAAGTACAATGTACAATATACATACAAATTCAACATATCATGACGTATACTCTGTTCATTTAACAAAAGATCAACATATTCAAAAATAACTCAAAGGTAACTGCATTTTCACAGCAAAAAATACCTAATTAATTGAAAAACATAATTGTGACAAACTTTAACAGATTCAAACCACTGAATTTTCTCATCATTGTATCTTCTTCATCTCCACAGACAAATGTTTACAGACAAATGATACCATTTCAAATAAAGCACATCAAGTCAAATTCAACATTCATGCCTCTAGGGCTAAGGCAGTCCAATATGTCAATCCACATGATCTCCCTTTGAAGGAGTTTTCTGTGAAGATCACCCCCCCCCTGGGGATCGTCTTGACTTGCTCAAGGATTACGCATTTAAGCTGAGCTATAGAATGTCTAGCTGCATGGAAATGATTTGAGACAGGGGATTTTGGGATATTGTTGCGAATATTTGATTTATGTTCAGACCAGAGTGTTTTCACCTTCCTAGTTGTTAGTCTCACATAATACAGGCCACAGGGGCACTTCAGTCCATACACCACGTTTGTAGCGTCACGGGTACATGAATGCTTCAACTAGATTGGTTTTCCAGAATGGGTGTGTGTACAGTTGTTCCCTCTGATTATATTGGCACAATGCGGACAGTTCTGGCACGGAATAGTACCTTTATGTGTAGCCTTAGTTGTGGGTGTCTGGATTTCAGCCTTACCAAACTAGATCTTAAAGCTTATTGTTCCTGTAGGCAAATCTAGGTACTTGGGGAAATAATTGTTGTAAATGAGGGTCCATTTGAAGCATCTGCCATTGGTTTTGAATTATCCTGTGTCGAGTATGTAGTCACATACACCAGATGGTCATCTGTTTGTGTAGGTTTTGGAGTTAGGATAGTTGACCTTTCTATAGATAATATCCTTCCGGAAATCTCTTGAATCGATGTTGCATCGTAGCCCCTTGATATGAATTTATTTTCCAATATTGTAGATTGTCTCTGATATTCAGATGTTTCTGAGATGTTCCGCCTATATCTCAAGAACTGGCTCATTGGGACACTCTCAATCGTTCTCTTTGGGTGGTAACTGGTAGCTAACAACAAACTATTTCTGTCTGTTGTCTTTGTAAAGACTCTCGTTGCCAGACTCTGTGTTAGGGTGTAAACCTCAATGTCCAAAAAACCAGTAAGATCTATGTGCTTGTATAAGTGTGCTAATATTTTTGCTCCAAGTTCTGGGTGGCTTTTATGACGGTATTTGTTATGCCGTCGGGGGCGGGGGTACGCAAACTCCTCAATGTATTGATAATATTTATCAGTGTGTCTTTATCTATATCCAAATGAGCAGAGTCTCATTCTATATTTTTCGGCACCCACTTCTGGGCAGCTCCAAATGGGTTTGTTGTATAATTCATCAACATGGGTTGACCATGTGGCTTCCGATATAGAATTTAGTTCAGCAGGCAACGAATACTTTCAGTATTCATTGAAGTGTGACCAACATTTGTGTGTGTCATGGGTTTTCAGCAATCCAAACAAAAGTAGCCAATTAGATATGTGAGTAGAGTATTTATGTTGTTTTATCCAATTTTCGTACAGGATGGCAAGAATATTTGTGCAGGTTTGTTTCTCGCACACACTCATAGTAAAGCTGCCTCTGACTAGGGCTTGCCCTTTCCGATATGGCCGCTTTTATTCAGCTATAATAGCATCAAAACGGGTCTTGCTTTCAATGTTGTGATGATTCACCATTTTATATCGGTTTTTCCAAATATCTTTAGATATAGAATGGATCATATGCTCAAGATCCCAATTTGCTGTTGACAGGGCAGTCTATGTTTTCTTTGGTCACACCACAAGAAATCATTCATGTCCTTAATGCTCGTAGCAGTCCAACAAAGCTGGTTTCCCTGAATTTTGGAAATTATGTCTGACCATGTTCACATGTTCACACAAGTAGTAGCGAGAGGCAGAGTCCAACTTTGAACTGTGTGATCACTCAAGTTCTTAAAATTAGTTTAAACAGGGAAACACGTTGTAATTAGCCCAGAATCAGCCATAACATTACTTATATGTGATTTTGCAACACCATTTGTCCAATTGAAAATCATTGTGTCTGTGGTAGGTGTGTTAAATGATAGATGCATTAGATCATGGGCTCTTACAAAGCGTGACCACGGACAAACAGGCATTTAGCAAGAGGATGAAGAGCGGTGTGAACTTCTGGCGTTAAGATCACCCACAACACATATAAAGCCAGTCGAGGATAATTCATGCCATTACATGATATTATCATCAACTGTGGACTGTATGGATTTAGTTTGTGTACCCCCCATAACCCAAGGGTCGTACATGTTTATAATCAATATGTTTTCTTTTGTCCTATAATGTCTAGAGGATCACTGATAGCACATCGGACAATTATTTTTTTCTTTTCGGGAAGCATATCATTGAGTATGTTAATATCATCCCAATAGCAAGGCCACCTCTAGCACTTCCCCTATTTGAAGGGATTGCGTGATTATGAACAATCTGAAAACCATTTATGACAAAAGATTGGAGCACCAGATGTCCTGTAAAATAAACACATTGCTGGATGCAATCGTCTCTAAACCAATCGGATGAACTAGGAACGAACGATAGCCGCGGTTGTCCCATGATATCCATTTTTGGCTATGATCAGAGGTATAAAGTCAATTTGCCCCATTGGTAGTGCGTTTGGGTAGCCAATAAACCTCTTCCAGGTCATTTATCACAACTTGGTCTTTATTTACTTGTAGTGCACACAAAGCTGCTCTTTCTGATTTTAGCTCGTCTTTTGTAGAAGGATCATACTTTTTTCCTTGAGGGCAGAGTTCAATGGCCAAGGATTTCTTTGTCTTTTGGCAAATGATCAGGGTCAGACCTAGTTCCTAGTTATGTAAAGGAGGTGGCATACATTTTTAATACTGCTGCAGTCAATAATTAAGAGAACTCAATCACTGTCTAATTAGTACGACTACCAATCCCAGGTGATTCGATCGAAATGTGGCAGCTGGTTAAATGTAGCCAGATGGTGAGATTGGTTCAAAAAAGGACTGTAGTGAGTGGGGCTGAGTTCTTAAAAGGCGACGCATTTACCCATATCTTGAATGTCACTGGTGGCGATTTAGGGTTTATCAGTTGCCGAACAGCTGGTCCTTATTTCAGCTTTCGGGGCAGGCACAGATATGGTGGTAGCAGAAGACTTGTCAGGCTGTTTTCCATGTGAGAAGCTTGACCAAAAACTATTGGCTGGATTTAGGCAATAGCACAAAGTTACCATGTTCTGATATGAGCATGTGGGTCTGTGTGGTCGCGTTTCTAACATATTGTGTGAGGTCGATTTGTAGTGTTGGTCTAGTGGCTTGTATAGTAAGACCTGTCAAACCAAGCCATCAGCAAGTACATGTGTTCCTATTTTTTTCATTTGAGGCTCCTGTCTGTGTTTTGGGGTTTTGGCTTGCAATTCGCTTTGATATGTGTCTTTATGGTCTTTTAATGTGTAGATTGATGTGGTTAGAGCCGAATTTAACAGTTTTAACTGATTTTTCCAACTCAATCTTTTCTTGGGTTACAGTTCCAAGCTCTAATTCCAGCAGCCTAAAGACCTCCTCATAGTCCCAATTGTCAATGGGAATGCCAGAATATGACACACGAATGAAAGGGCAAGGGGCTAAGGATGGTGAAATTGGCCCATTGCTCATCAATACCAATGATGTCCTGTAAGATTTTATTGTCTTTGCTTTTGGAGCTTTTTGTGATAGAATTGTCACAGGTGTCAATTTATTTAAGTTTGTCGTGGTCAAGTCTACGACTCTTACTAGTGTTTGCTTAATATCAATCTGATCTTTGGCTATAGTAGCTTTCAGCATTGATAGTGCTTCCACCTTAGATAGAATTGCATTTAGGCCACTAAGTGGCAATGTGGCGTCTGTATCAGTCTCTGATCCATAGTCCAGGGCACTTTCAGCCTCACGCGCACTGCTTGTTGCAATTGAATTTGAAGAGTCCAAGGGTGATGCCAGTGCAGGTAGGTCCGGTGAATTGGACATGTTTATATTAATTATGTTTCCGTCGCATTCTTGTGATGGCAGCTCCTTTTCTCACCCAAGAGAGGCATTTTGGAGGCCGAAACACATTTTTAAAAGTGAATTGTTATTGTCAATGGTGTGTGAAAGTGATTGATCTGACATATCAGTCGAGGAGATAGAAGTCTTTTGATCATTAGATGCTGTTAATTTAGTGACAAAGTTTGTAATATCAGATTACAAGGACTCAAATGTCTTCGGTTTGCCCTTTTCATTGGTAGTGGCCTTGCTGATAGAGTCTAAGGCTTTAGTTTTTGGTGGTTCAAAACAGCCAAACTGTTGTACAGCATAGTGTGGATCTACACGTAATTTGATGTTTCATTTTTAGGACACTATAGCGCAAGTGGATTTTAGCTTGTAAGTTTGCAGGGCAGACACTGACACCACAAGAAATAGGACTCTCCACAGCACTCCCACATCATGCTCCACGCACTGAGGGACACGTCCTCTGGCTATATGGTTGGCTTCACAGGCAGACCCAAATGTTGAGTGTCGAGAGACTTAGTAGCAAAGCAATCAATCTCAGAGCCTCGCTTCCACCAGGTGCTGCTCGCTCGATAAGTTTGGAGGTAGCAATAGCCAGTAAGCACAGTTACACAAGAAGCTCCACAACACTCCCACATCATGCTCCACGCACTGAGGGACACGTCCTCTGGCTATATGGTTGGCTTCACAGGCAGACCCAAATGTTGAGTGTCGAGAGACTTAGTAGCATAGCAATCAATCCCACACCCTCGGTTCCACCAGGTGCCACTTGCTCGATGAGTTTGGAGGTATCAATAGCCATCAAGCACAGTTATTACAAAGGACAGTCCACAGCACTGCCGCAACAAGACATTTGCATGTAGAAGCCCCACACTTTTGGTTTTAGTCATGGTGACCTTGTATTTGTTTGAACTGTACGAAGAGAAGAGACAAGACTAGGAGTTGAACTTCATGAGGGAAGAGCATGGAATGGGATAAATTGAGGTATTTCTGGAATGTGAGCAAACTAAATAGGAATTCTGACATTGACATTCCTGATCTTCATCAACAAAAGACTATGGCCCTCATAAGGAATCCAGCGGATAACCATGGTGCTATTAGTACCATGGTCATGCCGGAGTCCGCCATGGCGGAATGGGGAATTACCACCCCATTCCAAGGTTAGCGGGGCGGTAATTCCCCATGCCACCATGGCCCTTCCCCATTCCCATTTTTGCCCCATAGGGCATAATGGGAATGGGGAAGGTGGTAAGTACGGTACCGCAAATTGCGGTACCGTACTTACCTCGAGAGTCCCTTTGCGGACCCCTACTTTAATGGCTGGTCTAGACCAGCCGGTAAGGTCGGGTCCCGCAAAGGGACCTCGTAGTAAGGCGTTAAGGGTTTAACGGCGCCAACAACTTTTACGGCACCATTGCACCCTTAACGCCAGGGTCCTAATGAGGGCCTATGTCTATGTCTTGGCTCTTTTCAATAGTTGTACTGCTTCTGAAGTCATAGATTCTGAAATTGTGACCATTGAATTTAAATATTAAATGTAAACAAGCAGCCCATATATGCATTTATATAGCCTTGAAGGCAAGTTCCATTAGAATTTGTTGGAATGAGATAATGGATAGACACTTTGACAAAAGAATGCATTGCCTCGTATCGATCTCCAAGGGAAAAGCATTGGAGTCACTTTTACAGCCTCATGAATTCAGAGGTCTTGTGAGAAAAGAGGTGATCAATAATATCACTATCAGTACACTATATAGATCCAATCAAGTACACACTAAGAACTGCATCTTTCACATACAGGTGGCGGAAAAAAGAAAATGTCTTAGGAAAGAAATTATACACTGCAAAAACATCAAGGGGTTTATATGAAGATAGAGTTAAGGAAAACATGCCAAGGATACAACATCTGTATTACAAGCATAAAGTACATCTGATACAAACAGATTCAGAAAGAATGATAGGTATGCTAATGACAATTTTTTTTATTAACAATTTTTGGGAACTGATAGATCTATATGAAGCAGTTACATAAAACCTGGCCTCTGGAGGTCGACATAGAGGATCTACTAATGGCAATTAAGGTAACTAATAAATCATGTGCACCTGGCCCTGGTGGCCTTGCTAACATAGTTTTGAAAACTGATCCTTAGATTTCGGTGGACATTTTTCATACACAAACTAATAATAACTTTAAAAATGTTCCCTCTTTCTTGAGTACTGCCATAATAGTGACTATTTACAAAAAAGGAGATAGAAATGACCCAGGCAATTATCATCCAATTGCAGTCATGAACGTGTCTGGCACAATCCTTGCATCCACAGTGCTGAAAAGATTGAATCTATGGCTAGAATCTTCTGAACATGTGGACATTGCTCAGATGAGGTTCTGGACAAATTTACTAACCTATCCAAAATGGCTTTATAATTCAACTGATTGAAAAACAAGCTCTTTTGAATAGCAAACCCTATTTATTGCATTATAATTGACCTAACAAAGACCTTTGATAAATTAGACATAGCAATATCTATCATAAAACATTGGATCAACGTTCATGTTTTTTAGCTCCTTGTGTGTAGATTGCAAATGAAAGATTTGTTTGTGCTGTTTGGAAATCAGAATTGGACAGTTTCTTGATTACATGCAAGTTTAATAAAAATGTATCAATAATAGACTATCCTTGGGGCTCATTACATGATTGTCAGTATCCTGGAGGTAGATCTGCCAGGATACTTGTGAATTGAAATACAGATACCGGCGCTCGATCCAGCATTATTACTGCTGGATTACGAGTGAAGGTGTCTGATGTGTAGGATATTTTGTGTAAACTTGGGGTTTGGCAGTATTTTTCTTGCCGCAAAAATGAGCGGTAGTTTGGTGATAACTTATCCTTGTGTTTAGATTGGGTTTGGCCTCATATCATTCTAGTGACCATACATGGTTATATTATATTGGAGAATCTAGTAATATGTATTAATTGTAGTATTTTACGCTAATATGTTATTTGTGGTATTTATTGGTGAGCATAGTTTCCTTCCCTACATCATAACCCCATCATAAACAAAACCTTCCTTTTTATGAGAATACCTCATAGTGATCTATAGAGAGCCTTGGACCTATACACACAAGAAAACCCAACACTTTTATGTAGAGTGCCACCTACAGCCTGTGGCCGGTATCATGGGCTTATCTACACCGGTGATCTATGCGCCTGTAGGCATCATTACTGGCTCATAGACCTCCAGTAATCTATGTGTTATATTAGATTCCCTCCAAACAACATGCAAGGAGGACACACACACACACACACACCTATTTTATCACTGCTTATTCTGTTTGTTATTCTAATTGCATGGGCAAATTGACAACTGTATTTCCAAAGAGAATGAATCTCTCCTGTGTCCACATATAAAATCCCAAATGCAATAAAAGACTCTAAACAATTTGTTTTTATATACTGGTTATATTGCAGACAAATACAATTCACAATTCAAATCTTACCATGTACATTTCACCATTATCTGTAACAAAGGAAGAAGAGAGGAAAATAAAACAGAGACAGAGCAAACAAGCCTTTTAAAAAAATATAACTCCGTTTTTAACATTATAAACATGACAAATTAAAATGCAGGGGATTTCCTTTGCTACTCTGCCTACGTGACATTTTTAGATCGGTCATTCATCCAACAGCACACAGTGACCTCACTTAAACTGTGTCTGCTTACCAGAGGTATTTGTTTGAATCTCTCCCACACAACCTTGTCCATGCTCTCCTCAGAAAAGCAGTCCCAGCCAACAAACTGCTCCTCTAATCTTGGATGCTTGGAATGCACGGCGAGAACGAGAGGTTCTCCAGCCAGCGCTGACTGATGAGGCACTTCTGTCTTCAGAGCCCGGTCAGCATGAACTACACTTCCCTCTGTCATCTTTCAGAGCCTCCCCACATATGACGTGACATATCTGCAGCCACTTTCTTCCAATCAAATTAGCAGAAAATGTATTCTGTTACCACCCTCATGTCCCAAACAATGAGCGCTTCAGATTATAATAACTGTATCTTTTTCAGTTTCCTTTTTCCTTTCTGCTTTCTGCATTCAACACAGCAAGAGAAAAGAAGAGAAAAAAACAATCCAGTGCACGTTTAGAAACAAATTCCAAAATATGTACTTTCACCTCATTTTGTACATGGGACTACATTATAATGTTAAGGAGTTAGAAATTAGTGATTAGTAATTGTTAATTAAGTCAGTCAGTTATATACATAATGTAGTCTTCTATGCATGAGGTATTCAAGAGAAGATAACAATTGGTGCACTTTTACTCTCTGCAGTTTCACATTGGTCTTTTGCTGTGAAAATGAATTCTGTACCTTGCATGCCACCAGCAACATATTCACATGTTATACTGGCAACATAAAATAACTATATGTGTGTGTCACATCATTGCTGGCAACAAGAAAACAAAAAGAAATGCCATCACACTTAGTGAAGCGCTATATATTCTAAAGCGCTATAAATATTATAAAGCACTATATATATCACTATATATATTACTACAGATGCAAATCACTATGTCATTGTTTTCTGATATTACTGTCCCTTTAATACTGGCAATTTTTGCAGGTAAGATGCCTGAACTACCTCCAGCTCTTAGCTTGTATTTAGCCAGATTTGGAAATGTGCCAGTATATGTTAATACGGTCACATTAATTCTCCACCGGCCAATTTATAATGAGGCCCATTATGCCACAGGACTCAGCACACAATTTACCTGAAGCACTTTCATCATTATATTTTGATATCTGATAAAAGATCACAAATGCTATCTATGTTTTCAACTACACATTTGCTTACCTCATAATGGCTAGTACATTTGATTTCAAGCAAACACTTAAGAGCTGCCTCATTATATTGTTGTCTTACGTAATGGTGATGAAAGAAAGTATGCAAAGTATTACATAAATCAAAGAAAACATTTGCACTTGGTTCACTCTCCATTGCATGTATAAAAACACAATGGAGCTTATCATTATAGCAGGGAATATAAGGTATACTTAATATACCGTCCTTCACAAGGAAGCATAAACAAAGCAAGTCATTTGGATTAGCTAATTCTGTTATTGAAAGAAGAAATGGTCTTGTTAGGAAACTATGCTCACCAATAAATACCACAAATAACATATTAGCGCAAAATACCACAATTAATACATATTACTAGATTCTCCAATATAATATAACCATGTATGGTCACTAGAATGATATGAGGCCAAACCCAATCTAAACAAATGTATTTCCAAAGAGAATGAATGTTTACCATTAGTTTACATGATATTTCACTGCAAAGGCATTCCAGATGCATCGTTTACTAACAATCATTACTTTCAAACAAATAATTAAGTCTACTATGCAAGTCTACCCCTGCATAATGTCACTGAACTAGCCAGTATCAATTCATAAACAATGTGCACAACCAGCACACATATATATAAGCAGCAAACACAGATGAAAGTATGCTTTGTACAGCCATGTAACTCCGCACACACACACACACACCTACAAATGCTCACACACACACTCCCACACACACACACACACACACACTCTTTTCACATGCAACAGAAAGCTTCCCAGAACAAAATGTATTATGTATGACAATGTAGGACTGTGGGATGCAATGAGCAATCATGCTTCTGTAATCTGCTAGAAAACTACCATCATTTAACCATTATACTTAAGAAGAGAAACCTACACTATATCTCATGTCAATATGTGGTGATTGAAAGATAAAGATCTACGACATATGAGACACCAATTGTAAATCGGGACTCTCCTAAACGTTTTAGGGAAGTTTATGTTTCTAGCAACCTAACATTGATCCATTCACAGAAACACATTTCTGTGTATGTAAAGCTTAGACAATGAACTTCAAAATGTGCCCTTTTCTCTGTTTATTTTACAGGATATGAATGTATAATGACAGTGAGCATGGTAAGTGGAACTCATTTAAGTGCCCAGGCTTACATATCCATCAACAAATGAGGATACTAACAACACATCATACACCTATCTCAAATGAGGAAAATAATCAGACTTTGCATGCACACCATTATGCAGCCACCACCGAAAACACCCCAACACTGCATACCTCATATTAGACACATAACAGCACACTTTCATAAATCCATCATATTCTTGCACGCACATTGCCGCCCCTATATAGGCAACTAAAATCATGGCAATCAACCAAATGGCAATCAACCAAATAATCCCAATACTGTATACCGGATAAGAAGGATTCCTAATAGACATGCCCTTGCACACTTTCAGAATGCACCAAACCCGTCTCTCTAGAAAACATACCCAAAACGGATAACTGAAAAATAGAGACTTCCAACCCATTATTGACTGGCTCACTCAGTCACTACCCGGCCAAACACATCAGCTAGTAACACAATTACATTTTCTATTGTTCATAGGCAGGTTTTCTATTGTCCATAGGCATGTTTATGTGTTATTTAACGCAAAGTGCAGCTAGAATATATGTCTTACAAGCTGCCCTTAAGTAATTTCATGTTTTGGTACACTGTTAATACAATGTACAATTGTGCTGCAGCTCACCTTCAAACACATGCAAACCAATCCCTCAATCACATTGCGACACCAAAACACAGACAACTGAACAACAGGGAATCCTCAAACACAGTACTTTTTCACTCACACCTATGCCAAACACCACATTTCCTAACAAGGTTGAATATGCTAATTTGTAGCTTTAAATGACATATGGCATGGGTGTTTCAGTATTTTATTTATTATGCTGTATAACTCTGACTTAGTTCTAACAAGGAAGCTAATCCATGTTTGGTATTTGCTTTAAAAGAATGTGCATCTGTGACATATCTCTAACAGGTTGCACCTAAGCTAACCCATGTTCATGTAGGTTCTTTAAAAAAAAATGTGCATAATATAAAAGAGAATGGAAGTCACATCAAGTGACATTAAATGCACATTAGAAAATCATAGCATAAAAATACAAAGTGTGCTATTTGAACGTCGGCTACTACACATCAATAGCGTAAAACAAACCATGCCAAATTAGATCACCAATGTAAGTGGGAGAACTTTCTGTCCACAAAGCAAAATGTGTGAAATTCGCACTGTACTCGGATTCCGCCTGTTCCGTAAAATCAGCGTCATGTTTCTGCCACGACTGGCATTTCGCTACATTGGAAAATGCGTGCTACAACCAAAATATTTCGGTCTGCCCTTTTATGGTTTCATGCACTGCTTTGGGAATTTTGTGCATTATTGAGCGATTTCAGTAACCACCCGTGCTGGCATGTTTCATGACCCACTGCGGTGCATGTGCTATAAAACAACAAACCTGTACGGGTTTTGCATCGTTTTGTGTGTCGAAACGGTGCATTGTTTAGATCCCATGTTGGTTTTGTGTAGCAAAATTAGAAGCTTTGCGTGAGTTTTCCGATACAGGAAATGGTACGAGAAACTTTATGTTGTTCTATTGCTGGCCCGAGTTGTTTTCGCCCAGTGTCAGGAGAAACTTAGTGTGGGTTTTTCCAACCAGTTTTGGTTTCGTGTAATAAAAAAGAAACTCTTTGCACTTTTTTTCCCAACCCGTGTTGGTTTTAGATCCCATAATGAGAAACTTTGCACAGTTTTCCTCGGATTTGTGGTGGTTTTGCATCATGGAACGAGAAACATCACGCAAATCTGTCGATTCGCGAGGCAAAATAAGTGACTTTGCACTTTTGGCCCTAGCAAATAGCAACCATTAGGTAATGGCCAATAGTGGCAAGTTTTATTTTACCCTTTACCTTTGTGCCAATCACTTGAGGCACAAAGTTAATAGCCAAGCCCAGGCGAGTATAAATAATGTTGCCTTTTCTGGTGTGTTCATTAGTTGGCTTCCTCGCTAACTGACTGATGTCTATTTTTAATGGCTTGGGTGCAAGGCGACCAGTGCTACCACGCTGCACTATACTGCTGTTCCACATTGTGCAATTGGTATGTAAGAATAGTGGGGTTAACGTGTGTATCTGTATCGCTCAAGCATTTGGGGTTTGGGCTCAAATTGTGTATCACTCATGCAATGGGGGTTTGCACTTGAGTTTTGTTGTTATCTCCTCATTCATCTACATGTCCCCTTTAACCGCACTTTCACTGAGGGATGTCTGGAGGGTGGCAATGGTGTATACTTGTGTATTGCTCATTCGTTGTTGGGGCTTGTACTTGAGTTGTGTTGTCTCCTCATGCTTCCAAAGGTCCCCTTACCCACACTTTCATTAGGGACGTATGTACTGTGGCAGTCGCCCACTTGTGTATTGCTCATGCTTTGTGGTGGTTGTACTTGAGTTGTGTTGTCTCCTCATGCTTCCACATGTCCCCCTTACTCCCACTTTCATAAGAAACGCTGGTAGGGCAGTTAATGAGGGGGTTCACCTGTGTATTGCTCATGAATTGTGGGGGTTTGTGCTTTATCTGTGTACACATGCCCCTCTTACCCCCACTTTAAATAAGGGACATCTGTAGAATGGCAATGGTCCACTTGTGTTTTGTTCATGCATTGTGGGGGAGGGAGCTTCATTCACAAAGGTAGTAACAGCCTTGCTCAGACTACTTTAAATGTGTTATTTTTCTAAACTGTTTATCACAGTTGCAGTTGTCCACCTATGTCATTGGCATCTGCATGGCTCGCTTGGGTACACAATGACAAAGATGACCAAGGGGTTCAAGGCAACCAAGGTGCCCACACAATGGCCAGACTGCGCTTGTACCACTGTTCCACCTCACTACATTTTTCATTGCGGCGTAAACCTGTGTAACACCTATGAATCTTCAGGCACATGGATAACAGACTTGCACAACCTTTTCTAATTACGAGTGCTTTTTTCTGGTGTGTTCATCTTCTCATCAGTAGCAGTAGGCTTACTCTGCCACTGACAATGACTATGTGGCTGGCTTCAGAATTGGTACACATCAGTTACGACCAGGGCAACTAGGGTGACAATGCTGATCTTCTTCTCATCCACCTAGTTTCATTGGTGAGTAAACATGGCGGGGTAAATTTAAGTTTTGTGTCGCCCATGCTTTTGGGCGGAGGCCCTTCAGGCACCTAGATAACTGACTCAACCAACGTAGTCTAATTAAGTGTGTTTTATTTCTGTTGTGTTCATCATAGCAGTAAGCTTCCTCTGCCACTGGCCGTGACTATGCGGCTGGCTTCAGAATCGGTACTCCTCCAACATGACCAAACCGAGCTTCTGATGCTAGTTCACCTCCCAGCATTAGTTATTAAGCATGGAGGGTAAACCCAAGTTGAGTGAGGGGTGGGGGTAACTTGTGTGGTGCTCTTGCATTGTTGCTTTGGCTGACATTCCTGTGGGACATTCCAGTTATTGGCAGTGGCAATGTCGACCAGCAGTAGTTTGTCAAGGAAAATGCAAAGCAGCAACAGATGCAAGTGTTATGGGCAGTGCTAGCAGGGAGAGCCTGCACAAAATACAAAACAACGGATCAACAAACTTACTGTATCTGGTTTATGAGGAGGACTCTGATGACTTACCTGTTGAAAAAATGTCTGACACTCAAGGAAATGACAACGTCATTTGTGTAGCGTCTGCCAACAGCACTCAGCAGTAGCAAGCCCACACTCCCCGATCACAGGCACGAATCACACGCCCACAAACTGTATGTAGCAACCCCATTGCACAGAAAGTCTTAAAGCATGTAATGACAAACAGACAGAGGATACAACCACCGGTACACCAGGCATGATACGGAAAATGGTTGCAGACTATCAGCATTTTACTATAGTGGGATGTAAAATTTCTGTACAATCTAGGGTAAAAAAGCTGGCACAGATACGACCGTATCTGTCAATCAAGAACTGTGCCACTGTGGTTAGGGACAGTATTATTACAGAAATGGACTATTGCAGCAGACTTCTGGTGGGCATCAGCAAGGGAGACTGCTCAAAGCTTCAGGCGATTCAGAACAGCGCATTGAGATCTGTGGACGGCTTGAAGAAGAAATATCATGTCTCCCAAGCAAGGAAAAACCTGCACTGGCTTCCAATTGAGACTAGGAATCTCACCGTCTGCTGACGATTGCTCATAAATGTTTGTCTGAAACAAATCCAGAGTACCTGGCAGAAAGGCTTTCAAGGAGGTCAAGTCAGAGTTCCTTGAGATCTAGTGATCAGAATGTACTGTGTGTTCCAATGTCCAAATTGATGATGGCAAGCAGAGGTGCATTCTTTGCAGGAGCACTGTGTTCTTGGAATGTGCTGACCCTGGATCTTACTGGCATTGCGTCATTGGACATGCACCTTTGTGTATGATGTGCCTCCTGCAACTGTGCCTCCGTGTATTGATCCCACTGGTTGATTATATTGTATGTCTTAGTGCTTTTGTAGTGCTAGCGCCCTGAAACATTTGGGCCTGGCTCTGGGCTCACTATATAAATAAATAACAAAATCAATCAATAAAATAATGTTTGGGCTTACTTCATTACTGACTAAGCAAGGAGCAACATTGCAGTTGGTTCCTTACGCAAAAAGGCTGTAAACAGGGACAAGTTAGGGAACATCTAGACACTGTTATGTTAAGAACATTTGTATAGAGCGGCTTACACCATCAGGCAACATGGCTCTGAAGTAAAACGCAAAGGAAACCGGAACAAAAGTCATAAATGTGATGGCGTTGAAAAGCCAGATGATCAACAGTCATTTGTAAAGAAAGGGGAAACTTATTCCAAAGGTGGGCAACACAACAGAGAAATCTCGGCTGCCAGTTCTAGATCGGTACACTTTGAGAATTTGAATACAAAAGTCTGATGACAAGCGAAGTGGCCGCGACGGGACATAATTGCAAAACTTTAGCTTTAAATTATCGACACCCAAACCTTTAAAGGCTTGGTGCACGAAACATAAAGATTTTAACTCAATGCAAAGCCAACAGCTGCGTAACGAAGGAGAGAATAGGTCATGAGTCTTGGGAGGATAGCTCAGGGGCAACTTGCTCGCCTTGGAAGCAAGACGACGCAGAGCACCACAGGTTTGATCCCCGGGTCCACGCTTAGAAACCTCTGGGTATTAAGTGCATTATAAATATCATATCATGAATCGATGTTTCAGAAACAACCAAGGTAGATGAATGTTGTATTACTTGCAGCCTGTCTAGAAAATAGGCAGGCTGAGATAAATGTAGTACATTACATTAATCCAGAGTCCTCAGGATAAGCGAGGCAACAACAGGAGCACGGAAGACAGGGCAAAAGGAAAGGAAGAACTTTGCACAAAACTCTACTTTGAAATGACCCTGCTGACACACCAAGCTGACTTGTGTTTCCATGGAAAGGGAGGCAGATATTTTCACTCCTAGATTTTTTACCACCATCACTTTCTTTGGGAGGGGACTTAGGGATGCTGGCCAGAAATCAGGCAACCAGAGGGAAACAGCAGATAGAGAGTCGATAATCAACACCTCTGTTTTGTCACCATTAAGTTTAAGTCAGTTCTGGCAAATCCAGTCGCCAACAGTTTTCAAGGAATTGTTTAGATTTGCAGCACCAGTGGGTTGTCAGGGTAAAAAGGAACCACAATCTATGCGTCATCAGCATACCCATAGCAGCGAAAGCCAAAAGATTGAATACTTTTTGCCAGAGGTTGTGCATATACATTAAAAATAGGTGAAAGAGCAGATCCCTGAGGACCCCCACTCATGGTAGAGAGAGAGAATAAAACATAAGGAAGCAGAGAAAGAGTTTGAGAATGATCAGCAAGATAGGAACCAAACCAGGCCAGCACCAAGCTGGAAATGCCCACCATGGTTAATCAGTGCAGTAAGATGGAATTCACTATGGTGTCAAAGGTGGCCGACAGATCTACTAAAATCAGCATGCCCATGCCACACAGATCCACAAGTCTTGCAAGATCATCCACAACATACACCAAAACCAACTCGGTACACAGCCCGGACTGACACCTGACTGAAAAGAATTGAAAAAAAGAAGAATTTTCATGACAAGAGCTGAGCATAAGAGTGACTAAAGATTCCATAAGTTTCATCAGAAAAGAGAATGGGCAGAAGTTAGAAGGAAGCAGAGGATCCAGAAAAGCTATTGTCAAAATTGGAATGACCAAAGTATACTTACGAGCGGCAAGAATAGAGCTAGAGATAAGTGTTGTTAACAGCAAATGTGACCAGGGGAGCAATATCAGATACGATTTGCTTCAAAACTGAGAGGTATAGGGTCAAGAGGGTCAGGAGGGGAGGTAGATTTAAGTTAAATGGCAGCCTGAATAATATCAGCAGAGAACACAGGCAGAAAGGTAGACCATGAGAGTGGAGTAGTGGAGGCTGTATGAGAGATTACATTTTTTTTTATAGAAAGACTAGAAGATGAAGACACAATTGATTGATGAATTAGATCAGTTTAGTAATGAACAAAATTAGATAAAGAATCACACACAAACTGTGCAGATGGAATGAGAAGACATGACAGAAAGAGATTTTACAATTTTAAACAGTTCGCTAGGTTGAGTTCGAGCATGTGTGATTTGGACAGAGAAATAGGAGCATTTGGTTTTGAATAGAAATAAATTCTGGCTGAGGTAGTTTAATCAGTGTGCCACTACCTTTTGGCTTGTCTTCAGCACAGGCAGAGGTCAGCTAGATGAGGGGAGAACCACGGCTCTGAAGGGCGAGCTCGGGGCATAGATGAATTTAGAGGAGCTTGGCTATCAGCAACATCATTTAAAGCCAAAGACAACTGAGGACACTCAAGGCTTTACACAGGGCAGAGAGATGTGAGCATCACTGAAATCGCTCCAGGACGAGCTGAGGGCCATCTGTGCTTATGCACAGAAGGCTGAACCGGAAAAGCTTGGGGAATGGAAACATTTATTAAAAAAGTAATAAAAAAATGATCGGTACAGAAACCACTAAAAGGAGTGAAGATTGTCATCAGAGTTGAGGCAGAGAAAATTAAGTCCAGCCTATTGCTGTGTCCATGAGTTGGGCCCTTACTACGTTGTAAATGTTCCAAATCATGCATTGACTGCATAAAGCTGTCAATTCAGCAGCTGCAACCTTAATGGAATGTAAATTAAAATCACCAAGAATGATCAAGTCAGAATATCGATGCTTACAGTCCGCTGCAAGTTCTCAAAACAGAAAGCAAAAATCTGTGTTGCGTCAGAGGGTGGTAAACTAGCATGACATATGCAGTTTGAGTAGCAGACAAATTGATATGCACAAATAGTGCCTCTATTTGAATATTATGCTGAAATGGCAGTCGGATACATGGTAGGGATGCAGCAAAAAAAATAATAATCATCCACCGAGATGGATAGAATCTCTGTCAGCACGCCAGATATTATATTCTGGTGGGACAGCTTGGACTAAGACAGGGTTTGATGCGTGCCATAAGTGTCTGTAATTAAACATAGATCAGGAGACACCTCCCCAAATAACAAGTAGCAATCAGCTGCATGTGCCAAGATCGAAAGATCATTCAATAGTAAGGAGTTTATCTTACTAGCAGCACACCTTGGTGATATTGAATCAGCTATCGGAGCGGCACAAGGCATTACAGATGGCAGCACCATTTGATTTTGAGCCAGGTAGAGCAAAGCAGAGCTGGAATATTTCATGGGGAGCATAGTCTCTTTCCTGCTCGAGACCCGATTTGCCCAGTCAGGTTAACTTGGGCAAAACTTAAGCGAGTGATTGCTGCACATGTTTGCCTATTAAATCTGCACATGGTGTCGACGTAGTCCAATCCAAAGCAGGCTGCTATGAAACTGGAGAACAGACTGCAGGCAGCCGTGTGTGAGTCTGAAATGAAAGCAGACTGTCAACACATACCTGGAAGGAGTCACAGTAGTCCAGGAAGTGAGACCATGCTATAAAGTTGTAATTAGATGTTGTTTAGCGCTTAGCACTATTTACCTCTAGTTTAATCCATTTAGCGTTAATAATGACACAGATGATTCGGATTAACCCTAAACTCATTCACCAAATTATGTTTATAATGTAAATATCTCTAGTCAGTTTGAATAATCGCTATTACACAAGGCAACAGATCAATATAATTCAGATGCTATATCATCGTCTGTCGCCACCGTGACATAGAAATGGATCTGAGCATTCGTGCCTATTATGCAAGAAATCCTGACGCTTCCCCGCAGCGGATCGGGCTAATTAATTACAGAAACTACAGAGGGCACTTGGCAGCGTCCGTCACTATGGAGACAACCCCAGGGGTGGGGTGCGAGGCGTACATGCTCCAGCCCTCCAGCTGGCCCACAACGCCTCGCATCGTCTCCATGATGACGCATAAATGCACACAGAGCCTGCGCAAACGCGCGTTCTTGAGGCTCGCTTTGACTGATCCGAGAGGCGAATACGAGGTGAGTGTTTCAGGGAATAGGACAACAATGGTACAGATCTTGAGATGGGAGACATGGGTTCATAGTATCTTTACTTTCCAACAGGGACGGCTCATTTTACGAGCGGTTATTCGGAGTAGAAGTGCAATATTTGACACGTGCGTTCACAGCCATTAGAACGTTTTGCATTGGACTGGGTATGTGTTGCTAAAATATGAATGGAATACAGATACCAATACAGTAAGAACATTTAAAACTAAAACCCGATTTCTTTATATTTCCTTTCGATTCATGTTGGGATTGATCGGATGACACGATCATTGATGGTATGTGCTTTCTGTTTACTTATCTTTGTATTTATCTACTAACGTTGTGAAGAACTGTATATCTGTGTAGAATGCAAAATTACAGCAATTGATACCTATCCTGAGCACTAGTATGTCTAATCTATGAACATCCCTGAAGAAGGTTATACCGAAATGCATTGGCTAATGTACATAACAATTTCTGTAAGAAGACTGCCCAATGGCTTATCGGCAACAAATGCTATATATATAGCAAAAAAACAGGAATGTGAATAAAACATTTCGGACCACAGATTCAATGAGTGAAAGAATGTGTTTAGAGAGATTTAACTTTTCAAAGGAACTATATAATAGCCCCTCTGGGCTTGTAACTGTGAGCGTCAACCTTAGTAAGGTGAAGTCACCTTATTTTTTGTTGGTTCATATATGTATATGGTCTTTGTGCTATACGACCTTTCATAGGCTGGATGTTACAGGTTAAAGCAATATAGAATGTAATATAGATGTAAAAGACTGATCACAAAAAGGATACAAACAAAACAGTAAAGATGTGGTGCCCACCGGTCCTCTTCAATTTTACTTTGATACCATGCCTTCCTTACAATATAAGTAAGCGCACTTTTTGCAGCTATAGTATAAACATTCAGCCCTGCATGGCTGCATGATAAATACAGACCCAACACAGAAACCTGAATAGGCCCAAGCGCTGGTGATAGAGAGGCCCACGCTGCTAGCTCCCATAGAAACTTTCCTTTGTTCCATAATTGTTGCTAATACTTTTTATCCCAAGAAGAAATGTGCCCTGCAAGGCCATGAGACAGTACCAGGTGCCTCACAGTGCACGTTTATCCCAGCCAGGCCGAAATCAGACTTCCAGCCCACCATCAATTATGACATCCACATCTGTCCCAGTCCAAGCCCCCTGCATTCCGCGATAGGAGGTGACCCCTGACTACCGACATAAATCCAATGGTCATAAAAGATCTAAAAGAACACCACCATTCCACCTTAGTTCATAATGACAAACCTTGTAATATGAGGTACCGGGTGGAATAAATGATAGCCCATAGTGAGGGTGGAAGCTTTGGGTACGGATAGTGCGATAACTGAATGAATGAGTAATGTGTGGGTCAGCAAAATCTTAAACCCCCTCTTGTGCCAGTCTCAGAGACTCCCAGGTGCACACCATAATGATAGGGTAGCATTGTCTTGCATAGTAACTAATTGCGAACTTGACCTTGGTTCCATGGAGATGATGAGCCCAGCAGACCCCATGTGGTGGAAGACAGACAGACAGGGCAGGGACCAATAGCAGCCTGGTATTACCTATGGAGCAGGCGCTTCTTACTGTGTATGTGTGCGTCAGTGAGGACAATGTCTTTCCTTATAACATTCTGCTTGTACCATTTTTGATCAGCAGCGTTCTTTGCTAGCATACCTATTTTTTGGGCATGTAAAAATTATCCTTGCAAGAATCTCTTGCTCTTTTTTCCATCGCGGGTTGTATTTTTTCTGGCATGTGCATTTGTTTGCATGCCTTCAAAGCCTAAGGCCACACCCCCACCTGTTTCAAAACAAAAGCAGACATACGGAATAAGAAAACTAGATAAGGTGTAATTTTGAGTGTGCCACCGCCAATTAACACAAGTAGGATAGTGGTAGTTTGCCACATTATAGGGAGTGTTAGGTTTCTGAATACACAGAGAGGGAACGTAGTAAATGGTGGTATACAGTTAGGCTGGATTGTAAGAGGATTCAATTCAGCACTACAGCTAAGTTAATGCCTAGTCTAGAATACTGAATGAAAACCCTTATTGATATATCTTTAGGTCCAGTTCATGCGTTCTGGATGACTACCCCTGTATAACACCCCTCTCTTGGAATCCCCCTGACCCCACTGAGCCAAGAAGTAGTTCTGTTTTGCAAGTTTAAAAGGTTTATTTGATAATTTAAAATAGATATATATATCACGCTTTATAATAAATTAATAATTGAATAGCACACTTAATCTGATATGATAAAGATCAACAACGGAGAATCTGGCACTAGCACACTTCTTTATAATTACTAAGGAGTTGAGATGAAATGGATAAGGTAGCACACTGGTAAATAGGTACAGAAGTATAATGTGGTAGAAAATGCTTTATAGAGTTCAAATGGATGTAATGTTGAATGAAAATGCAATACAGAAAATACTCAATATGATTTCAACAAACAAGGTAATCACTTTTCTCTGGCTATTCACTCCCCCCCTCTTTATGCAATGCAAGGAAATGGGAGGAAGCACACAGTTCTCAGAAATGCAATCAATGTAATCAGTTCAATCCAGCAAGCTTAGACAACAGAAAACAGATAGGAGTTTTGAAAACACAGGCAATGCTTGGATATGTGCTGGCAATGAATGAGAAATATGCTAAATTTGCTTTTAATTCCCTTATCGAGGTTCAGGGTGAGTGGTATCTAGTTAATATTAGTCCAGGCTCACACTAGCAATGATGCAGGGATAGTTAGCAGATTAAACGAATTTCTGGCCAATGGAAAGCAAACAGCAGCAGTTTTTACATGTGAAGAAATTGCAAATCGCGGTAAAATTCGCGGATGCGCCGAGCGCTATTACAAAGGAACCGCAAGGACTATCTCTACCGTTTTGGGGTCCTAGAAAAGCCTGGGATCTCAGCTTCCAAATGAAAGTTATTGCAAGTCTCTAGCCCAAACGGTTGCGGAGATATGAGTAATTTAGTAAAGGTCGTTTTTGGTTTTGTAAATTTTAAACGCACACTTTTTCAAAATGACAAGTGACAAATTTTTGCAGCTAGAATGACAGGTGACAGCTAGGAGGCAGTTCTACTTAGGTTAAATAGATTGAATTAGATGAATTTAAACTAAGAGATGTGTTCTGAGTTTTGCTAAGTACTCACAAGAGATTTTGAACAGGAAAGCGACTTGGTCACGGACTTCAGTCTGGTCAGGTCTTTCCGGGTTCTGCTCACAGCGCCTGGCCTCTGGAACTGCTCACAGGGGTCTGGTCTCTGCTAGGCACCGGTTCTTTGGGTCTCTCTGCTCTGGATAGATTGAAGTCTCTAGTTTGGCTCTCTGGAGGTTGATGGAGGTAAGTATGGATTTTTCCGGCAGGGCTTCCAGCGGCAGATGGATTTTGAAGGTCTCTATGTGTCCTGACTGTCTGCTTTTATGTGTTTAGAATGTGGGTGTGTTCTAGCATCACTGACCCTACCTCTCTCTCAGCTTCTAATTGGTCAAACTTCCATTCCTCCGCTTGATTGGCAAACTGAACTGTGAGTCAGATTGATGTCATTTTACAGCCTGCAGAAAGTCCACTCCTCCTGTCAACTTACACACAAATCTAGATTTGAAACAAATACATATTTGCAGAGGTACATATTGTTTTAAAATCATATGCACCCATCATGCATTACAGGAGGTATCCCCTGTTCAAACTCTGCTCTTCCTGGGAGCTTGCATTCAGAACTGGCACATATTTCACTTTTTAACTGCTTTTTCAATTTCCGACATGGACCCAACTTTACATACATGTGTGCAGGGGGTAGGGACATTAACTGATGAAGTTTCAGATTTTTAACATGCACACATTTAGAGTAATATCCACTTTTCCGCTAAAACCCCCCTGAACATACCACCGGTTCCTACCACGTCTTAAACTGTGGGCAGAAAAATCACAAGAATTATGGTATCATTTATAAAATTTTCACATGTCCGCTCTATGAGTTATTCATCTTTTTAAAGTTATGTTCTGGCTCCAAAGGGGTGTGGTTTACCCTCAGCACCAGGTTGAATTTCTGGTTCTTTCCAGTTCTGCCAAGCCAGCTTGCTCTCACAGGCAGTGCTCCTCCCAGCTCCTGCCAAGAGGAAGCTACAATTTACGACTGCGGTAATAAAAACCTTTGCCTGAGTGAAGAGGGCTTTGTTCACTCTCTTGCAGAGCACAGATAATTCAATTATCAGATAGATGGCATATCCTTAGCCTGGGCAGCAAAAGGAAGGTTGGCCTGGGAACACAGTGGTGACTCAAGTTTCACTGCTGATGGGATCCGTTGCTAGGCAAAATCAAGTTCCTTAAGCCAGACCTTCAGCTAACTTTTTGTTGCTTTTAAAATAACTTGTAATTTTACACATGCAGCTAGAATGCTGATTCTAAGTGCAAAACTATGACATTTCAACAGTTACAAAGGCATGTGACACCAAACATAGGTCACTCATTTAATTTAACATTTTCGATTTTGGTGGTTTTAAATCCAGTTGTAGTTAGGCTTAAGCTGCTGACTCCATAGCATTTTTGTTATAAGCATTGTTTTTGGGCTCTTCATTTCCCAGATTTTGTAGGCACACAAAACTCCATTCTGCCAAATGTCTGCTGGTGTTCAGTGAATATTTTGCACATGTTGCAAGGTTTGAAATAGGCATTTTGCTTGCCTTCAGAAAAACACACAGAGTGGTTTTAAAACGCCGGCTTTTGGATAGTGGTGAGTACTGGTACTGCACCCATTTTTGGGATTTAAGAAATGAATTCCCCACAATTCTAGGTTGCATTTGGCAATCAGCATTGCCATTCCCAATGGTTTCAGACTACTGTGCGGGTAGTCCAATGGTGGTTTTAAAGCGCTTTGAAGCTAACCGGCGCTACTGTTTTTCCTTTGGCAACCCATTTCCCTCATGGCAACCCGGCCTTTCATTCTCGCACTGGTGGGTGGCAAGTGAGGCAACCATTTTGGTGGGCGCACAAACTGCGCAGCTTTCCTGGATTTCAGCGCACATGTGGGTTTTCCGCCATCTTGAATTTTCTAAGCCCACAGCACCAAATGTTGTAGCAGGGTAGCTTAAACGTGGGTCAGGACACCCAACAAGTCCCCCCCACGCGACTGCACTTTGAATTTGAGTCGATGGGGAGTCGCGTGCACAAGGGTTTTGACCCATGCACCGGTCTGTCCGCATAATCTTCTTCCTCTTCTGTAGATGGCACAGTTCAGCATCTTCTTCTCCATCTGGTACTGATCGATCGGTTCTCCTCGCCGGTCCTGATGGGAGTATTGGGCGGTCCACTGGGCCCATTGGATCTCCGTTCCCGGTCTCCGGATCGTCCTTCTTGGTCATCCTTCATGGTTTCATCTCTCCTAGGATGATAAAGCAAAAGCGGCAATATCTACTCATAGACGTTTTTCCACCACTGTTGAGGTAGTGGGGCGGCATATGCATTTCATCATAACGAAACATTACATTCTTATTTTGAAAAAAAAACAGTATCACTAGAGACAGTTTCATGTAAATCCCAGTATGTTAGAGACTAGATGTGGTACGTTTTATGATTGGAACTGAATTAGTCTGATACAGTACCCGCTAGGATTCCAGAGGATTCCTCCAGTTGTTGCAGAGTGTGCCTGGGATGGCAACATTTCAACTGGTTTATGTGGACCCACTTGTCTTCCCCCTCTGCCGAACCACCTTTGGGGATGCGGATCTTGTAGGCCACAGGGGAGATCTTATCGACGATCTCAAAGGGTCCCTTCCATGTAGGCAAAAATTTGCGCTGCTTGGCCTGGTTCCTTTGGAAGTTGTATAGATAGACCCGGTCTCCCACCTGATATTCCTTCCTGGAAGTTTTCAGGTCATAATGGGTCTTCATGCTATCAGCCGATCTTTCTAGATTCCGCTGAGCATAAGCAAAAGCATGTTGGAGGTGTTTCCTTAAATTCTCTACATACTCATGAGTAGTGGAGGCATTTATCAGTGTCTGCTCTTGGGTCCTGTAGAGCAAATGCTGAGGAAGCACCATCTTGCGCCCAGTCATCAACTCAAATGGTGACATTTTGGTTGCAGATGAAGGGGTAGATCTGATAGCCATTAGGACCAGAGGTAATCGGATATCCCAACTTGGCCCAGAATCTGCCACAAACTTCTTTAATATGCTCACAATTGTCCGGTTATATCTCTCTACTGCCCCAGAAGAAGCTGGTCTATAAGCAATATGCAGCTTTCTCTTGACCCCCAGTATCTCCCACATCTTTGTCATTACTTCACTGGTGAAGTGGCTACCTCTGTCTGACTCAATCCTTTGAGGTAGACCAAAACGGGAAAAGATGTGGTTAATCATCAAGGCCGCTGCAGTTTCTGCCTTGCAATTTGGGGCTGGGAGACATTCCACCCACTTGGTAAACAAGCATGTCACGGTCAACATGTACTTATTCCCCCTAGCCGAGCGAATCACAGGGCCTACAAAGTCGATTTGTAAATCTGACCATGGCAGTGTCATTCCCCTCTTTTGTAAAGGCGCCCGGTGCGTGAGGGATGTCGGCTGAAATTGTGCACACACAAGACAACCCTTCAAATATTGGTTGAGGTCCTGGCCCATGTGTGGCCAGTATGCAACCTCTCTTAAGATTTCCAATGTGGTGTGAAACCCCCTATGACCGGCAGTGGCCGCATCATGGGCGTGACTTAACATCAGGCTTCGGAATGAGGTAGGAACCACCCACTGATCGTGGCCAGCTTTGGATTTCCTTACCAACAAACCGTCTTGGATCCGGAACATTTTGGGACATTTCATCAACACTCTTAGGTCCTCTTTCCCAATGTAATCGGTATCCGTCAGGGGAAAGTTCTCAGGGTCCTCAAGGTGCTGGTAAAATTTACCAATTATTGGATCCCCCTTCTGAGCAGTAATCAAATCAGCATCAGGGGTCTCCTTACTCCATTGTGCAATTGAGAGGTCGTTGTGAGCATTTGTCTGGGACCTAGTGATGGCAGTGACCTGGATTTCCCCCACCAGGGACTCAATCTCAATTAGATCCCCTTGGATGGCCCCGGTTTTGGCCAGCTGATCAGCTAAGTCATTTCCAGTTTTGTCTGGTCCCTCTACTTTGGAATGACCCTTGATCTTCTTCCAATAGATGGTCATCCCATTCGAGGTGACCAGATCATCAATGTTTTGGATCAACTTCCCATGTTTCAAGGGTTTGTTGTTAGCACATACCATGCCTCTGGTCTTCCAATTAACCAGGTGCTCCACGAACCCGTTCCGTACATAATCCGAATCTGTGATTATGACCAGTTCGTGGAGTTGATGCTGGACAGCAGTGAGGATGGCCTGATGCACAGCCATCAATTCTGCCACCTGACTACTTCGGGGACCAATTTTGAATCCGGCGGAGGGTTCTGGGGACTCATTCACCCATGCATTCCCTACGCCGGCCACTAGTTCTTTCTCCCCGTTGTAGTCAACATGGTAAGAGCATCCATCCACATAGACAGTGGGCATTCCCTCACACTTGTCTTCTTCAAAGACTTTGTGTGGGGAATTAAGGTATGCCTCCATGTTGTCCTTTATTTTTAGACTTTCGTCCTCGAGACAGTTTTCTCTGGCACAATCATGCAAGTCAGCCAGACCTTGCGCGAGGGGACTCTTCTTGTTTTGGCCATATCTGACCTCCACAGGAAAGCCTTGCATTGACAGAATCCAGGAAGTAATTCGGGAATTACTCACATTTCCGGCCCGGATTCTGTCACTTTGGAGATATTGCAGAGGCTGGTGTGGAGTCTCCACTATGATGTGTTCCCCCTGGATAAACGGGCGGTAATTCTTCAATGCCCACACCGTTGCCAGGAGTGCCTTCTCACAATCGTTGAATTTTTCCTCCACAGAGGATAAAGTTTTGCTCGCATAGGAGATTACTTTATTGACCTTGTCATGCTTTTGGTATAATACTGCCGTCAAGCACGTATCAGAGAACCCCGTCTCCAGGAAGAACTCCTTGTTTCTGACAGGGTAAGCTAGGCAAGGCGCTTGTGAGAGGCTTCTTTTGAGTTGTTTTACTGCCTCGGCTTGTTCTGGACCCCATTCCCACTTGACCCCCCCCTTCAGGAGATGAATCAGGGGTCTGGTGATCTCTGCGTAGCCCTCAATGAACTTTCTGCTGTAATTAGTCAGTCCAAGGAGGCTCCTTAGTTCCCGCAGAGTTGTGGGGTCTTTCAGTTTCTGAAGTGCTTCCACTTTCTTTTCCTGGGGACAGAGGCCCTGAGGAGTAATCTCATGCCCCAAGAAATTAACACGGGTTCTACACCACTGTGCTTTCTGAAAGGAAAGTTTTGCTCCGGCAGCCCTCAACTGTGTCAGAACATAACGGATCTCCGCTATGTGTTCCTCCACAGATGAACTTTTGATGAGGACATCATCTACATAAGCCAGGTTACCCCTTGCACCCAAGTCAGGCATGGCCTTGTGTAGAAAAATGTTGAATTCATTACCGGAGTTGAGGTATCCGAAGGGAGTCCGGGTCCATGTGTATTGCTGGCCCCCAAAGGTAAAAGCCAGTTTGTATTGGTCCTCCCTGCTGACAGGCACGGTCCAGTATCCATTGGTCAGGTCTATTGCAGTGAATACCTGTGACCCCTGGATCTGGGCCAGCCCTTGGTCAATGTAGGGCAGAGGCCATCGGGAAGTATGGACCCGTTTGTTGAGCTCCCTGAGGTCGGCACAGAGTCTCCACTGGCCGTTTGGCTTCAATATTCCCAGCACCGGATTATTGAAAGTGCTGTGGACGGGACGGATTATTCCCCGGGACTCAAGGTTCTTAATTATTTCAGTAAGGGACTCCATTGATGCGAGAGGCAAGCGATATTGCTTCACAAACACTGGAGTCATGCCAGGGTCCGTGGGGATTGTTGTGGTGTGGATGTCGGTGCGACCACAGTCATATGAGTCTACCGCAAAGAGATCTTGGAAATCCAAGAAAACTTGTTTCAACTTTTGCTTTTGTTCCAGAGTCACACAGGCATCAGCTAGGTTGACTCTCTCTTCCACCATCTGCCTGAAGCCTGGAAAGACTTCTGGTTTGGCTATCTCCGCGGCCTCCTCCAGCTGGGTGGAGAAGTCCCTGGTCAGAGTGCTGATTTGGACCGGAGGCTTCAGGTGGGAAAGGCAGCCCTCATGGACCTGGAAAATCACCTCATCCCTCCTGAAGTCACAGGTCACATCTTCCTTACCATAGGGGCAGGAAGTGTACACCAGGAAGTTCCCCCCATGCCGGGTAAAAATCCTGTCTGGTGTTGCGTTGTCATCACTGTCACTGTCAAAACAGTCCTTGGGGATGGGTCCTAACAGTTCATTTACAAGATCAATGGAGAAATGTCGGTCATCAACCGCCATTCCAATAATGGTGCCTGCGGCTAGAGTAATACTCTTTAAGTCGCTGTTATCCACCTCTATTAGAATGGGGTCATGTTCTATGTTGACTAATGGAGTCGGGTTTACCCCCAACCCTTGCTGTTGGAGAGAAGCATTTAGATGTATGTAAGCATCAGGGTTTTTCAACTCTTGTCCCCTTTTAACTTTCACTTCCAGGGAGAATTGTCGGGTCCTTTCTGGGATGGTGACTTCCTCTTTAACCTGAATTTCAACTGCATAAGGTAGCAATTGAGCTGACCTAAATGCTTTTTCTGGATCATCAAAGCCCATGGGATTATCCGCTAATCGGGACCAAGCTTTGAAGTTTATTAGGTCCAAACTAATGGCAAAGCGATTGAGAATGTCACTGCCTAAGTAAAAGGCGGCAGGGACGTCTCGCACGACCCAACAATTATGGACTATGCTCTTGTTGCCAATGGAGATTTTGAGCATACACCTGCTTGGCAGGAGATGTTTGGAATTAGGTACTTCCAGGTCCATTTCCCATTTGTCTATCAGTTTGAAGGTGGGAATGGCTGGTTCTTTTGGGAGTTGGCGAAACATGGCTTCGCTGATGAAGCTCTTACCGTTGTTCACACACACTCGAGCGAGAACAGAGTCCTTCCCATCATTTAACTGAACAGGGATGAACAACTGCTCTCCGATTTGCTGAATATCAGCCAGGCTCTGAGCTGATTTCACATCTTTCTGGACTATAGGAGTGGGAGTTTCAGATTGTGGATTGGTATAGAATTTCAGAGTGTTTCCTTCCAGCGTGGAATACCACTTTAGACTGGAAGGAAGGTTGATTTTCAGAAATAGAGAGGACCCCCCATCACCAGTCTGTTGTCCTACTGCTATTACTGTCACGTCTGGAATTTGGCTATTCTGGAAGTGAAATTCTACTTGGTCAGATTTTTGTTCAACCATGTGGCATGTGCCGTTTAAACTAACATGGTTGACACTCTGTTTTAATTTTATTGGTCGGCTAGTCTGGGTCCAGAGGACCTTGTTTACACAATCTATTAGGGGTGACAACCTTCTCAGGAGGTCATTCCCTAGTAAACAAGGGGTGCCCTCCGGGGTCACAACTATGACCGGGTGTTTCAACTTGTGTCGCCCGATCTTAATGTCCAAGTCTGCAGTCCCCTCAACGGGAATTTCCTTCCCGTCAAAGTTCTGCAGTTGTCCAGGAAGAGAGGTGAGAGGAATTTGGTAATTCTCTCCCCTTCCTGCATTCAGTTCGTCAAAGGCCCTTCTGGACAGAAGGGTAGCTTGAGATCCAGTGTCCACCAGTGCCGAGATTGTACCCTGCCCCTGTACTTGTACCGGGGCATAATATCTTCCCTCCTTCTCCTCAAGGGGGCACAGATAATGTACATTTTTGGACAACTGGTGGGCTAATTTTCTGGTTTTGGACATCGCGAGAGAAGAATTTTGGGCAGAATTCTGTGGAGAGCCTTGGGAATCTGAAAGAAAAAGTTGGCAACTGGAGATCAGAGCCATTGTGGGTTCCCCTGGTTCCGGTTCTGGGCCGCCCCCCCCTTTTTGGAGGCAGTCACCAGGATGGGTTTGAACCAGGGGATTTTCTTGCTGTTGGTTCTGGGATGAGATGGTGGGCGGCGGTAGCTCAGTCTCCACATCTCCCCAGTCTAGATTTGCATCCCTAGGGACCCATTTTTCTTTGGGAGGAGTTCCCCCCTCTCTGAAGGAGAAGATCCTTTTCCCAGGATCCTCTGTGGATCCCTCTCCCTCAAATTGGAAGATCTGTACCTCCTCCCCAAACTGAGTCTGTTTGGGTCTTTTGTTTCTCCTACCCCCCCTCTGCTCCTTAGGAGGCAGACTTTCAGGGGCAAGAGATTTTGTTTCCGGTTCCTGGGTTTCCAGGGGCTGTTTACAAATGAGGAAGGAAGCTTCCTCCAAGGCTTTACACCCCCCTTCCCCTTGTGCCTCCTCCCTGGGAACCGGTGCGTTATCGGGGTGCTGCCCCCGTCATTGTTCTGGAGCACCAGGTCCAGAGTTAGGTGCGTTCTGCGCCGGCATGCTGATCTGAGGGTTCTGCTGCGCCCTCAGTATATGACCCATATCCCGCGCCATGTTTTGAACCTGGCGCTCTAACTGGGAAACCCGCTCAGGCTGATACGGGGCCCTGTTTTCTCCCCTGGGCTGATCCCGGGAAGGGTAGCTGTCCCTCCTCTGGTAGTACCCCTGGTTGGGAAGATTTGGGTACCCCTCCACCCTTGGCCTCCCCTCTCCCGGATTCAGTGGTCTGGGCTCAGGGAATTGGGGAAAGAAGGATGGATGGTTTTGGGGCTGAAAGTTGGGTGGATACCTGGGGAAAAAGTTCTGCCCAGGATTTGGAGAGTTTCTGCCCTCCGGTGGGAAGTTAGGAGGGAAGTTCCCTGGGTTAGGTGCTTGGCTGGATCCCCCCCCTTGGGCTGGAGGAGTCCACACATAACCCAGGATGGGTCTGTTTCCCTTGTAACGGGGACTTACATAATCAGGAGAGCGAGGGACCCCATTTGTGGGGCTGCCTCCCTGGCTCCCTGTCTGTGACTGGCCCGAGGACCTTCTGGGCCTAGCATTATTAGGTGCAGGTAGGTTTTTAGGCCCCCCCATCTCCAAATCCAAAACGGGGGTGACCTTTACCTCTGCCACCTTGGCAGCAGCAGGGGTGCTGTTGGCTTTGGGGTTTTTCTGGGCATTGCTTTTATTTTCTATGGGCTTCTGCACCTCATAGATCCGGGTAGCCTGTTCAATGACCCAGTCTAAAGATCTTTTCTCATGAAAATCTCTCACGAGCTGGGTCATTATATATTTGGGCAAGGCATGGAAAAATGTATTGACAAACTCTCTACTATCTGTGCGCACCCTTCTGGTGGTTTGCGCAAAAGCACGCTTTAACTCCTGCACAAATTCTCGTGGGGCCTGATCCTCCCCACATTGCAAATTGTAGGCCGCCTTGCGAGCCTCTTGAGGATTTCTGTGAACAGAAAAATGTTTCAGGATGGCCGCCTTATATGTGGACCATCTTAAATGATTTTGGTCCTCCAGCCCCGCAAAGAAACTGGAGTATTCCGGGGAGAAGGTCCACTTTACATATTGAATGCAGCTTTGGCTGTCCTTCAAATGGAAAGTCTCCATCATTTGTTCAAACAACTCTAAGTGCTCCCAAACAGAATACTTAGCGTTCTTATGGTAAGGCGTGATGACGCTCCTGATCGCCTTAATCTGCTTTAAGGGGTCCTTAAGCAAGGCCCTTTTTGCCTTATTGGCCTTTTTGGTTCGGGTAACCCTTGTCCATTCTTCCTCGGACTCAGAGGCACTGCTCCCAGAGGTTCCCGTCTGTTCTTCCAGGTTTTCCCGGATTCTGCGAGCCTGGGAATGGCTGGCAGAATGTGGGGACCTGGTCTCCTGTGTCCTGCGCAGTTCAGAGGAGTCTTCAGATTCCTCCTTGCTGCCAGGATTTGATGGGTACCCCCTCCACTGACCTAACTGGGCAGAGGTTTTCAGGATGCCCTTAATGGGCCTACTCTCCTGGGGTTCCCCATTGAACTGTACTGTACTTGGGTGCCCATACCCGGATGCCCACCCCTCCATTCCTGAGTGGTACTGGCCTATGAGCCCCATACTCTTAGCTGGATAGTAATCTGCCATCCCTGCGGCCCTGTGCTCATGTGCGCCAGGGGACATGGGGGTGGTAGAGTCCAGGGACTGGGGGAGATGAAGGCCCCTGGTGTTAGGGCTCCTGCGGTTATGGTCAGGAGTCTCTCTTTCCCAGCGGACCTCATCTCTATCCGCCCCTGCTCCCTGTTGCAATGCAAGAGCCTGCATTTGTGCTTTCAGTTCCTCTGTTAAGGCCTTACTAGACTCTATCAGTCTCTCCTGCATCGCTACCTGTTGCTGGAGCCTATCATTGTGTTGACAGAGGGCCTCATTCTCCCTCTGTGCTTCCTGGTTGGTCCTGGAGAACTGGGCCAGTCTTTGCTGCAGGAGGTTTACCTCCTGGGCAATGTCCCTATTGGCCTGCTCCTTTCTTGCTAGAGCATCTTCCACCCTTCTGGTGTGCTCTACCAAGTTCTGGTTTTCTTTTTGGAGATCACCCTGCCCCTGGTGGGCCAGGTGATTTTCTTCCATTTTTCTTTTTAAATGGCAGACTTCCTGGCCTAAGGCGTCTCTTTCCTGACTAAGCGCCTGCATTTGTGCCGCCAGGTCGTCCCTTTGCCTTTGGAAGGCACCAGCTTTCTGGCGCTCCTGATCAAACTCTGCCTGGGTATCCAGGTCTTTCAGAATCAGTTTATTGCTCTCCTCCTTCACTCTATCTAGGTGGCCTTGCAGGGTGACTACGTGCTCAGCACATGCCCTATTGAAGTCTAGCTGTTGCTCCAGCTTTTTCTGGCTTTGCAGTAGGGAGTCCAAACCTTCTTGGTGTTCCTTCTGCAAGGCCAGAAATCTGGTATCCTGTTCTGACTTTTCCTTTTGCAGCACATCCATATCCTCCTTTATTTTAGTGATGTACTGTCTGGTCTCATTTTCTGACTCCTGGCTTCTGTGCAGCCTTTGCTCAGAAGAGTCCAGATCAGATTGGGCCTTCTCTAACGCCATCTGTTGCCTTTTTGCCAGATCATGGCCTTCAGCACATTTATTCTGTATGGCTCCCATGTATAAATATAAATATGCCGCTATCCTAACAATCTTGTCGTGCTCATCTTTGGCCTTAGGAGCCATATATAGTTCACTCAGGGCCACGTGTAATGGACCCTGATCTCTATATATATCTGACCCTGTTTCCGTGACCTGTTGCATGATGGCCTGCAACCAGACTGTTTGGTCCTGGTGAGTCCATTCACCTCTCACGAATAGTTTGTGTAAGAAGTGCTCTCTGGCTATTTTCATATCTACCAAGGTCGTCATTCTAGAGATTGGTCTCTGTCCTGACTTACAGAAGTTAGTATTTTAGTTTTGCAGAACAGAACTTTTCTTGGAGTGTCCCTTTTGAGGAATGCTTCACAGCGTAATGCAGCGTGGTGATCCGACTGGATGTATGTATCCCGTCAGTTAGCACACTGTATTAAGCTGCACAAGTGGTATTCTAACCCAGAATCCCGGATACGAGCCCCCACTTTGTAAGAGGATTCAATTCAGCACTACAGCTAAGTTAATGCCTAGTCTAGAATACTGAATGAAAACCCTTATTGATATATCTTTAGGTCCAGTTCATGCGTTCTGGATGACTACCCCTGTATAACACCCCTCTCTTGGAATCCCCCTGACCCCACTGAGCCAAGAAGTAGTTCTGTTTTGCAAGTTTAAAAGGTTTATTTGATAATTTAAAATAGATATATATATCACGCTTTATAATAAATTAATAATTGAATAGCACACTTAATCTGATATGATAAAGATCAACAACGGAGAATCTGGCACTAGCACACTTCTTTATAATTACTAAGGAGTTGAGATGAAATGGATAAGGTAGCACACTGGTAAATAGGTACAGAAGTATAATGTGGTAGAAAATGCTTTATAGAGTTCAAATGGATGTAATGTTGAATGAAAATGCAATACAGAAAATACTCAATATGATTTCAACAAACAAGGTAATCACTTTTCTCTGGCTATTCACTCCCCCCCTCTTTATGCAATGCAAGGAAATGGGAGGAAGCACACAGTTCTCAGAAATGCAATCAATGTAATCAGTTCAATCCAGCAAGCTTAGACAACAGAAAACAGATAGGAGTTTTGAAAACACAGGCAATGCTTGGATATGTGCTGGCAATGAATGAGAAATATGCTAAATTTGCTTTTAATTCCCTTATCGAGGTTCAGGGTGAGTGGTATCTAGTTAATATTAGTCCAGGCTCACACTAGCAATGATGCAGGGATAGTTAGCAGATTAAACGAATTTCTGGCCAATGGAAAGCAAACAGCAGCAGTTTTTACATGTGAAGAAATTGCAAATCGCGGTAAAATTCGCGGATGCGCCGAGCGCTATTACAAAGGAACCGCAAGGACTATCTCTACCGTTTTGGGGTCCTAGAAAAGCCTGGGATCTCAGCTTCCAAATGAAAGTTATTGCAAGTCTCTAGCCCAAACGGTTGCGGAGATATGAGTAATTTAGTAAAGGTCGTTTTTGGTTTTGTAAATTTTAAACGCACACTTTTTCAAAATGACAAGTGACAAATTTTTGCAGCTAGAATGACAGGTGACAGCTAGGAGGCAGTTCTACTTAGGTTAAATAGATTGAATTAGATGAATTTAAACTAAGAGATGTGTTCTGAGTTTTGCTAAGTACTCACAAGAGATTTTGAACAGGAAAGCGACTTGGTCACGGACTTCAGTCTGGTCAGGTCTTTCCGGGTTCTGCTCACAGCGCCTGGCCTCTGGAACTGCTCACAGGGGTCTGGTCTCTGCTAGGCACCGGTTCTTTGGGTCTCTCTGCTCTGGATAGATTGAAGTCTCTAGTTTGGCTCTCTGGAGGTTGATGGAGGTAAGTATGGATTTTTCCGGCAGGGCTTCCAGCGGCAGATGGATTTTGAAGGTCTCTATGTGTCCTGACTGTCTGCTTTTATGTGTTTAGAATGTGGGTGTGTTCTAGCATCACTGACCCTACCTCTCTCTCAGCTTCTAATTGGTCAAACTTCCATTCCTCCGCTTGATTGGCAAACTGAACTGTGAGTCAGATTGATGTCATTTTACAGCCTGCAGAAAGTCCACTCCTCCTGTCAACTTACACACAAATCTAGATTTGAAACAAATACATATTTGCAGAGGTACATATTGTTTTAAAATCATATGCACCCATCATGCATTACAGGAGGTATCCCCTGTTCAAACTCTGCTCTTCCTGGGAGCTTGCATTCAGAACTGGCACATATTTCACTTTTTAACTGCTTTTTCAATTTCCGACATGGACCCAACTTTACATACATGTGTGCAGGGGGTAGGGACATTAACTGATGAAGTTTCAGATTTTTAACATGCACACATTTAGAGTAATATCCACTTTTCCGCTAAAACCCCCCTGAACATACCACCGGTTCCTACCACGTCTTAAACTGTGGGCAGAAAAATCACAAGAATTATGGTATCATTTATAAAATTTTCACATGTCCGCTCTATGAGTTATTCATCTTTTTAAAGTTATGTTCTGGCTCCAAAGGGGTGTGGTTTACCCTCAGCACCAGGTTGAATTTCTGGTTCTTTCCAGTTCTGCCAAGCCAGCTTGCTCTCACAGGCAGTGCTCCTCCCAGCTCCTGCCAAGAGGAAGCTACAATTTACGACTGCGGTAATAAAAACCTTTGCCTGAGTGAAGAGGGCTTTGTTCACTCTCTTGCAGAGCACAGATAATTCAATTATCAGATAGATGGCATATCCTTAGCCTGGGCAGCAAAAGGAAGGTTGGCCTGGGAACACAGTGGTGACTCAAGTTTCACTGCTGATGGGATCCGTTGCTAGGCAAAATCAAGTTCCTTAAGCCAGACCTTCAGCTAACTTTTTGTTGCTTTTAAAATAACTTGTAATTTTACACATGCAGCTAGAATGCTGATTCTAAGTGCAAAACTATGACATTTCAACAGTTACAAAGGCATGTGACACCAAACATAGGTCACTCATTTAATTTAACATTTTCGATTTTGGTGGTTTTAAATCCAGTTGTAGTTAGGCTTAAGCTGCTGACTCCATAGCATTTTTGTTATAAGCATTGTTTTTGGGCTCTTCATTTCCCAGATTTTGTAGGCACACAAAACTCCATTCTGCCAAATGTCTGCTGGTGTTCAGTGAATATTTTGCACATGTTGCAAGGTTTGAAATAGGCATTTTGCTTGCCTTCAGAAAAACACACAGAGTGGTTTTAAAACGCCGGCTTTTGGATAGTGGTGAGTACTGGTACTGCACCCATTTTTGGGATTTAAGAAATGAATTCCCCACAATTCTAGGTTGCATTTGGCAATCAGCATTGCCATTCCCAATGGTTTCAGACTACTGTGCGGGTAGTCCAATGGTGGTTTTAAAGCGCTTTGAAGCTAACCGGCGCTACTGTTTTTCCTTTGGCAACCCATTTCCCTCATGGCAACCCGGCCTTTCATTCTCGCACTGGTGGGTGGCAAGTGAGGCAACCATTTTGGTGGGCGCACAAACTGCGCAGCTTTCCTGGATTTCAGCGCACATGTGGGTTTTCCGCCATCTTGAATTTTCTAAGCCCACAGCACCAAATGTTGTAGCAGGGTAGCTTAAACGTGGGTCAGGACACCCAACAGGATGTATATGTAAAGCAGCATTATAAATGACTAGATAAGTGCCATTTTCATTGTTCAAGGCTGTGCACAGCTCATTGTAGTTTAAATAGCTTATTAGGGATTTTTGTTGGTCCATGATGGTGTCCAGATGACTGAAAGTGCCAAGGCTGAGAGGAAGGAAGGATAGCTGATGTTGCACGAATAGGCCTTTCTCAAGATTCCAGTTTAGATAAGCAATAATTGAGTTTGTTTTGTTGCTAGCCGACACAAATATACAAAGTTTAATTGTAAGGCGCACGCAGTAACGTCACAAATAACACACTAGCACGATATTTCCAAAGCACCTCCAATGGTGAAATCAGTTCAATGCACGCACGAAGAACACATTACCAGGTTGAATACATTGAAGGCAAAAGGTCTCATACACTGGCCTCAAACTACAATAAATACGGTATGCACATCATGACACAAATAGATCAAACACCTGCAAGCAGCAGAATGTATCATACGGAAGTACAGGATGAGCTGTCCAAGGTTGAGCAAACTGTCTTGGAGACTGGAGCCCGGCGTGGAAAGATGAGAGATAGGAGTGAGTCTTATAGTTCTTTAACCAGGGCAGCATTTCGATCTCTCATTTCCCACCAGGGGTTAAGTGAACTGTTGTAGCTATGTGTTACACACAAGCCACATCAGCAAGAGGCACCAGTATTGTAACAATGTCAGCATCTTGTGGTGCCTACCACTTCGAGCACGGTCCAATGATGCCCGAGTTATGACTTCTTCCATAGTGGTAGGGGCCCTAGGCAGGCTCAAAGATAATAAATATGCAATTAGAAGAGGTAATGCATGGGATCATTTAGGTGATTTTATTTCAACAGCCAATGGAAGGTTGTGAATATTGTTTTTATCAATGTGACAATAAAATGTGTTTAGTTTAGAACCCCTGGGCTACCAGGAAGTAATTGAGAACATCTGCGCACCTTTTGTAACGCTCACCTGATTCTCGCAGAGGCGCCGGTCTTGACTGGGCGACTACCGTATCTTCAAAGGTGATGTGTAGCTCCCGGTTGGCTCTTTGGGCTGGACCTCTGTGCACTGTATGCCTGACGTGTAGAGTAAGATGTCTTAGGTAAGTGAATGCCGAGCTCTCCATCTGCCTCGGGGCAGGGTGCTGTAGCCAGTTTCTTCACTGGATAGGTAGCGCAGGCCTCTTGACTTCAGAGGACTGCTGTCCGTCGTTTACTGCACGAACGGTAAGTTTCGAGCCATTCAAATGTCTTTTTAAAGTCTTTAGTAATGATGTCTCTTGTTTTGCAGGGTTCCGGCGATGGCGGATGACGGGCTGAAGTGAGTTGAAGATGGAGCCCGTGTGATGAATAGAAGCGCCTGGAAGCACGTGAGTAAGCGCTTGTTGCCTGCTTCACGATGCGCTCTAACTGTCTTTTTAATTTGCAGGTACGAGTTTGGAGCGGCTGCAGGGTGCCGGAATACCCACTGGATTAGATGTGGAAAGGAGTAATGGCACGTGAGTATTAAAGTTCCCCAATGTCTTTAAACGCACCTTGTTTTGTCTTTCAGATGCGGATGCAGCGCCGAAGGCCTCCGGAGCGTGCAAAGATTTGGTAAGCTTTTGTCTTTCAGATGCCGGAATGCAGTATGAAGACCTCCGGAGCGCATGAAGAGTAGGTAAGCCTTTGCCTTTTAGATGCCGGACTGCTAACCTGTTCTTTCTTGTCTTTATAGGTGTTTCTGAAGACTGGATTCAGGATGGTAAGCCTTTTTCCTTAGGCCCAGGACTGGATGCAGAAGACACGATGAGCGTCCTGCTGCAGAGGGTGCAGAATAACGCAAAGCAAGATTCATCCACCGGGTGTGGTTTAAATAGCCTCCTGTAGTGCTTAGGTGTCTCCTTCCACAGCCACGCCTAAGTAAGAAAAGAGTTCCTGGTAAGAAAAGAGTTCCTGCCTTCCAGAAGAGTTCCAGTGTTCTAAATCTTGGGAGTGGCTCCAGCCCCACCCACCAGGAAAAGTAGTTCCAAACAGAAGAGGATCAGAGGCTCAACTGGCAGGCAAGTAAGCAGCATGGTCTGCTGCAGGTAAGTCCACCCAAGCATTATGAGCCCGGCGCTTCCAGCGCTGGGACTGGGCATATTTATGATCCTGTTGCCACTGGCGCCAGGACTGGGTCCAAAAGGTCCCAATTGGGACTGGTTGGCACTCGGAACCTGGGTTATGGATCTGCTTCCAAGGGAGTTGGGAAAACCCTGACCTTTTGGAAGCAGAGATCATGACAGTACCCCCCCTCAAGGCCCCTCCCAAACCGGGCTTCTCCGGGGGTTTTGGCTTGTCAGGAAATGTTCGGTGAAATCTTTTGATTAGGCGAGGAGCGTGGACATATTCAGCAGGTTCCCAGGATCTCTCTTGGGGGCCGTAGCCTTTCCAGTCAATTAGGTAGAATAGTTTAGATTTGGAGATCTTGGAGTCCAGAATGCTTTTGACTTCAAACTCGAGTTCTCCATCCACTAGGATAGGTTTTGGAGATTTGGTTAGTCGGGTTTGAGGTTGCACGGGTTTTAATAGAGAGACGTGAAAGACCGGATGTATCTTCATGTGCGGGGGCAAGTCCAACTTGACCGCTACTGGGTTTACTATGGTAGTGATGGAATAGGGACCAAGGTATCTTGGGTTGAATGTGCGTGGCCCTTTTAGAGATAGATATTTGGTGGATAACCAGACTTGATCCCCTACTTGATAGTGAGGGGCTTCCTTCCGATGTTGATCTGCTCCTTTCTTGTATTGTTCTTTAGCCCTTTGAAGGTGAGAAACAGCTTCCTTAAAGGCTTGGGTGATTGTAGAATGCAGGTAGTCTACTGCTGGTGTTTCAAGATCTTGGAGGGGATCCAACTCCGAGGTTCGAGGGTGACTGCCGTACAAAAGAAAAAACGGGGTTTTCCCAGTTCCCGAATGGACAGAGTTATTGTAGGCATACTCGGCTATCCAAAGGATATCTTTCCAAGTTTTTTCAGTTTGTTGCAGCATGCAGCGTAAATACTGTTCCAGAGTTTGATTGGTCCTCTCGGTTTGTCCGTCGGTCTGAGGGTGGTGACTGGTCGATAGTCTCACATCAATTTGAGCCGACCGACAGCAACTTCGCCAAAAATGAGAAATAAATTGACTACCTCGATCCGAAATTAGAACCAAAGGAAAACCGTGCAGTCGGACGATGTTTTCGAGAAATTCTCGGGCCAGAGTTGCTGCTGTTGGCAAGCTTTTGAGCGGAATGAAATGTGCCATCTTGGAGAATAAGTCCACGATTACTAGAATCGTATTGTATCCGGAGCATGGAGGTAGATCGGTGATGAAGTCCATAGAAAGCGTATGCCAAGGGCGAGGTGGGATGTCAATAGGGCGTAAGAGGCCTGCTGGTCTTTCCTTTTGACTCTTGTTTTGGGCGCATACTCCACAGGACATTATAAAGTCTCTGATATCTTTTTTCCAAGACGGCCACCAGAAGTAGCGCTTGATCTTTTCTGAGGTCTTGGCTATACCGGGATGACCTTCCATTAAAGAGTCGTGATAACAAGAGATTACTTTTTTCTGTAAATCTGTGCTGGGTAGGTATAATCGTTCTTGGAAATACAATAAGTTGTCCTTTACTGCAAAGTCCTTTCCCTGCAGATGCCAATTCTGTATATCTGCTGGAGTTACAAGTTGCCTGGCTTTATCCTTAACTTCCTCTATGGATTCTGTGGCGATTACACCCAGAATTCTTTGTTCGGGAATGATTGGTACAGGTTTAGGGTTGATCAAGTGTTCTTCCACTCCCATCCGAGAAAGGGCATCGGCTTTACCGTTCTTTGTACCAGGTCGATAGGTAATTATGAAGTCAAACTCGGCAAAGAATAATGCCCAACGGAGTTGTCTAGAGGATTGGGCTTTTGCGGTTTTCAAATATTGCAGGTTTCGGTGATCCGTAATCACAGTAACGGTGTGTCGGGCCCCCAGCAGATAATGCCGCCAAGCCTTAAAGGCAGACTTGATAGCCAGAAGTTCCTTGTCAGTAATCGTGTAATTGACTTCAGGAGGCGAGAATTTGCGGGACCAAAATGCCACGGGATGCAACTGATTGGTTACCGGGTCCTTTTGTGATAGAACTGCCCCCATGGCAAGGCTTGAAGCATTAGTTTCCACGATGTAGGGGAGTTCGGGGCGAGGGTGTTTTAAGATTGGTGCAGAGATAAATTTAGTCTTCAAATCCTGGAAAGCTTGTTCCGCCTCGGTAGACCATTCAAAAAGATTTGTTTTTCTTTAACAAGGCAGTGATGGGCTGGACTATTCGAGAGAACTCGGGGATAAACCTGCGGTAAAAGTTAGCGAAGCCTAACATGCTTTGCACACCTTTTACGGAGGATGGTGATGGCCATTTGAGAACTGCATCGACCTTCTTTGAATCCATACGCACTCCGCCAGGTGATAATATGAATCCCAAGTCACGTTGAAAACACATTTTTCCAACTTAGCGAAAAGTTTGTGTTGACGCAATCTTTCGAGGTCAATTTTCACGTGTTTCCGATGTTCAGATTCCGATGAAGAATAAACGAGGATGTCGTCAATGTAAACAACAACACATACATCTATGAGCTCTCTGAGGACATTGTTCATAAAATATTGAAAGGCGGCCGGGGCATTGCAAAGTCCGAAGGGCATGACCTGATATTCAAATAGCCCATACTTGGTGCGGAAGGCTGTCTTCCATTCATCGCCCTCTTTTACTCGTACCAAGTGGTAAGCTCCTCTAAGATCCAGCTTTGTATATATGCATGCTTTTCTGACTTGGTCCAGGAGTTCAGGGATTAAAGGTAACGGATATCTATTCTTAACGGTGATCTGGTTCAGGGAGCGATAATCGATACAAGTTCTAAGGTCTCCTTCCTTTTTTGGAACGAAGAACAAAGCTGAAGAAGCAGGGGACTTGGAAGGACGAATAAACCCATTTGCCAGGTATTGATCCAGGTATTGTCGAAGGTGAAGGTTCTCAGGCTCGGTGAGGGCATAAATTCTACTACAAGGAGGAGTAGATCCAGGTATCAGGTCTATCTGGCAGTCATAAGACCTATGAGGAGGTAGAGAGTTAGCCTGATCCTTCCGGAAAACATCTTGGTATTCTAGGTATTCGGGACGTAACTGGGGAGTCTCTGAAGAAATTGCGGCCAGTGCAACACCAGGTGGAGGGTGACAAGTAGAGACACATTATGGAAACTGGACCGTTCTTGCTCGCCAATCGATCAGAGGATTATGTTTCTCTAACCAAGGTATTCCTAGAATAATCTGAAACTGAGGGGCCTTGATCACATCGAACACGATCTTCTCATGGTGTCCATCTTGACTTACTAGCGTCACTTCTTGAGAGGTATGCGTTACTGGCCCGGAGGCTATCTCCGTACCATCCACCGTAGTAATGACGTCCTTCACAGCCTTGGGACAAAGAGTTAGATTCATCCTCAAAACCATTTCATGATCCACATAATTGCCGATGGCACCGCTGTCGACGTAAGCTTCAATTGCATGTAATCGATCCAGATTATCAGGGCTAATGAGGACCATAGGTATCACGAAATGCGAGGTCACGGAACTGGTTTTTACGCTCGGCAAGAGGACCTCTATTCTTGTCGGGCGAGGTCGTTTCCCTGCTCAGAGTTTGTAACTTTGGTAACTGCAGCTCCTACTGCCTTCTTGGCAGGTTTCACCGGACAGTCTCGAAGAAAGTGCCCTGAGTTTCCGCAATATAGGTATAATTGCAACTGTTTCCTCCTTTCCCGCTCCCGTTGTGTTAGAGGACCTTTCAGACCCCCTATTTGCATGGGTTCCCCGGAGTCTACTCCTTTGGAAGGAGTTGGCGGTTTGGAAAATACTCGAGCATCAAACTTGGAACGATCGGCCTTCCTGTTCTGCAGCCTGTGATCTATTTGAACGACCAAGTCTATGTAATCCGAACCAAGTCTATGTAATCCGAACAGTCTTGTGGGGGATTCACTACTTGGGCTAAAACGTCTTTGAGCTCTCCACGTAGACCTCTATAAAACAGCGTAATCCTTTTGTCCTCAGGCCATTGAGTTTCCACTATTAGTCTATTGAAAGATGCAATATAAGCCAAAAGGTCTTGATTACCCTGTCGCAACGAAAGAAGCTCATTGTCCAAGGCCTGCCCCTGTGAATGTCTTGCGAACAGTTTTTCCATACTAAGCTGAAAGGCTTGAAAATCATGGAGAACCGGATCATCTTGATGAACTAGAGGGATCGACCAGTCTGCCGCATTGCCACTAAGGTACGAAAGTACAAAAGCTACTTTAGCTTGATCAGTTGGAAAGGCTGCTGGCCGGCATAAGAAGTGCAACCGGCACTGATTGATAAATACTGCAAACCTCTTTGGGTCACCAGAAAATCGCTCGGGCGGAGCCAGAGGTACATTCCCAGGTAGGTTGATCTGCACTGGATTCATAGAGGATGTTGAAGGAAGATTTGCCCCTGATGCGGGTAACGGGGTCTGTCCGGCTTGTGACTGTTGCACTTGTCTAGCAAGATTGTCTGTTCTCTCCTTGGAAATAATTAGTTCCCTTCTTAGAGCATTCGTTTCCTGACGAGTTGCATGCACTTCTGCCCTTAGTTCCCCAAGTAACCGGGCTAGGGGGTCAGTATCCGAGGTTTCCATAGCGCCTGGGCGAGAGTTTTGCGGTAGGCTTTGCGTTCTGTAATGCTCACCTGATTCTCGCAGAGGCGCCGGTCTTGACTGGGCGACTACCGTATCTTCAAAGGTGATGTGTAGCTCCCGGTTGGGTCTTTGGGCTGGACCTCTGTGCACTGTATGCCTGACGTGTAGAGTAAGATGTCTTAGGTAAGTGAATGCCGAGCTCTCCATCTGCCTCGGGGCAGGGTACTGTAGCCAGTTTCTTCACTGGATAGGTAGCGCAGGCCTCTTGACTTCAGAGGACTGCTGTCCGTCGTTTACTGCACGAACGGTAAGTTTCGAGTCATTCAAATGTCTTTTTAAAGTCTTTAGTAATGATGTCTCTTGTTTTGCAGGGTTCCGGCGATGGCGGATGACGGGCTGAAGTGAGTTGAAGATGGAGCCCGTGTGATGAATAGAAGCGCCTGGAAGCACGTGAGTAAGCGCTTGTTGCCTGCTTCACGATGCGCTCTAACTGTCTTTTTAATTTGCAGGTACGAGTTCGGAGCGGCTGCAGGGTGCCGGAATACCCACTGGATTAGATGTGGAAAGGAGTAATGGCACGTGAGTATTAAAGTTCCCAATGTCTTTAAACGCACCTTGTTTTGTCTTTCAGATGCGGATGCAGCGCCGAAGGCCTCCGGAGCGTGCGAAGATTTGGTAAGCTTTTGTCTTTCAGATGCCGGAATGCAGTATGAAGACCTCCGGAGCGCACGAAGAGTAGGTAAGCCTTTGCCTTTCAGATGCCGGACTGCTAACCTGTTCTTTCTTGTCTTTATAGGTGTTTCTGAAGACTGGATTCAGGATGGTAAGCCTTTTTCCTTAGGCCCAGGACTGGATGCAGAAGACACGATGAGCGTCCTGCTGCAGAGGGTGCAGAATAACGCAAAGCAAGATTCATCCACCGGGTGTGGTTTAAATAGCCTCCTGTAGTGCGTAGGTGTCTCCTTCCACAGCCACGCCTAAGTAAGAAAAGAGTTCCTGGTAAGAAAAGAGTTCCTGCCTTCCAGAAGAGTTCCAGTGTTCTAAATCTAGGGAGTGGCTCCAGCCCCACCCAACAGGAAAAGTAGTTCCAAACAGAAGAGGATCAGAGGCTCAACTGGCAGGCAAGTAAGCAGCATGGTCTGCTGCAGGTAAGTCCACCCAAGGATTATGAGCCCGGCGCTTCCAGCGCTGGGACTGGGCATATTTATGATCCTGGTGCCACTGGCGCCAGGACTGGGTCCAAAAGGTCCCAATTGGGACTGGTTGGCACTCGGAACCTGGGTTATGGATCTGCTTCCAAGGGAGTTGGGAAAACCCTGACCTTTTGGAAGCAGAGATCATGACACCTTCTACTGGCCAAATGGGACAAATAAATCTGGTTTCTCTGTGATCCTTTGGTTTTCTCCCTTATTTTGGCCGGTGTGGATGATTGGGAGCTTGTTTACAGATGTTCCCTTCCTAACCAAACTAACTAAAGTGGTTGTCTGTCATCAGGAAGTCGAACTCTGTCCAAAATCTAATCTACCTGACCCTACCACTAATAGTAATAACTAAAGTTTGCCATGAATGTCTCTCTCCTGCCTGCTTCTCCTCAGCTTTCTGTCTCAAATCTTTACTTCGGGGTTCTCTTAGTTCATACATGTATCAGATATGAAAATGCCATCCTCGAGAAACCAGTTCATGATGATGGTCTCATCTGGTCCTCGGTGTCTTATTTATGAGCTCCTGTAGCTCCTGGCAACTACTCATAGGTCCGGTCTTCCAGATGGTGTAATGCTTATCAGTATTCTCAGTACTTTCTTAACGGCTTTTTTAAAATAGTCTCTTACAGTCCTTCCTCTGACTTGGAGTATTGCACTCTCTTCCCACTCAACCCTTCTGGGGTTTGCTATATCTTTATCATGGATGAGGCACCACCACTCCTGGGGTCTCTTTAGGAGGATCTTTCTCTGAGCCCATGGTGCAACATGTAATCGTGTCTTGTAGTGCTTTTTAAAGTCTCACATTAAGGGATTCCCCCAATCTTCAACAGTTTACTTTGGTAACTTCTACCATCCTTCATAGGATACTCTTTACAGTATTTCTCAAAGTGCCATGCTTAATATCTCCACTCGCTTTCCTTGGTTTCTCGTGATATAAAAACAAATGGCCAGTATGACGGTTTTCAATTTACAATGCCCTGCCTGACTAAGTGAGAGAAAAGTCGACGTTCGGAAGAGTCGGAAGCGGCTGTGATTGCTAGTGCTAGCGAGACATAGCGACAGTGCGGCTTGACTCTGTGATCTCTGTGGTCTCTGTAGGTTCCTTTCTCTAATCCCTAGTTCGCAGGAAATGCTGTGCCGAGCCGCTGCAGCTCCGAGCTCCGAGCTCCGAGTCTCCGTGAAGTCAGAAGTCAGCTGTGAAGCTGTGAAGCTGTGAGGCGCGGGAGCCGAGACGCGGCAGCCCCGATTAAGCAGCAAGTTTGTCGAGTCAGCTGTGTGCTGTGTGCACAGAAGACTCCAAGTAGGCTTCAGTGCGACTGGAAGCCGTGCCGAGCCGAGTCGATAGAGAGAGTGAACCAGTGAGTTACTCAGCAGCGGTGGGTGTTGAACGCAGGTCCTGGTCCAGGCCAGGGCTAGGACCACTGTTGGACTCGTGGTCCCTGCTGCCGGACTGCCGGACTGCTGTCTGGGTCCTTTGAGGTGGCGTGTTTTTTAGCTCCCTGCCTCAAGCCCCCAATAGTGCCCCCAACAGCCTGCGGTGCCCTAGTGCCTCATGAACATCATTTGTTTTGATTGTCTAAGTGTCTGTGTCGGAAGCGGCCTTATTGTTGTGCGTAGTGGAAAGCGAGGTGCGTAGCTGCCCTGCAAAACACCGACTAGTGGCCTCCTGTATTGGCCTCAGGTATCCCGCCGGTACCCCATACCCTTTACCCCATTCCCTCCCTCTCTGACTTGCCCGCTCAACACTGAGCTCTCGGGGTACCTGCCGGGAGGACAGCGAGCTCAGTGCAGGAGTGACCGCGAGGAGTGGGAGTTTGGAGGTGGGATCAGGTGGGGTTATTATCCCTGATATCCTTGATAACTGCTCCCCTAGGGTACAGGAATACATATAGTAGGGGTGTGTGGGGAATTGGAGGGGTTCAGGGCAGTTGGTACGTGAACTGCACTGACCGTCTGCACACCCGGCATTGGTCCTGGAGACGACCGCTTTGGGGTGTTGGTAACCTCTTAGGTGGCAATTTGACACTCAGGATTACATCGAGGAACCCTCTCCCCCACACCGGGGCCCCACTAGCGCATAGCACGCAGAGGTTTCCTGCGGAGAATCAGAGCAGTGTTCTGGCTGCCCGGAGACTGTGGACCTCTGGTCTTGTACCTAGGTAGTGAAGTAAAATAACGCTGCCTTAATAAAAACAGGACATATCTCTCAGTCAACTCACAAGTGAGTGATCGCAAGGACTAACTTCTTGGTGTCCCCTCAGTTTGCACCGAGTAGTACTGGTTTCATTGAAGTAGGACTCTGACAAAGAAATGTCCTACGGATTGTGTTGTCACTTTGTGGACATGCAGCGGGGGAAAAGAGTTCCCCAGTCGAATTACAACTTGCGGAAACGCAAGACACAACCTTTGAAAGAAGGCAAGGAGAACAATAAGAAAGGCAAAAAATGCAAGAAGAGTTCAATAAACCCAGTGCCTGTGGCACAAGGAGCTATCACAGACTTTTTTGGTGTGAAATCTCCACCGGAAATAAATTCAACAATTAATGAGGAAACAGCTGTACCAGGCATTAATGGCAGCATCTCATTAAACTCCACGAACTGTGAGGATATCGATAACAACTCATTACTTGACCTCTGTTTGTGTATTCAGAGAGGAATGGCATCACAGAATCCACAGAGGGCAGCTAACAATTTAACTCATCAAAAAGAAAGCATTAGTACAACATTGGAGGTATTTAATTCCGAGGGCAGTAGTGGTCGCCTATCTGCTTCTCCAAATCTAGCGATGGCCTCCATGGAGGACGGCCCCGAAAATGAGGCCGAAGAGGAAAATAGTCTGCATACCAATATTACGGCAATAACCGAGCTCCAATCGTCAGTAGCCTCTTTACAATTTGCACTTAAAATACTCTTGCAAATGTCAGGGCACATATTGAAAAATACTAACACCATCACAAGGGCATTGGAGCTTAAGGACTTCCAGCGAGATGAGGTGGAAGTGAACCTTTCGGAGGCAGTTCATATTGTGGAAGAGATGGAAGAGCCGGAAAAGATTATTGAGGAAGCTGCTGAGCATCCTGTCCCTAATGACAATGCCCTAGATGAGGAACGTTCAGTAGCAAATGTGGAAGATCTGGAGATTGCACAAAGTCCTGGGACCTTTCCCACACGGAAACAACGTAGACTAGCCAAAAGGGAACTCAAAAACAAGAAAGCATCAACGAGCGCCCCACTCTCTATAGCGAGACCTCAATCAGCCCCGGAAACTCGCTCTAAAAAAGCCAGAAAAAGACTGGCACGAGCGGCAGCTCGAGCTACAAAAGCAAAGGGGCCTCTGTCTAACTGGCTAGTACCGGGAGAGAAGTCAAGTGTGGTGGATCTAGATGAAGTCTCACGGGTGGACTCTGAGCAAGACCTAGACTACAGTGCTACATTATATCCTGAGGATCCCATAGGGTCAGGGGGAACAGGAGAACCACCTGAGCCTACACGGCCCGTACAAAGAAGCTCAGATGAGGAATGTAATCTGAATCGCATCTGTTACATTATGAACCTCTATCCTAGTGGAAAAAATCCCTGGTTGTCGCGATCAGAGTTTTTAACTAGACTCCACTATCTTCCTCAACTTCGAGTTATGAAATCTGATGACTTCTTGTTTATTGAACCCCTACAGGTCCCTAATTCCCATGTCTCTGCCATACATTGCACCTTTTTGGCTTCTGTGCAAATGATTAGAAAATTTAAAGAAGAACTGTTAGCGGTAGATATTGCTATTGACGTTGATCCACAGGAGAGGGACTCAAATGAGGAAACTGAGGCCATTGATACACAAGCCCCCACTGCCAAAGAACCCAAATTGGTGGCACTGGAAAATTCGGCGATGACTGAAATACAGCAAGCTCTTAAAACATTGTTGGAAGCTCTCCCGCGAATCACACAGAACCATTGAAGCTTTACTCTTATTTCGTGGAACTGTTGAGGCTTTGTTCATCTCTTGAGGCCAGAGGGATCAGTGGACTTGCTCTCTAAGCATAGTTGCATGTGTCTCCAGGAAACATGGTCATTGAATCCACTACTCCTTGATGGTTTTGTAGTATATCAGTCACTTGCCAAAAGGGCGGACAAGGGTCGCCCATTTGGGGGTTTACTCACTGGGGTGGTTAACACGGTCAACTCTCGGAAGATACAGTTCAAAGCCGCTGATTACCTTCTGGCGGTTGAGGTGGACTATCCAAATGTAAATGGGCAAAGCAGATTCTTATTGATTAACCTCTATAATACCCCTGGAGCGTTGTCAAGAGAACCACTACAAGAGGCTATTCAGGAGTTATTGTCATCTTGGACACAAAGGTCTGGTAATATAGCAGTAGTGGTTGTGGGGGACTTTAATTGACATATGAGGGGTGATCATCTGGTTTCTCCTAACCCTGTCCTGAGTGAAATATGCTTGATGACTCATGGGAAAAGGGAGAGCGAAGGGTTAGGGTGGTTACAACTGTTCGATACCTGGGAATTAACCATGATTAATGGTCGAACATTAGGTGACCGGCCGGGGAAACACACTTGGTCTAATGGCACATCATTTAGCACTTTGGACTACATATTTATGTGCCCTGAAATGCAGTCCATAGTTACTGACATGAGGGTTATGCCCAATAATTGGAGCGACCATGCGTTACTTCTTTGCTCACTCCGCCTCCTTCTCCCCTCCGCCTCTCATTTGAACATTGGCAATATTCAAACCAATTGCTCAGGATCCAGAATAGTATGGTCAGAGAGGAACATTAGAGCGGCCACAGAAGCACTTAAATCTACCGCTCAGTGGTCTCTTCCTCATTTCGAACAGATGACTAGTAATGAAATAAAAGAATGGATCCTGGGATTCTCGGGTTTACATGCCACTATAAAAAAGAGGCACATGATAAAATTGGGAGGTTCAACTCTCCCTTATAATAAGGGTATACGTGACGCCAAGAGAGGGCTAAGAGCAGATATTCGGGGTCTTAAGCACTTGCATATAGTGGGAGCCACCTATTATGAGAAAGTCAGAAAAGCTAAAAATAAATACGGAGCTTGTATTAGGAACATCAGAACAATAGAGAGGAATATCAGAAATCAAAGGCTTGTTAAAACCATTTGCTCTGGAAACTCGCATAATATATGGCTACTATTAAATGAGAACAGAGAGAAGGTTAAGGGCCATTTAGACAACCCTATTGGTGAGGAATCATGGGTAAAATTTTTATTAGATCGGAATTCTGGAGAGGCGGATGATCCAAAAACACCTGTAGTGAAGGTTCCCTTTCCCCCACCTCTTGATGTCTCTGAGGAGGCCATATATAATAAAATAGCCACCCTGAAAGCTTCCAGCGCTCCTGGCCCTATGCAGTTATTAAGAACCACCCTGCTTTTTGGGCACACCTCCTCTCTTTTCTTTTCAAAAAAGGTCTTAGTCCAGGGGATGACTCCCCGCTCATGGCAAATTGCTATTCTGGTGCCGGTGTTCAAAAGGGTAGCTGCATTGATCCAAATAACTATAGGCTCCTCTCCATGCTTGATACCACGGGAAAACTTTTTGCAGCACTCCTGCTTATGGAGCTGCAGAATTGGGTAGAACACACCAACATTCTTTGCAAATTCCAATGTGGTTTTCGCCGTGGCTTCTCTACCACCCACAATCTTTGGGTGATGGATACGCTCTGAACGCGGGCGCTTAGCAAGGGACAGCCCCCGCTTTATGCGTTATTCATTGATTTCAAGGCTGCCTTTGACTCCATTCCAAGAGTTAGGCTGTGGACTAAGCTAGAAACCATGGGCTGCCCGCCAGGTCTCCTATACTATCTAAAACAGTTGCATTATAATACCACGGTGTGCCTCAGATTAAACCAAGAGGGCAGTATGACTAGACAGGTGAGACAGAACAGGGGGGTAAAACAGGGATGCGTAACGGCACCCCTGGTGTATAATCTATACGTTTAAATATATCACATTAGCACTTGCCGAAGCGAACAACTGCCCACCTAAAATGGGGGAAGCACCGTGCACTGTCTTAGCATATGCAGATGACCTGGTCATCTTTGATAACACCATAGCTGGTATTAGGCGTTCTGCGGTGACTTTATGGGAATATGCCAAGATCAATGGTTTGTCGATTAACCTAGACAAGACAAAGGTGCTCAGATTTACGAAGAAAAGAGTATCCCGAGTCGAGCTCTGGATGTATAATAACAATATACTATATTCTCCATCCTATCGGTATCTAGGTGTTGAAATTGAACCGCTGGGCGATTATTCCCTGTGCAGACAAGGGCGAATAACTAGGGTGCAGCAAGTAACAGCTTTAATTGCGTCATTTACCTGCAAGCAGGCCGGTTTTACCCTATGGGGGACGAGACACTTATACATTCAAGTGTTTGCGCCCATGATTACGTATGGGCTGGAGGCCCTTACTTCATTCGACCTGGCCTGGCTGCAAGTGATGGAGGGAAAATTCTGGCGACGTATACTGGGATTACCTTCGAGTGTACCAATGGCCCTGATTAGGCTTGAGTTGGGCCTTCCATCACTTAAAGCTCTGGTACTCAAAAAGAGGGCAGGCTTCTATCTCAAGATGAAGAGCAGTTCCCCTAACCCGTTATTGGCTGTTATACATCAAGAAGTGAGTAAAAAGGATACCACTTCCCCCATCCAGAAAGATATGACCAAATTTCTTAGAGACATAGGCTGGACTAATAGAGGGGCAACTGTCTCCCAGGACGTTTTAACAGCACTTGGTAAAAAGGTAGACCTCTGGGACTGGTTAGAGAACTTCTGACACTTGAGTAGTTTAAAGTCTTGTGCTTTTGTTAAATATAGACTCTATAATTTTATGAAACCCCAAGCCTATTTGTACCTCTGCCCCTCCACAAGGCTCAGACGTTTTATTACTCTGTTCCGTCTGGAGCAATTACCCACTCTGTATAATTTAGGAGCCAGGAAAAAGATCTCTGCTACTGAGCGAGTATGTCATTTATGCAATCTCCCTGAATGCCTGGAGACCGTTAAGCATCTATTGACCGAGTGCTCTGTATTGAGTTCCTCAATTGCTAAATATCTTGGGGAATTTGTGCACGACCCGCAAACTATATGTGAAAGACCATTCTGGCTTTATTGTACTTATGCTTCCAATATGCATCTGTTTATTGCGCTGTATAATGTATGGCTACAGATCGAAAAAGTTATGGACGCCTTGATTTGAAAGGTCCTAATAGGGAGGGTTCTCTAATAACCGAGTGACTCTGATTGGGAAGAGGTTATCCTTCTCCTACACAGTTAATGGGGATAGAGGCATGGCGTCTTTGGTAGGGGTGTATAACTCCTGCATAACCACCACTATGTGTGTGCTAATCGGTAGCCAAGGATAATTGACTATATAGCATTTTGTAGTTTATTTTGCTTTCTCTTTGAAGTATTTTTGATGTATGTAAAGGAACTATGTATTGATGTATATATTTATGCTTTAATTTAATGAGTTTATTTTTCTATGTAATGTGTAATATGTGTAAAGTTTTAATTACTTTCAATCTGTATCACATTAAAGTATTATTATTATTATTATTATTAAAAACAAATGTGTTTTCAATGTCCCAAAATTAATATTGTAGTTTTCACAATTTCCTTCAATTAAGGTATTTTGCCCTGGCGTACTCCCCCTTCTCCATTCCACCCTGGTAACTTCATTCATCGAGGGTGGTGTTTTGGGGTTTGGCACTCGCACTGGGAAACTTCTTCAGTTCCTTGTCTCTCTGCTCTGGGCTTCGCAACCTCTCTCTGTGCCTTTCTAGGAAGCTGTGCTTGGCAAATGCTGATGGGAGGTTTCAGGTCTCCAACTTCCCCTGGTGGTGGCACCATTAGACAGTCCGCAGGCCCCCCACTGTGCTTTTGTGGTCACAGTACCAGGATGGATGGTCCTCCAAGTTCTGTCCTGAAGCAACTTCCCTTGTTTACGTTGCTGTGTCCCCAAGGCCTAGTTAAGTCTGAGGGATTCCCCTGCTTATGTCTCTCTCTCTCCCCTTCTCTGATCCACGTGTCCTTCTTCTATAGAAGTTTGCTCTTAAAGGGATGTTCCTTTTTTCTTCAGACGTCATGACTGATCCAGCATTACTTGTAGCCAAACAAAAGGAGGCCACATTATTAATTAATGGAGGCAGTCTCATATATGCAGATAGGCTGGCTTGCATAAGGAGTGACTACTCAGAATGAGAGTCCTGATCCCCTAAGGGGGAGACACTCCCAGTGAGGTCCCACTTGCCCAGAACAATAGGAAGGGTCTTGCAGAACGGGCTCACCACTCTAGCCTAAAAGGGGGTGGCTCCCCCTGGGGAGAAGGAGTGCATAGTCTCAATTTGTCACAGACCGGAAGCTAAGGCTTCAAGGTGGTCCATTGTGGTTGTTATTTAAAAAAATATTATTAGTGTTTGATCATTCTGTTACAAATGTATAGATTCAGCAAAAGTACACACATACAAACAAGTCAGTGACCCACACTCAAAATAAAAGGTTACCTTAGTCCTTACTGACAAAACACATAATCTGTTTCAATCTTTGAGTGACTCTTTTGAAGAAGGACAGCTATTTGAGAGACTACATGGTGTGTATATGTGGCAAAGGATCTATTAAAGACAACATTGTTTAATTTCACTAATCTCATAAACTGCCTCTTTTTAAAATGTTAGAATGTCAGTATCTATTTATCATTTCTAGTGTATAGCGTACTCCTAACAAGAACATTACACTTGCCTTAACCCGAAAAAGTGTATTATGAACACCCTATCTGAGCATTTAAATAATATTCTTATTAGAAATGTTCATTACAAGGTGGACAGGCTGGCACACGTCTATTTTACTGTTTTTCAATGCAGCTATGATAAAGGAGAAGGGAAAAAATAGCAACAATGGGGATTCCTAACTGCTTTGCACAACATCAAGGCTCATGTTTAGGAGCACAGGAATGACCACAGATCTTTATACTTGACAAGTATGTCAGTGATAAAAGTGCCATATGCTAGAATTACTAAGTGCATTATACACACAAGGCCTGGTGCGCATTTAATTTTTCCCAAAATGCACCCATGGATTTAATCATGTTTTATAATGAACAATAGATTTTCATTTTGACAGCCTCTGGATGTGGATGTGTGCATAAAATGCCAGTGACAGGTGTCACTCCATTAGGATCTAAAGGCTGTATATCTGTATGCCATGGGTATGCCCAGGCCCCATTGCACAACCATCATTATAATAATGTATATACAGGATGGTTCAGGTCACATCACAAAGTATAAACACTGTAGTGTTGTGTAGTATGACCTCTGTCTAAGCACCAATGATGGTGTATTTACTTCCACATACACTTTTGGGACTGAAATGGTCACCCCCCGCCCCCCGGGGATATTGGTTATGGCCTTGCACATTCCTCATGCTCTTGATGAAATTAAGCAGTGGGTCACAAGACAGTCACTTGAGCGAGTCAGGTTGCTCATAAAATAAAAATCTCAGCAGCTAGACATGTCTATAACAATGCAAAATGATGCATCTTCTTAGACAAAAGTAAAGAAGAAACCCACAAGGTGCAGGATCATAAACTAAATCCCCAAGGCACAAAGAGGTGCATGCCAAGTTAAATAAATGCACAAAGAACAACACCCATTGTTGTTAATGTTAGTTTGAAAGGGGATTATTTTAAATTACCTAAAAAAAAAGCAGAAAATATTTTTGTCAACTGCATTAATTTTTCATTAAAATACCCTGCCTTGCTTTTCTACGTTCTCTTTTTTGGTTTGATTGTATTCACTAATAAAAAAAGGTTTACATACAAAAAAATGATAGCTACTGACTAAACGAAAATCCCAGTTAAGTAAAAATGCCTTCAATTTCAAGTGGGAGCATGCTGTTTGAGAAATATGATTTTGAAAAGGCCCATGTAACATATTATATGAACGACTCTGGCTTGTTTAGGATTCCCTGATGCAGATATTAAACGATCTGTTGAGATGTCTGCCTTTAGTTATAAGTAGCATGTGTTTGTATTTCAGTGTCAGGTTTATATAACACTTTGCCATGCCTTTTGTGAACAAAGTACTGCCAGAATATTGATTTTCAATCATGTATTTACTCACAGGACAGCCAGCCATTTTAGTTTGAAAAAGGTGATGTTTACAGCACAAAATAACTCAGTTCCATAAACATGAATCTTTTCAGAGATGAGGATTTGGAATTCATAGAACCGAGAGGCCATCATCACAATGAACGTAAAGCTATAGAAGACCCAGTGGCATTATTATTTGTTGTTCTACACTTTGATACAGTGTGGTAGCATTTGATCCTCATTTATTTGCATGCATCATATGTTTTATTATAGTTGTATTAATGTTTTGTTACAGCCTTCGGAAATGTGGGTTTTAGTGAAATTCCAACACTGTAGTGACTATAGTTCTCCCCATTCTCCAATACCTATGTGTGGATCAGCTCATGAGATTGAGACCATTGTTTAATGTTAATGTTAAAGGATATTTTTACCGCACACTATCACCATTGGAGTGGTCCCCTGGCGCTCTGGCAGCTCTGAAAAGTAAGGGAAGCGGGTGGGGTGGTTTAGTGGGAATGAGCTGGAAAAGTGCAAGAGAGCAGTGATGTGCTGTTAGCAGTCTCAACCCGGTAACTCCGTTGGCTGGACTTGGGATGTTTTCCGGTCGGTAGCCGTTGTGTCCTGTCCTGCGAGTCGTGTGGTTTGTTTTGTTCTTGCAGTGTAGTGAAGTTTGTGCAGATTGTTGTGTTTATAGGCTTGGGGTTGTGTTTGGTTAGAGTTTGAGAGGTGTATGCAGAGGGGTGAAATTGTTAGTCGATTGCTTAATTGGCATAGGTAACCTTCACATTTCTATCTAAGTGTGGTACATACTGACATTCATGTATCCATCTACAAGAGAAGCCTAGTGTCTACGATTCCATCTAAGTGTGGCACATGCTAACATTCACATTTCTATCCAGGTGTGGCACTTGCCAACTTCCACAGCTCAATCCAGGTGTGGCACTTGCCACCAACCACAATTCCATTTAGATGTTCAGAATTCCTTACAAGTGTGGCCTATGCTTCATTAGAATATCATTTAAATGTGGGCCATGATGATATTCAATATCCTGTCTAGATTCGGTGCAGGCTAATGTCTAAGATTCCATGTAGGTGTGGCACATGCTAACAGTCACATTTCCATCATGGGTGCAGGACATGATAACATCCACGTTTTAGGTGTGGGACATGCTAACATTCCCATTTCTATCTAAATGCCACGTAGCCTAGTGTCCAAGATTCCACCTGAGTGTGGCGAGTAGGAAGTAGTTATGGGAGACTCTTGCAAGATGGGGTATTCACAGGGGACTGTTGAACATTCTAGTACATTTTCTAGTACTGTTTCACCTTGTAAACACATATAAATGGAAATGAGTGCTTTACACTCTGTCATCACGAGTCGCGCAGTCTCCGTGCATTCAGGCGATTTGCATAGACGACAAAGTCTAGAATCCTTTGGAATACCCATTTGCGACCCTCTGATTGTCAATAGTTGCAATTGGTTAATTCTTTTTTTCCCCAATACGTTTTCATTAACATTTTTCCAATGTAAACATCATTGTCTCCTGCGTCTGTGTTTAAATATTTCTCGAATGGCGTAAGCTCACAAGTCCCTACGCGTTTCATTTCTGGATGAGTCAGCCTGTGCGGCAGTTGGGCATAGGGAACTCGCTGGTTTTCACCCAGGTCGAAGTCTGCTTTGCATTGATCAAAGGTTTTGATCCGGGTGCCAGTGACCATATCCCTCACTCTTTGGCATCCCCCACGCTGCCATACTTTGAATATGGAGGCGTTGAGGCCAGGGGTGCACTGAGGGTTCCTGAAGAGTGGCATATGTGGAGAAGAGAAGGAGGTAATTAGTGTTTTCTTCACCGCAGCGTCCATGATCTGCCCACTGTTTCGGTGATCAGTTTAGCATACATTTCTGCTGGTCTGTCAGACCTTGGCTTTGTCAGAACATATTCCAGCACCGCCCCCACAATGGCTCTGTCCATGGGTCTCCATATATTCCCCCAATTGTCCATTTGACAGTCTCTAATGACCCTTATTTGGACAGCAATGAAATATGCTCTGAAGTCTGGTGCTCCCAGTCTCCCGTTCGGCACTGGAGTTCTCATCAGTCTTGCCACCACACTCGGTGGTCTGTTGTTCCAGAAGAAATTATCAGTCACCTTGTGGATGTTCTTGAAGAAGTGGGTGGTATGCAAATCGGGAGGGATGTGAAATGATAGAGGATTTACGACAGAACCACCATTTTCAAGACTTTGATGCAGCCCACCAAGGATATGGCTGGCGGTCCCCAGACAACCAACTTTGTTTTGAGTTTCTCTAGTACAGGCGGAAAGTTTGCTTGATAGATGCCACTCACAGAGCTGGTCAGCTTTACCCCTAAATACTTGATGTAGTTCTCTACCCATCTCTATTGGTAGGTATGCTTGAGATTCTGTACTTCCTGCCAGGAGAGTGTGAGGTTGAGGATTTCGGACTTGCTTATATTAACCTTTAACCCCGCCACAGCCCCAAATTGGTCCAGCTCGTTTTTCACAGCCCCCAGGGAGGTGTCTGGTTGGGTTATGGACAGAATCATGTTGTCTGCAAAGGCAGCTATTTTGTGTGGGACCCCCCAAAAGGTATGCCTGCTATCTTCACATTGTTCCTTATGACCGCCAGGAAGGGCTCCAAGTGGAGAGCATATAGGATGGGGGACAGTGGGCAGCCCTGTTTCGTGCCCCTTTCTACTTGAATCAGTTCCGATATGGGCCCATTTATCGTGAGCCGCAGGAGTGGTTGCTGGTAGTTAGCCTCGACTCTCTGTAGAAAGTGCAGGCCAAAGGCCATCTTTGTCATAGTTGCGAAGAGGAATCCCCACTCCACTCTGTCGAAGGCTCAGATGAGCTAACCTTCTTATGTTATCTCCTGTTTGTCTGCCTCTCACAAAACCTGATTGATCTGCATGGACTAGTCTAGGGAGGATAGCTTTGAGTCTGTTGGTCAGGATTTTAGTGTGATTGTTTGCATCAACATTTATTAGTGCAATGGGGCTGTAAGACCCACTTTTGGTTGAATCCTTCCCCTTTTTTGGGATTAGTATGACTTTGGCCTCCTCCATAGTTCTTGGTAGCGTCTTTGATTGCTCTATGTGATTATACAGGTTAGTAAGGTGTGGGATTAAAACCTCTTTATGTAGTTTATAGGACTCTGCAACATACCCGTTGGGGTCTGGGGATTTATTGCCTGGAAGTGATGTTATGGCTGCCCTGACTACATCCCTTGTAATTTCCCCTTCTATAGTGTCCCTTTCCTCTCTGGTTAGTTGGTTTAGGTGTGTTTCCCTCAGGTAAGATTCCTGGCTTTCTGAGGACCGTGTTTCAGAGCTGTACAGATTAGAGTAGCATTTCACAAAATCCTTTCTATATCTTCAGTTTTGGTGCTCATCCAGTCCCCCTGCTGCCTGATTTTCAGGATTGTTCTGTCCCTCTCTTCCTTCCTCAGCATTCTAGCCAGCAAATGATCCGATTTGTTGGCTTTCACGTATAGCCTTTGTTTAAGGCAAAGCAGGTTACGCTCTGCTGCTCTAGTCTGTATGGTGCCTAACTGTCCCCGTATCGCCCTGTATTCTCTTTTAATAGCAGGGGTCTGTTTCGTACCCATTTTGCTCATTAACTCTTTTAGTTTTGTTTCTAAATCGGCTTCTTCAAATCTCAGTTCCCTTGAGCGCTTAGCTTTTACAGCTATGATCTTGCCTCTAAGTGTCGCTTTGATTGAGTCCCACCAGGTTTGCCAGGTAGTGTCCCCCACCTTGTTGGTCTCTGCATATCTTTTGATCTCCTCTGACACTTCCCGAACTAGCGTTGTGTCTCTGAAAAGGTGGACCAGATATCTCCATTTACAGATTCCCGGCAGCCCCCTGTTCCTCACTAATTGTAGGGTCATAGGCGTGTGGTCCGAAAGTGTGATACCTCCCAGTGACAGTTCAGCGGCTTTGCCCATTAGGGAGTTGGACAGCCAGATATAATTGCTCCTAGAATGCGATCTATGGGCATGAGAGTAAAATGGTACCCCTCTCTATCCCCTTGCATTGTTCTCCTTGTGTCCACTAAGCTTGCTGTATTTTCCGTGTGAGATCCCCGGAGGGCAGTACCGGTGTGCACTGGGTTTTGGTACTTCTGTCTAGGATGGGGGTCCCATGCCAAGTTGGCCTACGTTCCCCCTTCCTTCTAGTGCTACTGTGAGATATCTACCTTGGCTAGCGTTATCTGTGTCTTTTATGGCTAAGTCAAGCCCATCTCACAGGGCTATGAGTACCCCCCTGTTTGAATGGTTGTGTGGCCTGGAAGATTCTCCCAGACCCCTATAATGTAATCCTGTGAAAGTCCCACGTTGGTATGTGTGTCTCTTGCAGTGTGATTATATGTGGGTCTTCTCTCCTGAGGTACTGCTCCACTTTTTTCCATTTGAGCGGAGTGTTGAGGCCATTGGTGTTACGCGATAGTGTCTTTAATCAGTAAGGTTGTACCATTGTCGTTATCTTAAATGGTTATCAGCGTGATAATACTGGTACCTCCGGGGAATGCCCCCCTCATCCTCTCCTTGTTCTCTGCTAGGTCCCCCCGTTCCCTATATATTCCGCTTCAAACCGCTTGCTCCTTCCATGGCCCCCTGTCTCCCCACCTCTTCTCCTCGCTGGGTGGGTCCAGCTGGCACTCAGCCCCCCCCTCGCTATGCAATCACGAGAGTCAGACCCTAGTAAATGCCCGGCTTGCCCCACACGGGAAATTCCATTCCAGTTCCAAGAATCCAGACCCCCCCTTGCCCGCTCGTGTAACCGAATGTGACCACTCCTGGTAGTGTAGGCACTTGACTTCTCTGAATATACGCCCTCCCCAGGGGTGGCATCATTTTAAAGGTTGTGCCCTTAATTTGGATCATTTGCCTTTTGCCCCGGTTTGGCCCTCCTGATCTGGGTCTGCGTCCTGGGGTTGGGTTCCACAGAGAGGTTGCCTCTCCCCTTTCTTCATTCTCTTTTATTCCACTACTGTCCACTCCCAGGTTCTCCGGCCAACTGCTTGCCCGGTAAGCAAGGCGCGTGGTGGTGGTGAGTCGTCATCAAGCCCATGTACTGCTGCTCCTTGCTCGCATGTTGTTACCTTGTGGAGCTTTCCCTGCCACGTGAAGCTCAGTGCAAATGGATGTAGCCACCTGTATCGCACTTGTTTCTCTGTCCGGTGGGTCAGGATCAGGCCCGTTTGCTTTCTGCTATTTAACGTGGTTTGGGATAAGTCTTGGTACAGGTAGATTTCTGCACCGTTATAAGTAATTTGGCCTGTTTACTGGCTTTTCCCAAGATCTGTTCCTTCAGTGTGTAGTAATGAAATGCCACCAAGAAGTCTCTTGGTCTTGCTCCTGGTTCCTGGCATTTCGGTCCCATTCTGTGTATTCTTTCGAACCGGATATCCACATTCTGTTCTGCATCCAGTAAATCTCCAAAGATGGATTGCATGACTTGGGTCAGTTCTTGGTCCAGAATGGCCTTGGGTAAGCATTTGATCCGTATATTGGATCTTCTGGACCTGTTCTCCATGTCTTTGGCCCTGAGCTCAAGGTTATGGGTTGCAGCTTCTAGGGTCTCCAGGAGGGTATCTGCTTTCTGTGCATCCTTAATTAGTTCCTGTACGGCCATCTCATTGGTATACACCCTTTCTTTGATCTTGTTGATGTCCCTTTTTATCTCTTGTATACCATCGGCCAGCTCTTCCCTTAGCACGTCCATTTGCTTTTGTCCAGTGTAAGTAATTTTCTCCACAATTTCTCCCAGGAGGGCCTTGAGCGTTGTGCGGGTGACGGGCCTTTCCTGGTCCTCCTGTCTTGTGTCCGAGCCAGGTTCCGCGCCCCTGTCATTGGGGTTGTGGGTGCTCATCCCATCCGACTCCCTGGCCCAGATTTGCGCTAGGTTTCCTTCCTGTGTCTTCCTCAGCAATTTGGGAGGGCCTGGGTTATCTTTCTTCCTATTTCTAGAAATCCCAGGGGGATGGGAGGGTCCTTGGAGTACACCGTTGTGTGGACGATTTGGGACTATTGCGCGCTGTGTACTGGTCTCCCTGCAGGTTTTAGTTTTCAGAGGAGGCCCTTTGTGCTGTAGGTTGCGTCCTCAGGGAGCCTCTCCGTTGTAGCGTCTGGTGTATCCCACAGGGGCCTAGGGCAGAAGGGTCCTAAACCCGATTTGGCTGCTGTCCGGCAGGGATTGAGGGTGCGCCTACTGAGCTCCAAGTGGCCTTTGGTGGGTGTGTTGGTGGCGGCCTCCATGCGTGGAAAAGTTATGCTTTCCTTTTGTGTAGGAAGGCTCTGGGTCTGTGAGAGTGTGCTGGGTTTGGGGTGCAAGTTGTATTCAACGATCCGTGGTTCCCCCTATGTCTGCCTATTGGTATGCCACCAAGTCCAATCCTGGAAACCACTGAGCCGGGTGGGAAGGTGGCACAGCGCTGCTCTGCTGGGCTCTGTAACCTTCCCGGGCACTCTGCTGTGGCTAGTAGGAGGTGGACATCTAAAACAACACATTCCTTTCAGCAAAGGCACTCTTTTGAAACTATTTCTGGTTTTAGCTAATTTTCAGAAGAATATTTTCAGGTCCATATTTCTGACACAGTCCTGCAGGAATCTCACATCACAATGAGGGTAAATGGCCCTTACGTGGAGGTTGAGAGGGGCACACATAGTCTCTACAGGGGTAAAATTGGGGTTGTGACAGACCTTGTGTATGACCTGCAGTTGGTCGCCGAAATTATTTAATATCAGTGTTCATTCAAAATAATTAAAGAAAAGGTCTATCTTACCCTATTGCTACAGCGATGTACCAGGGTACAGATAAAACCATTGAAGCTGTTGGGAAGGAAATTAACCTCTTCCACCCCCCCCCAGGTGCTTTAGAGTAAGGTGAATCCCATAACTACACTTGCAATGTACCAGGGGGCCAGGGGCGTCCTAAGAGACCCTGTACAAACAAAATATGAGAAACAATATAGATGATTAGAAACCTGTAGGTATCTCACTGGCTATTCCCCAGGGATCTGTCATCCCGCGGCCCCCCCTCCCCCACTTTTCCGACACAAACACTTTATCATGGACAGTTCATTGTGAGCGACAATGCAACACCAGAGCTGTATACCTGACATGTCTCAACAAGAGGGCCAGGCAGAGCCAGGCAATTACTGATAACTACACACACACCTGACTTCTATCAGACTTCACCACATGGATAAAAGGCGGAGCACCAGAGCACACTCTGAGCATTGCCAAATGCATAAGGAAGCAGCTATTCTGGGATGGCAGTTTCAATCAAGGGGAAAGGCGGCGAGACCAGAGAGGACGGCCAGGAGGGACTTACCCTTGACCTTTTCGAGGAAGGATCGCAACTTTCTAGACACCTCAAGAAAAAGAAACATAAGACCAGGAATTACAGCTGACAAGCAGTGTATCGACACGTGGCCCTCCCGCACAGCCGGTGAGTCGATAGAGACCGATAGAGACTGATAACAGACCTGACTGTGTGATGCTCAAGGTTGCAAGCCAAAACATTGTATCTACAAAGAACTTGTGTGCGATTGAACTGTGAAACCAAAATAGGTACCAGTTACAGAGTGGTCTGGCGCTACGCGGGAGCTTACTCCAAGGTCGCTCATTGGAAACCCCCCCTCGAGAGTGTAAATGATTATTGAACAGTGAAATCAAAGTGGTCCTGCAGCGGTTTAAGTTTAAACCTATGCATATTCGAAAATCTTCAATTGCCTATGAACTGAAATTGCTCTGAGCGTGGCTGCGGGGGGCTTGTTGTCGAAGGGGGATCCGTGCCCGGAAGAGGGGGATCCAGGGTGAATGGTAAAACTCACCCGCAAAGATATTGTTTGCCAAATGTGAACCCGACTGAGGGATGCCTGCGAATTAATATTGGTCTGAACCCGATTGAGGGAGGCTAATTGGGAAAGAAGGATCTGAGCCCAGCTGAGGGGGATCCAGGGCGAAGAGTAAGTCACCTGGCTTGACTATTTGGAAAATTTACTTTTCTTTGTTTTTTATGGTACATCAGTTCCTCTGAGGCACACACTTTACACAAAGAGACGTGGGCTCAGAAGGGTCTGAAGTTGGTGAAGGAAACTTTGACTTCGTACCAACGAAGCCCAGCAGTGGGGAAGTGAGGCCAACAGTCTAAGCATCATTTTGTGAACACTTCTTTTTTTAGTGAACATTATTCCACACTATTTTGTAGCATAGCGGTAAGGATTTACAATAGGTTTTTTAGTATAGGCCCTTTTTATTTGACAAGACTCCACTAAGACAGTATTATTATTAATTGATTGTCGTAGCTTGCTCCCATCTTAGATTTATGTTTAGATAGGTATTTTTTACAACCCTGATAAAAGTTAAATAAACACCCTTGAACTGTGATCACTTGTGTCTATCTCATTTTGATACCATGCCTTCCTTACAATATAGTAAGCGCAGCTATGGTAGAAACATTCAGCCCTGCATGACTGTGCGGTAAATACAGACCCAACGTAGAAACCTGAATAGGCCCAAGCACTGGTGATAGAGAGGCCCACGCTACTAGCTCCCATAGAAACTTTCCTTTGTTCCATAATTGTTGCTAATACATGTTATCCCAAGAAGGAATGTGCCCTGCAAGGCCATGAGGCAGTACCAGGCGCCTCAAAGTGCATATTAATCCCAGCCATGCCGAAAGCAGACTTCCAACCACCACCCAGCCCACCATCAGTCATGACACCCACATCTGTCCCAGTCCAAGACCCCTGAATTCTGCGATAGTAGGTGAACCCTGACTACCAACCATAAATCCAATGGTCATTAAAGATCTAAAAGAACACCACCATTCCACCTTATTTCATAATGACAAACTTTGTAAAATGAGGTACCAGGTGGAATAAATGATAGCCCATGGTAAGGGTGGAAGCTTTGGGTGCGGATAGTGCGATAACTGAATGAGTGAGGAATGTGTGGGTCAGCAGGATCTTAAACCCCCCCTTGTGCCAGTCTAAAATACTCCCAGGTGCACACCATAATGATAGAGTAGCATTGTCTTGCATAGTAACTAATTGCAAACTTGACCTTGGTTCCATGGAGATGATGAGCCCAGCAGACCCCATGTGATGGAAGATGGAAGGGCAGGGACCAATAGCAGCCTGGTATTACCTATGGAGCAGGTGCTTTGTACTGTGTATGTGTGTGTCAGTGAGGACAATGTCTTTCCTTATAACATTCTGCTTGTACCATTTTTGATCAGCAGCGTTCTTTGCTGGCATACCTATTTTGTGTGCGAGTAAAAATTATCCTTGCAAGAATCTCTTGCCCTTTTTTCCGTCGCGGGTTGTATTTTTTCTGGCATAAACATTTGTTTGTATTCCTTCCAAGCCTAAGGCCATGCCACCACCTGTTCCAAAACAAGAGCAGACATACAGAATAAGAAAACTAGAATAAGGTGTAATTTTGAGTATGCCAATGGAGATTGTAACACAGTCGGATAGTGCTAGGTTGCACATTATAGGGAGTGTTAGGTTGCTGAATACACAGAGAGGGAATGTAGTAAATGCACATTTATGTTGGATGTTTATGTAAAGTTCATGTAAAGCAGCATTAGAAATGACTAGATTAGTGCAATTTTTCAATTTTCAATCAAGACCGTGCACAGCTCATTGAGAGGAAGCACAGCATTTAAATAGCTTATTAGGGATTTTTGTTGGTCTGTGGTAGTGTCCAGATGACTGAAAGTGCCAAGGCTGAGAGAAAGGAAGGATAGCTGAATTTGCACGAATAGGCCTTTCTCAAGATTCCAGTTTAGATAAGCAATAATTGAGTTTGTTTTGTTGCTAGCCGACACAAATATACAAAGTTTAATTGTCAGGCGCACGCAGTAACGTCACAAATAACACACTAGCACGATATTTCCATAGCACCTCGAATGGTGAAATCAGTTCAATGCACGCACGAAGAACACATTACCAGGTTGAATACATTGAAGGCAAAAGGTCTCATACACTGGCCTCACACTACAATAAATACGGTATGCACATCATGACACAAATATATCAAACACCTGCAAACAGCAGAATGTATCAGACGGAAGTACAGGAGGAGCTGTCCAAGGTTGAGCAAACTGTCTTGGAGACTGGCGCCCAGCGTGGAAAGATGAGAGATAGGAGGGAGTCTTATAGTTCTTTAACCAGGGCAGCATTTCGATCTCTCATTTCCCACCAGGAGTTAATTGGACTGTTGTAGCTATGTGTTACACACAAGCCACTTCAGCAAGAGGCACCAGTATTGTAACAATGTCAGCATCTTGTGGTGCCTAACAATTAGAGCACGTCCAATGATGCCCGAGATATGACTTCTTGCATAGTGGGAGGGACCATGGGCAGGTTCAAAGATAATGAATATGCAATTAGAAGAAGTAATGCATGGTATAATCTAAATGATTTTATTTTAACAACTAATGGCAGCTTGTGAATATTGTTTTTGTCAATGTGACAATGTAATGTGTTTAGTTTATAACCCCTGGACTACCAGGATGTAATTGAAAGTGTCTGCAGACCTTCTACTGGCCAAATGGGATAAATAAATCTCGTTTCCCCGTGCACCTTGGTTTGCGCCCTTATTTTGGCCGGTGTGGATGATTGGGAGCTTGTTTACAGATGTTCCCTTCCTAACCAAACTAACTAAAGTGCTTGTCTGTCATCAGGAAGTCAAACTCAAAAATGTCCTCTGTCCAAAATCTAATCTACCTGACCCTACCACTAACAGTAATAACTGTAGTTTTTCAAATGAATGTCTCTCTCCAGACTGCTTCTCTTTCGGCCGTCTGTCTCAAGCCTTTACTTCAGGGTTCTCTTAGTTCATACATGTATCAGGCATGAAAATGCCATCCTCGAGAAAACAGTTCATGATGATGGTCTCTTCTGGTCCTCAGTGTCTTATTTATGAGCTCCTGTAGCCCCTGACAACTACTCATAGGTCCGGTCTTCCAGATGGTGTAATGCTTCTCATTACTCTTAGTACTTTCGTAACGGCTTTCTTACACTCCTTCCTCTGACTTTGAGTATTGCACTCTCTTTCCACTCGACCCTTCTGGGGATTGCTATATATTTATCATGGGTGAGGCACCACCACTCCTGTGGTTTCTTTACTCGGATCTTTCTTTGAGCCCTTGGTGCAACATGTAATCTTAACTCGTGTGCTTTTTAAAGTCTCTCATTAAGGGATTCCCCCAATCTTCAACAGTTTACTTTGGTAAATTATTCCATCCTTCATAGGATACTCTTTCTGGTATTTCTCAAAGTGTCATCCTTAATATCTCCACTCGCTTTCCTTGGTTTCTCATGATATAAAAACAAATATGTTTTCAATGTCTCAGCATCAATATCATAATTTTCCCAACTTCCTTCACTTAAGGTATTTTGCCCCGGTGGACTCACTCTTCTCCATTCTACCCTGGTGCCTTCGTTCACCGAGGGTGGCGTTTTGGGGTTTGGCACTTGCACTGGTCTGCTTCTTCGGTTCCTTGTCTCCTTGCTCTGTGCTTCGCAACCTACACTCTCTCTTTGCCTTTCTAGGTCGCTGTGCTCTGCAAATGATTGCTGAGGGAAGATTTCAGGTCTCCCACTTCCCCTGGTGTTGGCGCCATTAGACAGTCCGCAGGCCCACCACTGTGCTTTTGTGGTCACAGTACCAGGTTGGATGGGCCTCCAAGTTCCGTCCTGACAGCAAATTCCGTTGTTTGGGTTGCTGGGTCTCCAAGGCATAGCTACATCAGAGGGATTCCCCTGCAAATTTCTCTCTCTCTCTCCCTCCCCTTCTCTGATCCACTTGTCCTTCTTATATACTAGTTTGCTCTGAAAGGGATTTTCCTTTTTTCTTCAGACGTCATGATTGATCCAACATTACTTGTAGCCAAACAAAAGGAGGGCACATTATTAATTACTGGAGGCAGTCTCATATATGCAGATAGGCTGGCTTGCATACAGAGTGACTGCTGGGAATGAGAGTCCTGATCCCCTAAGGGTGAGTCACTCCCAGTGAGGTCCCACTTAACCAGACCCATTGGGAGGGTCTTGCAGAACAAGCTCACCACTCTAGCCTAAAAGGAGGTGGCTCCCCCCGGGGAGAAGCAGTGAATACGCTCAATTTTTCACAGATCGAAACACAAGGATTCAAGGTGGTCTATCTATTGTGTTTGTTATTTAAAAAATATATTATAAGTGTTTGATCATTCTGTAACAAAAGTATAAGTTCAGCAAAATCACACACATACAAACATGTCAGTGACACACACACAAAATTAAAGGTTACCTTAGTCCTCACAGACAAAACACATAATCTATTTTAATCTTTGTGTGATTCTTTTGAAGAAGGACGGCCATTTGAGAGACTAAAGGTGTGTATGTGTACCAAAGGATCTATTAAAAAAAAGAACATTGTTTAAATTCACTTACCTCATAACCTGCCTCTTTTAAATGTTCGAATGTTAGTATCTATTTAGCACTTCCAGTGTATAGTGTAGTCCTAACAATAAGATTACACTTGCATTAACCCGAAAAAGTGCATTATGAACACCCTATCTGAGCATTTAAATAATGTTCTTATTAAAAGGTATCATTACAAGGAGGACAGACAGGCACACGCCTACTGTACTGTCATGCACCTATGATAAAGGAGAAGGGAAACATAGCAAGGATGGGGATTCCTAACTGCTTTGCACAACATCAAGGCTCATGATCAGGAGCACAGGAATGACCACAGATCTTTATACTTGACAAGTATGTCAGTGATAAAAGGGCAATGTGCTAGAATTACTAAGTGCATTATACACGCAAGGCCTGGTGCTCACTTCATTTTTCCCAAAATTCACCCTTGGATTTCATCATGTTTTATCATGAGCAATAGATTTTCATTCTGACAGTGTCTGGATGTGGATGTGTGCATAAAATGAGAGTGACAGCTGTCACTCCATTAGGATCCAAAGGCGGTATATGTGTATATCATGGGTTTGCCCAGGCCACATTGCACAGCCATGATTATAAACATGTATATGCAGGAAGGTTCAGATCACATCTCAAAGCATACATGCTACTGTAGTGTGGTGTGGCATGACCTCTATCTAAGCACCAATGATGGTGTATTCACTTCCACATACACTTTTAGGATTGAAATGGTCAGCCCTCCCAACCCCCCGGCGAAATTGGTTATGACCTCGTCCATTCCTCATGCTCTTGATGAAACTAAGCTGTGGATCACAAGCAAGTCCCTTGAGCGAGTCAGGTTGCTTATAAAATAAGCTTCTCAGCATCTTACCATGTCCATAAAAATGCAAAATGATGCATCTTGCTAGACAAAAGCAAATAAGAAAATCACACGGTGCAGGATCATAAACTAAATCCCCAGAGCACAAATGGGCACATGACAAGTGAAACAGATGACCAAAGAACAACACCCATAGTTGTATATGTTACTTAAAATGGAATTTTTTTTAAATTACCAATAAAATACCAATAATACCATTTTGCATTAAAAATGGCCTGCGTGGCTTTTCTACTATCTGTTTTTTGGTTTGATGGTATTCACTAATAAAAAAGGTTTACATTAAAAAAAAAAAGATATTTACTCACTAAATGAAAATCCCAGTTAATTAAAAACGCTTTCAATTTCAAGTGGAAGCATGCTGTTTGAGAAATATGATTTTTTAAAGGCTCATGTAGTATATTATATGAACGTCTCTGGCTTTTTCAGTTTTCCCAGGTGCAGATATGAAACGATCTGATGAGATTTCTGCTTTTAGGTATACGTAGCTCATGTGTTTTTATTTCTGTGTCATGTTTATATAATACTTTGAAACACACTCTTTTGCCATGCCTTTTGTGAACAAAGTAATATCAGAATATTGATTTTCAATCATGTGTTTACTCACAGGACAGCCAGCCATTGTACTTTGAAAAAGGTGATTTTTACAGCACAAAATACCTCAGTTCCATAAACATTAATCTTTTTACAGATGAGCATTTAGAATTCATAGACTCAAGAGGCCATCATCACAATAAAGAAGAATTGGAAGACCAAGTCGCATTATTATGTGTTGTCCTACACTTTGATACAAGGTGGTAGCCTTTTATCGTCATTTATTTGCATTTGTCATATGTTTTATTATAGTTGTATTAAAGTTTTGTCACAGCGTTCGGAAATGTGGGTTTCAGTGAAATTCTGTCACTGTAGTGACTATTGTACTCCTGCAGTGGATCAGGATGACACAGATTATTCAATAAGTACACATTTTAATCAAAAAACATATAACACATCACTGTATGTATTGTTTAAAATCATGAGTTCAATCCATCAACATATCTTTCATATTTCAGGCATCCATTTACAATCCAACATACCTCATTCACACATTCTTCTATGAAACCAATTAGGCATTTTATAAATTGAGTATTTATATTATCCAGAAATAAGTGGAAATTGTGAGTTCAGATTTTTTTTAAAAATATGAACGTTAAGTTGAGCTAGATTTGCATCCTTTAAGTAAATACAGAGAATTTAGAATTTTCCCTGTTTGTCCACAGGATCTCAACAAAGTTAGAGATTGCAGTGGAGGATTGATTCCAACAACCTACTTGCTATCCCTAGAGTTGAAACATGGGGGTGAGTTTTTTAGATCTAAAATTGGCTTATGCAATTCCAAAAAGGGCAGACCAACTAGACTTTGCCCTATGTCCTGAAGAAGGTCTGGAAAGAAACAAAGACAGTCATTTCTGTTATATGTGGACCGAATCACGTGTCGACAATTATGTGAATAATCTGGAAAATAAAAAAACAGATGAGATACGACACCTGAAAATAAGGACTGGGTCATAAACAACTGTTACAATCTTTGGAAATGTATATGTAATATAAATGCTCAATGTATAAAATGCCAAATTGGTTTGTATAGAAGAATGTGTGAATGAGGTAGTGTGGGATTGAGAATGGATGCCTGAAATATGAAAGGTATGTTGATGGATTGAACTAATGATTTTAAACAATACATACTGTGATGTGTTATATGTTTATTGAATACAATTTGTACTTATTGAATAATCTGTGTCATCCTGATCCACTGGTCCACCTATTGCTTTAATTTCATAATCCTTACCTGAAGGACCAGGGATATAATTGCAGGTACACCCCTTTATTTAGAATATATTGTACTCCTGATACATAGTCCCCATTCTCCCATACCTATGTGTGGACCAGCTCCTGAGATTGAGACCATTGTTTAATGTTAATGTTAATGTTAAAGGATATTTGTACCATGCACTATCACTACCAGAGTGGTCACCTGGTGCTCTAGCGGCTCCGAAAAACAAGGGAAGGGGGACGGGGTGGGTTAGTGGGAATGAGCTGGAAAAGTGCAAGAGAGCAGTGATGTGCTGTTGGCCATCTCAACCCGGTAACTCTGTTGGCTGGCCTTGGGATGTTTTCCGGTCAGTAGCCATTGTGTACTGTTGTGCAAATCCATGTGTGGTTTGTTTTGTTGTTGCAGTGTAGTGAAGTTTGTGCGGGTTGTTGTGCTTATAGGCTTGTGGTTGTTTTTGGTTAGAGTTTGAGAGGTGTATGCAGAGGGGTGAAATTGTTAGTGGATTGTTTAATTGGCATAGCTAACATTCACGTTTCTATCTAAGTGTGGCACATGCTAACATTCACATTTCTATCCAGGCGTGGCACGTGCCGACATCCACAGCTGAATCCAGGTGTGGCACTTGCCACCAACCACAATCCCATTTAGATGTGTCAATGGCCATTGTTCACAATTCCAACCAAGTGTGGCCTATGCTATCGGTTACAATATCATCTAAGTGTGGCCCATGATGATATTCACAATCATATCTAGATGCGGCGCAGGCTAATGTCTAAGATTCCATCTAGGTGTGGCACCTTCCAACAATCACATTTTCATCATGGGTGTGGGACATGCTAACATCCACATTTTTAGATGTGGGATATGCTAACATTCCCATTTCTATCTAGATGCAATGCAGCCTAGTGCCTAAGATTCCATCTGAGTGTGGCACATGCTGATATTCACAATCCTATGTAGGTGCAGCGCAGGCTAATGTCTAAGATTCCATGCAGGTGTAACTGTCATGATGCCTACTCCCGGGGACCCAGACCAAATCCAGCAACCCCGGAAGCAGGCATCAAGTTATTCTAAGCAAACCCAACAACCCCTGCTAGGGGCTATTTGGGTGCAGCCCTGGTGCCTATGGAGCCAGGCTCATATGGAGAGTCAGTCCTGGCGCCATAGGCACCAGGCTCATAGATTAAAATTTACCTGATGCAGACCATGCTGCAAACTCACCTGATGCAGACCTTCTGCAAGAGCTCCAAGCCAAAAGAGGCTTGGAAGGGACTACGCTACCTAGGGACTATTTTTTTACTCGGGTGGGGCTGGGGAGGAATACTTACCTGGGACTACTTTGGAGGCTATTTAAACCACGCCCGAAAAGCAGCACACGCTTCGCATTATTCTGCATCCAGCAGCGTAATGCTCACTGTGCCTGCAAGCCTGCATCCAGCCTTCTGCCACGCCCGCCTCGAGTCTGGAGCTCCTAGAAACAGGGAGAAAAAAGGAGAAAAGTTTATAACAAGAGCAATATCTTTGATCCTTAGCTGAATTCCTGATCCATCACGCCTTCGAGCTGGAAGAAAGAAGTTATTTTATACGTGTCGCCTCGCCTGCTGCAGCGCCACGCTTAACTCACCAGCCTACGCAGCATCTTCACATTCCACCGCATCCTTCTGCATGTTCCTGCCGCACTCTGGCACCTAAGGGGAAGACAAGGACAGCAAGGTGAGCCAAGGGAATACACAGAGGCAATATTAGTTACCCCCCATAGACTTACCTGATTTTACCACCGGGGGTACTATTCCTCTTCACGGGTCGGCACAGCTTTCACTGCATCCTCGCCCAACCCCGGCTCCCAAGGGGAAACAAAATGACAGCAAGGTGGAACAGTCCAGTCCGTCATCTCGGCACTACGTGTCACATTGGTGGAGACTGCAGCTGTCCAGTTCAGATCGACGCCCCTGTGGGAGCCAGGTGAGCGTAACAGTTACACTTGCTATTAATCACATTTCTATCTAAGTGTGGTATATGCTAACAATCATGATTCTATCTGGATGTGACGCAGCTTAGTGTCCAGAGGTGTTGCTAGGTCTGGAAAAGACCCGGGGCTAGGCTAATTTCAGAACTGTCGGGACTAGGGGCTAGCTAGCATTTTGGTTGTAGCTCCTGAGATTCTATCCGGGGCTACAACCAAAAGACCAGGGGCTATAGCCCCCTTATTACCCCCCAGCAACGCCTCTGCTAGTGTCTAAGATTTGTGTGGCACATGCTACCATTCACAATTCTATCTGAGTGTGGGGCATGCTACCATTCACAATTCCATCTAAGTGTGGGACATGCTACCATTCACAATTCCATCTAAGTTTGGGACATGCTAACATTTCCAATTCTGTCTAAGTGTGGCACATGCTACCATTCACAATTCCATCTAAGTGTGGGAAATGCTAACATTTCCAATTATATCTAAGTGTGGGACATGCTAACATTCACAATTCCATCTAAGTGTGGGATATGATACCATTTCTAATTCTATCTAAGTGTGGTGCATGCTAACGTTTCCAATTATATCTAAGTGTGGAACATGCTACCATTCACAATTCCATCTAAGTGTGGAACATGCTACCATTCACAATTCCATCTAAGTGTGGGACATGCTACCATTCACAATTCTAGTTAAGGGTGGCATATGCTACCGTTCACAATTCCATCTAAGTGTGGGACATGCTGCCATTTACAATTCCATCTAAGTGTGGGACATGCTACCATTCACAATTCCATCTAAGTGTGGGACATGCTAACATATCAAATTCTATCTAAGTGTGGCACATGCTACCATTCACAATTCCATCAAAGTGTGGGACATGCTAACATATCTAATTCTATCTAAGTGTGGCACATGCTGCCATTCACAATTCCATCTACGTGTGGGGCATACTACCATTCACAATTCCATCTAAGTGTGGGACATGCTACCATTCACAATTCCAGTTAAGTGTGGCATATGCTACCATTCACAATTCTAGTTAAGGGTGGCATATGCTACCGTTCACAATTCCATCTAAGTGTGGGACATGCTGCCATTTACAATTCCATCTAAGTGTGGGACATGCTACCATTCACAATTCCATCTAAGTGTGGGACATGCTAACATATCAAATTCTATCTAAGTGTGGCACATGCTACCATTCACAATTCCATCAAAGTGTGGGACATGCTAACATATCTAATTCTATCTAAGTGTGGCACATGCTGCCATTCACAATTCCATCTACGTGTGGGGCATACTACCATTCACAATTCCATCTAAGTGTGGGACATGCTACCATTCACAATTCCAGTTAAGTGTGGCATATGCTACCATTCACAATTCTATCTAAGTGTGGCACATGCTAATATTCACAATTCTCGCGCCTTGAAACACTTGTGTATAGCCGCATTATAAATGCCATATCATATGATATCATATCATTCTATCTAAGTGTGGGACATGCTAACATTTCCAATTCTATCTTAGTGTGGCACATGCTACCATTCAAAATTCCAGTTAAGTGTGGCATATGCTACCATTTACAATTTACAATTCTATCTAAGTGTAGGATATGCTAACATTTGCAATTCTAACTAAGTGTGGCATTGCTAACATTCACAGTTCAGAGGTAGGATAATGTTGAGTGGGCTGGTTTTCCAGAGTAGAGTAATTGCTCTGCTCCCCTCCCATGCCACACTTGCTTGTTTGGTTGCTTCTGGTTGACGGCAGGTCACTGGCTTTCCCGGCTTCCTCTGTGGACACCTGCTGACACTTTCTGGAGCCGCCTCAGTTGGAGCCGCCCTTTGCCTTGGGCCCTTAGCCGCAGAGGCTGCCAGGCAGAGGGCTGACTTAGAGGGTCAGGTATAATCAAATGAGTCCGCCAATCAGAGGCTTTTGGCGTGGTAGCACTCACATGCTTCTAGATGTTAAAGGAAGCAGGGATGCTACCGCCGGTCGCTAGACCCTAAGCAACATAGACAGGCAGCCAATGGGAGGGATGGGTGGTGGCAGGTGGTTGGAGCTAGAATGGTTAGGGAGCAGAAACGCTCAGGGGATAATGTGGGCAAAAGCTGTGGAAACGCGGGCAAAGCCTGTACTTTTTATACAAAATGTGGGCAGCAAAGGGCAAAGCAAAACATACGCAGCACTCACCTGATGGAACTAGGTGCAAACAATACAGGCGAGAATTTTACGAGTCACTAGACTCGGAGTACACAGCCAGCTGCGGTCAATCAGAGGTGGTGGGTGGACGGGAATCAGGAAGGGAAGTGCAACCGAGGTGAGCGTTGGCCTGGGGGCGCACACCATTACTTTTTGAACAAAATTAAACAAAATGCAGCAAAAAGCTGCGGAAACAGGGGCCTGGGTGCTATAAACCTTTTTTTTCTTTTTTTTTATAAATGTGGAAAAAAAGCTGAAAAAGGGTGCCTGAGGGCTCTAAACCGTTTTCTTTTTTTTAAACAAGCGGCAAATAAGTGGTGGAAACGGGGACCTGGGGCCTCTAAAACTAAATGTGGGCAAAAGCAGTGGAAACAGGGGCGTGGGGGCACAAAGCCTGTACTTTAAAAAAAAAAATGAGGGCAGCAAAGGGCACAGCAAAACACACGCAGCACTCACCTGATGGAACTAGATGCAAACAAAACATGCAAGGATTTTATTTAAAACAATAAATACTCCTCTTTCATACTGCTCCCTGCTGGCCTCGCCATACCAGTTCATTTCGATGTGCCTATGCCATAACAGACTGATGCCTAGTTTCAGCAGTCAAGGTTGGAGGGAGCATGGAGGAAAGGAGACAAAAGACTAGGAGCAGTAGTCACTATGGCAAGTAATTGTCAGATACTCCTGTGTCCTGTTCCCTTCAACAACAACAGTAAGAGATTATCACACAATAACACCCAGATGAGTGCAGGTCCCATGCAGGTCCCATGCTCATTGAGCTGAAGACATTCTGCAGTACTCCCTTGCCAAAGGCAATACATGTAGTAATGCGTGCAGATACAGTGGGAGAGTCCCTTTAGCAGCCCTGGCAATGGCCATCTAGGGAAATATTCAACATAAACAAGGAATTTGCCTCTTAATCACCAGTCGTATATTTTATAATACACAAGGGTAACCACAAAGAGCATAGAGTTAATCAGACTTAATAAAATAACTTTTTTCTAAAGCTGCCACTGTCCCTCTATGAATAACTCAATTTCCCCAGGGAGCCCAAGCTGACCTTATGGAAATGGTGTTGTGCTGCAGGGATAGTGGGAGAGATGTCCCTCCACTAATCCCCAAACGAATTGCCTAAACCACCCAACAGACAACTCAAGGTAACATGCAATTATGTAGAACACTGAAAGAATAGGATTCCCTTTGTGATGTTACAGGACCATTCCATCTAGCATTTAAAGTGGGGTATATTCTTTTCATTATACCCACCGTTAAGAGTGCGTTAATGAGATCAGTCCTTTTTTTATTATTGATACGATTGAATTTCAACCTTTCAACATATTGCAATTACATTAAAATAGTTTTAAATGTGTTGTTAAAAATAAGATTTAAAACACAGTGTGACTTCCAAGTGGATTAGTCATAGTCAATTCATAAAATAAATAGAATTAGTCATTTCCAAGAGCTTTGAAGATTATGTTTAAGAATTGTTAAACTAGCATGCATAACATAGTACATTTTCTAGATTGATTATTTACAATCAATTTTCATACAATCCAACAGTCATTGTCAAGGAGCTTTGGAAATTCACTAGTTCTAATAATGAATCTATTATTCAGAGTACATTTTTTAAAAAAACATTCAATAAGCAAATCTAACTGGTATAAAGTAGTCTAAGTGAGTTCAGAAAGTTAATTGCAGCAGTGATTACAGAAATACGCTCCCCGTTGAAAATACTATTCCATAGCATATCACAAATAGTAAGCTAGAGATTCTGATGTAAAGATTGTAAGTAGTATTTTCTTTTGTGAAGTAAGGCGAGACAAAAAAAGTTGTTTCAGTGTTTCAGGCTTTAAGATGTCTTTACAGAATCTAGAACTGCTACTTTCATCCTCCTTCCAACAGCTTCACGCGTTGGCCAAAGATTGAACCTAAATCGTAAAAGCATAGTTCTATATTCCAGACTTGGGAATTTGATTAGAAACAATAAGGGTTTGTTAAGACCCTTAATTCTAAAATCACCATCTTTAAATGTTTTATGCCGCATACAATGCTGCTGAGTCAAAATCCAATAATGAAGCCACAGCTTCCTTTTTAGCACGATCTGGATTGCCTGTCAATAGATCTAGTGTAATTGCTGCCGCTGACATGGTAGCTATATTGTTTCTTCCAAGATACTGTATCATTCACCACAGTGGAATTGAGATCAATAGCCAAGATTGACAGCAGAGATCCTTGAACATTGACAAACAAAAATGGCCTATACAAGTTAAGCATTTTTCATGTGAAAATTGCACCGAGACAGCATACCACGTTCATGTCATACTATACTCATCGGCTGACCAGACGGAAGGGGCAAAACCCTTTTCCAAAATTGACTTTCTAACTTAGTCCAAAATGCCATGTCCTTATGAGTTCTGGTCTCTGTGCCATATGTTATTACTGGAACCACTTTGTGTTTGTAGAACATTATCAGAGGCTCTAGAGTAAACTGTCCACATTTTGTGTGTATTACTGTGACTTAGGCACCACCGGTCGGTGCTTTTCTTCTCCTTTCCAAGATGGAAGAAACTTCAGAGGGGTTGTTTGTATGAAGACAAATATAACAATACTCATTTATTATTTCTAAACAAGTACCATGAAGGTGCCAGATGTACTTGTTCTTCTTAATTTGCTGTTTTGTGGCACGAATCAAGACCTTGGTCTTATTCAGATTTATGATCAATTGATTTTTGATGACCTAAGGCTCCAAGGTTGAAAGCAGATTTTGCAAGCCTCTTGGAGTTTTGGAGAATAGCACAAGATCGTCAGCATGCAGTAGCCATGGTAATGCATGAGGGGCAGTTTTCGGGGGGTCAGAAGTAGCTGATTTGAAGTACCATACAATGTCAGCTATGAAAAAGTTAAGTAAGGAGGACGCTAATATGCAGCCCTGCTTGAGGCCTCTGTAAGTCGGAATGATGTGATATGATATGGCATTTATAACACGCCTATACACAAGTGTTTCAAGGCGCAATGAGGTAATGGGGGGGAACAGAGGAAAGACAGACAGCAATCCTACTAGGCCAGGTGTCATTCAGACCATACAAGTGCATGGGAAGGGGGAGAGTGGGGAGGGAAAAGTGCAGTACATTGGATAATAGAATAAATAACAATAAGTGAAAGTACAGCCAGCAGGTGGCAAGTGCAAGGGTAAGTGCAGACATCAAGTGTCAAGTGCTCGTAGTGGGACTGTAGGGATACAGAAAACAGTCCCCAAGTGCGGTGTTTGCCAGGAAGGCAGTGCAGGTGTGTGTGACTGGTGAGGGGGGACCTGGGCCAGAGATCAGATTGTGGCCAGGTAACCAGTGCAGTTTCAGCCAGGAGGTCAGCAGGGGAGAAGAGGAGAATAAGCAGAAGCAAAGAGAAAGGTTTTGAGGCGCTTCCGGAACCAGAGATGATTCTCCTCAAGTTTCAGGGAGGCAAGGAGGCTGTTCCAGAGGGAGGCCCCCCAAAGAAAGAGATCTATCACCAGCTCATTGCTTGGAGAAGCGACTGACCCTGAGGGAGTAGGAGGCAGATGAGCGAAGAGCTCGAGAAGGAAGATATTTAGGAAGAGAGAGTTGAAGGTACTGAGGCCCCAGGCCCCAGAAGGCCTTGTGGACAATGCAAAGGGTTTTGAACTTAATCCTTACAGCCACTGGGAGTCAGTGCAGAGTTTTCAGTCCTGGAGAGATTCGATCCCTGGGCTTCAATCTAAGGACAAGTGTTGCAGTCCTGTTCTGGATAAGTTGCAGAGGGCGGAGAGTAGAAGCAGGCAGATTTAGAAAGAGTGGACTCTGATAAATTCCCATCTATAGACAAGTGGATTTGAACAGAAGTATTTGTATGAAATTGTGAGACCAATGCTCGTATATTAAATGGGCAATTTGCCTTTTTCATTTAAGCGAAAAATAAGTCTCTCAATACGGAGTAGAACGCTGCTTTAAAATCAAAAAAATCCATGTAAATAGGTTGTTTAGTTTGCAGCCCATAACTCTTAATCGCTCATATTGTAAGTAGATTAACTGCTGTTCCCAATCCTAGGATGCACCCGGTCTGATAGGTATCAAAGACCTTCTCCTCTTTGACCCTTTGCAGAGAAGTCTTGTTAACATTTTCATTGGGATATCCAACAGAGCAATGGGGTGATAGTTATCCGGTCATTCGCAATCACCCTTTTTAAATATTGGTACAATGATTGACTTTCTCCATGTCGGGGGAATATATCTTTGGCTAATATTCTTAGAGAAGATGGCATAAATAACTGGTGACCACTCTTCTGGGTGGTCTTTAAGCATACCATTTTTGAGACCATCTGGTCCCGGTGCGAGTGAAGTGCTTCATTTTGTTATTTGGTATAGTATGTCATCTTTATCAAAAACCATATTGACATGACCCCTCAGATTAACTTTCTGCATGACAGGCATATAAGTCTCGAAAATGTGTACCCAAACTTCCTTGGGAACAGAGTTAATTGAGTCGCTTGATTTGCTGCGTTTAAAATTCTCCAAGTTTGAGCATTGTTTTTGAAAGCTATGGCTATGAGCATCAATACTGAATCTCTTTGATAGATAATGGCATGATGGGATTTTAGCCAATTTTTGTATCGCATTTTCAAAGTTCAAATGGCATTGAGCCTTATATTCACAGCTCAATGTCATAATTGTCTTATGTTTCTGCGCAGTTCAGCCTTTTTCAAAATCACCTCCTGGTCATAGGCATGCTTGTGCTTCAACATTGGTTTGAGTGATGGCTGCAATTTAAACAAGTTCCTGGCTGCCACATAACGACCATCCAACTGCAATAGATCGGGGTTCAGAATCCATGGATCAGCTTGAAGATAGTTTTCAAAATAGACCACTAGAGCTGATGACCACCAAAACCTATTGCGAACCCCCACAATCTCAAGCAAGGGGGTGTAATATGCAGTTGCCCATGACCATGTCATTGCTAGTAGATCATGAAAACTGTGGACTTGCGAAGCTACTTGAAAGTCCGAAATGATATCAAACATACCTCGCTGGACAAATATATAATTAATTATGGCATATTGGCATTTCCCATTTTCCATGTGGGCTTCAGTGGAATGTTCCCCTTAATGCCACCGTTTAGCATGATAAATTGCCTGCCATTCATTAGCTTTAGCCATTTATGATTTAAATCGGTTGGCTTGGCTCTAATACCCGAAAGGCAAAATATGTTTAGGTTGCCCGCTAAAATTACAAAGGTGATAGCAGGAATTTGCATAATCAATTCTAGCATGCACCAAATGCCAAAAACAAATAGACTCCAAAATACCATCATGATCGAATATAAATTAGGATTGCAAGGGTAGCCAAAGAGTTTTTATTTGAAACAATTGCATACAAATATTTGGTGTGGCCCATGGTTCTAAAATGAAACTTGAATTTCCCTTAATGGCTACCATCAAACCCGTAGATGGTCTACCACAAGCAGATGCTTTGGTGGGCAGCAAGGATAAAGTATACCCGTGCCGTACCAAAGGCTTGATGAACCACGTTTCTTGTAATAGAATGATGTCAACGTCGTTAAGAGGGTTTTGCTCATTAAACAACAGTAAGTGCTTAAACCCTCTCGTGTTCCAACTGGCTAACTTACATATGCTCTTCTGTACATGCGTGAATTGTTATGCATCACGTCTAACAGCATCAGTCTGTAAGTGTCTAGTTCTCCACAGACCATGTGAGGTAGCCATTATTAATAGTAATAAATTGACACAGAACCCCATTTGATTTTTGCAACACTTTTCTTACCTGCTACAAAACCTTCATGTAAATATGGTAAAATAATTGAAATATTTGTACGTTGGTTAGTTGGGGTTTGAGTACTGACCAGTAAGGTTCAATTCTGCCAGAGAGCATAAAAAGGGGTGATCCTATACTGTTAGAAGTATTCAGTGATGGAAAATGTGTGGTGTACTTGATTCCATGCTTATGAAGATTGTTGCATGCTGATCTTCCTTGGGAATCTATGTTCATGTATGATAACTTAGGGTGACTAGGAACCTCTTTAAAGACTGGGCATCCAAGATGTATGTTGTGCTAGAAGGGATGGTTTCAAATCATGTTTCAGACGAGTGGGGTGAGTGCTGCAGACAAAGCAGGCTTCAGTAGTATCTGTGCTCTGAACCTCCTGGAGGAGATGTGGTCTTTGAAAATGGTGCTTGGGGATGATCTGAAGAGACTGGCCTGATTGAGACAACAATTTAACATGTATCTTGGATTGAATTTTTCCTCTCAGAACATACAATGAGAGTGTTCTCCAGTATAGCTAACGCTGACCCAGTCCTCTGTGGTGTGCCCCAGGGATCTTGCATGTCACCATCGTTGTATAACATATTCACTAAGCCCATCTTTGACCGACTAGATGAACTTGGAGTGTCATACACTAACTACGGGGATGACACACAGATCCTATTGCACCTATCTGGCGACTATGACAAAGACTCCTTTTACTCAATAATCTTTACCAAATGATCCAATCCTGCATGGCCCAACATGAACTCTGCTTAAACGGCGATAAAACTGAGCTACTACTCGTCGGCACCCAAACAAAACTCAAAAACTTGACCCCAGATGCAAAGTATTCACAATAGATGCAAATAATATCATAGTCTCGAAAGAAGTCCCAACCTTGGGTGTATATCTTGACTCTTCACTAACCTTAACTAGACAGGTCAACGCAACTGTATCATCAACAGCCTACATGGCTAAACTTATTAACACATGCAGACCACACCTCTCATCCGACAGCTGCCTGACCTTAGCCAGAGTCCTCATCCTGTCAAAATTTGACTATTGTAATGTCCTGCTAGCAGGCACCTCCACCACCAGCATCAAAAAACTCCAAGTCACACAAAACAATGCCCCCCAAGCTGCCTTAAACATCCCCACACATGTCTAATCAACACCACACCTAAATATCTTACCAATCTGCTTACCCCAACACAAACCCCCAAGCCAACATGCGCTACATCCGCTCACCTCTTAACTGTGCCCAAATTCAAAAGAACAAAAGCCGGGGGTCACAGTTTCCCAGTTGTAGTTGCCAAAACGTGGAACAGTCTCCTGCTATCCATCAGATCTGATCCATTGCACTCCTCATTCCGCAGAAAACTTAAACCATGGCTCCTCCCGGCTGGTCTATAACACGCATACCCCTGCTGCTACACCTCTCCACCAATTACACACCTATCGGACCAAACGCCACTGAAAATCGAACACTGAGAACTTGCATATTGTAAATTGTATATTCAACCTATATATCGTATATACTGTCATTTCTGTAAAGCCACACCTGTATTTGTACTGCTGTACTGCACGCTGCCTGTGGAAATAATTGCAAATGTTTCTTACCCTGTATTTCCAGCACCCATATACCTACGGGTTATGCGTGCTACACAAATGCTAAATAAATAAATAAAATTAAATAAATAAATAAACACACTCTTGATTGTGACGATTTTTACATATGACCCTTCCAAGCATGGGAGTGACTGATGAGAGTGAGTGCATGATTTTCTGTGGCGTTGTGCTCCAGTTGGTCTTCAATTCACAAGCCATACTGGGCCATTGCTTTTTCAGGGATTATTCCATTGGATTGACAGCTTGGTATTAAATATTTGGAGGGCTGCAACTTTGTGCTCCTACCTTTCCCGTCTTCGGAGGAGCCTAGCCTTTTCCCTTCCTGGAGGATAACTCAGGGGCGATGCATTTTTCTTGAAAGCAAGACAATGCAAATCAATACGTGTTAAAATCCCAGTCTGCACTTAGAGACTGGTCTTTGGTATTCAGCATGTTCTAAAAAGTTAATTAATTAATTGTTTACTCTTTGTTTGTCGTTTAGTAAATATTATGAAATCCTGAAATTAAGGTGTTAGGCAGAATTATATGCAGTACCCTTTGGGAACACCACACACACTTAAGACTACAAGTGTAAGTACAATTTCACCTTTGGTACAAGCCTGTACTACACAGTAAAGTAGCAGCGATGGCTGAGCAGCTAGACTTATCTCAAGAGTAAAGTGAGCAGTACAAGAGATTACACAAAGGACTGAAATTACTATGATTCAAACAAACACTGATTCAAGGATTCTGAGTAAAAGAATATACATTTATTTACACCATCATTTATAACAGTTCACTATCATAAAGCAGCAGAAAATCACAGACTTAATACACAACAACAACCCCCAATAAATTCTGGGCAAGTTAAGCTCAAAATGAAGTATGAGCAAAATGGCACTCCAGCAATTTAAAAGGGAGGAAAGACAAGGTTATCCAAAATCAATAGCCAACAAGCTACAGGCAGGGCAATCTAGAAATGGCTACTACAACTAGGATTCAAGTCAATAGGTCTGGGCCAATGTTAATGGTTCAGAGTCTTTTCAGAGGATCACACAGTTCAAAATACTTCGCGGTTAAGTCTGTGCCAAGAGTTCAAAACGAAGTTGGTAGGAGTAAAAGTTATTTAAAGGAGAAGAGAAGGAAAAGCCACACTGTATAACACATTGCATTTGTTTTTATACACGTGAACACTCTTAACGTGGGACTCTGAGTGACCCAACTGCTCATGCCTAGGGTCACCTCTGAATGTCTGGGGCTAGCTGCTTTACATTAAATCAAAGTGCTAGCCTAAAACCCTTCTGTATACGTCCTGTACACTTGTGCTCAATCCATGTGTCAGAACAATCACGATAACAGTGACCTGGCCATATATACTCTTTTGGACACATTCAGCATTCAGACACTGGCTGCATCATCTGAGTAAGAATCTTCAGTTGTCTTAATTCCCTCCGTTTTTAGAAAGAATTCCCACCACAAGTCTCCCAGAACCCCCAAGGAGACATTGCACACCCGTGCAATCCATTTGTTCTACATAGGGTGCGCGGCTGATTTGACTCTATTCTCAGATGGAGACAGCCAGAAACACTCCCTCGGTGTGTCGGTGTCTTCACAACATATAGATATGGCAATGCTGCTCTCTGGTGGCTCTAAAGCAATACTGCACCCTACTAGCACCAAATAAAAATTGCAAGCAGATGTTTATTGAACTTCGGCTTCGAGTAGGTATTACATTAGGTATTCTTCCGAATGCAGAATAGCTAATTTCAGTCAGAATTCGTCCAAATATTTACTCGAAGATGAAGTTCGGTACACCCCTAATTGCAACACATGACCACATACTTGCATGCTGCATACAAGGGGAAGAAATTAGAGAAAAGGTTAGCGATTTTAGAGCTTTGGAAAATGTACCATGTAGAGAGGGAAGATCTGCCACCTGAGGAGTGGATGCTTAGCCAGCGCAAGGAGGAAGGTGTTGAACCCTCAGCTCCCCTTGCATCGCCTGAAGTGAAAAGTATTCATATGGAAGATGTAGGGTTGAAGGTGGCAGACTGAAGGTGGCGGCAGGGTATGGTCACCTGATAAACAAACCGTCTGCATATAATAGTGACAATAGTCCAGAGGAGACTAAGAAAAAGAGGAGATTTTTAGAATCATACGAGATAAAGAAGAGAAGGGTGGGCGATAGAATGTGTTGGATGAAATTGAAAGCGAGATTAAGAGATGGAAAGGGGAAAAAGATAAATCTGGTGAGGTAGCACTCGTGCAAAACGAATGAATGGGAGGACAGATATAACTCAAGCTGGATGGGAAAAGCATTGAGGAAGTGAGGCAAAGAGATGATAAGGATGAACAGGATAGGAAAGACAAGGAACATGAAAAAGAATTGAAGGAAGATGAACGTAAAAGAAAGAGCAGAAAATGGAAAGAACCGATATATCAGGGGGAAAATAAAAGAAAGAAGAGAGGGCAGAAGAGCAAAGAAAATATAATAGGCAGCGAGTGATGGAAGATAATGATAGAAGAGAAAGGAAGAGAAGAAGAAGAAGCACAGAATGTAAAGGACACAAGGATTCAAAGACGAAGAGAAGAGAAAGAAAGGAGAGCAGGAGTGAGGAGGGAAGAGATAAGACTCGAGGAAGAGAGAATAAGAAGGGAGGCAAGAAAACAAAGGGAATTAGATGAAGAACTAGAACAAAAAAGAAGATAAGAGGAGCCGAGGGTCGATGTGGCGTTAGGAGGCAAATCTTTTTCTTTTTTAGTAGACACTTGGGCTACTCGTTCGTGTATATGAGAGGGAAAGTATGCAATGTCAGGAACTGACATAAATGCTCAAGGGGAGAGTTCCTTTTACTGATGAATTACCAGTCTATAGGAAAGTGTGACGTGTCTGTTCCATTGTTGTATTCACAACAGACACCAGAGGGAAGAGACTTGATCACAAATCTTAATATGACAATTTAATTTACTGATGAAGGAATAGTGTGTTCCTCTCCTGGGATACACTACTTGAATGTGGGCAAGTTTATACTGGGGTTCACAGGTCAGGTGGCTCTGTGAGGTGCTCTAATAGAGCCAGAAGATTTCATTTATGGGGTGAGCATTCAGTGGGGAAGACTGTGAGCATACCTGACAAATTCTTCTTCAGACTGCAGATACTTATGGAAGAAGAGGGAGGACAGACTATCACTATAGAATTAGAAGCAGCCATGGTATGAAGGGAAATGGCAATTCTTGAAGGAACGGATAATGAGGGTAGACTATGGAGGACAGTGATAGCTGACATTACTGACAATGACACGTTTAGAGATGGCCCATCAGACAATGAAGTTTTCTTTATGATCATTACATACTGGATAAGAATAGATGAAAGTGAAATCCCACTGCGAATGGCAATAATGTGGCAATGATGCGGCAGCATCCAGTATATTTTGAAAAAGACTTGGTCAAGGTGCCAAGTATACTTTGGACCACAGGCCCTTATGATGTAGGTCTGTTAAAAGGGATATGGGGAAGTTAAAATAAAGTTGAAACCGGTAGCAATTTTACCTCGAGCCAAATAGTACCCAATCGGCCTCATTACGAGTTTGGAGGTAGCCATGTCCTTAATAAGGGCATGGCTACCCCCAAACTCGGGTCCAGCACCGGGTCCCGCAAAAGGGGACTTACCGGGCCACTCCGACCTTGGAGGGCCTGGTAATTCCCTTTCGCGGGACCCGGAGCCGGTATGTCCCCATTCCCATTTGAGCCCCCATAGGGCTCAATGGGAATGGGGAGGATGGTAGCAGCGGTACCATTCATAACTGTACCGTTGCTACCATCCTGGTCTGCTCGCGGGTGCCGCTCTGCACACCTGGTCTGACCAGGCGTCCAGAGCGGCACCCGTGAGCAAACCTGTAATGTTGCGGCATGGCAACAACGGTGCCGGTAGCACTACTGGTGCCGTTGTTGCCTTACCACAACACTCCTAATGAGGCCCAATGTCTCGAGAGGCTGATGAGGGTATATTCAAGACTATTTTAGCATTAATGAAACAAGGTATTCTGGTACCAGCAGAATCATCATGCAACACCACAGTGTATCCTATCAAAAAATCAAAGGAAGGGTCATGGAGATTCATACAAGATATGAGACCAATTAACCAGATTAGTTCCTAACCCGACGACGATACTATGCAGTATCCCATTGGAGTACAATATTTCACAGTGATTGATTTGAAGAATGCGTCCTTCTCAATCCCGTTCACATGACTTGACTTCATTTATGTTCCGCCAAACTTGACTGAAACATACTTGTTTGCCTCCAGCGTACTGTGAGTCTCCATCAATATTTACCAGGATCTTCCAGATGGACCTAGGCAATTTTGATTTGAAAATACAGTGATGGAGTACATGGATGACATTCTAATTTGTAGTACTACATACGATAAGTGCAGTCAATACTCGATTCAGTTGATGAATATCCTAGCAGACAAGAGATACAAGGCTGACAAAGAAAAATTGCAGTATTGCCTTGAAGAGGTATTATACATAGGACAATTGTTTTCGAATTGAAGAAAGAAGGTGACACCAGAAAAGGCTGAGGCAATTATGAAAACCGCAAAGCCTCACACAGTAAAGCAGATGCAAATATTTTGGGACTATGCAATTATGAGAGCTTGGGTGTTTAATTATAGTTCGTACACAAGACCCCTTTGTAGGCTTTAAAGAAAGCACAAGTGAACAAAGTTGCAATCGAATGGACTGAGGAGATGGAGGAAGGAAGAGTTGAAAAAAAAGATTTGCACAGCTCCTTATGCTGAGGAATTTGATTTATTCTCGCATGCAAATGGGGCAGTTATGACAGCATTACTTATGCAAAGGACCACATTGGGGTATAAACCTTTAGGGCAGTACAGTGAGATTTTAGACCCAGTTAAGAAAGGACACTTTCCGTGTGAACAGTCATTGCCAGCTGTCACGTTTGCAACTGAGAAATCTACCAGTATTGTGATGGGCTGCTCTATGACCCTTTTTGTGGAGAATGCTCTGTTTGCCATTATAGAGAAACCCAAAGGCACATTGACATCCAAAGAGCTTCAGTTTATGAGGTAATAATTTCAAACCCAGCAATCAAAATTGTCCGGTGTAAAATAGTGAATCCCACCACATTTGTAGCTGAGCCAGTGACAGAGGATGACCATATGCATGACTGTACACATTATGTTGAATTATATGATGATATACCAGGTGAGAAGGAAAATGCTTTGCCAGGAGGGGAAATTATCTTGATTTATGGTTCATTGAAAATGCATCAAACTGGTGGGGAAAGGCATTCAGACACAACAGTAATAATATACAAAGCAAATGGCGAGTTTGAAGGGGTAGCAAGTACAAGACTACCATCTCACTTTTCGGTGCAAGTGGCAGAATTGGTAGCACTTATTGTCACGCTTCAGAGACATGAAGGACATGAAGTGATGGGGTACAGTGACTCCACCTATGGGACGTCAACCATACATGCAGTTCAAGCATTTTGCACCCTAATTGAACAGGCTTCTTAAAGCGCTACAACTCCCAGTAGCCATAACGGTTGTTAAGTGTGCAGCGCACACTAAGCAAACAGACTTTATTTCTTGCAGGAACGAAACCACAGATGCAAAAGCCAAGCAAGTTGCATATTCCCCAGATATTTCAAATTTTGATACTCCAGATGTCAAAGAGAAATTAGTCACAGTTATGGTGATGCAAGAAGTTTAATCATTTGCCAAAGACCCAATTAATGGAGATTCAAGTAAGTGCACCACAGGAAGAACAGGAATTATGGAAGTGAAGGGGGTGTTCTTTATCCCCCACAGAAGCATTATGGCGACAGGACAGCACTGGAAAGCCAGTGATGCCAGTAGCATTATTAAAGATTGCTCTTGAACAGCTGTATTACCGCACAAACATAACTAGGGAAAGTCTTGCTGCAACAATTGTGGAAGACTGGTTTATTCCAAATTTGTTAGAAATCGTTGCATTTTATCGCTGGACATATACTGAGAATGATGAGCAGAGTCATTTCTCGACTGAATGTTCCCTTTCAGCATGGTGGTGTGTCCCTACTCCAGGTGGATCAAAGCAGGTCCATGTTCACACCTTGACACCACTTGCGCAGTGAATTTTCTAGTGTGCCAAGTCTTTCCATGATGGGGTGTGTGTGAAATGCTGAGATCCAATAATGGGCCACATTTTGTCAACTAAGCATATGAATAGATAGGGCTTTTATTGAACATTAAGCATATGTTTTCTTCTGCTTATCACCCACAAGCGTCACCGAATACAGCAAAGTACTTCCATTACACATGTATATATTAATTCAAAGTTTTCTAAATAGGGGGTGCAATGAGGAAGAGTTTGCTCATATTCTCTTGGTCTGTCCTTACAAGGTTTTATCAACCACTACCGATTATGTCACCAGTGTGTTGGAAAAACTTTATACGGGCAAACCCAGAGAATATGGGTCGTACCCAGAGAGTATTGGACTCTTTTAACCACTCTGTAACATCCAGACGCCTGTTCAATGTACCTTTTGACAGGGGAACTATTATTTATCCAATCAGATATGCCCCCCAAGGAGGAGCTGTGTATGGCAGTAACCTTTTGCATTTATTCACCCTAAAGACCTTTGCTCTCAGTGAATACCTCTACAACTATTTTCATTTTTTGGAGCACACATTTAAAAACGGTATGATGTCTTGCATTGACCCATAGATACTTTGCTAATCACATATACATATGAGCTTGCCAGCGACATTAGGTTTATTTTGACACAAAGCCAGGGCCGGTCTTACACCTGATTGCACCCCAGGCGGGAAGAATTGTTGGTGCCCCCCCCCCACACACCAATCCCTAAAAATGACAACCAGAAAAATGTGTTACACATGTTGTAAATAGGGCAATTCATTATGAACCAGATGGAAATACAAATGCAATAGAAAATGCATACATTAGACAGTCTTAGAATGTTACCTGAATTATGAGTTCAAAAAGTAACTTTTCTTGACTTTGATTAATACCATCAAATGCCTAAGCCCTCACCACTTAGCAAGAGACTGCCACCAAACACCCTGCAACTCATATCAGTGGTAGAGAGTGGGGTGACATGCCCAGGTACCCACCTCTTTACAAAGGCTGGGCACTCAATGATTTGTGAGGCAGTGCCGTCAAGTGGCCACTAGATTCGATGATTGCACTGCCATCACTGCTTTGGGAGGCACAGCAAGATGCATTGGCTGATGCCATTGATTTTAATACTGAATTTACGTGTTCATTGAAAGTATTACACACCCCCTTGTTATTTATGCTCCCTAGGCCAGCCCCCCCAAATAGATAATGTTGTTTGACTCGTTAGCTGCCCCCACACCCTTGACTTTACATCCTGCTTAAATAGCGTGTTTCCGGAAGGTCTATCTGCAAAAAGATTGCAAGGCACCTTGCGTCACCCTGTAATGTCACTTCCAGAACCACCCTTTAGTCACTTCCCCTACAGCGCTTACCAATGTTCTCAAATTGATATTAAACGCTAAACGATAAATCTGCATACATAGACCCATATTTGCAGTTTTCAAAAATAGTATTAAACATTTTAAATTCATTTAGTGTTATTTTGATTTTCATTCGCTTGTTTGTTTAAATTATAATTAGTCAGGAATCAGCCTGACGCCAACTACAAGCCTAATGCCATTTGGCAAAAGGAGAAATATTTGACCTGCGCAGAAGTTGTAACATTGAGACACTTAGTAGAAATGCACTACTGAGCCACCAATTCACCAAATACGGTACAAAGTGCATTCATCACGTCTGGACTACATTAAGGTAAGCAAACTGCCGCAGCCCGCATACCCGCATCTTGGCACGCTGTCTCACCCCTTTGCAATTTAGAGATTAGAATGGTGCTCTTTTTTCTTTGATAAACTGGAAGTTTGTATTTTAGAGTTTCACGGTGGAAGGGAGGATGTCTCCAAGTAGCTTTTATTTAGGGAAGCGCCATTGAAATATATTGTGGTATCATAATTCTGATGTGAAAGTGAATGATTGACTATGTACACGAGTCCAGGATTCTTCATCCGAAGGCTCACCTGAATCCTAAATTGCCTCCTTCATATGCGCTGACATCCATGGGAAATATGGTTGTGAGAAGAAAATACTCACAGAATTTGTTATTTACTTCTGCCTTCTGAGCAGACTCATGGCCTGTCAGAGTCTAATTTCCATAAAGATAGAACAATACAGGAAGATTCCATTGTCTGATGTAATCTACTGGGGTCTTCGGAAGCCACTATAAAGCAAACCTATCTGCAGAAGATTGATACAAGTTATTTTCATCATACTGCAAAATGTTGGGGCACAACATGTGCTGGGCCACTGCCTACACGTGTTATCACCACAGGGCATTCACGACAGTGATTAGCAGCAGCATTAGCAACACACTGACTTACCTTATTGATCGGCAGAACTTAAGGCAGAAGCACCCGGCACCTGCGGTCTGCACGGACAAGTCACGGTGCACCAATGGCAAAGTCGGCAGGCTCTGGCTCACTGGGTTTGGCTGCGGCTGGGCCTTCTGATCCGTTTCATGAATCAGCGCAATTTCGGAACGGCATGTCAAGGAAGGGGAGGCTGCCCATGCCCAGCTCCAATCAATCCTGTGTCAGTGCACACTGTGCACTTGCATAGCCTGGAGGAGGGCACGTGCGCCACCCGTGGCAAGGAGGAGTGAAATAAAGCAACAAATGTTGCTAATTTGCTAACTGCTGCCCTTCCTGAGGGATGAGGTTATAGTGTGCTACTGCTAGCAATACCCTTTCAAGTGGCTGCACCAATTGTCTTTCCCCCGAACAGGCAACCCTCTCTTCTGCCTCCCTCGCCATGCATGCTAGTGGCAAACACAAGAGGCAGGTGATTACTTGATGGGCAGACTCCTCGTTTTTGGAAGAGGAAAGTGCTCAGCTGCCCAATGTGATTTTTATCTATTTATTTGGTACGCATACCCGTTACAAACAACAACCGTGCACGCTTAGTCAGCACTTATTTTAGCCCAAACTATCATAACGCGCCAATGCAATTTGCAGGGCCTGGATCGTAGCACCTGGCCCAAAAACGTGTTACATAAAAGGCCTTAATTGCTATGAAACAAACAAAATGCCCAATATTCAAACCTCCTTATTCCCAACCTGCAGCCCTTGCCACCCATGCCGCATGTAGGCGGAAACAATGGTGGAGGTGATGGGCCGTCTACACAGTGATGGGGCGATACAGGGGCTGAATGGATGTGCTTGCCCAGATTTACGTTCTAAAACAAACCTCCCTAGCTCCCCACTCCTGGTGCCAAAGTTAACATGCGGGTCGCAGGTAATCGAATGATAAGCAGAGTCATCTGCTAAAAACCCACTGCCACGCATGCTTTAGCTTTTTTCTGCTCCTAAACGAAACTCAGCGCACCAAATGAAACATTGCATCCATTCTCATTAAATCTCACCCATTGATGGCATGGCAGGGTTGTATTGTGAACGACCATGATCCAATGGTGTTACCCATCGAAATAGATCTCTAAAACATGCTGCTAGCTAAGGATTCAAGTCGAAGGACTTTTACCTGCTTATGGCATACACATTTAACTGGATCATCGCGCCCTGATGCATGAGGGCTTGTGCGCTGTACAAATGCAAAACATTCAAAATGTTAAATGCTGTTACTATGTCGACTTGCTCCCGCGTGACCCACTGTTTCATTTCAATCAAAGAAATGACTGTTGATTAGAGTGTTTATTGCCGCCCTGCTTTCCAGCGTCACAGCCCCAAAATGCTTTGAAGTGGAAAACCAGCTGGTAGTGAGATAACCCTCACCATGCTGCAAAATGAAGCTCTCTAACTTCCCAGCCTAAATTGCTGTGAAGCTTACACAGTTCAGCCACGTCAGCGCCTTCATAGTGCTCACGTGTAACATGTTAACCCAATGCAATATTAGGATAATATTGCATATTACGCTCTTGCATATTAACATGGTCGGGAAACAAGGAGCTTACCATCCGCGCCACCCTGCCCAGCACAAAACTATTATAATGCTAGAGAGGGAAATGGGGGGAGGGAGGTGGAGGCTCATAAGGCCCTCAGCCCACCTGCTGGTGCGCCGCCCCTAGAGCCTAACTGACGTCAGGCAGCCGCCTGAGCGGCATGACACAAAGACCGGCCCTGCACAAAGCCTCAAGTCATGACGTGACCATGCCAGATATAAGTTGTGTACCTTGTTACCATAGTCACCAACAACATGGCCACCTCCCTGTTACCACAGTGCGTTTTTCTTGTTCTTCGCAGAGAACTAGTGCCCCAGTAAGCACACGATTTGAACACTTCAGTAACATCAGGTGCATTGTATGCATTCATACAGAGACGAATATCAGACTTTGTTCATTTAGATACTTTCCTCCACGTCATGACGTCAGACGTGGTTTGGATACTGTGTAACCATAGACACTAGCAAGGTGGCTACCGGCCTCACCGCTGAATATTTCCCACACCAGTTTGGATAACGACCTGTAAGTCCCTGATACACTTTATATTCTATCTGCTACAGATTCTAGCGTGATAATCATTGGCCCGCACCTATAATAATATTACAGATCACAGGCGCATGACACATTACCGCTCTAGATGGCAAAACGCATGCTACCTAAGACAGAAGACAGACCGCATATGCCGCAGTAAGTGCCCTTAAGCCCTCCAAACTTGCAGTTCCCCACATTGACGAGGCAACCTGCTGAAACGTAGCCATTTATGACCTCCATAGAACAGAGGTTCCTAGAATCAATGGATTTTTAGAGCCAGAAATGCCCTGCCTTTTTCTCTTAACACAAAATCTCCTTTACAGTAATTTAAGGTGAGACGTCTGCCCTGACTGAGACAAGGGGCCTCATTACGAGGTTGCCGGTCTGGAAACAACGGTACCCCATATACTTGCTGGTACTGCTGTTTCTGGACCGTCAAAATAAGAGTCTGCGAGCGGGTGCCTGACCGCCCGCCAGGTCTGACCGCAGACCATCTCGATGCACCAGCACCATTCGCTAATGTCTATCATAACTGGAAATGAAGTTTCATTGGGCCTCATTATGACTTCAGCGGTAGCCGGAGTCATTTTATTTCCGGCACCCGGGCAATTATTGGGGTATTACAACCCCGGCGGTCCCGGTAATTTGCCATTCCCGGGCGCCGGAAAATATGAGTCCCCATTCCCATTTGAGTCTCATTGGAATCAATGGGAATGGGGAGGCTGGATGCACCGGCACCATTCGCAAGTAATACCCCAATAAATGGCCGGGTGCCGGAAAAATAAATTACTCAGGCAGCAGCCGTGCCGGTTACGCCGAAGTCGTAATGAGGCCCAATGTAGTTTCATATCCAGTTATGATATACATTAGCTTCCCAAATGGGATTCTTTATATATGCAGTTCGGGTGACAAACTGAACATCAGGCATTGCAAAATGTTAACCTTGGACACACCATTACGGCACATGGCCGGTATCTTGTCAGATATAAGGTGATTTTACAGGCTTTGGATGATTTAAAATATTATGTATAAGAAATAGAAGCAGTCATATGTGATTTGAACAAGAACGAGTACTGGGAACAGTAACAGTGTACTGACATTATTTTCCCTTTTTTTCTTTGAAACACAGTTTGAATTTTGTACCGGAGAACCCCTGATGAAGAGTATTCCAGCTCGAAACACTTTGGGTACCACATTAAAAGAAAAAAACAATCGAGAGTACCAAAGAATTTATTGCCAAGCATGTGTTAGGCAGAATTAGATGCAGTACCCTTTCGGAACACCACACACAATTGAGACTACAAATTCACTTTTGGTACAAGCCTGTACTACACAGTAAAAGTGGTAGCGATGGCTGAGCAGCCAGACTTATCTCAAGAGCAAGTGATCAGTACCAATAGTTACACAAAGGACAGCAAGTACCATGATTTAAACAAACACTGACTCAAGGTTTCTGAGTAAAAGAATATACATTTATTTACACATCGGTTGTATAACATCTCACTAAAGTAAAGCAGTTCCAGAATCACACTCTTAATACACCACACCACTCCCAATAGATTCCAGACAAGTTAAGCTCACAAAGGAAGAGGGAGCAAAATGGCACTCCAGACATTTAAAACGGAGGGAAAGACAAAGTTAGGCAGAAATTGAACAGTACCAACAGGTAAGTAGGCAGGGCAATCTAGAAAGAGGAACTACAGTGATAGAATCAAAAGGCTTAGGGCCAAAGTCAATAGGACAAAAGTCTTTTGCTCAAGATCACACAGTTCAGGGAGTAGAGAAGGACAAGCCCTCGGATTGGAGAAAGATTTCACACACTTTCACAGCGGCTGGAAGAAACGAACAACCGGATTTGCAAAGTACCTTTAAATGGAGAAGAAGCTGTAGCTGAGGCAGACGTTCCTGGCAGTTCTTGCAGGATCACGGTTCTTGAATCGACTGTCAGACGGACATGAAGTAGGAAAACTGGAGGGTCCTGCACTGCCCAGGGAAGAAACAAGCAGCAGAGCAACGTAACGAATAAAAGGAGCGCTCCATAAAACCAAAGCAGGGTCCGAACTTCCTGGCTATCCGGCCCACTGTAGCACTGTACAGTGAATTCAACCAGAGGAGGGAGTCCTGGCTTGCAGTTTGGGCAAACTGGTTGGTCCCACCAGCTCAGGGGAAGAATATTCCTGGAGGATCTTCTCTGTCATTGGAGCTTGAAGATTCGGACCAACAGCAGGGCTTCACTGGGTGGTTCAGTCGTGGTAAGGGTCCTCTTCCATCAGCTCCTCGTCGGTTCTTTTGTTCCAGTGGTGACTCTACCTTTCCAGACCCAGAGACATGCTTTTTATGCAGTTTTCCCCCATTCACATAGCCTAGCTGTCAATCACACAGCATGGTGGCTGTCCAGCCGAGACAGTCACCACAGCCAATCAGTTCAGAGTGCGACATGGGTCTCCAAGGAAACCCGGTGCAGGGAGTCCTAAACCCCTCCCTCACATCCTGTCCCCCCCAGACAAACAGACGCCTAAGGAGGGCTCCTGTGTAGAAGCTAGGGAAAAGACGGTGAACAAAGGAACCAAACATGGTTTGGTGTGCAGAGTAAAACACGAGAAAGCCTTTGACAAAATGAAATGGCAAATAAACCCAGCCGGAACCGAAATAAAACATATATGGTCTAACGGGGTTTAAGTTCGAGGCTATCAAGATAGCCTAAAACAATACCAAGATTATTTAAGATAACACAGAAGGAAAAATAGGGTAGTTACCACTGCCACCAGCCAAGTCTTGATGAAAAGGGAGCGAAACAATGCTCAAAGAGAAACAGACAAAAAGGGATAAGTATTAACCCTTTGCAGTACTCAGCGCCTTGATGCCTTATGGGCTGCAAGCGCTCTTTACAAATGCAAATAAATAAATAAATAAATAAATATGTAAGTTAGGGTGTACTGGGTCTGTGGTTTTACAGAGGCTAATAAAGTTAATGATAACTTAATATGTTCTGGGAGACAGTAGTCAGTCCCAGAAAAAGTAGTCTGAGTTGGGAAGTCTAAAAGACAACCCTGTGTCATTGCACAGAAGGTGCTGTGTAATACACAGTAAACAGATGATGCCTGTGGAGTAAGTGAGGCTCCACACTCTATGAACATAAAAATGTTAAACACACACACCAAAACACGTGTAAGAGTGGGAAAAAAGGCTCACACTGTTACCAGGTGAAACAAATAAATCCTAGAAATCCTAGAAATCCAGCAAAGCTGCTGAGGTAAGGGAAATTAGCCATTCTGTTGACTTTTCCCTAACACTTGCCCCCCCTGACTAAGGGACAGGAGGATTTAATCTACTCCTGGATGAATCTCTACCTCTAGTCGGTTAAAAACATCCTAGAGAGATCATCAGCATTTTGGTGGTGACATCCTGCTCTGTGCTCAATGGTGAAATCAATCCCTTGCAGGGAGATTGACCATCTCAGAGGTTTTGGGTTTTCCCCTTTCATTTGCATTAACCATCTCAAGGGTTGGTGGTCTGTCTGAATCACAAAAGTAGATCCATACAAGTATGGTCTAAACTTCTTCAAAGACCACACAATGGCAAAACATTCACGCTCTATGATTGCCCACCTTGTTTCTGGTTCCTTCAGTTTCCTACCTTTCTCATCCATTCGATTAAGGACTGCACCTATACCTGTATTGGAGGCATCTGTCTGCACAATGAAGGGTTGGTGATAACCAGGAGCTCTTGGGACTGGAGCTTGACAAAGGTCTTTCTTCAGGTTTTCAAAGGCTTGAGTGCACTCCTCATTCCATATAACCTTCTTAGGGAATTTTGGAGAGGAGATCACATTCAAGGGAAAAGCTATGGTCCCATAGTTCTCTATGAAATTCCTGTAGTACCCAGTGAGACCTAAGAACACTCTCACTTGGGTTTGAGTAGAAGGGGTGGCCCAGTTTTCTACAGCTTGTACTTTGCTAGGCAATGGCCTTATTTCACCTCCTCTTACCTCATGACCAAGGTAGACTACTTTGCTCTGATCAATTTGACATTTGCTTGCCGTTATGGTCAGAATGGCCTGCTCAAGAGCCTGCACAAGTGATAAAATGTTCTTCCCATGTAGGGCTGAACACTGCAATGTCATCCAAGTATGCCATGCAGAAATCTTCCATCCCATTCAGAACTTGATTGACCATCCTTTGGAATGTAGCAGGTGCATTCTTTAGTCCAAAAGGCATAACCTTAAACTGGTAGAGGCCTACTGGGGGGGGGGGGGGAATGCAGTCTTCTCCTTGGCATGGTCTGTCAGGGCTATTTGCCAATAGCCTGCTATCCGATCAAATGTACTGAGGTACTTGGATGAACCAATTCTATCCACCAGTTCATCTGTCCTTTGCAAAGGATGGGCATCAGTCTTAGTGACTGCAATTAGAGCTCTATAGTCCTCACAGAATCTCAACTCCTTGGATACTGCCTTTGGTACTAGAACAACTGGACTAGACCATGGACTTGTAGATGGCTCTATAACCCCGAGAGCAATCATCTTGTTGACCTCTCCTTTGAAGTGGGATCTCACATGTTCTGACAATCTGTACCCCCTGCTTTTGACAGATAAATAATCACCAGTGAGAATATCATGCTGGCTCCAAGGGGTAAAGCCTGGTGAAAGTGAAAACAGGGAGGCAAACTGATTTAACAGAACTTTGCACTCCTCCTGTTGTTCAGATGTCAGCTGAGAAGAGAGATAGACTCCTTCTATTTTTTCATCCAAAGGTTGGTCTCTGAGGAGGTCAGGTAGAGGTTCGCTCTCCTCCTCCTCTTGAGCTGAAGCTAGAAGTAAATCTCCCACTTCTGGTCTCGAGACATATGCTTCCAAACGGTCAGTGTGAAAGACTCTGGGAGCCTCCTTAGGTCTACCTAAATCCTCCAAATACTTCACCTCTCCAAGTTTGCCTACAACCTTGAAGGGTCCTATCCATTAGTCCTGCAAGGCCCGCTGCCTTGTTGGCACCATAACTAACACAAGCTGGTCTTGAGTAAACTCAACCATGTTGGCCTTGTGGTCATTGTAAAGACCGGAGGGGGGGTCTGCACTTCTGCACTTCCGCTCTCTATATGTTAGAGCCCCTGCCAAGATTCTCTATTGCTGTAGCAATGGACGGGCAATCAAGGCCTAGCTTCTCGGGAGGTGATGCAAGCTGGTTCTTAAGTACAGTGTAGTACCCGAGCACCCACAAAGGAATGTCCACACACTGTATCGGTTACAACACAGTCTTTCTATAATTAATATTCAAGGTCATATACACGATCACGATAACTCACTTTGTACTCCGAAAATCAACAATGGTAAATATGTACAATTCTAAAGTGTTACCACTAACGTTATTAGATCTCATTGAAGCGTATACGGTCAGAATGACACGCAGATCAAAATAAAGAGGAAACCAGCAGTAGAGAGAGGAAGGAAAACAAGATGGTTGAGCAATAGGCAGAATACTGGTAACTACCGTTAACTACAGTTCTGTGTGGAGATCCCCCCACCTGGGCAACCTGTAGAAACAGGATACAAGCCCAGTCCATATATTGTTCACACTAGACTTTCCAATAGTTCTGCAACCCCAAAGTACCTGGCGTTGTAGCGTTCCTCGTCGGGGAAATTGACAACCCTTCTTGAGTGCCCTCCCTTTAAGGCAGAATTCACGGGTCGTCGAACGTCTGACAGAGAACAGGTCGAGTTACGAAAGTGAAGTGGCCGCGTCGTTCCTAGCAGTGCTCGTTGACAGGGAAGCGTGAACGTCCTGCAAGGAAGAGGCGTGCGGGGCACCTCAATGTCAATAGTTCTGGACTGCAAAGAGTTGAAGAACTGTGGCCCAGCAAGGGCTTCGAGTCATCGGTGTCTCTGTGGTCTTTGGGTGGCGGGAAACCCACCGGTGGATGCTCCTCAGCACGTCGACAGTCAGGCCTTCTCCGGCAGGATACAGCGGCGACGATGCGGACTAGAGCGTCCTTGGATCAATTAAGTTCTTAGGCAACGGGAGCACGGAGGCTCCAGATGGCGACGGCGGTCGGCGGCAGTGGCGGACAACAGTTTGGGCGCTTCTCCTTGGTGTTCCGCAGCAATCCCCGTATCAGGTCTGCAGCCTGTCGAAGGTCTGTCTACCAGGGAGCTTAGGCAAAGATCAGCTGTGCACAATGGTCTCTCGTAGCTCGGGAAGAGGGCGCCTTACCAGGTCCTCTTTGGGTCAGTTCTTGAGGCACAACAGCTTTCAGATTTCGAAGGAGAGCAGCAGCAATTATTCTTGTCCAGCAGGGCTCAAGGTTAAGCTTCAGTTACTCCAGTTACTCCTCGTAGTGGACTTCAGCTTCTGAACACAATTCCTAACAGTGAGAGGTCCCCAGATATACTGTTGATCTCCCATTCATTCCGCTGGGTCACACTCAAGCATCCAATCACGACTATGGGCATTCATGCAGGCAGGCAGCCAATCAGGCACACGAGGTATTCAGGCCATTCACTTCTCTCCAGACACTCACAACAAGTTATGTGTATTGGGACAGATACCGAGCCATTCAACACTCCAAGCTGCATTCATACCGGTTTCGGGCAGGGCTATGTCAACCATTGTGTCAAACACCAGATACTAGACAGCCACAACATAGAATGCATATTCGTCACACACTCCATTCACCCAGGTCCCACCCACAGGCATACCCACAACATACGGTCGGTGAGAAGGCTCCAGCCAGTCTCGTCGGCACTTCCCCACACTACCATATACAGAACTTCCACCCAACAGCCAGTCAGGGGGAAGGGAAGGAGGCAGGGCTTCCCGGGACTTCGGAAAGATCAAGGTAACAGGTGATGGAAGGCAAGAGGCCATGGGGGCCATTTTGTCTCCATCAGGAATCTACCGATTCCAATGACAGGGCCTGGGCATCCCAAAATGGAGGACGCTCAGGGCACCAGTCATTTCAGCACAGAGCTGCCACCAGCCCGTACCTTGCTCTGTTGGTCACACACAGGTTCCCAAAAACATACACTAGGGGCACAGGGTTGCACCTCTACCCATGGGTGCCATAATGGTATCCCACGGGTCTGTTCACCAAACCAAAAGAGATGGAGCTGCACCGCCAGGAGTCCCACATTAACTCCTGCGCGTAAAACACAACAGAACACACGATAAAAAGCAGTAAAGGACAAGGATATGGAGGACCTGTCCCTCCGATGCATTTCCAGCATCACAGTCGCCCCCCCAGACTGAGGTTAGGGTGCCTAATCTCCCACGAGATAGGCACCCTCATCCAGACGGTCAACATACCTTCTGGAAAGGCCATCTGCGTTATCGTGACTCTTCACTGGTCTGTGCTCAATGGTAAAGTCTAGTCCTTGCAGACTAATGGACCACCTGAGCAGTTTCGGGTTTTCACCCTTCATCTGCATAACCCATTTGAGGGACTTGTGATTGGTTTGGACCTTGAAGGTAGACCCGGTAAGGTAGGGCCTAATACACCTAAGGCTCCAAACTATACTAAAACACTCCTTTTCAACAGTAGCCCACCTAAGTTCTCTATCCTTGAGTTGTCTACTGATGAATATGATCGGGTGTTCCCTTCCTTTGTCATCTAACTGGGACAAGACAGCTCCAATTCCGGTGTTGCAGGCGTCAGTTTGAACGATAAAGGGCTTGCTGTAATCAGGCGCACACAACATGGGTGCCCTACACAGACTTCCTTTCAAGTCATCAAAGGCCCTCAGACAGTCTTCCGTCCAATTAACTTTCCTCGGTTGTTTGGGCGAAGTCAGAGCGGTCAGGGGTGCAGCTATGGTTCCATAGTCTGCCATGAAATTGCGATAATACCCAGTGAGGCCCAAAAAAACTCTCACCTGGGTTTGAGTAGTGCGAGTTTCCCAGTCCTGTACATCCTACACTTTACTGGGGAGAGGTTGGATTTGACCAAGATACAAAACTTTCCTCTGAGCTATCTGGCGCTTGGTGGCCTTGATAGTGAGGTTAGCCCTTTTCAACACCTGCAACACTTTATCCAGATGAGTCAAATGCTCTTCCCAGGTGGAACTGTAGATGGCAATGTCGTCTAAGTAAGCCACACAAAAGGCTTCAAGCCCACTGAGCGCATGGTTGACTAATCTCTGGAAAGTGGCAGGGGCGTTCTTCAACCTGAAACGCATGAATCTAAACTGGTAGAGTTCCCCTGGTTTTGAGAACACCGTCTTTTCCTTGGCATGGCCCGTCAGAGCTATTTGCCAATAGCCTGAGGTAAGGTTGAAGGTGTTCACAAATTCTGAGTAAAGGAATATACATGTATTTACACATCAGTTATATAACATCTCACTAAAGTAAAGCAGTTTACAAAAATCACACTCTTAATAAACCACACCACTCACAATAGATTCCAGACAAGTTAAGCTCACACATGAAAACCCTGCATTCAAATCATTTACTATAGTTGGCAACTCTATCACCGTCTCTAACAACACCAAAACACTTGGTATCTACCTCGACGCCACGCTATCCTTCTCCAAAGAAACCAATGCGGTTGCTTCAGCATCCGCATATACATGCAAACTAATCACCGCATGCAGACCTTTCCTTACTACACCTAACTGCATCACACTTGCTAGGAATCTAGTCCTGTCCAAAATTGATTACTGTAACACCCTCTACCTAGAAACTAGCAACAAAAACATTAACAAGTTATAAGTAATTCAGAATAATGCCATCAAGGCAGCCCTCAACATCCCTAAGAAATCGCATATCTCAGAGACTAGACGTAACCTGCACTGGCTTCCGGTTCAGCACAGAATATCGCTCAAAACGCTTGCTCTAACTCATAAAGCCAGGGCCAGCCTTGCTCCAGCCTATCTCATGAACCAACTCACTTCACACACGTCCACAAGACCAATCAGAGTGTCCCAAGTAAATACAATGTCTACACCTAGATTCAAACTCCAGAACTCAGGAGGTGCTAGCTTCCCTGTACTGGCTTCAAAGCTGTGGAATACACTCCCTGCCCATCTAAGATCAGAACCTTCCTTCCACCTGTTCAAGAGGAACACGAAATGCTGGCTTCAGAACCTAGACACAATGACAGACCAACTTCTTTAGATCACTAGCTTCATACTCTTTCTTCCAGTCTTTCTCTGCCTTACTGTATCTATCGCATACCTACATATTTATCTGTCTTATCATTACTGACCTGTCTGCCATTCTCTTTAACTCATTGTAAATTGTGGACATTTAGAGTCAGCTGCATTGTTTAACTGCATCCTATTGTGCTACTATATGTAACTGTAACAACCTGTAACATGTATTTTTTTTTTCGATTTATTTTATTCAGAAAAGAAAATCTGAAAAATGTATCGAACAGTTTGACACTTCATCTTTATCTTTGTCTTTATCTTTATCTTTATCTTTCCCTTTGTTTCCTTCTGTCTTTCTTTCTTTGTCTCTGTATCTCGCCTCGGATATAAGGACCCCGGCTATGTGGCCCTGTTCACAGTGTGCGTGCTCAAAGTTGTTAAGTATTGTTTGTTGGTTGTTGATCCTTGGGACCGGAGTCTCCCTATCATCTGTGCCCGAATCTTCTACTACAATTGGAGTCACTGTTGCAGGGCTTTCTCTTAGCTGCTTAAAAGTTGCCTCAATTAAGTTCGCCATGGCCATCGACCACCTTGTAGATTCTCCCGAAATCAGTCTATTCCATATCTCTGTTTCTTCAAATATCCATGGATTTTCAGCCAAGGGAAGTAGGTACGCGTTTCTCTTCTGTTTGTTGTTTTCACAGGTGAGTATCAGGTGCTTTAAGGTTTCTTTTGTATCTGGTTTGTTGCATAATAAACAGTTTGCCTCCTCTGAAGTCGATCTAATCGAAAGTATTTCTTTGGTAGGTAGCAGATTTAATCTTGCTTTTATGAGCAGATTTCATTTCCTTTTATCTGGGAATTTTTTGCAGTATTTGATTGGCGATTTCACTTTGTTGAAAGTTGGGGGGAGATGGGTGAGAAGTTTATTTTTTGTTGCGAGATCTAGCGTTCTGATCCAGTCCATCATGACTACTTTTTTCTTTATTCTGTCGGGGTTTTCTTTCAGTTCTTTCTCTGAGCACGCAATTTCTAGTAATTTTGCTCTTCTTTTTTCCTTCCATACTTCCAAGGCTGCACATTTGGCTAAATCCATCTCCTCTTTGATCATAGCGATGACTGGAGAGCGCTCCTCCAGGATAATTTTCCTGAAAAAGTTAATTGCTGCTTGATCCACCATGGATTCGAGTGATACCAAACCCAGCTCCCTTCTTATCGCTGCCATTGAGGTAGAATTTGGGACTCCCAAAACTGATTTCCATATTAGGCCTTCCAGTTTTGTCCAGATGTTTGTTGGCATTGAGAGTGATACTTCCATTCCATAAGTCAGAGCGGGGATCACTTTTCCTTTATAGAAGTTTATTGCAGGTGTCAGGGAGAATTTCCCAAACTTCTTATCGACCAGTCGGGTCTGTGGTGCTAGCGGCTTTACTTTATCCCATAGAGAATTTTCCTGAAAAAGTTCATTGCTGCTTGATCCACCATGGATTTGAGTGATACCAAACCCAGCTCCCTTCTTATCGCTGCCATTGAGGTAGAATTTGGGACTCCCAAAACTGATTTCCATATTAGGCCTTCCAGTTTTGTCCAGATGTTTGTTGGCATTGAGAGTGATACTTCCATTCCATAAGTCAGAGCGGGGATCACTTTTCCTTTATAGAAGTTTATTGCAGGTGTCAGGGAGAATTTCCCAAACTTCTTATCGACCAGTCGGGTCTGTGATGCTAGCCGCTTTGCTTTATCCCATAGAGTCCGCTGCATTGTTTGAGCTGTTTTGGTGCTGTCCAGGTCGACTCCCAAGTATTTGATCGATTTTACTGTTTCTAGCTTTTCTTTTTCCAAGTAGAGTATTCGTTGTTTGGATTTTGAACTCTGTGTTTTTTCGAGAAAGAACACTTTTGTTTTGTTCTTATTAATGATCAGGCGGTTTTGCTTGATGTACTTCGCCAGGTTATCTAGTTTCGGCTGGAGACCAATTTTTGTCTGGTCTATCAGGATAATATCGTCAGCGTATAGTAATCTTGGTACCGTGGTGTTGCCTATTTTCGGTGGAAAACACCTGATTTCTTTTTCGGCGTGTTGGAAATCGCTCAGAAATTAAATGAAGAGGGTTGGAGCTAGGGGGCAACCCTGTTTAACCCCACGTGTTATCTTAATTTCTTCTGACAGAGTTCCTTCCTGGCTGAGTTTGATTCTGACAGTGTTGTCTGTGTGGAGCGCTTTTATAGGTTCCAGGACTTGCGATGGACAGTTCCAGCTCTGGAGTTTTGCCCACAGAAGGTTTCTATCTATTTTGTCGAAGGCCTTAGATAGGTCGATAAAAGCTAAATAGAGCTTTGGGGCCCCTTCTTTTATCTTGGCCGTTAGGATGTTAATAATCATGATGTTTATTCCAGTGGATCCGTTTCTTTGAAAGCCCACTTGTAGGTTGTCTTTGAAATTGGCGTTTTTTTCCCAGACCCTGAAGCTGTCTAGCAGGAGAGATGCGTATATTTTGCCGATGACGTCTAAAAGGGCGATTGGTCTGTAGTTTGCCGGGTCTTCGCGGGCGCCCTTTTTGTAGATCGGGACTATAACCGCTTTGAGCCACGATTCTGGGATTTTCTTAGTATGTTCACACTCTTCAAAAATGTTGCTTATTACCTCTGACCATTGTGTGGGAAATTGTTTTAGCATTGCGTTGCTGAGCCCGTCCGGTCCCGGGGCTCTGGATGCCTTTAGCTTCATGATCTTTGCTTTTATATCTTCCTGACTTGTTACATTTATCCAGTTTGTGCAGATGTTTTCTGGTACGAGCGATGTTGGATTTTCAGCCTCTTCGAATTCTGATGAGATGTGGGTTATCCATTTCTCCTCCGATACTGCATTACACAGCGGTGCAGATTTCACAATGGTCGATTTGTTAAGAAGGGACCAAAATGCGCTTAAGTTTTTTGATTCCAAAATTTTCATCATCGCCTCTGCGTCTATCTGGTATTGAAATGCCTTATGTTGTTTTAGCCAGTTTGCATATTTCTTCCTCTCTTTATGCCAAAGGTCCCAGTCTGACTTGGCATTTGATTTTTTGGCTCTTCTCCTTAGAGTCCGGGTCAGTTTTCTTTGGTTCACCAGTTCAATGTTGAAAGCATGTTGGTGGTTGAAAACCTGATTGGGTTTTCCCCTTTGTTTTCTGTAGAGTACTAGGAAAGGTGTGTAGTCCGGTCTTTCTTTTATATCTTCCTTTTTGTTTGACTTAAGTTTGTTTCCCCATGCAAGTCTAAATTTCTTTATATCCTTTTCTGTGAGCTTTAGTCTGGTGCTCTGGTTATTGTCTTCTGTTTCTAGAGGGTATCTTAGTTTTGTTGTTTTCATACCTTTCCACGAGCAGGTGACCAGGTTGTGATCACTGTTGCTAGTTTTTTCAACTCTGAAACTCGTCATCGAGTCAATCATGCCTGCTGACATGCAAATATGGTCTATTGAGGCTTTTGACTCGCCACATTCCCAGGTCGGAATATTGATTTGGTTTGGGAATAGCGTTGCAATGTTTTGGATGTCTCTTCCCGAAATCAACTCGTTCCACGCTTTCCCTCGGTTTTGAGAGTGGTCTGAACGTTTCGGGTTTGTGCTGTTTGTCTCGCTGCAGTTTGTGTTTAGGTCACCGCATATGATGATATTGATGTCCTTGAATGCTTCATATAACTGATCTATCGTGCTCCCCATATTTAGACAGAAGGTTTCGGTTGACATCCGCTGGGGATTCCAATAGCAATTGATAATGGTGAGTTTTTTTTTTTGCACTTTCCTCTTTGTTTGTTGTTTTGAGCGGGCCAAGTAGTCAGCGATACCAGCATCTCGTATGCTTCCTTCCATTTTTTTGGCTCATCATGCCCCGTCCTGTTTTAACTGCTGTCAAAAGGCCCGCTGAAGGTCTTCCCAGAAGGCTTTTGACCGCCGGAGAAATCTGAACCGTGAAGCCATCAAGTGTTGGTTTGGCTGATAGCCAGGTTTCCTGTAGGCATAGTATGTCATAACGACCCAGATTTACGTCGCTTATCTGCGTAAGATGGTTATGTCCTCGGGTATTCCATGACCCCAGGCTGTAAATCTCATTTGCGGGCCGTTCCTCTTTTCCCAATGGGCTCTGGCTGTTTTGGAGGACTGGCCCTTGTCGTTGCTATTTGGTATTGTTTGCATTTATCGTAGAGCGTAACCCGTTCCACGGACCTTGTAGTTTGCGCGTTGGCGATGTTGATTCTCTCTGTTTCCTTACTTCTGGGTGTTCTGCCACGTCTTTATTCCCTTGTAGGCTTAGGTCCTGATGGTTCTGGCTATTTTCTTCTATATGATTTTCCTTGTTTGGATTTTGTTTTTGTCTGTTAAATAGTGTCTGCTGATTTCCTTCATTTTTCGTTTTATGGTTATTTAGATCTATTAGCAGAAAGCCCATCTCTTTCAGTTCTTGATAGGCTTTTAATCCTATGTTTTTCTTGCTATCTGCTTCAATGTGTATGTATGCTTTCGGTCTGTCTTGCCTGTGGTAGGGTTCAACTAATTTGATGTATTCCGTCGTCAGGTGTCTCAACTCCTTTGCACTGTTCATTATCTGAAGTATCTTTGGACGGTTTAACGGTGCTCTCTCCTTCACTGCGTTGCATCGTTCCAGCTTGAATAGGCCATACCATTTGGTTTTTGCCCTACTTCGTCGGCTTGATCTACCGATTTCTTTTTTGTAATGTCTTTCTCTGCTTTTCCCTCTCTGGCTCCATGGCCAGGTACTTGGTGGCGCTCCTTCGCCATTTTGTAAGGCTTATTCCCGTCAGTGTCTTCTGTGTGGTTCTGTAGGTCGGGAGTCTGTATTTTCGTTGATGTATTTTTCGATCTTACTTTCTCTCCTTTTCTTGGGTCATTTCCTTCAGTTTCTTCTTTTTTTTCCGCGCTTGCCACTTCTATTAATTTAAAACCCATTTTCTCCATTTCTTCAAAGGCTGTATCGTCAAGTTTTTCCACTGCTTCGCTTTTGACATGTAAATATGCTTTAGCTAACTTTTTTCTGTGATAGGGTTCCACCCGCTTTATGTCCTCTGTTACCATGTTCCTCAGAGATTTCGTTTTCTTCATCAGGTACATTACCGTCGAACGGTTTAGAATCATGTGATTTTTTCCCTCTTCTTTTTGCTCCAATTTGAAAAGGCGTATTTTGCTCTTATTATGTTGAGTCTGAGAGGTCGCCTTACTTCTCCATTTCGTCCTTGGTTTTTCTTGGGAACTCCCTGGGACTGGTCTTGGCTCTCTAGGCGATGTTACTCCTAACTGTTCTTTCGTTTTTGCTCCGTTTGATTTAACTTGTTCAGTCCCTTGTGTTATTTTGTAACAGCTTGCTCTATTTGATGATGATGTTCCCGTGTTTAAGGGGGAGTTGTCCTCGTCTGAGCTAATTGAAATGTTCACATGTTGAGACATATTCATTAGGACGTTATCTAGCAGGAAGTCTTCTATTGTTCGTTGTGAGCTTATAGTAATCCGGTCCGCTTTCTGTGTTTCTTTCTGCTCTACTGTTTGTTCTATGCTAGTGTGCCTAAGATGAACGACTTCCTCTCTGACTCTGCCTGACGCCATGCTCGAGCCAGGGCAAGTGCTTGCTTGGAGTTGTTTTGTCCCTTGGTTTGTAAGCGCTGACGGCCTTTCTTCTTCCCTTTTTTTTTCTTCCGCCGGCTGTGATCTTGTTGCCTCGTCTCCCAACTTCCTCTGATCGACTGTGCGTCCTTCTAGGTTAGCGATCTTCCTTTCCAACTCTTCAATTTTCTTAGTCCTGAGATGTTTTGCACATTTTTCCTGGTCTTCGATTGCCGTTATGTAACTCTCCATGTGTGTGATCTTTGCTAGTGTATTCATCAGAACCGCTGTGTTGTCTCTGATATCTTCTATTTTTTGCCTCATATAGCTTGCAGAAAAGAGCTAAAACCACTGACATTGCCGACATGATTGCGATCATATCAGGTTTGTCATTTGTGGTAGCTTTTTGCAAACCTGCTGCGATGTCGCTGAGGCGGCGGTTTTTTGGCGTAAAGGGAGTGTTCTCCGTCCTTTTTTGTAGGATCTCATAGTCACGGTTTCCAGGATCAATAGATCTATTTTAATCTTGTTCGGCTCTGTTTTGTTTCTTTGTCGACTTTTGTTTTTCACCTGCTCGACTCGATTGTAAGGACTCTGTTTCCCTAGTTGTTTCTGAGGGGTTTATTGGAGACGTTGTTGGTAGATGCGGTAAGGTCCGTGCGTATCGTTGTTCTACTGGGCCTATTTGCCCGTTTGCTGGTTGCTCGGTTGTAGGGCTCTTCGGTGTCGTGGTCCTGTTTCCTGCTTGCGCTGACCCCATTTGTTTGTCTTGCCCTTGCGTATTTTGAGTCGGTATGCTTGGCGGTTTTTCTTAGTTCGCCCTCGCTTCCCCTTACGGTTGAGGGTAATCTAGCTTGTAGGTGATTGTACGTCCAAATTGATTCTGTGTGTTTCTGTTCGGAGCTCTTTGTTTGTTCAAGAGTTAGTTCCAACATTTCGGCGTCGGAGACTTCTAATTCAGCAGTTAACTTTCTTTTGAATTGTTTAGTGAAGAAAGACTGCAGTGGACGTGAGAAGAGCGGATTTGGTAAGTTTTCCTTTATTTTTCTACTTCTTTTAATGATCTTTACAATTTCATGCTCATTTGGGGGGAGTTTCTGTTCCTCCCCTATGGTTTCTGGACCTTTTTTGGCTTCTTTCCTTGTTGGTATGGTTCTTTTTCTCGGCTGTTTTTTGTTTAGTTTTCTGCGCTTTGTTTGTGGGATTTTTCGAGCTGCTACTAGATGTTTTTCCCCAGAGTTTCTTGCCGGGACTGGTTCGTTCTTCTCCTGATCCTCTGTGGCGATTTCTTCCGCCTGGCTTTGCGAGACTGCGCAGTTATTTGTTGATTTTGATGTCTGCTTTTTTGCTGTTTTCAAGGGGGTCGTCTTTGTGTTGAGCACTTGGTTTTCCTGTGTTATAGGTAGCCTGGGGTCGCCTATGTCCGGCCCATAGCATTGTGCTATTGTTAAATGTCCCTTTCTGGACTGGTCTGTGCCCATTGATCTCGGCGCTGAGTCGTTTCTTTTTTTGTTTAGCTTCTCCGTGAGCCCTAAATCTTCGGGACTCTGGGGACTTGGCTTTTTACTGGGTTTTACTCCGCTTTCTTGTATAATGATTATCCCGGGCGTTACCTCTTGAAAGACCTGTTCGACACCGGCTTCTGTGATGGTTTTAGCCAGCTCTGGACTTTCCCGGTCCATGGCTGAGAGGTCGCCCGCCCCGCCTGCAACGCTCTGGCTAGCCTCGAGCGGGGGCCGTCCTCCGACCGCTCCCACGTTCGGGGCACTCGCCTCTAGGGCGGTACACAGATCTCTGCTGGCTACGGGCGGGCAGCCTCGAGTCTCTGCAAATACATCGTCGGCGTCATCGTCGGTCTCGGCGGGCCTCGCCTCTCTGGCTCTGTCTCCCCTAGGTGTCTGAGGCGAGGTCCGGGAGCTAGTAGGTTCTTGCTCCCTCTCACCGGGTGATTTTGCAGGGTCCGTGGGGAGAGTGTTGTCCATCTGGGCCGCACTGGTTTTGATAAGGTTTGTTTTGTTTGGACCTGTTTCACCCTTTTGCTTGCGGGGTGGGGTTACCCCCGGCTTCAAACTGTTTTGCTGTGTTTTGTTAACCATAACCAAAATCGCCTCCTGCACTTTCTCCTCCGTACATAGACGTTCAGGCTCGACGTGCAGCTCCTCCTCGATGGTTATTTTGGTTATTTTGTTACCTCTTACGGTGTTCATGGGAGGTATGTTCGAGGCTCTGCCTGATTTCTTCCCCGGTCGGACCTCGGGTTCCATACCGGCCCTGCTCCGGGTCTGCAGCGGACTGCTGCAGACTGCTCCACAAACTCGGCTCCCGAATTCCGCTTCCCGCTCCGCGGGTTTGTTCAGGTTAATAAAGATCTCCTTCTGCAAAAGGACGTCGAAAGGCAGTGACTGCTGCAGACTGCTCCACAAACTCAGCTCCCGAACTCGCTAATAACATGTATGTTAGTTGATGCGCCCGGTTGCCCAAAAGGCCTGCTTGCGCTTTACAAATAAACAAAAACAAAAAAACAAAAACAAAGTGGGAGCAAAATGGCACTCCTGAAATTCAAAAGGGAGGGAAAGACAAAGTTAGGCAGAAATCGAACAGTACCAACAGGTAAGTAAGCAGGGCAATCTAGAAAGAGGAACTACAGTGATAGAATCAAATCAAAAAAGGCTTAGGGCCAAAGTCAATAGGGCAAAAGTCTTTTGCTCAAGATCACACAGTTCAGGGTTGTTTGGGTTAAGTCTTTTCCAAGTGTTCCGGACAAAGTTGGTTAGTAGGAAAGTTAGGTTAAAGAGTAGAGCAGGACAGCCCTCAGAATGGAGAAAGATTTCACAAACTTTCACCGTGGCTGGACGAATCGAACAACCGGATTTGCACAGTACCTTTAAATGGAGAAGAAGCTGTAGCTGAGGCAGACATTCCTGGCAGTTCCTGCAGGCTCACGATTCCTGAAGCGCTTGTCGGACTGACATGAAGTAGGAAGACTGGAGGGTCCTGCACTGCCCAGGGAAGAAACCAGCAGCAGAGCAAAGCAACAAATAAAAGGTGCGCTCCTTAAAACCCAAGCAGGGTCCGACCTTCCTGGCTATCCGGCCCACTGTAGCTCTGTACAGCGAATTCGACCAGACAGGGAGTCCTGGCTTGCAGTTTGGGTGAACTGGTTGGTCCCACCAGCTCAGGGGAAGAAGATTACTGGAGGATCTTCTCTGTTATTGGAGTTTGAAGATTCAGACCTGCAGCAGGGCTTCACCGAGCGGTTCAGTCATGGTAGAGGTCCTTTTCCATCAGCTCCTCATCAGTTCTTTCGATCCAGTGGTGACTCTGTCTTTCCAGACCCAGAGACCTGCTTTTTATGCAGTTTTACCCCATTCACACAGCCTGGCTGTCAATCACACAGCAGGGTGGCTGTCCCGCCGGGACAGTCACCACAGCCAATCAGTTCAGAGTGCGACATGGGTCTCCAAGTGGGTTTAAGTTTGAGGCTACCAAGATAGCCTAAAACAGTACCAAGGTTATTTAAGATAATCGCGGTAGGAAAAATAGGGTAGTTATCACTGCCACCAGCCAAGTCTTGATGAAAAGGGAGCGAAACAATGCTCCAAGAGAAACAGACACAAAGGGATAAGTATTAACCCTTTACAGTACTCTATGTAAGATAGGGTGTACTGGGTCTGTGGTTTTACAGAGGCTAATAAAGTTAATGGTAACTTTATATGTTCCGTAGTCAGTCCCAGAAAATGGATTCTGAGTTGGGAAGTCTAAAAGGCAACCCTGTGTCACTGCACTGAAGGTACTGTGTAACACACAGTAAAAAGATGGTGCTTGTGGAGTAGGTGAGGCTCCACAGTCTATAAACACAAAAATGTTAAACACAAACAGCAAATCACATGTAAGAGTGGGAACAAAGGCTCACACTCTTACCAGGTGAAAACAATAAATCCTAGAAATCCAGCAAATCTGCTGAGGGACTCAGTAGGTAAGGGAAATTAGCCATTCTGAAGAATTCTCCCAAACGGCCTGCTTATCAATTAACTGTATGCATTAGATTTTGACTTTTACATTTATGACCTGATATGATATTAATGACATACAATTGTAAAATTGACTCCTAACTACAGATCTAATGGTTTGGCCGTACTTCGGAAAGTGATAGTGTGCAGGGGACGGGAGTTTTTGCTTTGCATATATTTATGGCCCATGTGCCAGGGTCGTTACTTCTCCCCTGCACCTCTAACTCTGCTAATTACATGAAACCAGCTTACAATAAGCGATTAATGACATAAATATCATTGATAAGGGAGTGCAGTGTATACCCGACTACTATCCCCTCTGGTGAGTCGCAACCTTGTCTGCTCACATATTGCTACCAATTGAGAGCCTTGGCTGGGGTGCCCTGGTGCCTCTACCCCAACCATATAGTGGGTAGTAGTACAGACAACCCCTATAGTCTTCATAATATATCACAGATAGTTATCTTGCTCCCATATTTACTTGCCATCCATCTAGTCTCTGTATGAAATCTACTTGCTCTAACTGTGTCTGTAGGTTGCCACGCTCAGGGAATACTTGCTGTTGGGAGGTTTCAGATCTCCCACTTCAAATGGTTTCAGTATCATTAGACAGCCCCAACTCTCACCACGCTGCCTCCGTGGCAATGCCCCCATGTCAGACGGTCCTCCAAGCTCACTCCTGACAGCACCTTTGTCACTGTTCGGGTTGCTGGGCCTCTGATGTGATTCTCTGGCATTCTGTGCTTCTCGGTTTGCTGTGGAATTTTCAGGTCCACTCTGCTCCACCCCTCTATGGCATAGCTAGGTCAGAGGCTTCCACTACGTATGGCTCTCTCTCCCCTTCTCTGATTTACTTGTCTATCTTACATACAAGTTTGCTCTTAAAGGGATATTCCCTTTTTCTTCCAACGTCAAGGTTGATCCAGCATTACATGGAACCAAACAAAAGGAGGTCATGTTGTTCATTACTGGAGGCAGTTCTATACATGCAGATAAAGTGGCTTGCATAAGGAGTGTGGGAATTAAAATGCCTGTCCCCTAAGGAGGAATCACTCCCAGTGAGGTCCAACTTGCCTAGACAGCTAGGGAGGATTTTGCAGAGCAGGCTCACCTCCCTAGCCTCATAGGGGTGGCTCCCCCTGGGGAAAAGGAGAAAATAATCTGGATTCATCATAGACCAGAAGACAAGGCTTCAAGGTCTTCTGTTGTGTTTGTTATTGGTTTGTGAATTATTAATATTTGATCATTCTGTAATGAATGTATAGATTCAGCAGAACTGCACATACACAAAAAAGTCAGGGACCAGCGCACTAAATAAGTGATACCTTGGTCTTCACAGATAAAACAGATAATATATTTTAATCTTTGTGTGACTCAAACAGGGAAGGCCATTTTTAGAGACACATGTATGTGTGTATATGTGGCAAAGGAGCAATTAAAATAGAGAATATTTTTTATTTCACTAACCTCATAAACGTCTTGTTTTTAAATTTTTGAATGTCACTGTCCAATTATCACTTCCATTGTAACAAGAACATTACATTACACTTGCATGAAAACCATATTTGAACATACAATTAATGTTCTTATTGAAGGGTATCATTACAAGGTGGACTGACTGGCACACACCTATTGTACTGTTTTGTCATGGACCTATGATAAAGGGAAAGGGAAACATCACAACAATGGGTATTGCTAACTGCTTTGCACAATATCAAAGTGCATGTTTAGGAACATAGGAATGACCACAGATCTTTATATTTGACAAGTATGTTTGTGATAAAAGGACCATATCCTTGAATTACAAAGTGCATTATACACACAAGGCTTGGTGATAATTTGATTTTTTACAAAAGGCATCCTAGGATTAGATAATTTGTTATCATGAAAAATGGATATTCATTTTGATAGGTTCTGGATTTGGATGTGGGCATAAAATGCCAGTGACAGCTGCCACGCCATTAGGATCCAAAGGCAGAATATATGTATGTCATGGGTATGGCCATGCCTCATTGCAAATGCATCATGAGTTTTGAACCTCGCCTCGCCGATGGTTACAATGAGCCTCATTACGACCCAGGCGGTAAGTTACCACCTGGGTCGTACCCTTACCACCATGGTGTAAACTATGTTTACACCATGGTGGATGGCGGGTTTACCGCCCCATTCCAAGGTGAGTGGGGCGGTAAATCCCCATTTCCCATTTTACCCTTCCCCATTCCCATTTTTGCCCCATAGGGCATAATGGGAGTGGGGAAGGTGCTAATTACGCCACCGTAAATTACGGTGGCGTAATTAGCACCATGGTCCCTTAGCGCCATGGATTTTAACGCCTGCAAAAAGCAGGCGTTAAAATCACCATGGCGCTAAGGGACCTTGTAATCAGGCGTTAAGGGTCGGCGCCGTTTACGGCGCCGTTAACCCCTTAACGCCTGACTCGTAATGAGGCCCAATATCATCTCTGAACCAACTGTCCAGGAGGTGGAGAAAATCTGTTATTTCCAGAGTGGATCCCTGCTTCTGTCATTCCTACAAAGGCCTACTCTTCCTTTGAATGCCTGGTCTGCAGGCTCTCTATCTCTTCTGGCCGCTCTTACTGTGGTCACTCCCTACAGGCCACCTGGCCATGTTGCCCTCTTCCTCTCTGAGTGGGGCGACCTTGCCTCCTCTCTCCTTGCCTCTACCTCTCATCTTCTCCACACCCTGGATGTTTTCTCATCTCCTCTGAGATCCCCCTCTCAAACCCTCTCACCACTTCTCTCTTGGACCAACCACTTTCTTCTCCCTTCCAACCTGTTGCTCTCTGTCCCCCAGGTGAAGCTGACCCCTGCACTGCCACCCACCTTCTCAGCTATCTGGCCCAGGAAGCATGTGTCTGTGGAGGCTTTTGCTACCTTCCTGCCGCCTTCTCCTACACCTGCAGCTGACTTACACTCTGACACAGCCTCTCTAAAATACATCGACAATCACTAACACTTTTGATGTCCTTGCCCCTGTCATGAGGATCCGTTTGAAGCCTACCTCCAAAAGCAACTCTTGGTACGACTGCAATCTCACCACCCTTAAACAAGTGCATGGTGGCCAAGAGTAAGTGGATGGAATCAGGCGCCTTCTCTGACAAAAGGGTCTGTCGCCTCCTCCAAAGGCAATACAGACTCTCTGTCATGTCCAAGAAGAGAGTCTACATCCAAGTACGCATCTCTGCAGCCTTTAGCAACATGGCCAAACTCTTCCAAATCTGCAAGGAGCTGCTGAATCCTGCTGCAGTTTCCACCTCTCCTGTCCTCTCTCAGACCCTACTCACTTCAACACTAAAACCTAGGACATTCTGCCCCTCTCTCTTCTCTTCCTCTACCTCTTTCAGACCCTCCCCATCCGCCTCTCCCTCTCCTCCTCTGTTCTCCTCTTTCCCCATGTTCACTCCTGACGATGTTTCTAGACAAGTTCAATCTATTAAAGTATTGTCAAAGCAGGTTCTCCCGTGTTGCTCCAGAACCATCAAGGTCCACATAAACACCCTCGCTCTAGCCTTGGCTGATTATTTCTCCAATCACTCTTTTTCCACTGGGACTTTCCCCTCCTGAAGAAGCCTTCTGCTGATTCTTGCTCTCTGGCAAACTACTGCCCGATCTCTATCACTCCTTTTCTGAGCAAACTCCTAGAAAAGCTGGCCATCTCCAAGTTTACTCTCCATACCAAATCTGTTGGTTGTCTCCATGACCATCAGTCTGGCTTTAGAGCAGCCAGAAGCACAGAAACTGCTCGGCTGAACACCCATGAAGACCTGCTCTCAATTCATGTCTCTACCCTTCTTTCTGTCCTCATCCTCCTTGATCTTTCCACTCTTTTCAACATGGTCAATCACACCATCCTGATCTATCGTCTCTGTGACAACCTCAGCTTCACGGATCAGGCCCTAGCCTGGCTGACCTACTTCCTCTCCGATTGACCCTCCCAGGTCCTACTGGGGTCTTTTCTCTCACCACCTCTTTCTCCATATGTGGTATTCCCCAGGGCTCTAACCTTTCACCCTGGCTCTTCAACGATTAATTGGCACCTCTGGCCAATCCCATCTCTACCTTCTCTCCTAACTTTCAGTATTATGTGGATGACACTCAGCTCTCCTTCAGGGTCCCCTCAGCCTCCTCTCCTCTCGCGCATTCCTGATTGTCTATCCTCGATTTAGGAATGGTGTGGCTCTAACGATCTCTACCTGAATGCCATTAAGACTGAGATCCTTCTAAATGAGACCATTGCTCCCACTTTCCCTATTTCACTCTGGCTGCCCTCCTTGGACCCTCTGAATGCGCCTTCCTGCGAGGCAAAAAACCTTGGTGACATCTTCAACTCCACCCTCTCCTCTGTCCTCACATCAAAGACTTCTCTAAGAAGTCCCATTACCAGCTGCACCACCTCAGAGGTATTCCTCCTTTTCTCACTTTCTACAGAGCCCTTGTTCTCTCTAGGCTGGACTACTGCAACAGCCTCATTTTAAATTTGCCTGCCTCTACTCTTCACCCTCTGTAACTAATCCAGAAAAGGTCTCCAGAGCCCTTGTTCTCTATAGGCTGGACTACTGCAACAGCCTCTTTATAAATCTGCCTGCCTCTACTCTTCGCCCTCTGCAACTAATCCAACAGGACTGTGAGACTTGTCCTTGGCCTTAGGCCCAGGGATTGTATCTCTCCAGCCCTGAAATCTCTCCACTGGCTCGCAGTGGCTGCAAGGATCAAGTTCAAGACCCTTTGCATAAGGCTTTCTGGGGCTGGGGACCACACTACATCCAATTCTCTCTTCTAAAACACTTTCCTTCTCGAGCCCTCTGCTCAACCTCCTCCAACTCTATGAGCGTCAGATGCTTCTCCAGGCTGACAGTGAGGTGTAGATCTCTCTCTTCGGCTGGTGCCTCCCTCTGGAACATCCTTCCTGCATCTCTCAAACTCGAGCAGGACCACCTCAGGTTCTGGAAGCAACTCAAGAACTTCCTTTTCACTTCTGCTTTCTCGCTTTCTCTCCCCTGCTGATGCTCTTGTCTGCTGCACTAACTGGCTACCTGGCCTCCTTCTGAACTGTACAGGGACCATGCTCCTTCACGACCAGTAGCCCCATGCACTACCTCCGGGCCTACGATACACTAGGGACTGTCGCTGTAATCCTACAGTGCCCTGCCTGCTTGTACCTACTTGGAACCTGCTACCCCGTCGACACTTACTTGATCTTCGCTTATTGAACTCTCCTTTTCCCTACCCTAGCACTTCTATCCCTTCCCCCTGTATTTGCACAATGTGAATGACACAAGACCTAGTAAGATAATTTGTTTTGTCCTCCCTTTTTCTCCTCTTCCTTGCCTTGTCGCACCTAGAAACACGTGTGTACAGGCGCTTTGTAAATTACTCACCATTTCATATCATCATTATAAAATGTATATGTGGAATGGTTCAGGTCACATCACAATGCATAAATGCTACTGTATGGTTTTGTGGCATGACTCTTTCAAGTATGGTGTATTTATTTTCACATAAGATGATATGATATGATATGGTATTTGTAACGCGCCTATACACAAGTGTTTTAAGACAAGGCAAGGGAGGGGAACAAAGGGAGAACAGACAACGATTCCACTAGGCCAGGTTTCATTCAGATCATGCAAGTGTGTGAGAAGGGGGCAGGGACAGTGCAGTACATGAGAAAGATGATAACAGTAAGTAAATAAACGACCAGCTTGAGCAAGTGCATGAGTAAGTGCGGGCATCAGGTGTCAAGGGCTGGTAGGGGGACTGTAGGTATACAGAATAGTCCCCAAGTGCGGGGGTTGCCAGGTAGGCAGTGCAGGTGTATGACACTGATGGGGGAAGGACCTGGGCCAGAGATCAGAGAGTGTCCAGGTAGCCAGTGCAGTTCGGGTTACAGCCAGGAGGTCAGCAGAGGAGAGAAGGAGAAAAGGCAGAAGTAAAGAGAAAGGTTTTGAGGTGCTTCCGGAACCGGAGATGGTTCTCCTCAAGTTTAAGGGAGGCAGGGAGGCTGTTCCAGAGGGAGGCACCAGCTGAAGAAAGAGATCTACCACCAACTTGTTGCTTGGAGAAGTGACTGACCCTGAGGGAGTTGCTTGCGGATGAGCGAAGAGCTCGGGAAGGAAGATATTTAGGAAGAGAGAGTTGAAGGTATTGAAGCCCCAAGCCCCAGAAGGACTTGTGAATGATGCAAAGGGTTTTGAACTTAATCCTTGCAGCGGCTGGGAGCCAGTGGAGAGATTTCAGTCCTGGAGAGGTACGATCCCTGGGATAGAGGCCAAGGACAAGTCTTGCAGTCCTGTTCTGGAGAAGCAGGCAGATTTAGAAAGAGACTGTTAGAATAGTCCAGCCTAGAGAGAACCAGAGCTCTGGAGTCAGTGAGCTTCTGGGGGAAGGAGAGGAAAGGAAGAATACCCCTGAGGAGGTGCAGCTGGTAGTGTGACTTCTTAGAGACGTCAGAGATGTGAGGAGAGAAGGAGAGTGTGGAGTCGAAGATGACCCCAAGCTTTTTAGCCTTGCATGTTGGATTAGGAATAGGGCCAAGAGAGGCCGGCCAGAGAGCTACAGGGAATGAGGGTGAGGGTGTGCCGATGAGGAGAATCTCAGTCTTACTGGCATCAAGGCAGAGGTCATTGGTGGCACACCACTCACTAATAGCAGACAGACAGTCAGAGATGAGCGAAGGAGAGGAGGAGGCCAAGGGTAGCCTGAAAATGAGCTGCGTGTCATCCGCATATCACTGAAAGTTGGGGCATAGAGCGGCGATGCAGTGGGCAAGTAGTGCCAGGTATTGGTTGAACAGCCAGGGAGAGAGGTTAGACCCCTGGGGGACACCACAGGTAGAGAAAAAGATAACAGAGTGGAAGGACCCATATACCTTTGAAACTGTAATGTTCAGTATCAGCCATGGATAGTGGATATCGCCTAGGGCATTTCTAGGGCATTTCTCATGCTTTTGAGAAAGCTAAGCGGTGCATCACAAGTCACTTGAGCGGGTCAGGTTGCTCATAAAATAAGTCTCTCAGAATAAGCAGCATCTAAACATGTCCACAAAAAATACAAAATTATATATTTTGTTAGACAAAAGCAAAGCTAAAACTCACACAGTGCATGGTCATACACTGAATCCCCAGAGCACAAAGAGGCACATGACAAGTTAAACTGATTGTGAAGACAGGTCGGGCGTTTCTTTACTCCTGCCCTTTATATGGCAGAGCAGAAGCAAAGAGCACCCCAGACAAGATTCTCTGTATGGTAAGGAAGGTCGAGCAATCAAGGCTTAAGCACTCATGAGGTCATTCAAGCTAGTTCTCAAGTACAGGGGAGTCCCCAAGCCCCCACAAAGGAATGTCCACACACTATGTTAGGTTATAACACAGTTCTTAAATAAATAAGGTTCGATGTATATACACAATCAATAACACACTTTATACTCTGGCATTTAAAATATGGTAAATATGTACAGCGTCTACTTGGTACGACTCTTATCTATTGACTCCTTTAAAATGCCCCAAATGCTGACAGTTCAAATGACATACGTATCAAATAGTAAAGTGAACCAACATCAGACAACGGAAGGAAGACAAGTTAGGTTAAACAATGGCAGAATGTTGGTCCTACTACTATACAGCGATTCTGTCTGAGGATTCCCTCCACCTGGGCAACCTGTAAATAAAGTGTATTACCCAAGCCCAGTCCATATATGTTTAAGATAGTCTTGTTCCCTGCTAAAATGTTCTACTACCCCAATGTACCTGAGTTTATCAGAGTTCGTTCAATGGTTCATCGACGGGCCTTTCTTGAGTGGACTCCCTTTAAGGCAGGAGCCACGAGTTGTTGAGATTTCTACAAAGGAAGGTGAGCACTGTCATTGGGACAGCAGCTTCGGTCTTGGAGGTGCTTGTCAGTGATTGATCGTAGATGTCCTGCGAAGACGAGGCATGCAGTGAACCTCAATGACAAGAGTTTGTTGCTGCAAAGCAGATTGATGAAGAATGTAGGCCCAGCATGGGCGTTGGGTCGTCGGCAGTGGTGTCGGCGATCGGGACTCAAGCACGGCTGGCTTTCAGGTCTTCGTCTGCATGTTTGTGGACTTCAGGTTCCTGCTTCTGGGCACCACGACTGGACGGGCTTCCAGTGGTCATGGCAAACCTCCAAACCTTGGACAAGGATGGTGGAATTAAATGGCCTCAATGTCCGGATGCTTTACTTCAGGTTCTTGGCGGACCCCAACTCTGGTCAGCAGTCTTTCAAAGACTGGCTTCCAGGGCACCTTGAAGAAGATCAGCTTTGCACGATGTTCCCTTGTAGCTCGGGAAGAGGTCTCCTAGCTAAGTCCTCTCTTGGATCAGTCCTTGACAGACATGGCTGCTTTCAAATTGGCGAAGGAAAGCAGCAGCAATTCTTCATCTTCCAGCTGAACTTCAAGCACCAAAGTTAAGCATCAAGTTTTGACTTCAGATCTACTGACTCAGCGCTCCTATGCTTTCCTAAATATTGAAAGGATCGAATTGGGGGTAGAGCTTTCTCCGTTGTAGGGCCTAGACTATGAAATTCACTGCCGCCTGTGTTACAGCATACCACAGACTTTGCACTTTTTAAACAAAATTAAAAAACTCACCTGTTCACATGATTCTCTACTCTCATCAATCTGGTATCTCTTCTAAATACACTGTGATGCCTTTGGTGATAGTGTGCAATATAAATACTTGATTGTTTGATTGATTGATTGATTGATTGATTGATTGATTGAGGACACGTTTAGAGAGAAGGGCTAATCTGGACAAGAAAGGTGACTAGTCAGTGGGAAAACAAGGAAAGCTTGAAGGATGGACCAGAATTATGATAGAGATGGTACATGCTGGGAGAGAGCCGGGGGCGGGGGGGGGGAGATATTGAAAATATGAGATTGGAGAGTGAAATAGGAGAGACAGTGAATATGTTTGTGAAGTAGTTTTGAAAGATGTGTCGGAGTGAGATTTGATGTGAAGGGGTTTGTAGGAGAATTAACTAAAGCTTTGCCTCAAGTTAGGAATGCCAGTCATTCCATTTTTGTTGAGTCAATGATGGAAAGGCAAGAAAGCTCATTTAAGGAAAGAAATAAACGAACCAAAATACATAGCTTCCCTGAAACAATTATAAGAAACATAACATGTGAAGTCACTGTTGATGGTTGGTCTCTGCTACTGATTAACAGGTGACTAAAGGATTGAAAAAATCAAATGGATGAATCCAATAGATTTTTTTCAATGGCTCCATAGCTTGGGAACCACTTCCCACAATCTCTAGCCAGGGTGGATTCGATTCATTCACATAGAAACCTATTTTGTGTTGAAAATGTGTAATTCTCTACAATTAACGTTAGACCTGCCCATGTGCTGTCAACTATGGCATTTTTCAGTTTCTTATCCAGTGGCAGAGATTGATAGTGGATGTAATGTGTTCTGTTTTAATCTTTGCACCCCCAAATGACTGCACCACTTCTACTGCTCATTCTCCAGTTTACTGCAACCAGTGTTGACCTCCCGGGAAGTGGCTGTTCCCAGGCCTTGTGTGCATTTTACTAAATCATCAAGTCTACAGCATGTCTTCACTGCTGATGTGTCACAAGATATTCCCAAAGTGTCTGACAAGCCTGATTTCCCTGTTAATCAGTAGAAGAGAACAACCCTCAACAGTGACGTCACATGTTATGTCTGCCTGGTTGAAACACCCCCTGTGCTCGGAAGGGAGTACTGGCCTTTAAAGGAAAACTCTGGGGTTGAGAGGGCTGAAGAATTCCTTAAGAAGAATATGTGAGTGTACCTGTGCATGAACGCGCTGAGGGGAGGGATAATTTGTTATGGTGCATAGGATTCTCCCTGAAGAGGTTGAGGGTGATTGGCTGTAGTAGTCATAGATTTTAGGTCCATTTACCCGAGTGGAGTGAGTGGGAAGTGGCACATCTGCATTAGAGCAGAGGGTTGCATAGTAAGTGACAGACCTATTTACACAAGATTTGTGCTTAGTGCAGGCAATTGGTATATTTGGGTCATGTTTTATTTTTCAGGTTAAGGTGTATTGGAGCTGTGAAGAGAAGGGGAAGAAGCATATGCATTAACGTTTTGACATAGGAGTAGTTTGTTGCAGTGAAGTGGAGTTAGTCTATTGTTTCTTTATTGTCGCTGTGGAAATAACTGAAGGGCCAGATCCGAACTAATGTTAAATATTGAAGGAGCTGTGTAGCACGTGCAGGGGGCATGGTTGGATGAAGGGAGTAGCAACTGAACTCCCACCGCACTAGCATAGGGCAGCATTGTTAAGGTGGTGGGCCTGTAGAGAGGGCCATTTGTGTATTAACTAAACTTAACCAAACAGGCCCGTGGAGAGGGCCATTCGGAGTGTAAGAGTGGTGTGAAAGGGTGGGGCCTGAGAAGGCCAGTGTGAACGAAATAGGGTAAATGAGTTGAACGGAAAGTATATGAGGGAGTAAGTGAGTGAGGGTGAGTAAGGGGTGTAAGTATTTTTGAGATATAAGTAAGAAGGGTTTAGAATAAAAAAGGTAGAAAAGAGTACTCTAAAAAATTAGGAAATGGATGTAAAAATGCCATTCCACTCAATGGAATCGCCCCTTGATCATAGTTGTAAAATGGTTCCCCAATATCGCAATAAAATATTAAAATAAAATTTTCAGTGGATGAATGACACAGTGGGAAAGTGTTATCACGAATGGCCCAGAGAGGGAACATTTCAAAACATTTAATTGACAGTATGTACTCATACTTGTTAGCTACATACCAAGGTGCAAAGCTTAAGAAGAGGCAGGATATTTTAGATCTACGGAAACTTTATGGAGAGACTAAAGTAGAACAAGAGAAGTGCTCCTCCCACTCCTTACAGATGATATCCTTTATTGAAGCTGGCAACAGGATATATAAATCCTAGACGTCAATCTCCAGACAGGGAAAAAACGAAGAAAAATAAGGCAGAGCAAGAACCTCATTCGAGGGATAAACAAGAGAAAGGGAGCAAGAAATATTTAGTGGACATTAAGGAAAGCACACAACAGCAATTGTATTCAAGGTTTAGAGAACCGGAAAAGGTAATGGAGAGGGAGGTCGATAAAAAAGGAAAGGAACAAGGAAAAGAGGAAGATAAGCAGAGATGACCAGCAGGACACATGCAATTTAAAATGTTTTATTGGTGACAGGGCATGGAAGAGGATGAACCAGACACAACAGAAGGTGACAATCCTACAACAGTTTGGGAGGACAGCAGTGACAATGACAGTAGGGATGACAAATCCAACCCTTGTAATTTAACACATGTGGGCCAAGAAAGGAGGAGAAAAAAAGGGGAAGAAGAAGAGGGAGAAAAACAGGCAGGGAATTGGGGAAATAGGGTCTGAAGTAGTAAAGTAAGGATGGCAGTAGTGAAAAGACCACAGTGGGGTGGGTAAGCAGGGGGCGCAGTCTCAGTGGCTTCTAGAGAAGGCAAAAAGGGAAGTACACTACATATGCTGGCAAACAATGGACAGGAATAATTTGGTCTACAATTTACCCTCACTAATGGCAGGGGCCAGCAAGTGGATATAAGTATTTGAGAAGGAGACGGTGGGGATCCCACTGGCTATAGAGGACTTTAAGAGTTTATTGGCAGTTTTGGTAGGGGAGCGAAGTAACACAGTTTGGCAGCAAGCAGATTATGCAGCGGTAAGATTAAGCACAAACATACATGATGGAGCACCTTTTAACAATTATATAGCACACATGTGGAAGGCTCTCAGAGAACTCTATCCAGAAGTGTCAGATATGGGATAAATATTAGAACATAAAATGAAGACAGATGAGGGCCCTGCAGAATACATATGATCAATAAAGGTAATGTGGATGCAAGAGAACAAACAATCAGGGGATGATAAAATATCCTGTTTGTGGAAATATTGGTCACTAGACCTGAACATGTTTACTCGTTCAACAAACAGGACAGCAAGGAGGGGTGCAGCCACAGCAGCCATGTGTGCAGACATCCATTAAATCTCAGCAAATAAAACTGCAGCAACAGTCGCAAATACCGCCAATACAGACACAGATGGTACAAACACAGGGACAAGAGCTAGCCAAAAGGGGTAGCAGGCTCACAGGGAACAGTGAATGTCCTGCAGCCACCAGCACAGACAAACTCACAAGAAAAGGTGACAATATTGAGGTCAGGAGGTCATGAAACCACCACCTTGAGGGAGCAGACAATCTTTTGGAAGACGCAGCTAAATGAAAAATCATGAAGAAGATGGCACGAAGAAGCTGGTCATCAAAACCGGTCGACCACCACGATAGATGATATCCCAGAAACACACACGGGATACAGAGAATAAAGCTATAATTTGTAGCAGAGAATCCCTCTCCTATGTGCTTCACAGTGGTGATATTCCACCATTTTATTTTTAGAGACGTAAGGTCTCTCAACCTTGAACCTAAACAGGTTGTTGTTTTTAGTTTAGAACATTGACCTACAAGGTTGGGTCTTTTTTCTGCTGGTTTGAACCACACCATACCACCAAGTCTACACCCCATGCACACACCTCTGCCGGGGGTGAATAAAGTATGTCTAGGAGTCAGATAACCTATGGATGGACGAGTAGATTGTGTTCAACCATCTTTTAACAGTTTACCCTTATTGGGAACACATACAGTGTAGAAGCACTTCCTGTCCCTATTGCACCACCTCCCACCTAGGGACACCAGCACCCACTAGGGACAGGGTGTTCTCCTGCCTAGGGAAGCCGACAGGGTACACATTCACTGTGAAGACTGAACAAACTTCTCTAAAAAAAACGCATTTGGATATGCCCCTAGAAAGTGTTTGCTATGTGATATAACAATTACTGTATGTAACACTCTAGGATATAATCTACTTTCTTTCAATATAACAGATTGCCTGAATGTTGACTGTTTTACACAGGTTCAACATGCAGCATTAGTGAGTAAATGATTGGAAATGCTACAATAGAATTGGCAATAATAAAGTGCAAGGCCCATACTGGAGGGCAAGATTTAATTTCATTGGGTAATGAAAAAGCAGCTAGAGCAGCGAAAGAAGCAGTATATTTGCCAGCAGGATCACATGTGTTGTTCCCTGGTGAGAGGGAAAGGCATTGATGAAAACAGGTAGAGAACAGAATGCACTGCCAGAACATTTCAATGCAACACTGATGTGCAGATAATAGAATTACTGGGAGAAGCACCAGAGGGTGAGAAAGAGCTTTGGAAGAAGAGGGGTTGCTCTCTATCTCCAACAGACCTGATTTGGGCAAAAAGATAGCGCCAGCAAAGTGGTAATGCCCAGGAAATTGTTGAATGTGGCCCTGGAACAGCTTCACTACCCTGACCATGTATCAAAAGAGCATTTGGCTGCAGAGTTAAGTGGGGATTGATTTGTTCCAAATATATATGAATGTGTGTCTGAATTTGTAAATAATTATATGATTTGCCAACATATGTTGTGTGGTCACACTTCAAAAGGGCCCTTTCAGCACTTGCATATCTACTAATTCACCTGCAGGAGATCATCATATCACTCCACATGAAATTGTTAGTGGTTGGAGAATGCATGCACCGGCACGTACCAGTTCTGATGCTAAATCTTCTTCTAGAATTCTGGGGGAGGAGTTCCACATGTAGCTCACAGAACATACAGAATCACTTCTATATATATCTCAACAGACAAACCAAAGGATATGAACTGAACAAGCAGATGAACAGGCAAGCGATTTTACACAAGCAGCACTTCCTTATCCGGGTGATCAAATCTTGATTGAGAATCACTTCAGAAAGTGGAAAGAGGTGCGCTTCACTGGACCCCACACATTGACATTCACAACACCAAGAGCAGCGAAGGTCGTAGGACATCAAGGATGGGTCCACATCACAGATGGGCATAAGGACAAGAGTACCAGCTCCCCCGGAGAAGAGTGGCAGAGCACAACATGGTGGAGAGTATATACCAGCTTTCATTAACTTTCGCAATAAGTTTTATAGAAGACCAAAAAAAGAAGGAGGAGAGGGTGTTTTTCAGGACAATGTCTTAATAAACAGATGACAACAAATGTCTGTTAATTGTCACACCCCTCGAGTATCACACAACTCCTTCCTAGCCACAGAAGCCAAATGTAGTTGACTCATCCCACCTTGGTTGGCATTGGCTCCAGATTCTAGCATATACAGATAACCTCAAGGCAGCCAATGTGGGAAGAGGGCTAGAGAGAGGTTGTTGATAGGTAGTGGGTATTAGGATCACCGGGAAAATGGTTAGGGTTCTTGAATTGTATAGGTATAGGGAACAAAGGGAAAAGTTTGTCTAAATCACACATTAACTTGAACCATCCTTAACATCCCGAACCTATACTTGACGCTAGTGCAACACTCTTCTTAATAAGGATATAGCTCCCAACACCCCTGTCTCCCACCCTGGTTAATACCTCTTCAGCAACAAACATAAGCACATAAGGGTCACCAGGAGTCTCCTGATAACTGCAGTAGCATACAATATGGAATTGCAAAAGCACAACAAGCAGCAGACATTTATCGTGCAATAGCATGGTACCCAGTTGGTCAAACAAAACCTCCTGTCATATTCCCTGGTGAAAACTTTCTTGGAAATGCTTTTAAAGCAAGCGACTTGTAGCTGCACATGAATTGGTACAAGAGCAAGCAGCCACAAGGGGGCACCAGAGGCAGTGACAGGCTTCAACCACGGCCTTGTTTATTTATTTATTTAGACAATGTTTGTAAGGTCTGTGGATCCGATTAATTTATTTATTTCTGCAATGTTGGTCCCGACCAACATCGCGGACATAAATAAATTAATCGGATCCACAGACCCGACAATCATTGTCCAAATAAATACATAAGGCCGTGACAGAGGTGCAGGACGGGAGCAGAACTGTTACTTCCTCTGGTGTCCCCTGCAAGGGGGCACCAGAGGCAGTTACAGGCCAAAGCCATGGCCTGGTTTATTTATTTATTTAGACAATGTTTGTCGGGTCTGTGGACCTGATTAATTTATTTATTTCTGCAATGTTGGTCCCAAAGGGAGAAGTATGTAATAGAAAGTTCAGCACAGCAAAGAGGCGCAAACTTATCAACTGCGGGATTAGCCCACTAGAAGGGGGTGGGCATTGTTAATAGCCGAACAGTTCTACACACACATGGAGAATGTCCTAAATAATTGTGTAACAAGCAAAAAATATTAAACAGCGTTCCAGGTAAGTATAGGGACTTAAACATTAGATTGAGACACTGGCCTCAGAGCATGCTTTTTTAATATAAATAAATTCACATTTCTCTAAGTAGTCGCAGAGGCAGGCAGCACATTACAAATCACATAGTCCCAGTATACAGTAAGGAATGAGCCACCTTTGATACTTTAGAGGTCAAAAAGCTAAGCTCATGGTGGCCACCAGGGGGGGCGCGGATGAGTTCCTCTCCTGCGTGAGCTCCCGTCCCGAGGTCCTGAAAAGTGGAATGAGCCCCCACCTTTGGACCCCCGGGGTGAAAACTCGAGACAACGCTTTACGAAGGTATCGGCCATACACGGGAGAAATCCCGGGTGAAAACGGCCCAGGCTTCCAGTAAATATTGCCAAGAACCTGTGGTGGTGAAAACAAAACTGGATGTGGCCTTGAAGCGGCTCGGGACTTCTTGCCTGCCGGGAGCGACTACTGCGCTGGGACCAAGAGGAGCGCCCACCAGAGGTTGAGCCCCCACATCTATGCGACACCACTCTTGGAAGCGAGGACCCCACGGAACAGTCGATGGGATGCAGTGGCGGGGAAAGGGCCTGAAACAAGCTAGACGGTACGAAGACAGTCGCCCCACGGAGACGACAGAGGCACGGGCCCTGTGACCCCTCTTCTGCTGAGTCGTACTCCCGTGGAAGGATTACTTCACCTCCCTCTGCAAGGAGCGTGACGCAAGAGAAGTAAGTGATTCCCGCTGCCCCTCCATCGCTTGGCGGTAGCGCACAAAACTTTCAGCTCGAAACTGCGACACAACTGATTGCGGCCCTGCCGGCACCCATCGCCCTGAGGAAACCCGCAAAATCGAATATAGGCAACGTGCTACCTTCTAGACGCGTGGTGCCCTTGGGGTTCCTTTCTTAAGCGATAACGAAGAAGCGGGCACACGATGGGTGCACTTTGCATCTGATTCGCGGGTCCCCACGTGGCGGAGTCCGCGGGACGTTGAGAGACTACGAACATCCCTGCTCTCTCAAGACGATAAGGCCCTTGCTTGGACTGTAACAACAAACGCATCTCCCCCACTTGTCTACAGAGAATTTCGCAGATCAAAAATTAACATCCTTCTATTGTAGGAGACTAAATATATGAAAGGAGAGGAGAGGGTGGTCCTGGGGAGGCGTTCCGGGATGGAATTTTGTGGCTCGGGACCGTTGAGGAGGGGGGGAGTGGGAATCCTCATTAGGAAGGGGTTGGACTTCAAGATCACAAAGGTCTGGTCAGATGTTGAGGGCCGTGCCCTACTGGTTTCGGGGACCATTGGGAATGTGTCTATCACAATTGCCACGATTTATTGTCCTAATGTAGGGCAAGTCAGATTTCTCTCCAAAACAATTCCCAAGATTATGTTAGAATCAACAGGTCATGTCATCCTTGGGGGAGATTTTAATATATGGGCAGATCCCACGCTTGATTGGAAACCTGGTAATCCAGAAACGCGCAAAAAACGTGGAGGAGATCACGCTCAATTCAGGTCAATGATGGAACTCTATGGACTGACTGATGTGTGGAGACAAATGCACCCTACAGAGAAAGCTTAACCTTTTTTTCAGCCCCACACAACACCCTCAACCGCATTGACCACCTCTATTTCTCAAGGGACTTACTCGGTACGACCTCACACAAAGAAATCACACCAATCACATGGTCTGATCATGACATGGTGATCGCTGACATGTTATGGGAGTCCTTGCCAGTTAGAGGTGGGAATTGGAGATGCAATGAAACCCTATGGAAAGACCCTGTCTTTAAACTGGAAATGGAAACTGAGATCACCGAATATTTTCGATTGAATGATACTGGTGAGGTTTCTAGACAAGGGGTCTGGGACGCGGGCAAGGCGACCTGGAGGGGAATCCTTATAAGGAAGGGAGCTAAAAAGAAAAGAGAGAGGGCTCTGATTGAAAACAGATTTCGCACGGAAATCACACAACTAGAAAATGAGGCGAGGGACGGGGATGTGCTAAACCCTGAAAAAGCCTGCCAGACGCGGACGAAAAGAGAGGAACTCCGTCACCTGGAACATGATAAAATAACTCGCAAACTCCTCTTCCTTAAGCAAAAGTTTTATGAGAAAGGAGACAAGGCGGATGCGTTGCTGGTGGCCAGGCTGCGAGCACAACAGGCAGAATGCAGAGTGCAGGAAATAGTTAATGGCGGCCCCAACACCCTAATAACTAGCACCACCATTCACGAAGCCTTTGCAGACTTTTATGAAGCTCTGTACACCCCAGAGACGGTACCGGATTCGTCCCGTATTCGCTCCTACTTGTCTGACACCGATATGCCCAAACTGTCGCCCACTGAGTCAGAGACCCTGGACGCCCCAGTAACTTAGGAAGAGATCCAGGAGGCCATAAAACGATTAACACTGGGTAAATCCCCAGGCGAAGATGGGTACACTGCAGGTTTTTACAAGACATTTGCCACCCAGCTTTCGCCCTTCCTAGCTGAATTATTTAATGAAATCCTAGAGACTGGGAAACTCGTTAAAGCACTCATAACTGTCATCCCGAAATAGGGGAGAGACCCCAAAAAATGTGGATCATATCGCCCCATTTCCCTGATCAATCTAGACGCGAAGTTATACACAAGGGTCCTGGCTGCTAGAATTGAGTCATTCATGTCCCGCCTCATCCACCCCGACCAAGTTGGCTTTATATTGGGCTGCCAGGGTGCAGACACCATGCGTAAGACCCTGCATCTGATACATGCCTCCCACAACCTGGATACTGACCCTTCATTATTTTACATCGACGCAGAAAAAGCGTTCGATAGGGTAGACTGGGACTTCCTGATGTGAGTTCTTTGCAAGATTGGTATGGGCCCTAAACTTAGGAAAGGAATCCAGGCAGTTTACTCGAGGCCCACAGCTTCAGTATTTGTAAATGGGACATGTTCTAGGCGGTTCCGATTGGAACGAGGAACCCAACAGGGATGTCCATTATCGGCCATCTTGTTTGCCCTATCGCTTGAACCCCTAACGCATAAAATATGATCGGACCCCAGCATAGAAGGGATGCACCTGGGTAACACTGTACACAAAGTGGCATTATATGCCGACGACATACTCCTCCATGTGGTCAATCCTTCCAGATCCATCCTCGAGTTATATCTCCCCTTGAGGAATATGGCCAGTTATCAGGGTTCAAGGTCAATCGATCTAAATCCATACTGTTCCCCCTCCAGGGCACACCAGAGGCGAATGAAACAAAATATTCCTCCCTTGGATTGATGATAGAACATGACACTATGCAATATTTGGGGATTCAAATTACAAAACGAATAGACACCCTATACGAGGCAAATTTCACAAAACTCCTTGCGAGATTCCAGGCAGACCTAGCCAGGTGGGACAAACTAACCATCTCATGGCTTGGCAGACTTAATGCTATAAAAATGACATGTCTCCCGAGGTTCCTCTATCCCTTTCAGATGCTCCCCATTAAAATTCCGGAACGATACTTCGCTGTGGTTCGAAAGGCAACCCTAAAGTTTTTGTGGCAGGGGAAGAAAGTCAGAATCGCCTACCGCACATTGACATTGCCCAAAGACAAAGGAGGGGTAGGCCGTCCAGATCTTAAGAAGTAAAATGTTGCGGCTCAACTCCGAGTGCTCATCCCTTACTTACGCAACCATAAAGAGCCTAAGTGGATAGCGATGGACAACCACTATCTAGACCCAGCGACACTCTTGGAGTGGCTATGGTCCCCAAGAAAAAGAGTCTTGAGGAAGACAAGGGAGCATGCGCTTTTTGCCACCTTATGGGAAATATGGAGAGAGGGTCCAGAGATGAGAGAAATCACGACATGGCCGTCCCCCTTGAGTCACCTGTGGTCCCCGGGCATTAATAACTACATCCCCAATGTTGAAAGATTCCAGGCGTGGTATGAGGCGGGGCTAGAGAGGGTAGGACAGCTCCTCCGATGTAATTCCTTCATCACTCTCCCGGAACTAACAGAGGCCCTTAATATAGGCACACTATCCACCTTCCATTACCTACAGCTCAAAGGGGTCCTAACGAAGGCGGCATGGAAGGCAAAACTAAGTAGAGAACTCACCCCCTTCGAAAAGCTCTTGGACTCCAAAACTGACAGGAAAGGCCTGATTTCCGCCATGTATAAATTACTCGTAGAAGCGGGTGGAGGGAACACACTTAATCTCAGGACGCGTTGGGAGAAAGATATGGGGCTAGAAATCGATGATGACATGTGGGATAATATGTGCCACATGGCAACGCGCACATCCATATCGTGCCAAAGCAAGCTCCATTCCATTAAACTTTTGCATCGCTGGCAGTCCCCCTATAGATTATCCAAAATGTATCAGTCACCCCCCCCTCTGTTGGCACAAATGTGGACAAGTTGCGGACTATTGGCACATGTGGTGGGGATGCCCTAAGATTAAGATCTATTGGGATGAGGTCTTGGGGTGTATTAGACACCTGGATGGGATTCAGAGGACAGTGGACCCTCATCTAGTCCTTTTCGGTCTAGAGAAAATAGACGATGAGTGGAAGAGAGTACAAGGCTTGGCCCCCCATCTCTTGCTTGCAGCCCGAGCCTTAATAGCCACCAAGTGGAAATCAGCTATGACCCTAACCGAGACTGAATGGAAAAACATTGTAATGAACATATGCACCATGGAAAAGATCACAGCCTCACTCCACAGCAGAGCAAAACAGTGTGAGCCCCTATGGTCTGATTTATTATCCAAACACACATCAAACAGACATCCACCCTAGTGGAGACAAGGTCCAGTGTCTGTGTGGCTTGAATGGGTCCCTCCCCTCTTGATGCTGTCCCCCTTCCGCCCTCCGCTTTGATCCTGTTCCCATACTGCAGACCAGACGACATCCAAACTAACATAGGATAAGAAGCCCTCCCTATGGAGAGCCCCTGCACACATGACATTGAATAAGTTTCAAGCTGTGAAAAAGACCACATGACCATACAAGCACGACTCCTTGGTAACATGACTTCCTAGTCCATGAGGGTTAGGGGGTGGGTGGAAAGTGTAAGGGAATGAAGAAAACGAGGAATTCAAGTAAAACATTTTCACTGTTATTATTGGTTCATGGTTCATGGTTACAAAATTGTGAAATGTACTTTGGATTTCCACATGTTTAATGCTTATGAATCCATATGTAACTTTGTAACTTTTTCTTTTGTTTCTTTTCCATTGAGAGAATTGTTATGTGTTAAAACCCAATAAAAACCAAATAAAAAAAAAAAGCTAAGCTCATGAGTGCTGGGGAAAGACATTGAATGCAACATAATTTTATAATTTGACATATTCGTTTATGAAACTGGTCTACTTGCAGTTTCAAAGTGTCCCACGGCAGTTTCAAAATTCCCCCCAGCACAACTCAGCCTGGGAAATGGTTCGAAGAGTTCCTAAAATGCAACATTTAAACAGTAACTTGTCAGTGGTTTAAGGCTCTGTCAGTGTCATGATCAGTAGTATTTCCATGAGAAACAGATGGAGATGATCGGCGGCAGATGAATAAAGATCCGCTGGACAATTGTCTCAGTGTTTGGGCACCATGATGTGGTAAATGTGGGTAGGATAATGTATGTCCTACTATAGGTGAATAACATGTTCCTACCAATAAGGTTCATCTGAAGGATTAGCCTATTGTTGCAATGTGTTTGTATGCTAATTAGTTTGTATGACTATAAAAGCTTTTGGTGTAGGGGTGCATCTTTGACAGCGCCGTGCATGCAGATCTCTTCTGCGTTCTGTGTGAATTCTGCTTTCCCAGCTGCATCTGGGGCCCTGAATATACTGTGTTTTTTTTCTTGCCTGGTGTACACTCATTTTTGGATTACTTTCGTATTTTTATTGGTGAGTTCTGAGGCAACCTGCAGTACAAAAGCATGGGTCAGCCTTATAAGATTGATTGCATGATTGTTTGTGCTATTTGTGCTCCAGGGGGTCTTCATTTCACAAGTGCATGATGCTAATGTGTTATAGACCCCCAAATAGTCCAGCTTTGGAAGAGGCATGTCCATAGCAACAGTCATTTGTTTGCTGTATTTTTGAGAGATTTCCTTAAGGCCATAGGGTTGTCACCTGCATGGAGCTGTATGAGCATGGTATTACAAGGTTTGCTTGCCTTGAATGAGACAAAGCATCCTCTTTGACATTTCTGGTGGAAGTGTTGAATTTTTTCAAAGCTCACTTTTGGAAATGTAGTAAATTAACTTCATCTTAGTGGTTTCTGGGTCATTGCCTTTTCAGAGCATATTGTGTTGTATTGAGAGATGTGTAGTACAATATTTGGAGGGCTGATATGTTGTGCTCCGATCTTTGCAGTCTTCGGAGCAGCATACCATATTTGTTGCCTGGAAGATAGCTCAGGGGCAATGTGTTTCTCTTGCAAGCAAGACAATTCATAGCAACACAGGTTTGAACCCTGGTCCGTGCTTAGAGACTGGTCTCTGGTAGTCAGCATGGTATAGAAAGTTGATTCATTCATTATTTACTTGCTGGTCGTTTAACAAATATTTGGACTAAGATACTTCAAAATCGTAAAGTGATGAAGACATTGAACAACTCAGATTAAGTAGGATTCATGAAAGGCTGAGGGACCCTGGAACATTATGCATCATCGTTATTTACAACATATATCTTTTAATAGGATGCATACTGTCTCAGCGATATCTGCTGATGAAGAGGAAGCATTTTACAAGGATTGTCCATGCATTCTCTTTGCAATGCTATCCAGTGATAGCTTCAGTCCTAAGTATGGCATATGTTTGTATGTCTATTTATCTGGTATTTTATACTACAGTAGAAGTATGCATGGTACTTCAGAGAGCCAAGGTGTGAAATGGGGCGTAAGAAAATGGGTAAAGTGGTATTCTAAGGGATAGAAAGAGCAAAAGAGAAATGTATGTTACAGAAAAATAAAAGCTCCAAATATATTAAATGTGGTGTAGAACATCCAATTCAAATCTAAATAATTGAAAACGCATTTGAACAGAATTGTGTAGCATTGACAGATTCAACTCTTGTGAATAGTGAGCAGTCGTATACTAGCTCTCTTTCAGTAAAGAATTTTCAACAAGAGGGTTTTAAGGGTTTTCTGTACTTAAGGTAGTTGAGCTTCTCTCCTAGTTCCAAGAATAGGGCATTGCAGTGGGAGGACCATGTGACAGCAACACTTTTCTTACCAGATGCGTACCTGTTGTAATTGCCAGGAGTACGCAATTTGGCATGTCTTTTTCCTATGGTTTTGTTGACAGCATGTTTCAAAAGCTGGACATGTATTTTGGTCCCATATTCAACTCGGCTTTTCTGTTAATGAACAGGATATTAAAGTTTACTCTGAATTGCATGGGTAGCAAATGTAAGATTGTGAACACTGCAAAGACATGGTCATTTTTCTCGAGGGCAAACACTGGCTCAGCATCCCCCTTCTGCATACACAGTAGACATGCAATTTCCTTCCTATTTACGGTACTAAGTGCACTGTTTCAGTAGGTTTGCTTGGAAATGGCTACAGCCAGTACCACTTGGACTTTATAGGCAATGAGTGGAACGATCTTGCAACGTAGGCTAAGTATGGATAGGTGTAAACGTTAATTGGAGAGTTTGAGATGTGAACTGCCCCAATCGGACTGTGGCTGGGTGCTCATCCTAGTTCATGTCCCTAACACCATGTATGTTTGTGGACTTGAGATCAATATGGTCAATGGTACAAAGTGTTTCCGGGAACCGCAATAGTAGTATGGCTATTGGTTGTTTAGCATCAAGATTCTATAGAATGTCTTCTCTGGTTGAGATCAAGGTGTTCTCTGCACTACCCCATCATCTGAAACCAAACTGCCTGCTATGCAAAATGTCATGATTTTCTCTCTAACTTGTATAGTTTTGTGATCACCCTTTCTATAATCTTAGAGTGAGGGGAGAGGATCTCCCAGGCGATACCGACGCGGGTAAAGACGACAGATGATGATGGGCCAATGGCCTGGTATCCCATATGGAACAGCCCCTCAATGGTTATCTGCTATCCACTAGGGTTTGGAGAATTGTGCTATCTGTAATTGTGCTTGTAACATGCCACACAGGCAGACAGAGACAACACGTTCCGCGGCAGAAGACTCCTTTGTTGGCGCTTTTCCTTTTTGTATGGAAATAAATACTTTTTGCCTAGTGGGTTATATTTTTTCTGCTGTGAGCGACAGGGGCGTGTCTTGTTTGTTTGTTTGTTTGTTAACAATTAATTTGTAGGGTGCACCAAACCCGGAGGTAACTGGGCGCAACAAATACAAGAATACTTTAGCCTTAGGTTACATAATGAAACAGGTAGACATAATGAAACAACTATGGTTCCACATGCTTTTTGCAATTGAAAAAGATAGGTGTTAAACCATAGGGATTCAAGCCGCTCTGGCCTCATGAAAATTAGGTGTGGTTGGCGATGGCAAAGGTTTTCCTGCACAGAGCAGGGAAGCAAAGGGAGTATATTTCCTACTCCATGTGTTACTCTATCATTTTCAAAATGTAAACACATACGATTAGGCAACCTTTCCATATTCTTTCAGGGATTTTTTTGTACAAACCACACCTGGTGACTGAGTTTCCAAACATTTGATCAAGAACCCCCTTTGTGGGCAGTCATTACCAGGTCAGGTAACAGCCAGGGGCCTGATTTTTGCCCAGGCCTTGTTCAGGGTCAAGGTTCATTACCAGACTCCGCAATGTGGTCGATTCAGATGTTTATTGATATTAGCTCCTGGCAGTTGAGAAATGGCATGGTTGCCATTTCGCAATTTAAGAAAACTACTATTAAACAAAATGGCTGCCCTGGAGGTAGGGAGAAAAAAGCTACAAAAAATCCCTATACTGCTAGGTGTCTGTGGGTGAGTAAATCTACCCTGCTCTGGGATTTCCACTGCTTCCACAGCGAGACAGTCAAAGGATTAAGAGAGGGTCCAAGACCAAATTTAAGTTCTCACTGGGCCTCATTACGACCCTGGCGGAATTCGAAAAACGATGGCGGAAATGCAATACCGCCATCGAATACCGCCCGTTGCGATTATGACCCGTCACCGTAAAGTACGATGCCATTAGCGACACCGCAGTGAACGCCAACGCTAACTGCACCAAGTACGCGCACGCGCGCCTTGCAAAACCGTAATTTCCGCCATGTCGCAACGGTACGCGAATGCTGACCCCAGCGGACATTCACATAACGCCATCAAGCATGGCGGAAAGTACCATTCCGCCATGGCGAGAACTACGGCATCGCGAACCAACCGTAAATGGCCCTACTGAGTGCCTGTACCCCACTCCCTGGCCACATTGCACAACTCCTCGTAGGTGCAATGTAGTCACACCATGTAACCAGTGAAACGTACAAGTCACCCATGCATGCCAACGAACAAATGCATGCAGGGGCTCCAAGTGCCCTGTGAGTGGCCATCCACATTTGGCAAGACACCATTACCGTACTGATGCAGCACAGGCATCTGAAGGTGCAAGTACACCAAAATGAACTGAAAATCCCATCAGACAAAACAACAACAGTCCCCCATCGCATGCCACCAGTGTAAATCATCATTCAAAGCAGTAACCTGAGGGAGACTGCACCAGCCCTGTACACTTGCCAGTTGTCAAACCAACCATCAGCACAAGCACGTACCACACAACTGTACACAGAAGCCGGAACCCAATGCAGATCACCTCACAATACATTGCGCCACAAATCGGAACATGCCACATTACTAGCAAAGAATAACGCTACACGGTTAATATCTGAATATAAATGTAATGCACATCAAAATCACCAAGCCCATACAGCCATTTGAACATAAACTCCCAAATGATTAACATTACTGTGGGCTGCATCCGCAATAAATGACCAGCTTCCCCTCGTGTGACACCCTGTACCATCATGGCACACAGGGGCTACATCAACGTACAAAAAGGCAACATGGAAGCGCCTAGGACCGCAGGGCCGTCCCATGAAGTAGGCACTAGTCCAGCTGGAAGGTAGGTATGTTGCTCCTAGCCACTAGTACTGCGTAAGGGCATGTGGCCCATTGGCGATCGTCCCATAAGACCGTAATGGTGCTCCACTGATTAACTCGAAGCTGCAGGTGTCCACTGTAGAAGCCATCTGCAGGAGTGGCGTACAGATGGCAGCGGCAGAAGGGGAGGAGATACCTGTCACCCAAATGAAAAAATAAAATGGCATGGGCATCCGAACTTCATATGTATTACTCACTTCATGCAACACACTAAACCTACAACCATATGCATGCTAGCCCACCCAAAAGGATCAATTGCACCCAAAAATCACTTGCGAATCATGACGACATAAATCGAGGTGAATACACCATTACAAACGAGTGTCTGTGTGCATGCGCCTGTCAGAACAGGATCCATCAGATGGGATTATCAACGTGCATAGACACAAGTGATTGAAGGCGCGTCGAGACAGGGAGGGTTCAACAAGGGCAGACAGACGATGGTCCCACTATGGCAGCCTTGCATCACATAGCGCAGGGGAAGGGGAAAGATTCCAAATAGCCATGTACATGGCAGACTCCCAATTAAATCATCTGTCCATGCATCCATTCATCATTCCCTCATCCCGGTATGAAAACGCCTGAATATCTACTCACATGACGTTAGGAATTTCCATTGAGACTGTGCGTAATGCAGTCTGCAAAATCCACTGTGCTCCTGCCCGGATTTCTAGTGTAGTGAAGTTACATGTATTTGGGAACGTCCTGCCTCATCGTCCACTACGCTATTGCGCATCCCATTCAATTCATATCAATCATTGCATTCTCGTCATGGGCCCTGTCCCAAGGACATTCAACAATAGAACGTTATATTTCCAGTCAGACCTGTGGGCGTCTCCACACCGCTAGTTGAAACCCGAAAGCACTGTCCTTCGAATTCCTAATTTGCAACATCACGTCGATAAGGCTTCTGTGAACGCTTGTATTCACAAATACATCTATGTAGTGCGGCTGTGTGTGAAAATGGTAACTGGCCTCAATCACTAATGGGACTCCCCGCCCGTCGGTGAACGTCGGTACAGTGCTGCATGAGGGTCCACCGTTGATCGAGTACTACATTCCACTGACCCTTCACAAGTCTGCTCGCGAATGCAAATATAGTATGTGAAACAATGGGACCATAGCAGAATTAACATATAAACCAATATGTCACTGCCATCGGGATTAAAAACATGAATGTAAATGCAAGATGCCATGCGTCTAATTGCAGCGTTGTGTGCGGGACGTGCTCGCACGAAAGGCATTGCAGCTGACACAGGTGGAATGAATCACCACAGGTGAAGGCTATACAGCCTGAAAACACATAAATTGCACACCCAACCCCCTCCCCCAACCACACCCACTCCAGAATGCTACCGGCAGGACTAGCGATGTTGGGCCTGGGGGACCTGATTGCACTGCAAGTACTCCAACTCCAAGAAGAAGACGAACGCCAACTACTACAACAACCGGCCGCACAGAGGAGACGCAGGAGGAGGAGGAGGAGGAGGAGGAGGGCAAGGCAGGGCCAGCAAGCCCCACCAGCACAGCCACTACCACCACGCAGGCAGCCCGCAATCCCACGCCTCCGAGCTAATCCGTTCAACCTCACAGCTGAGCAGATCCACACCCTCTACCGTTTGGACCGGGACACCATAGCCGCCATTGTCAACATGACACACGCTGACCCTGTCAGCATGATAGATAGCCCAACCGCCATCCCACCCCTACTGAAGGTGGTGTCTGTACTCCACTTCCTGGCCACAGGCACCTACCAGCACACAGTCGGACAGTTGCATGGCATTTCACAGCCACTATTTTCACGGACACTATTCCAAGTGCTTGATGCCCTCCTGAAGCACTCAGACGACTACATCACTTTACCACGCTCGGAGCAGGAGATTACAAACACAAAAGTGGGATTCCATGCACTTGGCGGCATACCGGGTTGCATTGGTGCCATCGACTGCACCCATGTGGAATTGGTTGTCCCACATGCCATGGAGGTCCAGTACCGCAACCGGAAACAATATCATTTTATCAATGTACAAATGGTGTGTGACTCCAACAGGATCTTTACACATTGTTGTGCCCGATTTCCAGGATCAACCCATGATTCTATGGTCTTGCGGAACTCTACAATACCACGCTACATGGAGCGACACGCAGGGCACCGATCCTGGCTACTCGGTGAGTCTCATTTGATGCATGAGTATGTGGGGTAGGTGATGCGTGAATGACCTGGCAGGAAGGGGGGGGGATGCGTACGTAGCAATGACATTCCACAAACATCCTTTGTTGTCCACATACAGGTGATGCCGGGTATCCACTGAAGAGATGGCTCCTTACACCAATCCGGAACCCACAGGACCAGCATGAGGAGGACTACAACCATGCCCACTCACGTACCCGTGTGGTCATAGAACAGGCATTCGGCCTACTGAAGGCTCGTTTCCGCTGCCTCAGCAGGTCTGGCGGGGCACTCCTGTACCGCCATGAGAAGGTTGCAAAGATGGTCATGGCATGTGTCATGCTACACAACATGTGCGTACGTAGGAATGTGGCCATGCCCCCCGACGCAGAACTGCAAGCACCTGAAGATGGTCATGATGAGGGCGGGGATGTGGCAGCACCTCAAGGAGGCCGCGAGGCACAGGAGGCCCGTGAGATTCGTCAGAATATCATAGATGCATGCTTCTAGCACTCACGCCTGGTGGCTGTTACATGGACATGGACTTGTGGCACTGTGTGTGTCTGGGACATGCACAATGTGGACTGTACGCCAAGATAGGCCTCGTACACAAAGATCAATGTCCACACATCTCATTGGATGAATGTGAAGAATTGTATTGCAGATGTGAAATGACATTACACACCCAATCGACCCGCCACCCAATGAAGCCCAACACACCCCCTACACCCTCCCACCTCCCCCCCGAACACCAGTGTCCAAAGACGCTCATTGTCAGTGGGCAGACGCTATTGCAAGCCCCATCTCCGGGTATCAGGGGCACCCCTGCCTGTAGAGCGCCGGGTCCTCCCAGATCTACGTTGGGGGCTGCCCTGGACGGAACTTGCAACGGATGATGTCTCTGCCTGCTCACGTCCATGCATGTCCCTAAGGGTTTGTGAGAGCTCAGTGAGCACACGGCGCACAGCGGCAAGTTCACCACATACGTCTTTGGACGTCGCATGCAGTTCCCCCCTCAAGCTCTCGGTGCTTCTCTCCATTTGTCCCCTCAGGCTCTCGGTACTTCGCTCCATTTCTGCCCTAAGTGTCTCAGTAGATGTTTCAATGGCTGCCTTAGAACCCCCACATTCAGCAGCATGCTCCTTGAGGAGCGTGGCCAGTTGCTGCTGTTGCACGATCATCTGCTCGAGGGACTGTTGCCTCTGCTGGCCCATGCCCATTTGCGGTGGTGTCACAGAGGGGCTGGACGCCTCATGTTGCCTTGCCACAGGCCTTGTGGGGGTTTGCCAGTCGTCGTCTTGTGGGTGCCCCTGCGTGGTTTCCTCATGGTGTACGGGATGATACAAACAGGGGGATTGAGACAGGTCATGGATGGGTCCTACATCGACAGCACCGTTTTCTGTGTTGGAGCATGCTGGCATGAATGCAGTGTCACCTATGGTGCTGCTGCCACAAGAAGCAGTGCCTTCTGTGGCATCCATTGGGGGGACCTGTGGTGCTGCTGTTGTGGACATGCTGGCTGCTGGGGTGCCTGTTGGAGTCCCCTCCAGTGTGCTGCCACTTGATTTGTGCTGCTGCCGTGTCTTGTTCCGTGCAGCTGAGGTGGAGGGTCTTTGGCCGTTGGTCTTGGCCCTCTTTGCAGGTGTGCTGGTAGGGGTGTCCTGAAGCTCGTCGTTTGAATCGGACCCTGTGGTGGAGTGAAGGAGGGCGAGCGTTATTTATGGGTCTGTGGTAATTGTAATGGCATTGTATCACATGCATTGGGGTGGTACCTGAGGGTGATTTGGGTCAGGGCCTTGGAGGTGGTCTCATTTTTGTGTGGATTGGGGATGCAGTTATTTTGCAGTCTGCAGTTAGGGTGTGCATGCTGCACATGTGGTGTGTGTTTTTGGGATTTTTAATCATTAATGTATTTGATCTGGCTTTTAAAGGGTGCTGTCATGGCAATGTATGTGGTCGTTCTCCTGGACATGTGTTTCTATTGCACTATGGGGACACATGGTACTTCACATGGTTGGTGATTGTGGATTTAGCATAGTTTTATTTGGCACACCTACCTGATTCTTCGGATGTCTGCACTCCTTTCTCCATCCCTCCGACTCCCTCTATGCTCTCCATTCCAATGGTGGAGGCACAGATTTCTTCCCAGGGGGTCAACTTGATGGGTGATTCCAATCCTCCCCCGGTAGCTGTGGCAATGTTCCGGTTGGCAGAGAGTATGCTCCGGACGCGTATCCGTAGGTCGTCCCATCGCTTTCTGCATTGCTGTGGGTTGCGGGGTGCGGTCCCCACCGCACTTACCCGCTGTGCCACCAGGGCCCATATGGCCTTCTTGTTCGCAAGTGCCGTCCTCGTCATTTGCGTCAAGAAGACGACGGCAGCATTCTCCTGGAGGGTCTCTGTGAGCACGGTGAGTTCCTCATGGGAGAAGTGGACCTGCCGCTTGCGATCGCACGCTTTTTTAGCAACTTTTCCCATATTTATTTTTTTAAATGGCGTGGCTGACGGGTTGGGATGTGTCTCAGGGTCGGAGTTTTAATGGTTGTGTGGGGATTCTGTTTTATAGGAGTACGGTGTGCTGTTTCCCGTTCCGGCCCCATGTTTTTACTTCCGTTTCCGTATATTTACGGTGACCGTAGTTTGCGCTGGCCGCTCATTACGGTGACCGCTGAGATGGGTGGCGGAATTGCACCTAGGGCGGCGTACGACGGCGGTAAGGGGCGTTTTGGGGTCATTTCCGCCGTCGCGGACTTTGCACTTCCGCCATGGCGTAATGCTCGTGCCCGATGGGTCGGAATCAGCCGCACTTTGCTCCATCGTGCAGTGGCGGAAACGCTGTTTACGCTATGGCGGTCATGTCAGTTACTTTCCGCCAGGGTCGTAATGAGGGCCACTGTCTTTTATCAAACACCATCTCAGTTGGATCTAAGAGGCATTGCCGATTTTTTAAATTTTTGTTTTTTTACTGAATGGCAACTCCATCCCCCTTTTTTTCTGCAGAAAGAGGGTGGGCTCCTGAAACTCCCCACCCCTATATACCATAACCATACCTACTATATGTGGTTAAAAAAGGGGGGGCGGGCAATACATTAGGTAAAGTAGCCATTCTGCAAAAGTGTGGCATACCTCTCAGTTATGGTAGGTTTAAGAAATGCTTGGGAAAAAAAGGTAAAACGGCCATCAATCACGTATTCCACTGCACCACTCTGTAGCCACCCCTGGAAGTACTACTTACTCCAGTTCAGAATCACTGCTCTCTGGATTTGCATCAGCTGAAAGGCATGATTTGCTGAGAGTGTCTTTGTCTTACAAGACAGCACTATTTTGTAGATGGCCTTGTCGGCCCAATACAGACAGCTCTCAAGGATACAGAAAACTATCAACCCATGACTGTCTGTCTTGAGTTGATAGGGTTATGTATAAAATGTCACTGTCTCGCAGGCCCTTGGAGAAATGTTCTTTGTGTTGAGCAAGGTTGTAACACGTAATCTAACCCAAACAAAATAACAGCGGCTCAATGACACCAATCCAACAAACTACTAGATCCTGAATAACAATAAGACAAACAACAATAAAACATCAAGATGTTTTTGAGAGATATACAACTAATAACCGCTAATGTAAACTAAACGGACAAACAGAATAGATCGAGTAAAGTAGACCAAAGCAGTGAAGTGGATAAAAAGAATAAATTGCACGAAAACAGTAATGAAGTTTAAATTAATTAAATGGATGTAATGAGTGCAATGGACAAATTGAACAAAACGGGCGAAATTAATAAAGAGAAGAGGATGGAAAGATGGTTACAAGAGACTGATGAGTACACATACAGATGACTACAACTGGATGAGTGCATGGCATAAATGGAAAGTACAGAATAGAAGATTCAAGTACATGAGACGAGAGCAGTGCATGAAATAGATAGAGAGCACGGAACGGATCCAGTGCGTATGACAAGTGACAAGGCCTGAATCGATAATACATGATGAATGAACGAAGTGAATGAGCAGATGAAATCCTTAGAATGAACGACGTGCGTGGAACGGATCAGCACGCTGAGCGGACGAATACGTTGAGCGGATGAGTGTATAGAACGGATGAGTATGCTGAGCGGATGAGTGTGTTGAACGGATGAGTGTATACAGCGGATGAGTGTGTAAAGCAGATGAATGTGTTGAGCGGACAAGTGTACAGAGCGGACAAGCGTATAAAGCGAATGAGTGCATAAGTGCAAAGGATGTGTAGAACGGAGGAGTGCATAGAGCAGATAAATGTGCGGAGCGGATGAGTGTAGAGCAGATGAGTGTATAGAGCGGACGTGGCTGTAGAGCGGATAAGTGCAGAAGTGGGGAGGACAGTGTAGAACGCAGGAGCAGATGAATGTGCTGAGTGGATGAGTGTATAGAGCATATGAGTGTATGGAGCGGATGAGTGCATAGGAGCGAACGACTTTATAGAACTGGTGAGTGCATATAGCAGATGAGTACGTGGAAAGAACGATTGCATGGAGCGGATGAGTGCGTGGAGTGGATGAGTACGTGGAGCGAATGAGTGCGTGGAGCAGATGAGTGCGTGGATCGGATGAATGCGTGGAGCAGATGGGTGCGCAAAGCGGATTGGTGGGCAGAGCGGATGAGTGCGCAGAGTGTGATAGGTGCACAGAGCGTGATGGGTGCGCAGTGCGGAAGAGTGCGCAGAGCGGAAGAGTGTGCAGAGCAAATGGCTGCGCAAAGTGGACGGGTGCACAGAGCGGATGGGTGTGCAGAACGGATGGGTGCGTAGAGCGTGATAGGTGCGCAGAGCAGAAAAGTGCTCATACCAGAAGAGTGTGCAGAGCGGAAGAGTGCGCAAAGTGGAAGAGTGCGCAAAGCGGAGGAGTGTGTAAGTACGGAGGAGTGTGTAGAACAGACTATCAGGTAGAGCGGACGAGTGTATAGGGCAGACGAGTGCGTAAGAGCGAATGAGTGCGTAAGAGAGGAGCGGTGCGTAAGAGCTGGTGAGTCTGTAGAGCGGGTGAGTGCGTAGAGCAAGTGAGTGCGTAGAGCGAGTGAGTGCATAGAGCAGATGAGAGCATAGAACGGGTGAGTGCGTAGAGCGGGTGAGTGAGTAGAGCGGGCGAATGTGTAGACCATATGAGGGCATAACGCGGATGAGTGCCTAGATATAGAACGGCTGACATATGTAGGTGGAATGGGTGACATATGTGGATGGACGAGTGCGCAGGACGGACAACTGTGTAGAACGGATAGAGCGGGTGAAGAATGTGGATGGAATGGGGATGTGTGTGGATGGAATGGGGACGTATGTGGATCGAATGGGGATGTATGTAGATCGAATGGGGGCATAAGTGGATAGAATGGGGACCTAGGTGAATGGAATTGGAGACGTATGTAGATTGAACGGATCAAGTAACTGGAAGGTACTGATGTAACATGTGAAAGGTACGGGTGAAATATGTGGAAGATACAGATGAAAAATGTGGACCGGGCGCATAAAACAACTTAGAATTCACGGAAATGATTGGAGTACATGAACAGATCCGAGTGCATGGAACAGATCTGAGTGCATGAAACGGGCTGGAGTGCATGGAACAGACGGGAGTGTGTGGAACGGTTCGGAGTGCATGGAAAGGTGCGGAGTGCGTGGAATGGTTTGGCGTGCGTAGAATGGTTCGGAGTGCGTGGCATGTTTCAGAGCGCGTGAAACGGTTGGGAGCGCGTGGAACTGTTGGGAGTGCATGGAACGGTTGGGAGTGTGTGGAATGGTTGGGAGTGTGTGGAATGGTTGGGAGTGCGTGGAATGGATTGGAGTGCATGGAACTGACTGGAGCGCATAGAAGTGTGCGACATAAATGAATATTTTGGAATGCATGTAACGTTGAAAGAGCATGTAATTCATCTTATCACACCACCATGCTTACTCTCCTCTTTACACCACCATTCAACTAGAACACAGAGATACTATGACACAGTTCGGTATAGCTGTTCTCATACCTACATCTGCCTCATACTCCACATCACTCTAACTAATCACTGCTGGTTTCACACCCCCAGCCAGGCATTCTCCTCAGGCCTAACGCAGCCAGAACAGGTCTGGATAAAACCTGCCAGAACAAACACATACCCGTGATCTCTCAAACCACCACACCTATTGCTATGAAGCAGCTATTACACTAATGCCACACCAGCTGCACACATATCCGGTGCTCACAAACACCTTTGACTCTCTCTACTCTCTCTACTGACTTGAACTTCGGTTCCTGAGGGTGTTCAACCTACCAGCGCCTTCAGACCATACAAATGGTACAAAAGGCGCTATATAAGTGCAAAGTAACATAACATGACATAACAATGGTGTTCTCTTTTGATTTCTGATACATGTTCTCTATTGGGTATGTTCAGAGCAGTTCTTAACACATTATCCTGTAACATTTGGATTTTGTCTCAGGGGTGCACAACTGATTTTGATAGAGGGCCGAAAGTACCTTACATGAGGGCTATAGTGGACCGAAAAGTAAAAGTGGGAGGCCGGTAGGCGGGACATGTCAGGAGGCTTTTTCAACCCCCAATTTGTATAAAACACTTGGAAAAAGAATATGTTTTTGAGGGGTAACGATTTTTATTGCATTTCAAACTTACATTTTGTACTATAGATTTTCCATTGTTATCATTTATTTCGATTTAGTTATTGTATATCATCTGTTTAATGAAATTATATATATTTTATTGACCCTTGATTGGACATTCCTTTATTTTGGACTGCTATAGTTTGCTGTTTGGGTTGCCCAAGAGGAGTATGGCCTTCGTTGAGTCAGGTTTCCTCAAAAAAGCAAAGGATGTACATCTCCTAACTGTGCCTGTTTTAGCTTTATTATTGAGTTCAGTCTTGGAGTGCAACACTATGCCCCATGGCTCCCACCCCCAACCAAACACTATGCCCCATGGCTCCCACCCCCAACCAAACACTATGCCCCATGGGCCTCTCACTCCCAACCAAACACTATGACCCATGGCTCCCACCCCCAACCAAACACTATGCCCCCTATTCCTCACCCCCAAGCAAACACTATGCCCCCTGTTCCTCACCCCCAACCAAAACTATGCCCCATGGCCCCCTCACTCCCAACCAAACACTATGCCCAATGGCTCCCACCCCCAACCAAACACTATGCCCCATGGCCCCCACGCCTCAAGCAAACACTATGCCCCCTGTCCCTCACCCCAATCAAACACTCTGCCCCATGGCCCCCTCACCCCCAACCAAACACTATGCCCCATGGTCCCCTTTCCCCAAACCAAACATTATGCCCCCTGTCCCTCACCTCCCAAGCAAACACTATGCCCAATGGCCCCCTCATCCCAAACCAAACACTATGCCCCATGGCTCCCACCCCCAACCAAACACTATGCCCCCTGTCCCTCACCCCCCAAGCAAACACTATGCCCCCTGTCCCTCACCCCCAACCAAACCCTATGCCCCATGGCCCCCTCACCCCCAACAAAACACCATGCCCCATGGCCCCCTCACCCCCAACCAAACACTATACCCCATGTCCCCCACGCCTCAAGGAAACACTATGCCCACTGTCCCTCACCCCCAACCAAACACTATGCCTCATGGCTCCCACCCCCCAATCAAACACTATGCCCCATGTCCCCCTCACCCCCAACTAAACACTATGCCCCATGGCCCCACCCCCAACCAAACACTATGCCCCATGGCCCCCTCACCCCCAACCAAACACTATGCCCCATGGCTCCCACCCCCAACCAAACACTATGCCCAGAGGCCCCCTCACCCCCAACTAAACACTATGCACCATGGCTTCCCACACCCCCAACCAAACACTATGCCCAAACACACTCTCAAGCATGCACCCATATAGACCCAACCCCCCCACCCCCCAACTCAGCACACACACTCTCAAACATGCACCCATACAGACCCGAACCCATACAACCCCCCAACTCAGCACACACTCAAGCATGCACCCATACAGACCCAAACCCCCCACCCCCCAACGCAGCACACACATTCTCAAGCATGCACCCATACAGACCCGAACCCCCCACCCCCCAACTCAGCACACACACTCTCAAGCATGCACCCATACAGACCCGAACCCCCACCCCCCAAATCAGCACACTTTCAAACATGCACCCATACAGACCCGAACCCCCCACCCCCCAACTCAGCACACTCTCAAGCATGCACCCATACAGACCCGAACCCCCAACCCCACAACTCAGCACACACTCAAGCATGCACCCATACAGACCCGAACCCCCTGCCCCCCAACGCAGCACACACATTCTCAAGCATGCACCCATACAGACCCGAACCCCCCACCCCCTAACTCAGCACACACACTCTCAAGCATGCACCCATACAGACCCGAACCCCCCGCCCCCCAACTCTCCACACACATTCTCAATCATGCACCCATACAGACCCAAAACCCCCCACCACCCAACTCAGCACACACACTCTCAAGCATGCACCCATACAGACCCAAACCCCCCAACTCAGCACTCAAACTCTGAAGCATGCACCCATACATGCATCTCAACATACACAGCACAAACATTAAAAAACAAACATTCATGCACATCCGACATGCCCCCACACCCCCCCATCTCAACATACACAACACAAACACTCAAAAATAAACATTCATACACATCCGACATGCCCTCCCACCCCCCATCTCAACATACACCACACAAACACTCAAAAACAAACATTCATACACATCCGACACCCCCCAACCCCCATCTCAACATACACAACACAAACACTCAAAAACAAACATTCATACACATCTGACACACCCCCCACCCCACCATCTCAACATACACAACACAAACATACAGCAGAACAGACCCGACACACAAACACAAACACACAGACACAGACCACTTACCGGAGACATGCTGGAAGGCTGGAAGGCAGGTAAGCTGGAACACTGGAAAGATGGAACGCTGGCCAGGTAAGTGGAATCGTACAACGGCTGGCGTGGCAAGCAAGGCTGAATGCCTTCCGGCATCAAGCCTTACTGGCCACGCCAGCCGTAGTGCTGGCCCTCCATTGGTGCAGCACACAGGCACTACGTGGCTCGTAGGAGCGACATGGTGCGTGTGTACTGAGCCAATGAGGGCCAGTGTTTTGTCCGGCCCGGAAGACAACAAAGACTTTCCTAATGGAGGGCGGCCGATGCTGATTGCGGGCCGCCCTCCATTAGGAAAGTCTTTGTGGCTCGCGGGCCGGAAAAAACAGCATGGCGGGCTGCAACTGGCCCGCGGGCCATATGTTGTGCACCCATGGTCTAGGATATACGTGTTGGCAACTAGGTATAGGGCATTACAATAATCCAATTTTGAAACTATCAGTGCATTAGCAAGGATGATACAGCTAGCTTTGGATAAAAATGGCCTAAAGGCACTGATTAGCATACACGTGTAGGCGGATGAAGATGCCATGTAGTTTACATGTTTACTTAGGGTTAGTGAGGAGTCGAGGTAGAAGCCTAAGGTTTTCACTTCTTTAACTACCTTAATTGTATTTCTGTCTATGTTGAAGGCAGAGTAGTTGGAATTCAGTTTTTTTTTAGGTTGGCAGCTGTTACGAGAATCAGGAACTCTGTTTTGTTGTCATTCAGGCAGAGGCCATGGGCTGCCATCCATGTCTGAATGAGGAGGTAGATTTTATTTACCAAAGCTGTGTCCTTACAGTAATTACCCAAAAGCGGAATGAGGATCTGGGTGTAATCTGCGTAGTTATTGTATGTGACACCTAGCCTGTCCAGTTTGTGAAACAGAGGCTTTGTAAATATATTGTACATGGTTGACGATAAACAAGATCCTTGTGAAATGCCACATGTGGTCTGGATAAGGTCTGCAGATGCTGATGGGGAGAAAACTCTCATGGTTCTGTTATTTAAGAAGGATTGGACCCATGCTATTGTGTCCTTCGAGAAGTGGGCAGCCAAGGCCAGGTGTTTGCACAGAACTTTGTGGTCCACAAGGTCAAAGGAGGCTGACAGGTCGAGGAGGAGTAGCATGGTGGTTTTTCCTTTGTCCTTGAGCTCATCAATTTGAGTTTTTAAATCTATTAATGCTGTTTCCGTGCCATGTTGTAGCCCGAAACCGGATTGGCGGGAACCTAAGAGATGGTTAGCTTCAAGGTATTTCTGTATTTGCCGGTACGCTATCAAGTATTTTAAGAAGGAAGGGCACAGTAGTAAAAGGCCTGTAGTTTGTTGCGATGGAAGGCCCCAGAGTCTGTTTTTTATAGCAACGGTAAGACCCAGAACTCTTTTAAGTTACGTGGGACAGTGTTAGTCGCGAAGGAGGCATTCATTAATTTTGAGATGAATTGCGCTAGGTCTCTCGCTGCGTCTTTGATTATTTGGGCAGGACAGTTGTTGCCCTGGCAGTTAGATGGTTTCAAGGAAGAGATCAGTTTTTCAGTTTCAAGGATGGATAATTTAGAGAATTTAAATGGTTCTAGAGTGCTGGAGGATTCAATGGAACTAGTGGATTGCAACTCATGATTAGGCAAGGTGGCTATCTTGTTAGCAATCTTATTTTGGAGTAATGTCATTTTGTTTGCATTCTGTATGCTTGTGCACCAAGGTTTGTCTTTAGGCACGTTGTCTGTCGGAGGAATGGGAGATTCCATTTCTCATAGAATCACGAATAGTTCCATAGTGTTGGAGCTAGTATTGGTGATCTCAAATTGCAGGTGGTGGTATAGCCCCATTGGGCCCATAGGACCCAATAGTGTTGGGGGGTGCTATTTCCACCAACGGTAATTGCACTTGCGGTAATAATGCAGAAAACTGCCAAAAACGGGGGGGTATGTGAAAATCTCTACCTCCAGCAAAAAGCTAGACTTAAAACTCCAATTTACCGGCCAACTCGAAATTGGTTCAACCCTTAAATGTGGCGGTAGTAGCATTACCGCAGCTTTTAAGGGCTGATGCCCAACTCGTGATGAAGCCCTATATCTATGCAAAAGCATTTTTTGTTTCATCAAGATTGATGCCTTTTAAAATCTTAATTTACAGTGTGTTTCCTTTCTTGCATTTGACATAGCCACTTTGTCGAAAAACACATATACATTTCTAATGTTTTAATCTGCTTATAAAACATTTCCTCTGGAAAACATGTATTCTCTGATTGCCTAATTTTACCTCTAAAAGTGAACCATGCTTGTTTTGCCAAACAGGTTTCTATAACCTCTGATGCATGTTCAGGTTATTTCACAAAAATGTCAAACCAATGATAGGCTACAACTTTTAATGGGAGGGATGGAATGCCTGTGGGACGAGTCTCTGAAAGAAAGGCTGTAACTTGTCTCTGGGTTAAACAATCAAAGTTATGCCAATCATTTCCTTCAAATTCACAATACATATTTGTGTCGGGATCGTGATACATTTGCTTTATATGACAATTTATATTTAAGTTCGTGTTAGTCTACAAGGCTCATTTCACAAATCCTGAAAGTGGAGAAATGGAGCCTACATGCAAAGTGTAAGGTGTTTACAATTAACTTTAACACTTCTGGACATTGTCATTTTATTTTGAGGCAGTGAAGCGAAAGAAGCAGAAATGAAGATCCTGCAGTACATACCTGCTCTGCTTCCAAACCCTGCATGGATTAAGGTCTGCATCTGATTTCCTTAATGCATTAAACCAATGGATTCCTATGGACTCTGCCCGGGTTCAGCACCTGCTAAAAGCGGCGGATTCAGATGAGTGAATTAAAAATGCTGTCATTTATGTTTTACAAAAATGAATTAAATGAAAGCATAAAGGCGATTTCTACTGTTTTTTTTGTTTCATTTCCCACTTTAGTGAAATGTGAAAGTTGCATGTACGTGACTTAAGTGCCTGTAAGTGCTCACGTTGGTGGTCCCCTACACGCTGTTTTACATAATGACTGTGCATATAAGCTCCATTTTCATTGGTTGTCCAATTTCTAGTAGATTATCTATGCCATAGTTTTGCCTTATACAGGTTTACATATCCTTGGTATTCAGGACCCACGACCAAGTGAGAAGTAGCTGTGAGTTAATTCAAATATTCTTAGGAGATACTGCGTCTGTGTTTAAATATTGATTTCCCAAGTATGCCTTGTCATTCCATCCTCATATTGGTGTGGCAAGTGTTCTTCTACAGTTGCAAAGATTGGCAAGAGTACAACTGTGTACAATTAAATACAAGGTTATGAAGAGGACAGTGTGACATAAGTACAACCCACACACCCAGTACATATTTTCAGTTGGGACGAACTTAGTGATCATGGACACTGTGAGAAACCTGAAGACGTCCCCACATTTCTCCCTCTGGATCCCTTGCTTAGGTGGCCAGAGAAGGACCATGGCTTGTGGATTCTGACCCTAGGGGCGGACAAGTGAGGGAGGATCACCTGAGTAGGAGATCCCTGGGGAGTGGGAGGAGGATGCCTGAGGGTCAAACACAGTATCTCCCAATTATCCTTCTTCCTACCCTCCCTCAGCTTTGATGTGATATTACCATTTCAAATGGATTGTGTCCTCGCACGTATTCCTCATCTTACAATATTTCCAAATCCAGCTTCAGCTGCTTTGAAAGCTATTTCCAGCAGAGGGTCGGCTCAATGTCCCTCAGAGGCCTCCATCTTGGTATTGACGTCATTGGTGGTATGAAATGCATGCAGCGACTGTTGGCCTCAGTTCCGTTTTGAAAGCATGTATAGGATAACCTACCCTCGACAGTGACTGTTCATGAGAGAGCGAAGACTGCAATGGAAAATTTGACTGCTCGACAGGATGGGAGGCGCGATGAGGAATATGTGGGAGGAACATCCAGTCAAAAGAACGTTACCATGGGTAAGTAACTTGTTCTTTGAATGGATTGTGTCCACCCACGTATTCCTCATCATAGGATAAACTCCTGAAGCAGTTTAAGTATTCCTGGAGGAGGGAGTCAGAATTTTCAGACTCATAATAATTTAGGAGTTCCATCATAGTGTTACGCTCTCCTGGCTCCCACAGGGGCGTCGGTCGGACCCGGACGGCTGCGGTCTCCACCAACGTGATGCGTAGTGCAGAGATGACTGACTGGACTGGCCCTCCTAATCTTGTCTGCTTGACCATAGAAGTATTCTCCTGCAAGTGGAGGGATGGATTTAGCCACCCGTGGATTCAAGTGATGGCACCCCCCACAGTCCTCCCCACTAATCACCTCCGAAGTGCCCTCTCAGCAATCTCACCTTATACTCTTGAAAGATGAGCTCTCCATCCTGCATGGATTGCTGGGACGCGTTGATGCCAGTTACTTCACTGGTTTGAAGTCGTGGGAGAGTTCCGGAGAGTATTGACTCTGAGGTTCCTGGCGAGGACCAGTAAGTATCAAGTTCATAGAGTTCAATATGTCCGATGTTCACTCTTGTTCCCCCCTTCCTTCCTAGTCTTGGAGCTGAGTTTGTGAGAAGATGCTCTTGTGGTAGCTGGTGGTGCTCAGGTAAGAGTCTGTATTACCCGACGCTGTTCAGTAAATGTTGCACGTGTTTAACGTGTTGTTTTCTCTCTCTTTGCAGGTGCGGCACATGAAGATGTGGAGAGTTATAGAATAATGTCTCCGGTGGTAAATCAGGTAAGTCTATGGTGATAAGGGTTATGTTTGTTGGTTTTCTCGGGTCACCTTGTTGTTTTCTTTTGTCCCCCAGGTGCCGGAGTTCGGTGAAGGAATGATGGAGGCAGCGCCGAATCGAAAGATGCTGCGAGGACTGGTGAGTAGGGCGTGGCGCTGCACCTGGAGATGCGACGCGTACTGAAATGAAGTTCTTTCCAGGTCCGGAGGTGAGATGGTCCGGAATCAGGTGAGGAATTCGAAAATAGTTTGTTTTCTAACCTTGTCCTTTTCTTTCCTCTTTGTTTTAGGAGCTCCAGATTCGAGGCGGGCGTGGCAGAAGACTGGATGCTGACTGCAGGCACGGTGAGCGTTACGCTGCTGGATGCAGAATAACGTGAAGCGTGTGCTGCTGTTCGGGCGTGGTTTAAATAGCCTCCAAAGTAGTTCCAGGTAAGAAGTTCCCCAGAACCACGCCCGAGTAAAAAATAGTCCCTGTAATAAAATAGTCCCATCCAGGGCTCACGTTGGCTTGGACTTACTTGCAGCATGGTCTGCATCAGGTAAGTAAAGTCTATGAGCCTGGCGCCTATGGCGCCAGGACTGATTTCTATGATGAGCCTGGTGCCTAAGGCACCAGGACTGAACCCAAACAGCCCCCAGCCGGGGATGTTGGGGTTTTAATAAGTATCTGGATGCCTGCTCCCGGAGCTGATGGGCTTGGTCCTGATGCCCGGGGGTAGGCATCATGAAAGCACTCCCCCCCAAGGCCCCTCCTAAAGTTGTTCTTCCCCTTGGCCCTGGTTTGTCTGGGAAGTCGCGATGGAATCTCTTCACTAACCGAGGTGCATGAACGTGGTCACTAAGCTCCATTACCTCTCTTGTGGTCCGTAGCACTTCCAATCGATTAAATAAAAAAGTTTTGATTTAACCATCTTGGAGTCCAGGATATTTTCAGGTTCTCCATCTATCAAGATGGGGTCGGGTGGTTTGGTTAATCTTGTTCCTTGTTGAACTGGTTTTAAAAGTGAAACATGAAAGACAGGATGAATTCGCAGATTAGAGGGTAATTCCAATTTGACGGCCACTGGGTTGATAATGGCCTTAATGGTGTAAGGTCCCAAATATCTAGGGTTAAAAGTCTGAGTTCCCTACAGAGGTATGTGTTTTGTAGCCAGCCAAACTTGATCCCCAATCTGGTATTGTGGAGTTTCACTTCTATGTTGATCAGCATTTTTCTTATATTTCTCTTTTGCGTGTTTCAAATGTTCGGTTGCCTCCTTAAAGGCTTGTGTAATAGTAGAGTGCAAATGACTAACTGCGGGCATTTCTAAGTGCTGAGGCGAATCTAGTTCTGAGGTTCGAGGGTGATGTCCATATATGGTATAAAAGGGGCTTTGTCCGGTTCCTGAATGTACAGAGTTATTGTATGCATACTCGGAAATCCATAAAATAGCTTTCCAATTACTTTTGGTCTGGTGTAGCATACAACGTAGGTACTGTTCAAGGGTCTGGTTGGTCCTCTCTGTCTGACCATCGGTCTGGGGATGTTGACTGGTTGATAACCTCATGTCGATTTGCGCCAATTGACATTTCTTCCAAAAATGTGAAATGAATTGACTACCTCGGTCAGAGACCAATACAGAAGGAAATCCGTGTATTTGAACAATGTTTTCGAGGAACTCCTTGGCCAGGATTGAAGCAGAAGGTAATCCCTTTAAAGGAATAAAGTGGGCCATCTTGGAAAAAAGATCCACAATAACTAGAATGGTGTTAAAAATCCATTACGTGGAGGTAGATCTGTAATAAAGTCTAAAGATAAGGTGTGCCATGGTGTAGGTGGAATATCCAAAGGTTGTAAAAGGCCAGCTGGTTTTTTCTTCTGACTTTTGTTTTGGGCGCAAATGCCACAAGACATCACAAATGACTTTATGTCTTTTCGCCAGGTGGGCCACCAGAATTGTCTCTTAATTTTAGCTTCAGTTTTTGCGATACCTGGGTGCCCTTCCATCAGGGTGTCATGATAATTGGAGATGACTAGTTCTTGTAGTTCCTTGTGTGGTAGAAATAGTCGCTCTTGATAATAAGGTAGGTCATTGATGACTGAGTAGTCCGGGCCTTTCTTCACCCAGTCCTGCAGGGCTGTTGGATCGAAGAGTTGTTGGATTTTTACATGAATATCCTCTAGTGTCTGTAGAGTAGTTATGCCAATAATTCTTTGTTCTGAAATTATAGGCACCGGTTCTGGGTTCGCGTATGCTACTCCCATCCCTATTCGGGATAAGGCATCTGCCTTGCCATTTTTACAGCCTGGTCGATAAGTGATCACGAAATCAAACTCGGCAAAGAACAATGCCCATCGAAGTTGGCGCGATGATTGAGCTTTGGCTGTTTTTAAATACTGCAAGTTCCAGTGATCGGTGATTACAGTAATGGTATGCCTGGCACCGAGAAGATAATGCCGCCAAGCCTTGAAGGCGGATTTGATGGCTAATAACTCTTTATCAGTAACCGCATAGTTTAACTCGGGTGCCGAGAACTTTCTGGACCAAAATGCTACTGGGTGAAGTTGACCGGTTTCAGGATCCTTCTGGGAGAGGACAGCTCCCATGGCTAAACTGGATGCATCAGTTTCAAGTATTTATGGAAGTTCAGGGCGGGGATGCTTTAAGACAGGTGCAGACGTGAATTTTGCTTTCAGCTCTTGGAAGGCCTTTTCAGCTTCTTCGGTCCACAAGAAGCATTTTGAGATCCTCTTTCCCACCTCTGTCATGTGTTGATACCAAACGTTGTTCCCCAAGTGTGCCGTACTGTCTAAGTAATAATTCAATTCATAATCATCCTCCCTTAGGTCTCTTTCTTATCAAATTACCATAAAGTAGCCTCTTATCAAAGGCTCCCAAGCCCGTCTAAACAAACTATACTCACAATACAAAGCTTTTAATATTGATGGGAACATCATCAAAGTTGCCAGTGAGGTCAAAACACTTGGCGGTTATTTGACTCTACTCTCTCCCTCGAAATGCAAGTCAATGCCACAGCCTCAGCCACTGCTAGTACTAATAAATTGATCAACTCCTGCAAACCTTACCTCTCCACCAATAGCTGCATCACCCTCGTAAGGGCTTTGATCTTATCTAAGCTGGACTATTGCAACACTTTATTAGTACTCAGCCACTGCTTGTACTAATAAATTGATCAACTCCTGCAAACCTTACCTCTCCACCAATAGCTGCATCACACTCGTAAGGGCTTTGATCTTATCCAAGCTGGACTATTGCAACACTTTATTCATAGGCTCTTCCAAAACAAAATCTGAATAAATTACAAGTCCTGCAGAACAACGCTCTCAGATCCTCTCTAAATATCCCTCGAGTCAACCACATTTCTGCCATAAGGCAGGAGACACACTGGCTCCCAGTGTGAGATATAATCTCTTTGCACACTTTAGTAATTTCACACAAATGCCTTTCCAAATCAGCACATGAATACCTGGCTAACAAATTCACCAGGAACCAATCCTTGAGACCTACCAGATCCTTCTACTCACACTGCCTCAACATTCCGAAGTTCAATCTGAAAACTGCAGGTGGGTCTAGCTTCCCAGTTCTAGCAGCAAAGCTCTGGAACTCCCTACCCACAACTATTAGGGCCGAACCATCCTTCTGGGCCTTCAGATCCAAAGTGAAAACATGGCTTTATAACCAGCATAACTAAATTCAGCTTCTATTCCAGAGTCCTTTTTCCCCTCCTATAATGCTTTCCATCCATACTGATCCAACGTAATTGTAATTGTATTTATGTACTATTCCTTTCTGTACACAGTCCCTGTGCCAGCTTGCTGAGCGATATGTAACACGTGTCAGCAGCCAACTGTCTAATTACCTGTTTTTCTTTTGTACCTGTAACAACTACTTATGCTTAAGCGCCCAGATACCTCACACTAGGCGCACTCTACAAATAAATAAACTAAACTAAATTAAACATGGACCGCCCTCCAAAAGGACCTATAGAGCCAGTCATTGTGGAGCTAAGTGACCTCACGTGTACTACTGGTGTAGGAACAATCACATAGGGCCTTGGCTTTCGCAAGCCTGCTATATCTGTTTCCTTCTGCATAGGAAGATACATGGGAACCACTGCTCTCTTTGGACCAACATAATAAACACTGTGTACCGTGAGAAACAGAAAAATAACAATGAATATAATGCATGTATATATTATATACCAATACATCACACTCCAACAGTAGTGATTTCTTGCACGTCGCTTAGCTCTCTCGTTGTCTGCTACATTATTATTTTCATCAATATTCCTCATCTTGCCTGTAATTACTTTTAAGGAAGGAAAAGGTGACTTTAATCGGGCAAGTTTATCAGATGCTCAGGTTGTAGACGTATCTGCTCGATTATCTTGTGTATCAGACAATTTATTGCAGGTCGATTCCTGGGATCTCTCAGAAATACACGAGTGTTGGTCTGTCATCCAACAACATAAGGGTGCTCCTGAAGCAGATAATAAAAGTTCATAAAAAGCAGTCTGTGGGCAACTTTGTTAGATAGGACCATCTGCACTTTCCGTAAAATACTCAGGCAGTTGGAGAATCTGCTCAATAATGGCTGAGAGCAATCTCCTCATGATTGGATCATTTTTAGGATCTTGCAAAACAGATGAATGTCACAAGTTCTCCCATCCAGTCCAGGATATGCTTGCAAAATGAAGAGAAAAACAACAAGAACGAGCCGATAAGTGTTAACATCAGTCACCACCATGGGCACCTCCAAAGAGAAACTCTGTAGGAAAGGAGTCGATGAACTGCTCCCTCTTCCAGTCATCGAAAAGGAATTTAAGATCTGGCATTTTTCTCCTTCAGGACCTTAATGCTTCATAGTCCAATGTTAGCAAACTCCTGTGGCCCAAGAACAATAGATTTTAACCTCCTTGCTTAGCAGTTACAAAGTGTGTCTCGGGAACCACAGTCCATGTGTACACTTGTGTCTGTCTACTGGACAGTCTCTGCGTCCTTCTTCCTCGTCATTGATCTAGTCTCCATGCGCTGAACTTCTTCTCCTTGACTTGCTTCCGAATGGGGAGGGCGTGCAGTGACCTCTCTAGTGTACTATCTCGTCTCCGAGATGAATCCAAGCGTGTCTCCCGTGGACCTTGACTGCTGATGGAGTAATGTCCTCCACTATGAAAGGGCCGTTAAATGTGATTTGATCTGAAATAACAGAGATACTCGCAGTCATACATGTTAAATATGCACAGTGCTCATCTCCTAACAGTTCTGCAGTTGTCTGGGCATCACTCCTAGTCCTCGATGGAGGAGTTAGAGGCATTCTCATTTGCCTCCCTGTTACTAGTTCGTGGGGTCTGAGGTAGTGGTCAGAGCCAGACTGATTTCTCAATGTACAGATGAAGTGATCATAAAGCTGGCTATATAGTGAATAGTTTGCAGCGATACGCCAATGTATATACATAGGAATTTATGGAATATGGATGTTGCACAACGCACTTTAACAGAGCTTGGACCCTGTGTGTAGAAAGGCTTTTCAGTGTCGCTCAGTTAGAAAATAGCTAATGATGGAGGAAGAATTCAAGAAAGGCTTGGCTGGCCCACCACCAAGAAGTCAAGGACACTGTGAGCCTGGGTTTTCATTCAGTAGTTGGAAATGTGAGAAGAGAACAGGCTCCTGTCTGAGGTTGGGTGGAAGGACACTGAAGACGTCAGAGGTTCATCATTTAAGATAATTAAATGCTCCAAAAAGCTCAGAAACATGGTCTCCAGTCACATGGTCAGATGAAAATAGACATTGGGTCGAGCTACACCGAAACCAAGAGACAAAGTATGCTTATACTCCCTTTTATTCTCAGGCACAGAGAACATTTACAAGGTCACGTTCAAAGGCTAATTGACTGGCAGACGGCAAGAGTGATGATGGATGGCAGGCTAATTGGGTGGGAAAGTATGGTCAAGACCAGCCCACGAGCACCTGGGGTATAAGCCTGCATGCTGCTAGCGTGTGTGGAATATTACAGAGGGGTACGAGGGTGCCAACCAATTATAGATGGCCACGTATCAAAGAGCCCTGTAGCTTGTGAGCCAATTGAGCGTTGTGTTATATATGAAGATGTAGATGACATGCACTTAGTTGCCAACCTGATGTTAGAGGCCCAATCACTTTCCCTGTCAAGTATGGACCATATACTTAGATGTTCCCTTTAAGCCTATCACTTTTCCAAGTAGGTTTTTGTAGTTCGCCACGTAGGATGACATCATAAATGACAAGATTTTACTATATAAACTGTGTTTTTTATTAAACGAGCAGAGCAAAAGCAAGCGTACATCCTGTGATGTCCGTTGTAACTCCCTGTTTTAGACAATTGCAAATAAAACAGACTAACTTTTGCCAACTTCCTGAGTTGATTTGATTATTGATGTTTGAGTAACTTCTGCATCCCCATCTATCTCAAAGTATTGCTACCTTATCTTAAAGGGCCCTGTGGGTACACAGGTTGACTCCTCTTTGAACACTGATTGTTTTGAACCACAGCGCTTACATAGGCTGGCCTTTAGGCACTATATAAATACCAATTTCAATTGCAATAGCAATCCCACCTGGCTAGAGGTTGGGAGTGGAAAAGAAAACACCATGTGAAGATTGGATTTGGGGTTGGGTTGGGGATCAAGTTACAGGTAGAAAATGTTTGGTTTATCATTGGAAGAACGTGGGAATCTCACGAGATCACAGCGGCAAAGCTGCAAGGCACACCCAGGATTGGTTTTGCGTCACACAGTGAGGGGACCTGGAAAAAAGAAGGGGAGCACATGTTGAGTACATGTGAGGTTGTGGAAGACCTTTCAATTCACACATTTTTTGTTCGCAAAATATCAGCTAAATCCGTCCTGCAAGTCAAAAGCTATTAGCAATTCAATTTTCCAGTTTCCTACGGCACTAGATACACACCTTAACTACAGAGTGGTGGCTGCTGCACCATAATATATATATTTGGCTTGTTAATGTTATCAGAAACAGTAAGTGCCCCCAACCTCCTAAATACACCTTCTGGACACACCACTGATCATGCCAGCCCCATCCCATCTGGTGGCCATGAACCACGTGAAAAATACCAACAAAACAACACCACTGGGCACGTCTCTTAGAGAAAGCTGCATAAGGCAAGAACCGAAAAATGGGAACGTAAAAGAAATATGCTTTGCTTTTATGATCATATTTAACACTCTGTTTGGTGCAAAATAAGTACCGAAATGTTCACAAAAATAATTGAAAACATCATGACATGCAGTCATTACGTGATCTCATATTGGGAAGAGTTTTATTATAGTTTGTCTTTTAAGGGTAACATGAGTTATACATCAAAAGCGAACCCTTTGCAATGCTTTAAATCACCTTCTAAAAAATCAATATATAAATATCTGCAATCAAACAATCAGTGTTAAGCATCAACCCAGAAGCGATATGGACATGGCGACATGACCAGAGAACACTGAGGAATCAACATGCAAGTGTTACATCTTATCTTTTACATGGCCAAATTATGTAGTTATTGCACATTCCTTTCTTTACATGCAAGAAGGCACAGCCCACTATCACAATCCATAACAAAATATTTGGTTTGATTAACTCTCTTATTTTTTTTTGATTCTTTAGTCACACAGCCTGCGTCAATCACAGCTGCTTTCACACATTCCTCTTCTAGGCATAAAACAGGCAACTTGATTGTGCCGCACATCCCGAACGTGCATCCCAGGATTAGCACCAACACAAAATGGCCACCTATTTTCAACAGCGATAACATGTCTTTCAGAGCCTTGCGGAAGCCATCCACGTCTGTGCACACAAGTTCCAGGAAGAATGTTGAGAGGAGACAGTCAACTTGAGTAGGAAGCTTCGGAGCAACTGGATGATGTTCATTGGCTTCACATTTCATAAATTTTGTAATCTTTCCTCTCAGGCTTTCTTCTTTCTCAATCCCTATTTCTCTGTGGAAACAAATGCAATATATAATTTGGCAGATATGTAGACGAGTCAATATTTACTTAACATGCAGTAAAATCAGCTTCTACCAAGAATGGGGTTTCCCTTCTTCTCATCATACAAGTAGAGCTCTCTGTGATGCATCTGCATTAGCAATGACTTTGCATATCACTTTCCAGTCAATGTGAAATATCATTACGACTTTGCTGGTGCATTTACCGGCACGTTACTGCACCAGCAAAGTACAAGTTTGCCGGTGAGGCACCTGATTTACCTCCAGCTAAGAACTGGAGGTAAGTCAGGTGAAGTGCCGGCAAACATCGTCAGTATTACTAGGACAGGCATTTCCAGTGCCGTCAATAACTGCAAATCATGGATTGGGGATTTACAACTATTGCCGGCACTAGTAATCCAGCGGTAATACCGCCGGAACAGGTGACAATAACGGTCATACAGTTTGGTGGTATCTGAGCAGATTTACCACCCAGATACCACCAAACTCGTAATAGGACAATAACAATATCCTGTGCTTGCCAACTTCTTTGTGTATATGATATGCCAGAGCACTGTTTCTCTTGTATATTCATTGTTAGATGTTTTTTAATGATAGAACAGATGTTTTGTTCAGGGAACAACAGTAAAGGTAATCAAAGTCTTCAGATACATCCTGCAGCATGTTCCTTGCAATAGAGGGAATCATAATGGCTGACTATTTCATGGGCCACAAAAGATCCATAGAGCTGGTATTGGACAATACACAAGATAAACAGTGACCAAAGGGGGACTGTATATTTAGATAGGGAATGGTCCTATATACAGGCTCTGCCTTGGGTTGTTCCACTTTTCATCAGGGAGTCCTGTGTAGCTCCACCAGGGGTGCAACTACCACTTAGGATCCAAACTAATGCAGCTTGTTCCTTGCAGACTCCTTCCAGCGATCACTATGACAGAAATCAACAGGGACCCGACATTCACTTGCGGTTCCTGGAACATCATGCCTTTAGTTCCCTGGAAACTCTAAGGTGCAGCTGTGTGCACCGGTTCGACATATGCATGGTCTAGACACCAGCACACATAAATGTTCAAATTTATTAGACACAGGCTTACGAGTTGCACAGTGTTGTAAAAATGTGACGGTAATACCGTTACCACAGTATTACCGAACCACCCAACTTCAGGTTTGGGAGTAAGGTGGATGAAAAACCTGCAGCAGGAAGCTGGAAGCAATTCTACCACCTTACTGGCCAAAATCAGCAAATTCAGCAGTACTACGGCCGGCAGCAATACAGCCAAAATTACCCATGGAGTCCTACGGACTCCAATTAATGGGGACTAAAACCGCTGATAAAGTGTTGGTAATGGTAATACAGTTTGGTGGTTTCACTGCAGATTTACCGCAGAGATACCACCAAACTTATAATAAGACCCATTTAGGCCTAAATATCTCCTTTCTATTGCAGGGACTTCAACGCAAACTGCCATATTGAGCAGTGGCTTACTCAATCAGGAAAACCTGTGGGCAAACCATTACTCTACGTTTTGGTGTTTGGAGGAAGCAGAATAACCCCATCATGTTGCTGTTGGGAGGTTTCCTCTGATACCCACAGGCTCCCAAAACCTGACGCAGGACTCACAGACCTCTTCTTCGTCATTCCCAGTCGAGGTAGCACAGCACATCAGCATCAATTGTTGCAGAGGTGCAATCTGTGAACTATCCCCCTTTACTCTAAGTGGCACAACCAGGAGAGAGGTCATGTTCCTCATCATATTCCCAGTTACTCAAGTCACTACCCTTCATTGGCTAGTCCCTCGCTGCCTTCCTCGTTTCAATTCCTATTCTTCTTTCCCATCACATTCCCTGTTCAATTTCCTCTTTTCAGTGCCACAATCTCATCCATTTCCCTCATTTATTTCCTCATCCCTATCCCTATTATCAGTCCTTGTCCTTATCACAGTCCCCCTTCCTCTTCCTTGTCCTATTCTGTCTTCCTCATACTTGTCTCTCTTTCTCTTCCTTCTTCCTTTTCCTCCACCAGGTTCATCTCCCTCTTCTCCTTCCCTCTTCATTGGTCCAGTCATTCTTCACCCCCCCCCCAGTTCCCTCTTGCTGCTCTGCAGACTTGCCCCCTTTTCCCAATCCCTGTTTCTTGTCCCAGTCCCTTTTCTTCTTCCTCAGCCTTGTCCCTCTTCCTTGTCCTAGTCCATCTTTTGCTGGTCCCAGTACAAACTCCTCCTTCCTCCTTTTCATCACAGTCCATGTTTTTCCTCCTCATTCCAATCCTCTATCTAATCCTGGGACCAGTCTCTCTTCATCTTTGTTATCCAGGTCTCTCTTACATGTACAATTCCCTCTTCCTTCTTCCTTTCCCACGTTCAATTCCCAGTCTCTCTCCTTTTTCCTCAAACCAATCCCTATTCCACATCTATGACCCACCTTCTCATCTATGTTCTCATTCATCTTCCCCTTCCCAGTTCCCCTTCCTTGTCCCAGTCCTCTATTCTTATGCTTTTCCCATTCCTACTTCCACTTCTTCAATCCAGTCCCTCTTCCTTAGTCCATTCCCTCTACCTCTTGCTCATCTCAGTTGTCTTCTGACCCAACTCTTCCTCATCCCTGTCCCTCTTTACCTTCCTAGTCCATCTTCATAACGCAGGTCTCTAGTCCTCTTTCATTACCCTCTTTCTTATCCAAGTCCATCTTCCTTATCTCAGCTCCTCATCTTCTTTTTCTCTCTTCCACACATTAAGTCCATCTTTCTCTTCCATACCCTAGACCCTCTTTGTCCTCTGCATACCTTCATTTTCCCAATTCATCTTCCTTGTCCCTCTTGCTCATCCCAATCCCTCTTCCTTTTTTTGCCTAGACCCTCTTTCACATCCTAATCCCTCCTTCCCATCACATTGAGCTCCCTGTAACCAGTCTGTCTGCCTCCTAAACCTTCCTTTCCTCATACTCTATTTATGTTTACTCATCACAGTCCCACTTTCTCTTCCTTGACCTAGACCCTCTTTCTCATCCCAGTCCCTCTTCTTGCTCATCCCAGTCCCTCTTCTGTGCCAATGTTCCCTTCCTCTTCCACAGATGTCCTTCCCTTCATCACTGTCCCTTTTTTTTCGTTTCCCTATTCCCCATGCTCCTGTCTACTCTTTGACCCTCTTCGACTTCCCATCCATCTCCCTGAAACCAAGTACATGTTTCTCTTCATAGTCCCAGTCCCTCTTCTTCTTTGCCCAGTCCCTACTCCTCATCCTATTCCGTTTTACTTATTTTGTCATTGTCAGTCCCTCTATGTTTTCTCCTCTTCCTCCTTCTTCTGCCTATTCCTTATCACCTGCACACTCCCTTTTCTTCTTTCTGTTCCAAGTCCCACTTTCTCATCCCATTTCTCATCCTCTTCCTAATCCCACTCTTTTCAGTTACTCTTTTAATTCCAGTCCTCATTCTTCATTCAAGGTGTTCTTCCCTCTTTCTTGTCCCAGTCCCTCTTCCTAAATACCCGCGCCTCTCCCTCTTCCCCTTACTCATCACAGTCCTTGTTGCTGCTCCTGTCCTTCTTGCTACACCAAGTCCATCATGTCTGATGGATATTTCTGGTGCTGCACTGGGACATGTTACAGCACAAACATCTCATCTTTCTGCAAACAATTACACATGCTCTGCTCTCGGCATTATTTTTTGGAGTAGGACTGTCATATCTATAACATGTGGATAATTATGATTTACCTCATTCTTTTGGACATAGTTATGGCCCTTGGTAACTGAGGCATTATGCTGTTTTAAAAAAAAAATATTGATGATTACAAGTCAGCTCGGAAAGAGGAGCTTCACCACAGGCTGTGTAAGCTTTGGGTTTTGTGCCTTGGTCGCCAATGAATTAGTCAACCAGCAGAGTGTAACAGCTCATGTAATCAATAGCAATGTGATGACCTGAACAGTATCTTGCACGATCTTTGATCTGGACCTGTTCTTTATGGGGCCAACACAAATGCATGCCTATGAAATCAAAATGCAATGAAAAACTGCAAATGTCCAAACTAGTTCTTGTTTAAATTGTATCAGTTAATGTGAGTTACTCTACAAAGTGAATACGGAATTTCATTGTTCAACATTTTAATAATTAACACTTTTTTATAAAGAAAGTTACATATCGTGTTTTGTACAAGCATAAAGACTTTGTGGCTCATTACGAGATTGCCAGTATACAGTACAAGTGATGGTAATTGCGGTTACCAGCACTTTTACCGTTTTCGCCCATTACAAGTCAGCAGTAACCATGTTACTGGTGTTACCGGTGCCGGTACACTCACCACCATAAATAACAGCGCCTGTAATATTGGCAACAGTGTTACCGAAGAACGAACCACCAGCCCCGATATTACAGGCACAACGTGGGGGGCAGGATAGCTCAGTGGCAACGTGCACGCCTTTGAAGCAAGACGACACAAAGCAACACAAGTTCGATCCCCGGGTCCGCGCTTAGAAACCTCTGGGTGTTTAAGTGTGTTATAAATACGCAACTAAGACAAAAAAATAAATATCAATTACGTAACTAAAAAACAAAAACAATTCCTGTAACAGCGCCTCGATGCCTGCGGGCTGTGTGAGCGCTTTAAAAATGTAAATAAATAAATAATGTTATGACCAGCTGATTATGAAAAGGGAAACAACGGTAATACCGGCGTTTTAGCCAGTAATACTGGCAAAATCCAGGCAGAGACTTAGCAGGTGGTAAAAACACAGGTGATGGCACTGAGGCCACTGGTGCACCCAATCCACCCAGGTGCATCCAATGCAGACAGGAGGAGTACAAAAGGGCCAGCCATTCCTCAAAAATGCTTCCCTGCACAACCATGCTTCCACTCACCACAGTGTACATGGACATGGAGCTGCTCCAGGCCAACCTAGGACCACCAAAGGCAGAAGGATGCATTGGAGAGGAGGAGGCAGATGCTGCTTGAAAAGAGACACCACTGTAGATGGGACCATTTCTCAGACACAACCCAATACAGCCATCCAAGGATAGAAACACACAATTGTGCAAGGTACAGATACCTTTATTTCCCCAACGGCTGGCAGCATTTGTTCTGTCAACCATGGTGTTTAAGGTGAAAAGAAGAAAGTCTCAAATCCCTCCAATTTCCAACATATATTTATAACAAAAACATCAACATACATCAGTCTTGTTTTAAAATGAATCCTACAATCTAATTGGTCTAATTTCTATGACTATAATAAATTGCCCTCACTTATTGGGTACACATGCTTCCTGAAATGCATCATTATGTCCTCTCCTACTGACCATCATAAAATGTGTTATTCTCATTTTAATGCACACAGGACATGTTTTGCAACTCAGAGGCTGGATGGAAGCGGTTATGAGATGACATAGGCTCTAACCAACATGCCATGGACACAAACATGCTGTCTCAGTCTGATTGGCTCATTGTGTATTTTATCAATTTCTCACTTACTGCCAATTTCCTTTATATTAAAGCTCTTGAGAAAGACTGCTAAAAATGGTCCATTCTACTATTTAATTCTGCCAAGTTCATGCACCTGGCTCTGCTTGAGCAGACTCTCCTTTTTATACTTTCTCAACCCTGCCTGGACCAATATTTCTGTGGCTTAAGCAACTCTAACATTCCTGAGGCTCAAAACCTGTATTTAATTATAATGCATGCCTATGGCGTCCATTTTAAATGAGATGGATACCTTTTGCTATCGCATTTCTATGTTAATGCAATGTATCCATGTTTTATTCATGGTGTGTGCAAATGTGTGCTTTTCTTTATATATGTGTTTCCTACATGAATGGGTGCAGTGTAATATGCTTAATTCGTTTAACTTATTGTTTATGTAGCTTCATGATGAATGTAATTTGCTTTATGTATATTGAACGTGCCCATGTACCCCCCTATCACTTATTATTGCCACTTTCAATTTACATTGTATTCATTCCCTAATGCACTTGCCTGGGATAATGCTACTTGCTTTTACAATGTTGGAGTGGGGGGCAGGGCATGGGCCCTGAGTGACATGTTCACCTGCCCTTCAACAGAGGGGAGGGGTAGTCGCTTTTGGTCTACTCCTCTACCCCACACAAGGTGTGCAGCCATACCAAATGAAGGGGACACACCATGGACCCTCAGAGACACACAAATCCTCACCCGTGCAGCCTGAACAGGGAGACGATAACAGACTTCCTCACCCACATCTAGGAGGACATCGGGAGCAGGATCTGCATCAAGAAAGCCATACCACCATTGGTCAAGCAGGTCTCTGTCCTGCACTTATTGGCCAAAGGCACATTCCAACACTCAGTGAGCCAACTGCATGACATTTCACAGCCTGCCTTCTCCAGAGTGCTGGGTCAGGTGCTCTCCTGCATCATGTGGGCCAGCACATTGCCCTCCCCACCACCCAGGCACAAGTGAATGCAACTAAGGCATGGTTATTCACAATTGCCAGAATGCCCAAGTCGGTGGCAGCCCTGGATTGTAGACATGTGGAGCTGGTAGCCTCCTAGGCCTCAGAGGAAGTCTACAGGAACTGGAAGCAAGGGTGTGGCCTGAACAGGTTTGGATGCCAGATGTTCATGACCTAGCCCCATCACTGTATGTGGACTGTCTGCCTGTTGGGTATTTAATGGCATGCAATTAGTCATTTTAGTCATGTCTACGGGCTTGAATTATACTCATGTGACATTGTGTGTGTCCTGCAGCTGCTCATTCCATGTGGATTACTTAAGTGTGTTGGCTCCAATGTGGGCTCCTACATGTTGGCCTGTCAAAATGGCTTGCTGTTGTGTGTGCGGTGGACCATCAATTCATGACATGGACTCACTTGGCACACATGAGTGCTTCTCGTGTGTCCATAGGTAGGGATGCATTTTTCAGCTACTGTGCTTGTGCATGGCTGAATATACCTGCATCCTCTGGCACATGTCTCTTCACTGGCTATTTGTTGTGACTGACATGTGTTGGACCAATTCCCTTGCCCATTTAGTGCTTCTCTGCTGGGGGATGCATGCATTTGGACACAACATTTTAATGTGCATTGTGTCTGTTGCACTTACCACCATTGCCTTGGGTCCCTGCTCCACCCTCTGCACTGCCAACTCAATCGATTCCCTTCATGTGGTGTATGGAGCTGGCTGTCTCCTCCCAGTTTGTGAGGCGGAGGGGTTCAACCGTCCCTCCACCTGTGGCGGCGTCCTCCCTCCTCTGCTTTGCATTGAGGCTCCATACCATTGCTTTGAGGTAGCTTTGAGGTCATCCTAGTGTTTGCAGCAATCCCTTGTCATATGGGGAACAGTCCCCACACCCGTCAACTTTGTCCTCACCTCTGCTCATATGGCAGGCTTTCTCTGCACACTTGTTCTCCTGTGCATGGTGTCAAACAGAGCATCAGAGTGTTTGATCAATGTCTGTGAATTTGGGCTTGTCGAGCTGGAGATCGGGGACCCGGACTTCTTTTGCTGGGACATTCTTTTGGCACCTCTTCTGTAACTGGATGGCAATGGGAAATGGGAGAATCGCAGTAGATTGAGTTTTAAACTTCTGCTTTCCGGCAGTGACAGTCTTTCCAGTGCCAGTAATTCCCATGCAGTTAATTCGGGCAGTTTAGGGGTGGCATCGGTATTACCAACACAAATCGTCTGGTAATACCGGCCAATGGCTGTTGATGCCAGTAATACCCCAGTTTAGCGGGGGTAGCAGGATTGCGCTCGCCCAAGGAATTCCGGCATGTCAGTATTTTCACCGCCATATCGGCAAACTCATGAGGAGCCCCCTTGTCAATCCATAACCTTGTAAATGCTTAATTCTTATTAAAACCATAATGAAGGAAGGAGAAAAAGGACATTGTGCAGGCTTTGAGTTGTGACCGAGAACTGACCTGCCAACACACTGGGAGGAAAAACCACAGAGAAGTCCAAAGACTCTGCCCCTTTGGAAGGGAAACAGATTGTCACAAGAGAGGGGGCCTTATGTTTAGAGTCTGTTGTGATGAATCCAATGGTGTGGTCACTTCTTTCCCAGAAGTGAGCTCTTCCCTGGTGCCCAGCGGACGGCAGCCACTACCTGATCCTGACCCTGGGGGAAGCTCTATAAGGGAGGATCACATGGGGGGATACAACCATCAAGAGTATGACACAACATCATCGGAAGAGACATGATATACCCCTTTTTCTTTTAGGGATAGCCCCACCATTTCCCATGCCCAAATGGCATATTATCACAAATCTCTTCACCTACCCTTTGAAGTTACTAAGAATACCTTCCCATACTCTGCATATAAGTCATCAAGAACTGACTTCCCTTTCCCATAACGTAAAAGTACTGCAACGAGGAAGCTGAGTGGAGTAATGAAGATTGATAGAGGCCAGAAGCACAAACTGTGCTCTATTGGTTGTGAGCGCATAATTGAGGCCGGTACATTTAAACCACTGAACCAGCTGACAGAAGAAAGACGCTGCATGGGAGAATCACATCCTTTCGCTACCAACCGAGGGACCACTGTGCTGTTGAGAATCCTATGGAGCCAACCGACTCACGCAGAAAGTCAAGGAGTGCAGACTGCAGGAGCTGGTCCGCTGCGAGGATACCATGAGAGAAAGAGAAGGGAAGACTTCATGGCATACATAGGTATCGAAGAGCTGTGTCTGCGCCACTCAAGCAAGGAGAAACCCAGAGCAGGCAACCACAAAGCAGGGGTTGCAAACCCGGCAAGAAGGAACGGGACGCTGAAGAGCCGGCGCATGCTTACCGCGGAAGAACTGAAGGCCGCCACAAAGAACTGGTCTGTCTACAGAGTGCTGGGTCAGGTGCTCTCCTGCATCATGTGGGCCAGCACATTGCCCTCCCCACCACCCAGGCACAAGTGAATGCAACTAAGGCATGGTTATTCACTATAGGGAAACTGGGACACCAGGGCACTGCGGCAACCATACCAAAAGCAAATAAGAAGAAAAAAATGTGAGACTCAATATTTCCTGAAGAGACATAATGGAATGAATACAATATATTGTCAAGTTTGCAAGTGTTCCCAATAAAACACATGAGAAATTCCCAGCAGGAGAATACTACCAGGCCGATTCAAGTTTGCAAGTATGTTAAATGAAGCACATGAAAAAGTCCTAACAGGAGAGTCCACCAGGTATCCTGCCAAAATTAAAACTAGCAGCCAAGTTGTTTTGCTAACCAAAGAAGCCAAAGGAAAATTCATATTCTTAAATGTTTAAAGGGAAGGGAGTCATCCTCTGGAATTGTGAACTTTATCCATTTGGAACTTTTGTGTTGGAGCTACTCCTATCCTTTTTGAAAACTTGTGCACATTTCAAGGCCAAAGACATTGGGCCTCATTACGAGCCTGGCGGAAGACCATAGTGCTACTAGCACCATGGTCCATGCCGGTAAGTTACCGACTCCGCCATGGAGAAAGGGGGAATTACCACCCCATTACAAGGTTGGCGGGGCGGTAATTCCCCCTTCCTCCATGGCCCTTCCCCATTCCCATTTTTGCCCCATAGGGCTCAATGGGAATGGGGAGGCGCTAAGTACGGTGCCGCAAATTGCGGCACCGTAATTAGCACCAAAGTCCCTTTGCGGGTCCCTACTTTAACAGCTGGTCTACACCAGCCGTTAAGGTCGGGTCCCGCAAAGGGACCTCGTAATTAGGCGGTAATAGGTTAACAGCGCCGCAGCCTTTTACGGCGCCGTTAACACATTAGCGCCTGGGTCGTAATGAGGCCCATTTTCTGTTTCACCTAAGAGTTAATTTTTAGAATGTGAGGGCCAGAATAGTACTTTAGACACAGGAAATGTTGCTTTGGACATCTTGATTTTGCACAGACCCTTAGTTGTGCTTTAGGCAGGCAAATACCTCTTAGAATAGGGGCAGAAATGCATTTTTCAATCCCCTTTTCATTTGAAATAAAAGTCTATAGCCAAACTATGGAATCTCTGTGTCATTTCATGTCAGGTATAATCGGGGGGTTGTGTAGGTTATATTTCTTATGGGCAGCGTCTGCAAGTATGGAGGCAGGTTTGTGGAGATTAATGGTTTTTTCCAGGACCAGGCTCTAGCCCAGTCATTCACAGGGCAGTGATGTAAGGAGGAAGGCGAGAGAGTCAGTTTTCAGTTTATAGCCTTTCACGCCCAGTCTTCCATGAGAACAGGACAGCTGCAGGGACGACAGAGGGAAGGAGGTGGTGGAGTAGCTGGCTAACTGCTCATGGCCCCAGGGGAGAAGTGCAAGTCTGCAGGCTGGCATTGTTGTGAGGCCTGCTAGGGCAGATACAAAATGGAGTCAGTGTTCATGCAAAATGGAGTCAGTAATCAGGCCTCTTACAGATGCTGCACCTGTGTGTGTTGCCCCAAGGCTGTCCGGCACCTTTGGCCAGAGGTACATGGCCAGCTGTGGAGCAAGCATAGTGTGCGTGCGGGGAAGGGAATGGCGGCGAAGGGGCCAAACAACCTTTGCTCCCACACATTCCTCCCTTTCATTACTTAAGTAATGTATATTGTAGTTCTCCTCATCTTTTGCGCTCATTCTGTTCTGCTATTGCTTCATCCCATGCAGGTGTTCCCTTTTGTGACATCAAGGCCCTGCATATTGCCCTCAGGCTTCCCCCTGCTCTGGCATACTCATCAGGGGTGCAGGTCATGTAGATGCAACCCCCACCCCTTTCCAGGTCCACCCAAACCTCATTGTACCATTCTAATTCACAGGGCTCCTTCATTGTTGTATGATACAATCTGTCTATAATATATCCTGTGTTGTATATTGCTGTCATTCTGTATTTTGGCTATGAGTCATCCCCTGTTTGTACTTGTGCCTCGTATGTTATCTGTACCACTCATTTTTCACGGCCCATTGTCAGCATCATCATTGCACTGTTAGTTAGTGCATTTGTGCTGCACCTAAGGCTTAATTGACACACACAAAAAATTAAAAGGAAAAAACCGATGGTGGGTATTAATAGCTTTACAGTCATTCCGAGCCAGGATGGCACCCGAAAAAAAACATGTTATCGAACCAAGTGCTGGGCTGCACCCCTCCTTCTTTCATCCGCTCACCAAGGTTGTGCACGACTGCTATGACGTGCATAAGGTTCCATTGTCCGCGTCTGCAGAAGGTTCAAAAGTGCAATATGTGCTCCCGATTTTTCAGCAAACACCTCCATCCATTGCTGTCAACAGGTCCAGGACATACCTGTTCTGCATTATCATCAAACGCAAGGCCCTTAGCTCCACTTTTATCACGTTGAACCCCTCTTCTCTATCGTTGGCCAGTTGGATCAGTTCCCAGCGTTTGATCTGGAGCCATTTTTCATTGGCCCATTCCTGGATGCTTGGGACGAGGGACGCAAAGCACATCTCAGCGGATGTGAACAGCCGGAATCAATCTGGAATCTGTGTCAAAAGTTCAGAGGATGCCTTGGAGATATAATTTGAGGAACTTCTTTTCCCCAAGATCATGCTCTGCAAGAGTTCTTCAGAGAGGGCATATGTGGGAGGTTCTTCAGCCATTGGCAGGGGCTCAGGATATTTGGTTGTGAACAATCCCTTCCTCCCTTGGATGTGACTTTCAGGTACTACCATTAGAGCAGAATGCAGTGTTTCCAAAGCACATGTGCCCCTCCAAGACTGGGGAGGTGCAAGTATGCCTGTTTGCCGCCAACCCAGTAAGTGTCCATTAATGCAGCCGTTCCTTTATTCATGTCTGGGATGATGAGAGTTTTGCTACAGTTATTGTTTGCACCCAGAATTGTTCTTCCTTCTCCATGGAAGCATAGCTCATATAATATCTCCTTCTGCAGTTTGAATAACTTGATAAGGGATGCTACCCACGTGAGCTGTGTGATATGTTGTGTCCATATCGGGGCGCATGTTCTCTGGATCCATTGTAATTTTTCATCTGACAGTCCTCACAATGCTTCTGCTTTACATGTTATTTGCTCTTCTTGCCACTTATTTTCGGAATATAATGTTACATTCATTATGAGAAAAGGCTCTTTAAGGCAGATCACTCCTTGTGGTTTGTTGTGGCATGTCTAATCATTCTGCAGCATTTCAAACAAGACAGTGTGTGCTTGAAAAGTATTTTTTATTCTGCATAATGCGATATGAAGGTGGCACAGTGTCTCTATAATAGGAGCCTCTTGTGGTAGCTACACTTTAGGCGTACCCGAGGCATGGGGCATTAAGGAGCACACATAGCAACTCTCATGTGTGCTTTGTTTTGCCGTGGTGCTCATGTCTGCATACCATTTGTTAGACTGGTGTGGGTGCTGTGGGTCTTCTATTGTTTCCCAGTCCAAGCCCATAATATTCATCATATTTCTTCTGTCCCGCCCCCTTTTCCTCCTTCTATTTCCCCCGGACCTTCTATTGTTTTTCTTTCTCCCCCATATTGCGTCGGAAATATCCCACCCCCCCCTTTTCCCACTCATTGTACATCACAACATATTTTTCAACAATTCTTTAATTTGCATCTTTCATACTTTTTGTGTCTGAGGTAGATTGTGCAGTTGGGTAGAGGTTATCATTCAACCAGGATAATTCGGAAGGGTCTGGGTCGTTCATTTTCATAAATGCTAAACTCAGATTCATTATAACGGGCCATGGGGTTTGTTAATACAGGAGTGCTGATTGTATAGTTGTGATTATGTGTACCATTCTTATGGGTTCTGTGTGCCCAAATCAATTTAAATCCATCCCGTATAAGATGGGTGCCCTGTTTCACCAATTTGGCCCCTCCCCCCTCATTTATATCAATAGATATGCAGGCTATGGGCCAATATACCACAAGGCCAAACATCATTGAAAAGTGAATTATTGCATAACAAAAGAGTCCGCATTCATATGAATAATTTCTCAAATTAAATTCTCTATTTCTATCCCTATCTATGTTATTGCAGTTGACATTAGGGGCCCCCGTCATTGCCATGGATGGTCCTACAGAATGAGATATAAAAGAAGGATTAAGCATACATTCATCCAAATATTATTTTCATGATTCTATTTTACGTATAAACCTTTTATTTCCTTATACATTATACGTATTTTATCTCAATTAATATATATATTCTGACCGTTTTCAATGAAACAGAGAGAGAGAGAGAGAGAGAGAGAGAGAGAGAGAGAGAGAGAGAGAGAGAGAAATATACAACCAATACCATTATATTAATGTGTCATTTTCTGCTCCTTGTTTATGTGTTTATAGTAAATTATTTATACGTCATCACTTACTGCATATTCACGTTTTAATCACCTGTAATTTCCTCCTATTCTAGCAGCTGCATTATCCAGTATCTTACCCCCCCTTTTAGTTATGTCTGTGCTGTTTCTTCTGTCCTGTCTTCCTCTTCATTTGGCTTACTCTGTTGTATGCCTTGCGTACGTCAGACAAATAGGCCCTTCACTTTTACTGCAGTAGGCGTGCAATTCACTGCCTCATATGGGCCATGAAATCTGGGTGCATTCCACCGACGTATGAAGCTTTGCACATATATCATCACCCTGGCATCAACCGGCAGCTAGGACCATCTGTGGCTGGTGTTACTGTGTCACTCATGTTTTCTTGGCTAAAGGGGGTGCTAGTTGCCTTGCAATCATGCATGCCGCTCTCGTCATTTTTTTCAAATAGTCTTGGAATTCTTCCCCTAATACTGTTGCACTTCTGTGTGCAACTGACTGCCTCCGTAAAGGGGACAGTGCTGTGTGCATGCGTCTACCTGTCACTATTTCATGCTGGGACAAGTGGTGGTCTTTGGTGGGCTGGTTTCTCAATTCCAATAGTGCCAATGGCAAGCAGTACACCCATTTTTTCTTTAATGTGTGACACAATTTGGACAGTCTGCTTTTCAGAAGTCTGTTTATTTTTTTGACAGCGCCATTTGATTGTGGGTTGTAAATTATACAAATCTTGTAGGTAATGCCCAACATTGTTGTTACTGCTCTTAACAGGTCATTGACAAAATGCTCTCCGTGGTCGGAGCGTATTACATCACATATTCCTCAATGGGGAAAGACCAACTTAACCAAAAATGTTGTCGCGCATTTCACGTCCGGGTATGCGCATGGACCTGGTTCCACCCACCTCAAAAAGGGGCAGACCACCACTATTAAGTATCGTGATCCATTACACCTCACTCCCATGTCTGCATAATCTATATGCAGTTCTTGGAATGGTCCAATGGGCCGAGGCAGTGTTCCTCATAACGTTCTTAATGTCATTCCTGAATTATATGTTTGACATATGGTACATTTGATTACTATTTTTGATATCTGCCCTTGTAGCCCTGGTACAAGCCAATTTTCCTGAATATCTGCAGCGATATTTTGTTTTGCGTTGTGGGCTGGAAAGTGGAGCTGCTGAAATGCTATCTCTAGTAGTATGGCTGGCCTTACTTCTTAACCTGTATTGTTCTGTCGCCAGAGAAGATCAGTGGATGATTGGCTAAAACCTCTCTTTTCCCATAGTTCCTTTTCCTCTTTTGGTGCATCCTGCTGTAACTCTAGTATCTGTGAAACTGGCATGGAGTAATATACCTCCTCCTGTTCTTCCTCTACATGTCTTTGTAATACGTACTCACTTGTTACCTCTTTTATTAGATATGATGTTTCTTTCGCAGCAGCGTCTGCTGCCGCGTTACCTAATGAGATTATTTATGTGGGCCTGGCATTTTACCAGTGCTACAACTGTTGGCTCTTTTAATGCCTCAATCAATTCTGCAAGTAGTTCAGCATGATGCACAGGGGACCCATCTGCCCTTCTAAATCCTCTCATTCCCCATTGTGCTAGTCCCCCATGCACTGTGGTAGTCATGTACACTGAGTCAGTTGAAGTGGGAGAATGGGACAAAAGACTCCCCCCAATCTCCTTGCGCCCCTGGCCTAGAGGATCACGACCCAGACACCCGCCACAAGATGAATTTGCCTACCTACCAGATGACCAAATACCCTGGTACAGGAACATACGGATGTGCCCATCAGCCTGCCCACCAGCCTACCCTGCTCAAGCCGACACCTGCGGCATGGATGAACTCGACTAAACCTCTCAACAGCAAATAAACACATCGTTAGAGATGCCATGACGACCTAGCCAACTGTCGGAACACCCGTGCAACCATGCACACTGGACGCCCCACACCAATCCACACAAAGAACATATTCAGTGCTATGACGTAGGTGACGGACACACCCACTGATGCGCATCTTTATTATTTTTCACATAGGTTTTTCAAAATGCAGAAACGCAAGACGCACAAAGCACTCATCTAAAATGCTTGCTGACGCTTCTCCTAACCCTTGCATTGTGATGAAAATACAACAAAGACATGATACTGGATATGAAGCAATGTGATACCGCAACTTAAAGTGCCGTGCATTAAACATCCCCACCTATGCACCAGGCCCAAGTAGGCCGCAAGCAAGAGCCTCCACGAACATTGAACGAGCAAGAGTACAATTGCTGACCCTGCAGAATGAGCCCAGCGAGAACTGACAGCCAAGGGGGCAATGTTGCAACTTGCATGCCACAAGCCGAAGCCAAGGTCACACCTGCAAACTAAGCCAGACACACAGTGGAAAATACAACATTAAATGTGCAGAATTCTGCCTCAACCACGGCCTCTCCTCACGTGACCAAGCTGAACCTGACAGGGTGCCAGACCCAGGAGGGAGAAGTCGCCTAGGTCCCACGTTTGAGACACAGGCTGCAACAATGAAATGACCCAATGGACACCTACAGCGGTGGGAATAGTCTGCTCTCAGGCATATGAGCAAATCCACGCATTGTCTGCACAAACACATAGTTACATATTGTTGCAAATGACAGGTACACCGCCATCTGGGAACAACGATGGTCCCAGGCTGGGGGGCTCGCGAGTGGACCAATCAGAACATGGGGCACTCATCACTGACGCCATTAACATTAGCCAATCATTAGGGGTCTTCGTGTAACAATTTTCATGTATCTAATAGAAGGGACAACCCAAGTATACCACCTGACTGACCCTTAACCACTAACAGTGTTCTCTATACGTATGCTATACTAAGCCTACCACTCGAGGAACCAATCCAGAGTGGCGATAGGTTTTTTGCTAACTTTCCCAGGTGACGCAAGTAGCGTGTCATACTGAGGCAAAAAGGGGCCTGCGAGCCCCACGAATTTCGAGAGTCAGGACGGACGCGTACGATCCTAGACCCATCCCTGCCGTTATTCAATAAACAGCAGAACCACCTTGCTTCTTGTGTGTGTCTCATACTCATTTTTGGGATACGCGGGAGGAGTTGGGGCCTCCCAGCCCGGAGGTCCGTGGAAGGCCCAGCCGACCCCGGGAGAAACCCGCCGACACAGTGTATATCGTTACTGTGCTTCCCTTTGCTGTATGTAGGGCTTCAATTAGTGCCACCAATTCAGCTGCTGAGAAGTGGGCAGGCAATCTTTTTTGTACAATCTCTTCCAACTGTACCACTGCCGCCCCTACATGTTTCTCTCCTGTTTCACAATTTATTGATGCTGATCCATCTACAAAATATACCTCTCTTTCTGTTAGGCATCTTCATTTGCTCTGGGTGTACCGTCCTCTCCCCCCCCATATGTGGCACAATCGTGACTTTGCATATCCTCCACTGTGCATGCTTCTGTGAGGAATGTAGCTGGGTTCACTGTTTTGCATCGTACTATGTGTATGTTGGCACTTGATAATATGATTTTATATGTTGTGGCTCTCTGGGTTGTTAATGTGCTCTTTGATCTTTCAAGTATGGCAAACAAAAACTTACGGAGCATCCCATCACAATCACACTTTTTTCAATGGCGAAAGCTGCAGCTGCAAGAGCTTGTTCACAAGCGAAGTGTCCCTGCATTACTGTATCTATTGTATCACTTTAATACGCTAGTGGTTTGTGGCCCAGTGACGTCTTTTGTGTCAGTATTGCTGTCATGAGTGTCCCATTACAGGTTGAGAATAAATCAAATGTGCGTTCACAGTCTGGTGTTGCTAGAACGGGTGCTGTGGAGATCAGTTCTTTCAATGTGTTAAAGGCGGTGTGCATTTCTTGTGTCCATTGTACCTCTGTATTCTCCCTTTGTGATTCCTTTAGTGCTTGCAGGAGGGGTTTTGCGTAGGCTTCATAATCTAATATCCAGGCACAGCAATAATTGCATCTCTTTCACTGTTCTGGGCTCGCCTACTGCTCATACAGTGGTTTCCCTGTCTGGGATTATTTGTTTGCATTCTTTTGATATTAGTTGGCCCAAATACAATACTTCTGTCAAAAAATATTGCAATTTCTGCTTGTCCACCTTATAGCCCTTATGTGCTATCAATGTCAATAGCGCTACTGAATCCTTTCTACACTCATCTTCATTTTCACCACATATTAATAGGTCATCCACGTACTGAATAATCATACTCGTATTTCCAAGATATTCGTGTAATATTATGTTAAAGATACTCAGACTTTCACAGTATCGTTGGGCAGTATGCAGTGTTTGTACCTTTTCCCCCTAGGGTAGAGGGTGTCAAATATTGGGATTCTGGATCCACTGGTACTGAGAAAAATGCATTTGTCAAATAATCCACTGTAAAACATGTCACGTTTTTTGGGGTGCTACATAAAATTGATGCAGGGTTTGGGACAAGTTGGATTTCTTTTTGTATGACGTCATTGAGGAGGCATAAATCCTGTATCATCGGCCAGGCCCCTCCCTTTGCTTTTTTGATTGGGTAGATACAAGTATTTCAGGGAGAATTTGAAGGCACTGTGATTCCTTGTTGTAGTAAGGAATGTAGCATTTCTTTCATCCCTTCTTTCACCTCTCATGACGGGGGTACTGTTTTACCCGGGGCAGCAATGCCCTGGTTTGAGTTTTATTTTCACAGGTGTCACATCGCACAATAGCCCCACATCATGTGGGCCTATTGTCCACAATTCTGATGGTACTTGTTGCATGTCTTCATTAAAGAATGCTGGTGCTGCGCTTACTATGGCCATGAGGGGAAGTGGCATCTGTCTGTTCTGGATTATTATATCACAGCGAATTGCTTTCTCCATTATTATTTCCCCATCAATGTCTGCATCAGTGAAAAGATCCTCATCAGACAGATCTCGTAAGGCTGTTTTGGCATTTATGCACAGCACTGTTTGCCATTCACACCCATGTATGTCTAGGCCGATCACTGCTATTCTTTGTGATGATACTTGCACCCCATGTATGACTAAAGACACCACGGATAATGCTACTATTTTTTGGGGGTGCTATTGAAAGGAGCCCCTAGGGGTCCTTAACGTCTATGGAAACAAGGCGAGTCACCACACACGATAGATACGGCAGGCACGAGGTTGTATTCCCAAAGCTAGGGTTTATTGCAAAGCAAAAGTCTTGTTGGCCAACTCGGTCTCACACCCCGCGACGTGTATCTCTAGACCTCGCGGGACGCAAGAGAGTGAATTACGTACATCAGTTACATATATACAAAATACTTATCAAACAATCAGCTATGACATGTGTAACACCCCCCCTTTTATTGGGTTTCTTTGAACTTGGTGTGATGATGGACATCTCTGACAACTATGACACCTTCAAACATCTATTGTAGTAACAATTTGCAATTTGTGAGTGCGGAGGCATCTTTCAGTTGTTGAATAGAACACAGCGCTTCTGTTCTTGTAAGCGAGCTACATACCGGGGGGAAGAGTTGCATTCCAAACCTTGCTATCTATTAGGTGCTATTTGTGTCCTGGGAGCCGACACGCTCTAGCAGGCTCAGCAAAGGGGAGCCGTAAGAAAAGCATAATTCAAGCCTTTAGCTATATTATTCTAACATATTCTACCATATAACGAGACTGGCTGGCAGCTGCGAAATGATTAAATGCCCTGTAGCTCTGCTTCAAGGCTACATTCGGGAGGGAGCCGGACATTCTTCCTGGCGCTGCCTACGTTTGTGTTTCAACAAACTCTTGTTATCCTCATGGACCTGCGGCCTTGTCCTTTTTATGTGCAGACAACAATGTTTTACAGTCGAGCAGTGTAAGCGGAAAATATGCTGCGAAGCAATAGGAACAGAAAGCAATGAGCAATGGTTAGAAAACAAAATGGCGATTCTTGTTACATCAAAATGGCCGTTCAGTGGCAAACTTGAAAACCTATATTCTGTCATATCGTGCATACGTTTGCGGTCACACAGTAGAGGTATCCATTTTTCTAGACTGACACTATGGGCCAAAACACAAACTCAGATGGTGCTCGCCATTCTTGGCACTTTAATTTGGGTACAAATTGTGTAAAAGGTTTTAATCCTTGGATGAACATATCTGGGTCTACTGGGACTCCACGCACTTTCTGTGCTGTGGCTTGTGTGTGTATAACTAGCATGGCACGCAGAAAACATATTCCAGGGGTTGAACACACTAACGCTTTGTCTGTGAATGAAATGGTCAAGTTAAGCTTGCTAAGGAGATCCCTCCCTAGTACATTTATGGGCAAGTCTTTGTAATACAGTAGGGGTGCTCGCACTGTTTTTCCCCCCACCGTTACATCTAGTTCTTCTCTGTATGGAACCTCGACCACCACCTCAGAAAACTACTGAATCTACCATAAAAAATAATTGTTTGCTCCCTATCTTCCTCACCAGTGGTTCCTCGGCTGCATTGAGGGTTGTTGATATTGCTGGACATGCAAGTGCTCTCTGTGGGCTGTCCTATGCTGAATATCTTGTGTCCTCACCATTGTGGAAAAATTACCTGCTACCACTGCTGTTCCTCTAAAAAGGTGCTGGTGCACCGTTTGCTGTGGTAACAAAGGGATTTCCACAGGCTGGTGGCATGTGTTCCCGTGATTGTGGGTGTTGTTGTACATGTTGTGGGTGTGCCCTGTGTTCATCTGTGTACCTTGGATCCGGTTGCTCTTCTCTCCTACAACCACCCATAGGCAATCCATATGGGCTTCGTGGGTGGGGGTGGCCATACTGTTGTTCATTTTGATATGGACCAATGGGAAGGCTTCGACATGCTCTCGAGAAATGTCCTCACCTCCCACAGTTCCAGCATGTCCCTTATCCTCCTCCTCTGGGGCCTTGTCCTCCATACCTGTACCCACCCCCTCAGGACCCTCTGTACCCACCTCTTCATCCACGGGCACTCTTCCCCTGCCATTGTGGCCCTCCATATTGCTCCTCACCATTCCACTGTTCCTGTCCATTTCCTGGCCAGTTCTCTGCCATCCTTGCTTGTATAGCTATGGGCCCTTCCTCCTCCTCTCTTTTTCTCTCTGTGGGGAGGGCGGCTACTGCTGCTGTGACCTTCACAGTATTTATTTAGCCTCAACTGCCAGTCTCCTTTGTGCTACCGCCTTTTCTCTTTCTTTGATCCTTTTGCAATGGTGTACTATAATGCTCTGTATCTCTGGCCAGCCTTTGGCTTCTATCCCAGCTTTTTTCTGCACCTCCTTTGGGAGCATGCTTTTATTATAAAATAGAAAACAGGGAGGTGGATTGATGCAAAGATGTGCCCGTCTCTGCTCTCCAAATCTCTTGCACCCGAACAATGTAAGCCATTGCATCTTCCTTCTCCCCCATTGTGTATTGCATCACGTACTGTAAATTTGGTGTATCAGGGAAAGTCTCTCTTAGTGCGTCCCATACTCTTGCTCTTACTGTATTGAAAGATGCCCAAACATAGCTATCACAATCTAGTGTTATTCCGGGGAATCCTGCCTTTTGCCCACACCCTGTTAGCTGTGTCACCTACCGCAGATACTAACAAAAATTTGACGTTGCTGATTGCTAGGGGGACCACTGCAGTGTTTTTCTCTAATGCATATATCCACTTACTTGCCCCGCCCGACAGCGGGGTTAATGTTTTAGCAGGTTCGCTTTATTCATTTGGGCCCAAGGGATGTAATTGGGCCTTCCCTCCCCTCTGTGTATCAATGGTAGTTGTCATGTGTTCCTTGTCATCCCTGTACTTACCTTTGCTCCCTTTTTCCCTAAAGCCGCCACCAGTCTTGTTCTATTCCTTAACCTCCCATGCCACTCTTCTTCCATCACCCTCCCCAAGGGGGAATGTTCTACTCCTGCTGGCCCTCCACCCTTTGCACTTCGCAGTCTTCTTGCTCTTCTAGTCACACCAATATTCTTCCTCCTTGTCCGAAGCCATATCCCCACCTTCCGCACCCAGCTCACTAGCCACTTGGTCTATTTCTATTATTCTTGTGGGGGTATCATTAATTCTGAACAGTATTTCTCCCTTTTTCCAACTCTCCTCCGTTGACCTCGCAAGTGTTTGGAGCATTTGCGTCTGTTCTGCTTTTGGTGTGTGGGAACAGCTTTGGTCACTTATACCTCTTAATCATGACAATTCCGTTCGGGCCATTGTTAATCTTGAGTCTAGGTCTTGAGTGAACTTCTCTATGTCTATCTCTGGGGTACTCACCTGCCCACCTGCTCCTCGAAGATCATATGGGGGTGGTGCTGGGGCTGTTGGTAGGGGTACAGGGGGTGATGTGGGCTTTGACACATACACTGGGTCACTATATTCCTCAGCTGGCAATGGCTTTGGCCGGAGTGGGTACGGTCGTGCTACCTCTATCCCACTGTCTTTGTCTTTACCTTCTCTCTCACCGCTACTTGTTGCTAGGGGAGACACACCCTGCCCTTTCGCTCTGCTCGGAGGTACTTCTTCAAATAGCCTCCATAAATATAATATTACCATCTGTTTTGGAGCTGTTTTCCCTTGTACTTTACAAAAAACATGTTGATACCATGTCTAAGAACACTTTTATCAAACAATCCTCCTTGGAGCCATACCTGTGGCAAACCTTCCCCTTTCAGTTCTGCAATCCACTGGTCGTGATACTTGTTAATCCTGTCTGCGTAACCAGGCAAACTTTGACAGATGTGTGTGAGTGGTGTTTCTGCACCCATTGTTACTCTATCAATACCTTTCTCTCTGTCGTGTGTGTGATCTAGACAACTAAGTCAATATAATCCGCTACTTTACCACTTCTTATGTCATCCTCTGTGACAATACCTTTTATTAAATGCTATTTGTCACACTATCTTTAACAAAGCATTTTTAAAAAAAAATATTTAAATCACCTTTGTACTTACACTTTTCTTTTCTGTTACTTAGTCACAAAACATAGCACGCAGCAGATATAAACAACATATATTATATACCACAGGACTTTAGACATACCACGTTTAACAATTAAACACAAATCCTCCCTACTTGTGGGGGAGTAGCTGGCTAACTGCGCGTGGCCCCAGGGGAGAAGTGCAAGCCTGCAGGCTGGCATTGCTGTGAGGCCTGCTAGGGCAGATACAAAATGGAGTCAGTGTTCCTGCAAAATGGAGTCAGTAATCAGGCCTCTTACAGATGCTGCACCTGTATGTGTTACCCTGAGGCTGTCCGGCACCTTTGGCCAGAGGTGCATGGCCAGCCGTGGGGCAAGCATCGTGTGTGTGCAGGGAAGGAAATGGAGGGGAGGGGGCCAAACAACCTTTCCTCCCATACCTAGGTCTATAGTTCTTGGGGGCTGTGGGGTCAAGGGTGTCCTTTTTCAAAATGGGAGTCACCCATACCTCCTTCAGAGCTCCAGGTACTATGCCCGTCAAGAAAGTGGAGTTGATCATTTTAGTGATCCATGGTATCAAAACGTCCATGGATTCTTTTAATATTTCAGAAGGGCAAGAGTCCCCTAGGCAAGATGTGGATTCCATGTCAGTGACAATCTCATTGATCTCTTTTCGGTTCAGATATGAAATTCAAATTTTGGAAGGATAGCTGACAAGGTATTATTTTGACAATCTGGATTGATATAGTCTTTTTTGGTGTCAATATTGGCCAGTTGGTTGAAGATAGCTAGACGATATCCGGCAATTTAGTTTATAAATGTATCCTGGATTTGTTGATACCAAACAGTGTTGTTGGAAATGGGAGGAAAAGAGGATGTATGGTTTTCAAAATCTCTAATTTTAAAATATTGATGGTATTGTTAATGTCAGATGATAAGTGACTGAATAACTTGGATGTGTCTTTGAATGAATCTATAACAGCCAATTTGGTGGACACCAGAGAGGAAAAGGCAATCACTGTGACCTTTTTAATATTTCTACAAGTGATCATAGACTTGGCATTAGTCTCAAGTCTTAATGGAGGGCTTGGCAGTGTGATCATAGTGTTTACAAAAATATGATCTGACCAAGGACCTCCTAGGGTACTAATGGTAGAGTTCTGGACATTATGTGCTAGCACCCAGTGCAAGGTATGGCCACCTTGATGTGTTGGTCCCTTTACCATTTGGGTGTAACCTATCACTTCCAAGGAGGATAGGAGAGAAGTGGCAGAAGTGTCTGATGGATCTTCGGCCCAGAAGTAAAAATCATCCATACCAGTTATTAAGGATTTTAATCAGGCAATACACCTGAGTCGCAGCCTAGCATGCAATGCACAAATGAAATACTTATTTATTGTGTTTATAGGTTACATATTATGAGTGATATACCACTCATATCACACCCTTCTCAAAATACCCTCCCACCCCTCCAGGTCACACTGGACCAGAAATCAGGCTGGTTGGTAAAGGTATTATTTATTTATTTAAAATTCAAATCAAACACAAATTAATATATGGGGCAACAATCACCAATGTGGTGACAAAACAATTCAGAAAGTAAGTAAGCAATTGAATTCACTTATAGCAATACAGAAGGTAAAACACAGGAAAAAGAACAGTTTTGGCTTGTGAAAAGATAGCACTTAGGTTAAGGTTTCCAACTGCAAAGTTCTTAATTCACAAACAAGCAATTCTACACAGATGTAAGTAAGCAGCAGGTATAATCTTCCCTCCCCAAACAAGAGAGAAAAACGTTTTGGGCAAAATGTTAAACTTTTTAAAATGACAGTTGATAATGGCTTAGAAAAACAGTGAAAAGTGTGCAAAAATCCTTAAATATATATACATTTCTACGGGAGCAATACTGAACAGGTCCTAACAAACATAAGTTACTAGAGGAGCAACAGAACACATTTTAAATCAGAATGGGAGTTTGGAAATACTTCCGATTGGGAAAACACACGTGTAAAACTTTTGCAAAATTGCAAATTCCTGCCTAATTTTCACTATGCGATTTTTAATACACATGAGTCAAATACTCTGATGTGGTCTTTAGTTGTGGATGTAGCTACAGGTCTTAGGTTTAACTCAGAGTTGAAATCAAGTCTCTATCTATAAAAATTAGGAAGTTGTGCACGTTATAAATAAAGGTGTGAAAATGAAAACAGAAATCAGTTTTTACAATGACAATTATGCTCTAAACTAGGGTATTCAGGCTGCTTACCAGTTTGAAACACAGTAAGCTCCAGAGTTGTCTGTGGAAACCAACCCCAGCACCTCTGTGTTCACCTTGGTGGTCTCAGTGGGATAACCCGTGGGATGATTTTAAGGGTTTGGTATTTCACAAGACAAAAGGATTTTAAAGAAATGATCACTAGCACAAAAAACCAAAGCAAAGTTTCAAGACTGGTGTGACACTATTATGAGTTCTTAAGTTAAAGAGAGGGTGGCAATAGATTGGGGTAGGACAAGGCAAATATACTATGGGTTACTATGATTCCTGTTTATACTTACAGCCCACTTTAATTTAAGATTGGACCGTCAGGTTCTGGTCATCACGGATCGGGTCTACAGGTAGCAGGGCCCTTCTGGTGGGATGGTCAGCTTGGCGGTTCCGGTCAATTGGACGACACCTCAGATTGGATTGGATTGACCCTTCTGATCACTGGACACTGTAGATTAGCAGAATGGTGAGTTTCAGCAGGCAAGCATGAATGGTAGCAAGCCAAACTGGATCATAATTATTTCCCTGAAGTTTGGGATGGTTCAGGATTTAGGCCTAGCTGAAAAGAGTTCAGCAATTGCTGAGGCCTTAGCTTGGTAAAGAAATCTGGAATCAGGACAAGATGAAGAATTCTGGAACAGGGTGTCATGTGGAAATCAGGATGGAGTCAGGAATCAGTGTCTGTGTGTGGTGAAGTTCCTTTATTTATCATGCCAAGTGACATCACTAAGTTTATGTAGGGGCAGAATTACAATCCACCCCCACAAAGCTGTGATAGGTCAAAGGCACTTGCCTTTTTCTGGTTGGAAGCCAGAAAGAGCTGTCATATTTTATAATGTGACTTGGGAACTCCCACAGTTATTTGAACCACAATTTAACTTTCCCACAAATACACATTTCTATGATCATGCCCTCTAATAAAATCGGACACATTCATTACATATTTTGTGGGTTACCCTTACATCCGACTCCATGGCAGTGAGAGCTGGCTGTGTTGTTCTGTGGATTTTTGTCAATTTTAATCAGAAAGGTTTGGCCTAACAATTCCTAATTCAGTGCATATCTGTGCAATCAACCCTATATCACAGGTATACACTATATTTGCAGCATCAAGAGTCTTGGCATAATTATTCTTTTTGTATAACGTTTGTTCCTTATGTAGTACATGGTTCAATCACGTCTTCAAAGAAAGAGCCTAAAACTAGATTTACAACTACCAACTTTTAGATTTGTCCTCCTTCATGTGGCAAAGTTAAAGGTTTTTAAAGCTTAATTACAAATAGGCATTTAACCACCAAAAGTCCTTAGCAGTTTTTTTAACTTTTCTTTCAACTATCAACAGCTGTCAAATTTATTTGATCAGGGTGGGGTCTTCCTCCTTGAGAGGGAAGATTCCTACCCCTCCTTGTAGGTATGATTGTTCAAGCCTGCCATTGTCTTTGGCTGAGTGCCAGACAAAAGTCTGATAAGTTCTTTGTCATGAGTATGCGAAGATTTTCCAGCAGCAATTAGTCCTTTCCTGTCAGTAGTGAGGTGTCAACCATTCCCAGGCTGAGGTTGTCACCCAGAATTAAATATTTCATTAACTCAAGACTGGGTTTTGAATTTAAGTTACCTACATAGTTCATTAAAACATATAAATAGGTGGATTTTGACATTTAAAGAATTAGGCCTTTCAACAAAAACATGCTTTTAAACAGGCGATTTTGATCTTCCTTCCTGAAAAAGCACATACAACTGAGTCCTTTACCACCGATTTTCCTCTGCAGCACATACGTTTTATTCAGCACCAGTTCTTCCCTTAAGTGCTGGGATTTGTTTGCAGTCTGTAGGTATGTATCCAGCCTTTGCTTGGGGTTCTCTCTGCACAGCTGAAATTGTTACATGTTTCCATTTTTAGCTGCATTTTTCCAGTGGAACTGAAAACAAATGTTGATGGGCTGGTTTTTCATGAAATACATTTCTTAGCTGCTGTCAGTCAATGAGGCCCATCTCCTCTGAGCCACCTGGATGATCTGTAATTTCAGTACCCTTTTAATTTCAATGATTCACTGGAAATAAATGGATCTAGCGGCAAAACAGCACTTTGAATGTTGCAAAGCTGCATTTTAAGAGGCATTTTCAGTTTTTAGCCCAATTCTGTGTCCCTGCTTCGTGTTAAATGTAACAGCACCCACTGCCATGCTCCTGCAGTTAATAATATCCCAAACAATGACTGGTGAATTCACTTTAGTGATGCTATTCAGTACTCCTATAAGTGTTATTCAAAAGATGGAATAGAGTGGGGAGGTTTATAAAGTATAATTATGGCGAGAGAAACATTTGGGTTAATTTTCATTTTTATCATGAGGTATTCACAGTCATCCAGATGATGGATATTTGAGTCATAACAACTAAATTGGTCTTTCACCACCATGATTGCTACATCCCGACCCTGTTGGTCTTTACGATCAGCCCTGAAGATTTTATAACCACAGAGCACTGTGTTTTTCTAGCTATCTGAGCTGAACTAGATAGCCTTATTTCTGAAAGTGCAGTTTTGGGCACATGGGCCCTGCTATTATAGCCTGGTGGCTGCATTGCCCATGATGGTGAGGCAGGCATTCCTGGGCCCCAGCCACTACTGGACATCATTGTGATGGCAGCACTGTTGCAGGGGCTTGATCAAGCCTCATCTGGTAGCTTTGACAAATGACACATCTCCCTGCTGGCCAGTGGAGGGGCCACTGAGCACAGCCTAGGGGATAGCGACAGCCATCAGTATTGCTGGTGTGCCAGATGCAGTGGTGGTTGGAGGTGGCAGAGGTTGTGATGTTGATGATGGTGATGGTCTCAGAGGTGGTGATGATGGTGATGGAGGCACAGGTGGCCCAGTAGCCCTGCCCTGCTCTCTCGCCCTGCTGGCAAAGGGCATGGCCTGAGCAGGTTTGGATGCGAGATGTTCATGCCCCAGCCCCGTCACAAGCCGTGAACTCTGTTGCTGTAGGGAATTTAATAGCATGCAATTAGTCATCTCAGAGTCATGTCTGCAGGCTTGAAGTACACTCATTTGACATTGTGTGTGTCCTGCAGCTGCTCATTCCATGTGGATTAGCTGGGCGTGTTGGCTCCAATGTGTGCTCCTACATGTAGGTAGAGGGAGTGCATATTGCCTGATGGCCTGCCAAGGTGTCTTGCTGATTAGTGTGTGGTGATCCATCGATTCATGGCATGGACTCACTTGGCACATATGAGTACTTCTCGTGTCCATATGTCCGGATGCATTCAGCTTATGTGCTTGTGCATGGCTGCATCTACCCGCATCCTCTGGCACATGTCTGTTCACTGGTTATTTGTTGTGACTGACATGTGTTCGATCAATTCCTTGCCCATTTAGTGCTTCTCTGCTGTGGGATGCATACATTTGGATTGTGCATGGTGTCTGTTGCACTTACCACCATTGCCTTGGGTCCCTGATCCAGCCTCTGCACTGCCAACTTGATTGCTTCCCTCCATGTGGAGTATGGAGCTGTCCATCTCCTCCCAGGTCATAAGGCGAAGGGGTTCCACCATCCCTCCTCCTGTGGCAGCGCTCTCCCTCCTCTGCTTTGCCATGAGGCGCTATAGCATTGCGTTGTAGTTGCTTTGAGGACATCCTACTTTTTGCAGCAACCCCTTTTCATATGGGGAACATCCACACATCCGTCAGCCTTGCCTTCACCTCTGCCCATAAAGCAGAATGTCTCTGCACACTTGTTCCCCTGTGTATGGTGCCAAACAGAGCATTAGAGTGTTCGATCACTGTCTGTGAATTTGGGCTTGTGGAGTTGGACTTGTGCTTGTGGCGCTGGAGATCGGGGACCCAAGACTTCTTTTGCTGGGACATTCTTTTGGCACCTCTTCTGTAATTGAATGGCAATGGGAAATGGGAGAATCGCTGTAGATTGAGTTGTGAAGATGGCCATCAGTAAACTTCCCCTTTCCGGCAGTGACACTATTACCAGTGCTGGTAATTCCCATGCAGGTAATTTGGGCAGTTTAGGGGTGGCATCAGTATTATCGGCACAAATCGTATGGTAATACTGGGAAATGGCTGTCGATGCCAGTAATACCCCAGTTCAGCAGGGTTTGGGGGAGTGCAAGTGCCAAAGGAATTACAACATGTCAGTATTTTCACTGTCTTACTGGCAAGGAGAAAAAGGACACAGTGCAGGCTTTGAGTGGTGACCTAGAACTGACCCGCCAATACACTGGGTGGAAACATCACAGAGAAGTCCAAAGACTCTGCCCCTTTGGAAGGGAAACAGATTATCACAAGAGAGAGGGCCTTATGTTTAGAGCCCGTTGTGATGAATCCGATGGTGTGGTCACTCCTTTCCCAGAAGTGACCTCTCCCCAGTGCCCAGGGATTGGCATCCGCTACCTGATCCTGACCATTGGGGAAGCTTTATAATGGAGGATCACATTGAGGGATGCAACCCTCAAGAGTGTGACAGGACATCATCGAGCAAGACATGATATACCCCTTTTTCTTTTAGGGATGCCCTCTCCATTTCCCATGCATTAATGGCATATTGTCATAAATCCCTTCACCTATCCATTGAAGCTACATTGAATACCTTCCCATACTCTGCATATAAGTCATCAAGAAATGACTTCCCTTTTCCGAATTTAAAAGTACTGTGACGAGGAAGTTGAGTAGAGAAATGAAGATCGATTAGAGGCCAGAAGTACAAGCCGTACTCTATTAGTTGCCAGTGCATAATTGATGCTGGGACATTTAAACCACTGAACCAGTTGACAGAAGATAGACGCTGGCTGGGAGAATCACGTCCTCTCGCTAACGACCAAGGACCACTCTGCTGTTGAGAAGCCTGTAGAGCCAACTGACTAATGGAGAAGGCCAAGGAGTGCAGACCGCAGGAGATGGTCCGCTGCGTGGATACCACGAGAGGAAGAGAAGGGAAGACTTCTTGGCATTCGCAGGTATCGAAGAGCGGTCTCTACACCGCTCCAGCAAGGGGAAACCCAGAGCAGGCAACCACAAAGCAGGGGCGGCGAACCTGGCAAGATGGAATGGGAAGCTAAAGAGCCTGTGCATGCTTACCGCGAAAGAATACAAGCATGCCTCAAAGAGCCAGTGAGTCCACAAAAGGGAATTTTGGATACCATGGCACTTCGGCAACTCTACCAATGGAATAAATGAAGCATGTGAGACTCAACATTTCCTGAAGAGACATAATGGAATGAATGCAAGATATTGTCAATTTTGCAAGTGTGCCTGTGAAACATGAGAAATTCCCAGCAGGAGACTACTACCAGGCAGATTCAAGTTTGCAAGTGTGTTTAGTGAAACACCTGACAAAGTCCTAGCAGGAGGGTACACCAGGTATCCTGCCAATATTAACACTAACAGCCAAGTTGTTTGCATACAAGTTGTTTTGCTAACCAAAAACGCCAAAGGAAAACTCATATCCTGTTTTAAAGGGAAGGGAGTCTTCCTCAGGAAGTGTGAACTTTATCCATTTGGAACTTTTGTGTTGGAGATACGCAGGGGCGTTGCTAGGGGGGGCTAAGGGGGCTATAGCCCCTGATCTTTTGGTTGTAGCCCCGGATAGAATCTCAGGAGCTACAGCCAAAAGACTAGCTAGCCCCCAGTCCCAACAGTTCGGACATAGGCTTAGCCCCGGGTCTTTTCCAGACCTAGCAACTCCCCTGGAGATACGCCTTTCTTTTTGAACATTTGTCCACATTTGTAAACATTGCAAGGCCAAAGTTCATTTCTAGAATGTGAGGGACAGAATAGTACTTTGGACAAAGGTCACTTTGCTTAGGATATCTTGATATAAGACAAATGTGGGGAAATACCTCTTAGAATAGGGGCAGCAAGGCATTTTTCAACCGCCTTTTCATTTGAAATAGATGACTATAGCTAAACTATGAAATCTCTGTGTCCACGTTTCATTCCTGGTTCCTCACACCATCATGTAAGACAGTGCTGAGCACTAGAGCTCCAACCGAGGGCCGCATCATGTGACTTGCTTTTCTTTCTTTCTTTCTTTCTTTCTTTCTTTCTTTCTTTCTTTCTTTCTTTCTTTCTTTCTTTCTTTCTTTCTTTCTTTCTTTCTTTCTTTCTTTCTCTCTTTCTTTCTTTCTTTCTTTCTCTCCTTCTTTCTTTCTTTCTTTCTTTCTTTCTTTCTTTCTTTCTCTCTTTCTCTCTTTCTCTCTTTCTCTCTTTCTTTCTTTCTTTCTTTCTTTCTTTCTTTCTTTCTTTCTTTCTTTCTTTCTTTCTTTCTTTCTTTCCACTTTGCAGTGCACTCCTGCACCTTCTTCCGCTTTACTGTGCTTCTTGCACACTGCTCTTACTTTATTGTGCACCTTGCCATACGTTTTCCACTTTACTGTGCAGCCTTGCACCTCCTTTTCTTACTTTCCGGACACTTGCACCCTCTCTTTACTTCCTTTGAATTCCAGTGTCACTCTTTCTGTCTTTTGGGTCGCTCGCACCCTCTCTTCTGCTTTCGGGTCGCTCGCACCCTTTCTTCTGTCTTTTTCTATGTTGGCTCCTCTAAACATTGTTTTTATGTATATAAGATTACAGGATTTGAGAACTTACTATGTGTTTAGGCAATACGCAGTGAGATTAAATGATTTGTTGGGATCACAATGTTGGGCTACATGCCCCTTTTTTATGACCGGTCTCTTGGTGACTATTGTGATACATTGCACAACCTCAACTAACTGCATATAAGCAGCACAGAAAAGGTAAACAAATAGTCTGGCTGCAAGAATAACAAATGCCCAGCTACCTTTACCCCCATAGCGAAAATCAAAAGCTGGCACCCGTGAACATATATCTTAAAGTGAAATATACAAATGTAGTTCAATTGTCCTTCCCCTCATAAAAACATGCGTAAGACAAAATAGCATTTGACTTTGAAAAAAAGTAATGAACACCAGAAAAATAACCTGAGAGAGCAAATGTTCCAATAAATATGCTGACAAAGTATATAAGGTGCTCGCCTTTTAAACCCAGCAATCTGTCATGAAATATTCCCAGAAAAATCCAAGTAAGAAACAAGTGAGGAAGGGGCCTGCCCCCTCAGGCCATATTGCTCAAGTGGTCTTGTAACTTGGGCTCAGAACAACATGGCCCCACCCTCGCTTTGAATCTAAGCATCCGGGTTACTGCGTGGATGGGAGGCCATTGCCAGTGATTCTTCACCCCCAACGTCACTGTAGCTGTAAACATATTTATTTATATGTTTTACTTTTTTTACCTATAGTCGCAGGTACAGAACTACAGATACCGGTGGTTATCTGTAGTCATATTATAGGCGCGAATAACAGGAAAGACGACCGAAAACAAAAAATGGTTTCAGCCCCTCCAGGCCATCCCCAAGTGCCTTCCTCCTCTATGCCTGCTCCCCACACACCAATGATGGTGTCCTTACCTCCCCTTTCCCTCTCCCATTCCCCCATTGCACATGTTGCCTTCATGGTGCAGTTTGCTTACACATGTCAGCTATTCACGGATATTCTGTGGATAGCTGGGGCTACAGAAAAGCTCTGTGTTGCAAACTCAATCTGTAGACCCCTTCCAAGTCCCACATTTCACTTGGTATATTCTTACCCCCCATCCCCCACCTCTAGACTGGTGGCATTTGCATGTTCCTTGACCTGCAATTTTTTTTTTCTGTGTTTCATTTTATTATATCCTCGGCTATATCCCTGTCTATCTCGCATATCCATCAAAAACAAAGATGGCTACTGTTTCATTTCTAAAAAAACTGGTTTTGGAGTTTTACCCAAGCTATCTATTTTGGAGAAAGAGGCACCCACTTCTCCGTTAAACATTTTAAAAGTTATTGCACATACTAGCCCAAACCACAAAAAGGACTCCAGTAAATGCTTCATGCCAGAGTTGTTTCAGACCTGGTCCCAAATCCGTCCAGTGGCTTGGGTTGTGCAGTCCGTGAAAAATTGACCTTGTTTGTGTAAGGGATAATGAATGTAAAGTAGGCTTCAACTTTGATTTTTTTTTGCTTTCTTAATAACTTTTCTATGTATTAACACATCTTTACCAAACTTTGCAGTCTGGAGTGGCCATCACGTCCCTAATTGATTACAACATTATGGTTGAATCCGTAGTTAGCAATAGAATTCTTCGAGGTTCTTATTGGAGTCTGACTCACCTTAACCATGGGGCGGAGACCGCCGCCCTATTATCTTGAAACACCACTGGGCCTCATTAGCTCAACTGTTTTACTCTGTTTGAACAGATGTAGGTATATTTCGTCTTTTTAATCCATGTTGTCACATGTCCCATGTTTTTTATGTGTTATTCTGTTTTTAGCCTCAGGATTTTTAGTCATGTAGATTGTTGTATGTTTACCTAGAAATTATTGTAAGCATTGTTATAATAAGATAAAACTAAATTCCTTGCGGTTACATATTCCCTTTTTGTCCCTGTTTTCATTAGCCTGAGTGCTGCATCGCCTTATCTTTTTCATTTTGTGTATTCTCTCTTACATGGGTGAGTTTCTATAGTGTTTTCATGTTTCTACACCTGCCCACCAAGCACTACCTACTGCAAAACTTTGTTAAAAGGACGGTAGCAAAAGTACTATCTCCACTTGAATCGTATTGTGTCACTGGGGGTCATTCCGAGTAGGGCGGTAAGGGTTAACGGTCACCGGTAACCAGACCGGTGCCGTTAAACCCTTACCGCCCTATTCTGAGTTCCCTTTGCGGGTTGGTACTTAACGCCTGCTTTTTGCCGGCGTTAAAAAACCAACCCGCAAAAGGACCTTGGTGCTAATTACGGCGCCGTAATTAGCGCCTTCCGCATTTTCCATTGAGCCCTATGGGCCAAAAATGGGAATGGGGAAGGGCCCATGGTGAATGGGGAATTACCGCCCCCGCCAACCTTGGAATGGGGCGGTAATTACGCCATTCATCATGGCGGAGTCGGAAAGATAACGGTGCTAATAGCGCCTGGGTTAACGCCAGGGTCGGAATGAGGCCCACTGTGTTCCAAAAAGTATACACCTCCTATACAGTATGTGTAATGACTATACACACATTAATATAATACTTCTTTCCAATAGCCATACTCCGGCCATGTACCCAAGAGTCTGCCCATGGGTTGCAAGCACTGCAGTTGTAGGTATTGCAGCCCCAGGACCCAGAAGGCCTTGTGGACAATGCAGAGGGTTTTGAACTTAATCATCGTAGCCACTCGGAGACAGTGCTGAGATTTTAGTTCAGGAGAGATATGATCACTGGGGTTGAGGACAAGCACGAACCTGGCAGTCCTGTTCTGAATGAGTTGCAGAGGGCAGAGAGTAGAAGCAGTCAAATTTAGAAAAAGGTTGTTGCCCTAGTCCAGCCTAGAGAACCCGTGCTCTGGAGACAGTGAGGGAAGGAGAGGAAAATAAGAATACCTCTGAGGAGGTGCAGCTGGTAGTGTGGCCTCTCAGAGATGTCAGAGATGTGAGACGAGAAGGACAGTGTGGAGTCGAAGATTACCCCAAGGTATAAATGGTTCACCCTTGGCAGTCATAGAAATGCAGGCAGAAGTGCTACACAATCATAACAATTCATTCAATCTACATACATATATTCTGGATGCACACACTTCATCACTCACCGGACATTTCCTCGTAATCAGGCAGGGCAGGCCTCCCAAATCTTGGACCTGCTCCACATTAATCAACTCACTAATGGCCTTAATGTTTTTGTGATCCTCCTCCTCTTGTGGTGACTCACCTCCAGTCACCAGAGTAGAGGTGAAGTTGGCACCAAGCTCGTGTTTGGTTTGATGGTGAGGTCATTCCACCACTTCACGACCTCACAAGCGGTGCGCCTCTCATTGCCCAAGGCGTTGATGCTATCCTTGACTCACTGACAGTGGACCATATGCTGAGGCGGCATATATGTGTGCTCCCTGCTTGCGTGAGCATTTCAAAGTGGTGTACGCGCACCTAGTTCATGAGGATCTGGATTTCATCATCATTGAAGCTCCTCTTCCTCGATGTGGCGGTCTCCTGTGCCATGCATTGGGATTGAGCCTGTTCCACTACAGCACGCTTTGCCTTCCTAGAAGGTCAAGCAGACCATGTGTGGCTGGGACCACTCAGGGCAGTAGGGTCTGGACCACTAGCGGCCTGGGCCATGGCATCACCTACTGACCCTGGGACAGTAGTTGCCCCTGCAGCTACATGGAGTGTTGCGTAGACGTCCCTTCCCCTTGGAGGCACAGACAGCATTGGTCCCTGCACCTATGTGCACTTGGGCTGTGACCACTATGCCCATGGCTGCAGATCCCTTTGCCTGGGTGTTGGAGACAGGGGTGTTGCATAGACATCCCTTCCCCTTGGACGCACGGACATCATCTGCCCCTGCATGTCTGTGTAGCTTGCCTTGGACGACTACAGCCATGACTGCAGTTCCCTTACCCTGGCTTGTGGGGAGAACAGATTACCCTGAAGGTCCCGGACACTGGCTGCTGGGGACACAGGTTTTGACTGAACTTCCCTTCCCCTTGGATGTATGGACAACATCTGGCCATGTGTCTCTGTGCACCTGGGCTGTGACCACTACACCCATGGCTGCAGTTTCCTGAGCCTGGGTGTTGGGGACTGCAGCTGCCCCTGCAGTTCCCTGAGCCTGGGTGATAGGGACCGCAGCTGTCCCTGCAGTTCCCTGAGCCTGGGTTTTGGGGACCGCATCTGCTCCTGCAGTTCCCCGAGCATGGATTCTGGGGACAGCAGAATCACCTACAGCTCTATGACCCTGTTGGGGGGGGGTATAGCACTCTCTCCACGTCCCAACCCTGGCCACCATGGCCACCTCGGGCACCTCTGCCACCTTTGAACCTTTCCCTTTTGTAGCCCTTCCACGCATGGTACAGATGGATGTGTACAATGGGAGGCACAGCAAGCAATTGTCCTGGGCAATTCGAGTGAGGGCTCAGGCTACGTGGAAGTATGGTCCAGCAAGGCTCAATTTGACCTCTGGGGAATAAAAGAATGGGACGCGTAACGCACAGGCATTGCAAATATCAAAAATGCATAGATGCAACCCCTCGGTAACTACTGTGAAAAGTAAAAGCATTATGCAGTACGCGGTGGCATCCAGCAACACAGAAAATGTGTACACGAGGCCCAGGGAAGCTACTGTGATGTTAAGAATGGGGGTACGTGATACACAGGGGCACCCAGAGTATGAATTATGCATATGCGACTCACAGAGGAAAATCCCCCACCAAAATAAGAAGTTTGCACTGTCACAAATTGCGTGGCACCCCAAAAAATCTCCAAAGTCCAGACGTCCATTCGCTCCAATTCGCACGTGTGTTTTAATGTCTCCTACGCACTCACGTAACCTACATGATTAGGCCCTTTCCTCTGATTTCACATGCACGCACTAATTTCGCAAGCGCGAGGTAACCGTCACCTGTTTCTGGCTGCCCATGTGAGTAACACAGAAGACCCACGCGCTCCTGCCTAAGAGCCTTTTCACCTGTCTCCTACTGACCTGAGCTGCCTCCTACGAGCCATCTGCTACTGCCTGCCCACTGTGTGTGCCTGCTGCTCACCTGTCCCGCAATTTGAGTGCCTGCTGTCTAGCCATTGTCAGTGCACCTGTCCTTGGCCCTGTGACCACCTCAGCTGATTCCGAGACTCCCAACGTGCCATTCCATCAACACCACTCCACAGCCCAGCCCAAGGACCACCTTGCCGAGCCACACCTGCCATGTCTGAACAAACATCTTTGGAGGCAAGTGGCAACCCCATGGCAGCGAGGTAGAGGGCTATCAACTTCACAGCCAGGGAAGTTGACATCTTGTTGGAGCATGCCCTGGGGCATTATGATGCCCTCTTCCACGGACCAACACAAGACCAGATTGTGGGTACCATCAACGCAGAGGGGTTGGCACCCGTGTCTACCACCTTGTGCAAAAGTTCTGGGAGGAGCTCTAATCCAGGACCCACAACAAGGCAGGGTACTTGCACCAGGCTGGTGCCAACCAAGGGGGGGCACAGGGGTTGGTTGGACACCACCGACATGCAGGTCCTGGACAGGTTTTACCTGCCACTGCACACCGAGGTCAGCGTTTTGCAGCACTGTCTGGAGTCATCAGGTGAGTGTCCATGTGTTGCTGTCATCCACAGTGCATGTGCATGTTGATGTTTGGTGGGAGTGTGCACCCTGGCCTTACAGCAAGTATGCATCTTGTATGGATGTCTATGTGATTGTCTTAGACAGTGTTCCACATGTGTTCTGGGAACCATGTGTAATTTCGACGGTCTGACTTTTGCAATGTGTGTTGTACTGCAGCATATAAAAATGTGCATGTGGTTACTTACATGTGTCTGAGACGTGCCTGTGTGAGAGATGTGACAGGTGGGTGGTGTTGTCAACATCATGACCAGGCATGGTGTTCATGTGTATGTGTCTCAGATGTGACTGTGTGAGTGGCCATCACTCCTGGTGCATAACTGGTGCATTTCAATGTGTGCCCTAGTCTTGTTGTCTGATTGCTGTTTAGGGGACTCAACATTGATGTGACATCTCAGTGTACTGCTTGAGGACTGTCAGGTGAGGTGTGTGCATTGCATGTGCATGGCCCATGACGCATTTGTGTGTAGCATGCCCTATTTCTAAGTGTTGACAGTGCCATGTCCAAGGATGTGATTTTCTGTTCTGGGGGACAGAGATTTATGTGTATGTGTGTACAGTGCATGTACCTGTGTGTTGTGGAGGGCGAAGATGGTTGTGACCTTTAGCAGTGCACTTCATGTGCATATGTTTTGTGCAAAACACACATTGGCCCAGTACTCTGATGTTTGTGTTCTATGTCTCCTTATCCACAGCTGCGTTGGAAGAAGAGAGCAGAGAAAGTGCTGTGGAGCAAGGCAGCAGGGGTGCCTCCACCAGGCAGAGATGCAAGGTCGGCCACGCCCACTGGAAACAACATCTTTGGGGAGCGAGGAGGCTGGTGCCTCATCTGAGCCATCGGCCACAGCTGCTGGGCAGTGGTCCAAGAGGGCGAAGGTGGATGTGGACACCTCAGCAGCGGCAGGACAGGTGAGCACACACAGGGGCCATCCATTGCGGAAGACTCTGGGGAGGCATCCAGGTTGGCGGGGGAGGAGAAGGAGGAGGGATCGTATTAGCCCAGTCCATGGGGCCTGGCAGGGGTGATGAGGTTGGTGTGACAGCTGTAGTCCTGAACCAGGGGAAACTGTTGGCTGTTTCCACCCAGACCAACACCCCATTGCCTATGGATGTTGCCATATGGGACAGAGTGTTACCCCTACTAGGCGGTATTGGGAAGCGTACCAGAGGCATTCGCAATGATGTGCAGGCTCACACTTGTGTGTTTGCACATCATCACAATGACGTTTGATGTCTCCTGAACTGGCTAGTAGCATTCCTGGTCTCGAATAGGATATGTGCGCTGGCCAATTATGCGACTCCCTCCTCGTCTTTCCCCCTGTGCGCTCGTCATCCTCCCGGGCGCCTTGCAGCCCAGATACCACCAGGGCCCCCTGTGTACCTGTTCCACCCATGTCGGCCCGTCTGGTGGAGATAACATTGCTGCATGAGTTGGGAGTCACCAGTGGATCAGCTGAGGTGGTCACCACGCCAATCCTGGGAACAACATGAGCAATGTAGGGAGAGCAGTCACCCAAGAGCAGGGCATGGGCCCGATACCCCCCGGGTGATGTCTTCAGCCCAGAGGATGTCCTTATGAAGCAGGCACAAGGCAATTTGGCAGCAGCAGGCTCAAAGTAGGAGACTATTGTACTCAGGGCATCCCATCGCAGGTACCCGGCGTCAAGCAGTACGCAAATGTGGACCTTCGAATAAGGATGTCTTCCTTGTTAATGCTTTACAGGCAATGAATCCTGGCAAATAGGCAGCAGGGTTGGGAGGCGAGAGTCACCAAAGCCAGGGCGGAGATTTCACTGTGTCGGGCAGAGAGGCGGGCTGACATCCTCGAGGATACTTGCAGGGAGTGGGAGGGAATGGAAAGGTCGATGCTGGAGTCCCTGAAAGCCCTCGAGCTGAGAGTGCAGGCCTGCCTAGGGGAAGTGGATGCAGTGCTCGATGATGCCCTGGCCGAGACAATGAGAGAGATGAGAGAGTTTGGTGACAAGGTGGACTAGCCTGCTGCCTGTGTACATAGTTTTGCTAAGTTTCCTTTCAGTTTTCATTATGATTTGGAGCTAGCATTGCAGACATTACTCCATTTGTTGTACATAGTTATGCAGCTGTAAGTTTCCTTTTAATGATTTCATTGATTTTTGAGGACATATTTTTGCACACATTTTTGGGATTTGGATTTTTACATTAACATCTTTTAATATATTTATGCTAGGAATACAACTGTTTAATATCATTTATTTTTACTCTCACACTCTTTCTTGTTCACAGTTATTTTTGTAGTGTGCCTTTTTGGTAGTCCATTTAGTAGCCCCTATCCTGCCCATTGAAAGTCATGTGTGTGTTTGCTTACTTGCATGTGTTATGTTCTGGGTTTAGGGCGGACCGGGAATGGTGTGTGGAGTGGTATTTTGTGTGTGCACAGACAAATGACATTTCTCTTCGCATGTGCAGCATCTCAGTGTGTTTGCCCTGACTGTGATTGTGAGTTAGGTGAGTGGGGTGACTGTGGGAGTGTTGCAAGTTCAGGACATGTGCACATGATTTGCTTGATGCTCTCTAACACACAGGTCATGCTTTTCCAATTCAGCAGCATTGGGTTTTACAGTGATCATCATCTGTGGTGTTGGTCGACCTCTTGCAGTCGGATACACTTTTGCCATTTCATGGTATTTACACATTGGCTGCCCATAGCAGCTGACTCGGTGTGTGCTGGCATGTTCTTCACACATGCGCATACCATTGAAGTTTTTACTAGGGATTCTCTTCTAGGAATAGCAGCTCAATGAAGCTGAGGCTGTAGGGAACACGGCCAGTGTTCGTTCATCTGGCAAACATTGAGGGTGTGTGGGATTCTGTCATTGGTGAACAATTTGTCCCTGGGCATTGATGCCATGCCATTGTCACATGACTAGCAGGCTCTCACTTTTACATTCACTTGTTTCATGTGTATGTTGGGAGATGGTTGCAGAGAGCTAATCTGTTTGTCCAGCTGACACACTCATGGATGCAGCCTGGGTGAATGCCTTCATTTTTGCTTGCAAGATACATGTTCCAGTGGTGTCACTACACGACAGTCAAGGTGCAAGACACACAATCGATGGAGTGATGATGTGTCACTGTGTCAGGCTTCAACATGCAGGTGATGTCCCACGTGGAGGGGGCTGCCTGCAGGGTGGGGTCACGGGTTATAGGGGCTGGGTTCTCCCATCTGGACGGGGCTCAATGCTTAGTTGGGAGGGCATGCATTTCCTATGTGGTGCGTACAGGGATCACAGGGTGTTTTCATGCGATTACGCTGGGGTGAGGACGGGGGTTGTGAGCTATTTTCGTGCGATGATGCTGGGGTGTGTACAGGGATTGTATGGTGTGTTTGTGCAATTACGGTGCGGACGGGGATCATGTGGTGTTTTTGCCCATTTACGCTGGGATGCAGACAGGTTGTGAGCTGTGTTCGCGCAATGATGCTGGGGTGCATACAGGGATCACAGTGTGTTTTCGTGCGATTTCACTGAGGGGGCTGTTTGCTAGGCCAGGGATAACGCAGAGGCTTACGCCGTGTTGGGTATTTTATTTGCTTTTTACTGTACGTGGGGGTGTGTTGGGGGCATTACTCATGCAGTTTGCTATTACATGCACCATGGCTACTGATGCCCCTGGGATTCTATGAATACGCATGCAAGATTTCTCTGCACCACCACGCGCCTTCTCGACGCACAACGCTTGCGACTTTTCTGTGCCCAATTCTATGAATCTGCCCTTTGGTTTCCAAAGCAGTACTCCTGTTTGGGTAGTATGTGTCCAATACATTGTTTTTCAACTTGTCCTGGCTGTTGGATCATTTTTGGCTATTGTTTCTATGTCTTGGTACAATTTCAGAACTCTTTTTCTGGATGTAGCAGGACCAAGGTGTAGCCAGACTATGTTTTCAGATTTTCCACATAAGGCTGTGCCTGTTAACTGGTCTGCAGCTTCGTAGCAACCACATTCTCTGTGGGATATCATTTTTATGCCAAAGCTGTAAAAGTTTTGTGACAGTGTTTTGTCTGATGATATGTCATCCCAGAGGTCTTTCAGCTCTGTTTTCTGAGCTTTGGTTAAGCAGGCTGTGATATATCATGCAACAGCAGTGGAATTATCTGCAATGTACTGCACATCTATGTTTGCATTCCACAAGAGGCCAATGATTGCATTGTAATTATAGATGTACTTTGATGCTTCGCGTATTTTAATGCGGTATGTGTTCTTAGGCGATTTGCCTTTCACACTGTCTAACAGAAGACATGAAGCTGTTTACTTGTCCTTTTGCTGACACTGGTCTAGGGAACCAAAAACGGCATTTGGTGTAGCATTTGCCTTTGTTTTTATATCGACATTACTTGCACATGTATGTCTTTGAAACAGCAAAATGTGTGCATGTAGCTCACTCTGTGCACTTTCTGAAGGGATTTCGCAAGTGGCATATTTGTGAATGAACTGCAAAACAGTAGCATCACTGTCCTGGCCAAATTTAGGAGAATCTTTTATCCACAAAAGCATGTGGATGTGTGGTGCTCCTCTGGATTGCTATTCTTTTCTCCAAAAGAAGTGTTGCACTTCTCCGAGGGGAGGAATTGTTTTATTCAAGATGAGGTGCAGCAACACAATAAAACGGTGATGGAAGTACCTTGACACATTTACAGGGTCAAGAGAGCAGAGTTCTCCTGGTGTTTTCATGTCTATCCTGCTTTGTTTTTGTTTGTTATGCGCAGGAAGTCGTGCAAGTCTTCCCATGCATACTCTACACAACTTAAAGTGACAAACCATGTGGGTGGGCCGAGGTTGAGTAGCATACACTGTACATCTGCATGACCTCGGAAACAATATTCTTTCATACCATACATGGGTGCCAACAAGTTTGTGACACTTGACTGCAAAACGTCACCTTCGTTTTGCACCTTTTGAAGTAGTTGTGTAGCAGACATATTTAAAAAATGAGTGCCTATTTTCAATGTTTGTGAAACTCTGTAACATAGAGTTGCTAGTTCACTTTTAAACAGGAGGTGGAATATGTATTCAACATTTTGTCTGAATCTGGGGTCTTCTGAAAGCATTCGTAACAAGTTGTATTCTGATGCTATTTGTGTGCATCTTTCATCATACCTTCCCCCTTTTCTGGTAGGAAAGAGGAGAGGAAAGGCTTGTGCTTCTACACTTGTTTTCCATATTCTGATTGGAGATCCTTTGGCTTGCCACATTTGACATGTTTCTAGTGCATCGTCTATGCTGTCTTTGGAGTGCAGTGGGTGAATTGTATACAGGTCTAAAATGCTGCATGCTGTAATTGGATGTACATGTTCAAAGTGGCCACTTGAATAGGAATCCTGAATTATTTTGGTGGTTTCTCTCAGGTTTTCTTCAATGTGTATTTCTTTGCAGTACTCATTGTTCTCTTTAAGATATTGTAGCACTTCTCTAACTTTAAGTCTACTAGTTGCTGCCAAATTGTTTTGTCTTTCATAGGTACTCCATTCACTTGGATAATCAAAGGTTGATCCAATGGCCTTTGCACTCCCACAGTGTCTACATTTTCTTTAAGATCTAATGGCAAATAAACTATTTTTCCACAAATGCCTTTCAGTAATTCAGAAGGAGGCAACTTGGCTGTTTCAGGTTGATGGTGTACTATAGCTTGAAATGGGTGTACTGTTTGGATTGTAACGCTCTCATACAAATTATGCTGTTGGAGTGGTTTTGGAATTGAAAATGTTTCCAAGTTATTAGTCAGAGCCCGTGAAGGCATTTGGTTATTATCAAGCTTTGAAGTGCAGTATGTGCAAGGTATTGAGGGGTTAGTAATTTCGTATTTGGTTTCAGCTATAAGGTAGAGAGCTAATTGGAACCATTGGGATTCCTCTTTGTCTTCTATGTTGTACACTATATTTACAGTTGTGGTGCTCTTTGTATAAAAAGTTCTGAGACAGCACACACATACTTGGTTTTGTTTGTTTGTTTGTTTGCTTGTTTGTTTGTTTGTTTGTTTGTTTGTTTGTTTGTTTGTTTGTTTATTCACTTATTACGCCCTCCAGACCTGTAGGTAATAGGGCGCCAGAATATGAAGATGCAAGGCTTACAGAGTTATACAATATAAACAAAAACACAATAATAATAGTAATTACAGTAGATACAGCACACAGTACGGGTATAGATGATATATAGATACAGTAATATATAATATACAAATATACAAGTTACGGATGAAGCATTCTGTGGAGCCCTCAGACTCAAGGCAGAGTAGAGACATATGAATTCCAGCAGTAAACAGAGTTCAAATGTACAGAATGCAATATAACCACTGCCATATAGCGGTTAGTATCACAAGTAGAACAAATTCCCCATGTAATTCAGAGGTGCCATACCGTTACGTGAGGATAGTAGGTATGAGGACTAAGGGTGGGAGGCTATGGGTCAGTCATGATAATATGTTTGATGACATTTTTCCTAAAGGATGGGAAAGGTTGGTCCCTACGCAGGTCTTGAGGAATAGTATTCCATAATTTAGCTGCCTTTACAGGGAAACTATTGCCACCAATGGTGGTGAGCCTGTATCTGTGTATAGTCAGACAGTTGGAGTTACCAGCTCTAGTTCGTCTAGCAGAGATTCTTCTAAGGAATTTATCTGAAAGGTAACCTGGGGCAGCGTTGTTGAGGGCTTTATGAGTCAGAGACAGCGTCTTAAGCTGAAATTTGTTATCTGTAGATAGCCATTTATGTTGTCGTCTGACAGATGAAATAGGAGTAATTTTATTAGTGCCTAGGGCAGCTCTTAAGGCATTATTTTGTAGTATTTGGAGCTTCCGGATAGTGGTTTTATTAGCCCCACTGTAAAGGACATTACAATAGTCAATTCTGGCCGTGGGTGAGTTTAAAGTTTTTATCTGTTTGTCAAAGGATAATGTGGAATCCAGATAGAGGCCCAGAGTTTTTACCTCCTTGGAGACTTTAATAGAGTTCCCATCGATGTTGAAAGAGGTAAACTCTTGTCCTAGTTTATTGATGTTGGCCTGTGAGCCCAGAATCAACAACTCGGTCTTATCATTCTTCAAGCATAGGCCATGAGTAGCCATCCATGCTTGGATTATAAGATATACCTTATTCACCAACTCTGTGTCCTTACTATAATCCCCAGAAAGCGGGAGGAGGATCTGAGTGTCATCTGCATAGTTCGTGTAGGTGACACCCAGAAGGTACAGATCATCAAACAAAGGCTTGGTGAAAATATTGTAAAGTGTTGGTGAGACACACGAACCCTGAGGAACACCGCACAGAATGGGGGTCGGGTCAGCGGCTGCCGATGGGGAGAAATCCCTCATCGTTCTCTCACTCAGGAAGGATTCAATCCAACTGATAGCTTCCTGGGAGAAATGGGCAGCTGAGTCAAGGTGTCTGCAGAGGACCTTATGATCAACCAGGTCGAATGCGGCTGAGAGATCAAGTAAGAGCAGAAGTACTGTCCTCCCTTTATCTCTCAGCTCGTCTATTTGCTGTTTCCTTTCCGTGCAATGGGCGGAAACCATATTGTCTGTTGCCTAGGAGTTTGTGACGTTCAAGGTGTTGTTGGATTTGATTATAGGCAGCTTTGTCCAATATTTTGAGTAGAAAGGGAACCGTAGTGATGGGACGGTAGTTTGTTGGAATGAGGGGATCTAATGTCTGTTTCTTGAGGAGAGGGAGCACCCAAGATTGTTTGACATTAGCCGGGATGGTGTCTGTGGCAAAGGAGGCATTGATTAGTTTGGTGATGAATGGAGATAATTCTCTGGCAGAATCTTTTATTAGTTGTGCTGGACAGATGTCACATTTGCAGTTGGAAGGCTTCAAAGACAAGATTATTTTTTCTACTTCCAGAGTAGACATTTTAGAGAAGTGGAATGTATTATTGTGAGCTGTCAGTGATGCGTTAGGCAAATGGTTATCTGATGAGCACTATAGATTTAATGCTTCTTATTTCTGTTGAATTTTATTTTGGAGCATGTTAATTTTATTAGCTAGCGCCTGTTGGATGTCTGCACACCATGTTTTGTCTTTAATGCAGATATTCGGTATCGCTATTGGGGATTCTAATTCTTTTAGAATAGAGAAGAGTTCTTTCATAATGGAGTTAGATTTAGCAATACGCTCATCGTAGGAATTACGTTTAGCTTTGCAAATTTCCTTCTTGTAATGCGATGAAAGTGAAGATAGTTTAGCTTTATTCTCGTTCGAGGGGCAGAGTCTCCAATTGGTTTCACTCTTTCTCTTCAAAGTGCAAAGATCTTTGAGTTGTGGCGTGAACCATTTGTTTAAGTGAGCTCTAGGTTTGCTGGATCTTAATTTAGCGGGGGCAATTTTATCCAGGGTGGTGAGCATAATGTTATTATATTCATGGACTAGTGTACTGGGATCAAGATTATCAGATAGAGCATTAAGAGTAGGGAGGATAGCAGGGATTACTTTCTCAGCTGTTATACTTTTTTATTTCTAGTGATGCACGGAGGTGCTTGAGGGGGAGCTGGCGGAGTGGGTCTTGTAGTAGATAAATGGAAGGGCACCAGTGAATGGTCTGTCCATGAACGAGGCAAAATGGATGAGATGGTGACTAGGCAATTGTATTCTACTATCCAGTCTAAGATTCTCCCTTTTTGGTGGGTAGGTTTATTTACATTTTGAGATAATCCTAGTGAGCTAATTATGTTGGCTACGTCTAATGCATTTTTGTCCAATTGGTCATTGAAACCTAAATTAAAATCACCTAATAGGAGTAATTGTGAAGATGGTTTGAGGTTATTTTATAAGTAGATTGTGCAGATCTTCCTCGAAGGTGCCAAGAGGACCAGTAGGTCTGTAAATTAAATGGATGGTGAGGGATTGTGAGTTGTTTATCTGGAATTTGGCCCAAAGGAATTCACATGATTGTGACATGAGAGTAGGGGTGTTACAATCACAGATTTAGAATGCTAGCACAACACCAAAAAGGATACTCAGGTGTACAAAAAAGGATACAAGTTGAGTTCCCAGAGTTTTATGATTGAAAACCTTCCAACCAATGTCACTCTCAGACTATTGATAAACAAAAAACAGCCTGAGAGAGTAATTAGTGGAAAGGGCCAGATATGGGATGGATACCACCAGTCTGCTGGATAAAGAATAATGAGTTTTAGTCACTAGTCACATGATCTAATCACTATGTATGGGTTAGATTAAGGATACACTAACATGCAGTTTGTGTGGACTGAAGACTGAGTTCCAGGAATACAAATCCGAAAATAAAAACCAACGAAGGGAAAAGGAAAGTTAGTAAGGTAACTAACCCGAACGGAACGAGGGCCGCACTAGTGATGGGTTGGTGCACACCGGACAGCGTCCATAAAGTTCAGTGCACTATCCTTGTAGAAAGTAGTTGGATGGAGGTCTGAATGGAAAAGGTAATCCTAGAACAGGAAGGTCCAGGATAGGCTGGGACTGGCAGAGCCCTTTAAAGGAGGTTTGAGATGGATCTGAAATCCAGACGTCTAGAATAGAATAACCAGCTGGAGATAGCGGTATGAACCGCAGGGTGTTGCTGCGAGGAGACAGAGGACCGTGGCGTCAGGATAGCTGGAGTTCTTGCAACGCGGATCCGGCTGGCAGTAAGGAAAGAGCAGTTCAGGAGACTGCCAAAAAATAGCAGCGCAGGTCCGGCTGGTAGCAAAAGGAAAAAGCAGTTTGGAAACTGCTTAGAAGCAAGGTAGAAAACCGAGCTCTGGAACGAAGATCAAAGAACAACGATCAGAAGCACCGATTAGCGGGAGACTTCCGTTTAAATACGAGTCAGCTGATGAGAATGCGTGAGTTGCGCGAGTCAGCTGCTGAGAGCGTGTGAGTAGCGCGATGACATCCAGTCATGTGATACTCGCGCATACCTGTGGAATGCAACTGGTATTGGTAAATGGTATGCGCGGTATGCTTGATAAGGAATGTCCGCCCGTTCGCAAAAGGCAGAAGATAAGGAAGTCTGACAAGGAATTAGCGGGAATGAAGGCGTTTGCCAGGAAGCTTCCCCCAGAGTCGCAACCGAGTATAAAATGGTCTGGATGATCTCTGGGCTGTACGTGTAGGGTGCTGAGCACGAGCATGGAAGGACCTGGCAGGCATGACAAGGGGCCAATCTTAAGGAAAGACATGTTTTAGAAATGATGGCAATACCGCCACCTCCGGCACCGACTCGGTCTTGTCTCACTATTGTATATCCATCCGGGATGGCTATCATGAGTGAGGGTCCTGCTGCATTATGAATCCATGTCTTAGTAATAGCAAGAAAATTAAGGTTCCCTTCTGTGATGATGTCGGCTATGTCAATAGCAGGGGCCACAAGTGATCTAGCATTAAGAAGCACACCTTTAAGATGAGGAGTCTCACTGGCTTCTTTGACTAGGCTAAGGTGAGCTGCGTTGTAATCAGCTTGTAATTTGTCCTTGTGGTTGTTAATCTGGGGGACATTTATATTAGAATTAAACAAGGATAGTGATCGCTTAGGATTGCTCCGTTTCAGGTTGGACTTGTGATTATTTTTAGGATTTGTAGGTGGTAGAGATCTTCTCAGTGGTTGGTATAATTTAGTTAATCTTGCACGGAGTCTAATATTTCTATGAGATGTGGCACATGGTAGTGATGTATAGGTTACTACCTCAGATACACAGGGGGCATTATTGGTAACTGTGTTAGTTGGCGTGAGCAGGCTAAGGTCAGAGGTCAGAGATTGGTGCTAGCAGGAGCTCAGCAAAAACACAGTAAGAAAGGCAGCTGAACATTAGTGCAGCATCTGACAACACAGTAAGAGGCAGCTGAACATAAGTGCAGCATCTGACAACACAGTAAGGGGAAGCTGAACATTAGTGCAGCATCTGACAACATAGTAAGAGGCAGCTGAACATTAGTGCAGCATCTGACAACACAGTAAGAGGCAGCTGAACATTAGTGCTGCATCTGACAACACAGTAAGAGGCAGCTGAGCATTAGTGTAGCATCTGACAACACAGTAAGAGGCAGCTGAACATTAGTGCAAGATCTAAAAACCGTAATGAGGCCGCTAAATTCTGATGTCAATAAGAAATGGCACATGCGCAGCGTTACTGTAGTGGCGCAATCCAGGCCAACATAGGGTGTGCTTAGAGCAAAATTAGATGACACAGTAAGTAGGGCAGCTAAGCATTAGTGCAGCATCTAGCAACATAGTGAGAAAGGCAGCTGAACAATAGTACGAGATCTAGCAATAGAGATGATGCGGATAAACTCTAGTATCAATAACAAATGGCACAGACACAGTGTTACTGCAGTGGCGCAATCCGGCCCAGTATAGGGTGTATTTAGGATTAAATACAAATCATAATTACGCAACCTAAAGGAAATCTTGTATTGAACAGTTCAAATCTGTAAATACTGCATATGGGCGTATTGGAGGACTGCTAACTTGAGAAGTTGCCTACATGAAATCACATGGCTAAGCCATAAAGTTAGAAGGCAATGACACAGACAGCAAGAACAATTTCAGGTGGCCAATATCAGAGGCGGCAAGAGTATACATTGGAGTGGTCAGGTGTAATGTTAACGGCACTTTGTAGTTCATGCAATGTAGCGAGGCTATATTTTAATGAAGCCTTTAAGTGGCAGTTTGTAGAATGCTGCTTACCCAGCTAGATGGGACAAGTAGTATAGATGTCTCACGGTGGGGTGCAGGGGTCCTAGCACTCGGCTCTCTGGCTCCTGACAGGCTCACGACAGGAGGAAGCCATAGGCAGTGTGCCTTTGGTGGTGGGCCGGCTTAAACGCCTGCCGGCTTCCTATATGCCTGTAAATATTAACTCCAGGCCAATCAGAACAAGGAGCTGACCCTCGTGGGTGCCGCCGACATCAGGGATCAGTGGCAAAGGAAGATAGCCTACCTTTAGATGGGGGCATGCCTCCTGGCAGGGCACTTTACTTTGTTTTGTACTTCAGCAGATGTGCGTTCATACTTTGCTATTTCTTTTTTGTACATGTGTATTAGAAGATTGGCATCTTTGAGGTTGTTGCTACTCTTTTCTAAAGTCACTGGAATTTGTAAGTGCTCTTCGCTTCCAAAATATTTGCTTTGGATGTGGTCTATTTCTTCCAGGAGTTCCTTGCCTGTGCCTTGTAGGAGAATGTAATTTAAACAATACGGTTCTAAAGCAGGACTTTATCCATAATTCAGTCTCTGGAAGAGAGTTCATATGGTGGAATATTGTGTTGCTAACATTTAGATGTGGTGGAAGGTGCTTCTGCAAGCAGGCCCGGAAATGCAGGCTAATGAATGTTCTCGCAGTCCTGTGTATTTGCGCACTGGACTGGAGTCCATGGTTTGCAACATTTTCATTCTCATGTTCTCTTTCGATTTCATGTAGTGATTAAGGATTTGCCATAAAGATTTAAAGGATTGTTTTCGTACGTTACACATTGAGGTGCAGGGCCATTTGCAGGCGGGAACAGATAGGTTTGGTGGAAAGAGGGTTGATTGTAGGTTTGTTGGGGATATTCTTTCTATGAGCATTTCTTCTGCCATAATGGTGTTGTCTACCATTTCATACTCTTGGCAACTGCTATGTATGGGAATTGAGTTTCTCTGCTCTTGTTTGTATGTCTCTTCATTGAGTTATGGCTCTGTGCTGGTTGTGTGAGTCAATTCACCTACACAGAAGTTTGCATATGTAACTACATTGATGTTGTGCTTGTTATAAGTACTTTTAGTAGTTTATTAATTAATTTGTTTAGTGTTTTTATTCTGTTTAAAATTAAAATAAACAATGTCCTTATGAGCTGCATTGCACTGTCTATGAGAGCTTTCAGGATGAGTTTTCTGCGGTAGGTTTTAAGGGTTTAGCGTGATTTCTCTGCTGTTTTCATAAGCTTCTGAATGACTCTATGGTGGAATTCTTTTCTGTAAAATGAATTTTTTGGATTGCTTACCTGTGGGTACGTTAGCACTACTGGTATGTGTATTCTTCTTAATACATTTCTTTTTAGTTTTACATTTTGGAAGATGGGCCACACTTGTTTTCCTGCAATATGGTTCAGTTTTGCTCAGTGACTGAATTAGCTGTTTTGTTTGAACATTTGTTTTAGCTCTCTGTACAAACTCTGCTAGAGGCGGATGACTATTTTGCATGCTTTTAATTTTATCTGCTCTATTTCTACGTTGTTTTCAACAGAGTTGCTTTTTGGTAGGCATCCTCTTGTGTCTGTTGGAGAAAAAAGGAACGTGTGGGTTTGAAAGTTGTGCAGTGTATTAGCGTGCACTGTGAATAAGTGTTTGAATATGAGGGAAGGCATACATAGAGGGGTGTGTGACTGTACAATGGGCTGTTACATCTGATTGGGAAGCTTCTACGGGTATCTCTGTGCATTTATGTGTGAAATGTTTGCTTCAGTGTGTATGACAGTTTACTGTGCATGAATAGTAAGGACATTACAATGTTTTCACAAATCTGGTGGGTATTACCATACTGGTGTTCAGATGAGAATACGAAGAGTGGACCTGCTGAGGTGCAATGAGTAAGAGTGAAGCAAATGCTGTTGGGTTGGAAAGATGTTGTAGGCTACAATACAACAACACTGCACCCGTCTGAGTAACAGGACGAATACTAGTACAGTACTGCACTTTGTTGGATGTGAAGAGTAGGTTTCTTCTGGGTTTCATCTTCCAATAGAGATGTTTCTGTCTTTCAAGAGGCTGTTCTTCACTGCAATTGTGAAAGAAGGATTTTAGTGGGTATGTGTGTTAATGGCACAATAATTGCAGTAGGAGAACACAGTATTGTACATTGTAGGAGGATTTTTTGGAAAGAAGAGTTAGTAACATTGAACATGATTACAAAAATGGTTGTAACGCTGCTGTTGTTGCAGACAGGTTGCCACTAGATTCCTAACCCTGGTTTGACAGCAAGCTTTCCAGTGCAACTAGAATATTACAGGCCATGTTGGCCTGGAAAGTCAGGTATTGGAAAATGTTAGTCAGTATGTGTGTGCAATTGTACAGCACTGCATAGGAATGGGGACTTGTGAGCATCAGCATCATTGGTATGGGGGCCAGTGGTGCAGTGATAAGTGTGCCCTATGAGGCTGTACTTTTACAAGTTTGTGAGTTGTTGTTTCACTAATTAAATTCGACATGGAGTAGCGCAAGTCCTGGTAGGGTGAGAAAAAAGCAGAATCCCACAAAGATGTACAGATTAGAAAGAAGAATATTAGAGTGTGGAATTGTATTAACTTTCCCACAGATACATGCTTGCTACAAGAGTGCCATTGCAGTATGTTGCAGAAATGCTTTCCTGTTGCATTTATTTTGTTTTTATTTTTTTTTATTGTTTTTAATCAAACTTAGATTTTTTACAATAATTTTCTGTTTCATTGTATCTCTTGTTTGTCTCTCAGGCAAAATTCAAGCCGACTGAGGTTTATTTACTGTATGAAGCTCGACTCTGTGGGTCGCTCCTTGTCTTTTAATAGATTTGTCTCTATGAATTCTAGTATTTTGGCTGTTATTATTTGCCAGCTGGTTTTGTCACCGCCATTGAGTCTGCACCACCATGTCTGTTCTTCCATCAATTGATCGTTTGTTACTATGTGCGCGAAATACCTTTGTCTCAATGAGCGCGTTGCGGGACAGGTCATTAAAAGGTGCCGAATTGTTTCTTGTGGCGGCAGCTCCATGCTGTGGCAAAAGCGGCAGGTTGCAGTTGGTGAAAGTCCTCTTATGTGTAGGATTTCGTTTGTGGGAAAAAGATTCAGATGCGTTCTTAGGATCAGATTCCGAGCCCATTTGTTTGGGAAAATCTTTATGTAATTTTGGAGCTCATTTAATTTTCTTGTGTTAACAGGGAGATGAGCGATGAGCCTTTGAGCTGAGGCTTGCTCGGTTGTCTTCACCCAGTCTGCTTCCTTCAACTTTCGTAATATTCTATATGGACTATGGATAAGTTCAGCTTCATTTGAGGCAATAGAGTTCAAGAGGCAGGTATTTTCTTTCTGCCAAGTTGATAGCATCTCGGATTTACCTGAATCCATCTCACGCTTGATCAAGCTGTAGATCTCGTTACCATCGACCATTCTGCATTTTCTGTAGAGCATTATGTGTTACAGATTACTGTACATTGCATGGACTGGAGGCTCAGCTCGCGTCTTATCGCTACATCAGAAATTGAGGTTGGTAGCTTAAGCACTGCTTTCCAGAATGTAGCTTCTAGCTTGAGCCAGATGTTTTTTGGAATGGTCGGCATGGCTTCTGCTCCGTATGTTAGTGCAGGCACGACCTTCATTTTGTAGAAGTTAATTGTTGCTTTTAATGAGAATTTTCCAAATTTGCGGTCGATTATCTTCGCTTGAGCCACTAGTTTTTTGGTCTTTTTGAATAGGACAGATTGCATGGTTATTTCCGTCTTTGTACTGTCAAGTTGTACTCCCAGGTACTTTAAGTCTTGGACGATTTCGATTTTGCAGTCTTCGAGCGACCACTTGAAATTGGTGGTTTTCTTCCTCCTGTCCTGTAGGATCAATGCCTTGGTTTTTCCTTTGTTGATTTCCAGAAAGTTTTCCCTTGCATATTCTTGTAGGCCATTGAGCTGACGTTGTAGGCCTACCAGAGTCTGGTCGAATAATGCAAGTTTGCCTGCGTATAGGAGCCGTTCTATCAAGGAGTTTCCAATTTTCGGCGGAAAGGCCCGTATGCTGGTTGTTCGAACCTGAAGATCGCCTATGTAGTCTAGGAATAAGGCTGACGCTAGTGGGCATCCGTGCTTGACTCCGCGAGAAATTGGTATTTCCTCAGATAGTTCACCCTCGCGACTCAGGCTCTCTCTCATCAAGGTGTTGTGATGCAAGGCTTGTATGGGGGCCAGTATGTCATCCGGGCATTGCCAGCCTCTCAGCTTCATCCAGAGATGATGTCTTTCGATGCGATCAAAGGCTTGTGTGAAATCGATGAACACAACGAATAGTGGCTGACCAGTCTGGAGGGCTCTGCTTTTCAATATGCTGAACATTAGTATATTGCCTGCTATTCCCGCATTTGTTTTGAAACCTGATTGCAGATGGTCGTTACACTTGGCTGTGGCTGCCCAGGCTTGAAATTTTCTTAAGAGTAATGATCCGAAGACTTTACCGATGCAGTCCAGCAACGCTATCGGCCGAAAGTTTACGGTATCCTTTATGTCTCCCTTTTTGTAAATGGGAATTATTGTTGCTGTTGTCCATTATTTTGGTACCGAGCTTGACTCTGCGCAACGCCAAAAGATTTCACTGATGAAGATGACCCATTCTTCAGAATGGGTTTTGAGTTCGAGGTTGGTGATACCATCAGGGCCGGGCGCTTGTGAGTTTTTGAGTTTCTTGATGATTTCCAGAATGTCATCTTTGTCTTCTTTATTGATCCACTTTGCTTCTTGGTGCAGATTTTTCACATTGTTTTTGACTGTGACTGATTTGAACACCTCTGCGAAGTGTGTTTCCCAAGTGAGTTGTGAGATGTTGTTTGTTATTTGATTCTCCTCTAACTGTTCTGTTGATCTTAATAGGAACCAGAAGTCTCTTGCATTGTTTGTCGTTAGAGCTTTTGTGATATTTTCGGCATCCTGCTGATACAGTTTGCCTCGATGGGCTCGTATCCAGGCTCTGTATTCTGATTGCAAGGTTTTTTGTGTGGTCTTGTCGTTGGTAGCTAGCGCGAATTTGGATGCATTTCTATACTCACGTCTTCTTTTTACTAGATCACTATTGTAGGAGTGTTTTTTGATACCAACTGTGATTTTTGAACTTGTTTTCTTGTGTTGATATGCCGCTAGCAGAGGCTGATAGTCAACTACGTTGAGTTTGGCTGGCTGTGCTACGTCTTTGTATCTTTGTGTGAGATTTTTGATCGCCGCTACGCTCAATTTGAGCCTGGTTCCTCTTGTGTTGGTCTCGATGTCTGTCATGATCTCTGCTTCCAAAAGATCAGGACTTGCCCGACTCCCTTGGAAGCAGACCCATAACCCCGGTTCCGAGTGCCAGCCAGTCCCAATTGGGACCTTTTGGACCCTGTCCTGGCACCAGTGGCACCAGGCTCATAAAGATGCCCAGTCCCAGCGCTGGAAGCGCCGGACTCATAATGCTTGGGTGGACTTACCTGCAGCAGACCATGCTGCTTACTTACCTGCCAGTTGAACCCCTGATCCTCTTCTGTTTGGGACTACTTTTCCTGTTGGGTGGGGCAGGAGCCACTCCCTAGGTTCAGAACAGTGGAACTCTTCTGGAAAGCAGGAACTCTTTTCTTACCTAGGCGTGGCTGTGGAAGGAGACACCTAAGCACTACAGGAGGCTATTTAAACCACACCCGATGGATGAATCTTGCTTTGCGTTATTCTGCATTCTCTGCAGCAGAACGCTCATTGTGTCTTCTGCTTCTGATCCTGGGCCTAAGGGAACAAAGGCTTATCATCCTGGAATCCAGTCTTCAGCAGCACCTGTAAAGACAAAGAAGGAACAGGTTAGCACTACGGTCTTCAGTGGCAGCGCATCTCTTACCTGGTCCATCGGCTGTCACCAACGCCTCGCGCTGCATTCCGGCATCTGAAAGACAAAGGCTTACCTACTCTTCGCATGCTCCGGAGGTCTTCGCACTGCATTCCGGCATCTGAAAGACAAAAGCTTACCAGCTCTTCGCACGCTCCGGAGGCCTTCGGCGCTACATCTCGCATCTGAAAGACAAAAGAAGGTGCGTTTAAAGACATTGGGCAACTTTATTACTCACGTGCCATTACTCCTTCCCACGCCGAATCCAGTGGGTATTCCAGCACCCTTCCGCTTCTCTAAAGCTCCGAACTTGTACCTGCAAGATAAAAGGGACAGTTAGTGCGCATCGTGAAGCAGGCTACAAGCGCTTACTTACGTGCTTCCAGGCGCTTCTATTCCTCACGCGGGTTCGATCCTCAACTCTCATCAGCCCGCCATCCGCCTTCGCCGGAACCCTGCAAAACAAGACATATCATTACAAAAGACTTTTAAGACATTTGAAGTGCCCAGAACTTACCGTTCGTGCAGTTAACGACGAACAGCAGTACTCTGAGGTCAAGAGGCCTGCACCCTTATCCAGTGAAGAAACTGGTTACGGCACCCTGCCCCGAGGCAGATGGAGAGCTCGGCGTTCACTTACCTAAGGTGAGGGTGTTAACCTTTGGGGTTCTACAGGAGAAGAGAAAGGGAAGAGGAGAGAGGCACCCAATAACCCCAGTTCATTAATCCCATATTTTCTATCTGCAGACATCTTACTCTTCGAGTCAGACATACAGTGCACAGAGGTCCAGCCCAAAGAGCCAACCGTGTGTTACACATCACCTTTGAAGATACGGCATTCACCCAGTCAAGACCGGCGCCTCTGCGGGAATCAGGTGAGCGTTACAATGTCCATATTTGTGCGCTTGTTTTTTGCACTTTGGATTATCCAGCAGGTCTCCAAAAGGTTGTGATCGCTGGCTGCTGTTCGACGTACGTTAAAAGACGTGATAGCACTTAGCAGCGATTTGGAGACAAATATGTAATAGATTGTCTCGATTGTGTCCACACGTTCCCAAGTCGGTGTTCGATTCGGTTGTGGGAAAGCGAGATCAAGATTATGCAGGTCTCGAGAATGAGTCAAGTCGAGCCATGTTCTGCCTCGCTGTTCTGCGGCTGTTAGATGTTTTTTGATTTGTGTGCTCTTCTTGATGTTGCAAACGGCGTTTAAGTCGCCGCATATCAGTAAAGAGGACACTGACAACTTGGAAATGGCATCGTCGATTACCTGTTCAACCATGGTAATGAAGCTTTCACCATTGATTGCTGCTGGATTCCAGTATGCGTTGATAACAATTATTGTATTTTCTGTTTCTTACGTGTTATTTTTCTGTTTCCATGTAACACTTACTGACAGGAGGGACAGATTTGCAGTTAGGGTTGGACCAATGGAGAGTCCACTTCCGGTACGACAAGCAATCATGAGACCAGGCATTGGTCGCCCTAGATGGCCCTTGACTGCTGGGGCCAATATTATCTGGAATCCCTCTATGGTTGGTGCGCTTGTTAACCATGTCTCCTGGAGACATATGATGTCGAATTGCCCTAGATTAACATCTCCTGGAACTGTTAAATGTGAATGTCCTCTGGTGTTCCACGAACAGAGTCGCACTTTGCGATGTTGGTTTTCATCTTGAAGTGTTGCAGATGGATTGAGCTCTCTGTTGATGAGTTGCTATTTTTGTCGATGCATGGTAAGAGCTTTTGGTAGCCAGGCACAAATTCCTTGTTTGTTGCCGGCCTGTGTGGTTGTGACTTGTGGAATATGGCTGTTTTGTATAGTTTGTGAAAAGGTCCTTGTTGTTTTGTAGGATTTTTCCTGCAAACGCCGATCTCTGCCTCAAAGATCGGCATTTGCGTGAATTGTCTTCTTTGAGGTTTCCAACTTTGCAGTTTTTTGTATGTTCTTTCTTTGATCTTCTTTTTTGTGAGATTGATTTGAGCAATTTCGCTTGTTTTTCGGTGTATGTTGCCTATTTTGTTTTTGTTCATGATGGTTCTGGTTGTGTCTATCGTTGGTTTTCGTGCGTGGGGTTTGCATGTCGTTCTTCTTGTTCTATCCGTTCTCTTTATTCCTTTGTTTTTCTTCATGTGTGATCAAGTCTAAATAAAAGCCAAGATTGAAGATTTCAGATTTGCTTTTGTATATCTGCTTGTGAATGGTGGAGGACCCTATGTGCAAGAGAGTTGCTGCTTTACGCCTTTCATGCCATGGTTCCACTATGAGTAGCTCGTCTGATTTTAAGTCTTTAAGATTTGGAATCTGATGCAGTATTGACATGACTGTTCTTCTATTCAGTATGAGATCGTCTTTGTTGCTGGATCGTTGCACCATTTACAATGTCCACTTTGTCTCAGTATATTCTTCATGATATTTTATATACGTTCTATATCCGTATAGATTGGTGTCCGTTCTTGATCTGTAGCTAACTGTTTTTCTACTCAGATTCGTTTTGTCTCTCGGCTTCATTTGAACGTTGCAATCGGCTTTTCGTGTATTCTCATGTCGCCTGTTGTTTGTTTTGGCAGGCGATCCTTCTGTTTGAGAAGCGTGGCGTGGTGCTTGCAATTTTTTCGGTAATTTTGCAGTCTGAATTTGGTTCTCTTATGGTCAGTTGTTTTGCATTTGTCGTTTTGCGAGGAGCTGCGTGGTGATCTCACTTTGCTAAATTTGTCGGGGGTGGTGACTTCCACTCTCTTGGGTTTCACTTGACAGAGGACCTGAGATAGACGATTACGCCTTTCTTCCAAAGTTTCGAAGTCTCGGTCCACATGTGTCATCATGTATTTTCCTTTGGATGTTGATGGAATTTCACTGTCAGATACTGATATGGTCCTGTTATTCTTTGGACTAGGTGCAGGTACTGTAGCTGGCTCGACGTCTTCGTCTGAGTAAACACTGATGTTCGTTAGATTGTTGTCTTTCAGGAATTCTGCTACTGATTTGGGTGATTCTGATTTCGATTGAGTCAAATTAGAGTGAGTTGTTTGACTATCTGTAGCATGTGAAGTGTTACTACAATCTGCAGTGTTTGCTAGACGATTATGTGCCTGCTTGTTGGTTTGCTTTGATGGGTTAACAATTTTCCCATGTCGCCAGTCGTCGGTCTCTTGCACTTTGAATTTACTTTGTCAAAGATTAAGTAAGCCATTTCTGAGGTCCCACTGATGCTGATAGGATTGGTACTTTTTTTATCTACAACTAGGACCACCTCAGGTGCATTCAAGTTATCAGTTGCCGTGTCAGTTGATTCGCTTTCAGCTCTTGATTTGTCAGCATGTTGTGCCGCACTCCTTTGTGTTTTGATGCTTACAGTAGGATCGGCTACAGATGTTGTTTGAGCACCTGAATCTTTGGTTACAGCAGTATCGTTTCGCTTGTTGGCCTCAATGTCTTTTTTTTCTATTTTTGATGTTATTTTTTCTATTTAATGGTTCGCCAGTTTGTCCTTTTAGTTGTCGTAACTGTTGTTCTCTTCTTTTGCTGCAATGAAAGCTTCCAGATAGATGACTTTCGTCAGGATCATGGCGATCATTGCTTGTTGACCTTTTGTGGTGTCATTGAGCATTTCGTACAGTTTACAAAATGGATTTAAGGCTATTGAGATGGGCGACATGATATTCAATAGGTCTGCTTTTTTTTTATGGTGTTTCAGGAATTGGGGGACCAGGTTGCATGACATGGACCTTGCCTGCAATATGCAATTGGTCGCTAAATCTGCGTCTTGGCGTTTGGCACCTGTTGCTGCAACTAAGTGGTTTGCGGACAGCGCTTTTGTCCTGTTCTTTATCTTCTTCCCCTTGCAGACTTTCGCCAAATGCTTTGTCGACAGTGGGAACTGTGTCTACGATCGGCTCACCTTCTCGTAGTTGAGCTGGGTGTATCAAGCCGCTGTGAGTGTCTTCATTTACATCAGCTTCCTCATTGTAATGCTTGTCGTGTGGCTGAAAGGGGCCCTCAGGCTGAGGAAGATTGATGTATTTGTTTTCTGACACTGGCCGGATCTTCTCTATGACTGGGTCCAAGTCGATAGTGTCTTCTGATTGATCAGGCCACCCTTTGTTGCACTTTTCCTTGCTGCGGTACATGACCACTTTCCCATTTCTCACTGTTGTTGCCTAGGACTGTTGCTGAGGCAAAACCAGGTAAGATTTTTCGGTGGGTTTATTGGCTTTTCTGCAAGGGGAGTGGGCGCATGGCTGATTTTCTATCAGGATCACGCTCGGTATCACCAAGGGAGCTTTTTGTGGTGATGTTATAGGATGTGGCGTCACAATTTTCCCATCGTCGATTTTGTGAGGTTTAGAGCAAGGGAAATTTTCTTTGATAGCGGCCAGCATTTCTGCATCAGAAAGCTCTTTGTAGTCTTTGTTTTTTGTTGTCAATTTTGTTTTGAAGAAATCTGTTAGTATTTGCATTGTGGTTTGATTCGTTGTCATTCCATGTCTGGGTATGATGTTGTCCTCATTTTTCTTTTTCCTGTCTGATGGCAGTTGTTTCAAGCCATTGTTTTTTTTCTGGCTGGGACCATTTCTTTTTTATTAGTTTTTATGCCTTCCAACTGACCCCTGTGCTCTCTGGCTCTCATTTTGAAGTTGGGCATCTGAGTGTCCTTCATGAGTGGTGACTCAGTGGTAGCTGGGTCAGATGCTGCGGTGCTCTTTGGTTCAGCAGGGCCCTCGGCCGGCGTGTAGACCTCCGCCCATTCCCTCGCCGAGGCAGCTGCTGCATCGGCTGCCGCCTCATCTGCCGCCTTGTCTGTGCCCGCAAATGTGCTCCTCTGAGCCTGCACAGCCCCTGTGTCTGATCTCACAGGGGCCTGGGCTGCATGCGTCGATGTCACTGGGCCCCTGCTCGCACTCAGCGACCGGCCTGTTGTTGGCCGCTCGTGACCCGGCGCGACGACATCGGCACTGCCGCGCTCCGCCCTGCCTCCAGAAGGCAACAGCGGGGCAGAGGCCGGGCCGTCGGGCTGCTGCGGCGAATGTTCTACAGCAGGATCCCAACTCTGTGGCGACGCGGCCACGCCGCCCATGTCCAGTCTCTCTTGGGATCCAGGGTTTCCAGGTGAGAGGGGTGCGAGTATAGATGGGCAGGTGTTCGTGTTTGGGCATTCGAAGAGTGTCGGCGGTTTTTCCACACCGCTCAGCTGGTTGTTGTGGCGCCCAATTTTACTAGTGACTGGGGGAGTTGGCTTGGGGTTTGATATGCATACGCTCTTTCCATTCTGTGGCAAGCAGTGGGATTTGCCTCCATCGTGTTTTGGCCGGGAGCTCCTGAGACAGCGCCCGTCCTTTTCCTCAAACCCCTGATTTTCTGACAAAGTTCTCATTAATTTGGACGCCATTTATTTGGCGCGTTGGCAAAACAGTTGGTAGACTGGGCGACAGAGCGCTGTTATGCCTCTGATCACCCACTTTCAAGTTCCACTTTCAAGTTCCACTCACCACTTACCGTGGGTGCTTGTCAGTCGCTGGATGGACCAGTCCGTTGTCTCACAGCAGTTATACAGGGGGGTGTCTCACTCCTCCGTCACACGATGGACCACGACAGACCACTTTTCGCCCACATCTCTGCCCGCGCTCCGCGCTGCAAATGAGTTCAAATAGTCTCTGTAGGACTCTCTAGACCAGAGTCTCCGCCTCCTCTCAACAATGGAAGTGGTAAGCTGATTGCCACGACCACGACAGACCACATTTCGCCCACTTCTCTGCACACGCTCCGCGCTGCAAATGAGTTCAAATAGTCTCTGTAGGACTCTCTAGACCAGAGTCTCCGTCTCCTCTCAACAATGGAAGTGGTAAGCAGACTGCCACGACCACGACAGACCACTTTTTGCCCACTTCTCCGCACGCGCTCCGCACTGCAAATGAGTTCAAATAGTATCTGTAGGACTCTCTAGACCAGAGTCTCTGCCTCCTCTCAACAATGGAAGTGGTAAGCAGACTGCCATGACAGACCACTTTTCGCCCAGTTCTCTGCGCACGCTCTGCGCTGCAAATGAGTTCAAATAGTCTCTGTAGGACTCTCTAGACCAGAGTCTCCGCCTCCTGTCAACAATGGAAGTGGTAAGCAGACTGCCACGACCACGACAGACCACTTTTCGCCCACTTCTCCGCCTAACTTTTCGCCTCACAATTCACAAATATGACTGTTGCCAATGGACACATGCATTTCTTTGCTTTCCTTTAAATGGTGCTAAAATGAGTAGTTGTAAATGCATTGCATTTTGTTAATTGTGCAATCTATGTATTTACCATGCTTTGGTAACATACATGCAGTTTTCATGTTATGTGTACATTTTACAGGGCATTAGCCTATTTGAACCAAAAAAAATGCCTAAAAACCAATTTGGTTGATTTTGACACGGGTGATTTGACCTTCGGGCCTATTTGACTGCACATATTGCTAAATAGAAACCCTGGAGACTGGGGATTGGAGACGGGGATACAAAAAAGCATATGCAATTAAATGTGTTCCTGCGTGCAATTATTCCTCAGGCAAATTCCTGCAAACGAATTGCATATGGCAAATCTACCTAAACATTTTACAGCAGATATGTTAGTTGGAGAAGTGATTGTAAAAGTGACAGAAGGAAAGAAGAAAATAACAGTTTGCACATTGCAATGGGTGATATGGGCAATCATGCATTTCATCGTAGTATCTTGGAATTTCACATAGGATATGCCACTTGAACTTGCTGTGCAAATGTTCCCAATTGTTTTTTTACAAACAAATCACCGAGAGTGCTGCTAAAATTGAAATATGTGGTTTGCAACTGTTATGGAAGTGAATTGAAAGCACACAGCATTGTAAGAATCTGCCACTTGATGTCAGGAGATGGGACAAAGGAGAGTATGATTATTGAGTAGGTTATGCAGGGTAAGTGGCAGGCACCCTTTTCAAATGCATGAAATCTATGTACTTGCTATGCTTTGGTAACATACATGCAGTTCTCGTTTTCTGTGTACATTACAAAATATATGCATACCTGTAGTTTGTGTTGATGGATGTAGATGTGGATGAATCTGGATGTAGAACTCTTAGAGAGTTTTACAGTACTTTTAGATGCAGGTACTTGAGAATCACAGGAGACCTTGACTCTGAATATTGAACAGTACATCTTCATTGTTTAACTGAGATGACAGAGTTAGATGTAGAGATCTTGGATGTGATTGGTGGATGGGTGTCTGACTGCTTTACAGAAGCCAATGAGGGAGTGCTGCAAAGAGTGAAGTGGAAAGGGAAGAAGGGCTGCCCATGTGTAACGGGGTCTGTGGACAGCGCAGTAGTCCGCGGACAGGGCATGCCACATCTGGAGCTTCTCAGCATGCCAGGCATGAAAATGGGACTGTGGGGATTATCTAAATCAGGTGTTCAGGTTGTACTTTACAGGAACATAGGGTAATACTTTTGTCATTGCTGTGTTGGTTGTGTAGGGGAAGATGGCTGGATTTACTGTATGGATAACTGGAGATTCCTTTGTAAGTGTTTTGGAGTGGTATGTGGAGGGAAGAGGCGTTTCTGCTGATCTTGGTTTTCCAGGCCTACAGGCTTTGTGGTACAGTGTGCATGACCGCAATCTGCATGGAGTGCTTGCACTTTGCAGAGCCATGGCTAGTTTTTGAACTCCTGATGTTTTGGTGGTGCACTGTGCAGTGGGGGGGCGAAACTAAAATGCCTCATGAGTATTCAGAATGTTCAAGTGCAGAAAGGAAGAGGGAAGAGGGGATACGTGCTGGGGAGTACACATTTGTGGGTGAGCCATAGATGTAGTGCTAGGAATGTTGAGTGCTTAAATGGCCTGGGCCATGGGAGGTGTAAGTGCCAGACTCCAGAGCGGATGGAGTGAAGATGCAAAGTGTTGTGGCTAGAGAGGAGCTGGGAAGGATTGTTGCAGGAGGTCAAGGACACTGATTCACCAACTGTGGTATTAGCAGAGCAGAGAAGGTGGGAAGGACGAGGAAAAGAGGAAAGTCATAAGGAGCTTCTGGAATTTGAGAAGATCCTTCTCAAGGTGCAGTGGGAGGGGGAGGCTATTCCAGAGGAGGGAGCCGCAAAGGAAATTGAGCGGCTCCCCACCCTCTGTTTAGAAAAACGCTTTACACACAAAGAGTTGGTGCCAGAGTTACGAAGTGGTCTTGGCGTAGAGTATTTAATGAGATAAAGTTGAAGATAGTGTGGCCTGGGCCCAGCCTTTTGGATGATGCAGAAGGATTTGAATTTAATCTGTGCAGCAACTGGGAGCCAGTGAAGACTTTTTAGTGCAGGAGAGATGCGTTCCCTAGACTTAAGGCAAGGATGCGTTTGGCTGCCCTATTCTGCATAAACTGGAGGGGTCGCAGAGTAGAAGATGGAAGATGCAGGAGAAGGCTGTCAGTAGTCAAGTCTAGAGAGAACCATGGCTTGAGTCACATTGAGCCTCTGAGGGAAATTGAGAAATTGTAGAATTCCTTTGAGAAGGAAGACCTGATAGTTGGACTTTTTGGCAATGTCCTGCGTGTGAGGGAGGAAGGAGAAAAATGAGTTGAAGATGACTCCAAGGTTTCTGGCTTGAGTTGAAGGTGCATGGGGAGAGCCTGGGGGAGATGCAATATCTTTGCATCAGCTCATATTTACAGCACACCCCTTTTTGGGATTTTCTGTGGTAGGTCATGATGTTATCCCATAGTTACATTTTCACACAACAAACATCATTCATTGCAAGTCCCAACTGTCTGTGGAACTCTAACCCCATAATGAGATTCACGTGGTCTTTGCAACTTCAATGACATGAGAAGGAGGAGAAATAAACCATTTCCCTTTGGACTGGCACTAAATATCTTATCTGCCCAGACTTGCTGGCGTCCTTTTTTCACACAAATCTATATGACTACAAATTCAACACGTATAGCCTCTGGGCACATCCTAAGAAACTGATTGAAACCCACAAAAAATGTGTCAACTCGTCAACTCTGTCCTTAAGCTGCCCTTACACCGGGTTTATTACTCAGTCACAAACTATCTCTACCAGATGGCTGCACTTCCCTTGGCAATGATTAGCAGGCTCCCATTCAATATAGAAGATTCTATCTCCTATCCACAATAGTATCAAGCCATAAAAACCTGAGCCTAGCTGTAGCTGATCATCTGATATTATCGCAGCTGCCCACTGGCCTTTCATAGTCTTTAACCTTGCTAAACCAGTGTTCCCAGTCACACAGAGTTCATCTCACCAACCCAGGCTTCTGGGCCTGCACAAGCCCTAACGGTTAGAGGACCTGTGGCTGTCACCACGCTACCTTCCTGGAAGCTGTGGAAACAGTGGAGCATCTGCTATTAAATGATCCACCACTTTTGAATCGAATGGACATCCCCGGTCTAGTTCTTATCAAGATGGCACAAGCCCAACTGTATACATTCAGGCTCCAACATTTCTGATTCGTGTTGCAACCCCGTTTTCTCACTTATTGGGTAAGACATTAGTTTTTCTCTTTTGTGCCTAGCGCACTCCTCCTTTTTCTATTGCTAAGCTTTCTTACAGCCTTGTGCTGGCCTTCTGCCTCGTGCCCCTCTCCTGGCACTACTTATCTTTTGTGATGTAAGGAAGGCATGGTTCAAAGTAAGACAGACAAAAGTGATCACAGTTCAAGGGTGTTTATTAAACTATAAAATGGGTGTGATAAACACCTAATCTAAACCTACATCTAAGATGGAAGCAAGTTACATCCATCAAATAATAGTAATAATACAGTGCTAGTGGAGTCTAGTCAAATAAAAAGGGCCTATACTAAAAAACGTCTTGCCAATCCTTATAGTTCCTTCTGGTAATCCTCACATCGGGCTTAGACCAACAACTCACTGTGGGCATCCTTCAGTTGGGTTCACGCTTGTCATCACAATGTTCTCGGGTGTGTTACTGTTTACCCCAGTTCACAGTCATCCCTCAGTCAGGTTTATGTTTGCTGCTTATCACAATTCACTTAGTGTCCACAATGTGTCAAAGACTTTCGACTGTACAAGGGATTTGGCTTGACCCTCGTATGACCACTTTGACACCTCATGCCAGCCTTCCATAATGCCCTTTGGAATTTGTAGTTTCTACAATCTTTGTACATACATTGGGCCTCATTATGAGGTTGAAAGTAGCCTTGCCAGTAAAACTGGCAAGACTACCTCCAAACTCACGAAAAAATCTGGCACCTGGCAATGAGGAATTACCGGGGTATTCTGACTTTGCCAGACCCAGTAGTTCCTCCATTGCTGGGGGCTGTTTATAATGGTGCCGGTGCATCAGACTTGTTGTGCTCATGGGTACTGCTCTGCCCGCCAGGTCAGACCTGGCGGGCTAGCAGGCACCCGCGAGCACAGCTCGTAGTATGGCGGTACGGTAGTAACGGTGCCGGTAGCACTACGGGCACCGTTGTCACCATAGTGCCATACTTTTAATGAGGCCCATTCTCTTTTTTCAGGAGAGGGGTACCAGCCAGAGTCTTTTGAATGAGAACCCACCCTGCACCGGACCCCTCTGTTTCTAGTACCAATTTCACTCAAAAAAGACATCTGTCTATTATCTTCTTTCTTCATATACAATGTTGCCACTACAAACTTGAGCCCAACATAGTGCAGTGCACTATCAGACTCTTGTGACTCACCGACTGTGTTGAACTCGTTGGTGTTTGACAGACTCTTGTGACTCACCGACTGTGTTGAACTCGTTGGTGTTTGATTTGCCACTGGAGTCAAGGACGTTACCACAATGGCAATCTCTTCTCCTCATCCTGGCTATCACTGCGGGAGGATCCTACGTACTGTTGACATCCGTCACACCATTCAAAGGCTCGATTCCCAGTCTCACATTTGCTTTCTCTGAGACTTTGCGGGTCTGGGTTGAAAAGGGCAATTCCCTCCTTGTTGTCCTTTCAGGTCTCGTTGCCGTTCTCCTCCATTTGACTTGCCATCCCAGAGTAGCTGCTTCCTCGTGCGTTCAGCCTTGCTCAAAGTGTGCTCTCATGATGGGGAAGGGAAAGGGCAGTCAGGTGTGTGTAGATATCAGCAATTGCCTGACTCTGCCTGAGCCTTGAGTTTGGACATGTCAGGTAAATGGCTCTGGTGGTAGTCCGTTGTCAGTCACAGTGTGAGAAAGTTTTTGTGTCAGAAAAAAAGGGGGATAGAGTTTCTAAATATCCTACTGGGCATGATGGGGAAAAGGTGTCATAAGGAAGGGGATACTGCTCTCACCCTTCGGTGTCCCACTTCCACTCTCCAAAGACCCCATCTAGGTGATCCTCCTGCACTGGTCATCCCCAGGAACTGAATCAAATAGCAACGGCCGTGTCCTGCCCACCTGGATGACAGATCCTTGGAAACTAGCGGGTGAGACACCTTCAGGTTTCTCACAGTAAAAAATGCTGTCTAACAGTTGCCTGTCATTGATAGAGTTTGCTTACTTCCCTTGTGTTTCAGTTATACCGGCTCCTCCGTCTCAATCTACACAGCACGTTGAATTTTGACTGGAATCAACCTATAACAACATTCCGTTTTTTGATCTGCCATATCTGGCTTGTCCCACTACTTGGCTGTTCTGGGGAAGGGGTTGCCTGCCTTCCCTGTTTCAACAGTCAGGCAAAGTGGCTTCCCCCTTGGATAGGCAATATCTCTACAAGGACAAAAGTTCTTATAGTAGAAGGACAACTGCCATCCCACGAGAGGAGTTTTCACCCAGGTCATCTGTAGAAGGTCCAGGTGAGAAAGAGGATTTGATTCCTGATACATGGGCATGAATGAGGAAATAAACAGGCTGATGTCAACATTCTATACAGGAATGAATCCCTCTGTAGTATTTGGTAAATGGGGAGCAAAGAAGATACATTTAAGTTGATAAACAGTGTATGACAGGAATGTGTAATTGCATCTTTGATTAATTTGAATTTGAATGTATTGGCTGAATACCATGTTTCCTTTTAATCAGGATGTTCTCATGCAACTGGATGTCCTATATAAACATTAGCATAGGCTGCTGATGTACTAATCATTGGCTGTACTCGAAAGGCTAAAAACATGTGATTAACTGTGATTAACTGATATGAGAATATTATGACATTATTTCAAATGAAAGGTTATATATCTCAATCCAAGACCATGATTATGGACCCTAAAGGAAACAATACCCTTCTGTATCATTAACAATGTGAAATTGGAAGGTGTGCAGGCTTTTGATCACCTTGGGACTAGATTATCTATGAATTATAAGTAGACCATTGAAGTTGAAAAATGACTTGGTAATGGTATAAGATCAAATGGATATCTTATGGTTTTCATAAACATTTGGAGGTACTGCTGCCAAGCCAACCTTTACAATGTATGGGGTTAGGAGCTGCAGCATGTGCCATTTATGCAGTTGGAACTTGAGCAATATGCAACCTTCTTTCAGTAGCTAAGGCAGAGCAGTGATGTACTACTTTTGTATTAGGGGTCATGCCTGCTTCTGTAGATGAATTACTCTACTTAAAGACTAGTCTGAAGCAGCTGCCATGTTGTGGGTCTGGAGCTGGTTGATTGATTAAGCTACCCTTGCATGTTCATTTTTTGATGTAGTGTAAGAGCCCATGTATATGGGCAAACATGCAGGGTTTCTTTAACACAGTAGGACCACTATATATCCTAAGGCAACAGCTCCCCCTAGCGGTGACAACAGGCGAATTTACTGCATCAGGAAAACATGCAGGACAAATATACATCTGGCCTTTCATCATATTGTTAGATATGTTTATGCTGGAAACATTTGTCTAACATTTGGCTCATAACTATAACTATGAACACATTATGAAACAAGATAGAAGCATGCATAGAGTATTTAAATAATAAAATAAGGCCTGGCCAGCTGGAGCCTGAACTAACTAAATATACTGCTTTGCAATTGTATCTATGTTTTATTAACACAGACATTGCCATTCCCAATTTACTGTGGGATAATAACTGTAAAACAAGGGAACTAATGACACACTATACATTAAATCAGCATTCATTAGCCATTAATGAGCTATGTGTACAGTAACAACTAATCTCTTCTATCAATCTAATGGGCATCTCTAAATGTCAAATGCTGTAGAGCAGCATATTTCTAGACTGTGCTTGTAGAGGACCCAGGAGTTTGGTTGTCTCTATAGTGATATATTATAGCTTCAATGTGAATACAATATTGTAAACACAATTTGGTTCTAATGGATTAATTAGTGCCTCTATCAGGTTGTTTATACTTAGTTATTTTACTAGAATGGATTATTATCTAACAAGCAATTATTTGTTTTATATTTTTGCTAGACATTAGTCCTATTGATAAAATGTGTTTTTATTAAGTAAGCACATGTGGGTCTTTATGGATAGGAAGAATGGAGTTCATAATGCCTATTAAAATGTGCGTGTGATGTGATTTGGTATTTTATGTTTGATTAATGTATTATATATACTATGGAATAATGCAGTTATTGTGAATTATAAAGATATGCTATTGTTATTATTATTATTGACATTATTATTGTTATTATAATTATTGTTAGGGAGAATTCTCTCTTTAGGCTGAATTTCCTAACCTAGTGAGTCCCCCAGCAGCTTTGCTGGATTTCTGGAGTTTGTTTTTTTCCATCCTGCCAAGAGTGAGACTCTTTTCCTCCCACTCTTGGACATGATTTATGGTATTCCTTTGACTGGTAATGGGTTTTATGGGCTATGGGGTCCTTTACTACATAGGGTCTCATGTGTTTTTCCCATGTGTGTTACACAGCACTCTCCGTCCCGTAACACAGGGGTGTCATAGTGACACCCCACCATAGACTCCATACCCTGGGACTGACTACTGTCTCCCAGGACATGTAAAGTCACCATTGGCTTTACTAGTTCCAAATTATTAACAGAAACCAGTACAAACCATCATATTGTGTAAAAACTGGTGGGGGGCAATTCGATTGCCCCGGGGTCTGTTAGTCGAGGGGGCACGTCTCAGCCCCCTCTGATCGAGTTTTGGCTGGTGGCAGTGGAAACTACTTTTTATATTCAACCGCAAATATTTTCCAATGGGATTTTCCCATTGTTCGAGGCTACCAACTTTAATTATTTAATTCTCATAGCCTCGAACATACCGCCAGTTTATTTAATTAATATTAATTCTCCGGTTGGTATTTTTTGCCAAGACTCGATTCTAAAATGGCGTTTGTGTTCTCTTCTGTGACTCCAACCCAAGTCGAGCCCTTTGTTCCACTGTTTGGCGGGCTTCTCCACAGAAGCCTCCAAAAGTGGTGCCATTCTGTCTGGGTACCACAGGGGGTGTGGGAGGGGGTTTAGGCACCCTGGACCGAGTTACCTTGGTAACTCAGGTCGCACTCTTGTGTGATTGGCCCAAGTGGTGAGCCGGCCGGCTCACCACTTTGCATGTTTGAGCGACAGCTAGGCTGAGTGAATGAGGGTTTTCTGCATAAAAGCAGGGCTTTTGGGACTGGAACTTCAGAAGTCACCACAGGACCTGAGAATCCGACAAGAGAGAAGCTGAGCCGACCTACCACAACGACACCATCGGTGGAGCCCTGCAGAACCGACTCACCACTTCCTGACGACAGAGAAGATCTCCCGGCTGGAGAGGCTTCTTCCCCTGACTGGTGGGCACAACCAGTTTTCCCTTCTTTCTTCGCACCCCAGTCCGGTTTGTGGTCAAACTGCCCATGCCAAGCACCCCGGCAGCCGATAGCCACTCACCACTGAACCGCAAATCACTGGACTGCTCCTTGTACCTGAGAAACTCCACGGCTGGTTTCTTCCCTGGCAGTGCAACAGACTCCTGTCTTCCTCCACGATGAAATCCTCTCTTCCCCCGGACGAAGCACCGACTTGCACCCGCTGCCAGGAACAACTGCCCCCGCTGGAGCATTCTCACCACTTTAAGGTATCGTGTCCGCCAGGCCTCCCTTTCTAAAGATTGCTACAAGGTAATAATAACCCCTTAACCTTCTGGACTGGGCTGGCCGCCTTGGCCCTCTAACTGGTCCCTTTCTGTGGTCCAACTCCTTTTTGAACCTTTACAAGACTTTTGTGCACTGCAAACGTGTGACCTTGGACACATTTCGTTTGGATCCTCTGAAAGTGGATCCGGCCTCTTGAACTCTAACTTCACGGTTTTACCTTGCCTTCCTCTCTTGTTGTGTTCTTGAAAAAGTGTTGGGATCTGTTTCAATTTGTTCTCTGCTTTTCTCTCCCTTTTTAAAACAAACTATTAGAGTGCCATCTACGTTAAGCGCTCACCGCTGTCTGAAAATAAGTGGGGCTGTACTTAAGACTTGTCTAATATTCTTTTAAGGGAGCATATATCTTTTAGTGACCGTGTTTTTTGAATTGCTTATTATTAGTGCCTGTGTGTTTTGCTAGATGTGGGTTTAAATAAATAATGATATCTCTTTTACACCAAGGCCTGGTCAGTGTTTACTTGTTCTATTGTGTACTCTTGACCTATTGTGAATACTCTGTATACTGCCTAACTCTTCTTGAGGGAAGTCTGACTGCTCAGCCACAGCTACCAAGTGAATCTGTGTGGTACAGACTGCTACCAAGTGGGTTTACTGCCAAACACCTGTAGTCCTAAATCTTTTGCAGTGGTCCCAGAGGGAACTGCACAGGTTTCTGCCTAACAATTATGATACTATTAATTGAGCGTGGAGCTACCTTTGGGACACAACAAAGTGCTTTACAAAGAGCTTTACAGACCAAAGTGAGGGAAGCATAGAAAAAGGTAGCAGAGCTAACAACAGGGGAGGCAGCAACTTGCATCAAGGGATCTACAAGAAACATGGGGAGGTACCAGTGAGGAGCGGTTCACCCAGTCTCACATAAAATGGGTATTGGTGGGTTTGTTGACCTAGGTGTTCAGGAGGAACCATTCCTTGAGGAAGGTCTTGAGCTCTTTCCTGAACTGCAGAAGCGATAAAATGAGTCTGATGTTGATGGGGAGGATGTTCTAGAGTCTTGGGATATACACAGAGAAGGCCGTACTACTGGTTCTTTCCTTCCTGTACTTAATTCTAGTCCATCACACACCTACGGAGATCCTGGGTTTCTCATTGAGGTAAATTGAGGACAATGCAACAAGTTTAGTAGATGATTTGAAGAATATACTGGCTTGCAGCAGGAGCCAGTGCAGTTTGATGGTCATTGGGGTGATTGGGTCTAATTTATGGAGTCCTTCAATGAGTCATGCTGGTACATGCAGGACACATCTCAGGGGTGCCAGGGTAGTCGCTGGAAGGCCTTCCAAAAGGGCATTTCCACAACACAGGTCATACAGTTTTGTCTGTATCCTTTTATAAATCATTCTTCAGTAAACATCAATCTTCTCTCTTTCTTACTCACTCACATCCCTGAATCACTTCTGCTCACTCCCAGCAAATTAACATCAGTGAAATTATCCTACAAGATGACTGTAGAGATTTCTGGCTCCATCAGCTTCTCCTCCTAGGTGTAACCCAATGGCAGATGTCGAGTTCACATATGTCAATAGACGGGAGTGAATGGTGTGTCACCAGAATCCCCAGAACTTTGCTGCTACCCCCTAGCAAATCAGTCATGCATCTTCTTCCTTTAGGGATTCCCAGCTATACCCTACTCCCCTGGATATCACCTGATGGCACATGTTTCTTCCACTCACTTGAAGAGACAGACTCTGTCTGGTATGTTGCCCAATTATCTGATTTTCTGCTGCTGACTCTCAGCAAAATCTGGGGAGTCTAACTCTTCAACAAGCTATCTGCACGGTTGCAGGCTGTTCCAACTATGAAAAAGTGTCACCCAATGGCACGTATCTCATCCTGTCACTCCAAGTGATGGGCATTGACTGTTGTGTCACCTGTCTTCCGGCCATGTTGGCCATGTCTCACCCATTCACTTCATCCTGTGCATCTATGAAAGTTGTCTTACACTGTAAACAGCTCCAACCTCGTTTCCCCCTTTACGCCATGTGGTTGAACTTCCGATGACATTTTAAAAAGGTGATTTCAGTCACTTGAAATTCAGGTGATTCAAGGTTTGTGTTGGAGATTTCATCTAGGTCTGCACATTATAAACATTGAAATAAATCGCTTTATAAATGTTGTTTCCCTTCATCTGTAATAAAGAGTTTGTTTGCACTTTCAAGAAGGTCTTGGGGTCAACATTACAAAATATTGCACATGAGTACTGCCCGTGAGCACCGAAAGTGATTTTCTTTTGGAAAAAGAGGTACAAATCACTGGGCTGCATCTCGCACAGTCTTTCTGTGCCTTCCAGCCAAGTGCACCCCACAGATTTCTTATAGCAGCCCAGAAAGATAATTTCCTTTGTGCACCTCCTTCTGGTTTTGGAATGGCTTTTGTCATTCCTTGCTCATTTATTTACTCATACTGTAGATGTTCATTCCATTATGACTAACGGCTGAAACATTTATTTAGATCCAATGAAAAGTCACATTAGCTTGAAATGGAAAGTACATGTTTGAGGCTTTGCCCACTGCCCACTTATGCCATTCCTACCTGTTTCCTTCCAGTTCACAGACATACTTGGCAGCCAGACTCCAGTCAAATGCTCCAGATTCCTTATTAATCCATGTTCTAGCCGCCTGTAGCCTGGACTCATGGAAATCTGCCAAAATTATTTCTTTGAAGAATCCACATGCCGGGAAAAGGTAACATAAGAGGTGGCATCCTCCGTAATGAATTAAGGTGTCTCCCTTCACATCACCTGGTTTAAAGGGAACAAAAGAGAATGTGGTGCTTATTATGTTGGCTGTGCATGTATTCTATTTTCACGACTAGACAATAAAAAATGTGGATTCACATACAAGGCCAACATTACTAAAACAAATTTAAAAGTGTGTATATAGCCCACACAATTGGGAATTTATTTACATTACTGGTTGATTTTAAGTATTGTAAGACATGTGTGAACACAATAGAAAATCACATTGAATTCTGTGTTCATGTATAAAGGTGAATAGTGTGGTCTATCTCCTGAAGTTCTATAAATCTAATGGTATGCTCACTTCTGTTGAAGGCTCTACAGAACATTTGAAAAGGAGGAACTAATATTTATGTGGTTTGGTAGAACAAAATGTGCATACTCACATCCACCAATATTTTGAGTATTGTAAGTTCACCTATACCATAACTGTGATTAGATGACTACATGCATTAACACTTGGTGTGCCCAAAAATGTGGTTTTGATCGGGAGACAGTAAGTTCTGTGAGCCCCATTAAACAAAATGAATAAACATATTCACCCATTAATCCCTGGATTCAGGGATGGAGTGGGAGGAAATAAAAAGGTTAACATGTGATGAGCAACAGCCACTTGAATGCTTGCCATTCATCTACACATGCAGTCACATGCAGTCATTAACACAATATACAAATCAAGTGTCTTGCATTTAAACATTTTATGATTATTCTTTAAGGTATACAGCTTGAAGCCTCTAAACTATGTCCAGAGTCCCTCTTCTTGTAGGAAGAGCAGGTTCTTATGAAACAGCACAAAATCTTGCCAGCAGTTGAACGAGGACCCTCATGGTGGAGAAGGATGTCATTGCAGATGGATACAGGGTCAGTTGGTTAGAGTCATTTGAAAGCAACAAAATAGGTGATGGCTGGTATGTTTAGAATTAAGCTTAACCTCTGGCATTGCTCTTGGCAACCCTCCAGACCACTGTTCTGCACCTGCCAACCCATTACAAAAGGGGAAAAGACCATATGCAAATCAGACTTGGTCCCATCCGGAAAGTCATAGTAAAGGCAGAGGCATAAGCCAATGCACTCATGCCTCCATTGGCCTTTTGAACTGGATCCACAATAGGGTTCTATAATGTTGGAATGCTAGGCACTATTTTATGCTGAGAAGCTTTCTGCATTGTACTCAGCATCCTCCATGTTGTGATGAGGTACTGCCTAATATACTAGTGAGGCCAGAAATGCATTGCTGTTAATCATCCGTATGGCTCTTTAGCTGAACACTATGTAGACCCATGTCAAAAATAAGGCAACATGTGTGAAGGTGTAGTAGTAATGGTAGTATGGTATTTGTTGTTTGTGGGACTCAGCCACACTCTCCCCTACTTCCCCCACTGCCTTTCATTGGCTGCACACTGAGGTTGCTGATGATGTGCATAGGATTTCGTCCGGATTGGTTGCCCAGTTGGCGGGAGGGTGAACATCATGTGGTCCGGCTGCCAGCGTCCAGGAGGGTTGAGGGTCAGGGCATGATGCGATACGATATGGCGGACACTAACTAAGCTAGCATGAAAAACTACCACTAGACACACACTAAACAACAATCATTAATGTTCCTTTGAGTAAATCTTACAAACCTATAAACTGCATACAGATAATTATACCATTATTCATAAGGACTTATATGGGGTTTCGGATTTAGGGGTCTTGGTTGGTGTGATAACCTTAGTCATAGGGCAGGCTTGTGTGCATCAAAGAGATTGTGGGACAGACTGACATTTGTTAGTTCTAGGGTGCAATATATGTTGATAGAGGTCTTGTTTTAGTAGGGGGCACTCTGGGGTGGGCTGCACAGCAGGCCACACTTCTGGTACATCAAGAGAATACCTTAGGAGAGCACAGGGTTATAGTGGCAGTAATATTCCAACAGCAGGGGTAAGAGGGCACTGGTGGGTTTGTTGAGATGGATGAGCTACAAGGCAGGATTCAGGGCGGTATAAACACAGGACAGTGATCTCAGAGGAAGAGTGAGATGCTACATTTGTATAGTTGTTTCAATTTTCCCTGGCGCATCTGTGAGAAAGGGCTTTCAGACAGAGTGAGAAAAGGTGGGGGCCATAAGCGCAGTGTGCGTGGCGCTGCAGAGGGGAGAGAGACCTTCTCGTATTATCGAAGTGAGGCCTAGTCCAAAGATGGAGTCAAGGGCATACAAAATGGAAGCCAAGTGTCACCCGCAATAGCCCCATTTTGGTGCTAATGTTATCATATGGGCAATGGAGGCGTCCCCCGCTATTGCATGAGCAAGTGGTCCACATTTTGCTGAAGGTGTGAGGGGGCCCAAACAACCCCTCAGTGCCACACAACGGGTAAACAGACTCTGCATAGTGAATTCAGCATTACATATCCTACAGGGACTTAAACTTGTAGCAACCATCTCACTTCGCTGCTGGATTGACATTCCAATACATACCTCAGCTGCCAGTCACCCCTTTTTTGCGAAGTATGAGTGTGGGGGTTTGACTGGTGGTGCTGTTTTTAACATCCCTATAGAGAAGTATCGGCTTTTGACACCAAGCATAAAGCCTGGAAAAACTCAAACTAAGTAAAAATAAACCTTACGTCAAAGCACAGGGATATAAAAGAGCTTACAACCCAGGCGGTAAGTACGCCAACTTTACCACCATGGTGTAAACTACGTTTACACCATGGTGGATGGCGGATTTACCGCCCCATTCCAAGGTGAGTGGGGCGGTAAATCCCCATTTCCCATTTTACCCTTCCCCATTCCCATTTTTGCCCTATAGGGCATAATGGGAGTGGGGAAGGCGCTAATTACGCCACCGTAAATTAGGGTGGCGTAATTAGCACCAAGGCGGTTTAGCGTCATGGATTTTAACGGCTGCTAAAAGCAGCCGTTAAAATCGGAATCAGGCGTTAAGGGTTAACGACGGCGTTAACCCTTAACGCCTGAGTTGTAATGAGGCCCCTGGTGTCTCTAATTCACAATCTGGATGTAGAGTAGATAACTGCACACTACACAATGAGCCTGGGATCTCAACACTGGCTGAGCCTGGATGTGGCCAAATCACTAGTTATTTTAAAGTGAATAATAAAGGGAGCAAGATCAATACGTCCTTGGAAAATGGGACCAGGGAGATGGAGAAGCCTACTGAAGTGATAAGTATACCCACAACTCAAGGTGACCTCAACATTACCCGAGCGGATCTTGATAATACTGATAACAACTCATTACTCAAACTGTGCTATTCCATATGCCAGGGCAATTCAGGTGCTGCGATGGAGCAACAGGAAGCCAGTCCTGGATTCAGAACTGAGAATAGTACTCCGACTGACAAAGAAGCAAGTTTATGTTTCACCTAGGATGTTTTTGTTTAATTGTACTGAACATGAATTATTAATTCATGCAGTTTCTGAAACTCATGTTGAGGACTCTTATACACAGTCAACTGTCAAATTTTTACCTGGGTGTGACCAATTAAGTGATGACCCGGATTGGGGGTGCTCAATTTTGCTGTAAAAATAATACTGAAGCTTTGTGGCCGAATTCACAAAGATGTTAAGAAACAGGGCTCACTAATTGATCACTTGGTGACTAACAGCCACCCAATGAATTGTAGAGATAATACTAAGGCCAGTGGAATTAATGTGATATAGTAATAATTTGCTTAAAGGTGTTAATTTAGAGAGTATTCCTATTGAACATGAGGTAGTGGACTCACCCTTTAATTACCCTACTCATAAACAAAGATGCAAAAACTTGAAGTTAAATAAACAAGTGTTCACAAATATCGAATTGAATCTGCTATAGAATTGATTGATGATGGTACAACTGATCCCATGAATTCCACAATTGTGATGGTAGTCACCAAGAGTCAGTTGACTAAAAGGGCAAACAAGGTGACAACAAGGAGCTGGTATGCTTGCTAGCTGGCGTCTGCAAGGAAATGAGACTAACGCCTCACTGTCTAATTATAGTAAAACACTACATATGGTACCGATAGTGACTCCAGGGAATACAAATATCGAAAATGATCCACTATAGATTAATAAAGAGATTGGAGGGTTAGTTGCTAGAGCACAATTAGTCAATAATGTATTAGCAGTCAATGTGCTACTGAGAAGATTCTAGATGCACGTATTCTAACTATAAAACATAAAGATAATGCTGGAACTAGGACACACATAAATAGGCCTAACCTACTTAATATTTCAGTAAAATTCCTTGTCTTTGAATTCTGAAATCCTGTGATTTTGAGTTTATAGCACCTGAGTGAGGGGAGGCTGGAGGTATGGCAAGTGTGCATTGTGTATTACACATGACAGCTTCTCTCATTAGAGATCAGGTTGACTTATTAGAATTATTGGGATTTGAGCTAGACAAACCATGCACTCTGGCTGTTAGTACAGCATGTTGTCATCACTGTAGTAGATCCTTAATAGCAACATCAGGTGAAAACCACTAAATCCAATGAAGAATTTGATGATACAAGGGGATGGCTTTGGCTAAAGAAAATGATCCCTAGGACTGACCAGCACCAGACGTGATATATAGGGATTGCATTTTGGAATACCCGTGGCCATTCCCATTCTCCTCATAAGACTCCCTCCCTAGAAGTGTTATGTGGATCATCCTTGTTCATGCTCCAGGAGACATGGCTGACCCAACAGTTAACAAATGATGGGTTTGTGATATACCAATCACTTGTGAAAAAGGTTACTAAAGGTTGTCCTTTTGGTGGTTTGATGATTGGAGTAAAACAAGAGATCGAATCAGTAAGACTTGAAAACCCTGGTGCTACTGACTTTGTATTGGCTGTCGAATTGAAGTGTAATGCCAGGTTGAAAAATCAGCGAATGCTCCTCATTAATGTTTATGATTCCCCAGGTATGGAAATGACTGACCATGTCTTGGAATCAATAGATTTAATCATTATAAACTGGTATGTAGCTATGGAATAATATGTGATTTTGCTACGTGGTGATCTTAACGCAAGATGGGAGGAACATTCTATTAAGGAAAGCTACACTACCATAGGATCAAATTGTGTACTGGCACAAAAAATGTCCTTCCAGCACAAAGAGTAAAGAATGGCTCAGTTGTTTGGAACTATTGAACTTTATAATATTTAACGGTCGAATTATAGGCAACATTCCTGACCAAATCACCTGGAAATGTGGGAGGAAAGAGGCAATTCTCGACTACCTGTGTGGAAATTCACAATTAGTCAATTGTGCTAAAAACCTACATATCACGAAGAGTGAATTTAATGATCATGCATATTTGAACCTATGCATAGATATAAATTTGATAAGTGAACTAAATTATACCATTAGTGGCTTGGACGCAAATCATCAAGGTAATTGGGTGAAATGGACCGACCATAACATCAGTAAGAGATGTAAAAAGTGGGCTTGCACTCTTGATGATTGTATGGGGCTACACACAGGGAATGAGATTGAGATATGGCTATCCAGATTAATAAGTGAAAATGCAAAATTTATAAAGAAATGTTTTACGGAGCATATGAAAAAGTACACTAGGCCATTTGATATGGAAATTCAAAGAAAAATGCGATGGCTTCAAATATCAGCAATTGAAAAAGGAAGGTATGCCAAGTTCTGAAATCCATGTAGGAATTTGTAGACTAAAACATCTATATAATCATTGCGCTCAAAGGTAAATTCTACTAAATGCACCATCATTAACCCACTTGCTGAAAATGTCTGGTGATCATTCATTGAAGGACAAATCAAGAAGGAAGTTCTTAATGAAGACCCTATTATTTTCAAAGATGTAAAATGGCCAATGACTTTTTCAATGGCTGATATGATGACTCCTGTGCAGCTTTTGATCAGGTTAAGAGTGGTTCATTATGGAAGAAACTTAGGACACTTCAATGTCTTCAATGTCTTGAATGGCTCCTTCAGATATTAACTGCCCTACATACTGGAACCACAGATCATGTACAATTGAACAATAGTGGGCTCTTATAGGGAGACATCCTTATAGGTAGAGGGGTCCAACAGGGCTGCATGCTTGAGAGTGATGACACACGCTAAATGTCCTCCCAAAATTGCTAAGTGTCCTATTACGGCTATGCTTTAGGTGGATGATCTGGTCATATGTGAACAGATATTCTTCAGAATGAAGCAATGCTGTCTGTCCTTTGGAGTTAAGCGGAGGAAAATGGGTTAACTAGTAACCTTATGAAAACAAAATCCATGCTGATCAGTGTGTGTCCTATTTAGACACAGCCCCTGAATACTGTGCTGGGACACATAGAATATACACAGCTGCACATGTACCTGAGAGTGGTGGAGATGTCAGTGTCTATGGGCTACCGGAAGCTGATTACTCTAAAGACACAAAAAGCAAAACATATATGGCTAGTGGTGCGAAAGTTTGTCTGTTTGCATGCAGGATTTGTATTGGGAGGTATTCTGAATCTGTACAGACAGTGGTTCTGCCCACTAGTCTTACATGGACTTGAGGCTTTGGAGTTATATGATTTAGATTGGCTAAAGGTTCTAGAGTTTTTTTGTGGAGATGTGTGTTGTATCTTCCTTCATCTACATCCATAGAATACATCCGCCTGGAACTAGGATTACTGTTGTTGAGATCATCAGCACTCAAACGGAGAGGGGAGCTTTTCTTAAAGTCTAAAACTTCATCTATGTGCCCCTTATTTAGTAAGCTCGGAGCCAACTACTGTTTAATACATGATAATCGAAATGAATGTGGGTTTATCTGATTGGTAAAAAACCTTTTTGACAACCTTGATTGTACTCCCAGTGCTACCTCCTATGTTGCCCTGACCCGGATGTGCGAAGGTTTAGATTACTATAATGCACAAATCAACTACTGGGGTGGCCAATGGAATATTTTCAGGGACTGTAGATATTGTAGAATTGTAGCATACCGGAATGAATGGAAATGGCCAGACACTTATTGACTGAATATGTAAAACTGGGCCATATTTATAGGACCATTCTGGGAAACCTCACTCATGACTAAAACTCTATAAAAATATTGAATTTTGGACATACTGTTTGAATACAGAATGTGAAGCTGTGCATATCACCCAATATAAAGTATGGTGCATATTCAAAAGTCGGTTGGGTAATATTCATTGAAGGATTTGCTGGCCAAGATGACACTATGATGATTCTAGATAGAGAAATGTAGAGCATCAGCCCTAAATCTCTTATAATTAATTATGATGCAAGAGTGATTGTAGATACTATGGAAAGTTCAATTGAATTGAATTGGAAAATAAAAGTGATACAGTTTTATTACTAATAGTACACATTTGCATACTTATTTTATGTAGATATGCATTTATTATACTCATCTCATGAACTCTGTATAGTTATCGGATTTTACTACTGGATTTTATTTTATCGTTTTTTACTTCATTTGTACGTTAAGTTAAAATTGTGAATATGAATTTGTGTATTTATTGTTTTTGTAAAAGTTAATTTGAACTCTTTCCAAATCTACCTGCCTCTACCCTCTGCCCTTTGAAACTCATCCAGAATTGGACTGCAAGATGTGTCCTTTGGCCCAAGCCCTGGGATCGCATCTCTCCAGCCTGACATCTCTCCACTGGCTCCCAGTGGATGCAAGGATTAAATTCAAAACCCTTTGCATTGTCCACAAGGCTTTCCAGGGCCCGGGTCCAAAATACCTTGAACTGTCCCTCCATAAATTCCTCCCCTCTCAAGCTCTTTGCTCCTCTACCTCTAACTCAGGTTCCGTGATTTTTCAAAGAAATGAGCTGGGGGGTCGATCTCTTTCTTTGGCTGGGGCCTCCCTCTAGAACAGCCTCCCTGCCACTCTGAAACTTGAGGATAACCATCTCTGGTTCTTGAAGGACCTGAAGACCTTCCTCTTTGCCTCTCCTCTCCCCTGCTGATCTTCTCTCTCTCTGCACCGTGCACCTGCCCTACCATCTGACTTCTGGGCCCAGGTACCTGCTCACCCTGCCACCCAGCCTCACTGCCTCTGTGCAATCCCTTGCACTGGGGCCTGTATCTGTAACCATACAGTCCCCCCTTTTTCCTGATTGATCAGACATACCCTGTCTGATGCCTTAAACCTAGCACTTGCCACTAACACTTTTTGTTGCTTTTTAATATTTATTTATTTTATTATTTATCTATTTTCCTTCGCACAGCACTTTCCACCTCTCCCCCTTCCATGCACTTCTCCCCGTTCCCTCTCTCATGCACGTGCATGTTCACTGGGCCTAGTAAGATTGTTATTTGTTCTCCCTTGTTCCACACCCTTGCCTCATCGCGCTCTGAAACACTTGTGTACGAGCGTGATACAAATAAAATATCAATTCAATTTAATTCAACTAAATCCCAATAAATAAATAAATACATAAATAAAATAAATTGTCCTCTATTTTGTACCTCATATCCACAATTTGTGTGCTCTTTTTATAAAATGTTCTGTGAAAACACAAACATACTGGTACTTCAGCAGATGTGCTTTTAAACTTTGCTATTTCTTTTTTGTATGTGTTTATTAGAAGATTGGTGTTTGTGAGGTTTTTGCTAATGTTCTCTGAAGTTACTGCATTCACTTCCAGAATATTTACTTTGGATGTGTTCTATTTGTTGAAGGAGCTCTTTGGCTGTTCTATGTAGGATAATGTTGCAGTTTTAAAGCAGGACTTTTTGCGTAGTACAGTCTCTGCAGAAGATTCCTTATAGCCTTTGTTGTGGCGGAGGGTGCTTTTGAAAGCAGTTCCCAAAATGAATGCCCTCGCAGACCAGTGTAGTCCATAGTTTGTAAACCTTTTATTCTAATTTTGTCTTTTACTTTCACACAGTGATTGAGTAATTGTTGTAAAGATTTGAAGGATTGTTGTCATACGTTACACATTGAGCTGCATGGCCATTTGTAGACTGGACGGATTGGTTGGGTGAAAGCAACAGTTGATTGAAAGTTTGTTGGGGCTGTTTTTTCAAAAAGGGTTTCTTGTGCCATAATGGTGTTTTCTAGCATTTCATACCCTCGGCCATTACTATGTATGGCAAGTGGGTTTTTCTGTTCTTGCTTATAAACCACTTCATTGAAATATGATTCTGTGCTGCCTGTGTGAATCCATTCGCCTTCACAGAAGTTTGAAAAGGTATCTAGGTTGCCATTGTGCATGTTTAGATGTATTTTTATAATTTACTGATTAATTTTGTTAGTAGCTTCATTCTTTTTAAAATTAATATAAACACATTTCATTAGAGCAGAATTGTGCTGTCAATTACAGCTTCCAGGAGGAGTCTTCTGCTGACTTTTTTGCTGTTTTCATAATATTGTGAAGTACTCTATCGTGGAACATTTTTTGTAAAACTATTTTTTTGGAATGCTTAACTGTGCCAATGCTAACATTGTTAGATATAATTGTAGGGTCATTAGCTGTTTTCTTCTTCTCTATATATTTGTTTTATATTTTTCATTTTTGGAAGAGGGGCCCTAGTTTTTATTAGTGGTTGTCGGTCTGGTTTTGTTGACTGAGTGTATTAGCAATTTTGTTTGAATATTTGCTATACATTCTGCTACAGATGGATGAGTATTTGGCATTCTTTTATTTTCATCTGCTCTATATTTTCTTTGTTTTCTACAGAGTTGCTTTTTAGTAGGCATTCTGTTCTATCTGTTGGAGAAAAAAGGATAGTGTGGGTTTGAAAGTTGTGGAATATATTTGCGTGTATTGTGAATGAGTTTGTGAATATGATGGCAGACATAAATAGAGGTCTGCATAATTGTGCAATGGGCTGCTAGTTGTGGTTGGGAAGGTTGTAAGAGTAGCTGTGTGTGTAGATGTGTGAAGGGTTTGGGTTCGGTCATAAGAGAGTGGTAGAGTCAATTAATAAGAAAGGACATTACAATGTTTTCAGGATAACAGTGGGTGTTATAATAATGGTGTTTAGATGAGAATATAAAGAGTGTACATGTTGAGGTGTAATGAATAAGAGTGATGTTGTTGAGTAAGATCTTGTTGATTGAAAGTCATTTTGTAGGCTAATATACATCTACAGTATGCTGTACGAGTAACAGAAAGAATACTACTACACTACTGCACGTAATGTAGGATGTGAAGACTAGTTGTCTTGAGGTTGTTGTTTTCCAGGAGGCTGTTGTTCACTGCAATTGTGAAAGGAGAATATTAGTGGGTATGTTTAGTAATGGTGAATTAATTTTAGCACAATAAGACCTTGAGCCTCATTACGAGTTCCCCTGGGTCCTGCAAAAGGGGAATTACTGGGCCCGCCGAGGTCGAAATGGCCCAGTAATTCCCATTTCATGGGACCCGGAGCCGGACCCAAGTTTGGGGGTAGCCATGCCCTTACTAAGGGCATGGCTACCCCCAAACTCGTAATGAGGCCCACTGAGGGTTATGTCAAGATGTTGGAGAAATCGTTTCCATTTTCTTTCATTTATGTCTTACAAATTATACACAGTACTGTTGTGAATGTATCCATGCATTTATTTGTTTGACTTGAAATGGTGCTGAAATGAATATTTTTAAATGCATTGCATTTTGCCTTTTTTTATTCCATGTACATGCCATGCGTTAGTAACATACATACAGAGATATTTTGCTATATCCCTCCTTACGTTTAAAGTAGAAGGATCGATTGAATGAACTGATCTTTAAATGTGCCATGATGGGCCTAAAGGAATTCATTTGTGAAGTGTTTGACACAGTGCAGGGCATGTGGCACAATTCAAAATGCCCCAGACTAGATGCAAGTATCCTTAACATTTTATTTTTATTTTATATCATTACCATTTTATGATTATGAATGAAAATGTTTAACCAGGGAACTCACCCGGTCTATGTTAGTTTTAATGGTCAAAGCCAGCCTCACGTGACGCCACCTAATTTGTCAATTTCAGAAGTGTGCCGGCATGTGATTGTACTTCAGAGTTCATGACAAAACTTAAAGCTTTCAAGGTATCTGTACTGGGCTTGTTTTTTTTTTCTGTGGGAAGATCTAAATGGGAAATATCTTTGTGTGTTCGATCTTTTGGGGAATGAATAATTAACTCTGATGAAATCAATCCTTCCTCTTCAAAGTTTGATACCTCTGCATCATTACCCATACTTACAGAAGGTGGGTGGACTTCTGTACTTGAGAATGGAGTTTGCAGAGTTTGTGGCGTGGGCCATAGAATCGCTGAGTCTCCTTCCTTATCATTATGGCTTTTGTTTCTTTTTTTACCAAAATGGTCCTGGATCTTTTTTTGGATCTTTGTAGTTGTTATTGTGTGCTCCAGACCACGTTGCCATTGTTTCATAAGAGTGGTCTGGAGATTCCGCTCAACTCCCCTTACCACTGGGGATGCAGGCCCTATCTCAGTGTTTATTTGTGCCTGAGTTATTTCTGGTGTATTAGGATGTGAGGTTAGGGCAGCCATCTGGGTATTAGCCGTCTCCTCCCACTTCCCTTTCTTTATCCAGAGACTCCATGCTGCGTAATTTCATGACAGGTGCCAGAGGATATCCACTAATGAGGCTGTATACTGAAAGTCCTTTAGCCAAAATTAGGATCCCAAAACTTCCCGAGGTTACAGCCAAGAAGAAGAAGTTCTACAGTAGAATAGATGGCTGTCTTCAGTACAGGCTAATCCTGCCATCTAAAGCCACACCACCTTCCTTAAATAAAGGTTCCCAAAGAGTTAATAATAGTCACTTCAATTCAGCCATAGAACACACCGAGGGTACAGATATAGAGACCCCAAAATGATAGATGTTTATGGGTCCGAACTTTATAGGCAATTGGTTGAAATATAAGAGGGTTCTGAACTGCCTCAAAATAAAGTCCAAGCAAAGTACTTGTGGAACTTTCTGAATCAAGGATAGAAAATTGAGTATCACTATGGCTATAGCATAAATCAAATGTGGCAAGCTCTGCAAGTCTTCCAAAAGTTCACTTTAATGGAACCAGCGAGATCAAAGGAGAAGCCTCCAACAGTCTCCCGCGGCTCCTCAATAGTTAACAGCGATGAATGAAACGGAACAGAGCTCCTTACCTTTGTGTCTCAGCAGTAACCTTCATCAGTATCCTGAAAGCTCAATCGGCTTGGTGATACTATAATTGGAGCACCTGCTCGATACACCTCAGCACAACAGCAAAACAGCAGTGTATTTCAAAACATCGGCCCTTTCTCCTTCCAGGCTTCTCGCCGCAAGGGCTGGGAGTCCAGAATAAATCTGCCACTTCCTGGTAGGTGTGTCCCACCAGCAGGGATTCTGTTAAAGTTACAGTGAAGCAATGTTGTGAAACTGGTGTGCACGAACACAAGCAGCTTTCTGGCAAAAACCACAAGCTGGTCAGTTCAATTCAGAGAACCCACAGCAAAACAGAAGAGTAGTTCAAACATCTGCCCTTTTCTCCTTCTCGGCTTCTCGCCGCAAGGGCTGGGAGTCCAGAATAAATCCCCCACTTCCTGGTAGGCGTGTCCCACTGGCAGCGATTGCTAATGGTACAGAGAAGCAATGTTGTGAAACTGGTATAGCACGAACACAATCAGCGTGCTGGCAATAAGCACAAGCTGGTCAGTTCAATTCAGAGAACACACAGCAAAACAGCAACGTAGTTCAAAACATCAGCCCTTTTCTCCTTCCAGGCTTCTCACCACAAGGGCTGGGAGTCCAGAATAAATCCCCCACTTCCTGGTAGGCGTGTCCCACTGGCAGCGATTGTTAAAAGTACAGTGAAGCAATGTTGTGAAACCAGTGTAGCGCAAACACAAGCAGTGTGCTGGCAATAACCACAAGCTGGTCAGTTCAATTCAGAGAACCCACATACAAAACCGCAGCGTAGTTCAAAACATCAGCCCTTTTCTCCTTCCGGACTTCTCAGGAGAACAGGGGATAATGCAGATAATGCACATCCTTACACAGTATTATTCCGGGCGGTTAACAGTTGATCCACACATAGGACCCCAAAAAGAAGCTTTTATCAGGGAGGCCCAGCTCCCCCGAATTAATGAGGCCCAGAGACACGTCCTGGATGGACCGATAACGGGAAAAAATAACACATGCCATTCTCACCCTTCCAGGTAACAAGGTGCCCGTACTGGATGGCTATACAACCACGTTCTATAAAAAATTCTCAACAATCCTTGTCCCCCATATGGTACCCCTGTTTACCTCTTTGCGGAAACAGGCAGGATCCCTTCCACTATGGGAGAATCTAACCTGACCCTACTGGTTAAACCAGATAAAGATCCCACCCTGTGTTCCTATTATCAGCCAATTGCAGTACTAAATTATGATTCCAGAATTTATTCAAAAACACTGGCCACGAGATTGGCCCAGGTGATACCGGAATTGGTATTAGCGGATCAGACAGGGTGTATACCAGGATATCAAGCGCATGATTATATTCGACGTAAAATAGACATCTTGACCTGGGCGCAAAAACATAAGAGCAAGATGGCCCTACTATCTATCGATGCTGCAACACCGTGTGATAGGGTTGACTGGGCATACCTATCCAAAGTTCTCAAGGCATTCGGGTTGGGCCAACCTTTCTGCAAGCTGATAGCGGGTTACCATCATAAGCTAGCTCTATTTGCTGATGACCTCCTCTTTTATATGCAAAATACCACCACTACATTGCCACCCATCATTGCACTGATGGAACGTTTCCGTGAGGTCTGAGGCTTTAAAATTAATTTAACAAAATCAATAATACTCAACGTTACAGAACATTATGACACAATTACATAACTGAAGAGGGACTTTCCTCTCTAACGAGTCCCACACACTATAAAATATCTGGGGGATAACCTGACTGCAAAATACACAGATCTTTACACAGCTAATATCATCCCACTATTCAATAGACTCAAGCTAGACTCGATACGCTGGAGGGGGTACCAAAAATGTCATGGTTTGAGAAGATGACAGCGATTAAAAGACCCTATTGCCATGACTACTATATGTATTTCAGGCGCTACATGTCTGAATCCCGAAAACACCAGTGAAGGATCTGCAATCCCAGATGTTTAGCTTTATATGGGCCCGGAAGAGGCCAAAGGTGGCCAGACACACACTAATGGCACCTAAAATGACAGGGGGGCTATCTGTCCCAGACGTGGAAAGCTATCTGCATGTAGCACAACTAGCACCGGTATTAGAGAGTCAGTTGGCATACCAAACAATGGGAATCAAACACTGGGTCAATATTGAATGAGAGGTTGCAGGAACTTCTCTTCATTAAGCTTGCTGGGTCTCCCCTAAAGTACGTAAACAAGGGAACGGGGCCTTGTCCTTGTCTGAGTTCCTCAATCACTATGTGAAAGCCAATGACAAAGGAAACATGAAAATACTACAAAGTATAGACTCCAGTCCAGTGCACAATTACACAGGACTAAAAGGACATTCATTAGCCTGCATTTCTGTACCTGCTTGCAAAAGCACCTTCCACCATATCAAAATGTAAACAAAACACCATTCCACTCTAAGTAATCTCGTTCAGAAACTGTACTATGCAAAAAGTCCTGCATTCACACTGGAGCATTTAAATTACATTCTCCTACATGGTAGAGCCAAGCAACTACTCGAACAAATATACCACATCCAAAGCAAATATTTTGGAACTAAAGAGCACTTACAAACTCCAGTACCTTTAGAAAACAGTCGCAACAACCTTGCAGGTGTCAACTTTCTATTGCACACAGGCAAAAAAGAAATAGCAAAGTTCAAAAGCACATCTGCTGAATTTTCAAACCAAGTATGTGTGTGTTGTGGCAGTCCCTTTTATACAAAGAGCACGGAAACTATAAATATAATGTACAAAAAAAGAAGACAATGAGGAGTCCCAATGGTTCCAATTAGCTCTCTACTTTATAGCAGAAAACAAGTACGAAATTATTAACCCCTCAATACTGTGCACATATTGCACTGCAAAACTTAATAATAACCAAATGCCTTCACGGGCTATCAGTAATAATTTGAAAATAGTCCCACTGGCAAACACACTCCAACAGCTTAATGGGTATGAGACCATTATAACTCAAACAATACATCCATTTCAAGCAATAATAGGACTATAACCAAAAACTGCAAAATTGCCTTCAACTAAATTACTGAGAGGCATTTGTGGAAAAAGTATTTTATTTGCCATTAGGTCTCAAAGAAAATGTAAACACTCTAGGAGTGCAGCGGCCAATAGAACAATGTTTCATTATCCTGGTGAATAGTGTATCTACAAAAGACAAAAAAAATTGGCAGCAACTAGTGGACTTAAACAAAGTTAGAAAAGCCCTGCAATATCTTAAAGACAACAATGAATACCACACAGAAATTAACAATGAAGAAACCCTCAGAGAAACAACCTCAATAATTCAGGACTCCTCAACAACTGGCCAATTTGAACTTCTAGATCCTACTACAGCTCCAATATTTTAGACCACTATACACTTCACCCACTGCACTCCAAAGACACCATAGACGATGCACTGAAAACATATCAAATGTGCCAAGCCAAAGGATCACCAATCAGTATATGGGAAAAAAGTGTAGAAGCACAAGCCTTTCCTCTACTCTTTCCTACTGGAAAAGGTGGAAGATACAATGAGAGATGCACACAAATAACAGCATCAGAGTACCACTCTATAGGAATGTATTCTGAAGACCTTAGATTCAGATAAAACATGGAATACATATACCACTGCCTCTTTGAAAGTGAACTAGCAATTGTATGTTATGGAGTTGCAGACATATTGAAAACAGGTTCCAATTTTCAAAATATATATGGTACACAGCTACTTCAAAAGGTTCAAGAGAAAGACAAGGTTTAACAATCAAGTATTACAAATCTCTTGGCAAACATGCATGGTACAAAATACCAGTGGTTCGATGGCATGCAGATGTACGGTGTATGCTACGCAACCTTGGCCCTGCCACATGGTTTGTGACTTTAAGTTGTGCAGAGTATAAATGGAAAGACTTGCACACTTTCTCACGCATAGCAAACAAAAATGAAATGGCTATAGACATGAAAACACCAGAAGAACTATTCTCTTTTGATCCTGTAAATGTATCAAGGAACTTCCATCATCGCTTTTCTTGCCCTGCTGCACTTCATTTTTAATAAGTGGAACACTTCTTTTGGGGAAAAGAATATCAAGCCAGAAGAGCACCACGCATCCATATGCTTCTGTGGATTAAAAATGCCCCTAAATTTGGTCAGGACCCTAATGCTACTGTTTTGCAGTTCATTCACAAATATGTCACTTGAGAAATCCCTTCAGAAAGTACACATAGCGACCTACATGCTCAAACTTTGCAGTTTCAAAGACACAAGTGTGGCAAGTATTGTCGGCGGAAATATAAAAACAAAGGCAAATATTACAACAAATGCAGCTTTGGTTTCCCTAGACCAGGTTCAGCAACAGGACAAGTAAACAGCTTCCTGTCTTCAGTTAGACAGAGTGTAAAATGCAAGTCTCCTAAGAACACATACTGCATAATAAGAACTGAAGCATCAAAGTACATCAATGATTACAATGCAATCATTGCCTTCCTATGGAATGCAATATAGATGTGCAGTGCATTGCAGAAAATTCCACAGCAGTTGCACGATATGTCACAGCCTATTTAACCAAAGCAGAGAAAACAGAGCTGAAAGACCACTGGGATGACATATCATCAGACAGAACACTGTCACAGAGATTGTACAGTTTTGGCATAAAAATGCTCTCCCATAGAAAATGTGGCTGCGATGAAGCCACAGGCCATTTAAACCAGCACTGCCGTATATGAGAAATCTGAAAACATAATCTGGCTAAGTCTTGGTTCTGCTGCATCCAGGAAAAGAGTTCTGAATTTGTACCAAGACATAGAAAAAATAGCCAAAAATGATCCCAACAACATGACATTTTGAAAATCCACTTATTGGACATATACTACCCAAACAGGAGTACTGCTTTAGAAACCATGTTCCAATACCACATAACCCAAAAATTCTCATACAACAATAACATTAAACTAGATGAGAAAAAAGGTAAAACACAGTCGAAACTTGAGGGGGCATCCTGTTGAAACTTACCAAACACAGCCATTTAATAATATGAAGCTTTTGTTAAAAACTCCTCAACTCAAAGAACTGTACTACATGGCCATACTACAACTTTTTAAACCATGGAGAAAAGAAGATGATTTATTAGACACACATGCCTTCTATGAAGATGCTTTCTATGCAAGTGAAAGCATCATACCAGATAAAAACGTTACGCAGTACAAAAGCATGTTGGACAATGAACGCCAACAAGAAGAACATAAAGCACAACTACATTTAGACACTCCTGAGAGCAGTGAACCTTCTCTCACAGGAAGCCAAGAACCACTTGGACAGCCACCCGTAGCAAATGAGGCAGAATCAGCCATGACTGAAGTAGAGAACACCATGTGTCAGAATGAGCAATCTGCAGAAGACTTTGCTCTTCTGAAAACACAACTAAACAATGAGCAATGTACCATTGTCCTAGAAGTAACTAAAGAAATTGAACAGGGTATGCAGCACGAAATGAAAACTTGTACCTGTCAACACTATAAACCTGTACTGCTGTATGTAAGTGGTCAAGCTGGTTGAGGCAAAACATTCTTAATAAAAATCATCAGTAAATTCCTCTAACAATTATAAAACAACATGCTTTCAGCTGTTGTAACCAACCCCACCGGTTTAGCTGCCTACAACATAGGTAGCATCACTTTACACCTTCCTGTGGAATGCCAAAGCAAATTAGACTACTACAAACTTTCAGGAGAAGCTGCTATGGAGCTACGCAGAGTTTTGAAAAAAAGGAAAATGCTCCTAATAGATGAGGTGAGCATGGTGTCCAACCTAATGTTGGCTTTGATTCACCTCAGATTGCAAGACATCCTCAAAACAGACTACGAAGAACTCTTTGGAGGAAAACATGTTATTGTTTTCGGAGATCCTTCAATTAACACCAGTGACAGGTGAACTTATTTTTAAAACCTTAGGGCACAAACTATGCCTTAAAACTCTTTGAAGCATAGGGAATGTAAATCTTTGGCACAATTTCCAATACAGACCTCACCTACGCCAATATTTTGAAAAGCATTCGGATTGGTGTACTATGTAAGGAAGCTCAGTCTACTCAAAATACCAGAGGCATTCATGAGCTGTACGCCCATAACACATGTGCTACTGATGTCATGGAACAATTAGCACACACAAATGTCAACTGTATGTCCTTAATGTCAACTCCAGCAAGCTGTGCACAATTCAATGAAATGATGCTGAAAAAAGAAATGCAACCAATAGTGCAAATTTACTCTACAGACAAACTGGACATTCACGGTATGACAATACCTATGTGTCAACAAGCCATAGCATGACTTAATACCTTTGACAACTCTATCTCTAACACAGCTGGTTTGGAGAAAATGTTAACATTTTGTTTAAACTGTAGAGTAATGCTAAAGCGTAACTTTGATTGGAGCAAGGTTTAGTTAATTGAGCACTTGGTACAGTTGTTGGCTTCCATACATACCCACGTGACAACCGCATTCAGTTTGTCAACATCCACTTTGACAAACTTTCACAAGTTAAAAGGATAGGACGGTCAACAGCCCGATTCCTTCTTTTCAAAGATATATATGTACGCAGAGAACAGTTTTCTCTGTCACTAGCATATGCAGTCACTGTTTATAAATCACAAGGTCTAACGTTAGATCAAGCATTGATTGATATTGGCAGCAGAGTATTTAAAGAAGGCATGAGTGATGTAGCACCATCACGCCTACGTACACTTGAAAGACTATTTCTAGTCAACGTTGATGCAAGTAAAGTCAACGCTGACATTCTTTGCATCATATGACATTCCTTGCATCGTAGAGTACACACCCCATCTCAAAATGTACCCTGTTCCTCAAAAACACAAACTTTGTAAACAAATGCAATCAGAAAGTGTATATGATCTGCCAACAGAACCATCAAAGAAACTGAAATCAGCTCATACTCCATCAACTACGAAAAATGCAGAAAAATGTATTGAAAAGGAAAATACATACCCAATTTTACAAACAAAGAGAACTACATCTTTGAACAAACCACGTGGACTTCCATCAAATGACTCAGACACAAAACTATCTGGTCCACTCACATTTTCCAAAACAACCTGTATAAATTGCTATGCAAATGTAGCAATCAATGTCCTATTCCAATTGCAATAATTGTTGAATACATGTAATGGAACGGCTTGGACCAGCTGTGTTTACAAATGCTACTCCTTCGCAGAAATGCAACTAACAATCCTGAAAACACAGTGTCTCAGGAATAAGGTAGGAATGGTGAGATTCACTTTAAACACACAGGAAGATCCACAGGAATTTCTAATTTACTTGCTACAAGTACTGGAGAGCAAAAACATACCTATAAATGAAATCCTCCAGATTTCATACATGTGGAAACATACATCCACTCTCTGCAACCATGTGATGCAGGAACAGGTCCCTAACAAACGTTTTGTCTATGTATGTATACCTAACTGTGAATCTATTCCATTTCAGCAACTCATACACAATGCAAACCATAGCATATTATGCATATTATGCACTACTTGCAATTGTGATAATTTTACACGAAACACAGATACAATCACATAGCCAATACGTAATATCAATGTTTTTCAGATACAATACAGATGGAACCAAAAACAACTGCAAGCTTACTAGCTTCACACACGGACAAGTATCACTTGGCAAGAAAACCTTCACAACAGTAGGCATAATCTACCTCACAGGTGCCACAACCAGTGCAGGTCACTATACTGCATACATTAAAAAGCAATGTGGATGATTTGAATACAATTATACTTATTACTCTAAAGCACAGATTACCAGCAAATCTTGCAAATGCCTACTTAATATTCTTGAAACCAAAATGTACTCACTAATCTACAAAAATAGAATAACCTACTGTCAATTGCCCACCATCAAATATGTAATTGCAAAATGAAACAACTTGCCATACAGCAACTATCCAACAAAGACATGAGTTGCACTGCTATACAATTTTTCACCAATGACTAAATAATTATAATCACAGAAACAATAACTGTACTAAAAACACACTACATAATTTCCCACTTAGTACTTAAAAAGAAAAGTGCTCAGTATGAGAGACTATACACTGTCATCAATAACCTCTGAAACTAGTAACTGGTACATTAAGGCAACAGCTGTCTATCAATGGTGATGCCAATGCAAGGCATACGAAATTAAATGAACTACACACATAGTCCTGCAAAGGCACTTCACTTCACCTGGAAAATATAAATGTACCAACACAAATGAACATGCTTGAAAACATACCCTGCAAAACTAAAAAACTGTACACAGTTAGAATACACCAACTGGTATCTAACTGCAACCATAATACTTTGATATTACTTCCACTGATCAAACTGCCAAGCCAAACTTCAGCAACCACAGTGCTACAAACAAACCCTCAACAACTTCCAAACTATGAACAGTTAGAATATGCCAACTGTTATCTAACTGCAACCATAGTAGCACCACCTCCAAAAGGAAATTCATACACCATTTCAATTCCTCCTACTGCAAACAGTGAACCTTAAAGATCGCTGTAAATAGTGCACATCGCGCTAAACCAGACCATGCAATATAACAAGAAATAAACGTAGATGTTTTTTTTAATCCTCTATGGATTTCTTTTCCCACAGACCCAATGAATATGCAAACACAGGAACTGAGCACATTGCACAGTACACTTGTTTAAAGCATAGTAATTGTGAAATGATAGGCCAATAGCGTTGTTGGATGCCCCAGGAAAGATCTATGCACAAATAGTTTTGAGAGATTTTAATGCCTGGACTGATTTGCGGCAAAAGCATGACCCAAATCAGACCGGCTTCCTAGCTGGCATGGGAACAACAATCAATCTTCTAACTTTAAGTGCAATCAAAACTCAAGCACGTGCTGATAAACAGCCCATTTTCTTTGCCTTTGTAGATTTTAATTCGGCATTTGATTCTGTATCTCGATCACTTCTTATGGCTAAGTTATCTAAGGCAGTTTGTCCAGCTACTAGGCGAGACATCATTTTTGCTTTACATTCTGATACTTCAATCCAAATCAGACTTACTACAGGGGGACTTCTATCATCATCAATTAAGACAGCGAAAGGACTCAAGCAGGGGTACATTCTTGCGTCTGCCTTATTCAATTTTTTCATTCATGACATCCATAATGTGTTAGTTGATCTAGTTACAGATGCCCCAAAATTGAATGGCATACCTGTCGCTGCATTATTATATGCCGATGATTTAGTCCTTATTTCCAAAACTCCCATTGGACTTCATACTCTGTTAAATGCACTTATACAATATATTGAAATAAACCAATTGAGTATAAATTCCCAAAAGACAAAAATACTAATGTACTCACCGAAGCATCAGCATCGTAACAAGATGAATTGGACTATTAAGAATGCTAATATAGAGGTGGTTTGCCAATACACTTACTTGGGAATTAGTATAGACATAGAACCCCCGAATAAGTGTCATTTGCAAAAATTGGAGCAGAAAATAGCAACAGCTGTATCTCAAACAAAAATCATCCTCAAGAAATACAGCAAATTCTCTATACTACCTGCTTGGACCTTTTATACACAGAAAATGCACCCCTGTCTTGTTTTATGGGATGGAAACCATGAAATTACTACCAAATAACTTTTTTGACCAACTAGAAGTGAGATATTGAAGACAGGTCCTACAACTGCTGCAGTGTGGACCTGTATCATGGTTGCGATATGAGCTGGGATTAATATACCTGAGTGCATCATATCATCAGTGCATTTGCGCCTTATTTAGAAAGTGCCTCATTTCGGACAACACCAGAACCCTCTTAAAAATGTTGTCTGTATATACGTTTTTCTCCAATCATGCATTCGCTAGAGATTGGATAAGAAATGCCTGTAGCCTTTTAGCCACCGCAGACATTACAATTGACCTTCTTCTTTCGAATCCAGAAAGAGCACAAAAAAAATGTATTTGACAGACTGGATAGAGACCAGAAGACTTTGAGGGTAATTCATAGAAATTCGCACAAAAGTGGCACACACGGCTGGCGCACAGTGTCCCCGTGCGATACATAGCGCCAGCCGCGTGCGAAAAAATCCTTTTTATCGCACAGCGTATTCATGGATTTTAGCCTCCAAAACCAGCCGTGGCGCAGAGTGGCGCAGCGACCCTGCAGCAGCGCCAGTTACGCCCCCAAGAACGCCCTCGCGCAAGGAAAAGCCTTCAAAATTCCCAAATCATTGCAAAGGGCTGCGCTAACCCTGGACCAGTTCACAGCGCTGCCAAACAGCAAACGCCAAGCGGGGAATGTGTATTTCAGTGGTTCTCGGGAACTTTCACACGCGATTGTCCTGGGTACGTGTACATCAGGGGTGCGCGGGAAGTAACACACGCAATTCCATCAGGGCACGTGTATTCCAGGGGTGCGCGGGAAGTATCACACGCAAAAGCAGTAGGGTACGTGTATTCCAGGGGTGCGCAGGAAGTATCACACGCAAAAGCAGCAGGGTACGTGTATTTCAGGGGTGCGCGAGAAGTATCACACGCGATTCCATCAGGGTACGTGTATTCCAGGGGTGCGCGGGAAGTTTCACACGCAAAAGCAGCAGGGTACGTGTATTTCAGGGGTGCGTGGGAAGTATCACACGCTATTCCATCAGGGTACGTGTATTCCAGGGGTGCGCAGGGAGCACCACACGTGAATTGCCCGTGTGGGTCCTCCCAGGTGTTCCCTCTACACACTCCACGGCCCCTGCAGGCGGCCCACACCACAGGGGACTTCCCTGCACATGTCCCGCAGGCAGCCCATCCACCATGCCCATGCCCCCCAGCCAACCCACATGTCACCTTGCAATACTGCCCACCAACGCATGTCCCCCTGCACCCCCACCCCCCAGCAGTGCAGTGCACCCTCCACCAGGCCCCCACTCATGCCCAACTCATGTCTCCCAGCACCCCCACCCCCCAGCAGTGCAGGGCACCCTCCACCAGGCCCCCACTCATGTCTCCCAGCACCCCCACCTACCCAGCATCCAGGGGCACCCTCCACCAGGCACCCACTCATGTCCAACTCATGTCTCCCAGCACCCCCACCCCCCAGCAGTGCAGGGCACCCTCCACCAGGCCCCCATGCATGTCTCCCATCACCCCCACCCCCCAGCAGTGCAGGGCACCCTCCACCAGGCCCCCACTCATGTCTCCCAGCACCCCCACCCCCCAGCATCCAGGGGCACCCTCCACCAGGCCCCACTCATGTCCCCCTGCACCTCCACCCCCCAGCATCCAGGGTCCCCCTGCACCAGGCCCCCACTCATGTCCAACTCATGTCTCCCAGCACCCCCACCCCCCAGCAGTGCAGGGCACCCTCCACCAGGCCCCCACTCATGTCTCCCATCGCCCCCACCCCCCAGCAGTGCAGGTTCACCCTCCACCAGGCCCCCACTCATGTCTCCCATCACCCCCACCCCCCAGCAGTGCAGGGCACCCTCCACCAGGCCCCCACTCATGTCTCCCAGCACCCCCACCCCCCAGCATCCAGGGGCACCCTACACCAGGCCCCCACTCATGTCCCCCGGCACTCCCACCCCCCAGCAGTGCAGGGCACCCTTCAACAGGCCCCCACTCATGTCTTCCATCACCCCACCCCCCAGCAGTGCAGGGCACCCTCCAACAGGTCCCCACTCACATCTCCCATCACCCCCACGCCCCCAGCAGTGCAGGGTACCCTCCACCAGGCCCCCACTCATGTCTCCCAGCACCCCCACCCCCCAGCATCCAGGTGCACCCTCCACCAGGCCCCCACTCATGTCCCCCTGCACCCCCACCCCCCATCATCCAGGGGCACCCTCCACCAGGCCCCCACTCATGTCCAACTCATGTCTCCCAGCACCCCCACCCCCAGCATCCAGGGGTACCCTCCACCAGGCCCCCACTCATGTCCAACTCATGTCTCCCAGCACCCCCACCCCCAAGCAGTACAGGGCACCCTCCACCAGGCCCCCACTCATGTCTCCCAGCACCCCCAGCCCCCAGAATCCAGGGGCACCCTCCACCAGGCCCCCACTCATGTCCCCCTGCACTCCCACCCCCCAGCAGTGCAGGGCACCCTCCACCAGGCCCCCACTCATGTCTCCCATCACCCCCACCCCCCAGCAGTGCAGAGCACCCTCTCCCAGGCCCCCACTCATGTCTCCCAGCACCCCCACCCCCAAGCATCCAGGGGCACCCTCCACCAGGCCCCCACTCATGTCCCCCTGCACCCCATCCACCAGCAGCCTGGGGCACCCTCCTCCAGGCCCCCACTCATGTCCCCATGCACCCCCACCCCCCAGCATCCAGGGGCACCCTCCACCAGGCCCCCACTCATGTCCAACTCATGTCTCCCAGCACCCCCACCCCCCAGCAGTGCAGGGCACCCTCCACCAGGCCCCCACTCATGTCTCTCATCGCCCCCATGCCCCAGCAGTGCAGAGCACCCTCCACCAGGCCCCCACTCATGTCTCCCATCACCCCAACCCCCAGCAGTGCAGGGCACCCTCCACCAGACCCTCACTTATGTCTCCCAGCACCCCCAACCCCCAGCATCCAGGGGCACCCTCCAACAGGCCCCCACTCATGTCCCCCTGCACTCCCAGCCACCAGCAGTGCAGGGCACAATCCACCAGACCCCCACTCATGACTCCCATCACCCCCACCCCCCAGCAGTGCAGGGCACCCTCCACCAGGCCCCCACTCATGTCTCCCATCACCCCCACCCCCCAGCAGTGCAGGGCACCCTCCACCAGGCCCCCACTCATGTCTCCCAGCACCCCCACCCCCCAGCATCCAGGGCACCCTCCACCAGGCCCCCACTCATGTCCCCCTGCACCCCGACCCCCCATCATCCCGGGGCACCCTCCACCAGGCCCCCACTCATGTCCAACTCATGTCTCCCAGCACCCCCACCACCCCAGCATCCACGGGCACCCTCCACCAGGCCCCCACTCATGTCCAACTCATGTCTCCCAGCACCCCCACCCCCCAGCAGTACAGGGCACCCTCCACCAGGCCCCCACTCATGTCTCCCAGCACCCCCATCCCCCAGCATCCAGGGGCACCCTCCACCAGGCCCCCACTCATGTCCCCCTGCACTCCCACCCCCCAGCAGTGCAGGGCACCCCCCACCAGGCCCCCACTCATGTCTCCCATCACCCCCACCCCCCAGCATCCAGGGGCACCCTCCACCAGGCCCCCACTATGTCCAACTCATGTCTACCATCACCCCCACCCCCCAGCAGTGCAGGGCACCCTCCACCAGGCCCCCACTAATGTCCCCCTGTACCCCCACCCCCCATCATCCAGGGGCACCCTCCACCAGGCCCCCACTCATGTCCAACTCATGTCTCCCATCACCCCCACCCCCCAGCAGTGCAGGGCACCCCCCACCAGGCCCCCACTGATGTCCCCCTGTACCCCCACCCCATCATCCAGGGGCACCCTCCACCAGGCCCCCACTCATGTCTCCCAGCACCCCCACCCCCCAGCATCCAGGGACACCCTCCACCAGGCCCCCACTCATGTCCCCCTGCACTCCCACCCCCCAACAGTGCAGGGCACCCTCCACCAGGCCCCCACTCATGTCTCACATCACCCCCACCCCCAGCAGTGCAGGGCACCCTCCACCAGGCCCACACTCATGTCTCCCAGCACCCCCACCCCCCAGCATCCAGGGGCACCCTCCACCAGGCTCCCACTCATGCCCCCCTGCACCCCCACCCACCAGCAGCCAGGGGCACCCTCCACCAGGCCCCCACTCATGTCCCCCTGCACCCCCACCCCCAGCATCCAGGGGCACCCTCCACCAGGCCCCCACTCATGTCCAACTCATGTCTCCCAGCACCCCCACCCCCCAGCAGTGCAGGGCACCCTCCACCAGGCCCCCACTCATGTCCCCCTGCACCCCCACCCCCCAGCAGTGCAGGGCACCCTCCACCAGGCCCCCACTCATGTCCCCCTGCACCCCCACCCCCCAGCATCCAGGGGCACCCTCCACCAGGCCCCCACTCATGTCCAACTCATGTCTCCCAGCACCCCACCCCCCAGCAGTGCAGGGCACCCTCCACCAGGCCCCCACTCATGTCTCCCATCACCCCACCCCCGAGCAGTGCAGGGCACCCTCCACCAGGCCCCACTCATGTCCCCCTGCACCCCTACCCCCGAGCATCCAGGGGCACCCTCCACCAGGCCCCCCACTCATGTCCAACTCATGTCTCCCATCACCCCCACCCCCCAGCAGTGCAGGGCACCCTCCACCAGGCCCCCACTCATGTCTCCCAGCACTCCCACCCCCCAGCATCCAGGGGCACCCTCCACCAGGCCCCCACTCATGGCTCCCAGCACTCCCACCCCCCAGCATCCAGGGCACCCTCCACCAGGCCACCACTCATGTCCCCCTGCACCCTCACACCCATCATCCAGGGGCACCCTCCACCAGGCCCCCACTCATGTCTCCCAGCACTCCCACCCCCCAGCATCCAGGGGCACCCTCCACCAGGCCCCCACTCATGTCCAACTCATGTCTCCAGCACCCCCACCCCTCAGCAGTGCAGGGCACCCTCCACCAGGCCCCCACTCATGTCTCCCAGCACCCCCACACCCCAGCATCCAGGGGCACCCTCCACCAGGCCCCCACTCATGTCCCCCTGCACCCCCACCCCCCAGCATCCAGGGGCACCCTCCACCAGGCCCCCACACATGTCCCCCTGCACCCCCACCCCCCAGAATCCAGGGGCACCCTCCACCAGGCCCCCACTCATGTCTCCCAGCACCCCCACCCCCCAGCATCCAGGGTCACCCTCCACCAGGCCCCCACTCATGTCCTCCTGCACCCCCACCCGCCAGCAGCCAGGGGCACCCTCCACCAGGCCCCCACTCATGTCCCCCTGCACCCCCACCCCCCAGCATCCAGGGGCACCCTCCACCAGGCCCCCACACATGTCCCCCAGCCAACACGTCATCACAATCCAGATCCCAGGCTCCTATGCCCACCCAAATCAGACCCCACACCACCTCAGTCCAAACACCCAACCAAGCTTTACATACATCAAAATGGAAATACCCATTACATGATAGATAACAAATAAGCAGTATGGGCATGAGTACAAGTCCGTCAGACCCACACAATGGCAACACATGACTGTGAAAACCCACATTGTGGCAGGTATGAAACCAATGAGAGAAGTCCACACATTGAAGTAAGAAGCAAAAATGTATTACAGTGTAAATGAAGTGAATGAAATCAAAAGAAACAATAATGGCAACAAAAATCAAAATGCTGCATGTCCACCAAAATAATAAATAATGAAAATGGGAATCCAAAATAACCGTAATGAAATTGTGTCCAAAGTCACCGTCCAACAAAGCAAATCCAAAGGGAAAGTAAAATGAAAATCCATTGCTCCATGGTGAAAAAATAATAAAAGATGAAGGCCACAAATCTACTGTCAAACTATGTACAAAGAGCAAATCCAGGGTCCATGTTCCCAACTATGTAAATGAAACCTACAATAAAACCCACCTAACTAATAACCATATACAAAAAAGTGGGGCATAGTCCAAGTGCCCCAAATAAAAATAAAAAAATAAAACCTAACACTAATTAACTATATACAATGGCAGCGGGCTAGTCCAACGGCTCACTTCTGGATGTTGCAGGCAAGGGCATCATCGAACTCCTGCTCAATGTCCCGGAGGCGGTCCTGTTCCATGGCCCCGAGGGTCCGCAGGGACGACGACATGTTCTCTTCCAACTCCCTGTGGATTGCCTCGAGGCACTCGGCCCGCCTCAGGGCCCTCTGCATGGAGTTCTCCGCCCTGACCATCATGAGCCGTGCCTCTTCTGCCCGCTGCCACTCCACATCTATGGCGTGGCCCAACCGCTGCCACACGGAAGACTCTTCATGTCCTGGGTCCTCCTGCCCTCCGGCCGATGCCTGCCCCTCCGATGTCGAAGGCCCCGAGCCATCATGGCTCCCACCTACAGCCTCCTGCTGCTGCTGCTGCTGTCCATGTGCCCTGTCCGATGGTGCCTGCACATCCTCCTCCAGCTGGGGTGTAGTTGTTGATGTGGCCACCCCTGCTGGACGTCCGACTCCCGACTGTGGCAGGGATCTGTTGTCCACCAGCCTGGCTGCACAGTCAGAGGCAGCTCCACAGGGCACCAGGTGATACATGGGTGGGAAGATGGCATGGAGAACGACTGGGGCATAGGGGGTTCTGTTGAGGAGGGGGTCGGAACAAGGTCCAGGAAACGGAGGAATCCGCCAATGGTGAGCTGTCCCAGTGGGTCAACGCGGTCAACGAGCCATGCGAGAAGACCTGCAGTCTCATCATGGAAAGACTGCAGGTCAGCTCTCATGTCCCGTTGACGCAACACCACCCCACCCTGGACAGGCTCAACTTGTTGCAGGATAGCCACATCCACAGGGAGAGGAAGGCCAGTTGGTGTAAGCCAATCCCCTCCCTGAGAACGGGTCTGGAGGTAGGCATCCCTGCTGGTGCAAGATGATGCAGAGACAGGAGCAGGGACAGGATTGCACACAGGCACCTCCGCGGCGGCCTGTGCTGCCACCTGTCCCTGGTCCTGCACTGCACCACTAGCACCAGTGGAATCCCCACCTCCAGACCCCGCCTCTGTTGCTTGCACAGCCTCCTCCTCCACCAAACCCCCACCAACCTGGATGACTCTGTGCCATCTTCCTCCGTTGGGCCCTGTGGGGTCCCAGCTGCCCCTTCTGCTGCCGAGGAGTCCAACTCCAACCTCCACCTCCTGGACCTCCCCTTGGCAGCTGCGGCCTCGGACGCGGCACCGGACTCCTCACTCCCCGACGAGATCACAACCTGGGAGGGGAGCTTGGCCTTGCGTCAACGGCTGGTGGTGCGACCCCTGCTGCTGTGCTCCACAGCACCTTCTCCGCCCTCTTCAACAGTTGACGCTGCAGACAGGGAGAAATAAAACACAGGCATCAGGGCACTGTATAATGGACTCATAAACACATGACAGTTGTACATGAGTGGCATTGGCAAACCTCAGACATGCCATCACAATCCCCAACACACATGTCATTTCAACTTGCACACGTGAGCTATACCACAGCCATATCGCAACACCATATCGCAACAGCCAGCACCATCCATACACATACAACAGCATGAGCAGGCAAAGGTGAGCCAGACATCACATGTGACACAGGGAGTGCACTACACATGCACACACACCACCACACTTGCATGCATGTGTACACCTCCGCCAACTGTCGCAGTGTTCAGATCAGCATCCATGTCACACCTGCCAATCATTCTTCCACATCCTTTGCCATGCAAGCCTACACACACAAGCACCATCCATGTGTCACACATGAGAGCCCTCGCATGTGTCAGCCTCACGGCCCTGTACCCCCCCATACTTGGCCACATGAAACCACATGTGCAACCTGCACACTCCTGCCACACCACCACATGCACAGCTTACAATCAGTATGCATGTACACTTACCGCTCGACTCCAGACGGGTCTGCCTCTCAAGGACCTGGACGTGGAGCGCTGGTTATATGCGTTCCAGGACCCTCATCTGATCTTCCGACAAGTGGCCCCGGCGCCCCTTAGCATCCGCTGCTTTCAGGAGGCGCCGGGCCTTCTTGAGGGTCCTGGACCTGAAGTCCTCCCAGCGCTTCTTTACATGATGGAATAGTCGGACTGCCACCCCCTCCTCGTTGATGGCAGTCACGATGTCCGTCCAGATCTGAGTCCGTCCTTCATTGTCGGCATGCAACCTTCCAAAGAGGGCATCATACTGCCCCAGGACATGCTCCACCAGGACACCAACTTCGGTGGCAGTGAAGCTGGTGCCCCTCTGCCTCTCTGGCCGGGGGTTGCCACTGGTGCCAGATGTTGCAGTGCCCGACATGGCAACCCCAGAGGAAGGAGTGGGTGGGCAACTGGGTCCTGGTGCTGGGCTGTGGAGCGATGGTATCCCAGTCGGGAGTCTTCGGTTCCAGCAGGGGTGGTCACAGCAACAGCACCCCTGGCTGATGTGCAGGCAGCAAATGGCAGGACACGTGGCAGCAGGCAGTCAGGCTGCAGCAGATGGCAGGTGGGAGTATGCTCAGGGCTCTGGGGGGCAGTAATTCGGCCTTCTGGGCAGGAGCGTGGTCTTCCGTGTGCTTAGGCGTGGCCAGCTTGATACGGAGTGATTTGGCACGTGAAATTCCAGCATGTCTGCGTGTAATTCGAGGAAAGGTCTTTAGCGCGTAAGCTCGTCAGCACATGTACGTTAATTCATTGGCCCAAAGGTCCCCAGGCGCGTCTATGATGTCACACGCATGGCCGTAGAGAATGGCACGTGTAAAAAAAAAATACACGTCCGAGTGTCAAAGCGTGTAATTGGTGGAAATGGCCTCAGCGCGTATGCGCGTCTGTGACGTGTGCATAAAAGGTACGTGTAGAACACCATTTCCTTGTACGTGCTTTTCGTGGAGAGCGAGTGGGTAAAATCTGTACTTCTTGTTGGTTCACACGTGATTTACTTCACAGCGTTTCAAGTTCGTACTCCCTGTTACCGCTGACAGCTTTTTCTCTTTTCCTCTTTTTCCTGGGCCTGTTTCCTCAAACAGCGTTCCCTTCTACTGTTGTCCTGTCTCCTCAGACAGCGTACAATTCTTCTTTTGGCGGGGGTGTTACCAACCCGCACACGCCTCTTATTCATGCTTTTTTCCTGGCAGACGGTGAGTCGCGCACGTATTTAACATCTGTGCTTGCCCCGTGTGTTGCGTACCCCTTCAGAGGTCATTCTAGGCTGCTTGTGACATGCATACGTTCATTCTTGTGTTTCTGGGTGCCACAGCGTAGTGCAGGTTTATTTTTCCACACAGGTGGTCTAGGAGGGGTTGCGTGCACCTTACGTCCCTTTTTTGGGTTGCCTGTGCGTTGCGTGACCCATCATCTTTCCCCAGGGGTAACATACAGCCTTGCTAGAGCACTAGGGTACGATTACCATCTGGTACCCAACCCCTTTGACCCCCAATTGCCCAGGACAATAGTTCCCAGTGACTCCCATACGCACAATAACATCAGTGCCATGGCTGGGAGGCGAACAAGCCGTAAGGGTGGCAAAGGTGGCCGAGCCCCAAGTGGTGGCCGTGGTGGATCCGGTAGGAGACGTGGCTGTGACTTGCAGGGTGCCCCTAGCCCCCCATGTGTGGCACACCAGTCAGGGACACCCATGCCCCCCCCCCCTGGTTGAGGGTAACGTGGCTGACACCATCCATGCTCAGCCCTTGTTGGACCAGCCCACTGTGGAACCAGACCTGGCACAGGGTGACTCCATGGCTGACTTCCAGGTCAGCAGGTCTAGGCCACGTGCGCCGGTGCACGTTGGTGTCATCAGGCCACGTGGATCAGGGGCAGCTAGGTCATCTGCTGCCCCGCGTAGGCAGGCTGGGGAGGCTGCAGGGGCAGCTGCGGCTCCATCCACCCTACCTCTCACACACCCAGCCAGGACAGTGTCGGTCCTAGTCCATCCTGCTGACATTCCCCCTGACACCAACACACTTGAGCTAATGCCTGCACCAACTCCCATGCTGAGTGTGCAATCCCACACTCCTAGTACAGAGTCCACCGGGGCTCCTGCCCCTAGTGTCCAGAGCGGAGTAGGACACTCAAGATCCCCACCACCTTCCAAGCGGAAGAGGAAGAGTGCTCGTCCAGTAGAGGCTGATGCCCCAGACACGGCTACACAGTCCGGCCCGTCAAGGAAGCCCAGCTTCAATGAGGCCGAACTGAATGCACTTGTAGAGTATGTGTCCGCACATGACCACGAAATGGTGATTGTTGCAGGATCCAAGACCACACCTGCACAACGTCTGGCACACTGGCAGACCATCGCGGACATCATAAGTGCCCTTGGAATCGTGAGGCGCACAGCTACTGAATGCTACAAGCGCTGGAATGACCTTCAGCGCAGGGCAAAGAATAGGCTGGCCTCAAGTCATGCCGCTACTCTAGTGACTGGAGGTGGGTCTCCAGCAGAGGACATAGAACTCACTCCACATGAGCATGTTGCTGGGACCTATGTCACGGAGGAACAGATCCAAGGCGTGGGAGAACTGGCAGATTACAAGGCATCGTCAGGTGAGTGCACATGCATGTGTGTGTCATCCATGTGCATGGTGTGTGTGTGAGGGCTTCTGTTTGGGTGCCAGGTAAGGGTGTGTGTGCCTGAGTGGTTTGGGTCAGCCATGTGCCTCATCCAATACATTCTGCGCACCTGCATTTGGGTATATCAGTATCCCTTCTGCCAACAGTAGACATCTAGCCCAACACCACGCCAGTTGCCCTTGAAGTGTCATCTTGCCACAACATTGTTGCTTATTTTTCTCTGTTTATTCAGGCAGATTGTTTGCATTCCACCACTTTTACTAGGCATTTCTCAGTCCTATTGTCAAATGTCTGACATGGCTATGGTAAAGTGGACTGACTTTGTTTCCTGGATATCATTTGTTTAGACATGTCCCTGTGCTATAGGACCATTTTGGACTGGCAGCTCCAGGTTAAACATTTGAACCATTTCAATGAGAACATCAATTTCATGAGCAAACTAGACTGAATGAACAATTGGTGCCCTCCTCTCCCTCTTCACTTTATGGCTAGGGTGCATGCCATCTGTGTGATGGCATGTGTATTTGACCTGCCAATCACAGGCCAATGTGTGATGCCACTGCTAGGCAGCATGCAGCAAATGTGTTCATCTTCCATCTTGGTGTCATCAATGTGTGCCATCTGCCTCCCCTTCACACGCGGTGACGGTGCATGCATGGGAGGGTTTTAGTCATGTGGGACATGTGTCAATCAAGTACTGTTTCTGTAGATTCTCAGCCCTAATTGTGTGCCATGGTGCTAATGCCTGTTTCCATGTCTTTTCTTTTATGTCTTTGCAGGGGATGACGCACTTGATACTGCTGGGGTTGTGGAGATGGTGCAGACCCAGGAGGGGTCTCAGTGCCGACCGACCACCAGTGAGGGACGTGGTGTGGTGGTGGGTGAGAACCCACAACTGCTGCAGGTCGTGCTCTCAAGGGGTGTCTCTGGGTGTACCTCCCCCGAACTGTATTCAGGTGTCGATTTGGATGATGAGACCTATGTGCCGTCGCAGGTGAGTGTTCCTGGGAGGGATTCTGTTCTGTCCGACCGACCTGCACCAGGGTTAGAACCCTAAATGGGGATGTCAGTGTTGGCAGGTACGCCTTTGGTGGTTACGGATGCAGGGTCACACTCCGCAACATCGGATCCTGTTCCTGGGCCAGCAGATCAGAGGGGGAATGCAGTCCTGCAGCCTCAGGCAGTGCCGGCACAGCAAGGCGCAGTTCGCCTTGCCCCAGACAGGTGTGGTGCCCGCCGACGTGGTGGCCATATGCCACCTGGCAATACTGCATGGGAGCAATCCATATACGGTATGGCAACCCAACAGGCAGCATCATCAGAGATGATGGATCAGGCCATGGATAGGGTGGCCACTTCCATTGTCCCCCCAGAAAGGCTGATGGAGCGACTACAGCAGGCAACAGACTCTATCTGCCAGTCACACAGGGAGGACATGTTGGCGTCCGACAGGGACAGGCGGGCGGCACTGGCGACTCTGCGGGAAGCCATTTCCATAGAGTCCCAGGGCCACAGGGAAGCCCTGAGGGTGGAACTCTGTCACCTCAGGTCGACTCTTGTTGAGCTTGAGGCTTCAACAAACACAAGGACAGAACAGCAGCTGGAGCGTCTCACACGTAAGCTCTCAGCTGAGATGCAAGCAACTCGTGAGGAGGTCCGGTCATCCCATGAGTTATTGCATGGGGACCTCCGCATGATTATCCTCCAGAACCAGACCTTCCAGACCCGCATGCTTGCTGCCATGGAGGACCAGACTAGGGCTTTGCGTGGGCTGCCTCCCATAGTGCCACCACCTCCTGAGGCAGCTGCAGAGGGTGAGGAGAGCAACAGCAGCGATTCTCCCACAATAGGGTAGCCGTGCAGGCCATGAGCCCATGGAGGTGTTTTTTTTTTCCGCAAGATCCACACAGGTGGGTTTTGGTGTGCACCCTGTCCTCGGACCTCCTGGGTGGCCTCCCCCACACCCCCGGGCCCATGAATGGCCATTTTTTATTTTTTTTATTTTTTATTTTTTTATTTTTTAAACTTTTGATTTTTTGGACAGCCTTGTGTGGCTCCCGTGGGCATACGCTGTATTGTGGCTGGGCACATGCAGGCTTGTCATGAATTTGGGTCAGATGCTTGGGTTTGTGTGACACACACCCCTTCTGATTCCCGTTTCCATGGGCTTGCAAAGGGTGTGCCCAAGTGACATTGATGTACACAGTGACGTTGGACTCCCATTTGATGTGTGGGCAGTCTGTAGTCAATACTGTGTATACATTCCTAGTGCATATTGTTGTTGTATTGTACACTGCATGCTGTATTGATATGTGCCTCTGCATACACCTCATCCTCCTAATTTGCAGGTCCATTTCTCATGGCTTCACAAGGCGGTCTACTTTGGAACTGGAGACCATGTTGTAAGCAGTGCACCTACACTTTTGTGTGGCGCTAACACTGCATACTTGGAAGTGTTCGAAGTGCTGGCATTATCAGGTAGTGAGTCTACTCTGTACTGTCATGTTTAAGGTAGGTTGGAGGTTGTCTAGGTGATTGGTATTCTTGGTAAGTATTTGGTAATGTGTGTTGTAGGTCCTGCATTACTGTGAACATTTCATGTGTGGCCAGTTTCCATTAGGGACACTGTAGTTGGTGACACTTGGGGCATGTTGTGGGGATTAATTTGTTTGCTCTCACATTGCATGACATGCCATGTTGTGTTGTGTGGCCGTGCCGGGGAGGGGTTGGGTGACATGGCACTGTTCTCATATAGTATTTTGCAAGTGGGTATTCATTTCTGCTGCATGGAAGTGTGTCTTTTGATGACACTGCATTGGTGGTGTTTGTGTAGGTAGGGATGCACACATTTTGACACTTCCACATGAACAATCTCAGGCTGCTATGGTTCTGACAGTTGACTGTCCCTTTGTTCGTCATAATTGTCAGGTCGAGTCATCATTGATTATCAGATGGTATGTGCCAGGGCTGTGTGCACTCCACAGGGGTATGATTTCAATGTGAAGTAATTAGCCACCAGCTGCGTACGGGCTGCCTCACCCCGTGCCCTTTCCCCTCCCATGCGCAGCGGGCGTGCATGTGGTTGGGGATGTGGGGGCACCACCATGTCCACAGCCAGGCTCCGGCGTGTTGCAACATTGTGCAGGACACATGCTGCCACTCTGATCCTGCACCCTACTGGGGGCGCATATAACAGCTGCCCGCCAGAACGGTCAAGGGAGCGAAAGCGTGACTTGAGCACTCCGAATGTGCGCTCCACTATGCCCCGGGTTGCAATATGGGCTGTGTTGTATCTTACCTCGGGAGGCATGATGGGGTTCTAAATTGGCGTCATCATGTGGGTGATCAGAGGGTAGGCACTGTCCCCTGGTGAGGAGGTGATGGGTATCATTAGTGGGGTAGTGACATGACTCTGCATCTGACATGCATGCATGTGCAGTGGCATTCATACTCACCAAGCAGCCATGTATCGCCATGCCGCCCAGCTTCTAGGTCCCGGCTTAGGGTAGACATTCGGTAAATGAAGCTGTCGTGGGTGGACCCTGGATAGTTGGCATATACTGAGGTGATGATTCCCTTGGCATTACATACTACCTGCACGTTGATGGAATGCCAGTGCTTGCGGTTCCTATAGATGTGCTCAGATGCCCTGGGGGGACGTAGTGCCACATGGGTGCAGTCAATGGCACCTAGCACTTTGGGGAATTGTGCCACACCGTAGAAATCCAGGGCGGCAGCCTGCCTTTCTGCAGGTGTTCTGGGAAGGTATATGTGCCTGCGGACTGATGGGTGTGCAGTGATGATGTTCAAGACCTTTTGTAGGCAGTGTGACTGCGTGGCCTGTGACACCCCACCCACTATGGCACTTGTGCGCTGAAATGATCCAGTGGCCAAGAAGTGCAGTACATTAAGGACCTTCTCCAGGGGGCTGAGTGCTTGGGAGCACAGGGTGGGTGATGTGAGGTCATCCTCCCACTCACTCACCAGGTCCAGTATTATGTGAGGTGGAAACCTGTACCACCCATACACCTGGTCATCAGGCATCCCAAAAAGGCTGGTTCTGGGTGTGAAAATTCGGGCCCTCACTATTCTCCTCCTCCTCCTCCTTTGGTAACCCACGGCCACTGCTGCTAGGAACGGTATATTCATCCTGGCATCTGAGCTTGTTTGTTGTTTGCGTGCACTTTTATGCTGCGCGGGTCGACGTACGCCTGCTTCCTGCTGGCGTATGTGTTTCCGGATTAGCACATTTTTTTGTGCGCATACCTTAGCCCCGTTCAATTCCAGGGATACGTGTTGTTGGCAAGCGTGTAAAACATCCCGCGCAACCCTGTAATACACGTACCCAAGCAAATCGCGTGTGAGGATTCCCGCACACCCCTGTAATACACGTACCCAAGCAAATCGCGTGTGAGAATTCCCGCGCACCCCTGTAATACACGTACCCAAGCAAATCGCGTGTGAGGATTCCCGCGCACCCCTGTAATACAAGTACCCAAGCAAATCGCATGTGAGAATTCCCACGCACCCCTGTAATACACGTACCCAAGCAAATCGCGTGTGAGAATTCCTGTGAACCCCTGCAATACACGTACTCAGGCCAATTGCGTGTACGCGCACTTTCATCCAATTTCACGCAATGATACTCTGACGTGCAGTGTTTCCACGTGTGCTCTGTCATCACATGCTATGAGGGAAACACACGCGCGCTCACGTCACAGACGCGCTTACGCGCTGAGGGTCTTTGGTCCAATGGATTTGCGTATGCGTGCTGACGCGCTTACGCCTAAGGCCCTTTCCTCGAATTTCACATTGACTTGCAGGATTTTTACGTGCCAATTCACTCCGTATCAAGCTGGCCATGAGTAAGCACACGGAAGACCACGCTCCTGCTCAGAAGGCCGAATTACTGTCCCCCAGAGCCCCGAGCAGCCTCCCACGAGCCATCTGCTGCTGCCTGCCTGCCTGCTGCCACCGTGCCCTGCCATTTTGTGCCTGCACATCTGCCATCTGCAGGGGTCCAGTTGCTGTGTCCACCCCTGCTGGAAAAGAAGACTCCCAACTGGTATACCATCGCTCCACAGCCCAGCTGTGGGGTTGCTATGTTGGGCACTGCAACATCTGGCACCGGTGGCAACCCCCGGCCAGAGAGGCAGAGGAGCACCAGCTTCACTGCCACCGAAGTTGGTGTCCTGGTGGAGCAAGTCCTGGGGCAGTATGATGCCCTCTTCGGATCGTCACGCGCCAACAAGGAAGGACAGGACAGGATCTGGGACGACTTGGTGGTTGCCATCAACGCGGAGGGGGTGGCAACCCGCAACATCCAGAAAGTCAAGAAGCGCTGGGATGACTTGAGGTCCAGGACCCTCTTGAAGGCACGGCGCCTCGTGGAGGGGGGCCGGGGCCGCATGAGTATCATCCAGGTGAGGGTCCTGGAACGTGTAGACCCAGCGCTCCACTCCCAGATCCTTGCGAGGCCGACCCGCCTGGAGTTGAGCGGTAAGTGGGCAAGCATTGCTGTGTGAGACAGGGCATGTTGCAGTGTGCTGGTTGTCTGATGCTTGCCTGTATGTGTGACATAGGCCATGTACGCATGTATATGTGCAGGGACATCATGTTCATGCATGTGAGACCAGTAATGTGTGAACAACACGGTTGGTGCATGTGTTTAAATGCATCATGGGGAGCCCTATGCGGATTGGACACATGAGAGCCTATGTTCCTGGACATGGGTGGGGTTGAGGGATGGGTGCTGATGCCATGTACATGTATGGTATCCATGTCTGTGTGTCTGACCTGCGTGTCTGTAACTTGTGAATGCCATGGATGCATGATACATGTCTGTGACAATGTACAGATTCACAGATGCTTCCTAGTTATCCTTGTATCCACTGTGTCTGGGGTGTACAAGGCCAGATGGATGAAATTACGTTGATGTGTGTGCATGTGATAGGCATGACCCATGATGCATGTGTGTTCCATAACAACATTGTATGTTTGGAGAGTCCCTTGGACATTTATGCAAATGTCCATAGCATGTGCCATGCCTGTTACTGCGTGTGTTTTGCCTGCACTGACCCATGTGTTGTGGAGGGACATGATGGAAGTGATCTTTGACAGTGCCACTCATCTGCTATTGCTTCCTGTCTAGGGGACCATTGTACAGTACCCTGATGCTTGTGTTTTATGTCTCCCTCTACACAGCGGCAAGTGAAGAAGAGGGCGGGGACGGCGCTGTGGAGCAAAGCGGCGGGGATGCCCCCACGGCTGCAGCGGAAGGGGTGGGTGAGCCCCCACAGGGGCTTGCAATGGCGGAAGACGGTGTGGAGCCATCCAGGTTGGTGGTTTCCATAGAGGAGGAGGAGGCCGCTACTGAGGCACACATGGGGCCTGGTGGGGGCATCCCTGCTGGTGCAAGTGGTGCAGTCCAGGGGCAGGGGCAGGAGGCAGCACAGGTCGCCGTGGAGGGGGCTGTGCATGTCACTGTCCCTGACACTGTGACTGCACCACCATGCACCAGCAGGAATGCCCCATCCCGGGCCCATCCGCAGGTAGGGGGGATGTCCATGTCATCTGACTCCCCTCCACCTGTGGACGACGGGACCCATGGCCGTATGGAGAAGGTCCTGATTGGTGTCGCGTTGCGCACGGGTGTCATTCGTGATGACGTGCATGCTTCCCGGGAGGAGCTTGCACGTCATCACGAAGAGCACCGTGCCAACGTGGCCCAGTTGGGATCAGCCGTGGTCGGGGGTTTCATACATGTGTCGACCAATCTGGCGGCCCTCTCCTCCTCTGTGGAGACTATACGCCAGTTGTTCTCCATGCCGTCTTCCGGCCCAGATGCCACCAGGGCCCCCTGTGGACCTGGCCTGACCAACGCAGCCAGCTTGGTGGGGATCCCATCCCTGCCACAGTCGCGAGTCGGATGTCCAGCAGGGGTGGACACCAAAGCAACAGGACCCCAGGAGATGGAGGATGTGCCGGCATCATTGGGCAGGGCACGTGCACGACGGCGTCGGTGGATTCCATCAGCCTGGATGCCGTCGTGCTGGCAGAGGCAGTTGCGTCGGAGGCAGCAGCGGAGTCAAGGTGGGAGGTATCATGACTCGGGGCAATCTACATCGGAGGGGCAGGCATCGGCCGGAGTGCAGGAGGACCCAGGACGGGAAGTGTCTTCCGTGTGGCAGCGGTTGGGCCAGCAGATAGGTGCGGAGCGGCGGCGGGTGGAAGAGGCGTGGCTCACGATGGTCAGGGCGGAGAACTCCATGCGGAGGGCCCTGAGGCAGGCCGAGTGCCTCGAGGGAATCCGCAGGGAGTTGGAAGAGGACATGTCGGCGTCCCTGCGGACCCTCGGGGCAATGGAACAGGACCGCCTCCGGGATATCGAACAGGAGTTTGATGATGCCCTGGCCCGGACACCACGGAGTGAGCCGCTGGACTAGCCCGCCACCTTTGTACATAGTTAATTAGTGTTAGGTTTTATTTCTTTTTTTAATTTGGGGCGCTTGGACTATGCCCCACTTTTTTGTATATAGTTATTAGTTAGGTAGGTTTTATTGTAGGTTTCATTTACATCGTTGGGATCATGGACCCTGGATTTGCTCTTTGTACATAGTTTGACAGTGGATTTGTGGCCTTCATCTTTTATTATTTTTTTCACCATGGAGCAATGGATTTTCACTTTACTTTCCCTTTGGATTTGCTTTGTTGGACAGTGACTTTGGACACAATTTCTTTACGGTTATTTTGGAGTCGCATTTTCGTTATTTATTATTTTTGTGGACATGCTGCTTTTTGATATTTGTTGCCATTATTGTTTGTTTATATTTCATTCACTTCATTTACACTGTAATACATTTTTGTTTCTTACTTCAATGTGTGGACTTCTCTCATTGGTTTCATGCCTGTCAGAATGTGGGTTTTCACAGTTATGTGTTGCCATTGTGTGGGTCTGACGGACTTGTACTCATGCGCATACTGCTTATTTGTTATCTATCATGTAATGGGTATTTCCATTTTGAATGGATGTAAAGCTTGGTTGGGTGTTTGGACTAGGGTGGCGTGGGGTGGGATTTGGGTGGGCATAGGAGCCTGGGATCTGGATTGTGATGACGTGTTGGCTGGGGGACATGAGTGGGGGCCTGGTGGAGGGTGCCCCTGGATGCTGGGGGGTGGAGGTGCAGGGGGACATGAGTGGGAGCCTGGTGGAGGGTGTCTCTGGCTGCTAGGGGGTGGGGGTGCAGGGAGACCTGTGTGGGGGCCTGGTGGAGGGTGCCCCTACTGCTGGGGGGTGGGGGTGGTGGGAGACATGTGTGGGGGCCTGGTGGAGGGTACCCCTGACTGCTGGGGGTGGGGGTAGTGGGAGACATGTGTGGGGGCTTGGTGGAGGGTGCCCCTGGATGCTGGTGGGTGGGGGTGCAGGGGGACATGAGTGGGGGCCTGGTGGAGGGTGCCCCTGGCTACTGGGGGTGGGGGTGCAGGGGGACATGAGTGGGGGCCTGGTGGAGGGTGCCCTGCACTGCTGGGGGGTGGGGGTGATGGGAGACATGTGTGGGGGCCTGGTGGAGGGTGCCCCTGACTGCTGGGGGCTGGGGGTGCTGGGGGACATGAGTTGGACATGAGTGGGGGCCTGGTGGAAGCTGCCCCTGACTGCTGGGGGGTGGGGGGGGTGGGAGACATGTGTGAGGGCCTGGTGGAGGGTGCCCCTGACTGCTGGGGGGAGGGGGTGGTGGGAGACATGTGTAGGGGCCTGGTGGAGGGTGCCCCTGGATGCTGGTGGGTGGGGGTGCAGGGGGACATGAGTGGGGGCCTGGTGAAGGGCTGGAGGGTGCCCCTGGCTGCTCGGGGGTGGGGGTACAGGGGGACATGAGTGGGGGCCTGGTGGAGGTTGCCCTGCACTGCTGGGGGGTGGGGGTGATGGGAGACATGTGTGGGGGCCTGGTGGAGGGTGCCCCTGGATGCTGGGGGGTGGGGGTGCTGGGAGACATGAGTGGGGGCCTGGTGGAGGGTGCCCTGCACTGCTGGGGGGTGGGGTGCAGGGGGACATGAGTGGGGGCCTGGTGGAGGGTGCCCCTGACTGCTGTGGGGTGGGGGTGCAGGGAGACATGTGTGGGAGCCTGGTGGAGGGTGCCTCTGATTGCTGGGGGGTGGGGGTGGTGGGAGACTTGTGTGGGGGCCTGGTGGAGGGTGCCCTGCACTGCTGGGGCGTGGGGATGCAGGGGGACATGAGTGGGGGCCTGGTGGAGGGTGCCCTTGGCTGCTGGCGGGTGGGGGTGCAGGGGGACATGAGTGGGGGCCTGGTGGAGGGTGCCCCTGACTGCTGGGGGGTGGGGGTGCAGGGGGACATGAGTTGGGCATGAGTGGGGGCCTGGTGGAGGGTGCCCCTGACTGCTGGGGGGTGGGGGTGGTGGGAGACATGTGTGGGGGCCTGGTGGAGGGTGCCCTGCACTGCTGGGGGTAGGGGTGCAGGGCATTATGTGTGGGGGCCTGGTGGAGGGTGCCCCTGACTGCTGGGGGGTGGGGGTGGTGGGAGACATATGTGGGGGCCTGGTGGAGGGTGCACCTGACTGCTGGGGGGTGGGGGTGGTGGGAGACATGTGTGGAGGCCTAGTGGAGGGTGCCCCTGGATGCTGGTGGGTGGGGGTGCAGGGGGACATGAGTGGGGCCTGGTGGAGGCTTCCCCTGACTGTTTGGGGGTGGGGATGCCGGGCGATATATGTGGGGGCCTGTTGGAGGGTGCCCCTGACTGCTGGGGGGTGGGGGTGGTGGGAGACATATGTGGAGGCCTGGTGGAGGGTGCACCTGACTGCTGGGGGGTGGGGGTGGTGGGAGACATGTGTGGAGGCCTGGTGGAGGGTGCCCCTGGATGCTGGTGGGTGGGGGTGCAGGGGGACATGAGTGGGGGCCTGGTGGAGGGTACCCTGGCTGCTGGGGGGTGGGGGTGCAGGGGGACATGAGTGGGGGCCTGGTGGAGGGTACCCTGCACTGCTGGGGGTGGGGGTGATGGGAGACATGTGTGGGGGCCTGGTGGAGGGTGGCCCTGGATGCTGGTGGGTGGGGGTTCAGGGGGGCATGAGTGGGGGCCTGGTGGAGGGTGCCCCTGGCTGCTGGGGGGTGGGGGTGCAGGGGGACATGAGTGGGGGCCTGGTGGAGGGTGCCCTGCACTGCTGGGGGGTGGGGGCGATGGGAGACATGTGTGGGGGCCTGGTGGAGGGTGCCCCTGACTGCTGGGGGGTGGGGGTGCAGGGGGACATGAGTTGGACATGAGTGGGGGCCTGGTGGAGGCTGCACCTGACTTCTGGGGGGTGGGGGTGCAGGGAGACATGTGTGGGGGCCTGGTGGAGGCTGCCCCTGACTGCTGGGGGTGGGGGTGGTGGGAGACATGTGTGGGGGCCTGGTGGAGGGTGCCCTGCACTGCTGGGGGGTGGGGTGCAGGGGGACATGAGTGGGGGCCTGGTGGAGGGTGCCCCTGACTGCTGGGGGGTGGGGGTGCAGGGGGACATGAGTGGGGGCCTGGTGGAGGGTGCCCTGCACAGCTGGGGGGTGGGGGTGATGGGAGACATGTGTGGGGGCCTGCTGGAGGGTGCCCCTGACTGCTGGGGGGTGGGGGTGCAGGGGGACATGAGTTGGACATGAGTGGGGGCCTGGTGGAGGGTCCCCCTGGATGCTGGGGGGTGGGGGTACTGGGAGACATGAGTGGGGGCCTGGTGGAGGGTGCCCTGCACTGCTGGGGGTGGGGGTGCAGGTGGACATAAGTGGGGGCCTGGTGGAGGTTGCCCCTGACTTCTGGGGGGTGGGGGTGCAGGGAGATATGTGTAAGGGGGCCTGGTGGAGGGTGCCCCTGACTGCTGGGGGGTGGGGGTGGTGGGAGACATGTGTGGGGGCCTGGTGGAGGGTGCCCCTGACTGCTGGGGGGTGGGGGTGGTGGGAGACATGTGTGGAGGCCTGGTGGAGGGTGCCCCTGGATGCTGGTGGGTGGGGGTGCAGGGGGACATGAGTGGGGGCCTGGTGGAGGGGGCCCCTGGCTGCTGGGGGGTGGGGGTGCAAGGGCACATGAGTGGGGGCCTGGTGGAGGGTGCCCTGCACTGCTGAGGGTGGGGGTGATGGGAGACATGTGTGGGGGCCTGGTGTAGGGTGCCCCTGGATGCTGGTGGGTGGAGGTTCAGGGGGGCATGAGTGGGGGCCTGGTGGAGGGTGCCCCTGGCTGCTGGGGGGTGGGGGTGCAGGGGGACATGAGTGGGGGCCTGGTGGAGGGTGCCCTGCACTGCTGGGGGATGGGGGTGATGGGAGACATGTGTGGGGGCCTGGTGGAGGGTGCCCCTGACTGTTGGGGGGGTGGGGGTGCAGGGGGACATGAGTTGGACATGAGTGGGGGCCTGGTGGAGGCTGCCCCTGACTTTTGGGGGGTGGGGGGTGCAGGGAGACATGTGTGGGGGCCTGGTGGAGGGTGCCCCTGACTGCTGGGGGTTGGGGGTGGTGGGAGACATGTGTGGAGGCCTGGTGGAATAGTGCCCCTGGATGCTGGTGGGTGGGGGTTCAGGGGGACTTGAGTGGGGGCCTGGTGGAGGGTACCCTGGCTGCTGGGGGCTGGGGGTGCAGGGAGACATGAGTGGGGGCCTGGTGGAGGGTACCCTGCACTGCTGGGGGTGATGGGAGACATGTGTGGGGGCCTGGTGGAGGGTGCCCCTGGATGCTGGTGGGTGGGGGTGCAGGGGGACATGAGTGGGGGCCTAGTGGAGGGTTCCCTGGCTGCTGGGGGGTGGGGGTGCAGGGGGACATGAGTGGGGGCCTGGTGGAGGGTACCCTGCACTGCTGGGGGTGGGGGTGATGGTAGACATGTGTGGAGGCCTGGTGGAGGGTGCCCCTGGATGCTGGTGGGTGGGGGTTCAGGGGGACATGAGTGGGGGCCTGGTGGAGGGTGCCCCTGGCTGCTGGGGGGTGGGGGTGCAGGGGGACATGAGTGGGGGCCTGGTGGAGGGTGCCCTGCACTGCTGGGGGGTGGAGGCGATGGGAGACGTGTGGGGGCCTGGTGGGGGTGCCCCTGACTGCTGGGGGGTGGGGGTGCAGGGGGACATTAGTTGGACATGAGTGGGGGCCTGGTGGAGGCTGCCCCTGACTTCTGGGGGGTGCAGGGAGACATGTGTGGGGGCCTGGTGGAGGGTGCCCCTGACTGCTGGGGGGTGGGGGTGGTGGGAGACATGTGTGGGGGCCTGGTGGAGGGTGCCCTGCACTGCTGGGGGTGGGGGTCCAGGGGGACATGAGTGGGGGCCTGGTGGAGGGTGCCCCTGACTGCTGGGGGGTGGGGGTGCTGGGAGACATGAGTGGGGGCCTGGTGGAGGGTGCCCTGCACTGCTGGGGGGTGGGGGTGCAGGTGGACATGAGTGGGGGCCTGGTGGAGGGTGTTCCTGACTGCTAGGGGGTGGGGGTGCAGGGGGACATGAGTTGGACATGAGTGGGGGCCTGGTGGAGGCTACCCCTGACTGCTGGGGGGTGGGGGTGCAGGGAGACATGTGTGGGGCTTGATGGAGGGTGTCCCTGACTGCTGGGGGGTGGGGGTGGTGGTAGACATGTGTGGGGGCCTGGTGGAGGGTGCCCTGCACTGCTGGGGCGTGGGGGTGGTGAGAGACATGAGTGGGGGCCTGGTGGAGGGTGCCCTGCACTGCTGGTGGGTGGGGGTGCAGGGGGACATGAGTGGGGGCCTTGTGGAGGGTGCCCCTGGCTGCTGGGGGGTGGGGGTGCAGGGGGACATGAGGGGGCCTGGTGGATTGTGCCCCTGACTGCTGGGGGGGTTGGGGTGCAGGGGGACATAAGTTGGGCATGAGTGGGGGCCTGGTGGAGGGTGCCCCTGACTGCTGGGGGGTGGGGGTGGTGGGAGACATGTGTGGGGGCCTGGTGGAGGGTGCCCTGCAATGCTGGGGGGTAGGGGTGCAGGGGGACATGAGTTGGACATGAGTGGGGCCTGGTGGAGGCTGCCCCTGACTGCTGGAGGGTGGGGGTGCAGGGAGATATGTGTGGGGGCCTGGTGGAGGGTGCCCCTGACTGCTGGGGGGTGGGGGTGGTGGGAGACATGTGTGGGGGCCTGGTGGAGGGTCCCCCTGGATGCTGGGGGGTGGGGGTACTGGGAGACATGAGTGGGGGCCTGGTGGAGGGTGCCCTGCACTGCTGGGGGTGGGGGTGCAGGTGGACATAAGTGGGGGCCTGGTGGAGGTTGCCCCTGACTTCTGGGGGGTGGGGGTGCAGGGAGATATGTGTAAGGGGGCCTGGTGGAGGGTGCCCCTGACTGCTGGGGGGTGGGGGTGGTGGGAGACATGTGTGGGGGCCTGGTGGAGGGTGCCCCTGACTGCTGGGGGGTGGGGGTGGTGGGAGACATGTGTGGAGGCCTGGTGGAGGGTGCCCCTGGATGCTGGTGGGTGGGGGTGCAGGGGGACATGAGTGGGGGCCTGGTGGAGGGGGCCCCTGGCTGCTGGAGGGTGGGGGTGCAGGGGCACATGAGTGGGGGCCTGGTGGAGGGTGCCCTGCACTGCTGAGGGTGGGGGTGATGGGAGACATGTGTGGGGGCCTGGTGTAGGGTGCCCCTGGATGCTGGTGGGTGGAGGTTCAGGGGGGCATGAGTGGGGGCCTGGTGGAGGGTGCCCCTGGCTGCTGGGGGGTGGGGGTGCAGGGGGACATGAGTGGGGGCCTGGTGGAGGGTGCCCTGCACTGCTGGGGGATGGGGGTGATGGGAGACATGTGTGGGGGCCTGGTGGAGGGTGCCCTGCACTGCTGGGGGGTGGAGGCGAAAGGGGGACATGAGTTGGACATGAGTGGGGGCCTGGTGGAGGCTGCCCCTGACTTTTGGGGGGTGGGGGGTGCAGGGAGACATGTGTGGGGGCCTGGTGGAGGGTGCCCCTGACTGCTGGGGGTTGGGGGTGGTGGGAGACATGTGTGGAGGCCTGGTGGAATAGTGCCCCTGGATGCTGGTGGGTGGGGGTTCAGGGGGACTTGAGTGGGGGCCTGGTGGAGGGTACCCTGGCTGCTGGGGGCTGGGGGTGCAGGGAGACATGAGTGGGGGCCTGGTGGAGGGTACCCTGCACTGCTGGGGGTGATGGGAGACATGTGTGGGGGCCTGGTGGAGGGTGCCCCTGGATGCTGGTGGGTGGGGGTGCAGGGGGACATGAGTGGGGGCCTAGTGGAGGGTTCCCTGGCTGCTGGGGGGTGGGGGTGCAGGGGGACATGAGTGGGGGCCTGGTGGAGGGTACCCTGCACTGCTGGGGGTGGGGGTGATGGGAGACATGTGTGGAGGCCTGGTGGAGGGTGCCCCTGGATGCTGGTGGGTGGGGGTTCAGGGGGACATGAGTGGGGGCCTGGTGGAGGGTGCCCCTGGCTGCTGGGGGGTGGGGGTGCAGGGGGACATGAGTGGGGGCCTGGTGGAGGGTGCCCTGCACTGCTGGGGGGTGGAGGCGATGGGAGACGTGTGGGGGCCTGGTGGGGGTGCCCCTGACTGCTGGGGGGTGGGGGTGCAGGGGGACATTAGTTGGACATGAGTGGGGGCCTGGTGGAGGCTGCCCCTGACTTCTGGGGGGTGCAGGGAGACATGTGTGGGGGCCTGGTGGAGGGTGCCCCTGACTGCTGGGGGGTGGGGGTGGTGGGAGACATGTGTGGGGGCCTGGTGGAGGGTGCCCTGCACTGCTGGGGGTGGGGGTCCAGGGGAACATGAGTGGGGGCCTGGTGGAGGGTGCCCCTGACTGCTGGGGGGTGGGGGTGCTGGGAGACATGAGTGGGGGCCTGGTGGAGGGTGCCCTGCACTGCTGGGGGGTGGGGGTGCAGGTGGACATGAGTGGGGGCCTGGTGGAGGGTGTCCCTGACTGCTAGGGGGTGGGGGTGCAGGGGGACATGAGTTGGACATGAGTGGGGGCCTGGTGGAGGCTGCCCCTGACTGCTGGGGGGTGGGGGTGCAGGGAGACATGTGTGGGGCTTGATGGAGGGTGTCCCTGACTGCTGGGGGGTGGGGGTGGTGGTAGACATGTGTGGGGGCCTGGTGGAGGGTGCCCTGCACTGCTGGGGCGTGGGGGTGGTGAGAGACATGAGTGGGGGCCTGGTGGAGGGTGCCCTGCACTGCTGGTGGGTGGGGGTGCAGGGGGACATGAGTGGGGGCCTTGTGGAGGGTGCCCCTGGCTGCTGGGGGGTGGGGGTGCAGGGGGACATGAGGGGGCCTGGTGGATTGTGCCCCTGACTGCTGGGGGGGTTGGGGTGCAGGGGGACATAAGTTGGGCATGAGTGGGGGCCTGGTGGAGGGTGCCCCTGACTGCTGGGGGGTGGGGGTGGTGGGAGACATGTGTGGGGGCCTGGTGGAGGGTGCCCTGCAATGCTGGGGGGTAGGGGTGCAGGGGGACATGAGTTGGACATGAGTGGGGCCTGGTGGAGGCTGCCCCTGACTGCTGGAGGGTGGGGGTGCAGGGAGATATGTGTGGGGGCCTGGTGGAGGGTGCCCCTGACTGCTGGGGGGTGGGGGTGGTGGGAGACATGTGTGGGGGCCTGGTGGAGGGTGCCCCTGACTGCTGGGGGGTGGGGGTGGTGGGAGACATGTGTGGAGGCCTGGTGGAGGGTGCCCCTGGATGCTGGTGGGTGGGGGTGCAGGGGGACATGAGTGGGGGCCTGGTGGAGGGTGCCCCTGGCTGCTGGGGGGTGGGGGTGCAGGGGGACATGAGTGGGGGCCTGGTGGAGGGTGCCCTGCACTGCTGGGAGTGGGGGTGATGGGAGACATGTGTGGGGGCCTGGTGGAGGGTGCCCCTAGATGCTGGTGGGTGGGGGTTCAGGGGGACATGAGTGGGGGCCTGGTGGAGGGTGCCCCTGGCTGCTGGGGGGTGGGGGTGCAGGGAGACATGAGTGGGGGCCTGGTGGAGGGTGCCCTGCACTGCTGGTGGGTGGGGGTGATGGGAGACATGTGTGGGGGCCTGGTGGAGGCTGCCCCTGACTGTTGGGGGAGTGGGGGTGCAGGGGGACATGAGTTGGACATGAGTGGGGGCCTGGTGGAGGCTGCCCCTGACTGCTGGGGGGTGGGGGGAGCAGGGAGACATGTGTGGGGGCCTGGTGGAGGGTGCCCCTGACTGCTGGGGGTGGGGGTGGTGGGAGACATGTGTGGGGGCCTGGTGGAGAGTGCCCTGCACTGCTGGGGGGTGGGGGTGCAGGGGGACATGAGTGGGGGCCTGGTGGAGGGTGCCTCTGACTGCTGGGGGGTGGGGGTGCAGGGGGACATGAGTGGGGGCCTGGTGGAGGATACCCTGCACTGCTGGGGGGTGGGGGTGCAGGGAGACATGTGTGGGGGCCTGGTGGAGGGTGCCCTGCACTGCTGGGGGTGGGGGTGCAGGGGGACATGAGTGGGGGCCTGGTGGAGGGTGCCCCTGACTGCTGGGGGGTGGGGGTGCTGGGAGACATGAGTGGGGGCCTGGTGGAGGGTGCCCTGCACTGCTGGGGGGTGGGGGTGCAGGTGGACATGAGTGGGGGCCTGGTGGAGGGTGTCCCTGACTGCTGGGGGGTGGGGGTGCAGGGGGACATGAGTTGGACATGAGTGGGGGCCTGGTGGAGGCTGCCCCTGACTGCTGGGGGGTGGGGGTGCAGGGAGACATGTGTGGGGGCTTGATGGAGGGTGTCCCTGACTGCTGGGGGGTGGGGGTGGTGGTGGACATGTGTGGGGGCCTGGTGGAGGGTGCCCTGCACTGCTGGGGCGTGGGGGTGGTGAGAGACATGAGTGGGGGCCTGGTGGAGGGTGCCCTGCACTGCTGGTGGGTGGGGGTGCAGGGGGACATGAGTGGGGGCCTTGTGGAGGGTGCCCCTGGCTGCTGGGGGGTGGGGGTGCAGGGGGACATGAGGGGGCCTGGTGGATTGTGCCCCTGACTGCTGGGGGGGTTGGGGTGCAGGGGGACATAAGTTGGGCATGAGTGGGGGCCTGGTGGAGGGTGCCCCTGACTGCTGGGGGGTGGGGGTGGTGGGAGACATGTGTGGGGGCCTGGTGGAGGGTGCCCTGCAATGCTGGGGGGTAGGGGTGCAGGGGGACATGAGTTGGACATGAGTGGGGCCTGGTGGAGGCTGCCCCTGACTGCTGGAGGGTGGGGGTGCAGGGAGATATGTGTGGGGGCCTGGTGGAGGGTGCCCCTGACTGCTGGGGGGTGGGGGTGGTGGGAGACATGTGTGGGGGCCTGGTGGAGGGTGCCCCTGACTGCTGGGGGGTGGGGGTGGTGGGAGACATGTGTGGAGGCCTGGTGGAGGGTGCCCCTGACTGCTGGTGGGTGGGGGTGCAGGGGGACATGAGTGGGGGCCTGGTGGAGGGTGCCCCTGGCTGCTGGGGGGTGGGGGTGCAGGGGGACATGAGTGGGGGCCTGGTGGAGGGTGCCCTGCACTGCTGGGAGTGGGGGTGATGGGAGACATGTGTGGGGGCCTGGTGGAGGGTGCCCCTAGATGCTGGTGGGTGGGGGTTCAGGGGGACATGAGTGGGGGCCTGGTGGAGGGTGCCCCTGGCTGCTGGGGGGTGGGGGTGCAGGGAGACATGAGTGGGGGCCTGGTGGAGGGTGCCCTGCACTGCTGGGGGGTGGGGATGATGGGAGACATGTGTGGGGGCCTGGTGGAGGCTGCCCCTGACTGTTGGGGGAGTGGGGGTGCAGGGGGACATGAGTTGGACATGAGTGGGGGCCTGGTGGAGGCTACCCCTGACTGCTGGGGGGTGGGGGGAGCAGGGAGACATGTGTGGGGGCCTGGTGGAGGGTGCCCCTGACTGCTGGGGGTGGGGGTGGTGGGAGACATGTGTGGGGGTCTGGTGGAGAGTGCCCTGCACTGCTGGGGGGTGGGGGTGCAGGGGGACATGAGTGGGGGCCTGGTGGAGGGTGCCTCTGACTGCTGGGGGGTGGGGGTGCAGGGGGACATGAGTGGGGGCCTGGTGGAGGATACCCTGCACTGCTGGGGGGTGGGGGTGCAGGGAGACATGTGTGGGGGCCTGGTGGAGGGTGCCCTGCACTGCTGGGGGTGGGGGTGCAGGGGGACATGAGTGGGGGCCTGGTGGAGGGTGCCCCTGACTGCTGGGGGGTGGGGGTGCTGGGAGACATGAGTGGGGGCCTGGTGGAGGGTGCCCTGCACTGCTGGGGGGTGGGGGTGCAGGTGGACATGAGTGGGGGCCTGGTGGAGGGTGTCCCTGACTGCTGGGGGGTGGGGGTGCAGGGGGACATGAGTTGGGCATGAGTGGGGGCCTGGTGGAGGCTGCCCCTGACTGCTGGGGGGTGGGGGTGCAGGGAGACATGTGTGGGGGCTTGATGGAGGGTGTCCCTGACTGCTGGGGGGTGGGGGTGGTGGTGGACATGTGTGGGGGCCTGGTGGAGGGTGCCCTGCACTGCTGGGGCGTGGGGGTGGTGAGAGACATGAGTGGGGGCCTGGTGGAGGGTGCCCTGCACTGCTGGTGGGTGGGGGTGCAGGGGGACATGAGTGGGGGCCTTGTGGAGGGTGCCCCTGGCTGCTGGGGGGTGGGGGTGCAGGGGGACATGAGGGGGCCTGGTGGATTGTGCCCCTGACTGCTGGGGGGGTTGGGGTGCAGGGGGACATAAGTTGGGCATGAGTGGGGGCCTGGTGGAGGGTGCCCCTGACTGCTGGGGGGTGGGGGTGGTGGGAGACATGTGTGGGGGCCTGGTGGAGGGTGCCCTGCAATGCTGGGGGGTAGGGGTGCAGGGGGACATGAGTTGGACATGAGTGGGGCCTGGTGGAGGCTGCCCCTGACTGCTGGGGGGTGGGGGTGCAGGGAGATATGTGTGGGGGCCTGGTGGAGGGTGCCCCTGACTGCTGGGGGGTGGGGGTGGTGGGAGACATGTGTGGGGGCCTGGTGGAGGGTGCCCCTGACTGCTGGGGGGTGGGGGTGGTGGGAGACATGTGTGGAGGCCTGGTGGAGGGTGCCCCTGGATGCTGGTGGGTGGGGGTGCAGGGGGACATGAGTGGGGGCCTGGTGGAGGGTGCCCCTGGCTGCTGGGGGGTGGGGGTGCAGGGGGACATGAGTGGGGGCCTGGTGGAGGGTGCCCTGCACTGCTGGGAGTGGGGGTGATGGGAGACATGTGTGGGGGCCTGGTGGAGGCTGCCCCTGACTGTTGGGGGAGTGGGGGTGCAGGGGGACATGAGTTGGACATGAGTGGGGGCCTGGTGGAGGCTGCCCCTGACTGCTGGGGGGTGGGGGGTGCAGGGAGACATGTGTGGGGGCCTGGTGGAGGGTGCCCCTGACTGCTGGGGGTGGGGGTGGTGGGAGAAACGTGTGGGGGCCTGGTGGACAGTGCCCTGCACTGCTGGGGGGTGGGGGTGCAGGGGGACATGAGTGGGGGCCTGGTGGAGGGTGTCCCTGACTGCTAGGGGGTGGGGGTGCAGGGGGACATGAGTTGGACATGAGTGGGGGCCTGGTGGAGGGTGCCCTGCACTGCTGGTGGGTGGGGGTGCAGGGGGACATGAGTGGGGGCCTTGTGGAGGGTTCCCCTGGCTGCTGGGGGGTGGGGGTGCAGGGGGACATGAGGGGGCCTGGTGGATTGTGCCCCTGACTGCTGGGGGGGTTGGGGTGCAGGGGGACATAAGTTGGGCATGAGTGGGGGCCTGGTGGAGGGTGCCCCTGACTGCTGGGGGGTGGGGGTGGTGGGAGACATGTGTGGGGGCCTGGTGGAGGGTGCCCTGCAATGCTGGGGGGTAGGGGTGCAGGGGGACATGAGTTGGACATGAGTGGGGCCTGGTGGAGGCTGCCCCTGACTGCTGGGGGGTGGGGGTGCAGGGAGATATGTGTGGGGGCCTGGTGGAGGGTGCCCCTGACTGCTGGGGGGTTGGGGTGGTGGGAGACAGTTGTGGGGGCCTGGTGGAGGGTGCCCCTGACTGCTGCAGGGTGGGGGTGGTGGGAGACATGTGTGGAGGCCTGGTGGAGGGTGCCCCTGGATGCTGGTGGGTGGGGGTGCAGGGGGACATGAGTGGGGGCCTGGTGGAGGGTGCCCCTGGCTGCTGGGGGGTGGGGGTGCAGGGGGACATGAGTGGGGGCCTGGTGGAGGGTGCCCTGCACTGCTGGGAGTGGGGGTGATGGGAGACATGTGTGGGGGCCTGTTGGAGGGTGCCCCTGGATGCTGGTGGGTGGGGGTTCAGGGGGACATGAGTGGGGGCCTGGTGGAGGCTGCCCCTGACTGCTGGGGGGTGGGGGGTGCAGGGAGACATGTGTGGGGGCCTGGTGGAGGGTGCCCCTGACTGCTGGGGGTGGGGGTGGTGGGAGAAACGTGTGGGGGCCTGGTGGACAGTGCCCTGCACTGCTGGGGGGTGGGGGTGCAGGGGGACATGAGTGGGGGCCTGGTGGAGGGTGTCCCTGACTGCTAGGGGGTGGGGGTGCAGGGGGACATGAGTTGGACATGAGTGGGGGCCTGGTGGAGGGTGCCCTGCACTGCTGGTGGGTGGGGGTGCAGGGGGACATGAGTGGGGGCCTTGTGGAGGGTTCCCCTGGCTGCTGGGGGGTGGGGGTGCAGGGGGACATGAGGGGGCCTGGTGGATTGTGCCCCTGACTGCTGGGGGGGTTGGGGTGCAGGGGGACATAAGTTGGGCATGAGTGGGGGCCTGGTGGAGGGTGCCCCTGACTGCTGGGGGGTGGGGGTGGTGGGAGACATGTGTGGGGGCCTGGTGGAGGGTGCCCTGCAATGCTGGGGGGTAGGGGTGCAGGGGGACATGAGTTGGACATGAGTGGGGCCTGGTGGAGGCTGCCCCTGACTGCTGGGGGGTGGGGGTGCAGGGAGATATGTGTGGGGGCCTGGTGGAGGGTGCCCCTGACTGCTGGGGGGTTGGGGTGGTGGGAGACATGTGTGGGGGCCTGGTGGAGGGTGCCCCTGACTGCTGCAGGGTGGGGGTGGTGGGAGACATGTGTGGAGGCCTGGTGGAGGGTGCCCCTGGATGCTGGTGGGTGGGGGTGCAGGGGGACATGAGTGGGGGCCTGGTGGAGGGTGCCCCTGGCTGCTGGGGGGTGGGGGTGCAGGGGGACATGAGTGGGGGCCTGGTGGAGGGTGCCCTGCACTGCTGGGAGTGGGGGTGATGGGAGACATGTGTGGGGGCCTGTTGGAGGGTGCCCCTGGATGCTGGTGGGTGGGGGTTCAGGGGGACATGAGTGGGGGCCTGGTGGAGGGTGCCCTGCACTGCTGGGGGGTGGGGGTGATGGGAGACATGTGTGGGGGCCTGGTGGAGGCTGCCCCTGACTGTTGGGGGAGTGGGGGTGCAGGGGGACATGAGTTGGACATGAGTGGGGGCCTGGTGGAGGCTGCCCCTGACTGCTGGGGGTGGGGGGGGTGCAGGGAGACATGTGTGGGGGCCTGGTGGAGGGTGCCCCTGACTGCTGGGGGTGGGGGTGGTGGGAGAAACGTGTGGGGGCCTGGTGGACAGTGCCCTGCACTGCTGGGGGGTGGGGGTGCAGGGGGACATGAGTGGGGGCCTGGTGGAGGGTGCCTCTGACTGCTGGGGGGTGGGGGTGCAGGGGGACATGTGTGGGGGCCTGGTGGAGGGTGCCCCTGACTGCTGGGGGGTGGGGGTGCAGGGGGACATGAATTGGACATGAGTGGGGGCCTGGTTGAGGGTGCCCCTGACTGCTGGGGGGTGGGGGTGGTGGGAGACATGTGTGGGGGCCTGGTGGAGGGTGCCCTGCACTGCTGGGGGTGGGGGTGCAGGGGGACATGAGTTGGACATGAGTGGGGGCCTGATGGAGGCTGCCCCTGACTGCTGGGGGGTGGGGGTGCAGGGGGACATGAGGGGGCCTGGTGGATTGTGCCCCTGACTGCTGGGGGGGTTGGGGTGCAGGGGGACATAAGTTGGGCATGAGTGGGGGCCTGGTGGAGCGTGCCCCTGACTGCTGGGGGGTGGGGGTGGTGGGAGACATGTGTGGGGGCCTGGTGGAGGGTGCCCTGCAATGCTGGGGGGTAGGGGTGCAGGGGGACATGAGTTGGACATGAGTGGGGCCTGGTGGAGGCTGCCCCTGACTGCTGGGGGGTGGGGGTGCAGGGAGATATGTGTGGGGGCCTGGTGGAGGGTGCCCCTGACTGCTGGGGGGTGGGGGTGGTGGGAGACATGTGTGGGGGCCTGGTGGAGGGTGCCCCTGACTGCTGGGGGGTGGGGGTGGTGGGAGACATGTGTGGAGGCCTGGTGGAGGGTGCCCCTGGATGCTGGTGGGTGGGGGTGCAGGGGGACATGAGTGGGGGCCTGGTGTAGGGTGCCCCTGGCTGCTGGGGGGTGGGGGTGCAGGGGGACATGAGTGGGGGCCTGGTGGAGGGTGCCCTGCACTGCTGGGAGTGGGGGTGATGGGAGACATGTGTGGGGGCCTGTTGGAGGGTGCCCCTGGATGCTGGTGGGTGGGGGTTCAGGGGGACATGAGTGGGGGCCTGGTGGAGGGTGCCCTGCACTGCTGGGGGGTGGGGGTGATGGGAGACATGTGTGGGGGCCTGGTGGAGGCTGCCCCTGACTGTTGGGGGGTGGGGGGGGTGCAGGGAGACATGTGTGGGGGCCTGGTGGAGGGTGCCCCTGACTGCTGGGGGTGGGGGTGGTGGGAGAAACGTGTGGGGGCCTGGTGGACAGTGCCCTGCACTGCTGGGGGGTGGGGGTGCAGGGGGACATGAGTGGGGGCCTGGTGGAGGGTGCCTCTGACTGCTGGGGGGTGGGGGTGCAGGGGGACATGAGTGGGGGCCTGGTGGAGGATACCCTGCACTGCTGGGGGGTGGGGGTGATGGGAGACATGTGTGGGGGCCTGGTGGAGGGTGCCCCTGACTGCTGGGGGGTGGGGTGCAGGGGGACATGAATTGGACATGAGTGGGGGCCTGGTTGAGGGTGCCCCTGACTGCTGGGGGGTGGGGGTGGTGGGAGACATGTGTGGGGGCCTGGTGGAGGGTGCCCTGCACTGCTGGGGGTGGGGGTGCAGGGGGACATGAGTTGGACATGAGTGGGGGCCTGATGGAGGCTGCCCCTGACTGCTGGGGGGTGGGGGTGCAGGGAGACATGTGTGGGGGCCTGGTGGAGGGTGCCCATGACTGCTGGGGGGTGGGGGTGGTGGGAGACATGTGTGGGGGCCTGGTGGAGGGTGCCCTTGGCAGCTGGGGGGTGGGGGTGCAGGGGGACATGAGTGGGGGCCTGGTGGAGGGTGCCCTGCACTGCTGGGGGGTGGGGGTGATGGGAGACATGTGTGGGGGCCTGGTGGAGGGTGCCCCTGACTGCTGGGGGGTGTGGGTGCAGGGGGACATGAGTTGGACATGAGTGGGGGCCTGGTGGAGGGTGCCCCTGGATGCTGGGGGGTGGGGGTGCTGGGAGACATGAGTGGGGGCCTGGTGGAGGGTGCCCTGCACTGCTGGGGGGTGGGGGTGCAGGGGGACATGAGTGGGGGCCTGGTGGAGGGTGCCCCTGGATGCTGGGGGGGTGGGGGTGCAGGGGGACATGCGTTGGTGATCAGTAGTGCAAGGTGACATGTGGGTTGGCTGGGGGGCATGGCCATGGTGGATGGGCTGCCTGCGGGACATGAGCAGGGGTGCAGGGTAGTCCCCTGTGTTGTGGGCTGGCTGCAGGGGCCGTGGAGGGTGTAGAGGGAACACCTGGGAGGACCCACTCAGTCAATTCACGGCACCCCCGAAATACACGTACCCTGCTGAAATCGCGTGTGGAACTTCCTGCGCACCCTGGAATACACGTACCCTGCAGGAATAGCGTGTGGAACTTCCCGCGCACCCCAGTATCCACGTACCCTGCAGAATTAGCGTGTGAAACTTCACGCGCACCCCGGAATACATGTACCCTGCAGAATTAGCATGTGGAACTTCCCGCGCACCCCGGAATACACGTACCCAGGCCAATCGCGTGTGGGACTTCCCGCGCACCCCGGAATACACAGACCCAGGCAATTTGCATGTGGGACGTCCCGCACACCCTGGAATACACGGACCCAGGCAATTCGCGTGTGAAATTTCCCGCGCACACCGGAATACATGTACCCAGCCAATCACGTGCGGGACTCCCGCGCACCCCCGGAATACACGTACCCAGGCAAATCGCGTGTGGGACTTTCCGCGCACCCCAGAATACACGTACCCAGGCAAATCGCGTGTGGGACTTTCCGCGCAGCACAGAATACACGCACACGCTATTTTTCACACAGCGGGTGTCTGTGTTTGTCACGTACCCCTTTGCACATCATTTGTCTTAGAGGGCCACAGTATGTGACATTCATCATAGCTGTATGTAGGTGCTTTTTGTTGGCGCACATTTTGGCGCACATTTATTTCAGGGGCAGGGACACTACCGCCTGCTTTCTTGTGGCGGACGTGTTTGGGCCTGTGCGCTGGTTTGACTGTGCGCTGGTTTGCCCTATTGGATTCCATGAATACGTGTTGCAGGCGAGCGTGTGGGCCAAAGAGTTACATTCTCCAAGCACTGTGACTGTCCGCGACAGAACATGAAACATACAGGACTTCTGAACATATTTGGCATGGAAATAGTACTGGATTAGCCTATCAGGTGTTGAGGTTGTGGATTTGTTTTGAAAGAGGCTGTGTGTAGTGAAGATGGCAGAGGTGGAGAAAGTCAGGGTGTTGGTGGTTGGAGATATGTTTTCGCATGGTTTGGAGCAGTATGCTAAAAGCAGGAATATGGCAAACAATTTTGATGTTAAAGGAGTGGAGGTGGTGTGGAGCACTGTGCTTGATTCCAATATGCAGAGAATTGTACACGTTTGTGAAGATATGGGCAGGGTGAAGAGTCCCCATGTGGTAGTTTTGCACTGTGGTTCTTTTCATTTGGGCTATGTTAGTGCCCCTACTTTGTTGGCAGATTTGGAACACTTGGTTCAAGCAGTAATCAAAGTCCTTCCAAATGCCAAAGTTATTTTTTCTGGTTTACTACCTAGAGCAATATGGGACAACAGTTCTGTTTTTTGTCCTCAGCAAAACATTGCTAGGTGTGCAATCAACCGAGGCATGTTTGCTTCCATGCTTAGAGCTAATATGTTCTTTTGTAATAATGAGAACATTGATTCCAGTAATGCTGTTTATTTTAAAGAAAATGTTATTTCTTTCTTGTATGGGAAATGCCATGATGTTTTGGAACATAACAGTTGCTTTGGAGAAGCTACTGTGAAGAATTCTGGAGGAAAATAAGAAAAACTAAAACAAAAAAATGCAAAATTAAAGATGTTTCTGAAGCATCTACAAAAAACCCCAAAAAAAGCTCTTTTCAGAGCCAACCTCAAAGCGTAAATGGGGGACTCTATTTAAATTTTCATTCCCCACGCTCAGATTTTTCAATTTGTCAGCGGACAACATGTATTACATACAGGGATTTTGGGGTTGAGATTAATGCAAATGAGACTGAGCAGAGCAAGGGATTAGTGAATAAGGTTTACTGGGTGTGTTGTGTAAAGAGAGAGTTTGTCAGAAATTATTTTTCCTGAGAGAAGAACAGATAGCTATGGCTGTGTGTTCCAGAAAACAGATTATCTGGATTTTGGGAGACTCATGGATACATTGGTTGGAGGTGCATGCAGAGCGCTGTGGAGTAGCTGCAGATCTTGGATTCCCTCATGTGGAAGTGCACTGGCATGGAGTGCGTGGAATGAAGTGGCTGGACTTGGTACCTCTCTGTGCTAGTTTGGAGACAGTATCATCCAGACATAATTATAATTTATTGTGGAGGGAACAGTTTAGGACATGTGTCTGGAATTTCTTTGCAATTTGCAATGAAAGAAGTACTTGGGTAGGTCATGGACATGTTTCCAAATTCCCAAGTAATTTTTTCCCGTATTGCGCAGAGACAAATGTGGCTGCGTTCTTCTTCATTTGGTCCACAAATGGAGAAAGCGAGGAGCAATAAGAGATGATGGCATGTCCTCTTTTCACAATGAAAATATTATGTTTCATAGCACATACATTTTTCGCAGAGATGGAGTCCATCTTACTTATGCTGGTAATCAGATTTTTCTGAGAAAAAATACATTGCAACCTTTTTTGGAATTACAGCCATCCATTTTGTAGTAGGTGTTAACCATTTCAAGTTTTTCAAACACAAATAAACACCACCAAAAGGCTCTTTTCAGAGACACCACTTCCTCCCAGAGAAAAGTGCAATGGTTTTGATAGGGCAGCACCCCAAACTTTTAGATGTCTGCAGACTGACTGCGGACTTCTAAAAAGATGCACAGGATCCTGCTCCATTTATTTGCCACTTCTACTTTTAAACTGTGAAAGGCGGCTCTGAAAAGAGCCTTTTTTTGGGTTATTTGTGTTGTTTTATATTTTCTGTTTTATTTTTACACACAACACACTAGGAGAGGAGGGGAAAGGAGGGTAAGGAAGGGACACCAACCATGGGGATAAGAAAGGGCAGGTGGAGAGAGGAAGATGTAGAGTGGGCCTTGTTTAGGTAGTGGGCAGAACTTCTCATGCTCCTTGACCATTTGCAAGGTTGTACCTTGTGATCAACATAGTAGGTTGAGTTCCTCTACCACATTCTTCGTTTCTGCCCCTGTCACAACAAGAGACACTCCTGTGGGACAGCGCATCCCTTCAGCTGCCTCACAGGCCATCCATGATGCTGTTGAACCCTTACCTTTCGAGGGTCACAGTTTTGTGTATGTACTGCGATGCAGTACTCTGCAGGGGAGAGTCTTCGGAGTTCTTTGAGACTACAGTCCAAAGTAGAGACTACAGTCTCAAAGAACTCCGAAGACTCTCCCCTGCAGAGTACTGCATCGCAGTACATACACAAAACTGTGACCCTCGAAAGGTAAGGGTTCAACAGCATCATGGATGGCCTGTGAGGCAGCTGAAGGGATGCGCTGTCCCACAGGAGTGTCTCTTGTTGTGACAGGGGCAGAAACGAAGAATGTGGTAGAGGAACTCAACCTACTATGTTGATCACAAGGTACAACCTTGCGAATGGTCCCACCGTGGAACGACCTTAGGTGACGCTTCATAGATGTCGTATCAAAGCTGTATGAACCAGGCCTCCCACGACTCAGCACCATTTTGCACTGGTTGCAGGTGACCTTGTTCGCACATGCTTTTGGTACGTCACCATGAATGGTAAATAACCGCCACACCCAAGACTCAGGGCGATTGCTGGTAGTAGGGACTTCCACTACCTCATCCTCTTCATCCTCTTCATCCTCTTCATCCTCCTCTACATCATCACCCCTGTTCCCCTCTTCAGGCCCTTGGGGAGGTGTGGTGGTGGAGGGGGTGTGCTGAGGCAGATGTAGCACCAGCTGGAGAAGCAAGCATAGATGCCATCAGGTCTGATGGAACGCAGCAAGAGCAGCAAAATCTGGAAGATTAGCAGCCAAAGTAGACAATGCTCTGTCAGATAGCCAGAAGCACAATGAGGATGAGCTCTGGGGTCTGGCCTTTTCTAGGGGTGCAGGTGCGTGCTCCACGGACACCCACGCTGTCCGCGGGCAGTTCGAACACCCCAAAAAGGCTCAAAAAGTTCCAAAAAGTAAGAAGAAAGTTAGGGTCATTGTCTGGGACATGTGCAATGGTGAATTATTACTGTAAAAAACTTTGGATTGTCTGAAAAAGTACTTTTAAAATGTTCGGGGACCTAGACAGTGTCCGCAATTCAGGACACACGCTCAGCGTGGGTGCAGTCACATGATGATGTTGCAAACACATCCGGAAGGGAACGGGTGTCCGCAGGACACCAAATGCACAGGAACGGTCATGTGCATGGGTGTTCTACGGACAGTGTTCGGGTCCTGAAATGAATTAAAAGTGAGACAGACAGTTAGGGACAGGCGCGATGTTCGTAGGATTTATGGGTGTGGTGCGCATGTGCGTAGATCTTCTACAGTCAGTACGGACAGGTTTAGTGTCCTTAGCACACCCTCATTTTGGATAATTACGGACATCCCGGACACTGCACATGTTCTAAGAACAGTTTTATTTTACTTGCGTACCGTACAGACAGGTATAGTGTCCTTAGGACACCTCCATTTTGGTGAATTGCGAACATTTCTGACACCTAGTGTGTTCTAAGAACAGTTTCATCTTGCCTGCGGACAGTACAGACAGGTATAGTGTCCTTAGGACACCCCCATTTTGGGCAATTACGGACATCCCGGACACCACCCGTGTTCTTAGAACAGTTTTATTTTGCTTGCGTACAGCACGGACAGGTATAGTGTCCTTAGGACACCTCCTTTTTGTTTAATTTTGGACATCCCGGACACCGAGTGTGTTCTAAGAACAGTTTCACCTTGCCAGCGGACAGTACGGACAGGTATAGTGTCCTTAGAACACCCCATTTTGGGCAATTATGGACATCCCGGACACCACCCGTGTTCTTAGAACAGTTTCACCTTGCCTGCTGACAGTACGTACAGGTATAGTGTCCTTAGGACACCCTCATTTTGGATAATTACGGACATCCCGGACACCGCACGTGTTCTAAGAACAGTTTTATTTTACTTGCGTACCGCACAGACAGGTATAGTGTCCTTAGGACACCTCAATGTTGGTTAATTGTGAACATTCCGGACATCTAGTGTGTTCTAAGAACAGTTTCATCTTGCCTGCGGACAGTACAAACAGGTATAGTGTCCTTAGGACACCCCCATTTTGGGCAATTACGGACATCCCGGACACAACCCGTGTTCTTAGAACAGTTTTATTTTGCTTGCGTACAGCACTGACAGGTATAGTGTTCTTAGGACACCTCCATTTTGTTTAATTAAGGACATCCTGGACACCGCGTGTGTTCTAAGAACAGTTTCATCTTGCCTGCGGACAGTACGGACAGGTATAGTGTTGTTAGGGCACCCCCAATGGATAATTACGGACATCCCGGACACCGCGCATGTTCGAAGAACAGTTTTATTTTGCTTGCGTAGAACACGGACAGGTATAGTGTCCTTAGGACACCTCCATTTTGTTTAATTTTGGACATCCCGGACACTGAGTGTGTTCTAAGAACAGTTTCACCTTGCCAGCAGACAGGACGGACAGGTATAGTGTCCTTAGAACACCCCATTTTGGGCAATTATGGACATCCCGGACACCACCCGTGTTCTTAGAACAGTTTCACCTTGCCTGCTGACAGTACGTACAGGTATAGTGTCCTTAGGACACCCTCCTTTTGGATAATTACGGACATCCCGGACACCGCACGTGTTCTAAGAACAGTTTTATTTTACTTGCGTACCGCACGGACAGGTATAGTGTCCTTAGGACACCTCAATGTTGGTTAATTGTGAACATCCCGGACACCGAGTGTGTTCTAAGAACAGTTTCACCTTGCCAGCGGACAGTACGGACAGGTATAGTGTCCTTAGAACACCCCATTTTGGGCAATTATGGACATCCCGGACACCACCCGTGTTCTTAGAACAGTTTCACCTTGCCTGCTGACAGTACGTACAGGTATAGTGTCCTTAGGACACCCTCATTTTGGATAATTACGGACATCCCGGACACCGCACGTGTTCTAAGAACAGTTTTATTTTACTTGCGTACCGCACGGACAGGTATAGTGTCCTTAGGACACCTCAATGTTGGTTAATTGTGAACATTCCGGACACCTAGTGTGTTCTAAGAACAGTTTCATCTTGCCTGCGGACAGTACAGACAGGTATAGTGTCCTTAGGACACCCCCATTTTGGGCAATTACGGACATCCCGGACACAACCCGTGTTCTTAGAACAGTTTTATTTTGCTTGCGTACAGCACTGACAGGTATAGTGTTCTTAGGACACCTCCATTTTGTTTAATTACGGGCATCCTGGACACCGCGTGTGTTCTAAGAACAGTTTCATCTTGCCTGCGGACAGTACGGACAGGTATAGTGTCGTTAGGGCACCCCCAATGGATAATTACGGACATCCCGGACACCGCACATGTTCGAAGAACAGTTTTATTTTGCTTGCGTAGAGCACGGACAGGTATAGTGTCCTTAGGACACCTCCATTTTGTTTAATTTTGGACATCCCGGACACTGAGTGTGTTCTAAGAACAGTTTCACCTTGCCAGCAGACAGTACGGACAGGTATAGTGTCCTTAGAACACCCCCATTTTGGGCAATTACGGACATCCCGACACCACCCGTGTTCTTAGAACAGTTTCACTATGCCTGCGGAAAGTACGGACAGGTATAGTGTCCTTAGGACACCTCCATTTTGGTTAATTTCAGACATTCAGGACACCCAGTGTGTTCTAAGAACAGTTTCATATAGCCTGCAGATATAAAATGTATGAAAGACATGGGGAAGCAGAAACTGACACAAACACAGGGGAATTGGAGGTTTGGAGAGGATGGATGGGAGGAGATGAAGGGATGGAAGTCTCATCATAACATTTTTCTTGGTGTTGAGGGTTTGGGGATAGTCAACTGGGATATGGAGAAGGGGAACAGGTACATGTGGGACAGTGATAGTTAATTTTTTCTTTTATGTGGTCCTCCACAAAATGTTTCAAAAGATTGAAATTTTCCATGAGCATGTCCATTTTTTATCCATATGCTACAGAGTATTTTCTAATGTCTCTTTTGGTGTATTATTTTCAATGTTTGTTGGTCTGTTAAAAAGAAATGTATATGTTAAGTGCATATAAAGTAATGATTATTAATTTGGTTATATAGATAAGTGTCTACCATTAGTATCACTATCTTCAGACATTTCCTCACGTGGGAAATTTTCCTCAAGCCATTCCAAAGTACTGGACATTTCTGTCTTTAAAAAAAAAATATATTACTTTTAATGTACCTAATACAGAAAGTTTAGAAATATATAAGAAAAATAAAGTTTACTTACTAGTTTCTGGTAATTTGTGTTCTTACTGTTCTCTAGGTCTGCTGTTGCTCCTAGTTGTGCAGTTTCTGTGAGGTAATTATGTAGGAAACATATCTTTTTTTGTTTTGGTATATTCCATTTTTGTACATATGGTATTTAAATGGATGGTTGATGTGTTAGATATATAGGTTTCACTTCTTATTTATTATTACATTTAATGTGTTTATGTGCTGCTTTTCGAACTTGTGCAGTGTTTATATAGCATGATAGAACAATTTAAGATACCCCCTGAGTTTTTGGGTAGTGTTGATGTTATCCACGTCCATTCGCGGACATACACACAGTCCGCAAACATCAAAGTTACCTGAGGGGGGTTCAGTATGTTCTATGTTACATGTATATAAAGTAAGGGAATACTAGTAAACAGCTATCAAATTCACACTATGAATATGTATATTCAGTAAAATAAAATTTGATAAAGGGAGGTTATGGTCAAGTTGCGCTATTAAAAACCTTTGAAATTCAGTAAAAAACTTTGTTAAAGGGACGTTATGGTTAAGTTGCGCATCTAAAAACCTATGAAATTCAGTAAAAAAACGTTGTTAAAGGGACGTTATAGTTAAGTTGCGCTACTAAAAACCTATGAAATTCAGTAAAAAAAAAGTTGTTAAAGGGATGTTATGGTTCAAAGTAAAACCAAAAAACCACTGCGATTCGCTAGATATGGTAAGCTAAGCAACCATAACTCGCGCCACCACCGTGCATTGCTAAGACTAACTCCCAGGACATCACAAATGTCATTGATGACATCACTGATGACATCACATATCTGACTTGCTCTTTTTTCCTTTAGTGATATATCTTGGCCAGTAATAGTTAGGAACAAAAAATTGAAAAAATTACTATATTTGTAGACAATCTTCAAATATGTTCATACAATAATTCACATAGGGACATCAAAGATGACATCACAAATTTCATTGATGACATCACATGTTCATTTACTTTTCTTGAAAAGTCTGTACAAAGGATTCTTAGTATACTATTGACAAAAAAGAGTCAAGGATCATTGGAATAAATATCATGAGCTATGTAGTGCATTGATATAAATAGTTTTATACGCTGTGAGTGGACCCTAAGTGAATTATTGTAAGAACGTATTTGAAGTATAAGTATAGTAAACTACTAATGTATGAACATAAGCATTGTGTGCAGCATACATGATGGAGGTGCAATATTCATAATCCTCCCATGTTCAATGGTGAAATGATAAATGCTTTCTTATTAGAGTTGTGCGTACTATGCAACATGTAATAAGTATCTAACAAAACCCACTTACTACATAATTTCATTATTACATACAAAACACAAAGACAGAACAACACATACAAATATGAGTATATAAAGGGAAAGTGAAGTAGCAAAAAAGCAGCAGTAAAACCAGAAAGTGTTAATGTCGACTTTTATATGTAGGGTTTTGACAATGCATCAGAGAATATTATAGGAAAAAGAAGCCTGTCAGTAATGTACTACTGTGTTGCTGCCCGCTAGCGAGGTGGCCAGAGTTTCTGAGTTTTATGTTATGGCCCCATGTGAGGGGGTTTGTTCAAGTTTTAATATTTTAATGTCTTTACGTGTCTGATTGTAAGCTAGCTGTGTTTAATATTTTGTGATTGTTGTTACTTTTACGGATATATATATCCAAATAAGGTTGTATTGACTGACTGACAAACTATTTGTCATTGAACTCCTTTAAACCACTTACATGTTTTGACTTTTCTATCTACTTTTTTATTATTTAGTTATGCAAAAAACGTACAATATAGTTTTCCAATTAGTTCAACAAGCTACTTTCTCTTATTCACACAGATGGTGCAGGCTTGTGGCCTACATGGTGGATTCATGTAAGAATGACGCTCAGAGTTTTTCAAGTCATTCCTGCCTGTGTTGTATGCCATCTGAGAGGAATTTCCATGTGATTCTGTGGAATACTTTGGATTTGTACAGTTAATGCTAAATCTGAATCTATATTACTGATAGAGTTTAGTATTATTCGATTATTCTTTTTGAAGTAAGGCTTCTGACAACCTTAAAAATTGAATAAATGTGTTATACATGTAATAACTTTAAATTATGTAGTTTCTCAGTCTTTGATATTCCTGTTTTTCTTCCAAATGAATGTGTTAATATGAACCCACATGAACATATGTATGTTGTTTTGTTGTGTTTCACATCATACACAAAAGTATAAATAGACATGTGACAGGACAAACACTAATGAAATCCACCTCATAAGCGTTCACAATGCTTCTTCATAACCTTGCTTGTCATAGACTTTCTTGGCATCACGTACTGTACATTTCCAGGGGTCACCTTTATGAACACTTAAAGATTTGGTAAAATAAGAGCAAGGGATCAAACATGACCCTTTTTTTGGTTTTTCTAAAGGAAGTAATGTTCTAATAAAAATAAAAACCAAATGATAGTTGTTGTCTAAGTCACCAAAATCATAGCACATATATGCAGTGTGTAAAACAAATTGGTGCTCAATAATCTGAATCACAGGTCACAGGTCCTGTTTCGAAGGCGTGGGCCTTTTCTGCTGACTTCATCAAAGCCTGATCTCACTTTGGCCCTGCTCTCATGAACACAAGGTACAACTCACCACATGGCCACCGCAGAAAGGTGTCTCTAGACTTTCAATTGAAGGTTCTGTCCCGACAAAGAAGATATTTTCACCATTCAAGCAGGTGTGGACATTCTCTGCTGACTTCATCCTGACCCCCACTCTGTTATGAGAGGTAGTTCCAATGTTTGACCTGTGGTCACAATGGGGGTGGGTGGTCCAGCACAATCTAGGTGCTGAACACAATGTACAACTCAAAGGCGTCTTACTCCCAATGTCCTTTGGCCATATGGCCATCCCATCCCAGACACAGTGTCTCCGGACCTTCCTTTGAAGACCCTGCCCATGCATTCAACATATGTATGTCAGAATTCTCACAGACATGTATTTTTTCTGCTGACTTTGTCCTGAACCCCCACTCCTATATCAGAGGCAGTTCCTGCTCTCACAATTTTTGTCATGATCTCTGCTTCCAAAAGGTCAGGGTTTTCCCAACTCCCTTGGAAGCAGATCCATAACCTAGGTTCCGAGGGCCAACCAGTCCCAAATGGGACCTTTTGGACCCAGTCCTGGCGCCAGTGGCACCAGGCTCATAAATGTGCCCAGTCCCAGCGCTGGAAGCGCCGGGCTCATAATGCTTGGGTGGACTTACCTGCCGCAGACCATGCTGCTTACTTGCCTGCCAGCTGAGCCTCTGATCCTCTTCTGTTTGGAACTACTTTTCCTGTTGGGTGGGGCAGGAGCCACTCCCTAGATTCAGAACACTGGAACTCTTCTGGAAAGCAAGAACTCTTTTCTTACCTAGGCGTGGCTGTGGAAGGAGACACCTAAGCACTACAGGAGGCTATTTAAACCACACCCGGTGGATGAATCTTGCTTTGCGTTATTCTGCATCCTCTGCAGCAGAACGCTCATCGTGTCTTCTGCATCGGATCCTGGGCCTAAGGAAAAAGGCTTACCATCCTGAATCCAGTCTTCGGCAACACCTATAAAGACAAGAAAGAACAGGTTAGCATTCCGGCATCTGAAAGACAAAGGCTTACCTACTCTTCGTGCGCTCCGGAGGTCTTCACACTGCATTCCGGCATCTGAAAGACAAAAGTTTACCGACTCTTCGCACGCTCCGGAGGCCTTCGGCGCTGCATCCTGCATCTGAAAGACAAAACAAGGTGCGTTTAAAGACATTGGGGAATTTTAATACTCACGTGCCATTACTCCTTTCCACATCAACCCCAGTGGGTATTCCGGCACCCTGCAGCCGCTCCGAACTCGTACCTGCAAAATAAAAGACAGTTAGAGCGCATCGTGAAGCAGGCAACAAGCGCTTACTTACGTGCTTCCAGGCGCTTCTATTCATCATACGGACTCCATCTTCAACTCACTTCAGCCCGTTATCCGCCATCGCCGGAACCTGCAAAACAAGAGGCATCATTGCTAAAGACTTTAAAGACAATAGAATTACTCGAAACTTACAGTTCGTGCAGTAAACGACGGACAGCAGTCCTCTGAAGTCAAGAGGCCTGCGCTACCGATCCAGTGAAGAAACTGGTTACAGCACCCTGCCCCGAGGCAGATGGAGAGCTCGGCATTCACTTACCTAAGGTGAGAGCGTTAACCTTTGGGGGTCTACAGGAGAGCAAAAAAGGGAAGAGATAGGGACAACCCAATAACCCCAGTTCATTAATCCCATATTTTCTGTCTGCAGACATCTTACTCTTGAAGTCAGGCATACAGTGCACAGAGGTCCAGCCCAAAGAGCCAACCGGGTGCTACACATCACCTTTGAAGATACGGTAGTCGCCCAGTCAAGACCGGCGCCTCTGCGAGAATCAGGTGAGCGTTACAATTTTGGTGGATGGCCTTCCACTTACAAGGTGCAGAACACCATGTACAACTCAAAGTTGTCTATGGTAAATAAGAATCAGAAGATGGACAAGGTGTCATTTTGAGTTAAAATGTTCTTTAATAGAACACCCAAAATCTAAGATGTCCCTAAAATTCTTCACCCTACAAAGTACACTGTCCATAACATCTTCTCTAACCTGATTATTGTCACTACCATTGTAAACAAAACATGCCTAACTTTAACAGCAAATAAGGCTCTCTGCCCAAAAGAAAAGAATGGTGACTGGTGTCCGTCCCCAGCAAGATTTAACTTGATGAAAACAAAGGGGCTCCTTTACCCCTGGCTCAGTTGAAATCACCAAATGTCTCTTCAAATGTCCCTTCCTTGGGGTGTGGTCAGTCTTAGCTTATTTTCTTTCTCCTTGGATTTTGCCAGGCAACTTGTTTCAGTCTTTGGTTTCCTTCTAGCCTTGGGGGCTGATTGGTTCCTAAGTCCACACAAGGTATCCTTCTTGGTTTTTCCAACAAGGAACTTCATGATCCTCTCTCCAGTGTATTACCTCATGGGTTTTATCCCTTCGGAGGCCTCAGGTCTGGCAATACACTTTGGGGTATGGTGTCTATCAGCCCAAATTGGGATTTTATTTCTTTCACCCCGTCTTGGGGTCAGATTCAAATTTCCTGACCTTGGAGTCTGATTCCAGCAGCCCACATTGGGGGCTCATTGCACACACCCTGCCTTTCTCTCACCCCACCATGGGGCTTGGTTGATCTCAACCCACCTTGGGGTCTGCTTTCTCTCACACCATCTTGGAGTTGGGTTTTTCTTTCACCACAATAACTTGAGGACAGATTTTTCTCACCATGCCTTGGGGTCCGGTTTCTGTTACCCTCCACTGAGATCGGATGACTCTCACACCATCTTGGGCATTGGTTTCTCTCACCATGCCTTAGGGTAGGCTTTCCCTCACCTCAACTTGGGGTTTCAATTTGCTTAACCCAACTTGGACTCTTGGGTATCTCTCTTTTACCCAGCCTTCTTTGTTGCACTTTCCACTTCTCGTGGTTTCTAGTCTCTCACGCCATATTGGGGTCTGGTTGGCCCTTTCCATCCTCCTCCTGGTTTCCTTGAGTTACTTTGTACCTTATGTCTCTATGTGGTGCACCTCCAAGCTGATGTTCCAGTAGACTGACTCTGCTTTTCTGTGCTGGCTCCTTTCCACTGTTTCATGTCTTATACAGCTGGTACTCCATATCTACTGTCTTCCTCATCGGTTCCTTGTTACACCGCTTAATCGGCACATTGGTGATCTCTACTGCTTGGGTCTCTCATGTCTTGGCAGGGTTGCAGAGTGTTCTACAGGCATGACCGTGGTTTGATCCACCAAGCTGGGCATGTGCTGGCTTCTCCTTGCCACACCTCATGAGCAGAGCCCTCTCTACCTCTGCAATGCTGATTTGGTCTTTATCTTCCACACAACCAGGAGTGGGCATATTCTCCATTCTCTCTTCTGAGGTGTGGAATATGCGCGAAAATGTTCACAACCCATACCAGCTATTGGTGTAAGACTTGGTAAGTCATTATACAGTTTAACTCCCATATTACCCACAGATGATCAGTTTCCTGAGACAAGGAAGAGTAACATACACCACTGTGTAGACATTGCCTGTCCTTCAAGGGGGGTCACCCCAATTGGAACCCACATGCCCTGTCCTCTAGAGGGTGATACGCTTTGTGGGTGCACCTCCTTAGTTCCAAAGGGGGTGGCTCCTGTAAGGTAATACCTCTAGACAACCTGACAATAAAAACACTCCTATAGCAAAAAGGTCTTTGAGCACCACTTTGCAAGGAAAACAAGATTTATTTTGTATACAAAAAAGAAAAAGGTATCAGAAGGTCCTGTAGAACTGAACTGGTATGGAACTTTCTGTTAGTCCAAAGCAAGTGCAAGGTTTTAAGGCAAGAAAACATCAATCATGCTGTCAACAATATATCGAGTTAATCCCCCACGCTCACTGGCTAACAAATTAATAGGCCTGCGCTAGTGGCCCAGTAGTTATGGTTAAGTTGCGAAACCCATAGGAAGACAACTTTTTGGGCAGCTTATAACTTCGCTCTCCCTGGACGAATCCTCACCAAACATTTGAAAAAATGGCCTGCTCTGAATTTTTTGGGCAAGTTTGGTCAAGTTTCGTCCAGGGGGGAGTGAAGTTATAGGGGTATCAGGTAATAATATTGCCATATATATGGTTGCCGTAAATAATATCGCCGGGAAAATGTTGTGGCGATATTATTTGGGTGACCATATATATGGAGACAGGGGCAAAAAAAGTTTGGGGGTTGCGGGGGTGTCCCCCGCATGTTCCATGCAATAATGTCGCCACAAAAAACGACCATTTTTCGGCGATATCTTTGCATGGCGAGATTTTTGTGGGACATTATTACATGGAACCGTTATAGGGGGGTCCCACATTGTTGTTCTTCCATAGACTGAATGGAGAAAAACTTAACACTCGTGTACACCCCAAACCGCTGAAAAGATTTTCCCCAAATCTGCGGCAGGGGTGGCAGCTTGGTCCCAAAAGTGTGCTTTTTGTAATTTTGGTGAAAATCCATCCAGTAGTTTTTTAAAAACAGGTAAAATGTAGGTCCCCAAAAATTAGTTATATCTGGGTCTGCTCCACTGTCCTATTTCACTGTTCGCTCCATGGGCAGAACTCTGATTGACCCAGAGGATGGCGTGATGATCCCCGGACATACGACACACATGATGATTGGTTGGAGGGGAGTGTGATGTGCGTCATCATTTTCGGAAACGCCGACATGTTGTAGCCAAGAATAGTGTGGCAGTGAAAGGGGCTTCAAAACATGCTTTGAGGCACCTGGTGGTGGGAAGAGGGGCTGGAAAGGGTAGGAGTATGAAATATGGTTCATATGATGTATTTGTTTAGGTAGAAGAAGACTGTGGTGTGTGCGCAGTGTCTGTGAATACTATGGCAGTTTGCGGGTAGCTCCCCAGGTGAGCCACTTCTGTGGTGACTGCAGGCAGCCTTCATTAGGGTAGGATAGGTCCTGAGGTGAGCAGTTTATGTGGTGACTGCAGGCGGGCTTAATTAGGCAAGGGGAGTGGACTGCAGATGATATGAGGATGTTTGTATAGGATATATTATGCTGTGTTGTGTGTGTTAAGCCCCTAGACTCTTGGGTGACAGCAGCCATGCACTCAAGTGTCTGTGCACTGGTTGCAAGTACTGCAATGGAATGTGCACAGAAGTGGAAAAGGCTTCAGGAGGCTGGCTCATTGGACCCAAATGTCTGTCAATTGATTGCAAGTACTGTAATAATATGTGTACAGAAGTGGATAGGGCTTCTGGTTGCTGGTTTATGTCTGTCGGGTTGTGGGCAATGCACAGATTGTCAGGTGCATGGCTGGAGGCTGCAAGCCATGCACCCAATAGTCTAGGCCCTGGCCACAACCACTGCAACATAATATAGCCATGTTGTCAACATTGTGATAGTGTTGTATGGAATGCACAAATATGTGTACAGAATGAAATTGCAGATTACAAAGAAATAAGATACCAATAATGGTATACTGACTATTTGTATTGTTGGGGGTCTATAGTATGTGTAGAAAAGCATACAGGGGTTTTGGTGGCTGGTTTATTGGAGTGAAGAGTGGGGTGACTGGTTGTACATAATGGAATAATATGTGTATCAAAGTGGACAGGGTTTCAGGTTGTTGGCTTATGTGTGTGGTTTTTGACTAGTGTACAGATTGTTTGGTCCCTGGGTGTGTTATGGTGATTGTTTCCAGCTACTACAGTGGTGGGTGCATGGCTGGAGTTGATGTAGTCAACAGTCTGCGAGTGTGCCCACTGCATGAAGTGTTGCAATACTATGTGTACAGAAGTGGACAGGGCTTAATGTAGATCATTAATTTTTATTTTTTATTTTTTTATTTTTTATTTATTTGAACTTTACTCAGTAACAACTAAGTTTTGTCAAAGACCTTCCCTATCTACAGAAGCAGTTCAGAAAGGGACGTTCGAACGCCTCCTCTACTTGCTGGCCAGATCTTCTAACTCGCCGGAGGGCTAGTTCCTTGAAGGGTCACAGTGTGATTTTTATTTAAGCTGCTTCTTGATCTAGTACAGATCGGCCATCGGGCCGTAGGTGGTTGATCTGGTCAAACGATAGTTCTATCAGTTTGCCCAAGGCTTGAGTCCATCTGGTGTTCTCACCAGAAATGTATCTATTCCATAACTCATCTGTTTGGAATATCCACAGGTTTTCGGCCAGCAAAGGGAGGTATATGTTTCTGTTTTCATTCGTGTTCGGACATTCTATCACAAGGTGCTTCAAAGTCTCGATGGATAATTCCTTCTTACATAATCGACATCGCTTCTCGGCACCAGCTTCTCTGATTGTTATGATTTCTCTGGTTGGCAACAGGTTTAACCTTGCTCTCATGATCGAATTTCTCAGCTTCTTATCTGGAAACTTGGCAGAGTATTTCAGTGGTTTTTTCACCTTATTGAATGTTGGAGGTAGGTGTTTTAGAAGTTTGTTTCCTACTGCTTTCTCTATTGTCAGAATACAGTCTAGGTCTTCAGTTTTTCTTTTAATTCGATCATCAGGATTTTCTTTCAGGTCTTTTTTGCTGCATTTGATTTTTGCCAGGTATCCTTTCTGGCTTTGTCCCAGTTTTTAAGGGCCTTGCATTTGCCTGTTTCAGTTTCCACACGTATGATGTTGAAGATGGGGACGGTGTCTGACATGATAATTCTTCTGTACAGGCGCATGGCACTTTGATCTACCATTGACGATAAGGACACCAACCCCAACTCTCTCCTGATAGCCGGCATGGCAGTAGATTTCGGTAGGCCTAATACCATTTTCCAAACATGGCCTTCAAGTTTGCGCCAGAAGTTACGCGGGAAGTATAGAGAGGCCTCCACGCCATAGGTCAATGCCAGGACAACTTTGGCTTTATAGAATGTTATTGCCGGTACCAGAGAGAATTTTACGAACTTCCGATCGACTGCTCTTATTTGGGCAGTCAGGCGTTTCGCTTTTTCACATAGTTGGTTTTGGAGACTCTTTTCTGATCTGGAACTATCCATTTGCATCCCCAAGTATTTGAAGCTGTTAACTATTTCAATTTTGGTGTTTTCGAGGAACAGTTCTATTTTGTTCGTTGTTTTACTACAGACTTTTTCAAAGATCATGATTTTTGTCTTCGATTTATTCAGTTCGAGATGGTTTTCAACAATATAGGACTCCAGATTGTGTAGTTTTCTTTGAAGGCCCACTTTCGTTTGGTCGATCAAGATGACATTGTCTGCAAACAGTAGGCATGGAAACTCCATTTTCCCTATTTTTTGCGGAAAAGAGCGAATTTTGGATTCTGAGAGTTGGTAGTCACCAAAAAATGCTGTAAACAGAGCCGGCGATAGGGGGCAGCCTTGCTTAACTTCTCGGTTCACACTTATCTCCTCCGACAAGGCACCCTGGTGATTTAGCTTGACTCTGATTTTTGTATGCGTGTGGAGAGCTATTATGGGGTCCAGTATTTCCGATGGACACTTCCACCTTTGTAGCTTTGACCATAGACTGGGTCGGTCTATCTTATCAAACGCCTTTGAGAGGTCCATGAAGGCCAAATACACCTTTGGCGTGCCCTTTTTGACTTTTGCTTTCAAGATGTTCAGTAGCATTAGATTGATGGAGGTGGATCTGTTTATTTGAAAGCCCGTTTGGAGATGGTCTTTGGACTGACTGTCTTTTGCCCATACACGAAAATGCTCCAGCATGCGAGTTGCGTATAATTTTCTCAATATGTCTAGCAGAGCAATCGGTCTGTAGCTCGCTGGTTCGTGTCTCGGGCCCTTTTTATAAATAGGGACTATCACTGCTTGCAGCCAGGTTTCAGGCACCATATTTGTTCAGCCGCATTCGGAGAATATCTTACTGCTCAATTCCGCCCATTTACCTGGGCACATTTTTAAGTCCATGTTTGTTAGTCCGTCAGGACCCCGGGCTCTTGATGTTTTCAATTTTCGTATGGATGCTTCAATGTCTTCAGCATTAGAGATATCAACCCATGGTGTGACCGACATCTGCTTTGTCCATTGGGTATCCATAGTAGTACCTTCAAATTCTGTGGTGAAGTATTGGATCCACCTTTCTTCGGCCACTGCATTAGACAGCGGGCCAGTCTGAGTGGAGTTGGACTCTTTTATCAAGTTCCAGAATTCGCTTGATTTTTTAGTTTGTAATTTCTGCATCATGACTTCAGCGTCATTTTGATATTGTATGGCTCTGAGCTATTTAAGCCAGTTTTGTAGCTTTTAGCTTCTAGGCGCCAATTTGTCCAGTCCTCTAAGGCGTTTGATTTCTTTGCTATTCTTAGCAGTCTGCGGCCCACTTTTCTTTTTACCACCAAATCCTTGTCATACGTATGGTTCGTGTAGACAGGTTTTCTCGGTTTCTTTGAGCCCTTTACGTGGAAGGATAGTAATAAGGGCAGGTAGTTTGGTCTTTCTTTCCTGTCCTTCCGGGCATGCTTGGTGGCTCTCTTTTCCCAAGTTCGTTTGATTCTCACAATGTCTTGTTCAGTTAGCCGTAGACGAGTCCGTTGAGCATTTGTCTCGATCGCCCAATCATACGTTCTTAAGTTCAGGCTTGTGGTATGCCACGTACAGCAGAGTAGGTTGTGGTCACTGTGGATGGTTTTTTGGACCTTGAAACCCGTCAAACCTTTAGTGAGACCATTTGAAACAAAGATATAGTCCAGCGTGGCTTTAGACCCGTTGCGTTCCCACGTTGGAATATTCGTTTCATTGGGGAACAAAGAGGCCACATTCTGGATGCTTCTTGAGCTGATTACTACGTTCCAGGCCTTTCCTCTCACTATGGTGGAGTCAACACTTCCCCGTTGAGCGCTGGAGCATTGGTGTGCTGCATGGACCTCCGTACACTTTGCATTCAAGTCGCCACAGATGATGAGCTCGATATTAACGATTTCCGCATATAGCTGGTCAATTGTTTCTGACATGTTGTCGCAAAGGTTTTTATTGACATTAGCTGAGGATTCCAGTAGCAATTCAAAATGGCTACCTGCCTCTGCCAGCCGTTTTCCATCTTTGCTTTGCCCTGGATTTGCGAGGTCAGCGTGACCAGCATTTCATATGACTGTTTCCACTTTTGTGGTTCGCTCAGACCTGTTCCTGTTTTTATGGCAGTCAAAAGACCCGACAACGGTCTCCCCAGCAAGCCTTTGACTGCCGGAGAGGTCACAACTGAGAAACCGTCCATTGTTGGTTGGTTGACAAGCCAGGTTTCTTGTAGGCATAGGATGTCTTATAGACCAAGATCGACATCTCCCCGTAACGTCAGGTGCGAATGGCCTCTTGTGTTCCATGAGCCCAGAATGTACGTTTCCTTTATGGGTCGGTCGCTACTTTTTTCGCAGGTGTTGTCGTCTAAGCAATCGGACCCTGGTCGCTGCTATTTACCATTATTATTATTCCAGCTCAACATTAGCCACTTCCATGGCCCTTTCGGTTGTCTTTCATCTTCCATTTTTGCCTTATGGGTTGCATGGTTCTTTTTCCTGTCATCTGGCTGTTTTCGCTCTGGATTGCTGCGAGCGACGGCTTGAATCTGTTCTTCTCTGTTGTTTCTCGTTTGGTTCCGAGCCCAGACCACCTGGTCCTTTGCGCCTCGCTGTGGCATTGAAATTGAGTCACCAATCTCCATCATTTCCCTGGTCCCTTTGCCGCCCCTAAATTGATATTGTGCTTGTCTATACGTTTCATGCCCCTCCCGGGGCTTGTACCCTCGGCCTTGGCTGTATAGGTCCTCTGTTTTGGATATGTAGTGATAATGGGTTTTTGGGTTATACAGCTTTTCTTCACCCAGCTCTTGCCTGCTCATCTTCCTTTTTTGCTCCGTCAAACGAAAGCCCATTTGGTCAAATTCTTCATAGGCTGACTCATCCATATGTCGGATGGCGGCTGATTTTAAATGGAGAAATGCTTTTGCCTTATTTTCCCTATGGCCGGGTTCCACCAGCACCAGGTCATCCGTTCTGATCTTCTTCAAAGATTTCATTCTATTCGTTATTTGGAGTATTGTCGGTCGGTTTAAAATTAGGAAGTTTTTGTCTATTTCCCTTTGTTCAAGCTTGAAAACTCGTATCTCTTCATTTGCTTTTTTTTTGTTTTCCAATTTACTTTTTTCTGCCCGATACTTTCGCTGACTTCTTCGATTGTCGTCTGCTTGTTGAGCGTCTCAGAGTTTGGATGGGCTTCTTCTTTGTCTGGGTGCGTGGCTGTAGATTTTCTCATTATCCTCAGGCGCTTCAACCGAAACTCTCTGTACGGCCCTCGGATTAGTTTTGTTGCTATCCATGTGGATTGGACCCTCCTTGTCCATCTTGGCCTTTGCTGTTTGATTCACAACCTGTTCAGGACCGCGCTTTTTTGCCTTGCCTTGTATACCAGGGGGGCTTCACTCCTTCGAGCCCTTTTCTGAGTATGTAGAGATGTCCATTAGGTCTGTACATCCTAGGAATTCATCTACTGTTCTCAGCGATCTCAGGGTGGCGGTTTCCTCTGATCGTGAGCTTGGCTTTTGTCGATTATTATTGGCTTGTGGTTCGCCCAGGCCGAGACCCCTCACGTTGGATTTAGCCAGTACTGCGGTAACCTTTATGAGATTAGACTTCCTTTCCGTCAGGACAATTGTGGGTGGCTGCGTCTTTTGTCCTCTAGACGATTTCGCCTCTTTCGTTTTTTCTTGTGGCAATAACAACAGGGTTTTCTTTTCCCATTTGTCCGTTCTCCGGGCTCATCCCTTGGTTCTTCGCGGACTGATATCTTTGTAAGAGCCTTTCTGTACAGAGTTTCCAAGGTTTCAATCTTTTTTTCCAACGCTTCTATTTTTCTTTCCCAGTCGGGTTTCTGAATAACATCGGTCTGAGGCCCTTCCGGCTCAATGGATCTTACTAGTAGGGTCCTGGTCATGGTTTCTATATTTGTGATCTTTTTCTCTACAGCTTCGATTTTCCTTTCCCACTGTGTTTTATGTACAGGCGCGTTTTCAGTATTTGCTGGTGAGAGGCTCTCCATCTGGGCCAATTTCTCCATCATATTTGATAGAATTGCTGAGTTATCTTGTACGTTATCTTTGATTGATTTGTAAAGTTTACAGAATGGTGCTAACACGATGGTCATTGCTGACATGATAGCGATAATTTCTGGTTTCTTATTGGGCGATTTGCTTTGTAGCGCCACCGCAATTTCACTGAGTCATCTCTTTTTTGGAGAGGCTTGGATTTTATCTGATCTTCTCAATGTGGCTGATGAGTCCAGTGCCTGGCATTCCTCTATGGATCTTGAATTTCTGTCAATATTCACAGCCCTTCTTGGTGATTCGATTTTCGAATGCGGGTTTTCCTTATTCAGTTTTGACTGGTCGCCTTTAAACAGGGGCATGACTGTGGATTGTCCCGTGGACAAATGGGGCTTTGTCCAGGCCAGACGGTCTTCTCTGGGCTGCAGTACCTGCGCCGATCGATTTGGGTCCCTATCAGATTGGACCCCCTTTGTCCCCTCTTCCTCTCGGTCGTCTTCCAAAACAACTATCTCCTCTATGTAGAAAGGAACCCCATTGGGGGCGCTTTGCGCCTGAGAACTCTCGAATCTAGTCCTAGGATGGCCGTTGGGTTTCAATTGGCCGGATGCTGGGCTCTCTGCCACCTTTGGTTTTTCGATATTCTTATGTGGATCATTTGTAAGTATCGCAGCTTTTTCCTGTGGTGAGATGTTGCACAGTCCCTTTTTCTCATTACCTGCTGACGGTGGGTCAGTTCTCCTCTGTTTTTGAGCGGGCTGTGTTTCAATTGCTATTTCTAGCATTTCAGTGTCTGAAATTTCTGTCTCAATGCTCTGTTTTCTTTTATGTTGCTGCGTGAAGAACGCCTTTAGTGAGCATGATAGCAAGGGGTTGGGCAGCCCTTTAGCCATTTGGCCGCCTCTTTTGATGCCTTTTCTTGCTTTTTGTTCCCCCAGTATGGGCTTCTTTAGCGATCTCATATTCGCCGTCTTTTTTAAACCTTGGCTCCTTGCTTTTGCCGGGTTATTGGTTTTGTTTCTCTTTTTCCTTTTGGCTCCAGCTCCCGTTTTCAATTGCTCACCATCCGTTTCCTTGTTCGAGTCCTCGAGCTCTTCTTCCATTTGATTGTCGCTCTCTAGCCCCTCTTCGTCTGATTTGGCGTCTTGAACGGGGTTGGTTACTATCACTCTTTCATTGGGAGCTCTCAAAGACTTAGGGTCCCTAGCCAAAGATTTTCTCACATCTTGCGTGGGTTTCCCCGCTATCGCGATCTGACTCATGGAACATGGCTTGAATGAAGATCACCTTCGGCACACCATCGCCCTTTTCTATCAGGAGTCGCGGGTTTGTCGGCACTTCTCTTTCTGCGTCAGTGGTTTTCTTCTCCCCTTCACTTGGTATTCGGTGAGGGGATATTTCGATTGTTTCGGCAGGTTCCCTTGGAATAACTCCCTCTTCAATCACCTGTACCGCCCGTACATCCCTGTTGGTATGTGTGGGATTTCTGTACCGCCCGTACATCCCTGTTGGTATGTGTGGGATTTCTGGAGCTGCTCCGCCGAACTTCAGTATCTGTTTCTGGTTTATGCGGGGAGACACGTCCGGGTTTTCATCGTTCCCTCTGGCCAACTGCCAGGTGGACTCCACTCGCCAGCCGCGCCCAGCCACGTTACGAATTGTGGTAGCGGACTTGTTCTGTGCCCCTGCGCCCTCTGCGGGGGCGTGCTCGGCTCTACCGGCCCTCGGTCTTTCCGAACCGTCAAATGCTGCTGCTCATCTGATCGGTCCTCTCTCAAAGACCCGCTCATAGGGATTGTCTGGAACGGCGTCAGCGGGCGGAAAACTTGTCGTTCAGATAAGTCAATATTGCCTGCTCCGTTCTTACTCACAGGTCCGTGTGGTTGGACCTGTACATGTGTACGCTCCGGGGTTTTGGGGGTTGATGATAACAGTTCAAGGATAGAGGGGGTCGCAATTGGCCTTTGTGCCGAGTCATACTTACTCCTCCCCCTTTGACCCGGGCTCATTTTCCCCCCCGACTTTAGTGTTTTGGTTGACTGTAAATCCTTCAGGAGGGTTTTTACACTTTTCTGAGCTTTCGGAGGACGTACCTCTGGCTCCATTCTGCTACGGCTTCGCGTCTGCAGCGGACTGCTGCAGACAGGCTCGTACCTCAGGCTCGCAGCTCTGCTCACCGCTCTGCAGTGTCACAGGGTAGAAATAGGTACTTCCTGCACCTTCAACACAATGATGTGGACTGCTGCAGACTGGCTCGTACCTCAGGCTCGCAGCTCTGCTCACCGCTCTGCGGTGTCACAGGGTAGAAATAGGTAATTCCTGCACCTTCAACACAACGATGTGGACTGCTGCAGACTGGCTCGTACCTCAGGCTCGCAGCTCCGCTGACCGATGTGCGGTGTCACAGGGTAGAAATAGGTACTTCCTGCACCTTCAACACAACACAACGATGTGGACTGCTGCAGACTGGCTCGTACCTCAGGCTTGCAGCTCCTTAATAATACTCCTTATGAGAGTTTTTCTGTTTAGTTATCCATTAGTTGTGAAAGTGAAGGATAGACTTTAAAGAAAACTGATCGCATAGATTGAAGGAAGCAGCGGCTGTGATACGAAGCATCCGCGTGTCTCATCTGGCGGTTTCTGATCCAAGTCCCCAACGACGGATCATTTATGTGTTTGAGTTGTGGCCACTGAGCAGATTCTTGGGTAGTGTATTGTATTATGATGTTTTGGTTGCAGGCAGTTAATAGAGTCTTGGGTGCAGAGGCCATGTATTGAAGAGTTTGTGCATTGGTTGGAAGTACTATAATATTATGTGAACTGAAGTGGGTAGGGTCACAGGTGGCTGTGTTATGTTTGTGGGTTGTGGTAACTGGATAGATGTTTGCATGCATGGCCGGAGGCCGTAGGCCATAGGCCCTGCACCCAAGACTCTATGCCATGGTCACAACCACTGCAATGTAATAAAGCCATGCATTCAAATGTTGTGATACTGGTATATGGATTTGACAAATATATGCTTGCATGGCTATATTATGTTGCAGGGGTTGTGGCCAGGGCCTAGACTCTTGGGTGCATGGCGGAGGCCAGAGGCCATAGGCCATGCTACCAAGAGTGTAGGCGCTGGCCACAACCACTGCAACCTATTACAGCTATGCATACGAACATTGTGATACTGGTATATGGATTAGCAAATTTCTGTACAGAGTGCCATTTTATTGTACAGATCATTTGGGCAAGTCGTTATAACCCTATGTTGATCGATCAAAAACATTTTTCATATGCATCATACCTTAATTTTCCTCACTTTTACAGATGTGAAAAGAATGGGTTGGGTATGGACATCTTGTGCTAATCTTATGCATGGATCGATCACCGTAAATTGAAGTGAAGGCACAGCAATACATGAAAACAGCAGCACCCGAAGCTGACATCAGTTGTTATCAAAAGAGTAAAGCAGAAATTTAACACTTTAAAGAGTAGAGTAGAGTTAAAATATGTTTGCCCGAGTCCTGCACCTTGTGGTCCAGTTCATTCTGTCTTCTACCCATTACAGTCAAATGGCCTACATGCGAAGAAAGATCAAGTCATGGGCTAAACGAAGCCACTGGCATGCGAGGAGACAAATCTTACAGAAAACAGTACAGTTATGTACTAGATATGGATGCATTGTTTGTTTGGGTTGGGGCCACTGGCCATATTTTTCAGTAGTTTACTGTATTATGATATACTGGTTGTGGGCAGGTATTATAGCCTTGGGTACAGAGCCATTCATCAAAGAGTTTGTCCGTTGGCTGGAAGTACTACAATACAATGTGAAATGTAGCAGATAGGGGTTAGGTGGCTGTGTTATGTTTATGGTTTGTGGTAAGCAGGTAGATGTTTGCATGCATGACTGTATTATGCTGTCATGGTTGTGGCCAGGGTATAGAGAATTGAGTGCATGGATGGAGGCCGTAGACTGTAGGCTATGCACTCAAGAGTTTAGGCCGTGGGTACAAGCACCACCGTATAATATACCTATGCATTCAAAATTGTGATTCTGGTATGTGGATTGCAGAAATACGTGCGCAGATTGCAATTTGGAGATTATAAAGAAGTATGACACCAATAATTGTATACTTACTGTTTGTATTGTTGAGGACCTATTCAGTTTTTGTGCATGTTATGTGGACATGTAGGAGTAATCATTTCATTCTCTGTGATAAAAGAGTAGCATTACAGATATTTGTATACTTTGTGGACTCTCATAATTGGTACTTCATAAGTACCATGCTTTAAACAAGTGTACTGTGCGATGTGTGCAGTTCCTGTGTTTCTTTGCATAATCATTGGATCTATTAAAAAGAAAAATCCATGCAGGATTTAATAAAAACCTTTCTACATTCTATATTTTTTATTACGTTGCATAGTCTGTTTTAGTGACATGTGCACTAGTTACAGCAATGTTTAAGGTGCACTGTTGCAGTAACAGGAATTAAAATTGTGTATCATTTGTCTTTTGGAAGTGGTGGTAGTATGGTGGCAGTATGGTTACAGTTAGATACTAGTTGGCGTATTCTAACTGTGTATCTGTTCCCTCTTTTTATCAGTATTTCTTTATGCGTTTGGTTGTTGCTGATGTTTTGTAAGTATTGTGGCATTGTACTGTGATATTGCAGAATTGTGGGGGGAGTTAGATACCTGTTGGCGTATTGTAACTGTTGATAGTTTGAAAATTGTTGATGGTATGTTTGTAGCACGGTGTTTGCTGAAGGTTGAGTTTGGCAGTTTGAATGCTGCAAGGTATATTGAAGTATTATGGTTGCAGTAAGATACCAGTTGGCGTAGTCTAACTGTTTACAGTTTCTCATTTTTGCAGTGTATGTTTAGAGGCTCGTACAGTTTTGTTGGTACATTTACATTTTTCATATTCTGACGTGCTGTTGCAGCACTATGAGTGTACTTAATAATATCTGCGTATTTCTTGCATTGGTATGGGCATTGTTAGACAGTTGTTGCGTTATTCTAGTTGTTGGTGGTTTTAGAGGTTACTGAGGACAGTTTTAAACCCTCATACTTAGTACTTTTTTTAAGTACTATTCTGGAAACAATATAAGTGTGATTTTTCTACTCTTATTGTTTTTGTCACTGCAATCATTGGATCATTGGCAAATAAGTATATAGCATGAACAATTATGTATTTGTTGGATAGTTGCTGTATGCTAAGTTGTTCCAGTTCCCCAGAGAAGAAGGTAAGCTTTGTTGCAATTATGCAGGATGTTGTGGAGTAGCGTATTCTAATTTTGTAGATCAATGAGTACATTTTGGTTTCAAGAATATTAAGTAGGCATTTGCAAGATCTGCTGGTAATCTCTACTTTAGATTAATGGAAGTATCATTGCATTAAAGCCATGCACATTGCTTTTTAATATATGCAGTATTCTGGCCTGCACTCGTTGTGTCGCCTGTGTGGTAGATTATGGCTACTGTTGTGAAGGTCACACACGGATACTTGTCCGTGTGTGAAGCTAGTAAGCTTGCAGTTGTTTCTGCTTCCATCTGCATTGTATCTTAAAAACATAACCACTTATCTGCCAGGGGTTTTTCTTCCAGTGTCAATGCCGTTTTTGGTGATTTCGGTATGTCGCCATTCAATGCCTTGCAACTTTTTTGTTACAAGAGATAACTCGGCCAAATTTGACTCTTTTTTCCCACATGTAGGCATTCGTAATGACACCAAGGAATACTAGTTTGCTCTAGGGGGGTGAGAGATAATAACCAAAAAGGGATAACATGTTGGGTTTTTTAGAAAATGCCAATAAAATGATTTACAAAGAAGCCTGTGTTTTTTTCCTTGTAAGAACTAGTAACAAATGGTTTGGTGTGCTGAATTTGCCATTTTCCAGGCTTTCAAGAACAGGTTGAGTGGAAACCAAAAACACATATATTCATATAGGCGATGCCAAGCCCATACCCAACGGCCAAGTCTAAGGGCCCTGTCTTTCAATCTATTGGTGAATCCAGAAGGATGTGCCCCCAATCCAACGGGGCACAGTGTCGACATCCAGACCGTACCTGCATAAATTGTAGTGGCCAGGAACCACCATTAAGATGACCTACAGCATTTTCGGTCTGCCTGACCCCCTCTGCCTGCCTGGAGAGGCACACTGGGGAAAGCAGCATCCTGATTGGCTGCCTGATGCAACAAATCGACCATCCCGATGGAGCCGGGAGGCGACACTGGGCCTATACCCAAGCGCTGAGACTAAGGGCCCTGTCTTTCCCTGTTCTACCTGGAATTGCCTAATGCCTGCCGTTTACCAACCTAGCACATTTTGCGGCACCCCTACTAGTAACTCAGGTAAGAGGCGTCCAACGCTTTCTCCATCCACTAACTCAGCCTGTTTACTTTTATTTCCCCACGCTCAATGAAATTATTATTTATGTATTCTTGAAATAATCACTAAGCACATACTATTTATGGCAAGACACAGATGGTACGCTCTGTGTGAGCAGGTCTGTTTTATCTTGTGTTTATTTTCCTGTTTGCCCAGACCTGGGTGATGACATGACAGTTGGGGTACTCTGGCCACGATCGTAAACATAAAAGCTGGAGCTTATCGCTGGGACAACTAATGTCAGCTTCAGGGGCGGGTATTTTCATTTATTGGGGCGCCATCACTTAAATTTAGGGCAATCAATCCACGCATAAGATTAGCACAAGATGGCCACACCAAACATGTTCTTTTTACATCTGTAAAAGTGAGTAAAACTAAGGTAAGATTAGGATGGCCAACAATCCCGTATTTTGTGGGACTTACCCGCATTGATTGGTTTTGTCCCGCGATTTGCAGGCACCCTCTTGTCCTTGACCCCATGCCTGATTAAAGCCTTTTCTGCCCTAGCTCACACTTCTGTGTGATAGTTGAAGCTCAGGACAGAAGGGCAGAAGTGCAGCTCTCCCAGGGTGTGCGGCTTGTTAACATGTTGCTCTGTGTCAACAAAGCATTACAATGGTAGCAATTAGACATCAATAGGGGCCAGGGGGATATTAGCAGGGACGTTTGTCCCTCAAGAAATGTGAATTCAGAAGTGGCAGTGCAGCATGCTCTGTTTGAAATAAGACTATGATTTTGAAAGTCAAGTGAGAATGTTTTGTATCAGACTAGTATGCCTAGTGCTGCTGTGACCTTTCATGCAGGATACGGAAAATAAAGCTAATGTCATGCTCATTTTGTTGAACATATCTCTATGATGAGTTACATACTGTAAGGTTAGTTTATTGTGAGATGCTCGTTGTTTTATGTTGTATGTGTTTTTTCCAAGGCATTTCTATAACCAAAGCCTTATAAATATGTATATCAAATAAACCTTGAAATATATGTGCCCAACTGCTTAAATGGCCCACATCCGATTTTCACTCCATAACCAAAGCGTGCGATCCTGGGCAAATCATTTAATCTCACAGTGTCTATTTCACTCCCTAACAAAAGTGTGTGATCTGCGGCAAACCATTTAATCCCAAATTCTCTTATTTTACTCCCTAATGGGGAACAATGGGCACAAATTACACCATATGGAACTGCGTGTACTGCAGGCCATTTCCGATGCACTACCACACCTAAAATGTCCTGCGGAACCATTCTGTAAAGTTGTCCACCCTAAGTAAAATGCATAGGAAAACTGTTTACAATCTATCAACATATGGTTATAACGACTTACCCAAATGATTGGTACAATAAAATTTCACTCTGTACACATATTTGTCGAATCCATATACCAGTATCACAACATTTGAATGCATGGCTGTATTATATTGCAGTGGTTGTGGCCAGGGGCATAGAGTCTTGGGTGCACGGACTATGGCCTACGGCCTCCGGCCATGCATGCAAACATCTGTCCAGTTACCACAACCCACAAACATAACACTGCCACCTGCAGACCTACCCACTTCAGTTCTCATACTATTATAGTACTTCCAACCAAAGCACAAACTCTTCAATGCATGGCCTCTGCACCCAAGACTCTATTAACTGCCCACAACCAATACATCATAATACACTAAACTACCCAATAATCTGGCCAGTGGACATAACCCAAACACCTAAACCATCCAACTAAATCCCTGTCCACTTCTGTACACATAGTATTCCAACACTTCACCCAGTGGACACACTCCTGGACTGTTGATGCCATTACCTCAAGCCATGCACCCAACACTGTAGTACGTGGTCACAATCACCACAATATAACATACCCGTGCACCCAACAATCTGTACACTGGTCACAAACCACATACATAAGCCAACAACCTGATACCTACTTGAAACCGGTGGGCAGACTGTTGGGTGCATGGCCTCTGTCTAGGGGCTTACCACACACAACTCAGCATGATAAATTCTATACAAACATCCTCATATCATCTGCAATCAACTCCCCTTCCCTAATTAAGCCTGCCTGCAGTCACCCCATAAACGGCTCACCTCAAGACCTATCCTACCCTAATGAAGGCTGCCTACAGTCCCCACAAAAGCTACTCACCTGAGGAGCTACCCGGGAACTGCCGTAGTATTCACTGACACCACACACACACCACAGTCTTCTTCTACCTAAACAAATACATCATATGAACAATTGTTCACTCCCCCACCCTTTCCAGCCCCTCTTCCCACCACCAGATGCCTCAAAGCATGTTTTCTAACCCCTATCACTGCCGCACTATTCTCGGATACAACATGGCGGGTGTTTCAGAAAGTTATGATGCACATCACGCTTCTTTCCAGCCAATCAGCGGGTGCACCGTATGTCCGCTGACATCACACCATCCTCCGGGCCAGTCGGAGTTCTGGCTGCAGAGGGAAATGGGACAGCAGAGCAGAGCCAGATAGCAAAAAAAATGCTACATTTCACTTGTTTTTTAAAAAACAACTGGCTAGATTTTCACAAAATTTACAAAAGAGCGCTTCCGGGACCAAGCCGCCACTCCAGCCGCAAATTTGGTGGAAATCCGTCCAGCAGTTTTGGATGTACACGTGTGCAAAGTTTTTGTCTATGGAGAAATAAAATGTGGGACCCACCCTATAACATTGCCGCCCTGGATGAAACCTCACCAACCTTGCCAAGTTTGGTGAATATTTGTCCAGGGGGAGCAAAGATATAAGCCAGCCAAAAACTGGTCTTCCTAAGGGCTTAGCAACTTAACCATAACTACTGGGCCGCTAATGCAGGCCAAGTAATATACTACAAGTTCCCTTTTGTCCCTTGACCGATTGACAGCATCCTAATCTACCCCTAACCTCTAACATATGGTTCCACTATTCCATCACCTTGGTTCCCAGCTACTGGATTTGCGAGTTGCCTGGAATGTTACCCACCCCATCGGCCAAGTTACATGGTTTGCACCTGGCCATTAGCATGATCTCAGTGGACAATTTTGAGGTCAAATTACCCCTTTGAAATAATAGTGTGCTCCTCCTAATACTATAAATGTAGGCATCCCAGGCATGCCTCCCCAGCTTTGGGCCAGATGTGTTGGCATCACCTATTTCTCTTCATATTGAAAATCACAAGATGCTCTGTTCCTCGCTCTTTCTTATCAATTGCCCACCCGTTTTACACCTCAATGCGCTTTTGAGGACCACATCAATCGGACCAATTCTAACGGATTTATGAACTCTATTTTCCAGCTGCTTGGCAGTTTAAATGGAACAGTCATTTTCCCAGAGGGCACTAGTTCCCTGAATCAAAACCAAGCATTTTGACAGCTCGAGACCTTTGAACTGGTTCCCATGGATTTGTCCATTAGGATGGGCGCAGCCCTACCCTCGCTCTGCCATTCACATTCCATTCTGGTTCCAAAGGCTTCAGCTTGATACAATTAAAAAATGCCACTATTCCCACCTTCACTCCTGTGTCTCAGGAAAGGGAAAATTATTCAAAATCTTCATTATGCCATTATATTTAATTTTAGATCTTTTTGTGCAGCAAACACTGTCTGTATTCATCCATGCTAAAACTCCTGGTACAGTGCCCAATATTTTCCAAAAAGACATGTCATTGATAGGAGTATGGTTGCTCAACTGTGGCTTCCCAGATTCTCAGGTTGACAGCCAAGTAAAGTACCTATTGGAGGATGCAAACTGTAATCGCTTATGCTGGTGCAACATGTACGCCTCACAGATATGTATAAATCTTCCAATTTCACTAAAAAAGGTCACCGCCCAATGACTTGTAAGTTACTTGCCAATGCTGTTTCAATGCTGTTTTATCACACAAATTCAGGCAAGTCCAAGTAAACCAATAGTTACTGTATGTATATTATTCTCACTATCCCTATAGCTTCCTGACACAATTCTCCTGTGATGATTACCTGCTAGATTACTCAATATATTTCTATAATAATTGTTGTCATATTGTGCAGTTTTTGTGAAGGTTAGATAGCAAATTATTTTGTATCCTTGTCCGTGGTTAGAAGATATATATATATTTACCGATATTGCAATATCGGAAATCACATGAAATGAAAATAAACTCACTATTCAAGTTATCAATGTTTTTCAATAAACTTCATTCATGCGTCACAATGTTCAACAACTCTACTACTGATGCTGTGGACTTGAAATAATACACAGAGATTGTGGAGGCATCTTCTGCATTGATTGATCACATGGGCAAAGACCCTGATAGCCCCTTGGGCAGTGAGGAGAAAGTCACCACCACCACATCTGAATCAGAATACACCACATTGCAGGATCGGTGGATATTGCTCAAGCCAAAACACATGTTCTACCTTCTCGAAATTTTCAAAATGATCAAATGCAACTTGGCAAAAATCTGGGATGACTTGCAGGGAGCCATTGGTAAATTTAATTTGAGAAATCGCTGGAACCAACTGAAGATCAGGGTGAGCTGTGTGAATGAACCTTCTTGTTTTTCATGGTCCACTTAACCCATTCTTGGCAAAGTTACATCAGGAAAAGTAAACAGGGTTTTTTGTCCCTGTCACAACTGCCACGACTGCCTCTGACGAATGCTGCTTTTTTCCAAATGGTCAAAAGGCCCACCAGGCCCCAATTGATATAAGTTGTGAGCAAGTTAGACTGAGATTTGCAATAGGCCTCAGCCTTAGGAGCAAAGTAACATGGAAGGTGAAATGAGAGCCAGGGAGGGGGAGGGTGTCTCTGCTTTCGGCACATGCGCAGTTCAGGCAGCGCTGTCCGTTGCAATGGACAACTGACATATCGGTACATGTCCGCTATTGGCCACTGCTTCATAAAAAAACAGTGCATGCACAGGTCTCAGTTTGTCAAAACCTCTTTTACCTGAGGGGATTCACTGCTGAGCTCTGCTCTGCACTTATCGTTCTTGTGGTCTGCAGTCTGACATGGGTGTGTACCCTTGTTCTTCTTCTCCTGTATGCCCAGTCTGGAATATGTTCCTCATTATTCTATCTTGCATATACCACCTGGATCTAAGGATCAAATTCATACTTTCTTTCTTCCTTCTGATACTCACTATTCTCTGTTTCTGACCACCCACATTCAGTGCCCTACACTGCTTAGCATCACGTTAAATGTGGGGGGTTCTTTCTTACCTGGTGCTGGGGAACTGCTCCCTGTCCCTCGCTAGTGTATGCCATCTAGCATGGTTCAACAGGTGCACTCCCACACTACACCACCAACATGAATGGATGGACACAGCTTCCCTATTACCAATCTGGATCATCCATAGCACTGGAATACAGCTAAAAGAGAATCACTGGGGGCTCACATTGATAATCTCTCCCCTTTCGTACAGAACTCTCCTTGTCTGTCCACCTGCTTCTTCATATGTCTGTATATGTTTCTGTCTCTCTAACTCGCCTTGTGTCTCGGTTTTTTTCATTTTTGTTACTGTAACTTGTTTTTCTCTATCTTTTAAATTGTCATACTATCAATGACCAAATGTCTATTTTTATTAATATTTCTTACCTTATCTCTTTTTCTCTCTTCTGTATATATTTTTGTTTCTCTTCTTCTCTCTGTGTCTCTCTCTCTGCCTGACTTTTCAATATTGCTAGCTCTGCCATATTTTCTTTCTGTCTAGATAATTTCCCCTCGAACCCTAAGTCTATTTCTATTAATTTCTCTCTATTTTCCATAATATCTCTGTTTACATCAGTCAAAATGTCACTCTTCTCTTACTTTATATATCACTCTATCTGTATTTATGTCCCTCTTACTCTCTTTTTCTCTTGTCATATCTCTCTGTTTCTCCCTCCTTCCTTATGTACTCCATGTAGCTCTATATATTAAAGTCTACTTAGTTGAATATTTCTTTTTATGTCAATCCACAATCAGAAATAATTTTTCTTTCTCCCTTTCAATAATCGTTTGCCTCCTGTCTCTGCCTTTCGTTTTCTTACTATATCATTTTTTTGTATTTCTCAAGATACATTTCTGTCTTTATTACTCTTTGTATGTATTTCTCTCTCTTTCCACCTTCCTTTTGCTCTCCTTATGTCTGGTCGCTCTCGAATTATCTTATTTATTTATCTTATTTATTTTACTTATATATGACTTTCTATTTGTATATTTTCATGACTCTCATTATTTTTATAAATCAAACCCAGTATATCTCATTCTTTTTATCGCAATGTAAACACAGGATGTTTAAAATGAGTGAAGTTATACATTTGTACTAATTGTCAAAACAAAATTACTACCAATATTGGTGTGCTTGATACCTGTGAAATGTTCTTTATAAGAATCATTTTTCATTTGATTACATTTCCAAAGTACATTATGATTGTGTTTCAATTTTGAAAGTTAAAAGAACTGTATATCTCTCTCATACCGTTTTGATTTTTTCTCTTTTCTTCTCTGCCCACTTTTTCTTTCCGTATATTATAAGGAAGGATGGGGATTGTTTGTCCCCCCTCCCTGTAGATACCATACGAAAGGGACCACCTGCTCTTGCAGCATTGGGGGGATGCCTTACTTGCCCTTCCCTGTTCCCATTGGATGAATCCCTGGCACCTACAGAAGCAGGGCTACTGCAAGATACATTTGGACTACATTTTGTGTACCCCAGACTCTACTACTTTGAACTAGGCCACATTATGGTATCTGTCAAGCCTTCTCCCCCCTCTGCAGTGCTGCGCACAGCGAACACTGACAGTGCCCACCTCCTCCTCCCGCCACTGTGCCACCCAAGCCCATTTCTCACAGATGCTGTGGCGTGAATTGTTGCAAGCAAACAGTGTATTCTTTTCATCCTTCCTCTGAGATCACTGCCCTGCGTGTGACCGGGTGGAATCATGACTTATGGCCCATCAGTCACCACAAGCCCGCTCCTGCACCTCTCACCCCCACTGTTGCAAAGTTACTGCCTGTTCAACCCTGTTCCCCTCCAGTCTTCTTTTGATGTAACAGTAGTGTGACCCTTCCCTGTGGACCACCCTAGTGTGCCCGAATATAACTAATCTCATGTTGTCATATATTCTGCCTTAAACCAACTCTGAAGTACCAGAACCGACAACTGTTAAATCTCACCCCCCAGTAAGCCACTGGAGGGCAAGACCCCCACACCCTTCACCTCTCCAACGATCTGAGGCGGATTCATGTAAATAAGTGTGTACAATGTATAGGCCTCTCCTAAATACCAAAGGTGTAGTTTATGGGTTATTATTCACTGCATGTCCTGTGACACCATGTAGATTAGTTAGACAGCACCAGCCGCCTGTCCTGGACCCAAACTGACCTTCACCTCGCACGGACCATCCCAGTTGACCCACCTAACGCCTACCAGCCCGCCAAGCTGCCAGCCAATATCGTGGAGCCTGCCCCTACAGTTCCATACTAGGACCCAATCCCCACCAATCCAAATGTAACACTGTATGGAAAATGTCATCTATGACTCTGTAACCCTTTAAAATGTATTGTATCTGTATTGTTATGATGAAAAGTGTAGGTTGTGTTAAATGCTAGATTAAATCTCCTTTAATGCAGGTGTGTTTCATATGCATGTTAACCAGAGAAATCAAAACACAGTAGGCCACAATGCACCCTACATCACTGCATGGGGATCTGCAACCTTGTCCTACACTGGTTCAAGTCCTATCTGGCCAACTACCAGCAGTTTTTTTTCCGATGGACTCTTCTAGATCGCCAATGCTACCCATCACCAGTGGAGTTCTGCTACGTTCAATCCTCTTTCCAGTGATCTTTAATCTATATATGGAGCTGGTTGGAGACCCCTCCTAGCCACACACAATATCCACGTCCACCAATAAGTCGATAATACACAGCTATACCTCAAGATCGACTCCATCAAGGACATCCATAGGCTAAAAATCTGTCTCTCGCTGATCCAGTCTTGGATGTCCAGTGCATACATGAAGCTCAACCCTTCCAAGACCGAATTCCAAATCCTCACCAACAACACAGACCACCCAGTCATGCAGACCTGGCTACCAACCATGGCCCATTATTTTCCAGGGAATATTTCGGGACAGATTTCTGGGTTTAAAAGGTGAGCACATTTTATACATTGACAGCATATTAATTGGAAGATTTCCTCTCTCAATAAATGATTTTTGGTGCTCATTACTTTTTTTTAAAAAGCTTTTTGTAAAACTTATTTTTAAAAGTCCTATGCTATTTTGTCTTGTGCACTTTCTTCTAAGGAGAAGGTCTATTGAACGACATTTGTATATTTCACTTTAAGATATATGTTCAATTACTGTGCGCATATTTATGCGTGCCAGCTTTCAATTTTTGCGATGGGGCCAAAAGTATGCAGGCATATGTTATTCATGCAGCTGGTCATTTTTTTCCCTTTTCCGTGCTGCTTAAATGCGGTTAATTGGGGTCATCAAATGTATCACAACAGTCACCAAGAGACTGGCCATAAAACAAGGTTCTTGTAGCACGCTGCTTAACCAAAGTGTGTGATCCTCTGCAAATAATGTAATCTCATAGCGCATTGCCTAAAAACAGTTATAAATAATACAAAAAAGAGATATGTTTACAGTTACCTTGGGCTTCCCATCCATGCAGTAATGTGGCCGACTCTGCTTAGCATCAAAGTGAGGAAGGGGCTAGCCCCCTCATGCCAGTTTGCATAATAAAGGAGCCCACGATAAAATACCACTTAGAGCAAGATGGCCTGGGGGGGGGGGGGCTCAATCACTCTTTGCATTGAAGCTAAGCAGAGTCTGCTCCCGTTAATGAAGGGATGGGAGACAGTCGACAGTCCTGAATGCTGTGTTTTTTTTAGTTTTTAAACATCTCATAACAAATGGAAACCACATTTTTAAAAACTGTGCTACCATCAGTCATAGAATGTTTTCACAAAGAGACCATTGTTTTGCCTTTTGCTGAATTGCATTCTGGTATTTTTTCTCCGAGTCAAGATAAGGGGAATAAGGCCACCATTGTACACTTTTTTGCCTAATATATTTCTATAAGGGTTTATATATTTGAGTGACATTCTGTTTACTTTTCAAGTTATTTTTATAAAGCAGAATATTGTTGAAAGCCAGTTATGGGGGTGAGGAGGGGATATGATGGCTATTTGCCCACAATGTGACAAGAGAGTTTGCTATCCTGGACACTGTTGCAGTTTTGGTACCCTGATTGTGGCTGATTTTCATGGCACAAGAACAAGACACGGTGAGTGGACAGCGTTACTTTTTTTCAGAGGGCGGCTGCAACCCCTTGGGTTTTTTGAGGTTGACAAGCTTGCTCAAGTATTTGGCTACCAGCATTTTACTCAGGTTGTCATGTTCCCAGTACAGACCCTTACTCACAAGACCACAAGCATTTGGTTTTGTAAAATGGACAGTGGGCATGGCCAAAGGCCATGGCTAGTGGTCTGGTATTGTTTGTCCATGGCTGAAAAGCCCATGGCTAGTAGTCTGGTAGTGTTCTAAAATATACAGTCGGCAGAGCCACAGGCCATGGCTACTGACTATGTACAGAAGAAATCTATGGAATAACAAATCCCTTGAAATGGATGTTAAGATGAATAATACATTGCAAATAAAAACTTGACATTTAAGGAAAAACGCTATTTGCAGGGACGTTATGGTAAGAACTTAATGCAACAAAACCCCTGAAAATCAACTAAAGCCACCTTAACTTTGCACCACCTGTTGTGCAGCCTATGACCACAATGATGACCTCAAAGATGGCATCACTGATGATGTCACTAATTACATTACAACAGTATCCAGCACTAAACATGGCCTTCAGCCATGGTAAGTGTGCATTGCTAAATATATTTTAATTTTAGTACATAAATGGGCACAAATCATGGCCCAGATCATCACACAAATCATGGCCTTCAGTCATGGACATTGGCCACAACCTTCAGCCATGTGCACTATATATTGTAAAACACTGACAGGCCACAAACCATAGTCTTTATCCTTCACCAATGGCTTCAATTTCCAAAACACGACGGAGCGTGTGGTCCTGCAACTAACTATCTCCCCTTCCTTTCATCCCCAGAGCTCTTGTGAGTAATAGTGAGGCTTTCAGCCTCCAGGTCAGGTAGGTGCAGTTGTTCCTGCACCCTTGCACTTTCAAAGAAATTGTGGGCACTTTTTTGGGGTAAACATTTTGAAATATGCTAAATACATTTTTTTGGTTTGTTTTTGCCTAGATTTATAGTGCTTATGATTGTGCTTCTGGGCAGCTTTTACTGAAATGTTCCTGCTCCATTGCACCTGAAAAAGCTGTGTTTGGGTTTCTTCTGCCTGCAAAACTTGCACCATGCAGTGCTTTCAACATGGCCGCCTGGGTCTTTTCTCCTTGTGAGGCAGTGTTGTTTTTGCCATCTGCCTGCATCCTGATTAGTGATTGGTGGTATAGTTGTCTTTCAGCACCAAAGAGGGAGTGACAGGCTTAGCGGGCCCTCTCCTACTTAGATTGTTTTCCCTTTCCAAAATGCGATGGAGCGCGTGGTCCTGCAACTTACTATCTCACCTTCCTTTCATCCCCAGAGATCCTGTGAGTAAACAGTGCAGCTTTCAGCCTGCATGTTGGGTAGTTGCAATTATTCCTGCACCCCTGCACTTCCAAAGAAATTGGGGAAAATGTTGAAATATGCAAAATATATTTTTTGGGTTCATTTTTGCCTGGATATATATCGGTCATCATTGCGCTACTGGGCAGATTTTTGATGAAATGCTCCTGCTTCATTGCACCTGAAAAAGCTGTGTTTGGGTTCCTTCTGCCTGCAAAACTTGCACCATGCGGTGCTTTCAACATTTTTTCCTTGTGAGTCAATGTTGTTTTTGCCATCTGCCTCCATCCAGATTAGTGATTGGTGAGGGAGTTGCTTTTCAGCACCAATGAGGGACTAGCAGGATTTAGCTGGCCCATTGTTTAAAAGGTCAATTTCTAAGGGCTCTTTCTACTCCCTGTCTGCTACCAGCAAGCTACATGAGACTATTGCCACATTCTGATCCTCCCTGATGCAGCTACCACACTCAGCTACAAAACTGGACTACCAAAACGTTCTTACTTCCCTCATCATGGGTTAGATCCCTCCTTTGTTTGCCCCTTCTTTCCCTTCTTGACCTTTACTCAGTTCTCTGCTTTTTCTAACAGGTCTCCCTGTCATACTCTCCAATTCACTTGTTTCAACACTCACCTCTAACCTCTGATTCTTACCTAATTTCTTTAGCTACAGTACCTTAGCATTTCACTTTGAAAGTCACATCTAGGTGGTTGTTCATTTACTTTGAAAGTCAAATTCGGGTGGTTGGTCATTTACTTTGAAAGTCAAATTTGGTGTGTTTGTCAATTTACTTAGAAAGTCAAATTTGGGTGGTTGGTCATTTACTTTCGGTGTGTTTTCATTTCACTTTGAAAGTCAAATCTGGACATGTTAGGCTTTTTTACTTTGAAAGTCAAATTCAAGCAGTTGGTCATGTATTTCGAAAGTCACATTTGGGTGTGTTTGTCATTTAACTTTGAAAGTAAAATTTGGGTGGTTGGTCATTTACTTTGAAAGTCAAATTTGGGTGTGTTTGTCATTTCACTTTGAAAGTCAAATCTGGGCGTGTTAGTCTTTTTAACTTTAAAAGTTAAGTCTGGGTGGTTGTTCATTTACTTTGAAAGTCAAATTTGTATGTGTTAGTCATTTACTTTGAAAGTCAAATTCGGGTGTCTTTGTCATTTCGCTTTGAAAGTCAAATGTGGGTGTGTTTGTCAATTTACTTTGAAAGTCAAATTTGAGTGGTTGGTCATTTTCTTTGAAAGTCAAATTTGGGTGTGTTTGTCATTTCACTTTGAAAGTCAAATCTGGGCGTGTTAGTCTTTTTAACTTTAAAAGTTAAATCTGGGTGGTTGTTCATTTACTTTGAAAGTCAAATTTGTATGTGTTAGTCATTTACTTTGAAAGTCAAATTCGGGTGGTTGTTCATTTACTTTGAAAGTCAAATTTGGGTGTGTTTGTCATTTCACTTTGAAAGTCAAATCTAGGTGTGTTAGACTTTTTAACTTTGAAAGTCAAATTCGGGTGGTTGGACATTTACTTTAAAAGTCAAATTTGGGTGGTTGGTCATTTACTTTGAAAGTCAAATTTGGTGTGTTTGTTATTTTTCTTTGAAAAAGGCAAATTTGGGTGGTTGGTCATTTAACTTTGAAAGTCAAATTTGGGTATTTTTCTTATTTAACTTTTGCCATTATTGTAACCTGCTAGCCCAGTGACTGTTCCATACCACTGTGCTGCATACTTCTTCCACTGCCACCTCTCTCTACCCACCCATGGCGCTATCTGTTTCTCCTATCTCTTCCAACTGTTTCTCTATAAACTATCCTTCCCTTCTCACTAAGTCTGTGAAGAAGAGATTTAAATAGGATATCCTAGCCTCAAACCCAGTTCTCACCATTGCTGATACCTATTCCAGCGCCTCTTCCAGACAGACCTTCAATGACATCCTTTTTGTAGTTCCCTCGGCAGATCTAGGGACCCTCATGTAATCGCTGTGCTCTGTCCTGTCTCTTTCTCTCCGATAAATGGTGGCACCCACTGGCAAGTCCTCATGGCTTCTTTCGACTCCTCCAGAGACATTGTTAATGTCTACCTAAATGGCACTGTCATGGTCCAAGGCCGACAGGACAATCTCCTCCTCTTCGATAGGTGGTTCCCTCTCCTCATCAACTTTCTTTCTTGCCCTTTCTTCCCTACTCCTCTGCCCCATCCCTGGCTCCCTCCACACCTCTGCAGAGGGCACCTCTGATTTGTACCTCTACCCGGAAGGGCTTTAAGACTAGCAACATTCTTAATCTTGCCACCCTCAATGCTTGCTCGTCTGTCAAACAATCCTCAGTCATCGGCCACCTTCTGGAAGAATTTGACATTGGTCTTGTCGAGACATGGTCATGGCCAGCTCTGTTCCAAGTTTTGACACCCTCCTCCCTGATGGCTATAAGATCCTCTCCACGCTCAGATCTACCCAGTCCAAAGGCTATGTAGCCCTGATCTTTCCTGAGTGGATTCCTACCTCTATCATCCCCACTTAAACTTACTCCTCTTTCAAATGCTTTGTTTGCAGGCTCTCTCTCTCTCTCCTAGCCACTCACTGTTGCTACTCTCTACTAACCCTCTGGTCAAATCACCTCTTTTCTCTCCGAATGGGCAGACCTCTCTTCCTCCCTCCTGGCCTCAACCACTAAACTCGCCCTCCTTGGTGACCTTAATATCCATCTCGATTCTTCCTGCTCCTCGTCTGTGCTTTCCCTCTCCCTCTCTAGCCTCTGCTTCAGCCCGATTCATTCTGCAGGTCACACACTTGATGTCTTGATCTCCTCTGGCCTCCCCTTTCTATTCCTCTGACCACACCTCTCTCCTGAAGTGATCACTGCCTCCTTTCCTCTCATCTCTCCCTCTCCTCCCTTTAAGCCAAGCCTACCCCAAGATTGCTACCTACCTTCTCGGACATCTGGCCCATGAAGCGTATGTCAGTTGTGGCTTTTGCTACCACCTTCTTTCCCCCACCACGCCGGGCTAACTCACACCCTGGCACAGCCCTGTACCTTCTCTACTCCTCTATCTCTGCCACTCTTGATGCTCTTGCCCCTGTCATGAGATTCCATTTGAAGTCCAAATCCAAGTGCAATTCTTGGTATGACTCTGATCTGGCTACACTTAAACGCAACTGTAGGGCAGCTGAGAGAAAATGAATGGCTTCTTGCTCATCCTCTGACACACTGTCCTGTTGCTTGCTCCAAAGGCAATACCGATTCTCCGTCTGAACCAAGAAAAGAAGCTTCATTCAAGCCTGTGTCTCCGCGGCATCTAACAACTCCGCTGAACTCTTAAAAATCTGCCAGGAACTGGCCAAGCTTGCTGCAGTCTCTACCCCTCCTTTTGCCTCCCAGGCTGTTTGCAATGCCCTTGCCTCTCACTTTGGGCCTCATTAGGACCCAGGTGGTAAGGGGTTTACGGCGGCGCCGACCCTTACCGCCTGATTCCGAGGTCCCTTAGCGCCATGGAGGTTTTAACACCTGCTTTTAGCAGGTGTTAAAATCCATGGCGCTAAGGGACCTTGTTGTTAATTACGCCACCGTAATTTACGGTGGCGTAATTAACGCCTTTCCCACTCCCATTATGCCCTATGGGGCAAAAATGGGAATGGGGAAGGGTAAATGGGTTAATGGGGACTTACCGCCCCACTCACCTCGGAATGGGGCGGTAAGTCCGCCAACCACCATGGAGTAAACGTAGTTTACGCCATGGTGGTAAAGGTACGACCCAGGCGGTAACTTACCGCCTGGGTCGTAATGAGGCCCTTTATCTCTAAAACCGAGGATATCCTGTCCACCCTCCCCACCCCTCACCCTCCTCCATCCTCTCCATCTCTGCATGTTGTCCCTCCTACAGCTTCCACCACCCTCCTTCTCATCCTTTCCTCTTTTTTCCCCTGATGTGTTCGCTAGACAAGTCTGATCTATGAAAGCTTCATCAGAACAGGTTTATCCTTGTTCCTCTAAAACCTTTGAGGACCACATTGATACCCTTGCTCCGGCCCTTGCCGATTTTTGCAACCTCTCCTTTGCCTTCAGGATCCTTTCCCTCCCCTCTAGAGCACTTCTGTGTGCATCCTCTCCTCAAGAAACCAACAGCTTACCCCTCTTGTCCTGCTAACTATCACCCAATTTCAATTACTCCCTTTGTGGGTAAACTCCTGGAAAAGCTGGCCATCTCTGAGCTAACCTTCACTCCGATTCTGGTGGTTCACTTCATGGCCATCAATCCAGATTCAGAGCTGCCAGAAGCATGGAATCCGCTCTCCTGAACATCCATGAAGTCCTGCTCTCCAGCCTTGACTCTAACATTCCCTCTGTCCTCATCTTACTTGATCTCTCCTCTGCCTTTGACTCGGTCAACCATATCACCCTGCTCAACAGTCTCCGTGATAACCTGGGTATCATTAATCAGGTTGTGGCCTGGCTGACCTTTTTTCTCTCTGATCGACCCTCCCAGGTTCAACTTGGGTCTTTTTTATCATCCTTCTCCCTCTCTACCTGTAGTGTTCCACAGGGGTCTAACCTCTCGCCCTGGCTTTTCAACCAATACCTGGCAACTCTTGCCCGCTGCATTGCCATCTTCTACTCAAATTTCCAATGCTATGCTGATGACATTCAACTCATTTTCAGGCTTTCCTCAGCCACTTCCTCTCCTTCTCTCATCTCTGATTGCCTAACTGCTATTCAAAATTGGTGTGCCGCCAATGATCTTTGTCTAAATGCCAACAAGACTGAGATCCTCCTGATTGGTACTCCCTCTGCATCCTTCCCCCTCACTATCTGGCCAGCCTCCCATGGCCCTCCACATACCCCTAGCTTTGAGGCTCAGAACCTTGGGGTCATCTTTGACTCCACACTTTCCTTCTCCGCCCACATCTCTGATGTCTCTAAAAAGTCAAATTTCTTACTGCACCTCCTCAGAGGTACTCAGCCTTTCCTCTCCTTACCCTAGAAGCTCACTGTCTCCCAAGCTCTGGATCTCTCTAGGTTGGACTACTCTAAGAGCCTCTTCCTGCCTCCACTCTCCGCCCTTTACAACTAATTCAGAACAGGACTGTAAGAATTGTCCTTGGCCTCAAACCCTCAAATCATATCTCTGCAGCTCTGAAATCCCTTCACTGGCTCTCAGTGGATGCAATTATTACATTTAAAACCCTCTGCATTGTCCACAAGGCTTTCTGGGGCCTGAGTCCAAAATACCTTCAGCGTGAACTTAGACACTAGCGGAAGATGACATATGTTGGATCACCGTGACATGAACTTTGCACAGTGCTGTGCTCAGTCTCAAGATTTACCCTGCAATCATTTTAATGGTCGTTCGATGTACTAACAGCTATTTTGTAGCTGAGCCAAGCTACATCCAGAGGGCCACATCAAAATATCTATGCCCTCAACACAAACCTAAAAGGAAGATCCGGTTCTATGTTGGCAAAGGGGGTGCACATACCAGCTACATAATTAGGGGATTGCACGTACCAGCTACAGAAGTAGGGGATTGCATGTACCAGCTACATAAGTAGCAGGGTGACATCAGGGGTGGGGACATCACTGAACGTGACGAGTGCATAGGAAACAGAGCAGGAGGAATACAATGAGGGGTGAGTGGTCTATTGTAAGTAAATGGGATAGGTCACCAGCTCTTGAAGTGGGAGAATGGAAGAATAGGCTCCCGCCCTTCCCCTCTCGCGCTTGGCCTAGAGGATCACGGCCCAGACACCCGCCACGAGAGGAGTTTGCCTATCTACCGGACGACCAAATACCCTGGTACAGGAACATACGGATGTGCCCATCTACCTGCCCAACAGCCCGCCCTGTCCATGCCGACACCTGCGGCACGGACCAACTCGACTAAACCTACACGTCGTTAGAGATGCCATGACGACCTAGCCAACGGTCAGCACACCTGTGCAAATATACACACCGGACACTCCCGCACCAATCCACACGAAGAATATACTCAGTGCTATGACGTAGGCGACAGGCATACTCACGGACGTACATCTTTATTATTTTCCACATAGGCTTTCAAAATGCAGAAACGCAAGACGCATCATGAACTTATATAAAAAAGGCTTGCTCACGCTTCTTCTAAGAGCCATGTACCATAATGAAAAATATAACGGGGACACGATACTGAGGACAAAGCAATATGATACCGTAACCTAAAGCGCTCTGCATCAAACGGTCCCACCTATGCACCAGGCCCAAGTAGGCCGCAGGCAAAAGCTTCCATGAACATTGAATGAGCAAGAACTGGGTTGCTGACCCTGCAAAATGAGCCCGGTGAAAGCACACCGCCAAGGTCACGATGTTGCAATCTCACACGCTGCAAGCCAACGCCAAGGTCGCACCTGCAAGATAAACCAGGCACACAGCAGGAAAAACAATATTAATTGTGTTGAATTTTGCCTCAAACACGGTCCCACCTCACGTGACAAAGTCAAACCTGACAAGATGCCAAGCCCAGGAGGAAGGAGACACCTGAATCCCACGTTTCGAGACACAGGCAGATACAATTAAAAGACTCATTTGGACATCTGCAGCAGTGGGAGTATTCGACCTCCCAACATATGAATAAATCCTCACATTGTTTACACCTACCCATATTAAAACATTGTTGCAAATGACAGGTGCACCGCGAGCTGGGACCAGCGATAGTCCCAGACTGGGAGGCTCGCGAGCGGACCAATTAGAACTTGGGGTTTTTATCACTGACGCCATTCACATTGACCAATCCTCAGAGGTCTTCATGTTACAATTTTCATGTATCAAATTGAAGGGACAGCCCAGGTATACCACCTGACTAACTCTCAGCCAATAACACCGTCCTCTATATGTGCGCTATACTAACCCTACCACTCGAGTAACCAATCCAGAGTGGAGATAGGTTTTTTGCGAAAACTTTCCAAGTGACGCAAGTAGCGCGTCATACTAAGGTAAAAAGGACCTGCGAGCCCCGCGATTGTGTGTGTGTCAGGACGGACGCGTACGCTCCTTGACCCATCCCTGCCGTTTTGTCTAATAAACAGCAGAGTCACCTTGCTTCTTGCGTGTGTCTCATACTCTATCTCTTTTGGGATATACGGGAGGAGTTGGGGCCTCCCTGTCCGGAGGTCTGCGGACGGCCCGGCCGACCCCGGCAGAATTTCCCCCCTGACACTCTGGTGCAGGATGGGGGTGCAAGGTGCCTTAGGGTGGATGCCTTAGGGGGGATTTTGAGCAATATGCCAAGAGTAGAGAAGCCATTTTGCTGTAGGCCCATGTTAGCAACGTATTTTCACAGTCAGCTCATAATAAAACAGCTGCAGGCTGTAGTGACAGCAGCATGAGTTTTGAATATTCAGCAGAAAGCTGTGCGGGGAAATGTTGTAAGAAATTGGTTTGCCAGGAGAAGACAGTCCCTTCGAAGGCATTCTAAGAGATACTTTTGAGGCCCTTGAGCTAGGCACCTAGGGGGCATGAAATGAATTGTCAGAAAATATAAACTAAAATTCAGTTAATTAAAATCCAGCCACAGTGTGGTATAACGTCTTCACATTACAGTTTGCAGGGAGGTGAGATAATGGACATGGGGAAGGGGCAGAACAATAGGGTAGGGGTTATGGAATGTGCGACAGGGAGCCAATCAATGGAGAGAGGTTTTGATGTGCCTAGGGTGCAACATTGTAAAGTGTCCTTGCCGATGTCCGCAGGGCACATAATTGGTCAGAAATGTCTTACTCCAGCCATCTCCAGATGTTAGACCCAATCAGTATGAAGCAGTTTATCCATTTTAAATTGGGCAATGTCAACCAATGGCAAACACATGCTTTTGACGGATGAGCACATTATGTCATTTTGGGGCAGCGTGGGAAGGTTTGTGACATAACAAGAGGTTTTAATGTGGTTTTGGGCAAAAAGGGTTTTTATCCAATTGAGGTCACTTACGATACAGAATAATATAGATTTCTGATATAGTTCCACCAATCAGTGTGTGTGTAACCTGCCCTAAAAATGTAACTAAAATGTTGTATGGCAATTCTGTAATTTGTGTATACAATGTTCAGCCGCTGTTGGTGGCGTCAAGCTCATTTCATTCACTTCAGTTCCATGTGGCTGTCTGAACCATAATTCCCAGCTGTGTGGGTACAATACATCTGCACTATTTCTTGCTTGGTGGACGCTCCTTGTTTGGATTCCTTTTTCTTTACTGTGATTACTTTTTGGACAGAGGTCCCCTGGTACATCTTTTCGTATCTCCTATTTGTGGTGCCACTGGCACAGGACAGAAAATAGCAAGGGAACGTCACCCCACGTTTTGCCCTGGGCATCACCAACTCCTGCATAGCCCTGCACGTACCTTTTGATCAAAAGGACTCCTCTGGGAATCTGGCAAGCAAACAAGGCAGTGCAGGCTTCATAGGAAATGCAGATGAAGACATTCCATCAAGTGAGATTATTTCTAGGCAAATGTGACATAAAGAGTTTGCAAAAACCAGGCAATATCTAACTCAGTGGGTCACAGTACCAATGCAGAAGCTGGCTTCTGTTTCCAAGAAGCCTGAGAAGGGAATACACTTCTGAAATGTTATAATTAAAGACAAAGGAACACGTCATTGTGCAGCACAGGGAGTGCTTGGAACAGGAATTCTTTCAGACACATGCATTCCTGCTCTCGACAGTCAACTCCTACCATCCCAGCACAGTGCACAGCTTGATGCCTGCCCTTTCCCTCTCCTTCACAATGTTAAAATAAAATGTGTGAGACATTTGTTTTAACAAAGTTATTGGATATAAATATTGTTTTTCCACTCGTTATGGATGCGAAGGTGACAATGCATGAATACATATAACATTGCAATAGTACTGTGTAAAATTCAAAGTTAATTAAAAGAATGTCTTTGTAGCACTTATGAAATAACCAAATAGCGAAAAATGCAAACCTGAGCTATACATACCCGAAGAGAAGAACCCAAACAGCTCATTCAATAGCACCTGGGTATCTTCCAGAAACTCAGAGTCTTCATGGTGATATGTTGCAAAAACATGTTCTGCTGTATAATGTTCTTCAAATTGCACACACTTGGCTGAACGGGAGGCCATTTTACTTATTCTGATTGTCTCTTTCGTCTGTCTCTCCTGCCTGTAAGTTAAACACTGCTCAAAGCCAGTCAGTCACGAACGGATAAAGTGCCTTGAAATCTACTTACCATATCTCCTCCTCCAATCATGTGCTGGGCTTTCAGCCATTTCTCCTCCCCCCATCATGTGCTGGGCTTTCAGCCATATCTCCTCCCCCCATCATGTGCTGGGCTTTCAGCCATATCTCCTCCCTCCATCATGTGCTGGGGTTCCAGCCATATCTCCTCCCCCCATCATGTGCTGGGCTTTCAGCCATATCTCCTCCCTCCATCATGTGCTGGGCTTTCAGTTTATAATGTTTACACGTTGGTGCTTTTCTTTGCTCTGTTTGATCAAACATGGAGACCCATGAACACGGGGACTCATTTCGTCCTCAGGTGCCGCCAATGCTGATTTGTGCCTATTTTATGTGAACTGATTTGCATATCTAACCATGCAGTTTTATTCAGTTTCTCACAGAAGACACCCTTGTAATCTAGAAATGATCTTCAGTTAAATGCCAAAAAGATATATGAGAGGATAGGCGACATGTGATAGTACATATATCATAGAGATTGATTCAGAACAATGAGATTCCAGAGGCTATCTCCAGGGCAACAAGCTCGCCTTGGAAGCAACATGATGCAGAGCAATACAGGTTCCATCCCTACGTCTACGCTTAGAAACCTCTGGGTATTAAGCTAGTTATAAATAACCAATTATAATTATTATTAATTCACTCATAACAATACAGTGTTGCAAATGCTTTGGCTTGACCTCATACCTATCCTAAGCAAATCACTCTGCCTGTCACTGATGTGTGACAATAATTTAGTGGTCTTATAAAGCAGGTGTTTATTTTTGTTGTTTTTCAAAAATAACCTGATATACATGATGACATTGTGTTTCCATTGAGGCTGCCTTTGCCAGATCATTTTGAAATAAGAACTAGTTTGAAGTTCAGTTAAAATATCTGTGGACATAGCTCGCTGTCCCAGCATTTCCTCCAGTCGGTCACTCTATGCTTATGGGGAATGTTGGACAGCAAAGAGTGTGAGCCAATGACCACAGAGATTATTCATCACAAAATGTACGTTTAGCCTAAAACTGGACAATTATATACAATGATGTGGGTGCTTAGAGTGCTGGCCTGTGTGACTACAGGAGGTAGTTGTCCCTCCCCCGTGTTCTGCCTAGAAATCCTTTGAGAGTAGATTCAGAAATAACATTTCAAGTATCAAGCTAATGAAAAAATGCATTCCAGTCCAGCTTTCTACACCCTTATTCTGGCAATGGTCATCCCTTACAGTAGATTCTAGCCTAGTGTGTGCTGCCGGACAATTAGGGAGGTGATATGAACTGAAACACGAGAAAGTGGCTGCAAATGTTCTCTCTGTAGCTGCATACTGCCAAAAAGGTGGTTGAACCTAGCAGGTTCAGATGCTTGGCTTAATGCTACAATTTCTCTTAAGGTTCAGTGACTGGACGATTTCTTTGAATGTTGCCTGGCTCAGGATAGTGGCAGGCCAAGGATGTGTAGCCCACTCTTTTTCATCCTCTTTCAATCAATGTTTCTACGCCCAATTCTACCCATAACTCTATCATGAACACTTTACTTCCTTTGTGTCACGTTCACCCCTCTCGCAAATCACCCCAGTTATGGGTTACACCTCATCTTCTCCATCATTGGTCACTGTTGTGGTGTGCTGAAAGACACTGGAAAAAAGCACATATACCCACCAATCGTATCCGCCTATCAGATCTACACTGTTTCTTTGTATTTGCGGGCAAGAAAATGGCATATTTCTGACCTCATTTGTTATCACTCCCCTCCCCAATGTCTATTCCAACTTCAAAATCATGTCTGCCCACCTCCAACCCATGATCCTTCACTATCTTCTTCTCTTTCGACTAATGATGTTGTTAATTACTTTGCTAACAAAATAATTCAGTGAGAATCTCTCCCTCTCTACTATTCCCTCATCCCCTAAACTGTCCTCCTCTATTTCTACTTGTATCCCCCTCTCTGTTTTTGGCACAGTTTTCTTCCTATCTCGTGCAAATCCAACTGCCTCTCCTCTTAATCCCTTGCCTTCACCTAAAGTCCCTGAAGGTCTATCCTTACCTTCTTCCCTTCCTAAATGCACTCACAAATACATCTCTCAATTCACTTTGCTACAGACTTCAAAACATCTGCTCATGCTCCCAATGACCCCAACATACCACTATTATGAAACAGAAGGTTGTACAAGCCCCATATGCACAGAGCTAGAAAGATTTGGACTCCTTTTCACAAACTATGCAGGTGATTTCCACACTCTATGTATCTATTGAGTAGTTATAAATAGAGTGAGGCAATAAACAGTATCTAACGTGGCAGAGAGGTCTAAAAGAATGAGAATAGAAGAAAGTTTAGAGTGTCTAGCAGATATTAGAGACTCTGCACTCTTTCATCTTCAGGGCTTTCATCACAGGATCTGTTCTCCATTGGTTTCATTCCTATCTTGCCAATTATTCTTTCTCTATTTCAAGGGCAAGTAAAGGTTCTACCGCCTTTCCATTGCTTCATGGCATCCCTCGGGGCTCTGTTCTAGGTTGTCTACTCCTTTCACTCAATACCTCTCCTCCATCCTCAAGTGTGTCCTCTTTTGGTCTTTCCTAGTGCTTTCATGCCAATGATTTGCAATTCCTTGTTTCCTTCTCTTCTTTCTCTGATTCATTTCATTCAGCCATTTCCAGTTGTCCAGCTGGTCATATGCCACAGTGAGCTGAGCGCTTTTTTTGAAATCTAAGCGCAACCTGCTGATGCAGGTCTGAATCCCAGCGAGGCCAACTCAGCCTTTCATGCTTTCAAGGTTGATACATTGAGTATAACAAAGTGGTATAATAATATCTACTGTTATTTCAGCACTTAGATACCTGTGTGTTTGAAGCGCTATATAAACTAGATATTATTATTATCTGTAAGTCATGATTGGCTGAATGCTAATTTCCAACCTCTTAACCCCTGTAAAATTGATATTCTTTTCCTTCCCCCTCCACTAATTCCTCTTCAGTCCACTGCTATCATCTTCTCCCCATCTCATCTGTCTTTCTATCTCTACCTGTAATCCTGGTGTCTTTCTTTTACCGCCTATATGTTTCCATTACAGACAGGGATGGAATGGGAAAAAAAGAGGCCCTGGATGTCATTTTCAAAGTGGCCCCATATTACACATTTTCATCAAGCCTAACCCTTTTCCTGTGAAAAAATGTAGGAATAAAATAGGTCACCACACAAAAGAGGCCCAGGGTGCAGAGGCCTACTGGGAGACCTCCGGAGTTCCCAATAGGCCAGTCCAACCCGGATTACAGTCCATGCTATCAACTTTACAATATATGCAATGTCTTTCAATGCCAACAAGCTGCTTATATCAACACTGGTTCTTTTCCGTCTATACTACTGTTTTGGCTTCTCATTGTGCTTCCTGTCTACCATTTCTCCCTAGCTTCTCCATATGTAACTGTTCCATTTGCACCCTATGCTGCCTCTCTTTACATACATCCATATATTCTTCTCTTCGCACATTGTCTGGGCTATTCTTTGAATCTTATATACTTTTACTTTTTCTTTCCTTTGTATTTAAATGTATTCACAGACTAGCTGCCCATCTCACTTTTTTTAATGCTCTTCGTGTCCCTGCCTGCTCACACCATTTTCAAGACTAATTCTGCCTCACAACACCCAAACCACCCTCTGCCTCTTCCCACTTCCAGTTCTTCAAGTTCTGGCACATAAACAATGCAATTCCCTCCACATTGAAATCTGCTCCTCTATCTCTGCATTTCATTTGAATCTTAAAATATTTCTCTTTCCTCCGACCACTATGTTGTGACGCTTAAAATTGTTGCACATACCTATTGTAAGGTTTAAATATTGTGTGCAGTGCTTTGGTGAAAGCGCTATATAAATGAATACAATAGAAACACAATAGAAATCCCGGTATCTGCAGCACTGTGATGCTGGAAATGACTTATGGAGGGACATACCACTTCTCTGTGTGTATTTTCCCTATGTTTTTTACAACTGAGGTCAAGCGTGGCCCTCTGGCAGTGCAGCTCTTCATTGTATCTTTTGGCAAACAACATCCATTGGAAACATCCATTGGATACCCTTAAGGCACCAATGGGTAGGGTTACAACCTTGTACCCCTTATGTGTGTTTTGGGGCACCAGTGTGCTGCCTACAGAGCTGGGTATGGGCTGGTGGCAGCTACATGCTGACTTGGCAGTGGTGTTGAGTATCCTCCATTTTAGGATACCCTGGCCCTACCATAGGAATCAATGGATTCCTACACAAAGGCAAGGTGGCCACTGTGGCCTCTTGGTTTCTATTGGCTTTTACCTTGTTTCCAAAAGTCCTGGGAAGCTCTGACTCTGTCCCTTCCTCCTAAGTGGCTGTTGGGTGTAAACACCACATATGTCTTTGTTCCCTTTACTCCTGACTCGATGTTGGGTGGACATATCATATATGGCTCTGTGGCTGCCTCCTGTCAGACTAACAGGAGCCTTCCCAGAGGCAGTGTGCTGTGAGTACACCCCTAGGACTGGGACCTCTATGAATAGAGTCTGAAGTGAACTCACATTCTGTCTTATGGGTGTCTGGTTTCTGTGTGTGTGACACAATGAATGAGACAGCCCGACTGAAACTGACATGAATGCAGTGTAGTGTGCTGAAAGGCTAGGTACTTACCCCAATCCACATTCTTTTCTATGGGTGTCTGTGTAGAGTGAATGGCCTGAATGCCTGTGAGCCTGATTGGCTGCCTGGCTGCATTAATGTCCTTCTGCGTGATTAGTTGCCTGACTCAGCCACAGGGAATGCGGAACAGATGTTTATATCTGGGGACCTCTTGCGTAACCATTTCTTGAAGCTGAAGTCGAAGCTGAAGCAAGAATAAGCTGTCCCTTGAAACCAGGCTGGAGGAGAAGTCTGCTGCTGCATTGCTTCATGTAATCCAAAAGCTGCCATGTTCCTTCAAGGACTGATTCAGAGAGGACCTGCAAAGGAGACCTCTTCCTGGGCTACGAGGAACCATAGTGCAAACTGCTACTTTTCATCCACAGTGCCCTGGAAGGCAGTCATGTGTGCCTGCCATCCAGAGAAGGGATCTTTGTGTGGTCCTGAAGAGTATTCCCTGACATCTTCAGTCAAAAAAGTCCATTGGTATAACGCAGGGTTCAGAGGTGTGTTTGTGACCGCTGGAAGCCAGTGCTGTCTACCGCCCAGATGAAAGAGTACCCGGCATAGTGTTGCTGGGCACCCAGAGCTGTGAAAGTTCCATACTGCTAAAGAACAGTTAAGGGACATCCTTGCAATCATCACTGACCACTTTTTCCCACTGGCGAGAGTCCTGATGTGCTGAGTGCAGAGGAAGGTCCGTCAGTGGGTTTCCTGAAGCCGGAAGCTAACAAAGATGTCCTGAGGGTTCAAAATTGGTGATGTCCATGGTGCACTCCAGTGGCCAGGCCCAGATCACCAGAAGACGTCCAGAGGTCCATGCTGCGGCTACAGCATCAAGGAAACGAAAGTCAGAAAACCTCAAGATTCTGAACCCTGACACCAAAAGTGACCTATGCTGCCAGAAGTCAGCGAAGGGGGTCAGGGGTCTTACTCTCACCTGCCAAGCTGTTGAGGAGCCCACAACAAGTTTCATCTTCACAGGACTTCTACAGTCAGAGAAATCGTCGACCAAAGGAGAGCACAGCAAAGAGTAAAACTGCTGCACTTCAGAACGAATTTGGTTCCACTTTTCTTGTGGAATCAGCATCCCTGTGGCTCCTTCTTCCTAGAGGGGTTCATCCCCAAAGGGAATCATCGAGTGAAACTAAGAACTCTGCCACTTCGCCTGCCAAGGCACCAAAGGTACTGTGATGAGGAAGAGCATCTTCCAGCTTCAGGAGACGACCAGGGGTCCCAGATTCATCTTTGATCCTGTTCTTCTGTGGCCCCTCAGGTACTTTGGGGTGGTAGAACCTTTTAAAAGAAAGCAGAAGATTATTGAACAATATTGGACTGGGCTATAAACGACAAGATAAGCTACTCCCTAACCTTTCTCTTACAGGTTGCTTAGGTGGGGGGATCTTCACACATAATTGTATATCTAGTCTAAACAAAGCATTCTGCCACTGTTAACAACTAATCTGCCTTTCTTCCCTATTGTATGCTGATACACCTCACTTAACAATTCACGTGCCTATTTAAAACTGTCTGGAGTTAGTGCATCTATTTCTGAATATAAGTATTGTTTGGTACCACATAGAGTGTATATATTTGCCATCCTTTGAATAAGTATTCCAAGAACAAAGTTTTATTATTTGTATGTATATAATTTTTGGTAGCAAACCTTATTTTATATAAAGAAGTGTGATATCACCTAACATAGTGTGTGGAAATTCCTTTGTGGGGGCTTTGGGGAAACACTATGCTTATGATCCAGCCTGCATCACCTCCCGAAAGCTTAAGCCTGGCAGCTTGCCCATTCTACCAAAATGAGAGCCTTGACTGGGGTGCCCTAACTCTACCATATAGAGGGCAGAGGTACAGATACTGCCCTCCAGTCTTTACTGGCAGCTGCCTAACATTGTATCACCTTGTCTCTGAATCTGGGGTGCTGCTAGATGGCTTCATTGTTCATCTCATATCTCCACTCCTGCCATTGGTGTCACTGTTGTAATCAGCGGTTCACTGTCAGCAGAGCTCTAAGGCCCAGAAAAAGTTAATTGCAGTACCTGGATGCTCAAAGTCTGGCCATGTTCAGTCAATCTTAATTAAATGTCTGTGCAGGCATTACGTGTGATGAGGCTGAGAAGTCTAAGATTTGGGACTCCAACTGGGACCTGGGTAGTGGGAGGAGATATTCATGGAATCTAAACATGTCAATACAAGGTAGCATCATGTGCCAATACACCAAGGATAATTTATATTTGCTTCTGACACTCAGCTCTACATAGTTTATTAGGAGCCACCATTCAAGGTGATTATAATATATCCTGGATACCACCACCGGTCCCAAACCTGAGGTAAATCCTGCCCTATGAAAACAAAATGAATTAAATGATGAGTGTTAAGATGGATCTCTACATTCTGGCCTGGTAGACAGATTTTAGGAGACCACGCTAGTAATAGTGAACATGGGAACTCTGACAGGTTAGCCAAACCCAATCAAGGTAAGAGTGGAGAGTGGTCACGGGTGAGTGTTAGGAGAACGTGAGTGGGGTCAGGGATCCACAATGAGTCCAAGCAGTGAAGCAAACAATAGTTACATTTAGACAGGTAATTACAAAAATAATCGATTCATTATAGGCCCAAAAACAACCATTAGAAAAATGAATCAAGCAGGTAGTAATATCACCCATTACTCAATTATCAAACATATATGAAGGCACCTTAGGTTTTTAGGAATGCATACAATAACTTAGACAACTAAAATAAGAAAAGTAGTGATCAAGTAGAATGATAGCAGATCACAAGAATGATGCCCTAACTTCATATGTCTAATCCCTATAATGTACGGGGCATTGTGCCCAAAATTCACAATGCTCCTTCTTAGGAGCGAGACAGATGTAGGAAGAGGTCTTGTGATGTTGGAAATATTCCAGAAGTATTTTCAACAATGTTACAGGTCAGTAAAATGATATTCCTATCTTTTAGATACATGCTTTTATATCCTATGATCAAAAAGTGATGGATTGGAATAACCAAAGTGTATTCTAAGATGAATTCTAATCAGAACAGGGGGAGGTGAATGTGTTGCATTGTGCTTGAAGAAGACCTTCCAAAGTAGGATCCCATCATGCTGACAAGCTGAAACCTGGCAGAAAGGTGACTTGTGGCATGAGCTTGTGACCACCAAAGTGCCAGTGACGAAAGTAGAACAGGAACAATTATTATATATATTTTTTTTGTTGATGAAACATCTTTACAACATACATATTAAACTAAACATTTCAACATATGAACAAAATTTACAAGAACACTTTTTTATTTTTACCAAAAGCATAATTAAATTTAAAACATTCTCCCTTTTTTTTTTTTTTTTTTTTTTTTTGCGAAATTTAAAAATTTAAAAATTAACAACAATTCTAGCAAGGTAGGCTGCTGGAATGCTGGTCTATCCACCCTGTGTTCCAGGGACACTTCCGAAGGCTCAGGACAGCTGGATTTTCATGTTCCCACCAGTCTAAGGGTTGAATCACCACTCAGGGTCTTTCCTGGTCAGGTACTCTAGCAGGGCTTCATCAAGCCAAATGCAGGAAGGAATGCACAGCCTATTCTGGAGTCGTCCAGGGATATTCAGTTGGTGGCTCTTCTACAAAGGATACTTGGATCCAGTTGTGATCTGAAGACATCCTCTTATCCGAAATCCTGGCTGGAAGCAAGCCAAAGCCTTTGGAGGATCTGCACCATTCAAACAGCCAGCAGTGGTCCAATTAGGGACAACTCTGGGTTTCACTCATGATCCACTCCCTGACTCTCTAGCACCACAGATGTGGAGTGGGTCCGTCCCACCCAGATCCTGGACTAAACACACACAAAGGCATCATTAGCCCATGAAAGCAGCAGCTTTCCATGGCAAGTGCATTACCTTATATAGCATGTGATGACCTGAGAATGCAGGAGGAAGGCCAAATAACAATATGGCCAAAGAACATGTGAAACACCTTGTGGTGCGGCCATTTTAGGGCACTTGTCATGTTTTGTAGACATGTGCAGTATTGCGAATGTGCACACAAGAAATAATGCAAACATTGCAAAACTGTATCTGCTACCACCAGCTTATTTTTAGGCACATATAAAGGTAAGCAAAAATCCCAAGTGTAAAAGGCTAGGGTGATACAAATGTATCCCCACTGTACTGAGATGCTGCGTACAATCAGTTTCCCCAAAACAAGATGAGCAAAAGGCCAGGGAAGCTTTCACTTCTCTGTTAAAAGTCATGATAGGTTCAAAAACAAAAGCAAAATGTATAGAGTCCTAGAATATGGAGGGAAAGTTGCCTAAAGATTCATCTTTCTTAACACTCCCTGAACCCCCAGGCTATGGACAGGGGTATCTAATCCACCCCTGTGTCTGTTATACATTCTGGGCAGTCCATCAGCATTGTTATGTGTTGTATCTTGTGGTGATAAATGGAAGGGAGTGCACGCGCGTTTTGAATGTTGGAATGTATTCGTGTGAAATTGGGTGCCGTGCGTGTGTTCGGAGGTTGTCAGTTGGTGAATGCCTGCCGGGTGGGAGAAGCTGGTGTTTTTCTCTGATGTTACCAGCTTCTACTTGAAGACAATAAAGAAACCATAATAATACTTACCAGAGTGCGAACCCTCTTTATTACACTATGTTGTGCACCAGGCCTATGGTCATGTTTATTGGCCTCTGTAAAGGGTTCTGGTCAGCTTGCACAGTGAAGTGCAACCTCTGAAGGGCCAACAGAATGGAAAAACATTCATTTTCCACAGTCATCCACCTGACCTCCCCATCCTTAAGCTGACGACCACTAAAGCATATTGCATGTTCCTTGCCTTCATCACCTAACTGTGGAAGGACAGCACCTATACAGGTGTCACAGGCATCTGCAGCACTATAAAAGGTGTGTGGTAATGAGGTGCCCTGAGTAAATGGGCCTGACAAAAGATGTCTGTTGTGTTCGGCTTGAATTAGAATCTTGCGATGCAGGCAGGTTGAGGATTCTAGAATGGAAGAGGTGAGAGAAAGCACAAGGCCGATGGAGGAGGTGGACTGTGGCTGAATGCCTAACTGATATTTATTTATTTCATATTATGAACTTATCCCAAGGAACTATCTACAGCTGTAAATTCATCCTTTCTACAAGAGGATTATGGAACCACAATAATTGACGAAAAGCTTGATGTTTTCGGCAGCCACATTGACCTGGATATCTGTAACGAAATGGTGTAAGCTCCTAAATTGTTTCTCCACGTACTTTGCCAGCTCATTCTTAGTTTACATATTGATTGCCCACTCAAGCACTGCTTGAACCTAACTGGTAAGCCACTCCGGCCTAAGTATTAGAGTAACAAGAATTCCGACGTTGGAAGCGTACCTCCCGTAGGACCACCGTTGGTTGCCTGGCCGCCAACTGATGCTTCTCAATACTGTTCATGGGGTAACCCTCTGTACCGTAGAGTTTACAGGAATGGCTGGATAGCGAAGCCAACACAGCAGAGCTTGGAAATTGCAACCTTATTTATGATTTTATTTTACTATAAAAAAAGAAAAACACTACTATCAAGACAAAGTTGTAATGCAACATTGCCATGCAGTAACAGAAAAAAAGGAGGGGAAAAGGAAAGAAATGGCAATGCAACACTCATACACTTCAGCCTAATTTAGACAAAATCCAGGTCACCCTCCAATGCCCTGGAAAAGATAGAAGGCTGAATTCAAGATATATTGCAAAGCCACAGATGGCAACAGACTGTCAACAAGTATAAAGAGAGTAGCATTTATGCACACTCTAAGGGTATGAGGGGCAAGAGGTATGCAGACATTTACCACCAGAATTGGATGCACAAGGAGATGGGCTAAATGTATCTGAAGAGGTAGTGGCCAGAATGAAAAACAGTATAAAAAGGAGAGAAAGTGTGATTCTAGATAGGCTCACTTTTTATATGAGGGATCAATTCCCATGAGAATCCATAGATGAAATCTTGGCAGCGTGGAGAGGCATTGCCAATTTTGGACGATTCCTAAAAGAAGTCTTAAGGGACTAAATAATGGTGCACAAGTCAAATGATCAAATACGAGAGAGAATATGGGAGGGATATGAGCCTTCTCTTGATGTTATTCACATTCTGAAAACAGAGGGAGAACAAAACAACAATCTTACTAGGCCTTGTTTCATTCAGATTGTGCAGATCACACAGAAGTAAAGGGAAGTGGAAGACGAGAAGTGCTGAGGGGCAGGGCAGGAGAAGTGCAGGTAACTCAAAGGTGCAGCCAGTGGGTGGCTCAGTGCAGGTAAATCAGAAAGTGCAGCCAACAGGTGGCTCATAAGTGCAGAGGGAAGGGACTGTAGAGTTGCAGGTACAGACAACAAGTGCTGGGGAGCCAAGAGGTAGTGTGAGGTACAGCTGGACATGCAGTAACTGGGGCCCAAGTTCAGAGGGTGGCCAGCAGTGGTGGCTGGTGACTCTGTGACTTGGTGGGGTGCAAATGCTAGTCTCCGGATTTGTGACTGCAAGCCTAAACACTACAAGGGGGGTTTGGGAGTCTCCTCAGAGAACATTTCGGAAAAATTGGGTTCAAATTATGCAGTTTACTGCACATTTTAGAAACAAATTGTCAAAAACAATAATTTGGCTTTAGGTACTGAAAGTGGCCATTCCCATAGATTTAATAAAAAACAAGACTGGATGGACACCAACGGACACACCCCATAGGGGATGAGACCAGGGGAACTTGCGAGTGAGTAAAAGGTATTCTTTATATAAAGATAAAATGAGGCACGCTCTGCCAACATTACAGGTAAGATACATTATAAGTCCAAAATGCGTCATATGTGACGTGTTCTGTAAGGGATACACAAACATTTTTCATTGGACAAATTAACATGAGACATTATACAATGTATACTATAGCTGGTGCTGGTTGGCTGGAGCTGAACTTGTTACTTCTTGAGGTGTGTGGTTAGCTTGGCTCATCAGGGAGGGGCGATAGGTAACGTTGGGTCCATGCAGCTATTATTCTCGCTAAGCTAGACTTCACAGTAATCATAGGCATGCACGATTTAGTATGGCACACAAGGTTCATCATAACACATCAACATCGATAAATTGTTGACCAAGGTAGGCATTCTTGCCCCAAACCCAAGTGCCACAGCTGTGCGGTGGTCGGCGTACTTTATCTTGTGTGTTTTTCTGGGGCAATTTTATCAGGTGCTTCGAGGATCAAACAAGGGTGTCGGGATTTGTTAGTAAATGGAGAATATATGTCTGGATTAGTTATATGGGGGTAATTAAGGGTGGCCCATGGTCAGGGGTCCCCCCACTGCTGCATAAAAAAGGTGAGTAACTCTTAATGGTGGGGGCTGTTTGAGCATGGGCACTTATGTGGAGACAAATTGTTTCCAAGGGCCAGGCTCTGGCCTGGTCACACACAGGGCAATGATCTCAGAGGAAGAAGAGAGATACAGTGTCAGCTTGCATCAATTTGCGCCCAGGCTTCTCTGAGAACAGGACAGCCACAGCGCCAACAGTGGAGAGGTAGTGGGGGCTGTCAGGGCTGGCTGTGCACAGCGCTGGACGTGGGAGAGATGCTTGCCTCTGAGAATTTCATGTGAGGCTTAGCAAAAGATGGAGTTGCTGTAAATACAAGATGGAGTCTCTGGGGTCCTGTGAAAAACTCATTGGTTAGGTGTCATTCAATGGCTACCTCCAACCCGTCATCAGGGTTCGGCCGAGGTTGTACTGCCAACAATTGAATGAGCATAACATATGCTTTGCCTAGAATGTAGGGGAGCTCAAAACTGCACCTTCCTCCCATACATTCCCCCCTTCGTTACTAAAGTAACGAAGACGCTAAGGCTTTCCAATGTTTTTGTTCTTTCACCTCAGCCACTGCTTCATCCCAAGCTGGGGTTCCCTTTATTGGCATCCAAGCCTTGCACACCGATCTGAGGCTCTCACCCCTCCGAGCATATTCATCCGGGGTGCAGGTCATGTAAATGCACAAACCATCCCCATCGAGAACCACTCATACTTCTTCATACCATCCTAATTCATAGGGTTCTTTTATCGAGGTGTAGTAAAGGTCATCTACCCTGTATCCCATGTTATACACTGCAGTCATTCAATATTTCGGTTGTGGGCTCTCCCCAGTTTGGACCTGGGTGTCTCGTGCAACCAGAAGCACCTTTGCTGTTTTGCCCATTGTCACCATCATCATTGCACTGCTAGGAATGGATTTTGCACAACATCCGAGTCCCACCTGGCACACACAAAAAATCAGTAGAAAAAAGACGATAATTGGTATCAGCATTTTCATGGCCATCCCTAGCCATGATGGGACCCAATCGAACAGGTTGTCAAAACATGTGCTTGATCGCCCTCTTCTTTCATCCTTTAGCCGAGACTGTGTACTGCTGCTATCACATGGGACACGGTCCCATTGGGCCTCATTACGACCCAGGCGGTAAGTTACCGCCTGGGCCGTGACTTTACCACCATGGCGTAAACTATGTTTACGCCATGGTGGTTGGCGGATTTACCGCCCCATTCCAACCTTGGCGGGGCGGTAAATCCCCATTTTCCCATTTACCCTTCCCCATTCCCATTTTGGCCATAGGGCATAATGGGAGTGGGGAAGGTGTTAATTACGCCACCGTAAATTACGGTGGCGTAATTAACTCCATGGTCCCTTAGCGCCATGGATTTTAACACCTGCTAAAAGCAGGTATTAAAACCTCCATGGCGCTAAGGGACCTCGTACTCAGGCGGTAAGGGTCGGCGCTGTTTACGGCGCCGTAAACCCCTTACCGCCTGAGTTGTAATGAGGCCCATTGTCTGCGTCGGCAGAAGGCACGAATGTGCAACATGCACTCCTGATTTTTCGTCAAACACCACCATCCATTGGTGTCAATAGGTTCAGCACATACCTGTTCTGCATGGTCATCAAGCGCACGGCTCGAAGTTCTACCTTGATGACGTTGAATCCTTCTTCAGTATCATTAGCCAACTGGATCAGCTCCCACTGGACAATCTGGAGCCATTTTGCATTTTCAAAGTCTGAACGATTGGTATGAGTGATGCCAAAAAGGTTTCTGTTGTATTGAACAGTTTAAACTTGTCAGGAACTTGTGCTAATAGTTCTGAAGATTCAGAGGAGATGTAATTTGATGCCCTTCATTTTCATGACACTCTGTCCTGTCCTGTCCTCTGACACTACATCATATATTGGGGGTTCTTCGGTTGTAGTCCGGGGTGCCTGGGACCTCTCAGCGGGCACTCTCTCCCCTTAGACGTGGCTTTCAGGAATTACCATTAGGGCCGAGTGCAGGTTGGCCAGGGCGCAAGTGCCTCTCCATTATGGCGGGAGTGCAAGTACGCCTGTTTGCCGCACACACAGTAAGTGTCCCTTAACGCTGCCATTCCTTTCTTCATGTCAGGCAGTATGACTGTCTTATTATAGTGTTTGTTTGTGCCCAAGGGCACCTTCCCTTATCCATGGAAACAAAGTTCATATGCTTTTTCACGTTGCACCTTGATCGGTTTTTCGAGAGTTGTTACCCACATTAATTTGGCAATGTGCTGGGACTAGACCAGAGTGCATGTTATCTCGATCCACTGAAACTTCTCTTCTTACAGTCCGCGCAATGCTTCTGCTCTGCACATCACTTGTTCCTCTTGCCATCTATTGTTCACGAACAGTGTCCCCTTAATGACAAAGATGGCTCTTTGACGCAGATCACTCCTCGTGGCTTGCTGTGGCATGATTTTTCATTCTGCAGCAGTTGCAACAAGACTGTGTGTGCTTGGTAGGTGCTTTTAATTCTACACAGTGCAAGATGAATAAGACAGTGAGCCTCATCAATAGGTGCCTGTTGGGGTAATGACATTTGTGGGGTCCCTGATGCATGGAATATAAAGGAGCACACATAGCAACTCTCATTAGTTGCTTTTTTTGCCATGTTTCTACATATCACTTATTTCATTGATCTGGGTGGGGTAGGTCTTCTACTGCATCTAGACCCAGGCCATGATATGCGTCATACTTTTTCTGTCCTGCCTCCCTTTTCCACCTCCTGCTCCCCCCTAGGCCAGTCTGAGCTTTTAGTAACCTTTGGTAACGGATGGGGAATATTCCAGATGCTGGCTTTGCACTTCTTTTATTATTCTGCTGCCAATACATGGTGTCAAGACCTCTGGTGGGGGTTTGTGCTTCATCATACATATAATCGCCATTGAGGTAGGTTGTGTGGCTGTATAAACATTAACATGTGGCTGCATAAATGCATCAGCGTTAGGGTTATTCATATCGCGCACATTGAGATCACATTCAGGGGTGTCAATTACTGAGTATTCAACCATTGGGCAAATGATAGTTTTGTTTTTGTGTAGTGTAGTGAGGTTTGTGGACACATTGTGGGCACAAATTAGATTAAAACAATCCCACACTAGGTGGGTGCCTTCTTGTACCATTTTAACTCCTTCCCCCCTTATTTTATACCCATCAAAATAAAAGATATTGCTCAGTAAAGCCCAAGGCACAATAGCATTGTAGAAAAAACAATTGCAACAAAATATAGGCCACACTCATAAGAGTAGGCCCTAATACTACTAACATTTCCCCTATTGCTATCTATTGCTGTGTCTCTGGTATTGAGGGCCCTCGTTTCAGCCATGTTTGTACCTACAGAGTGAGATATAATGGGTTAAGTACACATTCATCTTTATCATCTATGTTTTCAAATTTGCCATGAATTATATCAGTACCAAGTTCATACAAGGCTGAAACAAGTGGATAATGGCGAAGCTATAGAGAGCGAGAGAGAGAGAAAACAAAGAAAGAAAGAAAGAAAGAAAGAAAGAAAGAAAGAAAGAAAGAAAGAAAGAAAGAAAGAAAGAAAGAAAGAAAGAAAGGGAAAGAAAAAGAGAAGAAGAAAGAGAGAGAGAGAGAGTGCAATTAATCAATTTACATAGTTATATACACCTTTTCACTTTGCACGCTTGTAATCACATTTGTTATTTCTTCTTCATGTGATCTCACACTTTATTTTCTAGCATACTTCTTTTATGTATCTTTCATTCCCTCATGGTACAGCCATTTAGTGCCCCTCTTGCTGCTCGTCCTCAGTTGTTAAACTATCATGTGCTTTTCGGATATCATAGAGATGTATCCAGTATTACCAAGACCCGGCAGAGCGAGAGGTCAAACCAAAAGATGAAAACCAAGCAACACCAGGAGGTAATAGAAAAACCTACTACGGAGCAAGCAAACAAAATAAAAAGCCACCAGAATTCGACAGATACTATGTTAACAAAGTTGAGATTTACGGTTGACAACTCGAGTCAGAAGACCAAAGTGGTAGGCCAGAGTGATAAGACCCAGAAGAAAGGCGTAATGCGATCCCGAATACCCAGCATCAGGATGGAAAAAAAGAGACAATAGATCGCTGTACGGGGAGAGGGGAACAAATCTCTCCTGGCCTCATGGAACACACAGGGATTTGGCCACCTATACTGGGGAGAAAGCAACTTTTTGGGAAAATTTGAATTAATCTGTTTACAAGAGAGCTGGATAAGAACAATCCCTGTTTGTGAGGGTTATCAGGTCTACATAAACCTGGCGCAGAAAGGACCCCTAGGGAGACCACGTGCTGGGCTTGTAACCCTAGTCAAAGATGACTGCCAACTACAAGTCCTGGAACATCTGACTCCGAATCATCTCGTAAAGGTAACTAAAATATTGAAAAATAGAGGATGACACGAAAGTAGATTACTTCTAATTAACATATACTGGAGTGTTAAAAACTCAGAAACCAGAAGATATTTAGCGGATATCATGGAGGCTGTTGATGCATCAATGCTAGAGGACAAGAATCAACTAATCATCATTTGTGGTGATTTGAACATCAAACTATTGGATAAAAAGGGCCTGTTGAAAAGAAGATCTGCCCTGGAAGCCAATGAAAAATGCTGGTTACTAGAAATGGACACCAGAGAGATGTCGATGTTGAATGGCCAAATAACAGGTGATCTACCAGGGGCTGAGACTTGGGCCTCGAACGTAACAAGTCCCTGACTGGATTACTGTTTTGCTGCTAGAAATACTTTAACATGGATCAACTCTCTAAAAGTAATCCCTCAGAAAGCCAGTGATCATGCCTTACTAGAAGTGGAACTTCTTTGGAGACGGAAGAGCCGAAGTATCGTACTGTCCCCGCAATGGAATTAACATGGGGAAGAAATAGGATAAAAATGAAAGCGCAAGTCATTCCTGACTAGTAGATAGGTTCACCCATAATCTTAACAACAACCACGAGGCAGTAGAGTATGGATGACTACTGAAGGAGTTTGAAGTCAAGGGGGGCATAACGAAAAACAATGAAGTGGAAAGAAAACATGGGTTTAATAAAGATCTGGTGGAAAAAAGGAGAGAACACCATGCAGCATTGCAACGCCTGCATAAAAGTACCCACCCTAATAAAGAGGAACACCTAAGGCAATGCAAACAGTCTTACAAGAATTGGTTAAAATCCTCAAGGGTGGGGAGAACACAAGCAGACAACGAAAAAATGCTGGCAACAATAAGTATATCCAATACAATATCCATATAGGAGATAATTAATAAAGGAGAGGACATCCAGGCAGCCCTAACATCAAGTCATGTCTCAAAGGAGCAAAGGGTAAAATTCTACACGGACCTCTTTCAGGAGAAAGATGTAATCGAGACAAAGCAAAGATCCAGAAACCCGTGGCTCATTGACATTGATAGGGAAGACATACTATCAAGGATTAATAAAATGAGCTCTTCAAGAGCCACTGGGCCGGATGGCATCTCCAACTCTATGTTGAAGGAAAATGGGGAAGAGTGGGCAGACTTCATTCTAGTATTATTTCAACAGATACTAAAAACAAGATCAATCCCACAATCCTGGAAAGAGGCCCTAATTGTGCCAATCTATAAGAAAGGGGACCGCACAAATCCGAGGAATTACAGACCGATTCGCCTTCTTGATTCCATAGGAAATTTGTTCTCCTCTATCCTCTTGAGAGATCTAAAAAGATGGGCTATAAGGGCTGGAATTTTAGATAAACGACAAACAGCATTTATGAGTGGTGTTGGCACATTCCTGAGCTTATTCATCTTGAACATACTAAAACTTCGGGCACTGGAAACGAAAAGGAATATATACCTTGGTTTTATTGATCTCAAACAGGCCTTCGACGAAATCAGCAGAGAACTGCTCTGGGCCAAGTTAAAAAAAATGGAACTGTCCGGATGATCTGCTTGAGGCCATTGAAGAACTTTATACTAACACCTCAATCAAATACTGGTCTCTAAATGAGGTAATGTGACAGTAAAAATGATGACGTCGAAAGGCATAAAGCAAGGCTGTGCCTTGGCACCTTTTCTGTTTATCCTGTACCTTGCAGACATGAAGGAGTCCCAGGAACAAGTTCGAGCATTTCCACCTGTGTTCCAGGACAAAAATCTGTCCTGGATCCTATATGCCAATGATGTTGTATTCATAGACCAAACCCCTATAGGTCTACAAAGACGTATTGCAGAATTCAAGACCTACTTAAATAAAAATCAGATGAAGATCAATGTAAAAAAATCAGTGATCCTAATACTGCAATTGGCTTGAGGGCTTAAGGCCACAAAAAAAAGGCATTCACTTGGTCCTTGGATAACCATCCTCTGGAAATAGTTGATTCAACTGTCTATCTTCGGGTTTGAATTAACAAAAACATTAATGAACAGGCACAACTGAGTTTTATTAGAGAGAGACTCCTAAAACTATTAAACCAAGCCGTGTCCTTTTTTGGCGCTATGGAACTTTTTCAATGATGCCACTAATTTAATTTTACAAACAAAAGGTCATGGCAAACTTGACCTACGGTGCCGAGTCTTTACTAAATCTCCATTGGACTTGGGCGGGTGTTTGAGGCGCTTTTCTGGAGAAGGGTTCTTAGGCTTCCAAACTGTCTATCAGTATCAACGATATGGACGATCTGGGGTTGCAATCATTGGAATCCATAGTATTGTGGAAGACAATTTCGTTATTTCGGAAGTGTGTCCTGGACAAGCCTCCTATTTCCTTTGAAGTGTTGGCTAATAATGACGTAAGAAAGGCAGACCCTAACTTCCAGATATGGAAACAGAATTGTTTAGAAATCTTAGAGTATTATAAAATCAAAATCGACATGTTGAAAGAAAACCCGGATAAAGTAAAGAGAACTCTCTGTGAAAAGGATTGGGAGGAAACGGATATCCTAAAGAGGCAGAACAAAAACTGCCACAACATCATTTGGGAACGAAAGGCCCTGAACGATCCCCCACCATATTTGCGAAGGTTTCCCTCATCTAAACATAGGGATCTTTTGATGAGATGCAGGCTAAACATCTTGCCAACCAGGGAGGTACAATACTTAAGAAAACAAATCCCAGCTCAAGAAGCAAGATGTCAATTTTGCAACAACCTGGATATTTTAGAATTGGTTAAACATTGGTTGCTATCATGTCCAGTATTGGCAATCCAAAGGAAGCAGTACTTGGGAGAGTGGATGGCCAATATAAACACGTCAACGAAATAGGATTACAGGGAAAGAATACTGACGGTACAAAAAATCGGCCCCACCGTGGAAGCCCTAAAATTCATAGAATCAAACCTCAAGGGATTATAACAAGGGCAAGAAAGAACTCTCAGGGCGGTGTGCACTCCCGCAGCGAGGGGCTGAATGTGAATGCATGAGAATGATACTGACTTAATTGTTAAAGGTTGAAATGTTTGTTTAACCAATAAAACAAAATAAAAAAATGTATCCAGTATTTCAAACCCTTCACTTTTACTGCTGTTGGTGTACAATACACTATTTTGTATGGGCCATGAAATGGTGGAGCATTCCATCATCTCACGAAACTGCACACATACACCATCTATCCAGGCATTAGTTGTGTATTGGGGATGTCTGCTGCAACTGTGACCGTGTCTGTTTCATTTTCTCATGTAAAGGGTGGTGCAATTTGTTTGGCTATACTGCTTACAGCTTTTGTCAGCTGTTTTAAATATTCTTGGAATTCCTCTCCCAGTATTGTGGCCATTTTGTGCGCATCTGATGCTCTCCTAATTGGAGATACCGGAGTGTGCATGTGTCTCCCTGCCACTATCTTGTGCGGGGACAAGTGGTGGTCTTTACTTGGCTGCGTTCTCCGCTGAAATAGCGCTAGGGGCAAACAGTACACCCAATTATTCTTGAGGGTGTGACACAATTTGGACAATCTGCTTTTAAGGAGGCCGTTTATCTTTTCTAAAACTCCATTCACTTACAGGTGATAAATTGAGCATAATTTGTGGTTGATGCCCAATAAATATGTTACTGCCTTGAACAAGTCATTTACAAAATGTGTTCCGTTTTGGGACGTATGACGTCACATATTCCCCACCACGGGAAAACCTCTCTCACTAAAGATTTCACCACACACTTCACGTCCGGGTGGGCACAGGGCACTGCCTCCATCCACCGCGAAAAGGGGCAGAACACCACAATGAGATATCTTGCTCCATTGCACCTCTCTCCCATGTCTAGATAGTCAATATGCAGTTCACAGAACGGTCCGATGGGGTGCAGCAGTGTTCCTCTCAATGTTCTTAGAGTCATTCCTGAATTATGTGTTTGACATGTTGTCACTCTATTGTCAGCTTTGCCATGTGTTCCTGCAACCCTGGGACGAACCAATCTTGTTGTATATCTGTTGCTACATGTTGCTTTGCCGTGTGTGCTGAGAAGTGCAATTGTTGGAATGCGATTTATAACAATTCTAGGGGCATTACCACATTCCCTGTACAATTGTGGCACCAAAGGAGATCTGTTGCTGATTGCGTACATCCTCTTTTCACCCACAATTCTTGCTCCTCAATGGATGCTCTTTTCTGCAAGTCAATTATCTGTGACACAGACATAGAGTTGTACCCTGTCCCTCTTTCCTCCTCTTCATTTCCTTTTAGTATGAATTCTCCTTTTAAATTTTTGTTCAAATAGACGGCTTCTTTCGCGACAGAATCTGCTGCCGCGTTGCACAATGAGATGACGTTAATGTTGTTGGTGTGTGCCTGGCATTTCACTAGAGCTGCTATGGAGGGTTCTGCTAGTGCATATATTAATTCTTTTAGAAGCTCTGCATGCTGTACTGTGGACCCATCTGCTCTTCTGAATCCTCTCCTCCCCCACCTTGACAACCCTCCATGTACTTTTGTCGTCATGTACGCTGAGTCTGTGTAAATTGTTACTGCGCACCCTTTTGCTGCGTGAAGTGCCTCGATCAATGCTACTAAGTCTGCTGCCTGAGCTGAAAAATTAAATGGTAATCTTTTTTGCACTATTGTTTCATATTCTCTGTCTTCCAATCATACTAGCACTGCTTCTACATGCTTCTCTCCTTTCTCTGGACAAATTGATGCTGGCCCATCCACAAATTACACTTCCCCCTCCTCCAGGGCATTCTCACTTGCTTTGGGTATGCCGTCACCTTCCCCTTCATATGTGGCATAATCATGTTGGGCATGTCCTCCACTGTGCATGCTTCTGTAATGAATGTTGCAGGATTTACTGTTTTACAACGCACTGTGTATGTTGGAACTGGATAATATTATCTCATGTGTTGTGGACCTTTGTGTTGTCAGTGTATATTATGACGTTCAAGAATCACAAACAAGGAGTGTTCCACAAACTACGTCTCTGAACATCCCATTAAAGTGATGGCGCTTTTTTTAATGGCGCACGCAGTGGCTGCGACAGCCTGTTTGCACGCAAAGTGTCCTTGCATTGTCGCATCGAGGGTGCCGGTGTAGTAGGCCAGTGGCTTGTGTCCTAGAGATGTTTTCTGCGTCAACACTGCTGTCATGAGTGTTCCATCGCAGTGCGAGAATAAGACCAACTTGCGGTCATAGTCAGGGTTAGCTAGAACTAGCACTGTGGAGATGAGGTATTTTAATGTGTCAAATGCTGTATTCATTATTGGAGTCCATGTGATCCCTGAACTTTCTTTTTGTGCCTCTTTTAGTGCTTGTCACAGGGGTCTGGTGTATGCTGCATAATCTCGTATCTATGCCCGGCAATAGTTACATATGCTGAGAAACATCTGCATATCCTTCACTGTATGAGGTTTGATAGTTGCATGTACTGCTGCCTTCCTGTCTGGGAGTATTTTTTTACCATCTTTTGATATCAGTTCCCCCATATACAGCACTTATTTTAGGCAGTACTGTAATTTTTGTCTGTCTACCTTGTACCCTTTGTAGGCTAGCAATTTTAACTTTGTTATTGACTCTGATCTTCACTGTTCTTCACTTTCCCTGAAAATTAAAAGGTCCTCTACATACTGTATTATTGTGCTTTTTGTGTCTATGTTGCCAAGGTTTTTATGCAGTATTCTATTGAAAATGCTTGGGCTCTCACAATATCCCTTGGTCAATCTGCAATGCTCATATCTTTTTCCCCCCAGGGTAAATGCTGTCAGGTACCGTGAGTCTGGGTCCAGTGGTACTGAGAAAATGCGTTTTTCATATCTACCACTGTGAAACAAGTTGCTGTTTTTGGGATACTGCATAAAATTGATTTGGGACAAGTGGTAATTCTTTCTGTATGACGTCATTAAGTAGGGGTTGGACCTGTATCATCCTCCAAGCTCCGCCCTTTGCTTTTTTGATAGGATAAATTGCTGTATTACAAGGTGAGTTTGATGGTACAATTATCCACTGGTCCAGTAGGGCGTGTATGGATTCTTTTATCCCCTCCTCTGCTTCTCTTGACAAGGAGCCCTACATCATGGGGATTTGTCATCCATAGCGTGGCTTGCACCTGTTGCAGGTCGTCATCGGAAAATGCTGGTGGTGCACTGACAATGGCCATGAGGGGGTAAGTAACTTGCCTGTTCTGGATCATTATGTCGCATGTAATACATATTTCCATTATTATTTCCCAATCAGTGTCACTGTCAGTGAATAGCTCCTCGTCTGTTAGGTCATGCAGCGCCATACTGGCATATATGCATAGCGCTGTTCTCCACTCACACCCATGCATGTCCAACACGATCACCACTATTTGTTGCACGATACCCGCATGCCTTGTAGATCTATGGACAATATTGACCAGGTACCACCTCATGGGCAACTACAGGGTGAAACACAAATTTGGACGGCACTCCATTCTTGTCATGTGATTTCTGGCACTACTCTTGCTAGGACTTGTATTCCTTGTACGTACATGTCTGGGTCAATTGGCACTCCCTGGACTGTTATGTCGTTGGCAATTGTGATTATCAGAATCATTACTCTCAGGGCACATATACCTGGCATTGAACACACCATTCCCCTTTCTGCAAAGGAGATGGTCATGTTAAGCTTACTGACGATATCCCTCCCCAGTAAATTTATTGGCGACTCTTCGTGATACAATAGGGGTGCTCACACCGTTTTTCCCCCCACTGTTACATCCAATTCTTCAGTGTAGGGAACCGTGACCACCGCCCCAGAGAATTCCTGCGTTTCCAACTTCCAGTCTGAGAACAGAAACCGGTCTTCCTTTAGACACGATTTTTCCTCCCCTGAATCAACCATGAAGATGAACTGTTTGTTTCCTATCTCTGTCCCCACCAGTGGTTCCTCGTCTGAGCTAAGGGTTGTCGATAGGATTGGACCTGCAAGTTCTCTATGTGGGCTGTCCTAGTCTGGGTGTCTAGTTGTCCCTGAGTGTGTGAAAATGCTGTCTCCCACCACTGCTGTGCCTCTGAACGGCACCGGCGCGCCATTCGCGTGGTAACGAATGGGTTACTGTGTATGTTTACCATGTGGTTCTGACGTGTGAATCGCTGCTGTGAACCTTGTGGTGGTGTTCTCTGTTCTGGCTCATACCAGGGGACAAATTGTTCTTGTCTGTATCCACCCATAGGCAAGCCATATGCGCTGCCTGAGTGGGGGTGGCCATACTGTTAATTGTGATAATATGCCATGGGGCGGGTGCGACATCCCCTTGCAAATCCTTCGAAAAGCATTTAGAGTAGAATAAGCATCTATTTTGGACTATGGGCCTCAGTACGAGGTTGGAGGTAGCCATGGCGCTATTAGCACCATGACTGCCTCCAAACTCGTTCCGACTCCGCCCTGGTGAATGGAGCAATTACCGGTTCATTCCAAGGTTGGCGGGACCGGTACTTCCCCATTCACCTGGGCCCTTCCCCATTCCCATTTGAGCCCCCATAGGGCTCAATGGGAATGGGGATGGCGCTAATAACGGTACCGCAAATTGCGGTTCCGTTATTAGCTCCAGAGTCCCTTTGCGGGTCCCGTCCATGACGCCTGGAAAAACCAGGCGTTAAGGGAAGACCTGCAAAGGGAACTCGTAGTAGGGTGGTAAGGGATTACCGGCATCGGTGTCCTTACCGGTGCCGGTAATCCCTTAACGCCCGCCTCGTAAAGATGCCCTATGTATTTTGCTTTTCACAAGCTACAGTTAGTTATAGCATGTTTTTTTCAGCCATACATAATGTGATCCATTCTTGTATGAAATGTATATCATGTTACAGTAATATTGTAACCATATTTTTAATACTGTACTTAGAATCAATGCTATGTGATTCCACTTCCTGTTTTGTCAAGGGGTAAACAGCCATGTTCCATTGCTTCCCATGATGCCACTTTGGGGTGGGGTCAAATGACATCACTTTCTTTGATGTCATCAGAGGTCAAGGGTCATGTGATGTCTCTTCCACTACCCCAGGCATTTTATTGAAATGACGTTCCTGAAGATGCATATATTGCTATTGACCCTGTGATCTGCACTGCAATTTTTGCCAGCCAGTTAAAGCACAGCTAGCTCTACGTTAAGGTCAGCGATGAAAAAATGTCTGCAATAAACAGGGATGTAATCGGATGGAAAGCAAATGCTCCATACCACGGCCTGTCAGATTTAGGACTCCAGCAAGTCGGACTCCAGGGCCTTTCTCTGAGCATTTGCACATCAATGTTCACTGCAGAAAATCATTTTTTTGAAGCATAGCTCAACATCTCAACATGAGAGTAATTCAAGGCATTACTTTGGATTTCACAGCCAAACTGTTTCACACGTTACCTCTGTAGTTCAGGAGCATCTCATTATGAAAATCAGAGTGTCCAATGCCATAATACTGTTGGCTACAAAGGGACCTGCATTTGTGGTCTGACGAGATTAGGTTATAAACTCATTTACTTTTTAAAGGAGCACCACATCAAGGACACAAAAAGCCACCAATTCAGAAATTCTGAAGTTAAAGTAATTACTGTTATGTTAATGTTAATGTTAAAGGATATTTGTACCGCACACTATCACCACTGGAGTGGTCCCCTGGTGCTCTGGCAGCTCTGAAAAAGAAGAGGGGGGTTAGTTAGTCGGAATGAGCTGGGGAAGTGCAATATAGCAGTGATGTGCTGTTGGCAGCCTCAGCCCGGTGGGTCCGTTGGCTGGGCTTGGGGTGTTTTACGGTCGGTAGTCGTCGTGTGCTGTTGTGCAAGTCTATGTGTGGTTTGTTTTGTTGCTGCATTGTAGTGAAGTTTGTGCGGCTTGCTGCGTTAAGGCTTGTGGTTGTGTTTGGTTCGAGTTTGAGAGGTGTAGGCAGAGGAGTGAAGTTGTTGGTGGGTTGGTTATTGATTCATGAATGCACGCTAGGTCCAGGCTTGGCAGGAGTGTCATATATAGGTCATTGAATTGCTTTTCTATCCAGATGTGATGCAGGCTAGGTTGAGGATTCCAACTAACTGAGGCACATGCTAACATTCACAATTCCATCTATATGTGGTGCATGCTAGGCTAAAGGATTCCCTCTGTGTGTGCACATGCTAACATTCACAATTCCATCTAGATGTGGTGCATGCTAGGGTAACGAATTCCCTCTATGTTTGGCACAGACAGACCAGACATGCTTCCGAATTTCAGTGGCCAATCAATGGTAGTTTTGAGATCCCCCGTATTGAATACTTAAAATCGATCTTGTTAAAGAAACAGGCTAGACCAGCAGCCTTTGATGTGTTAAAAATTGGAAGAAAGAAGCATTACAGCAGCTTAAAAGTGGGGATAAACATGCACGTCGTCATAAAACAAACGCTGAAAAAGCATTATTATATGATAAAGAAAAGCGGTCAGAATCAGTTAAAAATATAGATAGAGCCTTTTCACTCGGGATCCAGAAAATGTATCCCTCTAAAGATTTCCATGTGTCTGAGGAATTTATTGAGAAATTATTAAATGAACGCAGGCCCGATGCCTCAGCGCCACCTCCGTATGCTGTTTTGGGTACTCTGCCCATACCTGCTGTTGTTCCTGTTGCTATTCCTGTTTCCCCTGTACAGCCTATTGTTCCTAGTCCTTTGGTTGTTGTTCCTCCGCCTATCGCACCGCCCCTTCCCCCTGCACCTGCAGCTTTGTTAAATTTACCTATACCTCCGCTCCCGAGGGGCCCCGTATTGATTGGAGTCGATCCAGGTGCAGGGTCAAAGATTGTGACTCGTAGTACTGTTTCTGCAGATAGGAAACAGGAATTGTTTGCATGGGCTAAGCATTGCATGGAGAAAGGTGATCAAGCTAATGTTTTTCTACATTATCCAATTTGAATAGTTTTCCCGAGAAAAATGTTTTTATCGAAGGTTTGGGGACTCATTTGTGTGTGATGTGGGGTAGATTACAAAATTTGGATCTTCCACAAGGGGTGAGAGATCTGAATGCTTTGGCACTTTCGAGGGACACAGAGCAGAAAGTATATGGACATGTTGAAAGATTGTTTGAGTTTAGGAAAGACTTTGAAAAATCACGAGATGCGGATGATCAGGACGATAGAATATATGTACAGAAACCGTTCCTTCCATGCCGAAGAACAGCACCTGAGGAAGTACGAATTTGTACCAAAGATGCGGTTCGATGGATCTCAGATTCATCGATACCGCCAGACGAAGTGTATGACACGTATAGTCAGTATACAGTAGAGATGCAAAGAAAAGTAATTCAGGTGATGGTACAGCACCTGCAAGAGGAATGTGTAAGGAAGAAGGTTAGTTGCCCCATAGAATTATTGGGGATTTGTAAAAGGGCTTTTTCGCCCGACACTTCTACAGCTGCCTTAGCGCTCGATCTGGCTCTATTGCTTAGTAAGCGGCCAGAGGTACCTATATCTCAGTTGCCTATGAGAGAGGTTCCTCCGACCTTTGTCCCAAAAGTTGAGATCCCCGCCAACGCGGCGACTGGTGCCCCCGCGGTGGATATCCCTGCACATTATGTATCTCAATTCGTTCACGTTCCGTTTTCACGACAGGAAGTGAACACAATTAGACAATCAGTTCCCGATATTAGGAAAAACCCGACGGGGTTTTATAAAGAAATAGGGTCCGTTTTACAGTCCTCTGTGTTCACCTTGAGTGACATTGACTTGTTATTCCCTGTACTCCTACCCGTAGATGTATGGAAACAGGTTCGGACAATAGACGATTTGCCAGGGCTGGGAGATACGTGGGCAAATATGATTAGAATTGATGGAGAAAGACCAGCTGGTGAGAAACCACCACAGGTAATACTTACTTTACCTGATAGGATTGTCGCTAAACTAAAAACTATAATTCCAGAAAAAAGGATTATTTGGGACAAGCTTACGGCCTGTGTTCAAGGGAAAACTGAAGGCGCCACCAAATTTTTCAATAGATTCGAGCAGGTATTTTCTGACTTCAGTGGACAGGATTTAGGTACAGGGTCGGGGAAGAGGTTGTTCGTGGACACATTTGTACGTGGATTGTTACCTGACATCCAGTCACAAATTATGTCCTCTGAGAGCGCTTGGCAGGCAAAATCTCAATCTGAGGTCAAAGGAGGGGAGAAGATTGACACCTGAAAGAATAAAACACATTTCTGGCATGTCTGTTCCAAATACACAGAAGGAAGTCAGAGCCCTGATAGGGATGGCGTCCTACTGTAGGTTGTGGATCCCGAATTTCGCACTAGTGGTAAAACCGATGTTGGCTTTGACGAAAGAAGGGCATTTCTCTGCCACTGCCATGGGAATCGGAACATCAACGATCATTTGAGCTTCTCAAAACCGCGCTATGTTCGGCACCGGTTCTGGGTACTCCAAATTATGACAAGGCCTTTGTGTTGTTTGTGCATGAATGTGATGGATGTGCTTTGGCTGTGTTAACACAGGAACACGGAGGGAAGAATAGGCCGTGCGGCTACTACTCCTCCGCCCTTGATCCTGTCGCATGCGCTTTGCCAAGATGTTTGCGCGCTGTTGCTGCTGCTGCCGCGTCTGTAAAACAGAGTGAGGGAATGGTCCTAGGCCATGATTTGATTTTGATGGTACCTCACTCTGTTGATATCCTATTGAACAAAACCCAAACGCAACACCTCACCTCTGCACGGTTAACAAGGTATGAACTAATTCTGTTTGCCCCTCATATTCAAATTAAGAGGTGTTGTGTTCTCAATCCGGCTGAACTCTTACCTTTCCCGCAAAACACTGTTTGCGGTGACGAAGAACCACATGACTGCCTGTATACCACCGAGCAAGAAACGAAGGGCAGGATAGATCTCATAGATACTCCTTTGGATAATGCAGAAGGGGAACTGTTTTGTGATGGCTCCTGCTTCAAACTTTCGAATGGTACATCTACAGCTGCTTATGCAGTTACTACATTGAGCAAAATTGTCGAAACTAAAAAAGGCCGCAGAGATTATAGCGTTGACCCGAGCTTGTGAACTTTCCCAAGGGCGAAGAGTAAATATATATACCGATAGCCAGTACGCATTTTGGGTGGCTCACAACTTCGGAAAACTTTGGTCGGGAAGAGGGTTCCTGACCTCACATGGGACCAAGATTCAGCATGGCCCTTTGATAGTGCAATTACTTTCGGCGCTCTCACTCCCTAAACGGTTAGCAATCATGAAATGTGCAGCACATCACAAGGTCATAGATGATGTGGGCAGAGGGAACGCTTTTGCAGATTTGATAGCCAGACAAACGACCACAGACCTTAGCACGGACATGTATAGCTCGAGGGAAATGAGAGACGTTTGCATAATGGATGAAGGTATTGGGTCTGTGCGAGATATTCAGACTGATGCCACGATGGAAGAATCTAGAAAGTGGGCCGAAGGAATGGGGAAACTGGATGACGAAGGGTGTTGGGTGGATACATCCGAAGGGAAATGGTTGCTTCCTGATTCTTATGTATTGGCGATGGTTACAATGTCACACGGTCCTACGCATGTGTGTGCCCAGCAGATCACGAAAATGTTAGAACAGGTTTGGGTAAATGACAAAATTCTGGAAACTGCAAAGAGGCACGTCCAGAACTGCATGATCTGCCTACAGCACAATGTGGGAAAGGGGACAGTGACTCCAAGGGGAGGTTTTGGGCCCCCCTCTGTCCCTTTTGAGGTCATTCACTTTGATTTTATTAAAATGGAGTGATGTAATAATCTGAAATATGTTCTTGTAATTGTTTGTGCCTTTAATAAATGGGTCAAGGCTTTCCCCGTCAAAGATGCTACCGCCATGACCACTGCAAAGATTATGGTAAAAGAATTCTTTCCTCGATTTGGGCTCCCGAGGATAATCTGGTCAGACAATGGTCCTCACTTAATCGCAGCAGTAATTTTGCAAATATGTTCAGCCCTGGGTATTGAGAAACGATTTCATTCAGCTAGGCATCCTAAAAGTGCTGGGTTGGTAGAAAGACACAACGGTATTTTAAAGAATAAACTTGCAAAAACATGTGCTGATACCAAACTGAAATGGCCAGATGCTTTGCCTATTGTGTTATTAGCTATGCGTACCACACCTCAGACTAGAACTTGGCTTTCTCCATTTGAAGTAGTAATGGGGAGGCCTGCTAACATTTGGGGCCTCCCTAAACCGAAAGCCCTGAGGGAGGTGGAGAATGTATTGCTTGTAGACTACTGTAACCAGTTAACTAAAAATCTGTATTTCATTTACCACCAGGTGAATTCTGCTTTACCTGTACGGTTCACGGGCCCAGGACACGATATACGGCCTGGAAGTTGGGTCCTCGTGAAGGCCTACGAGAGGTCTTCCTGTCTCGGGCCTCGCTGGCGGGGACCCCTCCAGGTATTACTGGTCGCCAGGACAGCAGTGCGGGTGGCTGGAAAGAAGAACTGGATTCACGCGACGCACGTCAAGAAACTTCCTCACCCGATTCCACACGCTACAGAAGAAGCAGAACCCCTCGCTGATGCTACAGTCTCTGATCTTGGAGTAGCAAACAGCGCTGTGAGTGCGTCGGAGAAGGTCTCTGAGCCTGAAGAGCTTGGGGAACAGTCCATCTCGTCTCCGCACTCTCTTGAAAAATCACTTCCGGAAAACACTGTTTCGAGCTCTGCGACTTCCGTCGCCACCGACACGTCGCTTCCCTCAGGAAGTGACGATACTTTGCTTCTGGACCAGACAAATTTGGGTACCATCAGGTACAACCTTCGACCACGGAAATAGAACTACGGCACGAGTGTCATGCATCTGGAAAAGGAAGTGATCGGAAAATTGTTTTGTTTTGTTGAACAAAAAGGGATTCTGCTGGCTAGGGTTGAAAAGGACTAAGAAATCACGCAACCGTAGTGTCGCCAGCAAGGAACATTGGGGCCATCGATCAAGGAACTACGATGCCTGCCACCTTCACCGCTGCGCCCCGCACTGGACTTTTAGATATGGGGGTGACCAAATCGAACAATGAACAATGTGCCTGGGCCCCGAAAACGTACTGTTGTGTTTTGATAATGATTATTGTTATTTTTGCAACTGCTGCTGTAGGACTTTGGTATTTCAAAGAAGTCTATCCTTTAAAACCTTTATTACCGACCAAGATCGTACCAACTGTTTTGACTCCCTCTGTACACCTTCACACTCTGTCCCCTAGAGACTCCCAACATAGACAGAAGTATCATAATAACACTCTGATGATAGTAATGAATGCTACTCATGCCATTTTTAATAAGAGTAATTGTTGGATTTGTACTCACTTACCGCAACATGGTAACAAGGGACTGGGATGGTATATACATCCTCTACCTTTAACTTCTTGCTATGCCTCTCTTAGAGCACTATTCTTTGGCCGATGGAATGATAGCATCTCAGGGAATTTTGATGGAACTAATTTAAATGATTTCGAGAAACGTGAATTGACTCCCCTGGGATGCTCGCTTTTCGCAAATAGAAGTAAACCTAACGTTGCTTCTATTAGGCCGTCTGACAAACTATCTGTTCCTTTTCAAACTCTCATTTCCTTTAAAATGGCTCTGATAGGCAATAAGGACGCTGTACCTCCTTCTTATTCTGTAAATCATAGTCCCGACTTGGTTCCCTTCTGTGTACAGAGAAATGGCACTAGGCCAATGGGAGATTTTGAAACTTGTAAAAATATTGTAAATTTGACTGGGGAAAACAGGCCTCTGTATGTAGGAGGGCCTGTTTATTTTGTTTGTGGTAGTTTAGCATTTCCCTGGTTGCCCAAGGATTGGCAGGGAACCTGTTATTTAGGAATATTGTTACCCGGGGTATTTGTAGCTAGTACCTTGGAGGTTTCTAAGGCTCGCCCACGGCGAGACAACAATGGAGATACCCCTAGGCAAGTATTGGGGGACATAGCTAAATCGGTTGTGCCCTTTTGGGGACAAATAGCAAACTCAGAGAACATTAGGGGATTAGCAAGGGTATTGGAGAGAACGATCAACCGGACCACGGACATACTCTACAATATGACCTTAGAGCAAAAGGCGATAAGATTGGTAGCATTTCAAAATCGGATGGCATTAGATGTCATCTTGGCAGAACGAGGTGGAGTATGCAAATTAGTGGGGTCCGCTTGTTGTGTTTTCGTACCAGACTCCTCACCAACAATTTTTAAAGCAATTCAGAACTTGCATACTCTCAGTTCTGAAGTCCATATCCCTGTAGGAGACTGGAACCTTAGTACTTGGTTTTGGGATTCTTTGCGATCTTGGGGTTGGAAGGTGCTTTCTGTTATTCTGGTTATTTTGGGGATTCTGTTATTCCTTTGTTGTTGTTTTCAATGCCTCCCAAGTATATGTGGAATGATAGGGGGGTGTTGTGCTCAAGCAGTGAGCGCAATAGGGCATAAAATATATACCCCAGATACAGAATTCATGTTACAAGAGGTTCTTATGAACGACCTTATGGCTATAGACATTACAGACAATGAGGCGGAACCTATAGATGATAATACATGGAGTCATTTTCGAAAGTATTAGGGATGATGTTTAGCACTTGGCATAGGCCAAAAGGAGGGTCTGTGGAAATCGAAATAATATTGTACCTCCTAACGCATTGTTTGAATGTATGTTGGCCTATGCCAAGTTGTCTAAAAACATTGTGTACATAGATTCCGCTGCAAGGTCTTGACCTTAATGTATTGTGCAAATCGCCATCTTGGATTAAGCCGCCATTTTAGGTACTCTTGCAGTGTGGAAGTCACCCTGAACAACAAAATGGAGGCCGAATGACATTTCGAGTGGGATTCTGGCCGTTGTGACCTCCGCACACATGAATAAGTAATATGCCCGCGGGCCACTTGTTGGGGTCGCAAACTGAGACCTTGTCCTATCCCTGACCTATGTGTAAATGAACAACTGTATCAGCGGAACTGATCAAATTGCATACATTATGGGATTGACCTGGCAACGAACCCTAGGCCTGGTCCCAAGAATGGTTAACCCGCAAGGGGGTTGGCCAAAGCTGGATAAAAAGTATAAAAACCTGAGTATCCCAATGTACGGTCTCTCACACTAACACGGCGAACTACTGTTGATGGTTCGTTCTGTTACTCTGAGGGCCGAATAGCTATCCGTATGTCAATTGACTTTTGGTAATTGCTGTATCTTTGAATAAAGCGCTTTGTATGTCCTTTGTAACCTGTGTTGGTGTGTTTCCTTCGGGCTTCTCGGCCTCATATCAATTTTTCTGTTTCCACACCCAGACAGCCTTATCGACGATACAGAGGGTCTTGAACTTGATCCATGCCACCACTGGGAGCCAATGAAGAGATTTCAGAGCTGGAGAGATACGATCCCTGGGCTTGAGGCCAAGCAAAAGTCTTACACTCCTGTTCTGGAAAAGTTGTAGAGTTCGAAGAGTAGAGGCAGGAAGATTTAGTAAGACGCTGTTGGAGTAGTCCAGCCTAGAGAGGATCAGAGCTCTGGAGACAGTGAGCGTATGTGTTAAAGTGAGGAAAGGAATAATTCCCCTGAGGAGATGCAGAAAATGTTTTGACTTCTTAGAGCTGGTGTTCCGATGAAGAGGAACTCAGTCTTACTGGCATTAAGATAGAGATCATTGGTGGCACATCATTCCTGAATTGCGACCAGACAATCTGGAATGAGAGAAGGAGAAGAGGCATCTGAGGGGAGCTTGAAAGTGAGCTGGGTGTCATTTGCATAACACTGAAAGTAGGAGCAGAAAGCAGCGATGTGGTGGGCAAGAGGGGCCATTAGTAGAAAAGCCAGGAAGAACGAATAGATCCCTGGGGAACACCACAGGTAGACATAGAGATAGAAGAGAGGAAAGACCCCAGTTGGACCTGAGAGTGACATTCAGTGAGAAAGGAGGTCAGCCAGGCCAGGGCCTGGTCAGTGATACCCAAGTTATCACTGAGGGGTTTGAGCAGGTTGACATGGTTGACAGTATCAAAAGCAAAAGAAAGATTGAGGAGAATGAGAACAGAAGAAGGTTAGAATGAAGGTTAGAGATTAGGACTTCACAGGTGTTCAGAAGATCAGTGTCCATGCTTCTGGCAGCTTTGAAGCTATACTGGTGGTCGTGGAGATAACCAACAGATTCAGTGTGCAGATTAAGCTGGGAGATTACCAGCTTTTCCAAGGGTTCGCCCAGAAAAAGGTGTGATGGAGATTGGGCAATAGTTAGCCAGAGAGGAAGGATCAGCAGAGGGCTTCTATAGGAGGGGGTGCACAAGGGAGTGCTTAAGGGGGTAGGGGAAGGTTCCAGTGGTAAAGGAATGATTGCAGAAATCAGCCAAGGCTGGAACAAGAGTGTCAATGTGGTCCTTGATGGTTCTGGATGAAAAGGGGACAACCTGTTTTGACAAGACTTTCATAGATCAGACCTATCTAGAAACATTGTCAGGGGTGAACAAGGGAAAGGAAGAGAAGGGATGAGGAGAGATGGCCACAGGCGGGCCAGGATTGGAGGAGGATGAGGAGAAAGAGGAAGAGAGGGTGGACAGGATGCCCTGAGTTTTAGTGATGAAATGAGAAGCCAAGGCCGCACAGAGGGCCTGGGAGAGAACAAGAGAGGTAGAGACTACAGCAGAATTAGACAGCTTCTTGCAGATTTTAAAGAGTTTGGCAGAGTTGTTAGATGCTGCAGAGACGCAAGCTTGGATGTGGGCTCTCTTCTTGACGAGGACAGAGAGTCTGTGTTGCCTCTGGAGCAGGCGGCAGGACAGTTAGTCAGAGTGTGCACCTGATACCCTCCACTTCCTATCAGCCACCCTGCATTTGCATTGGAGGGCGATGAGGTCAGAGTCGTACCAAGTTTTGAACTTGGATATGGGCTTCAAGCGGTTGCTCATGACAGGGGCAAGTACATCAAGAGTGTTAGAGATAGAAAGATGAAGTTTAGATAGGGCTGTGTCAAGATGTGAGTTAGCCAAAGGTGCAGAAAGAGGAGAGAAAGTAGCGGCAAAAGACTCAACACACGTTTCATGGGTCGGATAACCAAGGAGGTAGGTGGCAGTGCTGCAGTCGGCTTGGCCTGATGGGTAGAGGGAGAGAGGTTGGAGGAAAGGAGTATGTGATCACTTCAGGAGAGAGGAGTGGTAAGAGGGTTGGAGATGGGGAGGTCTGAGGAGATCAGAACATACAGGGTGTGTCCTGGAGATCGATTGGGCCAGAGGGAAGAATAGAGGGAGAGAGTGTCGTAGAGGTTGCAAAAGAGTCCTAAAAATGGGCAGGTAGCATGCAGGTGGATGTTAAAGTCTCAGAGGAGGAGAAGTTGAAAGGTAGAGGCGAGGACGGAGGAGGAGAGGCTCGCCCACTCAAAGAGGACCTGGCCGGGTGGGCCTGTAGATAGTGGCCACAGTGAGAGAAGGGCCAGGAGATCTAGAGAGCCTGCAGACCAGGCATTCAAGGGAGAAGTAGTCCTGCATAGGAATGATAGAAGCAGGGATCCACTCTGGGACGTGTGGCAGAACAGGTCACATTACTAATGCCTGTAGGAACACCTTTTATGAAACAAGTGCAGTAGCTGAGAGAAAGGAAGTAGCGTGGGTAAATGAAGACACACTCAGCAAGTTCAAAGCTGAAAGAGAAGAATTACGTCTATCATGGGATCTTGGTGAGGGCTCAAAAACCTTTGTGAGGATTGAAATACCAATGTGTCAAGTGACAATTGCAGGACTTTACATGCAGTTGATGGCAGATTCTGGTTCTCTACACACCATAATGCCTCTAAACATTTATAACTAGAAACTGGTGGAAATAGTGAAAAACCTTAATCCAGTACCTACATTGTCATGTGCTAATTCATTTTACTTGTTGGGATAAGCTCCCAGGTATGCCAGAGGGCCACTTGGAGTTTGCAGTCTCTTGGAAGGCCCAACACCTTCCACAGGACAAACGGAGGACTCAGTCAACGGCAAGTTCAAACTGAGGTTTATTACAGACAAAACCAACAGGGATCAGCACAGGGACAGAAGAACTCCTCCTGGCTCACAGGCCAGTTTGACACATAGTTACCTCACTGCTCCGTCACTACCCGGGCCTTCCTCCAAAAACCTATCGACATCTGGAATTGGCTGTCAGGAGCCTAATAACCTATACGGTTGCCTATATATGTTATTCTACTGGCTCTCCCATGTCAGGTGGCTGGCCTGGGATCTGCAAATGTTCTCAGCTCTTGGTTTACCTTTTCAAGGTAATAAGAATGACTATGTGTCTGCATTGTAATGTGTGTACCACCTTAGACTATGAAAGTGCATGTTCGCTCCATGCAACAATTGTTTCACATTGTAACATCTTTGTTGTGCTCCTCTGTCTGGTAGTGTGAGATCAGCTCTCTGTCCCAGCACCAGTCGCTGTCCTTTGTCTGCGTCGGTCAGGTCACATGTTCGGAGACCATGATTTGGAGCTGTTCAGCTCTGTATTATGAGGAATTATTCATATGTATAGCAGCTGGTGATACTGTCATTCAGGGTGATAGAATGTCACCTGCATCTTCTCTCCTTGGCAGTGGGCCCTGCCTCACACATTTTGCTCTCTGTTCAGCCTGAATACAGCTCAGCTCAGCTCTTGCTGAGAGGCCTGTGGCCTGCTGCAATTTTCCTAAACCATAATGCAGCATCTACAGTGTTCGTGCTATTCTATATTCTCCATAGGTTAGTCACACTTGGTTCTGTCAGGTCCCATCGGTGCTCCTGCAGTTCCATAAGGTTATTTGCATGTAAGCATCTGCAAGCTTTGCTCAGGATCCCTTGCTTCTTGTGGTTTCTGCATTGCTGCATTTAACAATGGCAAAATAATAAAAGCAATGACAGTATGTATATGTATCTGTCCTCTAGCTATAGAACTGTACGCTCATGTTCTTTGTGTATTCGAGTGAGTGTTTGTGTCCCAAACTGCGGATGGCACGTGTTCTTCATGTCTATCGCTGCCCAGTCCTGGTGTCTCTAAGGACATCAGCAACATGGCTTCTTGGCACTTTAATCAATACTGTCGATTGAGGTGTCTTTGGTTGCAGCCTGGGACTCCTCTTCCACTCGGGGGTAGTTTTGCACCACACCTGGCCTATAGTCCATTGGGAATTTGTCTGAAATAGAATGGGTGGCTGAGATGTTTCCTGGTCTTCTTCCTTGTCATGTATTTCATAGGAGGAGAGGAAGGGGTAGGCTCCCCATCCCTCTTCAGTCCACCCTTTGGTCAACTTTTCAACCACATCCTTATATGACAGTCCTGTTTCCCAGGTGTCCATAGTAGTTTGTGTGGTCCTCAATCAACCAGTAAATGTAACAGCACACGCCTTCAAAGTTGCACCAAACCCATTTTGCTTCATAGCACTTTGGATCGTGTGGGTTGTCCAGCTTCATGGACTTGGTTGGAAATAGGTCACACTCCATGATCTTCGATCGGAGCTTGTCCCGTTCTGCAGCAATCTCATCTTTTGTTCCCCCTATATTTGTGTCCATCAGGATCTGCATTCTGATAGCCTCTTCTGCTGTTTTCCTGCACCGTGCCATGCAGATTTTGATCCCACACATGGATGCTGCTCCCAGCACGAGTGCTCCTGCTATCACCTTCAGTCTGTCTGACAGCCATGATGGCATCGATGACCATATATTTGCTAGCCAGCTCTTGTCCTTCACTGTTCCTCTGACTTCATTTTCCATTTTGGCATGCATCTGTGCTAGTTGTGCCACTGCATCTGATAGAGTTCTATTATCCTTGTCATTGGCAGGTATGAATGTGCAACAGGAACTCCCTATCTTTGGGTAAACTCCTCCTTCTACAGTCATGAGGAGATACGGCACATATCTATTGTGTAGGGCCACCAACCTTATTGCTCTGAGCTCTTCCTTGATGGCATTGAACCCATTCACTGTAGTGTTCATCGTTACCATCAGCTCCCAACAAGTGATCTGTAACCACTTGGTGTTCGTGTATATCTGTATGTCTGTATCCCTGGTATTACTGATGCAACGAACATCTGTGCTCTGCTGGAATCTTGTCCAGTGCCATTTCTGATGCCTCCGAGAAGTAATTAACCCCTATCTTCATTCTGCTCAATCCTTCCCGTTTCGCTGTCTTCTCTGCCTGCGCAGTTGGTGTCACCCGAACGCTCAATTCCTTCTCTAATTGTTGTTCATTTTTGGGAATTCATCAAGCTTCTTATCCTTCTTGGGTACGACCAACAAAGGCATGTTGATGTGTACGAGCGAACAAACTCCTCCTCATTCAGGTGGCAGCTTCTGTTACGCCTTCGATCCACAAGCCCAGTAGTGATCCATCAGCACTGCTGTTCCCTCTCTCATTGCTGCAAGTTGTTCAATTGTTTTTTATCCAACGTTCTCATCAACTTCAACTTCACCATTGTTCCAATAGCACAGAGCTGGTGTCTTCAGAGGGATTATCGGCATCGATCCAGCTTCATTTTCTACCCATGTCAGCAATTTTATGCTGACATCCCATTCTGCACCTTGTTCACCCACGACTGGGCTAATGCCAGTGTCTTGCTTCCCACCACTCCATCTTGCCATCCATTGTTGGTGTACACTCATCCATACACTATTATTTGTGGCATTTACCATCAGCCAGTCTATCCTCCTATCTCTTTCACTCATGTCCAAGGTCATGGCAGTTCCTTCAGTGTGATAGTCTCCATTTCTCCCTTCTCAGGTCTGTCAGTTATGTACTGTATGGCTTATATCTTTGTACAGGAATGTTCCTTTGGGGCATCTCAATGTTGCTGTCTTCCCTTGAATTGTCCTTGTATTTGCACCATTGCAAGATACATCAGGAACTGTGCCCGTGCTGCTGGTATTTCAGTTGCTATGAACTTTCTAGAGGCTTTTACTAACTTTTACTAATGGCGTGACTAACAGAACCAACTATAAAATTAAGTGCATTCAGGCAATAGAAATGTACAAAAGAAGAATGTTGGCATAAAGAGTATACAGTGCGCAGGTGCGATCAAACACATTGCCTCAACTTTGGCAAAAAGAGTATAAAGTGCAAAGGTGCAATCAAACACTTTGCCTCTGCTCATTTCACTTGGTTTTGACTCATGCAATCCTTGACATATTCCAAATCTGATCACCTCGCACCCTCACAGCACCCCTTAAAACTCTACAATCTGGACAGGATTAGAATATAATACATCTCCCTTCTTCCTCACAACACCGTTCTTTACACACACTCAGTCACCCACACTACCTACAAACTCATCCTCCCCGATTTCTCATTGGTCTTCTTCACCCACTTCTCCTTCTTATCCATCTTTTCCCTCAATTCCTCCACAACGCAGTCTGATTCCCTCACCCTTCCCAAACAGGGGGAGACACTCTCGTACCGGGTGTTCTCACCCTCATCAACTCAAATGTACCTACTCTCGTGGCAGCATGTGGAACCAAACTTAGGGCATATAATTGATCTCTTACCACAACTTTCCTATATTGCCCACATGCTTTAGCCATCTGCACAGCCTTCATCGCACAACGATTCACCCTTTACACCATCCCATTGTCCTGTGGATGATAAACAGCTGTCTTGTTATTTTTCACTCCACATTGTTTGAGTTATTTTCAAAAGTATCCTCTAATAAACTGCCTATTATTATCAGTCAGAACTGAATCAGGCAACCCTCTCGAACACACCCTGTAAAACTCCACTACTGCATGATCAGAAACTTCACGCAGCACCCAAACTCTGTTTCAGTGTGAAAGCCAATCCACAAGAACAATAATATATTGTCCACAACCATTCCCAATGTTGGCTGAACCCAAGACATCCAGGGCAATTTCACTGCATACCTTTAAAGGGGTGTCTACCTTTATGATTGGTTGCAAAAGCACAACCACATTCTTTGCTGACGCCTCACACTCCACACATCCTCCCACCATCTTCTCCACATCTTGATCAAATCCTGGCTACCAATAATCACTTCTCAACACAGTTTTAGTTTTCATCACCACAATATGGCCTTCATGGGCAACGTCCACCAACCTACTACTAAGTCCCCTGCGCACAACTGCTCTTTCCCACCTTTACAAGACACCTTCCCTCACACACAATTCTACTCTCAACTCCCATAGACTCCTCTCCTCACCATCAAGTAACCTTTTCTCAGGCGAGCCATCCTCAACAAACGTCATCACATGGACCGAAACATTTTCCCTCAACACTCTTCACAGGTAACAATCCCATCATGGGTGACATACACAGTATCGGTAAACACTTACTTCTCCAAATGCACGTCCCTATTTCCACACTCACCCAGCCATGAACTATGATTTGCTAACACATTTTCCTTTCTGGGAATAACTTCCATGATAAACTGTGCTCTTGCAACCTAGCCACCCAGCATGCAACTCTCCTAGATGCCTTCTCTAGACCCTTCTTCTCAAAGATGATCTTCAATGATCAGTCCTGATAACAAATTTAGCACCCCATACACAATTCCTAAACCTCTCTACTCCACAATCACATGCTAGAGCCTCCTGCTTTAAAACAAAATAGGTATCTCCACTCCTCTCAACATCCTTGATGCATGAGTCACAAGCTCTTCCTGTCCATCCTCTCCCATCTGTGTTAAAACAGCCCCAATGCCCACATCACTGGCATCAACTTCAATGATGCTTCTGCTGCTGGTATCAAACGTAGCGAATAGATTCACATGTCAATGTCATTTTTTATCACTTGAAACTATTTCTTACAATCACCATCCCAGATAAATTCCACACCCCTCTTAAGCATGCTACTCACAATTCTATCTGAAAAATTATATACACATTTTTGATAAATCATGCCAAGAAAATATCTTAACTCTGCTTTATTCTCTGGCACCTTCACCTTTTTCAATCCCATCCACAAGATCTGTCTTACGTTTAAATCACTCTCTGGTTATCTCATGACCAAGATATTCTCCTGTTACCCTACCAAAGACACACTTCTCAGCTTTCAATGTAATCCTTCTCTTCTCCAAAATATCTACAATCTTTTTCACATTGTCTTCATTTTCTTTCCTGTTTTCTCCACACACCAAAATGTCATCTTGAAAACAGTGCACCCTAGGTAAATCCTTCAACAGCCTGTCCGTGACTTTCTGAAACACAGACGATGCTGACACAAGGCCAAACGGCATACTGCAAAACTGATATATTCCTTTGTGGGTAATAAAACCTGTTAGTTTCTTAGATTCTGCATCCAACCTCATTTGATGATACGCAGATGCCATATCCAACTTTGCCTCCACAATCATAGTTAGCAATTCTGATATATTGGGCAGCAGATGTCTTTCCGCGATCACAGATTTGTTTAGTTCTCTCAAGTCCATGCATAATCTCAAATCTCCACTGCTCTTCTTTTCAATTACTAGTGGTGATATCCACTCCACACTGCCGGCAGGTTCTATTATCCCGGCATCCCTCAACTTTCTCAACTCATTCTTCACATTTTCCCTCAATCCTTAAGTACCGGGGGTAATTTAGCCACTACAGGAATACTCCCTTCCTTCAATACAATTTTATGCGTCATCCCCTTCACGCAACCAATGTCCTTGACAAACACCTTGGGATATCGTTCAACTAGGCCCTGTAACACCTGCTCATCCTGGTAGGGATCCAGCCTTATCCTCAGCTTCCTTCTGTTCTCTCGACCCCAACAATGTTTCACCAGTTCTCGTCACATAAACCTTGCCCTGAGTTTCTCTTTCTTTGAATTTTAAGTTGGCAAGAAAATATCCTATAACATCTGTTTTACCCATATTGTAGCCTCCAGGACTCTTACCCAATGGCAATAACTTACACAATCTACCACCTACCACATTCTCATATACATCTTGCGACATTAGTGAAAGCCTTGCCCCTGAGTCGACCATCATGCGCATGGACTTCCCATCCACACACACATCAGTAAAAGGGCTGTCACAATCATCCTATGTGCACATTACCATATTCACAGTTACCACTTCAATTTGTTCTTCCTCCTCACCAGATTAGTGTCCTTCTTCATTAACATACATTACTTTTCTAGGCCCTCATATAATTAGTTTTTACAACAATTAGCAAAATGAACCCACCTTTTACACTTGCTGCATGTTATTCCTCTGCCACGACACATTGGAGAACTCGCAAAGTGATTGGCACTGTTGCATTTTAAAACACAACCGCTCATCGGGTTTCCCCCTTTCACCTTATCACACTATCCTTCTGTTTTTTTTATTTATACACCTTTTTTCTCTTCTGTACCTTAATCTCCTTCCCCACATCCGCCACTCTCAATACCTCACTAGACATATTTTACACTACTTTTTGTTGAGTTTTGCAACGCATGACATAGTATGTTCTACAAGTTTAGCAATTAACACAACCTCATCCAAACTCGGTTTATCCATGAGCCAGATTTCTTCCGTTATCTTGTCATTGGAATAATGCAATTGAGGGATAAGTGCCGTAACGCTGTTAAATATTCCTCCACGGATTCACCTTCTCCCTGCTCTCTGATGCCAAAGTTAAATCCCTCAAGAACAGTACAGATTTTTATATTAAAATGGAGGTCTAGTTTAAGCAATGCTACATCAAAATCATTCATATAACTTTCCTGATCTAATTCCGGAATGTCCGGTAAAGACTCAAAGATCCTTTGATCTTTATAACCTAAGAAGTGAATAAGGAGCGACACCTTTCTTTCCGCAGATATTGTGTTTCCAAAGGCAGATCTCACATAGTGCATGAAGCCTTTCTTCCAGTGTCTACACTTAATCTTCACTGGACCTGGGTTAGCCCTAAAAACGGGTGGACCTGGTACTCCTGACATGACCATTCTTTACGCTTCAACCCTCCTTATTATCTAGGTACATTTTTACCTTCCTATGGTTCATGGTTGCTCCCATGTGTGAAGGTTTATTTTTCTCACTGTGAGTTTCTTTCTCACTTTAACACAGGCTTTCTCACATTTAACTCATCACCTTGAGTGATGCCCTTCTGATAACAATGTTACAATGTTATTGCTGGCTTTGCTGGGTTATTGCATGAGTATTGTCCCACTAGAGCATTCACAATGGGTTGGTCTCTGATCTCTGCGTTGTACCTTTCAGGCATGTTTACACCAATAACACAATGGCAAGTTCCCTGCAGCCTTGGCTCACCCTTTAACCTTTGTTTTATTTCAGTCCGACACTGCCACAAGCATCACACACATAGACAGCCCTGCAGTGCTGGATGATATTGCCTAGCAGCAAACTCACAGCTAGCCGCACTGTCTTGAATCTGTTTTACCTCCACCTTGCCTTCACTTGTCCCTGTCGTCCACCTGATCCCCGGCACATGCGCGATGCACAGTTTATTAGGCCAGATGGGGTTGTGGCGCATCCTCTGTTTACTCTTCCACGCTGTCAGGCAAGGCTCTCACCTGAGGTAGGGCTGGTGGTTGACCATAAGAGCACTCATCGAAGGCAGCACTGCAGCTGACCGTACCAAGGCATACAAGTCTCCCTTCTCTGCTCTTTGCTCGGGCACCATACCGCAGCACACAAGTCTCCCAAGGCACACATGTCTCCCTTCTCTGCTGTTCGCTCGGCGCAATGAGAAGTTAATCCAACCTTGGTCAGCAGCAGATGGGCAGGATTTGTATTTTACTCAGTGCCCATGACAGAGCATGGAGACACTCTAGCGTTGCTGGTGGGGGTTTGATGTAGAATCCTCATCGCCAGTGTAAGGACGTGACACACACTTCTGCAGATGTGTCAATTGTCTTTAATGTTGTTTCCAAGATATACAGCAGTACAAACCCCCACCCATCAGCCTGCACCATAAACTCCAATTGGTTGTTTGTACAAAACATAACACATACACGTTGCGATCAGGACATGACTCCACCACATTCCACAGCCCTTCCCAGCATTCCAAAGACATGCATCACAACATTAAATATAGTATGACACGTTTTAACTCGACTGCACCGGACTTAGACAAATAACTGCACATTTTATGCAGGTGAAAACTCTGGTGTCAATACTTGTTATCTTCTTTTGCCATGCAATGTGTCAAAATGTTTTCCCATGTCCCACCACCTTGATTCTTTTTTTATTATCATTTCAAAGTTAGGCATAATATTAAAAATGTCTACCTCAACGTCTAATGCTTCTAGGTGTGTCATGGATGAAGATTTAAATTCTGTGAAAAAGCTGTTTTTATCATCAAAATCCATGTTCTTGCCCAGCAGTTCCAATAAATAATTGGATTTTTGATTTGTTTGCATACAATTCACAATAAAGAGGTTTGTCCATATTCAGCCTTAGTGCTTCAAACAGCACCGAGTTAGGAAGATGAATGGCTGTACAAAGGAATTTTCCTTCAAGTCAATCAAGCCACAATACCTGCCTGTATGGTAACACTGCGAAGGCGTACAAAATGCCAGGTTAAATACAAGTGCGGTAGGCTTCCAGGATACTCTCAACGTTGTAACCTCCACGATGCACTATGTAATATCTTGATACCTAATGTTTTCTATAATCATATCTCCGTAATATGACGGTGGCAGATTTAGTCTAATGGGAACTCCTTTTTCCAGAGGGTTGTCTTTCAATCGCCACACATTGGTACCTTTCTTTATGGTGATTTTACCCAAACACATAATTTTTTTCTTAAGTGTGTTTATGACCATAACATTTTTTGTAGCATAGTCAACTAAGGCATCAATCGAATTCTGTAGCCGATCAGTGTTTCATCAAACAATATAATGTCATCAGCATACGAGAGCTACGATATGTGTTTACCATTACTTTTAGGTGGGAAATTGTGGCTTGATTGAAAAACTGAGTCAAGTCAGCAGTAAATAAGTTGTACAGAATTGTGGCAAGAACGAAGCCTTGTTTGAGGCCACAATGTGTGTGATGGTATTTCACATATACACCTGCCAAGTTCAAACAGACTGTAATTGAAGTGTTTGTATACAACTATTGGATGTATTGCGGTAATGTTGGATTAATCGCCCATGCCATAGGCTTACTCCAAAGCATAGGTTGAGATATAAGTACAAACGCTTTGCTTAAGTCAACATAGCAGCAATACAAACTTGGTTTGTGTTTGCTGCTAGTTTCTGCTATTAGCTATTGCAGAGCACATATGTTGGTGACTGTGTTATGAGCCTTTCTGAAGCCTCTCCGATAAGTGCTAAGCAAATTCGTTTTTCAGCCCAACTAGTACGTTGTCTTAGTAGGACCGTCGCAAAGATATTCTGGATGGAGTCCATCATGGCCAAAAGGAGATAGTTGGAGGGATGCAATTCATTGCCTTTTGGAAGAACTGCACCAGGACAGATTTACACCAACTAGCGGGTATATAACCAGTAAGATCTATGTGCTTATATATGTTTGCTAGTATTTTCGCCCAAAGTTCTGAATGGGCTTTTATGACAGCGTTTTGTATGCCATCTGGGCCAGTGGCACGTGAACGCCTCAATTTAATGATAATATTTTGTGGCTTTATCTATATCCAAATAAGTCTCATTCTATATTATTCAGACCCATTTGTAGGCAGCTACAAATGGGTTTGTTGTATAATTCATCAATATGGGTTAACCATGTGGCTTCTGATATAGGATTTAGATCAGCAGGCGACAAATACTTTCAGTAGTGTGACCAACATTTGTGTGTGTCATGCATTTTCAGCCATCCAAACAAAAGTAGCCAATTAGAATTGTGAGTAAAGCATTTATATTGTTTTATCCAATTTTCGTACCGTACCGGAAGGCAAGAATTTTTGTGCAGGTTGTTTTCTTGCATGCACTCATGGTACGGCTGCCAATGACTAGGGCCTGAGCTTTCCGATATGACTGCTATTTTTTTCTGCTACAATAGCATTAAAAGGGCTCTTGCTTTTGATGTTGTAATGATTCACCATAATATATCGTTTTTTCCAAATTTATTTAGCTATAGAATGGATCATATGCTCAAGATCCCAATTTGCTGTTGACAGGGCAGTCTCTATGTTTTTTTGGTCACACCACAAGAAATCATTCATGTCCTTAATGCTCGTAGCAGTCCAACAAAGCCGGTTTCCTAGTATTTCGGAAGTGACGTCTGACCATGTTCACATGTTCACACAATTAGAATCGAGAGGCAGCGTCCAATTTAGGACTGGGTGATCACTCAAGTTGTTAGAATGAGTTTTAACAGGGCTACACTTTGTAATTAGCCCAGAATCAGCCCTAACATAACCTACATGTAATTTTCCAACACCATTTGTCCAAGTATAAATCATTGTGTCTGTGGTAGGTGTGTTGGATGATAGATGCATTAGATCATGGGTTCTTAAAACGCGTGACCAGGGACAAACAGGCATTTAGCAAGAGGATGAAGAGCGGTGTGAACTTCTTGCGCTAAGATCACCCACAACAAATATAAAGCCATTCGAGGATAATTCATGCCATTGCATGATAGTATCGTCAACTAAAGACTTATGGATTTAGTTTGTGTACCTCCCGAGGGACTTATATGTTTATAATCAATATGGGGGTTGTTTTGTCATATAATGTCTGGAGGATCACCAATAGCACATCAGCGATTGTTTTTTTTTCGGGAAGCATTTTATTGAGTATTCTTATTTCGTCCCAGTAGAACGGCTGCCTCTAGCACGTCCCCTTTTTGTAGGGATTGAGTGATTATGAGCAATCTTACAAAAAATGTACGATAAAAGATTGGGGCACCAGATGTCCTGTAAAATAAACACGTTGCTGGATGCATTAGTCTCTAAACCAATTTGATGTACTAGGAACCAATGATAACTGTGGGTGTTCCATGATATCAATTTGTTGGCATGGTCAGCGGTATACAGTCTATTTGCCCCATTGGTAGTGCGTTCGGGAAGCCTATGAACCTCTTCCAGGTCATTCATCACAGCTTGGTCTTTATTTACTTGTAGTGAACAAAATGCTGCTCTTTCTGATTTTAGCGTCTTTTGTAGAAGGATCGTACTATTTTCCTTGAGGGCAGACCTAGTTTTGTAAAGGATGTGGCATATATTATTAATAATGCTGCAGTCAATAATGATGAAAACTCAATCATGGCCCAATTAGAAGGACTACCAACCCCAAGTAATTTGATCCAAATAATATCAGTTGAACCAATCAAACATAAATGTGGCAGCTGGTTAAATGTACCCAGAAGGCGAGATCGATTCAAAAAACTGTAGCTAGTGTGGCTGAGTTCTTCCAAGATGACCCATTTACCCATTTCTTGAATGTCACTGGTGGCGATTAAAGGTTTATCAGTTGCGGAACATCTGGTCCTTAATTCAGCTTTTTGGGGCAGGCACAGACATGGTGGTAGCAGATGACTTTTCAAGCTGTTTTCCATGCGAGAAGCTTGGCCAAAAGTAATTGGCTGGATTTAGGCAGTAGCACCAAGTTACCATGTTCTGATATGAGCATGTGGGTCTGTGTAGTCGGGTCTCTAACATATCATGTGAGGTCGAGTGGGAGTGTTGGTCTAGTGGCCTGTTTAGTAAGAACCTTTGAACCGAGACATCAGCAAGTATGTTTGTTACTATTTTTTTATTTTGAGCTTCCTGTTGGTGTGGTGGGGGTTTGGCTCTCAATTTGCTTGATAAGCATCTTTATGGTATTTCATTGTGTCGATTGATGTGTCCGGTTAGAGCCGAATGTAACAGTTTTAACTGATTTTTCTAACTCAATCTTTTCTTGGGTTACAGTCACAGGCTCACCAATACCAATGATGTCCTGGCAGCTTTTATTATTTTTGCTTTTAATGTTTCTTGTGATAGAATAGTCACAGGTGTCAATTTATTTAAGTTTGTTGTGGTCAAGTCTACGACTTTTACTAGCGTTGTCTTAATATCAATCTGATCTTGGGCTATAGTAGCTCTCAGCATTGATAGTGCTTCCACCTTAGATAGAATTGCATTTAGGCCTTTAAGTGGCAATGTGGCGTCTGTATCGGTCTCTGATCCGTAGTCCAGGGCACTTTCGGCCTCACGTGCACTGCTTGTTGCAATTGAGTTTGAAGAGTCTAAGGGTGATGCCAGTTCAGCTAGGTCTGGTGAATTGTACATGTTCATATCAATTATGTGTCTGTCGCATTCTTGTGACGGCAGCTCCTTTTATCCAACAAGAGAGGCGCGTTGGAGGCCGAAACACATTTTTAAAAGTGGTTGGTTTCTTGGTTTACAGTCCCACGCTCACCAATACCAATGATGTCCTGGGAGCTTTCATTGTTTTGGCTTTTAATGTATTTTGTGATAGAATAGTCACAGGTGTCAATTTATTTAAGTTTGTTGTGGTCAAGTCTACGACTTTTACTAGTGTTTGCTTAATATCAATCAGCATTGATAGTGCTTCCACCTTAGAAAGAATTGCATTTAGGCCTTTAAGGTGATGCCAGTTCAGCTAGGTCCGGTGAATTGTACATGTTTGTATCAATTATGTTATTGTCAATGGTGTGTGAAAGTGATTGATCCGACTTATCAGTCGAGGAGATCAAAGTCTTTTGATCATTAGATGCTGTTTTTTTGTGTCAAAGTTTTTAATATCAGTTTGTAAGGGCTTAAATGTCTTGGGTTTGTCCTTGTCATTGGTAGTGGCCCTGCCTATAGAGTCTAAGCCATATTTTATGGTGGTTCGAGACAGGCAAACTGTTGTACTGCACAGTAATTCTATGTTTCATTTTTAGGACACTATAGCGCTAGGGGATTTTACCTTGTAGCTTTGCAGGGCAGACACAGACGTCACAAAACATAGGACACTCCACAGCACTCCCGCAACATAACCCACGCACTGACGGGCACGTCCTTTGGCTTTATGGTTGGCTTCACAGGCAGACCCAAGTGTGGAGTGTCTAGAGACTCAGCAGCAAAGCAATCAATCCCCGAGCCTCATTTGCACAAGGTGCCAATCGTTCAATGAGTTTGGAGGTAGCAATAGCCAGTAAGCACAGTTACACAGGACACTCCACAGTTCTCCTGCAACACATTTGCATGTAGAAGCCCCTAGGAGTTGAACTTCAAGAGGGAAAGAGCAGGGAATGGGATCAATTGAGGTCTTTCTGGAATTTGATCAAATTAAATAGGAATTTTACACTGCCATTCCTGATATTCATCAATAAAATACTATGTGTATGCCTTGTTGTCTCTTTTCAATAGTTGTTCTGCTTCTGAAGTCATAGATTCTGAATTAAGTGACCATTGCATTTAAAGATTGAATGTAAACAAGCAGCCCATATATGTAGTTATATAGCCTGGAAGGCAAGTTCCATGAGAATAAGCTGGAATGAGAAAGTGGATAGAAACTTTGACAAAAGAATGCATTCCCTTGTATCGAGCTCCAAGGGACAAGCATTGGAGTACTTTTACAGCCTCATGAATTCAGAGAAAAGAGGTGATCAATAATATCAGTATCAATACATTATACAGTACACACTAAGAACTGTAAGGATATGTATAGCATTTTATCAAAATGTAATGGCATTTTTTTATTGCCAGCATGTAGTGGTATTTTGCCAGTATGTAGCACAGAATTGTTGTTTTTGCCAGTATAACATAGCATTGTTGGTAGTATGCAAAGTACAGGATTTACAACACAGCCAAGCCCAATTTGAAACTGCAGATAATTGACTTACAAACACTTTTGATAGATTAGATATAGCAATATTTAGCATAAAACATTGGATCAGTGTGCATAGTGTTTAGCTTCTTCTGTGTAGAATGCAGATAAAAGATTTATTTGCACTGTTTGGAATTTGAATTGGACAGTTTCATGATTAAAAGCAGGTGTAATAAATCTTTATCAATAATAAACAATCTTTGGGGCTCATTTCAGGATGGTCAGTATCCTGGAGGTAGATCTGCCAGGATACTGGTCAATTGAAATACATACACAGCTGGATTACGAGTGAAGGTGTTGAATGTAAATCATTATTCCATGGAGTCCCATTCTACTCCAAGAGGGATTTTACTAGTATTTTGCAGATAAGGTGCCTGAATTACCTCCAGCTTTTACCTCACTGGTAAACTTGTAGTTGGCCAGGGTGGAAATGTTCCGGTATACATTAATACGGTCACATTAATTCCGCACCTGCTAATTTATAATGAGGCCCAATATGCCACAGGACTCAGCACACAATTCAGATGAAGCACTTTCATCATTATATTTTGATATCTGATAAAAGTTCACAAATGTTATCTATGTTTACAACAACACATTTGCTTACCTCATAATGGCTAGTCCATTTGATTTCAAGCAAACACTTAAGACCTGCCTCATTATATCATTGTCTTACGTAATGGTGATGAAAGAAAGTATGCAAAGTATTACATAAATCAAAGAAAACGTTTTCAATTGGTTCACTCTGCATTGCATGTATAACACAATGGAGCTGATCATTATAGCATGAATATAATACACTGTCTTTCACAAGGTAGCATAAACACAGTAAGTCATTTGGATTAGCACATTTTGTTACTGAATAAAGAAATGGTCTTGTTAAGTTTATCATTAGTTTACATGATATTTAAGTCAGTGCAAAGGCAATTTAAAATTGTGCTGCAGCTCCCCTTCAAACACATGAAAACCCATCCCTCAATCACATTGGGACACCAAAACACAGAAATATGAACACAGTACTTAGGGCCTCATCACAAGTCTGGCGGTAACCCTGAAATGTGGCGGTAGTGCTATTACCGCTGAATATAAGGATCTGCCAGAATATGGCTTTGGCGGATTTCCCCCCAGCTCTAAGCTAGGGGAAAATCCGCAGCAACATTGCTGATTTTCGGCGCGATTACCGCCGGCGGGAAATCCGCCCGCGGTAATATCACACATTTTCCCCATTGGGTCCAATGGGGAATGAGGAATTCCCGAATGGGCCCAATGGGGAATGGGCAATAACCCTTCCGCCAAACGCGTGATCCGGTGCTAATGGAGGAGACTGTTTCTATCCGTTGGTTTCCTGAATAACTCAGTTTTTAGTAGGTTCCCAGAACGGTAGATGTGGAGGTCAAGGAAATGTATGGCCTGGAAATCCCACTCTATGGTGAACTTGATGTGGGTGTTTTGCAGATTGAGCCAATGGTGGAAGTTCAAGAGTGATTCTTTGTTGCCTTCCCACACCACAAGGACGTTCTCGAGCTATCATCCACAAAGGTTGAAGTACAATCTCCCTACGGACAATTCCTGCGCATCTGCAGAAACTGCACGGACGAAGAAAAATTCAACGTACACGCCAAACAACTACAAACTCGCCTAGGACAAAGAGGATATCCGAGAAAATCAATAAAAATGGCCAAAAAAAGAGCAACGAACACAGACCGTTCCATCTGTCTCACCACCAAAACCAAGGATCCCGTAGACAGGACCGTCTGCGTTACAACATCTATCCCAGTAAGCAACCTCATGAAAACCACGATCAGGAAACACTGGCACCTCACCAAAAAATGAAGGAAGTCTGGTGAAGAAACCACTATTCGCTTTCAGAAAGAACAAAAACCTAAGGGACACTTTGGTCCATATCTTTTTGGAACCCTCAAAAACACCAGCGACATTGTGGAACCTGCCACCAGTCGTGGGACACTACAGCTGCGGACACTGTGTGGCCTGCCGCTACACGACCAACAGCAAAACATTCACCTACAAGGATTTCACATGGAACATGAACAACCATACAAAATGCAAAAGTAGATATGTCATCTACGTCATCAGATGCCCATGCAACATGATATACATTGGAAAGACCATCAGACCTGTCAAACAGAGGATCAATGAGCATAGATCCTGCATCAAGAATCGAGTATAGGATAAACCTCTGGTCGAGCACTTCAACAAAAAAGGCCACACGCATGAACAATTCACCTGGACTGTGCTGCAGCAACTACAGCCACAGTAACGCGGAGGCAATATTGACCTGGCTCTCATGAAACTGGAACAAAAGTGGGTCCATAGACTAGACACAGTCCACCACAGCCTTAACATAACCGTGGAGTGGAAACATTTTTGGGTCTAAGCTCCACCTATGAGCATTAGGTGGACCCACATAGGTTGCGCACTCCGACATGGTTCAACCGCACACACAATAATGCCATATATTGTTCCCTTGACCCTAGAAGTTTTTCCCACATGCACGTTGTTTGGTCTGAGAACATTGATGTCACTAAACTGCGTGAACCCATATGGACTGTTTTTACAATCACTGGAAAAGAACTGTGAGCACATGCATTTTTAAGTACCCATGATGTGTCCAACATTACTGACACTCTCATCCTCTGTCAGTTTAGAAACATTGCCGACATGCAATGTCTATACTTTGAGATATTTTGATGTCACTATACTGACCATTTGCATGAATCGTGTATTCGGATATCACTTAACTGTTTTGATCCATGTCCACTAGTTTCGTGACTTCTCCAAACAAAACTGTTAGCACCCACATTTTGGGCACCCTTTGCATCAGCCCTAAGTGTCCCCCATGGTCTAACAAGCACACATCTTGCATATCTCAATGACATGGCTGTCTACATATAGACGAATTGCTATTCTGCCTCCCCATGATCTGACACTACATGTCCCAGCATCCCTAGCGCTTTTAGTAGTTCCAGTCCTTCACGGAGACCGCTTTCAGTTTCCATTCGCGGCTTGTCTTGGATTGGATTGTATTCAGAAACCACTCCTATTGGTCTAATCACCTCACGCCCCCTTGCCATTGGCCCAGTTGCCACACAGTGACTATCTTATTAGCAGACATATTTTTACTCCGAGGTCACAGCTACCATTCCAGCTGCGGATCGCCCGATGACGCACGTTGTTCTCACGGCTCACGGTAAGTCTAAACTTCCAGCGGATACGCTTCCAGAGCTTCGCCCTCTTTATGAATTCATTTTACTCACTGTAAGTCATTAATAGCATAACTACCTCCTTCACTGGTTGGATCCACACTGCCATCTCTTGAATAAAATGCGCAGTCACAACTTGTTCCAATTTGGCCCCACTAGTACACTGCCATTCATCAGAGTACCACGGACGCACTACCAGTCCAGACGCACTTCTGCAATTCGCAATACGGCACTGTACACCAGCCAGCGTTTACATTTAAATTCATTTGCGAGTTTGCACCAAGTTGTCCACACGCCATCGGGCTTTTGTGTACCAATGGCACCCACCATTACATAAACGCCCTAGATCACATCGGTCAACGGTTTAAATTATTTGCGAATTTAAACCACGTTGTCCACACGCGATGGGGTGTTTATGTACCTATGGTATCCACCATTACATAAATGCCCTAGATCACAATACGGGCCTAATACTGGATCTATCCCTCAGGCACCAGTAGAGGCACTATGGTCTGCTCTAGACACCCACCATTGCACCTATGTCCAACAGTGGTAACTAGAGCAGGGTCACCGACACCCTCACCCTAGTTCTAGACGCTTGAGCAGATGCCTCAAACTTACTTCCACCATTGTTTTTTTCCAGACGAGGGACATTCTTAGGCCCTCCTCTTGCCAATAGGATCCTGACCGACATTGAAACATCAGGAATCCACAGCTCCCCCAAGTGCATTTTTGTACTAATCCTTGGACGGGCTTTAGACAGCATCACCACTGCCACCACAGCAGCAGGTAAGCTGTCCTTTGACATGGCAACACTAGGCCCACATTTATGAATCTAACACAATTAGATCCTGAGATTCTTAGAAATCCGTATCTATTTGCAGACAATACGGACCACACCACATTTGGTGCTCATCCTGAGGAAGGCCAACGCAATCCAGGCCACAATTCTGCCTTCATGGCCGAAACACACCTGTGTAGATCCCCAGTGACACAACTGCAAAACCCCTTTTTCGTGTATGTCTTGTAGATTATGTTGTGCACACCCCGTGTGAACTATGCCCTGGACCACCCTATGTCCCGGGTGCACTATTGTTTAAATATATGTTCTTCAAACTGTTATATATCACCGTGCCCATAGGTGGAACTCTATACCTCAATACAAAAGAGGTTGATACTTATTTTGTATTTCCACCAGATACAATCACTCCTGTCCGTTCCTTTGAGACTTTCTTGCTTATCGAAAGCTATGCAAACTAATTGAATAATAATACTTATGGTTTTGAAATAAACTCATATGTTCAGAACCGCAGTTTGTTTTTTGTAGGATCTCACATCTTGATACGTAAAATGGTTGCAGAATATCAGCATTTTACTATAGCGGGATGTAAAATCGCTGTACAATCTAGGGTAAAGAAGCTGGCACAGATACAACCGTATCTGTCGATAAAGAACTGTGCCACTGTCGCTAGGGCCAGTATTATTACAGAAATTGACTATTGCAGCAGTCATCTGGTTGGCATCATCAAGGGAGACTGCTCAAAGGTGTAAGCGATTCAGAACAGCGAATTGAGATCTGTGGAAGGCTTAAAGAAGAATGATCGTGTCTCTCAAGCAAGGAAAAACCTGCAGTAGCTTCCAGTTGAGGCTAGGAATCCCACCGTCTGCTGACGATTGCTCATAAATGTTTGTCTGAAACAAATCCAGAGTACCTGGCAGAAAGGCTTTCAAGGAGGTCAAGTCAGAGTTCCTTGAGATCTAGTGATCAGAATGTACTGTGTGTTCCAAGGTCCAAATTGATGATGGCAAGCAGAGGTGCATTCTTTGCAGGAGCACTGTCTTCTTGGATTGTGCTATCACCGAATCTTACAGGCATTGCGTCATTGGACATGCACCGTTTTTTATATGATGGGTCTCCTGTGACTGTGCCTCTGTGTATTGTTCCTACTGGTTGATTGTCTTGTATGTCTTAGTGCTTTTGTAGAGCTAACACCCTTAAACATTTGGGCAAGTTTCTGGGCTCACTATATAAATAAATAACAAAATCAATCAATACAATTATGTTTGGGCTTACTTCATTACTGACAAAGCAAGGAGCAACATTTCAGTCAGTTCCTTAGGCAAAAAGGAGGTAAACAGGGACAAGGTAGGGAACATCTAGACACTGTATGTTAAGAACATTTGTATAGAGCAGCTTACAGCGTAAGACAACATGGCGCTGAAGTAAAAAGCAAAGGAAACTGGGACGACAGTCATAAATGACAGAAGAATTAATTAAATATAAGTGTCCTGAGGTGCCTTTGAAAAGCCAGATGGTCAACCTTCATTCCTAAAGAAAGGGGAAACTCATTCCAAAGTTTGGCGCTGCAACAGAGAAAGCTCGGCCCGCCAGTTCTAGATCAGTAAACTTTGGGAATTTGAATCAAAAAGTCAGATGATGAGCGGAGTCGCGATGAGGGGACATAACAGCTTTAAATAGTCTGCGCTCAAGCCATTACAGGCTTGGTGCACTCAACATAAATATTTAAACTCATTGCAGAGCCAACATCTGCATAATGAAGGAGCTATATTGTCATGAATCGATGTTTCAGAAACTACCCAGGAAGCTGAATTTTGTAGCACTTGCAGCATGTCTAGAAAGTAGGCAGGCTGAGATAAATATAGTACATTACATTAATCCAGTGTCTTCAGGATTGGAGAGGGAACAACAGGAGCACTGAAAACAGGAAAGGAAGAGGTTTGCCAAAACTCTACATTTGAAATGGCCCTATTGACAGATCAAGCTGACTTGTGCTTCCATGGAAAGGGAGGCAAAGGCAGCCGACAGATCTAATAAAATCAGTATGCCCATGCCACGCAGACCCACAAGTCTCGCAAGATCAGCCACGACAGACACCAAAACTGACTCAGGACGCAGCCCTGACTGACACCTGTCTGAAAAGGATTGGAAAAAGATTAATTTTCCACACAAGAGCTGAGCATAAGAGTGACTAAAGATTCCGTAAATTTCATCAGAAAAGAAAGCATAGAGATTGGCGGTAGTTCGAAGGAAGCAGAGAATCCAGAGAAGCCTTTGTCAAAATTGGAATGACCTAAGATAAGAGTGTTTAACAGTAGATGTGACCAGGGGAGATATGATTACTTTCAAAACTGAGAGGTATAGGGTCAAGAGGGTCAAGAGGGGAGGTAGATTTAAGTTAAATGGCAGCCTGAATAATATCAGCAGAGAACACAGGCAGAAAGGTAGACCATGAGAGAGGAGTAGTGGAGGCTGTATCAGAGATATTTTTTTATAGAAAGACTAGAAGAAGAAGACAACATTGTTTGACAAATAAGATCAATTTATCAATAAAATTAGATAAATGATTCCACAGAAATTGTACAGATGGAACAGAGTTGGAAGGAGAGGACCTGACAAAAATAGATTTTACAATTTTAAACAGTTCCCTAGGTTGATTTAGGGCATGTGTGATTTGGACAGAGAAATAGGAGCATTTGGTTTCAAATATGACTTGCTGATAAGCTCTTGTTGCCACCCAAAAAGATATTCTGGCTGAGGTAGTATAATCAGCGTGCCACTACCTTTCGTCATGTCTTCAGCACAGGCGGAGGTCAGCTAGAGGGGGGAGAACCACAACTCTGAAGGGCAAGCTCAGGGCTTAGATGGATTTAGAGGAGCTTGGTGATCAGCTATATCATTAAAAGCCAAAGACAACTGAGAAAACTCAAGGTTTTATCCAGGGTAGAGAGATTTGAGCATTGCTGAAATCACTGCATGACGAACTGAGGAACATCTGTGCTTATGCACAGATGGCAGAACCAGAAGAGTTTGGGAAATGGAAGCATTAATAAAAAAAAATTAAAAAATGATCTGTCCAAAAGACCATCATCAGAGTTGAGGCAGAGAAAATTAAGTTCAACCTATTGCTCTGTCTATGGGTTGGGCCCTTACTATGTTGTAAAAGTTCCAAGTCATTCATTGCATAAAGCTGTCAATTCTGGCAGGTGCGACCTTATTGCAATGTAAATTAAAAACACCAAGAATGATCAAGTCAGATAATAGATGCTTATAATTCACTGCGAGGTCTGAAAATAGAAAGCGAAAAGCTGTGTTGTGAGTCAGAGGGTGGTAAGCTAGCATGACATAAGCAGTTTGAGTAGCAGACAGATTGATACATACAAATAGCATCTCTATTTGACTATTATGCTGAAATGGTAGTCAGATACATGACCAGGCTGCGCTGAAAAAGAATTGCTAATCCTCCACCGGATGGACCAGGCCCCCTCACCCACACCTAGTGCGGCAGATACAAGGAAAAGAAGATAAGATAAATCAATTAACTAACAGAAACAACTATAAAATAAAGTGTGTTCAGGCAATAGAAATGGACCAAACAAATCTAACTAATTTCATTTAAAAACATGAGAGTAAAATAATAAAATTAAACTAGTCAGAAGGAACACCATGACTGCTGCCCTTGCAAAGGAGAATCCCTGTGAGCGCACAAAGTGCCAGCTAAAAGCTGGAAATGTCCAATCTAAAGCAGGCTGCAATTGAACTGAAGAACATTCTGCAGGCAGCCGTGTGCGAGTCTGAAATTGAAGCAGGCTGATAACAATTACGGGAATGAGCCAAGAGGTGATGCCATGCACTCTCAATCGCACCTAGGGGGACTGATACAAGGAAAAGAAGATAAAATAAAATAATCCAGTAACAGAACCAACTATAAAATAAAGTGCATTCAGGCAATAGAAATGGACCAAACAAAACTAATTTGTCTCTGTTAAAAAGTATGAAAATATAGTGCAATTAAATTAAATTAAAATAGTCAGTGGGAACACTGTGACAGTTGTCCTTGCAAAGGACACTTTAGGCCAAATATCCCACACGACATAACACCACAACTGGGTATGGGGCCAAGTGTGCCAGAAGAGAAGCAATAAGGGCGATGGGTGTGATAACCAGTTCCGAGGGCTGGAACAGATGGGGGCATTTAACAAGGGCACCGGGGTGTTACCATCCGTTCGAGCTCTTGGAATGGGTTGTCAACACTATTAGCACCCGTCCGAAGTGCAGGACAGGGCTAATTGAAAGTATTTTCTTTCCGCGAATGGTTTGCATCACGGCGTCTTATTCACAGAAAGAAACGACTGTCAAAATATGGCCACTATTGAATGGGAAGGCAGGGCTCAGTACGGAGAGCGGCCAGCCAGGTGAGAGCGTAAGTTACAGCAGCAGCTACAGTGGCAGCACTGTCTGCCATCAAAATGAGGGAAGTGGGAGGGGGGGTTAAAAAAGGGGGTCTAAAATAATGTAAAACCTGATGAAAAAAAAAGGTGATATAGAGTGACAGATTGTGAAGGCAGCTTAGTGAAACTTACCAAATGAAGCTTAATTAATCATATAAAATTGTTATTAAAAACTCCTCAACAGAAAGAGCTTACATGTCCCTGCTACAACTTTTTAAACCATGGAGAAGAGATATTAGATAACTATGACTCCCATGAAGACGCTTTCAAAGCAAATGAAAGCACTATCACTGATGTAAACTTTACGCAGTACAAAACAATGTGTTGCAAAATGAACAGTAACACGAAGAAGAACTCCAGGCCCAACTAGATAAGGACACACCTGACATTAGTCAACCTTCTGTAACAGGAAGACAAAAACCACTGGGAGAACCACTAATAGAAAATGAGGCAGAATTAACTATGACAGAAGTAGAAAACACCATGTGTCACTATGAAGAAGATTCAGAAGACTTAACTGTACTACAATCAAAACTGAACAAAGAGCAGCACACCATTTTTCAAGAGGTAACAAAAGAAATTGCACATGTGTACAACATGAAAATAAGGAATGTACCTGCCAAAATTACAAACCTACACTACTATACGTCAGTGGTGAAGATGGTTCAGGCAAAACATTCTTAATCGAAATCATCAGCAAGTTCCTTCAACAATTGACAAACAACAAACTGTCAGCTATTTTAACTACCCCCACAGGTTTAGCTGCCTACAACTTAGGCGGTGTCACTTTACACGGATTACTACTCCTTCCAGTAGAACACCAAAACAAATTAGACTATTACAAACGTTCTACAGAAGCAGCAATGGAACTACACAGAGTGTTAAAACAAATGAAAATGCTACTAATAGATGAAGTGAGCATGGTCTCCAAACTACTTAAGTACTTAAAACAAACTACGAAGAGATCTTTGGAGGAAAACACATTATTATTTTCAGAGATCTTCTTCAATTGACACCAGTGAAAGGTGAACCTATTTTTAAAACTTAGGACGCAAACTCTGCCGTAAAACTGTTGGCAGCATAGGAAATGTCAACCTTTGGCAACATTTCCAATACAGAGAATTAACAGAAAACATGCGCCAATCTGCAGACCTCACTTATGGCAACATTTTAAAAAGTATTAGCGTTGGTGTACTATCTCAAGAAGCACAAGAAATATTAAAAACCTGGCACCTACATGCACTTTATGGCGATAAACCATGTGCTACTGATGTTATGGAACAATTAGCGCACACAAATGTCAATTGTATGTCCTTAATGCCAACTCTTGCAAGCTGTTCCAAATTCAATGAAACAATGTGGAAAAAAGAAATGCAACCAATAATTAAAATTTGCTCCACAGACAAACTGGACGTACATGGTATGACACTACCCATGTGTCAACAAGCCACAACAAGACTAAATACCTTAGAAAATACAGCTGGTTTGGAGAAAATATTAAAATGATCCTTAAACTGTAGAGTAATGCTTAAACGTAACCTTGATGTGGAGCAAGGACTAGTTAATGGAGCACTGGGTACAGTTGTTGGCTTTCAAACATACCCACGTGACAACAACATTCAGTTTGTCAATATTCTCTTTGACAAACTTTCAGAAGTGAAAAGGATAGGGCGCTCAACAGCTGGATTCCTTCTATTCAAAGACATGTATGTACGCAGAGAACAATTTCGTCTAACTCTAGCATATGCAGTCAACATTCATTAATCACAAGGTCTTACCGTAGACAAAGAATTGATAGATATTGGTAACACAGTCTTTAAAGAAGGCATGAGCTACGTAGCACTATCATGTTTACGTACACTTGACGGTCTATTTCTAATCAACTTTGATGCAGTTAAGTAAACTTACTACAAGTACTGGAAAACAAAAACATACCTATAAATGAAATCTTCCAGATTTCATACATGTAGAAACAAACATGCACTCTCTGCAACAATGTGACACAGGAACAAATCCCTAATGAGCGCTTCATATATGTATCCATACCTAACAAAACTTCAATTAAAAAATTATAAACTGTTAGAATACGCCAACAGGTATCTAACTGCCCCAAGATTCTATAACAAACCAACAGATAAATGATACCACTAAATTATAACAGAAAATAGACAGTTAGAATACGCCAACAGGTATCTAACTGCTCCAAAAATCTGCAACAAGCCAACAGATAGAACATTAGCCAGAAACAACAAGTGAACACTGAGAACAAACAAACAAATAGACTGTAGCATAACAAAAAGAAAATTTTAATTAATTTTTCCCACTGACCCAATGATTTGAAAAACAAACACAGAAACTGATTTGTAAACTATTAAATATGAGGGTAAAAAAAAATCTGAAATGTCTATTATGCAATGTAATAAGTCTTTATAAAATACATACACTAACACACTCTTTTCTTTTATCACATCAATTGAAAAAGAATATGTACTCAAGTTACCAAACTCATCAAAAAAATATATCCAAAATCAAAAAATCAAACAGTAAGTATATTCTAATAGAACGCATAAATACTGCTGCATAACAGAACCATTGAAGCAAACATCTAACCATACACCACAATACAAAATGTTCACCTCCATGGATATGTTATACTACAGTGCTTGTTACCAAACTCTGCTATCTTAATGACATGGCATAGCCAAAACTTCACATACAAACTATTCAAATCAAACAGTACAGAAACTGTAGATTTCAAACATTTGATACATATTCGATTCTATGGGTGTGTTCTATGGGTGTGATATGCTGCAGTGGTTGTGGCCAGAGGCCTACGGCCTGCGGCCATGCACCCAAGACTCTAGGCCCTGCCCACAACCACCGCATCATATCACACCCATGGTGCCGTATAACTTCAGTACTTATAACTTTGGTCTTGTGTGCATGGCCTTTGTCCATGCACCGAAGACTCTAGGCCTTGGCCACAACCACCACAGCATATCACACCCATAGATCACACCCATAAAATCAAACATTTTACCTGTCTATATGGGCCCACCCATATCACACTTTCTGCAAAGATTGGTAAGAATTCATCCAGGGAGAGCGAAGTTGTAAGCCACCCATGGTGGCTTATAACTTCAGTGCATATAACTTCAGTCTTTCGTGCATGGCCTTTGCTCATGCACCCAAGACTCTAGGCCCTGGCCACAACCACCGCAGCATATCACACCCACAACCACCGCAGCATATCACACCCATGCTGGCTTATAACTTCAGTGTTTATAACTTCGGTCTTGGGTGCATGGCCACTCTAGGTCCTGGCCACAACCACCGCAGCATATCACACCCATGGTGGCTTATAACTTGAGTACTTATAACTTCGGTCTTGGCTGCATGGCCGACAGCCATGCACCCAAGGCTCTAGGCCATGGCCACAACCACCGCAGCATATCACACCCATGGTGGCTAATAACTCCAGTACTTATAACTTCGGTCCAGTGTGCATGGCCACAACCACGGCAGCTTATCAGACCCATAGAATCAAACATTTCAACTGCGGCATATGGTCAATTTTTATGTCCGCTGACACCGCGCGTGTCCTTAGAACAGTTTCAACCTCCCTGCGCACAGCACGGACGGGAATACTATCCTTAGGTCACCCCTCATTTTCACTAATTACGAACATCCCGGACAGCGCGGGCATGGCAAATACATCAGTAGCACCTGCCACCTAAACAAATACAGTATTTCACCCATCTCTTACTCCCCAAACCTCCCCAAGCACTCTTGCACACCAAAACACTCCGTCGGCGAGCGCATCGGAACAATCTGACACACATCACTCCTCACTCCAGCCAATCGACGGACACGTTGCGTGTCTGCCGACATGACGCGAGCCGTTTAGCCAACCGGTGTCCTGTCCTGCGGAGCTAACAGGGAAGTGTGTCCGCGAAGCGGACATAGATGTCACTAATTTTGTCAGACCTACTTTGTGATTGGTTTAAAAAGAACTACTGGACAGATTTTCACCAAATTTACAAAAGCACGCTTTTGAGACTAAGCCGCTGCTCCTGCTGCAAATTTGGTGAAAATCAGTCCAGCGGTTTGGGCTGTAGGGGTGCACAAAGATTTTCCCCATTCAGTCTATGGGAAAAAAAGACATTTTGGGACCCCCCCTATAAAGTTTCCCCCCCTGGACCAAACCTCACCAAACTTTGCAAAAAAAGTCAGAGTGGGCCATGTACATATTTGCAAAGTTTGGTGAGGATTCGTCCAGGGAGAGTAAAGTTATAAGCCGCCCAAAAAGTGCTGTTCCTATGGGATTAGCAATATAACCATAACTAAACGGCCACTACAGTGGCCGTGTAACATTCAGCGCTCGCATATTTGTAATGAGGAGCGAATCAGTGTTTATTTCATTATAGAACACCACAGAGCTTATAGTCGGCACCTTATTTTTTCTGTGACAATAAACAGAGGACTTTGTTTATATTTGCCTCCCGTCCACAGTAAACACAAAGGAAGGACTATAGTCCTCTATGTGTTGGATTCGAAATGAACCCCCAAAGTGGATCCCACACGAGAGATGTGAAAAAATTGTGAGAAATATTTATTAGATGCCATGGGCAAAGGCACACCATTACCTTCGTAATGTTTTCAAGGAATTACATATTAATGTCCTAGGGTTTGTTTCTATTCTTGTGTGTCTATAATAGGATCGCAAAGCGAAATTTCTTTCGGTACATTTCAGTTCCAAAGACAGACATATAAAATGGAACTCAGTTCAAGCTTACTTCTCTCACACCCCATATGGCACAACATGCACCCTAGGGTCTTTGAGGCGCTACTAGATAACATGTCTGTATTCTAGTTAATTTTGATCTCCCGACTTCTTCACTACACAATTGAGAGGGACTCAACTCTAAATAAAATATATTTGTTGGCTGTGTTACTTATTCAAACATCTTTACAGATTATATATTCCATCCTGATGGTACATAATGGCATGTCAAAGCACTGTTGAAAATATTTAAAATGTCGCCAATAGGAGTTAGTTAGACTTGTTGACTTATCAATTTAGCATTTTCTAATGACAACCCCTACCATTTGGATGACGATACAAAGAGCCATGTATATTCACTCAGTTTTTTGTAATGAGAGCGTTCCATTCAACTGAAATATTGAGCCCATTCAGGAACGTGTCCAAAGTATGGATCCATCGTTGTTCGATACGATGCAGTACTGTGCCTATGTCACCACCTCTCATATTAATTTTGATATGTTGGAGGACAAACCACCTTAAGTCGGTGTCCTTACCCACTGATAAGAACTCTGTTCTTCATTTTAATAGTTTTCATCCCTCTAGCCTACGCCAAAATCTACCGTATGGCCAATTCTTACATATAAGGAGGAATTGTACAGAGAAAGAAGAATTTAAAATCCATGATGAACAGTTGAAGGAGAGATTTTTGTTTTTTAGATCTAAAATTGGCTTATGCAATTCCAAAAAGGGCAAACCAACTAGACATTGCCCTATGTCCTGAAGAAGGTCTTGATAGAAACAAAGACAGTCATTTCTGTTATATGTGGACCGAATCACGTGTCGACGATTATGTAAATAATCTGGAAAATAAAAAACAAGATGAGATACGACACCTGAAAATAAGGACTGGGTCATAAAAAACTGTTACAATCTTTGGAAATGTCTGTGTAATATAAATACTCAATGTATAAAATGCCAAATTGGTTTTATAGAAGAATGTGTGAATGAGGTAGTGTGGGATTGACAATGGATTCCTGAAATATGAAAGATATGTTGATGGATTGAACTAATGATTTTGAATAATACATAAAGTGATGTGTTATATGTGTACTTATTGAATAATCTGTGTCATCCTGATCCACTGATCCACCTATTGCTTTAATTTCATAATCCTTACCTGAAGGACCAGGGATATAATTGCAGATACAACCCCTTTATTTAGAATATATTGTACTCCTGCTACATATTCCCCATTCTCCCATACCTATGTGTGGACAAGCTCATGAGATTGAGACCATTGTTTAATGTTAATGTTAATGTTAAAGGATATTTGTACCACACACTATCACCACCAGAGTGGTACCCTGGTGCTCTAGCTGCTCAGAAAAGCAAGGGAAGGGGGATGGGGTGGGTTAGTGGGAATGAGCTGGAAAAGTGCAAGAGAGCAGTGATGTGCTGTTGGCCATCTCAACCCGGTAACTCTGTTGGCTGGACTTGGGATGTTTTCCGGTCAGTAGCCGTTGTGTACTGTTGTGCGCTTCTATGTGTGGCTTGTTTTGTTGTTGCAGTGTAGTGAAGTTTGTGCGGATTGTTGTGCTTATAGGCTTGTGGTTGTTTTTGGTTAGAGTTTGAGAGGTGTATGCAGAGGGGTAAAATTGCTAGTGGATTGTTTAATTGGCATAGCTAACATTCACGTTTCTATCTAAGTGTGGCACATACTGACATTCATATCTCCATCTAGATAAGACACTTATTGTCTAAGATTCAATCTAAGTGTGGCACATGCTAACATTCACATTTCTATCCAGGCGTGGCATGTGCCAACATCCACAGCTGAATCCAGGTGTGGCACTTGCCACCAACCACAATCCCATTTAGATGTGTCTGTGGCCAATGTTCACAATTCCAACCAAGTGTGGCCTATGCTATCGGTTACAATATCATCTAAGTGTGGCCCATGATGATATTCACGATCCTATCTAGATGCGGCGCAGGCTAATGTCTAAGATTCTATCTAGGTGTGGCACATTCCAACAATCACATTTTCATCATGGGTGTGGGACATGCTAACATCCACATTTTTAGATGTGGGACATGCTAACATTCCCATTTCTATCTAGATGCAATGCAGCCTAGTGCCTAAGATTCCATCTGAGCGTGGCACATGCTGATATTCACGATTCTAAGTAGGTGCAGCACAGGCTAATGTCTAAGATTCCATGTATGTGTTACACTTGCTAATAATCACATTTCTATCTAAGTGTGGTATATGCTAACAATCATAATTCTATCTAGATGCAACGCAGCCTAGTGTCTAATATCTGTGTGGCACATGCTACCATTCATAATTCCATCTAAGTGTGGGACATGCTACCATTCACAATTCCATCTAAGTGTGGGACATGCTACTATTCACAATTCCAGTTAAGTGTGGCATATGCTACCAATCACAATTCTATCTAAGTGTGGGACATGCTAACATTCACAATTCTCGTGCCTTGACACACTTGTGTATAGGCGCGTTATAAATGCCATATCATATGATATCATATAATTCTATCTAAGTGTGGGACATGCTAACATTTCCAATTATATCTTAGTGTGGCACATGCTACCATTCAAAATTCCATCGAAGTGTGGGATATACTAACATTTCCAATTCTATCTAAGTGCAGCATTGCTAACATTCACAGTTCAGAGGTAAGATAATGTTGAGTGTCCTGGTTTTCCAGAGTAGAGTAATTGCTCTGCTCCCCACCCATGCCACATTTGCTTTTTTGATTGCTGCTGGTTGGCGGCAGGTCGCTGGCTTCCCCGGCTTCCTCTGCCGACAACTACTGACACTTTCTGGAGCCGCCTCTGTTTGAGCTGCCCTTTGCCTTGGGCCCTTAGCCGCAGGGGCTGCCAGGCAGAGGGTCAGGTATAACCAGATGAGTCCGCCAATCAGAGGCTTTGGGTGTGGTAGCATTCACATGCTTCTGGATGTTAAAGGAAGCAGGATGCTACCACCGGTCACTAGACCCTAAGCAACATGGACAGGTAGACAATAGGGGCGGTAGGAGGGATGGGTGGTGGCAGGTTGTTGGATCTGGAAGGGTTAGGGAGCGGAAACGCTGAGGGGATAATGTGGGCAAAAGCTGCGGAAACAGGTGTATGGGGGCACAAAGGCTGTACTTTTTTAACAAAATGTGGGCAGCAAAGGGCACAACAAAACACACTCACCTGATGGAACTAGGTGCAAACAAAACAGGGGAGACTTTTACAAGTCACTATACTCGGAGTATACGGCCAGCTGCGGTCAATCAGAGGTAGGTGGGCGGGCGGCAATCTGGAAGGGAAGTGCAACCGGGGGGAGCAGGGGCCTTGGGGCGCAAACCTTTACTTTCTGAACAAAATTGAACAAAATTCAGCAAAAAGCCACGGAAACAGGGGCCTGGGCACTCTAGACCTTTTTGTTTAAATTTTTTTATAAATGCAGCAAAAAAGCTGAAAAGGGGACCTGGGGGCTCTAAATTTAAATAGGGGCAAAGCGGAGGAACAGGGGGCCTGGGGCTCTAAACCGTTTACTTTTTTTTAGACAAGCGGCAAATAAGTGGCAGAAACTGGGGCCTGGGGCTTCTAAAACTAAATGTGGGCAAAAGCAGTGGAAACAGGGGCCTGGGGGCACAAAGCCTGTACTTTTTTAACAAAATGAGGGCAGCAAAGGGCACAGCAAAACACACGCAGCACTCAACTGATGGAACTAGGTGCAAACAAAACAAGCAAGGATTTTATTTAAAACAATAAATAGGCCTCTTTCATACTGCTCCCCGCCGGCCTCGCCACACCAGTCCATTTCCATGTGCCTATGCCATAACAGACTGACGTCTAGTTTTAGCAGGCAAGGTTGGAGGGAGTATGAAGGAAAGGAGACAAAAGACTAGGAGCAGTAGTCACTATGGCAAGTAATTGTCAGATACTCCTGTGTCCTGTTCCCTTCAAAAACAACAGTAAGAGATTATCACACAATAACACCCAGATGAGTGCAGGTCCCATGCAGGTCCCATGCTCATTGAGCTGAAGACATTCTGCAGTACTCCCTTGCCAAAAGGCAATGCATGTAGTAATGTTTGCAGAAAGCAGAGGGAGAGTCCATTTAGCAGCCCTGGCAATGGCCACTCAGGGATATATTCAACATAAACAAGGAACCTGTTCTGTATAGAATTTCCCTCTTAATCACCAGTCGTATATTTTATAACACACAAGGGTAACCACAAAGAGCATAGAGTTAATCAGAATTAATAAAAAACTTTTTTCTAAAGCTGTCACTGTCCCTCTATGAATAACTCAATTTCCCCAGGGAGCCCATGCTGACCTTATGAAAATGGTGTTGTGCCGCCTATCTAATTGGGATAGCGGGAGAGATATCCCTCCACTAATCCCAAAACTAATTGCCTAGGCCACCCAGCAGACAACTCTAGGTATCATGCAATTACATAGAACACTGAAAGAATAGGATGCACTTTGTGATGTTGCAGGACCCCTCCATCTGGCATTTAAAGGGGGGTATATTCGTTTCATTATACCCACCGTTAAGAGTGCCTTAATGAGATCATTCCTTTTTTTATTATTGATACGGTTGAATTTCAACCTTTCAACATATTGCAATTACATTAAAAATAGATTTAAATGAGTTGTTAAAAATATGATTTAAAACACAGTGTGACTTTCATGTGGATTAGTCGAAGTCAATTCATCAAATAAATAGAATTAGTAATTTCCAAGAGCTTTGAAGGTTATTTTAAAGAATTGTTAAACTAGAATATAGAACATAGTACATTTTCTTGATTGATTATTTACAAACAATTTTCATGCAATCCAACATAGTCATTGTCAAGGAGCTTTGGAAATTCACTAGTTCTAATAATGGATCTATTATTCAGTGTACATTTGTTTTAAAACATTCAATAAGCAAATCTAATTGGTATAATCTAGTCTAAGTGAGTTCAGAAAGTTCATTGCAGCAATGATTACAGAAATATGCTCCCCATTGAAAATACTATTCCATAGCATATCACAAATAGTAAGCTAGAGATTATGATGTAAAGATTGTAAGTAGTATTTTCTTTTGTGAAGTAAGGCCAGTCAAAAGAAAAGGTGTTTCAGGATCTAAGATGTCTTTACAAAATCTAGAACTGCTACTTTCATCCTCCTTCCAACAGCTTCACGTGTGAGCCAAAGATTGAACCTAAATTGCAAAAGTATAGTTCTATATTCCGGACTTGGGAATTTGATTAGAAACAATAAGAGTTTGTTAAGACCCTTCCATCTTTAAATGTTTTATGCCGCATATAATGTTGCAGAGTCAAAATCCAATCATGAAGCCACAGCTTCCTTTTAGCACGATCTGGATTGCCTTTCAATAGATCTGGTGTAATTGCTGCCGCTGACATGGTAGCTATATTATGTTTCTTCCAAGATACAGTATTATCCACCACAGTGGAATTGAGATAAATAGCCAAGATTGACAGCAGAAAACCTTTAACATTGACAACCAAAAATGTCCAATACAAGATAAGCATTTTTCATGTGCAAATTGCACCGAGACAACAAACCAAGTTCATGTCGTACTATACATATCGGCTGACTAGACAGAAGGGGCAAAACTCTTTTCCAAAATTGACTTTCTAACTTAGTCGAAAACGCCATGTCCTTATGAGTTCTGGTCTCTACGCCATATGCTATTACTGGAACCACTTTTTGTTTGTACAACTTTATCAGAGGCTCTGGAGTAAATTGTCCACATTTTTTGTGTATCACTGTGACTTAGGCACCTCTGGTCTGTGCTTTTCTTCTCCTTTCCAAGATGTAGGGAACTTCAGCAGAGGGGTGGTTTGTATTAGGACAAAGATATCAATACTCATTTATTATTTCCAAACAAGTACCATGAAGGTTCCAGATGTACTTGTGCTTCTTAATTTGCTGTTTTGTGGCACAAATCAAGACCTTGGTCTTATTTAGATTTATGATCAATTGATTCTTGATGACATAAGGCTCCAAGGGTGAAAGCAGGTTTTGCAAGCCTCTTGGAGTTTTGGAGAATAGCACTAAATCGTCAGCATACAGGAGCCATGGTAATGCATGAGGGGCAGTTTTCGGGGGATCAGAAGTAGCTGATTTGAAGTGCCGTACAATGTCAGCTAAGAAAAAGTTAAGTAAGGAGGATGCTAATATGCATCCCTGCTTGAGGCCTCTGTAAGTCGAATTATGTGTTATGATATGGCATTTATAACACACCTATACACAAGTGTTTCAAGGCGCAACGAGCTAAGGGAGGGGGAACAGAGGGAAAACAGACAGCAATCCTATTAGGCCTGGTGTCATTCAGACCGCGCATGTGCATGGGAAGGAGGAGAGTGCGGAGGGGGAGTGGGGAGGGGACAGTGCAGTACATGGGATAATAGAATAAATAACAATAAGTGAAAGTACGGCCAGCAGGTGGCAAGTGCAAGGTTAAGTGCAGAAATCAGGTGTCAAGTGCTGGTAGTGGGACTGTAGGGATACAGAAAACAGTCCCCAAGTGCGGGGGTTGCCAGGAAGGCAAGGCAGGTGTATGTGACTGGTGAGGGGCGACCTGGGCCAGAGATCAGAGGGTGGCCAGGTAACCAGTGCAGTTTCAGCCAGGAGGTCAGCAGGGGAGAGGAGGAGAAAAAGCAGAAGCAAAGAGAAAGGTTTTGAAGTTCTTCCGGAACCAGGGATGATTCTCCTCAAGTTTCAGGGAGGCAGGGAGGCTGTTGCAGAGGGAGGCCCCCCAAAGAAAGAGATCTACCACCAGCTTGTTGCTTGGAGAAGCGACTGACCCTGAGGGAGTAGGAGGCGGATGAGCGAAGAGCTTGAGAAGGATGATATTTAGGAAGAGAGAGTTGAAGGTACTGAGGCCCAGGCTCCAGAAGGCCTTGTGAACAATGCAGAGGGTTTTGAACGTAATCCTTACAGCCACTGGGAGCCAGTGCAAAGTTTTGATTCCTGAAGAGATTCGATCCCTGTGCTTCATTCTAAGGACAAGTCTCTCAGTCCTGTTCTGGATAAGTTGCAGACGGCGCAGAGTAGAAGCAGGCAGATTTAGAAAGAGTGAAGTATTTGTATGAATTGTGAGACCAAGGCTCATATATTAGATGGACAATTTGCCTTTTTCATTTTAGTGAATAATAAGTCTCTCGATACAGAGTCAAACGCTGCTTTAAAATCAAAAAAATCCATATATATAGGTTTTTTAGTTTGCAGATTAACTGCTGTTCCCAATCCTAGGACGCATCCGGTCTGACAGGTATCAACGACCTTTGCCTCTTTGACCCTTTGCAGAGAAGTCTTGTTGACATTTTCATTGGGCTATCCAACAGAGCAATGGGGTGATAATTGGCTGGTCGCTCGCAATCACCCTTTTTAAATATTGGTACAATGATTGACTTTCTCCATGTCGGGGGAATATGTCTTTGGCTAATAATCTTAGAGAAGATGGCATAAAGAATGGCGCCCACTCTTCTGGGTGGTCTTTAAGCATGCAATTTTTGAGACCATCTGGCCCTGGTGCGAGTGAAGTGCTTAATTTTGTTATTTGGTATAGTATGTCATCTTTATCAAAAGCCATATTGACATGACTCCCCAGATTGATTTTCTGTATGACAGGCATATAAGTCTCCAACATGCTGTACCCAAACTTCCTTGGGAACAGAGTTAATTTGATATGGAGATTGCGTTGCTTGATTTGCTGTGTTTGAAATTCTCCAAGTTTGAGCTCTGTTTTTGAAAGCTATGGCTATGAGAATCAATGCTGAATCTCTTTGATAGATAATAGCATGATGGGATTTTAGCCAATTTCTGTATCGCATTTTCAAAGTTCAAATGGCATTGAGCCTTATATTAACAGCTAAATGTCATAATTGTCTTATGTTTCTGCACAGTTCAGTCCTTTTCAAATCACCTCCTGGTCATAGGCATGCTTGTGCTTAAACATTGGTTTGAGTGATGGCTGCAATTTAAAGAAGTTCCTGGCTGCCACATAACGACCATCCAACTGCAATAGATCGGGGTTCAGAATCCATGGATCAGCTTAAAGATAGTGTTCAAAATACACCACTAGAGCTGATGACCACCAAAACCTTTTGCGTCCCCCCACAATCTCAAGCAAGGGGGTGTAATATGCAGTTGCCCATGTCAGTAGATCATGAAAAATGTGGACTTGCGAAAGTACTTGAAAGTCCCATACCTCTCTGGACAAATATATAATTAATGATGGCATAATGATGGCATATTGGCATTTCCCCTTTTCCATGTGGGCTTCACTGGAAATGCCAATAAAAGGTAGTATCCGAAATGCCATCATGATCGAATATGAATTAGGATTGCAAGGGTAGCCAAAGAGTTTCTATTTGAAACAATTGCATACAAATATTTGGTGTGGCCCATGGTTCTAAAATTAAACCTGAATTGGCCTTAATGGCTACCATCAAACCAGCAGATGGTCTACCACAAGCAGATGCTTTGGCGGGCAGCAAGGATAAAGTATACCCGTGCCATACCAAAGGCTTGATGAACCATGTTTCTTGTAATAAAATGATGTCAAAGTCATTAAGATGGTTTTGCTCATTAAACAAAGTAAGTGCTTAAACCCTCTCATGTTCCAACTGGCTAACTTACATATGCTCCTCTGTACATGCGTGAGTTTTTATGCATCACGTGAACCAGCATCAGTATGTAAGTGCCTAGTTCTCCACAGACCATGTGAGGTAGCCATTATTAATAATAATACATTGACACAGAACCCCATTTGATTTTTGCAATACTTTTCTTACCTGCTACAAAGCCTTCATGTAAATATCAAAAAATATTTGAAATATTTGTACGTTGGTTAGTTGGAGTTTGAGTACTGACCAATAAGGTTCAATTCTGCCAGAGAGCATAAAAAGGGGTGATCCTATACTGTTAGAAATATTCAGTGATGGAAAATGTGAGGTGTACTTGATTCCATGCTTATGAAGATTGTTGCATGCTGGTCTTCAGGAGGAACCTATATTCATGTTTGATAACTTAGGGTGACTAGGAACCTCTTTAAAGACTGGGCATCCAAGATGTATGTTGTGCTAGAAGGGATGGTTTCAAATCATGTTTCAGATGAGTGGGGTGAGTGCTGCAGACAAAGCAGGCTTCAGTAGGATCTGTGCTCTGAACCTCCTGGAGGAGATGTGGTCTTTTCAAATGGCGGTTGGGGATGATTTGAAGAGACAGGCCTGATTGAGACAACATTTTAACACATATCTTGGATTGAATCTTTCCTATCAGAAAATACAATGAGAGTCTTCTCCAGTATAGCTAACGCTGACCCAGTCCTCTGCGGTGTGCCACAGGGATCTTGCATGTCACCATCGTTGTATAACATATTTACTAAGCCCATCTTTGACTAACTAGATGAACTTGGAGTGTCATACACTAACTACGGGGATGACACACAGATCCTATTGCACCTATCTGGCGACTACGAAAAAGACTCCTTCTTACTCAATAATCTTTACCAAATGATCCAATCCTGGATGGCCCAACATGAACTCTGCTTAAATGGCGATAAAATCGAGCTACTATTAGTCGGCACCCAAACAAAACTAAAAAACTTGACCCCATATACAAAGTATTCACAATAGATGGGAAAATATCATAGTCTCGAAAGAAGTCCCAACCGTGGGTGTATACCTTGACTCTTCACTAACCTTAACTAGACAGGTCAACGCAACTGTATCATCAACAGCCTACATGGCTAAACTTGTTAACGCATGCAGACCACACCGCTAATCTGACAGCTGCCTGACCTTAGCCAGAGCCCTCACCCTGTCAGAATTCGACTATTGTAATGTCCTGCTAGCGGGCACCTCCACCACCAGCATTAAAAAACTCCAAGTCACATAAAACAATGCCCTCCGAGCTGCCTTAAACATCCCCACACATGTCTGATCAACACCGCACCTAAATATCTTACCAATCTGCTTACCCCAACACAAACCACCAAGCCAACATGCGCTACATCCGCTCAGTTCTTAACTGTGCCCACATTCAAAAGAACAAAAGCCGAGGGTCACAGTTTCTCAGTTGTAGTTTCCAAAACTTGGAACAGTCTCCTGCTATCCATCAGATCTGATCTATCCCACTCCTCATTCCGCAGAAAACTTAAAACGTGGCTCCTCTCGGCTAGTCTACAGTCATTAATGAGATCAGTCCTTTTTTTATTATTGATACAGTTGAATTTAAACATTTCAACATATTGCAATTACATTAAAAATACGATTTAAAACAGTGGACTTCCAAGTGGATTAGTTATAGTCAATTCATCAAATAAATAGAATTAGTCATTGCCAAGAGCTTTGAAGATTAAGCTTTGAAGATTAACTTAAGGAATTGTTTACTTACAATTACGATTATTTACAATCAATTCTCATACAATCCAACATAGTCATTGTCAAGGAGCTTTGGAAATTCAGTAGTTCTAATAATGGATCTATTATTCAGTGTACATTTGTTTTAAACCATTCAATAAGCAAATCTAATTGGTATAATCTAGTCCAAGTGAGTTCAGAAAGTTAATTGCAGCAATGATTACATAAATACGCTCCCCGTTAAAAATACTATTCCATAGCATATCACAAGTAGTAAGCTAGAAATTGTGATGTAAAGATTATAAGTAGTATTTTCTTTTGTGAAGTAAGGCCAGACAAAAAAAGAAGGTGTTTGAGTGTTTCAGGATCTAAGATATCTTTACAGAATCTAGAACTGCTACTTTCATCTGTTGGTTTGCCAAATCTACCTCGGGGGGTGTGGATCACTATGCCCCACCTGCTCTTGTATCTGAGGGTGATTGTGCACTGTGTTAATACTAAGTTACTATGCTATGGACACACAGATATAAGCTATTACCATAACCATAGGAGTAGACACAAAACGAAATAAAATGCACAATGGACACAAAATGAAAACACACGAGCCAGTTTCAATTATAACAATAGAATACATTTATTCACGCACAACAAGGCATGATGCAAACACTACTATAATGCAAATCTCGAATTTGCACCTGTTATGCTCTTGGTGCAAATCTACAATGCAATGCAATATAGGTAAGCCTTGCAGGCTTCTAATGCAAGCAATCTAATAGCAACTTATCCAGTGTATTCATACATATGGCAAGTGTCAGCATTCAGCATTCCTCTCCAATCCACACCACACTTCACACTCTCTCTCTAAGACAATCCCTGTCTGATTACCCCATCTATCATGTCAGCCGAAGCTCTGTGTGAGTGTCTGTACTAATTCCCCATGCACATGTCTTATTCAGATCAATACTCCCCTCTTGCCATGTGCAAGCTTCCCACTCTGCAACCAGTCCGTCAGTCAGGGCCTCTCCTTGCCTCTCTCTGCCAGTCTCTCTGCCAGATCGATCTGTATCAGTTCTCATCAGAATGCTTCCCCTCTCAGAGTCACATTCACAATGTCACATTCCTACAAGATGCACTCTACTGGTGTGGTCCTTCCCAAGCGCAGGAGCCTCCTCAGAATGCATCTTTCAAGTAGTTCTAATTTAGAAAGCATTTTGAAGCCCCAAAGTTCAACCCCATATAAAACAATCAGCAAGACCTTTGTTAAATACAACCTGATATCATTATAGTATTTTGAATATGAAGTGACCAACTAAGCAGGGGATATGTTTATATTATTTTATTAAGATAAATATATATGATTAAAGGGATATGAACAGAGCGGCGGACAGCAGGTCCTTCTTCCTCTTCAACCACCAGCTCTCTCTCTGTCCCCGCATTCCACTCTCCCCATTACTATTCTGGAACGCTGGTCACCGATGGCATAAGTATCACTGCGATACTACACATCCCTCTTCTTCCAAAATACCTTCCATTCTCACTCCCCAAAGTCTCTCAAATTAACTGGTCTCCGATAGCTTCTTCCAAAGAGAGATGTTGGTGCCACTGAACCTGGTATATGTGATCATTTTGATAAGGATGGACTCTGACTCTGAATGAGCTTATTCTTTCCTCTCTCAACAACAACACCATCATTTTGCCATCACTAATCACAAACATCGCTCGAATATTGTACTACACGCTGCCATCCCACGTTCTCACTGCATGCTTGAATACCTCAATCACTTTGATGGGCTTTGACCACTTGCTGCCATCCACCCTAAGCGCTTCTGGTAGCCTGATCCTCACATAGCAACCAATTTAGGGAGTTTTACTAACTCTGAACCTCCTGTTATCATGCCCTGATTTATTAGCGAGTTGCCTCTTCATAATCTTTGCTTCCACATCACCCAATGACACATCCATGCTCAACACAGCACTCATCCACCCCGGAAATAATTTTGTATTCGTACTCCAACCTCTGCTCAACTCAAAGGGAAACACACCTGTTGTGCTGTGCGGAGTAAACCTATGTGCCACTGCAGTCATCTTCACAACTTCCATCCAATCCTTACCATTCGACCACGCCCACCTAATCACTTCTTTCAATGTTCTGTTATACCTCTCAACATTTCAATTTGTCTCCGGATGATAAAAGGCACTGGTAATGTGCTTAATGGACTTCCCTTTTAAATACTCTTGCATTTCCTTGGACTTAAATTGTGAGCCATTGTCAGTCAGAATCACCCCCGGGTAACCTTCACGACCACATACCTCTTCCAGAAAATCAATAATGACTTTGGTCGAAACACTTGACCACATTTTAACTTCAGCCCATCTTGTCAACATATCAATTATAATTACACAAAACGTCTGGTAACTCTCACTCCACACTGGACCTAAAATATCTATAGCTAATTTCTTCCACGGTCTATCAGGCACATCTGTCACCACCATCGGATATTTTTCACTCACACAACTTTTATCAGATGCATTGCAAAGGATAAAGTTTCTAACACTTCTTTCAATGTGCAGATCACAACCCGGGCACCAATATGTGTTTCTTATTCTGTTCTTTGGCTTTGATATTACTTGATGTCCGTCGTGTCCCAACATTATAGTTATCTCTCTGATTCCCTCCGGTGGAATCAATTTGTCTCCCCTCAACAGGCAATCATCTTGAGAGCTCAGTTCATGTCTTACACTCCAATCACCTTCAGCTCCCATTTCTTGAACTCTGTTAATTGGAACCATACTCTTGTTGAGAATTTCCATTACAAACTTTACTTTGAGATCTTTTCCCATCTCCTCTATCCATTCCTGTTTGGATAGAGCAGAATCCTCTATCATACAGATCAATTCTTGTTGGTCTTCCATTTCTTCACTCTCTTCCTGAATGTTCGTCATCCTTGAAAGGCAATCTGCAGTGTAATTTTTTCACACCAGGTATGTATTTTATCACCACATCAAATTCCTGCAACCTGTCAACCCATTGCCTTATTCTTCCTGATACTTTATCCAAACCCTTAGTCATGAGCACCTCCACAAGTGGCTTGTGATCAGTGTGTAGTTAAAATTTTGTTCCCTAAACAAAGCTTCTGAACTTGTTAATTGCCCAAACACTAGCTAGTGCTTCTTTCTCTATAGTGGCATATCCTTTTTCTGCCCCTTTTAATAGCCGGGAAGCAAATGCTATGATGTGTTCTTTTCCTTCCTGTACTTGTGTCATCACTGCACCTAAACCGACGTTACTTGCATCCGTCATGATCATCGTGCGTCTTCCCCTTACATAGCTCCTCAATGCTGGTGCTGCTCCTAAAGCACTTTTTATGTATCTGAATTCTCCCACACATGCTTCACTCCATTCAAACTTTCTGTTTATTTTTGTAAGATCCCTTAGCATTGCTTCTCACATACTTCGAATAATATTCGGCATGCCCAAAAAGGTCCTTAGCTGCTCTCTGTTATTTGGGGTGGCCATTCCTTCTATAGCAGCCATCAATTCAGGTCTGGGTGCAATACCATCATTTGATATGACATGTCCTAGGTAGTCAATTTCTTTTCTATTAATCTTTGATTTTTCCTTGCTTAGAGTCATGCCTACCTTATAATACTTCCTGAATACCTTATTTAACCTTTTTTTAATTTATTTTTTATTTAACATGTACAAAATTTAGTTTACATGTAAACTTTTATCACACTTTCCTTTCCATTTCATGACCATCTTAAAACATCTTTAACCTTCATGTTTGTTTGTTTTTTCTCCAGTCTTTTTACGTGTTCTCCATGACTGATTCATTGTCCTTCTCTTTCAGGATTTTTTCCAGTTTATTCCTGCGCACAAGAATCTTGGATTATGTCCTTGAATAAAATAGTCCCATTGTTCCTCATCATTTCTTTGTGTCATGTTTGACATGTGCCTTGTTAGCATTTGCTTTCTCACATTTGCTACCGCTCCACAGTTCGTAAGGAGATGTGCCGGTGTCTCCTGTTGGTCGATGTCTAGACAGAATCTACAGCATCCTTCATTCGTACCTCTGCCTCCAGTTCTGTTTTTGTAGTCGTTGGTCGGGTAAACTCCTAGCCGAATTTTGATTAATAGGGCTCTGTTTGTGTTTGACGGAAATTTTACCAGCTACTCAGGAAGCACGTTTCTTTTCCTGTGTTCCACAGCCATGTTCTTTATGTTCTTTAACTTCATTTTGGCCTCTCTTGTTGCTATCCAATCTTGTCTCAGGAGTTTTTCTTTTACTTTGTTAGGGTTTGTCACCAGTTCTTCTTCTGAAGATTCTAAGTCTGACAGAATTTGACTCCATTCCCTTTTCCAGTGGTTTAGGTAAGTTGAACTCTTGCCTTGCCCTTTCATAGCCAATATTTTATAGCCCTCCGCAGGACTGTCTTCACTGATTTTTCTCAATAGGCCTAGTGATTTCCATTTCATGGTGGCTTCGAGAGACTCTAACTCAAGTTCCGCTCTTATGGCTACTATCGGTGTGTTCCTTGGTAGTTTCAATAGAGGTTTCCAGAACCCACTCTCCAACTTGGGCCAGATTTTGTGGAAAAGGTTCACTCCAGCTTCACTCCCATATGTTAGTGACGGAAGTACTTTTTGTACATGGAACATTCTTACTGGCGCCAGGGAAAATTTTCCGTATTTGCCATTGACGACTCTTCCTTACGCACTTAAGTTCTTGACTTTTGCGATCAAAATGTCTTCCCAGTTCTTTTCCACTCTTGAGATATTGAGACCAACGCCTAGGTATCTTATCTCCGACACCCGCTCTAGGGTTTCTCCTCCTATCTCCCAGGTGAATTTTTTCATTGTAGCGTTGTTCTTGCCGCATATCGTCATTATCTTCGATTTTTCCACATTGATCGTCAGTTCGTTTTTTAACATGTAATTCTGCAAGTTGTTTATGAGTCGCTGTAGTCCGATTCTGGTTTCATCCAATAAGACCATGTCGTCAGCGTAGCATATTAGCGCCACTTCTTGGTCATTTATTTTCAGGCTGAAGTGTCTTGTGTTTGATGTTATTTCAGGTAGGTCAGCTAAATACAATTTCAAAAGCTTGGCCGCAAGCGGGCAACCTTGTTTCACGCCCTTGTTGATTCTAATGTTGGGCGTCAGATCACCGTCTTCGTTCAGCCTGATTTGCGTGGTCGTGTTTTGGTGTAACGCGGTAATAGGGTTCAGGAGCTCTGCTGGACAGGACCACGTTTTTAGCTTTTCCCATAGTTTCCTTCTATTTACAGTGTCAAACGCTTGACTTAGATCGATAAATGCCAAGTGCAGTTCTCTTTTTAATTCTATTACGTTAGTTTTTAGCATTGACAGGATGAAGAGGTTTAGGTCCGTGCCGGTAGGCTTCGTAAACCCTGTTTGTCAGGGGTCTATGATGTTATTTGTGTCAGCCCACTTTGTCAAGTTCTTCTGTAGGTCGGCGGAAAAAAGCTTTCCTATAGTGGCTAGTAGTGAGATCAGCCGATAATTTGTCGGCATGTCACGTTGATCTTTTTTGTAGATTGCCACTGTTATGCTTTTTGTCCAAATTTCAGGGATCTTCCTTTGTGTCACAATTGTTTTTAACAATTTATTTATTATCGCCGCCCATGATTTTGAGTCTTTTTTCAGGTGGACATTAGTAACCCCATCTGGCCCAGCAGCAGAGGAGTCCTTTCATTTCCGAATTGCAATTTCGATTCCCACCTCATCCATCATTGTCATCCAGGCATGTTTTGTGATCATATCGGGTAAGTCCACGTCTTCTGTTCTGGCTGAAAATACTTTTGTGTAATGCTTTACCAGATCCTGTTTGGAGACTCCACCTATTAGCCTGCCTTGATGGTTCAGGGTACAGTTATTGATTAGGTCCCATGTTTCTCTGGTGTTGGTCTTCTGTAGAGTCTTTAGCATTACCTCCCTTTGTTCTTGATATCTTCTGTTTCTGAACTCGGTTACACAATTTCTGAATTGGTTTCGACTTGACTTGATGTTCCTTTGTCTTTCCGTTACTGAGTCTTTTTTCTTTTCTTAAATTGTCTTATTTCCTTTCTTAGTTGTTTCCTTCTTTCCACTGGTTGACAGCTATATTTGTGCTTATGTATTAGGGCGTCGTTTTTAAGTCCCGAGTTCTTTATTGTGTAGGCTTCCAGCAGTGTTTCATAATTGAGGTGACCGACGGGTTCAACTCTACTTTCAGACTTTTCTCTTTGGTCTTCCAGTTTTTTGCTCCCTTCCATGATGCTTTCAGGATGTTATGATCACTGTCTTTCTGTTGTGCGATTTTAAAAATTTTTATTTTCTGTAGTAAGGATGCGGATACCCATATGTAGTCTATTGTTGAGGATACTTGACGATTATACCACGTGTGGGCTCCGGGGATGTCCCCCCGATGTTTGACCATTTAGCATATGCAGGTTGAACCCTTTTGCCATTTGTATCCATTTGGAGGCTTTTGAAGTTCCCATCCTTAATGCTTCCAATTGAGACGTCCCATTTGTTCCTAGGCATTTTATGTTAAGGTCACCACATATGATTATTTGAATATGTGAGTTCAATTCCGTCCTGGTAACTATTATGTCTGTTATTGCTTCCAGAAAGTGGTCTGTTGTTATTCCTACTGGATTCCAGTAAACATTTATCACCAAAGTGGACAGAGTTTCCGCTTTTTTGTTATCACTGTTGTTTTCTAATAGTGTCCATTGTATGAAGTGGGTTTCGTTACCTTTGTCCATTATCCGCCAGTCACTGCCCTTTCTTATTAGGGTGATTAAGCCCGCAGAGGGCCTCCCCTCTCGTCCTCTTTTTGCTGGATTCATTGATATCTCAACATTTCTTCTCACAGGTAGATCACATAACCAGGTTTCTTGTAAGCATATTATTGTGGCGTTGTTTAACTGGTGGTTTTCTTTGTTCATCAGGTGTTTAAACCCCCCAGGAAATCACTGATTCCTCGTCCGATATAGCGATCCTTTTTTGCTATTGGTGGTTTCCTTCTAGCGATAGGGAACTTGCTAACCATTGCCAGTCTTCTTGGGCGCTCTATGTTTCTTTTTAATTTGTCTTTTCTGTTTACAGTTTTTGTCACTCTTTTTCTTGCGTCCTCTTTTTCTACTTCTTTCGACTTCACGTTGGGGTTTGCCACTGTGATTTTAAAGTTTTCTTTTTGAGATCTGTCTGCCCCTTTCTTTGGTATCGGGGATGACTTTGCCGTCCCCCTCTGTTCTTGAGACGTTTGTTCTTTTTTCTTCTCATCCTCAGCATTTGTGTTTCTGAGTACTTCTCGTACCTCAGAGCCTCGTTTCAACAGCTCATTTCCTTCTTTTAATATTAACTCTTTATGTGCGATCGACTTCAGATGTAGCACCATTTTGTCTGCACGCTCTTCGTGGATGTATTCGACCACTGCTAGGTCTTTGTTTCTTATTTTTCTCAGTATTTCCACACAGTGGAGAAGGGCCATCACGTTTTTTCGGTTTCAATTTTTTTCTTCGTTTTCTGTGAGTAGATTTTCAACCAACACCTTGTTCCGTGAGTGGTCTCTTCCGTTTTGTTGTTTTTGCGTGTATTTAGAGTCATGATCGTCTGGCTGTTTCTTACACGGATGCTTAGGATTCCAAGACTTATAAGTCTTTCTTGGGGGGGTCAGGCTTCGTCACCGACTCCTCTTTCATAGACCTTTCTCTATTTATTTTTTTTATTTTTTCGTCCTTTGTTAAGAACCCTGGGCGTTTGCTACCTACTTCTTCATCAGAGTCTGTATACAAGTTCTCGCCGTCTTCTTTCCCAATTTGCACAGACCTTGTTTCTTTCTGGCCTGGTAGTGGTAACTCGACTTCTTCCATTGGATTCTGCAAACTGCTATTTGCGGCCTCTTCGATATAAAACGAGGCGTCTTCAATCAGGTCTCTTGAGCTGTCTAGCGACTCCAGTTCACTTTATTCCTCGTCGGTGATAGGCGTGACCTGTCTTTCATTTTGTTTGGGATTTACTCGAGATGGTCGCCCTTTTTCTTCGCTTGAGAAATGTCTTGCGTTTTCTGTTGGTTGCTTGAAGTTCCTTCTTCTTCTGAATTATCGGAGGCATGAGCGGACCCACGCAGGTGCTTCCCCATCCTAAAGGATGATGTGCACCAGACCCACCAATCAATACTTAGCTCACATAAACTCACAACTCCTCCCACCGCCCCGTCTGCCTCACAAAATCCAACATCACACTGCTCCTCCTCCTGCCTCTCACCCCGTCACCTCGCAGAAAAGCCCTCCCACTCAGCTCACCCACACCCAGCGCAGTCAACCGAACCCTCATCAATTCTCTCTCTTCAACATGTCTCTCACACCTAAGCAAAATATGTCCCACAGTCTCAGGCACCCCACACACTGATCAGTCCCTCGACTCACACTTCCCCACTCGAAACAGACAGTCATTCAGCCCCACATGCCCTATCGTCAACCGATTCAGCATCACCTTCTCCCCCTCCTCCATTCCAAACTCCCTGCATCCACCTTCACTGACACTTTCCCACGAACACCAAACATCCACCTGCCCTTCACCCCACTCACCCATCTCCCCTGCCACTCATCCATGACCCGTCTCACCATCACAGCCTTCACCTCATCCACACTCAAAGGCAAACTCACATTAACCGAAGTTCCGAAAGATTGATCGTACGCCTTTTTGGCTGATCTGCCCTTTTTTCGTGGATTTCGAATTGATTGTTTCTTTTTTCTTGACCTTATTTTTTTGAGATATTTTTGGGGTTTCGCTCTTGTTTTTTTGGGCCTCCTGCCCTTGTGTCGGTACAAACACTGGGTATAGCTCATCCGTGTTCGTGTTTTTCTTTATGTTATCGCTTGCGCTCATTTCATTTGGGGGATCGTCACCTTGCCTGTTCACTTTGTTCTTTGTCGGAACCTTGCGCAGTCCGGCCTCGATTTTTTTCCTGAGGATTCGTCATATAGGCTTTACTCCTAGAGCATGATGGTTTAGGTGAGCCATTGGTCCCAAGGGCGTCTTCCTTGGCTGCCGTGTCGTTGTTGTTTTTTATTTTGATTGTGTTTTTATGACACTGCTGCCAGATTTCTTTACTTTGCGGATGGGAACCTTGCAACTCTTGTGCGTCTTCCCTGGCATCTATTTGTGTTAACTTTGTCTCTGAGCTCTTGTGTTTTTCTTTCCGCTCTGCTGTTTCAGCAGTTTTCTGCATCCATTTTAATGATTCTAGCAGTGCGTTGGTCAAATGATCTTTTTCTTGTCTATCTCCGCTGGCCAGGTCAAATAATCTCCTTTGCCATATAGCAGAAGATTCTGCTTCGTGATTTAACCTTGCTTCTATTTTCAATGCTGTTATTTCCTGAGCTGTTAACTTTGTTAGAATCAGCACTAGAAGTGCGTTGTTGCTGATGGATTCGTACAGTTTCATATAGGGGGCCAGCGAGATGGTTAAGGCCGACATGACGTTGTTCTGCAATTGTGTTCCTGTTTGTGGGGAAAGTTTGTGTGTGCCATTGCTGCGTCATTATTTTGCCTGCTCTCTTTGTTTTGTTTCCTGTTAGATTTTTGTTACTATTTTGAATGTTTTCACTATTTTGGACCTTTCTTTGTGGAGAGAGTTCATCCCCATCTGTTTGTGTAGAAATTGTTACAAGCTTAACTTTGTCATGGGACTTTTCGCCTTCATGGAAGGGTTCATACGGGATCCGGTGCCTCCAAGCAAATGTTGATTGCAAGCATCTTTTATCCGAGGGAGAGGATATCGATATATCTTGCACCCAGGTCTTTTGATTGGCCTCTGGATAGAGACAGACTGCTTTCGTGCCCAGAATTTGATCTAATCTCGGTTGCAATTCCCTTTATTGTGTTTCCTTCCATTGTTTTGATAAATTGTTCTCTCCATTCTTGTTCGCCGATCTCTTTTCAGAGTGACCAAGACCTCTTGGGATGTTGTACTATTTCCTACATCGAGATTTTCTCCTTTATCACTTGATATTAATATTTCTGAAGCGTCTGAGTATATAGATTCATCTAAATCTTCATCACTTGGATGTTTGTCGTTTTCCATAAGGTGTTCACTGTGGTCACTCTTTTCTTCGATGGTCATTTTTCCTTTCGTTTTAAGACTTTGTTGTTTGAGTGTTTCTGGTAGTTGTCCTCTGTCGTTTTCTCTATTTTCCGTGGCAGTTCCTCCTTCGTTCATTTCTACATTGGAAGTCCTTTCTCTCGTCTCATCTATTACAATTCATGTATCACTTCTGTTTTCCTGTTGGGTTTCCAACATCAGTCCTAGTTTTGTTAATTCGGCCTCTGTCACGTTCAAGTGATCTGCTGGTGTTTTTGCTGTCTGATTCATTTCTTCTCTGTTTTCGTCCTTTTCATTAGAACGCCGATGGCCCGTGTCATTATCGCATGTTGGTTGAGTCTGGGCAGTGTCTTGCGTCCCCTTTTTGGGAGCCTCATTGTTGTCAATCTGAGGGTGGTTCATGCCTTGATTTACTGAATGTATTTTGCAGATCGCTTGTTGGGTCTGGTGGTGTCTCCGTGCTTTCTCCTTCGGGGTTTGGTTGTTCTTTATGTGTGTCAGACATGTCTGGTTCCCTCCCCCCTTCCCTACCTTCTGGTTCTTGATTTTCCACATGTTTAGGTATTTCCGCAATAGATAGTCTAGGATAGCCAGGAGTCTTACCTCTTTCTTTGGATGATTCGTGAGTCTTTCCCGTTCTCTCTTGCTGGTGCTGCGGGAGTCTAGAGATCGCTCTTGTGTGCGGGCAGGCTGTTACACTTCCAGGTAAAGAGTTGATATGTTAACCTCTGTAATTGTTGAAACATAGGCCATACCGCCTCGCTGCTCCTTCGTTTCACATTGAGTGGATTTACTTGAGTGTGTGTGAGTCGGCTGTTCTTCAAGCTTTGGGGCAAGCGCACCACGCACCAAAGCCGCCAAACAGCCTAACATTTCCGATCAGCCCTTCTGTCTTCAGGGCTTACGCCGCAAGGGTGCGGTGGATGTGCCTTTGAGCACAGCTGAAGATCACGTGTCAGCTCACGTGTTAGAGTCTGTGAATGGGGATTAAAGCCACAGGTGTCCTTTTCACCTGTTCGCTCATATCGTGATGTTGATAGCTGTTTGTGAATGGTAGTGCTTATACTGACTGCAGACTGCTCTGCTCCTGTCTCTAGGTTAGCATAAGGTCTCTTTGAGTCCCGGTTGTATTACCACATACTGAGTCATGCAGAATGGTTCCTATCAATCTGGATAGTTCTCCTTATAGCAGTGTTTTTTTCATTCAAAGTTGATGTCTTTCAGGATGGCAGCATTCCGTGTCATGAGGATGAAGTCAAATTAAGAAAGACCCGCAAATCATCCAGAGATCATAGAGACTGTGGTCTCGGGATTTGGACTACCTTTGATAATCCAAAAAGTAACAGAATATGTTATTAAAACAAGTTGCTGAACAGTACATGGTAACTGCGTGGATTTCTCCTCTTCCTCAACAGAAAGCGGTATTGTGGTAAGCCACTGCAACAAACCCAACAGGAACTGACACAAACCGGCGTTGACTCGGCTGAAGTGTTATTTAACCTTTTATTGTGCTCTTCTTCCGTATATGCATAGATCAGTATGTCATCTTGAAAGAAAATTACACCTCCATCCCCATCAAATATACGATGCATAATTTTCTGAAAAAACGAGGCTGCCGAGATTAGTTCAAAAGGCATCCTCCGCACTGATATAACCCTTCTGGTGTTATAAATGCAGTCAGGTGTCTTGAATCCTTATATATTTGAACCTGATGGTAGGCAGAGGTAAGATCCAATGTCGAAAATACTTTAGCTGATTCCATGGTTGAAAGTAGTTCTTGGATATTGGGTAGCAGATGTCTCACTGGGATTATGCATTTATTTAACTCCCTTAAATAAATACATACCCTCACTTTTTCAGAGATTTTTCTCACAATAACAAGAGGTGAAACCCATTCTGCAGCATCAATTTTCTCTATAATTCCTTGTTCCTCTAGTTTTATAAATTCCTTTTTAACTTCTTCTCTCATAGCCAACGGAACACTCTTCAATTTCTGAGCAACGGGTTTACACCCTTCCTTAAGTTAGATTCGGTGTGTAATGCCAGTGATTTGACCGACACACACACACACACACACACACACACACACACACACACCACCAACATACACATACCCCACTTACCTTCACCTTCAAGCTGGTTCCTGCAGCGCCAGTTCCCTTTCACTTCTGTGATTGGGCACTGGTGCTGCAGGGTCCTTTTCTTTTCTTTTTTCTTTTTTTTATTTTTTTTTAAACGGATGGCTGTGGGGGTGTCCCCTACAGCCCCCGCTCACTATACCATAAAGTAACTTTTGGTGTTCGATCCTTTGGTGGTAGCATTTTTAGAACTTTTGGTCGTTTCAACCTTTTTTTTTTTTTGGTCATTTCGACCTAAACCTTTAACACAGCCCATCCCATCTCTAAACACTTCTATCTTCAATTTCTCTGCATCTATCGCACCGCATATATCAATTCCTCTGCACTGGCGTCCAGTCATATTTTGAGCCATGCTTGATGTGTCCAACTAAGTAATGGCGATGCACCCTTCTTTGAGACAACTTTTCCTACTGCCTTCCTGTCTTTGAAATCTAACGTAGCTCTGAACCAACCTATGATGTCAATGTTTGCACCCCCATATGCCCTGGGATTGAAGTCAGATTCATACAGCCATTTGGGACCAATGTTCTTCCACATTGTTTCTGGTAGTAATGTATACTTTGCTCATGAGTCTGTTACCATTCAACATGATAATGGTTTTTGGACGTTCCAATTCCACTTCATTATCCTTGACACATATTGCAAAAACACATTCATCTCCTTCATCATTACCTTCATTTCCTATCCAATTCATGTTGCTTTCCCCTATCCTACAGAATTTGGCCACATGACCTGTCCCATTACAATTTCTACACATGATATGTAGTGCAGGACAGTCAGGGCTACTAGCCCAATGTGATGGACTATCACATTTGAATCAGGTTCTGCTCCTGCCTCTGCCTCTTTGGCTACTTTGAGGTCGTCCACTTCCCATGAAACGTCCTCAGTTGTATCCACGGCTTCTCATTCCTCCTCCATTGTATCTAGCTGAAACCGGAAACCTGGCATCTTCTGTTCTTCTTGTAGTCAAATTGTTGGGATTGCCAATATGCATTACATTGTCACTGTGTACAGGTTGCAGTACATTGACAGAAGAATCTGTCTTTCGCTCTGCTTTCTAATGTTTTTACACAGTTTTCCATGTGCTCCACTTCTTTGGCAATCCGCAACACAACCTCTATGGGTGGATCATCTTAAGCCCATAATTTCTACCAGACTTTAGTGCTGTCACATTCCAACATGAACTGATTCCTTAACCTTTCTTCTAGTTGTTGACCACATTTGCAGTTTTTAGCCAATTTCCTGAGCACAGTTATGTCTTGTTCAACAGTTTCTCCAGTTTCCTGTGATCTTTTACCAAATCTATATCTCTCCAGTACAGTGTTCAATTTCTTTTCATAGTGTTTGCTTATTTTAATTATGCACTTTTTATACTCGTTCATATCCCCACATTCTGCTGCTGGCAAGTCTTTTAGGTCCTCATATTTCTACTGGCCAGCTGCACCTAAGCAATGCAGCAGCAGTGACTTCTTTCTCTCAACACTGTAATTTGCGCCACACACTACACTGGCGTAGTGTTCAAAAGACGTTAACAACCTCTTCCAAGGCAGAACTGGCTCACCCATCTCTAGTAGAAACATGGCTGGGGGTGGAACACTATGCATAGACATGCTTCTTGTTGCGTCTCCTGTTTCATTTGGATCAATGGTTGTAGTTTTCCCTTTTTTTTAAAATCTGTTTTGTTGATTGCACTTCTCTTGTAAGTATTTGTTCCTTTTACTGTATATTTTCATGAAATGAAAGTATTTTCTTTTATCTTCTGTATATTATCTGTGTATATTATGTCCTCAGAATATGGAGGATGATTACAGATTTTTTTTTTATCATAAGACTGAGACGAGGATGCAGAGGATCTATATTCTCTTGTCAAATGCCTGGTTTACGTATGCCCGATCGCAATAATAATTGTCCTTTTTTTATTTCATTAAAATAAAACCTCTGTTAGTAGTGCGCTTGTGCTGTAGCTTTGCCGATTCATATGGCGCACTTGTACCTAGCATTAGTTCATTACTTTCCTTCCTTATAATACATTATGTAAGTCCACAAACAGTACCTTTTCTAACATTGCAGTCTCGCTGGCACGGTAATCCTGGTCACTTTCTTCTGTTCACTGCACTCTGTTGCCTTTCTGGGAGTATGTGTATCTTTATGAGGACAGTATAGGGAGGGCAAGATCCTCGTTGCCACGTGATGTGACCAACTACGCAGGGGATATGTTTATATTATTTTATTAAGATGCATATATATAATTAAAGGGATATGAACAGACCGGCGGACAGCAGGTCCTTCTTCCTTTTCAACCGCCAGCTCTCACGCTGTCCCCGTATTCCACTCTCCCCATTCCTATTCTGGAACGCTGGTCACCCATGGCATAAGTATCACTGCGATACTACAGAATATCATTGCTCATGAGATCTTGAAATGAACACTGTGTGACTTTATATACTGGAAACTGTATTGGGCATTTTCCAGGGGAGTTTGAAAATGATCATGTATTGTCTGAGCATGTACAATACATCAATGCAATCCACCAATGGGGATCCTTTATAGGCACCTTTGGTGGCCTCAATTAAATTGAATACAATGTGATAGGCAAGTACTGGAGAACTTTAAGTATCATGGATGTGGCCAAATGTACACAGACATTTAACTAAAGGGTTGTTTTAAAAAATTGTATTAGACATTTTTCTCAATATCATAACTGTCGCCTCACATACAACGATCTTTGGAATAAGAAACAGTTCATTAGTGGGGAATTCTCACACGTCACTATATATATATTTTCCTCACCTTTGGTGTATTTTGACAAATGATTATAGAAGAACTTCAAGTAGCATCTATTCAACCCCACACTACACAATTTCACTGAGAGCGAACATCACTGAACATTTAATATTAAGTAACCATACATGTATTACTTTCTTTGCTTAAATAGAGCCAGACATAGGCCCTCATTACAACCCCGGCGCTAAACCATGGCGCTATTAGCACCATGGTTGGTGCCGGTGTTGTAACGAATCGGCCATGGTGAAATGGGGAAATATCGCCCCATTCCAAGGTTGGCGGGGCGGTATTTCCCCATTTCACCATGGCCCTTCCCCATTCCCATTTTCGCCCCATAGTTCTCAATGGGACTGGGGAAGGCGCTAAGTACGGTACCGCAAATTGTGGTACCGTAATTAGCACTGAGGTCCCTTTGCGGCACCCTACTTTAACGGCTGGTAAAACCAGCCGTTAAGGTCGGGTCCCGCAAAGGGACCTCGTAATCAGGCGTTAAGTGTTTAACGGTGCCGACACCTTTTACGGCACCGTTAAACCCTTAACGCCAAGGTCGTAATGACCCCCATACTGTATTCACTGTATGCGATTCACATCGCATTACCAAATGTATCTGTGTACTTTCCAGATATCTTCATGCAAATTCATTTTGTGAATGGAGCGGTAACATCATTTGAAAAAAAAACATGATGCCACACGCATAGCATGTGACATCAGCAGCCGAGTACATAAATAAACCAATACTAGATGTTTAATAGTGAGAGTTGTCAATATTTGAACGTGCATTTTTAGAAACCTTTTTTCAAGCCTAACAGATATTATATATGACCAGAAACAATTTCAGGAAAATAGGAAAGCTATACAACAACCTTTGCATCACCGTATATGCCTTATGAAGTACTTAGGTGCACAATATCTCTGGACAAGACATAAATACACAAAACGCCACTATCTGAAGTTAAATCATCATTGTTCACATTAGCATATGGATACAAAATAGCCTTGACAAAGACCTGCTTAAGTCAAAACATGTGTTAGCAGCTTTTGTACAATAAATAAAGAGACATTCTACAAACAAGCGCCATGTTATGCATTTGTTCAATGCATTAAGTAGTTCCCGGAATTGGTCATTAGAACTTTATGTGTGGTACTATGATAAGGTTTCTGAATTAGAATTCTAGTCACCCTAGACTACTCACTATGATTAGAACATGAAAGGATATATGTGGGTTAGAACACAGGGCATTGTAACTAACCCTAAGAGTTATGGCATTGTGCATAGCCATATGAACTGTGAATACGCAGCAACCCAGAGTCAGCATGTATCAATATATCTTATCTATTGAGTGTTTATCCAGCACAGTGTCAGGTGTGTTTGCAGGCCCACCCATATATATGACTTGTAGGTGAAGCAGCAGGATTTGAATATGATACAGGCTTACAGCTGGAACCAGTGCAGTTCGATGAGGGTTGGGGTGATGTGGTCGAATTTGTGGTGTCCTTTAATTAGTCGTGCTACCAAATGCAGGACACATCTTAAGGTACCCAGGTTAGTCACTGGAAGGCCTTCCAAAAGAGCATTGCCACCATCCAGATGGGAGAGGTCCAGGGTTTAGAGAGTAGATCTGAAGTTGTTTTCTTGGATGAAGGGCTTGACTTTCTGCAAGATAGAAAGTTGATACCATGCCCTTTGTGTCTTCCTTGCTATGTGCTATTTGAAGGAGAGGTGTCTGTTGATGTCAAATCCAGGGGACTTGGTGCCGGTGGCCAGCTGGGGTGCATAGCAGATTCAGGGTTGGATGTCCGGGTGTTCGGTGTTGTCCAGTAGGAATTCAGTCTGGCAGGTGTTGAGCTTTAGGTAAGCATTTAGGTAACCATTGGATCCATAACTGGATCAATGATCCACAACCTTGGAGAACCCCTACAAACAGGTTTTTGCCCCTGTCACGCATTGGATACTACTCATGAATGCATCCAACTTCATTGCCCCTGCTAAATAGTTAAACCAATACTCTATCCTAATTCGCCTTGGCCTGTCTGCTGCCTTTGACACTATTGAACATTCTGATCTCCTTAATACTCTCTTTTGTCTTGGGATTTGCGATCAAGCCCTTGCCTGCATTGAATACTACCTTGCACCATGTCAATTCACTATCTCCGGGAGCAGCAACACCTCTCTACTCACTCCTCTAACTGTTGGTTTTCCACAAGGCTCTGTCTTGGGTCCGCTCCTCTTTGCACTCTACAATTCTATTCTTGAGGCACTAATCACCTCGTTTGGGTTCTTGTACTAATTCTTTGCGGACAAGACCCAAAACTTCTTCTCTTTTCCTGATCTCTCTATCAGCATTTCCAATTGTCTCTTGGCAATTAAATATTGGATGGCTTCACACACTCTGATGTTAAACTCTACCAAAACAGAGGTACTCTTCTTCACTGCTAAAAGCTCTCTCTTATCTCTTCCTCTGCCTATCCAGTTTCCATCTGACACTCCCCCCTACCCTTCTTCAGCTAGAAACCTCAGTGCCACCTGTGCCCCTTCTCACGCCTTCACTACTTTGATCTCCAAAACTGAAACAGCAGCTCGCCTCAACCTCCTAAATATTAGGAAAATCAGGTACCTCCATTGTTTCAAAACCAAAAAGCATCTGTTAACCATTCTTGTCTTCTCTAATATGGACTAATGTGCCAGTCTCCTCTTTGGTCTTCTCTAATAAGCTTTCTGTCCTCTTGGCAAGATCATTATCGTCACTACCGTCACTAGGCTGGATGGCTGAACAGGGCCAGATTTACATTTCTTCTCCTGCTTCACAAATCCATCAACAGTAAGGCACCACTGTATCTATCCTCCTCTATACAGCTCTATAAGCCTTCTTGTAATCTCCGCTCTGCCTCCTCGACTACCCTTGTAGCTCCTTGCCATCCCTGTGTTTCCTCTTGCTTCCGCTCTTTCTCTCTTCTTGCTCCACTTGCATGGAATTCTTGTCCCCTAGACATCTGAGAAACAGTCCAAAGGGATTTGTTCAAAACCAAACTAAAAGCCTTCCTACCCTTTTAATGTATCTCTCATCTGCCTGCTAGCTAACATTTTTCCCTCGCCTTTACCTCCCTCTGTCTTCCACTTGCTCTGCCTACATTCTAGTACTTCCCTCATCATGATCATTTCCGGAGCACAGCTGACCGTACCGCCTACCTGCACTTAAAAATGTCCATTGTTGGTTGTCCTTAATCTATGTATGTCCACTTATGTATTGTTCCGGGTCACTGTTCCATGAACTCACCTCCACAACCTTGTCAGAATGTCCCTCAAACTCACCCCATTTCTTATCTATTGTATGTTCTTTTGTGATCAAAAAGAGCATTGTTCCTCCTGTATATAAATATGCATAAATAAATCCTTTTCCAAGACAGCCAACATGTAAAGAGAAGGTGGGGCTCCGTACACAGCCCCTCTTCCCTTGCCATGGCAGCCTGCAAAACCCTATGAACATATTACCACAAGCACTCTTTTTCCCTTTCAAACCTATCCTATCTTCGAATAACTTTACCACATAGCCGGTCCCAGGTAGACATAGTCACTTTAACACCATTTTTCATCCCTAGCGGTCATGGCCAGTAGCCAGATATCCACGTCATGACCTTATGCCATGACCCAGACAATCTGGCAACTGCCCACAGCCACAGGCTATACCTCAGTCACCAAAGGTATATGACTATTTTTTGTACCTACATTATTACACTTGTCAAAAAATAAAACATGGCCACATTTGCAAAACCATGCTTTAATGTCCTTGCCAATGCTCCTCACGAGTTTGCTCGAAACCCGGCCATGTTTTATTTTTTAAAAAGTGTCAAAATATATGTAGATACAATAGTCATATAACTCAGTTCCCACTTGACAAAATCCATTCAGTCTTTACACAAACATTGAAGGTTGAGTCTATAATTTTTTTCAAAACTTTTGTCCACATTCGTCAAATACCAACAAAGTTATAAGCCATCTAAACATGTTGAGACCCCCCCTCTAATTTTGCCCCCTCTTGAAAAAATACCACCAAACTTTAGAAAACCATTTATATCTACATCCAAAATCATTTTGCCAAATGTTCAGATTCGTCAAATGACACCACATTTATATGCCTTTATAATATTTTGGGACCCCCCCTCTAATTGTACCCCCTCTTGACAGAATACCACAAAGCTTTGCAAAACCATTCAGGATTAGTCCTAGAATAAAATTGCAAAATTACATGCAGATTCACTGAGTGGCGCAAAAGTTATAAGCCATCCAAAAGCAGGAAGGAAAAGGATTTCCTTCCTGCTTTTCCCCAACCCTGCAATGCAGAAATAGGGGTGTCCGCGAACACCACAGGACTGCCCCAGGACATCTGGGGTATTTGCGAACACCACAGGACTGTCCCAGGGCATCTGGAGTGTTTGTGAACACCACAGGACTGTCCCGGGACATCTGGAGTGTTCGCTGACTTTTGGCTTCTTATGGCCATATCCCATCCCATCCTCATCCCCCCTACCTCCCCAGAGATAGTTTGTTGAGTTTGAAAAGTGAAATTCTGTTTTTTAAAAAAAAATAATCACTGCACTGTTCGCGGACCCCAAAAAGTCTGCAAATCCAAGATGGCGGGCGTTTCAAGAAAACATACGCATTTCACGTTTTCTCACCATCCAATCAGCGGACACATCCCGGTGTTCGCGGTCTACGCAAAAGTCTGAACATTTTTCGGCCAATCAGAGGCCAGTCTGCGGACAGCACAGTCAATCAGAGGCCAGTCCGTGGACCGAACAGGGAAGTGAGTCCGCGGACTGGACATATCTATCACTAATTGTTTTGCTTTACATTTTGGTCATTTAAAAAGAAACTACTGGACGGACGTAGACCAAATGAAAAAAGCATGCTTTCGGGACCAAGCCGCCGCTCCTGCCGCAAATTTGGTGTAAATCCGTCCAGCGGTTTGGGCTGTAGGCGTGCGCAAAGTTTTTTTCCATTATGTCTATGGAAAAAAAGAAATTTTGGGACCCCCCCTATAACTTTGCCCCCCCTGGACCAAACCTCACCAAACTTTGCAAATAAAATCAGAGTGCCATATATGGCGCTTTTGCCAAAAAGTAATTCTGTTTCAAAAAGCTCCCTTGCGTGTTTTTCTTGGCAAAGGAAACAATAGAGTACTGAAAATTCACCTGTGACCTCACTATTACCATGCCATTGTGACCTTCTAATTTAAATTCACTTACCATGAAATAAAATTTTGAGGCTCCAAGGGGGACAAACCCAAAGGTTTACCCGACACAGAGTTCCATGGCATCGGATCGAAAAAGCCCTTTGACACAAAAAGCTGATTTTTTTCCTCTGCACATTTTTAATATTTGTAGATATACATTCAATGCAGCTTGTTCTAATTCCCCTGAATACAGTATTTGTTTGTGTTTCTCTTAACAATGTTGAACATTTTCACACTTTTTGGCACTGCTGACAGAAATTAAAATGTGTTTTTCTTGGTGAAGGAAACACTTAAAATGCTGAAAATCCATCTGTGAGCTCACTATTAACAAGCCATTGCACCCGCCTAGTTTAAATTCACTTACCTTGAAATAAAATGGTGAGGCTGTAAGGCTGACAATGTCACTTTTGAAAAAAAAAAAAGCTGCCTTGCCTGTCAAATCTTCTTCACAAGATCCCAAGTGATAAATATGTTGGCTAGCATGCTCGGTTAATCTGCAGATATGCAAAGTTATGGTTTACTGATATCAACAGATGTCGGTGTCAGAATCAGTCTCCAACAGTGGACTGTGCAATAAGGCCTCAGACTGGAAATGTCATGTTTTCCACAAAAAAAGTTGTATAAATAGGTTAGATACATATGTGGGATACTCCATCAACACCAGTGTTGGGTTTTGAGTTGTACTAACACAGTCAGAAACACAAAAACTGTATTTTGCCTTGACATGAAAGTGAGTTACTTCTTGGCAAAAGCGCCATATATGGCGCTTTGCCAAAAATTCATGCTGTTTCAAAAAGCTGCCTTGCATGTTTTTCTTGGTGAAGGAAAAACTAAGAGTACTGAAAATTCACCTGTGAGCTCAATATTGCCATGCCATTGCAACCTTCTAATTTAAATTCACTTACCATGAAATATAATTTTGAGGCTCCAAGGGGGACAAACCCAAAATGTTACCCGACACAAGAGTTCCATGGTATCGGACCAAAAAAGCCCTTTGACACAAAAAGTTTATTTTTTTCCTCTGCACATTTTTAACATTTGTAGATATACATTCAATGCAGCTTGTCCTAATTCCCCTGAATACAGTCTTTTTTTGTGTTTCTCATAACAATTTTGAACATTTTCACACTTTATGTCACTGCTGAAACAGAAATTAACATATGTTTTTCTTGGCGAAGGAAACACTTAGAATGCTGAAAATCCATCTGTGAGCTCACTGTTACCATGCCATTGCAGCCATCTAGATTAAATTCACTTACCATGTAATAAAATGTTGAGGCTGTAAGGCAGACAATGTCACTTTTAAAAAAAAAAGCTGCCTTGCCTGTCAAATCTTCTTCACAAGCTCCCAAGTGAAAAATATATTGGATAGCATGCTCGGTTAAGATGCAGATATGCAAAGTTAAGGTGTACTGATGTCAACATATGTCAGTGTCAGAATCAGTTTCCAACAGTGGACTGAGCAATAAGGCCCCAGACTGGAAATTTCAAGTTTTCCACAAAAAAGTTGTATAAATAGGTTAGATACATATGCGGGACACTCCATCAACACCAGTGGTGGGTTCTGAGTTGTACTAACGCCGTCAGAAACACTAAAACTGTATTTTGAATTGGCATGAAAGTGAGTTACTTCTTGGCAAAAGCGCCATATTTGGCGCTTTGCCAAAAAGCCATTCTGTTTCAAAAAACTGCCTTGCGTGTTTTGCTTGGTGAAGGAAACACTAAGAGTACTGAAAACGTACCTGTGAGTTCACTATTACCATGCCATTGCAACCTTCTAATTTAAATTCACTTACCATGAAATATAATTTTGAGGCTCCAAGGGGGACGAACCTAAAATTTTACCCGACACAGAGTTCCATGGCATCGGACCGAAAAAGCCCTTCAACACAAAAAGTTTATTTTTTTCGCTGCACATTTTTAACATTTGTAGATATACATTCAATGCAGCTCGTTCTAATTCCCCTGAATACAGTCTTTTTTTGTGTTTCTCATAACAATTTTGAACATTTTCACACTTTTTGTCACTGCTGAAACAGAAATTAAAATGTGTTTTTCTTGGCAAAGGAAACACTTAGAATGCTGAAAATCCATCTGTGAACTCACTATTACCATGTCATTGCAGCCGCCTAGTTAAATTCACTTACCATGAAATAAAATATTGAGCCTGTAAGGCCGACAATGTCACTTTTTAAAAAAAAGCTGCCTTGCCTGTCAAATCTTCTTCACAAGATCCCAAGTGATAAATATATTGGTTGCATGCTCGGTTAAGCTGCAGATATACAATGTTAAGGTGTACTGATGTCAACAGTTGTCAGTGTCAGAATCAGTCTCCAACAGTGGACTGAGCAATAAGGCCTCAGACTGGAAATTTCAAGTTTTCCACAAAAAAAGTTGTATAAATAGGTTAGATACATATGCGGGACGCTCCATCAATACCAGTGATGGGTTCTGAGTTGTCCTAACGCCATCAGAAACAAGAAAACTTTATTTTGCCTTGACATGAAAGTGAGGTACTTCTTAGAGTTGGCAGAGTGAAATACAGCTACAAAGAACACTGTGTTGTGACCAAGGAACCTTATCCTCAAGTACATCCATGGGAAATCAGACAGTTCAATCACACCCACAGAGGGATATATAACCAGTACTCCTTCAGGGTGGTCTTGGAAAAATGTCACATGTTTCCCCTCTCCACACCAGAAAAGTACTGAACACTGAAGATAGTAAACACTTACAAATGACAGATGTTATGGCATGAGGGTGGTGTGAGGGCAAGGGTGGTAGGAGACCATGAAAAATAGTTGTGGATCGCAAGGGAGACCTGCAAAAGGTGAACAAAATAATGCTTTTAGTTGTTAAAGTGCTGATTATTGTAAGTACTGTGCTGCTGAGGGAAATGTTGGTCCATATACACTATATATTTCCTGGGTTGTCTGTCCCTTTACAGCTGGCTTGGTCAAATAGGACAGGTCATCCTGCTCCATGGCTCAAGGAAGGTATCCCCATTCCCTCATCACAAACCAAGGTTTCACATGACCTGTACTCAATGCCGAGTGGCTGACCTGTCATACATGGACCGGCCTTTAACATCAAGGACTAAGGCTCCATCCTGCCAGGAAGACAGTAAGCAATCTTGAGCATTCTGATTGGCCTTTGCAGTGTCATGTGACCGCATCATGCAATTGGAATTTCATGCCCCTAGAACACCAAATAACCTTTCTACATCCTGCTAGGAAGAATTAAAACAATCTTCTTGAGGACTATGATAGGCTTCCTGAGTTTCTTGTAAACGCATCATGTGATTGTAATTTCATGTTAAAGTCGTTTTGGGACATCCTGCCATTAAAGAGATCATGTGCAGTATCTGAGGGCTCTGCCTCAAAAATGGCCAACCTCCATCTTGCTTAGGAAGACTGGAAGCCATTGTGAGCACTGTGATTGTCTCTGTGTGGGTCACATGACAACATCATGTGACTGAAATTTCATTTTAAAGTCATTTTTGCCATGACACGCACTCATTTACCTGCTCCTGTCTGCCTCTTTCTTCCGGAATTTTCAGTCTCCTACTTCTTTTACCCTCTATCGTGCAATGTGTCTTTGTTCCCTTCCTCCTTGAATTCTCTCTTCTCTTCCCCTTCTATTGTAGTCTTCAGCCATAACTCAGTCTAACTTCTACGTTCCCACCTGCCTCCTATTCCACTGTATCCACATCTGTCAAACCTGACCCTGTTTTCCCCGTATTGATAATCTCTTCTATCCCTCTCATCTTCCTTCAGACCTCATCCTATTGCCCACTACCTCTCATGCAATAACTTGGCATCTGTAATGATCTATACTGCTGCAACAAGTCTTCCTACAACACTGACAACTTCAACTCTTATCACCCTCAACATTCACTTCTTGATATCTCAGAGACCAGTATATCCCCTAATAACTCTGTTGCAATAGTGGCTTTTGGAACTTACCATCTCCCACTCTCCCCATACTCATAGTAAAGTCTGTGAGTGGACCTCCTTCTCAAGAATCTCTTCAATTCATAATTGGCCTGCAAACTTGTATCTACCTTTGACGCTTTGCTCACGCCTCCTAAGCCATTAGTCAATCCTTCCACCATCCAAATAGCATTGCTCACTACTGCGTGCAACACTCTAAAGTTTGTGACACTCTTACAGCCATTCTCTTTTGCCACCCCCCCTCTTACTGGCCTCCGTTTCATCCTCTTCCCCTTTGAACTGGATGGTCTCCAGCCAGCCCTCTGACTGGGGATCTCCAAACATCCCTTTAAGATGAGTAGCAGTACCCTTGAGATAGATGGGCATGCAGATTCATACTCATGCATCGAATAACTATGACAACTCAATAGTTTGGCAAAGGGAGTCCGTTTAATGACAAGTTCACAAAACGGGGAGTACAATGAACATCGGCAACGGCTCGATCTTCTCTCTCTCGCTCTTTCGACTCCACTTAATTTCAGAAATAACACAGTATTTATAGCACAAACTCGTCATTACTGCCATGCAATCCTTAAAACCTAACATGCAACGTGATTGGTTATAGGAAGGTAACTTTAACATAGGTACTATATCTGTAAGCCCTTCCTTCAAAATGGCCACTACGAACGTCACTAAAATTACAATGTGCCATTGGTTCTATTCTCTATAGGACCCTAGATTACACAGTCCACTATGATTGGGTTGGCATCAACCCCACTCATACTTTTCCACTTACGTCTAGCAGAACGCAGAAAGAACAGCCAGGTGCAGAGGGGTTTATCTGCACTCCAGCTTCCCTCCAATTACGTCACAATCAATCATCACCTCAGTGGTCATGTGTTAATTACTGCTTTGTATTTTGGCCTTGAGTCTGCTTCTTGGTCTGAGAACTATTAAGGAGTATGTGCATGGCAGAGATCCATGCGTAGGTGTGAAAGTCTCACTCTTCCAGCCTGCCTTTTCACGTGAGTTTGACACCGTGAAATCTGCCTCTTCTTCATGTATTTTCATGTATTTGATTTAATTCTGCCAGTCTTCTACCATCTGTGGTTTATGTGACCTTTCTGCACAGGATACTCTGTTCTTTTCTCCTTAATTGTATCCACTGCTGGCCTTTTCCACCCAGACACGACCTTGGCTTCTTGGCATGGTTACCCTCAGCTGAGTTTCGCTCCGTCTTAATTCTCGATTTGTTTGCTGCGACACTCTCCTCTTGAGACCTTTAGGAACCCGTGTTCAATTCTGCTCATGTGTGTAGTGGAATTATACTCATGTATAAGTGCTTTTGAGGCATATATATTTGTATATGTTGGCGCTTGCCACATTCTTTTAACTACTATGCATAAGCAAGCTTAACAATTTCTTTGCTTCTTGTGGTTTCTTCATCGTGTATATGATATAAGTTTCTTCATCTTGGGTTCACGATGTCAGTTATCCATAGTATCTTCTTTTTAATTTCATTTTCCATCAGCCTTATCTGGTCTCATATAATCTATATGTGTATCCGTCCGATGTCTTATGACGTCCCCATTTGTATTTCTTTTTTTAATTTAATTTTTTATTTTTTTTATTTTCAAGATTTTCAATAAACAAAATATACATTACCAAAAGTTCAAACAGAGTATCAAACATAACACTCAGTGTTTCATAGGTACAGAAGCAAAAACAAAGTCCAAATCATGGATACAAATTGAAACATTTCTGATAATACAAGACACATTTCATATCAATCGCAAAATAAGATACCTAATCCAAAATATCACAATTAATTTAAAAAATAAATAAATAAGAATAAATAACACAACACAGAACATTACAAAGACATAAAGACCACACACAGACTACATAAAAGAGAACAAAAACAAAACAGGGGGAAATCCTCAACTGATACACATAAATAAATCAGATAGTCGGATCCAATAGAAACAACTGATCCTCAGATGCACATTCACCATATAGATCTGTAAATGGTTTCCAAAGATCTTGATACTTATTTTCCTTTCCTTGTCTCACAAACATCACCCGCTCAAAGTTTGACAATACCAACAAATCATTAATCCAATTCTCTACTCTGGGCTTCTTTCTCGTCTTCCACACCATTAGTATCTGTTTCACTGCAACCACAAGTGCCTTGTCAACCAATTGTCCATATTGACGAGCAACCGCACAACGCCCCCTACCCGACAACAGCAACACCTGCATAGGCATCCTGGGAAAACGCACGGACAAAATCGCCTCCAGCCTATCTAATATCTCCACCCAAAATTCTAACACCCAAGGACAATACCATAACATATGGATCAACGTTCCCTTCTCCTTCCCACACCCCCAACACAAGTCATCAGCAGTCAATCCCAATTTATACATACGCAATGCAGTCCAATACACTTTCAAATGAATCAATCTCAACCTGAGATCCAACCTACTCCTATAACCTACATTCCACATAAATTCCCACTCCTTTTCTGTAATATCACATCCCAACTCCTGTTTCCTCCTCTCCAATGCTTTCCTATCAGCATCAACATCCTTAGAATATATCGGCATCAAGCCGGTATAAGTGCATACCATTCGCGGTGGTGACATAAGAATCTGACCACCCACCGATACCACTTCCAAAGAACCTGACAGCATTGCCAACCTTTAACTCAACAGAGCTTTCAATTTCACGAATCTATTTCGTTCTCTCCCTGCCAAATGAAACGTCCTATGCAACTTCTCGAATGGCAATATACGGCCATCACGCACCACATCTCTGATACATAAAATCCCTTTCGAGACCAAACTTCTCCAACAAAAGGATTGGGTTCACGATGTCAGTTATCCATAGTATCTCCTTTTGACTTTGTTTTCCATCAGCCTTATCTGGTCTTATATAATCTATATGTGTGTCCGTCCGATGTCTTATGACGTCACCATTTGTATTTCTTTATTATCTTCTTGGCTTCTTTGGGTATTCCATTCCGTCATTTTGTCTTGACTGTAGATATGGTTTTCTCAATGGGTACCTTACTGTCCAGATTTTCTTAGCTGTCGGTACCTCAATAGGTGCTGTTACTCTGATAGGCACTGGGCAGAGCCCAAGCACTGCTCTAAGCTGGTTTATTTATTCTTCATAGGTCACATATTTTGGCGTGAATGTACTGGGTACTACGAAGCGGGCGGCTGTAGTGTGGACGACACTTGGCACCTCTTCTTCACCTTTTATTCTTGACTACTGATTCCCTACCTTTCCTATGGAATTTTCACCAATCGTTTGTATCACTAACCTATCTTGCCTTTCCATTGGTCCATTTGGTCCTCAAACAGTCAAACACTTTGTCCCAATCACCTGCCCTCATCTGTCTGAAATCTTTAATCCCTCTCTCTCTCGCTCTCTTTTTCTCTCACTCTTTCTATGGAATCCTTCCCTGCCTCCTTCAAACCAGCTACTGTCCTACCACTTTTGAACTCCCTCTGCTGCTCTGCTGACCCAACTTCCCAGCAAACCATCACCTGATTTCCCTCCTACCACATTAATCAAAGGTCTATTAGTGGGTGATTTTGAACCAAATCATGTAGCAATTCATGGATTATAGACTTGGAGAGCCATGTCAATCAGGTTTCTGTAGTGCACACTTCACAGAGACTGCACTCATGCATGTCTTCAAATTTCTCTCTAACACCAACCACTCAAAGCTCTCTTCTGTATCATCCATGTGGACCTCTTTGTCTGCTTTTGCCTACTCTCTTTTCATGAACTTGGGTTTCACAAATCTGCTGTAGAATGGTTTTCCAGCTGCCTGAAAGGTCACTCTTTAAAAATACCCTGAACGTCGCAAACCTCTGACGCCAACCCTCTACCTCTTAACATACCATGAGAGATCAGTACTTGGACCTCTGCTCTTTAGCTTCTATGCTTTGGCTCAGGTAGACATATCTTGTTCTTTAGCTTTCACTATTACCTCTTTCTCAATGACAGTCCCCATTCTCTTCTTCACTCCAGCCATGTCTGAACTGGTTAGCTACTTTCTATACTGGAATCCTCTAATGGATGGCTCTTCGATGCACTATGTAAAGAAAATCTTCAAAAATAGAAGTCATCTATCCCCAGCTTCCATAGAAATCCCAACCCTCCCCTTTCCCATCTCTTTCTTGCCTGGCCTTCTTGCTCCATTTCCCATGGACCTCAACCTTTTGATGCTCTTTTATAATGGTGGTAAATAAATACTGCCACCACTTCTGGTGGTGTTAACCTTCACATCATTATGAAAATGTGACCATTTCTTGCTCACCACTTAATGTTATGTTATTGTGATGTATGCTGCACACCACTGCCATTTTCATGATCTCCAGGTCTTCATAAAATACCATTACCCATCACTTTACAAAAACTCCAATATCTGCAATCATGGTCAGCAAACTGAACCACTGCTCGTGCCTACTCCTTGCCATTCCTCTCTACTCCATCTTCCACTAGACAAAGGGGCTCAGTACGAGGTTGGTGGCAACCCGCTGGAGCCACAGCTGTATTGCCACCAACCCTGTAACAATGTTACCACCACCTGATATCCTGGTGCCACCGGGATATCACGAGTGGTTGCGGGAACGGCTAATCCTGAGTTCCATGGAGTCCCATATGACTCTAGGGAAATGGGGCAACTGAAGCACCAGCACTGTTGCCAATGGTGCTGGTGCTTCAGTGAGTAGACTGCCGGTAGGGGCCTGAAAACCCGGCAGGTCAGGCCTGCTGGGGGATCCATGACCCCTACCGGGAGATTTGTTGTGTTGTGGTCCATGAAGCATGCCGGAACGTTGCTACCAGCACCCTTATTTCCGGACCATCATACATGCAGTTCGCTGCAGTCTTTACAACATATGCAGGTAGCCCCATTCTTCTTACTGCTGATACTATGCTGGTTGGTTCTCTAAGCACACCTGCTCCCTTCTCCTTGTCTGCAAAGCTAAAAATAGTATTGATCATCAGTACCTATATTACTGTATCTCTGTCCTCCTACCATCTCATTCCCTCCATTCCTCCACTGCACCCACCCTCACTGTCTCATGCCCCCTTGTGACATCTTTTGCTTTCTCCCTACTCTCCTGGCTCCTTTGGGATATGTTTCCCATTACAATCATTACAAGTCCGACTGTGCCATCTTCAGAACTTGTCGTACAGGTCAGAGAGGCCTACCCGACCGCACCACTTCTTCCAGTTTCACATAATGTAATTAGTTATATTTGCAGAGTACCCCTCTTTAGTTTGCAACATTTGCACCTTTAGGTTAACCTTTGCAATTCACAAGGTTTCTTTTTTGTTTTTTTGTCCCTGATAGATGTCTCACTTTGTAAACACTGAAATCAACTGGATGAATACTTGTTCTCATCTTTAAGCAATTCATTGTACAGGCACAATTGAGGGAATTCCTCCACCATCTCTAAATGTGTTTCTGTAGGTCATTGCTGATAACAAATGGACATCCATGTTTGTCACATAAATACCAATAGAAATACAAATAGATAAATGTTGCTAATTGTGCTGTGCATTGCTGGGGAGAATTAGCACTGCTATAAATTCAGGATGTGACAGAGACAACATATGTCTGCACACATGCATACCTTGATGGGAAACTCAAGTGTTCATTCACCCCCACAGAGCCAATCACAGTGCTGGTGGAGGGGGAACATCTTGGCCATGGCCTATTTTAGGAACCTGGAATCAGGAATTATGGAACATGCAGTTTTACGATGGTAATGTCATGTGAGTGGACATGCAAAGTGTTCCAGCTGTGCCATTACACAGGAGTATTGAGAGGTCCGGGGAACATAATGTGTGGCTCTTTCAGGCATTTGTGTCATGCAGAGGGGTGAACGTAGCTATGCAGGCAGGATATGTGTATTGCACTGCTCCTTTGCCACCACAACCATTTTTATCCCCTTCTCCTTTCTTGCTCCCTTTGCATTTTGCATTGTCATTTTGACTACTTACTGAAAAGCCAGGTACGCTGCCCTCTGTGGGTGCCCATGTATCCTAGCAGGCAGTTGTTCTGTCCGCCATGTCTTTATGAGTGAAACCCAGTGAATAGGCATAGCAGTGAGTCACGGTCAGAGTGGCATCATGAGTCACCTATTTGTTCATGAAAGGGTGATGTTTACGGTCACTGCACAATGCCTTTTGGGGGTACTTATCCCACACATGTACATTTCAACACTTCTATCATGTTGGAGAAGTAGGCTGCCATGAAGAAACATGCCTTTAATGTAAATGCTTGAGTTACTGTGGTTGTCAGAGAGATCAGTGGGCGCATGTCTCATGAGTGCATTCATCACTTTGGAGAATGTTGGCTGGGGCATGCCCTGCAGTATCCCAACGGTGTGTTGAAATGTGCCCAATATACAGAAAGGCAGGGCAGCCACCAGATTGAGCAGGGGTAACATTTCATTCTTGTTGTTGATCCCGCTCTGCAGCCGGCCTGAATCATGGTCAGCAGGTCTGCAATAATCTCCCAGGTTATGCAACCGAGTGTGATTAGTATTTCATTAACCATTGACCAGGGGTACGGGTGGAAGCGAGATATGGGCGGCCGACTCAACACATGCAATTTCTGACTTTTCTGTGCAGGGTTCCTTGGCTGCTGCAGTGCTGCATGACTCTGAACGTCTATCGACAGGAGCAGATTGGTGCAGCCACAGAGCACTGGTGCTCTAATAGGGGTTACATGTTGCTTGAATGTGTGTTTGGGGAAGGTGTGGGTCTTTAATACTCTAAAGTACTCTTTTTAAACTAATTGGCTGCATCAATATCTTATTATTTGCCCCAAATGCATTGACTCCCACCTCCTGAATGTACGTTACAGCTCTGGGTTATTGCAGGCAACTCCATCAGTTTTAAGAGAGTTTTGGCTGCACTTGCACTTTAAAAGAGTGGATCTACTAATTCTTTTTTCCACGTATATAACACAGTGGATATACCTTTTTTGTGTGGCTAATGGGAGGAATTAGCATGGGAGGAAATAGCACGAGAGGAATTTGTTGGCAGTAATTCTCCCCTCATTAATTCCTCAATCAGATTTAGCTTCAGAGGAATGGCCACCAAAATTAAGCAACTCAAAATTTGCCAGAATGGTCAATACGGATTTAACCGGTTATGCCCACATTTTCCTTCTACTGCCTAACTTTTAATGAGGACATATGTTTTTTATAAATATCCGGCCTCTAAAGTGTACTGTATAAGCTACTCTTACCTATCTGTAAAGTGCTGCCCAGAAGGCTGGGTTATTTGAGATCTTAAATTGAGTTGTTGACAACAACGTTCCATGGCTTGGAGGCCCTGCATTGCAACAGCACTGGGAAGTGCATCCCAGCATGCACTGCACTGTGCCTAGAAATCTCTCTAATGCCTTTGTAAGCTGCCTCTCCATAACATGCATGCATTGGGAGCAGATGCATGCTTGTTTTCAACAGCATATTCGTTTTGGTAATTTTCCCAGCAATTTACCAGATATTATACGCATAATGTGTTTATTCGATTGTAAAACTTAACTGCACCATTAAGATCCTCTCAAAACAAACCATGTACCTTGTCAGACCATCAACTCCTCTCACTTACCATACTGAAAAACAGTCCTACAGACAGACACCCTCCCCAAGCTCCAGCTGCTCTATCCAGAAACTCTCCTAACATAACACCCGAGAAATTACTACCATTGATGTGTCCCGTCACAGAACATCAGATGAACATTAGCAATGACCCATCCACTATGGTAGAGTTATACAATCAAACACTAGCTGCCATTGATAAAGCTAAACCACTTACTCACCTACACTACTCTAAGAGAACAGCTTAGTCCAATTGGAGAAAATTCCCAATCAAACCTAACAAAGACACCTTCACTCTAGCCGCTAAAAACTATAAAAAGGCCATCATCTAAACCAAAAGTTCCAACTACAATGATAGAATCACGAAAGCCAACTCTGGCAGTAAAGACTTATTCACTATCCTACTTGAACTTGAGTCACCAGTGCCTCTGCAAGATTCACGTATTAAAAACATTGCATGGTGTACAGATATACAACAAGCTCTCCTCGATATAATTACCCTACTACAATCAAAAATTGACCAAACAAAGTTGAACCTATCACCATGCCAATCCCAGTAGATTCCTATTTACACAGTTGGGAACCCGAATACGCAATTCGACTTTACACTAGTCTCAACAATCATCACAAGCCATCACAAGTCTTAAACCTTCTAGGTGTCAAGGTGACATACGCCCAGCCTCATGCATTAAAGGCTGTGAGTCCGAACCTGCACATTTTATCACTACACTAATCAATGCCTCCTTTGAAACAAGCACAGTCCCCACCAACCTCAAAGGTGTGTGGGTTCACCCCCTTCTGAAGAAACCCACCCTAGACCATGATATCCCTACCCACTACCGACCTATAACCACGGTACCCTTTCTCCTCAAAATACTGGACCAAGCAGCTTATCTGCAAATCCAAAAATACTTGGAATCCAACAACCTCTTAGGCCTCCGCCATTCAGGTTTCCGCCCAGGACATGGTACTGAATCAGCCTTGTTAGATCTAAAAATACAAATGAATGAGATTAAAGACAACAGCAACTTAGCACTCCTCCTCCTGCTAGACCTCTCAGCAACCTTTGACCTGGTCATAACATATTGTGCAAACACCTTGCCACGGTGGCCCATTTCTCAACTAAAGCCATACACTGGAAACAGTCATTTTTAACCAATAGAACAATGAGGGTCTTCTCACCTACTGCTGCAGCACTGCCAATGCATATCACCTGTTGAGTGCCGCACGGATCCCGTGTCTCACCTACACTCTATAATATCTTCATTATTCAACCTTCTTGATGACTTGGGTGTCACCTACACTAACTACCCAGATGACACCCAAATCCTCTTAGCCTTAACTGGCATATACGACCAAGACTCCCAATCACTAAACAAAATATACCTAACCATCCAGGCATGAATAGCCCATCATGGTCTCTGTTTAAATAATGATAAAACAGAATGTGTCCTCATCAGCTCTCAACACCGCCTAAATAAACTTGAAGACACATTCAAATCTTTTGTTATTGATGGCATCTCTATCAAAGTCTCCAAGGAAGTAAAAACCTTGGCCATCTACCTTGACGCTGCTCTCACCTTAACCAGGCATGTCAACACCATGGCATCTATGGCAGTTTGCATCTCTAAGCTTATCAATGCTTGCAGACACTTCTTATCCTCAGCCAGCTGCATCACTCAACACGAGCTCTCCTATTATCTAGGTTAGACTACTGTAATGCCCTCTATATTGGCATGAATAGACGTAACATAAAAAAACGTCAAGTGATGCAAAACAACGACCAAAGAGTAGTGTTGAACATCCCAAAAAATAATCACATCACCACTGCGAGAAGGAATGCCCACTGGCTGTGGGTCCAAGATTGAATCCTGTTCAAGACCCTCTTGTTGACACGCAAATGCATCTCTAACTCATCTCCCAAGTGCTTATCTATTACATTTGCTAAGAAACTATCCAATACACCTATGCTTTAAGCCTATGAGCATCTACTTACCATCCCCAAATATAAACAACAGAAAGCAGGGGGTTGCTGCTTCCCAGTGATAGCTGTAAAACACTGGAACACACTACCATCTTCATTAAGACCTGAATCTTCCTTCTGGTCCTTCCGCAAAAATCTGAAAACCTGGCTTTTCTCACAAGACCACCCAAATTAAACTAATCCTCTATCGCAACACTTACACATACCCATGCTTGTCTTCACTGCTTACATTTATGCGTCTCTAGCTATTGAATTGTAAGCCAAACCTTATTATGCATGCCAGAAATGGTGCATTTATGTATGTGTACTCCCAAACTGTTTTGCAACTGTTAAGCTACACATTACCACACTGTATGTACTTTTAAAAATGAGCACCCAGATGCCTTAGGGTTAGGTGTGCCTTACAAATGGGAAAATAAATAAACAACAAATAAATAAATAAAACAAATCATAAACCAAGTACAAATCAAATTCAAATCCTTAAAACTGTGACACTAACCATCACACATCACAAACCTTTTTCACTCGATATACATCTTGAAATGCAATCTATTTTAAACAATACACAGACTTCCTCCAACAGCAGGAACTTATAGGGATGCAAGTTCAGCTTAGGAGGACATACAAATAAATACTATATGCACATTTTTGAGGTGGAGATATTCTCTGCAACATTGCAGGCGTTCAACTTCCTAAATTTCAATGCCTGTCAGATAAAGGGGATTAAGAGCGCAGGTTATATATTCATCTTGCAACAAGAAACAATCTAATAGTGCTACCCTTAATTAATAGAACCCCTCGATTGCAAAACTGGAATTAAAGTTCCTTTGTGAATTGCAATGTAAAAATGACAAAAGAATAAGAAATGACTCAACGTTTCAATATCTGGGCAAAAGGGGCAGGCTTGAGAGTCACCTTAGCCTTCTTTTTTCAGAGGCCATCTCTCAGGTGTGGGAGGTCAGTCCAATGGCCAGCATTGGTGGTTGTGAGGGTGGCGTTTACACGCATGAGCATGATGTTAAGTACACCAACATGGGAAATAACATCAGTAGTGCGGGAGATATCTGATGACAGATTTCTAGAATGGGCAGCCCAAGCTCGCAACGCACTGCAAAGGTAGGGGCACTCTGTGGGAGTGAAAATGGATCTACAAAATGTATTTTCCATTATCTGCCGTGTGTGAGGGTACCCCTGTCTCCAAGTCTCAGCCCCGTTCAGACCAACCGCTGAGGCCTAGACAATATAAACCGTTAGCATTATTTCAGGTGGATGTACTATTACTGAATACAGAATTTCCTTTAATGGAATGGCTGTATTTATTGGTACCCGGGAGCAACTAATTTTATAAGTGGGTTACACTATTTTACCTTACCTACAGACATGGGCAGGAATTCATTGTATCTGTTGGTGAAAAGGATAGAATTGAGCTTGGAACAATTACATCTGAATGTGAAGACCTTCAATGCTGTTTCCATTGGATGCTGGTTTCTCGTGCGTCTCAAGCCGAAGAGTTTTATGATGTGTAGGGATTGCACATTTAATAATTAATAGGTGTGCTAAATTCTAAAGATGAGAGAGTTGCCTATCCCTTGAATGCTAGAGAGTGCATTCCTTCAGTGTCCTTACAACTCCAACTGCAGTCCATACAACCAAAGACAAGGGCATTCTGAAAATCCAGGTCAAAGGTCAGCAGAATAGAAATCACCCCACATCGACCCTCTTCTTTTTGTATCATTCCTTTTGCATTAGAAACAAGTAGGGTATTATTATTCCTTTGAAAAGTAATCACAATACTTGTTTGGAAAGATAATTGTAATAAATGCCAGGTTTATTGATTTAACAAGATGAGATTCTGTGCTCATCGTCCTCAGGGATTGAGGTCATCAGAGGGTCCATGACGCAATACACTTTTAATAAGACCTTGTCCTTAGCGCTCAGGGCCTCATTATCCCTTATCCCTTGTCATTCCTTTTAGAAGTAATCACTAATTTGAATAAATCCCTGGTGCATTGATTTAACAGGCGGAGATGAAAGGAGATTCTGTGTGCATCGGCCATGGGGATTGAGGTCATCAGAGGGTCCAGAATGCAATAGACGTTTAATAAGACCTTGTCCTTAGCAATTAGGGCCTCATTATCCCAAAGCAATAAATAGAGGAGAATCCTGCACTTTGGAAGCACTAGTGGCTGGAGCACTGCCCAGAACTGCCACAACAAGCGACGGATCAGGGAATGGCAAGTTAAGAGGTGAGTAAGGGGAGGGTTTTATGAAAAGAAATGGTTGAATAGCATAATGTGGCTGTTATCTTCCAAAGTGGTGAGCATGGCCAATAAACACCTGTCTCCACCTGTTCACAGGACAGAAAGGGATTGCCTTTACTGAAACTGCAAACACTGCATGGCAGAGCTCTACTCTATCTTTCCCTTGGCAAGCATCACATTAGAATTGTATTGTAACAGTTAAAGGAAGTCTAGAACAATGGCTTGGCCAATGTTCTGAGCAATTCTGCACACAAGTACCTTTACAGCTGAACTACCAAAAACGAAAGGCTCTTTAAAAGAGAATAGGTTTTTATTTCTATTTCTGTCATCCAGAAACACATTTATGGTGAGCCTTTCCTGTGATGTCCTACATCATTTTATATTTTCATTTAAGGCTCCATGAACATGTAGTATTTTAACGACCTCCTATTTTTAATATAGAACTAAACTATGAGTTGGGATGGCATAGGATATTCTCAACATAGGGTAAAGAGAAAGTGCTACATGGTGTAAATATCCATTGTCAACCACAATGCTGTGATCTCTATGTCCTCCATGAAGTAAACACAACATGCAGTCGCTAATTTTCATCTTCTTCTTGCTCAGAGGATAGTAATGGATAAACTATATCTTGCAAGATATGAACAACCCAACTCTAGACCATAAAATCAAATAGAAGAAGGTGGAAGAAAAGAAAAACCTGCCATGCTAGTGGGTCTTCAGGTTCCCACAATACACTATGCTTTTGAGTGCAACCACTAAAACATAGGAAAGACATTTCAGAGAATCAGTCCCTGAACTGGGAATTTTGTATGGGTTCCTCTGAAGTACATTGGTTGGATACCCCGAGATTCATGTTTCAGACAATCAATCCCTCTACTGGGTATCTTCTGTGGGTTCCTCTGAAGTACGTTTGTTGGACACCCCCAGATTCACGATTCAGAGAATCAGTCCCTCCACTGGGTATCTTATGTGGGTTCCTCTGAAGTATGTTTGTTGGACACCCCGAGATTCACGTTTCAGAGAATCAGTCCCTCCACTGGGTATCTTCTGTGGGTTCCTCTGAAGTATGTTCGTTGGACACCCCGAGATTCACGTTTCAGAGAATCAGTCCCTCCACTGGCTATCTTCTGTGGGTTCCTCTGAAGTATGTTCGTTGGACACCCCCAGATTCATGTTTCAGAGAATCAGTTCCTCCACTGGGTATCTTCTGTGGGTTCCTCTGAAGTATGTTTGTTGGACACCCCGAGATTCACGTTTCAGAGAATCAGTCCCTACACTGGGTGTCTTGTGTGGGTTCCTCTGAAGTATGTTTGTTGGACACCCCGAGATTCACGTTTCAGAGAATCAGTCCCTCCACTGGGTATCTTCTGTGGGTTCCTCTGAAGTATGTTTGTTGGACACCCCCAGATTCACGTTTCAGAGAATCAGTCCCTCCACTGGGTATCTTCTGTGGGTTCCTCTGAAGTATGTTTGTTGGACACCCCGAGATTCACGTTTCAGAGGATCAGTCCCTCCACTGGGTATCTTCTGTGGGTTCCTCTGAAGTATGTTTGTTGGACACCCCGAGATTCACGTTTCAGAGAATCAGTCCCTACACTGGGTGTCTTCTGTGGGTTCCTCTGAAGTATGTTTGTTGGACACCCCGAGATTCACGTTTCAGAGAATCAGTCCCTCCACTGGGTATCTTCTGTGGGTTCCTCTGAAGTATGTTTGTTGGACACCCCCAGATTCACGTTTCAGAGAATCAGTCCCTCCACTGGGTATCTTCTGTGGGTTCCTCTGAAGTATGTTTGTTGGACACCCCGAGATTCACGTTTCAGAGGATCAGTCCCTCCACTGGGTATCTTCTGTGGGATCCTCTGAAGTAGGTTTGTTGGACACCCCCAGATTTGAGCTTCTGCCCCTCCACTGGGTATCTTCTCTGGGTGCCTCTGAAATATGTGTGTTTAACACCCTGAGATTCAAGTTTCAGACAAGCAGTCCCTCCACTGGATATCCTCAGTGGGTTCCTATGAAGTATGTGTGTTGGACAACCCCAGATTCAGATTTCAGAGAATCAGTCCCTTCAATGGGTATCTTCTGTGGGTTCCTGTGAAGTATGTTTGTTGGACACCCCCAGATTCGCGTTACCATCTCATCGTAGTCCAGAGTGGAATTTTTCAGTATATGGGGTGGGGGAATAAATGAGAATGTGTGTTCGCCATTATCATTGGGAGTAAACATGGTGCATGCAGTGCGCATCTGGGTGTATTCTGAAGACGTTTCTGGATGTGGTGCCTACCTCTTCCCCTGTTGACAACGTTGTGCTTTCTTTTCCTCTGATTTTTGAATCCAAGTCCCTGCAGCGCACTGCATGGCCACAACCTTCCTCTACCCATCCTGCCCCCATATCTGATAGTTGTTTAAAATTCTGTTTCCATTCTCTTTATTCATATGTGACAGGTATTTTTAATATTTCACTTCAATCTTGTATTTTTCCTGATATTTTCAAAAGATGTTTAGCTGTTCTTTAGTTAATCTTTCTAATCATTAGTCTGAATCAGTTATCCTTACTAGCACAGTGTTCTACCTTTTTGAATAATGTTGTGCATATTCCACTTTCATTTTATACAGGTGGTCTTTTATCTGTTGTCTTTCTTGGATCTTTCTTTTGCTTCTTCTTCTTCTTCTTCTTCTTCTTCTTCTTCTTCTTCTTCTTCTTCTTCTTCTTCTTCTTCTTCTTCTTCTTCCTCTTCTTCTCCTCCTTCTTCTTCTTCTTCTTCTTCTTATTATTGATATATTTTTTTGAGCACGCACCTGGCTTTGAAAAGCAACAGAGCACTTTACATAGGTATATAACAATGCATATACATAATGGAGAGCTTTTCAAAGGAAAAAACAGAACATATATACAGAGGGTAGTGGGATACAGAGTGGCACAGAGGACGGGTACAGCTGTACCGGGTGGTGGGGAGCAGAGAGGCGGAGCGGCATCTAACGAGTCAGGTGGTGCAAGGGGCAATTTATTTATTTTCAGACAGCCCAAGGGCATCGAGGCGCTGTTCCAAGAAAATGGGCCTCATTACGAGAATGGAGGTAGCCATGGAGCTGCTAGCGTTCCGGGCTCCGTTACCGGGTTCCTGCAATGGGGACTTACCGGATTACTCCGACATAGGAGGACCTGGTAATTCCTCCTTGCAGGAACCCATCCCCATTCCCATTTGTGCCCCCATAGGGCTCAATGGGAATGGGGAGGGAGGTAATAACGGGCAGATTACATCTGGCCCGTCATTGCCTCCCTCTTCCCCTCGCAGGACCCGGAAAGCACGCCAGTGTGATCTGGGTCCCGCGATGGGAAGCTCATAATCGGCACTCGCGGAATGAAGGGGGCCGGTCCCGTATAAGAGGCCCTATGTCTTAGTTTCAGCAGTGCAGAGGGCGATTGGTTACATTAGCCCGCATACATGTGTTAATACATGGTTACATCATTAGGCAGCATGTTAGAGCTGTGGGCATCATACATCATACAGAAAAAGGCAAGATGAGAGGGTTCATTTTTGATGGACTGAGGCAATGAGCGCCATTGTCTGGAAGCAATCAAAGGGAAGCTTGCCCCACCGCCTATAGCTCATTAAATTATAGGGACTGGCAGTAGGTTTGTATAAGGGGTTCTATGAGGTCTAGCTGCCGGAGGCAGGAGAACTCTATCGGAGAGGTAGGCAGGTGCAGTGTGGTGGATGCATCTATGCGTGATGGCCAGTCTCTTGTCAGTGAGCATTTTGTCTGTCTGCAGAAATGTGTTCCCTTTTGGCGATGCCTAGTGCTGAGCGCAGGGCATTATTCTGGATAGTCTGTAGTTTGTCCAAGTTTTTTTAAGAGGTTCCTGTGAAGAGTAAATTACAGTAGTCTAGCCTAGAGCATATGATGGCTTGTGCAATTGAGAGGGAGTTGATGGTGGATAAGAATGGTCTGCTAGCATTGATGCGTTTGGAGTATTAGGCTGAAGTGGTAGTTATTGCTCTTACTTGTCTGGACATGGTGAGGTTATTGTAGTGGCCTAGGCGTTGACACACAGAGAATCCTTAAAGAGGTGAGTTTTGAGTTATTTTCTGAATTGTAGGACTGTGGGGGAAGTCTGATGCTGATGGGGAGGTTCCAAGCCTTGGTGCATAGGCATAGAAAGCTTGTTTTCTGGTCCTTTCCTTTTTGCATTGGTAGATTTCAACTCTGTATGTTTCCTGGATTCCGGTGGTGCGCTGTCCGCATGAGATGCTGAGTTTCTCTGCAAGGTAGCTGGGTGACTTGAGGGTGACTGCCTTATAGATGATGCAGCAAGACTTGAAGGTGATAAGTGCATGCAATGGGAGCCAGTGAAGGTCGATGAGGGCCGTCATGAAGTGTTTGTTTCTGCATAGACCCTTGATTAGGCATGCTGCCTCGTGTAGGACACTTCTCATGGGCACAAGGGAGGACAATGGGAGGCTTTGAGGAGTGTCTTGCCCCTCTCCAGGTGGTTTAGGACCAGTGCTTGAACAGTGGATCTAAAGCTCTTTGGAGGGAGGAAGGGCTTGACTTGTCACTTGAGGGATAGCTGATATCAAGCTGGCTGAGTTTTCTCAGTTATGTGTGTCTTGAATGAAAGGTGTTTGTCGATGTGGAACCCGAGGTGAGCTCAGGTGTGACTCCCTCAGAGTTCATGGTTGATAGCCTGGTCTGCATGTCTGGGTATTCAGTGTTCTTGGTGAGGAGTGGGAATTTGGTCTTGGAGGGGTTGAGCTTCAAGTATGCAGTGGACATCCAAGACTGGATCAGCGCGAGGCAGGTTTTGAGCCCATGGATGTCCTTGATGGAGTTGATCTTGAGGTATAGCTCTGTGTCATCAGTGGATTGGTGGATGTAAATGTTTTATGTGATTAGGAGGGCTCCGAGGAGCTCCATGCATAGATTGAAGATCACTGGGGAGAAGATGGAACCCTGCGGGACTCCACAGGTAACGTGTAGCATGGGTGATCTAGAGGAGTCCATCTGAACAAACCGCTGACAGTTGGCGAGGTAGGACTTGAACCAGCGTTGGACAGGTTGGTGATCCCCATGTGCTGATGGAGTATGTCCATAGGTGCATTGGGCTCTACTGTGTCGAAACAGGCCTGAATGTTTTTATAGGAGCAGAAGGCAGTACTGGCCTTCATCAAGGATGTTGAAGGTGTCATCGGCCACCTGTATAGTTTCTGTCTACATGCTGCTTCTGGGTCTGGACCCAGATTGGTAGGTTTGGAGGAGATTGTTGGTGTCGATGTGTTGCTGCAGTTGTGCAGCTACTGCTTTCTCTATGATCTTACCTAGGAAGGGATGATGGGTGATGGGGTGATAGTTACCAAGATTATTGAGTTACAGAGTGTGTTTCTTTAGTAGAGCGAGGATTTGTCATGTTTTTAGGGATGATGTGAAGGTGCCTTGAGTTAGGGAGCTGTTGATAATCTCCAGTTAGGGAAGGAGAGTTTCTGTGGGGAGGGTCTTAATGATGGATTCTGGGAGGATGTAATTTGTATATGATGTGGCGGCAAGGGTTTCTAGAGAGTGTCTTGAATTCTGTCCAGGGTATGGAGATTTTGCGAGGTGGGATGTGAGGCGAGTCTGTGGATTCAGAGTTGGTGACAATGTGCTGGCGAATTTGTCGATGCAGAAGATGTTGAAGGTGGTGGATTTTTCGATGGAGTGTGGTAAGGCAGGGGTGGGTAGAGGGTTGACACAGTGCTTGACTGCTTTGAAGAGGGTTTTGCTTTTGTTGTTGACTTCTGCTATAGGAGGTCGTGGCTGTGTTGATGAGTTGTCGGTGGGTTACTCATAGTTCCTTGAGGGGCATCAGGTCGGATGCGGTCCAGGAGCAGGACCAGGTGTTCTCTTGTTTTCTGATGATTCTTTTGCTGGGGTTGAGTTCTTGCATGTACCAGGTGCTGATGGATTTGGTTTGCAAGTGCGTTGTTTCAGAGGTGTGTGTTGGTCAATAAAGGCTGAAAGGGTGGTGTTGAGTGCTTCCAGTAGAGAGACACAGTTCAATTTGGGGTGTGCGGTTCATGAAAAGTAGAGGTTGGTGAGGTCTTCTGTGAGGGCTTCCCCCAAGAAGTTCTTGAAGGACCTGAAAGTTTCTCTGATTGGTTTGTGCTGGGAGTGCTTGATTTGGGTAGTGTGCAGGATGTTGAAAGGCACGGCTAGGTGGTCAGATCAGTAAAGCGCGAGAGGAGAGATGTAGTGGAGGGAAGACAGTGCAGTGATGATTAGGTCGAGGACTTAATCTTTCTCGTGTGTTTGGTCTTTCGTGTGCTGTGTGATGCTGAGGGTCTAGAGAAGATAGGGCTCTGTTCTGGTCTCTACATGGAGGTAGCTGCATTAGCTGTCTCATTTGATGTATTGCATGCTCGTCATCACAAACACTTCTATTTTGGTTCTTCTAGATATCAGTGCCACTTATGGACATGTTGATCATGCTAATTTGTAATGTTTTCTTTCTTCTTCAGGGCTTTATGTTTCTGTTCTGCTGTGTTCTTCCTTCTTATCTTCACAGACCATCTCATAGGGTTCTTGGAAAGGTGTTTTGTTTTTGTAAGGTGAATTCATACCCTCATTCCTCCTTACCATTTGGTTCCGACAAGTCTAACTATTTGGGTTGCCTTCTTTTTAGCTTCTATAGAGCTCCACTTCCTTTACTTATTCTTGATTTTGCATTGACAGACAGTTTCTTATGCTGACAACACTCAGATGTCCTTCCTTTAAATGATGGCCTTCATCAAAGCTTGTTGTCTTGTTATCTTCCTTTAATCCCATTGATAGTAACACAATGGGCCTCATTACGACCCTGGCGGTACGGGGTAAACGGTGCCGTAAAAGATGCCGGCGCCATTTACCCCGTACCGCCTCATTACGAGGTCCCCTCGCGGGACCCAGGAAGCAACGCCTGGTCAAACCAGGCGTGCTTACCAGGTCCCGCGAGGGGAAGAGGGAACAAACAACGGGCCAACTCGTAATGGCCCGTTGTTTGCTCCCTCTCCCATTCCCATTCAGCCCTATAGGGGCTGAAATGGGAATGGGGAAGGACCGGGTCCAGGTCCTTGGAGGGAGGAATTACCGGGCCTTCCGAACTCGGAATGGCCTGGTAATTCCTCATTCTGAGGACCCGGACCCGGACGCGATTTCGGCGGCAGCCGCCTATAGCGGCATGGCTACTGCCGAGGTCGTAATGAAGCCTACTGTCTTCGAGTAAACCTCAGAAAAAAGTAATTACATTTTCATCTCTGTTCCTGCTTCTATTTCTCCTTCACTAGCTATGTTCTTTCCACCTCTTTATTTTTTTTTAAATCCTGCCCAGATCAGATGATGTCAAATGTTTTCGTTTCTTTGTTCATTCTGATAAATCCATCAAGTGGTTCATAAAAAAAAGTCGAAAAAAAAAATGTCGACTTTTTTTTTCAATGCATTTTTTTAAATTTTTTTTTTTAATGTTTCCCTTTTTTTAACTCCCGAACCCCTAAAATAAATATATAATTAAAAAAACGAAAGTCAAAATTTTGTTTTTCGACATTTTTTTGTCGACATTTTTGTCTGTCGACATTTTTTTTTAGAAATTATGACTGCCCACCTCATCAAGTATATGTGATGTGAAAATACATTAGAATAAATAGCAATTGAGATTAAATAAAAGCAGTTATCAATTATGAGCATCACATTGCACAAGGCCTTTAAATAAGCTACGTCCATCCTTGCAGGTCGTGAGGTCAATCTGCTTTAATTTTGGGGTAATGCAACTAAAGCATTCAATAGACTTGGAACTTGGACACAAAGCATTTTACACTGATTGCTAATAATAAACAAGGGTTCAAGTGAAATTCGAAAATCAAGGACAAATTGCATATGGCCAATAGCAGTCTTAGTGCCTGATTCATGAAATGTTTAGCGCGGTGCAAAGTGACTTTGAATCTAATCATTACTTGAACATTAAGCTGAGTAACCAATATTGGGAGATTATAATCAGGCTCTAGAGTAGGTATGTTAGCAATTCACATGCTTTCATTGGGTACAAAGTCCCTCCATGTTCACTACAGCAAATTAGAAATATGATTCATCTAATGTTCTCAGTTTGGCTGGAGGCTATCGGTGGTAGAAACCCGTTCTGTGCCAGTCCTGCCTTTGCTTTTACAGGACTATAATTGCATCATCTGAACTAATCAAAAATCATGAGTATTACACTTAGGTGTTTTATTTCTGCTTGCTAAGGTTCTTTAGATTCATTAAAATCCCCATCCTTTATTGTGAATTGACATGACAAGTTGATACATTATATTTGTTTTTTTAAAGGGAAAGCCTGGGCTAGCAAATTGGTGTTGTATGGCTGCTTAATTTGGGATCTGACGGGGCGGGCAATAACATGTGTGCCTTCTAGGGTGGTTCTAACTCTGGCTGCAGGATGCCACAATCAATCACAGGTGAGGATGCAGGAGGTGTGCCGGAGACCCACATGGGTTCTCACCAAAAGCAAAACAACCAGCAGATGCCAGAGCAGATTCAACTGCAGTAGGGAGACAAAGGTAGGGACACTGTGGAGCTGCCGAGCTGAAACTCCCCTACTGAGCACTATTGATTAGGTGTTCTACATCTTCTCCTTACTACTTTGAACCATGTTGGGTCAAAAGATCTTTTTTTGTTTCCAAAAGGAAAAGGGTTTGATTTAGAAAGACTGATCTGTGACCGCACAGAGTGGTCTTTCTAAATCAAACTGTCACGCCCCTGCTGCACACGAGTCCGCGCAGAGGCTGACATGCACTGTGAGCCCTGGAGGAGTTGTCGAGGTAGTGTAAGGTGAGTCAGTCTGTGTGTGTGTGTGCGCGTGTGTGTGTGCCTGTGTGTTTCTGTGTGTCGTGTGTGTTGTGCTAGGAAGGGGGTGGTAGGTGGGAAAACAGAGGGTTCTCTGTGGGTTAAACCTCCCTGATTAAAAAGGGAATGAGCAGGAGAGGATGGGGGTTCGGAAGGGGGGGCAGTATGTGCTATTCCTGCATTTTAAAGCTGACACAAAAATGACCGAAAACAATCTGTCTTTTTTGTGTTTGGGCTTTAAAATGCAAAAAATATCACATAGAACCCTTTGAACTTGTCAGGAAGCCAAGAGGAGTCTGTTTGCCTTGAAGCTCACAATTATTCCCCATCATGTGGACCCCATCCACCATCATCACCCCCTGCCCTCCTTCAATGCAGCTGATGGGGAGAAGGGAGAGGAGAGTTGTAGGTCAGCAAGCCCTGGAACATATTCATGTGCCTTGGGGTGAGTTGCAAAGAAAGCATGAGGTTCTGTGGAGGCCTAGGCAACTCCCAATGAAAAACTAAATAATCCGTGTGGGACATTGTGGACTCACCTGTATAGAGGTATTTCAGCAGAATCTACAAACAGTGACTGAGGTGAGGCCTGGCCCTATGCTCAAGCTGATTGATGCTCTTTGTTTCACAGCTGCAGACAGAACTATAGGTGAGTGCCTGTGCTGGTGGAAAGTAAAAGGTCTGTGAGTAGTATAGTTTGTCAAGCTTTCCCAGTCTGAAAACCAGCCCATTGATAGCTCATACTGATACATTCCAAGAGGCAGGACGCTTACAAAGCCAGAAAACTTAAATTCATTTTTACAAAAAACTGAAAGGGGACCTAATGAAGGAAATCAGCCTCATACATCAGCACTATTCTTTATCCATTTCCTCTGTTTAGCTGGAAGTAATATGTCTGTCAGAATTGGTCGAAGCAACATATTATTCTATTATTATTTTATATCAAAAGCCATGGATAAATAGTTAATCTTGAATCAGAGGGCTCCAGGGACAGTATCAGATCTTGCTGGAAAGATGTCAAGATGCAGAAAACCATTCCTACAAGTAGACCATGAGGGAGCAGACCTGGTTGAGGGGCCAACAGTAAAGGCAGCCATTATTATTTCAAGAGCTGTGAACATTGATCTTCTAATAAACTTCCTGCACCATCAAAGAAAGGGGCCTATGAAGAACAGGTGAAGTCTATTTGTCTTTATATCAGGAACAATCCTGTTCTTTTTTCTAAGATTTAAATTCTGTTATTTTGCAGAGGAGCTTTGACCTGACGCCGGTCATAGATGTTCTGATGAAGGAAGGAATCTGAATCCAGCAGCTCTTCCCATTTTGTCTCCTGTGTTCATGATAAAGGTACTGACGGGAGGTGCAAGAAGAAGCTGAGATTGTAACGATCACTACCCTTGCCCATCTTTTACAGGACCCTACACACTGTTATCTTGATGATTTTGATGTCATTCTTGCAAGGTTTGATTGTTCTGCTTCTAGATGTTGCCATGTAGAGAATCATTTTGAAATGTTGCTCAATGTAGGTTCTTAAAAACCTTCATACATTCTCCATGTTTGTATTTGGGATAAGCCTATTTGTTTTACAGGTGATTTTGTCACTTGGTAATCCACAATGGCTGTTTGAGAAACATAACCTCTCGTTTTCACGACGTATCATGATTGTATTTTTTTTGTGTATTTTGGTATTTTGGGATAAGTATCTGTATCGTGTCTGTTTTTGGTAGTACGGCTTAATGGACGTGTTTGAATAACGCCCTTTCACTGAATGACTACATATATCATGTTGCTCACGAGGTGGTACTGTACACTAACAGCATTTTGGAATGTTATATTACAAAACTTCTGTAGTGCACCAAATCCTCTCCAGAGAGTTCTCAACCACCTTGCTTGTCTGGAGATTGATGTACTGTGCCCCCATCTGGGGTAGCCAGACAGATTGGACGCGAAAGTAGGTACAATTATTTATACAAAACTAAGGGACGGGGTATGATATGATATGGTCTGGCATTTATAACCTGCCTATACACATGTGTTTCAAGGAGCGACGGGGTGATGTAGAAGGGTAATTATCATTTGATAGTTTGGCTTTGACGTGTATTCTACCATGTTTAAAGTGGTGTTTAAAGTGGTATATTTGATCAAGCCCAAGCCGTCGATGCAAGAAGAGAGGCATATTTCTTAAACACAAGTAATACCTCAGAAATGCACTTTGAATTACTGAATTACAATGCATTTAGGGAGGCTGAGCAAAAGTGTTCATAACTGTACACTGAACAGAAAATAGTGTTTTCATTTGGGAGTTTGGGGGGGGCGTCAAGTGACCTTATTAGAACACTGCACTCGCTTAGTGTAAATAACCACTCTGACTGCAATCCAGGTATTCTAGGATGAGTGCCAAGTGTCTTTTTTATTTGTATATTATGACTGCTTTTTGTAAACAAAACTGAATAACAGTTGTTTGAAAACTGCATTTAATGAGCTACTGCAAAGAATTTCCTACTGAGCTTTTAAAAGTGAGCAAAAGTTGTGCCAGCCTTTCTCATAATACAAGCAATCTTTCTACTGCACAGGCAATATGTTGTACACTGATACTAGACCTGTGAGCTCAATAGCTTTTTGGGGCTAAACTACCTTCTGGTTCTTTCTGATAACTATGCTAATAGTGGGAGTTGATAGTTTCAGCCCCAATTTTATAAAAGGGAGGACTCCGTAAAACAGAGCAGGAGATTGCTGTCGGCGGGCACAGAGGGGGCAGAAGGAAGGCTGGAAGAAGAAGGTGAAGACAGCACTAGGCCATTGCAGAGGGGAGGAGCTGAAGTCTCTAATTTTTCCTTGGCTGGATTTTAAAGCCACTAAACCAGATGTTGGGCTTTCCAGAGGCATTTAAGTCCCCAGCACACTATGCCTGTTGAAATCTGTACAGAACTATTGATTTTGATTGTGCTGTATGGGGAATATTTTTGCCTTTGCCCCTCCAAGTCAAATCAGATCACCACCCATGAACAGATCTTATTCTTGGTTGGCTACATGCTGCCACCATGGTCAACCCCAATTGACATTAACTGTTTTTGAAGTATTTTTTCTATTGTTCTGCTTCTTTGGGGAAAGATCATCATGCTTTAATAGGTAGCTTTTGACATTTTCTTTAGCATTTTTCCAGGATTCTAGACCATCCAGGACATCCAGTCTCCATTTCTAGCCCTCTCATCTCCCTTCCTTTTACAGATAGTGAGTATGGGCGTTTGTTTTACCAATCATTGATATCACACTGTGAAAGGTCTTGAGTTATTGCAAAGGGAGTTATTTTAGGTGCATAACAAGACCTGGTGTGGCAGGCAGTTGTTTTATGAGATGACTATGATATCTCGGAAAAAGGGTGACGAGCCTTTAGTCTTATGTAGATATAGATGCAATGAAAATGACTTCTGTTTATTCATGAATTACTTTTTGTTTGTAAAGTGTGTTGTGCATAGTGACTATTATGGTAGTAATGCTTCTGTATTACTTCTCATTATTAAAAGATTTACTTCATACATGAGAGTGTACATGACAGCGTAGAAGCATCCATTGAATCTTCACTACTGAGTGCTTTGTTAAGAAGGATTTTAACATGAACTTCAAGAGTGGGCCATCTAATTAAATGCATTGTTTATTGATGTGTTATATATGGTATATGCCTTTTGAAAGGAAAGCAACTCAAAAATCCCATAAAATAATACAAAAAAGAAAAAATGACTGCACCTCTTTGCAAGGGAAAACAAGGTTTATGCATGAAAAAAGGTCTCACACGTTCCCGTAGAACCAAACTCACACAGAGCTCCTCTTTTCTCAAGATGCTACATCTTTTATAGTGGAGAGACCGCAAATTAACAATACTTTGCATAATAATGAATACAACATAATCCCTGCACCCTCATTGGCTACACCTATAGGACATGCTAATCCCTCCCCTGTAGTCCGAGCCAAAAGGCCACATTTAATCAAATCCAGGTAACTGCTTGGGGGTTTTCCATTATTTACATATTTGTAAATTGAGACCATCACATGACTTGCACCCCCTAGTTCCATGTGAGATCAAAATAACTTTGAGAGGCCAACTCTGCACTAATAGACAATAGGCCTTCTCATCAAACCAGATGCTGTGGCGCACACAAGTTGCCTCCCCGACCTTGTACTTAATTAATTGCCATTACCGCTAGTCCTCTGATCCCAAATCACAGAACGTTCCAGACATGGCTCCCCCCTTATCTCCTTTAAACCCCAGGTGCCCAGTAATGACGCGACCCAGGAACCACTCTTGAGTATGAATTTCAGAGATGCATTTGCTTTTGGTTCTTTATTTACTTGTAATTCATGTGGGATGACCGCTCATTGGGGAGGGCAGTAGTTCTCTAAATAGTACTCTTGCCCATTGGCATTGCAACACCTTATGCCCTGGTCTCATGGATTTGTCCCTTCCATCTCATATTCCGTTCCCACCCTAGTCAAGCTCTACAGTCGGTTGCAATTAATGCTTATTTGTGTACAATGGGTGCCTCTGACCTTGGCTTCTCTCCTGCGGAACGGAAAAGGGGATTTGTTTTTGGAGCTGAACTAACAGAGCTGCAGCTACACATCACAGCCTGCATTCTATTCTATTCATTGGGCCTCATTACAAGTACTCCGGTCCGGAATTAACACTGCCGGTAAAACCATACCGGCACCGTTTGCATGTCCGCGCAATCATGACCCGCGGCCCCGGTAATAGCACCACCCTAAACCGCCACCGCGGAAATAGTGTTCCCCTTAATTCCGCCTGCACGGAAACCCCTCCGTTACCGGCAACACGAAACACCGTGAGCATCACAACTAGCGCGGACACGGAAATACCGGGAAAAAAATGGCGGAAATACCGTGATCACGGTGGCGGAACCGCCGCCACCGCGAACATGGCGTTATACACTGCCGGCTGAACTGAATCAGGGCACAGGTGCACCAAATCAGCCCAGCTGGACCTAGCAGGCCACTGGGAGCCTACAAAAGGGCCACACCCAGCCCAACACAACACAGAACCATGCAGGCAGCAGGGCTAGTAGCACTGGGACTGGGCCTACTCAACCAACAGGCAGTACTGCACATGGTGGCAGCAATGGCGCAGAGGAGGAGGCGTAGGCGGAGGAGGCGCAGGCGGCAACCAGCCAACCCTGCAGCTATGGCAAACCCCATTGCCCAGCCAGCCCGACCCCGCCGCCAGCCACCAATACCACGCATCAGGGCCTCACCCTGGAACCTCACCCCAGGACAGATCCACACCCTATACCGGCTGGACCGTGCAACAATCATGCACATCACCGCCATGATTGAGGACAACATCAGCAGCCTAATTGACACCCCCACCGCCATCCCCCCCCTCTTGAAGGTTGTCTCAGTTCTGCATTTCCTTGGCACTGGCACCTATCAACACACGGTTGGTGAGCTGCACGGCATATCACAACCGTGTTTCTCAAAAGTCCTGGTACAGGTACTCGATGCCCTGTTGCGCCATGTGTCGGAACACATAGCCCTACCCCGCACCCTCCCCGAGGTCATTGCCACCAAGTTGGCCTTCCATGCCATAGCAGGCATGCCAAATTGCATAGGCGCAGTTGACTGCACCCACGTCGAGCTGACAGTACCACATGCAATTGAGGCGGTGTTCCGCAATAGGAAACAGTATCACTCTTTGAATGTCCAGATGGTTTGTGATGCCATGCAACTGATTACACACTGCTGCGCACGTTTCCCAGGCTCATCACATGACTCAATGGTACTGCGGAATTCCACGTTGCCACGGTACATGGAACGCTATGCCGGACAAAGCACGTGGCTATTGGGTGAGTACAGCTGACGATGCTACAACCCTGTCGGAGTGGTGTGTGTGTGTCCAGGCAATGAGCATTGTGAGTGTGCCGCTGTGACCGCACATGCATCACCCCCCTTCCATCTACCAAATACACAGCGGATGCCAAACATCATGAAGGAAGACATGACAGGGCACCACAATGTGCCCGTGCACACGCTGCCACAGCCAATCCCGTCACTGTCCCATGAACCCTGTGCCACTGCAGACACCCACCCTCAATTGAAACACTGCCCCAAAAAGCACGAGAGGCGTGCAAATCATACGACGAGTATTTACTACTTCCGTACAGTGGAGTCACTCTGCCATGTGTGGACAGCACTGCACCATGACATGCACACAATCAAATGTCACCCGCAGGGCACAGCAAACATGCAAGTTAATGTGTAGGCCCATATGCAGTCAGCGACATTCCTCGTGATGGCCAAAACATACCTCCAGACACTGCATGGTTCATATGCATGAATGAATGATGATACAAGAATGCACAGCAGCAGATGAGGACATGATGCCACAAACACTGACATGTTCCCCCATCTACATCCCATGTAGGTGATGCGGGATATGCACTCACGCCATGGTTGATGACACCTGTACGGAGACCAAGGAACAGGCATGAAGAGGCATACAATAGGGCACATATCCGCACACGTGGAATGATTGAGAGGACATTTGGACTGCTGAAGGCCCGTTTCCGCTGTCTGAGCAGATCTGGCGGATCACTGCTGTACAGCCCAGTGAAGACGGGCAAAATCACGCTGGTATGTGCCATGCTGCACAATATATGCCTGCGCAGGAACATCCCAATGCCACCAGACGCAGATGAGGAAGATGGGGATGGGGATGGGGATGGAGATGGGGATGGGGATGGGGATGGGGATGGAGATGGTGATGGAGATGGAGATGGGGATGGGATGGCACCGCCTCCCCCTGGGGGTGCACATGATGGCCAGAGAGCACGGGATGCCCTGATTCGCATTTACTTTTGAGTCACAGCACATTCACAGTAATGCACAGACATGGTGACGACAATGAATTAATAGTTGCACTGCAAAATAAATGATCAATGTCCACACATGTATATCTTGATTTGAAATGGTGATGTATTGATGTAATCACAACAGGGAAGAAGGTGCATTGGTTAGGGAAGCTGTACACCCGGGGCCACCCACCACCCAAACGTGCCCACCCCCACCCAGAGCCCATTGTCCAAACCCCCAAAACTACCTACCCCACCACCCAAACGTGCCCACCCCCACCCAGAGCCCATTGTCCAAACCCCCAAAACTACCTACCCCACCACCCAAACGTGCCCACCCCCACCCAGAGCCCATTGTCCAAACCCCCAAAACTACCTACCCCACCACCCAAACGTGACCACCCCTCTCACACCCTTGTAGTCCACATGTGTCCTGCACTGCCCCACACACATGCCATCACTTCCGTGTGCGCTTCTGTGCAACCTTGCCCAAGGGACCCGTTAGCCTACTCGAGCGCCTCCTTGGACTGGCAGTAGTGGAGCTGGATGGGGTGGTAGTGTTTGATTGGCCAGAATCAGGGATTGAGGGCATCCGTGCCAGATTTTCCTGTTGGCCAACCAACATGGCCTCCACAAGCCTGGAGGTGTGGTCATTGCCCTCCCGCACATGGCGTGCAAGGGTCACTATGGTGGTCGCAAAGCGTCCTATGGACCTCGACAGGCGACGCACTGAGGCGCTGTAGCTCTCCCTCTGCAGCCTGGATTCCTCTAGCTGCCTCTCCACCAGCTGGGTGAGGGTAGCCTGCTGGTCCTCCATCCGCTGCATGCGGGCATTCAGTTCGGCCATGGATGGGGTGGGCGACCTCATGGGACTCCCCAGTGAAGTGGGGCTGAACCCCAGCTCATGGAAGGAGCCCAGGTCTTCCAATGTGGGCATCTCCCCCTGTGGCCCCGTTTCCGAGTGCTCTTGCGGGGCACTGTTATCACTGCAGGCCGCCCCCTCTGCAGTGCTGCTGCCTTCGGTGTTGTGTTGGGTGGCCATGATAGGTTCCTGTGGCACCTGTCTGGACTCAGCCAGTGTGGAGATGGTGGGGATGTTGGTGGTGGTGTGCTGCACATCTGTAGTGGCTGGTAATGTGGCCAGAGGTGCAGAACTGCCGGCAGCATCCTCCTGTGTGGTGGCGGTGGCTAGTGTACTTGCCGATGCTGATTGGCTGGCCTGTTGTGCAGTATCACTGTCACTTGAAACGGCTGTGGGGACACAAAGGGCATGCAATTAGTGTTGTGGTGGTGGCAGATGGGTGCATCACATGCGTCATTAAGATTGTACATTGAATAGTGTTAGTCACATGCATCTGATTGCTGGTGTCTGCATTCAGTGATATTGGTTGCAATACGGATCATAATGGGTCCTTTGGCCCACACATGCACTGCCTGGGGGGGGGGGGTTGTTAATGGGTCCTTTGGCCCACACATGCACTGCCTGGGGGGGGGGTTGTTAATGGGTCCTTTGGCCCACACATGCACTGCCTGGGGGGGGGGGTTGTTAATGGGTCCTTTGGCCCACACATGCACTGCCTGGGGGGGGGGGGGGGTTGTTAATGGGTCCTTTGGCCCAGTACTCACAACTGCATATTTACATGTGGCATTCATGTTTGGGCACTTACCGGCATCTGCAGGTGGGCTCACTCCTGCCTCAGCCTGCCCAATCCCATGGATTCCCTCTAGGTGGAGGACGCTGCTGCAACGCTCCTCCCATGCTTGCAGCCTCAGTGGGGAAGGGGGTCCTCCGCCTGTCCCACTGCTGCGTTGGCGGTGCGTGGAAATGAGGTTGCGTACCCTCAGCCTCAGGTCGTCCCACCGCTTGTGGCAGTCCTTCACGCTCCTCACTGCCATGCCCACAGTGGTGCACTTGCGTGCAGCTTCGGCCCACACCTCCTTCCTCCGCTGCTGTGTGGCACGCCGTTGGTCGGCGCTGAACAGCATCTCAGCATTGTCCACAATGTGCTCCACCAAGACGGTTAGCTCCGCCTCGCTGAAGCGCTGTTTGCGCTGCCTCTGAGCAGGAATCCTGGCAGACATGCTTGTGGTCCCTTTTGGCTTCTCAGAGTCAGGATTGTGCTTGTGCTGGCTCTGGATGGCAATGGATTGTGCTTTTATATGATGGCCGCCTCTCTGTTTCCTGTTTTGGCGATCATGGTATTTCCGGTTCCGTGTCCGTGGCGGCGGAGGCGGAAACGGGTTTTGCGCCACTTGTGGCTTCGTTATTTCCATTTCCGTGGGGTATTCCGTGACGGCGGTAACAACGTTTCCGAGTCCGTGTGGTGCGCGCGACTGACAGCGTGTAATCGGGCGGTTTTTCCGCACCCTTGCGGACACGGAAACGTTTTTACCGCCATCACGGATTTTGCACGGTCCCGGCCTGGCAGGTTGTAATGAGGCCCATTGTGTACTATGTCTTAGCATCCAACATGGTGGCACTACCTGCCATGTTAACACATCTTGCTGACCGGGATGGGGCCCATGAAAACATAGATTCGAACCAATCGTCGGCGTTCACTCCATCTTCCTTTTCCATGGCTGTCCTCAAATTGTGAAGGGCCCCTATTGCATGAGACAAAGACACATTTTCTGCATCATTTTGGATAATATATGTACAGCAGGACAGTCCAATTTTCTTGCATATGTACTCTTCCATAACCGTGAGCAGATCCAGAATATATCTGTTCTGGAGTGTACCAACTCCCTATGTGTTTAGTGCTTTGCTAAGCCGAGAACTCATGGGTGATCACTTTCCTTGGCTGGCTCCCTCTGTCGAACTGTCACGCCCTTTCCCCCTTGGTGCCTGTGGAGAGCATGGAAGCTAGGGCGCCATTGATTGTTTTGTCTTCCTTTTGTTGCTTCCTGCTGTGTGGGTCTAGTCTTTTTCCTCATGGATGTTTCATTTTCCTAAAAGCCACACCCTGCCTACTCCGCAGTGCATTGCAACCCTACGCTTTCTCCTGGGTTTTTGCTCTGTATCCTAGTGCTCTCTTCTGTGTTTGCTTCCACCCTATTAGGCTCATAGTTTCACCCACTTTCTCTCTGCCCTTGTGGCTCTCTTCCCTTCTGGTGTTTTGTTTCTTACTGCGGCTCTCAGAGCGGGGCTTTCCTTGCGCTGGCAGTCGTGGTTCCTCTTTGCTCTGCTTCCGGGTCTCATCCTGCCTCTGTTTCTACCTGCCTATGTTCCGCTACTCATTAGCGGAAGTTTGCCGTCTTACTTCTTTACTTGCTTTTCTCACTCCCTCGTCCTACCCTCCTCTGTACTCCTCTTTCACTCTCGCTGTACTTGTCCTCCCACTGCCAGACCACTCACCTTGTTACCTTTGGGACCTCATCCCGCGAACACCCTTCCCTGTCTCTCCCTCGGTGGTCACTTCTGTACCAGCGGTACACCCCGGAACTCCTCTGGAACTCTTACCTACTACAGACAGTCCCTTACAGCATTCCTGTCGGTCCCTTCTCCTTCTGGGATTGATCTGCAACAAGCAACAAACAACTCTGCCTTGCTACTACAACCAGCCAAGCCCTACAACATACCTGAGAGGTTTTTTCTGCCTTTGGCTTTTTCCTCTCATTGGCTCTCAAGGGTCGGGGTCTTCTACCTGTCAATTCAGAAAAGTCGGCAGAGTGGCTTCTACCCAAGGGAGGCTGTACCTCTACAAGAAAAAACATCAGCCTCGAAGGAAGAAGGGGAAGCTACGTTCAACATCATCAGAAGATACAGGTGAGGAGGAGGGGGAAAACAAACTAAGTGATGACCAAGAGGTCCCCAAGCCTGACGAGCGTGACAGGAACAGCCTCACACTTGCTCTCTGACTTTAGAAACACCTACTCAAGTAAAGAAAAAAGCCTCAAGACCTTTCTCTTCGCCTCCTCCTTCTCCGTCTCTCTTCCCTGCTAATCTGACATCAGCGTGACTGATGTACAGGACCCTTATGTGTCCTCGGGGCCTTGACCCCGCACATCTCTCCTCCTAGCTGCTGTCTTTCTACTGCACCTACTTGGTTCACCCACTCATTGGTGGTTGCACTTATGTTTCTTCTCCTCTTAGCACTTACCCTGAGCACTTCTCCATGAGCATATAAGCACTTTATCCCTCTCCCCTCTGCCCTTGTACATTCTGAACACTCACAAGACATAGTAGGTGTGTCTCCCTTCCCTTTATTCTCATTATTTGTTTATACTATTAATGCAATTATTTACAAGTATATATTTCATGTCTTCCCTTATCCCCACCCTGTTTGCCCCGTGGGTGCTTTGAAACAGTTTTCCTAGTTGTATAAGTGCCTAATAAGTGACCAATAAATAAATAATAAGCTGAATTGACCTATTAAGTACAGACCCTATTCTGTCCCATTCACCATCTGAAGTATCTCCAATCTGGTTATGTGCAGCCACTTAGCTGGCACCGGGAGCGAGGCAAAAATAGTCTCTGTGTTGGTAAATAGGCAGTATTGATCCAGAATCACTGTTACTTTCTCGGAGGAGTCTGTCTGATGATGAATTTTTGGTGAGCGATGGGCATGCCTGTTGTATGGGAACTTAGTTGGTTCTGGGGCCAGACATTTTTTTCACTGATAGATAAGAATCAGGAACTACTAAAACCACAGAGTGCAGGGTGGTCAGCGAGCATACACCCCTGCATGATGAGAGTGTAAACAATTTCCTACATAAAATATCTTCTGTTAAATGTCTAAAATCCATAAGACAATGTTGTAAAAACTGTTTCCTTTGCGATAGCAATTCTGGGCTGGACACAACAATATGCCTCCAGGTCTCAACCTCATTTTGATTCTGGCAAAATCAACACCTTTCTGCTCTCTAGACCAATTTACCTTGAGTTCGATCAAAATCTTAAAAAACAGTGCTCTGTATTTCGGATTTGGAAATATCAATAAATACAAAGGAATTAGTTATAAAGACTTCTATTCAAAATGACCATTCGTAAAACTCTTATGTTCACTGCATTCTTCCCATGTTAACCTCCAGTCATAATACCATAATTTATTTGTTGCACAATCTGGATTAGTTAACAATAAGTCCAGCGCAATGTCTGTTGCCAACAAGATATCTAAACAATCTTTCTTCCTGGTCAAAGGAGAGCAATCAGACTGATCTTCCAACAGTTTAGCTATTATCGGGATTATTGTGTTTGTTTTATGCAGATTTCAAATACATTTCCTAAACCTAGTCTGGCCCCTCCATTTACTCATAATCTTTAATGATAATAACCCTAATTCATATCATATCAATTGAATCAGTGTGCTTAAAGGAAGGGACCACACCTTCTTCCAAAGTAAACCCTTGACTCTGTTCCAATCAGCTGTACAGTCAACCATTTTAGTATCTGCCCCATAAATGAAAGTAGGTACGCTTTTTTGTTTATAGAATGTAATAATAGTGGAACACAAACATTTACCATAAATCATGTGGATAATCAGAGCCTGGGTAGATGCTATCTCAGCCTTTGACCTGATATCTGCTCTATATGGGACCTCTTGCATACTATTAGTAGTGTTCATACCCAGGTAACGATATTCACAGATTTCCTGTATAAAGACCAACTTACTACATGTCTCTAATGGAGCTTCTTTGCACAAAAGTAACAATATTTGACTTTTCACCATTGATAATTAATTGATTTTTATTGGCATACTGCTCCAAAGCTGTTTATGATCTTTGTAGGCCTAAGGGAGTCTTTTCGAGTAAGACCAGATCATCCACATAGAGGAACAAGGGTATGAGGGAGTTCCCTAATTTGGGGGATATGAAGTAACCTTCCCCAGATATTCTCCAATGTTAGCTATGAACAAATTAAAAAGTACAGGGGCGAGTATGCACCCCTGCTTTAAACCTCTGCATGTATATATTGATTGTGACAAGAGTCCCTGTTGGTTTAAACTACTTCGTTTCAATGCACCTGGTTAGAACTGTAGAATTAATGATTGTATGCACGCCAGACATTCAGCATCTTTCATTTTTTTAAAAAGCTAATCTCAAGGAACTGAGTTGATTGCCAGCTTAAAAGCAGTAAATGCCATTTAGATCTGCTGGCTGGACTGAATTACTCTACTTTTGACAAGAGTCAATGCCAAGAGGTTTATTAAAAATCCCAGGCTGGGAATAAATGCCGGATGCTGTGTGTCAAAAAATGACACATAGTCCACCCAGCGTAATAAATCTCTAGTAGTAGGGGTGCATACATCTTTCCCGGCACATCTAACAAAGATACAGGCCGCAAGTTCTGAGGGTATTCTCTAACTCCCTTCTTAAATATCAGTATGATTGCCTATTTCTTCCAGGATTGTGGGATTTTTTTTCATCAATAAGACCTGAATGAAAATGGTCAACAAAATCTTAGACCACACCTCAGTGTGAGTTTTCAACATAACATTTGAAAGACCATGTGGTCCAGGAGTTTTGATGTACTTAATTTACTTTTGAAATATAATATCATCCTGGTCAACATTGACTAGTAAGTCAATTATACTCCCATCTTGGATCCCCATGGAATCTATCGGGGTCAGAGAAGAATATCATTTTGAGAAATATTGCACTTAAACTTGTTCTTGTATTGGGTTTGTTTGCAGTGGTAGCTGTAGCTCTCTACCCAGTGCAATAGCACAGCGAGTAGAGCGCTCACTTTGACATGTGTGCAGAGCCTGCTGACGCAGTTTCGAATCCCGGCAAGGCCAAACTCAGCCTTTCATCCTTCTGAGGTCGATAAACAAGCACCACACACTGTGGGTAATAATAAGCAGCGCTCAGATACCTGAGGGTTTGTAGTCCTATATAAATGCTAAATTATTATTATTATTTATTATTATTCCCTAATTTCAATAGAGACCATATCTGAGCACTATTATTTGATGCTCTTGTACGGAGCATGCTTTTTCCATCCTGCTGGTGCATCAAAACTCAATAGCCTCTTAGCTAGTTCTTATATGTTAGTTTAAACTTTTTTGTCCTTGATAATCTAGAGGCTGATCTCTATGGCAAAGTACTCACAAATGTTTCTTTAACTTATTATTCTTGTTTCTTATCTCGGTGTCAAAGACATGCTTATCTTTGACTACCAGCTTAAAGTCTTTCGGAGTATACTCTACAAATAAACTAAGGGCAGTGTGAGACACCTGAAAGTGTCTTACCCGCTAGTCCTCAGAGATCTGTCATCCAGGTGGCCAGGACTAGTGGCTCCAGTTCCTGGGAGTGGACCAGTGGGGGAGGATCACCTGGATGGGGGGGGTGTTCGGGGTGTGGAAGTGGGACAACGCTGGGCGAGAAGTGGTACCCCCTTCTTTGTAACACTGTTTCCCCATCCTACCCCGTAGGATATCTAGAAGCTCTACCCCCCATTTCCAACACAATACCTTCCCTCCACTAAGACAAACAACAGACTAACACTGCTCTCTGATTAAATTGTGAACATTGTGTTAAAAGGGCTATGTGAACCTGATGGAGTGATGCCGTGGGGAAAGCTAACGAGAGTGAATCCTGTACTGTGATAAAGCAAGTTCAACTGTGTATCTGGGAAATGTGAACATGGCTGAGGGAATCCTGTGAATTGGGGCGAAGCATAAAGCATCCAAGATCATTGTGTTGACAAGAGTGAACCCAGCCGAGGGTTGTCCACAGTGAATGATTGATTAACTTGTGATTGAAAGGCTGTAGTGAACCCGACAGAGAGAAGCAAACACTGAGAGAAGGATTGGAGCCCAGCAGAAGGGGATCCTAAGGCAAAGGGTAATTGCCCAACGTGAAGATTTATTGAAGGGACATTTTGTTTGTTTTGGCACTTCTGGTCCTCTGAGGCAACAGACTTTGTGTAAAAGAGATTATCCACAGAAGGCCCAGATATTTGGAAACAAACTAAACTTGTGCTGGCAAGGCCCAGGAGCGTGGTGTGCTCAGAAGTCCTGTCTTTCTAAAAACGTGACAAAGGGAGACCCCAGCAATACCATCCTGACATCATTTTGTGAACACGTCTTTATTTTCTGGTGAACATTATCCCCACACTATTTTGTAACCTAGTCGTAAGGATTGGCAATAGTTTTCTTTTTAATATAGGCCCTTTTTATTTGACATGATGGGGTAGGGGTGAAAGTAAAGGCAGAAGCATTGGCAATACAACTAATAAAGCTGGATTGCAGATTTGATAGGGTCTTATTCAAGCTGGTTGTCCAGTTTTACGAGGGGATAATTGTCCCTAAATTGCTCTACAGTGAGGAAGGGTTTGGGCCCCCCTTGTTGAAGGCTTAGGGTCCATGGAAGCATTGATTCAGAAGCAGTGCTTGAAATTGCCCAATGCAATGCCAGTTTCAACAATTCAGTTTGAACTGGGGCTGATATTTCTGAAGGCACAAGAGTGCTGGGAAAAATCATCACTATTAGCAAAAATCGTGGACCCTATGGAAGACACGCTTTATGAACAACTAAAAAAAAATCTATAATGAGGTCATTGGGTAAGAAGGAGGATGTTATATGTGTATTGGAAAAGGAATGTGAGATTATCTTGGGGGAACTGAGACTGGATATAAATCTGTTACTAAACCATCCGGGAAAAGTAAAAAGAAAAACACTCTTAAATAAAGATTGGTGTGACACTCTGGAACTGTTCCAGGCTTGCCCTTCTCTGAGTCATCTATCAATGAAGTCTAGGGGAACCATATCTCATATCATGTTTCAATTTCAAAATAAAGGTATGCAGAATCAACTCCTTAGGTTAAGGTGGAATATGTTAGATGCCAAAGAAGTTGTTTTAAGGCAGGGAATGCTATGTGAGAATGATGGAAAATGTAGGTTCTGTGGAACTGATGGGGAGGTTGAGACATGTAGAAATATGGTCCTGGATTGTGTGGCCGTGGCAGAAGCAAGAAATACACATATGAGTAGATTCTGTAGTAAATGGATGATGTTACCTGTTGATCAAGTATAGCAACGATGCGTTTGTATCAATAGCACAAAAGACGGACTTGAAATTGTAGCCTTCCTTAAATCCTTGAAGTTAACAAAGGGGAATACTCCTTGAAATATGCTCTGATGAGAGGCTTTAAGGAAACTAAGAAGGCAAGTGGAAAGTTTAAGAGTATGTATTGGATGTATAATGAATTCTCTTTTCATATTCTTTTTTAGATTATTGTTGTTGTAAAAATGTTGAGATGTAATGGTCCGATTTTTATTCTTTTGTAAAGATACTGTATTGAGTTTTTATTGATTTTCTTGGAGTTTTTTTGTATGAAGGTTTTTCTAAAACAAAAAAATAATAAAATATTTTTAAATGGGGCTGTCCTTCCATAAAGTGCTTGAGACATGTAACAAATCATCCTGTAAGTGTGCAGGCATGCATTTAGCAATACAATAAGTATAGGGCAAGGGACATTCCTATGCTGAATTATTATTTGACACAGCATGCAAACCTGCATGATCATTTCACCATCATTGTCAGCATCCTCAAACAGCTGCCCATCTGATACCATGCTCAGTCGTTGAGCCGGGTCAATGCACAAAACTGTACGCCATTCACCTTCCTCTTCATCAGTCCCTATAAACACTACCTTGTAATCCACAATCAACAAACCCTCCAAATCTAGAATAATGATGGTAACCGGAGCATGATCTTGGGACATTGCTGGCTGAAACAAAAATTCTGATGCCCCTCCATGGCTTCTTTCCAGTACCTGCCACCCAGCACAACAACACAGTCACCACATAAATAAACAAATCCAGGTGCAATAGTATTCCTCTAGTGGCACCATCCCTATACAATGCTTGTCTTATTGTTATTAGCCTAACATTATACATTCCTGGTATGGAGCACACAACTACTTCTTCTGAAAATGAAATTGTCATGTTCAATTTACTTAACACATGTCTACCTAACAAGTTCACAAGGTTGCAGTTGAAAACAATAGTGGACCTAACGCCTCCTTGTTACCTACCTTAATAGGTAAGTCTTCTCTTAATGGAACCAACTGTATTGCACAAGTGAACCATTGCATGTCCATTATTTTACCTGACAAGGAAAAGCACCCCTCCTTTATGTATTTTTGTGTCACGTCTGTGTCAAGCATGTAAACACATGATTTGTTGCCTGTCTCTACATCTACCAGGGGTTCCTCTTCTGAGTCGGCAGTAACTGATAGGATTGGGCATGACAAAACTCTCTGTGGGCTGTCCTAGTCTGGGTGGGTGTTTGATCCTGTGAACATAAAAGGGTTACCGCCCACCACACTCCCCCCTTGGTAGTTATTCACTGTGTGATGTAGTAAGGCATCTGTATCCCATACCTGTGATGCTGACTGTTGTGTTTGCTGTTGCATGTACTCAGGTGAGCTATTTAATGCTAGTAGCTGTCCCTGCTGCTGTTGCACCTATTATGGTAATGGCATCTGATATTGGTACTGGTGCTGTTATCCTTATCGGAAAACCTCTCAGGGTGCTGTGCTTTACAGGGCACTCAGGCACATCATCCCTTACTGCAGTAGATATGTGACCGGGGCCATATGCCCACTGCAATATACATGGGGATCATGCACAACTTCTTGCTTCCTCATTCACTCCTGAGCAAAATGGCCCATTATTCCAAATGACTAACACGCCCCTAGTCCACCAAATCTCAGCCACATCTGGCCAAACCCTTCTCCTCTTCTTCCTCGGAATCCTCTTGTGGGAGTCCCTTCTTCAGAATTTGATAAAATATTGCAATAGTCTTATCACATGATTCCCCTGTCTCAGCCCTCCACATCTCTCGAATCTGTAATATGTATTGTGCTGGGTCCTCATCGTCCTTCATAGGATGTGCCATAATTGAATGTATATCAGGTCTGTCAGGATATGTATTTCTTAATGCAGCCCACATTCTAGCTTGAAAATCATAAATATGAGCCCCTTGTCATCATCCATCCGTACCTCTTGCTATCCTGCTTTTTTCCAAATGCCATCTGCTTAATCCCCTAATACTGCACTAAACAAGCTATTTACCGCTAATGTGAGGACTCTTGTCTGTTTCTCAAGTGCATATAACCATTTTCCTGCTTCTGGGGTGAGTTATGGCAGTGCTATGATTAAAACATATCTATCCATATTTGACCACGGCTGTGTTCTGCCCTGACCTACGTTCTGAGTTCCCACCTGTTTCGCTGGTAATTTTCTCCCCGCTCACTTCTCTTTCACCACTGCCATGTGATCTGGCGTGCTATCAGCCTTAGGCCACAAAACCTCTACACTCTTGGTGTCACTCTGGGTGGCACCTCGTCCCCCTGATCCTCGTCTGCTCCCTATTCCTCCTCTGCTACTTCTGCATTGGCATCTGACCTGATTGACTAATAATCTAAACTCCCCAATCGTGGTGATTCTCCTTCATCATTGTGACCAGTATACTTTGTTTTAATGTGCACATCTTTAATCGCAGTACTATTGATCCTAAATAAAATATCCCCTGCTCGCTATTGATCAGTGTTCAGTGGCGCTCTTCGCCCTCTCCAGTATCTAACCTTACTCATTTAAGCTCTGCCTCTGTCCTTTCGAAGAGCTATTTCTAAATCTCTTCCTGTCCTATTCTCTGTCTCCATAACTAATGGACTACGTGTGGCATTCGCTGCTAGGGATGGTGGGACATTCTCATAGGTTGCATGCTCTGCCTGCCACGGGGCTGTGAGGGGTACATACTCTAGGTTAGTGTAACCTGCTGCTGCTTCCATTGGGTAACATCCCTGTGGGGGCAGCAGGGCTGTGAGGGTTGTAGGGTTATCACCAGACTCAGGGGCTAAACTAAGTGTTGGAGTGACATAGTGAATTTGTATATTACACATTACACCCTTTTAGGATCCTCAGGGGCATCTTCCAAATTATCCATCTTTCACAATTACAAGATCCCTTTTCTATTTCTCCACGTCCTCCCCTTTTACTTTGCTGCTAATTATGTGTACATGTGGCCCAGAACATATTTATTATTTGTTCCTTCTTTGGGCCACGCTTGTACATCTCCAGCCTCGTGTGTCAGCGACCCACTCTTTGTGGTATTTCACCATTTTCTCCCTACACAGCATGAGTGCCGTACACGTGTATTCAAGTGGGGTGAGTGAACTCATTATTAAATCTAGTTTGAACTTACAACAATCCTTTGCCTTTTAAACACAAATCCTGCAGTCTCGGTCTCCCCACCTCCTCCCTACACTGTCAGAACTCCCTGTATTTCACACCCCATCATTTATGCCCTGCACATCACACACTTAATACACTGAACAACTCCTCAAAAAACACAACAATCACCACTCCACATCACAGCATGCAGAAAAAAGCACCTTAAATTACCTCACGCCCCCAGGCAACGTGATCCTAGACCTGCCCACACAAAAAAAATACATTTATTTAAATATAGTCTAGCCCCTTCCTCTATCCCCCTGCCTCAGGATGAAGGTATTTACCACCTCAACTCCTTTTGCCGAGTGGAGAGATCCCAGGTCCTCCATATAATGGACATCACCTTGTATTTGATTCTGCAGTGCTGCCTTTCCTTCACACTCCATCCATTTACCAACAAATCACTCAAGGTCACTCCACACATACTCACTCTCTCATTATTGTTTTCTCCCGCACAAGTGCACTTACATTTATACGTCCACCAGAGCTTCTCTGATATGGGGTCACAATCTGGGAGCTGTGCCCAACTCCAAAGACCAGGCAGGCATACCAGCAACACAGCCCCTGTGAACCCCTTCAAGTTGTGCACGGGACTGGTCATTGCAGATGGGCACTGTGCGTGGTAAAAGGAAAACTCAACAACGGCCCGTAAAAATTATCTAAAAAGAACAAATAATGACTGCACAACTTTGCAAGGAAAAACAAGTTTTATTTCCTGCAAAAAGATCCCCAGGCAGTCCCATAGAACCAAACTGACAAGAAGCTCATCTTATCCCAAGATGCTACCTCTTTTTCAGTGGAGAGAATGCAAATTAACAGTACTATGCATAATAATGAGTACAACATAATCCCTCCATCCTCATTGACTACCACCTATAGAACATGATAATCCTGCCCTATAATCCCTGGACCCATTGGTCACATCTAATCTACGCCCATTCCCCTAAACATGTGGTCCCCTACATTGTCAAATCCAGGTACCTGATTTGTGGTTTCACATTATTGATATATTCATAAATTGAGACTATCACGGGATGTGCACCCCCTAGTTCCAGGTTCAAAGTAACTTGGCAAGGCCACCTCTGCACTAATAGGCAATAGGCCTTCTCATCAACCAAGATGCTGTGGCACACACAAGCTGTCTCTCTGACCTTGTACTTTATTTATTAGCATCACCTCTGTTCCTCTTATCCCAAATCACAGACACGGCTCCCCCTTATCTCCTTACACCCTAGGTGCACAGAAATGATGTGACCGGGGCTGCACTCTTGAGTCTGAATTTCAGAGATGCATTTTCTTTTGGTTGTGTGTCTTCTTGCAAATCACATGGGATGACCATTCATTGGGGATGGCAGTTGTGTTCTAAATTGTCTAAAAAACCTTATGCCCTGTTCACATGGTTTTGTCCTTCAAAGGGCACATCCCTACCACCTCACATTCTGTTCCCACCCTATTCAAGCTGGACAAATGGACACAATTAACACTTATCTGCTTACCATGGGTGCCTCTGACCTCTGCTTTTCGCCTGAGGAATGGGGAAGGGGATTTGTTTTTTGAGCTGAACTAACAGCCACAGCTCCACATCACAGCCTGTATTCCATTCTGTGCACTGTGTGCCAGGCCTTAACATCCAAAAAGGCAACACACCTGCCATGTTAACACACTTACGTGCTTCTACCATAATAGCTTGCTTACTCAATTTTCCACCTAATTGTGGTCTTTCCCATAAATCACACTATGTTAATACACATACAATACCTAACCACCGGGCCTATATGTTGCCCTAATCTATGACCCCTGCAACAATAACAATGATGCATGTTGTTGTTCTTTCTGTGTTGCTGTATTTGAGTATCCTTGGATTAAGGCGCTATATAAATACAATAAACACAAATACAAATCTAATATGTGTCAAACCTAACTACAAACAATGTGTATGCTTCTACAGCACCACCTTCATTCTGCTCCCATGATAGTTCATTCCAATTTGTTTTTCTTAACTGGAATCACTTTGCCTGGCTGGGACGCTATACATGCATCCCAACACTTAGTTTACACTTAGAGTGGGTTACGGGATTGTATGAGCAGTGGACTATCAATAAGAAATGTGCTATTAGTGAAATCCTCCTGTGCAGATGAATGAGTAGTAGCCACCACTGCAGTGGAGTGACAGATATATGCTCTTCCCTATCTCTATTCCTACCACAACCCCTGCTGGAGGGGCCTTGGACACTTCCCAAGGGTGGAGGAGGAGCTCTAGAGATAGGGGTGATATGAATCACATTGCTTTGACGACCATGGCAGACCATGGCAGTACTTTGCTCATCCTCTCCTAGACCCTAAGAATATTCTCCCTAATTAGCTACCAAAGAAGAGCTAGGGGGGTTGCTACAGGTCCAGCATTACACAGAATGCAATACACTCTAGTGAAGAGCAGGAAGTAAAATACATAGCAAATACTCTTAGCAGCTATCTAGCTTGGAGATATTAGAATGGCTAACCCACATGGTGATGTCCCTATACCTGTAAACTGCTGTTGCACATATATGTATACTGAGTTATCATTCCAGCAAATTACCCATTGTGAGGGGTCAGCAAGGAGAGGTGGACACAAAGAGATACTTTTCTCAATGTTGGTCATTTTCATAAAAGAAAAAAGGGTATGGATAAAGGTCTAACTTTCCCTATCCTAACACGAATGTCGCTTCCTATGACATTAACACTAAAGCATAATTACCTTAGGTCCAAACTCAATCTGACCCTCACACTAACATATACTAGCAAACAGTGAAAGGTAAATGTTTCAAAGTTCAACTTAATAGAAAAGTGCAACAACTCAAACATTTAACCTTAAGGAAAGTGCTTTTTGTATCCAGGGTTAACTCCCTTCCCCTGCATTACTTCCAGTAAGTTATTCACAATGTTCTTATTTCAAGACCAGTCTCTTAAAGGCTTTACAAATGTCTATTTCACCTCATACTTTCCTCAGGATGACAAAACAAATGTTCTTTTCATAACGCTGTAAAGCAAGGAAAAGTGATTCAAGTATGGCAAAATGCATGTCTTTTCAAAGATTCTGGTTGAAAAAAATGTCAATTGAAACAAGACCTCAATATGACCAAGTCTGTTTTTAAAACACCAACTTAAAATATGTTGCCTGGTACACTCTGCTGACAGGAACATTTTCAAACTCTTGATATCCTGGTTTACTCTCCTGCCAGGAATATGATATGATATGATATGGCATTTATAATGTGCCTGTACACAACTGTTTCTTTTGGTTATCCCCCTTTTGGTCCACTTAGATTCCCTGCTGTACTCTCCTGCTGGGTATTTCTTTCCAAAAATGTTTCACTGCCTGATACCCTTATCAGACTTCTCTACAACATTAATTCTCCTCTTTGATATTCATACAGTTGCACCTCTCTAGTGTCACAACCCTTGTTGACTTCAGTTATCACTTGCACCAAACTCCCTCACAGTGGCATTGCTTTCATGAGGATTTGTTCAAGTTCCTTCTGTCAACCTCTTGTATAAAGTCTCTTGACTCTTGGCAATGCTTGTTCCAGATTTCCCTCAACTGACATCTCATGTCAGGAGAATTGTATACATGCTGCCTCTTTATTTCTCTTAGAATCTCGTTTGGCCCTTCTCTATGTTGGTCCCAGGTCTCTCCCAACTGACCTCTTGTTTCAGGATAAAACTCCAGGTTTGCCCCTGTTGTTCTTTAGGTAATGTCCTTCGACTTAGACAATGCTGGTCACAAGTTTCCCCCAACAAACATTTTATGTTTCGAGAATTGTACTATATTCACCTGTTTCGTTAAATTATATTTGATTGATATTCAAAAGTACTTTCACAATGCTGTTTAGCATGTTCCCATGTCCCAGGGTCTCCTTCAAAACCAGGCCGATTAACTGTTTCACCATGCAGTGGCTGAAATGTGCTCATAAGGGGCCAGTTTCCCCGTCTGGACAGAGTCTCTCTTGGTCTCCATGTAGGTTCTCCTGGCCTTCGCTGCCAAGCCCAGTGCAGCTTTTCAGGTCTCCGTCTCTTACAATCCTGCTGCACGTCTTCTGCTCTCTTCTCCAGTCCTGAGTGAACGGTAACAGCTTTGGCCGGGCATCTCTCGTTCTCCGCATGGTTCTCTGTAGGTCTTCCTCTGCCACCAGTCATGGGTACCACTCTGCAAATTCTGCAGCCTTCCTTCTCTCTCTTCCTTTGTTCCTGACGTTCCCCTTGTTGTCTCCATTTCCACAGCTGAGTGGAGAATTTAAATGTCCTGCATAATTGACGGGGCTGACATCAACGAGGCTGCAAATTGTTTTTAAAGTCACATTTCCTCCACAGTAACTCCTTTCACCTCCTCTTTGTTACAGTACTTAAAGCTTTCTAGGACTTGGAGTTCCAATAAGTTTCAAAAGATGTTGTATCGCATTGTTGAACAGTTGTGTTTGAAATACAATCATCAAAAACATCAGATATTTCCTATACTCTATGTTCACCATGCACATATCGAGACTGAATAGGGTTCTGCTTAAAAGTGGTTTTCAAAGTTTATCAATCAGATTGTTTTGAGTAATGGCAGCAAGCCACCAAGAACTCTGGAATTAAGGGATTTTCTTCACAACAATGAATTATACTGCTTCTCTCCCTGTGAAGTCACCACTCTCCCCTAATAGCCATTTCTTCCTATGTTATCCACCCTCAGAATACAACCCCCAGGGTCAGAATCAGGTAGCAGCTGCCTTCCCCTGACCACAAGGGAGGAGATATTAGTTTGCAGATCAGTGATGACTCTGCAGGATTCAACATACCACATACCCGGGAGCACTAATGACATTCTGATAAGACATTTTGCCACAGTCCACACTCAAGCTGTAGAACATAGAGCCTTGGGAGCTGCTCCATCAGCACCCAGATTAGTAATAGCAGGGAAGAAGGAACACATCCATTTAAGGCCTCCAAAGCCTTATTGGGCACCTGCCCCAAAAGGCAGGAGGAAATCCCTTGATGGTATTCCACTAAGCTGAGTCAAGTAGAGGCAGCCTACCCTCAGGTCACTTCTCAGCAGAGACAGAGGCCTCTAAGAATTATAATGCCAACAGATTGTAATCATCCAATGGAACACAGTTGGCTTTCAGTGTTTAGTTGGTTGTACCTTCATCTAATAGGGGCTCCTCCAATGACAGTACTTACCTCCATTATGTGGGAGATATTCTCCCAAATGAGCAGAAGCAGCAGCGAGTTTAGGGCTGGCAATAACTGGGGGCAATTTTTCCATGATAGGAGTACTCATTGCAGGTTCCATGTCTTTTCAAAGAAAAATGTTTCACCTAAACTTTTTTTATTGAATATTTTCTAACGAAGAAATGATCACGAATGAATTTCTTTTCTTTTTTTATTTGTTGGGGTTCCCCACTAACCCCCGTTTAGCATCCTTAAAAACCCACCACAAATATTTTGCATACACAATTAACCCTTTACCACACCCAAAAATATATTCGGTGAACATTTTTTAGTTAGAAAATATTTGATGAAAAATATTTAGGTGAAACATTTTTCGATGAAAAGACTGGATACCCCCATGACACTAATAAAAGGTGAGGAAGTGAGATTAGAAGTCTTCATGTTTCTAGCAGTATTGCCCAGTGACCAGGAATGGAAACTCCAGTTTGGTCAAATTGTGACAGCTACTTTCAGGTCCCTACTCAGCGATCCCTTGGGTAGATCTCATGGGGAAGGGCAAAGGAAGGAACAAGTTGAGAGTAAGTACCCTAAAAATTCACCACCTACTAGTACCACTGGTACCAACAGGAACCAGGCAGAAATATCATCTCAGCTAGAGGCATAAGGGAAGGATAGGGACTTTCAGTAGGCCCTGTTCTAAAGAAGAAAGGGAACCTTTTGTAGAAGAACTATATCTGTAGAAAGTGATAGTACCAATTCCAGGCAAGGACCTTGTTCAGGATAGGAGGCCCTAAAAGGGCAGAAGTGTTGAAAAGAGCACCTATCAGTTAAGAGATAGGGCATAGCTTAGGCAGCCACAAAAAACACAGATGAATGCTATCCTCCTTCTCGTTCACAGAAAGAGAAGTAACAAGGCTCAGCACCCAAGGGAGAGCAGAATCCCGACAGGAGGGAGGAGAAGAAAGGAAAAGTGGACGATGGCAAAAGCTCTAAACGAGACTCATGGGATAACACCAGTGACTAAAGATCCAAGTGATTGGCTAGTAGTGCAATTGGACTCTGGTACACAAGTATCAATATTCAAAGAAAGACACACAAAACATGTACAAAGCGTCTCTACTAATCAAAAGATTGCGGTCATTACTCCCACAGTAGAAGTGGCTAAGGACAATAATGTGTATATAGTAACACTCCCACTTGAAAGGGTACATACAAAGAACATAGAGGCACTATTTTGGTCTAATTTACATATAACACAAGATGGCCTGTTAGCAGAACATACTTGTCCCAGGCTATATATTAGGGGAAAGCATGGGGGAGCGGGGAATGATTAAATCATCTTTTTCAGATGAAGATGAGGAAAATGCAGTGAACTCTTATGTAGCTTAATTGGCTGTTTTAGGTGCAGCACAGTAGAACAACCATGTAGGACATGACAGAGACTGCCCTCCAGATAAACTGCCATTGTTTGAAACACCAACGACTCAGAGACAATATCCAATCAAAGCAAAGACTAAACCACATTGAAAATAATTGTGTACCAAGGGGGTTCTGAAACAACAGCCAACCCCCTACAATAGAGCATTACTTCCAGTATCCAAAGCAGATTGTTCATATCGGCTGATTGTAGAGTTTAGAATTGTAAACGTAAATACGTGCACAGAGACTATACTGATCATAAATAATTCAGGCCTTCTGAGTAACATACAGAGATACAAATATAACACTGTATTGGATGTGGGGAATGGATTCTTAGCATGACCTTTGGATTCAGAAAGCTATGCATACACTTACACCTTCAGGGGAAAACAGTTTTACTGCACTTAACTCCCACAGGGGTACAAGAAAAGTCCTGGGTTGTTCTCTAGTAGAACACAATCATTACGACCCAGGCGGAAAACCAGGGTGCTAATAGCACCATGGTCCATGCCGGTAACTTACCGACTCCGCCATGGAGAAAGGGAGAATTACCACCCCATTACAAGGTTGGTGGGGCGGTAATTCCCCCTTCCTCCATGGCCCTTCCCCATTCCCATTTTTGCCCCATAGGGCTCAATGGGAATTGGGAAGGTGCTAAGTATGGTACCGCAAATTGCGGTACCGTACCTAGCACCAAGGTCCCTTTGCGGGTCCCTACTTTAATGGCTGGTGTAGACCAGCCGTTAAGGTTGGGTCCCGCAAAGGGACCTCATAATCAGGCGCTAACGGGTTAACGGCACCGCAGCCTTTTACGGCGCCGTTAACCCATTAGCGCCAGGGTCGTAATGAGGCCCAATCCCTCTTAGAAAGCATACCGACATGCTGGACATGTCTGGATGACATATACTGTACAGATGATGACTTGAATGAACACATAGAGAAGGTGGATTTAATCCTTAGGACACTATTGGCTAAAGGCTACATTTCCAATTCCAAGAATTGCAAAATAGCCCATATAGAAATTATATGTCTGGGGTTGTAATTATCTGATATGGGAAGGAGACTTGCTATACACTTCCTAGAGAAATCTGCACACTTGCAAAGCCCACATACACTTAAGCAGTTACAGGGTATACTTGGCCTCTTAGTAAACTTTGGCCCATTATATGTGGAAGACTATGAATCATTAGTGAAACCGTGTTATCACTTGTTGAAGCCCACCTTCCATCCAAAAGACTGGAAGGGAGAGCACACATGCATCCTGCAACAAACCTACCAACAGATGACTCAAAGTAGTCCTCTTCAGGACAGAAACATCGGACAGAATCATAGGGAAGGGCTTATAAGTGACACTATTTACTGGTCCAAAGGCTTTTACATATGTAGCATGTAACTATAGTAAGACAAAACCCACAGCAAGCCATTCACATATCCATACAATTCCAGAGCTGAAATTTGCCCCAGAAGAAAATATTCTGGCTGTGGTACAAATAATAGTGCAGAAGTAAGGCACCTTAGCTGCAAACAAAAGTATGCACGTAAACACACTATTAGTGCAGCTGGAGGCAGCTACATGCTCTAGCATTGTAAATGCGAAGGCACTACTCTCCGGATGGGTTCAGTGGGAGGAAATTCAGACAGTAGAACACATAGAATACCACTATAAGCCAAAACTACTACAAATGTGTGAATTGGCATGGTCTCTAAAACCAAAGGCAGATGCAGCAGTACTCAACATCTCAACATCCCACTTTAGATGTTTGCAAATGTACTATACTGTGATGGAAGTGCTGCCTGTGCTGCTGTAAAAGGCTGTTTTAACCATGACAATAGGTATGAACACCATGATACCCAAAAAAATAAAAATACATTTAGGGGATACATCAGCTCAGGTTGGTGAGTTATAATGCTTCATCCTTGCACTGACACAAATTGATCATGCCGTACAAGGTCCTGATTTTTACCTTCACTGGTGGAAAGCCAACTCTTTCAGAGATGCTAACGGCAGGCGAAGCATCTCAAAACAATGTTTTCAGAAAATATGGGACATCAAAAAGGATAGACCTCTCATCTAGGTTATGCGCACTAAAGCACACAGAAAGGATTCTGCAAACAATGCAAGCAATGTGCTTGCTGACCAGTCTGCAAGACAGTGGACTGTACAAAAAGTGGTAGCGACATGAACATGCTCAGCCACCTAAATAGGGGAGGGCATACAAGCATGTCTGGATGCAAACAGTGTTAACCCACCAGGGTTCCCCACTTCTTATAACTGCACTGTAAAAGAGAATACAGTGATAGGCACTATTCCTAGCTCAAAAGGAGGTCCTGTTGACAGGGTATTACTGAACAAGCAGAATAGATTCAAATGAATCTCTCAGCACATGCAAGTGTAGCCACAACCCACTGTGGGGTTTTAGCTACTACACAGCTCTTGCAGGATAGATACTGGTGGCAAGGGCTTAGTAAATAAGTACAGCAGCACATAGCACATTACTTTATATGTTTAAAAACCACTTTGGAAAATTCTCAAAAACCACCAGTAAGCACACTAACAAAGGCGACAGTGCCTTTTGAATGCATGCATATGGACCACATAGGTCCATTGACACGCAACAGCAGGTACAAATATTAATATTAGTGGAAGACCTTTGTACAGTTTTCACTTGACTAATACTCCAGAAGAAAGGTGATTGTAAAGAGCTCATAAAGGGTTTGCTGTCCTTATTAGCTATGACAGCACCAAAATGTCCCCCCATCCTGACAATGGACCAGCCTTTTCAGGCAAAAGCTTTACGCGAGGGCCTGTCACGCAGGGGTTGGTTTCTGCAATACTCTAATCCATTTTGCCAACATGCTAATGGTGTTGCAGAGAGAGCCAATTGGATAGTATAGCAAGTCTTGACTAAATATATCCTTTCTTCTGGGGGTAATTGGGTGAATCATGTAACTAAATTGCATTTTAGCATGAATAACCTTCCCCGTCTTTCTTAATGTGTGAGTAAAACACCTTGTGAGTTGCTGTTTGGTGCTCCTATGTGAATGCTGACTTACACAATCCTTGTAGTTCTCTCACCAGGCTAGACCAGCTGTTTTTCATAAATCTCCATCCATGGTGAAGAAGCATTTCCACAGCAGCAAGACACAGACAAGTCACAGAACATCTTAAAGTCTGGGGACTATGTCCTAGAGAGCATCCATGGTGAAGAACACTTGGACCACGCTACAAACCTCCGGTGAAGGTACTGAAAAGTATTGGCTCAAGAACAGCAGTCCTACCAGCACTGCTTTCTAAGAAACATACTCGCCAAGTTTCCGTCGACCACTTAAGCCAGCTCCAAATGGTTATGCCACTGTTCCCAAGGAAGGAGACTCTCTGTCTTGAGTAACCCGACAAGCAAGAATAAAATAACACAATATAGTGACAATTTCTCCAGAAAACTCCACATCATATTCAAATATGTCTATTTTTTGGGAACAGATGAGCCAGAAATAAAGTCAAGCGGAGGGCCATTGTGAAGATGAGGATTTGTAACCATCCACAAGGCAAGAAAAGCTGCACATTATTTGCTGGAGCAGTGATCCTGTTCTATACTTTGCTGTGGATAAGTCATCTCACCTTTTTTGTCTTATTGACTTCGGGACATTTTTTAATCCCAATCGAGATCCCAATGATCAACACACAGTTGAACATTTCAACCGTAGATGCAGCACATACTCCAAACCCTATACACAAGAGGGATGTGCGGGCGGCTGAAGTGGAAGGAGTCTCAAGGCAAATAATCATACATCCACTAGACTTACGGCAATTCTGGACATGCCAGTATAAAACCCACAGCGGGCCAAGTATGCAACTCCAGGTACATACATTAACATTGATGGATGACTCTAGGCTAGAGAACACTAAGATGCACATCCCAGTTAACTACAGAGGCCGGCTTAGATCCAAAATTGAAGCCTTTGCTCAAGGAGCACCGTTAGATCTCGAAGATGATCTAGAAAAGTCAGAGGACATGGCAGTCCATGTAGGTTTTGTGAAATATTTTGACACCTTTCTTTTCTATCAGCAAAATCAAATGCAGTGGTTAGACATAACTTACTGGGAGTATTGTCCTGTTCCTTTTCTGAACTCGCTACCAAAGTTTAAGGCACAATTCCTTTACGTGCAAAAGCCACAGGTAAAGAGAGAATGTATAGCACAAAATGGATATGTATTCCCCCTACCTCCTACAGATGGGCAGTTTATGTGGTCTACACATTCTGAGGTGTACGATAACACATTCAATGCCACAATGACCGAGGAAACATGGCAAGACATAGTCACTCTTAACACATCATGGAGGGGTGAATCTTCGCAAGCACATGGAACAGGTATTTTTTATGTGTCATGTAGAAACCCACTTTTGGTGTATTTTCTCAATCACACTCATTATGCTGTAATGTGTAATTCAACCCATTTACCCACATATCCAGATTGGAAGGTGAAAGCGGGTGGCTTTTGGTTGACAACTGAACATCTTAACCAAGCAATAAAGGAAGGTACATATGAACATATTACAAATGTCTCAGGCATCCCGGTAGAATGGAATCTTGGTGGCAATGAATGTCATAAAAGGCACACAGGTTTAAGCGTAGGGCCATACATAGCTAGGGCTTCACGAAATATTTCACAAACCCATGCCATTTCCACAAGCAAAGCATGTCAACTGCTAGCAAAGCAAGCACCTCTATATGAGGTTGTTAGCGAAATAGATACATGGGGAAGGGCATGCAATTGGTCAGCAATCCTAGACAGGCTAGGTCACCTAGAAAGCCCTAGGAAGAAAAGGGAGGTGAAAGAAGCTGAAGTTACCTGCAAGAAAGCTGTCCAGGAAATCCAAGGACTGGCTGAACTGCCCATCGAGATGAGCCATTTTGTAGCTGATGACAATTGTGTTCCATTGCAGCAGGGAATCTACAAGCTGAGAGATGTGGTACTGAATATGGTGCATATTTTCGGAGAAGACTTGGAATCTTCACAGAATGAACAACACGTAATGGTTGAGCTTCTGAAGATCACAGACCTTCTGGACACAGATTCTACAGGAATGCCAGACTGGTCTAATATCACATGGGCAGAGCAACTGACAGAACTGAACCTATCAAAGCAAGCCCAAAGACAGGCCCTTTCAGAGCCCACCTACAATCTGCTGAGTGTAATAAAAAAGACCTGCTGTGGAGCATTGTCGTGGGATAAATACTTTATGTCATTGACACTCCATGGGATTCTGGCCATTCCAGTGCCAGCAGAACCACCTCTGTTGTATGAAGAAATGCAGTCTTTGGGCACCATGCACCAAGTAGACAAGCAATGGACACAAGCCATCTATGAGCTGTCCCATATCCATGCCTGTGTAACTCATAAGCACTCTACAGTACCACTGTATCCCCTGAAGGACTATGTGGCAACACCCCATACAAGATGCCAGGACATTTCTAAGATCAAACCATGTGAACAGAATTCAAACTTACCCAAATGCATGCTGATTGCAATTCAAATGGAGATCTTCAATAGCAAGGTTCTACTACTACCTAATGGATCCTACATCCTGCAATGTAATGCTTCATGTTGCGATGTGACTGTGGGCCTTGCCAGCTTGATTACTGGCTCAAAGGTGGTAAAATGTTGCAACATCTTTCTTCATCCACCAGGGTGGACTGAGCTAGTGCTATTGAATTGGCCTGAGGTGAAGCTAACGACTTTGAAGTTCCCGATGTTGTCACTGGTACTGGCATACCTCCTGGATATGAAGATATACACCACCAGCACCCCAGAGACATTCATGGAATCATCAAACAGAGTAATGCAGTTGGCCAAAGACCTACTGGAGAGAACACCAGACTGGGCAAAGGAGATTCAAGCCCTACTGCAGAACTCCATTCCAACAAAACGGAGCTCAATCCTGGGATCCATTACGAACTGGCTGACAAATACAGTATTTTATTTCAAACCAGTGAAAACTATTCTGAACTTCTTTGGAAACACAGGCTTGGGGATCACACCTGTGTGCTACATCCTCACAGCTGGGTTCATCCTGATACTGATCATCTTTTTATTTTGTCGTGATAAGTAACAAAGAACCTATTCAATACACCATAGCTGTATCCTGATTAATAGATGAAAAATGTTCATGTGAAGAAAACCCACCCATCTCTGATTAATCTGTGATCATCAGTGACTGAAGATTGTCTGCTGACAAGTACCTGGTGTTGCCATCTCTTTTTTAGTAACCAGTGAAGATCCTGAGTGAACACTTTTCAGCAATAAGTATTACGTACTGTTTTACATGCTCTTTTGTCTCTTCACTCTTATTTCCATGATTCCAATGATGCCTCCATGGCTTGCTTCATGGGTCATGGGGGGTGAGATGTATTCTCATGTTTAACCATGTGTGAAACGGTATATTTGAGCAAGCCCAAGCCGTTGATGCACGAACAAAGACATAGTTCTTAAAAGTGAGCAATGCCTTAGAAATGCTGTTTTTAATTACTGAATTACATTACATTCAGGGAGTGTTAGCGAAAGCATTAATAATTGTACATCAAACAGAACATAGTGTTTTCATTTCGGAGTCTGGGGCGGGTGCCAAGTGACCTTCTTATTAGAACACTGTGCACTTAGTGCAAATAACCACTTTGACTGCACTCAAGGCCTTCTGGGACGAGCATCAAGTGTCGTTGTTATTAAAACATTATGACCGTTTATTGTAAACAAACAGAATAACAGTTACTTAAGGAAACTGCATTTATTGAACCAAACCACTGAACTTTTTAAAGTGGGTGAATGGTGTGCCAGCCGTGCTCATAATACAACCAGTTTCTTAGATTCATAGGAAGGATGTTGTACACTGACACTAAACCAATGAGCTCAACAGCTTGTTGGGTCTCAACCACTTTTTGCTTCTGTTTGATGAAAAGACTAACAGTGGGAGTTGACAATTTCAGCCAAATATTATAAAAGGTAGGCCTTCGCAAGGCAGAGCAGGAGATTGCTCTCAGAAGGCACAAAGGAGGCAGAAGAATGTCTGGAAGAAGGAAAAGCAAGCACTGGGCCCATGAAGAGGGGAGGGGCTAAAGTTCTTAAGTTTTCCTTGGCTGGATGTTAAAGCCAATACATCAGATTGTTGGCTTTTCTGATGCATTCAAGTCCTCATAGAACTCTGCCTATTGCATCTTGAGCAGAACTATTGGGATTTGGGCCTCCCTGTGATTACCAGAGATACGAAAAGTTGATAAAAGCATGACAATATTAATTAATATTGTTAGGCAGAAACCTGTGCAGTTCCCTTAGGGACCACTGCAAAAGATTTAAGACTACAGGTGTTAGCAGTAAACCCACTTGGTAGCAGTCTGTACCACCCAGATTTACCTGGTAGCTGTGGCTGAGCAGTCAGACTTCCCTCAAGAAGAGTTAGGCAGTATGCAAAGTATACTCAATAGGCACCTAGATACATTAATACAAACAAACACTGACCAGAGCTTTGGTATCAAGGTATATAATTATTTATTTAAAAACACACAGTTGAAACACTCCAGCACTCTTATTGAAAAATATTCTAAACACAGTTACTATTATGATATATACACCCCTTTTTCCCTATTAGAAAATCACAGTAAGACACCACTTATTTTCATACAGAGGTGAGCGCTTAACTAGATTGCACTCTAATAAGTTTGTGAAAAAGGGAGGGAAAAAGACAGAATATGAAGAGGTACACGACTCTAGGATTCCAGAACACGGTTAGCAAGGCAGAGAGCAAAAAGTCACTGGTGAGCCAAAGTCCAAAGGCTGGGCCCACTCTTAGAGAGAGCAGAGCACAAATGCGCCCAAGATCACACAGTTACACTAGGCTTAGAAAGTCTTGCAGAGGGTTCAGAAAAGAGTTAGAGAGGCTTAGAAAAGTTTCGCTAGCGTGTCCCAGGCTAACCCAGGTTCGAAAGCTGGTGGCTAAATCTACCCTGTACAGTCGGTTTCAAGGGAAGCCAGGCAGGACACAGTACCTTAAGTGGGAAGGATCCTCCAGCGGTGGCAGTTGTTCCTGGTAGTGGGTGCAAGTTGCGTCGTCGTCCAGGGGAAGAGAAGATCTCGACTTGGAGGAAAGATGAAGGTCGTTGCACTACCAGGGCAGAAACCAGCCGCGCAGTTTTCCGGTTAAAGGTGGTACCTTTGTCTCGCGGTCGTGGTAAAACGTGGTATCCCGGTTGGTGGGGTGCTTAGCACGGGCAATGCGGCCACGAGATACGTCGGGAAAGCGAAAAGACGGTGAAACTGGTTATCCCCACCAGTCAAAGGAAGAAGACTCTCCGGCGGGAGATCTCCTCTGTCGTTGGGAAAAAGTGGTGAGACGGTCCAGCAGGGCTCCACCGGTCGTGGTGTCGTGGCAGTTCGGCTCAGCTTCTCCCTCGTCGGATTCTTAGGTCCTGTGGCAACTTCTGAAGTTCCAGTCCCCAAAGCCCTGCTTTTATGCAGCAAACCCCCATTCACTCAGCCTAGCTGTCACTCAAACATGCTAAGTGGTGAGCCGGCCGGCTCACCACTTGGGCCAATCAGGACGGAGTGCGACTTGAGTTGCCTAGGCAACTCAGTCCAGGGTGCCTAAATTCCCCTCCACCCCTCCTAAGTACCCCAGACATAGTGGCACCACTTTGGAGGGCTTCTGTGGAGAAGCCCGCCAAAAAGTGGAACAAAGGGCTCGACTTGGGTTGGAGTCACAGAAGAGAACACAAACGCCATTTCAGAATCAAGTTTTGGCAAAAAATACCAACCACAGAATTAATATTAATTAAATAAACCAGCAGTATATTCAAGGCTACCGTAAATAATTAAATAAAGATAGTAGCCTAAAACAATGGGAAATCCCAAAGGAAAATATTTGCGGTTGAATATAAAAAGTAGTATCCACTGCCACCAGCCAAAACTCGATCAGGGGGGACGGAGACGTGCCCCCTCGACTAACAGACCCTGGGGCAATCGAATTGCCCCAGCCAGTACGTCCACAATATGATGGTTTGTACTGGTTCTGTTCAGAATGTAAGACTTATAAAGTCAATGGTGACTTTACATGCCCTGGGAGACAGTAGTCAGTCCCAGGGTATGGAGTCTATACTGGGGTGTCACTATGACACCCCTGTGTTACTGCACGGAGGGTGCTGTGTAACACACATCACAAAAACACATGAAACCCTATGGATTGAAAGGCTCCATATCCCATTAAACACATCTAGATTCAAAGAAACACACTCAAATCATGTCCAAGAGTGAGGGTAAAAGAGTCTCACTCTTGGCAGGAGAAAAAAATAAACCCAAAAAATCCAGCAAAGCTGCTGGGGGACTCACTAGGTTAGGAAATTCAGCCTAAACAGAGAATTCTCCCTAACAAATATGACGCTCGTAAAGTGCCATATTTTCACTGATGTGGTTGCTGAGTAAAATAAAAACTGTATCTCTGCACAGAAAGGATGTGCAGAGTCCATACTAGTTTTATATGATTTGCCTTGAAATATAGTTTTCAAAAATGTGTTCATAGATGTAAAGTTTTGGAAACTAAAGGTACTTGCTACGTTGAGATATTTTGAGTTCAAAAACATGAGCGAGCGAGCCCATCTGTCAAAGTGCGATGAGAAGCTCTCGCCTCCCACTGCTAATCCAAGCAGTGTGCACGCAGTGTGTAAAAACTAAATTCTCCATTGACCCCCTTCATGTTAAATCTGAAGTGGGCAGCCCAGTAGTGCCTGTGCATATACAAGGTGCACAATGAAATTGCTCCTGTGTACCCATTGTGCTCTGCAAAACGAATTTTCCCATTTGCATGTTCTGTCTTTCATTACCTCTGTACTAAACATCCCAACATCGATTTTACCATTCTGTTCTGATAAAAACCCCAAAGCCTTGGAGGTTATTGTTAGGTGTAGCAAAACACATGTTTCCCATTGTTATTGTCTCCCCTATTAGTTCTGAGATCAAATATTCCCAAATCCGTATTGCTTCTGTGAACTAAACCCCAAATCCGTTTTTCCCATTGTGTTCTCACTCCCTGCCACTGCCTTGATTCAAAGGAATCAAGCCTAATTGATGTTTGGGTGGTGAGGGTTGCTGTGAGAACGCTTAACCAACTTTGCTATCACTCCGTGAGCTGAATTGTTCTTCTTTTGTCTTGGTCGGTGATTTAAATGTAATTAATTGTGACAGCATATCTCTATGTTAGAGCCCTTAGAGAAGTCATTGTCACGACCCTCGCCCAAAACCCCCTCTGGCAAACCCATTGGCCAGGTGGAGTCAAGACTTGGGCCTCTAGAGCCTGGCATCCTCTTCAAAAGTCCTCATGGGGCCAGTCCTGGTGCCTATGGCACCAGGCTCATACACCATGAAAAACAATGTGCTCGGGAACTTCTTTATTGTATTGTCAGCCAACATGGAGGCATCCACATAGCTTGGTTCCTAAGAACCTGCACTGTCTCCTGCACTGTCCTGAGTTGTATTTCCTTTGCACCTCACTATATTTTTCAACAGGAGGCTAACGTGGAAAAGGGACTCTTCCGGATGCTGACTGCTGAGCATCCATTGCCTCGGCAGCCATATTGAAATGGGGTTATGTTCTATTGACATAGCATAGTGCTAATAGCGTGAAAGCCCATCATTTCCAGAAGTTATTGGCCCTGACTCCGTCTCGTGATCCTTTAATATACGTGTCTTGGTTTATTACACAGTCACACCCAAATCAGGGAGTTCCTAAGAACCAAGCTATGCGGTCTAGTGTTTTGGGTGTGGTAGCCTAGGGACTACTTTACCTGGACTATTTTGTTGGGGCTATTTAAACCACACCTGAGCAAGACAACACGCTTCGCGTTACTTTGCAGCAGGCAACGTGACGCTCACCGTGTCCAGCTATTCCCTCGTACCTCGGAGAAGCAGAAACTACAAGGAGACAAAAGGAACATCATTAGCAGCACCATCTTACCTGCAGTCTTCATCTTTAAACACTCGCAGCTACTGAGAACAGCTTCCTCTAATCTGCACGCCTCCCAGACAGAAGGACCTGAAAGAGGAAGATAGAAGCAACATTAAAGAAAGGAGTAGAGACATTTACAAATTACGAACTGCTCAAAAAGCTTACCTGGCTGGTCGCCTCTCGGCTGGCACCACTCCAGACATTCCACTCGCGCTGAAGAACACCGCAACCTACAAGGAAGGAAAACACAGGTTAGCAAAGGCAAGACTTTGCAGCACTGCGCATAGCGCTTACTTACCGCATCATAGCGCTCTTAATGCACCGTCATCTACCAGCGGGGCTCAACCAAGCCAGTTCGCCGCGCTGAAGCTCCGCATACCTATGGGAGAAAAAAGAAACATTTTAAACAAAGAAAGGCATGCAGGATAGCAACAAAACTAAAGAACAGCAATAAGACCTACCTGAACAATATCAAACGGGCCAGCGTCAGTGAAGTAACTGGACCGCACTCACCCATGAAAGACAAAGCGCCCCTGCAAAGAAGGCAGGACGGAGAGCATGCCTAATTCTACCCTAAGGCAGAACCTTCCCCGCAGACCACATCAGGGCAAAGCTGAGAAGCATACCAGCGAGTAACCCTGCTGGGTGGCGTCCCTGTGGATACCAGGTGAGCGTAACAGTCATTGTGTTTTTCTGTTGCCATAGACTTGGTGGCTGATGATAATCTGTTGTCAAATTTGATTTAAATTAATTATTTAATAAATATATTCTTAATGCACACCGACCTGGTTCCTAGTCCATTGTGGCATCGGGTATTTGTTGGGGTTGTGTGTGAGATGGGTTTGAGGCCTTACTAGGATTGAACCAAATAAAAAAACTAAAAGCTTTATTGCTCACCACATTCATTGTGGGGGAAGGAACTCCCTGATTTGGGTGTGACTGTCTAATAAACCAAGACACGTATATTAAAGGATCACGAGACGGAGTCAGGGCCAATAACTTCTGGAAATGATGGGCTTTCACGCTATTAGCACTATGCTATGTCAATAGAACATAACCCCATTTCAATATGGCTGCCGAGGCAATGGATGCTCAGCAGTCAGCATCCGGAAGAGTCCCTTTTCCACGTTAGCCTCCTGTTGAAAAATGTAGTGAGGTGCAAAGGAAATACAACTCAGGACAGTGCAGGAGAATCAGATAAGGCGGCACCACAGGTGATGGCTCAGATCCTGAGAGTTTATCGGGAGCACAATCACAGTGCCCGACGGTGATGTGGAAGATTCCAGGTGGAACGTAAGCTGGTAGTTTAATATTCATTATAGATTCGTATTTGTTTTAGATAATGAATATGTTTCAGGTGTGACCTGCTGGTAATAATATAGTCCAGGGATCAATAAAGTTTTATAAATAATTCTGTATACCTTGTTGAGCTGAATATAATAACTTTCTCTTTATATATATAATTTAAAGTCTTTCGGGCTCTAACCAGAACCAAATACTGGTGAGATTTTGCTTTGAAGAAACCTTCTGATTAATGGGAGCATGACTGTTTATTTCTATGTTTAATTTGTTGGTTACATTCTCGTCCTTCACTGTCTTCCGTACCTCGATTTATATTCCCATCCTTTTAGGGTGTTGTGATAAGTACAGTGGCACATTGCAAGCCGTATGCTGTGCAGAGAATCTGCTACATATGACAGTGCCCCTAACTCAGGTAATTAAACTCTGTAGTTGATCTCCTCTCTCAGAGAGCATTCCACATTCTGTGTGTAGGGTTGGAGGAAGGAGCTTCTGGGGCCTGATCTGGTCCTGTCTCCTTATGTCTGACACCTCTGGGTCAGGGGGTCTGGCATTGCCTGAAGCAGAATGGTATTTCGGGCCCAGCGGCAGCCTGCCCATTTTTCCGGCACAGCTACCGCCGGACTCATAATGAGTCCCAATGATTCGAAAGACTACGTTGAAATGCCCTAGGTTGTAGTATCGAAAACTTTTTGAATCCAAGTTAGCACTGGACTGGCAATACCAAAATGCTGCAATCGAACCAGGTGGATGGTGTGTTCGAAAGATTTAATATGATCAGCACTCCAAGACCACCACCATCTCCTGGTAGTATCGGTCATAAAAGAGACCACCACTTCAGTAGTGTAACCAGGGGCAAGGCTATTTGTTTAAAGATGGCAATTAACAGAAGGCCAAGATTCTAGTTATTTTCTGCTGAAAGGGAGTCTAGATAAAGGGTGATATTTTGAAGGATTGTCGAGAGTGATGCCATTTTTTTAAGAGAAACTATAATTCATGGTTAGCTGTTGCTGAAAACATTCCCGTAGACAAAGAGGTATTTGTGAAAGCATTCAATTGGCTATGGAAAAGAACTAGTATTATATTTGCTTGCTACTGTTTGCTGGATGTAGGTCTATAGGTTATCCAGATGGTTTTATTGTTTCTCCACTATTTCATCTGGATCTTGGGAGGTCACTGGGAGAAGAAGCTGCGTGAATAAAGGTTGTAAGATTTCACTCTCCCTGCATTGTTCTTAATTTGTTCAAAAAGTAACTACGCTATATTATTACAGTGATGTTAGATCAGACTAATTCCAAGATCAGAAAAAAGAAGGTAGATACAAGTCCATTTAGAACTTTGAACATTTCATTGGACATATGTTTAGCCAACACATCCTTCTCAATAGTTTTCCCTTTGTTGTTTATAAGATAATAATGTTTCTATTTTTGCTCCTCTCTTTAAGAATGTGGTCTGATTTTAGTTCAGATGATACCCGTTCTTGTTTCCGTAATTTGGGGTTTGGTTTTCTTTGTTTAGAGTTTATGAGTACCATAGTTGATTGGTTTAGCTATGGTGTTCTTTGACATTACTAGTTTTTGTGGTGCTAAAATATGGAATGCCATGTGCAGATATTCATTGATTTTAATTGTCTATTTTCTATTTTTCATTTTTTTTATGATTAAACCCCTTTATATAACATCTTCTTTAACCTATGCATGCAGAATTAGAAGCAGGGCACTTATGTCATTCAAACCTCTTGGTGTTTAAGCGCGTTATAAGTACGTAACTAAGACAAAAAAAAAACACAATTACGCAACTAAGAAAAACAAACTAATCCTGTAACAGCGCCTCGATGCCTGCGGGCTGTGTGAGCGCTTTATAAATGTAAAAAATAAAAAAATAAAATAAAAATAAATAAGAACACCATCTCATCGGTGTGCAAATGTGTAATTATGTCTTCCTTTTTTTCTCCCCTCTGAGAATTGATTGGCTTTTTATGTGTGCCGGTATGTTTAATGGGGATTTAGTAACAAAACAGCAGGCAATGATTTGTATTAGGTTAGTTCTGATGCAAAGAGGGGTACTGAGTTACAGTCAGTTGTGGGTTAACCACATGTACATTGCTCATTGGTTGTTCTCAACTAGTGCAAACGTTCATGCACGATTTTTGACAGAATTCACATGATCTTGTTGCAAGGAAATGACCAGATAATGTTCTTCCTTATCAAATTGAGGTGATGACACACATTATAGATACATTATTATGGAATTACAGGTAGTGGGACTTTTTTCTCCATGGTGTTAATAGCATCTTCAAATACATGGAGGAATTATCAAGTATGCACTTTAAGAAACTACATTTGAATGTATAACAAATACATTTATACCCCTGTTTGACCTCATCTTTCAAGTTCCAAGCTAATATTGGGAATGTGTATGGCAGCTTATCCAATCTGATTTATTGTGATTGCTTGTAAATGGAATGCGGTTACCATGTCCTCTGAAGCACAAGGATAATTTTCTGAATAAACATATTACTAAGCTGCACAAAATTGTGAAAGGAAGGTCTACAACCACTGTTTAGCTCACTGTATCTATCACAGAGGAGAAATGTCCATTTGCATATCAGTCTAATCCCACCCACCAGGGCAGTTCAGCGCTGAAATGCTAGACAATTCTCCTCTGTGAAAGATACAGTGAGCTAAAACATGGCTGTAGACCTTCCGGAATGGGGGACCTCCAACAGAACAGGTTATTACAGTCCATTTACAAAGTGGTTCATTGCATTCATACATATAACATTATTTCGTTGATCCAATGCAACTACTCACCATCACTAAGTAGGGAAGAATGCTCTTATAATATGATTTGAAGCTTGACAAATAGAAGATAACCTCCAGACCTACTACATTGAAATAAAAAGAAGTGTCGACAAGCTTAAAATGGACCTTGTATAACATAGGCAAAGAAGTACCCTCTGTCTTTGAAGGCGTGCGGATGAGCACCGCACACGTCTGTGGTGCTGGAGTGTGTTTGCAGGAGGGAAGACTGTATTTTAGAATTGTAATTAACAGTTCTTCATGTGCAGCCAATGTGTGCGAGAAGCCTCAGTATATACAATGGGGGAATTATAAGAGCCGGGAAACAATGTGTTAACTGAGCCTGAGTAAAGTATTGCCTCGCCTACTAACCCCCACTGCGCAATTGCATGTTTTTATGAGTGTACTGTATTCATGGATTTGTTTTCGTTTTTGAATTAAGTGAATGCACTTGTGTGCGGAGTTTAGAATACAATACCAAACACATTTTGGTGTGCAGAGTTGTGTATGAGAAGCTATAGATGGTTGAAAAAGGCAGGAGTGTCTTATGGTGTTTTGAGTACTGTCACATAAGAGTTGTGTTCCTACATTGAAATATTGGAACACTTTAATTTAAACTGTTAATGTACACACATTGAGGTGTCCTTTCAAGTTGTAGCTCGACTTCCAGACATCAATAATAATACGCAGATTGAATTGCCACAAATTATGATTTTTGGGCTCCAATGCCACGAACAAGGCTACCCTTGAGTTGCAAAACAAATAGAGGAGGTGTTAAAGAAAAATATGCAGAATATTTAAAGGAGAGTCGATAAAGTCTGAGCAATGAAGCAGATGATGACCTCTCTGTGCTGTGTCCCTGCCCTCATTGAATTGCTTTGTCTGTGTGACTGAGAGCCTGCAAGATAAGCAGAGCAGAGCTGTCAGGAGGTAGAGAGGATTTAACTCCCAAGGGAATTACATTTACTTTAGGTAAAGAAGCCTTGTGGTGCTTTTTGATTTACAGACCAAACAGGTTGGGAGCGTCGGACATCAGAAGTAATTATTTGGCTTCTGCTGTGGATGCTTACCTTTTGACAGTTTAACTAAAGACACGTGAAAGTATCCAAATAATTGTTAATGCATTTGTATAAACTAAGCCGCTGTTGATCAAAGGAAAAGGTTAGGCCACTAAACATGAATGCAAGTGTGTGATGAACAGATTAATACAAAACTGAAATGAGTTTAAGTTATATATTTTATTCTCTTAGGTTTTTCATCCAGAATCTCTTTTCACATGGCTGCCACAAATGCCAACACCACGCGAGTGCTTGAATTCCAACTGATCTGCTTTCCTGGGATCCAGAGCTGGCAGCATTGGCTTTCCATCCCGCTGGCTGGTCTCTTCCTAGTGACACTGGCAGCCAACGCCACGCTGATAACGACCATCTACTTGACGCACAGCCTACACCAGCCTATGTACTTTTCCCTTTGCTTGCTCGCCCTGGCAGATTTACTGATCACCTTTTCAATTTCACCCAAAACCTTTGCAATCCTCTGGTTTGAACAGAAGAACACAAGTGCATTGGCTTGCTTCAGTCAGATGTATCTGATTTTATTAGGGCAAGGGATACAAGTTTCTGTTTTCATGTTCCTGGCTTACGATCGCTATGTTGCTATTTGTAACCCCTTGCGATACTCCTCAATACTGACCAACAAACTGGCTGTGCAAGCAACCACACTGATGCTCTCCAGCAGTGTGATTTTCCCGCTACCATTCCCAGTTCTGGCTGCGCAGCTGCGCTACTGTGCAGACACCACCGTGGCTCATTGCTTTTGTGAGAATGTTCCTGTGGTGAAGCTTGCCTGTGACAGCTATATTGTAAGCAGCCTGTATACCTTAAACCTATTTGGAATCCTTCTTGGTATAAACACAGCAGTAATGGCCTTCTCTTACATAATGATTATACGGGCCGTGCTGCGGTTGGGTACGTCAGGCGCAGGCCGTAAGGCCTTCAAAACATGCAGCTCACATCTGATATTAATAGCCTTCTTCTACTCCACCATGATCGCTACTGCCATATCAAACAGGTTGACTCAATCCATTCCAAAATCTATTAATGTTCTCTTCATTGTCCTACAGTTTGCTGTCCCACCTGCTCTCCATCCCATTGTGTATGGAATCAGGGTGCAGGAACTTCGACATGCACTTAAAAAGCTGCTTCAAAAGTATAGATAGCTGTTCCTAGCTAGGCCTAGTAACTCAGGTGAGAAGATCTGGTGCACATTACACATGTGTGGTTACCATATGGCAGTTCACGGAGTTAAATAACAATACCACACAACCTGCATTGACAAAGCTCCAAACCAAAGAATCATTTCAAATATGCCTGAAAATGACAGAAGCTGAAGCTTATAAGACCAAGCGTTCTAGGAACAGGAAGCCTTCCCTTTACCTCACTGCTCTTTCCTCTATTGCAACAGTCCCTTCTGAGTTTATGGCCTCCCCAGAACAAGAAACACGGGACACCAAAGTCTCAAGACAATCAGCAGAACAATGTACAATTGTGTTTCAGATGTCTTAGGAAAGCTAACAGACCTCTACATGGGGAAGATTTCTGGGTTCATAAACATACTACTGGAACATATGTGATCATGAATCCCATTGAACTCAGTCAAACTACTGATCCAGTCTGCCTACTCATGAAGACGATAAAATGGGGAGCCACCTGACAAATCCAGTCTTTCATGGAATCTCAAGAAATCCTTCTGAATCATGAACCAGGTTTTAGGTCACAGAGGTGCACATACACAACCTACAGGCTGAAGTCATAATTCCCCTTGAAAAGCATTGTGTATAGGTGCATTATCAATAACAAATCAATCAATCAATTACTAGTGGCATATTATTCCAGGGATCGTGGTTATCTTCTTCACTGGCTGAAAGGGTTAGGGGTGATAGGAGTATCCCTTAACGTAGCTGCCGTGCAGGCAGAACAAATTATACTTTACTCAACCACATCTCCAACAAGAAATACAGACCCTGATGTCCCCCAGGGCTCTGCTTTGTCACCTATGCTTTTCAACATCCCCACGAGGCACTTGGATCTTGTTCACATGCATCATCAGCTGCAAGTTCCAGCACTGTGTATATGTAGATGGTACGCAAATCTACTTGCAATCGAAAAGTGATCTTCAACATCAATGTAGAATTTTAGAATACATCAACCAATTCTTCCACTTGCTGAAATATGCTTTTATGTGTTTAAATACTTCTAAAATAGTGATGTTGATGGCTGGCAATTGCATGGGTATGAACATGCTTTTTGCCTGGCCTCATACAGTAGGTAACGCTCCAAGCACCGCGAGCAAAGTATAGCATTTTGACATATGGATAAATGTGTTATATTCCAAAATATTAACATATACCTCATAATGATACAGGTCTCTACATATGTTTCATTTGATGACAGGATATGATTCAACCAACGTTGGTCCTCATTCATAGACCACAACGAATGAAAGGCTGGTTTTGCTGGGATTCAAACCTGCCGCTTACAAGGATCGCTGCAGCAAGCACTCAACCCGTTAATCTATTTTACCAGCAGTAAATACCCCTTTGAATTGTGCCCACCAGTAATGATCTTGGCCCAAATGGTGGTATTTCACTCATATTGGGGGAAGTATTTGAAATGATATATTGGAGAAAGAAAAGGAGTCTTTGTGTACCCAACCAGGATGCGCTGTAATCAGTAATGAGGTGAATTGTGCCTGGACTTGTACTGAAAAGCAACGCTGGTCTACCACTGTCCCAAGAAATGCACTTGACTCACACCTGATGTACTCTGCTCTGTGACCTTCGCTACCTCAAAGCTCTCACAATGTCCCTGTTACTTGTTGCACACAGGTCAGATATTGATGGACAGCAAAATGGGACTGTATATGTGCACTGCTGCAGAGCACAGCCACCACAATGGATAACCTTCCCTCAACACAGTGTTTGGTCAGAAGTGCCTACATCATGTAAGTGCAGAGCACTGTGATAGGACTTGACTGCAGATGGCTGAGCTCTCACTGAAAAGCTATTGCAATGTCTGGGGTTGGTCGTATTGTCTCTGTTTACAGCCATGCGTGGTGATGGGCTGCAAACATCAGCATAGAAGGTGGCACCATGACTGTGCCTGTTAGGCAACCAGATGTGTGGCAGCACCCGGACGCCCCCTTGAGACTCTGAGGTAGACAAGCGCTGGTGAGGGGATGTTGGTAATACTGTAAGGACGATGGGTGCAATCTAAACCCCAGCCATGCTGCACATGATTTCTCCTCATGACACTAAAGGTGTTTGGTGCTCATGTGTTTTGCTGTTGTACTCGATTTCCAGCTGTTTTTTTTCCAAGTGATGTTATATGTTAATTGTCTTTTATACTCGCGCATCACCACTGTAGTAGAGTTCCGACACCTGGTCTGTTTGGATGAACTGTGGCCCCACCCCCGGGTGTAACCAGGGGGTCTGTGGGGTGAAAAGTAAACAGGGCAAAGGTAAGATGGGAAATGGCAAAGAGGGAGTAAGTCTGAGAACAAAAGGGACAAACGTAGGTCACAACAGACGGCAAACATAAGATGTGGCAAAGATATAGATTTATAGTCATACGTGTTAGATCATAAGGTCACGAGGGTCATGAAAAGGATAACAAAAGTGTCCATATTGGATAAATAAGTTATCTGGTAAGTTAGCCATGCAGTATGTGTAGATATTATTAAAATCGATTATGGATTTGTAATGGCCTTGTGATGTGCTCCAGAGTTCCTATCCGTTTTGGAGGATTGCAAACCGGGTATGCATAATTAGTTCCCTTGTGAAGAGTACCTGAGATAACCGGTAATGCTGTGCCCGCTGACAGAGGTGTCAGAGCCAAGAGTTGGCTGTGTGCTTCATGAATGCTTGGGGAACCAAAAGAAGGATATGACAAATACATCTCCCCAGCCCTGAGCCAAACCAGAATAGCATCTGGGGAAGACGGAGGAAGTGAGGGTGACAATTATAAAATGACATAGTCTGACATGGTCCTTTGTTCTAGGTGCCCCTATGCACATTATAGTGAACATGGCACCTTACTGTGCAGTATTCTGGCTGGATGCAGTGGTTGGTAACCTGAGAGAGCCCTGTGCCCATCCTTATGATGGGGCACCAGGCATCTGCAGGACAGCCGTTCTCTACCCCTAACAGACCGGGCAAGAACATAGAGCAATGCAAAAAGCCGGCCCATCATAACAAATAAATGCATGGAATGCGCAACTAGAGTCCACACAACTGCAGTGGCACCCAAAAGGTGTGTTGTGTGTGCAATACATGCCTCCAGCTGCAATTAGCACAGACATATTGCATTGGGTAATGCCCCGATCTGATCTACATCTGATTGACACCCCACGATGGAAGCAGAACACGCAGCACCGCGAGCCGGCAATGGGCAATGCAGGTGTAATACTATAAACGGGCTCAGTTATAAATAAACAAAACAGACAACATAATTAAATGGAATTGGACTGGTAGTAAAAGTGCTTTCATACTGATATACGCCATGGAGAGATTAACCCCTCAGTCCCCTGCCACCATCCTGCTGATCACTCCAAACCACATTGCAAGACCTCCCAACCGCGGCCATTCTGTAGAAGCTTGATATGCATTGAGGTCTCACGCCTAAAGCAACACCCCCTCTCACTGGAAAGACACACTTGCGGTGGAGGTGCCAGCTATGAAGCTGGTAACATCTGGGCAAGTCGTAGGCAAACACATCACAGAAGCCGATGTGGGCCCCTGAAAATGCAGTAGCCATTGATTCACATGAACAGAAACTGGCAACAGCCAACATCAGGCAGTCATTAAGCCGTTAAAGAGTTTGATGCAAGATATCCAGAAATAGCTAGTAAAGCAACATCCCCAACAAGGACACCCTACTATAGAACATGGATGGGGAAGAAACCACGGAGATATGCAGACGTTTCCCACGTGCAAGACTCCTATCATATATTCCCACACTACACAGCACCGCTTACAAGCGGGACATTGTAAATATTCACAGTCAGTTAAAATAACGTAGGAAAATGCAGAACAAGCACTCCCCCCATTAGATCAGATTCCTCCTCGGGATAGTCCCAGTATGCACCCCCCCAAACCCTCAACTCCTTCCAGCTAACAAGATGCCAGTCATAGCCACTTTGCACCATACGTACAAAATAGCTAGTGCTGAAAGTGCTGCTGAAACGATATTAATAATACTAATTTGCATTTATATAGCGCTACGAACCCTCAGGCATCTGAGCCCTGCTTATTATTATTATTTATTCACGTGTGTGGTGCCATTTATCCATCTCTGAAGGATGAAAGGCTGAGTTTGGCCCTGCCAGGATTCGAACCTGTGTCAACAGGCTCTGCACGATGTCAAAGCAAGTGCTCTACTGGCTTTGCTATCATATTGGCTAGATGTGATATAAACATGTGAATGGTAAAGGATTTTATACCATGCATTATCATCACATGGTATGGTCCTCTGGCGCTCTGGCGGCTCTGAAAGATAAGAGGGTCGGGTTGTTAGTGGGAGAGAGTGGGACAAAAGTATAGTGAGGAAGAAATTGATGTACTGTTGGCAGCTTCAGTCGGTTTGGCACCGTTCGCTGAGCATGAGTGCAGTTCATGGATCAGTAGATTATCGTGTGCTGTTGTGTCAGACTCTGTGACTTGTTTTGTTGTTGTGGTGTAGTGAAGTGGGTGCAAATAGCTGCACAAGGAAGTTGTTTGTGTTTTGCTTAGCATGTGAGAGGTGTATGCAGAGCAGGGAGTTGTGGTTGGCAGTTTGGTTAGTGGGGCTTTTTCTTACCTTGTTGGTTGGGGTGTTCAGTATTCACCTAATCCCTCACCGTGTTCTGCACCAGTGGGCTTTCTGTATGAGCCGTTAGGTGCTGTGAGGGTAGGAAAGAGGTGGGGTCCCCTTCCCTCAAGCGGTGAGAGGTGTATGGTATAGGGATGTTCGTGGGTCACCAGAGTATGCCTGTCATCGCCTCCCCAGGGATCAGGGCTGATACCCTCCCTGCGATTTGTAGGGCAAAGTGAAACTCCCTTTCCCCCTTTTGAGTTAGGAGGTGTATGGTATTAGGATCGTATGTGGGTCTCCATGGGGTTGCCTGTCGTTTGTCTCCCTGGGTTACTATTGCTGATTCCGAGTTATTGGTGGTCCCTGTCTCACTGGCTCCCTTCATTGCTTAGCACTCTCTCCCTTGCAGTAGGTCATCTGTTCTTAGTGCAGCCTGGAGTTAGGAGGAGGTTTGGGGGTGTGTAGGTCCTGGGTTCACCCCTTTCATGGCTTCTCCTTTCTATGTGTGGTCATTGTGGCCCATTTTATATTCTGTGCTGTCTTAGTGTTTCTATTCATTCCCGTCCAATTGTGAGCTGAAGAACCAGGTTTTAAGTGATTTTCTGAATTTGAAGTGGTCCTTCGTATTACGTATTTCTTTTGGAAAGGGTTTTCTATGGTTCGGCTGGGAGAATGAGGATCTTCCACGTTTTTTTCTTGTGTATGGTGTTGGTTCCAGGCGGATGTCATTGCGTGATCTGAGGTTTCTCGTGGGAAGGTAGAAGGTTATCTTCTTTTGTAGGAATTCCGCTCCTTCCCAATGAATAGCTCTGTGTGTAATGCACATTGTTTTGAATGTAATTAGCTGTTTGATTGACAGCCAGTGTAGCATTTATTGCACTGGGGTGATGCAGTCTCTTTGTGATAGTTTGAGGGGAAGTGGAGCTCCTGGGTTTTGGATACGTTGCACTTTCTTCAGTAGATGTTCCGGAATTCTGAGGTAAAAGCTGTTGGCACAGTCTGTCGTGGGCATGATGAGTGCAATTAAGCCCAGTGTTTTATGAGTGTGCGAGAGAAATGGTATGATTCTTTTTTTTGTCATGTGTAGGAGGAAGAAGCATTTCTTGATAATTATGTTTACTTTAGGTTCTAGTGTCAGCCCGTTGTCCTTTGGGACCCACGATTTTTGACTATTTTGATGGTGTGGGCACTGTTCCTAGTTCTCTGGGCCAGGGGATATACTGGTTATTTTCCTGGGTTTTGGAGACAATCATAATTTCCGTCATCCCTGGGTTGACTTTGAGGTTGTTAGTGTTCATCCATTCGTAGAGTTCTTTTAGGAAATCCTCCAGCATTGGGCCTCATTCCGACCCTGGCGTTAACCAAGGCGCTATTAGCGCCTTGGTTGACGGCGTTATTGTTCCGACTCCGCCATGGTGAATGGCGGAATTACCGCCCCATTCCAAGGTTGGCGGGGTCGGTAATTCCCCATTCACCATGGGCCCTTCCCCATTCCCATTTTTGCCCCATAGGGCTCAATGGAAATGGGGAAGGCGTTAATTACGGCACCGTAAATTACGGTGCCGTAATTAGCTCCTAGGTCCCTTTGCGGGTTGGTTTTTTAACGCCTGCAAAAAGCAGGCGTTAAGTACCAATCCGCAAAGGGAACTCGGAATAGGGCGGTAAGGGTTTAACGGCACCGGTCTCGTTACTGGTGACCGTTAACCCTTACCGCCCTACTTGTAATGAGCCCCATTGTGTTCTCTTCTTGTGGGTCTTTGATTTTATAGATGATCTGTATGCAATCTGCGTAGTTGTACCAGGTGAGGATGTGTCTTTTGATTAGCTTGATTAGGGGATCAGGTAGATATTGAAGAACAGTGGGCATAGGTACGATCCTTGTGGTAATCCACAGTAGGTGACTCAGGGAGAGGATTACTCACTAGTGAGTGCGAGTAAGACACACACCGTACAGAATAGCACACAGTAAATGAGATTACACAAATGCGCTTGGAAGTGTCAAGGAAGTGAGTATACACTGTCAAATATGCTAGAGTCAAATACGAAATGCAATCTGTGCATTGAAGAGAGACTTCGGCCGGGCGCAGATCAAATGAGGAAGCAAAAGAAATCTGTAAACAAATCATTTTCTTGGTCGCTGCATGTTCTTTCAGCCGAATCATGTATGAAAGTTGGAAATGAAAGGGAAACCCTGCGCCATGTTTCATAGAAAAGGAAGCTCCGAACTAGAGAAGCAAACCAACCCAGAGGTTTAAGAACATCTAAAATCCACCAAAGGCAAACATTAAATTACTAACGGAGATCAAGCAAATTCTTGACAACCCACTACATAAAGCAATATCTCTTACCGGTCAGGTGAAAAAAAAGTGAAATATGTTTAGTGTATAGTGCATCTCTCACTTAGTCAATGGCACCCCAGAACAGTGCACCTATCTGGCAACCTCTGAAGAGACCTTGCCAACAGGAACAAGTGCGTGTCAAGTGACGATGCTTGAGGTACCAACCTGAGCCACCGCAATAATTCTTCCAGTTGATATTGGAAACCAACCCTGTCCAGAAGCGGTTCTCATTGTAACAAATAATGCTGCTATAGGACCACTCTGAATATCAGCACCTGCCCTACAGGATGTTTCGCAGCACACGGTACAGTGCAATTAATTAGGCTGCTTACATTCTGTAGCATGCCTGTAATAAAACGTATTACGACATGCCCCAAACAACTCTTGTATTCCATAGCTGTCCTGATGTATGTTTATTTGATAGTGTGCTAATTTTTATATTGTTATTTGCACAGCAATATTTGTAATGTGAACACTTACTCATGGGGCCTGACTAATGATATACCCATCTCCAAAAGTAAATATAGAAATCACTGCTGCAATGAATGCAGCACCCACCTCCTTCATGTGTTAGCTGCTGATAACTTGGCTAGGAAGAAATGCTTCCGGAAGAGCAGGCGTAAGCCCAGGAATGGGCAATATGACCGAATTGTTGAGCAGTTCAAATTGAAGGGGGCCGGGGTGCTGGCTAAGACACATGGCCAATACAGTGGGGCACTTTTGCAAAGGTTATATTGCTCTTTGCTCTTTGATACGTGTGCTCTAGAGTACTTTCCCTTTTGGAATGGGTACAGAGGTGAAGGGATGCTTGCATTACAGCATGCATTACATTTTCATTGGGAAGTGGGCATTGCAGCCATACAGCACACTTGCTTTACAGTAAACTGCCTAAATACATACTGTTCAGTAAGCACAATGTACAGTATACAAGATCTCCCATCTGTTATGGGGACCAGGCCCATCACATTAAATCCTGGCTGCAACACATATGTAAGCCGGCTGAATACATGTACATACTGGATATGGTCCCTATGATGTTATGTCCCGGGAGGATAGCTCAGCGGAAAAGTGTTTGCCTTGGAAACAAGACAACACAAAGCAACACAGGTTCGATCCCCAGGTCTGCGCTTAGAAACCTCTGGGTATTAAGGACGTTATAAATACGCAACTATGAGAGCTTTGGGACTGAAGGGAATATGGTTACATTGGTTAGGGAATATGGTTACATTGTATAGGTTTAACCAATCGTGTCGGGGCTGATGCTGTAACAAAACCTTTGGGAGTGTTTTACCTGTTGCAAACTGTATAAAATGTGTGTTCTTTGTGTGGTTCGGGAAGACAGGTTAGTTTGACTCTTTGATGTCCTCTAACCCCTCCCGACTGTTTGTACAATTAACTTGCTTTACGGACAAAGCATGTATCTACTCTTTAAGGGTGGGCCTGCTTTTGGTTACAGTGATCAAAAGGCCCACTCCTACATTTGGCATCTCTGTGTGGGCCTCAGGCTCTCTGATACATTAGTGGTCTCCGGGCCGTCCTGCTTGGCTGCAGAGATTCTCTGCTGGGACCAGTCTTCGTGTTCAATAAGGAGGAGGGCTGTAGGTACCATATTAGTTAGAGGCCTGTCTGCCCCCCACCCAGAGGTGTGGTACCATGGTCAGGCGGCACAGGCAACATTAAAGGAGTACCACGTTGGAGCGCTTTGTGGTTCACTTTCATGAGAGTGCATCTTTGCCATGTAAAGCAAGAGGGTAACAGGGGAGAAGAAATAAGGGGTCCTTTTGGTTATTCTTGGTTACAGCTAGATAGGTGTGTGTGTAAGGTTAGATGAGGTCAAGTAGGTTGGAAGAGTTTGTTTTTTTGGAGGAGAGAATGAGTTGTTCTATGTCATACGTTTTTACCTACTTTGTTATTTTAGAGGTGTGGTCTCCCATAATTCCCCGTCCATTGTAAGGGTAGTCTTGATACTCTTCAGGTTGCTGGTCTGGTTGGCAGGAGCCCTAGCCGTAGGGGGTGAGGTGGGATTTTATGGTAAATCCAACTGTAGGTACCTTTCTGGAGTGTACCCTTGGGCACCCCCTTACTTTGTATTGAATGTGCGAACAGAGCCTGCGCCTCGATTCTTTCTTGGTTAGTCAAAGTAGTGAAGGGTATCTTCCTGTAGTCCATAAAAGGCAGCACTGTAGTTGAGAATGTTTTACTACTGAAGAATAGAGAGATACAGCGGTGTTGTAGTGGAAAACATTGCGCTCCATTTTATGCTCGAGTAAAGGAGAAATCTCAGAGAAGTAAAGACAATTTTTGGCTTGCGTGTGTTTTGATAAATATGCTGTCTTTAGTTGATGCCTGAGGAGTGTCTGATTACTGAGATGGTTGTGGTGAAGGCGAGCAAGGAGAGTGTGCTGGAAATTCTTTTTTTAACGAAAGGGAAAGGACAGGGGATCTTTTGTGGGTAGTGATTGATTGTGCTGTGGGTTTGGTTCTTGAGGTTTATATCGTGTTTTTTGAAAATTTGTTTCAGTTACATTGGTCTCAAGTATGGAGACTCCATTGAATCATTTATGTCAGATGCTCTCCTGATATAAGGTGAAGATTTTAAAATACCATTGAGAATGGTTGAGGGAAATGAAAGGCAAAATGTTTATTTCCTGGCCTAACAAAGGGTCTTATGATAAGGGTAAGTTGGAGAACTTGCATACTTTCCTAGTACAGAAGTATAAAAGCTTAAAATTGGAGAATGTATTGAATATCTTGGAGTTATGGAGGTTGTATGAGAAGGACGTGAAGACCCATAAAATTATGATTGTTAAGGAGGGAACAAGAACGTAGGGTGTAGGAGTTTCCTCCGCAGTGGCCCCATATGGGTGCTATCCTTTGTCGCCTACAGAAGGATATCCTAACCCTGAGTTTAGCCCTCCATACTCTCCGGTAACCACTTCAGCGGTTACAAGACAGACAGGGGTGACACCTCCACCAGCTCCAATCTTCGAAAGATGGGATCATGAGTGGAACAGGAGGATAACCCCTTCTTTGATTAGTTATTGACGGGTCTCAAATGGAAGGTGGAATGAGAAAAGTCTCTTTGACATTTAGATCAGCATCAGAATTGGAGATGAAAGAACAAGAGCATGAGAGAACTGTAAGAACAAGGCGCGATGAAGAATTTAGAAGGGAGGAGGCACCCCTGTCACTAAAATAGAAGATAGATTGAGGATGGTGTTAGAGAGGCAGGAACAACGAAAACACAACAAAGCAGCAAAGTTAGCAGAGAATGAAGTAATGCAGTTACAACAGAGCAGGAGTAAAGAACAGGAAGAAGGTAATAAGCAAGTGAAGGAGGTCGAGAAAAGGAGGTGTAGGCAGGGTCAGATGCTCGTTATGTTAGATACATCAGTTATAAAGCGAGTAAATGTGGATTTGGAGGAAGGATGTGCCGTCACAGGTACAGAATCAGAAAAAGGAGAAAGAGAAGCAGCATGCTATGGCAATGCCGACTATGCTTCTGCCCCCCCCAACCATACAAAGATTAGGGGATGTGGTACTACGGACAGAGGAAGACAAGGATGAATGGTAAACAGATGATGATCAGGGAGGACAAGAGGTAATAGTTGTGCTTCCCGCTCCAGCACTAATCAGGGAAAGCACAGTATGGGGCCTTCTGACATGCTGTGGGGCTCACATGGCTATAGGGAGAGGCAGAGGATAGGTGGAAAAGTCCCAGTAAAGATAGGTGTAACTCAGTTCCCACTACTCAAGAAGGGTCAGGGGAAGGCATACAATGTCCTTTGGTAACACATGGACTGGAATAATCTAATGAAGATGCTTTCTTCGCTTACTGCAAGTGCAGGGAAGTGGATTTATGCTTTATGCTTTGGAAAAAATCAAACCACCGGTATCATGTTAGTGATTGAGGACATGAAAAGCCTTTTCACAGCTTTGATGGGAGAGTGGACAGATGAGCTCTGGAAAAAAACAGATATCCGGGGGTTCAATTGAACACGAACACCCACGATGGAGCAGCCTTTAATATGACATGGCACAAGTCTTTGGGCATTGAGAATGATGTACACCGATATGCTGGAAATAAACTCTATCTTGGTAAAAACAATGAACTTAGATGAGGATCCTACCACCCACATTAAATTAATTCAAGAAATCCAGAGGGCAGAGATAGGAGAAGCATGGCACAAGAGTGTGGCTATATTCTAAAACATGTTAAAAATTGGACTCTCCAAAGAAATCCAGCACAACCCGTATAAAGTGGTAGGAATAGAAACCAAGAATTGGCAGGAGATTCAAGCTCACAATGTGCATTTTTTTAAAAGGTGGCAAGAGAAAGAGAAGGAAAACATGGAGCAAGCACAAAAGGCTGAGGTCAAGCTGATTCAGAAAAAGCTGGCAAAGATCTCTTTGGAAGGAGCAATGATAACTAGCTCCACAGCGGGACAGCAGAGACAATCAACATGGCAGGGACAAATGGAAACTGGAATGGGACAAGGATGGATGGACTGGTATGTACCTGGCCGAGACCCATGAGAGGGTTTCCACAGGGTAGGGGGGGATTTTCACAGGGTGGTGGGTCATTTGGCAGGATTGGAGGGATGCGGTCCCGGTTTATTGCACCAATAGGAGTAGGTTATGGAGTGCAGTTTTGGGCGTGTGGGAGAATGGGACATGTTGCACGGGACTGACAAAGCCAGCTGCAATATTTCAATGCAGGTCTCCCTCAAATGAATCCCCCAAATTTTACGTACCCCCCAGCTCTGTGCCATCACATCAAGTCCGGGTTGATCAAAACCCAGGAGCTGGAATGGTACAGATCTATGCACCACCACTGACCCTGTCAGGGCAGGCACTGGTACAGGCTTGGGATAAAAACCCTCTACCCCACGGGACAGTGTTCCACTGCACCGGAGCAAGTGTGTTTGGAGGAAATCCTTTTTCACCTCCTGGTGCTCCTATGTACCAGAAATAGGACATCCCGCAGGGATCTCTGATGTGTCCAGATCTATCAGTTACTACTGATCTGGAAGAAGAACCTCGGATAGGAGTAAAGGTAGGTGAGCAGATGCTTTTGTTTATGATCGATACACAGGGCTAAAAAATTGTGCATCAAAGAAGGTGATTTTCCCCTTTCAGGCAAAACGTTGGACACAGGATTTTTATGGGGCTGTTCTGTCGATTCCTTACAAAGAGGATCTGTGTATCAAGGTAGGTAATCACATTTTATCTGCTCCCTTGTTATACTGTAAGAATACCCCAGAATATCTTTTTGGAAGGGATCTCCTGAGCAAGCTTAATATGTCGATTACTTTTTCAAAAGACAGCATAGTATGTTTGACTCCAGGAATGTACCCTCTGTGAGAAGCAGCGCTTCCCCCCGTGTATTATAGTGATATCGCAACCAGGGGGGTGCCTGTGCATTAAACATTATTTCTGTATGGGGTGATGATAGTCTTGAGTTGGGTCCCGGGAATAAAAGATCGAGCATGGTGTATACCTCCCAGGACATAGCGCCAGGGACTATTGTTACCATTCCGTTAGAAGCTGTGGTTGTCAAGAATGACAGGGTGGTTCTTTCAGGCACTGATGAGGAAGGAGGCAAATGTCGCAACAGTGTTATTATCGATCCAACCGCATTGTTGAGAGACGTGTCGGATGAGCAATTATTTGAGGATGCAGAAGACAAAGGAGAGATGATCTTTGGGATTGTGGTGGCTTGCCAGGTAACTAAAGAGCAAAGGGAAGTACCACACACTATACTCGGGGGGTAGAGGGGGTTGTTGAAAAGTGTAGCAGCAGTACAGATTACATTAAAATCAGGAGCAATATTGCCACAAGTTAGGCAATACACCATGTCTAGGGAGGCAGATGAAAGGATTTTTAGACCATTATGGCATTGTTAAAAATTGCATTAAACAACCATCTGTATCCCCATGTAATACGGCCGTTTACCATGTGAAGAAAGCAAAAGGGTCCAGTTGGACGATGGTACAGGATTTGCAACCTCTGAACAACATTGTTGAAGCATAGTTTTCGGAGTTACCAAGTCCTGTCACTATTCTCTGTAACTTCCCAACTGGGTCGACCCATTTTACAGTAATTGATTTAAAAATTGCCCTCAGCGTTTACATATTGTGGGAAGAGATTTGAGCACATAAGGTTACCCCAGGGGTACTGTGAAAACCCAAGTGTTTTTAACAGGGTCATTCAAATGGATTTGGGAAATGTACCTAGTACCGATAAGATGGTCAGAGGAAATGAGTAGATGTTTTCGGGAACTCAAGACTGCGATCAGTAATGTTCCAGTCTTGGTGACCCCGAATTACCAGAAACCATTTTTTCTATTCTCACATACAGCTGGGAAGGTAATGACAGCAGTCCTGGCTGAAAAAGCATCATTAGGTAACAAGCCTTTGGCTTACTACAGGGGGCTTTTGGAATCAGTTATGCAAGGTCAGTTCCCTTGTGAACAAGCTCTTGCGGCAGCGGCTTTTGAGATGCAAAAGTCTTCAAGCATTACTGTGGGCTGCCCCGTGATGTTGTCTGTGGAGAATGCCAATTTTGCTATCTTGGAAAAGTCGAAGTCCACTTTGACAACCCAAAGAATTATGAGGGAGAAGAAGTAGAGAGGACGGATGTTAAGGAGGATACCTTGGAAGAAGGTGAGGTACTCTTTGTTGACGGATCATCAATAATTGATCAGGGCACTTGCAAGAGGCACACTGGGGTGGCTGTTGTAGCTCTTGTGGATGGGGAACACTGGGTTGGAGTAGAGAAACGACTGCCTCCCCATTACTCTGCTCAAGCGGCAGAACTAGTCGCACTCATAGAGGTGCAAAGTTGCCCTTTTCAGAACCTCCGAAAATGGAAATGGTGTCCCAACAGGTACAATTGCCAGTCCCATATACTGCAGTCCCTTTGCTTCAAATAGTAGAAAAGCAGGGAAAGGCACCTCGAGAGGAGAAGGAGCTCTGGGCAACATGTTTAAGGTCGCTGATACCTACACCACTGCTTCCTCCGGACAGATCCTTACTGACATCCTCTTTTTCATTCCCTCTCCAGGCCTATGGACCCCCCATATGATCTCTGTTTTCTCTCCTTTTTCCTCTTCACCCATTAATGATGGCACCCGATGGGAGGCCCTCCTGGCACCCATCCACGCCTCCAAGACCATCATTGGTCATGCTTAAATGGCAATGTCTTTCTCCAAGGCATTTAGGCCAACCTTCTCCTTTTTGATAGATGTTTCATGCACGTTATCAACTTCCTTTCTTCTCTTGCTGTCCCTTCTTTCCCCTCCCTGGCTTCTCTGCCTTCTCCACCCTCTGCCACCTCTATGGCTGCCTCTGCTGCTTCTCTGGCCACCCTGCTGCTTCCTTCATCTGCCACCCCTCTGGCAGACACCTCCTCCTCTTTGGCTACCTTGCCCTCTCCTCCTTCCTCCTCTGTCTTGGCTACGTTGCCCTCTCCTCCTTCCTCCGCTGCCCATCCTCAGGCATCTTCAACACTTCCGCAGGGCGTACCTCTGACCTGACCCCTCCACCGAAGTCCTTCAAAGGGCGAAACCTGCTCCATATTGCTACTCTCAACCTTCCCTGGGCTGTCAAACACTCCTGACATCTGCCGTTTGCTGGAAGAACTCGATCTGGATGTTCTCGGTCTGGCCGAGACGTGGTTCACGGCCAGCTCTGTCACAAGCTTTGACACTCTCCTTCCTGATGGCTACAAGATCCTCTCCATGCCCAGAACCAACCATTCCGTTGGGGGTGTAGCCTTGTGTTAGGCAGAATTATATGCATTACCCTTTGGGAACACTACACATAATTAAGACTACCAGTGACAGTACAATTTCACCTTCGGTACAAGCCTGTACTACACAGTTATAGTGGTAGCAGTAGCAGAGCAGCCAGACTTATCTCAAGAGTAAGTGAGCAGTACAAATAGTTACACAAAGGACAGCAATTACTATGATTCAGGCAAACACTGACTCAAGGTTTCTAAGTAAAAGAATATATATTTATTTACTCAACAGTTCTATAACATTTCATTATTCTAAGCAAGTTAAAAAAATCACAATCATAAATACACCACACCACTTCCATTAAATTCCAGACAAGTTAAGCTCACAAAATGAAGTGGGAGCAAAATGGCACTCTAGCAATTTAAAACGGAGAGAAAGACAAAGTTATTAGAAACTAGGAAAAACCAACAGGTAAGTACTCAGGGCATTTGAACAAGAGAGACTACAGTGAGGAAATCAGCTAGAAAAAGCTTAGGGCCAAAGTCAATGGGTCAGAAGTCTTTTGCTCAAGATCACACAGTTCAGGGTAGTTTGCAGTAAAGTTTGTGGCACAGATTCCGGATGAGGTTGGTTGGTAGAAACAATAGTTCAAAGAGAAGAGAAGGACAAGCCCTCGGTTTGGAGAAAGATTTCAAACACTTTCAGCGTGGTTGAACGAAACGGACAACCGGATTAGCACAGTACCTTAAAACGGAGAGGGAGCTGTAGCTGAGGCGGACATTCCTGGTGGTTCCTGCAGGCTCACGGTTCCTAAAGCGACTGTCGGATGGACACGAAATAGGAAGACTGGAGGGTCATGCGCCACCCAGGGAAGAAACCAGCAGCAGAGCAAAACAACGAATAAAAGGTGCGCTCCTTAAAACCCAAGTAGGGTCTGACCTTCCTGCCTATTCAGACCACTGTAGCTCTGTGCAGCAAATTCGACCAGAGGAGGGGTCCTGGCTTGTAGTTTGGGTGAACTGGTTGGTCCCACCAGCTCAAGGGAAGAAGTTTCCTGGAGAATCTTCTCTGTCGTCGGATTCCAGTGATTCGGACCTGCAGCAGGGCTTCACCAGGCGGTTCTGTCGTGGTAGGGGTCCTCTTCTTCAAGTTCCTCATTGGTTCTTTTGTTCCAGTGGCGACTCTGCTCTTCCAGTCCCAGAGACCTGCTTGTTATGCAGTTTTCACCCATTCATACAGCCTGGCTGTCAATCACACAGCACGGTGGCTGGCCTGGCAAGGCCAGACTCCTTAGCCAATCAGACAAGAGTGCAACTTGGGTTACCAAGGGAACCCACGGCAGGGGTCCAAAGATCCCTCTCTCACATCCTGCCTACCTAGACTATCAGGCATCTTAAGGAGGGCTTCTGTGCAGAAGCCTGCGAAAAGACAGCGAACAAAGGAGTCATCTCCGGGTTGGCGCGCAGAGAAAAACACGAGAAAGACTTTAAGAAAAAAGAAATGGCGAATAAATCCAGCTGGAACCAAAATAAAATGTATTTGGTCAAGTGGGTTTTATGTTTGAGGCTAATATAGTAGCCTAAAACATGACCACGTGTATATAAGAATATCGCGGTAGAAAGGTTAGAGTAGATACCACTGCCACCAGCCAAGTCCTAATGTTAAGGGTGCGAAACAAGGCTCCAAGAGGCACAGACAAAAAGGGATAAGAGTTAACCCTTTCCAATACTCCATGTACGATGGGGTGTACTGGATCTGTCGTTTAAAGTGACTATATAAAGTTAATGGCAACTTTACCTGTTCCTGGGGAACAGTAGTCAGCCCCAGAAAAATGGAGTCAATGGGAAGTGTCAAAGACAACCCTTTGTCATTGCACTGAGGGTGCTGTGTAACACACACAAAAAGTGGTGCACATGGAGTAGGTGAAGCTCCAGATCCCAAGATCACACCGAAAGTAGAAATACACATAGCAAAACACATGTAAGAGTGGGAAAAAAGGCTCACACTCTTACCAGGTGAAAAAAATAAACCATAGAAATTCAGCAAAGCTGCTGAGGGACTCAGTAGGTAAGGGAAATCAACCGTTTATGAGAATTCTCCCTAACACCTTGATCTTCCCGGATTGGATCCCTGCTTCTATCATTCCAATGCAGGACTACTCCTCCTTTGAATGTCTGGTCTGCAGGCTCTCGCTCTCGTGGCCTTTCTCTCACTGTGGCCACTATCTACTGGCTGCCCAGCAAGGTATCCTCCTTCCTCTCTGAGTTGGCAGACCTCTCCTCCTTCCTCCTTGCCTCTACCTCTCAAATTAATCTCCTGGGAGAACTTAATATGCACTTGGATGTTTCTTGTCCTTCTGCAGGACTCTTTCGCAACCTGTACGAATCTCTCTCTATTCTTCCCTCTGGCCCGACTTACTCTGCAGGGCGCACCCTGGATGTTCTGATCTCTTCCGACCTCCCAATGGCTATCCCTCTGACCCCTCCTCTCTCCTGGAGTAATCATGTTCTCCTCTACTCCCATTTCCCTCTCTCTACCCCTCAGGCCAAGCCAACCCCAGCACTGCCACCTACCTTCTCAGTCATCTGGCCCATGCAGCGTGTGTCAGTGGAGTCTTTTGCCGCTACTTTCTCTTCTCCTTCTGCACCTTTGGCTGACTCACCCCCTGACACACCCCTTTCTAACCTCCATCTTTCTATCTCTGACACCATGGGTGGGCTGGCCTATAGGGAACTCTGGAGATTTCCCGGCAGGCCTCTGCACTCTGGGCCTCATTTGTGTTATATTTCCAAATGTTCCCATAGGAAAATGATTGGACTTTCTTAAAATGTGTAATAAGGGGCCATTTTCAAAATTATTTCCAGGCCCTCTTTTGGTTCTCAGTCCACCCGTGTCTGAGACTCTTGATGTACTTGCCCTTGTCATGAGGATGTGCTTGAGCCCAAATCCAAGTGCAACTCTTGGTACAACGCTGAGCTTGTCGCCCCTAAACGCAAGTGCAGGGTGGAGTAGAGGAAGTGGAGAGCTACAGACGCAACCTCTGACAAACTGACATGCCGCCTGCTCCAAAGGCAGTACGGAATCTCTGTCCTCATCAAGAAGAGAGCACACATCCAAGCCTGCATCTCTGCGGCATCCAACAACTCGGCCGAACTTTTCAACATCTGCAAGGAGCTGGCCAATCCTGTTGCAGTCTCTACCTCTCCTGTTCCCTCCCGGGCCCTCTGTATGGCCTTGGCTTCTAAATGTCATCACTAAAACTCAGGACATCGTGCCCATTCTCTCTTCATCTTCTTCCTCTTCCTCCACTCCAGGCCTTCCTGTGGCAGCCTCTCCTCCCCACTTCTCTTCCTTGCCCTTGTTCACCCCCGACAATGTTTCTAGACAAATATAACCTATGAATGTCTTGTCAAAACAGGTTCTTCCCTTTTCTGCCAGAACCATCAAGGACCATATTGACGTCCTTGCTCCAACATTGGCTGATTTCTGCAATCACTATTTTGCCACTAGAACCGTCCCCTCGCCTCTGAAGCACTCCCTTGTGCACCCCCTCTTTAACAATCCGTGCACCGATCCCTGCTCACTCGCTTACTATTGCCCGATCTCTATCACTCCTTTCCTGGGCAAAATCTGGCCATCTCACAGCTTAACCTTCATACTGAATCTGTTGGTTGTCTCCATGACCATCAGTCTGGCTTCACAGTGGCCAGAAGCACGGAAACTGCTCCCCTGAACATCTGTGAGGACCTGCTCTCTAACCTTGATTCTAACCTTCCTTCTGTCCTCATTCTCCTTGATCTTTCTTCTGTTTTGATATGGTCAACCATGCCATCCTGCTCAATCGCCTCTGTGATAACCTGGGTATCACTCATTAGGCTCTAGCCTAGCTGACCTCCTTTATCACTGATCGACCCTCTGCGGTCCTCGCTTCTATCTCTCTCTCTACCTGTGGTGTTACCCAGTGGTCTTACCTTTCTCCCTAGCTTATCAACCAATACCTGGCACCTCTTGCAGACCGCATCGCTGTTCTCTACTCCAACCTTCAGTGTTATGCGGATGACACCCATCTCTCCTTCAGGCTCCCCTTGGCCACCTCTACTCCTTCTGTCATTCCTGACTGTCTGTCCCCAATCCAGGAGTGGTGCGATATCAATGATCTCTGCCTTAATGCCAGTAAGACAGAGATCCTCCTCATCGGAACACCTGCTCCCTCCTTTGTTCTCTCTCTGCCCCTCTCTCTCTCTCTCTCTCTCTCTCTCTCTCTCTCTGCCTGCCCACTCTAGGCCCTCTTCCTGCTACTACCTGCGAGGCTAAGAACCGTGGGTCATCTTCGACTCCACCCTCTCCTTCTCTTCTTCTGACGTCTCTATGAAGTCATACTATCAGCTGCACCTCCTCAGAGGTATTCTTCCTTTCCTCTCCTTCCCCCAGAAGCTCACTGTCTCCAGAGCTCTGGTCCTCTCTAGGCTGGACTACTGCAACAGCCTCTTTCTACATCTGCCTGCTTCTACTCTCCGCCCTCTGCAACTTATCCAAAACAGGACTACGAGACTTGTCCTTGGCCTCAAGCCAGGGATCGTATCTATCCAGGACTGAAATCTCTGCACTGGCTCCCAGTGGCTGCAAGGTTTAAGTTCAAAACCCTCTGCATTATCCACAAGGCTTTCTGGGACCTGGGACCGCACTACCTCCAACTGCCTCTTCCTAAACATCTACATTCTCGAGCTCTCCGCTCATCCGCATCCAACTCTTAGAGGGCCAGTCACTTTTCCAAGCAGAGAGTTGAGGGCAGATCCCTTTCTTCGTCTGGGGACTCCCTCTGGAACAGCCTCCATGCCTCTCTCAAACTTGAGCAGAACTACCCCCGGTTCTGGAAGCAACTCAAGTGCTTCCTCTTGGCTTCCGCTTTCTCTCTTCCTCTCCCCTGCTGATGACCCGTCTGCTCGATGCACTGGTCATCTGGCCACCCTATGAACTTGGACCCAGGTCCCTGACTGTCCAGTTGCACCTCGCACTGCCTCCTGGCTCCCCCAACACTTGTGGGCTGTATCTGTAAGTCTACAGTCCCTTCTTTCTGCACTTATGAGACGCTGACTGGCTGCACTTGCTCATTACCTGCACTTAGCCATCCCTGGCCGCACTTTTGTTTACCTGCACGTCTCCACCTCCACCACCCACGGCCCCTTGGCACTTTTTCTCTTCCCTGCACTTGCGTGATCTGAATGACACAAGGCCTAGTAAGATTGTTGTTTTGTTGACCCTCTGCTTCCCCCTCCTTATCTTGTCGCGCCTATAAACACTTGTGAACAGACACGTTATAAAAGCCATATAATATCATATATGAAATAAGCCAAGGAAAGATCAACACCTCAGTCCTCATGAGGTGGTGACAGGGCGTAGATTGTACACACCACTCAACCGCACACACAGGTTCAGACGCACATAAATCAGCATACATTCCTGGAGAAGAGTTTGGGGAATATCTTCAGGTCTTGACTAAAAGTGTTAGGATTGTGTCTTCTCAGATTACAGCATCACATCAGCAAGCAACGGAAAAAGACAGCAAGGAGCAAGAAGATAAACAGCAATAAATGCTACTCCCTGGGGACTCTATCTACGTGCGTTCCTTCGTTCGCAGCTGGAATGAACAGCGTTTCCATGGGCCTCATTGAGTAGTCTTTGTTAAACTGACTGCAGTCAAAGTGGAGGGAAACAAAACTTAGATTCACGTCCATGACGTACGAAGGGATACCGCAGTCCCTCCACTGACACCTGAGGGGAGAGCTTCCCTAAGAAGACGCAGTTCACGCCAGTGAAAGCGGTAGAAGGGACTCAGAGATCGAGAACTGTTATTCAGACTGGAAAACAATAAAATGCATTTAGAAATGTGCATGAGAATGTGTAGATCTATTTCTCTCTTGATTTTGTGGTATATGTTATCAATAGTAGGAATGTAAATAGGTCTGAGTTATCAAGTACTATGGATATGGTAGAAAAACTATTAAGAGCACAAGACCTTGAAATAGATTTTGTAAATAATGATGATGTTGTTAGAGATCATTTTAATTTCTGTGCTAAAATTCTCCCACCTTAGAGTGCCCCATGTCTTTTGCTGGACTTTTGCTGGACTTAGGACTTTTCTGAATTTAACTCCTGAGTGAGTGGGCCTTTTTTCTCACTTCCTCATGTATTTTTCCCTGTTTTGGATTTTATGTTTTCACTGTTTTTGGAGTCGACAATCTCCATAGGCATCTGCTATTTGTATGGTGACAACAGCACCTTCAGTGGAGTGATCTGAGAAATCCTTTGGATTCCCCTTGAGGTTTAAAAACCTTTCCTTGGGTTAACTACAGTTCCCAAAACTAGTAAGGTGAAATTGATCTTACTTACCTTTTCTCTTTGTAGGTCCAACACACACCATCTTGTATGGAGTGCCGTGGGGTTACTTAGTAGCCAATTATCCTATTTTCTCTATCGTTGCTACGTTAAATGGCTGGTGGCAGTGGTTTAATTTTTACTACCATTGTACTTTTCTACCACAGGCTGAACCTTCATCTGCAGTACAGCACCCATGGGTGTCCATTTTGTCAAAATGGCTGCTGTCTTCTTTTGTTGCCATTTTCTGTTTGTGAGGTCTTCTTAGCTTTTACTCGCTGAGTCAGATTTAAGTCTATTGTGTGTTTTGCCTTTGGTGGGCTTCAGCCCAGCCCTGAAGACCGCCCCTGGCTCCAGTGTGTCTGGGAGGACAGGATGTGAGGGAGGGTTCCGAAACTCCCTTGTCCTTTGTCTCTAGGTGTGCCTGACCAAAACCAGTTCTGATTGGCCACCTGGCTGTCCGGAAAGGACAGTCACCCTGCTCTGTCTGTGATTGACAGCCTATGCTGTGCATGAGTGGGAAAACCTGCTTAAAAGGCAATGGTTTTGGACCTACATGCAGAGTTGACCACTGGAAGAAATATCCAAAGAAGAAACTGTCACGAGAAGCCTGCTGCAACCTCCTGGACGATGAATTTCCCGGTGAAGCCCTGCTATTGTGCTGACCTCCTTTTGCACTTCGACAGAGAAGCTCCGACGGAATGACTTCTCCCCCTGTGTTAGTGGACCAACTAACCCTGAGGCGAGCTCCACTTTGGCGCAATCCCTGACTTGCAGTGCCTCTCCGTTGCTGCAGAACCCCAATGCCAGGGGTTGAGTGTCCATAGTCGAGTGCCATATCTGCCGCGGAACAAATCTGGCCAAAAGCTCAAGGAGCCTCGATATCGACACCTTAGAAGAAGGAAATCTTGATCAAGAGTCCCCTCATCACAGTGCAGGACCAAGGGAGCAAGGAAAGGTCAAATGGTGTCCATCGTTCTGAATCAGTGCTATTTGCGAAGAGCTGAAACCGCAAAGGGCCACTGAAATGAAGAAAACCTGTAGCTGCTGACAACATTCCCAAGTACTGCCGCAGGAGCCCTCCAGATGTCCTCCCTCTCGTCCCCACGACTGAGACTCAGAAACCAGGTTCTGCATAGCCATATCAAGACGGAATCCAGCTGGACCCTTTTCTTCTAACCAAAGGTACTTTTTCAGGCTTGGGGGTAATTACCTTCTTACCTTAAGTCTTGCTGTCTCACTTGAGACTTGCATGCACCTGTTTACTTTCTGAGTTGATTTCATCTCCCTTTGCACAGTTTTAGCAGCTTGTGTCCCCACAAGTGATTTTTCTGAACTCTCTAACTTTGTGCCAGACTTTTATCCAAGAGGTGCATCAGAACTATAGACTCTGGCTGTCCTGACTCCCTAAAGGTACTCCTCTAAATCCATTGACTTTGGTATTGCTTATCCCCCATAGGTTGCGGCTTGTTAAACACTGTTACTGCTGGGAAAGGCATATCTAGACTTCACTGGAGGATTCAGTTGTCCTCACATTGTCTGAGAAACTGTTCTAACCTTTTTACTTCCTCAACCCTTCCTTTCTGCAACTCAAAACCTACAAAGTATATTGGTGTGCTATATAAATGCAAATACTATGCGCGTGATTGAAGTCACCTCAGGGTGTTGGAGAAATGTATTCAGCATATCCAAAGATAATTCACTGGCTTTATTGATTCTGAAAAGTAATTTCAAAGTTTATTTGTATTGTTACAATCATTTGCCTTTTTAAAGAATGCTTATTTAAAACTGATGTTAAATAAATAACTATTTATAACTGAAACCTTGAGTGTAAGTGTTACTTGGCTACTTGTATTTACGGTTTTCATTTGTACAGCTCTATAGCTCACATTTACCCCTCTTGAGATAAGCCTGGCTTCTCAGTCACACTACCAATGTGTCTTGTACAGACCTATACCAAAATGTGGGTTACCTAATGCCAAGCAGATAAGTATTATGTAGTTTCACCCAGTGTGTCTGCACCAATTCTTACCTAACAGATATAAATGACGCACACAGCTTTCCATCAAATAACTTGTGGTATCATTATATGAAGAGGGTGGGGAGTGAGAGAGGGTGACAAGAGTCCTGTTATATTTTCTCGTATCCCCCATGCTTCTGGTGTCCCTAGAATACTTATTCCTGATGAGGTAGAGGTAGCGGAGGCACAGTGTCTAGTGAGCCTAGTCTTGTGGAGGGTCCCAGGGCAGTTTCAGGGGCAATCTGTAGCAGTTTCTACCCTTCCAGTCAAACAAGAATGTTTACTATCAGAATGGGAAGAACAGAGGTAAGTCTGTTGCATGCAAAGAATACAGTTCAATCTTGAAGGACGTATTATAGTGAACAATAAATGGAAGCAAGGGGTTAAGATTTGCAGAGCAGGAGGATTGGTGGGACTTCCTGAAGAAGGGGTAGCACAAATAAACCGAGTATGTGGAAGTGTATGGAAAAAGTATGTGAACCTTTCAACAGGGCTCAAGGAGCCAGAGAAATCTTTTAAGATCCAGTTACTTACAATTTTTTCTCTGTGTTTAAAGGGCAATGGCACAGCGTCTGTAGACACAAATCGAAATTGCAGCATCACGCTTTGCATCGCTGATCTGGATGGAGGCATGCCAGCAATACTCGACTTTTACTGGTCCTGTGGACCCTTCTCCGACAAGCAATTACCTCAGGCCTGGTGAGGTGTTTGCAGTCTCACCACCCTGCAGGTGCCCATCCTTGTGGTTACCCAGAGCCAACTGACATTTGCAAATTCAAAATCTGAGTCTATATTTGTACCTCATTTGTCCTCCATGCCCCTTACATCCCTTGTGCTATCAGATATGGACAATTCAGGAACTTTACAGACTTTCATAGAAACGGACTCCTTGAAACGATCAAGAAGATCAAACTCCATCTCATCAACATCCACTGAGGCACTTATGAACATTCGTGAACAATGTTGGCTATTTAGCCGGACAGTATGTTTTTTACTTCCCTTTTGGCCCCGAGCGTACAAACCTTAGTGACCTCAAAGTGGTTACAAATTGTTTGCTAGGAATTATTATTTATGAATTCCTCTGAATCAGCATTTAGTGAAATTAAAGAAGAACTCAGGGCCTTGACGCTTCACCCCAGACCATTCCCCACAGGCAACCCATCACCCCTGACCATGACCCGCAGGCAGCCCATCACCCCTGACCATGCCCCGCAGGCAGGCCACATGGCACCATGCACTTGGGAGCCCTGACTCATGTCCCCCGCCCCCAGTGATGGCAATCTGCCAGCAAGCCCCGACATGTCCCCCACCCCCAGTGACGGGCACCTGCCAGCAGGCCCCAACTCATGCCCACCACCCCACCACCAGTGATGGCAACCTGCCAGCAGGCCCCAACTCATGTCCCCCACCCCACCCCCAGTGATGGCAACCTGCCAGCAGGCCCCGACTCATGTCCCCCCACCCAACACGTCATCACAATCCAGACCCATGGCCCTAATGGCCACCAAAATCCCACCCCACGCCACCCCAGTCCAAACACCCAACCAAGCATTCCATCCATTCCACATTCCCCATGTCATGATAGATAGCAAATAACCAGAATGCCATGAATACATTTCTTTCAGATCCACACAATGGCGACACATGACTGAGAAAACCCACATCGTGACATGCACGAAACCAATGAGAGAAGTCCACACAAATAAAGTAGAAAAAAATATGTATTAAATACTAAACTGAATGAATAAAACGAAAGCACACAAGAAAACAAAAAATAAATCCAAGTCCAGATGTCCAAAATTAAGCAACAAAAATGAAGGCTGAAATCAATAAAATCCAAAGTAAAATGGCTCCAAAGCGTCAGTCCATAAAACAAAATCCAAAGTTCCAAAACAAGCAAAGCATTCCTCCATGGGTCAAAAAATAAAGTAAATCCAGGTCCATAACTATATACAAATGAATATTCAAGGTTTCATGAGCCCAACAATCCAAAGGAAACCTAACCAAAAACCTACCTAATAAATAACTATACACAAAAAGGCGGGGCATAGCCCATGCGCCCCAAAGAAAAATAAAAAATGAAAGGAAACCTACACCTACATAACTATTTACAAAGGCGGCAGCCCAGTCCCACGGCTCACTTATTGATGTCCCGAGCCAGGGCATCATTGAACTCCATGTCGATGTCCCGGAGGCCGGTCTGTTCCCTGGCCTCGAGGTCTTGCAGGGATGCAGCCATGGCATCCTCCAACTCCCTGCGAGTTGCCTCGAGGCACTCAGCCCACATCAAAGCCCGGTGCATGGAGTCCTCCGCCTTGACCATTGTGAGCCGTGCCCTCTCCGCCGGTGTCCAGTCAGTTACATTGGTTAGGGAATATGGTTACATTGTATAGGTTTAACCAATCGTGTCGGGGTTGATGCTGTAACAAAACCTTTGGGAGTGTTTTAACTGTTGCAAACTGTATAAAATGTGTGTTCTTTGTGTGGTTCGGGAAGACAGGTTAGTTTGACTCTTTGATGTCATCTAACCCCTCCCGACTGTTTGTACAATTAACTTAACTAACTTGCTTTACGGACAAAGCATGTATCTACTCTTTAAGGGTGGGCCTGCTTTTGGTTACAGTGATCAAAAGGCCCACTCCTACATTTGGCATCCCTGTGTGGGCCTCAGGCTCTCTGATACATTAGTGGTCTCCGGGCCGTCCTGCTTGACTGCAGAGATTCTCTGCTGGGACCAGTCTTCGTGTTCAATAAGGAGGAGGGCTGCAGGTACCATATTAGTTAGAGGCCTGTCTGCCCCCCACCCAGAGGTGTGGTACCATGGTCAAGCGGCACAGGCAACATTAAAGGAGTACCACGTTGGAGCGCTTTGTGGTTCACTTTCATGAGAGTGCATCTTTGCCATGTAAAGCAAGAGGGTAACAGGGGAGAAGAAATAAGGGGTCCTTTTTGTTATTCTTGGATACAGCTAGATATGTGTGTGTGTAAGGTTAGATGAGGTCAAGTAGGTTGGAAGAGTTTGTTTTTTTGGAGGAGTGAATGAATTGTTCTATGTCATACGTTTTTACCTACTTTGCTATTTTAGAGGTGTGGTCTCCCATACTTCCCCGTCCATTGTAAGGGTAGTCTTGATACTCTTCAGGTTGCTGGTCTGGTTGGCAGGAGCCCTTGCCGTAGGGGGTGAGGTGGCATTTTATGGTAAGTCCACCTGTAGATAACTTTCTGGAGTGTACCCTTGGGCACCCCCTTACTTTGTATTGAATGTGCAAACAGAGCCTGCGCCTCGATTCTTTCTTGGTTAGTCAAAGTAGTGAAGGGTATCTTCCTGTAGTCCATAAAAGGCAGTCCTGTAGTTGAGAATGTTTTACTACTGAAGAATAGAGAGATACAGCGGTGTTGTAGTGGAAAACATTGCGCTCCATTTTATGCTCGAGTAAATGAGAAATCTCAGAGAAGTAAACAGAATTTTTGGCTTGCGTGTGTTTTGATAAATATGCTGTCTTTAGTTGATGCCTGAGGAGTGTATGATTACTGAGATGGTTGTGGTGAAGGCGAGTAAGGAGAGTGTGCAGGAAATTCTTTTTTTAACAAAAGGGAAAAGAAAAGGGGATCTTTTGTGGGTAGTGATTGATTGTGCTGTGGGTTTGGTTCTTGAGGTTTATATCGTGTTTTTTGAAAATTTGTTTGAGTTACATTGGTCTCAAGTATGGAGACTCCCTTGAATCATTTATGTCAGATGCTCTCCTGATATAAGGTGAAGATTTTAAAATACCATTGAGAATGGTTGAGGGAAATGAAAGGCAAAATGTTTAATTCCTGGCCTAACAAAGGGTCTTATGATAAGGGTAAGTTGGAGAACTTGCATACTTTCCTAGTACCTAAGTATAAAAGTTTAAAATTGGAGAATGTATTGAATATCTTGGAGTTATGGAGGTGGTATGAGAAGGACGTGAAGACCCATAAATTATGATTGTTAAGGAGGGGACAAGAACGTAGGGTGTAGGAGTTTCCTCCGCAGTGGCCCCATATGGGTGCTATCCTTTGTCGCCTACAGAAGGATATACTAACCCTGAGTTTAGCCCTCCATACTCTCCGGTAACCACTTCAGCGGTTACAAGACAGACAGGGGTGACACCTCCACCAGCGCCAATCTTCGAAAGATGGGATCATGAGTGGAACAGGAGGATAACCCCTTCTTTGATTAGTTATTGACGGGTCTCAAATGGAAGGTGGAATGAGAAAAGTCTCTTTGACCTTTAGATCAGCATCAGAATTGGAGATGAAAGAACAAGAGCATGAGAGAACTGTAAGAACAAGGCGCGATGAAGAATTTAGAAGGGAGGAGGCACCCCTGTCACTAAAATAGAAGATAGATTGCGGATGGTGTTAGAGAGGCAGGAACAACGAAAACACAACAAAGCAGCAAAGTTAGCAGAGAATGAAGTAATGCAGTTACAACAGAGCAGGAGTAAAGAACAGGAAGAAGGTAATAGGCAAGTGAAGGAGGTCGAGAAAAGGAGGTGTAGGCAGGGTCAGATGCTCGTTATGTTAGATACATCAGTTATAAAGCGAGTAAATGTGGATTTGGAGGAAGGATGTGCCGTCACAGGTACGGAATCAGAAAAAGGAGAAAGAGAAGCAGCATGTTATGGCAATGCCAACTATGCTTCTGCCCCCCCCCCCCCAACCATACAAAGATTAGGGGATGTGGTACTACGGACAGAGGAAGACGAGGATGAATGGTAAACAGATGATGATCAGGGAGGACAAGAGGTAATAGTTGTGTTTCCCGCTCCAGCACTAATCAGGGAAAGCACAGTATGGGGCTTTCTGACATGCTGTGGGGCTCACATGGCTATAGGGAGAGGCAGAGGATAGGTGGAAAAGTCCCAGTAAAGATAGGTGTAACTCAGTTCCCACTACTCAAGAAGGGTCAGGGGAAGGCATACAATGTCCTTTGGTAACACATGGACTGGAATAATCTAATGAAGATGCTTTCTTCGCTTACTGCAAGTGCAGGGAAGTGGATTTATGCTTTATGCTTTGGAAAAAATCAAACCACCGGTATCATGTTAGTGATTGAGGACATGAAAAGCCTTTTCACAGCCTTGATGGGAGAGTGGACAGATGAGCTCTGGAAAAAAACAGATATCCGGGGGTTCAACTGAACACGAACACCCACGATGGAGCAGCCTTTAATATGACATGGCACAAGTCTTGGGGCATTGAGAATGATGTACACCGATATGCTGGAAATAAACTCTATCTTGGTAAAAACAATGAACTTAGATGAGGATCCTACCACCCACATTAAATTAATTCAAGAAATGCAGAGGGCAGAGATAGGAGAAGCATGGGACAAGAGTGTGGCTATATTCTAAAACATGTTAAAAATGGGACTCTCCAAAGAAATCCAGCACAACCCGTATAAAGTGGTAGGAATAGAAACCAAGAATTGGCAGTTTTGGGCGTGTGGGAGAAACCAAGAATTGGCAGTTTTGGGCGTGTGGGAGAATGGGACATGTTGACAAAGCCAGCTGCAATATTTTAATGCAGGTCTCCCTCAAATGAATCCCCCAAATTTTACGTACACCCCAAGCTCTGTGCCATCACATCAAGTCCGGGTTGATCAAAACCCAGGAGCTGGAATGGTACAGATCTATGCACCACCACTGACCCTGTCAGGGCAGGCACCAGTACAGGCTTGGGATAAAAACCCTCTACCCCACGGGACAGTCTTCCACTGCACCGGAGCAAGTGTGTTTGGAGGAAATCCTTTTTCACCTCCTGGTGCTCCTATGTACCAGAAATAGGACATCCCACAGGGATCTCTGATGTGTCCAGATCTATCAGTTACTACTGATCTGGAAGAAGAACCTCGGATAGGAGTAAAGGTAGGTGAGCAGATGTTTTTGTTTATGATCGATACACGGGGCTAAAAAATTGTGCATCAAAGAAGGTGATTTTCCCCTTTCAGGCAAAACGTTGGACACAGGTTTTTTATGGGGCTGTTCTGTCGATTCCTTACAAAGAGGATCTGTGTATCAAGGTAGGTAATCACATTTTATCTGCTCCCTTGTTATACTGTAAGAATACCCCAGAATATCTTTTTGGAAGGGATCTCCTGAGCAAGCTTAATATGTCGATTACTTTTTCAAAAGACAGCATAGTATGTTTGACTCCAGGATTGTACCCTCTGTGAGAAGCAGCGCTTCCCCCCGTGTATTATAGTGATATCGCAACCAGGGGGGTGCCTGTGCATTAAACATTATTTCTGTATGGGGTGATGATAGTCTTGAGTTGGGTCCCGGGAATAAAAGATCGAGCATGGTGTATACCTCCCAGGACATAGCGCCAGGGACTATTGTTACTATTCCGTTAGAAGCTGTGGTTGTCAAGAATAACAGGGTGGTTCTTTCAGGCACTGATGAGGAAGGAGGCAAATGTCGCAACAGTGTTATTATCGATCCAACCTCATTGGTGAGAGACGTGTCGGATGAGCAATTATTTGAGGATGCAGAAGACAAAGGAGAGCTGATCTTTGAGATTGTGGTGGCTTGCCAGGTAACAAAAGAGCAAAGGGAAGTACCACACACTATACTCGGGGGGTAGAGGGGGTTGTTGAAAAGTGTAGCAGCAGTACAGATTACATTAAAATCAGGAGCAATATTGCCACAAGTTAGGCAATACACCATGTCTAGGGAGGCAGATGAAAGGATTTTTAGACCATTATGGCATTGTTAAAAATTGCATTAAACAACCATCTGTATCCCCATGTAATACAGCCGTTTACCCTGTGAAGAAAGCAAAAGGGTCCAGTTGGACGATGGTACAGGATTTGCAACCTCTGAACAACATTGTTGAAGCATAGTTTTCGGAGTTACCAAGTCCTGTCACCATTCTCTGTAACTTCCCAACTGGGTCGACCCATTTTACAGTAATTGATTTAAAAATTGGCCTTTTCTCAGTCCCCTTACAAACAGAATCTCAGCGTTTACATATTGTGGGAAGAGATTTGAGCACATAAGGTTACCCCAGGGGTACTGTGAAACCCCAAGTGTTTTTAAGAGGGTCATTCAAATGGATTTGGGAAACGTACCTAGTACCGATAAGATGGTCAGAGGAAATGAGTACATGTTTTCGGGAACTCAAGACTGCGATCAGTAATGTTCCAGTCTTGGTGACCCCGAATTATCAGAAACCATTTTTTCTATTCTCACATACAGCTGGGAAGGTAATGACAGCAGTCCTGGCTGAAAAAGCATCATTAGGTAACAAGCCTTTGGCTTACTACAGGGGGCTTTTGGAAACAGTTATGCAAGGTCAGTTCCCTTGTGAACAAGCTCTTGCGGCAGCAGATTTTGAGATGCAAAAGTCTTCAAGCATTACTGTGGGCTGCCCCGTGATGTTGTCTGTGGAGAATGCCAATGTTGCTATCTTGGAAAAGTCGAAGTCCACTTTGACAACCCAAAGAGTTATGAGGGAGAAGAAGTAGAGAGGACGGATGTTAAGGAGGATACCTTGGAAGAAGGTGAGGTACTCTTTGTTGACGGATCATCAATAATTCATCAGGGCACTTGCGAGAGGCACACTGGGGTGGCTGTTGTAGCTCTTGTGGATGGGGAACACTGGGTTGGAGTAGAGAAACGACTGCCTCCCCATTACTCTGGTCAAGCGGCAGAACTAGTCGCACTCATAGAGGTGCATAGTTGCTCTTTTCAGAACCTCCGAAAATGCAAATGGTGTCCCAACAGGTACAATTGCCAGTCCCATATACTGCAGTCCCTTTGCTTCAAATAGTAAAATGCAGGGAAAGGCACCTCGAGAGGAGAAGGAGCTCTGGGCAACAAGTTTAAGGTTGCTAATACCTACACCACTGCTTCCTCCAGACAGATCCTTACCGACATCCTCTTTTTCATTCCCTCTCCAGGCCTATGGACCCCCCATATGATCTCTGTTTTCTCTCCTTTTTCCTCTTCACCCATTAATGATGGCACCCGATGGGAGGCCCTCCTGGCACCCATCCACGCCTCCAAGACCATCATTGATGTTTGCTTAAATGGCAATGTCTTTGTCCAAGGCCTTTAGGCCAACCTTCTCTTTTTTGATAGATGTTTCATGCACCTTATCAACTTCCTTTCTTCTCTTGCTGTCCCTTCTTTCCCCTCCCTGGCTTCTCTGCCTTCTCCACCCTCTGCCACCTCTATGGCTGCCTCTGCTGCTTCTCTGGCCACCCTGCTGCCTTCTTCATCTGCCACCCCTCTAGCACCCACCTCCTCCTCTTTGGCTACCTTGCCCTCTCCTCCTTCCTCCTCTGTCTTGGCAACCTTGCCCTCTCCTCCTTCCTCCGCTGCCCATCCTCAGGCATCTTCAACACTTCCGCAGGGCGTACCTCTGACCTGTACCCCTCCACCGAAGTCCTTCAAAGGGCGAAACCTGCTCCATATTGCTACTCTCCACCTTCCCTGGGCTGTCAAACACTCCTGACATCTGCCGTTTGCTGGAAGAACTCGATCTGGATGTTCTCGGTCTGGCCGAGACGTGGTTCACGGCCAGCTCTGTCACAAGCTTTGACACTCTCCTTCCTGATGGCTACAAGATCCTCTCCATGCCCAGAACCAACCATTCCGTTGGGGATGTAGCCTTGTGTTAGGCAGAATTATATGCATTACCCTTTGGGAACACTACACATAATTAAGACTACCAGTGACAGTACAATTTCACCTTCGGTACAAGCCTGTACTACACAGGTATAGTGGTAGCAGTAGCAGAGCAGCCAGACTTATCTCAAGAGTAAGTGAGCAGTACAAATAGTTACACAAAGGACAGCAATTACTATGATTCAGGCAAACACTGACTCAAGGTTTCTAAGTAAAAGAATATATATTTATTTACTCAACAGTTCTATAACATTTCACTATTCTAAGCAAGTTAAAAAAAATCACAATCATAAATACACCACACCACTTCCCTTAAATTCCAGACAAGTTAAGCTCACAAAATGAAGTGGGAGCAAAATGGCACTCTAGCAATTTAAAACGGAGAGAAAGACAAAGTTATTAGAAACTAGGAAAAACCAACAGGTAAGTACTCAGGGCATTTGAACACAAGAGAATACAGTGAGGAAATCAGCTAGAAAAAGCTTAGGGCCAAAGTCAATGGGTCAGAAGTCTTTTGCTCAAGATCACACAGTTCAGGGTAGTTCGCAGTAAAGTTTGTGGCACAGATTCCGGACGAGGTTGGTTGGTAGAAAAAATAGTTCAAAGAGAAGAGAAGGACAAGCCCTCGGTTTGGAGGAAGATTTCAAACACTTTCAGCGTGGTTGAACGAAACGGACAACCGGATTAGCACAGTACCTTAAAACGGAGAGGAAGCTGTAGCTGAGGCGGACATTCCTGGTGGTTCCTGCAGGCTCACGGTTCCTAAAGCGACTGTCGGACGGACACGAAATAGGAAGACTGGAGGGTCATGCGCCACCCAGGGAAGAAACCAGCAGCAGAGCAAAACAACGAATAAAAGGTGCGCTCCTTAAAACCCAAGCAGGGTCCGACCTTCCTGGCTATCCGGACCACTGTAGCTCTGTACAGCGAATTCGACCAGAGGAGGGGTCCTGGCTTGTAGTTTGGGTGAACTGGTTGGTCCCACCAGCTCAAGGGAAGATGTTTCCTGGAGAATCTTCTCTGTCATCGGATTCCAGTGATTCAGACCTGCAGCAGGGCTTCACCAGGCGGTTCTGTCGTGGTAGGGGTCCTCCTCTTCAAGTTCCTCATTGGTTCTTTTGTTCCAGTGGCGACTCTGCTCTTCCAGTCCCAGAGACCTGCTTGTTATGCAGTTTTCACCCATTCATACAGCCTGGCTGTCAATCACACAGCACGGTGGCTGGCCTGGCAAGGCCAGACTCCTTAGCCAATCATACAAGAGTGCAACTTGAGTTACCAAGGGAACCCACGGCAGGGGTCCGAAGATCCCTCTCTCACATCCTGCCTACCTAGAGTAACAGGCACGTTAAGGAGGGCTTCTGTGCAGAAGCCTGCGAAAAGACAGCGAACAAAGGAGTCATCTCCGGGTTGGCGCGCAGAGAAAAACACGAGAAAGACTTTAAGAAAAAAGAAATGGCGAATAAATCCAGATGGAACCAAAATAAAATGTATTTGGTCAAGTGGGTTTTATGTTTGAGGCTAATATAGTAGCCTAAAACATGACCACGTGTATATAAGAATATCGCGGTAGAAAGGTTAGAGTAGATACCAATGCCACCAGCCAAGTCCTAATGTTAAGGGTGCGAAACAAGGCTCCAAGAGGCACAGACAAAAAGGGATAAGAGTTAACCCTTTCCAATACTCCATGTACGATGGGGTGTACTGGATCTGTCGTTTAATGTGACTATATAAAGTTAATGGCAACTTTACCTGTTCCTGGGGAACAGTAGTCAGCCCCAGAAAAATGGAGTCAATGGGAAGTGTCAAAGACAACCCTTTGTCATTGCACTGAGGGTGCTGTGTAACACACACAAAAAGTGGTGCACATGGAGTAGGTGAAGCTCCAGATCCCAAGATCACACCGAAAGTAGAAATACACATAGCAAAACACATGTAAGAGTGGGAAAAAAGGCTCGCACTCTTACCAGGTGAAAAAAATAAACCATAGAAATTCAGAAAAGCTGCTGAGGGACTCAGTAGGTAAGGGAAATCAACCGTTTATGAGAATTCTCCCTAACACCTTGATCTTCCCGGATTGGATCCCTGCTTCTATCATTCCTATGCAGGACTACTCCTCCTTTGAATGTCTGGTCTGCAGTCTCTCGCTCTCGTGGCCTTTCTCTCACTGTGGCCACTATCTACTGGCTGCCCAGCAAGGTATCCTCCTTCCTCTCTGAGTTGGCAGACCTCTCCTCCTTCCTCCTTGCCTCTACCTCTCAAATTAATCTCCTGGGAGAACTTAATATGCACTTGGATGTTTCTTGTCCTTCTGCAGGACTCTTTCGCAACCTGTACGAATCTCTCTCTATTCTTCCCTCTGGTCCGACTTACTCTGCAGGGCGCACCCTGGATGTTCTGATCTCTTCCGACCTCCCAATGGCTATCTCTCTGACCCCTCCTCTCTCCTGGAGTAATCATGTTCTCCTCTACTCCCATTTCCCTCTCTCTACCCCTCAGGCCAAGCCAACCCCAGCACTGCCACCTACCTTCTCAGTCATCTGGCCCATGCAGCGTGTGTCAGTGGAGTCTTTTGCTGCTACTTTCTCTTCTCCTTCTGCACCTTTGGCTGACTCACCCCCTGACACACCCCTTTCTAACCTCCATCTTTCTATCTCTGACACCATGGGTGGGCTGGCCTATAGGGAACTCTGGAGATTTCCCGGCAGGCCTCTGCACTCTGGGCCTCATTTGTGTTATATTTCCAAATGTTCCCATAGGAAAATGATTGGACTTTCTTAAAATGTGTAATAAGGGGCCATTTTCAAAATTATTTCCAGGCCCTCTTTTGGTTCTCAGTCCACCCGTGTCTGAGACTCTTGATGTACTTGCCCTTGTCATGAGGATGTGCTTGAAGCCCAAATCCAAGTGCAACTCTTGGTACAACGCTGAGCTTGTCACCCCTAAACGCAAGTGCAGGGTGGAGTAGAGGAAGTGGAGAGCTACAGACGCAACCTCTGACAAACTGACATGCCGCCTGCTCCAAAGGCAGTACGGAATCTCTGTCCTCATCAAGAAGAGAGCACACATCCAAGCCTGCATCTCTGCGGCATCCAACAACTCGGCCGAACTTTTCAACATCTGCAAGGAGCTGGCCAATCCTGTTGCAGTCTCTACCTCTCCTGTTCCCTCCCGGGCCCTCTGTATGGCCTTGGCTTCTAAATGTCATCACTAAAACTCAGGACATCATGCCCATTCTCTCTTCATCTTCTTCCTCTTCCTCCACTCCAGGCCTTCCCGTGGCAGCCTCTCCTCCCCACTTCTCTTCCTTGCCCTTGTTCACCCCCGACAATGTTTCTAGACAAATATAACCTATGAATGTCTTGTCAAAACAGGTTCTTCCCTTTTCTGCCAGAACCATCAAGGACCATATTGACGTCCTTGCTCCAACATTGGCTGATTTCTGCAATCACTATTTTGCCACTAGAACCGTCCCCTCGCCTCTGAAGCACTCCCTTGTGCACCCCCTCTTTAACAATCCGTGCACCGATCCCTGCTCTCTCGCTTACTATTGCCCGATCTCTATCACTCCTTTCCTGGGCAAAATCTGGCCATCTCACAGCTTAACCTTCATACTGAATCTGTTGGTTGTCTCCATGACCATCAGTCTGGCTTCACAGTGGCCAGAAGCACGGAAACTGCTCTCCTGAACATCTGTGAGGACCTGCTCTCTAAACTTGATTCTAACCTTCCTTCTGACCTCATTCTCCTTGATCTTTCTTCTGTTTTGATATGGTCAACCATGCCATCCTGCTCAATCGCCTCTGTGATAACCTGGGTATCACTCATTAGGTTCTAGCCTAGCTGACCTCCTTTATCACTGATCGACCCTCTGCGGTCCTCTCTTCTATCTCTCTCTCTACCTGTGGTGTTACCCAGTGGTCTTACCTTTCTCCCTAGCTTATCAACCAATACCTGGCACCTCTTGCAGACCGCATCGCTGTTCTCTACTCCAACCTTCAGTGTTATGCGGATGACACCCATCTCTCCTTCAGGCTTCCCTTGGCCACCTCTACTCCTTCTGTCATTCCTGACTGTCTGTCCCCAATCCAGGAGTGGTGCGATATCAATGATCTCTGCCTTAATGCCATTAAGACAGAGATCCTCCTCATCGGAACACCTGCTCCCTCCTTTGTTCTCTCTCTGCCCCTCTCTCTCTCTCTCTCTCTCTCTCTCTCTCTCTCTCTCTCTCTCTCTCTCTCTCTCTCTCTCTCTCTCTCTGCCTGCCCACTCTAGGCCCTCTTCCTGCTACTACCTGTGAGGCTAAGAACCGTAGGTCATCTTCGACTCCACCCTCTCCTTCTCTTCTTCTGACGTCTCTATGAAGTCATACTATCAGCTGCACCTCCTCAGAGGTATTCTTCCTTTCCTCTCCTTCCCCCAGAAGCTCACTGTCTCCAGAGCTCTGGTCCTCTCTAGGCTGGACTACTGCAACAGCCTCTTTCTAAATCTGCCTGCTTCTACTCTCCGCCCTCTGCAACTTATCCAAAACAGGACTACGAGACTTGTCCTTGGCCTCAAGCCAGGGGTCGTATCTATCCAGGACTGAAATCTCTGCACTGGCTCCCAGTGGCTGCAAGGTTTAAGTTCAAAACCCTCTGCATTATCCACAAGGCTTTCTGGGACCTGGGACCGCACTACCTCCAACTGCCTCTTCCTAAACATCTACATTCTCGAGCTCTCCGCTCATCCGCATCCAACTCTTAGAGGGCCAGTCACTTTTCCAAGCAGAGAGTTGAGGGCAGATCTCTTTCTTCGTCTGGGGACTCCCTCTGGAACAGCCTCCATGCCTCTCTCAAACTTGAGCAGAACTACCCCCGGTTCTGGAAGCAACTCAAGTGCTTCCTCTTGGCTTCCGCTTTCTCTCTTCCTCTCCCCTGCTGATGACCCGTCTGCTCGATGCACTGGTCATCTGGCCACCCTATGAACTTGGACCCAGGTCCCTGACTGTCCAGTTGCACCTCGCACTGCCTCCTGGCTCCCCCAACACTTGTGGGCTGTATCTGTAACTCTACAGTCCCTTCTTTCTGCACTTATGAGACGCCGACTGGCTGCACTTGCTCATTACCTGCACTTAGCCATCCCTGGCTGCACTTTTGTTTATCTCCACCTCCACCACCCACGGCCCCTTGGCACTTTTTCTCTTCCCTGCACTTGCGTGATCTGAATGACACAAGGCCTAGTAAGATTGTTGTTTTGTTGACCCTCTGCTTCCCCCTCCTTATCTTGTCGCGCCTGTAAACACTTGTGAACAGACACGTTATAAAAGCCATATAATATCATATATGAAATAAGCCAAGGAAAGATCAACACCTCAGTCCTCATGAGGTGGTGACAGGGCGTAGATTGTACACACCACTCACCTACACGCACAGGTTCAGACGCACATAAGTCAGCATACATTCCTGGAGAAGAGTTTGGGGAATATCTTCAGGTCTTGACTAAAAGTGTTAGGATTGTGTCTTCTCAGATTACAGCATCACATCAGCAAGCAACGGAAAAAGACAGCAAGGAGCAAGAAGATAAACAGCAATAAATGCTACTCCCTGGGGACTCTATCTACGTGCGTTCCTTTGTTCGCAGCTGGAATGAACAGCGTTTCCATGGGCCTCATTGAGTAGTCTTTGTTAAAGTGACTGCAGTCAAAGTGGAGGGAAACAAAACTTAGATTCACGTCCATGACGTACAAAGGGATACCGCAGTCCCTCCCCTGACACCTGAGGGGAGAGCTTCCCTAAGAAGACGCAGTTCACGCCAGTGAAAGGGGTAGAAGGGACTCAGAGATCGAGAACTGTTATTCAGACTGGAAAACAATAAAATGCATTTAGAAATGTGCATGAGAATGTGTAGATCTATTTCTCTCTTGATTTTGTGGTATATGTTATCAATAGTAGGAATGTAAATAGGTCTGAGTTATCAAGTACTATGGATATGGTAGAAAAACTATTAAGAGCACAAGACCTTGAAATAGATTTTGTAAATAATGATGATGTTGTTAGAGATCATTTTAATTTCTGTGCTAAATTTCTCCCACCTTAGAGTGCCCCATGTCTTTTGCTGGACTTTTGCTGGACTTAGGACTTTTCTAAATTTAACTCCTGAGTGAGTGGGCCTTTTTTCTCACTTCCTCATGTATTTTTCCCTGTTTTGGATTTTATGTTTTCACTGTTTTTGGAGTCGACAATCTCCATAGGCATCTGCTATTTGTATGGTGACAACAGCACCTTCAGTGGAGTGATCTGAGAAATCGTTTGGATTCCCCTTGAGGTTTAAAAACCTTTCCTTGGGTTAGCTACAGTTCCCAAAACTAGTAAGGTGAAATTGATCTTACTTACCTTTTCTCTTTGTAGGTCCAACACACACCATCTTATATGGAGTGCCGTGGGGTTACCTAGTAGCCTATTATCCTATTTTCTCTATCGTTGCTACGTTAAATGGCTGGTGGCAGTGGTTTAATTTTTACTACCGTTGTACTTTTCTACCACAGGCTGAACCTTCATCTGCAGTACAGCACCCATGGGTGTCTATTTTGTCAAAATGGCTGCTGTCTTCTTTTGTTGCCATTTTCTGTTTGTGAGGTCTTCTTAGCTTTTACTCGCTGAGTCAGATTTAAGTCTATTGTGTGTTTTGCCTTTGGTGGGCTTCAGCCCAGCCCTGAAGACCGCCCCTGGCTCCAGTGTGTCTGGGAGGACAGGATGTGAGGGAGGGTTCCGAAACTCCCTTGTCCTTTGTCTCTAGGTGTGCCTGACCAAAACCAGTTCTGATTGGCCACCTGGCTGTCCGGAAAGGACAGTCACCCTGCTCTGTGATTGACAGCCTATGCTGTGCATGAGTGGGAAAACCTGCTTAAAAGGCAATGGTTTTGGACCTACATGCAGAGTTGACCACTGGAAGAAATATCCAAAGAAGAAACTGTCACGAGAAGCCTGCTGCAACCTCCTAGACGATGAATTTCCCGGTGAAGCCCTGCTATTGTGCTGACCTCCTTTTGCACTTCGACAGAGAAGCTCCGACGGAATGACTTCTCCCCCTGTGTTAGTGGGACCAACTAACCCTGAGACGAGCTCCACTTTGGCGCAATCCCTGACTTGCAGTGCCTCTCCGTTGCTGCAGAACCCCAATGCCAGGGGTTGAGTGTCCATAGTCGAGTGCCATATCTGCCGCGGAACAAATCTGGCCAAAAGCTCAAGGAGCCTCGATATCGACACCTTAGAAGAAGGAAATCTTGATCAAGAGTCCCCTCATCACAGTGCAGGACCAAGGGAGCAAGGAAAGGTCAAATGGTGTCCATCATTCTGAATCAGTGCTATTTGCGTAGAGCTGAAACCGCAAAGGGCCACTGAAATGAAGAAAACCTGTAGCTGCTGACAACATTCCCAAGTACTGCCGCAGGAGCCCTCCAGATTGTCCTCCCTCTCGTCCCCACGACTGAGACTCAGAAACCAGGTTCTGCATAGCCATATCAAGACAGACCCTTTTCTTCTAACCAAAGGTACTTTTTCAGGCTTGATGGTAATTACCTTCTTACCTTAAGTCGTGCTGTCTCACTTGAGACTTGCATGCACCTGTTTACTTTCTGAGTTGATTTCATCTCCCTTTGCACAGTTTTAGCAGCTTGTGTCCCCACAAGTGATTTTTCTGAACTCTCTAACTTTGTGCCAGACTTTTATCCAAGAGGTGCATCAGAACTATAGACTCTGGCTGTCCTGACTCCCTAAAGGTACTCCTCTAAATCCATTGACTTTGGTATTGCTTATCCCCCATAGGTTGCGGCTTGTTAAACACTGTTACTGCTGGGAAAGGCATATCTAGACTTCACTGGAGGATTCAGTTGTCCTCACATTGTTTGAGAAACTGTTCTAACCTTTTTACTTCCTTAACCCTTCCTTTCTGCAACTCAAAACCTACAAAATATATTGGTGTGCTATATAAATGCAAATACTATGCGCGTGATTGAAGTCACCTCAGGGTGTTGGAGAAATGTATTCAGCATATCCAAAGATTATTCACTGGCTTTATTGATTCTGAAAAGTAATTTCAAAGTTTATTTGTATTGTTACAATCATTTGCCTTTTTAAAGAATGCTTATTTAAAACTGATGTTAAATAAATAACTATTTATAACTGAAACCTTGAATGTAAGTGTTACTTGGCTACTTGTATTTACGGTTTTCATTTGTACAGCTCTACAGCTCACATTTACCCCTCTTGAGATAAGCCTGGCTTCTCAGTCACACTACCAATGTTTCTTGTACAGACCTATACCAAAATGTGGGTTACCTAATGCCAAGCAGATAAGTATTATGTAGTTTCACCCAGTGTGTCTGCAGCAACTCTTACCTAACAGATATAAATGACGCACACAGCTTTCCATCAAATAACTTGTGGTATCATTATATGAAGAGGGTGGGGAGTGAGAGAGGGTGACAGAGTCCTGTTATATTTTCTCGTAACCCCCATGCTTCTGGTGTCCCTAGAATACTTATTCCTGATGAGGTAGAGGTAGCGGAGGCACAGTGTCTAGTGAGCCTAGTCTTGTGCAGGGTCCCAGGGCAGTTTCAGGGGCAATCTGTAGCAGTTTCTACCCTTCCAGTCAAACAAGAATGTTTACTATCAGAATGGGAAGAACAGAAGTAAGTCTGTTGCATGCAAAGAATACAGTTCAATCTTGAAGGACGTATTATAGTGAACAATAAATGGAAGCAAGGGGTGAAGATTTGCAGAGCAGGAGGATTGGTGGGACTTCCTGAAGAAGGGGTAGCACAAATAAACCAAGTATGTGGAAGTGTATGGAAAAAGTATGTGAACCTTTTAACAGGGCTCAAGGAGCCAGAGAAATCTTTTAAGATCCAGTTACTTACAATTTTTTCTCTTTGTTTAAAGGGCAACGGCACAGCGTCAGTAGACACAAATCGAAATTGCAGCATCACGCTTTGCATCGCTGATCTGGATGGAGGCACGCCAGCAATACTCGACTTTTACTGGTCCTGTGGACCCTTCTCCGACAAGCAATTACCTCAGGCCTGGTGAGGTTTTTGCAGTCTCACCAACCTGCAGGTGCCCATCCTTGTGGTTACCCAGAGCCAACCGACATTTGCAAATTCAAAATCTGAGTCTATATTTGTACCTCATTTGTCCTCCATGCCCCTTAGATCCCTTGTGCTATCAGATATGGACAATTCAGGAACTTTACAGACTTTCATAGAAACGGACTCCTTGAACCGATCAAGAAGATCAAACTCCATCTCATCAACATCCACTGAGGCACTTATGAACATTCGTGAACAATGTTGGCTATTTAGCCGGACAGTATGTTTTTTACTTCCCTTTTGGCCCCGAGCGTACAAACCTTAGTGACCTCAAAGTGGTTACAAATTGTTTGCTAGGAATTATTATTTATGAATTTCTCTGAATCAGCATTTAGTGAAATTAAAGAAGAACTCAGGGCCTTGACGCTTGTAGCATTGCAGAATCGGTATAACCTCAACCTCCTAACAGCTATGGGGGGTTTGCCAGAAGATCGGGAGTACGTTTTGCACATACCTACCTCGCAATGATTTGGACAATGGAACTCTAGCCCGAAGGATTGCCGCATTTTACAACCTGAGGTGCGCCATTAAAAGGGAGGCAGGAATGGCTGCTTACTCTTTTGTGGACTCTCTTTTTTCTTGGTTGCCTTCATGGATGAGCATTACTATGAGAATTCTATTTGAATAAAAGGCTGTGTTTGTATTTTGGTAAGCTGGTTGGGCAGCGACACCTCTAAATGTGTCTATTGTATTCAGTTACTGCTATTAGTAGACTGGAGAGTTTATGTATTCCCAAAGCTGTTGCGTTTTGTAGAAAAGCGGATATAGCCAAAAACCGCTATTAGAAAATTATGCTGCAGAGATTTCTTAAAACTGCGCCAGCTGACAATTCATACCGCTCAGATTGTGTTCATGATTTCTTTTTTATTTTTGTTTTAGTTTTTTGTTGTGCCCTTAAGCGACGCATGTTTCGGCTAATACTAGCCTTTCTCAAAGCTGGGCAAATTCTATTTTTGTCTTTTTTTAATTATCTTTTCTTCCTGTCAACTATGTCTACAGAGCTGCTCTTCCCACATTCCTAGAGATGCTGCTATGATGTTTGTGACCCTGTCTAATGCTAGGGCCACTGCCATTCCATCTCACATGAGTACTCAAACTGATTCTGAAATAAATCCAGGAGTAGTGTTGTGACCTCCACCAGGTTGGGGTGAATATTTAGAAAAACGGGTAGACTGCAGAATTGGTGAAAGGGCGAATTGGGATTGTCCAGCAGATAAGCATGGGTGTGAGGGGACTAGTCTGAGAGATGGCTGTAAGGTTTAATTCCCCGAGAAAGTGAGATTGATGAGCTGGAAATTGGTTTGTTAGTTAATGTATTAACTAAAGGGGGAATGTTGGGGAAGATGATAAGGTTGTATAAGAATTGTTCGTATTACAACTGTTCGAATAACAATTGACCTTTTCACAATTGACCGAATTGTGAAGGTCAATTGTAACATATATGCGGGGGGAAACCCCCCGCAACCCCGCACCCAACCCAAACCTGCCCAAAACCCCATATATATATATATATAGATATATATGCGGTCAATTGTGAAAAGGTCAATTGTGACCCTTTAAATTCGGTCAATTGTTAATTCGAACAATTGTAAACAAACAATTTGGTTAATACCGTTGATAAGGGTCCCATCGGTAAAGAGAAGTTTGAATTGAGTGCGCCATATTGGTGGCTGGGGTGACAGCGATGTTGACATAATGTGGCAATTTAGTATGTATCCAGTCTAGCTAATGGGAATGAGATATGCATCATTTTAAGTATTGTTTGTGTTTTTGTTGATACATTTTCGAATTGCATGTATGCACATGATAAATGTCAAAACTGCTGATACAATATAAACGCAATGTAGTTGCAATGCACATAGCGCTTAACAACCAGGCAGTGAGGAGCTCTACATGTGCATGTGAGGTAGGAGATTTGCAATTGGAAAATCAATTTGAGGGGATGCGGTGGTCCTGAACATACATGTATAGGTACACATAAATGCGAGTCTCTAGGGAAATAGGTCTTGGGCAGCATGAATATAAAGATTTGTTTTGCCGCAGAGTTCTTTGATAACTTAAGAATTGTGCTGGTTGAAAACCTGGGTTGGGCAATTGAACTCTGTGTGACTGAGAAGCTAGTTTTACAAGGTTGGGGAAAGACAGCAGCAGCTGCGATGAATATCAGATGGTCAGTTTCGGGAAGACCTTTTTAATGGCCTAGGTGTCTTGTGAAGCGGAGATGCAATCTCTGTAAGTATAAAGGAGTCTGTTATTGTATCGCGGCAGGATTCCGGTTGTTAAGATGGATTTCTAAACTCTGACCTGGTGGGTAGAAGTTTAGGAGGCCACCCTCGGTTTAGTGAAACAGGGGAACCTTCTGGACAAGCCTGACCAATCTCGATGGCTTGGCAGTAGGTCAAAACTAACTCTCAGGAGGGTTTAGAGTGATCAGAAGCCCACAATGAGCACACACAACAACAAACCACAAATTACTCCTAGACAAGTGTATATGGAAAGTATCTATACATTTGTCAGCCAGACCAAATAGACACAAGTAGCTTTAGCAATGAGAAAAACAGATATCACCAAATCCTTAGACTATGCAGTATATATACATTACATTTCTTAGTGCGATATAGTTATTAGCTACAACCACAACCTGCAAAGAAAGAGTTAAGTTTAGTATACAAATGCTAATAGGTAATCCTTCAGAGTTTGTTCCCTAACATTTCAATCCAACCCTAAGAAGAGGGGAGCCTTCTGCTCAATAGTACAGTTGTGCGTAAAAATGCACGATCGCGCAGCTGAAACAAAAAGGACGTCTTCTTTATAGGGCTGTAGCAAGTCAGGAAGAGGCTTGAGGCAATGAAGAATAAGTTTCCACTATTTGAGTAGACCCTGCCCTTGATGGCAAAGCAGCATTCAAGTAGTGAGAATAGCTAGGGAGCACAGGCTCACCCAGACACGTTCAAGTACTTTTAAGGGATACCTGTGCATAAATATACTTTGTTGTGCCAGGGGGCCACCGGTAAGTTATGCAAGTACTCACCGACACTCGGCACAGTCCGGACCAAACTTTGCATGTTTAGTCAAGGTCGCTAGTAGGTTCCAGTCCTGCAGTTTCATATTGCTCGGGCTCTCAGCGGTGCAGTGGAGAATGTTTGTCCGTGACAGGACAGTTGCCTTTTCTCAGATTCCGAAGTAGGTATAAAGAAAATTCCAGTGCAGTTGGTTTCAGGGTACAGGAGAATCAGAACAGCAGGGGAACTATTGTGACTGTCTCCACCAGGGAGAGCAACAGGAATCGTGGATGCAGGCACTGTTACGCACTCTCCTAATTCGGGACTCAGAGCACCTAGGCCTGCGTTATTTGGCAGGAGAATGCACCGGACTACAAGCAAGTAATGTCCCAAATCTCAGGTCTGCACTCGAGACGGTGGCGGTGCTGAGGGTTACCCTGAGGTAGAGCTGGACAGTTCCCTGAATGGCCCAGGAACACTTCCAAAGGGGTATGTTCAGTGGGTAAGCAGGGGCACAGAGAGAAGTTGTACCCACTACTCCAAAGGGGTGAAAGGCCTTAGCAGGCCTTCTTGATCGAAGAAGAAAGCAGGGGTCCAACGGAACAGCAGAGGGCGAAGGGTGCCAAAGCTTCCAAAGCGTTTCCGGCGGTTTCACAAGTCCCTTCTTCATGTAGCAGACTTGGCTCCTTCTGTAGTTCAGTGAGAATACAGGTGATGGACCTGGAATGGCTGCAGAGCCCCTTCTCTTATCCAATATTAGCTTTGCACCGAAATCGAGGACTTCCAATAGAAGATCTGCTCTCTTGCGCACATCCCAGACATGGACCAATCACAGCCCACAGTGGTCTCACTCGTTCTGGCACTCCAGACATTCTGGCACCAGCAGTGTGGATTGGGGCTAGACAGTCCCAACCCTCTTCCTGGGCACACAACGTGACAGGCAGATCAAGGAAAACCCGAGTTACTCGACCTGGGTGGAGGCAAGGGACAAAATGGCAATGGGACAGAACAAAAGACTTTTTGGTTCGGCCATTTGTTACAGACCTGGCAACAGTCTTAAGTCAAACTTGGTAAACGCGGTTTAACTCAGTAAAAAGAAATAAAACATTATTAAAAGTAACTGCTGCCACCAGCTCGTCCCAGGCACACGTGTACAATCACCAAAAAATCCTTTGAGGGAGTCAAGGGCCATAAAACAAAAAGGGACCCAGTGCCCCAGTCACATGTGTACAATCACCAAAAAATCCTTTGAGGGAGTCAAGGGCCATAAAACAAAAAGGGACCCAGTGCATGGTATTGGATGGTACATTATGCACTGTTAAAAAGTTACCAAGAAAGGGCAACATAAACTAAGGGAAACATAGTTTTCCAGGACTGACAGTTTGAAGGACGTGTCAGTTTCCCCATAACTAGTGAGCAAAAGCCCAGGGGAGTTCAGGCTGGGCTCCACTGGAAAAAGTCAGGTTGGATAGCCACACAAAAGCAAATGGTTTGGGGGGTCGTAAATGGAGGGAAAATTGCACTTAAATGAAATCTTTCCACACCAGCCACCCAGTAGGGCTGGATTTTAGGCTTGGACAATTAAATCTGATGTGGGTTGCTTGCGGGTTAGGAGCACCGATAGATCATGGATTTTCAATAGAGTTGTCAAAGCGTGGGTTGGGACCATGTGGGCTGGTATGGTAAGTCGCATAGTCTAGAAATAAATGTGGACACCAACACGTTTGGCCGAATAAACCAGCAACAATAGATCAAAAGGAAATGTGTTTACTCTCCCCTTCATATTAATGGTATTTTCATAGAATAGCCGTGTGTGTCATAAGTAGGGGTACAGTTTTCTAATGAGATGGAACCTGTGATAATTGAAATTGTTTGTTAGTTGTGTAACTAGGAGATAAGGCTATGCTAAAATATGGAAAGGCCCCAGAGAGGGGTGTAGTGTAAATATGAAATATGCAGTTTTAAGTTAAAGAAGATGGTGCTTGGATGAATGTATCCAATAAGAAATGTGGGAACTAAAGGGAATATGGTTACATTGTATAGGTTTAACCAATCATGTGTGGGGGTTTGATCTGTAATAAAACCTTGTGAGTGTTTTAACTGTTGCAAATTGTTTAAAATGTGTGTTCTTTGTGTAGTTTGGGGAGACAGGTTAGTATGGCTTTTTGATGTCATCTAACCCATCCCGGCCATTTGTACAATAAACTTGCTTTACGGACAAAGCATATACATACAGCATATACATACTCTTTAAGGGTGGGCCTGCTTTTGGTTACGGTGAAAAAGACTGAAACCTACATTTGGCATCCCTGGGTGGGCCTCAGGCTCTCTCAGGCATTAGTGGTCTCTGATCTGCCCTGCTTGGCTGCAGAGCTCTGCAGGGACCAGTCATCATGCTCGATAAGGAGGAGGGCTGTAGGTACCATATTAGTTAGAGGCCGTTCTGCCCTCCTACCCCTGTAGGTGTAGTAACTGGCCCGGCTGCTCAGGACAGATGAAAAGTGCACCACGTTGGAGCTCTTTGGGGTTCACTTTCATAAGGCCCACTCCTACACATCTCCATCCACTCTACCATTAGACTGACAAGTGGAGTCAGAGGTCCAACTGAATGGCAATCCCAGCATTATCCAAATTGCAATATCCTTTTCGCAGCCCTGGTTCCAATCTGCTATAATGGTATCTTTAATTATTGTTTTTCAAGGGTATTATGTCCTAGGATATCCATGCTATATAATTAATTTCTTTTTAGGTCAGTGAGTGATCCTACTGTTGCACAGACAGCATACATCTCTCAGAATTGTTACCAACTTATGTGAATAATCATGGGATACGAATGTATCCATAATTCAGTAATTCTTGATGTTTTAACAACAGCAATTGTGTGATATTCCACTTCAGAGCACCAAGAATAAAAGGTGGACGAGAGTAGCGGAAGCAGGGGATGTGGATAGTGGAGGGACAATAGGAAAGATAAGTGATAGTGGATATGGAAATAATGCTTAACTAGTCATTCCATTCTAGAAGTCAAATCTGATTGGATCATGTATTACATCACAGAGAGGGACAGTCCTCCACTCATGAGGCTTGCTTGCTTTCTAGGCTCAGGGGATTAAATTTAGGGGGTAATTCATAGAATTCAGTGCAGAAGTAGCGCACGCGGGCAGTGCAGAGAGGGAGCGTGCACCAGCGTGCGCCAGCCGTGTGCGCTAAACAGCATTCTGGCGCACCGCGTATTCATGGATTTCCTAAGCAATTTGGAGCCGTGGTGCAGCGAACATCCCGCAGCGCCAGTTACGCCCCCAAGAATGCCCCTTGCGCAAGGAAAAGCCATCGAAATCCCCAATACGGCGTAAAGGGCCGCGCTCACCCTGGACCAGCTTACGGGGCTGCTACACTGTAATCGAGTGAAAAACTACGCGTACCCCGCTAGTGGCAGACAAAACGCGTGAAAATGTACTCACGCACCCCCTTGAATAGGCGTACCCCACTTGGGTGTGCTGTCTTGCAAGGGGGTAGTCCTTCATGCAGCATGAATGTGTGCCTTTTACTGACACAGCATTGTCTGTTCAAGTAGCTAGGGATGTGCACAATGTAGCACTTCCAGTAAAACAATCTCAGTGTAGTATGGTTGTGACAGTTGACTGTCCCTTTTGTCATCATCAATTGTAAGTTGGTATGTGCCAGGACTGTGTGCATTCCACAGACGTGGGATTTTAGGTGAACAAAGTTGCCACAACTGGGTACGGGATGCCTCACCACGTGCCCTTTCCCCTCCCATGCTCAGCGGCCGTGCCTGTGGTTGGGGATGTGGGGGCACCACCATGTCCACCGGCACGCCCCGTCGGGTTGCTCCTTGTGCAGGACACATGCTGGCACTATGATCCTGCACACTACTGGGGGCGCATATAGCAGCTGGCCACCAGAGCGGTCAAGGGAGCGGAAACGTGACTTCAGCACTCCGAACGTGTGCTCCACTCTGCCCCGGGTTGCAATATGGGCTGTGTTGTATCTTACCTCGGGTGGTGTGGTGGCGTTCCGTATTGGCGTCATCATGTAGGTGCTCAGAGGGTAGGCACTGTCCCCTGGGGAGGTGATAATGGTTGTCATTAGTTGGGTTTTGCCATTTGTCAGTATCTGATATGTATGCATGTGCATAGGCATTTGTACTCACCAATGAGCCATGTGTTGCCATGCCTCCCAGCTTCCAGGTCTCGGTTTAGGGGTGACATTCTGAATATTAAACGGCCAACACTGGACCCCGGATAGTTGGCATATACAGAGGTGATGATTCCATGGATACGTGTTGTTAGATCGCGTGTGGGTGTTGCAAGGATTTAGCAGCGGTAATTCCCCCGTAATGCCCACATTTTCACATGTTGTTCCCATTCCATGTGTTCGGCCCCCTTTTAGGTGTGTGCGCTGCCCTGTGTGCGCCTTCACTGGCCGCCTCGCGCACAGCCTACGGGATGTCACAATGTCGTGTGCGCCACACGCGGATTCAGCGCACATCTCAGGTAAGCCACGGGCAGCGCATTCCATGAATCAACAAACGGCTGCTTGCGCGGCTTTGGCTTGCGTGCGCTGCGATTTTCATGCTTGCGCTCCCCTTTTCAGCGCACATTAATTCCATGAATTACCCTGATAGCGTGGCAGCAAATGTTTGAGTTGCTTGAAAGATACCACTAAGTAAATGTGCAGGTGATTCAAGAATGTATATGTTCTTTCAATTAAACCTTGTTAGATGATAAGGGACAAATGTGACAGGGTCGGGGACCTGAGCTTGTCAAGAGGGGATGGTGATTCCTCTCAAACTTGGGTAGATGGCCTACCACTGTGTATGCCAGACCCAATTCTGCCCCATACTTCGGTTGTTGGAGTTTGGAGCGCCCCAGTCTCTGTCCCTGCTTCCTGTGTCTTGCGAAAAGTGGGAAGCACCATTTCTTCTTAACCCATACCTGTTGTGCACAACAGGACTACAGCTATCAGATGTATTTGTGATAGAGGCCCGACTTCAGAACTCACAGAGCGAGAGGTGGCAGCAAGCGGGATGGCAGGAGAACACCACATCGATGAGACCAGCAATTCAGACACTTGAAGCAATATGGACACACACTTCAGAATGTATGTTGTTTGCAACAGGCTGCCATCATAGAGAGCCAACTGACTGCTTATAAACGTGGTGTGGCATAAGTCCCTTTTTATGTGCTTTGGTCATGTAACCCTGCCCACAGGGAAAAAACAAGTCAGCCATTTGCCCAGGAACCAGATGAGGCAGAGGATCAATCAAGGCTGAGGAGGGCAGATAAAACAGGGCAGAAAGGGTGGCCCAAGAGACCAGGCAGAGAAAGAAGGGTAAAGAGATGCATGGAGGAGGATTACAGAGGCCATGTGTAAGGTGAGGTATTGATTGGTAAAAGAAACTGGTACTTGGGTGTGATAGTGGCCCTCATTACGACCCTGGCGGAAAGGGGTTTACGCCGGCGTAACCCATGGCGTACCTCTCCGCCCGACTACGAGTTCCCGTAGCGCCATGGTGATTTTTACGCCTGCTTTTTGCAGGCGGAAAAATCCATGGCGCTACGGGACTTGTCGTTAATTACGCCACCGTAATTTACGGTGGCGAAATTAACGCCTTCCCCACTCCCATTATACCCTATGGGGCAAAAATGGGAATGGGGAAGGGTAAATGGGGATTGGGGACTTACCGCCCCGCCAAGGTCGGAATGGGGCGGTAAGTCCGCCAACCCCCATGGCGGAGTTGGCAGCTTTGCGCCATGGACCATGGTGCAAATTGCACCATGGTCCTCCGCCAGGGTCGTAATGAGGCCCAGTGTGTTTAAGGTGCATGAATGAGACTACGGGTCAGTGCAGAGGAGTGAAAAAGATGAAAAAGGTAAGCAGGAGAGTGAAAGGAGGGTGAAATTGCTGGAGACATTAATTACTCCCCAACATAGGTCTTTTTTTTTACCTGTTTCTATTAGGCTTTCACCCCCTTATGAGCCCTGAATCAGTGCTGCTGTCAGTGCCAGATGATCTAACTCTCAACGGGAAATAAGGCAGAGTAGCGGGCCTTCTTCTGTTAGACCTGCCTGCCGCCTATGATACCATTGACCACATTGGTCATGCCACTTTCCCGGTTAGGCTATAGGATGCAAGTATTGCTGCCTCTGACCTAGAATAGTTACAGGATTTTTTGTCATCACTTTCTTAATTAGTTTCCCTATCCCCCTTTAAATCTCAGTGCTGATTTCAGGCAGGGTCCCTCGTGGCTCCGCACTTTCCCTGTTTCTTTTTAATATTTATATGCATCCATTGACCCATCTCATCAGCTTTTGCGATTTCATTTCTTTCCATTGCGGATAGCTCTCAATTACTGTTCTGGCTTGACCTTGAACAGCGGAAAGGTTGGACATTTGAGTTCCTATCTTGAGGCTGTGGGTCCCTGGATGGGCTTGAATTGGCTAAAACTCAATGGAGAGAAAGGTGAGGTCCTGTTAGTGGGCCGCCCAGCCTCTCCTGCTTTATGGACTACTGACTTCTGGCCAACGACACTGGGTCCTTTACCATCCCTGCCAAAACAGTGAACAATCTTGACATTAAGATCTTGGCCTCTTAATCACCAGAGGCCTAGGACTTGCAGGGAGAAAAGTGTTCTGTTGAGGAATCCAATGAGGAAAGAATATCCACAGTCCAATTTGGATAAAATAAATGCTTGAGGTGTGAGGCAGAGGTCATCAGGGTGAAGGATATGTCCGACCTTGTGTAGGAGGTGCAGTTGTAGATTGCTATTAATTGATAGTTTTTTTGACACAACTATTGTGCTCTGTGAAGGAAAGGTGGGGGTCAATGTTGAAGACCATGGATTTCATAGGTGTGGAGAGGGATGTGTGTTGGTTGTCTGTGGTGAGTTATTGGATCCAGGGGTGAGGTTAGGTTTGTGACTGAGGGGTGTAGTTGAGGGGTCATTCCATTTTGGAAGGGTTTAGATTTAGGAAGTGGTAGGTGATGGTGGAGTCACAGCTTTTGAGGGTATGGAGTTCTGAAGGGGATACTATTTGGATTACATTTCTATGTCATCTGTGTATTGGTAGACGTTATGTTTGCAAAATGTTTACTAAGTGTCTGTCCAATGGATTCTACATAAAGACATATAGGTTGAAGAGGAGTGCAGACCAGGGTGAGCTCTGATCATTAAAGGGGCATGTAGACAAAGTGTTTTCTGTCAGTGTGAAAGGAGGAGAACTGGGCCAGGACAGTGTCTGAGAGTTTCCTCCCGTGAGATAGGATGTTGAGTAGAATGGTGTGGTCAATGGTGTCAAAGGCTGCAGAGGGTTTGATTAGTACAAGTAGCGCTGTGTGTCCTTTCTATGTGATGTTGTGGAGGTCATCGAGGATGTGAAACGCAGCAGATTCTTCACTGTGTCCAGGTCGAAAGACAGATTGGGAGGGGCTGAGGAGGTTGTTTGAAGTGATGTGTTGTAGTTGGGTAGTGAGGAAGAGTGTCAAGATTATGGTGAGGTTTTGTAGGAGAATAATGGGGTGGTAGTGCTCATGGAGTGTGGGGTCAAAGGATATGTTTTTTCAGGACGGGGGAGATTTTTACTGGATTGGGCGCAGAGGGGATAATACCATGGGAGGGACAGGAGTTGATGGTGTTGACCGGGGGTGGATAGAGGGTGTTGATGCAATTGAATGCAGCTTGAGGTGGTCGTGCATCATCCAGGAAGTGTACATGGTATGTGGTAATAGAAATGGGTGATGATGGTATCTGTTTTGTTCGGGTGGAAGGTGTTGGAATGTTTGGGAGCACGGTTGTGAGTGGGAGAGCAGAGTGGAGGGCTTGTGGGATAGAGTGTATTTTCGCATTGACATAGTCCATGAGGGAGTTGGTGGAGTGTGGAAGGTTTTGGTGGTGGTCTGGAAAGGGATTTGATGATGCTGAATAGTTTCTGTGTTGGATTGATGGCAGACTAGAGTTCTTGTAGGTAGTGGGTTCCTTTGGTATTGCATACAACGGTTTTATATTTGTTGTGCCATTGTCAAAGGTGCGTCCTGGTTGTGGGGCATGGAACTTCAATCAGGCTCTCACAAGGCAACAGGCTTCCGGCTTGAGAGAGGAGGGAATTGTTGAACCATAGTTTATAGTTGCAGTTATGTTTTTATGTGATTTGAGGGGACAATATTGTTGAGTGTATGTGGGGTGGTCTGAGTGTCGCTAAGGCTGGATCTATAATGTGTATTTATTTTATTTATTTATTTTTGGGATATTTTTAAGGTCTGTATACAACAACACAGTGTTTCCAGGCGTCACAAGGGCGAAAAGGGAAGGGAACAATGGAGTAAATAAAACAATGGCAATGACCATGAATAAATATTAAAACTAACAACCGTACTACTCAGCCTTGTGATATTCGGAATGTGCAAGTGCAGTGAAAAAGAAGGGTTGGGGTTGGTTTATCAAGGGGAGAGGGATAAGTGCTAGTGGGGCCCCTCGGGGGAGAAGTGCCAGAGGTGCCTGTTGGGAGAAGCACATAAGTACAAGGGCGGAGGTGTCCCAAGCAGAGGGGGGATGTCACCAAGCAGGTACGTGCAGGGCAGGTGGTGCTGGTGGCTACTGGGCAGAAGGCCTGGACCCATTGAGACTCTTGAGGGACCAGACCGCTAGTCTCAGCGGCAGCGGGTGGTTAGCACAGGAGGGAGAGAGGGAAGTAGATGGAGAAAAGAAAGGTCTTGAGTTGTTTGCAGAACTTGAGGGGGTCTGGTTGAAGACAGAGAGATGGAGGGAGGATGTTCCCAAAAAGGGAGTCTGCCGAAGAGATAGATCTTCCCCCAGCCTCTTCTTGGAGAAACGGTTGATCAGCAGAGAGTTGGAGCTAGAAGATCGAAGCGATCAGGAAGGAGAGTATTTAGTAAGAGAGAACTGCAGATAGCCTGCTCCAAGGCCCCAGAAAGCTGGTTCGATGTGTTAAGATCACCACAAAAATATTTCGATACAAAATTATCGCCATATCTTTGCGGCGATATTGACCCATGGACCCTGTGGGGGACACCCCCGCAACCCCAGCGCTATTTTAAAATGTGCGGGGGACACCCCTGCAACCCCCGCTCCCACAAAATATCCTCCCCAAAAATATCGCCTACGGCGAGACAAACGCCCATATGTATGGCAATATGTTTGGTGGGGATATTTTGTAGGGATACCAGAAAGCCTTATGGATGATGCAGAGAGTCTTCAATATGATCTTTTCAACCACCGGGAGCCAGTGGAGAGATGTTAGAGCTGGAGAGATATGCTCCCTGGGCTTGAGGCCAAGGATAAGTCTTGCAGCCCTGTTCTGGATCAGTTGAAGGGGGTGAAGGAAGAAAAGAGGCACGTTAAAGAAGAGGCTGTTGCAGTAGTCCCGCGTGGAGAGGAAGAGAGCTCTAGAAATACTGATCTTTTGTGGGAAGGTGAGGAAAGAGAGAATGCCTCTGAGGAGGTAAAGTTGAAAGTGGGCCTTCTTTGGCAAGATCAAAGATGTGAGGAGTAAAAGGGAGAGAAGAGTTGATGATGACCCCACGGTTTCAAGCCTCAGAAGAGGGAGAAGGAGCGAAGCCCTTACATAGGGGCCATATGTTAGAGGGAAACAGGGAAACTGATAGGAAGAATATCTGTCTTACGTTGGAGGCATACCAAGACCAGAGAGCAGACAGGCAAACAGGAATGATGGAGGAGGAAGAAGATGAGGAAGAGGGGAGCTTGAAGAAGAGTTGTGTGTCATCTGCATAACACTGGAAATGAGGAGAGAAGGCAGAGATCAGGTGAGCGAGAGGTGCAAGGTAGATGTCAAAAAGCGAAGGCGAAAGGATAGAGCCCCGAGGAACAACACATGTAGAGAGAGTAGTGGAGAGGAGAAGGGACCCAGGTGCACATGGGAAGGACGGTCAATGAGGAAGGAGGCCAGCCAATGCAGTGCTCTGGCTGAGATACCAAGGGTATCTTGGAGCCGTTCTATGAGGAAAGAGTGGTTGACTGTGTCAAAGACAGAAGAGAGATCAAGGAGAATGAGAAAAGCAGGAGAGTTAGTCAAGATTTGCGAGCAGTTCTTCACGGGTGTTCAGGAGAGCAGTTTCTGTGCCTCTGGATGCTTAAAATACATATTGATAGTCATGCAAGCAACCAACGAGTTCAGTGTGAAGAGTCACTTTGGGAAAGACTAACTTCTCCTAAGAAAGGGGGTAGTAGAGATAGAACGGTAGTTGACCAGACAGGAGGGGTCAGCTGAAGGATTTTTTCAAAGGGGCTGGGAGCGTATGAGATAGGGGGAAGGGGCCAGAAACGAAGGAGTCGTTACAGAAGTCATCAAGAGCCGGAGTGAGAGAGGAGATGTTCTTCTTAATGGTTCTGGAAGAACAGGGAGACGCCCGTCTGGATGAGACCTTCATTGAGCGAACTACCCTAGAGACCTCATCTGTTGTGATTTTTTATGAAGTGGGAGAGAGTGGGTGGAGGTGGAAGAGAAGCAAGGGGAGGCAAGGTGGCAGGGAGAGGAGTAGGAGAGGGGGAAGGGTGAGAGGTCAGGATGGCCAGAGTTTTACAGGTAAAATGGGCAGCCAAAACAGTAGAGAGGGCCTGTGAAGGAAGAGGCGAGGTAGAGACTGCAGAAGGATTGGCTAGTTCCTTGCAGATTTTGAAGAGTTCAGCCATGTTAGTGGCTCCATAGATGCAGGCCTGTATGTGGTCCCTCTTTTGGAGTGGATGGAGAGATGGTATTGCCTCTGGAGAAGGCAACAGGCCAGTTTGTCAGAGGATAAGCGTGAGGACTGCCACTTCCGTTCAGCAACTGGGCACTTGCGTTTCAATGCGGCGAGATCGGATTCATGCCAACTGTTATGCTTGGAGGCAGGTTTCAGATGGATCCTCGTGACAGGGGCAAGAATGTCGAGAGTGTTCGAGATAGCACAGTGAAGATTGTCAAGGACAGAGAGTCGGTGGAAGTGTCAATAGCAGTGCTATGAGGGGGAAGAAGGTGAAGGCAAAGGCAGCAACCGACACATGTTTCATTGGTCAGATGACCACAAAGGAGGCTGGCAGTGCTTGGGGTGGCTCAGTCAGAGGCCCGAGAGGTCCTAGGTGGGAAAAGAGGAGGGAGTGGTCAGACCATGAGAGAGGGGTAGTGAGAGGGTTGGAGATCGGAAGATCAGCAGAGGTGAAGGCTACCAGAGTATCTCCGACTGAGTGGGTAGGGCCGGAAGGAAGAGTAGTGAGGGCAACACTCATTATCATGAGTGTTGCTGACTGCTCACCTATCAACTGTGTTGTCTTTTGTTCCTATATCTATCGCAGTGCATTGCTCCCCCATCAATTATGCAGAACGCTCTTCATTTGACATTTACCTGTCACACTGTGCTAGCAGTAGCTCTAACCATTATTAGTTGCATTCTCTATACACCGCTCATGATGATAAACTGCACTATGACCAGACCTGTCAATACTCACCAAGGGAAAGATGGTACCATCACTGTCACACACACACACCATGCTCACGCCACGGACCCAGACACCTATAGCGGCTCACCCACCTATACTTGCACGCCAGCAGACATAACACTAAGATTTGCAAGGCTCAGATCTTGCACCGCATCTCTACAACTCCTCAGCCTCCCTGCTACTAGGAACCTTAGCCTGAGCAATCACTCTCAGCACACCTATGCCACTAAGTCTACCCCAGCCAATAAAACCAACTCCTCGGCTGTCGCTTATCCCAAGTCTTCCAGCACTCTCGCCACTCGCACACACACGCACACAAACATCAAACTACCAGGCCAACTAGCGCACACTCAGCTCTGGAGAATGCCTGCCCAAGATCCATGACAAAACAAATAATCTACCCCCACCTGCCCTTAAATGTACACTTATTAATGTACAATCTCTCCCATGCTCTTGAAATCCACAACCTCCTTACCATCCACGGCCTAGACCTACTCGCCATTGCTGAGACATGGCTCCATGAAGCCTCCGGTCCAGCCATCTCCCTAGCCCTCCCTCCAGGTTATTCAATCCTCTGCCAAGACAGACAGCTGGTGAGAGGAGGAGGAGTAGCCATCATAACTAAAGACTCACTCCCCATCAGACAATGGATCCTCCCATGGGAAAGTAATGCTGACCTGATCTCTGCTAAACTGTCATTATTGCCCAGCTGTACCATAAACATACACACTATCTATCGGCCTCCGGGCCCTGCCCCTGAATTCCAAGGACACATCCTTCATCTATTAGGAGACAACTTAAAAAAAAATCAACCAAATCAATTCTACTTGGAGACCTCAACTTAGGCCACAATGATACTAAAGATAAAACAGCAGCATCCCTAACCAAAGGGCTCAACAATATGGGATTCCGCCAAATTGTCACTAGCCCAATGCACTGCAAAGGTTGTATCCTCGACTGGGTGGCAGACCACAACTGCCACACTTCTATCAATTCCATCTCTGCCCTCCCTTTGACGGACCACAACTGCATTCATTTCACCCTTCCTTCAGCGAACCTACTAAAGCTCTCACCTATGACCCACCAGCCCCAGTGAGAAGCTCCAAAAAATGAACTAAGGACAGCCTCCTTCCGTTCCTGGATATCCCTGAATTCAAGCCCCCCTTCTCTAGTGACCCAGTCACACTTGCTAACATTTATGCCCACACAGTGACAAACGCAATTGAGGCCATAGCACCTTTAGAAAATAAAAAGGGGAACAAATCATTGCACGTTAACGCCTGGATCATGGATGAACTATCTGCCCTAAGCACTACCAAGCTTAATGCTCTAACTACCCGGCAAACAAACCCGAGTGATTCCACCAAAGATAGCTTCAAATGGATATCCACACAATATAAAAAAGCAGTCACTCATGCTAAGTCTCTCTCCTTCAACTCGCACATCTCCAAGGCCAACTATCAACCTAAGGAACTGTTTTCCATCTTTAGAGAACTCATCACCCCTTCTACCAGGCGTGATGAGATTGTTAAAGATGAAGCTTGGTCCTCCAGTATACAAGCAGCCCTGCTCAATGAAATAGAATTGCTCTAAAACAAAATTCAAGCGCAATCTAAAGACCTGCCTAAATAACCAGACCCTCCCACCTCACCACATTGCCCACATAGCACACAAATCCACTAACCAGCTCTTCTCCTTCCATGATGTCACAGAACAAGATGTCCTTGACCTCCTCAAACACCTTAAACCCTCCATGTGCAAATGAGACATCTGCCCACCCAAAATTATAAAAGAATGCGCCGACTTCCTTGCTCCTCTTCTCACAGCATTAATCAATGCCTCGTTTACATCCATGACCATCCCCACCAATCTTAATCAAGCATGGGTACGCCCTCTACTAAAAAAACCTTCCTTAGACCCATCATCGTCTAATAACTATCGAACCATCACCACTGTCCCGTTACTCCTAAAAAGTTTTGACAAAGCGGCCCACAATCAAATTCAACTATTCCTTGAAACCAATGCCATCCTCGGCAAGTCATGGCACCTAAACTGCCCTCCTTGATCTCAAAAATCAAATAACCACTATCATGGACAAAGGCAAGCCTGCCCTCCTCCTACTTATCAACCTCTCGGCTGCCTTCAATCTTGTGGACCACAAGATCCTCAAACCACATCTCATCCATGCGGCACAATTCTCTTGTGAGGCCTCCTCATGGATCACCTCTTTCCAAAATGGAAGAGCCATGACAGTTTTCTCCAGCCAAGCAAATGCGGTTCCCACCACTATACACTGTTGAGTCCTGCAAGGCTTGTGCACAGCCCCCACCCTATATAATCTGTTTACCAAACCCATTTTCAACAAACTGGACTCTCTCGGCATAGTTTACACGAACTATGCTGATGATACTTAGGTACTCCTGCCTCCCTCAGGTTCCTACGATCAAGACGCTGCAGCTCTCCATCTAATCTATAGCACCATACAAGCCTGTAAAATGGAGACAAAACCCAACTCATCATTATCTGTCCCAAAGATACTCTAGCTAAACTGGATCAAAAATACTGCAATATTATCATAGACAATTCACTCAACTCGGTCTCCTCATCAGTTAAGACACTGGGTGTCCACTTAGATTCCACTCTATCCATGATGTGTCAGGTCAGCGCTATTGTCTCTGCTTCTGCCTATACCACTAAACTCATCAATGAAGTAAAACCTTTCCTTTCTAAACAAAACCGCCTTTCTATAGCGAGAGCCACCATCGGAGCCAAATTAGATTACTGCAATGTCCTTCCATTAGGGACCTCTATGGGAGGCCGTTCAAGTCAAAATTACATCTTTGTGAATGTGACATATTGAAGTGAATGCAACATGCAGTGAAATGAGTAAGGCATACACTGAGATTACTATAATACGTATCGAAATGAGTATAACATGTATTGAAATGAGTATGACATGTATTGAAATTAATATGACATACACTGAAATTCAATGAATAAGAAATGCATTGAAATGAATAGGACACACATTGAAATGAATATGACACCTATTGAAGTGAATATGACACACGTTGAAGTGAATATGACATGCAATGGAATGAATATGGCACCCATTGAAATGAATATGACACACGTTGAAATTAATATGACACCCATTGAAGTGAATATGACACGCAGCCGCAGAACCTATGCCTACTACTTGTGGAGTACCAAGGGATCTTGTGTCTCTCCCACATTATACAACATCTTTACGAAGCCCCTTTTTGATGATCTAGACCATCTTGGTATCACCTACACAAATTATGCAGATGATACTCAGATTCTCCTACCATTTACTGGGGATTATGACAAGGATTTGGCCTTGGTGAACAGTGTGTATCTCATCATCCAGGCATGGATGGCCACCCATGGACTATGCCTGAATGATGATAGGACAGAGATTACTATCCTGGGTACCCCGTTACTCTAAAAAAACTGGGACATAAGTATTCTAGTTTCAACATTGATAACAACATCAGTGTCGCTGCCGATGAGGTGAAGACTCTGTTTATCTGGATTCTACCCTCACCTTCAACAAGCAGGCCAATGCGATGCATCCACCACCGCTTATACCTGCAAACTAATCAGACCAGGTAAACCCTTCCTATCCAATAATAGCTGTATTACCTTGGCCAAAGCACTCGTTCTCTCGAACCTGGATTATTGTAATGCTCTCTAAATTGGAGCCAATAAGTCAAACATTAAGAGAAACCAGCTTCTCCAGAATAATGCTTTCAGAGCAGCACTTGGTATCTCTAGGAGAGACCATATCTCCGAAATTAGAAAATCTACTTATGAAAAAATTCAGCTAAAAGTGGCACTTACAAATGCCTAAACAACACTGCACTTTGTTATCTCTCAGCAAGACTAACCAAATTCACCTCTACCGGACAAACTAGATCATCCTGTTCCAATAGCCTAGTAGTCCCAAGATTTAAAATTTCCAGAGTTGCAGGACATAGCTTTCAGGTTAATGCGGCTCTACTATGGAATTCACTACCTCCTCCTCTGCGTGTGGGTCAATCTTACCAGATATTCTGTCAAAACCTCATAACCTGGGTCAAAAACATTAACAAATGATATGCCCATACCCGGACCTTCATATGACTGACCTATTCCACTCTCCCTTCCCTGCCCTACTCTGTATATATGTACTTACTCAGCTACACTGCGTATTTAAGATGTAAGATATAAGATGTAATAAAATGCTTTGTTGTGTAATTATGATGTAAGTGATTTGATGATGGGTAACCAAGCTGTAAGTTATCTTCTGCTATTCGCCCTGATACCCAAGGGACTGGAGCGCAATATAAGTAATAAAACAAACAAACAATGGAAGCAGGGACCCTCTCGGGGAAGATCAGGACTACTCCATCACCAGATCAGTTGGGCCGAGGCTTGGAGAGGATCTTGTAGCCATCAGGGAGGAGGGAGTCAAAAGTAGTGACAGAACAGGTATTGAACCACGTCTCGGCGAGAGCGAGGACATGAAGATCAAAGTCTTAATGAAGGAGGCAGACATCTGAAGAATGTTTGACAGCAGATTGATCTATCAGAGTGACGAAGTGCAGCCAGTCACCGCCTTTAAAGGTTTTCTGAGGAGGGGTACAGGTACATGGTACACCCATCAGAATTGGAGAAGAAGGTGCAGAGAGAGAGGAAGGAGAGTAGCAGGAGAAGGTAAGAAGTTCATGAGGACTGGCAGAGATTGCATTGAGAACCCTGGGCCATGACAGTGCCATTGCGATGGACATTAATGATGCACCTAGAGGTTGACAAGTGTGCCAAGAGTACTTCCCATCTATTGCCATAATGGGTGAAGAGGAAAAAGGTGAGAGGGTAGAGATCAGATGGGGATCCATAAGTCTGGAGAGGGGACATAGAAATGGATATTGGAATATCAGTGATAGTCTGTCTGGAAGTAGCATAGGTGTCAGCAATAGGTAGTCCAGAATTGAGGCCAAGAAGTCTTTTTTTACACGTTTTTTCATCCAGACTTAATGAGAGAAGAATGAGCTACAAACCTGGTTTACAAACTGGTGCAACTCAGTTTGTATCAAACGTTTTAAAATGCTACTTTATTCTAGTGATATAAAAGTGCATTTGAAGATAGAGCTAAGGACCTTATTTCAAGTTTAGTGGCACTTCATTTTCCAAATTACTGTCAAATTAAATTGTCTTTGCCACCACGTGGTCTTGAGGAGGTGCCACCAGATCAAAATTGGTTCCCTATATAGTCTATAGAATATCATATTGTTTGGGCAGATTTACTGCTGCTGCAAGTACTGCATTGTAAATCCCCTAATTGTTAGCTGTACAGTGGTGGATTCACTGCCAGGCTTTTGTTTGAGGTAAATCCTCCACTATTCCCCCAAATGTATAATTTGGCAGTGCAGGGAAAATAGCGGTAATTCTGTTACTGCCAAAAAAAGGGGGTGGTGGTACCATCAATTTTTCCCCACAACTGTAATGAGGCCCCATAGTATTATTCTAAACATCTGTGTTATGTGTTGCCACTTTTCTGTTATCTTCATGGTCCAGTCTCACCATTCAATTTTGGGAACACTAGTGTGGGAGCCATTCCACTCTTCCCAGTAGGATTTCAGGATTGTTGGTTTAGGATGACTGCGATGCCCTGTATTGTCACGACTCGCCAGATGATTCACTGAGGTCATCTCGGGTACTGGTGTCCTTAGCCTCTGCGGGGCATTCAGAGTACTGGTGCGATCACTGCATAACACCACTTCCAAGATGGTGGTGCATTCGGTGTGGTTCCCCAGTCATAGTGGGGGAAGTTCCGCTTTCGACCGCCCTTATTGGGACACTGGTATTTCTTTGTGACTCAGCACAGGGTTACTGCACATTATTACGCTCTTCTTGTGAGATCTAGATAGTTCCTTGTATCTTATTTTCTTGCTTCCTCTTGTTTCCTTCTTCCTGCCTCCTGATTTGCCATGTCCCTCTCCTAATTGTGTCCCTGCCTCCAGAGGCGTAGGAGACCCATACAATCGGGGTGGACAGGGGACACCTTGTTTTATTTATTTATTTAGCAGTACGTATATTGGGAATCATACCGAAATACCTCAGCCCATCACTGGGAAGCCCAAAATAGCGAATTGCGAGAGCCCCATTTCACCATATATATGTGGAGGATGGGTTAAGTTAATAAAAAAGGTGGAGGGGCATGTTGCGGGAGTTGCGGGGGTCCCCCCCCGCTGCATATATATGTGGTGAAATGGGGTAAAATAATTAAAACTAATTTGATATTTTGGCCTTCAAATTTGTTTTTCAACATGTTCTCATAGATCGCTCTAATGGTATGAATTTTTTAAAAAATGGGACCGTGCTTAGTTGGTTTAAATGTGCTAATCACTGGCAATCAAAAACCAGCAGCACATAATTTCATTGGACAAAATCTCATCCCTGTTGTCATTTAAAATTACACTTTGTCAATTAAAGTAATGCTGTACACCAGTGAAATAATGAAGGACACCTGGCCCATTTTATAACCTCCAACAAAACAAGTGAAATACCCTCATCCCATGCATCTGCAAATCCCAGATGGTTACCCTCCTTCCCCTCGGTTCCCTGTGACTCAAGGAAGTAGTCTCCTTCTCCAGAAGAGATGGCATAGAGCCAGGTCACATGCCACATATGCAACCATGTTTTGCTGTGCTGGAAGTCCATCGAAAAGAAAGGGATCCTATTAGATGGGACTCTGTGTGATCTTGCGCAAGCAGCTGTACATGACAACTACTTGTCAGGGGTAGGTTTTTCTGTAAGGGCCCCTTTCTGTGATATGTGCTCCCAGGAACCACGCCGTTGCTGGGAGCCTGTCATCCACTAATGTTTGCGCCGCTGTCAAGCCGCTCCTGAAACACGCAGGTCACCTTTGAGAATAAAGTAACCAGCTCATTTCAGCAATGAGCTCAAATGAAAAGAACCCATCCACTTCCCTTTTTTTTAATTTGGGCTCATTTTTTAGATTCTGGCCCTTTGATGCATTCATTCAGATGCCTTTTGTGAATTGGGCATCTCCTTACTTGCGCCAAAAACGCTTTGAGAATCTGGCCCAGTGTGTCCACACACGAAAGGACAGTATAATAATGATGCGCCAGAAATGGCTCCTTTTGAACGGTATCATTACATATTATCCTCACTGATAACGGCGATGTCTGGAACGGCCATAGGTGATATTTTTGGGGGGGGATAATTTTTTGAGGTTTTGGGAGCGGGAGTTGCAGGGGTGTCCCCCACTCCTTTAAAAATAATGCAGGGGTTGCAGGGGTGTCCCCTGCAGGTTCCATGCCTTAATATGGCGGCAACAATATGGCGATATTTTTGTATGGCAATATTTTTGCAGAGATATTAACACATGGAACCTTTTGAACAACTTCACCTTTTATGAAATGTATCATTCATTTTTAAATATTAGGGTTTAATTCCATCTTTCCTATCGCTTTTCAATAGCTGTTCCTTTTTTCTTAAATCCCTCTGTCCTCTTTCCTCGTTTTCCTTTTTAGTAACTGTTTCTACTTACCTATATGACTATGTTTATCCCGCCCCGCTCATTAAAGGATTCTGCACATTTCCATGAAACTGACTGAGTAGGGAGAAGCCATGCCACTAAAGATCTGGACGGGCCTAAAGGCATAGCAAAATGGAGTCATTTGCCTCTTCCAATGCAGATCTCGTCCGGCATAGGTGCCCCCATGAGGGCACAGGATACATTGGCATGATTGAGTCATTGAAATGCCCATGCCAGCCAGCCAATATGCGACACGGCTTGTGTAGAGTATAGGGATGCAGATAATTTGACACATGGGTGTCTGAACCAAAGATCTGAATCCCAGTCCTACATGCTTTCCCACAAAGAATGAAACATTTACAAGCAAAACAATTAAAATGGCCTTCAACATTTCTCGTGTGGCTGTCGCATTGCTCTCTCCAGTTCCTTCAGGCTTTCCCATGGTGACAAGCTATAATGATGTGTGGAGAATAGCAATCCTGTGGCATTCTTTTTATGGGGGAATGGTCTATTCACCTCTGTACTGCAAAATGACCTGACTCCTACTCTTCTTGAAGGCACCTGTGATGATTCTTCTTCCACCAATGGTCTTGCATCTCTGTGAGATTAAGTGTTCACCTAGCATTGAGCAGTGAGCCAATAATGGGGTACCGAGTAAAGACCAATCTCGGGGCAATCTCTAGGGTTATACACCCCCCAGAGAGACACTCTTGCAATTTGGGCTTTACTGTAACCCACCCACTCTCAAGGACTTAACCCCGCAAACACATGACGGGTGGAATGTGCTATTCTTGGATGTCCTGCACAGTTCCTCAGGCTGTTCAGTGTTGCTGTAGCTCACCATGGAGACCAGTGGCCTCAACATCTTTGGTCCCAGTCCCTCTGCACTGGAAACACAAAACCCACTGATGGTTAATTGGTTCAGCAGTCTTCCACATGCCTAGCTCTTGTGTTGCCTGGCCATCATGGCAGGTTACCAGGGCTCTCTCCTTCGAAACCCACCATCACATCATAGCGCTCAGGACTGGGCTCCCCGCAATAGCTAAATCCCCCTTGGTCTCCTAGGAGCTGGCCACTCAGGATAAAGTGACACAGACTTCAACATTTGGCACCAAGAACCAAATAGTGCGGTATTTATATTTAATTACAACATAGATATGTAGTTCTAAACTTACAGAACTTGCGGAAGTCTCTATTGAGTGCTCTAGATTAAAAACAAGCTCTACTGAGACAGTGCATTTATTTAAATCCTGTCTACTTTTTAAGGGCACTGGCGCTTTCGGAATCAAATATCTGAAACTACTACATGGTGATTAGGCGACCTCAGCTGTTAAATGGTATGATTAACTAGGCATATGATGGCAGCGTCGGATAAATGCGTACCCAATTCCTCTACAAAAGGCAAAGTGTTGGCTTGCCAATGCTTGTGTTGAAGAAGAATTCAGTACAAGAAACAGATGGAAAGGCAAATATATCATAGCACCCTAAAAGTCGCATGGTAAAGCACAAATAAGGCTACCTACACACATTCTTTTCCCCAGAGATTGGGGTTTTTAGGTGGCCCAACTGTGTGTGATTAACTGCTATTCAAGTCACTATTGCCTGTTATTCAAGCCAAGAAAGTGCGTTCTATCCACCATTCGCATGCACAAGACCACAATGTACACAAGATCTTCGTGCACACACAGATCTCCACTATGCACGCATTGACTCACTGTTGGTGCATAGGACTGCTAACGGGGACAACAACACTGCAACTCCCAGAACGGGAAGAGCTTTTGGCTCAAATGCAGCAGCCACACGTATTGTTTACATGAGATGCCCGCCCTGCAACTCCCTTCCATCCAAGTAATCCACCACCAGGGTTTGCAGCGACAATTGCAAGACCCCCAGAATTCTGAGGGGACTGGCCTACACAAAGGAGAGCGTTGCTGCCACGCGGTAACAGCTTCTGGCATGATGCTATTAGGCAAAAACGCATGCTTTCCACCGGAGATTACACGGGCGGTAATGAGGGCATTTATGTGGCGCCCCCGATGACTGCGTGATCGATGAGGAAAGGAAAAACAGCAGAATGAGCAGCGCTCATGCTAACTGCATGGGCTTGGGAGACCCGTACATTTAAACAACAGGAATATGACTAGACGTTGCAACATAATAACAAGTATGTATCAGTGATATTAAACAAAGTCAGGCTCAATCTAGTTTAGTTTATAAACAAAGTCATTAATAAAGGAGTTATCAGGAGCATTACCTTACCCACAGTACTAACGCCAGATTCACACCGTAAAACGACGCTATTGTCTGTCTCCCTCGATAAGTTAACACACAGTGTCAGACAGTGACTCACTCACTGGAGCATGCGTCACTGCCTGGCGTGGCTTCTCCTTCATACTGAAAGAAGGCTGAGGCACGTGCAGTTGTTTTTTCTCGCGCATGGGCTGGGCACGTTTATTATGCGCAGGCGGGGGCAGCATTACATTGTGCAAGCAAGTTTACAGTTACATGACAACTGCAGCCTGCTGTGCCATATTTTACACACTGCGAACAGCATAATCTGGGGGGTAAAAGCTATTATATCCCCCACTTAAAATTGTGGGGTGTATTTGTCCCCCCATCTCCCTCAGGTCCTACACCCCTGCCTGCCTCGTTTACCTGCTTGTGGATTCCATCCGCCTTTGCTCTTGCTACGTTGCTAGCTGGCTGCCGCTCTGCTATTCATCAGCACCCGCCTCCAGTGTCCTGTTCCTCCATTCGCCAGATTCCGGCTCATTTCATCAACCTTTGCCTAGGCCATTCCAGAGGTTTCTTCCCTTTCAGATTTTCTCCTTCTTCAGGGCCACAGGCCTGGTTGGTCTATGGACTGCAGGACGTTGGCTTTGGCAGGTGAGCAGCCGCAAATTCAACAAAAAGAAATCTACAACTATCGGCAAGGCCAGGACTTGGGTTGTGTTTTGCTTCTGATGCCTGAGGGCCTTGTACACCCATAAAAGATGTTTTTGATCATAGGAGAGCCTGTGACAAATTGCTTATCTTTATTGGGCTCTTGCATGAGTACTTCATGTGTCTGCATATTTTACTATCGATGGCGACAAGGAGACCTTGTCCCTGGCTACCTACCACTATCTGAATGAAAGATGCAGCTGAGCTATCCATAGGATGTATATTCTAGGGAGAGGTCACTGCTGTTGGGATGCATGGCCAATGTCCCAACCGAGGAAAGAGGTTTAGACTGCACACATTTTATTAGTCAGGAGTGCAAAGTGTTTTTAAGCTGTAGTTGCCATTTTAGTTTAGCAATGAAAGCTCACGTGTTATTGAAAGGGGTATTGTACGATGAAAGGCAGAGCGGCAACACTTTCGCAGAGTAGAAGGTAGACCCAGCCGGGGTCAAGAAGGTCACAGCTGATCAGGGTGCGGGGTGATGCAAATGAGGGTGTGGGGTGATGCATATAGAAGACAATGTTTACTTAAGAAACCTTTGGTAATTAATAACATGGCAGTATAAGTGACAAATCTTTAATTAGAGTTTAAAATAGATAGTAGCTGCATAAAGTGGGTGGGTCGTGATAGCCAGGGTGCAGCCATTTTGAAGTAGGCTACAATGGATGGGCAGCATTCAACAACAAAGGATATTAGAAAGCATTTGAAGTTGATTCACGGTTCTGCTAAACTAGGCATATTTATCCTTTCCCCAGCGAGTGTGACGATGGTCATGGTTGACACTAACAGACCAGGCACTGCCATAAGCACAAGGGGTGACGAACAGCTAAAAGCAGCTTGCAGGAGCCAAGGACAAGATACATTTTAAGTAGTGTGAGTTGTGTGTGCTGGATTAGCTAGACACCTGCAAGGTCAAATCTGGCGAGAACAGGGCAAATCAACCAGGCCATGTTGAAGTAGTATATATAGGTCAGGCTACACTGCCCCCCAATGTGCAGTGGCCATTCTATGTGAACTTCAGGCAGTACTTTGCCTTAATCAAATAAATAATTGAAATAAATTCTATGGCTATGTTTTTATTAAGCCACCTGGGTCCACACAGAGATAGGGAGGAGAACATTCCAGGACAGGGATATCTTTCAGCATGGGAGGCACATTAGGTGTTGTCAACAAATGTATTTATGAGGTCAAAGAGACTGTTTTGGGTTGCAGATGGGCCTGGTCTCATCAAGGAGCCATTGTTTTACTGAGGGGGTGTCTAAGGGAGTTGGACATCAAACACTGTCTGAGTTGCCTTGACCAGTCAAATGAATAGCTAATTGTAATGTACTACCTGATTAGAAGAAACCAATCACATAGTGGAGTAGCACATGTTCATGACATAATAAAGTCATTTTTATGGATTGTGCTTTTTGATTAGAAAGTAGCCAATGAAGTAGCAATACATATGTCATGTTTAGGGTCTTTATATAGAGGTTGACCAATGTGGAACGTGGGACACATTGTGTATCTGATATGCAAAGTGGTGGTTTTAGTGACTATAAGTAATTTTACTGGGCATGGTGAGCGAGTTGTTAGCTCAGTTCCAAGGTGCTGTCTAACGTTGTGCCCTTCAGCACTCATATTTCCAAATCAATGTCCAACAAAGCACCTGGCTACTTGATGGGGCCACCAGCATCTCTGCAGCTTGTCGCCAGTGAATGAAGCTGCTGGACCGAGGTAAGTTCCAAGCGTTTATTAGTATTTTTCTGTGTGCCCCACCAGACTCTCCCTGTGACCACTCTCTTTGCATTGTCAACCATGACTCTCTTTCCACCCTCACATTCTCATTCCACCGTCAACCTTCTGATTCCACTTGGACCAGAATGCTACAGGATGTATTCCCCATACTTATTACAGCCACATCAATCTGTAATCATATATGTGCCAACAATCTGGGACCAACCCAGCTGTGTATTCCCCCAACCAGGCTCTCTCTGCTGCTCCCCGCAGGAATGTAGCACTCATGGTTTTCTACTTTGACCCATTGTGAGGTAGGGTCATACCTCTCCAGTGAGACAGCCACTCAGCAGGAAGCTGTATTGGGAACAGGTATCAAGGGCACAACTTTCACAAAAGCAGTAGCATCACACAAGTGGGTTGCATAACTAAATGACCTTTGATACTTTGGACAATGGAAAGGGGTGGGTTAGTGAATACATCTTGATTCTCTCTGCCCCACTGTTGCCTTTATGTCTTCTCCTCTTCCTGCAGCACAAAGCACTTTGGGTATGACTTCAGAAGGCAAATACAATGTAGCCAGGGATTGGAACCCCAGCTATGTTTTCTGTCCTCTCTAGAAGATCATTAACTTTGCTACCAGGATTCCTTTTGAACTCCCTCACTTCACACCTACTTCCTCGTACCGTCACCACGCTGGATGGCTCATGAAGCAAAACAGGGCAAGATTTAAATGGCTTCTGGTTCACAAATCTCTCCACGTTAAGGCACGATTGTATCTATCCTCATCTATCCAACTCTATGAGCCTTCTCGCAATCTCTGCTCTGCCTCTTTGACTACCCTTGTGCCTCCTCGCCCTCCCTGTGCTTCCTCTCGCTTCCGCTCGTTCTCTCTCCTTGCTCAATTTGCATACACACAGTCCACAAGGATTTGTTCACAACCAAACTAAAATCATACCTCCTCACCTCTGAATTACAGTTTTAACTTACCACTTATCTGCCTTCTAGCTAACATGTTTCTGTTGCCTCTAACCTCTCTCTCACTTCAAGCATGGGAGATAATAGCAGTGGTCGAAGTGAGCGGGAGCGGTCGGGAGCGGTGCTCCTATACTTTTTTTAATTAGCTTGTACTGCTCCTATACTTTTATTTTAAAAAGAAACCGTTCCGGAATGGTTTTGTTTTAAAATAAAAGTGTAGGAAGCAGTTGAAACCTTCACTTTCAGTGCACTGCACTCAACGTTCCCTTAAACAGCAGGCACAAATGTTTGGGGGGGTGTATTGTGTGTGGGAGGGGTTGTGGCAATGGGGTTTGTGGGGAGCAGGGGCAGGCAGCAGGGAACATAGCTCCACTACTTCTTTTCATACACTTCGACCACTGGATAATAGGACTCTCATGATGCTGTGTATGAATCACCTCTTAGCTCAGACTAATATGCAACATGTGAACACCATCTTGTACAAAAATGGTACATCTATGATGGCCCCAAAGGTTCCATCGTGACATTGAATTGTGTCTCATCCACCCATCCCCATGACATCAGTAAAAGGTGGAAGGGGACAATTCGTTCTTCAATCACTGAGTCAGACACAGGGCAAACTAAGCCTATTTCATACCTTCTGGAGTTGGAGCTGATGGAATCCCCATCAGAGGGGACCATTTCGGGGAATCAGGGGCACCAAAAAAGAAAACAGTGACCGAAAACAGAGAATACCTTGCTGGCTTGAGTCACAGTCAGAAGAAATAGGAAATGTGTCTCCCCTTGCACGAGGATGAGACAGGCCACCAAAGTGATGACAAGGGACCGTCCTTTTGAATTTGTGAAACTAAAGGTTGACAGGCCCCTCGCTAGAGAAAAAAGTGTTTGTGAAGGACACAGTGCAGTTGGGACTGCAACATTCTTGCAGACACTTCCATTCATGTTCTCAGCAGGAAGCTTCTCCCTTCCCTTACCCTCAATGAGCTCCCCTTTCAATCTTCTCCTTACCCTATGTCCTTCAGAATCTAATCATTAGAATTGGGATGTGATCTGTTTTAACCAAAGCATATGTTTTGGCTACTCTTATCTTTTTGCCATTTATAAAAAAGTGAAAAGTTTAAATATATGCCCATATAGTAAAAAATCCTTCCTAATGAAGTTAAGGTTGATTAAAAAATGGCTTGGAGGCCAAGTGTAAAGTAAGGTAACTGTGCTGCACTTACAAGAAGAACAGACCGGGATGAGAAATTTCAATACCTGCCTAATGGTATCTTCAGCAAAAGCGGAGTCTTCGGAATAGTATGTAGCCATAGCACTTTCTGAGTCGAGATATTTTTCAGATAGCTCCATCCAGGCTGAACTTGATGCCCTTTTCACGTATTCAAGTTGTTCCTTTACTCTAGATGTCTCCTGTCTGTGAGTTCTCAAAGAAGCACAAGCATGAACTGAGTGCTCGGCGAGCGCCTATTTAAAGGATCTTTCTCCTCCGTTGGGCTATGGGGCACCAGGTCATGAATATGAATTCACATTTTTTCTTTGATCTACCCAAACAAGGGCGCTCATTATGTTCTTTCATGCACATCTAAAAATGCCTCCAAACCTGAGTGGGGTTTAATTTATGGCATATATTTTGCATATTATTTTTTTTATTTTCACCTGATTTCCTCGTGATCCATACGCTGGGCATCACTCCATCTGCATTGCTTTGGTAAAACGTTGCAGCAAAGTGGCGGTAATTCTGTTGCCACCAAACTGTTTTATTAAGAATTTCAGGGGGTGAGGTGGATGATGTGCATACAGCAACAAATCTGGAGGTAAACCAAAAACCCTAGAAATAACCACAGCAGAATTACCACAGTAACTTAAAATAAATCCCACATTGAGGACTCAGGAGTTGAACAATGGTGGCTTTCACCACTGTGTTGCCACCTGTAATCCCATGGTAAGTAAACAGGACCATGTGGCATTAACAGTATTCCAAGACATGCAACATTGAAACTCAAGCAATAAGGCAGCAATTGTCATGCCTGGATTTCCTGTGTATAAGGCACTCGCACTGAAGTCCTGTGCAATACAGCACTGAAGACCCATCACATTCAAGGAGTGAAGACAAGTCTAGATTATTTATAATATCAGAGGCCAGCAAAGTATGCCTTGACTGTGACTCTTGTATGGCACCCACCTATTCATGGGTTAAGGGAGAATTGCTGTGCACTGAAACATTATCTCAAAGACTCAATGTTAACATGAAATAATCATCTCAATGAATCACTGTTAACAAGGATAACATTTCATAAGAAAGAGTGCAGAGGAATCCAGGCTGAAAGGAACTGTTTCCTGACGCCCATCAGTCATCACATATGCCTTAATTCCTTCTCACCCACCTGCCTAACCCACATAACCTATAATTACAACATGTCTTTCTACAATCAAAATACATTTCTAATCCATGAAGGTGAGCATAAAGATGTTGGGATTTAGAAAAGGCTTTGTAAATCAGGCCCTTTGTTGGAGAATGTCTCCTTTGAGGAGTTGGCTCATCCCATCCAAAGAGTGAGAAAGGGTAGGTCTCCTGGAGCTTGGCTACAGCATCGACACTTCCTTCCCAGCCCATCCAGCCTCATTCTAAACTCAACCATCTGAAGGAAGCTGTTTATTCCTGAACACAGGTCATTACAGGTCACCATTGCCTCTCTTGAAACTATATTGCCACACTTTTCAATGACCCATAGGGGCTGCTTATGGACTAATAATTAGATGCCCATCTTGTGAAATAACTACAAGTGTAAGATTTATTAGAACATGATTTCTGCATTATTAGACTATTTTTGGACATAGATAGTTTACAGACACAATATTCTTGCGTCACCTAATGATTCTGGCTCTACCCTAGTCTGAGATATGAGATACTTTTGACTTGGAAACAAAGAAAACATGTGATCACCTTGACGGGGGCATTCAGTGGGCCTCCTTTGAGTGGTGTGTGGATTGGGCCTTTATTGGCATCCTTGGTAGTGGTACTCTATGATGCTGTAAAATGCTGCATGTCCACAAACACAATCCTATGTACCAACATTCCTTTTAACAGTGACAGATTTCAGGGATGCACACATCTCCCCTCAGCCCACCTTGTCTCTGTGTACCAAGGCTAAAGATTAGCATGCCAGATCTGGAACTTCAGGGAGTAGAGATGAATGAATATTCACAAATTATTCTTGACAAGTTACAATTTGGTGCATATGTCAATTAGTGGGAATTAATGGGCCTCATTCAGACCTTGCTGGGCAATAAAGCACTGAAGACCCATCACATTCAAGGATGCTGGTAAGCTTATCCGCACCGATGTTTCCGGACTGGCATTTTACATTTTGCTGGTTATAAACCATGTGCAGTAAAATTCCATGTTTTGTCTCCCACTTAATTCAACATTGAAGCAGACTTCAATGAGTAATGAATTACCTGATCTCACATGTCATCAAATTATAATGCACTTACATTTAAATTTCCAGGAATGTGTTAAACACTATAACAAATTGCATGGAAATGGTGCAGCCAAATACATTATTAATAACTTCATGGTGAGTTATTCATGTTCCTGTTCTTTGCATCAATGCTCCTTCACAGAGGTTTAACTTACCACATTTTGAGTTCCTCTTGAGTACAATGAAAGATAAGATGTATTACCCAAACACAAGCTACATAAAAAGGAAATACAGTTCAAATTCCTTGTTCCTTTACTAACAATTCAACCATTGAAACCTGTTGTTGATGTTTCGGAGTAAAGAATGAAATAGGCATTTATGAGCAGGGACGATATAGCTGCCCCTAAGGCTGCCCCAGCCCCAATAAAAAGTTTCCTAGAAAAGTGTTGTGCCCCTTAGTAAGATTTTTGGAGGCATTTGGAACAGAAAAAGGCAAGAGGATGGGTTAGGTCCTCATCGAGCTGTATAACCCATGTGGTAATGTATATGTTCTTGTCAATATTTGTATATTATTTTGTATGTCATTGTTAAAAATTAGTTATATTTTAATGTATGGTATAGCAAAGCACTGAAGACATGTGCCGAAGGGTCGAAACATGTGTTGGCAGTATACCTGAATAATAAGACAATCATCTTTGAAAAACTGATCAGGAGTTGTGGAACATGTTATTTGGTTGAATGCGCTACAGATAGTGCACCATGATTTTCTTTGAGGGTGCAGCGCTCATGATTGATGGATCACTGTTTACTTTCTTGGCATTTGCTACTGGTTTCTACCCAACAACAACATGTTGGCAAGCTCCTATGTGCGGGCTGAATGCTAGAAATTATTGGTAAAAAATAATTGGTCTCTGGTTGGGTGGTCTGTATAATTCTGTGACATTGTTAGATCATTTAGCAAAGATTGATGCCAAATGTAGCGGAGGACACTGGTATAGTGATCTCCAGAGAAACATAGCACATGATATGGTGGTAGATTTATTTGATCTCCCTAGCTATACAAATGATCAAATGCTTATGATTGTTATTTACCAGATCCTTTACGCCCTCCCAAGTCATGGTGCATAGGTCCACATCGTAACCTTTTAATGCCTCTAAACCTTTTGCAATCACTCTCAGATCTTTTGAAGTGTTTAATTTATGAGGTGAATTTGGAAGTTAATTTCTATAAGTGTTTGTCTCAGGCTGTGCCTAACTAGCTAAAGGACCTGCAAAGTTTCCATATTCACCTTGCAGGTCAATGTCTCATGGTGTCTTATGTTGTGAATATCCTAGGCATGTCATCATCATGTGCAGCAGAGCTTCTGGGCCTGATTCATGGAATTATTTTTGAGATAAATAGGGACATTGTGTGTGAAAACCACGTGAGAAACCATGTCTGTGGATTCGTGGAATCGACTATGCAGGACTTTTTAGTACTTTGCAAGGACTTTGCGCATGCTCGACAGGCCTCTGCGAGTGGCTGAGTCTGGGTATGGCCTGCACATAGACTGGAGTAGGAGACGTAACACACAAAATGGTGAAGATAATCGGAAAATATGGGCATTACGAGGGGCGGCCTGCAGGCAGTCCATTGCACGCCCACAAATGCGCATACCCAAGTGTATTCATGGATCTGTCAGTACAACCTTTCGTCAAGGAAATGGTTTCACAAGGCACTCAATCTATCTTCCACTTGAAGGAAGGCATACAGGCAGATGCGCACAGGAATCTCTGTGCATAGGTTAGATCAGTGTTTGATTTAGGGGTGCGTGCACGTAGTCAGGGTTCTAATCGGACTTGGGGGTGTGCGCAAGCAGTATAGTGGGGTGCAGGACCAGATTACGGGGGTTTGCACGCATGTGCACCAGGAAATTACTTTTAAAATATGTGGTACGCATCTTGAGAGGGTGCTTGGAATAGCTACCATGGACCCCACAAACCCACGTTGGGTTGCAGGCCTGGTTGTGGGGGTTCACAGGCAGTTTTTCTGGGGTGCATTGCATCGCGCGCAAGGACTGCGCACACGTCTGTTTCCATGGCTGGAATGGCACTCTGTGTGGGCGTGTCATGGGCGTTCTGGCCACGACTTGCACATATGGTTACTTTGAGTGAACAAATCCATGCATACACACACATTTTCTTATGCATGATGGACCATGCACAGTTGATTTGCGGGATCAATGCATCCTGTTCCATGAATTGGGCCGTGTGTCTCTTCTATGCCAAGTTCATTTATTTAACATTTCACATAGCCATGAAGGTTATTGTTTACTCCTCTCGTATGATAAAGCTACTTCGGTCTTGTATTTCGAGTGATGCAAGCTGGCTTGCCTCGCATATTTTTTATTAAATCGGAATGATGCATATATTGCACTTCATCAGGCCCTCAAAGGCAAAAGACATTTTATTGGAAAGAGACTTAACCTTTGAAGAACCTGATAATTGGTACATAACTGTTGTCTCGTGCTGGGAAAGCTTGAGCGTGTACTGTTCTCAGAAGATCCACTTTGTCCCCTGCTCAAAACGTGGGGAAGGGAGACTCCTGGCAATCACATCCCGACTTATTATTTGTGAACACTTCTTTCTTACTTTATTAAAAACCCATCCCACATTCTTTCTGTAATTAGTTGTAAGGATTTGGCAATCGTTTTAATTTTTTTTAGTATAAGCCTTTTACTTTGTCAAGACGGACGAGGACTGCCTGTTTCATTTGATGGTCAAAACATGCTCCTATCTTAGATTTAGGTTTCGGTTAGTGTTTTCCCACACTGCATTTACAGTTTAATAAAGACCTTTTAACTGTGATCCCTTGTGTCTGTCGTTACTGTTGCCACCTTGAGTTCCTTAAAATGCCAATCACCCCTAATTGGAATTTGAGTGGTATATTTGGAGTACCTAGTGGTAAAGAGAGCAACTTGTTAAACAATGCTTGTCAAACTACACACTGCACTATTAGCCCTTTAGAATAGATCTGCCAATTTGCTGCTCCTCCCACACCCTGGCATCCCTGCCCAGTGAAGGTCAGAAACCTGAGACTTGGTGCATGGTTCTTAGCCCCCAGATCTCCTATCAAAAAACACCCACTTCATTCTTATGATAACCAAGCTCAAGCTAGCGCTTTACAAAACTTGGACGACACCCAAAAAAATCCTATCGGCATAATTGAACACCCCCTGATCAAAGGTGCTCTCGTCAATGCCCGTTCACTGGTCGCCCATGTGCTAGACATCGCAGACCTCATATCCACGAACAACCTGCATTTCCTGGCTATCACTGAAACCTGGCTGCATCAGGCAGCAGGCCCAGCTCTACTCCTCGCCATCCCAGACAGCTACTCAATACTAAGGAACGATAGGGACTCGGGCAAAGGAAGAGGAGCAACCTTTATTGCCAAAACTTCCCTTGGCCTTAGAATGGCCACTCCATCCAGCTTCCAGTCCGCTGAACTTCAGTTTGCTAAATTCCAACTTTCTGCCACACAAACAGTCCTTATGCACCTCATATACAGACCCCTAGGCCCCATCTCCTCATTCGAGGAAGAGATATCAGCCTCTTGACCCTAACACCAAAATAGGCTCTCAAATCATCTTACTAGGAGACCTCAACCTGGGTCTTGGCAAACCTAACAATACAAATGCACTCTCCCTGGAAAATACCATCTGACAACTAGGGTTGAAGCTTAGGATCACACCCCAACACACAACAAAGGCAGAACCTTGGACTGGTTAGCTGATCACAACTGTTCCACAGCCATCCTTAAAAATTAGCCAATCACATGGTCAGACCATCACGCCATCTTCTTCTCCATCCAAGGGAAGACGCAACCGAACACCCCCCCAGCTACTATCCCACAAACCTTCACCAGGAACTACCGCAATATCACCCTGCAGAACCTCCGCCCTTTAATCCACAACATTCTTACTCCCGCAAACTACGCCAACCTAGATGCGGATAAACTTGCTGACATCTATAATAAAACACTCATATCAGCAGTAGATCTCATCGCCCCTATCAAACTCACTAAAGCTAAACCAGCAGCTCACCTGAACAAATGGTTCACCCCCGAGCTTAAAATCCTCCGGAACGCCAAATGAGCGGCCGAAGCTACCTGGAGAAAAACACCCAACCAGGCCAACAAAACACTGCTCACGATAGCAGCCACCACCTACAAAACCTCTATCCTCAGGGCCAAAAAAGAGACCTATGACCACAGAATTGGGAACGACAAATCTAAAACAAAAGAGCTCTTCGCCATCCTTAGAGAACTCAAGTCACCCTCCACACCCCCAGAAACCTGCGTGAAAGATGCAGACTGGTGTGAGAGAATCCAAAAAGCCTTCGCAGACAAAATTGCCATGCTACAATCCAGGATTGAACAGAAAATGCTCAGCCGAGCAAAAAAAGAAAACCCTCCATCACCACCCACCTCTAAAACTCCAACATGCCCCTCCTTTTCCTTTACCCCAGTGTCCACAAAAGAAGTGGAAGGCATCATCAAAGGCCTCAAGCCATCCGGATGCCAAGGGGACTCCTGTCCAGCTCCCATTATCCAGGAAGGTGCCAACAACCTGGCCCCTTTCAAAACAGCCCTAATCAACGCCGCCTTCAAAACAAGCTAAGTCCCAGCAGACTCAAGGAGGCTTGCATCATGCCCCTTCTAAAAAAAACAAACCTAGACCCCAATAACCCAACCAGCTACAGGCCAATCACCACCGACCCCTACATCCTAAAGATCTTAGACCGAGTGGCCTACCTGGAAGCAGCTTCCAGAAGCATCTGGAAGAGAACAACCACCTGGGCCTTATACAATCTGGCTTCAGACCAAGGCACGGAACAGAGACAGCCCTCCTGGACTTAAAAATCCAGATGGACGAGGCAAAGGATAAGGGCAATTTAGCCATTCTCCTGTTCCTTGAACTCTCAGGAAACTTTGACCTTGTTGACCATCAGATCCACATGGAACATCTGACTGCCTCAGCTGCTTTCTCTAACCAGGCGACCGCCTGGGTCCAATCCTTCCTGGTCGACTGAACCACCCGGGTTTTCTCTCCGGGGGCTTCAGCCCACCAATCCCCATCCTATGTGGCGTTCCACAAGGCTTGTGCGTCTCGCCGACCTTGTACAATATCTTCACAAAGCTATTGTTCGACTGCCTTGATAACCTGGGTGTCACACACACAAATTATGCAGACGATACACAGGTTCTCATCACACTATCAGGTGCTATGAGGACGATTCCATACGGATTAACAACCTCTACCTGGAGATCCAAGCCTGGATGGCAGAACATGGCTTATGCCTCAACAACGAGAAAACGGAGCTCATTCTTGTCGGCTCCCAACCACGGCTAAATAAACTGGACCCCCGTTACGCTTCTATCAACATAGACGGTAACCTAATAACTGTGGCCAAAGAAATTAAAATTCTAGGGGGTCTATCTAGCTTCCACACTATCGCTCAAAATACAGGTGAACGCCACAGCCTCTGCACAGCTTATACAAATAAGCTCATCAATGCATGCAAACCCTTCCTCTCACCCTCCAGCTGCATCCCACTAGCCAGAGAGCTAGTGCTCTCAAAAATGTATTACTGTAACACTCTCTTTCTCGGCTCCTCAGAACGCAACTTAAACGCAACTTAAACAAACTGCAGGTGTTTCAGAACTATGCCCTCAGAGCCACTCTGAGTATCCCTTGACACTCGCACATCTCGAGCTTCAGACAAGATGCCCATTGCTCCCTGTACGAGACAGAATCTCCCTCAGATCCCTCGTCATCGTCCACAAATGCCTCTCCAATGACGCCAACAAATACCTGGCAGACAAGTTCTCAAAACACTTCTCATCCAGACCAACCAGAATGTTTTACTCACACTGCCTATCCATCCCCAAATTCTCCCTGAAACAAGCAGGCGGATCCAGCTTCCCGGTCCTAGCAGCGAAACAATGGAACGCTATACGGCTGAACCTCAGAGCAGAACCTTCCTTCGGACCTACAGAGCAAAAACAAAGGCCTGGCTCACCAACAATATTTCCACCACTGTCTGACACCCTTATTAATGAACTTGTTCCTTTGTCGATCACCATCGACCACCATGTAACCCGGTCAACTGCACTTATTGTCATTATCATGCACATTTACACTCTTGTATGTATGTACTCTGTTGTAACCTCCTCTAAGTCTACGGCGCCCAGTTAACTCAGGGTTTGTTGCGTGGTATAAATAAAGAAACTAAACTAAACTAAAGATTTGAATAACCCCATAAGTCCAAGCCATGCATGGCTATTGGCTTTACCTGGGCCTTTTATACCTCTAGAGTTGAGTCTACTACTCTTCCGCCGAACCTGTTAGAGAAACCAAGAGTTTCCCCTGAACCCCTCTTCAAGATAACATCAGATTAGATCTTCGATTCTAATTACTCCAATTACCTTTACAGTAGAAACGTACAAACAGTTAATCTAAGGAATAGACTTTTTCTAACTGGGCTCCATTTCAATCTAACCTAATTTTTCTATGCCTCAGTCCAATTATGTGGCTGAAACAGTTTGTCCGTTGCTTGTTTAGTCTGAAAATAATTATTTTCATTTGCAAATGTGACTCTCAATGGTGGTTGCTAAGCATGTCAATGAGCTAGCTACTCCTGTGGCAAGGAGAATGAGACTGGCAGGAATATCCCAATAACAGTGGGTGACTAATCCTACTTATGCTGAAGGAAAATACATGTCCATGGTTAGTATGCATTTATGAAGGGGACTGATAGATTGCACACAGGCGATGCACCCAGAGAGTTACAGGTAGGGAGGGGGATTGGTACGATGAGATGGGGAAGTAGGGATCTTCTGGGGGAGCATGTTTCAGATGAGCAATCAGTGATTAGGGCGCATAGGGCGTTCTTCTCCTTCATTGATATAGGATGGTGGGAGCCATTCGTATCTGCATTGGTAACTTGTTCAGAGACAGGGGGCATAGCAGTATCATTTAATCAAATGACATTTTGGTTTTATACAGCACCAACAAATCTGTGAAAGACAGCTTCAGTGTGCTTAAGAGTCCAAAGTGGACATGGAATAAACATTGGGGATGCCTGAATCCAAATGAAATATATACGCCTCCTCTTAGGCCACCATTAGGAGGTGCAGACAATAATGGGGATGCAAAAAGGGCATCCCACTGGCCGCGTATGTGGCAGAGAATGGTCTTTCCACGATAGAGAAGGTGCCATGGAGGCTTCATATTAGGGAGAATTCTCCAAAATTTGCTCATTCCCTTCAATTTAGAGACCCCCAGCAACTTTACTGGATTGTGAGGACTTGATTTTTTTACTTGGAAAGTGTGAGCCTTTTTTCTCACTCTTTCATGTATTTTGATGCGAGGTTTACATTTGTGTTCTCTGATTATGGAGTCTGAGATAACTCCTTAGGCATCATCTTTTCATGTGTGTTACACAGCAGCCTCAGTGCAGTGACATAGGGATGTGTTTAGACTTCCCAAAGGTTTAAATACCTTCTCTGGGATAAACTACTGTTTCCCAGAGAATGTAAAGTGAAATTGACTTTACTAGTCTTTTCCAAATTCTTAGACCCAGCACACACCATCTTACAGTGGAGTGCTGGAGGGGCTACATAGTATCCCCTGTGTCTAAACACTCATGTAGCAGTCAAATGCTACCCTTTCCTATTGAAAAGGCTGGTGGCAGTGGTTTTATAACAAACTACCATGATTTTTCCCGACCGCGAACACTAGTAGCTAAAAATCACAGGAGCCATGTTTTTCAAGATGGTGCCTTAAGCCCCTTTGTCTAAACGGGTCCTGGTCTTCTTTTTTCACCATCTCTTTTTGGAAAGGTCCTTCTGGTGTTTGTCTCTGTGTGCCAAACCAGGTTTGGTCCCTTTGTTTGTGTGCCTTTGGCGGGCTTCAGGACTGAAGTCCGCCGTTGGCGTCTGAGTGTCTGGGGTGGGCAGGAAGGGAGGGAGGTGCCCGAAACTCCCTGAGCTTAGTCTCCTAGGAGACCCAAATGCACTCTGGCGTGATTGGCTGGATGACTGTCCGGCAAGGACAGCCACCCTGCTGCGTGAGTGACAGCTTGGCTGGAAGGAAAGGGAGAACACTGTTTAAAAGGTGAGTCTCGTGGACCAGAAAGCAGAGTCGACCACTGGAATGAAAGAACCAAAGACAAGCTGGAAGAGGACAGCTGTTCCAACCACTGCACCGTTAGTTTGCCCGGTGAAGCCCTGCTACAGGTCCGAATTGCCAAACTCCATTCGACAGAGAAGCTCCTTCAAGGACGGCTTCTTCCTTTGAGTTGGTGGGACCAATAAACTTATAAGACACCTGGACACCATTCTCAAGGCTGGTTAGAATTATCCAGGGAGAGGGACACCAGTTTGTGTTTGAATCTACAGCTACTGGGACTGAAGTGACTCCATTCTGTTTGCTTTCTTCAACGATCCCGTGCAGTGCGGGAGTCCCCCGACGTCCTCCCTCTTGTCCCCACGAATGAGGCTCAGGAACAGCGAGATCTGCAGGAACTGCCAGGATCCACGAATTCAGCAACATTTGTTTTCTTCATACAAAGGTACTGTGCCAACGTGATTGAGAGAACGCCACTCTCGCAGAGAAAGTTCGTGAAACTTTCCCAAACTTACAGGCCTAATCAGCTTGTGACTCAAAAAATGATTGTTTTTCGCCTAAACTTCTCCTGAGAACTTTTGCAAAGCCTTTACTCTTTGATACCAGAACTGCTCCTTCCTATCCAGAACACTAGCCCATTGACTTTGGCCTGGCCTATTGACTTGAATTGAATTATTCTGGTGAACCAAAACTATTTGCACTGCCTAGAAAGTATATATAATCTATTGTACTTACGTTTGTCCTTTTTGCTCACTGCTAAGTAACTGAACTGCCATTTGGCTCCCTTTTCAGGGGAGCTCAAACTGTCTCAAAAACGTATATTGGTCTATAATATTAAGTTGCCTTCTTCTAGTGAAATGTTTTATAAATAATTGTGTAAATACATTAATAAGTGTTTTACCAGGCAACCTTGTGTATAGGTTTCTACTTGAAGCATTGTGATTGAAAGTCCTTTGTGTAAATACTTGTACTGCTCACATTCACTATTGAGATAAGTCTGGCTGCTCAGCTCGCTACCAACAAACTGTGTGGTACAGACTTATAACAAAGATTGTTATTACTTACAAATGTAGTCCTAATTGTGTGTGGTGGTCCCAGAGGGTATTGCATGCAATTCTGCCTAACACTTCACAAGGGTGCTTGACGCTGCTTGCCGAGAGTGGGTGAACTGCTGATATGCTTGATGACAGATAATGACTACTCATGGCTCCCAAGTGAACCTCTAATGGAGACATTTGTGGAAAGTCCGGCCAACCAGTTAGAAATAGTTGTTAGGTACTACTTCACAATACTGTTTGTCTGTTGGAGAGGTACACTGGTGTAGAGAGGAGCTTTTCTGCACAGCCGTGTTTGGCTGGGACACACCTACCTGACAAATCCTGCAGGGCTGCGCGGCACGCAGCAGAATGCTGCCGAGTACTGTTGGTCTGTTGGAGAGGAACACTAGTGCAGAGAGCAGCTTTGTTGAACCGATGTTTTTGGCTGGGAAACACCTACCTGACCAAACCTGCAGGGCTGCTTGGAGCGCAGCATAGTACTATTGTTCTGCTGTTGGTCTAGTGTGGTGCAGGGAGTGTTTGAACTTTGTAAAAAAAAAAAAAGATATGTTGGATAAGAACACAGAAAATTGGTTCATTGAACTCGTACAGGCTATGCCTCTTCTCCCTTCACCAATAAAAAACCTGAGTATGAGTGAACATAGAGTGGTATCCCCCGAAGGCCATGACAGTGTTGGCTCAGAGTTCGAAAGTACAGAAAATCACAAACTTTTTCTCTGCAACCATAGTAGGAGGACATTTTGTCAATGGATAGAGGGGAGCACTGAAAGGGTGATTCTGGGTTAAAGGAAACAGTGAATGTAGGGACCTGTGAGAAAGATGGAACCATTTCAGAGGATATCGTTACTAGGGGCCAGGACGATTCCTGGATAAACACTCACCCCCATTTTACCTGATTACGACTCGAAAAATTCCAATACGTCTGCCCCCTCGCCCATGCGAGCAAATCGTGTTGACTTTTCATCTTTGTTCAAACAGAGCACGGAAGGGGAATTGAGCAATAATCTGCTGACCGCTCTGAACTTTGCCCTAACATTGTTTGTCAGATTGTATGAGGATATGCATGAGGAGGTTAAAGGGCATACTGGTTTGCTGTCAACTATATTAAACAACGTGGATCGTCTATCAGCAAAACAACAAGCTCTCACAGGGCCCCGGTAGTAAGCGCTCTCTCACAGGTTATTGGAGTAGACACCCAGGGTAAGGGTGAAGAGATACGCTTAGACAAATTGCCTTTGTGTTTGACTGACTTAGACCTAAGTCGAGTGGGTGTGACTGTACACATCACAGATGGCAATGTTAGAGCAGAAGCTGCTGATATGCATCCAGGAAAGTCAGACTTTAGGGAACTGCCCAATCAAAAAAGTGCCAGTGGAGCACAGAAACCAAAGAATGTGAAAAACCAAAAAAACAAGGAAGGGATTTGAATACATTCCTGAGAATCGTGAATACCATGGGGGCAGAGGGGCCTTTGATTAAACGAGTAGCCTCATTTTTAGCAGAGGATTGGTGTTTGAGGTTTATATGGTAATCAGTGCCCAGGATCATTGGCATCAGGAGCTTTGCTGAGACATTTGCTGGAGTGTGCTTTTAATGGGGATGATTCTATTGTTTTAAACTGGTCAAATGTGCTGTCATTGTTTTCAGAGGTGCTCAGTTTAGAGTAGAGTCATCAAGTTGGATGATTTCATGGTTGAATACCGTACTGACGTGGTGTCTTTATTAATTCCATCAAAATAGTATATGATGTCATCCTTAATGAATCGGGTCCCTTAAAGCGATTGAATATGAGATCACTCCACATCAGAGTGGCATTTGTAAGAAAAATTAGATCATCTTAAGTAATAAGTGTGGGGGTGTTGGCCAAAAAGGAAAAGGTTGTGATTAAGGGACACCTGCCTGGAAATGTAGCACATTTAATAAGTAAAGGCTGTATGTATTTGGAAAGGTGAAAATCATGGAGATTGTCCCTAATCGAAAATACAATCGTCTGGATAATAAGGGTCTGAAGAAACATAAGTATACTTTTGACGTGATTGTGAAGGGAAAAAGGTGGAAATGAGGAAAAATATAAGAGTGATCCGGAAACCCATCACAGTGGCTTCAAGAGTGAGGGATGACATAAATAAAATCAGGCAAAAGTATACAAATTTGATCTGCCAGCATCGCTACCTCATGATTCAAAGGGATGGGGAGCGAATGCTGGAGGGACTAATGAAAAAGTCTGATAATAAATGTCTTCAAAATAAAACAGGTAGACCAGCAATTGAATAGTCCAATAAACTTTTTTAATTATCTCCAGAGCTATGGGCAACTATTCTTTGCTTCTTTTTTTATACAATTTACAAAATAGAGTTATATCCAAATCTTGGGAAATGGCATATGGATCCCAATATTTAAAAATGTAATTGAGCAGACTCTAGGAATCATGATCCCATAAGTACCAGAGCAAGCCTAAGCCAAAGGCTCCAAGGAGGTCATTTACTCCATTACAATAGATGGAACTGTTTCTTCTGATTTGGTGAGTAGGAAGTAGTTATGGGAGAACTTGCAAGGTGGAGTCCTCACAGGGGACTGTTGAACATTCTACTACATTTTCATAATGGATCTAATGTTCAAATAAATTATCAGGGAGCTCTTACAAAAGGGATCATGACATATGCAAGTTTGAGACAGGGATGCATGTTTGGCTCCCTCCCTAAACTGTAAGTAGTAGACATTGGGGAGGTATTGGAAAAAGCTGCTTGTGCCCCTCCCAGGGTGGGGGACTTAAAGGCTACATGGCTTCCCTGTGAGGATGATTTTCTTTTATTTGAAAGAACACAAATCGATTTGAAAAGGCAGATTAATGTTTCTCATCAATATGAACGAAATAATCATATAAAACATAAAACTCCTAAATTAAGATTTTCTGTAATAAGACCTTCGAATAAGCAACTGAAATGAATGTGGTTCTTAAATATGGTTATACTGTAGACTATAGATATGTTAGTGTATTTGAGTCTCAATGTAGATCATACATCAATTAAAGCCCACATCTGGGAGTATGTATTGCACAAGGTTCATTTCCTGGCAGCCCAGATGGGTAAAATCTCTGTGATACATGGGAAATGTACTGTTGGACCCCTCATTAAAATGTATGAGCAAGAAATTGTTCCCAAAATGTTGCATGGTGTATGGGTGGTGCAAGAATGGATTTGTGTTCGTTTGGATATTTTAGAAGCAAATAAGTGACTGTTTTAAAGCACTCGAATCGTCTGCCACCAGTGGTAATTCGTGTTGAGTTGGCCATTAAGTCCTTGAAAGCCACTGCCAAATGGAGACTGCTCTCTTTATTGGAAAACATTGGAAAACCCCAGATGATTTATTTCTGTGTTATTTAAATCTACTGTCCAAAGTAACAAAGGGAAATGTAGTGTCAGGTTTTACCTCTAAGTGTCAGTGGTTACTGGGGGGAAATTAATTTAGCTTGTGGTTTGTTTATTGAAGACCTGAATAGGGTGAAAGAAGAAATATACAGTAAGGATTGGATTGACACGTGTGAAAAATCCATAAATATCCACTCTATGTGCAACTGTAAAATGAACATACAAAGTGGGGTGTTTTAGTTCCCTTTGTATGAAGGTCACAAAAAAATTGCAGCTCACAAACTGTATGAGGCTTAGAATTAATTTCATGTTGACAAGGGAAATCTTAACTATTCGAAAGTTAATGCCAAAAGAGCTGTCCTTGAAAATGCAAGTGAGGGGGAAATATTGCAACATCTAATTATAGATTGTCCAAATGTAATGGAAATATGTATAATATGTTTTAAATCTTTTGTTAACATAATGGATTTAATTGATGCAAATAGTTTGCAGCAACAGATTTTAAGCGGCTCTTGTATGTCCCTGACTATAGCAGTAGTGAGGTTTTTGAGTCAGGTGAAACTGTTATAGACTTATATTTGTCAAAGTGTTATTCATGGAAGATTGATGAGTCCTGATTTAAACTTTTTATAGGAAAGCAGGGTGTATGTTGTTATGCTTCATGTTGCTGTTATTTACTAAAATGATGGACTGCTGGTATTAACTTGTTGTTGGGTGGGTGGTGATGAGGGACTGTTGTCATATTTGTAGCTGCATAATTCATTTGGACCTCAAATAATGATGTGGGTCTTTGTTCTCTTCTTTAATGTCTTTTTGTGTGTTTATTTTGCTTTACTTGTAAAGATTGATGTATATTAACCAAATACAAAATACATGAAACAAATGAAAATAGTTATTACTGGATCTATTTGGTGGCATGTTGGTTCCTGTTCATCTGCACTACCCCGGGGACATTGATCGTTTCTTGCAATTCCACCTAAACTGGTTATTGGTGTTTGACAGTTTCTGATTGTGTTGACATGTACATGCCTCTTTATTATTGGCTTGAACGTTGCTTTGCATTCTTTTAAATGTAGGCATAATAAACAACCCCAAACCTGCTCCATCTACTCCTTTCGTTGTTGCTACGGCATCTCTGGGCCGGTGCTAAAACGATAAGGGGGCCTCACCAAATCGTTTGTTTTGTACCTAATCAAAGCCTGTGACAACCCTGGGTATAGGGAGTGTCCCGGAACTTCTGATGTGCCATTTTATTATCTGCCTTTGAGAATAATATACTTCAGATTGCTTGATTGCCTGAAGAATAGCAGTGGAGCATCTTTTGAAGTCTCACCAAGACGTGAGTGGGTTTTGCAAGCTCTCTTGCACAGGACTGTCTTGTAAGACCTTTAGGTAACAACACAGGAGAACATGGCTAATGCCATATTGTTATAAGTGAACACCTTTTGTAATGATCATCTCCCTGTGCACCTTTACAATCCACTATTGTCAGCCACAAATTAACAATGTTCCCCTGCTAATCAGTCATACGTGAAAATAGCTGGTTTGCAAAGCTTGATTGTTTTAAAATAGTAGAATGTTTCTTTTTTTGTGGTTGAACATTTTTTTTTAAGTTTTGTTATTGGGTTTTTCCATAGAGAAAACATCAGTCAAAAAGAAAGTTGAGTATGTTTTATACATTTCATAACTATCAATCTGAGGCAAGATTACATTACATTTCATGTAACGTAATTTCGTATGCGTCATATCCAATCATGTTTTACTCGTATGGCATGGTGGTCCAAAGGGTAAAGGTCTCTCTCTGTTCGATTATTTCAAACACATAGCTTGGGAAGTCAGTGCGTTTACATAACACCTTTGATTTTGTACTTTTTTTCTGCTGATGATGAGCTAAATTGATTGTAAACAGAATTTATTTAATTTACTGTTAGTCTACAAGTCTAATTTCACAAGTACTGAAATTGGAGAAATGGGGCCTAAATGCAAGGTGTAAGCCGTTTACAATTCACTTGAACAATTCTGGAGATTGTCATTTTGTTTGAAGACAGTGCGGGCAAATTAAGCAGAAATAAAGATCCTGCAGTACATACCTCCTCTGCTTTCAAACACTCAATGGATTAAGGTCGGTATCTGATTTCCTGATTTCCTTGATGCAATAAACCAATGGATTCCTATGCACTCTGCCTGGGTTCAGCACCTGCTAAAAGCCGGAGGAATCCACAGGAGTTATTTTTTTAAATTTTATGTTTATTCATCTTTATTTCTTTACAGTTCAAAAGAGCTTCAACAAATTAACAGCATTTATATCATTTCAAATATAAATAATACAATACACAACTATTACTACTGCTAAAAAATGTTTCAGTGAAGTGTTTTTCCATACAGTTAATATTGTAAATTCATACTGTTATTTACAAGACCGACACATATGTACGAGACATTCAACATATTTAAATATACACATAAACATATAATATATCGTTCAGTTTTAAACAACATTCCATACCACCCACTCTCTAAATTATTGTTTTCCAGACTTGGTAAAGTGCAATGTGCATTTGGCTTGACTACGAAATTAAACAGCAATCCCAGAAGGAGTCTGATTTTATCGAGTCCTAATTGTGTACTCTATCACCTTGTAAACACATGCAAACGGAACTGAGTGCTTTACACTCGGTCATCACATGTTGCTCAGTCTCCATGCGTTCAGGCGATTTGCATAGACGACAAAGTCTACACTCCTTCGGAATATCCATCTGATTGTCAATAGTGGCAATTAGTTAATTCTTAATCTCAGTAAAAAGTACTGCAGGGCAAGGGCTCTGAAGGAGGTATGTTTGCGGCTTCATGTATCTGTGTACAACTGGCATAACCTGACTATAACTTCAGAGGCTTGTTAAGTGGGTATAGTTTTAAAGCCAATCCCATTTATTGGCTTTTCTAAAAAAGGAAGCGGTGTGTGCCGGAGTGTTCCCCTGCGAGAGTGTTAGGGAGAATTCTCATTTATGGCTAATTTCCCTCACCTTCCCTCACCTAGTGAGTCCACCAGCAGCTTTGCTGGACTTCTGGAGTTTATTTTCTTTCCACTTGGTAAGAGTGTGAGCTTTTCCCCCACTCTTACCTGTGTTTTGGCAAGTATATTCCTCTGATTTTGTGATTGTGGACTCTGGAGTACACCACTTCAGTAGCCTCCTTCGTTTGTGTGCCACACAGCACCTTCAGTGAAGTGACACAGGGTTGTCTTTAAGACTTCCCCCCGACTCCATTTCTGAGGCTGACTACAGTCCCCCAGAAAAGGGTAAAGTTACCATTAACTTTACCTAGTCAATCTACCACAGATCCAGTACACCCCATCTTCCATGGAGTACTGCAAAGTGTTAATTTGTATACCTTTTTATCTGTACCTCCTAGAGCATTGTTTCGCACTTTTAACATTTAGACTTGGCTGGTGGCAGTGGAATCTACCCTAACTTTTCTACCGCGATTATATTAGATACATGTGGTATTGGTCTTGGCTATTATATTAGCATCGAACATAAACCCGCTTGACCAAATTTTCTTTCTGTTGGCTCCGGTTGGGTTTATTCGCCATTTGTTTATGTTAAAGTCCTTCTTGTGTTTTACTTTGCGCGGCAAACTAGGTTCTACCTTCTTTGTTCACTGTATTTTGGCGGGCTTCTGCACAGAAGCCCTACACCAGGCACCTGGGTGTCTAGGTGGGCTGAATGTGAGGGAGGGGTGTAATCACCCCCTGCACAGGGTATCCTTGGAAACCCAAGTCGCACTTTGCCATGATGGGCTGAGGTGGTTGTCCAGGCTGGACAACCCCCGTGCTGGGTGATTGACAGCCAGGCTGTATGAATGGGGGTTTTGCGCATAAAAGGGCTAGAAGTCGGAGTCGCCACTGGAACTATAAGGAACCGAAGAGAAGCGGAGAGAACGACGACTGCTGCAACTATCCCGTCCCGGTGAAGCCCTACTGCAGTCCTGAGCTATCTACCCTTCGACGACTAAGAGAAGATCCAGCCCAGAGTCTTCTTCCCTTGAGCCTGGTGGGGATAACCAGCTCATCTTCTACAGTCAGAGGATCCTCTTCCTTGGTCGAAATTGCTGCACACTGCTGTAGTGGTCCAGATAGCCATCTGAAGAGCCTCTCCTGTTTTTAAGGAGTACACCTTTTATTCCTTGTCGCTGCTGCCGGCCTCATCCCTGTGTGGTGCAGACCCCCTTCAGACGTCATCCTTCACAACGCAGCTCCAGGAACCATTGGTCTGTGGGAAACCAACAGGAACAACTGCCAGGGCACTAGTTGCACCATTGGAATAAGGTACTGTGTTCTGCTTGAGGAAACTGGGTGAACCCTTTTTCTTCACCTTCAAGGCTTGCCCTTCTCTTCCCTCCTTCTTATAACTTTTACTTCCGAACATTGACAATATCGAAGTACTTTTGGCTACGTGAATCGTGAACTGTCTGACTGTGTGATCTTCGGCAACCGGTCTCTGGTGTCACTTAACCCTGGCTACGGCCCTTTGACTTTTGAACTCCTGAGTGTTTCTCGATTCTGTCTGCCTAACCAAAATATTGCCTGTGATTTTTGCCTCCAACTCCCTCTGGGTATCTCAGGTGCTAAGTGTGTTTTTGCCCCGGTAGCATCTCATGTCACGGATACGCGTTTATTTAGTAGACCGAACTGTCAAAAAGTGATCGCAATCGTATTTGCGGTAACGTGTTTTGTTCGTAACACCGGTCCATTCAAACACAGGGTACTTACCTTGAGATTTACTGTACAAAGTGAATTGGTTAGTTGTAGTATATTTTACGTGTGGTTTGTGTTTAATAGAAGTGTTGTGTTTATAAAAAACGTTTTAAAAATAAATGTAATTATATTTTTCTACCTGAAACCATGAGTCAGTGTTTGCTTGAGTCACAGTAATTGTGGTCCCTTTGTGTAATCTCTGCTACTGCTCATATACTCTTGAGATAAGCCTGGCTGCTCCGCCACTGCTACCACTCTGACATAGTAGTACAGGCTTGTGCCAAAGGTAAAACTTGTATTGCCTCCTGTAGTCTTAATTGTGTGTAGTGGTCCCTAAGGGCACTGCACATGATTCTGCCTAACAGAGACCTCCTGATGGTAGCCCCCCTAACCTCTGCCCCAACAAAGTTATATGCTGCCCACCAAATTAGACCATACCTACCACCATATGCGCCACCCATAGGCACCGAGTACATGGGGGCAGAGGTGGTAGATCCACCCGTTTCCGTGCCATGCTCATCTAAAGGACTGGTTGGGGCAGGGTTTCGTTTTCCTCCCCTGTTGGGTTTAGACTTGGTGACATGTTGGCATGCACCTTGTAAAATTAGCAAGTGCTGCTCACTTAAAAATCGGAAATGTGCCTCATTAATGGACAAACTTTGCGTGTGCAAAGCAGAATGCTGCAAAGACAACTCATCTGGTTAGGTGACTGTTGCTGAGATGTTATATGTTTAGACCTTCCTGTAAATCATATGACTTTTTGCTATTCCTGCTGCAAATTGTGCTGAAAAATGGGTACAGCTCCCTCGTGTCACTCAGTGTGAGAATGTTTTCCTCCGAAGCAATAATCAAAAGCTGCCGCTCATTAATAAATGCACAATAAGTGAACATATCTTGAAATGAAATATTAAAATTTAGTTCAATTGACCTTTCCCTTTAGAAGAAAGGCAAAACACAAGAGTGATGGCCTGAAGGTTTAGAATTAATCTGAACCTCTGCCGTTGTTCTGGCAACCCGCCAGACCATTGTCCTTTGCTTGCCAAGCCATTATAGAAGGGGAAAGACAATATGCAAATTAGACTTGGTCCTATCCAACAAAGGGGCAGTCCAGCCAAACTGCTAGGTAACATACCTTCCGTACAAGACCTCAAGCATGCCCAGACATGTTTGGCCTTGTTGGACCTTATCAGTGAGGAGAAGCTTGGGTCTCTAAGTCCAACAGGCACGGGACCCACGTCTTGGCATACCCGCCCCCCTCGCTGTGACTAAGGTAAAACACAAGAGGTAATGGCTGGAAAGTTTTTAATTGATCTTAACCTGTTGCATCGCTCCTCGATGCACAGTGAAGTAGCCTATCAAAGTGGTCCACTTGGACCAAAAGAACATGCCCACATTAGCTTGCTGGCATTGCCCATTATGTCAGTCGGGGTTTGCAGCATCAATTCAAATGCTTCCATGTTGGCCCAAGAGAAACGCGAGCATGCACACCTCGTTATAGTAAGCCCCTTTCTCTATGGCTGTCTGTGAAGCTCAACAGAGCTCATGCTACACCGTGAGGCCCCGCTCTGCAGGGGACGCGGGGGCCCCCGTTACGCCACTGCATAGAATGTCAATAGACAATGACAGAACTGCATAATCACTATTATCTTCAGGAATCACTAATTCCGATGTCAGATGCGGGACAATATTATTACCAAAAGAATAGTCGAGGGTAGCTTTAGCGCGTCCGCTACTACAGGTGAACTGTCCCAGAACGTCACGCTTTGCTCTGCCATTAACTAAGACCTTCTCCCAATCACACATAAATGCTACCCATTACTTTCCTTTGCTCTTACCCTTGGCTTGCAACATCACACTTACACTTACTTTCTTACTTTACTAACTTTATGCGCCCGAGCCCGCAGTCATCAGGTAGCAAAAGACTGAGAAAAAGGTGTGGCAAGAGCATATGTCAAGGTTTTACATTTCACTTAAACAGAAGTGTCTTCAAACATTTCCTAAAATGGTTCAAATCTGTAGTCCGCCTCAGCTGCCTGCACCAGAAAAGAGCGACCGCCAACCCAACATAGAAACCTGAATAGGACCAATCGCTGATGATAGAGAGGCACACGCTGCTAGCTCCCATAGAAACTTTCCTTTGTTCCATAACTGTTGCTAATTTGTGTTATCCCAAGAAGGAATGTGCCCTGCAAGGCCTGTGAGCCAATAACAGGCGCCTCACAGTGCATGTTTATCGTAGCCAGGCCGAAAGGGGACTTCCAACCAACCATAAACCCAATGGTCATAAAAGATCTAAAAGAACACAACCATTCCACCTTATTATATAATGACAAACTTGTTAATACAAGGTACAGGGTGGAATAAATGATAGCTCATAGAAAGGGGGGAAGCCTTGGGTGCAGAGAGTGCGATAACTGAATGAGTGAGGAATGTGCGGGTCAGCGCAATCTTAAGCCCCCTCTTGTGCCATTCCCAGAGACTCCCAGGTGCACGCCATAATGATAGAGTAGCATTGTATTCTATAGTAACTAATTGCAAACTCAACCTCGGTTCCCTGGAGATGATGAACCCAGCAGATCCCACATGATGGTTGACGGACGCACAAGGCTGGGATCAATGGCAGGCCACCCATGTATAGGGTCTCACCATCCACGTGGGTCTCATACTATATATGTGTCCACCAGTGATGACGATGTGTTTCCTTATAACATTGTCCTTGCCAGTTAAGGGAAATTAGCCTTTCTGGAGAATTCTCCCTAACCAGCCTTTCTCACTGTTCCAGTTTAGATAAGCAATAACTGAGTTTGTTTTGTTGCTAGTAGAAAGGCATATATACAGTTGAATTGTCAGGTGCACAGAGTGACGTTACAAATAACACTATGGGCCTCATTACAACTTTGGAGGTAGAATCGTGTCCGGGTTCCCTGAATGGGGAAATACTGGGCCATTCCGAGTATGGAGGGCCCGGTATTTCCTCCTTCAGGAAACCCGGGCCGGTCCTTCCCCATTCCCATTCGAGCCCTCATAGGGCTCCATGGGAATGGGGAGGGAGCTAATAATGGGCCCATTACGAACGGGCCCGTTGTTAGCTCCCTGGTCCCCTCGCGGGACCTGCTATGGACGTCTGGAAAAACCAGACGTCCAGAGTGGGTCCCGCGAGAGGACCTCATAATAGTGCAGAGTGAGTTTGACGGCGTTAAACCGATTCCGCACAAGTTATAATGAGGCCCTATGTGTTATTTTCGCCTGTGGATGGTATACATGCATTTCGTCGAATGATTTTACATCGTGGGACTTTTCATCGCCAACCCTTTCATCGGCAAAAACTTTTTTTTTTTTTTACTTTTCTATGGGGGGGGGGGGTGTTTGGTGCGGTTTGGGGTATGATTATTTAAGTAAGGGGAGGTTTGGGAGGGTTAAGCACCCCCATAAATAAAAAAAATAAAAAAAGGAGTTTTTTGCGATGAAAAGGTGGCGATGAAAAGTCACACGATGTAAAATCATTTGGCGAAATAACGTAGAACCCAGTGGAAAGGCACGTTATAAATGCCTTATATTATATCATTAGACACAGCGCCTCCAATGGTGAAAGCAGTTCAATGCATGCACGAAGAACACAGTACTAGGTTGACTAAATTGAAGGCAAAATGTCTCATACATTGGCCTCACACTACAAAAAATAAGCTATGCACATCATGACACAATTAGATCAAAAACCTGCAAGAAGCAGAATGTTTCATACGGGAGTACCGGATGAGCTGTCCAAGGTTGAGCAAACTGTCTTGGAGATTGGGGACTGGCGGGGAAAGATGAGAGATAGGAGTGAGTCTAACAGTTCTTTCACCAGGGTAGCGTTTTGATCTCTCATTTCCCACCAGAAGTTAATTTTACCGTTGTGGATACGTGTAACACCCAAGGCCACATCAGCAAGAGGCACGAGTATTGTAACAATGTCAGCATCTTGTGGTGCCTAACAATTAGAGCACGGTCCAATGATGCTTGAGATACAACTTCTTCCATAGTGGGAGGGACCCCGGGCAGGTTCAAAGATAATGATTATCCAATTAGAAGAAGTAATGCATGGGATAATATAGATGATTTTATTCGAACAACCAATGGCAGGTTGTGAATATTGCTTTTATCAATGTGACTATATAATGTGTTTAGTTTATAACCCCAGGGCTACCAGGAAGTAATTGAGAATGTCTGCAGACCTTCTACTGGCCCAATGGAATAAATAAATCTCGTGTCTCCGTGCACCTTGGTTTGCTCCCTTATTTTGGCTGGTGTGGATGATTGGGAGCTTGTTTACAGATGTTCCCTTCCTAACCAAACTAATTAAAGTGCTTGTCTGTCATCAGGAAGTTGAAAAATGTCCTCTGTCCAGAATCTAATCTACCTGACGCTACCACTAATAATAAAAACTAAAGTTTGCCAAAAGAACGTCTCTCTCCTGGCTGCTTCCCTTCAGCCGTCTGTCTCAAGCCTTTACTTCAGGGTTCTCTTAGTTCATACATGTATCAGATATGAAAATGCCATCCTCGAGAAACCAGTTCATGACGATGGTCTCTTCTGGTCCTCAGTGTGTTATTTATGAGCTCTTGTAGCTCATGGCAACTACTCATAGGTCCGGTCTTACAAGTGGTGTAATGCTTATCAGTATTCTCAGTACTTTCTTAACAGCTTTCTTAAAATAGTCTCTTACAGTCCTTCCTCTGACTTTCATTCTCTTTCCACTCGACCCTTCTGGGTTTGCTATATCTTTATCATGGGTAAAGCACCACCACTCCAGTGGTCTCTTTACTAGGATCTTTCTCTGAGCCCCTGGTGCAACATGTAATCTTGACTCATAGTGCTTTTTAGAGTCTCTCATTAAGGGATTCGCCCAATCTTCAACAGTTTACTTTGGTAACTTCTTCCATCTTTCATAGGATACTCTTTCCGGTATTTCTCAAAGTGTCATCCTTAATATCTCCACTAACTTTCCTTGGTTTCTCGGGATCTAAACACATATGTATTTTCAATGTCCCAACATCAATATCGTAGTTTTCACAACTTCCTTCACTTAAGGTATTTTGCCCCAGCGGACATCCCCTTCTCCATTCCACCCTGGTAACTTCTTTTATCGAAGGTGCCTTTTTGGGGTTTGGCACCTGCACTGGTGTCTGCTTCTTCGGGTTCCTTGTCTCCATGCTCTGGGCTTTGAAAACAACACTTTCTCTGCAGCTTTCTAGGTAGCTGTGTTCTGCAAATGCATGTTGAGGGAAGGTTTCAGGTCTCCCACTTCCCCTGGTGTTGGAGCCATCAGACAGGCCCCAGGCCCACCACTGTGCTTTTGTGGTCACAGTACCAGGTTGGATGGTCCTCCAAATTTCGTCCTGACAGCAGCTTTCCATTGTTTGGGTTGCTGGGTCTCCAAGGCATAGCTACATCAGAGGGTTTCCCCTGCGTATGACTCTCTCTGTCACCTTTGCTGATACACATGTCCTTCTTATTAAGAGGTTTTCATTTTTTCTTCGACTTCATGATTGATCCAGCATTACTTGTAGCCAAACAACAGGAGGGCCCAATATTAATTACTGGAGGCCGTCCCATATATGCAGATTGGCTTGCTTGTATAGGGAATGACTGCTGGGAAGAGAGTCCTTGTCCCCTAAGGGGAGTCACTCCCAGTGAGGTCCCACTGTCCCAGACCCATAGCGAGGGTCTTGCAGAATAAGCTCACCCCTCTATTCTAAAAGGGGGTGGCTACCCCTGGAGAGAAGGAGCAAATGCTCGCAATGTGACACAGATTAGAAGACAAGGCTTCAAGGTGGTCCATTGTGTTTGTTATTTTAAAAAAACAATATTGGTGTTTGATAATTCTGTAACAAATGTATAGATTCAGCAAAAGTACACACATACAAACATAAAAACAAGTCAGTGACCCGCACACAAACTTAAAAGTTACCTTTGTCCTCACAGACAAAATCATAATCTGTTTGAATCTTTGTGTGACTCTTTTGAAGAAGGACGGCCATTTGAGAGACTAAATGGTGTGTATATGTGGTAAAGGATCTATTAAAAAAGACAACATTGTTTAATTTCACTAACCTCATAAACTGCCTCTTTTTAATCCCTTAAGTGCCAAGTATGAGGTATCCCGTCCTTGACATTACCTCCATTTTGCCAAGGACGAGATACCTTGTCCTTTTTGGCACGTTGTTTTGTGTGATCCCTTCAAAAAGCGATCACACAAAACTGTAATCCAACCCCCGGGCTATGGAGTGCCCGGGGGTGGATTACCTTCAGTTTCACGTTGGCTGCTGTGGTGAAAACACAAGGTGAGTATTTCAAGCCGGAGATCGAGGCAGGTGTTGCTGGAAAGGGGAGATTGTCCCCTTTCCAATGACACCTTGTGGGACAGAGCGCTCGATCCGTGGCTAGCAATGCCACTAGACCACCATTGATTTCTTTTCAATGCGGGGGAGGGGGCTGCTTACTACGTAACGTAAGCATCCCCCTCCCCCCAGAGGCCCCAAAGCATGGGGCCACAGGTATGAAGACCCCTGGGGGCAGATGAGTGAATTCATGAACAATAGATAGACATTCTGCCAGCGTCTGGATGTGGATGTGCACATAAAATGCCAGTGACAGGTGTCACTCCATTAGGATATAAAGGCTGTGTGTCTGTATGTCATGGGTATACCCGGGCCCCATTGCACAACCATCATTATAATAATGCAAATGCAGGATGGTTCAGGACACATCACAAAGCATACATGCTTCTGTACTGTGTTGTGGCACAACGTCTGTCTAAGCACCAATGATGGTGTATTTCACAGACACTTTGGGACTGAAATGTTCAGCCCTATCCAGGGATATTGGTATGGCCTTGCCCATTCCTCATGGTCTTGATGAAACTAAGCTGTGGATCACGAGAAAGTCCCTTGAGTGAGTCAGGTTGTTTATAAAATAAGCCGCTCAGCATCTAGACATGTCCATAAAAATGCAAAATTATGCATCTTGCTAGACAAAAGCAAATAAGAAAATCACACGGTGCAGTGTCATAAACTAAATGAACAGAGCACAAAGAGGCGCATGACAAAGTTAAACAGATGATCAAAGAACAACACCCAGTGTATATGTTACTTTGAATGAGAATTTCTTTTAGTTACCTAAAAAAAGGCATAAGATGTTTTTGTCAACTGCATTCATTTTTCATTCAAATTGTCCTGTCTGGATTTTCTACGTTCTCATTTTTGGTTTGATTGCATTCACTAATAAAAAAGATTTACATTAAAAAAAAAGATAGCTAGTGACTAAATGAAAAACCCAGTTAAGTAAAAATGCCTTCAATTTCATGTGAAAGCATGCTGTTTGAGAAATAGGATTTTGTAAAGGCTCATGTAACATATTATATGAACGGCTGGCTGATTGAAGATTGCCTGGTGCAGATATTAAACTATCTGTTGAGATTTCTGCTGTTAGGTAAAATTAGCTCATGTGTTTGTATTTCAGTGTCGGATGCATATAACACTTTGCAACACAATCCTTTGCCATGCCTTTTGTGAACAAAGTACTGTCAGATTATTGATTTTCAATCATGTTTTTTAAACACAGGACATCTAAGCCATTTCAGTTTGAAAAAGGTGATGTTTACGGCACAGGATAGCATTAATCTTTTCAGAGATGAGGTTTTGTAATTCATAGAACCAAGAGGCCATCAACACAATAAAGGTATGATATGATATGATATGGCATTTGTAACGCGCCTATACACAAGTGTTTCAAGGCGCGACGAGGCAGGGAGGGGGAACAAGGGGAAGACAGACAACGATCCTACTAGGCCAGGTGTCATTTAGATCGCGCAAGTGCAGGGGTAGAGGGGAGGGAAAAAGTGCAAGGGGAAGAGGGAGAGGGGGAAGTGCAGGGTAAGTAGAATAAAAATACATAATAGGGCCAGCTGGTGGCAAGTGCAAGGTAAGTGCAGACAAGTGCTGGGAAGGGGGGGGCTGTAGGGATACAGAGACAGTCCCGCAGTGCAGGGGTTGCCAGGGAGGCAGTGCAAGTGGAGAGTGTCTGGGCCAATGACCGAGGTCGGTGAGAGTGGCCCAGTTGCAGATTCAGTGCAGTTTCAGTGAAGAGTTTAGGCCATCTAAGGCCATCATTAATGTCTACGCTAATGTGACCGTCTTGGTCCAAGGCCCTCAGGCCAACCTTCACCTCTTTGATAGACGCTTTCTGGTAAAGCTCTAGAAGACCCAGTTGCATTATTATGTGTTGTCTTACACTTTGATACAGTGTGGTAGCCTTTGATCCTCATTTATTTGCATTTGCCATATGTTTTATTATACTTTTATTAATTTTTTATTGCGGCCTTGTTTTAGTGAAATTCTGTGTGTGGACTAGCTCATGACCACCAGTCTTCGCAGAAATCAACGTGGATGAAGCAACGACCCGCTGACTGACGTCTTCCACCATTGGTACAATAGAGGTGCTTGTCGAAGTAAGGGGTGAAAAAGGCACATAACCTGAACTGGATCCATCAGGAAAGGGTAAAGGTTTAAAAGCAAGACTTTCCCAGCATGCAGAATGAACTTTAAACCAGGCACAAGGTCAGGCACTTAAAAGTGTGGGGAAAAAGGAGTGGTATATCACTGACGTCCTCGGGAACGGAGCTGGACCCCAACACTTTGGCCCTACTCCAAACATTCCGCCGAACGCACACAGCTATGGAGTCAAGTGGAACCCAGAGCTCAATAGACATCCTGGGCAATGATCTAGACAGCACCACCAAAGCAGACATCAGGCTTTTGCTGGGGGAAATCTGTGATCTGGTGATGTGATCTGCACATCACCTACGGAGCAGGATCCCCCCAGCGATGCTGCATGCTGCAGGAGCAGCTCCCCCCACTGTAAACCCACTTGGAGTCTGAGGTAGGCTACAAGCATATTACCAGCTGCTAAGAGCCCCTCCAAGCCCAATCGCAATTTTGCTTGGCAAATTACTTAATCCGTTAGAAGAAATCGAATTATTCATATTGGCACCATACCTAAAATCTTCCCATAAATGTGTGCCCTGATCCACCTTTGAAGCGTTATTTCCACCATTGGAACACACAAGGTGCTCCAAATCGCAAGATGGCCGCCGCTCCCAGTGCACCCTGTCCCCTGCATTGCCTGACCTCTTCCAACTTGTAGGTGCGAGCTGATTGGCTAAGCTTCCTGCCTAAACCTGCCTCGATTCGCCGGTAGGCAAGAGAGCCAGCCCACGAAGTAAGGCACAAGAAAGAAGGCTCTGACTGAGCTGACCGAGCACAGCCAGCGCTAGGTGAGGATTCTATATCATACTCCCCTTCTCCCATATCTGAACCCCTGGACACCTATGTAAGACTTAACCTCCAATGGGTGAGTGCCACCTCACGGGAAAACCCCAGCAACCCTAATGAACACAATATGAACTGCTAATGTTTGCCGCCAAAAATGCATGCCCAGTAACACTAACTCCCATACAAGCCAACTTCGTACCTCGATTACCAGTCCACACTGCTCCCCCACTTGGTCACCCACTCCTACCCAACGTTGCAACCTTTAACTATGAATTACTTTTACCGTGATTTTACAGCCCTATTTAGTCCTGCCATTGCATACTGTATGCACTGTATGCTCTATCTGCAGGCGCATGTGTATCTGTATGATTTCTCTGCTCTTGTGATTTACCCGCCACAATGCAATTCTATTAGCTTTTGGACACTATTTCCTTACCCTGTATACCGGCATATGTCCACCTCCTATCTAACATGTACTTACCTAGCTTGTGGGAGTTCACTGTTATCTGATTTGCATTGCTCACAATACTAGGACAGGCGACTAAACGCTGAATGCAGCCACTCACCTTTGTTCTGATCTTATTGCATGTTACTTAGATTTGCTGACAGGTGGAACTGTTAGGCAGAAACCACTGCAAAAGATTTAGGACTACAGGTGTTTGGCAGTAAACCCACTTGGTAGCAGTCTGTACCACACAGATTCACTTGGTAGCTGTGGCTGAGCAGTCAGACTTCCCTCAAGAAGAGTTAGGCAGTATACAGAGTATTCACAATAGGTCAAGAGCACACAATAGAACAAGTAAACACTGACCAGGGCTTGGTGTAAAAGAGATATACGTATTTATTTAAAACCACATCTAATAACACACACAGGCACTAATATTAAGCAGTTCAAAAACACGGTCACTAAAAGATATACACTCCCTTAAAAGAATATTAGACAAGTCTTAAGTAAAGCCCCAATTATTTTCAGACAGCAGTGAGCGCTTAACGCAGATGGTACTCTAATAGTTCATTTTAAAAGGGCGCGAAAAGCAGAGTATAAATTGGAAAAGATCCCAACACTTTCACAAGAACACAACAAGCAAGGAAGGCAGAGTCAAACCGTGAAGTTAGAGTTTCAGAAGAACGAACTGTGTCCAAGGTCACACGGTTGAAAAGTGCACAAAAGTCTCGAAAAGGTTCAAAAAGAGTTGGACCAAAAGAAAGGGACCAGTTAGATGGTCAAGGGGGCCAGCCCAGTCCAGAAGGTTAAGGGATTATTATTACCTTGTAGCAATCTTTAGAAAGGGAGGCCTGGCGGACACGGTACCTTAAAGTGGTGAGAACACTCCAGCGGGGGCAGTTGTTCCTGGCAGTGGATGCAAGTCGGTGCTTCATCCGGGGGAAGAGAGGATCTCGTTATGGAGGAAGACAGGAGTCCGTTGCACTGCCAGGGAAGAAACCAGCCACACAGTTTCTCAGGTACAAGGAGCGGTCCGTTGATTCGCGGTTCAGTGGTGAGTGGCTATCCGGCCGCCAGGGTGCTTGGCACGGGCAGTTTGACCACAAACCGGGCTGGGGTGCGAAGAAAGAAAGGTAAACTGGTTGTGCCCACCAGTCAGGGGAAGAAGCCTCTCCAGCCGGGAGATCTTCTCTGTCATCGGGAAGTGGTGAGTCGGTTCTGCAGGTTTCCACCGGTGGTGTCGTCGTGGTAGGTCGGCTCAGCTTCTCCCTCGTTGTATTCTCAGGTCCTGTGGCGACAGTTCCAGTCCCCAAAGCCCTGCTTTTATGCAGCATACCCCCATTCACTCAGCCTAGCTGTCAATCAAACATGCTAAGTGGTGAGCCGGCTGGCTCACCACTTGGGCCAATCACACAAGAGTGCGACTTGAGTTACCAAGGTAACTCAGTCCAGGGTGCCTAAACCCCCTCCCACACCCCCTGTGGTACCCAGACAGAGTGGCACCACTTTTGGAGGCTTCTGTGGAGAAGCCCACCAAAAAGTGGAACAAAGGGCTCGACTATGGTTGGAGTCACAGAAGAGAACACAAACGCCACTTTAGAATCGAGTCTTGGCAAAAAATACCAACCGGAGAATTAATATTAATTAAATAAACCGGCGGTATGTTCGAGGCTATGAGAATTAAATAATTAAAGTTGGTAGCCTCGAACAATGGGAAAATCCCATAGGGAAATATTTGCATCCAATATAAAAAGTCGTTTCCACTGCCATCAGCCAAAACTCGATCAGGGGGGACGGAGACGTGCCCCCTCGACTGACAGACCCCGGGGCAATCGAATTGCCCCGACCAGTACATCCACAATATGATGGTTTGTACTGGTTCTGTTAATAATTTGGGACTAGTAAAGCCAATGGTGACTTTACATGCCCTGGGAGGCAGTAGTCAGTCTCAGGGTATGGAATCTATGGTGGGGTGTCACTATGACACCCCTGTGTTACTGCACAGAGGGTGCTGTGTAACACACATAGGAAAAACACATGAGACCCTTTGGAGTAAAGGACCCCATAGCCCATAAAACACATTACCAATCAAAGGAATACCATTAATCATGTCCAAGAGTGGGAGAAAAAGAGTCTCACTCTTGGCAGGAGGAAAAAAACAAACTCCAGAAATCCAGCAAAGCTGCTGGGGGACTCACTAGGTTAGGAAATTCAGCCTAAAGAGAGAATTCACCCTAACACTCACCCCACCCCAGACTAAGGGACAGGAGGATTTAATCCACTCCTGGATGAACCTCATACCTCTAGTCGATGACATACATCCTAGAGAGTCCATCAGCCTTTTGGTGGTGACACCCTGACCTGTGCTCAATGGTGAAATCGAACCCTTGCAGGCAGATTGACCATCTCAATAGTTTTGGGTTTTCCCCTTTCATTTGCATTAACCATCTCAAGGGTTGGTGGTCAGTCTGAATGACAAAAGTAGAACCATACAAGTATGGCCTAAACTTCTTCAGAGCCCACACAATAGCAAAACACTCTTGTTCAATGGTTGCCCACCTTGTTTCAGGATCCTTCAGTTTTCTACTGATGAAGCAAATGGGGTGCTCCCTACCTTTCCCATCCAGTTGACTGAGGACTGCACCTATTCCTACATTTGAAGCATCTGTTTGCACAATGAACGTTTGGTGGTAGTCAGGAGCTCTGAGTACTGGGGCTTGCCAAAGAGCCTTTTTCAGGGTTTCAAAGGCCTGATTGCATTCCTCATTCCACCTAACCTTTTTAGGGAATTTAGGAGAGGAGATGACATTCAGTGGAGAAGCTATGGACCCATAGTTCTCAATGAAATTCCTGTAATACCCTGTGAGGCCTAAGAAGGCTCTTACCTGGGTTTGAGTAGTAGGTGTTGTCCAATTTTGCACAGCTTCAATCTTACTGGGCAAAGGCCTTATTCCTCCACCTCCTACCTCATGTCCAAGGTAGACCACTTTACTCTGTGCAATCTGGCATTTACTTGCCTTTATGGTCAGATTGGCCTTTCCAAGAGCGTGCAAAACATATCTCAGGTGGTCCACATGTTCTTCCCAGGAATTGCTGAACACTGCTATGTCATCGAAGTATGCCATGCAGAGGTTATCCATCCCATTCAGAACCTGGTTTACCATCCTTGGAAATGTAGCAGGTGCATTTTTCAATCCAAAAGGCATAACCTTAAACTGGTATAAGCCAACTGGGGTAGAAAATGCAGTTGTTTCCTTGGCATGGTCTGTCAGGGCTATTTGCCAATAGCCTCACGTCAAGTCAAATGTGCTGAGGAACTTGGCTGCACCAAGTCTATCCACCAACTCATCTGTCCTTGGCAAAGCGTGGGCATCAGTCTTAGTGACTGCATTAAGAGCTCTGTAATCCACACAGAATCTAAGTTCCTTAGATCCTGCCTTTGGTACTAACACAACTGGGCTAGACCATGGACTAGTAGAGGGCTCTGTTACCCCGAGATCAAGCATCTTGTTGACCTCACCTTTGATGTGGTTTCTTACATTCTCTGACATTCAATATCCTCTGATTTTGACTGGCAGACAGTCACCAGTGAGTATGTCATGCTATCCCCAAGGGGCCAAGCCTGGTGAAAGTGAGAACAGGGAGGTAAACTGATTTAACATAGATTTGCACTCTTCCTGTTGCTCAGGTGTCAAGTTTGAAGAGAGATTTACTCCTTAAATCTTTTTGTCTAAATGTAAGCCTCTGAGGAGATCTGGAAGAGCTTCACTCTCTTCTCCTTCCTCTGATGATGCTAGAAGCAAAGCCCCTACATCAGGTCTGAAGACATATGCTTTTAGTCTGTTGGTGTGGAAGACTGTTGAAGCCTCCTTGGGATTGCTCAAGTCCACCAGATAGTTGACCTCTCCAAGTTTACCCACAACTTTGAAGGGTCCCATCCATTTGCCTTGCAAGGCACTCTGCCTTGTTGGAATCATAACGAGAACTAGCTGGTCCTGAGTAAACTCGACCATGTTAGCCTTTTGGTCATGCCAGTGCTTGACCAATACTTGTCCAGCTTTCAAGTTATCACTTGCTTCTGCCATCATTTCTGACATTCTCCTCCAGAGACCTATCAGATAGTCAGTCACTCTGACTGACTTGGGGGAAGGAGCACTCTCCAACCCCTCCTTGATCAGGGCCAATGGACCTCTGACCGGATGACCATAAAGAAGTTCGAAGGGAGAATAACCTACTCCCTCCTGAGGGACTTCTCTATAAGCAAAGAGAAGGCATGGCAGTAGAAGGTCCCACTTTCTTTTAAGGGGGTCCTCTAAAGCACCTATCATGCTCTTAATGGTTCTGTTGAACCTTTCAACCAGTCCATTTGTCTGGGGGTGGTATGCGGTTGAGAACTTGTAAGTAACTCTGCAGGTTTTCCACATGGCTTTCATTTTCATGTAGTGGGACATAAAATTCGACCCCCTGTCAGAGATTACTTCCTAAGGAAACCCAACCCTGGTAAAAATACCAAGGAGAGACTTAGCCACAGCCGGAGCTGTAACAGTCCTCATAGGAATTGCCTCAGGGTACCTGGTAGCATGGTCTACTACAACAAGTATAAACCTGTTGCCTGAGGAGGTTGGAGGATCAAGGGGACCAATAATGTCAATCCCTACTCTCTCAAATGGGACTCCCACTACAGGGAGAGGCACTAAAGGTACCACATTCTTGGCACCAACCTTACCAGAAGTCTAGAAGGTGTGGCAGCGCCTGCAGTACTTATCTACTTCAGCCACCATCTTTGGCCAATAAAAGTAGAGTGAGAGCCTTTCCTTAGTCTTCTTGAAACTCAAGTGACCAGTCAAAGGAATCTCAGGGGCTAACTGCAAGAACTGTGGTCTGTTCTCTTGGGGTACTACAAGTCGTTTGTTGTCCCCAGGTGCAGACTCAGTTGGTTCACTGTAGAAGAGGCCATCTTCCCAGTGTAACCTATATTTCCCAGGCTCTTGCCCTTCAGCCTGAGCATCTGCCTGGTGGCGAAGACCTTCCAGAGTTGGACATTCTCTCTGTCCCTTACTGAAGTCTGCCCTGTTGGGTCCACCTTCTGCCAGTAAAGACTGCAGCTTGGGAAGGTCAACAGGATCCAGATCTCCAATGAGTTCCTGGCCTTCCACTAGCTCTTCTTCAGAGTCTAGTTCAACCACACAGGGTTGTACCTCCCTCTCAGCCTCAGCTGGAGGGGGAGTTACTGGTGTAACTTTGGACAACCTCGGGAAAGTCCTTGTTGGCTGCACTGGAGTGCTGGCTGTGAGGTTCTTTTTAGAAGCTTTAGGTTTCCCTTTGTCTTCTATTTTCTTAGAGACAGCAGCTGACATCTCCAGAGGAGCAGGAGTGATCTCTTTCTTCATCATCTCCTTGGAAGTACCTCTCTTGGTTCTCTCCCTTGCAGGTCTGGTGAGCTCCTGTAACCTTTTACCAGGAGGTCTGGGGGTGTGTGACACTACTCCAAGAGTTTTCAAGTCATTACCCAGCAGAAACCTTCCTGGCACCTCACTTTGTATGCTGACAGGTATCTTCACAGTCATGTCATTACACTGGATGAGAACTGGGAAGCATCTGCACAGGCCCTCCAGCTAACTTGGTGAGGCGTTTGGGTGCCTTAGCAACATCCTCAGCCTGAAAAAACGATTTGTCCACCACAGTTATGCTGGCCCCAGTGTCCCTAATGGCAGGAGTCTCCTGACCATTCACCTGGACACTGTCCTTATAATACTCTTTAGTATTATCTGGGATAGAATTATAGACATCTAAGTTCTGTTGTTCCCACAAACCCAGAGACACTAAAGAAACACTAGCTAAGACTCCAATGGGTTCATCAGCCAGTAATAGAAAGTTTCCACTTGCCATTTGTACTTCCTCCTCTGGAGCGAAGGCTAAGGAGACAAGCTGGACCCCTGAAGGTTTACCCTTACATCTGGGATCTCCTTTCACATGGTCAGTAGAGCCACAAACAAAGCATTTACCAAATGCTTTTTGGAATGGTGGCTTGTTCTGACCTCCTTCTGGTTTGGCACCAGGAGGTACACTAGCCTGATTTGGTTTCCCTTGTGGCTTACCCTTTTGGTTTTGTTAGGGGCCTTCTTTGGAATTGGAATTATTAGAATTCTCTTTGGAGTCCTTTTTCGGCTGTTTTCCCTCATCCTTTTTCTCAGTAGCCCCAGGATCCTTGTGAGTGGCCCTGTTGGCAACCCAAAAGTCAGCAGCCTTAGCTAACTTCCTGGAATCTAATTCCTTCGAATCAGCCAAGTGCTGTCTGAGCTCAGGAGAGCAGGCATCATAAATTGACTCCAACCTTACAAGATTCTTCATTCCTTCATAAGTGTTAACTCTGTAACCCTTAATCCATCCCTCTAAGTTTTTCAAACTTTCACTCACCCAGATAGCCCAAGGGTACCATCATGCTTTTTGAGGGTCCTAAACCTCTTAAGGTACTGGGAAGGGGTCTTCCCAAATCTAGCTATCAAAGCTAGTTTCACACATTCATAATCCTTCTTATCCACCTCTCCCAACTCCATTACCACATCAGTTGCAACAGGGGGAAGCCTAGAGAACAACCAGGGAAGTAACTCATTCCCGGTGATGTCCTGGAGCCCATGATTATACTCAAACATTTTTAACCAATCCAACACATCCAACTTAGGTTCATACATACCCATTAATTCCTTAGGCATCCGGGGTATTTCTAGTTCATGATTAAGCTCTATTTCTCTGAGTCTTAACTCAGCTTGCTTCTGCTCAGCCTGGGCATTCATTCTTCTGAACTCTAGCTCTTGGTTTCTTTCAGATTGAGCAATAAAAAGTTTGTACTCTAATTCAAGCTTCATTTTTTCAAGTTCAAAATAAGCAGGGTTACATGTAGGACCTGGTATAGGCCCAGTAGGTACAGTAGGTAAGGCAGACAGAGGCTCAGAGTGGCTAACTTCATTAGGTTCACTTTCCTCTTCTGACTCATTCTCAAGACTTTGATTCAGATCAATACCATCATTGTTTTCTACATTTGCTGGGGGGGGGGGGGGTAGATTCCGCTGTACCACCCAGACTTTGGTTTTCTAACAATCTTTCTATAAGTTGCATTTTCTTGCCCTTCTCAGAGAGATTCTTATGTCTACACAATACTTTTAAGCAATCACCAGTTTTGGCAGACAATGATTCTAGGGTATAACTCTCCATACCAGACATAGTTAGAAAATCAGCTTTTTTTAGTGCTAAGCTCTGTGGTTAGTTGTCCTAAAGTGTTCAAGAAATTCTAAAGTGTATACTCAATACAAATCCCACCACTGTACACCAGTGTTAGGCAGAAACCTGTGCAGTTCCCTCTGGGACCACTGCAAAAGATTTAGGACTACAGGTGTTTGGCAGTAAACCCACTTGGTAGCAGTATGTACCACACAGATTCACTTGGTAGCTGTGGCTGAGCAGTCAGACTTCCCTCAAGAAGAGTTAGGCAGTATACAGAGTATTCACAATAGGTCAAGAGCACACAATAGAACAAGTAAACACTGACCAGGGCTTGGTGTAAAAGAGATATAAGTATTTATTTAAAACCACATCTAATAACACACACAGGCACTAATATTAAGCAGTTCAAAAACACGGTCACTAAAAGATATACACTCCCTTAAAAGAATATTAGACAAGTCTTAAGTAAAGCCCCACCTATTTTCAGACAGCGGTGAGCGCTCAACGCAGATGGTACTCTAATAGTTCGTTTAAAAGGGAGAGAAAAACAGAGTATAAATTGGAACAGATCCCAACACTTTCACAAGAACACAACAAGCGAGGAAGGCAGAGTCAAACCGTGAAGTTAGAGTTTCAGAAGAAAGAACTGTGTCCAAGGTCACACGGTTGAAAAGTGCACAAATGTCTCTAAAAGGTTCAGAAAGAGTTGGACCAAAAGAAAGGGACCAGTTAGATGGTCAAGGGGGCCAGCCCAGTCCAGAAGGTTAAGGGATTATTATTACCTTGTAGCAATCTTTAGAAAGGTAGGCCTGGCGGACACGGTACCTTAAAGTGGTGAGAACACTCCAGCGGGGGCAGTTGTTCCTGGCAGCGGATGCAAGTTGGTGCTTCGTCCAGGGGAAGAGAGGATCTCGTTGTGGAGGAAGACAGGAGTCCGTTGCACTGCCAGGGAAGAAACCAGCCGCAGAGTTTCTCAGGTACAAGGAGCAGTCCGTTGAATTGCGGTTCAGTGATGAGTGGCTATCCGGCCGCCGGGGTGTTTGGCACGGGCAGTTTGACCACAAACCGGGCTGGGGGGCGAAGAAAGAAAGGTAAACTGGTTGTGCCCACCAGTCAGGGGAAGAAGCCTCTCCAGCCGGGAGATCTTCTCTGTCGTCGGGAAGTGGTGAGTCGGTTCTGCAGGGCTCCACCGGTGGTGTCATCGTGGTAGGTCGGCTCAGCTTCTCCCTCGTCAGATTCTCAGGTCCTGTGCGACTTCTGAAGTTCCAGTCCCCAAAGCCCTGCTTTTATGCAGCATACCCCCATTCACTCAGCCTAGCTGTCAATCAAACATGCTAAGTGGTGAGCCGGCCGGCTCACCACTTGGGCCAATGACACAAGAGTGCGACTTGAGTTGCTAAGGTAACTCAGTCCAGGGTGCCTAAACCCCCTCCGAAACCCCCTGTGGTACCCAGACAGATTGGCACTACTTTTGGAGGCTTCTGTGGAGAAGCCCGCCAAAAAGTGGAACAAAGGGCTCGACTTGGGTTGGAGTCACAGAAGAGAAAACAAACGCCATTTTAGAATCGAGTCTTGGCAAAAAATACCAACCGGAGAATTAATATTAATTAAATAAACCGGCGGAATGTTCGAGGCTATGAGAATTAAATAATTAAAGTTGGTAGCCTCGAACAATGGGAAAATCCCATAGGGAAATATTCACGGTCCAATATAAAAAGTAGTTTCCACTGCCACCAGCCAAAACTCGATCAGGGGGGACGGAGACGTGCCAACTCGACTAACAGACCACGGGGCAATCGAATTGCCCCAACCAGTACGTCCACAATATGATGGTTTGTACTGGTTTCTGTTAATAATTTGGGACTAGTAAAGCCAATGGTGACTTGCCATGCCCTGGGAGACAGTAGTCAGTCCCAGGGTATGGAGTCTATGGTGGGGTGTCACTATGACACCCCTGTGTTGCTGCACGGAGGGTGCTGTGTAACACACATAGGAAAAACACATGAGACCCTATGGAGTAAAGGACCCCATAGCCCATAAAACACATTACCAATCAAAGGAATACCATTAATCATGTCCAAGAGTGGGAGAAAAAGAGTCTCACTCTTGGCAGGAGGAAAAAAACAAACTCCAGAAATCCAGCAAAGCTAGGTTAGGAAATTCAGCCTAAAGAGAGAATTCTCCCTAAAAGGCACTTATCTGCCTGATTCTCCATATTACATGCTTCTGTCCAGTACTGTGCCATACCTTTCACCTGCCCAACCTGTTCTACTGTATTGCCTTGTATTGCATGCATATTACCTGCCCAAATCTGTATCGCTGTGATCTGCTTTATGCCAAATCAGCCTAACGCCTAGCCACTGTACTGCTCTACCTGCCTAGCCCTACGCTTCCCACCCCATCCCTTCCTGAGTCAGGGATTTTTTAACACTATACCCACTGCCCACTCAATCAGCTATCCCCTGATACTCCATCTAGCGTGCCCTAGCACCTTACCCCAAGTGTACCCCAACTGTACTTGCATCTTCCTGCACATGCTGCATATGTTTTTGTCTTTAGACTGTTGTGACTCACACAGCTCCACTCACTTCCCATACACTATGTATCTACCAGCTATCTACACAATCCTACTAAGGATAATCCTTCACTTTCTCCACCTCACAAGTCTGCCTTGCCCACTCACCACTTCCCCCAAAACACCACCCAACACCCTGACACCTACTCATAATATCATGCTTAACCAGCCCACCATGACCAGCCTGTGCCACCCTACCACCAGAAATCGTAGACTTTGCACTAGACTCCATAAGATATACAAACCGCCCACCCACTCCCTAAGAGAACCCAACTCCAGAACTATCAAATTCCAAATGCCCACCACAAGACCTACCAAGATTCTTGACAATGATCACATCAACAACCTGCACAAAACTCCACCCAACCACACCCCTATCTCACTCTAAAAAACTGGACTTCCTGGCCATAACGGAATCTTGGCTCCCCGCAGCCGCAGGCCCTGCCCTCACTCTAGCTGTCCCAGATGACTTTATCATCCTCAGAGCTAATAGAACTGAATCTGGAGGCGGAGGCCTTGCCATCATTGCCAAATCTGATCTTCACCTAAGACTCACCTCTACCAATAAACTTGACTCCTGTGAATCCCTCACAGCTAAAATGCCCATTGCCAATACCCAAACCCTCACCATCCATCTACTAAACAGACCCAGTGGCCCCTTAGGATCATTTGAAGAAGACCTCACAATCATCCTTGCCGACAAGCTAAAAAACACTACACAAAGCATCCTAATAGGTGACCTTAACCTTGGGTTTAAAGACCCTAAAGACCAACATGCCACACTCATAGCCGACACCTTGGCTGAACTAGGGTTCAATCAAATAATCACCCTTCCAACACACAATAAAGGTAGGACCTTTGACTGTGTGGCAGACCATAACTGCTCTGTCTCTATCACTGACATCTCCCCCTAGACATGGTCAGACCATCATCTCATCACCTTCTACCTTGAGGGCCTTACACCCACCGCCCACAACGACCCTCTACACCCATCTATACCTACCAGAAATAAAAAAAACATTACAGCTGAAAAGCTCGTACCACTCATCCTCCCTACTGTTAACTCTCTCGCTGACTCTACGGACCCCTTCACCCTAATCGACAAATACAATAACATAATGACTTCAGCACTCGACTCTATCGCACCACTGAAATCTTCGAAAAGCAAACCTAAAAGACACCTGAACACTTGGTTCACGCCACACCTTAAATCCCTCAGACTTGAGAAACGTAAAAGTGAACTAACATAGGAAACATTCACCAATAGAGTCCAACAAAACCAACCTCATCAACATATCCACCATCTACAAGAAAGAAATACTTTTGGCTAAACAAGACTCATACAACCAAAGAATAGCCCAATATAACTCCAACATAAAAGAACTGTTTAGCATCCTTAAAGAATTGGAAACACCTATCCCAATCCCTGACACCTGCGTTAAAGACAAACCCTGGTGTACCAGTGTACAAAACACACTCTCAAATAAAGTGACCACCTTACAAAATAAGATAGCTAATAAAAAAGAAAATCTACTCAGTACCACTACTAACCCCCCCTCTACCTCTGAGCCCTCCCCCAAATTTACCCACCGCTTTATCTTCTGCAAAGTTACTACCCTTGAGGTCGAAAAAGTTATTCTCACCCTGAAGCCATCTAACAGCTAGGTTGATCCCTGCCCCGCACAGATTATAAAACATGCATCCAGAGACCTCTCACCCTTCATCACCAAACTCATTAACTCCTCCTTCTCAAAAGTGTCATCCCCATTAATCTCAAAGAGTCCTGGGTTCTCCCACTACTCAAAAAACAAACTCTATTCCCCTCCATACCTACTAACTACAGACCTATCATCACCGTCCCAATCCTACTCGAAATTCTAGACAAATTAGCATACCTTAAAATGCAGCAATACCCGGAACAAAACCACCTCCTGGGAGTCCGCCAATCCGGCTTTAGGCCCCAACATGGAACAGAGACAGCCCTGATTGATCTCAAGGCACACATTGATACTCTCAGAGACAATGGCAAAACTGCCTTGCTCCTTCTCCTTGAGCTATCAGCTGCGTTTGATTTAGTAGATCATACCATTCTCTGCACCCACCAAAACACTGCAGCCCACTTCTCATAGGAAGCTATTAGTTGGATACAATCATTCCTAAGCAACAAGGCCATGCACGTCTTTTCCACATCTGCAGCGGCCGACCATATCTCAATCACCTGTGGCGTGCCTCAGGGATCCTGTGTCTCCCCCACTCTGTACAACATCTTAACGAAGCCCATTTTTGATGATCTCGATAGTCTGGGTATCACCTACACTAACTATGCAGATGATACCCAGATCATCATACCACTGACGGGTAAGGATTTGGCCTTGTTGAACAGGGTGTACCTCATCATTCAGGCATGGATAGCCTCACACGGTCTATGCCTGAATGATGACAAGACTGAGCTCATCATCCTTTGCACAACCCCTAACATTAACAAGCTAGGTCACAGCTACTCAAGCTTCACCATTGACGGAAACACCATCGAGGTAGCCATGGAAGTAAAGACAGTAGGTTTTTATCTAGATTCCACCATTTCCTTCAAAAAACAGGTTAGCTCCCTGGCCTCTTCCACAGCTTACACGTGCAAACTAATCAGAGCAGCTAAACCCTTCCTATCCTCTAACAGCTGTACGACCCTTGCCAGAGCCCTTATTCTGTCAAAGTTAAACTGCTGTAACGCCCTCTACGTAGGAGCCACTATATTCCTCCGACCGACTCACCAGAACATCCAACTTCAACACCCTCATAGGCCCAGATACAAACGCTCTAAAACCAGAGGCACTAGTTTTCAGGTAAAAGCTGCACAACACTGGAACTCCCCCCCTGCTACCTTAAGAGCTACCCAAACCTACCCACACTTCAGGCGCAACTACATCCAGTTGATCAAGGAAAATGACCTCTAACACTCTAGTCCTACAATGTCACTTTCCAGATTACCTGGCCCATATGGACATTATCTAACCCCTGATGACACGCAACACATTGAAACTCTACCCTGCACCCCTGTACATATGATCTGCATTCGTTGTAAATATTATATGGATCAACTGTATATATGTCCCTCCTCAATTCATTTTTATGTATATTCCTCATTGTATATTAAGCCCTCTTTACTTTTATGTATATTCCTTATTGTATATTACTGTACAGCAATGTAACCAAGCAGAGAATATCCTTATTGCCGTTCTGCGTCCTGATACTCTCGGGTCTGGCGCGCACTACAAATATTAAAACAAACAAACAAATATCGATGAAGTTGAGCCTCACAAATGGTTGCAGACCTACAGATAAGAGTGACCAAGACCGAGGACCATCTCGAGGCTGTAGAAAACAATCAGCAATCAGGTGATATCGCCACAATGCAATATGAAGCTAGACTTCAGGATCTGGAACAAAAGGAAAGAGATGTGAAGGCAAAGCTTGAGGAACTTGAAAACGGAGAGCGAAGGACAAACATTCTGATACTGGGCCTGGCAGAAGAACAAGGGAATCCCTGATAGCCAAGGAGAAGAAAGTAAGAGCCCTAATCCAAACCCTCTATGTCGACACAGAGACTCCAAAGTTGGAGTTTGACAGAGTACACAGGGCAGGTGGGCCTTCATGAGGTCCTAGTAAAGTGACATTATTACACCGAAAGGCAAGACATCCTGTCAAAAGCAAAGGAAAAGGGCACGATTGAATTTGGAGGTGCAAAGGTAATGCGTTACCAAGATCTCTCGGCCATGACCATAGCAAAGAGAAGAGGATGCCGCCCCCTCACGATCTGGTTACAAGAGAAGGGTACTTGCAACCGATGGGGCCATCCCTTCTCATTGTCATTCGAATATGGGGGAGAAGACCTCAGGATCACTACGGCAGATGAGGCAGAACGAACCCTGCAACACCTCTGTGGTTCAACAGAAGATATGGACATTGTTCCACACAGGAAGCCAGAAGGACCCATATTTAAATCAATACCAAAACCACCCAGGAGAGGGAAGGTGCAAACGAAGTGGAAGTATAAACGCTGAACACTTCGTGAACTTGAACACAGACTACTGGAATTATTCACCCAGCTCACTACTTCATCTTTGATTGTTGCTGGATTGCAGGTTAATAGAAAGTGTGAGTCCATTCTCTTGTCTTGGAAGCGGGCTCGCCCGATTTGAAGAGGGAATGTTCTAATACTCTTAGGTTATGTAAAACTGCATCCATTGTGTGTTTCTAAATATAATGATTAAATAAGAACACAATGCCCAAGGAGGGGTCCCAACAGAGTGGCCCTTCTTAGTTTAGGGCGTCTCTGTAGTGAACGGAGAATGCTAGGGTTAGCTTTTCTCGGGGAAAGGGGAGGGGGGATGGGAAACACTCACATGGAAAACAAAGGAAACAGAACTACAATGGTGAACCACATACAGTAAAATCGCTAACAACATTGCAAACTAAGGTCAAAACAGGGAGAAAGCCACAAACATCTCTTTGACTATTGAACCTGGGGGCCACTGTGCAGATTCTGCACACTGCAATGGCAAGGATTGATGGTATAACCTTAGGGTCCCTAAATATAAGCGGGTTAAGCTCTCCTCAGACGAGATCTATGCTGGCACGACAGTTTAAACAATACCGTCTGGACATACTATTCATGCAAAAGAGGAAATACGCACACGGAGGGGAACGCAGAATTGTGGGAAGAGACATTGGGGATGTAATATGGGCCTCTGGCCCTCACAAAAGGAGGGGGGGTAGGTATCTTGTTCCGGAAATCCCTGGTATTGTGTTTAGCGCACCCACACACAGATCCACAAGGGAGATATGTAGTGTTAAGGGGAGAGATACAATTCTGTAAAATCACCCCATGCTCGGCTAATGCACCTAATCAAAGTCAATCAAACTTCATAGAACCATTGTTCACCTTTCTGAGTGAATGGTAGAAAGGCACCCTAATTTGTGGAAGTGATTTTAATGTGGTGGCGGAAAAATAATTGGACTGGAACTCGGTGTAGCAGGTTACACAGGCACCGTGTAATCAGCAGGGTGATCGATTCCTTAGCATGTGAAAGAACACCACTTGATCGACATGTGGCACGTAATTCATCCTAAAGTTAAAGGCTTCACGTTCCCCCCCCCACACCAGAGCTTCTCCAGAATTTACTATCTTCTGTTGGGGGCAGAATGTGAAGGAGAGATCCTCGAGGCAACCATAGAAGTAGTCTCCTGGACAGATCATGAATTATGCAAACTCTCACTAGACTTAGGCCCTACCGTAAATTATGTGGATGGGATGTCATTAAATACGATATGGGAAGCGGCAAAGGCCACAGTAAGGGAGATACTAATGTCAGAAGGGGCATCGAAGAAGAGGCTTAGGCTACTTAGGCAAGCAAAACTCAAAGCTGCCATCAACCTCATAGAGCGAGATCTCCGCCTACACACTGACCAAGCAGCAGAGAAGCTGTCTCAGATAGTAGGGCTAAGAGAAGAGCTGAAAGACATCTGGAAATAAAGGCCATTACACAATGCAAATATCTCAAGCAAAAATGTTTGAGAAAGGAAATAAAGCCCACATGATTCTAGCGAATCGGTTGAGGAAACAAAGAGCCGACAGGGCGGTGTATAAGATAAATAATGAAAAGGGAACCGTCCTCACAGACCCACGCGACATAGTGAGCCGCTTCTCTTCTCGAGGTTCTACTCACAGCTGCACGCAGCTGAAGGGGATTCTTAGAAGTCCTCCCCCACCCTCCTATAAACATAGAACACAAGGAACAACTAAACTCCTCTATAACCATCATAGAAGTTCGAAGGGCGATTTTCAATTTAAAAGCGGGCCCGCCCCTGGATAGGATGGCTATACCCCGTCATTTTAGAAGGCTAACAGTAATGCCCTTTTACCATTCCTGACAAAATTGTTTAATTCAATACTAACTACGTGTCAATCCCCTAAATCAAGTACATAATCGACAATTATAGTAATCCCTAAAAAAGGAAAGGACCCACAGGAATGCGCCTCATACCGCCCCATTTCCCTAATTAATGTGGATGCCAAAATCTATGCAAGCATCCTAGCATCCTGCCTTGCCCTTGTTCTCCCACAGCAAGTGCACACAGACCAGGTGGGTTATGTAAGGGGAAGACAAGGAGCAGACATCATTAGGAAAACCTTAGATCTAATGATAGGCATCAGGGAAACTGACAGCGATCCTATGTTGCTATCTCTTGATGCAGAGAAGGCGTTCGACCGCGTGGAATGGCCCTTCTTGAAAGCAGTACTGAAGTGGGTGAAGGTGGGAACGACATGGACACAAGGGGAGAGTGCACTATATCATAGAGCACAAGCAAAGGTTTGCATCAACGGCGTCTCTTCGGATCCTATTGTTGTTTCATGAGGATCCAGGCAGGGTTGCCCCCTCTCCCTGCTCATTTATGCACTAGTCATCAAGCCCTTTGCCAAAATGTTACGGATAAACCCCAAAATAAATTGTATCACCCTGGGAAACAAGGAATACAAACTAGCATTGTTTGCCAATGATATTCTCCTATACCTCACCCATCCAGCAGAATCAATCCCAGCCCTCTTCCAAGAAATAGACAGATACGGAGCCCTATCCAGCTTTCGCGTGAACCTCCAAAAGACTGTAGCAATCCCAATCATAAAGGGTGGAAATCTCCTCCAACCATTAGCCGAGAGTTGGGGTCTCAAAATACAACCCCAATTTTGTGACGCATTTGGGAGTAGACATCACCGTATCCCTTGCAAACCTCTTTGAGGCAAACTATGTCCCTCTGTGGAAAGCCATCAGGGAGGACGTGAACAGGTGGTCAAAATTGACCCTGTCGTGGGCCGCCAAATTGACTTCCATCAAGATGAACATCTTGCCCTGTCTTCTCTTTCTGTTTCAATCACTCCCATTTATATTACCCAATTCCTTTCTTGCTGAGATTAAACAGATGTTATTAGAATACTTATGGGCGGGCAAAAGGCCCAGAATACCTTACTCTACTGTTATATTACCTAAAGAATCAGGGGGCATGGCGTTCCCGGATATCCCGGAATACTATAGAGCCTCTCCAGTAAGGATAATAGTCGGCCATCTATGGGAAAATCCTGTGAAACAGTGGGTCGCAATAGAGAACAATGCATTTGCTCCGGTCAATCTAGGGGAATGGTTGTGGGTCCCTAAATCAGCCATGATGCGAAGAATATGGGAACACCTTATTTTAAAGGTCACTTTGGTGCCCCTCCTGAGCCACACGAGGCGTCACTATCTGGCACTCGCGCTGCTAATCTGCATTTGGTCTCCCCCCATACAAAAGCTAACTTGTAACGTCCATCAATTTCAGAATTGGTATGAAGCTGGTATGGTGAGGGCAGCACAAATGTGGAGAGAAGGGAAATATATATCATTTGAGGCCCTATGAGAAGTCCTGCAGGAGGAGTATATTACCTCTATGCAATACCTTTAGTTGCGAAGTGTCTTAACAGATCACACCTGGGAAAACACCCTGTGACGCCCCCTCACAGCATTCAAACTAATCCTAAGTACTCCACAGACCACAAAAGGGCTTATAGCCCATATGTACAGAGCCCTGATTACCAGAGGCCATTTGTGCTGCCCTCCATCTGAGGTCAAATGGGAAGCAGAGTTAAAATTAGGAGATCAATTCGGGGTTTGGAAGGCCATAAGAAAAGACGTCGGGGGGTCATCCATATCCACACAATACAATGGAGAGGTTGTGGTGAAATCAGCGATTACTGGCATCGGTGGTGGGGCTGCGGCAAGGTAGAAAATGTACTGGAAAGAGGTCTTAGGATGGATCCAAGACATCAACGGGATTCCCAGGGCACTCACACCAACTCTGGTACTATTTAGGGTGGAATCAGACGAAGATGACTCCCATGAGTCCCTATCACATATGCCAGAGTATGTTTAAGTATCAAATGGAAATCACAGTCCTCCCCTCCAAAAGAGATTGGCTCAGTAAAGAACACGCAATATACGAAATGGAAAGCCTGACAGCTGCAGTTATGGAATCCCGTAGGAACATAGATTCGATCTGGCTACCCTTTAAGGAATATTACATAGAATATTGGAGACACCAATGCCATGCTGAGCAAAGCCCATAATCAATTTTCACCTCCAAGGTAGCAATAAAGGTGGATGAAGAAGGACAACCAAGGCAATGTAGCAGATAATGTAGTGAGGCCCCCTCTGTATGAATGTAATGGGTTTTTTCCGCTTTTACGATGCAACTCAACTTCTTAACCCGATGAGTGGGAGGGTGGGATAGGGGTGAGGAGGGTGTGGGGATGGGACATACACAAGTTATGATGTTTTGTTCAATTGTTTTTTCAAAATTGGTGCATGCTGTTTACCAAAAGCTATACTGAACTTTACTGTGAAGTGAACATGTGATGTGTCAGACTTGTAACAAAAATATTAAAAACTATTTTTTTTTAAAAAACAACAACAAGACGGTACTGCTGATCATCAGATCCCAGGCCCGTCTCCAAGCTTGACCCTTGTTAGCAGTCATTCACTATTGATGGCATCAACATTAACCCTATAAGTGCCATGGGTTTTTCCCCACAGTGCGAAGGCCTTTTTTGGTGATTTCGATATGTCGCCATTCAATGGCTTGTAACTTTTTTGTTACATGAGAAATCTTGGCCAATTTCGGCCCCTTTTTTCCCCACATGTAGGAATCCTAGGTTTCTGTAGGGGGTGAGAGAAAATAACCAAAAAGGGCGACATTTTGGGCCTCATTCTGAGTTTGGAGGTAATCATGGCGCTATTAGCGCCATGACTACCCCTCGTTCAATGGGGACTTACCGTTCTATTCCAAACTTTGCGGGACCGGTATGTCCCCATTGAAAAAGCCATTCCCCATTCACATTTGAGCCCCCATAGGGCTCAATGGGAACGGGGAAGGCGCTAATAACGGTTCCGCAAATTGCGGTACCGTTATTAGCTCTAAAGTCCTTTAACGGGTCCCGTCCTTAACGCCGGGTAAAACCAGGCATTAAGGAAGGGACCCGCTAAGGGAACTCGGAATAGGGCGTTAAGGGATTACCGGCACTGGTGTCCTTACCTTTGCGCCCAACTCGTAATGAGGCCCTTTGTGTTTTTTCAAAAAATGGCAATAAAATGATGTACAAAGAAACCTGTGTTTTTTTCCTTGTAAGAGCTAGGAACAAATGGTTTGCTGTGCTGAATTCCCCAATTTCCTGGCTTTAAAGAACAGGTTGAGTGGAAACGAAAAAAAAATATTTTGATGTGGTTATCAATCGTTTTGTGAGAGGTAGGCGATTTTGGCATTTTTGCCAATTGGACATGCATGGACAGAATGGAAGAAAAGGGTAGAAAGCCAAATTGGAGGACAAAAAGGCATACAATTCGGAAAAGTAGACAAATTTCCAAGTTTAGGAAGGGGTGATTTGTGCAGGTCGGGCAACAACTAGTTAGGGGAAAATGCCATAGTTTTGGAAAAAAGAGGGAAAAAGACCGAAAAAAAGGTATGTGGTGGACATGGTTGGCTTGGTACGGCAATGGCTTCTATGAATTTTGAGAAAAGCAATGCTCCGCTACATTCCCCCGACTCTTGCAGTTAGGAAAGCACACATTTTTAGTAGTGTTTAACAAAACAAGCAATACCAAAAGCCACTGAGCCATGGTACACAGGAGTTTTATGCTTACGACCTGAACAGACGTACTTAGCATGTGTACATCAGGAAAACCAATGTGGTGACGAACGGCAAGCATACATTTGAAAGAGCACAGGGAGACCTTTTGAAGGATAGGTGACTTGTGCAGGTTACAAAAGTGTATGGTGCCTAAAGCAGCGAGTAAATGTAGGGCATATTTGGGAAATTAAAGGAGGGTTGTGTGACAAAGGGCAGCAGCAAATGGGTCGAAATGTTAGGAAAACCACACAATTACAATAAATATCATACCTTCCTGTGTTCCCACATGTGTCCCAATTAAAACAGTACCTCACATGTGTGGGTGCACCTACCTGGGCGCCAAGGGGAAAGCCTAAAACACGGGTAACCTCAAGTCTTTCGGCACAGCATCGTTTCTGGAATTCTGCTCATGCGCACACCCTACAGATTTGGGCCCATGGTGTCCAAGCCACCAAGGAAAACAGAGAACCCCATGCATTTCCTATCTCATCCTTGGCACTACCGAAGTAATTTTAGCAAAACAGAAAGGTGATGGCTGGAAAGTTTTGAATTAATCATAACCACAGGCAAAGCTCTGGGCAACCCTCCAGACCATCGTTTTTCAGCCTAAGCCATTACAGAAGGGGAAAAACCATATGCAAATCAGGCTTGGTCCTACCCCAAAAGGGGCAGTCCAGCCCGAACTGCTAGGTCACATCCCTTCTGCACGAGACCACAAGCATCCCTAGACATGTTTCAGCCTTGTTGGGCGTCATCAGTGAGGAGTAGCTTGGGTCTCTAGGCCCGGCAGACTCGGGACCCACATCTGGGCATACCCGTCCCACTCTGGGTGACTTTAGCAAAACAGAAAGGTGATGGCTGGAAGGTTTTGAATTAATCATAACCACAGGCAAAGCTCTGGGCAACCCTCCAGACCATCGTTTTTCAGCCTAAGCCATTACAGAAGGGGAAAAACCATATGCAAATCAGGCTTGGTCCTACCCCAAAAGGGGCAGTCCAGCCCGAACTGCTAGGTCACATCCCTTCTGCACGAGACCACAAGCATCCCTAGACATGTTTCAGCCTTGTTGGGCGTCATCAGTGAGGAGTAGCTTGGGTCTCTAGGCCCGGCAGACTCGGGACCCACATCTGGGCATACCCGTCCCACTCTGGGTGACTTTAGCAAAACAGAAAGGTGATGGCTGGAAGGTTTTGAATTAATCATAACCACGGGCAAAGCTCTGGGCAACCCTCCAGACCATCGTTTTTCAGCCTAAGCCATTACAGAAGGGGAAAAACCATATGCAAATCAGGCTTGGTCCTACCCCAAAAGGGGCAGTCCAGCCCGAACTGCTAGGTCACATCCCTTCTGCACGAGACCACAAGCATCCCTAGACATGTTTCAGCCTTGTTGGGCGTCATCAGTGAGGAGTAGCTTGGGTCTCTAGGCCCGGCAGACTCGGGACCCACATCTGGGCATACCCGTCCCACTCTGGGTGACTTTAGCAAAACAGAAAGGTGATGGCTGGAAGGTTTTGAATTAATCATAACCACGGGCAAAGCTCTGAGCAACCCTCCAGACCATCGTTTTTCAGCCTGCCAAGCCATTACAGAAGGGGAAAAACTATATGCAAATCAGGCTTGGTCCTACCCCAAAAGGGGCAGTCCAGCCCGAACTGCTAGGTCACATCCCTTCTGCACGAGACCACAAGCATCCCCAGACATGTTTCAGCCTTGTTGGGCATCATCGGTGAGGAGTAGCTTGGGTCTCTAGGCCCGGCAGACTCGGGACCCACGTCTGGGCATACCCGTCCCACTCGGGGTGACTTTAGCAAAACAGAAAGGTGATGGCTGGAAGGTTTGGAATTAATCATAACCACGGGCAAAGCTCTGGGCAACCCTCCATACCATCGTTTTTCAGCCTGCCAAGCCATTACAGAAGGGAAGGGGAAAAACCTTATGCAAATCAGGCTTGGTCTTACCCCAAAAGGGGCAGTCCAGCCCAAACTCATCCCTAGACCACAAGCATCCCTTTTGCAATGGCGCAGACGGGCTAAAAAATTGTGTTGTGGAAGGTGGCCCAGAGCAATGCCAGTGGTTCAGATTCATCAGAACCTTCCATCCATCACTTTTGTGCTTACACTACTGAAGTAATGTCAAGGACGAGATATCTCGTCCTTGGCACTTAAGGGGTTAAAGTTACCAAAGAAGTCAAAACCTTGGGTGTCTACCTAGACTCCACTCTCTCGCTCAAAAGCAAATAAACTCTACTGTCTCCACCATGGCCTACACCAATAAACTCATCAATGCATGCAAACTCTTTCTGTCCACTAACAGTTGCATCACTCTAGCGAGGGCACTGATTCTATCAAAATAGGATTACTGCAAAACTTTATTTCTTGGCTCCACTAATCACAACCTAAACACACTCCAAGCTCTCCAAAACAATGCCCTTAGGTGTGCCCTCAACCTACCACATACCACCCATATCTCCAGTATCAGAAAGGATACTTGTTGGCTTCCAATATGTGATAGAATTGAACTATGCACCCTTGTCATTACCCACAAATGCCTAACGCTGTCAGCGCCCTAATACCTTTCTGACAAATTCTCAAGACAGTGCTCCACCAGACCTACCAGAGCCCCGTACTTACACCAACTTAACATCCCCAAGTTTAACCTGACAACAGCTGGTGGAGCAAGCTTCCCTGTGCTAGCAGCAACGAGCTGGAACTCGCTCCGTACAGACATTGGAGCTAAATCTTCCTTTTGGTCTTTTAGAGCCAAGGTGAAGGACTTGCTCTTCTCCCAGCAAGGATAATACTCTGCTTCGCCATCTCTGCAGCCAATATAGAATGGATTGCTATGCATTGTTCCATTGAATGTATCTGTAATACTTGCATTCCTGCTTTGACCACTATGTAACCTGGTCTTCACTTTGTATCTATACACTTGTAACCATTTTGTTTTTATTGTATGTGTAACCTGTATTATGCTCTAAGCTGAATGCGCCTAGATACCTCAGGATTAGGCCATGCTATACAGATAAATAAACTAAACTAAACCTTAGCCAAGGATACCAATGCCGTGTTGATGGCCCCTAAAGTTACCTCAAGAAGTGGTGAAGAGACTTGTTTTGGGAAAGAGACTCTTTGTGCCATGGGATTGGCATATGAGATTGATGACCACGAGGAGGAAGAGGAATGACTGTGATAAAGTGGAAAATGGCACCGGCGGTGGTTATGAACAACTGAGACCACGTGTTCTTCTACAGGGTCAGTGATAATCACTTGGGGCTGCACTGATATAGCCAAATCTGTAGGATTACAATTTACTACCTGTGCATCAGTTCTACCAAACACACCGGAATCAGGTGAGGTCGCACTGTTAGAATGATTAAACAGAGTCTGTACGTCGTTTGGTGTAGGTGGCAAGTTAAAAAGGAACGGTTGCTTAGCGCTTATTAAATTAACTGGTGCAGTAGGCTGGGAGGCCAAGAGGAAATCAGTAAGCAAAGCTTGTATGGGCATAAGCATTGAGCTTTACACCGATGATTGAAATCCCAGAGCAGTCTCCGCACTTGGAGCATTTGCAAAACAATTATCTTTTCATCAGGAATTTCTGAGACCACATTCTTCCCGGCCTGCACACTGCTATGATGAACCGACTAAGTAGAGGTAGCAGCAGGGCTGAGTTTCGCCGTGCAAAATTCACGTGTCGGATGTCAATGATTGCATTAGCGTATGAGAACGAGTGCTCATTAAACTTGTGGCCGGCTTATGAAACTGATTTCTCACACTTTTAGAGGCCAACAGGTCCACCCTGTTGGCGGCTGTGTTAACACTTGGCATAGCGGACTTCAAGGTATATGCCTAGCTCATTTCCAAATTAGTAGAGCATCAACATTTGCTTGGAAGCACCCCTTCCAAAATACAATGACAGATGTTCACAAAAGTCAAAATCAGCAATCGCCTCAAACAGTGTTGTATTAAAAGTCAACACTCACACACTCACCTGCCTCCAGCCCCCAGACAAATTGCTAAAGTTCACTCACCAAAGCACTCAGGCAATGCGCACTGCCAGTTGTTTTTAAAGGCGGTTGATGGCAAATGACCGGAGCAGGCTAATGTTCATTAATTAGAGTCCACAAAGAGTCCACAATAGTCTAAAAGCAGTTTAGTGGTAATGTTGAAAAGAAAAAGAGGAAAAATAATTAAGATAGCATTCCAAATGTAAAAAAGGTCTTTGCTGCCAAGAAATCCACACAACGTACCATCCAGCATCAGAGGTTACTCCTGGTTAACTGCACTCACCAAAGAATTCTGCAAATGTGTGCACACAAATGCACACGGCCAGTTGTTTTTAAAGGCGGTTGATAGCAAAGGGGCGCAGCAGGCTAATGTTCATTAATTAGAGTCCACCAAGCGTCCACAATAGTCCAAAAGTAGTTATGTGGTAACACATCCAGCGTCAGAGGTTTCTCCTGCTAAACAGCACTCATCAAAGCACTCTGCAAATGCACAACCATTCCTATAGCCATGTGCAATTTGCACAGCAGTGTTAAAATAAAAATAAAAAGGAGCATCTTAGGCAGAATTGTATGCAGTACCCTTTGGGAACACCACACACAATTAAGTCTTGAAGTGACAGTACAATTTCACCTTTGGTACAAGCCTGTACTACACAGTAAAGTGGTAGCGATGGCTGAGCAGCCAGACTTATCTCAAGAGCAAGTGAGCAGTATCAAATAGTTACACAAAGGACAGCAATTACTACGATTCAGGCAAACACTGACTCAAGGTTTTCAAGTAAAAGAATATACATTTATTTCACTCTTCAGTTATATAACATTACACTATTATAAGCAGTCGAAAAATCACTTTCTTAATACACCACACCACTTCCCTTAAATTCCAGACAAGTTAAGCTCACAAAATGAAGTGGGAGCAAAATAGCACTCCAGCAATTTAAAAGGGAGGGAAAGACAAAAGTTAACAGAAATGGATCCACACCAACAGGTAAGTACGCAGGTCATGTGAACAAGAGAGACTACAATGATAAGGTCAGATAGAAAAGGCTTAGGGCCAAAGTCAATGGTTCAAAACTCTTTTGCTCAAGATAATACAGTTCAGGGCAGTTTGTGGTAAAGTTCAGGGCACGGTTTCCGGACGAGGTTGGTTGGTAGAAAAGTTAGTTCAAAGAGAAGAGAAGGACGAGCCCTCGGATTGGAGAAAGATTCTAAACACTTTAATTGCGGCTGAACGAAACGCACAACCCGATTTGCACAGTACCTTAAAACGGAGGGGGCTTTAGCTGAGGCCGACATTCCTGGTAGCTCCTGCAGGCTCACGGTTCCTGAAGCGACTGTCAGGCTGATCAGAAGTAGGAATACTGGAGGGTCCTGCACTACCCAGGTGAGAAACCAGCAGCAGCGCCAAACAACGAATAAAAGGTACACTCCTTAAAACTCAAGCAGGGTCCGACCTTCCTGGCTATCCGGCCCACTGTAGCTCTGTACAGTGAATTCGACCAGAGGAGGGGTCCTGGCTTGCAGTTTGGGTGAACTGGTTGGTCCCACAAGCTCAAGGGAAGAAGTTTCCTGGAGGATCTTCTCTGTCGTCGGATTCTGGAGATTCAGACCTGCAGCAGGGCTTCACCGGGCGGTCCAGTCGTGGTAGGTTCCCCTCGTGGAGTCTACCAGTCATGGTAGAGGGCAGAGAAATGTGTGTTTGGTAAGGAATCTGTTGAGTACTTAGGACATGTGATCTCAAGTGATGGACTAAGACCCACAGATGACATGGCGGATGGCATTAAGAAAGTCACATCCCTGCAGAGTAAAGGAGGGTTGAGATCATTTTTGGGGACGATCGAGTTCTATCAAAAGTTTGTAAAAAATGTAAGAATGAGGGGCTTGTTAAAGAAGGGTGCAGAATTTTGCTGGGATGCGAGATTGAATTCCAGAATATCAAGGGTGAAATTGATATGGCAATGCCTCTGGCTATGTTCAAAACCAGAAGAAGGAGCATCATTTCTGTGGATGAAAGTGATACAGGGATGGATGCTGTGCTGACAAAGGTGGGACAAGATGGTTTTGAGGTGGTAGTGACACATGACTTGAGGATGTTAAGAGGAGCAGAGAGGAATTCCTCAGTTCTGGAGAAGGAGCCTCTTGTGTGTGGAGAAGTTTTGGAACTTTTTGTGGGGTGCCGAATTTACTACTAGAACAGATCACAGGCCATTAAAGGTGATTTTCGAAGAGAAAGGTCTTGTGAAGGTGTCTAGGAGGATTGCCTGTTGGGTAGCTAGGATGCAAAGTTATACATTCATCATTGAAGTGTTTCCGGGAAGAGAGAATGTTTTGGCAGATCATATATCAAGGCTAGGTGAGAGTGAAGAGGGTAATGGTTGGTTCCTGTGGAGGATACTATCACTGATACAGTGTTTGTGGTGCATGATGGTGTTGTGATGTGTAGGGAATGGTTAAGTGCTTTGAGGGAGGAGGAGGAACTCAAAAGAGTAATACACTTTGTCAATGATGGCTGGCCAGAGAAGAGATTACTCGATGGAGAGTGAGAAGTTTATGCGAAGGGAGATTTGATTTGAGCATCAAAAGTGGGATTCTATACAGATGGGATAGGGCCGTAATGCCAAGGAACCTTAGGACGAGGCTGATGGAGATTGCCCATGAGGGATACATCGAAGTAACAAAAGCTGAGGCATTGCTGAGAAATGAGTACTGGTGGCCTGGGTTTGATCGAGATGTAGAGAGGATGTAGGGAGAGTGCCATGAGTGTCAGAGTTTAGGTAAGGGTGTTGTGCCTCATCAGCAAGCAATGATGAAGGTAGATGTACAAGAGAAGGTGTGGTGTGATTTGGCATTTGATCTTCTGGGTCCGGTTCATGTAGGCGGTGGACGTAGTAACTTTATTGCGATCATTGTGGATCTGTTTTCAGGGTGGACCAAATTCAAGATTGCGCAGGATTTTTACAGCTACAGTTATGGTGGAACTTTTAGAGAATGTATTTGAAAGAGAAGGATTGCCCAGCACCATTTTGACAGACAATGGTAGGCAATTTGTAGGAGAATGTTTTGAAGAATATCTGAAATGCTGTGGAGTGAAGCACAAAAGAACGGCAATATATCATACCGGAGAAAATGGGGTACTTGAAAGGGTGAATTGTTGTGTAATAGAGGCTGTAAGGATGGCAGGTGCATGTGGCAGAGTAAAGAAGTTTGCTGTAAGGGACAGGCTATACGCTTTGCGACTGGCACCCCATGCATCCCCGGGTGTGAGCACTTTTGAACTAATGAGGGGGACGTGTCACCTCCTTGGTTGGGTAGGGCGCTTGACTCAGACTGTGTGTTGGAAGAATTGAGGTTAAAAATGGATAAGAACAAAAGTGAATGGGTAAAGAAAATGAATGTGAAATCAGGAAGGAGAAGTACGGAACTATCAGTGTGAGTGATCGGGTCCGGATAAAAAAAAGGTGTTGATATCAAGAAAGGGGACTTATTATATTCTAATCTGATACGGGTAATGGAAGTGATGAAGGGAGCCATGAGGGTGTGTGTTGGTCAAGTGTGGAATTTGTCGAGAGTGGCAAGGATTAAGAAAATGTGAAGTATTTCCGTAACCGTGGACGTACCTGCAAACAATATCAGTGTAGTACCATGTGATGTTTCAACAAAGTGTTCCTCATTAAACTGCAAAGAAAAAGTTATATCACATATCGCTGCTGAAATATGTGTCCTAGGTGTTGTATGTGATTCCAAATGTTGTTATTTAAATTCAGGGAGGGAGATGTGTTGCATTGAACTAGTTATGTGTGCAGCTGATGTGTTCCATTGGAACCCAGTGGAATACGGCAGCACACTCTAGAAGGGAATGTTATCATTCGAAAGGGCGGTTAGTGATATCTAAGAGAGTGGCTGACAGTGTTGGGGGGTTGCTGCGTGGGACTTGATGAATAAAGCCACACTGTCAATCTTACTTGTGCCACGCTTTTAAAAGAACCATTCCAGTTCAACAGATGTGTGTGATCCCTTGTGTTCCCACACACACATTTAATACTTCACTTGGGCTCAATGCCATTTGTTCATAGAAGACCCTTCAGCCAGGCCCACCCGTGCTCGTCATCATTTTTGGTGACCAGTGGGGCGGCCTGTCTATCGGACCCCACGCCTGGCATCATCCCCACCTTGTTGACAATTTGCACAGCACCCTGTAAGTTTTTCTTTAACAATGTCTTTGTCCAGGTTATTGTCCAGATTCAATAATGTAGCTTTGTGGGACCGTAATAATTGTGCAATTTCTGGTACAATGGGCCTCATTCTAAGTTTGCCGGTCCAGAAACAAGGGTGGTGGTAAGCAAACTTCTGTGGCCGCTATCTCTGACAGGTCTAACCCTGCCGGGCGCAGCAGCCACAGTAGGCAAACAATTCATGGTCCTATGGGACTCTATGGGAATGGGGACTTACAAATTACATGATTTCCTGGGCTGCTGGACTCATAATGTGCCGGTGGCACCAGGAAGCCAGGTGCTGGTAAATTATTACGAGTCTGGCGGCAACCCTGCCGGTAGCTCCATCAGGGTTACCGCCGGACTCGTAATGAAGCCCAGTGTATATGTGATATATTACCAGTATCGCGTGTTAGGGGTTTGACAAATTTGAAATCCTCAGAGTTCAGCACACTCAGAAAAGGGACTCTGTGCAAGATGTGGATCAGCTCACATCGGTTAATCCACTTTTGAAATCTACCGTAATAGTCAGCCACTATTGTAAACTTCTTAGGGTCAACCGTGGTTGTACTTCAAGAACGACTTGTGATGCTTCCTTCGGTTTGTTGGTGGTTTGCTTCGGGATTGTGCTGCCACGCCACTGTTTCAACACCATGGCATCAGTAGGCTTGCTTGTGTCATTTTGCAGTAGCTCTTTTAACTCTCCGAAATCTTCAGACGTTGTTTCCTGCACAGGAGCAGTTTTTGTGTCTTTCAAAACCCAACTTGTTAAAGTCCTAAGTTCCTTTTGAGACCATCTCTTGCATCTGAGTTTCTTTTCCTTCGTTTTTTCGAGTCTTAGTACAGGTGTCAGAGTTTAGAGTAGAATTCAGAGGTGCTATGAGACTCGAGCAAGTGGGAGATATTTCAACCCCAGGCTTATCACCTTTCTTGTGGTTCCTTTGGGCGTTTAACAGCCACTTAGCCAGTCTTCTCTGCTTTCGGGTGAGAAACATTGTTTCTTCATATACCGAAACGTGAAAGTTGCATGTTCGGGACACAATTGCATGTACGGGACCCAAGTGCATGTACGTGCTCATGTTGGTGGTCCCCTACTTGCCATTTGAACTTTTTTACATAATGATTCTGTATATAAGCTCAATTTTCCTTGGTTGGCCAATTCCTAGTAGATTATCTATGCCTTAGTTTTGCCTTTAACAAGTTTATATCACTGGTATTCACAACCTGCAACCAAGCGAGAAGTAGCTGTGAGTTAATTCAAATATTCTTAGGACGTACTGTATCTTTGATTACATCTTGCTTTCCCAAGTATGCCTTGTCATTCCATCCTCATATTGGTGTGGCAATTGTTCTTTTTTGGTTGCAAGGATTGGCAAGAGTACAACCTTGTTACAATTACATACAAGGTTATAAAGAGGACAGTGTGACATAAGTAAACCCCCCAGACTTATTACAGACTTTCATTTGGGACAATCTTAGTGATCAGGATATGATATGATATGGCATTGATAATGCGCCTATACACAAGTGTTTTAAGGTGCGACGAGGCAAGGGAGGGTGGAACTTAGGTAAGGCAGACAGCTATCTTACTAGGCCAGGTGACATTGAGATTGCGCAAGTGCAGGGGAAGTGGAAGAGTCAAAGTGTGGGGTTAGGGGAGGGGCCAGTGCAGTACATAGGAACAGTAATACATAAATAGAATAAACAAAAGCAATAAGTAAAATTGCAGCCAGCTTGTGGCAAGTGCAGGGGTAAGTGCAGACATCAAGGGGGTAATTCATAGAATCCAGCGCACAAGTGGCGCACGCGGCTGGCGCACAGTGTGCGCGTGCGAATCCCTGCGCCAGCCGCGTGCGCTAAAATCCAATTCCGCGCACAAAGTATTCATGGATTCCAGCCACCAAAACCAGCCGTGGCGCACAGTGGCGCAGCGACCCTGTAGCAGCGCCAGTTACGCCCCCAAGAATGCCTCTCGCGCAGGGAAAAGCCATCAATATACCCAATCCAGCGCAAAGGGCTGCGCTAACCCTGTACCAGCACAGCAAGCGGGCTACGTGTATCACTGGGATGCGCGGGAAGTACCTCACGCGATATCAGCAGGGTACGTGTATTTCAGGGTGCATGGGAAGTTACACACGCGATTTCCGCAGGGTACGTGTATTTCAGGGGTGCGCGTGAAGTTCCACACGCGATATCAGCAGGGTACATGTATTTCAGGGTGCAGGGGAAGTTACACACGCGATCCCATCAGGGTACGTGTATTTCAGGGGTGCGCGGGAATTTCCACACGCGATTGGGCCCGTGCGAGCAGGGTACGCGTATCTCAGGAGTGCGCGGGAAGTTCCACACGCGATTCCATCAGGGTACGTGTATTACGAGGTGTGGGGGAAGACTCACACACGAAATCAGCAGGGTACGTGTATACCAGGGGTGCGCGGGAAGTTCCACATGCGATTCCATCAGGGTACGTGTATTTCGGGGTGCGCGTGAAGTCTCACACGCGATTACAGCAGGGTACGTGTATTCCAGGGGTGCGTGGGAAGTTCCACACGCGATATCAGCAGGGTACGTGTATTTCAGGGCGCAGGGGAAGTTACACACGCGATTACAGCAGGGTACGTGTATTCCAGGGGTGCGCGGGAAGTTCCACATGCGATTCCATCGGGGTACGTGTATTTCAGGGGTGCGCGGGAATTTCCACACGCGATTGGGCCCGTGCGAGCAGGGTACGCGTATCTCAGGGGTGCGCGGGAAGTTCCACACGCGATTCCATCAGGGTACCTGTATTACAGGGTGCGGGGGAAGTCTCACACGCGAAATCAGCAGGGTACGTGTATACCAGGGGTGCGTGGGAAGTTCCATACGTGATTCCATCAGGGTACGTGTATTTCGGGGTGCGCGTGAAGTTCCACACGCGATATCAGCAGGGTACGTGTATTTCAGGGGTGCGCGGGAATTTCCACACGCGATTGGGCCCGTGCGAGCAGGGTACGCGTATTTCAGGGGTGCGCGGGGAGCACCACATGTGAATTGCACGTGTGGGTCCTCCCAGGTGTTCCCTCTACACCCTCCACGGCCCCTGCAGGTGGCTCACACCACAGGGACCTACCCTGCACATGTCCTGCAGGCACCCCATCCACCATGGCCATGCCCCCCAGCCAACCCACATGTCAACTTGCACTACTGCCCACCAACGCATGTCCCCCTGCACCCCCAGCCACCAGGGGCACCCTCCACAGGCCCCCACCCATGTCCAACTCATGTTCCCCACCCACCCCTCCCCCCAGCACTGTGGGGCACCTGCCAGCAGGCCCCCACTCATGTCCAACTCATGTTCCCCACCCCCCACCCCCCAGCACTGTGGGGCACCTGCCAGCAGGCCCCCACCCATGTCCAACTCATGTTCCCCACCCCCCAGCACTGTGGGGCACCTGCCAGCAGGCCCCACCCATGTCCAACTCATGTTCCCCACCCCCCCACGCCCCAGCACTGTGGGGCACCTGCCAGCAGGCCCCCACCCATGTCCAACTCATGTTCCCCACCCCCCAAACCCCAGCACTGTGGGGCACCTGCCACCAGGCCCCCACCCATGTCTCCCACCACCCCCACCCTCCCAGTCACCAGGGGCAGCCTCCACCAGGCCCCCACTCATGTACCCCTGCACCCAGGTCCTCACAATCCCCAATCATGTGCGTTATGGTCAGCCTCCACAGCCAAAAGGCCCTACCAAGTAACCCATTCACCCACATGGAAATGGAAATTACATGTTACACCCCCAATGTTCATAAAGCAAATGAACCCATGTCCGTCACACACAATGGTTGCAAATGAATGGGAAAACACCCAACATGACATGCATGAAACCAATGAGATGATACCACACAGTGAAGTATGAAAACAAAATTGTATTAAAAAAAATTGAATGCAAATGAAATGAAACAAACTACAATGGCAATGAAAAAAAGATAAGATGCATGTCCATCCAAAAAAATCAAAACTACAAATCCAAATCCAAAAAAAAGTTGTTCAAAGTCACATTAAAAATAAAATCAGTCCAATGAAGAACTATGTACAAAACATACAAGGGTCCATGAGCCCAACTGAACAAAGGAAACCTACAAAAAACCCTAACTAAAATGCAACTATATACAAAAAGTGGAGCTGTGTCCGTCGACTCCAAATCATAAGAAGAAACAAATGAAAACTAAAACTAAAGAACTATATACAAAGGCGGCGGGCAAGTCCAGCGGCTCACTCCGTGGTGTTCCGGGCCAGGGCATCATCAAACTCCACGTCTATGTCACGGAGGCGGTCCTGTTCCATGGCCCCGTGGGTCCGCAGGGACAACGCCATCTGCTCCTCCAACCCCCTGCGGATTGCCTCGAGGCACTCGGCCCGCCTCAGGGCCCTCCGCATAGAGTTCTCCGCCCTGACCATTGTGAGCCGCGCCTCTTCCGCCCGCCGCCGCTCCGCACCTATATGCTGGCCCAACCGCTGCCACACGGAAGACACTTCCCGTCCTGGGTCCTCCTGCCCTCCGGCCGATGCCTGCCCCTCCGATGTTGATGGCCCCGAGCCATGATGCCTCCCACGTTGACTCCGCTGCTGCCTCCGACGCCACTGCCTCTGCCAGCACGATGGCATCCAGGCTGATGGAATCCACCGACGCTGTCGTGCGCGTGCCCTGCCTGATGATGCCGGCACATCCTCCATCTGCTGGGGTACAGTTGCTGTGGTGTCCACCCCTGCTGGACCTCTGACTCCCGACTGTGGCAGGGATGGGATCCCCACCGAGCTGGCTGCATTGGTCAGGGCAGGTCCACAGGGGGCCCTGGTGGCATCTGGGCCGGAAGACGGCAAGGAGAACGACTGGCGTGTAGTCTCCACAGAGGAGGAGAGGGCTGCCAGATTGGCCGACACATGCAGGAAACCCCCGAACATGGACGATCCCAATTGGGCCACGTCGGCACGGTGCTCTTCATGATGACGTGCGTGCTCCTCCTGGGAAGCACGCACGGCATCACGAATCACAGCCGTGCGCATCGCGACCCCAACCAGGACCTTCTCCATACGGCCAGGGGTCCCCTCGTCCGCAGGTGGAGGGGAGTCAGATGACATGGACATCCCCTCTACCTGCAGACGGGCCTGGGACGGGGCATCCCTGCTGGTGCATGGTGGTGCACCCACAGGGTCAGGGACAGCAACATGCACAGGCCCCTCCAGTGCGCCTCAGTGGCGGCCTCCTCCTCCTCTGTGAAAACCACCAACCTGGATGGCTCCTCACCGTCTTCCGCCGCAGCAGGCCCCTGTGGGGGCTCACCCACCCCTTCCGCTGCAGCTGTGGGGGCATCCCCGCCGCCTTGCTCCACAGCGCCGTCTCCGCCCTCTTCTTCACTAGCCGCTGCGTAGAGGGAGATATAGAACACAAGCATCAGGGTACTGTACAATGGTCCCCTAGACAGGAAACAATAGCAGATGAGTGCCACTGTCAAAGTACACTTCCATCATGTCCCTCCACAACACATGTGTCAGTCCAGGCAAAACACACACAGTGACAGTCATGGTGCATGCCATGGACATTTCCATACATGTCCAATGGACTCTCGAAACATACAATGTAATGGAACTCACATGCATCATGGGTCATGCCTATCACATGCACACACTTCACCTCAGTCACATCCATCTGGCCCCGTACACCCCAATCACAGTGGATACAAAGATGACTAGGCTGCATCAGTGAATCTGTACATTGTCACAGACATGTGTCATGCATCCATGGCATCCACAAGTCACAGACACGCAGGTCAGGCACACAGACATGGACACCATATATGTACCTGGCATCAGCACCCATCCCTCACCCCCACCCATGTCCAGGAACAGAGACTGCCATGCTCTCATGTGTACAATCTGCATAGGGCTCCCCATGTCGCATTTAAACACATGCAACAACCGTGCGGTTCACACCTTACTGGTCGCACATGCATTACCATGATGTCCCTGCACACATACATGCGTACATGGCCTATGTCACACATACAGGCAAGTATCAGACAACCAGCACACTGCAACATGCCCTGTCTCACACAGCAATGCTTGGCCACTTACCACTCAACTCCAGACGGGTCCCCCTCTCAAGGACCTGGGCGTGGAGCGCTGGGTGTACGCGTTCCAGGACCCCCATCTAGATGGAACTCATGCGGCCCCGGCCCCCCTCCACGAGGCGCCAGGCCTTCATGAGGGTCCTGGACCTCATGTCTTCCCAGCGCTTCTTGACCTTCTGGATGGTGTGGGTTGCCACCCCCTCTGCGTTGATGGCAACCACACAGTCGGCCCAGATCCCCTCCCGTCCTTCCTTGTTGGCGCGGGACGATCCGAAGAGGGCATCATACTGACTTGCTCCACCAGGACACCAACTTCGGTGGCAGTGAAGCTGGTGCCCCTCTGCCCCTCTGGCCGGGGGTTGCCACTGGTGCCAGATGTGGATGTGCCCGACATGGCAACCCCAGGGGCAGGAGTGGGTGGGCAAATGGGTCCTGGGGCTGGGCTGTGGAGCGATGTTATCTGAGTCGGGAGTCTTCTGTTCCAGCAGGGGTGGACACAGCAACTGGACCCCTGCAGATGGCTGATGTGCAGGCACCAAATGGCAGGGCACGGTGGCAGCAGGCAGGCAGGCAGGCAGGCAGGCAGCAGCAGATGGCACATGGGAGGCTGCTCGGAGCACTGGGGGGCAGTAATTCGGCCTTCTGGGCAGGAGCGTGGTCTTCCGTGTGTTTTTCGCGTGGCCAGCTTGATACGGAGTGATTTGGCACATGAAAATCCTGCATGTCAGCATGAAAATCGAGGAAAGGCCCTTAGCGCGTAAGCGCGTCAGCACGCATACGCGATTTCATTGGACCAAAGGCCCTTACAGCGTAAGCGCGTCTGTGACGTTTTGCGCACGGGCGTTGCCCTGGCAGGGCTTGGAGATCCCGCGTGCCTTTACACTGTTCTGTACGTGCTTTTCGTGCGGTGCGTGTGTTTTCCATCCGTTGGGGTTAACACGCTTTTACTTCACAGCGGGTGTACGTGTTCTTCTACACGCAAGGCAGACGGTGAGTGGTACCCCGCTCCCCGAGGCCCGATCGCGTGAGAAACTTCACGCAAACCCCTGAAATACATGTAGCCCGCTCCCCCAGGCCCGATCGCGTGAAAAAGTTCACGCGAACCCCTGATGTACACGTAGCCCACTCCCCCAGGCCCGATCGCGTGAAAAAGTTCACGCGAACCCCTGAAATACACGTAGCCCGCTCCCCCAGGCCCGATCGCGTGAGAAACTTCACGGGAACCCCTGATGTACACGTAGCCTGCTCCCCCAGGCCCGATCGCGTGAAAAACTTCACGCGAACCCCTGAAATACACGTAGCCCGCTCCCCCAGGCCCGATCGCGTGAGAAACTTCACGCGAACCCCTGAAATACACGTAGCCCGCTCCCCCAGGCCCGATCGCGTGAGAAACTTCACACAAACCCCTGATGTACACATAGCCCGCTCCCCCAGGCCCGATCGCGTGAAAAAGTTCACGCGAACCGCTGAAATACACGTAGCCCGCTCCCCCAGGCCCGATCGCGTGAAAAAGTTCACGCGAACCCCTGAAATACACGTAGCCCGCTCCCACAGGCCCGATCGCGTGAAAAAGTTCACGCAAACCCCTGAAATACACGTAGCCCGCTCCCCCAGGCCCGATCGCGTGAAAAAGTTCACGCGAACCCCTGAAATACACGTAGCCCGCTCCCCCACACCCAATTGCTGTATGATGCCACTTTTGTAATGCGCAGGGACGCTACCGCCTGCCTTCATGTGGCGGACGTGTTTCGAGTGCGTGTGGGCGTCTCGTCTGCTTCCCTGCAGTACATCCCCAGTTACGCCCTTATTTTCGCGCGTTGTTCCCCATTCCGCGCGTTACGCCCCATGTCCCGCCCACTTTCTGGTGTATGCGCCGAGGTTGTGCGTTTTCACTGTGCACGTTGTGCACGCCTTTCGGGATGTTGCTGTGACTTGTGCGCCATGCACGGGTTTGGCGCACATCCCGGGGTGTACACGCGCAGGGACTTCCATGAATCGCACGCGTGCGCATGCGCCTGTTTTTTTCCGCTTGCGCCTGCTTGCGCCTGCTTGCGCGTAGATTTTCGGCGCACGCTTGTTCCATGAATCGGCCCCCAAGTGTCAAGAGCTGGTGGGGATTGTAGGGATACAGAAACAGCCCCCAAGTGCAGGGGTTGCCTGGGAGGCAGTGCAGGTGTGCATCTGGCGGGGAGGGGACCAGGGACTGAGATCAGAAGGTAGCTATGTCACCAGTGTAGTTTCAGTTTCAGCCAAGAGATCAGCAGGGCAGAGGAGGGGAGAAAGCAGAAGCAAAGAGGATGGTCTTGAGGTGCTTCCAGAACCGGAGATGGTTCTCCTCAAGTTTCAGAGAGGCAAGGAGGCTGTTCCAGGGGGAGGCCCCATCAGAAGAAAGAGAACTACCAACAACTGTTTGGACAAGCGACTGACCCTGAGGGAGTTGGAGGCGGATAAGCGAAGAGCTTGAGAAGGAAGATATTTAGGAAGAGAGAGTTGAAGGTATTGAGGCCCCATGCCCCAGAAGACCTTGTGGACACACTCTCCTTATACAACAAGCTCCAGTGTAAGTATAGAGTGGCCAACTAAAGAATGTTCCAAAACAACAAAATGTGTTTACATATATTGTAACATTGCACTATGACTTCCTTGTTTAAGAACAAAATCCTCATTCATAAGAAGACAACAAGAGGTAATTAATGGAACTTGGCACCTGACAAATAATACCACTACATTATTTCAAGAATTCCCTGGTGGACTATTTCCTTATTACTAGACACCCCCTGAAAATAATATGCAGATATAATATGTTCTCTCTATCTATTGCTCTCCAGTATGGCCTGTTCATCTCTTTCTGAAACAGCTCCTTCCTGCAGCCTGTATGTAAACTACTACCCCATTTTGTATTTTTCTTCCCCAGCTTTCAGTAATCTCCAGAAATGTCTCCTGGTCCTCTTATTGTTTCTTGTCTATCTGCGGCCCAGGCATTGTATTTCAATCTTCTTCCCTAGTCTTATGACTGGACAGGTGGGAGGAATAATCACTCCAAACCTTGCAGGTAGGCATTTCATTTTTGCAATATCTCTTCTGATCTGAATGTGCTAGTATAATAGAATAAAGGTCAATACAGTTTTATTATCTGGATGGACAATTCTAGATATCGAATGACTCTGTGAGAGGTATTTTTGGGGAAATATACATGTTTTATATTGTTTTATAAATGTAATCATAACAAAACATGTGGGTGTTGTACCTGCTAAATAAATATTATTTGTATTTACAAATAACAATTTGTCTTAAGGGCCTTGTGACACTGCAAAGATATTGATTTTAAATGCATTATATGTGTAAGATTATTTTGCAAAAACCTGTTGCTCATTCTTATCTAGATGGCATCCAGGTAAATGCAAATGTTGGATAACAGATGCTACTGGCGTTACGTTGCTGATATACTACTGCCCTAGAAAGGCCCCAAATATAATTTTCCCTTGAGATAAAGAAGCCTCATGGCCATGGCCTGGAAAATTGCTTGAACAAGATTTTGCTCAGCATGCAATTCTCATGTTAGGCAAAACAGTCTTGACTCATGAGCTGAGGTCCTATGACACATTCCTCAGGAAAGGAGCTTAAACTGCTCCAAGCTGAATCTAGTTTAGAGACATATAAATAGAATGCAGTGTTATTCAAAGTAATTGAACTGATTTCATTCCTTCATATATATTTTACATAATTATTCTCTTGATATGATCAATCTGACTTTACCATTGCAAAGAAGGAAGCAGAGTCTACAAGGTATATTCCCTAAACATGCCATCCAAGTTATAGGAACATGTTGAGAATTTGAATTCTAAGTTGGAAATCACATCTAAGATGCTTGGCCCTTAACACGTTTGGATGTAAACATGTTCATATATAACAGATATTTCTCTTGCTCTTATTTGTCCTTGGCATCAACAACCCAATGCCTGGAAGCAATGTACTGAAAGGCCCTAAAATGAGTAGTGTCATGTCTCTTGGGTGCGTAGGTAATTATGTTTATCTCACAGGTGCACTCTTTTTATGATGGTGTCTAGTAGGAGATGGACAACAAAAAAACACATTATTTTTAGCAAATGCACTCTTTTGATACTCTTTAGCTAACTTTTGGAAGACTATTTTCAGGTCCATATTTCTGACACAGTCCTGCAGGAATCTCACATCAAAATGAGGGTGCATGGCCCTTACGTTGAAGTTGAAAGGGACACAGATATTCTCTGCAGGGATAGAATTGGGGTTATGACAGACCTTGTATAGGACCTGCAGTGGGTCTGAGGAAATGATTTAATTTCAGTGTTTATTCAAAATAATTATTCAAAATAATTATTAAAGGCCTATCCTACCCTGTTGCTACAGGGATGTGTGATGGCACATATAAAACCATTGAAGCTGTTGGGAAGGAAATTAACCTCTTCCGCCCCCTAGATGCTTGAGAGTATGGCAAATCCCACCACGACACTTGCTATGTATCAGGGGGGGCAGGGGTGTGCTAAGAGAAACAAAATATTACAAGTAATATAGATGCTTAGACTTAGTCCGCACATAATGTGAGAAACCTTACGGTGTCTCACCCGCTAATCCCCAGGGACCTGTCATCCCAGTGGCCAGGACACGGCCATGGCTATTGGAGGTGCAGTCCCCATCCTACCAGGTAGGATATCTAGAAACAAGATGTCTAGAAACCCCGCCCCCTTTTCCAACATAAACACTTTCTCACTGAGAGTTCATCGGGAGCGACAATGCAACACCATAGCCGTATACCTGACATGTCCCAACACAAGGACCAGGCAGAGTCAGGCAATTACTGATAACTACACACACCTGACTTTCATCAGACTTCACCACACGGATAAAAGGCGGAGCACGAAACCACACACTGAGCAAGGGCAAGCGCACAAGGAAGCAGCTATTCCGAGATGGCAGTTTAAATTGAGGAGAGAGGCAGCGAGACCAGACAGGACGACCTTGAGGGAATTACCCTTTCCCTTTTCGAAAAAAGGATCACGATTTTCTAGATGCCTCAAGGAAAAGAAACAAAAGACCAGGAATTAAGCGGTTGCCACCATGGTACTATTATTGACTCCGAGAGCAAACTTACGCCAAGGAGTTCACCAGAGCCGATAGAGACTGATAATAGACCGGACTGTGTGATGCTCAAGGTTGCAAGCAGCAACATTGTATGAACAAAGAACTTGTGTGCAATTGAACTGTGAAAACAAAATAGGTACCAGATACAGAGTGGTCCGGCGCTACGTGGAAACTCCCTCCAAGGTCTCTGGTTGGAAACTCCTCTGCCCCTCAAGAATGAGAAAGATTATTGAACAGTAAAATCAAAGTGGGCCTGCAGCGGGTTAAGTGGAAGCCTGTAATATTCAAAAGTGTTTGTTTGCCTACAAACTGAAATTGGTCTGAGCCTGGCTGAGGGGGACTAATTGTCAATAGGGAATCTGAGCCTGGAAGAGGAGGACACAGGGTGAACAGTAAACCTCACCCACGAAGATATTGCTGTGGCAAATGTGAACCCGACTGAGAGATGCCTGCAAATTAAAGTTGGTCTGAACCCAGCTGAGGGGGACTTATTGTCAAAGGGGGATCTGATCCCAGAAGAGAGGAATCCAGGGTGAACAGTAAAACTCACCCACATATTCTTGTGGCAAATGTGAACCTGACTGAGGGATGCCTGCAAATTAAGATTGGTCTGAACCCGATTAAGGTTGGCTAATTGGGAAAGAAGGATTTGAGCCCAGCTGAGGGGGATCCATGATGAAGAGTAAATCGCCCGACTTGACTATTTGGAAAAGGACATTTTCTTTGTTGTTTATGGTGCATCAGGTTCTCTGAGGAAAGCGACTTTGCACAAAGAGACTTGGTGGCAGAAGGCTCTGATATCGGTGAAGGAAACTGTGACCTCGTACCAAAGAAGCCCCTGAGTGGCGAAGGGAGGCTAATGGTCTAAGCATCATTTTGTGAACACTTCTTTTTTTTGTGAACATTATCCCACACTATTTTGTAGCACAGCGCTAATGATTGGCAATAGATTTTTTAGTGTAGGCCCTTTTTATTTGACTAGACTCCAGTAGGACATTATTATTATTAATTGATGGTCGTAGCTTGCTCCCATCTTAGATTTAGATTTGGATAGACGTTTTTTACACCCATGATACAAGTTCAATAAACACCCTTGAACTGTGAACACTTGTGTCTGTCTTACTTTGATACCATGACTTCCTTACAATATAAGTAAGCATCATTTTTAAGCTATAGTAGAAACATTCATCCCTGCATGGCTGCATGATAAATACAGACCCACATAGAAACCTGAATAGGCCCAAGTGCTGATGATAGAGATGCCCACGCTGCTATCTCCCATAGAAACTTTCCTTTGTTCCATAACTGTTGCTAATACGTGTCATCCCAAGAAGGGGTGTGCCCTGCAAGGCCTGTGAGCCAATATCAGGTGCCTCACAGTGCACATTTATCGCAGCCAGGCTGAAATCAAACTTCCAACCACAACCCAGCCCTCCATCAGGTATGACACCCACATCTGTCCCAGTCCAACACCTCTGAATTCCACAATAGTAGGTGACCCCTGACTACCAACCATAAACCGAATGGTCATGAAAGATCTAAAAGAACACAATCATTTCACCTTATTTCATAATGACAAACTTTGTAATATGAGGTACCGGGTGGAATGAATGATAGCCCATAGCGAGGGTGGAAGCCTTGGGTGCGGAGAGTGCGATAACTGAATGAGTGAGGAATGTGTGGCTCAGCACGATCTTAAATACCCCCCCCCCGTGTGCCGGTCTCAGAGACTCCCAGGTGCACACCATAATGATAGAGCAGCAATCCCTGGAGATGATGAGCCCACCAGACCCCATGTGATTGAAGACGGATGGACAGGGCTGGGACCAATAGCCACCTGGTATCCCCTATGGAGAAGGCCACCTATGGATAGGGTCTCACCAACCAGCCACATAGGTTTCATACTGTATGTGTGTGCATCAGTGATGACGATGTGTTGCCTTATAACATTCTGCTTCTACCATTTTTCAGCAGAACGTTCTTGATCAGCAGAGTTCTTTGCTGGCATACCTATTTTTTGGCTGAGAAAAGATTGTTATCCTTGCAAGAATCTCTTGCCCTTTTTTCCTAGCACATTGTATTTTTCCTGGCGTGAGCATTTGTTTGCATGCCTTCAAAGTGTAATGCCACACCCCCACCTGTTCTAAAACAAGAGCAGACATACGGAATAAGAAAACTAGAATAAGGTATCATTTTGCGTATGCCACTGCCATGGAGATTGAAACACAAGTAAGATAGTGCTAGTTTGCCACATTATAGGAAGTAGGTTGCTGAATACACAGAGAGGGAACGTAGTATGGTGTTAAGCACAGTTAGGCTGGATATTTATGTAAAGCAGCATTTTAAATTTGTATTTGTATTTGTATTTATTTATTTGTAATGCGCACCAAACCCAAGGGTAACTGGGCGCAGAGGCAGCAAGAGGGTTGCAAAGCTTTGTTACATACAGTAAGGTGAGGTCCAGCTGGGGTTACATTGCCGGACGTATCACACCAAATAGGATGGGTAGAGCATGTACATTAGAGGCAGTAATATACATATTTACATTCAATGAGTAAGCTAGAGCATATATATTCGGGCAGTACTATAAACATATTTACATTCAATGAGGAGCCACATGGTACTGGCGAGTCGGGTCTCAAGAGTCGTTATGAGTAGAGAGATTTGAGCCAGTGGACGGTCCTGGCTCTGAACTGGTGGTAGGGTAGGTCCTCCCTGCAAGTCGGAGGGAGGGAGTTCCAGAATTGTGCTGCTTTTACTGGAAAGCTATTGCCCCCAGATGTAGTACGTTTGAACCTGGGCACAAGTAGAAGGTTGCAGTTGGCCGTTCTTGAGGGGCGGGAGAGGGTAGGTCTGGTAAATCTGGCAATGAGGTATTGGGGGGCTGCTTGGTGGAGGCATTTGTGAATCAGAGACACCGATTTAAGGAATATCTTGTCCTTGGTGGATAGCCAATTGACAGATCTTCTGGAATCTGAAATATGGGCTTTCTTTGGGATACTGAGGGCCGCTCTGAGGGCATTATTTTGGAGGATTTGGATTTTGTTAGAGATATATTTGTTGCACCCTACGTATAAGGCATTGCAATAGTCCAGCTTGGACAGGATCAGCGCCCTGGCCAACGTGGTGCAGTTGGTGGGGGAGAGAAAGGGTTTGGCTGCCCTGATGAGTTTGCAAGTGTAGGAAGTGGCGGATGCCATTGCGTTCACTTGTTTGTTAAGGGTAAGGGTGGAATCTAGATAGAATCCGAGGGTTTTAACCTCCTTAGCTACCATGATTTTGTTATCGTCAATTATGAATGATGAATATTTGTGGCCCAGTTTGTTGAGGTAGTGTGTCGAGCATAGAATGAGAAGTTCTGTCTTGTCATCATTCAGGCATAGACCGTGTGAGGCCATCCATGCCTGGATGATGAGGTACACTTTATTAACGAAGGCCAAATCCTTGTCATAATCCCCCGACAACGGGATGAGGATCTGGGTATCATCGGCATAATTAGTGTAGGTAATACCTAGATCGTCTAGATCATCGAAAAGTGGCTTCGTGAAGATGTTATAAAGTGTAGGGGAGACGCAAGATCCTTGCGGCACGCCACACGTGATAGGGGTGGGGTCGGCCGCAGAAGATAGTGAGAAGACTCTCATCGTACGGTTATTAAGGAAGGAATGGATCCAGTTGGTTGCTTCTTGAGAGAAGTGGGCGGCTATTTGTAGGTGGTTACACAAGATCTCATGGTCGACCAGATCAAAGGCCGCGGAGAGATCAAGGAGAAGCAATAGTGCTGTCTTCCCCTGGTCTCTCAGCTCGTCTATCTGTGTCTTGAGATCTATGAGTGCGGTTTCTGTTCTGTGTTGTGGCCTGAAGCCCGATTGTCGGACTCCTAAGAGTTGGAAGTGCTCAAGGTGTTGTTGGATCTGTTGGTAAGCTATTTTGTCAATTATTTTGAGAAGGAATGGTACTGTGGTGATAGGGCGGTAGTTAGTTGGGGTGGAAGGGTCTAAGTTCGGTTTTTTAAGCAAAGGGAGGACCCAAGACTGTTTTAAGTTGTTGGGTACGGTGCCTGATGTGAAAGACGCATTTATTAGTTTGGTAATAAATGGAGCAAGATCACGGGCAGCATCCTTGATCAGTTGAGCGGGGCATAAATCTCTGTGGCAGTTTGAAGGTTTGAGGGTGAGAATGGTATTTTCAACCTCTTTGGTGGATACTTTGTGGAAGTTGAAGGAGGGGTTGTACGCTGGGGGGGAGGGTGGACTCGGGTGAACCTTTTTGTGGGGGATGGTACTCTGCTTGGTGGAGGAGAGCACAGATTCTTTTTTGGTGCTTATCTTAGTCTTGAGGGATGAGATTTTATTCGCTAAGGCATTTTGAATGCCCGTGCACCAGTGTTTATCTTTGATACACGAATCTGGTGCTTGGATCAGGGATTCTATCTCTTTAAGAATAGTGAAAAGCTCTCTAGTGTTAGATTTAGCTTGTGCAATTCGCGTGCTAAATGACGATTGCTTAGCCAGTATGATTTCTTTTTTATATTGGGAGGCTAGATTACTCAGGTATTTTTTGTTTTTTTCTGAGGGGGAAGCTCGCCAAAGTTTTTCGCAGCGTCGTTTTTCTGTCTGAGGGCTTTAAGGTGAGGTGAAAACCAGGAGTTAATGTGTTTCCGAGGCTTGCTCTTTTTTAGCTTCAAAGGGGCTATAGCGTCAAGGGATGAGAGCATAATTTTATTGTAGATGTCAACCATCGTAAGGGGATCAGTGTGATCTGGGATGGCGTTCAGAGTTGGTATGATGAGCGGGATCAGATTGTCAGGGGTGATGTTCTTTTTATTACGGGATTGGATAGCTGGAGCTATGTTGTTGGTTGGTGCTGGGGTTGCCTTTAGGGTGAACGAGATCAGATAGTGGTCTGTCCAAGGCTGCGGGAGTATGGCAGAGACCAAGACTGGGCAGTTGTGCACGGCTAGCCAGTCCAGAGTTCTCCCTTTGATATGGGTGGGCTCGGTAATCTTCTGGGTGAAGCCCAGTTCCTCTAGGGTGTTATTGATTGTACTGACATTGGCGTCTGCAGGGTCGCTAAAGCCAAGGTTAAAGTCTCCTAGTAGGATACGTTGTGAAGAGTTTTTAAGATTATTTGATAGGATGTCTGTGAGGTCTTCTTCGAATGATCCTAGGGGGCCCGGTGGTCGGTAGATAAGGTGGATGGAGATGGATTGAGTACTAGAAAGTATTAACTTAGCTGTTAGAGATTCACAGGAACTAACATTAGTGGGTGATTCAATTATGATAGTAAATTTGGTTTTGGCTATGATGGCAAGACCTCCACCTCTAGAAGTGGTGCGATCAAGTCTTAGTAGCGTGTAGTCATCTGGGACTGCTAGCATAATTGCAGGGCCTGCCGTGGGGTGAAGACAAGATTCAGTAACCGCTAAGAAGTCCAGGTCTTCATTGTGTAACAGGTCAGCGATGTCTGATGCATGAGCTACCATAGAGCGGGCATTTATTAGTGCACCCTTGGTTCCTAGATCTGCTGGGTTTAGAAGTAATGGCGCAGATTCGTAAGTACTTTTCTGGTCACGGATGGGCTCCCGGTGGAGTCTACTGTTCAATTGAAGAGGGTGTAGAGATGGATTCCTGGTTGCATTGCTGTGGGTTGGTTTGGGTCGGGGGTCATAGAGTCTTGTAAGTCTGGCGCGTAGTCTAAGGTTTCTCATGCGAACAGGACAGGGCGTGGAGTTCATTTCAGTTAATATGTGTGGGTTATATGCAGGTTCAAGTCCTGATGAGTTGGATAGCATGATTGGGTGTTGGCTGTTCAAGATGTGCAGTATTAATCTCAGTAACACTGTGTAAAGTGCATGGAGATACATTGTAAAGTTGGCAGAATAGACTGGTGCACTGTAGTTAATGTCTGGTAGTGTGAGTCTAGTCTAGTGGGGCACCTAAAGTCGATTTGGGCAGTCAAAGTACGAGAGCAAGTTCACTAACATAGTGCAAAGGCAATGGGTCGCTTAGGTTCAGATTTTTAGCAATCAGGCACGAGAGCATAGATCGCTTGGTAAGGTGCAAGGCAGAGGATCATCTAGATTTGATTTCAACAATTGGGACACAAAGCGTGGGTCACACTAGCAAAGGTTCATAGGCAGAGGATCATCTAGATTCAATTTTAGCAATCAAGGCACAAAGCATAAAACGCAGTCATAGGCAATGAGTCACCTAAATTCAATTATTAGCAGTCGTGGCTCAAAGGCATAGGTCGCTTAGTAAAGGTGCAAGGCAAAGGGTCATCAAGAATCAGTATTAACAGTTAGGACCCAGGACGTTGGTCACTCAAGTAGGGTGCAATGGGTCACCTAAATTCAATTTTAGCAATCAGGCACAAGAGCATAGGTCACTTAGTAAGGTGTACAGGCGGAGGAGCATCTAGATTCGATTTTAGCAAACGGGACACAGAGGCATGGGTCACTAGTAAGGTGCAGAGGTGGTTAGTACTAGTCACAGATATATTAGGTGCAGTTTTGTGCGCAGCGCAGGTTTGAGCCAATGAATGTTGAACACAGGTGTGCTAGATGCAGTTGCAGGTATAAGAGAGCATTACAGGTGTATTACATAGGCAAGAGTCAATGGAGGCGCATTCTGAGGGTAGCAGATCTTCAGGATGCAGTAGGTTGCTATGAAGCTCACACAAAAGACATGGTTACAAATATAGGGCATACATGATGGTAGGGAGGCACTGTGTGTGCGGTGGACGTTAGCTGGACCTTAATAGGCTTAACCGAACAGTAACATCATGGGCAGGAAAGTTACCTTGGTAAAATCACTGGAGGTCCAGGGGGTCTGGCAGACGGCAGACTAGGCAGTCAACAGGCAGAGAACAGGCACCAGCCTTGTCCTCGAGGGCCTTGACGGAGGAGGGCCGGCTTCGCCTGCCGGCGCCCAATGGAGGGAGTAGTAGCTCCTGTAGCCAATCGGATGGCTCGGGGCTGCTGCTGGCTTCCTGGAGTACAGATGGCTAGGGCAACAAAGGGGCGGCCATCTTTGAAGGGGGTACCGTGTGTGCCTGCAAGCGGTTGCCTTGCGGTGCAGGGTGAATGCAGGGCTGCGTGGGGAACGAGATCCTGGGTGGGGTGTGAGCGAAATGGCAACGATGGGCTGCAGCGAAAAGGCAGCGTCGAGGTGCGGGGTCTAGCGCGATCGAGCAGCGCTTACCCAAAGGCATCAGCTGGGCCGTGGTGCATGCCTCGGCGGGCCCGCTGCTCCAGCAGTACGGGGCCGCGTGTATGGAGCTCCTGCTCCTTGGCTCGGATCCGGGACTATGGCCAGGCAGAAAACAGGCACCAGCCTTGTCCTCGAGGGCCTTGACGGAGGAGGGCCGGCTTCGTCTGCCGGCGCCCAATGGAGGGAGTAGTAGCTCCTGTAGCCAATCGGATGGCTCGGGGCTGCTGCTGGCTTCCTGGAGTACAGATGGCTAGGGCAACAAAGGGGCGGCCATCTTTGAAGGGGGTACCGTGTGTGCCTGCAAGCGGTTGCCTTGCGGTGCAGGGGGAATGCAGGACTGCGTGGGGCACGAGATCCTGGGTGGGGTGTGAGCGAAATGGCAACGATGGGCTGCAGCGAAAAGGCAGCGTCGAGGTGCGGGGTCTAGCGCGATCGAGCAGCGCTTACCCAAAGGCATCAGCTGGGCCGTGGTGCATGCCTCGGCGGGCCCGCTGCTCCAGCAGTACGGGGCCGCGTGTATGGAGCTCCTGCTCCTTGGCTCGGATCCGGGACTATGGCCAGGCAGAGAACAGGCACCAGCCTTGTCCTCGAGGGCCGTGACGGAGGAGGGCCAGCTTCGCCTGCCGGCGCCCAATGGAGGGAGTAGTAGCTCCTGTAGCCAATCGGATGGCTCGGGGCTGCTGCTGGCTTCCTGGAAATGACTAGATAAGTTCCATTTTTCAATTTGCAAGGCCTTGCACAGTTCATTGTTTGGGAAACACAGCATTGCAGTTTAAATAGCTTATTAGGGATTATTGTTGGCCCATGGTGGCGTCCAGATGACTGAAAGTGGCAAGGCTTAGAGAAATTTAGGATAGCTGAAGTTGCACGAATAGACCTTTCTCAAGGTTCCAGTTTAGATAATCAATAAATGAGTTTGTTTTGTTGCTAACCGACAGAAATATACAACATTTAATTGTCAGGCGCATGCAGTAACGTCACCAATAACACACTAGCAAGATATATCCACAGCACCTCCAATGGTGAAAGCAGTTCAATGCATGCAAAAATAACACATTACCAGGTTGAATACATTGAAGGCAAAAGGTCTCATACACTGGCCTCACACTACAATAAAAAAGCTATGCATATCATGACATAATTAGTTCAAAAACCTGCAAGTAGCAGAATGTTCCCGAGGTGAGTACAGGACAACTGTCCAAGGTTGAGCAAACTGTCTTGGAGATTGAGGCCCGGCATGGACAGATGAGAGATAGGAGTGAGTCTGATAGTTATTTCACCATGGCAGTGTTTCAATCTCTCATTTCGCACCAGAAGTTAATTGGAGTGTTGTGGATATGTGAAACACCCAAGGCCACATCAGCAAGACGCACCAGTAAAGTAACAATGTCAGCATCTTGTGGTGCCTACCAATTAGAGCACGGTCCAATTATGTCTGAGATATGATGTCTTGCATAGTGGGAGGGAACCTAGGCAGGCTCAAAGATAATGATTATCCAATTAGAAGAAGCAATGCATGGGATAATGTAGGTGATTTTTTTATTTTAATAACCAGTGACAGGTTGTGAATATTGTTTTTATCAATGTGGCGATGTAATGTGTTTAGTTTATAATCCCTGGGCTACCAGGAAGTAATTGAGAATGTCTGCAGACCTTCTACTGGCCAAATGGAGTAAATAAATCTTGTTTTTCTGTGCACCTTGATTTGCTCCCTTATTTTAGCCGGTGTGGATGATTGGGAGCTTGTTTACAGATGTACCCTTCCTAACCAAACTAACTAAAGTGCTTGTCTGTCATCAGGAAGTCAAACTCAAAATTGGCTTCTGTCCAGAATCTAATCTACTTGACCCAACCACTAAAAGTAATAACTAAAGTTTGCCAACAGAATGTCTCTCTCCTGGCTGCTTCTCTTCAGCCGTCTGTCTCAAGCATTTACTTCACGGTTCTCTTAGTTCATACATGTATCAGACATGAAAATGCCATCCTCGAGAAACCAGTTCATTATAATAAAAATAATAATTTACCATCCATATAGCGCTACAAACCCTCAGGCATCTGAGCGCTGCTTATTATTACCCATGGTGTGTGGTGCTCATTTATCGACCTTCAAAGGATGAAAGGCTGAGTTTGGCCCTGCCAGGATTTGAACCAGCATCAACAGGCTCTGCACAGATGTCAAAGTGAGCGCTATACTCGCTGTGCTATCGGACCGGCTTTTATGATAGTCTCTTCTGGTTCTCAGAGTCTTATTTATGAGCTTATGTGGCTCCTGGCAACTACTCATAGGTCCGGTCTTCCAGATGGTGTAATGCTTATCAGTATTTCTCAGTACTTTCCTAACAGCTTTCTTAAGATAGTCTTACAGTCTTTCCTCTGATTTTGAGTATTGCACTCAGTTTCCACTCAACCCTTCTGGGGTTCGTTATATCTTTATCATGAGTGAGGCACCACCACTCCTGGGGTCTCTTTAGGAGGATCTTTCTCTGAGCCCTTGGTGCAACATGTTATCGTGTCTTGTAGTGCTTTTTAAAGTCTCTCATTAAGGGATTTCCCCAATCTTCAACAGTTAACTTTGGTAACTTCTTCCATCCTTCATGGGATACTCTTTCTGGTATTTCTCAAAGTGTCATGCCTAATATCTCCATTCACTTTCCTTGGTTTCTCGTGATATAAACACTTATGCATTTTCAATGTCCCAACTTCCTTCACTTAAGTATCTTGCCCCGGCGGACCCCCTCTTCTCCATTCCACCCTGGTAACTTCGTTCATTGAGGGTGGCATTTTGGTGTTTGGTACTCGCACTGGTCTGCTTCTTGGGTTCCTTGAGTCCCTGCTCTGGGCTTCGCAACCAGCACTTTCTCAGCACTTTTCTGGGTAGCTGTGCTCTGCAAATGCTTGCTGACGGGAGGTTTCAGGTCTCCCACTTCCCCTGGTGTTGGCGCCATTAGACAGCCCGCAGGCCCACCACTGTGCATTTGTGGTCACAGTACCAGGTTGGATGGTCCTCCACGTTCCGTCCTGACAGCAGCTTTCCGCTGTTTGCGTTGCTGGGTCTCCAAGGCATAGTTACGTCTGAGGGCTTCCCCTGCATATGTCTCTCTCTCTCGCTCCTTCTCTGATCCACTTGTCCTTCTGATTTACAAGTTTGCTATTAAAGGGGTTTTCCTTTTTTCTTCAGACGTCATGATTAATCCAGCATTACTTGTAGGCAAACAAAAGGAGGGCACATTATTAATTACTGGAGGCAGTCTCATATATGCAGATAGACTTCCATAGGGAGTGACTGCTGGGAATGAGCACCTTGTCCCCTAAGGGAGAGTCACTCCCATCAAGGTCCCACTTGCCCAGGCCCATAGGGAGGGTCTTGCAGAATGGGCTCACCACTCTAGCCTAAAAAGGGGGTTGCTCTCCCTGGGGAGAAGGAGAAAATACTCTCAATATGTCACAGACCGGAAGACAAGGCTTCAAGGTGGTCCATTGTGTTTGTTATTTAAAAAAAATATATATTAGTGTTTGATCATTCTGTCACAAATGTATAGATTAAGACAAAGTCCACACATACAAGCAAGTCAGTGATCCTCACACGAACATAAAGGTTACCTTAGTCCTCACAGACAAAACACATAATCTGTTTGAATCTTTGTGTGACTCTTTTGAAGAAGGACGGCCATTATAGAGATTAAGTGGTGTGTATATGTGCCAAAGGATCTATTAAAAAAGAGAACATTGTTTAATTTCACTTACCTCATAAACTGCCTCTTTTTAAAATGTTAGAATGTCAGTATCTATTTATCATTTCCAGTGTATAGCGTACTCCTAACAAGAACATTACACTTGCCTTAACCCAAAAAACAGAATTATGAACACCATATCTGAGCATTTAAATAGTGTTCTTATTAGAAATTATCATTACAAGTTGCACAGACTGGAATACACCTACTGTACTGTTTTCTCATGCACCTATGATAAAGGAGAAGGGAAACATAGCAAGTATGGGGATTCCTAACTGCTTTTCACAACATCAAAGTGCACGTTTAGGAACATAGGAATGACCACAGATCTTTATATTTGACAAGTATGTCTGTGATAAAAGGGCCCTGCGCTCGAATTACTAAGAGCATTATACACACAAGGCCTGGCGCACATTTCATTTTTCCAAAAATTCACCCTTGGACTTAATCCTGTTTTATCATGAACAATAGATTTTCATTTTGACAGCCTCTGGATTTGGATGTGTGCATAAAATGCCAGTGACAGGTGTCATTCCACTAGGATCCAAAGGCTGTATATCTGTATGTCATGGGTACGCCCAGGCCCCACTGCACAACCATCATTATAATAATGTATATGCAGGATGGTTCAGGACACATCACAAAGCATAACTGCTACTGTAGTGAGGTGTGGCATGACCTCTATCTAAGCACCAATGATGGTGAATTTACTTCCACATACACTTTTGGGATTTAAATGGTCACCCCCCCCCCCGACCCCCCAGGGATATTGGTTATGGCCTTGCCCATTCCTCATGCTCTTGATGAAACTAAGCAGTGGGTCACAAGCAAGTCCCTTGAGCAAGTCAAGTTGCTTATAAAATAAACCTCTCAGCATCTAGACATGTCCAGAAAAATGCAAAATGATGCATCTTCTTAGACAAAAGCAAATAAGAAAATCACACGGAGCAGGATCATAAACTAACTCCCCAGAGCACAAAGAGGCACATGACAAGTTAAACAGATGACCAAAGAACACCTGCCAGTGTATATGCTACTTTGAATGAGAATTATTTTAAATTACCTAAAACCCAGAAAAAAATGTTGTCAACTGTATTCATTTTGCATTAAAATTGCCCTGACTGGCTTTTCTACATTCTCTTTTTTGGTTTGATTGTATTCACTAATAAAAAAGGGTTTACATACAAAAAAAAGATAGCTACTGACTAAACGAAAATCCTGGTTAAGTAAACACGCCTTCAATTTCAAGTGGAAGCATTCTGTTTAAGAAATATGATTTTGTAAAGGCTCATGTAGCATATTATATGAACGCCTCTGGCTGGTTGAAGATTGCCTGGTGCAGATATTAAACAATCTGATGAGATTTCAACGTTTAGGACCAATTAGCTCATGTGTTTGTATTTCAGTGTCAGAATATTGATGTTCAATCATGTATTTACTCACAGGACAGCCAGCCATTTTAGTTTGAAAAAGGTGATGTTTACAGCACAAAATAACTCAGTTGCATAAACATTAATCTTTTCAGAGATGATGATTTGGAATTCATAGAATCAAGAGGCCATCATCACCATATAGGTAAAGCTCTAGAAGTCCCAGTTGTATTATTATGTGTTGTCCTACACTTTGATACAGTGTGGTGGCCTTTGATCCTCATTTATTTGCATTCAACATATTTTTTATTATAGTTGTATTAATGTTTTGTTACAGCCTTTGGAAATGTGGGTTTTAGTGAAAATCCATCACTGAAGTGACTGCTGTACTCCTGCTACATAGTTCCCTTTCCCCCATACCTATGTGTAGACCAGCTCATGAGATTGAGAGCATTCTTTAAAGCAATAAAACAATAAATAGGCCTCTTTCATACTGCGCCCCGCCGGCCTCGCCATACCAGTCCATTTTCATGTGCCTATGCCACAACGGACTGACGCCTAGTTTTAGCAGGTAAGGTTGGAGCGAGTATGGAGGAAAGGTGACAATGGACTAGGAGCAGTAGTCACTATGGCAAGTAATTGTAAAATACTCCTATGCCCTGTTCCCTTCGACAACAACAGTAGGAGATATCATACAATAACATCCAGAGGAGTGCAGGTCCAATGCAGGTCTCATGCTCATTGAGCTAAAGACATTCTGCAGTACTCCCTTGCCAATGGCAGTGCATATAGTAATGCTTACAGAAAGCAGAGGGTGAGGCCCTTTAACCGCCCTGGCAATGGCCGCCTAGGGGAATATCCAACATAAACAAGGAACCTGTTCTGCATAGAATTTGCCTCACCAGTCGTATATTTTATAACACACACAGGTGACCACAAAGAGCAAAGAGTTAATCAGACTGAATGAAATAATATTTTTCTAATGCTGTAACTGTCCCTCTATTAAGAACTAATTTTCTCCTGGGAGCCCAAGCTGACCTTATGGGAATGGTATTGCGCCACCTATCTAACAGGGATAGCGGGAGAGATGTCCCGCCACTAATCTCAAAACAAATTGTCTAAGCCACCTAACAGGCAACTCTAAGTATCTTGCAATTATGTAGAACACCAATAGATAAGGGTTCACTTTGTGATGTTGCAGGACCCATCTGGCATTTAAAAGGGGATTTATTATTTTTATTTTACACACCCTTAAGAGTGCGTTAATGATTAGTCCTTTTAAAAAAAAATATTAATACAGTTTAATTTCAACCTTTCGACATATAACAATGCATTTTCATGATATACAAAAAATGATTTACAATTACATTAAAAATTCTTTTCAATTAGTTGTTAAAAGTAATATGTAAGATTCCAAGATGGCCACCGGGGTGAGGAGACATGCTTGAGATGCTCTCCACCCGGGCCGCCAAAAATAGGCACAAGCGCAGCAGAAGCGAGAAGAACGGAATGAAATTCCCCCCGCCAACATAAAAACCCCTCCGGCGCAGTCCCCTCAGTCCGGGACCACTGCAGCAGAACAGACAGGGATGGCGAACGAACTGACCCTCCCCCATCGGGAAGAACAGGGCTCCTGCCTGGAGCCGAGGAAAGGAGACAAGGCTGGTGGATAGCCGGGGCCCGGCAACGTCACTGGGGGGCCCGCCCGGCCTGCCCCGCGGCACGAAAACTCCCCCCCAGACTGCCGACGCACCGGATCGGCTGGACGGCCCCTCTCCCTGCGGCTGGGGCGAGCGGCGGGCGGGAAGAGGATTGCGGAGTGCGGCGGGGAGCCCCTCCAGATGGAGACCAACACGGGCAGCACCTGACCCAGAGGCGCGGACAATGTGCCCCGGGTGGACCGCTCTGATGCATGGAACGGCGACCTACCAAAATCAACAGCGGAGGTGAGACCCCAGAAGGGAACTCCCGGGGCAAGGCAGGACCCCGGACACGGGTACCGCGAAGAGCGGCCTTCCCAGGAGACCGGTAGTTAAGAGGGGGGTGTGGGACGGTCCCCCCTATAAGAACGCAGGTGAGGGGGTGGCCCCCTCACATCCCAAGGGGTCCCACAAGACACAGGAGCTGATTGAAGAGACACAGCACCAACGGAGCGGCAAGGTCCTAGCACAAAATGAAAAGCAAAGGGGCCAAAGGACTCCCGTCCCCAGGCAACCATACCGCAGCTGGCCCGCAACCACTTCGTGAATAAGCAACCTCAAGGCCAGTCCCCTTAACGCCAGGGAAATCACATATAGGGATACCCAGACCAAGGGTAAGGAGTGAACAGAGGAAACCCTTGGCAGGGAACCCCGCCAAGGGAAAGGGGGAAGGAGAACCCCCACTTCTGGCCAGCATACACCAGCTTGCAGGGAACAGGCTACTACAAGGGAACAGGAGAAACAGGATACTTAAGCCCAGACCCACTCTGGGACAAGACCATCCATTTACTCACAAGACTCTGACACCCTGGGATGACAGTATACCATGTCAACAGCCAAAGCGAAAGGCAACGCCACACAACAGATACCGCAAACTTCAAAACAGGACGCAAACATCCTGCAAATGTGGTCATCGGACAGCTCTTCACAAAATAAAGGGAAATCCCAGGAAGACCCACAGGGGGAGGGCGACACCGATTCGAACCAGAAACAACTTCCCTCGAGAGAGGATATGCAAACCCGGTTTCGGGACCTACAAGACAAGTTCATGTCCACAGTGCAGGAACAATTCACGACCATGAAAAATGATAAGAAGCAGGCGGTTCAGGATATCAAAGTGGACTTAGCCAAATTGGAGGAAAGAACGGACATAATCGAAAGAACAATACAGAGTGTCGAAGAAGAGACACAAAAGGTGAGCGAAACGCAAGAACAATTGGTGAGACTAACCCACAACCTAGAAATTCAATGCGGGGACCTAGAGAACCGCTCCAGACGGTCCAACATACGTATCAAAAACATGGCCGAAACTGTCCTGGACAAAGACCTCAAGAAGGCAGTGAAGGAAGTGATTAGAGAGGTCCTGGACGCCCAGGAGATGGAGGAAATCGGGATGGACCGCGTCCATAGGGTCGGGCCGAAGAGATCGGAGGCACTGGGAGAAAGATCAAGGGATGTCCTGGTAGCACTCTCATCATATCCACAAAAAGAACAGATACTGAGGAAAGCGAGAGAAATGGAACACATCAGAATGAATGGGCAGGAAATGCAACTTTATCAGGATTTAGCTCTGGTGACCCTGCAAAAAAGAAGGGCTATGGCCCCCTTGGTAAAGGCATTGGTGGCAAAAGAAATCCGCTACAAATGGACCTTCCCATTTGGACTTATGTTTACATGGGAGGGGAAACAGAGAAGAGTGACCATATGGGAAGAAGGCCTCAATATAATGGGAATCCAGGAAGGCGATGAGGAATCGGAAGGGTCTACATGAAGGAGAGAACAGACAAGACAACCGAGAGGCTGGGAAACGATCAAACAGAGGAGGTCAAACACAGGAAAGGAGGGCCGCAAGAATCTATAATGAAAGAACCCAAAAAAGTGGAACGACAAGCTCACAAGTAAGGCGCCAATGAAATTACGTTCCCGCTGACGGCGGGAGGGAAAAGGAATGATCGGCTACAAGTAACCCAGAGTCGGCGGCCCGGGAAGGACCCACCGTCTTGGAATTTGGTAAGGACAGATGAAAAGATGGGGTTTAGGACCCCCCGCAAATTTATCCCCCGTGGATAGAGAGGGCAGGGAGCGATGGGTGCAACGCCCTAGCGTCAGTAGGAACTCTCGCCCTACTCGGGGGCAAGTTCTTTGGTTTAATGTTTATGGTTGGAGAGGTCAGTTTATGGGGAGGGGAGGGAGGGTGTGGGATTTGAATGACTTATATTGGGCAAGCAAGGGAACCAGAATAATACGCATGAACACGTAGATAATGGGGAAGATCCGTATCTTAAGCTTTAATGTGAGGGGTATAAACCATCCAGTGAAAAGGGTGAAGCTGAAGAAGCAGCTGAAAAGGGAGAAGGCAGATATAATACTGCTCCAAGAAACCCGTATCAGGACGAGGGACAAGCAGAAAATTTGCATTAGAGGGTATAAAATTTGGACACAGACAACCTCAACAGAGAAAAAAGCAGGGGTGCTGATTGCGATAAAGGAAGGGAGTGAGGCCAACGTGGCGGATACTCTAGTGGATAAAGAAGGGAGATACGCATTTGTCAAAGTGGACTTTAATGGATATCGCCTTACACTGGCATCGATATACGCTCCAAATCAGGGGCAAGACGGATTCCTCAAAGATGTACTGGGGAAAATAGAAGGATTTGCGAGGGGGGAGGTGATCATGGGAGGCGCCCTCAATATGGCATGGAATCCATTGCTAGACAGAAGCGCAGGTAATGCCCGGGGCAGGGAGCACCATCAAAATGCCTCAAACAGCAGATGGACCCCCTGGCCCTGAATGATGTGTGGAGGGAACTGAAGGGGGAACAGAAGGGGTTCACATACTTCTCGCATGTTCACAATTCTATGTCAAGGATTGACTATTTCTGGGCTTTGGTGGGCCTGTTGGGAAAGATTCAAGGGATAGAACTAGGAGCGATAGCGCTTTCGGACCATGCTCCGCTATGGCTGGACCTAAATTTACCGGGGAAAACAAATGGTCTGTGGAGGTGGAGACTTCCCCTGGATATAATCCAAGATCCGAAAACAGGGGAAGCCATAAAAGAAATGATAGAAGAATATTTTGTACAAAATGACACTGGGGAGGTCCCCATGGGCACCATCTGTGATGCGTTCAAAGCTGTTTTGCGAGGGAAGATCATAGCCCTAAAAATTACGAAAGACAAACAAAGATACATGTGGGAAAAGCAGCTGGAAACGACTATAACAGAACTGCACGAGAAAATCCTGACCCATCCCACTAAGGCTAACAAGAAAGCGCTGAAGCATACACAGGGCCAAATGGAGCAGCTGCGCTCAAAGGGAGCAGAAAAGAAATTGCTATACCTGAGACAGAGATATTATATAAAAGCCAATAAATCAGAAGGACTCTTAGCGAGACAACTCCGAACAAAGCAGAAAGAAATAACGATTATGGCCATACGAATTTCCGAAGGGGAAATTCAGACTTGAACGCAGGGTATAGGAGAGGCATTTAAAGAATACTATCAAAAACTCTACTCCTCAGACCTCCCAGATGCAGAGGAACATGACACATATTTGAAAGATCTCCCCATCCCACGAATCTCAGAAGAGGATAGACTAGCTCTGGAGAACCCAATCAGGGTAGAGGAAGTTAGAAAAGTGATAGCAGATCTCCCGGTAAATAAAGCACCCGGCCCGGATGGCTTCTCAGCCCCCTTCTATAAAAAATGTGTAGAAAAGATTTCCCCAATCCTCACTAGGCTCCTAAACTCATTCAAAGAAACGCCAATGTGACTCCCACAATGAATGAGGTGAAGGCGTTAGTCTTCCATAAACCTGGGAAAGACCCGACACTCCCCAAGGCATATAGGCCAATTTCCCTGATCAATTTGGACGCAAAGATTTATACAAAGATATTGGAAGCAAGACTATCCCCGCTCCTCCCAAAATTAATTAACCTAGATCAATCGAAATTCATCCCGGGAAGGCAAACCCATGATAATCTTAGGAGACTAATTCACTTAATGGAAAAAATTGGCATAACACATACCCCAGCACTAATACTATCAGTGGATGCCGAGAAGGCGTTCGACCGGGTAGAATGGTCAATGCTATTTAGAGTCCTCACCTACATGGTATTTGGGGAACAATATATAGCCATGGTAAGGGCAAACTATAACTCCCCTTCTAGCAGGGTGGCAATTAATGGGGAGGTTACGGAAAGGATACTAATTTCGAGGGGCACGAAACAGGGCTGTCCACTATCCCCATTTTTTAATGCTATATTCTTGGAACCCTTCTTAATAAAAATTAGGGAGACTACCCACATTAAAGGGATTGAGATGACAGGAACACAGCATAAAATAATAGCGTACGCAGATGACACGCTGATAACCTTAGAAGATCCGGAGGCATCTTTACAGGCTGTGGTGAAGGAATTAGAAGTATTTGGGAACATATCAGGACTGCAAATCAATAAGAAAAAGTCAGAAATCCTAATCCTGGTGGGAAATGGGGGAAGATAGAAGGAACAGCTAACCTACTGGACCTGAAAATTGGCGGGAAGGGCATTACATACTTGGGAATATATTATACTATTTCCAGGCTCTCCCGGGGCAGTCCCCCACACCTTCTTTAAAACACTATCCAAAGCTATTTCCACATTCATATGGAGCGGAAAGACCCCAAGACAAGCTCGGGCCAGCCTCACGGCACCAATTGGGGAGGGGGGGTGGCACTCCCCCACTTTAAGAAGGACTTCCAAGCCGCGCAATTAAATGTCCTGAGGGAATGGATGGGGGAAGACCCTCAGCCGATATGGGCAAAGCAAGACAGGGCAGTGGCAAGGACACCTTTGGTCGAACTACTCTGGAAGCAGAAACAACATAGACACCCTAATCTAGGGATTAGCGAAATTATGAAAACCACATTAGAGGCATGGGACTCCCAAACACGGAAAGGCATTATGACCATGGCACTTGGCCTCTTTACACCCATATGTCGAAATTCCCAATTCCCACCAGGTATGGAACAAGGGGCATATGAAAAATGGGAAGAGGCAGGAATAACGAAAATTGGGGAAATGTTTATAGACAATGAAATCAGACCACATGACTCGTGCTTCGTATCAACATCACGTTCCCGACGTGATAAATATAGATATGAACAACTCAAACACTGGTTGAAAACTCCGGACATTACTAAAGCGGCAACCAGGGGACTAACACCATTCGAGAACTATATCATATCCAAGTCAGGGGCAAAAAAATGGGTGTTGATGCTGTACTCATTCATAAACACACGAGACGAAGACATCAAATGGTCATACATGATTAGGTGGGGCAAAACATTGGTGGAGGAACCTACGAAAGCCCAATGGGAAGACCTTTGGAAATTGATCCCCAAGCTGACGCGCTCAGCGCAGACCAGATAAATGTGGACCAAAATAGTGGCTCAATGGCTCTACACGCCGGAAAGACTGCAAGCCATGTTTCCCAAAACAGCAAATAAATGCTGGAGAGGCTGTGAGGAAGTGGGAACGTGGGGGAATATTTAGTGGGATTGTAATGGGATAAAACCATTCTGGGAAGAAATTAAGGAAGAGATGGGAAAGATGTTTCGAGATGTGAGGATGTTAGGAGAAGGGATCTGGCTGTGCGGAAGGAGAGACCAAACAGCAAAAAAAATGTCAACGACTCAGTGGAGAGGTTTCATGGGGCTCCTCATAGCAGCATGGTCAACCATCGCCCAGAACTGGAAAAACAAAGACACCCCACAAACATACACTTGGCTACAAAAGGTGTGGTCCCACATAACAATGGAAATGGTTACGCACATGCTCCGGGACCCGAGAGACAAAGTTGCAATGGAATGGGATGGGATTCTGGACTATCTTCAGTCAGACTTTATGGATCAATGGTGTCCCCATAACATCAAGGTATCGGACATCTTCAATGCAAGAATAAGTTTCCGGAATGCCGGACTTTAGAGCCCCAGGGGAGGAGGCAGGAGGGGGGAAGTTGTTCGTATTGTGATGTTCAGTTATGTAAAACAAATAAACATATGTTTTTTTTTTAAAAAAAAGAATAATAAGTAAAACACAGTGTGACTTCCAAGCGGATTATAGTCAGTTCATCAAATAAATAGAATTTGTCCTTTCCAAGAGCTTTGCAGATTATTTTAAAGAAATGTTAAAATAACATATGGAATATAGTACATCTTCTAGATAATTTGCAATAAATTATCATGCAATCCAACATAGTCATTGTCAAGGAGCTCTGGAAATTCACTTGGTCTAATAATGCATCTATTTTTCAGTATACATTTGTTTTAAACCATTCAATAAGCAAATCTAATTGGTATGATCTAGTCTAAGTGAGTTCAGAAAGTTAATTGCAGCAATGATTACAGAAATACGCTCCCCATTGAAAATACTATTCCATAGAATATCACAAGTAATACGCTAGAGATTTTGATGTAAAGATTGTAAGTAGTATGTTCTTTTGTGAAGTTCCCATAGTAGTACTATACATATCGGCCTTCTAGACGGAAGGGGCAAAACCCTTTCTCTAATATGGCTATCTAATTGATTTTTTTTTTTTGTAGAAATTTATTAGAAGCTCTAGAGTACATTTTTCACGTTATGTGTGTATCACTGTGACTTAGGCAGCTGCGGTCTGTGCTTTTCTTCTCCTTTCCAAGATGTAGGTAAGTTCAGAGGGTTGGTTTGTATTAAGACAAAGATGCCAATACTCATTTATTTCCAAACAAGTACCATGAAGGTACCAGATATACTTGTGCTTCTTAATTTGCTGTTTTGTGGCACAAATCAAGACCTTTGTCTTATTCAAATTTATGATCAATTGATTGTTGATGACAAAAGGCTCCAGGGGTGAAAGCAGGTTTTGCAAGCCTCTTGGAGTTTTGGGGAATAGCACTAAATCGTTAGCACACAGTAGCCATGGTAATACACGAGGGCCAATTTTCAGGGGATTAGAAGTAGGTGATGTGAAGTGCCGTCCAATATCAGACTATATAGACCTATAAGTGCTTCGTGCTCCACTAATAACTAGATTGTGAGTCTAATGTATTCTGTAAAGGTATGTCCTTCGGTACTTAGCCCAGGCTATATTGGAAGTACCATAAGGAAATTGAAAATCAGAGTTGGAGAACACATGAGAGCCATCAAAAATAAGGACACTACCTCTCCTCTAGCACTCCATTTTCTACAGCAACACCACAAATCTGATTTCACCAATATCCAATGTCATGGAATTGAGAAACTCTTACCGTCACACAGAGGAGGAAATTTGGAACTAAGCCTCCGCAAGAGAGAAGCCTATTGGATTTTGACAATGGACTCAATCCAGAATGGGCTTAATGTTGACCAAGAACTGCATCATTTTCTGTTGTGCTTACTATCGCTCTTGTACAAATGAGAGTCTCACTTTTGAGTCTCTCTCCACAATGCTGAATTTAGAATGTATAGGCAGTTGTTATTTCTGACTTTACTTGATGAATTACTCTGCAACTTACTGAGTAATATTTAGTCACACGTGTTGATCGTATAACCACATCCAATTGATCAGCCAATTCCTCCTTTCCAGCCCATCGTTATTTGTCTACCTCCCTAATCACAATTCAAATGACTAACCCTATCAAGGTCTACCTAGCTCCAGGCAACACATGTACAAGTCTATTTTCATTAAAAACTTGGGGGTGTATCGCCAAAACATAAATCAAAGAAAACCCTCTTTGTGATATATTAATGTATTAACCTGATGTATTAACCTGCCAGACTATTCCAACTTTCACTTTTTCTATCTCATTCATATAAGAAACTTATAAATTACAATTTCTTTTTATTCTTATGTGTCGATAACACAACATTCTTTTTGGAATTCACATGAATCTCTATACAAATCCATACGATTTACAGTAATAATAGCCGTACCTTCAACACACCACGTTGAGGAGGACATTGATCACGTGACTACCACGCCATTCTGCGTCCACGATTATATATTTACTTTTAAATGGTAAATACAACATTCATTTTTTACAACTTACATGTATTAACATCTACATAGCAATCCACACGATCCACAGTACCACCAGCCGTATTTCTGAGACACTGTGCTAAGGAAACAATCGATCACGTGACCACCACGCTATCTTGCGTTCACGATCATATATTCACTTCCGGGTTAATACAAACAGTACCCGCACACAGCAATTTACAACGAACGGACAGCAACAAGTCGCACACACCCGTGCCTCACTTCAGCGCAACCCACAACCGTAGGTAAGAAGTAGGCAATAGACCCACTCTTAGCATATACAGAGCTATGAGCAATACGTTCAGTGCTACGACCACCAAGTTACACCATATGCATATTCATGACACACTTCATTGTATTCTTTCTGCTTTCTTTAGGACGTGGAGAGTAGCCATAGAAAATTTCTTGTGATTTTGCCATTTCCTTTGAAACATACCTGCTTCATTGCATACACAAACCAATGGCTACTCAAGTAAGTACTCTGTCAAGACATTTGCATATTTTTGTGACCCTACACCCCTGTAAAATCTACCTTAGAAGCAAAATTAACATCAATTGACATCAGTTCACTTCTATATCTAGAATAGCACATTTCGCCCTCTCTTGTAACCAAGCGGGTTTTTCAAAACAAATGATTTTCTTCTTTCTTCCCTCTTTCTCTTTGTACCAGGAACTTCAGGACACACAACGCATAGCATTTGTGATGAAAATCTTGCATATTTGTTTCCATGCATCAGTACAACTGTAAACCTTACTAACCCCTGAAGATCCGTCGCCAACCAGACGGTGAAACACGTGTTGGGCAACAGAACAAATAATGAACAATATGGTTAACACATGGTTAACAGATTCAATGAAACTGTGATAAAAACTCTGAAATATAAGAGGGCCTAGACTCTGATCAATCACCTCTGATTATTTTTTGAGACTCAAAACTTAGCGAACCTCCAACTGTGAAGTAACAGTGATTTAAAGCATCTAACTCCATTCCAACTGTGAAGTAACAGTGATTACAAGCATTTAACCCCAGAACTGATAATGTAATATATCTGTGATACAACGGGTATCACTAAATCTCAAAATCAAAGAGTGCAATCAAGACTCAAAATGCAGTCAACCTTGAACTGTGAAGTAACAGTGACTTAATATATCCATTTCATTAACTGATAACTGAATACATATGTGAACTAATAGGAAGTACTGAATTCACAAACCAACTGAATCCATTTGTGAATTATCAGGAGATACTGAATTTGCAAACCAACAAGTGCAACCAAATCCCTTTCGTCAAAAACAGGGAACTTTTGCTATTTTTTGTTTCATATATATTAGGATTTTTGGATTATATGTATTTTACTTTCTAAGTTTTGGTCTTCAATGTATAACCACTTGGAAATGCACTAATTAAACTATACCAATTTGGGTAAAAGTACTTACTGTGATATAACAACTTTCAGAAATGTATTCCTAGATTATGTAACTTTTTTCAGCCTGGGCTAAGTACCGAAGGACATATCTTTACAGAATACATTAGACTCACAATCTAGTTATTAGTGGAGCGCAAAACACTTATAGGTCTATATAGTTAGTTATTTAGCCTTTTTTCCCTTTGCAGTCTAAGGGTAATAGACCCCAGTCTCCCAGCTCCACTCCCCCTCTTTCTCTAATATTCTGAGGAGCGCCAGAATCAGCCTAAGACTGTTCCAGTGTATACTACCGTCCAATATCAGCTATGAAAATGTTAAGTAAGTAGGACGCTAATATGCAGCCCTGCTTGAGGCCTCTGTAAGTCGGAATGGACTCTGATAAATTCCTATCTATAGACAAGTGAATTTGATCAGAAATATTTTTATGAAATTGAGAGACCAAGGCTAATATATTAGATGGACAATTTGCCTTTTTCATTTTAGCGAATAATAAGTCTCTCGATACAGAGTCGAAAGCTGCTTTAAAATCAACAAAAGCCATGTACATGGGTTGTTTAGTTTGCAGCCCATAATTCTTAATCGCTCAAATTGCAAGTAGATTAACTGCTGTTCCCAATCCTGGGATAAATCCTGTGTGATGGGTGTCAAAGAATTAACGAAGGCTCCAGGGTATTACCAGACTCAGTAATGCCCCTGCTGCGAGGGGCATGTTGCTATTAGTACCCTGGCCCACAAGATCTGCGAGACCGGGGTACTAAAAGCATTTTTGTTCTGTCCCGAAATGCAGCAGCGTTACTGAACAGAAAAAAAATGACTGTGAAAATGACCACCCGGGAAGGGAAAACAGAGTCTGTTTTCCCTTTCCATGGCATCCGCTCCCGAAAAAAAGAGAAGAAGGTGAGTGGGGTTGGGAGGGTGGAAGGGAGGGAGGGAAAAAACAACAAAAAAAACAAAAACCTACCTGGGTCCCCGGCGGGAGACAATGGAAGCCTCCAGCCATCTGGAGGCTCGCAGCAGGGATGGCCCTCCTTCGAGCCTCCTCATTGACTGAGGGGCTGCTACGCCCCTGCCGGGGACAGAGGCGTGGAAACATAGGGATTTCCGGCTGGGTAATGCCCCGGCGAGGGCCAATCAGAATGGTTCTTTCATTCGGATTCTCCCTCGCCGGGTACTAATAGAATATATACTGCCTCAGCGATATCTGGTGATGACAAGGAAGTATTTTACAAGGATTATTGGTGCATTCTCTTAGCAATGCTATCCAATGATAGTCTTAGTCCTAAATATGGCATATCATTTTATGTTTATTTATCTGGTATTTTATATTACAGTAGAAGTATACAAGGTATTTCAGAGAGCCGAGGTGGAAAATGGGGTGTATGAAAATGGGAGCAGTGGGATGCTAAGGGATAGGCACAGCACAAAAACTCCAAAGAGAACAGCTTATTCAAATCTAAATAATGAAAAAAACAATGTTAATGTTAATGTTATGTTAATGTTAATGTTAAAGGTAATTTGTACCGCGCACTATCACCACCGGAGTGGTCCCCTGGCGCTCTGGCGGCTCTGAAAGAGGGAGGGAGGGGTGGGTTAGTGGGTGGAGGCTGGAAAAGTGCAAGATTGCAGTGATGTGCTGTTGGCAGCCTCAGCCCGGTGGTTCCGTCGGCTGGGCCTGGGGTGTATGCGGCCGGTAGTCGTCGTGTGCTGATGTGCGAGTCTATGTGTGTTTTTGTTTTGTTGTTGCAGTGTAGTGAAGTTCGTGCGGTTTGCTGTGCTGGAGGTTTGTGGTTGTGTTTGGTTTGGAGTTTGAGAGGTGTATGCAGAGAAGGAAGTTGTTAGTGGTATTGGTTAGTTGGCATCTCTATCCTGGATTGAGCCGGTTGGGCTCGTGTAATCTTACACGACGGGATGCTTGTACACCCTGTGCCTCAGGAGGTACGTGCTCGTTTTTTTTTTTTTTTCTCCATTCGAGGCCGTTTGAGGATTTAGCTGTCCCCTCCGCCCGCTCCCTTAATAACTTTGCATGCTCCTCACCCCCCCACATGACTAGCGCAGCTGCTAGTGTCCATACTTCCGTTTGTGTGGTGATTAGTTGTGTCTTGTCCGTTCCACAGCTCGTTAACATAAGTGTGTATCACTGACAGATTCAACTAATGTGAATATTGAGCAATCGTAAATTAATTCTCTTTCAGTAAAAGAATTTCAACAGAGTTCTAAGGGTTCTCTGAACTTAAGGTGGTTGGGCTCCACTCTTAGTTCTAGGCATAGGGCATACCAATAAGCAGACCATGTGACAGCTCTTTTCTTCCCAACTTGATTCCTGTTGTAATTGCCAGGAGTAAGAAAGTTGTCAGGTCTGGCTCCTAAGGTTCTGTTGACAGCATCTTTCAAGAGCCGTAAATGTACTGTGGTCCCATATTCAACTCTGCTTTTCTGTTAATTAACAGGTTCTTCTCAATTATATGGGCATCCAATGTACGTTTTTCAACACTACAATTTCTTGAGTGCAACTGGCTGAGCACTGCACTTCTGTGTATACTGTACGCACTCAATTTCCTTAATGGTTAGGGCAAGATTTGGGCTGTTTCAGTAGGTCAGCTTGAACATGTCTAGAGGTAGTATCACTTGGACTTTATAGGTCATCTCAATGGATGGAAAGATCTTGCGATGCAGGCTCATGTGAACTGCCCCATCTGATTGTGGCTGGGTGCTCATTCAAGTCCAAGTCCATAACACCTGTGTATGTTTGAAGACTAGAGGTCAATACAGTTAATGATGTCATGTAATGCAGAGAGCCCCAAAAGTAGTATGGCCAATGGTTGTTTAGCATAAAGGTTCTGTAGAATGTCGTCTCTCGTAGCAGTCAAGGAGATCTCTACACTACCCTAACATCTGAAATCAAACTGCCTGTTATGGAAAATGCCCTGATTTGCTCTCTAACTTGTATAGTTTCGTTATCACTCTTTCTATAATCTTACTTTCAGAAGGATGCATATCAATCAGTGTTTTGCTAAGACAGATAGGTCAAATATTTTTTTGTTTTTGAGAAGAGGACTTATCACTGCTTTCTTCAGGAAAGTTGAGTGACTTATTCATATCTACTGATATATTGTAAAATGAAAAAAGGGGAGACCGCAATGCGAATGGTAGCGGTTTTGTCACATGTACTGCAAATGGGTACACTAACAAATTCTGGAATTTACCCTTCTCAAGTCTATGCAGAATCTCCAGCTCTGGTCAGTTTTCTCACCAGTGCTATGGGAGAGGACCATGGACTGGAAGAAGGTTCAATTATTTTATCTTGCAACATATTTTCCACCTCTTTGATAACAATCTTTTTACAGGCTTCTAGTAGTCTGTATGGCTTCGAATTCACCACTTTACCTACCTGTAATGGTAGGTTCCTTACACTCTTCCTGGTTTCTCAGTAAAGATGTCAGGAAACTGTACAATAAGATTGGTTAGATCTTCCTTCTTATTGTTTGTAAGTTCCTGGGGGATTAGGTTTAGGTTATACATTTCTTGTGGTACTAAACTAGATAAGATGGTAGACTGAGAGGCTGAGGGGGTTCCCTTTCCACTCTTTTAAAAGATTGATGTGGCAAATATGAAGTTTTCTGGCGTCTATCACGTTGGGACACTCTGTAATTACAAGTCCCTGTCTGTTCAGTTATTTCATACGGTCCGTACCACTTCAAAACCAACATATTGTCTGAAATAGGCAGGAGGACAAGAACATTCTGTCCCACGTCCCACACAGAAAGTTCTCAGATGTACCTTTTTATCATAAGAAAGCTTTTGCAGGCATTGGGCTTTCTCCATATGAGTATGGACTACATTTCGGACTAATGCGATATGCTTTCGCAATCTTGCAGCGGTTTGAGAGAGTGGTATTGGGGCAGCTTCTCGATCTTTCTACGTTTCCCTAGCTTGTCCAGGACATCCCTAGGATCTCGACCATACAATAGCTCAAATGCAAAAAACTGGTGGAAGCTAGTGGGGTCTTTCTTACAGCAAACAAGGCCCAAGGAATCATATGGTCCCAATCTTTTCCATCTTTATCAGCTAGTTTTCTCAGAATGTTTTTGAGAGTCTGATTAAATCGTTTCACAAGCCCATACAAGTGTCCAAAAAGAAGAAGTGGAACTATGTTCCCTGCTGGCCTGCCCCTCCTCCCAACAAACCTCATTGTCACGCCCCCTTCCCCACACAATTCAAACTCCTGACTAAAAGTGCATGTTTCAACTTCAACTTCTTCTTACACTTTTATTTTAAAGCAAAACCATTCCGAAATGATTTCTTTTTAAAATTAAAGTATAGGAACAGTAAAACTTAATTTAAAAAAAGTAGAGGACCACTGCTCCCAACCGCTCCCTCTCACTTCGACCACTGGTGATAAACAGATGTTTTTAAGGTGGCAATATGTAACGACACCTTCACCTCTCTATTATGCTTACTCATAAAGTGTGTACCCTGCTCTGTTAGGATTTTCTTTGGGAATTCGACCAGACAAAAAAATTGAAGCAGATGTTTCAATATTTGCTGTGTGGTGTTATTTCTCATAGGAAAAGCCTCAGGGTATCTTGTGGCAATTACCAGGATATATTTATTACCTAACTTGGAGGTTTCAAGTGGACCAATTATATCCATTCCTATCATGGAAAAGGGGACTTCAATTATTGGCAACGGATTCAACGGGGCTGGAGGAGGAATATATGTACTGGTCTTCTTATCGACCTCACATGTCTGGAGAGTGAGATTTCTCCTGTATATAACAATCCCTGTTTAATGTTAAATAAAGGACCTCCTTTTTTCCTACCTTCAGCTTCCGGTATTACCTGCAAAAAGGCTTCAGCTAGTAAGGGATCGTTCCTTTCTGCAAAGGCTAAATCAGGGAGAACATCTGGTTCTATTTCACTAATACCAGATGGTAGAATTGGTTGGGGTCTTTTATCAGCCTCACCAAAACGCAATGTACCTCTTTCTGTAGTCTGTAGTCTCTGTTTCTTTCTTTAAAAGGTGGAACACAGCTTTTTCAAGTATCCCTTGAACTATCCTATCCCCAGGTTGGATTTCAAATGCTGTTTTCCCATGGTTCTGTAAGAGAACCTTTATGTCTCCCCTGAGATCGGGATCAATTACTCCTGCTAGTACGTCTAATCCAAACTTCCGGCCAGTCCTGACTTGGGAGCTAGTCTGACGTAACATCCAGGGGTGGGCATTATGACCACATTAGTTGGTATCATTCCCATTTCTCCCCAGGGTGGATGGACACTTCCCTACTACTGCATATATCAAACCCAATGGAGTCCTTTGTAGGTACTGTTGGGTCTGAGGCTCTGGTACTCAATTTTTTAAACTTCAAGGATTCTCAACTTGTTTCAGTTGAGCACATATGTGAGGCAGGCATGGTATCACAAGTAAGGACACAGACACAAGCGGTACAAGTTTCAACACCTTTATTAAGTTTGACGGGGGTTGGAGACTTCCTAACTGGCCCTAATGCTATAATGGGAGGAGTCTCGACCATCACAGTAAAATAAAATGGTCCAATTCAGTCAGTCAGAAAAAAGGAAAAGTCTGTGTCAGAAACATATCCTTGCCCTCACGCTTCACAATAATTAAGTGTGGGAAAAATGGATGAAAATAAAGAGTGTGTCAAAAGAATGTCAGAATGGCAATGAAAGTGGCTCACCTCTCCCTTCCACAAATTCTGTTCACTGGGGGTCTCGCACAGTTCCTTCAAGGTGTATAAGGTACACAGTTCAAAGATTTCCCGTGAATTGGTTGGGCTCGCCTCAGCTATTTCAATGTCAGTTCAACATGCATCACAGATCTCTTCAAAGGATTCTTCCAGGCTTGCCTCACTCAGTTTCACAGTCCTCAAACAAACCGCTATTCACAAACTTCCTTCTTAATTACTTTCACATGCTGCCCTTGCCTGTCTTCAAACACTTAAACGTGGCTGAAACAAAATAAGGTAGAGGGAATATGCGGCATACCATGTCTCTCCTTCTGGTGTCTCCTCCCCACTCCCCGAGGACTCCCTACCCAGTTGTTCCTCCCTCGCTTGTCCACCCCCATGGTCAGGATCCAATAGTGATGGCGCTTCCCTGGCCACCTGAATAAAGGATTCCCAGGGACTGAGTTGTAAAACACCTTCACGTCTTTCGCACGTCTCTCACCTGGTGGTATCAGAATTTCTTTGGTACTTTGCAGGTCTAATCCTATGGATTCAGCTGTGGCTACCATAGGGGCTTTGGCTTGGGGAATCAGTTTGGTGAATAGTATGGATCCCCAACTTTTATCAGTTGATAAACATCCCACATTCACACCATATATGACGGATCAAAAGAAGGATACATACACTCTAAGGACATGTTTAAAGTGACTTCATTAAACAAATAAGAATAAGGCCTAGCTTTCCCTATCGCTATGGGGTAGACCCTACCTGCTTTACTTACTAAGGTGTTCACCAGTCATGAGTCAATGTCCAAAGGAATAAGCCTGCTGTCCAAAACTAACCTATCTGACCCTACCATTAGTTTAATCAACGAAGTTCAGGAAAAGTACTCCCTTCTCCCGATGGTTGTGCTCTTACAGCTTCCCTTCTTTTAGAGTCCTGGTTCTCATAACATTTTCAAATAGTATCTTGTTATCCTTTATATCAGCTCCAGTAATTTCCTTACGTAATTGATAGTGTTTCTCTCCTCTTTGTGGGGTTTTTCTTTTTGCCTTGTTTGAATCCTTCATTCTGGGATACAGCGTTCTGAATATTCTTGTCTAATGGGTGATCGGCTACAGGAGAGTCGGGTCCCACAGACTTTAAGATACAAAATAGCGTGAAACACTCCGTTTAGCAGACGAGCTTCGTTTGAAATTTTGAAGTCAATCCCACAGTGAAGAATGAATTTCATTTAAAGTCATCTGTGTTTATTTCGTAATGGAGATCTTGGAACCAGGAGGGTGACTTGGAGTACCCATTTATCAAATAAACTTGATTTAAGAAGTTTTGCCATTTTGGTGGACGTTGACATTAGCGCTACTTAAAGTCACATTTATTGGTGGCCACTTTTGGATCGCCTTCTTCGCTTCTCTCATCTCCCCGCTCTGGGCTTAAGAAACGTCCCCCTCTTGGTGTCTCTGCAGGTTGCTGCACTCTGTGAATGCTTGCTCACAAATTTCAGGTCTCCCACTTCCCCTGTTGTTGGCGTCGTTAGACATGCCCACCATGGTTGTTTGTGGCCATGCCACCACATTGGAAGATCCAACAAGCTCAGCCCTGATAGCAGTTTTACCGCTGTTCAGTTTGCCGGGCCTCCGAAGTCTTGCCCTGGAATTCTCTGTTTCTCAGATTGCTACATGCTCCACAGCTTTTCTCTGCTCCGCCCCTCCAAGCCGTAGCTATATCAGAGGGCTTCCCCTGCATATGGCTCTCTCTTGCTCTCCCCTTCCCTGAGCCACTCGTCCTTTTACATACAAGTTTTCTCTTAGAAGCATATTCCCCTTTTCTTCAGGCATTGTGATTGACCCAGCATTGCCTGGAGCCAACAAAAGGAGGGCAATTTGTTCATTACTGGAGGCAGTCCAATACATGCAGATAAGTTGGCTTGCATAGGGAGTTCGTTGTGTGAATGAAAGTCTTTGTCTCCTAGGGGAAGTCACTCCCAGTGAGGTCCCACTTGGTCAGACCCCTAGGGAGTGTACTTCAGAGCCCGCACACTTCCTCAGCCTCAAAGGGGGTGACTCACCTGGGGAGAAGGGGAAAATATTCTTGATTTGTCACAGACGAAAAGACAAGACTTCAAGGTCTTCCACAAATGTATAGATTCAGCAAAACTGCACACATACAAACAAGTTGGTGACCAGCATACAAAATTAACCGTTACTTTGGTCCTCGCAGACAAAACAGATAATCTGTGTTAATCCTTGTGCGACTCTTTCAATGAGGGAATTACATTTTGTGAGGCAACATTTTGTGTATATGTAGCAAATTAGCTATTAAAAAAGAAAACATTGTTTAATTTCACTAACCTCTTTTTAAAATGTTAGAATGTCAGTATCCAATTATAATTACCAGTGTATAGTGTCTAGTGTAGTCCTAACAAGCTCAGTATACTTTCCTTAACCCAAGAAAAGTGCATTATGAACACCATATCTGAGCATTTAAATTATGTTCTTATTGAAAGGTTTCATTACAAGGAGGGGAGACTGGCACAGGCCTACTGTACTGTTTTGTCATAAACCTATGATAAAGGAGAAGGGAATCATAGCAACGATGGGGATTCCTAACTGCTCTGCGCAACATCAAAGCTCATGTTTAGGAACATTGGAATGACCACAGATCTTTATACTTGACAAGTATGTCTACGATGAAAGGGCTATATGCTTGAATTACTAAGTGCATTATACACACAAGGCCTGGTGCACATTTCTTTTTTCATAAAATGCACTCTAGGATTAAATCCTTTGTTAACATCAAAAATAGATACCCATTCTGACAGCTTCTTGATTTGGATGTGGGCATAAAATGCCAGTGACAGCTGTTACTCCATTAGGATCCAAAGGCTGTATATCTGTATGTCATGGGTATGCCCAGGCTGCATTGCACAACCATGATTATAATAATGCATATGCAGGATAGTTCAGATCATATGACAGAGCATATATGCTACTGTAGTGTTTTGTGGCATGACCTCTATCTAAGCACCGAATCTGGTGTATCTACTTTCACATACACATTTGGGACTGTAATGTTCAGCATCACCCGGGGATATTGGTTATCGTCTTGTGCATTGCTCATGCTTTTAGCGAGCTGAGCAGAGGATCACGAGAAAGTCCCTTGAACGAGTCAGATTGCTTATAAAAAAAGCTTCACAGCATCTAGACATGTCCATAAAAATGCAAAATAATGCATCAAGTTAGACAAAACCAAAGAAGAAAATCACAAGGTGCATGGTCATAAACTAAATCCCCAGAGCAGAAGGAGGCACATGGCGCGTTAAACAGATGCACAAAGAACAACACCTATTGTTGTATATGTTACTTTTAATGAGGATTTACTTTAAATTACCAACAAAAATAGCAGTACATGTTTTTGTCAAATGTGTTCATTTTGCATTCGAATTGCCCTGTCCTTTCCCCTGTTTTAGGGGGTCGCAGGGAGTTGTTTGTATTTACTATAAAAAAAATAGGTTAAATAAAAATAAAAATTAAATCCGCAAATAATAAATAGCAGAAGAGATGGATACATACTAAATGAAAACACTGCAGTTAACTATGCGCCTTCAGTTTCAAATCGGAGTTGTTTGAGAAATATGCAGGCCGATTCATGGAATAAAGGTGCACCGAAAAGGGGAGCGCAAGCGTGAAAATCAAAGCGCAAGTGTGAAAATCGCAGCGCACACATGCCAAAGCTGCGCACATCGATTCATGGAATTCAGTACGCACGAAAATCCTGAGATGTGCGCTAAATTCGTGGGTGGCGCACGCGGACGCACACGTCATTAAACGGCGAGCGTTACACGCACAGGGAAAGCACACATAGTGCAGCGCACAAAACAAAAGTGGGTGGATCACGGGGCGTAAAACACCCGGAATGGAGAACAACGTGTGAAAATGTGGGCGTTACGGGGGAAGTACAGGAGGAAAATGCGTGCAACGCCCACACTCACGCCAACAACACGTATTCATGAAATCGAACAAGGGAAAGGCGTGCGCCAAAAAAGATGCGCTAATCTGGAAACACGTACGCCAGCAGGAAGCAGGCGTAAGCGGCCTCGCGCAGTATAAAAGTGTGCACAAACAACAAACAAGCTCAGACGCTGCAATGAATATACCGTTTCTCGCAGCAGTGTTCGTGGGACACTGCAGGAGGAGGAGGAGGACAGCCATGCCCCGTTTTTTTTTACCCAGGACCAGCCTTTTTGGGATGCCTGATGACCAGGTGTGTGAAAGGTACAGGTTTCCACCACACATAATCCTAGACCTGGTGAGGGAGTGGGAGGATGACCTCACATCACCCACCCTGTGCTCGCAAGCACTGAGCCCCTTGGAAAAGGTGCTCAATGTACTGCACTTCTTGGCTACTGGTTCATTTCAGCGGACAAGTGCCATAGTGGGGGGGTCTCACAGGCCACGCAGTCGCGCTCCCTACACCAGGTGTTGGCAATCATCACTGTGCGCCCCTCAGTCCGCAGGCCCATATACATGGCCAGAACACCTGCAGAAAGGCAGGCTGTTGTTCAGCAATTTTACAGGGTGGCACGCTTCTCCAAAGTCCTAGGTGCCATTGATTGCACCCATGTGGCTCTACGTCCACCCAAGGCCACTGAGCACATCTATCGGAACCGCAAGCACTGGCATTCCATCAACGTGCAGGTTGTATGTGATGCCAAGGGAATCATCACCATCATCAGTATATGCCAACTATCCAGGGTCCAACCATGATAGTTTCATATTCAGAATGTCACCCCTAAACCTGGACCTGGAAGCTGGCTGGCATGGCGACACATGGCTAATTGGTGAGTATAAATGCCTCTGCACATGCATGCATGTCAGAAACGGAGAAATGGGAAATCCCACTAATGACAACCAGTATCACCTCCACAGAGGACAGTGCCTACACTCTGAGCACCTACCTGATGATGCCAATTCGGAACCCTACCACACCACCCGTGGTAAGATACAACACAGCCCATGTTGCAACCCGGGGCATAGTGGAGCGCACATTCGGAGTGCTCAAGTCACATTTTCGCTCCCTTGACCGCTCTGGTGGGCAGCTGCTATATGCGCCCCCAGTAGTGTGCAGGATCATAGTGGCAGCATGTGTCCTGCACAAAGTTGCAACCCGCCGGGGCGTGCCGGTGGACATGGTGGTGCCCCCACATCCCCAACCACATGCACGCCCGCTGTGCATGGGAGGTGAAAGGGCATGTGGTGAGGCAGCCCGTACCCAGCTTGTGGCAAATTACTTCACCTAAAAACCCACCCCTGCAGAGTGCACACAGGCGTGGCACATACCAGCTGACAATCAATGATGATGACAAAAGGGACAGTCAACTGTCACAACCATACCAGCCTGAGATTGTTCACCTGGAAGTGTTAAATTGTGTGCATCCCTACCTACTTAAAACACCCAATGCTGTGTCACAAAAAGACACACTTTCATGCAGCAGGAATGACTACTCCCTTGCAAAATACCACATCAAAATAGTACCATGTCACCCAAACCCTCCCCATCTCAGCGACCCAACACACCATGCCATGGCATGCAATGTGAAAGCAACCAAATTAATGCACAACACATTGCACTGTCCACAATGTAAACAGGCCACAGACAATATGCGCTCAGCAATCAATAAGAAACAGCACACATGAACAAGTACTCACCAGCAACACAAAACATCAGTTCAGAATGAAACTTTGTCAATATATGACAGTAAAAAATGGAAGTAGTGCAAGTCTCACAACCTGACTAAGGCAGCACATCGACCCCTTCCAACTGCAGAGTGTTTCTGTCAGGCAAATGTCTCAGTGTACTGCATACAACATGAACTGCATCTGCAAAGGTGACAGCCTTGTGAAGACATGAAAAACCTACATGTAAATAAGGAGAAAGACATGGATGCACAAGCACATATCAATACACCATGCAGTGTAGAATCCAACAACAATCCCCACTAGGGATGTGCACACAGTTTTGACTACAGACTGCCCACACAACTCATGGGAGCCAAATGTCACTGTGTAAGTTACTGTCACTTGGTCACACCCTTTGCAAGCTCATGGAAAGGGGAAGCAGGAGGGGTGTGTGTGTGTCAGGAAACCAAGCATGGAGATCCACATGCAGCACCTCGTGGGTTGCCCGCATTTCTGCCTGCATGGCCTTGCGTGATGCCTGGATAACCGCACGGGTTGCCTGGAGCTCAGCTGAGAGTGAACGTGTGAGTTGCTCCAGCTGCTGTTCTGACCTAAAATTCCGGGAAGCCTCAAGTTCAGCCAGAGTATCTCTGAGGAACCCGTGTTCTAACTTCAGGGCTTCCCTGTGGGACTGTGACTCTACAGATATGGCTTTGCGCACAGCCTCCAGTCCAGCCCGTCGGTCCCTGTTCGACGCCAACATGTCCTCCCTGTGTGAAATGGAGTCTGTTGCCTGCTGCTGGAGCTCCATCTGCCTTTCAGGGGGGAGAATGGAAGTGGCCACCCTATCCATTGCCTGAGCCATCATTTCACAGGATGCTCCCTGTTGTGCTGCAATACTGTACATGGAGTTCTACCACACTGTATTGCCTGGTGGCGCACAGGCACCACACCTGTTTGGGGCAAGGCGATCTGCACCTTGCTGTGCTGGCACTGCCTGAGGCTGCAGGACTGCATTCCTCCTTTGATCTGCTGGCCCAGGAACAGGAGCAAATATTGGGGAGTGTGACCCTGCATCCGTAACCACCAAAGGCAGACTTACCAACACTGAAATCCCCATAGAGGGGTCTACTCCCGGTGCGTGTGGGTTGGACAGAACATCATCCCTGCCAGAAACACTCACCTGCGACAGCACATATGTCTCACTGTCCGATTCAGCACCTGATTCATAGAGGTCTGCAGAGGTGTACCCAGAGACACCCCTGTACAGCATGGTTTGTAGGACAAATGGGTTTTCACCCACCACCACCCCACGTCCTCCAGTGCTGCCCGGTTCTGGCTGTGATTCCTCCTGGGTCTGCACCATCTCCTCCTCCTCAACAGCATCAAGTGCCTCATCACCTGCAAAAACATGAAAGATAACAAATGGAAACAGGCATGAGTACCATAGCACACACATAGGCCTGACGAGGCAGAGATCCAGTACATAAATTACACATGTCCCACATGACTATAACCATGGCATGCATGCACTGTCAATGAGTTGGAAGGGGAGGCAAGAAGCAGACACTGAGGACTCCAAGATGGAAAAGCAACACATGTGCTGCATGCTGGATAGCACTGGCATCACACATTAGCCTGTGAGTGGCATGTCCAATACACATACATGACACATGCCAGCACACAGATGGCACGTAGCATAGCCAATTTTACATTTGCAAGTACAGCCATATGGAAGGAAATACGTTCTGTCACCCATCCATGTGAGATGGACATCACGAGATACAACATGCAAAATATGTGACAAAACACGCATGTGCCACACGCTGCTACAGATTCAGTGTTCAATCATACAGTGATGGCAGACAGATGGCTGCATCAATGGTTGGTCACATCAACATGACAGAAGACAACAGTCATGTTCAACATTCAAACAAGGCCCAAAAATGATTGTGTGCAGGCCATTACTCAATCAGCCTAAATGGTTAAATCATTCCTATAACAAGGTAATAAATGTGGGCCATTGTGGGGTGTAATCTTTGACAGAAGCATGTCACATTTGTGGCAGTAGGGTAGAAAAATGTGTCGTAAAAATGGCAAGGATTGCAACAATCAGGCTGAATGAACAGGAAAACATTTTGAACAATGTTGTTGCAATAATCTGGTGTAAATTGGCTACTGTGGCCAGAAGGGATACTGTGATACCCAAACCCAAGGCCAGGAAATGGTTTGGAGGAACCACATGGGTGACCCATACCAGTCATGACTACACACCCTCACCTGGCACTCAATCAGAAAACATCACCCAAGCAACATACACATGGATTACACACACATGCATGGGCACTTATCGGACAATTCTTCAAGATCTGATAGGTCTCCCACGCCTCGGATCTGTGCATCTGTGACGAAGGTTCCATTAACAGACCCATGTTCAGTGAGTTGGTCGTCCTCTGGTGGCGACCCACTGCCAGTCACCAGAGTAGAGGCATGACTGGAAGCCAGCTCGTTCTTTGCTCTGCGTTTCAGGTCATTCCATCGCTTGTAGCAATCATCAGCTGTGCGCCTCACAAATCCAAGGGCACTAATGTGGTTTGCGATGGTCTGCCCGTGGGCCCTACCTTGAGCAGGCGTAGTCTTGCACCCTGCAGTCACCACCATTTTGCAGCTATGTGCCAACACATAGGCCACAAGTGCATCTAGTTCGGCGTCATTGAAGCTAGGCTTCCTTGATGTGCCGGAGTGTGTAGCCGTGTCTGGGGGGTCCCAGCCTGTACCGCAAGAGCACCCTTCTTCCTCTTGAGAGATGGTGCGGATCCTGAGTGGCTTACACTGCTCTGGTTGGTAGGGGCAGATGCGCAGGTGGACTGGGTACTGTAACTTTACAAAGGCACAATGACCAAAAGTCTTGGTGCAGGCATTGGCTGCAGGGTGATGTTGGCAGGGCCAGCGTCGGTGTGATGGACTTGGACCGACACTGTCCCGGCTGGGAGACTTGGAGCTGGGGTGGATTGAGCTGCAGCTGCCCCTGCAGCCTCCTCACCCTGGCTACTTGGGGCAGCAGATGACATTGCTGCCCCAGATCCACGTGGCCTGGTGACAGCAACTTTCACCGCCATACGTGGCTTAGACTTGGTGACCTCGAAGTCAGCCTGGGAGTCATCCTGTGCCGGTTCAGTTGACAATATGGGCTGGCTTAACAAGGGCTGAGCTGGGATGATGTCAGCTACATTTCCCACAACCATTTGGGGGGCATAGGTGGCCCCGATTGGTCCTCCACACACTGCCTGATTGGGCCACCCTGAACATCCTGGCCACGTCCCCTACCGCGCCCACCTTTTGGAGGTTGGCCACCTTTGCCTCCCTTACTGCTTGGTCGCCTCCCAACCATGGCACTGATGTTGTTGTGCGTATGGGAGTTGCAGTAAACAATTGTCCATGGCAATTGGGGTGAAAGGGGTGGGGTACTAGATGGTATTCGTACCCTAGTGCTCTAGCAAGGCTGTCTGTGACCCCTGGGGGAAGATGATGGGTCACGCACACACAGGCACCCCGAAAACAACATCAAACGTGCACGCAACCCATGGTAGACCTCGTGCGTGGAAAAATGAACCCGCACTACGCTGTGGCACACAGAAACACAGAAATAAGCGTACACGTGATACACGCAGCCTACAATGAACTCTGAAGGGGTACGCAACACATGGGGGCAAACACAGTTGGAAAATACGTGCGCGACTCACCGTCTGCCTGGAAAAAGAATGTGAAAAAGACGCGCGTGTGTGCATTGGCAACACCCCCGCCAAAAGAAGCAATGAACGCAGTCTGAGGAAACAGGGAGTACGAACTGGAACCGTTGTGAAGTAATCACGTGTGAACTGACAAGTAGTACAAGAATCACCCGTTCGCTCTCCACAAATAGCATGTATGAGAAAATGGCATCATACACGTGCCTTTTGAGCCAGCCCACATGTGCAATGTCACTTACGCAAGTATGCTCTAAGCCCTTTCCTCCAATAGCATGCTGAAGTGCAGTTTTCTCACGTGCTGATTCAGTATGCACCCGTGTTGTGGGAAACGCCCTTGCGTGTAACATCACAGATGCTCTTATGCGCTAAGGGCCTTTCCTCAACTAACACGACAATGTGCAGTTTTTCCACATGCCAAATCACTCCGTATCAAGCTGGCCATGCAACAACACACGGAAAGCCACGCTCTTGCCCAAAAGGCTGAATTACTGCCCCCCCCGAGCCCCAAGCACGCTCCCACCTGCCATCTGCTGCTGCCTGCCTGCCTGCTGGCCACGTGCCCTGCTATTTGGTGCCTGCATGTCAGCCATCTGCAGGGTTCCAGTTGCTGTGACCACCCCTGCTGGAACAGAAGACTCCCGACTGGAGTACCATCTTGCTCCACAGCCCAACCCCAGGACCCAGCCCACCCACACCTGCCTCGGGGGTTACCATGTCGGACACAACATCATCTGGCACCACTGACAACCCCCAGCCAGAGAGGCAGAGGGCTACCAGCTTCAGTGCTGCAGAAGTTGGTATTCTGGTGGAGCAAGTCCTGGGGCATTATGATGCCCTCTTTGGAAATTCACACACTGACAATGAAGGACGTAAGAGGATCTGGACGGACATCGTGGCTGCCATCAACTTCAGGTTCAGGACCCTCAGCAAGGCCTGGCATCTCCTGAAGGCAAAGCATGCAAAGGGGTATCAGGTCCGCCTTACCAACAGGTAGATGAGGGTCTTGGAATGCATACACCCAGCGCTCCACCTCCAGGTCCTTGGGAGGTAGACCCATCCGGAGTCGAGCTGTAAGTGTGCATGCGTACTGATTGGATGCTGTGCATGTTGAGGTGTGGCAGGTGTGTCCAGGTTGCACATATGTCTTGGAAGGCCCATGTATGGATGTGTACGTACAGGGACATGAGCCTGCCACATGAGAGTCCAGTCATGTGTGAGGCACATCAATGGTGTATGAGTACAAAAGCATTATGGGCAAATGCATGTTGGGGTGCACACATGTTTACATATCTGTGTATGTACCATGACATGGTTGGGGTGTGACACATGGATGTGGGTTCCACCTTCATGTACGTGCATGGTGTACATGTGTGTGTGAGGGTATTTGACATGTGCGCCACTGTGATACACCATGGATGCATGTGACACTGACATTTAGGAGGCTGATTGGCAGATGTGACATGGATGCTGAGGATTTGACTGCAACAGGTGGTGTAGATGTACAGATACATTCATGTCTGGTGGTGTGTGTGCATGTGTTTGCCAATCCCTGTGTTGCATATGAAGTCAGGCTAACCTTCGGATGGTCATGGTGTTGTATGTGTATGGATGGTGCTGGCTGCTGCAACATTCCTGTTCATTTGCGCATGTGTGTCGCTTGAACTGATATGTGTGTTGGGGAGTGTGATGCCATGTGTGAAGTTTGAGACTGCTACTCATCTGCAACTGTCATGTGTGCATAAGACCATTGTACAGTGCCCGTATGCCTGTATTCTGTCTCTCCCTGTCTGCAGCGTCAACTGATGAAGAGGGCGGAGACGGTGCTGTGGAGCACACAGGCAGGGATACCACCGCCAGCCGGAGAGGCAAGGCCCAGCTCCCCTCCCAGGTTGCCATCTCGTCACGGAGTGAGGAGTCTGGTGCCGCCTGCGTGGCCGCAGCTACCGGGGATAGTCCAAGAGGCGGAGGTCAGAGGTGGACTCCTCCGCAGTAGAAGGGGCAGCTGAGACCCCACAGGGGCCTACTGAGGAAAATGGCACGGAGTCATCCAGGTTGGTGGGGGGTTTGGTTGAGGAGGAGGCCGTGAAAGTCACACACACAAGGCCTGGAGGGGGATTCCAGTGGTGCCAGTGGTGCAGTCCAGGGGCAGGGACAGGAGGCAGCACAGGCCACCGCGGAGGAGCCTGTGTGTAATCCTGTTCCCGATCCTGTAACTGCATCATCCGGCACCAGCCGGGATGCCTTCGTCCAGACCCGTTTTCAGTGAGGGGATAGCCGCACAACAACTGGCCTTCCTCTCCCTGTGGACGTGGCTATCTGGGACCGGCTTGAGCCTGTCCTGGGTGGGGTGGCGTTGCGTGTTCGTGACATTCGGGATGACGTGCAGGGTTATCGCGAGGACAGCGCATGTCATTTCGAATGTCTCGTAGACCGCATCAACCTACTGGGCGGGGTCACCAGTGCTGGGTTCCTCCGTGTGCTGGAGCTTCTGCCGACCCCCTCCTCAACTGAACACCGTATGCACTGGTCGTCCTCCGTGCCATCTTCCTGCCCAAGTGTCACCCGGGCATCCTGTGGAGCTGTCCCTGGACCAGAAGCCAGGCTGGTGAAGGACACATCCCTGTCACAGTCGGGAGTCGGATGTCCAGCAGGGGTGGCCACCCCAACAACTGGACCCCAGCAGGAGGATGACATGCAGGCAACAATGGGCAAGGCACATGCACGGCAGCAGCAGGCTGAAGGTGGGAGCAATGATGTCTCGGGGCAAACAACATCAGAGGGGCAGGCATCGGCCGTAAGGCAGGAGGACCCTGGATTGGGAGTGTCTTCCGTGTGGTATCGTTTGGGCCAGCAGATAGATGCGGAGCGGCGGCGGGTGGAAGAGGCACGGCTCACAATGGTCAGGGCAGAGAACTCCATGCCGAGGGTGCTGAGGCGGGCCGAGTGCCTTGAGGCAATTCGCAGGGAGTTGGAGTTGGACATGGCATTGTCCCTGCGAAACCTCTGCGCCATGGAAGAGGCCCGCCTCCAGAAAGTCAGCCAGTGGACTAGCCCACCACCATTGTATATAGTTTGTAGTTTTTCATTTTCGTTTTGCTTTATTTTGGGGTGATTGGACTATGCCCCACACTTTTGTATATAGTTATTTCCTAGATAGTTTTTTTGATAGGTTTCATTTCTTTCGTTGGGCTCATGGACCCTGGATGAAATGGTTGTACATAGTTCAACAGTGGATTTATGAGAGAATTTTATTTTTTTACTCACCATGTATCAATGGATTTTACAATTTGCGTTTCCTTTGGATTTGCTTTGGTGGACCAAGAGTTTGGACAAGTTTTATTTTGGATTACTTTGGATTGGTTCTTCATATTTTTTTAATTCTGTTTTGGACATGCATTTCATTTCATGTTTGAAAAATGTTTCATGCTTTCATTTCATTTCATTCATTTATTTCCTAATACATTTTGATTGATTACTTCCATGTGCAGTATTCCCTCATTGGGTTACTGCATGTGAAGATGTGGATTTACAAAATCACTGGCACCCAGTGTGTGTGTGTGTGAAGGACATGTATTGATGTACATAGTTGACTTTTGGTTTGTGTCATGAAATAGTCATTTCAGTGTGGGGTGGATTGAGGACTTGATTGCCTCTCAAGACTGGGGTGGCGTGCTGTGGGATTTTGGTGGACATGAGGCCCATGATTGTGCATCTTTGTGAGGTGTTGGTGGGATGTGAGTCCGGGCCTGCTGACAGGTGCCCGTCAATGCTGGGTGGGTGGGGGTGCAGGGGGACATGAGTCGGGGCCTGCTGGCAGGTACCCGTCAATGCTGGGTGGGTGGGGGTGCAGGGGGACATGAGTCAGGGCCTGCTGGCAGGTGCCCGTCAATGCTGGGAGGGTGGGGGTACAGGGGGACATGAGTCGGGCCCTAACTGTCAATGCTGGGTGGGTGGGGGTGCAGGGGGACATGAGTCGGGGCCTGCTGGCAGGTGCCCGTCAATGCTGGGTGGGTGGGGGTGCAGGGGGACATGAGTCAGGGCCTGCTGGCAGGTGCCCGTCAATGCTGGGAGGGTGGGGGTACAGGGGGACATGAGTCGGGGCCTGCTGACAGGTGCCCGTCAATGTTGGGTGGGTGGGGGTGCAGGGCGACATGAGTCGGGCCCTAACTGTCAATGCTGGGTGGGTGGGGGTGCAGGGGAGCATGAGTCGGGCCCTAACCGTCAATGCTGGGTGGGGGGGTGCAGGGGGACCTGAGTCGGGGCCTGCTGGCAGGTGCCCGTCAATGCTGGGGGTGGGGGTGCAAGGGGACATGAGTCAGGGCCTGCTGGCAGGTGCCCGTCAATGCTGAGTGGGTGGGGGTACAGGGGGACATGAGTCGGGGCCTGCTGGCAGGTGCCAGTCAATGCTGGGTGGGTGGGGGTGCAGGGGAACAAGAGTCTGGGCCTGCTGGCAGGTGCCCTTCAATGCTGGGTGGGTGGGGGTGCAGGGGGACATGAGTCGGGCCCTAACAGTCAATGCTGGGTGGGTGGGGGTACATGGGGACTTGAGTCGGGCCTGCTGGCAGGTGCCTGTCAATGCTGGGTGGGTGGGGATGCAGGGGGACGTGAGTCGGGGCCTGCTGGCAGGTGCCCGTCAATGCTGGGTCGGTGGGGGTACAGGGGGACATGAGTTGGGACCTGCTGGCAGGTGCCCGTCAATGCTGGGTGGGTGGGGGTGCAGGGGGACACGAGTCGGGGCCTGCTGGCATGTGCCCATCAATGCTGGGTGGGTGGGGGTGCAGGGGGACATGAGTCGGGCCCTAACTGTCAATGCTGGATGGGTGGGGTCACGGGGGATATGAGTCGGGGCCTGCTAGCAAGTGCCCATCAATGTTGGGTGGGTGGGGGTGCAGATGGACATGAGTCGGGGCCTGCTGGCAGGTGCCCGTCAATGCTGGGTGGGTGGGGGTACAGGGGGACATGAGTCGGGGCCTGCTGGCAGGTGCCAGTCAATGCTGGGTGGGTGGGGGTGCAGGGGGACAAGAGTCAGGGCCTGCTGGCAGGTGCCCGTCAATACTGGGAGGGTAGGGGTACAGGGGGACATGAGTCGGGGCCTGCTGACAGGTGCCCGTCAATGTTGGGTGGGTGGGGGTGCAGGGCGACATGAGTCGGGCCCTAACTGTCAATGCTGGGTGGGTGGGGGTGTAGGGGAGCATGAGTCGGGCCCTAACCGTCAATGCTGGGTGGGGTGGTGCAGGGGGACATGAGTCGGGGCCTGCTGGCAGGTGCCCGTCAATGCTGGGGGTGGGGGTGCAGGGAGACATGAGTCGGGGCCTGCTGGCAGGTGCCCGTCAATGCTGGGTGGGTAGGGGGTACAGGGGGACATGAGTCAGGGCCTGCTGGCAGGTGCCAGTCAATGCTGGGTGGGTGGGGGTGCAGGGGGACAAGAGTCTGGGCCTGCTGGCAGGTGCCCGTCAATGCTGGGTGGGTGGGGGTGCAGGGGGACATGAGTCGGGCCCTAACAGTCAATGCTGGGTGGGTGGGGGTGCAGGGGGACATGAGTCGGGCCCTAACTGTCAATGCTGGATGGGTGGGGGTGCAGGCGGATATGAGTCGGGGCCTGCTGGCAAGTGCCCATCAATGCTGGGTGGGTGGGGGTGCAGGGGGACATGAGTCGGGGCCTGCTGGCAGGTGCACGTCAATGCTGGGCGGGTGGGGGTGCAGGGGGACATGAGTTGGGGCCTGCTGGCAGGTGCCCGTCAATGCTGGGTGGGTGGGGGTGAAGGAGGACATGAGTCGGGGCCTGCTGGCAGGTGACCGTCAATGCTGGGTGGGTGGGGGTGCAGGGGGATATGAGTTGATGATCACTAGTGCAAGGTGACATGTGGTCTGGCTGGGGGCCATGGCCATGGTAGATGGGCTGCCTGTGGCACATGACCAGGGGTGCAGGGTAGTCCCCTGTGGTGTGGGCTGCCTGCAGGGGCTGGGAAGGGGCTAGAGGGCACACCTGGGAGGACCCACACAGCCAATTCACATGTGAAACTCCCCACGCACCCCACTGAATTCACGTACCACGCTCAGACAGAGAAATCATGTGTGAAACTCCCTGCGCACCCCAGAAATACACGTACCCTGTTCGCCCAAGGCCTATCGCGTGTGAAACTTCCTGCGCACCCCACTGCAAACACGTACCCCGCTCTGCAAGGAAAATCACATGTGAAACTCCCGGCGCACCCCAGAAATACATGTATCCCGCTCGCCCATGGCCTATCGTGTGTGAAACTACCCGCGCACCCCACTGGATACACGTACCCCTCTCTGCAAGCGAAATCACATGTGAAACTCCCTGCGCACCCCAGAAATACATGTACCCCGCTCGCCCAAGGCCTATCGGGTGTGAAACTCCCTGCGCACCTCACTGGATACACGTAACCCGCTCTGCAAGTGGATTCGCGTGTGAAAGTACCCGCGCACCCTTCAGAATACACGTACCCTGCTTAGACAATGAAATCACGTGTTAAAGTACCCACGCACTTCTCAGAATACACGTACCCCACTCTGCAAGTGGAATCGCGTGTGAAAATACCCGCGCACCCCTCAGAATACACGTACCCCACTCAGACAGCAAAATCGCATGTGAAAGTACCCGCGCTCCCCTCAGAATGCACATACTGCGCTCTGCAAGCGAAATCGCATGTGAAACTTCCCACGCACCCCAGAAATACACGTACCCCGCTCGCCCAAGGCCTATCGCGTGTGTAACTTCCTGCGCCCCCCAGAAATACTTGTTCCCCGCTCGCGCGATTGCATTGTAGAGGCCCTGTTAGCTGGTCCAGGGTTAGCGCGCCCCTTTGAGCTGCATTGGGGATTTCAATGGTTTTTCCTTGCGTAAGTGGGCATTCTTGGGGGCGTAACTGGCGCTGCGGGATGTGCTCTGCACCAGCGCTCAAAATGGCTTGACAATTCCATGAATACGCAGTGCGCCAGAATGCTGTTTAGCGCACACGGCTTGTGCATGCTGGCGCACGCTCCTCGCGTGTGCTGAAATCTATGAATTACCCCAATGATGTTGTAGAGGCTCATGTAACATTATATGAACGACTCTGGCTCGCTCAGGATTCCCTGTTGCAGATATTAAACAATCTGTTGAGATTTCTGGTTTTAGGTATAAGTAGCTTGTGTGTTTGTATTTCAGTTTAAGGTTTATATAACACTTTGCAACACAATCCGTAATCATGTATTTTGTGAACAATGTACTGTCAGAATATTTATTTTCTCTAATGTATTTACTCACAGGACATCCAGCCATTATAGTTTGAAAAAGGTGGTATAATGTGACTCAGTGCCGTAAACATTAATGTAGGGCAGGTCAAAATCCAACAACTGGAACATCCACGCAGCAAATATTGACTGCATGTTCTTGCAAGGATAGCAAGATGTATTACATGCAAACCCAGCCGGGGCATGTAGTCATCTCCTTGGAACTGAAAGCTATCACTCACTTGGCTTACAGATACAAGTCACAAGTTTGTATAGTTGTAAACTCGTGGAATTCACATAACAGATAAAAACATTCCCACATTCCCCATTGGACAAAACCATATATACCCATAAATATTCATATATCTTCTGCTACCTCGATGGATATTATCTAAAACACACCCTTAACATGATCTAATTTTGTGGTCATCGTAAAACACTACAGCATAATTGATCTCTGCTAATCAGATATTATGTTACACTGATGGCTCGTCCATGTTAGTTGAGACACTTTGATTAACTCTCATACAATCAAACAACTTGTCAAACCCATATGGCGCGGTCACCCTTGTAATTTATATACATGGCTCAGATGGGACTACTCCCATCTTGAAAGACACCTCCTCCCAAATACATGTTTCTTTCTTATCGCTCTGGGAACCCAAATGTGCTTAAACCAATACAACCATGCGCCACTCTTATGTGTATGTGCCGCTTTCAACTGGTGGCGTATCTGACACTCATGCTTTATTCCTGCAAGTTTTGTCCTTGTAGCCATAGTATAAATCTACTCCACATTCAATCCCATCTCCTGGAGCCGGGCTGACCTCCTTAAATCAGCCTCTTATCTTACACGGCTCGTCACCTCCTCAGCTTGTGGTGGCAGCGAAATACCTTCTAATTAGCTGACCAAACTGAGCGCTTCTAAAAACATGATCTAATATTCTCTCTTCCACAAACCCTTCCAGCAGAATGTATTCCTAACAGCCAAATCCATAGATGGTGAACCTCTTGCTACCGTGGCCCCGTGCTGATTTCACAACTACCAAGCATCCCAAAACGACCTGATCTACCTGCATCCCAACTTTCCCCCTCTTTCTAATCCACTATTAACTAAACCACTATTTTCCCTTTCCCTTTCATACTAATCCTTTGGTATCCTCATCTGAGATTATACCTTAAACTCACCCCCACCTCCAACATTCTCTTCCGGTGTACACATTATGAAATAACATCTCTCATCTCCTGCTTCATCAATCCAATACTCCTTGTAGTTTTTGGAATCAGGTGAAGGATATGTAAGTGAACCCTGAAGCCCTACTGCATTTGGTATATTGACCCCTTTTACTCTCTAAGTCATCTATATCGATCTGTGTGTGTGTGGTTCACGAAGAGAGTTCCTATACCTGTTCTGAGACTCAGAGATCTCACAGTGCCTCTGGACATTGTCTATGTGCAACAGCGTAGCGTGAGCTGGCAGGAACGGGTGCACATGTGATAGAACAATTATGGGCACTAGCGCTTGAATGGCTATGCTCAGCCATGTGTTGGCTAAGGGTGAAGTTTTGTGCATTGCAGGACCACCGCAGGTGCTCTCTGATCAAACGTAGCATGTTGCACTGCGCACCCACAGTGTATCATTTAAGAAGCGAGGACCGAATCCTCTGTGGCAAAACCTGTGTTGGCTAAGGGCACTGTATTTTGCAACAAAGGTTTTGGCGACAAAGGGGTGCGGCATAGAGTGTAAGTATACGGTGCAGTTGTCAACCAGCACTGACCAAAAAAGAAAGGGTCAGGGGTGGGGAGAAGCCGATACTGCTCTCTATTAAACTTCCTAGCCTTTGCGTGCACTTCCACCTAACCATTCTACTTGGTTTACTGTCCCCCGATGGGGTGAACCGCCTAGATGCATCCGGCGTTGTGCGGTGCTTGCCTGTGCATCTCTCTCTCTCTCTTGCTCCCTCCTCCTCCTAATTTCCTCCTTGCGCCCCCATGGTGCTCTCCGGTTCTCCCATCTTCTCTAACTGCTACTCTATCTCCTATTCTATCCCTCTCAACAAGTCCGGAAGTTCAAGAGGGACATCCAACAAAGGCCTCTCTATCACTGATACCTATATCATTGCTTGCTCATGACAGACTCTCACTGACATCCACTTTGTCGTTCCCTCACCAGGCCTATGGACCCCTCACATGGTGTCGGCTCTCACTCCCATCTCTTCCACTCCAATTATTGGTGGCACTTGATGGGAGGACCTCCTAGTTGGCTTCCTCTACACAGACCATCATTAATGTCTATCTGAATGGCACCGTCTTGGTACAGGGCCCTCAGCCCAATCACCACCTTTTTGAAAGGTGTCCCCCACGTCGTATCAACTTCCTTCCTTCACCTGCTACTCCTTCAAGCACCTCTCTGGCTCCTCCACCACCTCCCTCCTCTGCTGCCTCTCTGGCACCTTCCTCCTCTTCTCTACTATGCTACCAACTGCTACGGACTCTGCCTGCTCTTGGGCCCCTCCCCATCTCCTGTGTGTGTACCTCAGGCCTGTACCCTACCCTGGAAGTCTTTCAAATGCGTCAACCTGCTCCACGTCGCAAATCTCAATTGTCGCTCTGCTGTCAAACACTACCCTGATATCTTACACCTCCTCACAGAGTTTGACCTGGATGTCCTCGCTCTTACAGAGACATAGTTAACTGCCAGCTCTGTATTGAGTTTTGACACCCTCTTCCAAGATGGCTACAAGATCCTCTGCAAACCCAGAACCAACTGAGCTGGAAGTGGAGTAGCCCTGATCTTTACAGAGTGGGTCTCTGCTTCTGTCATTGCTATGCAGGCCTACTCCTCCTTTGAATGCCTGGTCTGCAGGATCTCTATCTCTCCTGGCTGCCCCACAGGCCACCTGGCCAAGTTGCCCTATTCCTCTCTGAGTGGGCTGACCTCTCCTCTTGCCTCCTTGCCTCTCAACTCTCCCTCCTTGGAGACTTATTCATCCACCTGGATATTTCTAATCCCTCCTCTGGGCTCTTCCACAACCTTTGCACCACTCTCTCTCCACATTCTCCCTTCTGGTCCGACACGCTCTGCCAGACATACCTTGGATGTTCTCATATCCTCAGACATCCCCCTCTCTAACCCTCTCACTACTCCTCTCTCTTGGAAAGACAATTTTCTGCTCTCCTCCCACCTGAAACTCTCCACTCCACTAGCTAAGCCTACCCCTACACTGCCACCTACCTTCTTGGTCATTTGTTCCAGGCAGCGTGTGTCAGTGGAGACCTTTGCTGCTACTTTCTCTGCTCCTCCTATGCCTGTGGCTGAGTCACACTCTGAAACAGCCCTCTCTAACCTGCATCTTTCTATCTCCAACACTCTGGACACCCTTGCTCCTGTTCTGAGAATCCAACTGAAGCCTACCTCCAAGTGCAACTCTTGGTATGACACCGAACTCGCTACCCTGAAACGCAATTGCAGAGTTGCTTAGAGGTAGCCGAGGGCTTTGGACGCATCCTGTGACAAACTGGTCTGCTGCCTGCTCGATAGTCAATAAAGACTCTCTGTCCTGTCCAAGAAGAGAGTCCACATTCAAGTCTGCGTCTCCGCTGCCTCTAATAACACAGCCAAATTCTTTAAAACCTGCAAGAAGCTGGCCAATCCTTTTGCAGTCTGCACCTCTGATGTTCCATCCCAGGCCCTCTGTACAGCTCTGGCTTCTCATTTCACCACTAAAACTCAGGACATCCCGGCCCTCCCTCGCCTCTACCTCCACCTCTCCCTATACCTCTCTCAGCCCCTCTCTGGCCGCCCTTACCTCTCCTCTGCCTATCCTTTCCTAACCTCTGACAAGACCTCACAAAGTTTCTAGACAAGTCCGATCTATGAAAGTGTCATCCAAACAGGTGCTCCCTTGCATTTCCAGAACCATCAAGGACCACATTGACACCCTCGCTCCAGTCTTGACCGATTTCTGCAATCACTCTTTCACCACTGGATCTTCCCCTCTCTCCGCAAGCACTACCTTGTGCACCCCCACCTTCTGCCGATCCTACATGTATGGCAAACTATCACCCCATCTCTATCACTCCTTTCTTGGGCAAACTCCAGGAAAAGCTGCCCATCTCCCAGCTTACTCTCCACACTGAATCTGTTGGTTTTCTCCATGATGCTTTAGAGCAGCCATAGGCACTGACACATCTCTCCTCGACACCCGTGATGATCGGCTTACCAATCTCGATTCCAGCCTTCCTTCTGTCCTCATCCTCCTTGACCTTTCCTCTGCTTTTGACACAGTCAATCACGCCATCCGGATCAATTGACTCTGTGAGAACATTGGTATCACCGATCAGGCCATGAAGTTCTTGTCCTCCTTCCTCCTTGACCAACCCACAAGGTCCAGGTTGTTTCCTTTCTCTCCACCAGCTCTCTCTCCACATGTGGTGTTCCACAGGGCTCTAATCTCTCACCATGCCTCTTCAATCTCTATATTGCCCCTTTGGCCCACCTTATCTCTAGCTTCTTCTCTAACTTTCAGTGTTATGTGGATGAAACATTCAGCTCTCCTTTAGGCTCCCCTCAGCCTCCTCTCCTCCCTTGCTCATTCCTGACTATCTGTGATTCTTGAGAGGTGCACCTCTAACGATCTCTGCCCTTATGCCAGTAAGACATAGATCCTTCACATTGGGACTCCTGCTCTCTCCTTCCCTCTATCACTCTGGTTGTCACGATCCACTTCCTAAAACCCCCCCGGCAGATCCATGGGCCAGGAGGGGTCTCAGCTCGCGTCCCCAAAAAGCTTAGGCATCCTTGCCTGGGACCCTCTTGGGGCCAGACCTGGCGCCTTTGGCGCCAGGCTCATACTTAATGAAGACTTGTGCTTGAGGACTACTTTATTTCAGTGCCAGTCAACATGGAGGCATCCACATAGCTTGGCTCCTTGGAACCAAGCTATGCGGTATAGTGTTTTGGATGTGGTAGCCTAGGGACTATTTTACCTGGACTACTTTCTTGATGCTATTTAAACCACACCTGGCTTGGATAACACGCTTCGCGTTACTTTGCAATCCTGCAACGTGACGCTCATCGTGTTCAGCTGCACCTGCGAACCTTGGAAGAACAGCATCTGAAAAACAAAAGGACATCGTTAATAGCAGCAGCTTACCTGTGATTCCACCGCAAGCTGCCCTCCGCTCCTGCAACCAGCATCCAAGGAACACCGAGCCTCCCGGACCGTCGGATCTGCAAAAAGGAGAGAAAAAGGACATTTGACCTTTTACAATTGTGCCGGCAGCTTACCTCACGAGTCGCCCATCGACCAACATCGCCTTGGGACTTCTTGCTCCGGGTGAGCACTGCAACCTATGGGGACAAAAGACAACAGGTTAGCAAAGGCAAGGCATCATAGCGCTGCGCATAGCGCCTACTTACCGCATCAAGGCGCTCTCGAAGCATCATCACCTGCCAGCGAGTCCCAATTCAGCAACGTTCCACAGCAAACTTCCACGCACCTAAGGAGAGAGAAAAGACATTATTTAAATCCAAGAAAGGCATACAGTATAACAGTAATAAGACCTACCTGAAAGACTCTAAAGGGCCTGCATCAGTGAAGTAACTAGATCGCGCTCGCCTACAAAGGACAATGCGCCCCTGCCGAGAAGGCAGGACCGAGAGCATGCCAAAACCCATAACAAGGTGAGGAAAGGTCCGGGGAGGGGCTGCGGGCATACGGGGTGTTGGGAGGCTCTTACCCAAGTTGCCCAGTCTTGAACATTGCCCACCTGTTTTCCAGGCAGAACTTCTCGGCTGATTATACCTGAGAGCGGCTGAGAAGGGCACCAGAGTCCCCACAGCTGGGTGGAGTCCCCGTGGATACCAGGTGAGCGTAACAGAACCCAAAGCCTGCCAAACCAATCCACCTGGGCACCATGGAAACATCATAATTAGACCAATTGGGCCAATTGTTGGGAGAACTTTGTGCCAAGGTTCTCTCTGCCAGACAGTAGACTAACGCTCCCCGGAGAGACTTATTGGTGACTAAAGAGCGTACCGAAGATATCAGCAGGCAAGTCTTACAATCACAAGCGGGTCAGACACCTCTATCTGGGAACAACCCACCGATGCAAAATCCTAGCATGTCATCCACTGTCTCTACTCCGGTACAAGATGTGTTACCAGGTACAGTTCCTTTGGCACCACCGGAGAGGTTTGCTGGTGATCCACGAAAATATGCAGCTTTCATGAATCAGTGTCGCCTTCATTTTCTTTGCAGGCCGGGAGCATTCACAAATGACCAAGCGCGGGTAGCCTTTGTTTTATCATATCTAAGTGGCAGCGTCGCAGATTGGTCAGTACCATTGGTGTCCCATGATGATCCTTTATTAGATAACTTTGGGGACTTTCAGAGGGAAATGGAAAAACTCTTTGCTCGCCATACCCGAGAACAAGCTGTGGACAATGAATTCCTTTCCCTCCGACAGGGGAATCAGGATTTGTTAACGTACATCGCTACTTTCAACCGATTGGTTGCTGAAGCTAGGTGGCCTGAAAACAAAAGAACCACATTGTTTCATCGGGGTTTACGAAGCGAATTAAAAGACGTTCTAGCTCAAGTGGTTAATCCACCCAGAGATTGTTCTGAATTCATAGACTTGGTTGTGCAACTGGAACACCGGTTGCAAGACCAAAAAGCAGACCGTTCTAAAATGGACCCTCAGCCAGTGTACGTTCGAACTAGAGACAATGTAACTCGAGTGCAAGAAAATACTGTGGAGCCCATGAAAATCAGAGGGGTACGACCCCCGCTAACAAAACAAGAGCGGAATAAAAGGAGACAACAACAACTATGTCTGTACTGCGGGAAGTCAGGGCATTTCCTGAAGGACTGCCCAGTGAAACTTCTGAGGAAGATCGTTGGAGCCATGGAAAAAGATGAAGAGAAGGAGTGTCAGTCGGGAAACTACCCAGCTCGGCAAACGTAGAGGTCACTTTGTCGAGTGAGGGAAAAGAGTCACCGACCTCACACTTTGCAATTCCGGTGATCATAATTAATAACCAACGGTCGTCAAGAATGCATGCCATTGAAGCACACATCTACAGCGGAGCAGTTGGGAATTATATAGATCAGGACCTGGCTGCAGAGATGGGGCTTCCCCTGTGTTCCAAGCCGACTACAAACACATTGGATGGGACAGAAATCGCTTCCGGACCCATAACCCAGCTCACAGCCGAGATAACCTTGCTGTGTCAGGACGGACATCGGGAACTTATTTCATTTGATCTCATCAAGGCACCTCAATTCCGGCTCATACTAGGGATGCCATGGTTAGTTGCTCACAACCCTTTGATTGACTGGTGGGCAAGAATTATCCTTTCCCAGTGACTGCTCTCCAGCCTGTTATTACCAAGAACAGAAACCTGCTTTCAGTATCTCTACGACTCCTGAAGTGGCAACTTTAGGTGTGACTAGTACCTTGCCTGAGGAATACCATGATTTCCAGGATGTATTCCTTAAGGACCAAGCAAACAGGCTGCCACCGCACAGGCCCTATGGCTGCCAGATCGACCTTGTTCCCGGGGCTCAAGTTCCTTGCGGCAGAATTTATGCTCTCACGGAACCCAAAAACCTTCATCTGAAGGCTTATTTAGACTAGTACCTTGCAAATGGATGAATTCGCCCACCCCTGCAGCTAGTCCTTTGTTCTTCGTACTGAAAAAAGAAGGGGACTTGAGAACCTGTATTGACTACCGCGCATTACACCAGATCACTGTAAAGAACCGTTACCCCTTGCCGCTCATCTCAGAAATGCTGGACCAGGTCAAAGATGTCCAAATTCACAGAAAACTGGACCTTCAAGGAGCATACCACCTGGTGCAAGTCAGAAGCGGAGACGAATGGAAAACTGATTTCCGCACCAAGTATGGTTTGTTCGAATATCAAGTCATGCCCTTTGGGTTATGCAAGGCTCCTGCAGCGTTTCAGTATTTCATGAATGATGTTTTTAGAGAGTTAATTGATGTCTGCGCCCTAGTGTATATAGATGATATTTTTGTGTACTCAACTTCAAAACAGGATCATATCAAGCACGTCCATTCAGTCCTCTCCAAGCTCCGGGAACATCGTTTGTATGCAAAGCTGGAGAAGTGCTTTTTTCACGTCACCGAAGTTGAGTTTCTGGGTTTTATTCTTACTCCAAGAGGCATCAGAATGGACCTGCATAAAGTGGACGCCGTTTTGAAATGGCCATCACCAACATCAGTAAAAGGGGTACAGAGCATGTTGGGCTTTGCGAACTTCTATCGCCGGTTCATACCAGACTTCTCACAGGTCGTACACCCGATCACCATATTGCTAAGAAAAAATAACAAAAAATGTGCCTGGACCGAAGAAGCCGAGAAAGCTTTTCAGGAACTCAATAAAAGGTTCACCTCTGTGCCAATCCTGCGACATCCTCGCCCAGATCTTCCTTATATCGTGGAAACACACGCTTTCAGCAGAGCGATGGGAGCTGTCCTCTCACAAAGAGACCCAGTAACAGGCCAGCTACATCCAGTGGCCTTTTGGTCGAAGAAATTCTCTCTCCCGGAGATGAATTATGCCATCACAGACAAAGAACTCTTGGCGATCAAATCTGCCTTTAAGGCCTGGCGGCACTACCTTCTGGGGGCTAGAGACACAATTACAGTTATCACGTACCACAGAAACCTGCAATACCTTAAGACAGCAAAGGCCCAGTCTTCACGCCAATTGCAGTGGGCCCTTTTCTTCGCCGAATACGACTATGTCATCACTTTTCGACCAGGTGTCAAGAATGGAAAAGCTGACGCACTCTCTCGTACAGGCACTGATGACTGGGTATATGTGCCACCAGATCCATGACTGGGTATATGATGACTGGGTATATGTGCCCCCATCATACCGGAAGACAAGCTCTTGGCCCTCATGACGGCCTTAACCCAAGTTGAACTGAGAGATAAGATTCAACAAACCATGAACGCAGATGCCTTCCTCGCATGGCAACCGCATGGAGAACAATATTCCATCAAAGATCACTTACTATTTTTTAAGGATCAGTTGTATGTACCTAGCAAAGACTCACAACAACAAATTATTTCAGGTTATCATGATTCCCTGATCGAAGGGCACCCTGGAATCACCAAGACCCTAGCCAAGGTAAAACAGAATTTCTGGTGGCCTGCCTGGCACAAAGATGTCATCCAATATGTTCAGTCTTGCGGAGTCTGTGCGCAAAACAAGTCGCAAAAAAAAAAAAAATCTGATCTTCTGCAACCTTTGGACATTCCTCCCGCTCCTTGGCACACTCTTTCCCTCGACTTCATCACTGACCTACCTCCCAGTCAAGGGTTTAACACCATCCTGGTAGTCGTGGACTTGTTCTCAAAGATGGCGCACTTTATTCCACTCAAAGGCCTCCCTGACCCACCCACTCTAGCCAAAATGTTCCTGGATGGTATTGTAAAACTACATGGCTTCCCATCAGTCCTGATCTCCGATCGAGGTAGCCAGTTCATCTCCAACTTCTGAAAAAATTGTTGTGCAATGGCACAAATTGACATCCGGCTATCCACTAGCCATCACCCCCAAATGGACGGTCAGACCGAGAGGACCAACCAGACGCTCGAACAATACCTAAGGTGCATGTTACACCATGAACTAAGAGACTGGAAAGATTTGTTATGGATAGCCGAGTACGCATATAACAACTCCTTGCATTCCAGTACCGGACAAACACCCTTTTATACCCTTTATGGTAGACACCCACGTACCTCAGAACTAGATGTCCCAACAAGTTTGGAAATGCCAGCAGTAAAAACTCTTCACACCAACATCACTCAGGCTTTCAAAAAGGCCAAAGAACATCTTATTTTCGCCAAAGAAAAACAAAAGCAATTTGCCGACCAACACCAGAAAAAGGCCCCAGACTATCAGTTAGGAGACATGGTTTGGCTGGCTGCCAAGTTTGTACCCATCAAGGGAACCCAGACTTTTCAACCCAGGTACTTAGGACCTTACACCATCAAGGCAATTATCAATCCAGCGGCCGTCAAACTAGACTTACCACCTAACCTACAGATTCACCCAGTATTTCATGTGTCCCTATAAAACCAATGCAGCCCGGTACACGGATTGGGCACCACCAAAACCCATACTTATTGACGGAGAACCAGAATTCGAAGTCAGAAGCATCTTGGATTCCAAGTATTCGAGGGGAAGGCTATACTACCTAGTTGATTGGAAAGGATTTGGACCCCAAAACATATCCTGGGAACCCTGTGAAAATATTCATGCACCACGTCTGATCAGAACATATCATCGCAACTTTCCAACTAAACCAGGGCCAGACAGAAGGAACACCTTGAGAGAGGCCTTGGGGGGAGTGCTGTCACGATCCACTTCCTAAAACCCCCCCAGCAGGTCCATGGGACAGGAGGGGTCTCGGCTCGGGCCCCCAACAAGCTTAGGCATCCTTTGCCTAGGCCCTCTTGGGGACAGTCCTGGCGCCTTTGGCGCCAGGCTCATACGTGATGAAGACTTGTGTTTGGGGACTACTTTATTCCAGTGCCAGTCAACATGGAGTTATCCACATAGCTTGGCTCCGTGGAACCAAGCTATGCGGTATAGTGTTTTGGGTGTGGTAGCCTAGGGACTATTTTACCTGGACTTCTTTCTCAATGCTATTTAAACCACACCCGAATTGGATAACACGGTTTGTGTTACTTTGCAATCCTGCAACGTGACCCTCATCGTGTTCAGCTGCATCTGCGAACCTCGGAAGAACAGTATCTGAAAAACAAAAGGACATTGTTAATAGCAGTAGCTTACCTGTGATTGCACCGCAAGCTGCCCTCCGCTCCTGCAACCAGCATCCAAGGAACACCGAGCCTCCCGGACCGTCGGATCTGCAAAAAGAAGAGAAAAAGGACATTAGACATTTTACAATTGCACCGGCAGCTTACCTCACGAGTCGCCCATCGACCAGCATCGCCTTGGGACTTCTTGCTCCGGGTGAGCACTGCAACCTACGGGAACAAAAGACAACAGGTTAGCAAAGGCAAGGCATGATAGCGCTGCGCAGAGCGCCTACTTACCGCATCAAGGTGCTCTCGAAGCACCATCACCTGCCGGCGAGTCCCAATTCAGCCAACGTTCCACAGCGATCTTCCGTGCACCTAAGGAGAGAGAAAAGACATTATTTAAATCCAAGAAAGGCATACAGTATAACAGTAATAAGACCTACCTGAAAGACTCTAAAGGGCCTGCATCAGTGAAGTAACTAGATCGCACCGACCCACAAAGGACAACGGGCCCCTGCCGAGAAGGCAGGACGGAGAGCACGCCAAAACCTATAACAAGGTGAGGAAAGGTCCGGGGAAGGGCTGCGGGCATACGGGGTGTTGGGAGGCTCTTACCCCAGTTGCTCAGTCTTGAACATTACCCACCTGTTTTCCAGGCAGAACTTCTCCGCTGATTATACTTGGGAGTGACAGAGAAGGGCACCAGAGTCCCCACAGCTGGGTGGTGTCGCCGTGGATACCAGGTGAGCGTAACACTAGTGCCCTCCTTGGGCCCTCTACCTTCACCGCCTTGTCAGGCAAAAAAACTTGGTGTCATCTTCGAATCAACTCTCTCCTTTTCTCTGCACATTACGCACCTTGCAAGAAGGCCCACTGCCAGCTGCACCTCCTCAGAGGTATTTTCCCTTTTCTCACTTTCCCCAGAAGCTCACTGTCTCCAGAGCCCTGGTTCCCTCTAGGCTGGACTATTGCAACAGCCTCTTTCTGATCTTCTGCAACTAATCCAGAACAGTACTACGAGATTTGTCCTTGGCCTCAAGCCAAGGGATCTTATCGCTCCAGCCCTGAAATCTTTCCAATGGCTTTCCAATGGCTCCCGGAGGCTACAAGGATCAGGTTTCAGGCCCTTTACATCGCTTGCAAGGCCTTCTGGGGCGAGGCCGCACTACAACCAGCTCTTTCTTCCAAAACATGTTCCTTCTTGGGCCCATTGCTCAGCCACCTCCAAATCTCTGGGGGTCAGACGCTTCTCCAGGCAGCGAGTTGGGGGTAGATCTCTCTCCTCTGCAGGTGCCGCCCTCTGGAATGGCCTCCCTGCCCCTCTCAAACTTGAGCCGGATCACCTGAAGTTCAGGAAGAGAATCAAGACCTTCCTTTTCAATTTCACTCTCTCTCTCTCCCCTGTGACCTACCTGCCCACTGCACTGACTGGTGGCCTGGCTACCCTCAGAGTCTCATTGGATACCATGCCACTCCTTGACCAGTCAGTCACCCCTGCACTGCCTCTGGGCCTACCGTGCGCTTAAGGACTGTAACTGTAACCCAACAGTCCCCTGCCTCATTGCACTTACATATAACCGTGCTGCCCTGCCTGCACTTACTCATAGCAATGCTGCCCTGACTGCACTTCCCTTTCCCTCTCCCCTCCTTTTCCCCTCTATGTCCACACTGCAATTTGAGTTAACACATTTGCACGATCAGAATGACACAAAGCCTAGTAAGATTGCTTGTTTTTGTCCTCCCTCTGTCTTCCCTCCCTTGTCTTGTCGCGCCTAGAAACACTTGTGTACAAGCACGTTATAAATAACTCATCATATCATATATTGAGGGAACCCAGTGGAACCAATCAGATTTCTTAGCTCCATCTTTGTTCTCCATCTCCACACTCAGTTTATGAACGGCCCCAATCCCCTTACTGAGGGACCCAATATCCATGTTGTGGGGTAGGATGTACACACCCTCCAAGACTGTAAATACATCGAGAATGCAGCTATTTGTAGGAGTATTAACAAAGATATTCTCTGTCTTAATACAAAACCTATACTTGCCTGGGATCTCTTCAAGTCTTTCAGCAGTGGCATCTGACCAATAGTGTGATTTTTTAAAGAGTTTGAGTTCGACTAATTGATGTGACTATGGATGGGGTGCTGGGGGTACATGGCAGGGCACACTTGCTATAGTTAGATGGGCTTCTGGTTCTACCAAGACTGGGGCATGTAATGTGGTCAGAGCATTGTCCCTTCCATGACTGTGGCAGCTGGAGATAAGTGAAACACATGCACTGCCAATACAGGTCCATGAGGGCTGCAGTGTCAGTTCAAGATCATTCACTCTCAACAGGTTCAGGTTGTATCAATACAGTTTCAACTTTATGTCCCTGAACTGACGCTTACAATCTGAATAGAGCCAGCAGTACAAGGCATTGGGAAATTTCAGGTAGGGTGGCACTTCTTTGGGAAATAACAGTTTAGGGGCACGGGTTGCATGTAGGATTAAGTAACATATTGGGCCTCATTATGAGATGTGCGGAATGGGTTTAATGGCGGCAGTAATGGTGCCGGTGCCGTTAAACCCACTCCGCACTATTACGAGGTTCCCTCGCGGGACCCGCTGTGGACGTCTGGTTTATGAGTGGGCACGTTATTAGCTCCCTCCCCATTCCCATTGAGCCCTATGGGGGCTCAAATGGGAATGGGGAAGGACCGGGCCCGGGTTCCCTGAAGGAGGAATTACCGGGCCCTCCAAACTCGGAATGGCCCAGTAATTCCCCCTTCAGGGAACCCCGACCCGGACACGATTCTGGAGGCAGCCATGGCGCTAATAGTGGCATGGCTACCTCCAAAGTCGTAATGAGGCCCATTGACTCCTTAAATATCTCAATTCCCACAACCCTCATGTGGTTTTAATCAAGAGATATTTAGTTTGGGTAATTTCCACCCCAGATCAGTCATGGTAATCTTTTATTTATTTAAAACGCTTTTCTTTGTAAATCTGGGACACACCAGTGCTGATTCCCTACAGCATCCCTTCCCTTTCAGGACAAGAAATATGCAGGTCTGCACAGGAGGTCTTTTTATTACAAACAATAGAAATAATCAATTCAACTTAAAATATAAAGAAGTATACATCTTCAGTATTCTCTAGAAATCCAGATGTCACTGATTACTGCGTTGATGAATGATGAATAAACTGATCAATTCAACGGTCAAAGCTATATTTAACTTTGATATTTATTGAAGATGTTCAGGTCAAAATTACACCTTTGTGAATGTGACATATTGAAATTAATACAACATGCAATGAAATGAGTAAGGCATACATTGAGATAACTATACTATATATTGAAATGAGTATAACATTTATTGAAATGAGTATGACATGTATTGAAATGAGTATAACATACATTGTAATTCAATGAATAAGACATACATTGAAATAAATAGGACACCCATTGAAATTAATATGACACCCATTGAAGTGAATATGACACGCGTTGAAGTGAATAGGACATGCACTGGAATGAATATGACACTCATTGAAATGAATATGACACTTGTTGAAGTGAATATAAAATGCAATGAAATGAACATGTCACCCATTGAAACGAATATGACAACCACTGAAGTGAATATAACATGCATTGGAATGAATAAGACACGCATTGAAATGAATAGGACATGCATTGAAATAAATATGACATCCATTGAAATGAATATGACACACGTTGAAGTGAATACAACATGCATTGGAATGAATATACCATGCATTGGAATGAATAAGACATGCATTGAAATTAATAGGACTTGCATTGAAATAAATATGACACCCATTGAAATGAATATGACACACATTGAAGTGAATGTAATATGGATTGAAATTAATATACTTTGAATGAATAAGACATTTCCTCCACGTGCTTCTTCCTCTTTACAGCACTTACCTTTGAGTATGTTCTGTGCTCCCTGAAACTCTTTTCTTTTCAAGCAGGCCTCCTCCAATTGGAAGGAGATGAAAGGCGTGCTAAGGGCTTTGGTGGTCTTCAGGTCTTCGATCCAGGGGAAGGATGTTCTGGTTCCCGAGGACAGCACCTCAGCTCTGGCTTCCATCAACCATCAGGGGGCTATGGGTCCCGCTCCCTGGAGGATCTGGCTTTGTCCATTTGGACATAAACCGCGGCACACCTGTTCTCCTTGAGAGTGGTCCATATCCGAGGGGGTGGACAATGTGACTGCCGACCAGCTCAGCAGGGTGTTCCAGTCTCAGGGGAGATGTCTCTTCATCCCAAGGTTTTTCAGGTGGTGTGTCAGCAGTTCAGGCATCCCTGTATGGACCTCTTTGTCACCCCCTGCAGCTTTCAATTTTACTGGTTTTGTTTGAGGACTTTGCCCCTGGGGTCGGGTGGGTGGATGCTCTTTCCTTGACTTGGCCCCCAGAGCTTCTTTATACCTTTCCTCCTATTCCCCTGATTCCACATGTCATCAGCACAATCAGATCATCTCCGGGCGTGTTCATCCTGGTGGTCCCTTACTGTCCTCAGAGGGGGTGGTTCCCTTGTCTTTTGGAGTTGCAGTTAGCTTCTCCTTTCGGTGTTGCTCAGATGGCTGCCTCCATTGCGGGTGGTCAATGTCACCCTTCTCGTCTCTCATTCATTGGGGGCTCTGGAAACTGAGAGGAGGGATCTCCTGGCGTTAGGCCTTTCGGCTGCAATGGCTGGGGTGGTCCAGAGGGTGCGTCAGTCCTCTACACTTAAGCCTTTGACCTTCATTGGGCTAATATTCTGGCTTGGTGTTCCCCAAAGGGTGTCCTGGCACTGGAGTGTGGCCTCCCAGACAATTTGCAATTTCTTCATGAAGGGGCGCAGAAGGGGTTGTCGGTCTCTACTCTGCGTTTTTAGTTGTCTGCCATTCGGGCTTTCCAGGCTTCCTACTACCCTCTGGTAGGAGGGGAAGCTCTAGTCTCACTCTTCTTGAAAGGGGTAGCAGATTCTCATTCTTTGGGCCGGGTTGGCGATTCCGTGAGAACTTCGTTTGGTTCTGCCCACATTGCTGAAGCCTCCATTTTAGCCCCTGGAGGAGGTGGAGATGAAATTGTTGATGCTGAAGACTACCTTCCTGATTGCCAATACTTCGGCTCAGCATTTGGAGGACATCAGGGCCCTCTTCTGTAGACCTCTGTTTCTGGTGGTTCAGGAGGAGGCTCTGGTGCTTGGCTGCTGTTAGACAGAATCACCTGCAGTACTCTTTGGAAACACTACAGGTAATTAGGGCTACATGTGTAAGCACAAATTCACCTTTGGTACAAGCCTGTACTACACAGTAAAGTGGTAGCGATGGCTGAGCAGTCAGACTTATCTCAAGAGTTTAAATGAGCAGTAGAACAAGTTACACAAAGGATCAACACAGAGATTCAAATATCCACTAGTCAAGGTTTCTTGGAAAAAGAATATACATATATTTACTCAGTCAGTTAGAAAACATTACACTAGCATAGCGGCTCAATATAACACACTAATAAACCACAACCGCTAAGTAAATGAACAAGTTTAGCTCCAAATGAAGTGGGAGCAAAATGGCACTTCAGAAACTTATTAAAGGAGTAAAAGGACAAGTTTATAATAATAGACAGCCCAAATACATTCATAGGCAGGGCAAAAGGTTTCAGTTAGATACACCAGCAATTCTTCTCAATAGGCCTGGGCCATGGTCAATGGTTCAGAGTCTTTTGTATAGGATAGAACAGTTCTGGTATATAACGGTTAAGTCTGTGCCACGGAGATTAGAAGAATTTGGCTAAGCGAAAAGTTTGAAGAATGTTAAGGGAAGGACAAGCCTTCATAGTTCAGGAAAGTTTCAGGCACTTTCTCGATGGACGAAATGATTTCCAGACCCTGTTTGCACAGTACCTTGTCAATATTGAAAGCTATAGCTGAGGCAGTTCCTGACAGTTCGAGCAGATCTCGCTGTTCCTGAGCTTCAGTCATGGGGACAAGGAGGACGTCGGGAGGATCCTGCACTGCCCAGGGATGAGTCCAAAAGCTGTAGCAAGATGTCGGTTTAAAGTTTGAGTGCCTTAAAGTCCACAAGCTGGTTTTCTTTCTTCTGGCTATCCGGTTTTCAAAAACACTCTGATGAAAATTTGACCAGATGGGGACGGTGTCCAGGTGGCTTGCGGTTTGGTTGTTCCCATCAAACTCAAGGGAAGAAGTTAACCTTGAAGGGCTACTCTGTCGATGGAGTGTCAGGCAATACAGACCTGCATCAGGGTTTCACGGGTCATCCAGGAGTTTCAGCAGTCCTCTTCCTTCAGCTCATCTTTGGTTCTTTCGTTCCAGTGGTCCCAGAGACCTGCTTTTAAACAGTTTTCCCCATTCATTCCAGCCTGTCTGTCACTCACACAGCAGGGTGGCTGTCCTTGCTGGACAGTCAGCCGGCCAATCATGCCAGAAAGCATTCAGGTCTCCTAGGAGACTAAGCACAGGGAGTTTCAGGCACCTCCCTCACATCCTGTCCACCCCAGACACTCAGGCGCCAGAATAGGGCTTCAGAACTTAAGCCCGCCAAAGGCCAACAAACAAAGGGACCAAACCTGGTTTGGCACGCAGAGCCAAACACAAGAAGGATCTTTCCTAAAATAAATGGCAAAAAAATATGACCACAGTCTGTTTTTACAGATAGCTATGGGGTGCCATATTGAAAAACATGGCTGACCCGATTTTTAGCTGCCGTTGTTAGCGGTCGGGAAACATTATGGTAGTTTGATCTAAACCACTGCCACCAGCCATTTAAAGTAGAAAATGGTGACATTTGACTGCTAAATGAGTGGTTTGACTCAAGGGAAGTTAGGCAACCCCTCCAGCACTTTATAGGAAGATAGTGTAGGCTCGGTCAGTCAATTTAACTTTACATGCTCTGGCAGACGGTAGTCAGTCCCAGAGAAGGTATTTAAACCTTGGGAAGCCTAAAAGACATCCATGCGCCACTGCACTGAAGGTGCTGTTTGACACACAGAAAAAGATGATGCCATTGGAGTTGTTTTAAAATTCCATAACCAAAATGGTGACTGGCAAAGCCACAGGGAGTGAACTTGCAGCCACAAAAAGCGACATTGCAGCCCTGCTGGGAGAAATCAAAAATATGGGAGCCAACATAGGGGCCAAGATAGACAAACTCATGCAAAGATTGGACAATATGGAGGAGAGGCTAGAAGGAGTCAAAAAAACAACCAGGCATCCATAGACACTCTAGAAACAGAACATGATCAAAGGATGACCGAACTGGAACAACGGGAAGAAGACTTCAAACTCAAGCTGGACGATTTAGAAAACAGTGAAAGATGAAACAACATTCGCATCTTCGGAATTCCAGAATGGGAAGGCGAAACCGAAGCCGATCTGAGAAAAACACTCCACAACATAATTAAACCCCTGGTCGCAGACGATGCTATTGACGAGCCCATAATAGAACGGATTCATAGGGCCGGTGGCCCCCCTGGATGGCCTGAGATCGGTCCTTGCCCGATTTCACCGCTTCGAAGACAAAACCAGGGTACTTGAGAAAGCAAGAAGAAGTGAGTCCATCACTCTAGGAGAGGACCAAATCTCAATATACCAAGACCTCTCCTCCATGACGCTGGCCATGAGGTGGTTGTGCGGCCCCCTCACGAAAAAATTGAAGGAAAAGAATATTCGATACAGGTGGGGCTATCTCTTCTCCCTCTCCTTTGAATATGAAGGGTCCAAGATCAGATTGAGATCCGAAAAGGAAATAAAAGCCTGCATCACCGACCTAATTGGCCCACGAGAGGAAGAAGAAAACAATCGAGGCGAACCAAGGCGTGAAGACTGTGAATTGTGTATCCAAGGACCAAGAAGGAAACGTGTGAAAGCTTCAAGGAAATATCGAAGAGGTAACCTCTCCCCGGAGGCAGACAATTGAACACTCACAAAATGGGTAAGACAGACCTTAACACACTGATGATAAAGTGTTTTTCTAAGAAATAGAGGTCCAAATTCAGGACACCACTAAGCACTTGACACGATCACTCAAGGGGCGGACACTGGGAATGCTCAATGAAGACTGTGATGACACATCAGAACAAGAGGCATGATGAAACGGTCCCATAGGTGGTTTGATGCAGACCGGGTGCTTCCAACCTGGCTCGATGGAACGCCGCCCTCTGGGAAGGGATGTAGGGAGGGGAGAGAGGGAAAGTAAGGTTAAGAAAAGGGTCGGAGCAGCACCATTAGCAACCCGAGACACTCAATACAGTGTGAAAACTATGGTAAAAACACAACAACAGTCATCTCACAGAAGCCAATCCTTCAAACGAATGAACGATGACATTGAACGCTGAGGCAAGAAGGAGGGATTCTCTAAGGGTGGGGACACCTAATGTAAAAGGGCTCAACTCACCAACCAAAAGATCGCTTGTGGCTAGAAAATTCCGAAGAGCCGAGCTGGACATTCTCTTATTACAAGAAACAAAATACACGAAGGGAGAAGAAAGGCATACTCTTGGAAAGCGCACGGGGATGGAATTCTTGGGATCAGGGCCGCTCAGAAGGGGAGGAGTTGGAATCCCTATCAGGAAAGGTATAGATTTTTCCGAAACTAAAATATGGTCCAACAAAGATGATCGAGCCCTGTTAGTACCAGGGCACATAGGCAAGGTGAACGTCACAAAAGTAACTCTTTACTCACCCAACACAGGTCAGACCAGTTTCCTTACCAAAACAATGTCCAAGATATTACTGGAAGCCTCTGGCCACGTCATACTGGGAGGTGACCCTGACAGAAGAAATCAAGTTAGGGGCGACCGCACAGATCTGGCAGGAGTGATGGAAACATATGGAATGATAGATGTGTGGAGGGTCATGCACTTAAATGACCAGGGCTACACCTTCTTCTCCGCCCCCATAACACTTATATCCAAATTGTTTACATATACCTATCCAAAGATCTAGCCGACTCCACAACACACTCGCATATATCCCCAATTACATGGTCAGATCATGACATGGTAACGGCAGACATCCAATGGGAAAACTTACCAACCAGGGGAGGGAAATGGTGATGCAACAAAAGCCTCTGGAAAGATGCAGTGTTCAAATTTGAAATGGAGACCGAAATCAATGAATTCCTCAAAATGAATAATACTGTCGAAGTACCCAAGCAGACAGTCTGGGAGGCAGGGAAGGCCACATGGAGAGGGATCCTGATACGGGGGGGAACGACCAAGAAGAGGGAGCGCAGAATTATTGAACACAGACTAAGAACTGAACTGTGTCAATTGGTGGAGGACAGTAGGAGAGATACAGGGTGTGATCAGACTAAGATTGACAAAGCTAAAAGGAAGAGGGAAGAATTGAAACTGTTAGAACATGAACAGTTAGTGCGCAAGTTTAGGATCCTGAAACAAAAATTCAAAAATTCAACGAAAAAGGGGACAAGACTGACGCACTACTAGACTCCGACAACAGAGAAATTAAAGAAAAGTAGTAGAAATTATAGAAGATACCCCTTCCACTACTGACACTCCTCCCACCGTCCCAGAATGCTTTGCCAAATTCTATCATGCCCTATAGGCCTCAGAAATAAACTCTGACCAACCCGACACAGAGGCCTATCTATCCACGATCAACATGCCCAAGATATCGAGCCAGGACTCGGAACTCCTTGAATCCCCTATAACTGAACAAGAAGCCAAAGACGCAATAAAGAGGTTAACCATAGGCAAATCCCCAGGGGAAGATGGCTATACAACCAGATTCTACAAAACCTTCACTATGCAACTAACGCCATATATATATATATGCCCCGTGTGTCTCTACCTTCCAAGTAAAACCGAAAAACCCTTGAAATTCGCCAGTTATGGTAAGCTAAGCAACCATAACTCGCGCCACCACCGTGCACTGCTAAGACTAACACCCAGGACATCAAAGATGACATCACAAATGTCATTGATGACATCACTGATGACATCACATGTGTATGTACTTTTCATGAAATATGTGTACAAGGGATTCTTATTATAATGTTGCAAAACAAGTGTCAAGGATCATTGCAATAAATATCATACCCTAATTAGTGCATTGAACGATGCATTGATATAAATAGCATTATATTATGGGGTTCTATCTAGTATACTAAGCTACTCATGCAGAAACATAACATTGTGTGCAGCGTACAAGATGAAGGTATAATATTCGTAATGTTAATAAGTTGAATAATGAAATAATAATTGTTTTCTTAATAGATTTGTGTGTACTGTGAAACATGTAATAAGTAGCTAATAAAACACATGTATTACATAATTGCATTACTATAGACAAAACACAAAGACACAAGAACACATACCAATATGGGTATATACAGGGAAAGTGAAGTTAGCAAAAAAGCACAAGTAGTAGCAGAAACAATTAATAACTTAACTGATTATTTTCATGCAAATAAATGATTGCTCTGTTTCAAAGCTGCTATTTAACCTATGTATATGTATCACTTGATGTGATTGGACCCTAAGAAAAGTAGTGTGAGTACAATGTATACAAATATGACCATATGCAGGGAAAGTACAGCCATAAAAAAACAACAGAACTATCAGAATGTGCTCATTAGTCTATTGATTATCTTTATGCACAAAAAGGATTGCTGTCTTTCAAGCTTGTGTCTTGCCGTATGTATATGTTTCATATGAGGTGACTGGACTCTAAGGGAATTACTGTAAGAACCTACTTGAAGGATATGTCTACAAATAAAATAAAATGTTTAGTTTTTGACTGTTACTGAAGAAAACCATGTGGCCTAGATATGTCAGCAAAAGAAAAAAGAGTGAGCCAGACAAGTGATGTCATCGGTGATGTCATCAATGACATTTGTGATGTCATCTTTGATGTCCTGGGTGTTAGTTTTAGCAGTGCACGGAGGTGGCGCGCCTTATGGTTGCTTAGCGTACCATAACTGGCGAATTTCAAGGGTTTTTCGGTTTTACTTGGAACCATAACGTCCCTTTGACAAAGTTTTTTCACTGAATTTCATAGGTTTTTAGTAGCACAACTTAACCATAATGTCCCTTTAACAAAGTTTTTTCACTGAATTTCATAGGTTTTTAGTAGCACAATTTATCCACAACGTCCCTTTAACAAAGTTTTTTCATTGAATTTCATAGGTTTTTATTAGTGCAACGTAACTATAACGTCCCTGTAACACATTTTTTTTTACTGAATTTTATTGGTTTTTATTAGTGCAACGTCACCATAACATTCTTTTCAATAGATGAAGATCACTAGCATCTTAGGTCCTCAAAGTGGGAAACACGGGTGGTAATAAAAAAAGATTTGTTTCGAACAAATCACTCTTTTTCTTTTGGCTTCCTTGTGTAGGAAGGAAAATCTTTTACCAAGATGGCCACCATGGAAAGGGAAGGCGGGGTGTATAAAGAGAACACAGCAGGGCATGAGCGGGGGTGGAGGGGGAACAGGGGAGACACATGGGTATGAGTGGGGGGTGAGAGGGAACAGGGCACAAATGGGGCATGAGCAGGGGGTGGGGGGAAAAGGAAGGAAACATGGGGCATGAGCGGGGGTGTGGGGAACACGAGAGAGATACGGGGCATGAGCGGGGGTGGGGAGGAACACGAGTGAGACACGGGGCATGTGCGGGGGGTGGGGAGGAACACGAGGGAGACACAGGGCATGAGCGGGGGGTGGGGAGGAACACAAGGGAGACACAGGGCATGAGCGGGGAGGGGGAAACAGGGCACCCACGGGGCATGAGCGGGGGGAGGGGGAAACAGGGCACACACGGAGCATGAGCAGGGGGTAGGGGGAACAGGGCACACAGGGGGCATGAGCGGGGGGTGGGGGGAACAGGGCACACACGGGGCATGAGCGGGGGTGGGGGGAACAGGGCACACACGGGGCATGAGCGAGGAGTGGGGGAACAGGGCACACACGGGGCATGAGTGGGGGTGGGGGGAACAGGGCACACACGGGGCATGAGCAGGGGGTGGGGGAATAAGGCACACACGGGGCATGAGCGGGGTTGGGGGGAAATTGAGAGAGACAAGGGGCATGAGCAAGGGGTGGGGGGAACACGAGGGAGACACGGGGCATGAGCGGGGGGTGGGGGGAACACAAGGGAGACACGGGGCATGAGCGGGGGTGGGGCAACAGGAGACACACGGGGCATGAGCGGGGGATGAGGGGGTACACGATGGAGACACAGGGCATGAGTGGGGGATGGGGGAATACGAGGGAGACATGGGGCATGAGCGGGGGGTGGTGGCAACAGGAGACACACAGGGCATGAGCGGAGGGTGAGGGGGTACACGATGGAGACACGGGGCATGAGCGGGGTGGGGGAAACAGGAGACACACGGGCATGAGCAGGGGGTGAGGGGGGTACACGAGGGAGACACGGGGCATGAGCGGGGGGTGGGGGGAACACAAGGGAGACACGGGGCATGAGCGGGGGTGGGGGAACAGTGCACATGGGGCATGAGCGGGGGTGGGGGGAACAGGGCGCACACGGGGCATGAGCGGGGTGGGGGAACATGGCACACACACGGGGCATGAGCGGGGGTGGGGGAACAGGACGCACACACGGGCATGAGCGGGGGTGGGGAAACGGGGCACACACACAGGGCATGAGCGGGGGGTGGGGGTACAGTGCGCACACATGGGGCATGAGCGGGGGGTGGGGGAAGGAGAGAGACACAGGGCATGAGCGGGTGGGGGAACACGAGGGAGACACGGGGCATGAGCGGGGGTGGGGGCAACAGGAGACATGGGGCATGAGCGGGGGTGGGGGGTAACACAAGCGAGACACGAGGCATGAGCGGGGAGTGGGGGGGTAACACAAGGGAGACACGGGGCATGATCTGGGGGTGGGGGTAACACAAGGGAGACACGGGGCATGAGCGGGGGTGGGGGTAACAGGGGAGACAGGTCATGAGCAGGGGTGGGGGGAACAGGGCACACAGGACATGAGCCGGGGGTGGGGGGAACAGAGGAGACACACGGGGCATGAGCGGGGGGCGGGGGGAAGGGGAGAGACACACGGGGCATGAGCGGGGGGTAGGGGGAAAGGAGGGAGACACGGGGCATGAGCGGTTGGTGGGAACACAAGGGAGACACGGGGCAAGAGTGGGGGTGGGGTTAACAGGAGACACGAGGCATGAGCGGGGGAATGGGGGTAACACAAGGGAGACAGGTCATGAGCGGGGTGGGGGGAAAAGGGCACACGGGGCATGAGCGGGGGTGGGTGGGTACAGGGGAGACACATGGGGCATGAGCTTGGGGTGGGGGAACATGGCGCACACATGGGGCATGAGTGGGGAGTGGGGGAAAGGAGAGAGACACGGGGCATGAGCGGGTGGGGGGAACACGAGGGAGACACGGGGCATGAGCGGGGGGTCGGGGGAAGACGAGAGACACACGGGGCATGAGCGGGAGTGGGGGGAAGGGGAGAGAGACACGGGGTATGAGCGGGGGTGGGGGGAAGGGGAGAGAGACACGGGGCATGAGCGGGGGATGGGGGAAGGGGAGAGACACACAGGGCATGAGTGGGGCATGGGGGAGAAGGGGAGAGACACACGGGGCAAGTGCGGGGGGTAGGGGGAAGGGGAGAGACACAAGGGGCATGAGCGGGGGGTGGGGGAAAAGGAGGGAGACACGGGGCATGAGCGGGGGGTGGGGGGAAGGGGAGAGAAACACGGGGCATGAGCGGGGGGTGGGGGGAAGGTGAGAGAAACACGGGGCATGAGCAGAGGGTGGGGGAGAACAGGGCAAACACACGGGGCATGGGTGGGGGAACAGGGCGCACACACGGGGCATGTGCGGGGGTTGGGGGGAAGGGGAGAGACACAAGGGGCATGTGCGGGGGGTGGGGGGAAAGGAGGGAGACACGGGGCATGAGCGGGGGGTGGGGGAGAAGGGGAGAGACACACGGGGCATGTGCGGGTGGGGGGAAGGGGAGAGACACAAGGGGCATGAGCGGGGGGTGGGGGGAAAGGAGGGAGACACGGGGCCTGAGCGGGGGTGGGGGGAAGGGCAGAGAAACACGGGCATGAGCGGAGGGTGGGGGGAAGGGGAGAAAGACACGGGGCATGAGCAGGGGTGGGGGGAAAGGAAGGAGACACGGGGCATGAGCGGGGGGTGGGGGGAAGGGGAGAGAAACACAGGGCATGAGCGGAGGGTGGGGGGAACAGGGGAGACACACGGGGCATGAGCGGGGGATGGGGAACAGGGCGCACACACAGGGCATGTGCAGGGGATGGGGGAAAGGAAGGAGACACGGGGCATGAGCGGGGGGTGGGGGAAGGGGAGAGAAACACGGGGCATGAGCGGAGGGTGGGGGGAACAGGGAGACACGGAGACAAGGGGCATGAGCGTGGGGTCAGGGGAAGGCGAGAGACACACGGGGCATGAGCGGGGGTTGGGGGAAAGGGAGAGACACACGGGGCATGAGCGGGGGGTGGTGGGAAGGGGAGAGACACACGGGGCATGAGCGGGGGGTGGGCGGAAGGGGAGAGACATACGGGGCATGAGCGGGGGGTGGGGAGAAGGGGAGAGAGACACGGGGCATGAGCGGGGGGTGGGGGGGAAGGGGAGAGACACACGGGGCATGAGCGGGGGGTGGGGGGAAGGGGAGAGACACACAGGGCATGTGTGGGGGATGGGGGAAGGGGAGAGACACAAGGGGCATGAGCGGGGGGTGGGGGGAAAGGAGGGAGACACGGGGCATGAGCGGGGGGTGGGGGGAAGGGGAGAGAAACACGGGGCATGAGCGGAGGGTGGGGGGGAAGGGGAGAGAGACACGGGGCATGAGCGGGGGTGGGGGGAGGGGAGAGAGACACAGGGCATGAGCAGGGGTGGGGGGAACAGTAGGGAGACACGGGGCATGAGCAGGGGGTGGGGGAAGGGGAGGGAGACACGGGGCATGAGCGGGGGGTGGGGGGAAGGGGAGAGAGACATGGGCATGAGCGCGGGTGGGGGTGGGGTGGAATGGGAGAGACACACGGGCCATGAGAATGGGGTGGGGGAAGGGGAGAGACACACAGGGCATGAGCGGGGGGAGGGGGGAAAGGAGGGAGACACGGGGTATGAGCGGGTGGTGGGGGGAAGGGGAGAGACACGGGGCATGAGCGGGGGGTGGGGGGCAAGGGGAGACATGGGGCATGAGCGGGGGTGGGGGGAACAGTAGGGAGACACGGGGCATGAGTGGGGGGAGGGGGGAAAGGAGGGAGACACGGGGTATGAGCGGGGGGTGGGGGGGAAGGGGAGAGACACGGGGCATGAGCGGGGGGTGGGTGGGAAGGGGAGAGACACACGGGGCATGAGCGGGGGTGGGGGGGAGTGGAGAGAGACACAGGGCAGGGGTGGGGGGAACAGTAGGGAGACACGGGGCATGAGCTGGGGTGGGGGGAAGGGGAGAGAGACATGGGCATGAGCACGGGTGGGGGTGGGGTGGAATGGGAGAGACACACGGGGCATGAGAATGGGGTGGGCGGGAAGGGGAGAGACACATGGGGCATGAGCGGGGGTGGGGGGAAAGGAGGGAGAAACGGGGTATGAGCGGGGGGTGGGGGGGAAGGGGAGAGACACGGGGCATGAGCGGGGGGTGGGGGGAAGGGGAGACATGGGGCATGAGCGGAGGTTGGGGGGAAGTGGAGAGAGACACGGGGCATGAGCGGGGGGTGGGGGGAACAGTAGGGAGACACGGGGCATGAGTAGGGGGTGGGGGGGAAGGGGAGAGACACATGGGGCATGAGCGGGGGGTCCTCCATGTGTTTTGGTGTGCGATAAGGTCTTCCCCATCTGGACTTGCAGGTTGTATCTCTGAAAGAAGCTGGCAAGGAAACAACTTCAGACTTGTTTGGATGTGCTTTTTGTATTCCCTTTCCCCGAGACACTTTTCCCACACTTTTCACTCCAGCAGCCTTACCCCGATAATTCATTCTCTCATCCATCTCCTTCGCATAACCAACATCCTCCCCACCACTGCCATTGGAATATTTGCTGTCACTCCATACCCATACTCTCTCTACATTCCAGATTCTTCCATCTTCCGTTCTGACAGCATGCTTGAATGCCTCCATAACTCTGATTGGCCTAGACCATTTACACAGGCCGTCTCTAAGGGCGGGGGAAGATACATTCTTACCAATTTTCCCACTACAGTAGCCCTATCATACTTATCCGTAGGTCTTCTCTCATCATTTACAAGCTTGTTCTTCCATTGAACATCTCTGATCTTATTACATACATTCCTAAAATCTTTCTCCACACCATTACTTTTGTTGTCTAACCACAATGGTGCTAATTTTGTGTTTGTCTTCCTCCCTCTTCTTAACTCAAAGGGAGAAAGACCTGTGGTGGAATGCGGTGTGAAACGATGTGCTACTATCCTCTCCTTAACTGCTTCCTCCCAGTTCATCCCATTGGACCATGCCATTCTAATGGTCTCTTTCAATATTTTGTTGAAGTGTTCTACTGATCCATTTGTCTGAGGGTGGTATATGGCACTTTTTTGTGTTCAATAGAATATTTACTGCAGAAATCTACCATCTCCTTAGATCTGAACTGTGTGCCATTGTCAGTCATGATGCTCCCTGGGTACCCCACTCTCTCACAGATATCAGACAGGAATCAACACTTCTACCCACCTGGTGAGGAGATCAATTACAAATAAGCAAAGTTTCTGTACTCCATTGCTATTCAGGGGACCTAAAATATTCATGCCCAAATCCTTCCATACTTTACTCGGAATCTCAGTAATCACCATAGATTGTTTCGCACCCACCCAACTCTTTTCACTACTACTGCAAAGGATACAGTCTCAAATATAGCGTTCTATTTGCAGATTGCATCCAGGCCACCAGAAGTCATTTTCTTATCCTTGTTTGGTTTTAACTATTCCCTGGTGGCCTTCATGCCCAAGTTCAATCAGTCTCCAGCGTAGACTCGAAGGTGGGATTATCTTGTCTCCTCTCATAATGATATTGTCGTGTACATGTAATTCATCAGCAACAGAACAATACTCCATTAAATTTGTTTCTTCAAATCTTGCTTTATTCCATGGACTTTGACTGTTGAGCAGTTCATTCAACCGTTTAAACACCTTGTCATCCTTTGCAGTATTATTCCATTCCATCCTTGAGATCGATGTTGCCTCTATGCTCAACACAACTTCCATATCATCCTCATCTATGATTTCAGAATTATTTGTTAGGCGGGACAGACAATCAGCAGTGATGTTCTGAACTCCAGGAACATAACGTACTATGCAATTATATTCTTGAAGAAGCATCACCCACCTCCTGATTCTATTGAATACTTTGTCTAACCCTTTAGACATGATCACATGAACCAAAGGCTCATGATCTGTGCGGAATTTCACTTCACCAACCGATATGAAGCTCCTGAATTTTTCAGCTGCCCATTTTATTGGTAATGCCTCTTTCTCAATAGCAGCATACGATCTTTCAGCTCCCTTGAGTAATCTCGATGCAAATGCAATGAATACTTCTCGGCCATTATCTTCATGCGTGATGACAGCTCCGAGGTCTATATTACTAGCATCGGTAGTGTTGATGGTTTTCTTGTCACTACTGAAAGTATTCGACGCCGGAGCCGTGTCTATTGCAGCTTTTATCGCAATCATTGTTCCAATCAAAAAACTTCTTTTTGAGTAATTCACGCATGGGAACAGTGTGTACCGCAAAGTCACAAACAAACTTAGAATAGCATTCCGCCATTCCGATGAATGTGCACACCTCATCTTTATTACGTGGTCTAGGCATCCCTTTTATGGTGTTCACTAATTGAGGCTTAGGTGATATGCCTTCAGCAGAGATCTTGTGTCCTAGGTATTCTATCTCCGAGCAATTCATTTTGCACTTGTCCCTGCTCAAAGTCATCCCTGCTTTATATAACTTTTCACACACT